>NW_026521971.1:2688837-5377675 GCF_021234435.1 Artibeus jamaicensis
GCCCCCCTTTGCTGGACTCTGCATGGCAGGTTTATGAAATGGACTTTAAATTAAATACATTAAATTTTAAGGGGAAATGATAGCCCAATTACCATGCTTGTTAATGGCTTCAGGTGCCTGGGGTCACATCTCTGCCAGGTTAGATCAACAAGACCAGGAGCTTCTGTTTACTTGGCGGCCACCTGGGAGCCACGTGGGCTGGGGGCCAAGAGCCCACAGGGCCTCTGCCCAGGGCAGGCCTCGCCGCCACCCTGGGCGCTCCCTGCACAGCATGGGGAGTCACCAGACAGCTCTTCCTGCAGGACCTGGGCCTTCCCCAGAGCAGCTTGGGTCACCTGTGGGGTCGCTAGCCCTGCCCCTCGGGGTCTTAGCCACAGCCGGGGACCTGGTGCTGATGGAGCTGCTGATGTGCTGGCTGGCCTGGCTGAGACGGCGTGTGCCTGGGAGGCGGAGGGCAGCAGGCCTCCTGGGAGGCAGGCCCTGCGAGGTCTTGCCCACCTTGTCCAGGTGTGGGCAAGCAGGGTGGGGTCCGCAAGTGCCTTTGGATCTGTGGTTCCCGGCGCACACCCTGGAAGCAGGCTGGGGACTGGTCAGGGTGGAGGGCCGAGAGGGGGACTCTCCATGGCAGGACTGCTGGGCTTCTGAGTGTTCCACACTCGGGTTTTGTGGGCACCTACTGGGCCCCTTAGACCTTGAGAGGACCAGGTAGAACTTCCTGAGGGGAGCCATTCTTCCCCGGGGCGACCCCACGCTGCGAGGAGAGCAGGTGTGCACAAAACAGCCCACCTGGGTTACAATGCAGCCCCATGACGTCCTGGGTGGTGAGCACCCTCGGGCCAGCCACTCGAGGAGCCCCGGTGCCTCTCGTGTGGAAACACCTGTGAAGTGGGGGTCGGTCACGGCCATGCCGACCTCCCGGCAGAGCGTGGCTGGGAGGTGTAGGAGGAAGAACTGGTAATGAAGAGAGAGGCAGGCGATGACATCAGTGTCGACCACTGTTACCTACTCGTGCCCAGTGCCTTGCTCAGCACTCACAGGTCTCAGTTCTTTGCTACACCCAATGACCCCATGACGGTCACAGACCAGACATGCAGAGGGGTGAGGTGTCTCCTCAGACAGGTCCTCAGACGTGCCAGGTGGACATTGTTGCAGGTGGCACTGGAAAGCAGCTGTCTGGCCTTCCGGTGAGGCCGGTGTCCTTGGCCACCCAGGCACATGGTAAGGAACACCTCTGCGTTCGCAGCTCACAGGGAAAGGGCCTGGCGCTCTGCCTCGCACACAGGGGTGCTCGGCCCCCCCCATCCTTCCTGGTGACCTGGCCCAGCTTTGATGAGGTCACTGCATTACGTGCAGGGTTTCTTTATAGTGGCCTCCAGGGAGGGCCTCATCCTTATTGTCTGCCCTCTGGGTGGGCACTTGGTGGTCTCTACAGACGAGCTTCCCTCGCCCACCACCCTGAATGGGGAAGCCGGCCCTGCCTCCCTTGTGTATCCCGGCACCTGCCCGGGGCGAGCCAGTGGAGCCAGTGGAGCAGGAGCAGGGAGGCGGGCCTTTCCGCCCTCCCGGCCTCCTTCCTGCCGCGGGCCCCCAGAGGTCCTCCCACGTCTGGCAATAACTGGGCCCCGGTTGCTCCTTCCTCACATCTCTCTGCCACAGACGCTTACTGCCCTTGCACTTCCTTGCAGCTGGACAGACAGACACACGCACTGGCTTTGGGGAGGGAGGGAAAACACAGGCCCAATCCACGTGCGTTTGCAAAGGAAGAGCAGTGCTCAGGGGTGGACACAGGGCTTGCTGCTAGCAAGCGGGCTGGGTTTGGGCTGCGGGCATCTAGGCACAAAAGAGCGGGGAGACCCGGGGGGCAGGGCCTGGGGACGCCCGGTTGCAGCTGCAGTGGGGTTTGGCGAAACCGCGCCTGCTTCCTTCCAACCTTCCCGCAGAGGACAGTAATGGACCCAAGGAAGAAAGGACATTTCCTAATGACATCAGAGACCAGCCCCTCTGAAGCGTGTGGTTTGCCAGCTGGCTGCACGTGCTTCCACGCTTGTCTGTGAACGTGGGCTAGAGGCGGCTGGTGGGAAGGGGGTGTGTGAGAGAGTCTCAGGGCCTCGCCATGAGCTCCCCGGCTCAGGGAGCCAGGCGTCTCCGGTGGGAGGGAGGCCTCCTTGGCCTCCAGGCACAGAACACCCTGTTGGGTCTCCAGGTTCCTTCATTCACATGCTAAGTGGAAAACTGGGTTCCTCCTTTTTTATTATTTTATTTTAATTGTTGTTCAAGTACAGTTTTCTGCCTTTTACTCCCATCCCAGCCACTCTCCCAGCCCTCCCCCCGCCCTCCCATTTGGATTCCTCCTCAGTTTTATTTTCGTGGGACACCGTGCTCACCTGAGCCAGTTCGGAGCTGCTGAGGTGGCCGTCACCATCTGCGTCCCAGTCCTTAAACAGAGACTCCACCAGGAGGCGTTTCTGGGATTCAGGGTCCCCTCTGCTGCCCTCTTCTCCGTGTGGCTGCAGGCGTGTCTGCAGGGCCAGGAGGACGTTCTTCAGGCGGGCATAGGCGGCCACGGTGCAGCGGTTGCCTGGAGGAGAGAAGAAGCGGTCACTGCAGAGAGGTCCCCCCAGAGTGGTGTGAGGGCCGCCACCCATTCTGCTGGTAAAGAGTTTCTGGGCATTTCCCACGTGCAGTGCGGGGGCCACTGGAGTAGGCGGGGTCTGTTTGTCCATCTGCCCACCAATCCATCCCAAACTATTCACTGAGCACCGAATACAGGCTGCACCAGATGCAAATGAGGGCAGGTGCCCTCTTGTCTGCCCCATGGAGATCCATTGAGCAGCTACTACCTGCGGGGCCTGGGGCCATTGCCGGGCGGAACGAGGAGTCAGCCCAGGGGAACCCACAGTGGGAGCCCACGGCGGCCAGGAAAGCTGGCCCCAATTCCATTCTGTAAGGTTCGTCTCTGCCTTAATCCCACCGTTAAAGGCTGCTTTTGAACGCTTGGCCTCATAGATTTGGGAATGTGAGTTAACAAGACCACTGAGCCCTGCTCAGGTTAATTAGCCGCACTCTGGAGCTGGGCTGCATCAGAGTGAACGTGTCCGTGAGTCCGAGAGGAAGCCTCACAAAATGCACACGGGGCACGCAGCCGTCACTCGCAGGCCCACAACACAGCCACGCTAACCGCACAGCATTGGATGGGGCCTGGGGTGCTCTGCGACCTGACACGGGTGACCTTCCTGGGAGCGGGCCACCAGGAGAACCTCCCTGCGAGGCACGGCCTGCAGACGGAGGCTGCAGGGCTGCTGGCAGAGCAGGCGAGGGCCTCCAGCCCCCTTCCTTGCCTCCCTGGGGCGGGGGGCTTCCCTCGCAGTGCTTCGATGAGTCCTGGTGGGGTCCTCACTATCCACTCCAGCCGGGTGGGCAACGTGCTGCTGGGAGCGGACTGTCTGGGGCCCAGAGCTCTTGCCCTTAATTCCGAGGCCAGTTTTGGGCACCAGGTAAGGGCTCGGGCTGGGAGAGTCACCGTAGGGCAGGGCTGGACAACACCTGCTCCAGTCCCCTGGGTCCGAGTCCCGGCCCTGCCACCGCCTGGACGCACACTGTGGCCCAGATGCCTCACTTGGGAAGTGGGGCGCACATGGACCCCACAGGGAGGATGAACTAGGACACACGCATCAGGAGCTCCGCACGGGCTTGGCACGGAGGGAACACTCTCACATGATAGCCGTTCGCTCCTTACCATTGTGGAGGCTGCACTTGCTGACGAGTGGCAAACAGGCAGGGGAGCTGTGCCGGGGGTAGGGGCAGGGCTGGCCGGTAGTTCGTCCGTCTCTCTCTCCCTAGTTATGCCTGGAGGGCCCAACCACTCGCTCCTGTGCTTGTTTGTGTTTCTAGATTTTCTTCCAATTTGGGGTCAATTGATTCTTGTCAGAAACAGATGCCTGTTACCATTTCCTCCTGTGTGTTTATTTAGAAGAAAAATCAATTGCCGTGTTCAATATAATCAAATCTATTTGTTCTCTGGGAGCTCTGTGCTCTGACAGCCGGCTCCCCGCCCCCCGCCACCACGCTGGCACCCTCTCTGGCCTGGGAGCGTGTCCCTGCCTGGGGCCGTGTGGGGCGGTGGGGCGGTGAACTGGTTCTCAAGAGTGTGTCGCTTGCACAGTGTGGAACAGAGCGGCCTTGTCCTGCTGCAAAACTGTTCCGCCCAGGGGGAGATGGGGCAGCCCGCTGGTTCTTCTCCCCAGGCCTGGATGAAGGTCAGTTTGGCAAAGGAGAGGAACAGGGTTTCGTCCGGATCTTGGCCCCTTGCTCTGCACAGGGTGGGCCGATTCGGCTGCTGAGGGGTCTGTGGGGAGGGTGTGTGGTCTCTCCTGGGAGCCGGCGTGCGCAGCAGATGGCCGTGGGGTCGACGGCAGGCCTGGCTCAGAAATGCTAGTGGACGATCAGACTCCTGAGAACACTCCACAGCAGGGCCACCTGAAGGGCGGGCCGGGACGGAGCAGGTGGGCAGGGACGCCTCATTCTCGCTGGTCCCCCACAGCCCTCCAACCTCCCTCACAGCCCTCAGGGGAGCACAGCGCCCCCCCTGAGTGGCCTGCTGCCCCGGGCCACTAGTTTACAGCTAGGCAGCATCTCCCACACCAGCAGGCGAAGGGAACCACGGTGGTAAGTCCTGCCGGGTGGGCCGCAGCATACCCCGCCCGCAGGCCACGCCCCTCCTGTCACATTCCCACGTTCACTCTGAGTTCACGGGCTTCCAGCATCTGCACCTGGCAACTGCCTGGCACAGGCCTCCTGGCCGGGGAGGTACACACACGTCTAGACATCAGCCTAGAGGGGGAAAGGGTGGGCGACCCCAGGCTCTGGAGTTGGCTCCCTGAGCCCTTGGCCTTGCCCCCTGCTGGAGCCCACAGCCCCCTGCTCCTCCCTTTGGGTATTCACACAAACTCCGGGATGGATGGTGCTGGGTGGCGTGCTGGGGTGTGGGGGACAATGGAGCTTCCGGTCCTGAGCACCCAGGAAGCTGTGGGGGACAGCCAGCAAGGGAGAGGTGTTCAGGATGAGATCACAAGAGGAGGGGTGTGGGGGAGAAGGAGGCGCAGGGACAGCAGGCCAGGCAGCCGGGGTTGCAGGTGCTCATCCTGCCTCCAGTTCCCACCTTAAAATGGGGCAAAAATCGCCCTTCCCACCGTACAGGCTACGGCACTGAAGCAGCGGTTTCCAGCCTTTCCCCTCTCACGGCACACACAGACCTATTACCAAAATCCTGAGGTGTGATTTCGATTCATTCACACTGGACAGCTACGGATGTATTGGCTCTCGTCACTGTTTTATTTGACAGTCCCAGGGAACAGAAGTCAGGGTCCCTAACTGAATAGTCACATGTTGCGTGCTTTAAAAATTCTTGTGGCGCACCGGCTGAAAATTGCCGCATTAAAGGAAATGGAAGAGGACTTTGCCAAGTCTAAGTGGTCAGCCAGGCCTGAGGTCTTCTCTTGATGAAGAGAGCCCCAAGGAGCCAGGTCACGACTCGCTCATCTTTGTCCCCTTTTCCAGTGACCCACCCCTGGCACAGGCGGCCCCTAGATTGGTGTTTGCAGAAAACAGACAATTTCCTCCCTCCGCCCCACCACTCATGGACGTTCCTCTGTGGGGCCTCTCAGTGAAGGAGGCTCCTGTCCCGGCCACCTGACCCAGATGGGCACCCTGACAGGCCCTCGCCAGGGCCCAGCCACCTTCCTGCCAGCCCGGGCGCCCTCCACGTGGCCGTGCAGGCCAGGCCAGCCCCGGGCACGGGCCTTGGGCTTCCTGCCAGCATGTGTGTGCGGGGCTCTTCCTGCTGCCAGACCAGGCCTGCTTTGGCAGATAAAATATTGATCAGCCTGCTGCGGAGCCCAGAGTGGGATCCTATTTTCATGTCAGAACTTGGTAATGAACTACATTCATCAAGCCCGTTCTCCATGAGAAAGGTCAGCTGCAGATCTGGCTAAGTTGTTATGACACCTCATTAATCTAGTTCCCTCAGTAATTGTCCCTCTTTGAAGATTCTAATGTTCTCCCAATCCCAGCCACACTCCCTCCAGGCGGATGGAGATTATTATAGCAGCAGCCCAGGCACATCCGCATTTAATTTTTTGAGTAAAGAGAGATAGGAAGCAGGTAGCAGCCCCTGGAATTAAATGTCCATCAAAGGAACACTTTCTATCGAAAAACAAAGGGAAGCAAGAAAGACATTGTGAATGTTCTGTCAGCCACGAGTGCCCCCGCCAGACGTTCCCTCAAAGGGACCTTCTTCACTCTGTGGCAGGTGAAGCTTCCAGTCCAGGGTGTGGGGAGGGCTGAGGGGCTCCAGGGAGCCAAGGAAAAGGGGGTTTGCACAAAGTGGCCAAGGTGGGAGATGCCACCCAGGTGGAAGGAAGCTCAGATTCTGAGAGTGAGACAGGCCAAGAGGTAAAGGCTCCTGGTGGCCCAGGCACTGGATGCAGGAAGCAGATGGAGGCAGGTGCGGGGAGGCCGGAGACACCTTGACCCAGGAAGGGAGGGTGCTGAGGGTGCTGGGAAGGGGCGGTCCCTGCGTGCCTCTCCTTCTCTCTTATTCCTCATCATCCTTTGCCCTGCCCCCTCCAACTTGCCAACTCTCCCCCCCCTTCCTGCCCACAGAGCCCCCTGGCACACTGGCCCTGGTTTCTCGGTCGCTGCACTCACTCAGCCTTCTTATTCATCACTGCCTGTTGTCAGGCTGCCCTGTTGGGCCTGGAGCACCCCTGCTCCCCGGGGACCTGGCCAGGGCGGGGTCCTTGTTTCACTGCAGTGGTGTCCCCAGCACCTGGCCCAAGCGCCTGCATGTAGAAGGTGCTCACGAAGTGTCTATTGACCGACTATGGAATCCTCCGTGGAGAGAGGCAGCAGGTGGGCTCGGAGAGTGGCTGCAGCCCTGCACTGAGGAAGGGACAATCCCAGCTGCCCTGAGCCACAGTGACAAGGGTCTGGAACTCTTGAGGGGGCTTGGGGACCATGCAACCCATCATGTCAGCTCCTGGGGGGGGGAACCATGTGGCAGATGTGGGCACAGTAGGGCAGCTCTGGAGCGTGGTACACATAGCCATGCTTGCTGATGCCCATACTGTCCTGGGCTGGTTCAGGGGGCACGGACCCTCCCTCACCCAGTGGGGGCACCCCCAACCTGCAATAGTAGCCCTATAGAGTGAGGTATGCATGGCCCGGCTAGTGGGTGGTGGCAGGGTGGTGAGCCAGATGGGCTGCTGCGCTGCTGGACACTAGGTTGTCGAGAGGTGGCTCCTTCAGCCTCTGCTGCCTCTGGTGTGGAGGATGATGGACGGGATGTTCCTGCCCTCCTGTTCTGCCGCTGCTGGAGGGCACAGCCCTGCAGAGACGACAGGCAGGGGCTGGAAGGGCAGCCAGGCAGGGAGGCTGGAGGATGAACTGAACCACAGCCCAGCTTCCGGAAAGGCCCATCTCCTGCCAGCGCTCTGATCCCTGAACAAGCAAAGCTGCCCCTGGGGCCCTTCTGTGATCTCCGGAGGGCTTTATAGCAGGCACAAGCAGCGGAGTGGGCTGGGCGGGTGAATCCCAAGGCCCCCATGCAGGCCCATCCCCGATGGCCCCCAGGGGCTGGCAGTTCCCCCACTGGGAAGCTGTGCACTTCGGGAGTCCCCTACTACTGCCAACTTTACCGGAGAGGGACTACAGGACACAGACCACTGCACGTCATGAAGCAACCCCTTGGTCACCAGCAGAAGCAATCCCTTTTGGGGGTGGGGGTGGGCTGAGGGGCCTGCAAGGAGAAGAGAGGAAGTGCTGGGGTGTGGGCAGCTTGCTTCCCAAGCCATATCCAGTTCCAGCTGTTCTTGACCTGGCAGGGGCCCAGCGCCCGGGCTCAGATACTAAGACCCTCACTTGGGAGAGCCCCCAAAGGCCAAGGGAGGGACAGGATGAGCCCAGGGCCCGCCAGGCCTGCTCACAGGCAGGCTCCCCTGGACCCCACACGGACATTGATGCCCCCGGTCCCCACACTGTGCTCAGTGCCCCGAGAAGCAGTGTCACTTGCCCCTCGACAAAACTGCGGTCTTTACCGTCAAAACAAAAACCTGGCCCAGTCGTCTGGCGCCCACATCATAACTGAATGTGGTGTGACGTGTGGGCTGCAGTTGCGATGTGCCTTTCTGAGGCTATTTTGGAGCCGCTAAATTGTGCAAAGAGAGAAGCACTTTTAGATCCCAGATCTAATTTATGGGCTGCCGCACGTTTGCGGGGGTTCGGCTTCGGAGGAACAGATGTCTGACTGATGTGAATACAGGAACGTTAACGACACTTCCGCTGCCACGTTCTGGGAAAACGCAATGATCAATAAATGCCCAAACCAGTGAGTCCGTCTTTAAAATACAGTTCCCCTCACATGACACAGTTTTACTGATGGTGTTGGCCAAGCCACAAAATTCTGAAAACTCCAGGAACACACCCTGTGGGCTCTGAACAATCCCCAAACAAACACACACAGAAGTCCCGTGTGGTGAGCCCCAGCTGGCTGTTTCTGGGACTGGGACTTGTGAGCAGATGGGTCCCTGCTGCCCACACTCAGGACCACGGGGCGGTGTTCATGCCGTGGCCTACGCTGTAGCCACTGGCCAGTCCCATTCACTTCCAGAAAGTCGGCCTGCAGACTTTGCTCCCAGGTGTTCCCTTCCCGAAAAGCCCTTTCTTCAAATTTGACTTTCCTGCCAAGACCCAGCTCTAAGGAATGGCTTCTGTACACTCAAAGCCAATGATCTGGCCCCTTAGTCCCTTAAGCACTGAGAAGCTTGCCTTTGTCTCCAGCCTGTCTCCTCCAAACATTGTGCCCCAGGGCCTTTGCATCTCCTACATGACAGTCTTCACTCTCCTAAAGAGCCCAGCCATGGAGACCCTTGGTGGACACTGTCATGGGCCACAGGGGCACTGGTGAGCTGCTGCCTGCCCGCAACTTTGGATGCTCAGCCCCTTCCTGCCCCCTCCAGCACTTGGAGCTCTACCCGAGTCCCCCTCTCACCCACTTGTCCCAACCCCAGAATGGCAATGGGCTCACTGCATTCATTGGTGTGTCCCCAGATGCTCAGGGGACCTAGCATCCGGCTGGCCAACTGTCCCAGGTCAGTGCCCTCTGCCCTTTTCCCTGGAGGGTCCTATTTGTCATCCCATCTGCTTTTGAATGCTCTGGGTTCTTAAAGGCACAGAGCTCACTTTGGGCCCACACAGAGAGTCTGCCCATCTAAGGCTCCACCAGACCCATAATTCTGCCTGGGCCCAACACACAGGCTGCGCTGACCTTGACCCTGTACTTCCTTCGCAGCTGCTGCACCAGAGCCCATCAAGCCTGCATGAGAACGTCTACTTCCACTTGCTCCTGAATTTGCAGGCAAACCCTCATCTCCATTTCGCCCCAGCATCGGGTAATTTAAGTGAACAAAACCCCCCAGACCTTTGTGCGATGAACGGCACATTTGCTCATGAATGCCTGGTTCCGGGGCAGTCGCTACACGCCTGATGTTTGACATTTCCTATCCCTTCTTCCACTCCTCCTAGAGAGAGTGACATCGGCTGCACTCCCGGACGAGGGTCCCACAGACACGCTTTACAGTTGACCGGCTCTCTATCCCATGGCCCCAGAGTGAAGGCGTGACCTCGGAAAACTGAGTGAATGCTAAAGCCCTCTGTGCGCACCCCACCGAGGAGCAAGGAGCCCCCATGCAGGCACCCCTGGGGCAGGGCCCGCCTCCTTCCCCCTCTCCCTTTTCCCCAGAACAGGGGTCTTCCCTGGACACCCCTAAATGGCCAGCAGGCAAGGAGACACTGGGGCCAGGGAGGACTCTGAGTCCATGCCTCCCCTGCCTGGCGTGACTCGTGGTGTTTTTCTCTCCTCGGTGTTGGTCAGGTGTTTGCTCAGACGAGGTCATCTTCCACTTCTGGGCCAAGCCCAAGAGCCACCAGTTTTTGTTTGTTTGGGGTTTTGGGGTTTATCTGTACAAATAGCACAGTAGGACACCAGCCCCCCCCCCCCCACAGCAGCCCAGGCTTCACACCTGTCCTTCTGTCTTCATATTGGCAGACAGACGCTTCTATTCTGGAAACTTTGTGGGTGTCTGGGCACCTTTGGGAGCTGGAGCTGCAGCCTGGGACTCTGTTTGAGCCTTGGCCTTGGACTCTGACCAGCAGAACCTGAGACCTTTGTGATGTGGGCACAAGTATTGTCAGTGGAAATCAGGCTCTTCGTGGGAGTGCAGGGAAAGCATCCCAGGACCCATACGGGAGGTGTGGTAAGATTTATTTGGTGCTTGAAGGAAAATCCAAGGAGTGTCTTTTTTGCGTTCCGAATGTCCCATCTCCGCTGTCTCACCATGGAAAAAGTCCAACCGTGTCCTCGGCAAGGTCAAAACAAAGGCCAGGGTGCAGACTCTCTGCTTCACATTAAAGCTTCTTCCTTCGGAACCCACGCCATCTGGTGCAGCCCCAGTAGCTGCCAGACCTGCATGGCTGTATGCTCCCAGGTGAGAATGTGCAAACCCATGGGGTGCGTGTGGGTGGTGGGGAGAGAGAGAAGGGAGAGCGCTTCTTTGTTAAGCTGGGTTTATATTACCATGGGCTTGGGAAGAACCAGGAGCTTTTTCAAAACAACCAATCAACTTCCCAAGCTTTGGATAGGTCCACCCCCTAGTTAGACTGACAGGCCTCTATGGTCAGGCACCTCCCTGGGCTCCCCTCCACAGTCAGTCCTGGAGGGGAAGGGGGGAGTGTTGTCCCCCATGGCGCAGGATGGCTATGACCCCCTGGAGTGTGTGAAGCTGTAGCTTCCTGGCTAAGCAAACAGGCTTACACTCTCCAGGTTATTAAGCTCATTGTCTAATTCCCTCTGTTTCCTTCCTCATTAATAATTAGCTAACTATCCAAAGAAATGTGAGCGTGATTGCCAAGCTTGGGGTGGGGGATGTAGGCAAGTCAATTGAGCTTGTGGCTGCTGCCCTCTGGGATCTTGGACTTGGCCTCCTTGGGCTTTACGAGGTCCCTGATGGCCACAGTCCGTGCGCTTGCATCCCTAGAGCTGCTGGCCTGCATCTTCTCCGAGAGAACTACTTGCACGGAGGTTTTTAGATCTGAGATGACTCAGAGATGTTTCCTGGGGTTTGAAGATTTACCTTAACCTCTCTGACTGGTATGATTGACAGCAGACCCCAGGTCAAAACCAACACAAATTCCCACCAGCTCTGGAGGAAAACCACAGCGTTTAGGGCAGAGTCTCAGAGCCCTGCTGCTGCCAGAGCTGCAGGGGAGAACCGGAGGCGCTGCTTCCCAAGTCTGTGCCCCGTTCCGGGGTCGCCCATGCTGGACTCGGCACCACGTGGACAGCCCACGGACGGAGCCCAGACACTCTTGCCTCTGTGACAGTCAGCCCTGGGGGTGGCAACAGTGTCTGAGGTGCCAGCAGGCCCCAGTGGTCCTGAGGCAGGACAGAAAGAAGTCAGGGGAAAATCCTGGCAGGTGGAGTGCGGGAGCAGGAGCTCACATCCTCCTGCTCAGCCCTCACCTCGTCACTAGAGTCACACACTGGGAGACCCTTGGCACTGCCTTTGCTCCCCGTGTGTGTAAGTTCTAGGGTCCCAAGAATGCTTCTGGGGTGTCTGACCTTTGGCATCTCTGGGCCACACTCGAAGAAGACAAGTTGTCTTGGGCCACACATTAAATACACAAACACTAACGAAAACTGATAAGTAAAAAAAAAAAAAAGGTTTTAAGTAAATTTAAGATTTTGTGTTGGGCCATATTCATAGCCATCCTGGGCCAACATGCAGCCCTCGGGCCAGGGTTCAGGACCCACAGGAGATGGGAGTGACAGAGACCCTCCAGGACCGTCCCAAGGAGAATGTATGTGGCCCTGGGAGCACACCTGGGGCCAGACGGGTGGAGCCCGTGGGCCACAGCTTGAGTGAGGAGGCGCTGCAGGTCCGAGAGACCCCTAAGGCCAGCCTGCCCATGTCATGTGATTAGCACGCTTTGCCTCGGGCTACGGAATGTTTGCCTGTCCTCTTTCGGGCTTTCAAAAGGTGGTTTGAAATTTAATAAAGAACTTTCCACGGGGAAGGCCCAAAACTGCCACCTGATGCTAATGGCCCCTAATCAAATCAGGACCCGTCAATTAAGTACGGCGACCACACCTCCACACGGCTTGGCAGTTTTTCCCACTGTTTGATGCATCCTGGGAAGATTTTCAAGAGTGTGGGGTGAGACGCTCTTTCATTGCTTTTGAGGGTGGGCTCAGAGGACCCCGGGTAAAAAGTCTTCACACACTTAGACACATGCACACACAGCTGAGGATTTGAGTGTGCAGCCCAGTGACACTAGTCCTGTGCCAGCCGTGTCGCCCCCGCCGCACTGGCCTCTCAGAGATGCCTACCCAGCCCACCCAGCACAGGCTACAGGCACAGCCCCAGGAGCAGGGGTGAAGGCTGTGGCCTGGGCTGCAGCCTCCTTTTACTGATAGGGAACTGGGGATTTGCACAAGCTCTGGCTCCACACGTGGCTTCCCTGGGGGTCTCGAGTCAGAGTCGGGGCCGAGGCCGGAGGGGCCTCTCACTGGCCAGGCCCTGGTTTGCTCTGCTCACCTCCCAGGCTCCCAAAGTCTCAAGAACTGAAATGAGGGCTCAGCCTAAGATTCGACCGCCATGGCCCTGGCTCATCGTGGCCCAGAAATGGGCCTCAAGGGTCACCTGATTCGAAGGAATCCAGCGGGACCCTTTTGCCACCTCACCTCACAGCCTGGCAGGGCCGTGAAGGATGGCATGGTGGCCCTCAGGAGCAGTCACCGGGTGGCGTCGGTTTCCGCCATGTGAAATGCCCTCCCCGTTAGAGTCCCTGCCTACAGCTCTCCCAGAGAGCCTTCCCCAGCCAGACACCTCTCTTTTCAGTGGCAATCAGGGAGGGCCCAGGCTCTGCACTTGACTTTCTTTTTCATATTAAAAAAATTATTAACCTTTCAGGAGAAAAGAAGGGAGAGAGAGACACTGATTCATTGTTCCACTTACACGTGCATTCATTGGTTACTCCTCATATGTGCCCTGAGGATCAAACCTGCAACCTCAGTGCTGTCTCCCTGGCCAGGGCTGCACTTGACTTTCAACATTAACCGCCCTGTGGGGCTATCTCCCTTCCCAGTGCGTGGCGCACACCCGCCAGACTGCAGGAGCCCTGGGGACAGGAGGGAGCGCACCCTCTGCAGTCGCTGTGCCCACCAGCCCCATGGGGGAGGGGGTGCTCGGTGTAGCTGGGGAACAACTGATTGATCCTAAGCAACATGACTGACACTGAAGGAGAAGAGGGAGATAATTTATATTCACCCTGAACGCCTGGCTTGGCAAGGGTGGTCACTGTGCAGCTGATCCCTGCTCTGTGAATTCATGAGCACGTGAATATTGCCAGGCTAACTGTAACTCTGGACCTCAGGCTGAAGGCAGAGAGGCAGGAGGGGAGGAGCTCTGGACCTGGGGGCGTGGCCAAGGGGCACAGCCAGCCAGCCTGGAGAGTCCCGGCAACCAATTCATGCACACACCATCTAGCTTTGAAAAGGAGACGCGGCAGAGCCGGCGGTGGCTGGCTCCATGGGATTAATTGGGGGCATTAACATGGACTTGGGGTCCATGGCACCTTGAAGGAGTGGATCCGGGTCCACTTATCTGGGTCGCAGCCGCCTGAGCAAATGGCCACAATTATGGCTTTTAAGTGACTTCGTAGAATTAATGGGTCACAGAAAATAGAGTGGGACTAAAAGTAAATCTAAAATGAGGGAGACTGCTGGCTTGAACGCGGGGCTGCCTCGGGGGAAGACCAGCAGTAATCACGTGTAAAATAGCGCCCCGGGTTAGCAGGGTCTTCTCTGGGCTTGGGTGTCTGAGTTTCTCACTGACGGGGTCGGGGGTGCACCGCTCAGTGCATAAACGGATGGGGACTGGAGTCAGCTCTCTTACTGGGGTGACACTGGTGAGTAAAATTACATAGGTTTCAAGCGTACGAGTCTGTAACACATCATTTGTACACTGTATTGTGTGTTCATCACCCAAAGTCAAGTCTCCTCCCATCGCTGTGGATGCCCCCTCTACCCTCTTCTAGCTTGGCCCACCCCTTCTCCCTCTGGCAACCCCCACGCTGTCGTCTGTAACCCCTTCACCTGCCTCGCTCAGGCCCAGCCCCTCCTCCCTGACTGCCGTCGTCTGCTCTCTGTATCTACGACTCTACCTCTATTTTGTTTGTCAGTTTATTTTGTTCATTGGATTCCACATATGAGTGAGACCATGTGGTTATTGGTCTTGCTCTGACTTCTTGCACTTAGCATGACGCTCCCCAGGTCCATCCATGCTTTGCAAAGGGTAAGATTTCCTTCTTTTTCATGGCCAAGCAGTATCCCACTGTGTAAGTGGACCACAGCCTTTTTGTCTACTCATCTACGATGGGCACTTGGGCTGTTTCCAGATCTCGGCAATGGTAAAATCCCTCTTTTTCACTTTTCAGTTCCCTCACATGTGCTCCTGGGCTGGGCCGGAGGCCGGGGGCATCTGCCTCCCCCGTGTACACCCGTTAGGAACCCGTGTGCCAGCGGAGCCCCCGGTGCACTGGAGACTCAGGCCTCCTTTCCTTGAGCCACACTTCCTCATCCGTGCAAGGGGGCTGATGGCCTCTGTTTCCAGGCTCCTTGTCAGAGTCACTGGTCCAGGATGGTGCCTCACCTGGCACGGGGTTGGGGGGTGCTCTGGACTGCAGGGAAATCCTCTTTGCATTCTTATTGGTCAGATTCCCAAGACCTCTGGGGTTGGGGGGTGAGTGTCGGTCCATGGAAGGTTCTGGGAGTTCAACCTCTTTCCAGAGGAAACCCCTCCAGGGCCTTGATCCCGGAGCCGAGGATAAATGTCTCTCTCCCTGGTGGCACTGGGTTGGGGGGCGCCCATGAATGACTGTCACGGAAATATAAATCGTTCGACTTCAAAGTGGGCATGTTAATATTTTGCAGTTATAAGCCTGGTCTGCACACTGCAAACGAACATCTCAGCCCCACACGACATTTCCCAGTCTCTCTAAAGGCACCAGGAGAAGGCAGTCGAGTCATAAAAGAAATGTAAGAGGACAGCTGCAGACGAGCCTAAAACTCATTTCTTTGAAGCTTAATTGATAGGAAAAGCTCCTGGCCCCAGAGAACTTAAAGGCCCATCATGTGGCTATTCAATGAAGCGTCTCTGTATCGTTGACCACACTAAACTGGAAATCATTATCTGGTCATTGCAAACACATTAATAAAATGATGATGTGGGTTTCCTCATGACATAAAGAAGGAATAAAATAATTCACTCAGATAACTCAGCCCACATGTATAGTCTGCCCCTGAGACGGATGGAAGCAAGTGAGAGTTGTGGGGGTATCAGTCTCACTGGGGGTCTTGAGACGGGGTCTGGGCCTCTACTCTGAAAAGCCCCTGGATGCATAGCCAGGCTCCAGAACCATGCTTGGGGCCAGAGTGAACACCTCCTGGCTCACACAGAGCACCTTCTGACTGTGTGAACCCGGAGGTGCTCTGAAGTTCCCATCTGGGGGGCCACCAGCCCATCCATGCTCCCGGCACACAGCCAGGCCTCTGATGGCCAGGTCCCCGGACGGCCCCTCCAGCCACGACCTCTGTGCTGCGCACCTAGAGGAGACAGTAAGACAGGTGTGCAGGAGCTCCACTGCACTTGCTCTGATTGCCCCAGGATACAGACAAGGTCGGGGTGTCTGTCCTCAACCACTGGCAGGCTTCCTGCCACGCTCGGCCCCAGCTCTCACAGCCGGCTCACCAAGAATGCTCAGTGCCTCTCCTAGCACTTCACTCACCTGTGGTCTCGGGACTCCCCACCAAGCCGATGTGTGAGAGTGTGTGTGCGTGCATGAGTGTGAATGTGTGCCTGTGTGCATGGGTGTGACTGTGGGCGAGTGTGTGGCCTGCGGCAGAGCACGGCTGAGACAAGCAGCACGCAGACCTTTCAGGGAGGAAACCTTCTGCCTGTCTCCTGAGCTTACCTGAAGGTGGAGCACCCCAGCTACCGATACCTGTTGGTAGACCCCAGACCCTGTCACCTCTGCACCACGACCCCATGCCCGGCACTCTGCTTGTCCCTATGCCCCTGTCCTTCCAGGCCCACCATGGAGCAGTCTTCCTCTAAGAAACTGTAGATATGAACTCTGGATATACCCCTTGCAAGCTGTGTGACCTCAGGTAAATCACTTAACCGCTCTGAACCCTGTCCATGAAGCAAGAACAATAAGAGAACCTACCCATCTTCCTGACCCACTGGAGGTCTCCTGTGCATTGCAATCTACCCCCTGCTGCAGGCCCTCAAGAGTGCGGACACCTGCGCCAGGTGTATGGGAATGCCTAGTACCTGCTCCAGCATCTTTCCTCAAGTGCCCATGGCTTCCTATGTGACCTCTTCAGGACCTGGCTCTGGCAGCACTCTGACAGAGGGTTGCCCCCAGGAGTCCCAGGACCAGGTGACAAGTGGGCAGGGAGGAGGGCTGGCAAGGACTGTCCAGAGGAAGGCAGGTCTGAAGAGTCTCCTGGAGCACCACTTGGAGCTCCGGGAGCGGCAGGCTTGGGGCCCGAAGGAAGAAAGGTGCAGAACCCTGTGTGGCCAGGGGCAGGAGGCGGAATTTGAGGAGAGGCCTGGGTGGGTCAGAGGGTGCAGAGAAGGGGCGGGAGCAAGGACAGCTGGGAATCAGAGAGCACAGAGAGCAAGAAGGCACCCCTGCTGTGAAGCAAAGCGCACCGACTGGAAATGTGAGGAAATGCTGTGAAACTCATCCCCGCATGAGCAGCTGGGTTCGTCTTCCACTCAGACGCCTCGGTGAGGCGGCAAGCTGTCGACTTGCTGCATTTTTACCCCAAACACCAGAGAAAGGAGAAACATTTGGAGCCGGCTGCTGCCTGCTGGCTCTGACAGAGGCTGTGTCTCTGGGCCCAGGTGTGAGAAAACCCTCCAACCAGGAGCCGCCCACAGATTTCTACTCTGCTGTGGATGCCCCACCGAACACCATGGGGCCTCGGTGCTTCCGCAACATGCACATGCATGCTCACATACGCAGGGACACTCACATGCACATGCACACTCATATGCACACACATGCTCACATGCTCACAGAATGAGAAGCTGACAGTGACGCAGAGATGACACATGCGTGCACCTGGGGAGGGGGCTGGGGGTTCTGTTCTCCTGAAGCCTTGATCTGGAGGCAGGGCTGCTCAGGGCCGAGGCCAGGGCTCCAGGCTCCTCAGACCTGTCACCGGACAGAAAGCAGCCCGGCCTGTTCCCCGGAGACCTGTGCGTGGGTCTCAGTGCAGCCCCCACTGAACGAGCAGTGTCGGAGCACTCATTTCCTCTGACCACGGAGGGGGTGTTTTTCTGCTGAGCTGGCTCTGTGGGTAGTCAGGGGGTGTTCTGCCCTCATGCCCGGACAGGGAAGAGTCCAAGCCCAGGCCTGTGAGTCTCCCCCTGTGCTGTGCTGGGGCTCACTTAGTTATAAACTTATAAAGAGCTCAAGGAGCCAGGAAAACTTCCATTAAATTCAGTTACCTCGGCCTCTCCCTTATCCATGGGGGAGACATCCCAAGACCCCAGCAGGTGCCTGAAGCCACAGATGGTGCTGAACCCTACAGAGACTGTGTTTTTTCCCTATATACATACATGCCTATAGTAAAGCTTAGTTGATAAATTAGGCAGAGTAAGAGGTTAACAGCAGCAGTAACAGAGTAGAACAATAATAATGCACTGCAATAAAAATCATGTGGGCGTGGCGCTGTTGAGTAAAGTAAGGGTGACCTGAGCACACGCACTGCCATACGGCGACAGCGGCTCTGACGACAGAGGGCAGCGAGGGGACGGGCAGGTGGGGATAAGCTGGACAAGGGGGCGACTCCCGTCCCCACTTGATTTCCTCCTGCGCCTCCGAGACATGCGCAGTTAAGACTTTTTTTAGTTGCTGGAGTTTTCCGTTTGCTATTTGCTATTTTCAGACCATTGTGGCTGCAGGTGATGAAAGGCTGGCGAGTCAGAGCGCTGACCAAGTAGGGAGGGTCTACTGCAACAGAATCGCAGCCCTCAGAGTTCCCTTTTCATGGGGATTATGAGAAAATTTGGCAAAAGAAAAAATAACCAGCCGTAATCCTCGAGACTCTAACAACGAGGCACCCGCACTTCTGCGAGTCCCCTGTGCCGCGTCCCTTCGTGCCCCGTGCTTTGTGTCAGGGCGGTTGCAGCACCTGTGGCACTGGTCCGGTCTCTCCAACAGTCTCCTGAAGATGCGTGGTGCTGACTGCTCCTGGTCCTCCCACACAAGGGAGCTGCTTCCCACCAGCCCTGCAAAAGCCCAGTGCCCCGTATACTCCTACTGACTGGGGGGTGGGGGGGACTTTCCTTTCTTCTGCGGAGGGGCAGGCCAGGGAGCATCCCTGACAGCCGACAAGATGAAAGCTGCCCTTGGCACAGGGGTCATTACTATGCATTATAATGAGGACTCAGGCCACCCTTCGCAGAAAAATCCATTTGATTTCAATCAGCAAGAAGTAACGCAGGGCACAGATTTCCTTAGCGACACTGGAATAAGAAGAAAAAGCATCTGGACCTGCCCTCCAAGTCCTCAGGGAGGAGGGCGGAGGCTCAAGGCCGGCTCTGATGAGGAATGGCTTCTGCAGGCATTGCACCAGCCGGGCCTATGCAGGGCTGGACACTCAGCACAGACTTAAGGAACCCAAGAGGCCGCTCGGCACCTGGGCTCTGGGGAGGCTGGAGGTTGGCTCAGGGCCGCCACCCGGGCCCAGGAACTTGTGAATCGGTCTGGAGCGTCACAAAGTGTGGAAAACCAGGGGCTTTTCAAAACACTGTGGCATTCTGCTCAACACTGTGGTTTAACAATCTCAGATCTTCTAAAACCAGGTGTCCAAAATGCACTTTTTTTGGTGAAACTGCTTAGCACATTTGATCGAAGGATGACTCTGACCCTACAGTTGAAACATGAAGTTTTTATTCCTGGGGGCTACAGTTTGGTGATGTTTGTTTTGTGGAGTTCAAGGCAGTGAGAGACATTTTTATTAAAGGCGCACTTCCCGTTTACTGGGTTTCTGTTTACTCTGCAAGACCTAATTCCACTGTCATTCTGGGAGCAATGTGGCTTGAATTCAATCGCTAGATGGTGAATTTCCTCCAACAACTTCCATTTAGTCCAGACCAGAATATCAGTAGGTGGTAATAAATATCAAAGCACAGAATGGGTGAGAGAAGCAAAGCAAAGACCCCTCATCAAATACAATTATTGATCAACACTGAAATGCCTTTATCATCTCTATGCTAATTCCTGATGTATACATTCATATTGACAATTTCATTACATAAGTATATTGACATTTGCAGTGGAGAAAATATATCGAGCAATTCAAAACTGCAATCTTTGGAGAACAGTAAATATATAAACACACAGTAAAAGATGCAGAACAGTAAAAGCTGTGGATTCTTATATGCACGAGACAGCCTGTGAAAAATAGTTGGGTAGAAACTCTTCAGATATTTAATGTGGCCCCCCAGAGCTTTGAAAGCAAAAGAGGCATACCAGAAAAACAAAGAAGCAAAACTTTAAATAATGCATTAAGATCAATTAGGCAGGACTTTCTGTTGAGATGGCGGTGTAGGTAAATGCCGTTCTCGAACCCTCCCACAACCACATGGAAATTACGACCACCATTCAGGAGGGCCTGAAATCGAGCTGAATAGAAGCCCTACAGCTAGGGGATTAAAGAAGCCACACTGAGACTGGTAGCAGGGGTAGAGATACGGAACAGACTGGCCCCACAACAACACGCGGAGGAGTAAGGGGTCCCAGCCCCACACCATACTCCCTGCCCAGGGGTCCAGCGCCAGAAGGAAAAGTCCCCATAACTCTGGCTGCAAAAACCAGTGGGGATTGAGGCTGCGAGAGACAGAGGACTCCTCCAGTCCCAGGCAGATCCTCTCAAAGGGGCCCCAGACAGACTTATCAGGACGCACTCCCTCTGAGTGCAGCGCTGGGACAGCAGCTGGGACAGCAGCTGAGAGGCACCAGGGGAGGAACTGAACTGACTGGCATCAGGGCGAGAGCTGGGGGAGGCAGCTTTTTCCCAGAAGAAAGTGCTGAAAGAGGCCACTGTTCCTTTTCTGAGTTGGCCTCCTACCCCCAGAGAACTGGCAGGTGGGCACAGCGTCTGAGTCTCCATCAAAGCGGTTCACACCGTTTCCCTGCCCTGGTGATTCCCTGAGGCCCCACCCCACCCCACTTGCAGGCTCACCAAAGCGATTCCCAATGGCTTCTCTACACAAATGGCCTCTCCTGCTTCAGGCTTCAGACTTTCAAGCAGCACCTGGCCTCTGCACACCCCATACCTCTTGCTCAGTGGCCCCAGGTGGCAGCTGGCTTCTCCTTTTACCTCCAAGCCCAGCAGCCTTCTGCAGATCCCTCTGTAGTTCATGCTGGGTGACTCCAGTCAGGGCACGGGCAGTTGGTGACCTTGTACCTCCAAGGCCACCCCTGAGCCCATGTACCTGGTGGACAGCTTCAGACCGTGCTGGAGTACAACCCTCCCAAATCCATACATGACATGCTCAAGGGGCAGACTTGGGGAGCACTGGCTCCGCGGGGTCAGCCCTGGCTCAGCAGCTCTACCCTTTTAGTTGCAGCTGGTCCTTACAGATGATGGGCCTGGGGGTCAGACCCTCCTAGTGATGTGCCAGTGGCAGTCAAGGCTCAACTACAGCAGGACAGTGCACACAGCCCATGCAGGGCACACTCGGAGCACTAGCTCGGGTGACTGGGGAGGCTGTGCCACTGAGTCCTATTCAAGGAACTGAGTGAGAACTTCTGCAGCATGAAAAAGGACACAGAAACCACAAAAAAGAACCAGTCAGGCATGAAGGGCGCACTAGTCAAAATAAAAAATAATTTACAGGGAATCAACAGTAGGGTATATGAAGCCAAGAGTCAAATCAGTGATTTGGAATACAAGGAAGCTAAAAATAGAACAGCAAAAAGAATTAAAAAAAATAAAGATAGTGTAAAGAGTCTCTGGGACAACTTCAAGCATAATAACGTTTGTGCCATGGTGCCAAAAGGAGAAGAGAGAGAGCAAGAAATTAAAAACCTATTTGAAAAAATAATGATAGGAAACTTCCCTAACCTGGTGAAGGAAACAGACATGTAAGTCCAGAAAGCACAGTCAGTCCCAAACAAGATGAAATCAAAGAGGATCACATTAAGACACATCGTGATTAAAATGACAAAGCTTACAAACAAATAGAGAGAATCTTAAAAGCAGCAAGAGAAAAGCAGTTAGTTTCCCACAAGGGAGCTCCCATAAGACTGTCAGCTCTTTCTCAACAGATACTTTGCAGGCCAAAAGGAACTGGCAAGAAATATTCAAAGTGATAAAAAGCAAGGACCTACAACCAAGATTATTCTACCCAGCAAAGCTGTCATTTAGAATCAAAGGACTTCGATAAAGAGCTTCCCAGATGGGAAAAAGCTAAAGGAGTTCACCGTCACCAAAGCAGTATTAGATGAAGTGTTAAAGGGTCTTCTTTAAGAAGAATAAAGAAAAAAAGATAACAAATGTAGACAATAAAATGGCAAACACTCCATATCTATCAAGAACTGAATCTAAAAAATAAATAAAATAAATTAACAAGCAGTGTAGGAACAGACTTATAAATACAGAGAACATTGTGGTGGTTGCCATGTGGGAGGGGGTTGAGGGGTGGGTGAAAAGGAGACAAGATTAAGAAGCACAAAGTGGTTGTTACAGCACAGTCATGGGGATGAAAACTGCAGCACAGGGAATATAGTCAATAATATTATAGTGACTGTGTATGGGGCCAGGTGGATATGAGCTTTATTGAGATGATCACTTAGTAAGTTATATAAATGTCTAACCACTGGGGTATGCCTGAAACTAATATAGTATGGGATGTCAACTGTAATTAAAAGGTAAAAATGATTTAAAAATTAATAAATAACTTCCGGTCAAGATGGAGGTATAGGTGGAAACACTGTGCCTCCTTGCACAAGCAAAATTAAGGACAACAAAGATTTAGAGACAAAAACACAACCAGAACAGACAGAAATGGTTGTACAGAAGTCTGACAACCATTCATCCAGACTGGTAAGAAGGGTAAAGTCAGCAGCTGGCAGAGAGGGGTCAAGGCAGGAAAAGGCAGTGGCTGCCAGACCCTTGATCTGTAGGTGGTGCGGGGCTAGCAGACCCCAGGCGCAGGGAGGAAACGAGCAGAGCTGACAAGGCTGCTGGCTGACTGCAGTCACACATTTGCGCGCAGATAAACCAGGTGAAAACGGGCAGTAAGACTGACTGTGCAACCTAAGGCCCCAGCGCCAGGAAATAAAGCCTAAAAGCACCAATTGAAAAGGTGCCAGCGGAGACTCCCAGCCTCACAGGAGGGTTTGTTGGAGAGACCCACAAGGTCCTAGAACGTTCACAAGCCCATCCACCTGGGAACCAGCACCAGAAGGGCCCAATTTGCTTGTGGGAAGCAGCAGAGGGGACTGAAATCTGAGAAAGAGGGGAACAAGTGCCATTATTCCCTCTCAGACCCCGCCCCCACATACAGCATCACAACCCAGCAGCTGGGTTGACCTGCCCCGGTGAACACCTAAGGCTCCACCCCTCATACATAACAGGCACGAACAGACCAAAACATTATGGCTCAAGAACAGTTCAAAGCCCCAGAGCCAATACTTTTAAGTGACCAAGAGATAGCCAACCTGTCAGATGCACAGTTCAAAACACTGGTGATCAGGATCCTCACAGAACTGGTTGATTTTGGTCACAAATTAGATGAAAAAATGAAGGCTACACTAAGTGAAATGAAGAAAAATGCACAGGTAACCAATAGTGATGGAAGGAAAACTGGGGCTCAAATCAATGGAGTGGACCAGAAGGAAGAAAGAAACAACCAAACAGAAAAGAATGAAGAAACAAGAATTCAAAAAAATGAGGAGAGGCTTAGAAAACTCCAGGACATCTTTAAACATTCCAACATCTGAATTATAGGGGTACCAGAAGGGGAAGAGTAAGAGCAACAAGTGGAAAACTTATCTGAACAAATAATAAAGGAGAATTTCCCCAATCTGGCAAAGGCAATAGACTTCCAGGAAATCCAGGAAGCTCAGAGAGTCCCAAAGAAGTTGGACCCAAGAAGGAACACACCAAGGCACATCATCATTACATTAGCCAAGATTAAAATGAAAGAGAGAATTCTAGAAGCAGCAAGAGATAAAAGGACAGTCACCTACCAAGGAGTTCCCATCAGACTGTCAGCTGATTTCTCAAAAGAGACCTTACAGGCAAGAAGGGGCTGGAAAGAAGTATTCCAAGTCATGAAAGGCAAGGAACTACATCCAAGATTACTCTATCCAGCAAAGCTTTCCTTTAGAATGGAAGGGCAGATAAAACACTTCTCAGATAAGGTCAAGTTCAAGGAGTTCATCATCACCAAGCCCTTATTATATGAAATGTTAAAGGGACTTGTCTAAGAAAAAGAAGATAAAAAATATGAACAGTGAAAGGACAGCAAACTCACAGTTATTAACAACCACACCTAAAACAAAAGCAAACTAAGCAGACACCTAAAACAGGAGCGGAGCCACAGAAATGGAGATCACATGGAGGGTTAGCAACAGGGGAGTGGGAGGAAGAGAAGAGGGGAGAAGGTACAGAGAATAAGTAGCATAGATGGTGGGGATAAAATAGGGGGAGGGCAAGAGTAGTGTGGGAAATGTAGAAGCTAAAGAACTTATGACACATGGACATGAACTAAAGGGGGGAATTTGGGTGGGAGGGAGTGTGCAGGGTAGAGGGGAATGAAAGGGGGAAATGGGACAACTGTAATTGCATAATCAAGAAAATACATTAAAAATTAATAAATGATAAGTCAAATAAAATGAAAAAATCAATTAGGCAGTCTTTCTTGGTTGAAGAAATCCAATCCTCGATCCTTTCCCATTTCTTCTCACTTACATGATCTATAACGTTCATTTTACCTTGTTACATTCTGTAACTATAGGTAATACGTGTAGGTTTCTATTCATTGACTCCCAAAGTGAAAATGAATGAAGAGCATTAGCAACATTCTGAGACATACCTGTGACCTCAGAAAGACCCAGTGCAGCCTCCTGCAGGGAAGGGGAGGAGCCCAGGCGACCCCCCTGTGCTGTGGGAAGGAGACTGCTCCAGGCTTCACAGCCAAACAGCTCTCTTGCTTCACCTTCCTTAAGTTACTCAACATTGTGACAGAGTTTAGTTTGCTTTGTTTTCTATGTTTGACACAGTTTAGTTGACACCACCTACCTGAGCACAAATGGCTCCACACAACAACAGTGATCCTGAGAAAGAACAAAGTTGGAGGAATCATGCTACTGAATATCAAACTATACTATAAGGTCACAGTAATCAAAACAGCATGGCACTGGCATAAAAACAAGCACATAGATCAATGGAGCAGAACAGAGAGCCCAGAAATAAATCCACACCTTTATAGTCTACTAATATTCAGCAGAGGAAGCAAACACATACAATAGGCTAAAGATATTTTATTCATTAAGATAGTTATAGTGTTGGGAAAATTGGACAGATATATGCAGAAAAATTAAACTAGATCACGTTCTGGCATCACACACCAGAATAAATTCAAATGGATCAAAGATGTAAATATTAGACCTGAAACCATAAAAATCCTAGAAGGAAACATAGGCAGCAAAGTCTCAGACATTGCTTACAGCAACTTTATATTGGATAGATCTCCCCAGCCAGGGGGAACAAAAGAAAAAATAATGTGACTACATCAAACTAAAAAGTTTTTGCACAGCAAAGGAAATCATCAACAAAATGAAAAGACAACCCACAGAATGGGAGAACATATTTACTGATACATCTGATAAGGGGTTAATATCCAAAATCTGTAAAGAACTTACAAAAACCAACACGAAACGCCCCAATTAAAAACTGGGTAAAGGACTTGACCAGACACTTCTCCAGGGAGGACATACAGATGGCCATAGACATATGAAAAGATGTTCAATGTCACTAATCATCAGAGAAATGCAAATTAAAACCATAACGAGGCATCACCTTACACGTATCGTAATGGCTAGCAGCAATAAGCAGCAAACAACAAGTGCTGACAAGGGTGTGGAGAAAGGGGAGCCCTTTTGCACTGTTGGTGGGAGTGCAGACTGGTGCAGCCACTGTGGAAAGCAGTATGGAGACACCTCAAAACATTAAAAATGCATCTGCCTTTTGACCCAGCAGTCCCACTTCTTGGAATATATCTGAAGGAACCTGAAACACTAATTTGAAAGAATACAAGCATCCCTATGTTCACTGCAGTGTTGTTTACAGTTGCCAAGATATGGAAGCAGCCCAAGTGTCCATAAGCCGATAAGTGGATAAAACACCTATGGGGTATTTACACAATGGAATTCTACTCAGCTAAAAAAAGAAGAAAATTTTACCCTTTGTGACAGTGTGGATGGACCTGGAGAACATTATGTTGAGTGAAATAAGCCAGTTAGGGAGAGAAAAATACCATATGATTTCACCCATACGGGCAATCTAATAAACAAACTGGTCTAATAAGGAAAATGGACATAGACTCATAGATGGAGAGCAGATGACAGCTTGTGAGTGGGGGAGGGGCTAGAAGGGTTGAGCAAAAAGGAAAAAGGACCCATGGACACGGACAACAGTGTGGTGATTGCTGGGAGGAGGGCAGTATAAGGGGCCTAAATGGTAGTGGAAAAAATACAGTGAAGATTACAAACCAACAAAACATCTCATGATCCCCACTGTCCGCCCATCTGCGTATGACCAGGTAAATCGGCACCTTCGGCTGCCGCCTTCCCCTCTGTGGCTATGCAGGCCCCTCTCCCTGGAGGAAGGGGGGTGCCCGTGGGGAGGTGTGGCACCCAGCAGCACCCGAGGGCACAGGCAGGGTGGGGGCGGGCGGTTGGGCGTCCTGCCCAGTCCTCCTGGGCTTTCAGTTCCTTGAGGTCAGATCAGCAGCACACACTTGCCTCAACTCAGTTCTCAAGAGGACCCTGAACAAGAGAATTATTTACTAATAAAAACAACAATGCAAGCAAACAACCCTTACTGTCCACAAAGGGCCTCCTCCGAGCCAGATATTTGGTAGCGGCTTTATTTCCACTTGTCTTACTTCCTTCCCCAAACAGCCGTATTTCTTATTCTAAAGACAAGGAAACAGATTCAAAGAACATAAGTCACCAGCTCAAGTTCACACCTGTGGGAAGTGGCTGAATGAGAAGAACCCGGTTCTTGGAGGCCGCATTGACCAAGCATCGTAGCTTCCAGGAATACAGTCACTGCAACTGCCCCTCACGGTGCCACCTCTGCACTGTGCATGTCACAAATTCACAGCCTGGATGGTTACATGCAGTACAATCTCCAGAACTGAGACCCCTCCCCTCAGCCCCCCCCAAAACCAGGCTGCAGAGCAGGCCCAGCTACCCCCAGGGACTTCTAAGTCTCCCCACACCCAGGGTCAGGTCAGGACCTTTGTGAACAGCGGCAGCAGTGGCAACACCTTCTGCAGATGACCTGGCCAGAGAGGTGGTCCCAGGCGGGCTGGCCAGCCACCTGAGCACCAAGCCTGATTCTTCCCTTTGGCCAAAGGCCCTGGAGTTTCCGGAGAAAAGGAGCCATGGTGAGGCCAAGACCCCTCCAGAGCAGTCGGCCCCCAGCCAAGTAGGGGCAGACCCCACAGGCCCCAGCTCTGCTGTGGCAGGTGCAGGCTACGGTCCCAGGGAGTCCCTGGGCAGCCACGGCAAAGAGCACCTGGGACCGGAGAGTTAGTGCAGGAGACCAAGAGAGCCTGGGCGAGCTCCACACCGACTCAGAGCTACCAGAGAAGCCCTCGGATGGGAGGGTGCACCCCTTCTCCCTCTGCAGCTGTGCACCTTGCAGGCCAGCCCGTGAAACGATTCCGGCCCATGCACGGACCGACTGACAGTCACAGCAGCCCTGGGGGCGGGCAGAGTGTGGGGCGTCACCCCATCTCTCTGGTAAGCAAACTGAAGTTTGGAAGTGGGTACATTTGTCAAATGCTTCCAAGGGTATAAAACAGTAGCTTACGAAATTAATTTTCTTTACTAATTCAATGTTTAAGTTTCAGTTACACGTTAATCCAGAAACTTGCCCTAGGCACCAACAGAAGTGCCGTGGTCATTTGTTAGAGAAAACCCTGCCCCAGAAAACATCATGGTGGCTTCAGCTCCCTCAGAATGTGCTGGGGCCTGAGTTGGCCCTGGCCAAGCCTCTCAGCTCCCACTGCCGGCCTCAAAGCTCCCACCTCCCCTTGGGCCCAGGGGACCCAGCTCTCGGCTTCCTCCCAACACTTCCTGCTCACTCGGACCCCTTCAGGAGGCCTCTCCCTGACCAGGCCTGGAAGCTAAGTGGATACATTCTGCAAATGGGGTACCCAGACTCCAGGATGTGCAGAAATCCCCCAGAGGCCCTCCCCCGGAGAAAGCAGGCGAGAGTGGCCCCTGGTGCCCAGGGGGGGCGGCTGAAGAATTCCCAGCAACCACGCTCCCAGTCAGCGGTGAGGCTCCCGCAGCGCTTTGGCCCAGGGGCACGGTCCCCATGCCCACCCTCGGCACCCTGCCCCCGCCCCGAGTCCTGCCCTTCCCATCCCCACCCTGCTGTCCACCCCGTTTTGTGAATCCGTGGAACGTGGAGTCACTTATTCTGAGAAGATGAAATGTGTTAGCTGCAGCCAGAGACAGCCATGAATTTTACAAATAGCTTTCTGGAAGCCCTCATTCAAGTTCACAAATCAGGGCCGTAACAACCCCAATTCCACATCCCCGCCGATGGAGACGGCTGGCGTCTCGTTCAGGCAGGGCCGTTTGTCTTGGGCTAATCTTGTGCCTGCAGTGCAAATGGCTCAGACCGATCCCGGGTTTCCCAAATTGCCTCAAATTGCAGGGGACAGAGACACTTCCTCAACACATGTCCACTTTGAAAGGGCTCCCACATTCCCGCTGGAAGGCCAGAACCGCGGGGTCCTCACAGCTACCAAGGCCCAAGAGACCAGCAAGCTGAACACCTCACCTTAGACAAAGAACCAACCAAGGACCTGTCTCATCTAAGCTAGAGCCAGGGGAGCGGAACCCTACCGATGGCCCCAACTTAACGATGGTTGAACTTAGGAGTTTTTGCCTTTGTGATGGTACAGAAGCGATTCACACTCAATAGAAACTGTACTTCGAATTTAGATCTTTTCCTGGCTGGCGACATGCGGTGCCGTCCTCTCTCCTGACTTCCCGTTGGTGAGGTGAGCATGGAGGTGAACAGCCCACACGCCACCGCGCCCCGTGTGGCCAGTGTGTTTTGGATACTGTGCGTTTGCAGCCCAGCATGTCTGCAAAACGCCCGCCTGTATCTCCCGCTTCTGGTGAGAAGGGGAGGAAGGCGACGGCTCCTGAGAAGAAACCCAGCTGCAGGCTTGTGTAAGAGCTCCGAGAGCAATGAGGGCCGGCGAGACTCAGCCGAGGTGTTTGGTAGGTCAGGCTGAGTATTAAATGCATTTCCAATTCAGGATGTTTTCAACTTAGGATGGGTGTCTTGGCACGTAACCCCATCGTAAGTTGAGGAGCACCTCTATGTCAAATGATCGCTGGTGGTTTTTCACTTTCAGCCAATTACTTTTTCTCCTGGGTTCTTTTTCCACGAACACCAGAGAAGAGGCCTTGGGGAGAGCATGGTGCACAGAAAGGAAAGGCGTCGGATTCTTGGCTCTCGAAACTCACAGCAGAGACAATTTTCTGGAAACTAAGGCTTTCAAAGGGTAGATGACAAGCTTTCTGAAAAATAATTGATTTCTAAAGCTCTATCATCTTGGCTTTTAATAGCAAGAAACAAAGTGATGGAGTCTGTAACCTTCACAGCGCTCGCAGCTGCAGTGGGAGGATGTATGGGGACTTACTCACCAGAGGTTCTGCCCCTCCGGTTGGTCCTGGTCAGGTCACGGCGGCCGGGAGAGGCCAGAACAAGAACAGCCAAGGTGCACCCTGGGGTCCCTCCTTCAGAAGGGGCCTCATGGCCTCCTTCCTTGGAGGAGATGACCTACACCCCATAAACACTGGTGGGGGGTCCCAGAACAGAGGAGACCTGTCCTGTGGGAGCAGGGCCAGAAGCCTGCTGGATTAGAGAGGCCCGAGTGTAGCTGGGTACAGGGATGGAGGGGAGCAAGGGCTGTGGGCATCCCAGACGGAGCAGGGTCGGGGTGGGGGGACCTGTGGGCGGGGGTGGGCTCCTCAGCTACGTGTCCCTCACTTTGCTTCCCCTGACTTTTGAGTCCAGCAGAGCTGAGCTCAGCCATGGTCTGTCTCCTGCACCTCCTTGGGCTGGGGTTGTGGGTGGGTTACCTATCTGTGCACCGGCATCTCCATCGAAACAACGGGGGTAATAATGGAACTTGGCCCACAGGTAGTCTCGAGGATGCAGCGTGGCAATGCGCGAGCCTGCACAGACAACCTGCCGGAACAACACGGCTCTCCCCACCGTCGTCACTGACAGCGCCAGGCTGGCTTTGGAGTCAGCTCAGGGGAGCAGAAGCTCCTGCACGCAGGCTGATGAAAACGTCTAAGTCGTCCTCATCTTTTCCACAGCAGCTAGTCAGAGCCAGGGCACAAGGGCTTGTGGGGTTTGTGATCGCATCGAGCGAGATCTTGGAACACTTTTCTCAAGTTCACAGGCCAAAAAAGGAGACGCATCTGTGACAATGTCACTGCTGTTTGCAGAGGGAGGGCTGGGTGTAGACCCCTGCCTCTGTGCGAGAGTCACAGGCCAGAGAGGAGCTGTGGGCGGTCCTGGGGGAAAACCGCCACACTTCGAATTGCTAGGGAATGCAGTGCGAGGCTGTGTGCATGCGCGTGTGTCTGTGGGTCCTTCTCCCCACTGCAGCCCCACTCCCCGAGCTAACAGGATGTTCTGCAGCACAGAAGCTGACAGCACAGCCCGGCACTTGCAAATGTAACGCCGCCCTGACGACCCTGAGTTGTCACAGCATGCAGAGAACACGGGGTGGCTGCCTTGCTTTCACTCTCAGAGAGTGTCACGCACCCGCCCAGGGTGGCAGTTATTAGAGGCGTCTTGGTAGGGCCCTCGGGGCTGATGCCGGCCTTGGCCTCCTGCCCCGAGGCCTCGCAGCTGCGGGAAGAGCTCCCGCCCTGGACCGCCGGCAGCTCTGCCCTCTAGCCCCAGGCTCTCAGGCCCCACCACCTCCCTCAAGGCTTCCCTGCTCCCTTCTTTCTCCAGGTCTCTCCCACGGCTGGGGTTACGGTTTCCGCTCCTGCAGTTGAAAGCTCTTCAGCATCAGTTAAGTGAAATTTGCTGTAACAAGCTCCCCAAAAGGATGACTTACACAATTTTTTTTTTGCACAACTTCTGAGATGTGTGCACCCATTTGGGAGATGCTTGTTCTAATCAGCTAAGCCCTAAGCGCCTTCCATGAACAACGCCTGTGTCAACCATTTCTGCAAAGCTGAGACAGTCCGACGTGTGAGCACCTTCTGTGAGTCCTGCTCACGGTACTTAAGATTGAAAGGCAAACAAGTCAGACCCCTGCTGGCCCTGCGGGTGCTCACGGGCTGGTGGGAGAACCGTAGGAAACCGACCTCATCGGTAGGATGCTGGATGTTGGCCCCGGCACTTGACCGTCTGGGGAGGGAGAATGTGCAAGGCCTCCAGCGGCAACCCTGAGCCCGGCTGCGCGGCATTGGCCGTCAGGAGCTGGAAGACGGTGACCAGCCGATTGACTGAAAATCCATTTTTCCATGTGGCCATCCAGAGAGCACCTCAGTGAAAAGGAGAGCACCGGCTCATTGAAGCAGAGGATTAAAGCCCAGAAAAGAACATTTAAAAGGCGCATGTAACGTGTTTTGACCTCTGAATAATTTGGAATTACACTAAGTCTAAAAGCTGAAATCTTGGCGTCCCATCCCTAGCTTGTTGGCCAAATCCTGGAGAGCAGGAAACAAAGCATTTAGAACTCCTTGAACAAGTTTTAAGTCTTTGGTATCTTTTTTATGTAAAAGGATTCAGAAGCAGGAAATTCAGAGCTGGCCGGATGTGTCCATTGACTTGTCATACACCCGGCATCATCCCAGTTCACCATCCTGCCACTCCCAGGTGTGGCCTGCGGTGGCCTCCCATCCTGGGCGGAGCCAGAGCTCCAGCCCAAACAGCCCCCTTCCCAACAGCCGCGTGGAGGGTGCGGGGAGGCCGGCGTGGCCCCTCTTCTGTCCAGTGGCTTTCTAGACCTCATACACGCACACTTCTGCTTCATCTCATTGGCCAGACTCGGTGTAAGACCGACTTCAAGAGGTGGGCGATGCAGAATTGTGTCTGAATGCAGTGTATTCAGATGACTTAGAGATTCTGCAGTTAAATAAGGAGGAGGTGGGGAGATGGTTACTGGAAAGCCAGTGCAAACTTTTTATTTTGGCAACAACGAGAATTGCGCGTCCATCTCTGCCCGGCCCCTCCCGACATTCCCAAGTCCCCCGCCTGGGGCTGCTCTGTCCCTCCATCCTGCTCCATCACCCGTTCTGGTCACTCTGCCAGCCCAAGTATCGCCCCTTTGTAGGTAAGAGGCCTTTTCTTTTTTCTTTTCTTTTCTTTTCTTTTCTTTTCTTTTCTTTTCTTTTCTTTTCTTTTCTTTTCTTTTCTCTTTTCACATCTCTGGGTGTTTTCAAACTCTCCTCACTGAATTTGACATTCTACAGTTTTGCCGGTATTTGTTTACTCTCGGATCTGCTTTGATCATCCCTCCTGGAACTTACTGGCCCTCCTCAATCTCAAGGGTAAAGTACCTTTTCAGCCCTGGAAAGTGCCCAGCCACGGACTGCAAACTTGGCCTCGCTTTCATTCTTGTTATTTCCGCCCCCTGTAGCTCCGGTTAGGTGCGTGTTGGGTCTCGCGTTCTGTCATCTGTCATCTGTCATCTGTAATGCAGTCCACGCCGTTTCCTCTTCTCTTTCTCGTTACGTCTCGATGCTGCAGTTTCTTTAGCCTCCTTGCAATCCGTTTGTTCTCTCGACAGCTGTCCGGTCCACACTTTGAATTCCTAGTTAGGATGGCAATTACATTCTTTTTCTATAAATTTCACTTGGCTCTTTTTCAGAGTATTTCATTCTTTCGGGATGACTTCTACTCTTTCTTATATCTTTAAGTATTTAACATACCTTAAAGAGTTATGTTTTAAACAAAGTTAATTCAAGAAATTTAAAGCCCATAATTTATTTAGAGTTCAGTAGTTACTTACGGCTTTTCATGAAAAGCAGCTGGCATTGTCCCTCCCTTCCACAAACCGTGAGGAGCTGCACACACGCACGTCTTAAAGAACCACCGCAGGAGTGGGAGGAAGCATGCTGCCTGCTGGGACTTGGTTCACCCCGCCTCGGGTTTTCCACGGTACTTCCTGCACGAAACCTGCTGGGCAGTGCGGGTGGCCCCGTCCTTGGCTGTCCCTATGCTGAGGATCGGCCGGAGCTGCCGACTGACAGAGGCCAGGAGTGGCCCAGTGGAAACATTGGCTGCTCTACAGCGTGGGGAGGTGGGCCTGGGCTGGGCTCCATCCAGCCGGGTGGCCTCAGGCAGGTCACTCACCTGTCTTCCCAAAACTAAGGTTAGTTTGCAATCTGTATAGTGACCGTCTGAGGCAGGACTGCCCTAGGGATGGGGAGAAATGACAGCAGGGGGGAAGTGTAGGGCCAGCCGCTCCGGACTGAACGGCAGCCCTGACCAGGGTGGACAAAGAGGAGGAGCCAGAATGACACGCCCACTTGGCCGGAAACAAAGGAGAGTAATTCTGGTGCTGAAATGGGAATACCGTCAGCTGTCCCTAAAAAGGGTTCCTTCCTGGGAACATTTACGTGTCTGCAGAGCAGGATGGGGGCTCCGCGCGCCTGGTGGAGTGTGTGTTGACGGAGCGGACATCATGGCAGCCCTGTGGTCGCCCAGCCCTGCCGGTTACCATGGGGCGTGAAATCACGCCACCTCCCCAGTGGGGCCACACACAGCACCATGCAGAGAGACTGGCCTCAAGCCTCCGGGGGCCCAAGATGGACCACAGGTGGTGGGCCAGCACAGGGCTGGGCATGGGGTGGGTGACCTCTGAGGCCCCTGACTGACACTGATGTAACTAAGTGGGGCCTGGCAATAGCTGGTGGCTTTGTGACAACCTTTTCATGTGCAGACTGTGCCCACTCAGATCTCCGGTTCCCCACATCAAACCTGTAGGCCGGGGAACACTATCTGTCCACCACAGGGTGGACAGGCTGACAGCAGCCCAGCGATGGCAGCACTGTGTGTGCGTGGGTGTGGGGAGTGTCACTGCCACGCTGGCCTGGGCCTCAGGCCCACTCCGTGCCCACTGGCTCCTGGCAGAACTCGGGACACCCCACAGACAACAGCAGGCTCTGGCAGTGGGGAGACCTCACTGGTCCTGAGCGGCTGGCAGTGAGGAGTCCGCACGTGCAGAACACAGAAACCGATGCACAGCACGCCGCCACCGGGGCAGCAGCCTGCGGAGACAGGTGACCCGGAACGGCCGAGGCAGCTGGTGGTCTACCGCACAGACACTCCCAGATGGCTCACCAATCTTGGAAGAGAGAAAACAAGCAAGCAGCCCTTACTGAACGTGACTGAAGCTTTCTTCACGCTCAGGAGACATGCCAGGCGCCAGTGGACACTCAGCACCAGCATTAGCAATGCCAAGTTCAGCTGTGGAGAAAGGCTGCAGATTAGCACTCTGGCTGTTTAGGTTTGAATGGCCAATAAGGGGGTTTTGCATCTTTTATTTCAGCCTCAGCATTTCCTTCTTGGGGGCTGGTCCAAGGCCCTCTTTCCACTCCCAGGGCCCCGACACAGACACCCTGGCTGGGCCTCAGTCCACCTGCTGCCGAGAGGGGGCGTCCAGGCCTCTTGGGCCACCCCCGTGCAGGTGGCATTTTGCCGGCTAAGAGGAAGACTCCTAAAGCCTTCCACAGACGCATGGGGCCTGGGTCCCAAGGGCCTTCAGAGCCACGAGGGCCCAGTTATAAAAAGTCCTCATAATTAAAAGCAAAGCCTGGCAAAGCATGTATGCAAAATAAACCTTATTTTCCACAGATTCAACCACAACAGACACAGTGTATCTCTGTGTGCCAAGCCCTGGGGACACAGCGGGGCCATCACCAGCACGGGACAGATTCCTGGGGGCAGGCAAGCCGGGTTGGGGGCTGCACAGCGAACTTCAGGAAGGCAGACCCCACGTCTACGGTTCCCACAGCAGTGAGCCGCTGCGGAAGATGGGCCGGTGAACAAACGTGAGGGATCTCTGAAACACTCCGCTGAGGGGACGCAGCCAGACGCGGAGAGCACGCACTGCAGGGCCAAACGCCAAGAAGCTGGAATAGGTGAAATTAATCTAGAATGATAGAGCTCAGATTAGCAATGGCCCCAGTGGAGGGGGCAACAGACTGGGAAAGGTCACTGGGGAACTTTCTGGGCGATACAAACGCTCGGCATCTTTATCCGTGTGGTAGCTATACAGGTGAGGCATTTGTCACACATATCCAAGTGTGATACATCACACTTATGAACAGTGATATTAGTGTTTTGATTCTGGAAGATTTAGAGTTCCGTTTGATTAATGAAAGCCCCTCCCCCACTCCTCTGCCTCTGATTCTGCTTCTTATACCATTTCCTTTACTGGTCTTTGGCTCCATTACAACTCGGATCTGGGAGCCTGGCGTCCTGGGCCCCGCCCCGCCTCAGGGCCCCGCCCTCTGCTCCGGGTCCTAACTGTGGGCAGAGGCACAGGGCGGCTCCTCCCTGTCCCTCTGCGACCATGCCCAGGGGTGGCACTTGCTCAGCCCCTCCTCTTTGTCCCCAATCATTGACCTACATCACACCCTCCTAGTACAATATCCTCTTCCTTTTTTTTTTTTTTTAATATGAAGGAGGGCTTTGGGTGATTTCCCCTCTCCAAGCCCCTATCGGTTTGTGTCCTGACCTTCTGAAACCTGTTTTAAGGTAAGAAAGACAGGACCCCTTATTTAATTCAAAGCAGGCCCCAAGCTCTGACCTTAACGCACGGAGATACGTTTTGGTCCAATGACCCTTTTGCAGAATCTAAATGTGAAAATATTCTCGCTTCTAATCTCAAGTTAAAAACAAACATTGCTATTAATGTCTCTTAAGAGTTTATTTTTCAGGCAATAAAAACTGTCTGCAAAAAGCCGGCTCTCATTCTCCGTGGACACTCCTGAAACTCACTACGTCAAGTCGGCTGGAAAGAGAGTCCAGCCGAGGCTGGGGAATCCCAGTGGGGCCGCTCCTGATTACAGCCTGAGGGAGCCGAGTCCACACATTCCAAAGGGAAACTTCTCGTTTACATCAGCTAATTAGGCTCCGTAAAAATCCAAACAAGCTCAAAGAAGGCGAGGAGTTTTCAGACTCCACATTAATTTCAGGCAGTTAAGAGCAGCAATGCATTTACCCTTCAAAAGTAATAAAAAAGGTCCAGGGAAATTGAAAAGACTCTTTGTGTCTCTGGAGCCGGCGAGCTGCAGCCTCTGTTCGTCCGGGCCGTGAGCACCGTGAGTCCCGAGCCCTAACACAGGCAGTCTAATCGACATCCTACCTCCTGCAGCACTTTCATTGTTCTCCTAAAGTGAAATTTGGGGCATTAAATCCTTGAGAACACAAACTGTTCAATCACAGTAACACAATTGAGTGTTACTCTCCTTCAAGTTTATAAACCTGAACATTCTCCCTCCGAGCAGGGAACCGATTTTCAAATGAGTTAAATGACTCAGGGTAAGAAGAATATCAGGCTGACTTTTCCTGGGCCCTGGCCGCAGAGAGCGAGTCTGAATCGGGACCTCTGACCTCTGTGCGCTCTAACACGTTTTCCCCAGAGGAGGCCGCGCTCCAGCCGTGCGGCGCCAGCACCTGTCCAGCGCTTTCTAACGACGACATGAAAAGCACTGTATAAACATCACGGCCACATGGGGAGCCGGAGCCCCCGACCTGCCACCTTCACCCGTCATCCTGAGATCGAACAGCTGATTACAATAATCTGCATGTTTATTTACTGCTCTATTTGAGAGGCACCCTCTCTGCCATCAGCGGCTGTCCCTTCCACAAGAGCAGGGCGCGTTCCCAGTGGGTCCTCTGCTCCTGAGTCAGCTCCTCTTTTCCCCTCTCCAGCCACTGTCTTCAGGTTCCGGGGCCCACCACGCCCACGCACCTGGGCCTCTGGGACTCACAGGTCTCTCCTGCGGGGCTTCCTACTCCCACTGCTGAAGGTCTCCTTTCACCACAGAAACGTTCCCCACGACTTCTGAGGCTCGGGGTGTGCACCCAGACAGCCACGAGGAGATCCAGTGGGGCTGTAAGGGGCCAAGATTCTCCCGCCAGTGGTGGTTCAGAACAGCCTCCTAGTGGTTTTTCTGGAAAGTACTGGAGCACTTCCTATTGTCACAGCGACTGGGGCTGAGGTGTGTGGCTGTTTGCACCAGATGGACAAGGACCGGGGTGTCAGACCTTTGGAACTGTCCGCTGTTCTTCACGACGCATGTCCCCACGTCTTTGAATGTCTCAGTGGATAGCCGTGGAGGTGAAACATCTTTATAATTATCTGAGCCTAGAACCTCAGTCTGGTTACATATAAATTCAATGGATCTGTGCATGGTTTTAACGGGGTGGGGATTTGGGATACAATGACTGTGCCAACCATGGGAAGAGTATGCGCTGTTTTCTTCAGAACTACATCCAAAGCTGTTCCCCATGAGCTCATCGCCAATGGCAACGCATTGTTTGTGGTTTGAGTTGCCAGTTCAGTGCACCTGACACCTGAATCGGTCACACTTGTCACGGCTGCTTTCGTGCTGCCATCTGGCTTCCTCTTTGTGAGTTCTGTCCTGGTCTTGCATGAGCACCCACATATGGAAAGAAATAGTCTTTTACCACTAATTACTCTCCTTGTACTTCCCATTTATATTTCAATTAGGGCATCCTACTCTGAAATTATGTGTAAGTAGATTATAGCACCTATCATTTTTACTGCAGGGTTACAGAGGGGGTGTTGGAAATAATTTGTTAACAACAAGATTGGGCGTCGGGTGGGAAAGGTCCAGGCCCCGCTCTCGAAGCCATGGCTGTGGGATACCCTTGTTTGTTCACGTGAGTCTTTGTCAGTTCTCACCCCGCACACAGGGCCTGAGCGCCCCTGGGGTGGGGGGCGGGGCTCAGCGGCTGCGGGGGTTTTTCTGGCGGGTCCAGGTGCTGTGTGCTCAGGCATAAAGGCAGCACAGCCCTATTCCCCAGGGTATGGCAAAAAAAAAAAAAAAAAAGGTGAGACGAGGTGGGGGAGGGGAAAGCTGGGCACCAGAGGAGGCCAGGGCTGCAGCCAGCTCTGCGCTGTGACCCTTCGCACGCTCCCCTGTGACCCCTCCAGAGGCCTCTTTTCTCTTTTTCTCAGAAGCTACTTCTTTTTCTTTCTTTCTTTTTAAAAATAAATCTCTCTTTTTAAAATCCTCATCCAAGGATATGTTTATTGATTTTAGGGAGAGAGAGAGAAACATCAGTGACAGAGAGAAACATTGATCAGTTGTCTGCCACATGTTCCCCAGCTGGGGCTTGAACCCACGACCCAAGTATGTGCCCTGACCGGGAATTGAACCCGAAACCTTTCGTGTACAGGACGTTGTTCCAACCAACTGAGCCACCCGGCCCAGCATCAGCAGCTATTTCTCAACTTCAGTTACTTTACGTTTTAAAATAAATACAATGCTTTTAAAATGCTTGATTGTGAAATTCATTTTATTTTTTTATTTTATTCTTTTTTTTTTCTATGTTATCTTGAGTTTCACTTCTGAAATTTAAATGCCGGTCTCTGGGTTTCTTTCCTCCTGTCTCCTGCAGCCGTCAGCTTTTAAAGCCTCGTCTGTTTTACGGAAGTCCCCTCTCCTTTAACTTACTCCAGCTTTACCTCCATTCTGGCACTTTATGTCTGCTCCATGATTCTTCAAGGAAAAAACTGACCCCTTTTCATTCTTTTCTCTTTCCAAATAACCCGGATGATGCGCAGAGTGAGCAGGGGGGAAGGGTGAAGAAATCGCCTCACGGTCCAGCCCTGTGGCCGATCAGCAGCGATGGCGCCAGCCTCCCCAGGGGGGGCAGTTTTCTGGGCTTCTACGGGCGGGGTGTGAGACAGGGTGGGGTGCTCTGGAAAGGCCGTGACCTCCAGCTCCAGCCCCATTTCTCCTTTGGGGCACAGAAGGCAGTAAGGGATTCCCCACTGCAGCCCCCTGACCCTTGCTTTCCCCAGGAACCCTGGAAATGCCCACCTTAGCCGACTTCCCTTCCTGCCATTCCTGCGACCCCATGCCTTCCCCTGAGTGCGGACCCCAGGGAAGGCTTTTGTGACCAGCAGGCATCTGGCAGCCCTGGAATCCTGTGGCCAACGCATAGTCTTTACCTGTAACCAGTACGTTTAGGTTTTGCCTCCCTTGCTTTCTCCTAAAACAACAGCCTTTAGCATCCATGTAGGAGGTCGAGCAAGGAGGTTCCTGGACCTCCAGCCAGGGTCCCGGAGGCCATAGCCAGGGTGACCCTGGGGCTGAGGACCGAGTGGCACTCCAGAGCAGGAATGAGCCCCACTCACTAGCCCGGCCAAGCTGTGGTTTCACACACCAAGGGCCAGTTCTGGTCCAAAGCAAGCGCCGCCCACCCCCACTCCCCACCTTCCCATCAGCGTTCCCAGCTCTGGGCAGGCCCTCCCTGCTGAGGTCGCCTCTCACTGAGCTAATGACTGTCTTCCATGGCTGGGTTATTTCCCAGACAGCGGGACAGAAGGCACGAAGCGAGCACTCCTGCCGATTCCAGCCCACCGCTGGGCCTTCAGTGCGCTGTCGGGAATAGATCTTTAAACAACCCTTCTGACCTGGCTGAGGCGCACACTCATGACGTCCCGGCATCGGCTGGCAGGCTAGCAGCTCCGAAATATGGAAGCAAGTGCGCCCATGGGGTGGACAGTCCCGTCACTGCCCAGTGGAGACATCTTGAGCTAGGTTCTGTCTTTGAGGGCAAAAGTCCTGGGGTGCTCTGCTGGGGGGGTCACCGGTGAAGCCTGCTGCTTTGAGGCCTGCGACCCCCGAGGGAGCAGCATCCTGCTTGCAGTGGACGAGGAACCTCCCAGTGGCAGTGGGCCTCCAGGGGGCCCTCGGCGGGGGCTGCCCTGGGCCTGGGCCTCCAGGGCCGTCCCGAAGGGGCCATCCCTCCAGACGCGCATCAGCAAGCGGCGTTTGGGAAACTGTGCAGTTATGAGGCGGGCGCTTAAATGAGTCCTGCAGGAGATGGTACATTTTTTTTTAAGCCACTTAATTGAATCTGTGGCAGTAAATCTTTTAGTCTTCTCTAAGCATTTAGAATCTCAATTTACACCATGGATTTTTATGCTCAACCCCCAGTGAAGATGAGCATTTGTGCTGAAAAGCTTTTAATCAAATGCTCTTGGAACGTCAGGCCCCCTTATCTCCGAATCCCACCGAAGTCTTTGCGCCTGGGTTGACCAAGTATATTCTTGGTCTTGTGTGGCCTGTTTGATCTTACGTCCTCTAGTGTGATTTTATCGCAGTCATTCTGATGTTCGGCCCTCTCTTAATCTCCTTAGATTTCTCTTTAAGGTGAGCTTCCCGTTTCAATCGGCACTGCTGATCTGTTAAGAGTCTCCGTGGCCGCTGCCTCCCAGATGGAGTCAGGCTTCCATGCAAAGCCCTTGCGATCACCCAGAGGTTAATTGCCCTGTCTTTAATTAAATCCGTACGTTTTCTCAAATGTTGTTTGTGGAACTCTGTAATAAATGAAGCTGTAAACCTGTCCTCATTTTCTGAGCAGTCTGGGTTTTGCGTGCTGCTGCTCACTATTTTTCCAAAGGCTCGCCATGGCGAAAGCTAATTTCTAAAAAACCCTTAGTGGAAAAAAATAGAACTTCGGGGATTTTAATGGCAAGTGTTTTATTTGCTGGTGGTTTAGGAAAAGGTGTTTTTTAATGCTTTTGTGGGAAAAACTGCTGGCCCGGTAGGCCCCCAAGACAGGGTATTTGTCCCTGAGGCCAGGACAGGTGCCAGGCTCCCTCTGGACTCCCATTTCAGGACATTGCTGTCATTGCAGTGGCCACTAGGGGGCAGAAAACCCACCACCTGCTGATTGCTCTTCAGCACCCCGGCTGCCCCACCCCCTTGGACTCTGCAGGCAGCAGCGTTCTCCCCTGGAGTTCTCCGGGCCTCTCCCATCTCCAACGAACCTAATCAGCGGTGCAGTGTGCAGTCCTTGCTTCTTGATTTGTCAGGAGAATGAGTTACTGGGGCAGATGCGCTCCGTGATTTGTAGGTTGGAGGACTCAGCAGTACTGCTGTGACCTTTTCAATATTCTGTCATTAGATGGGCTGGCCATTTCGACTTCCTCCCCAGCAAAGTGTCTTCCACAGGTGCTGAGCAGGGAGACTGGCCAGCTAATCAGCTCACGCGAAGCTGAAAAGGTCGCCCCAGGGTGTGGGTGGTAACACATGCTGGCTGGGTGGGACCCGATGAAGGGGTGAGGCTTTGCCCTCAGCCCTCTCCCACCCCTTGCACACAGGGGCCTCTCTGCCCACTCTCCCCCACCTTCACAGGCAGCCAGAGTCCTCACTGTGGTCTGCGGGCCCCATCTGCCTAGGCTTCTAGCTCCTTCCCTGGCCTCTCCTCCCAGCACCCCTCACTTCACTTCCGATGCTCCAGCCAAGGCGACCTGGTCCTTGAGCATTCTAAGCTCCTTCCAGCCTCAGGGCCTTTGCACATGCCAAGCCTCAGGGTCGATCACCCTTTCTCCGGAGTTTTGCATGGCTGCCTCCTTCCCAAGAGTCAGCTCGAGACTCAGATGTTATCTCTCAGAGGCCTCCCTGGGCTGCCTTGATCACAGAGCCCCCTGTGGAGACACCACCCTGTTGACAGTCCCGTCACCACACTGGCCTGTTCCTGTGTTCATTCACTGTCTCAATCTACACAAATACAAACGGCTCAAGGGCAAGGGCAAGGACACCCATGGTCATGGTCACCACCGTACCCCCAGGCCTGGCACCGTCACAAGTACACAGCGGGTCCCCCATCAATGTTCTGGACTGAATGCATCCCCCCCATTCATACATTCAGATCCTAACCCCGACGTGACAGTATCAAAGGTGGGGTCTTTGAGAGATAGTTAGGTCATGAGGGATTAGCAACCTTATAAAAAACAGGAGAACTTGCTTCCTCTCTGTTCTCAGTGTGTGAGGATATGACAAGCAGATGGCCCTTGGGACCTAGGAAGTGGGCCCTCACCAGACAGAGGACCGCTGGCACCTTGACCTTGGACTTCCCAGACTCTAGAACTGTGAGAAATAAATGTCTGTTGCTTGAGCCACCAAAGCCATCATAATCTGTTATAGTCAACTGAACTGAAACTGAAATCACATTTATTAAAACATAATCCCGTCATGCAGACGCCACGCTAGTCACTGAAAACTTTCTCTGCCTCCTCACCCCCCCTTTGCTTGCCCCTTCCTGGGAGGACCCAGAGTGCCCGCTCCAGTGACACAAAGGCCAGGTGAAACCCGGTGCCCAGGATGCAACTCGTGGCAGTCACTCCTTCACAGTCCCAACAAGTGACGAACTGAAAATAGCCTTTTCTTACACTGCGACATCATTTACAGTGAGGAAACCATTTCCAAGATCTGTTTTAAACTTAGGCCAACTTCAAGGACTCTCGTCTCACCTTGAAAAGCCACCCCCTTCCAAAAAAAAATCCCACAAATTCCCTTTGCTCCATGTTTGGGTACAAGGCATTCTAACTCGGTTCAACAATACACTTAAACTTGGATTTGTGCTGCAGTGTTGAAGCCAAACAGAATCAGGTCGAGAGGGCCCCACTCTCGGGGTCAAATGTCCTCCCCTCGAAGGCCTGTGGTTAGCTTTTGGGGGGCAGACTCAGGGGGGAACGGTTGCCTTTTTTCTTGGAGGATCTCAGCTCTGGGCTGGCGCGGTGGGCGCAGACCCGGGAGCAGACCCGGCTGCCTACCTGCTTACGCATTAAGGGAGAAACAGCCAACGCCGACACCCAGAATCCCGTGCCCGATGCGGAGTGAATTCCCAGGTCAGCCGGTGATGCCACCCCAAAACCCGAGCTGCATGTCTACATTCCCACCGAGTGGGTGAGACTGTTTTTAGCACTACCTAAAAATGTGAGGGGTTGGAAGGGTTGTCCCTGAAACAGTGTGGAAGATTCTGGCCCAAAAGGTCTCCCTTCAGTCCCCAGGGAAACAAAGAGACAGCCACTTGGCATGTTTTATTCTCAGGAGTGTTTTAAGAATCCAATCAAAGCATCTCCCGAAAAGCCTGCATTGTTTTGATTCCATTCCAATCAGGCCCTGGGTTTTGGGCTCACGATGTGAAGAGGCTTTGCTGCCACACTGCGTGACAGTTTCCTGTGAGCGTGCTCACACCAGACTGCGGTCTGCAGCGAGCAGAGCCAGGCCCGCTCCCCCCAGCTCGCCCTCACCTGGACCTCGAAAGGCGTGAAGGAGCGCCAGGAAGCAGGTTTCCCTCTGCTCTGGCATTTCTGCCGTGGACGTGCCAGGAGTTTAGAATCAAAGAGCAGGGGAGCAGAAAAGAGAAGTAAAGCTAACGGTTTTAGCGAGCCTGCCAGCCGTGACTTGTGGGGGAACAGCAATCACACGCAAGTCCACGGTGGCACGAAGGGATGTGCCTGAAGAGGAACCTCGCACAGTTTCACATTGCATCTTGCTGGTTGGCTGGAAGTTCGTTCTCCACATGCCGGCGCCGATAAACCCAGCCCCAGTGGGAGGATCAAGACTCCAAGCTCAGCACCTGGGAGGAGCCGGGAGGCCATCTGGTCTGACCGTGGCATCGCACACAGGGACACTGCAGTAAACGGTCAGTCTGGTCCGAGGAGCTCTGGCCTTTGCCCCCTGGCTCATGGAAGGTGTTCTCTATGCCCCAGGAATGTCCTGCCTGGTAAGTGTCTTTGCTGACCTGCGTGCTTTGGGCCACGTTTGGTAGTCTATAACCATGCCACTTATGGTGGGATCCGTGAGCCACACACTATCAGCCTGGCCTCTGAAAGGGCTGGAGGCCAAGGTCGGCCCGGGGGCAGTTAGCCTTGTCTCTGCGAGGGAGTCGCAGTGCAGTCTTTGGCCTCCCAGCCTCGGGTGAGCTTCTCTGGTGGGCAATCCTGCACGTGAGCCGTTGCTTGTCACGGTGGGGAAGCAGAGCAGTGCACAAACCGCACTGGGAGATGCTGACCGGGAGCTCTGCACTTGGAGCCCTCCTGGGCCCGCCCCACAGGCCTCCTCCCTCTGCTGGCCCTAACCTGCGTCCCATCGCTGTGATAAACCCTAGCTGTGGGCACACGGGCTGTTCTCGGTTCCGTGAGCCCCAGCAGCAAACGATCAACCATAGGGTGGTGTCCACCTGCGTCAGGGATCGGAAACCAGGGAGGCCTTGGGGATGAGCTAACTCTGTGGAAACAGGTCCAGGGAGTGGGAGGAAGAGCAAGGAGAGAACTGGGGCCCCGAACAGAGCCACAGAGTGGGCGGCCCTGGGATCCGGGGCTTGCTACCTCCTCACCTGGGCCCTCCGGCCCAAACCTGCTACGTCCTTTTCATCTGCCCTGACTGTGGATACGGTGCTGGCTTGTCATCGGGCCTGATCGAATCATTTTATTTCAGTGAGTGAAGATCAGTTGGCAGGTTGGGATTTTTCCTGGTGCCAACTGACTTTTTCTATAAAAGGGGATTTTCCAGCTGAAAGTGAGGGAGTGTTTCCTACAGTGGGAGAAGCCGGCATGGAGCCGAGTGTAGGTGACACCCCGTGAAGGGAGAGGCTGTGGACACTGGTTTCCAGGAGGTCTGGCCCCACAGGGGCTTTGGCTGGCGCACACCTGTGTGAGGCCTGCCCAACGCCACCAGCATCAGCGTGACCCAAGTTTGCCCTTTCCCTGTTAATGTCGATCTCTTTATATCTTGCAAAGCTCAGTGTCCATCTGGCATTTGAGAATTGGCCGGAGAGAATCATGCCTCTTCATAAAACAGGGCCAATCAGGCAGGTCGTTGCATTTGGCACCTGGTGCCTTGCTAATACGCAGCAAGCCCTGTCCCTCCATCGGTCACCTCCCTGGGGCTCGTCACTCCTGTGGCTCTTCAGCAGAACCGGGGCTGAGACCCACTCTGAGACCCATAATGCCACTCACCGAAGAGTCACAGAATGTCACGGTGGGCAGGGGACAGAGAGAACAGTCTGGCCATCCCCTCATGTACAGAAGGAGGAAGAGAGGCCACCTCCTGCAGGGGACAGGGTGGGGAACCAGGTTTGTTTAAAGTCCTGACCCCGTGAGGCCGCACACCAGGTGCCGGCACCCAGCCCAGCGCAGCCCTCCCTCCCGCCCTGCTGCCTGCTTGCTTACTGTGCACAAAGCTGGCTCGGGTGGGCCTCCTTCTGACAGGTGGGTGCCTCCCACACGGTGACATATTACAGACACCAAGTGGCATGTTGGGCCTGAAATGGCACCACTCACTGGCCTTCATGTTGTCTGATGTCCAGGGTGGGCTCCTAGTCACCTGGCAGTGGCTTTTGGAGCCCATTCCGTCCCCCACCCTGCCCCAAATCTGCAGCGCCTCAGGCTGCCTTGGGCTGAGGGTGAGGCCCCACCGCTGGGGGTGTTTTCACTGGCCTGAAAAGCACCGGTCACTCCCCACTTGGCCGTGCTGGTCAGTCTCCTTTACTGAGACTGGTCCCGCACCTCTCAGCCTCTCTGACCCAAGACTACCTCGCTGGGTTCCAATCCTGCCTCCTCCAGGAAGCCTCCCTGATGCCCTACCCCCCACCCACCCCAGCCCGGTGTGTGCTTGCTGTCCCCTCTCCTTCGAACTCCCTCTGTGTGTGATCAGAGCCCACAGCCCTTCCTGGCAGGTGCCGCCTGAATCAAGCCCTCACTGTTCTGTCTGCCATGACGACACCAAACTCCCCACGCAGGGCGGCAGGCTGCTGCCAGGACGCTCAGCTTGTGGCCAGGGGATGGCAGGCAGGGTGGTGGGCAGCGAGACAGCAGCTGAGACTGACGGTCTCAGCCCTGCCACTTGGCCAGAGACGGGTCCATCACGCGGCATCCGACCCCTAGGCCAGTCCCACCGGAGAGGAACATCTGGGTCATCTCAGGAGCCTGTCCCTGGGCAGGGCATCAAATGTGTGAAGTGGTAGCTGTGTGCTGGGAAGGAGGCCGGGTGGAGGGTGTCCACGGGAAGAGAGGGCTGTCCCAGCCCCGAAGAGAGACAGGACAGGTCTGTGTCCGGGGCGAGCCAGGGGGCCCTAGGAAGGCTGGTGTACAGGTAGCACCAGGGTTTGGACTCTGCAGTGTCACCAGGGCCAGGTGAGGGATGAGAGAGGAAGCCGTGCTGTGGGGTACAGGGAAGACCGGGTGGGCGTGCCCGGGGGTGGCGGGGCGGGGGAGACACTTCGGGCCAGAGGAGGTGTGCTGGTAACTTTTGGAACAGGGAGGACACAATGCCAGAGTCCCAGAGCAGACCCCTCAGGGTCTGAGGTGAGTGGCTCCACAGAGCAACAGGAGAAATGGGCCCTGGAGGGCAAGGTGGGGCTGGGGTGCTGGGCCCATCCTGGGGGCTGGGCAATGACTGGGTACAAGCTGGGCCCCCAGCACACCTGTGAGCTTCGACATCCGGTCTGTGATTGGAGAGGCAGGCTGCTCGCCTCGCCCAGTGCCCGGCCTGGCTCTCGGGGCCCTGCGGAGCCTCGGTGTGAGCAGGCTGGGAGCATGAGGGACTGGGCCGCTGCAGCAGCTCTGAGGTGCTCAGAGAAGCGCCTTGAGGGGCTTAGAGGCGAGGTGAGCCACGGAATGACACTGGAAGTGGCAGCCGACTCGTGTGCATGAATATCAGCGGGGAGACAAGGACACGCGGCTTCCCTTTGTTCTCAGACCCTTTGAAGTGCCATGGAAAAAAGGCTGTCACACCACTGCTGTCACAGCACTGCTTGTTATGGGAGCGTCATTTCAATAAGCCGCTTCAATAAGTGATGGGGCTTGGAAAGTACCGGGGTCCAGCAGGGACTGTTGGAGCAGACGCCTGGGCTCCGGGTGGAGGTCCCTCCAGGCGACAGCAGCCTTCCTCCCGGGCCAGAACATCCTCCTGCCTCCCTGACAGACGCAGCCTCCAGCCTCCGGGGTCATTCCTGGGGACCGGAGGCTCCGCCCTGTCACAGTGTTGTAGACGCTCTGCCTGGTTTTAGGAATTGTATCTCTACCCCTTGTGGCTGAGGCCGAGAGAGGACCTTTGGAATGCCAGCCGCAGGAGACAAAGCCTGTCTCTGGTAGCAAACGCTGCCTCAGTTCCCCTCCCTGCCCCCAGAGCTTGGTCAGAAGTCAATGAGGGGTAAGACCCCTCACAGTGCGGGGCAACCTAAGCCAGACTCGATCACCTGGGAGGCCATCATGGAAGGACTCAGGGGGCTGCAACAAAGAGCAATGGACTCTTGCCCGCCCCCCCCCCCGCACCCCCCCCCCCCCAGCTCTGACAAAGCCCAAGTCCCCATGTTCTCTGGGAGAAGCGCTTCCTGGCTCTAATCCCCTTAAGCCTGAATACCTGATGGGGAGGGGTACAGCTCCTTGCCTGGCCAGAGTGTACCCTGGGGAAAAATCTGGCACCACATAGACTTGCTGATAAACCTGTGAAATCTGCTCTGCTAAGAGTGCTTTCATTCATATGATAAGGGTCCAAGAGGCAATGAGTATATCTCCCAAAGTTTCTGCAACTCTCTTTCTGACAGACACTCACTCAGACGGAAACCCTCAGACCTCTTTGAAATGTTATCTACTGTTTGATCCTTGCCACCCGGTTTTCCTGGGTATTACAACCCATTAAAAGGCTATGGAAGAGGGCACTCGGGGCCTGTTCTCCTCGGAGAAACTGGCCGCTGCTGGCCTTTGTCTCCCCAGAGAAACTGGCCACAGCCCACTCCTCCATCCCCCAAACAGATCCAGCATGTCTCGGCCATATTTACTCATTCTCGCGTGTCCGTGGCACTGGGGGGACTCGTGGAGAAGTCGCCCCCACAACACAGACAGCCCAGCTGTCACCAGGCTCACCGCCATGTCCTGGCAGAAACTGTGTCTCGAGGGGCAGCGAGTCATGACGCCAACCAGTGGGGCGTTCAAGACCCGCCCCCAGGCCATCCACCCATAGGCCCAAACCTGTCACTCCAAACTCCCAGGGGAAGGCCCTCACACTGGACAGGGCCCAGACCAGGCTCCACACTGAGCTCTGGGGGGCCCGATGGGTGTCTGCACTGTTGGTTCCTACTGCCCCATGGATGGGGACAGCATTGGTCTCCCGCCTCCTGGGGACCTCCTGCCTGTGAGACCCCTCTCCCCCTCTAAACAATACGTGGCACCAAGGAGAGAACACGCACCTTGGGGTGGCCCAGTGGTGTTCAGTGGGGTGTCCCCTCCTTCCCGTAAGGTCCCTATGAGGACTGGGTCACCATCGGCCAGCCCTTCCAACAACCTCTCCTGGCACTGGCAGGGGCCCCACCTCCAGGCTGCCAGGTGGGAACAAAGCAACGAGAGAGAGTAACCCAGAGATTCCGCTTCACTCTGGACCAGTTCTAGAACAACAAGCCAACCGGGACTGACCAGGGTGTTGCAATGCAAATGCCACTCACACGGACCGGTTGGGATGCGTTAGCCCCGCCCACTCCCCAGCCCTCTGCAGGGTCCCAGGAATCTGCATTTCAACCGTGGTGTTTCATGATGGGCTTCCAGTGGGGAGAGCAGGAAGTTACAACACTGACCAGCAGGGCTGGGCCCGGAGGGAGGCGGCTCTGTGCTTCCGGCTCCTGCAGCAGCTGGAGCTGCCCCTGGCAGGACTAGTGTGGCTGACCGTCGTCCAGGAAGGAGTTCGGGTCATAGGAAGAGCCCCCTGCTCTGCTGCGTGGACGGGTCACCCAGGGGCTGTCTGCACCCTAAACCCCGGGCGCTGGGAGTGATGGGGATCGGGAGGGTTTGTCCCAGTGGTAACTGTCCTTGAAACAACAAGCATATCACCAGAGTGAGAGCGTGAAATCCACAGATGACAGCGCCCTGAGGGAAGGGTGTGTAGCCAGCTGTCTGTGGAATAAGAGCCCCACTGTGTGTGTATAGGAGAGGGAAAGAGTGTGAACAAGCGCGTCCACAAGTGAGCTGACTGGCACAGAACAGCCCCCCACCTGTCTCCACGGAGAGGCAGAAGCCACTGAGCACAAACACATGCACTGGACGCCCTTGCTCAGGTGGGACGGTCCTTCAGGTTGGGCACCAGTCTGGGCTGGGATGCTGGCCCCACGGTGAGCGGCCATTTGGAGCAGACGCCACAACTCCCACCCTCTGTGTTTGGGGAGCCCTGACCACACCCTAGGCTGCGCAGTCGGGATGGGGCCCCAGTGCCCCTCCACCCCCTGGGTGGGGCTCCAAGGTGAGTGTCTGCACCAGCACCCAAGCAGCAGAATCCCCCAAATCTCAGCATGAAACATTGTCTGGCTCTCCCTACAGCACCATGCTCTTCTCCACAGCAGCTTAGACGAGCTGATCACAGAGCCTGAGGCCATGCCCACCCTTCCAGAAGCACTGGAAGCCTCTGCCCCAGTGCTGAGCATACCCAGCAGCACAGACAGAGGGCGCCACTTCTCTTGCCTCTGCTGGACCTGAACAGGAGGCTGTTGGGCAAGGGAGCCCTGAGCTCACCACCCCTGGGGGGCAGCTTAGAAAGGGCGATTTCAAGGCTCTGCTCCTCCCACTGCCCCAAGCTCAGGCTTACTGGCCTGGTTGCTGGGGGGTTTACTGTGAAACAAAACACAGTTGTGTAGTTTTCTCCTCCTCAGTCATCACGGAGACACCTTCATTCACACACAGGTCCTTTGGCGGGGGGGTCATTTCAGTGGCAGAGCTGAGGGGAGCGGGGTCCCTGTGCCTGAGTCTGGGGCACAAGGGTATGTCACCAGAGACAGCTGCGAGTTCACCCCTCTCTTCCCTGTCCACGTTGTGCCTTTAAGTCCCGCTCCTCCACAGAAGCCGCGGGATTACAGCACCACCATCCCAGGCAAACACCGACCCTTCTGCTTGCGTTCTTGGTGGAAAGTCAAACAAAACATCCTCGGACCTGCCATCCAGGTGGTGACCATGCACGGGGGCAGAGGGCCACAGAGCGAGGGAACATCTTGGAACCCCAGCCTTTTAGAGTTGGAAGGAACGCAAGGCCAATCAAAACCAGGAGCCAACCCTCCCAAAATGAACGGACCGAATGCCACAGGGGAGCTGGCATGCAGCCTGGCCAAACGCGCGATGGAGAAAGGATTGTACGAAGCAGAACTGCAGGGCTGTTCCGATTTCAATGCCCTGCCTCGCCGCAAGGAATTCGCAGACGACGCATCCTGAGACAGACCGCTGAGCACGCCCCACCTGCCCGGCTGCCAGCCCCCTTTCCAAGGAAGTGATGGTTTGACTTATTGCTGAGTGAAGAGACCAGGTTACAAAGTGGTATTCTGGCGGGCGGTGGGAGAGGTGTGTGCATATATGTATCTAAAGCTATGTATCAAAATATTATCCACTGTGTTCTCTGAAGGTAAGTAAATCCTATTTTCTCTTCTGTGCTTTTCTGTATTTCCTGAGTCTTCTGCAAATGACACAGAATACCTTTGTAATAAAAAAAACAACAGCAATAAAAAGAAAACAACAGTGGTTGCTCTTCCAAGCCCCCAATCAAAGGTTTCCTGCTTTGAGTGAAATGGCAAAGCTCCACGCCGGCTCCCCATCATCACAAAACAGCTGGAACGTGGGGGAAGCATGAGAGGCGGCGAACGGGGCAATAAAAACTGGTGGAGGAGCTTCAAGGCAGGTGCTTCTTTGTGACAAGATCGGACCTTCCTCTATTTTTGCTCCTGGTGGGCACGGTTGGTCCGTTAGCGATGCCACCCAAGCCTGTCTTTCTGGCGCGAACAGACGCTGAGGTTAATTTGTTTGTCTTGCAGTGACACATTTCAGAGTGAGATCGGCTCTTGTGGGAAAGGAGTGGAGGCAGGAGAAATGTCCTGAGCCTCGGAAGGACCTGCGTTCTGGAGAACAGACACACTGATCTCACGAGTGGGTATTCAGATGGAACAAACGGAGAGACACGCTCTGTTTGAGGGTGAAAAGACAGTCACGGAGAGATGCCCATCTCCTTTCCACAAATGCTCCTGAGACGACGGGCATTTGCTACCAAACAGAGGCGTTGCTCTAGGTCCCTGCGGGAGCGCGGGCCTTTTCATAAATGATGCTTGCACAAGTCGGGATCTGTGTGGGGAGAAAAATGAAGCCCAGCCTGTACTTATACCAGTCACACAAAACCAGCTCCAGGCAGGCTATAAAATGAACATGAGGTTCCATCTCTGGAATGATCTGTAGATTCATACAACACGAATATATAGAATTCCCACCAGGGCGTGTGCACACGCATGCGTGCCACACATGCGCACACTTGACAAGCTGATTCTACAATTCACAGATGGGTGCGAAGAGCCAAGGACGCCTCAGTGCACTCACGGAGGAAGGGCAAGGGCTTGCCCTAGGAGACACCAAAACTTGTTATTTGCCCCACAAACCGACTCAAGAAAAAATAAAAAATCTATAGAAGTGGAAATATTTAATTACTTATTAAAAAATGTCCCTCAGAGAAAAGCGCAGAATCAAATGAATTCACTGGTAAAGTCTATCAAATGTTCAAAAGAACCGGTGCCAATTTTTCATAAACTCACCCATAAAATAGAAGAGAAGGAAAGGCTTCCTGGTCCACCCCCTGAGGCCAGTTCTCCCAACACCAAAACCAGACATCACGAAAGATGAAACCTCTGACCAGCATCTCTTATGATCATAGATGCAATGAAATCCTCAGCAAAATACTAACGACCAACTCCAGCAACATAGTAAAGGGATTATGCACCATGACCAATGGAACCCACCCAAGGAATGCAAGGTTCGTCTAACATGTGAGAATCCACTAATGTGATATACAGTATCAGTCGAAAAAAGAAGAAAACCATACACTCATCTTAATGGTAGAAGGAAAAGCATATGATAAAATTAAACGCTTTCTTTTGATTACAAAAACCTCTCCACACAACAGGAATAGGAGGGAACTCCAACCTGATGCAAGACACCGAATGCAGAGCAGGAAGAAGGTGGCGGTGGTCTGCTCTCACCGAGCCGCCGGGGGTTCCGGCCAGGCCCTCAGGCAAGGAGATAAAATATGAGGCGTCCAGATCAGAAAGGAAGAAGCAAAACTATCTCTAGTCACACTCACTATTTTTTTAATATAGGTGATCCTAAGTTAGCCAATAAAAAAACTATTGGAACTAATAAATGAGTTTGGCAAGTTTGCGGGGCCCAAGATCAATATAAAAAAATCAATTGTATTTCTATACATTAGTCATAAGCATTCTGAAAATGAAAATATAAAAGCGATTCCATTTATAACAGACTAAAACAGAATAAAATACTTAGGATAAATTTAACCAAAGAGGTACAAATTTTATATTCCAAAAATGACCAAAAAATGTTGAAAGAAATGAAAGAAAACCCAAGTAAATGAAAAGACATCCCACGACCATGGGTCAGAAACTTAACCCCGTGGAGATGGCAACACTCTCCAAACTGACCTACTCATTTAGTGCAACACCCTCAAAACCCCAGCTGACCAACTAGCTGATCCAAAATTTCGTCAGGACTCAGAATATCCAAAACAGACTTTCAGAAGAACAACAAAGTTGGCAGACTCATATTTCCTGACTTCAAAACTTACTACGAAGCTACAGTTATCAAGACAGTGTGGCACCAGCGTAAATACAGACACAGAGACCAGTGGGACAGAAGTGAGTCTAAAAAGAAGCCCTGTGCAGTTATGGTCAACTGACTTTCAACAAGCGTGCAAGGCAATGCAAAGTAAAAGAGTAGTCTTCAAAACAGACGATGCCCGGGCAACCGGACATGCATAGGGACAGCGTGACAATGGCCCTCGGTCTCACAACATATGCAAACATTAACTCAAAATGAATGCAAGATGATGCAAGATCTAAATGTACATGCTAAAACTGTAAGACTGTTAGGGGAAAAAAGGGGTAAATCTTTGTGACCTTGGGTTAGGCAAAGCCTTCTTAAACACGACACCAAAATCGTAACTGACAAAAGAAAAAAACAGATAACTTGAACCTCATCGAAATCAAAACTTTTGTGCTTCAAAGGATGACAAAAAAGTGCAAAGAGAACCCACAGAATGGGATGTAATATTTGCAAAGTATGTATCTAGTAAGAGACTTGTGTGTTCGGAATATAGAAAGAACTCTTGCAACTCTGTAATAAACAAACTGCCCAATCAAAAATGAGTAAAGGATACAAATAAACAGTTCTTCAAAAAAGATATACAAAGATAATCAAAGATAAACCAATAATCACATGAAAAGATGTTCAGTATTATTCACCAAGGAAATGCAAACCAATACTACATGAGATACCACTCACACCTGCTTGGATGGTTGCACTTAAAAAGATAGATAATAACAAGAGTTGGCAAAGATAGGGAGAAACTGGAGCCCTTAGACACTGCTGGTGGGAATGTGAACGGGTGCAGCCACTTTGGAAAGCAGTCTGGTGGGTCCTCAAAAGGCCGAACATAGAGTTACCTAGGCCCCAGTCGTTCTATTCCCATGTTCCTGCCCCAGAGAAATGACATGACCACAGGAAAACTTGTACACAAATGTGTATAGCCGCATATTCATAACAGCCCAATAGTATTCCATATATATTATGTAACAGTGGAAGTGACTCAAATGTGCGCCGGCTGATGTGTGGATAAACTCTGGTATACACTCGTACAGGCAGTGATGACTTTTTTACAAATAAAAAGAAATGAGGTACCGATACAGGGGACAAGGTGGATGAATCTCGAAGACATTGTGCTGAGTGACAGGAACCAATTACAAAGGACCACATACTGTCTGACTCACCCGGAACAGTCCAAGCAGATTAGTGCTTGCCTGGGGTGAGTGGGGTAGGGTTGGGGGTGGGGCGCAGTGGGGAGAGACCCCCAGGAAGGGCGGGTGTCCTTGTGCTGCAGGTGGAGGGGTCTCACAGTTGTTTACGGCCAGGGCTGCGCAGCTCTGTGTCTACATTACAAACTCGCAGGGCACACTTTACATGGGTGACCTGAGTGGCGATGTGAATTGTACCTCAACAAAGCCACTGCATTAGGAAAAAGTACATGTAAAAAGCAACATTATAAAGTGGAAGATGTTATAGAAGAGTGTAGGGCCTTGGGGGCAGGAGAGGATTTACTTTAAAAGGCACGAAATCCACTAACCGGGAGGGAAAAGATTTTTTAAAAATTGAGCTGAAACTGTCGGACGACAGTGTGTGATTTTAAGGTGTGAGGCGTGTGGAGTTGGTGTGCGTGTGTCTACTGCAGTGCGAGAAAAACACGCGATGCCTTCAACCACGTGAAAGCTGAGAACTTGTATCCTTAAAATGAACCAAAAGTGAAAACTCCAGCCATCACTGGAAGAACACGTTTGTATAAATGTCATCAACAAGGACTATGTACCCGAAGTACATAGAGAACGCCCACAGATGAACACGGGGAAGCCAGACAACTGAACAGGAAAGTGTGCTGAACACCTGGGCAGTTACAGCCGAGAAGAGGGAAACCAAACGGTCAATAAACCAATGGAATGATGCTCAGTCTCCTCAGTAATCAGGAAACTATCAATTAAAACCCCAATGAGAGACCACTGCACACCTGCCAGACCGGCACAAACGGCAGATGTTTAGCTGTCGTTAGTGTCAGTCCCGTGAAGGTTGGGGAGTGTCTTGCGCTGCTCTTTTTAGGGCAAACTGGCCAAGGATTTTGGAAAATACCTGGGAAGGCTAAAAGCACCTTGCCTGCGGATGCAGCCCGGAGGGGCTTGTGCTCTCAGGGAACAGGGACAGACCCAGGCGGGGAGGGCGATGAGTCTGTCCTTGCCTGGGACAGCCCCACCCAGACTGAAGCTGCTGTCCGCAGAATGGATGCCCTGCGGTGCCTTCGCAAGGGGGGACTTGCAGTAACGTGAGCAGGGAAGCGCCAGCTCTGTTCAGTAGGGTGCGTGTCACAGACAGACCGAGGAGTGAGAGCAGCAAATCAAAAATGAACACCCACAACACAGCTGCATTTATATGAAGTTCAAAAATAGAAGGAAGCAAAGCACATTTCTACGCTTACTTAGGTGAGATGACTATTTAAATTAAGAACAAAGCCAGGACATGATGAGATGCAGCTGTCCCCAAGGACGGTGGCGGCCCCAGGGCAGAGAGGAGGACCCGGTGGCGTGGGCACGGAGGGGAGGGGGTGTTTCTAAGGCCCGGACTGATTCCTAAAACATGGCTCTTCTCTGCATGGCTGCTCTTTTAATGACACATACACATGTTGTGTCTGCTTCTGTGTGTGTGTGATCTTCCATAATAAAACATGAAGAAAAAGATTGTTTTCAACAAGTGGCTCCCTTCCCGATGCTACGACCGTGCCATGGGTCAGGGCTGCGGGTGGGCATACCACGTGCAGGGTCTGACCTCGGAAGAAGGGGGAGACCTTCCTGTGACCCCCACGCACAGCCTGCTGCAGGTGACTCTGGAGGGTTCCACAGCCCCTTCTCTGCCTCACAATCCACGACTGCTGTTCTACGGACCGAGGTGAAAACAGGCTTGCTTCTGTCTGCTGCCTGGCCGGCCCGCCCTCTCCCGAGCTCGGGTTTACTGCAGCCTTAGTCCATGCCCGCCTCTGTGCCAGGCCCAGGATGCTGCTGAGAGCAAGGCAGACCTGGTTCCCCAACATCCGTGGGTGGGGGTGACACCTCCGCCCCCAGTTAGGTGGTCCCTATTGCACCGCCAGACAGAGGAGGAACTTGGGTTTCTGCACCCATGTTCACTCACCTGGTCCGGTGCAGAAGCCTTGGAAAACAGTGTGATTCTCTTGGTCTTGTGTATAAATATTAATTTTGTGCACACTCTCAGATGCTTGGAGGCTTCAGGGATGTAAAATTCGGTCATTAAGAAGCAATTTGTGGGAGATTGATGTAATTGCTTTTGCTGCGCTAGAAACTTCAAACCGCTCTGAAAGGAAACTTGGAGGAACAGCCCCTTGCTGCGGTCTCCTCCGTCCTGCCTGCACCTGCGGGCTCCTGGGGGGCCGTGCATTAGACGCGGACCCAGGAACAGGAGGCCCCAGGCAGGAGTTGCAGCCTCCAGCCCAGTACCTCTTCCGTTCTCCCTGGGGACTCTCCTCAGCACTGGAGGGGGGCCGAGACCTGATGGAAAATGGGGAGTACTGCCCCTCCAGTGCCCTCCCAGCCCGGCCCTTGTTTGGAGGGACAAGTGTGTCCCCATTCACATATGGGGCACACCCACGGTGCTGACTACCGTGTGAGGGGGCCCCAGGGACCAGCCAGCCAGTGCTCCCCTCATGCTCCATCTCCTGTTCCCCCGAGATGACCCTGGAGCTGGGTTGAAGGGGCCCACCCGGGCCCCTCTGGCCCACGTGGGGTGTGCAGAGTGAGTGAGCACCCTTCACCGGGGCCTGGGTGGTGCTACTCAGTAAACCCAACCGGGACCTCGGCGCCTCTTCACGACGGGGGAATGGTACGCACCTCCCCACCTGACTGTTCGCTTCTGTCACCCCCCCCCCACTTAAAACTGGGGGCAACAGCACTGAGAAATAACTCACTTGTTGGCTGAGTCAGTCACCTATTGGTGATCCAGACTGTGACTGAAGGAGTGGAGAGAGGGCATCCTCTAACAAATGACACACTCGCTGTTTCTTAACGAGGGGACAGACTGGAGGAGCCTGCGGGCAGCAGCTCCATCCCTGTGTCACCTGGGGCCACCATGTCTGAAGGCGCAAGGACCACTCGCCACTTCAACTGCGTGTAAATGCCGGTGGAATCGCATGAGTCGTTAAAAAGGTCAGACTAGTGGCTGTGTCCCCCATTTCACTGAGAAACATGTTATTTTCCAGCCACTTGTTTTAGAAATGTGTGGGCACGTGAGTCAGGCTTCTCGGGGAGAGGGGTAGGGGGGGACGTGGGGGGGCCGTGAGAGGATGAGGGGCAGGGGCGGCGGGGAGAAGGAGCGAGGAGGAGACTGCCTGGCGGGGAGGCAGCCCGGCTCCGACCTCAGCTGGACCGGCCGTGTGCCCACACAGCCTCCGCCTGCACGTCACTGCCCGGCCCTTGGGAAGGGAGCTTCTCCTGGGGCGTGGCCACCTCTTCCCCAGCAGAGGAACCCCTGCCCGGCTGGGGCTTGGCCCTACATGGGGCTTTGGACGCCCCCAGACACAGCCTCCCCTTTGGCCCAACCCCGCCCACATGCCCTCCTGGTCACCCCTGCAGCCCAGGCTTTGGCGATGGGCCCCTAGCAGGGCTACCCAGACGCTGCAACCGCTGCTGGGGCCCACAGCTGCCCTCCCACTGCCGGTGGGTGGGGCTGGATCCCACTGCCCCTCCTGCCGACATTCTCCTGGGTTGTCAGACTCCAGCCTTGGTGTCCAGCTCTGAGGTCCCCTGGTGAGAAGTCCCCGACCACAGACTCTCTGGGGAATGGGAGTGGGGAGAGGGGAACCTCTCCACAGGTTCTAAAGGACGTGTCCTTTTTGGGGTCAGACAAAGGTCCTTGTCAAAAACAAACCTGGTCCAATGAAATGACAAATCAGTGCCCACTGCCCTGGAAGGAGTTTTTCTCTAATTAACAAGTCAAGTACCTGCCTGTCTGATGGCTGGCCCGGGGTTGGGGGGAGGGACTCAGGGGGAAGACCAGACAGCCCACCACTCGGTGCGGACACCTCAAACATTCGCTCTGGTAACTGGCTGCTGCCTTACCAAGAGGCGGGTCTCCTGCTGCAGCCTTCATTACCCATTTGCAGGAGGAACTGCCCCTCCCTGTCCCGAATCCCCAACCCCCCAGTGCTCCAGTCAACCAAGGCTGCGCATTACATACTTTGATTCCTGCTTCTCTGAGCCTGGCAGCTGGCCAGTGAGGCATGCGGCTCCCAGACTAAGGTGTCACGCAGTCACATTAGGGTCTAGCCAGCAGCCTCTGTGGCCCTCTGCCATCTCCCGCCATTCATGCGCCCCTCCTGTGTTCTGAGAAATCGTCAGCCCTCACTCCCACTTGATCCCCACCAAGTTTGATCTGATACCATGTGACTGTTCAAGTATATTTTCAAACAGTTATTGTTTCAACTGTTGAGGGGGTGGAAGAAGAATCACAGGTTTTTCCTGGAAAATCCTGAAACAGCAGAGCGTCGCGTGGTCCCGTGATGCATGGTCCTTTGATACGGAGGGCAGGGCCACCACCGCCCTGCCCTGGAGTGGGAGTGGGAGCAGAGTGGCAGGATGACGCGCAGGGCCTGCGTGACATGGCCCAAGGAAGCCCTTTCCCCCATCACACCTGCTCTGAACCCCTTTATCCGCACTGCCGTCCCAGGCTGCCCCAAGTCTCCTGGTCCCCCCCAGAGCCCAGCCTGAGGCTCCACAGGAGGGCGGAGTCCACCCACTGCAGGCCTGGCCCCAGCCCACTCTGCCCACGGGCTCCTCCGGGGGAGCCCACGCAGTTCCCAGCCAGTCCTGGCCGGGGGACAGCCTGGGCACGCCGTGAGGTCTCCTTCCTCTGCCATGACTACGATCATCACTTACACAGAAGGCACGCACAGCAGAAGAAGCAAGGATGATGGAGGGGAAAACATTTTAAAAAACATCACCATTCTTCTGACAAGTCGAGAGTGGCTACCTGCTAGCTGACCGTCAGCTCCACGTGCAAAAAGCTTTCCTTCGGAGAAGCATGAACGCAGGCCCGATCTGCCAGGTCTCGGAACAAGAGTCGTTGAGTGCTCTAAAATCCGGGTGATTTCCAAGGCTTGTTTTTTTAACTAATTATGAAAATCGTTATGGGTACGATGGATGTGGCAGAGCAGTTGGAGCAAAGGCAACGTTCGAAATCTGAGATAAAAATGTCAGGCAGATGTGACTTTGCATTGCATCTCTTCCCTCCCCAGCTGGTTGGTCTTGGACGAGACACTGAACCTCTCTGAGCCTCAGTTTCCTCTCAGCCCAGCAGGGGTACAACCATCCTTACCCCGAGGGCTGGGGCGGGGCTGCAGCGCGGAAGGACCCGGCACTGGCCTGGCACGTAGCATGGGCTTTTGATGTTAGTTATTACCCTGCTCTCCGTTCCCATCCACTCTCTGGTCTCTTATAAAGAGCGAGAAGTTTAAAATCACAATCATTAGCTGCATTTTGGTAATTAGAATCGCAGCCAAATGAGTTCCTGGAGAGCTGAACCCAAAGGAAGCCTGGACGGGCCTCGGCTTTGAGCCATTTCTTCCCCGGCCTGTAGACACGCACAGGTTCAAGGGTGCGTCCGGCTCCCTGCCAGCTGTTTCCGGAAACGAGCGCATGGGCTGCTGCTGGGGAGGGAAGCCGTGCTGCCCGGGGGCGGGGCTCTGCCTCTGTTCTCTGTAGACTCCCTTTGGCGTCCGTCTCCCGACACTCACAACCGTTTGCCCAAGAGTCACAAACTTCTTAAAATGAGAGGTTTGCAACTTCAAAGCTGTTAGGAGGGTGTTTATTGAGACAAGCCTGGTGTGCAAACGAAATCTTTAGGCCACTAAAATCTAGCGGGGGGGGTGGGGTGGGGTGGGGGAGCACTGGTGAGAGGGGGGCAGAAGTGCAGACAGAGGGGGGCAAGTGGGAAACATGGCGTCTCCCTCCCCCGTGAACCCAGCCGCCTGCTCCAGTCTCACTTGTCTGGGAGGGGCACTTCCTGTTTTCTGCACTGGGCTCATCACCGTGGTGGCCCCGGCACACAGCCAATGGAGGTGGTCACTGGGGTTTAAAGACAGAATGTGGCTCTGACCGGTGTAGCTCAGTGGATTGAGCGCTGGCCTGTGAACCAAAGGGCGGCCAGTACAGTCCCCAGTCAGGGCACGTGCTTGGGTTACTGGCCAGGTCCCCAGGAGGGGGCGCTCGAGAGGCAACCACACACTGATGTTTCTCTCCCTCCCTTCCTCCCCTCCCGTCTCTCTAAAAATAAATAAATAAAAATCTAAAAAATGACTGGAATGGGACAATGCTTATTGTCCATTAGGGGAAAACTCTGCTTTCTCTCCACGTCTTTTAGGGGAAGGTAATTTTCAGGCTGACGGTGGGTGTCTGACGAGTCACCTGGGCCAAGTTGGAGTGGAGGAGGGAGGAGCGTGTTGGTGACACTTGGCGAAGCTGATGAAGGGTCTCCATCGGCTGCTGCCCTTGGCCCCCCATGCCTGGCTACTCAAGTCCCACCCATTCTCTGGGGTCAAGTTCTCTCCCCCCAGGAAAGTCCCTCCTCACGGCTGGAAGGGCGGCCCCAGCACTCCCGCTGTCATTTACCGGCTCAGCGAGTGAGCAAGGTGTCTGGCCTCTCTTTGGCCCCACGTCAAATGCCCCTTGGACGACAGTTACAGGAGACAATACCCGTAAAGCCTCAGGCCCGGGCTGGGCACCTGGCAGGCCTCAGTGCATGGTGACCATTGCCATGCTGACCCCCCACCCTGAGGGCCACCCCGTTTTCTGCTCTGGGTGGCTGTACCCCATGGTGGCCCCTCGCTGTCTCAAGTGTCTAGTCACTACCGCCAGCAATTACAGGCCAGAGGCCAGATCTTTTGCTTCTTGGTGTTTTTGTTGTTGTTGCTTCTGCAAGAGGGCTCAGCTTTCTCGCATTCTTTGCTCACTGCCCAACCAGCTGTTTCTGACTGGCACCGAGAACCCACAGTCCGGGCCTTCCACGCTTGTCCCGGCCAGGTCGCTGGGACACTCACGCGAGCCCATTATCGCGGGCACTGTTGCTCAAAGCGGACATGCCGGGACACTTAGGAGTTTTCTTCTACTTCCTAACAGCCTGGCCACCAAGACGACACAGGGCAGGCCCCTGACCCTGGGGCAGCCCCCTCAGCCCTCGGCCACCCTCAGCCTCTGCACACAGCCCAGAGGCAGGCGCAAAGTCCCAGGGGTGGCCGGGGACAGCCAGGGCATCTGTTTGGGGGGCCCCCCGCTGGGCAGTAAGGGAGGAGTTAACGGAGACTGGGGAGCAGGGTGACGGATGTTGGCTTTTTAATGCACTTCATGAAGAATTACCCAGGAGCCGCTGGTGTTCCCACGAGTCGAGGAGAGGGACGGCACTGGGTTTCATGCTCTGCCGTTCGGGGAGCTCCATTCCAAACGGTCATGTGGATGGCTTCGTGTGGGAGGGGTCCCCATGTTCCCCTCCAGGCCGTGAGAGCCCCGACCTCGTCTTTCCTGAATTCTCTGACTTGTCTCGAGATCGGTGGGGGTTCGTCTGTTAGTTGTTTTCCGGCCAAGAATCTAGGGTTGGTTCACCGTCTGAGCCTCTGCCCCGTAGAAGACCTTTCTGTGGTTCCCACCTTGGGGTCCCATTTGGTGAGAGTGGCATTCTTGGGTCAGAATCTTATCACCTCGGTGGCCTCCCTGCTTCTTAATTAACATTGCAGGAGAGCCCAGGCCAGAGGGGCTTTCTTTGTCCTTCACAGAAAACCAGATTTTTCTTTCTCTGCCCAGATACTTCAAATAGAGTTAAAAAAATTTGAAATCCAGAAAGTTTGGCAGTTACATTTGGACTTAAAAAACCTTTCTGTTTAGGCCAATTAGGAAAAAAACCCTTCTTCACTTGTGCCTTTGATATGCTTGGGAGTCTGTGTTTGCAGCGGCCGGTTGCCAATAGGCTCATTTTTATCTCTGTCCCATCTATGCGTCCTCTCTCTCACATTATAGCTACTAGTTTTTAAACCTTCTCTCTCTCTTTTTCCTGTGTGTTCTGGGAGAGGTTTCCAAGCCCGTTCTCTCATTGGAGAGCGCGTGGGATTTCCTCACTGTTAACCTGGCCCATGGGCCAGAACACCCAGCACTCGGAAGGCCCTTCCGCTGCTGCGCCCATCCGGTGCTCCAGGCTCCTGACACTCTCCCCTGCCCTCCTCCAGCTTCCATTTGATCCCTGCCTGGGCCCTGGCCAAGTTAGGATCCCGCTTTTCTTCTCACTCCGGAGTTTGAGTTTTCTTGACTTGAGAGCAGAACACGGTTGCTGTCCCCTGTGCTGCTGTTCCTTGTAATAGTTTTCCCCAAGAACACGCGCTTCCTCAGCGTCCCGGGTGTGCTCCTCCCCTTCCGTGTGGCCGACGGTGGCCAGCTTCCCTTCCATCCTTGTCCAAACAGGCCCAGGTGGGCTTCGCCTGCCTCCGCCCTGCCCTGCTGAGATGGCCCAGGCTGTGGGGTGATGGCTAGCTCCATGGTCACTGCCACAAAATAGCACCCCTGGGGGGAGGGGTTCAGTGCTCACGACGTCCCCGCAACCAGCACTTGTGGCCAAAGGGCTGAGAGAGCCCCTTGGGAGTCGGCAGTTTGGGGTCGCGGGAGAAGGACTGACAAGCTTGCTTTCTACGTAGTTGGGACAATACGTTGCTGCCCCTTCCCCACCAAGCCCATGCCACCCTGTTGTCCCCAGGTGTCCCCTTTTGAAACCTCTTCCTCACTGGTGTCTTTCTTCCTCCACAGCTTTGCAGCGACCTTTCTCAGTGCCCCTTTCCTGACCATCATGCCCATCGGGAAAGGCTCAGCCGCCAGAACCCCCCGCCCTCTGGCGCCTCTCCTCTCGGGTCCCGATGTCGGTGGGCAGGCTCAGGGGGGAGAGGTCGAAAATACCGGCTACGAGGGCTCCTGGAGAGGTGGGTGTAAGTGAGGCCCTCTGCCACGCCATATTTTAAAAAGACATTGGATTTGTTATATTTCAATGGAAATATGAATCACTGGGTGAGCCATCAGAGGGACGGAGGGAGGGGGGAGGGAGGGAGAGAGTGGGGGGAGCGTGGGGGGAGACACCAGAGAACTCAGCCAGGCAGAATGGGCAGGTCAGGGCTCAGACAGTCACTCGCTGGACCACTGGGGACCAGGCTTGTGGGTCACGGGTCTGCCAATCAAAGTGGGAGAGGAAACCAACGCTCCCCCAGGAAGATGAGTAAACAGAGAGGCCCCCCAGGTAACTGGGTGAGCCCGTCCTTCTGGCTGCGGGGAGAAGCACACCACTTAGCCCTCCTGCTTGTAGCCAGCGGGCGGCCAGAGTTCACTGCCTCCGGAGATTTTAATTACCTGCAGACAAAGTGGTTTTACTGCTTGCATTAGGAGGAGCTTTTCGAAGTCGTTTCGCCGCGATTACCTTCACTAATGAGTGATCAACATGCATTAATGCAGACAGGAGCAGAGCAAGAAGTCAGGCAGGGCAGGGCTCCTGGGGACGGAGCCCACGGAGGGTGGGGCGGGGCTCCGTCTCCCTCATTAGCTTCAAGAGCACTCGGGGGCCTCAACCCGGTTCTCTGCGGGCGCAAGTTCCCCCACCATAAGGAACCACGGGGGCTCCCAGGGCCCCTGGACGCTGCAGAGGGCTGGGTCTCGGCCCTGCCCCTGGGCTCTCCCGGCTGAGTACTCAACCTCAGGTGCAGCACAGGTCGTTCGGGGTGGTCTCATCACCTGTGCATGTGGCAGTCACTCTGGGGGGGGGGAGAGCCGCAGTGTCCGTCCTCTCCCTACTCCTCTGACTTATTTCATCTACTTGACACAGTGGTAAGTGTTCCGCCCGTTATTTAGAGGGAAAAAGAGATGGCTCAAAGCATGTTGCTTCGTGGTCCAAAAAAGGCACACCTCTCCTTCGAGAGGCAGGACAGCCACACCCTCTGCAGGGGCACCAGGAAGGGGTGACCCCCAGGCCTCTGCTCGACTCCTCGCCCACTGTCCTCACATGGGCTCTCCGCACCCCCCGCAGGCAGCGGGAGGCCCTCGGAGGGATTCCCCGTGTACAAAAGGAAACGTGAGGCCTTTCCCTCGGCCTGTGAATAGGCAGAAAACCCTTTGAGGCAGGGACCCAAGTCGACACACGTTTGAGCTGTGGCTGGTCTGACAGCTGCGGAGTTTGTCACCCAGATAATTGGATAAACTGCCTGAGCAGAGACTCAATACACAGTGTCATTTAGAGGCTGCTACACGGGAGCCTTGATCTTAATTGAAGGTGCGGAAGGGGAGGACCTTAGAGAAGCTCCGCGAATCAACTCCTCCTCACCGCAGTAATTAAACACTCAACTCCTGACCATCCTCCGAAGCCTCTGGCCGTGGCTCCATAAACGGTTCTCTGCGGTCTGAGCCAAGGGCGCCCCTCTGCCGGTCTCCACCCGGGGCTTTCTTTAAGCAGCCTCCTGGGGAGAAGCCTTGGGGTCACCCCCGCCCCTGCCCCCTTCTGCCCCTTTCCTTCCTCATTTCCCCTCAACACACTCAATGCCCCCTGCCCCCACCAAGAGCCCACCACGCCCCTGGAGCAGGGTCCTCAGTGCAAACCGACCCCCGGCTCTGCTGGGACCCTCTGACAGGGTCTCTGACTAGGGCCTCCCCCGCCCTCACTTGGTGACCTTGGAGGGGCTGCCTGTGTCCTATCTGGCACACGCTCACGGATGTGTGTGTTCATCGGAAAGTGAGTGGGGCAGCTCCAGCGAAGCCAGGGGCAGAGGAGACACCATGCGTGTCCTCCCCCCGCCCCCCGGCCAAGCTGGCAGGAAGCGATACCAGAAGTGGGGACCTCCTCTTGGCAGAAATTCTGGTAGCACCTTGGTTGGCTTGGGGCTTACGGAGGAAGTCCCCAGGCCCTGTGGGTTTATCTCGATGAAAAAATGGACCTAGAGGTGCTTGGCCACAAGCGCCTGGACAGACCTTCCCTTCCCGCCATGGCGGACCCTCAAGGCTCCTCCCGTGGTGGTGAGGGGGCGGTGCCCTCATCCCGGGGTGCACATTGCAGAATGATGAAAAGACCATGTAGCACCGTGGCTAAGAGTCCGGGCTTCTACTGGCCGACAAGACCCTACGTGGATGATCTACCCTCACAACCCTCTGGCTTCCTCTCTCCCCGTCCTTGCTCTGGCCTCCTTGTTGACCCCCAAACATGCCAGGTGAGCTCTCTCTGCTCAGGGTCCTTGCACCTGCTGTTCCTGCCTGGGATGTTCTTCCCCCAGGTATGCAAATTCCTCACGCCCTAACCTTCCACCTCCTTCAGTCTTTGCTCAGATGTCACTTCTCACATGGGAAGCTCGCGCTGGCCCACCAACGCACCGGCGGATAAAAAAAGCTGTGGTGCACAGACAAAATGGAATGTTCCTTGGCCGTGAAAACAGCAAGAGCTTAGCTCTCGCCACAGCGTGGGTGGACTTAGAGGGTGTTATGCTGAGTGAGCGAGGTCACACGGAGAAAGACAGATGCCGCAGGACTGTACCGACATGTGGAGTCTAAGGAACGGAATCAAGCAAACCAAATAGTAACAGACTCACAGACACAGAGGACAGACGGACGATTGACGGGGGGCGGGGGAGTGGGTAAGAAAGGTGAAAGGATTACGAAGTATGGACCGGTGGTTACAGAAGGAAGGGTCTGGGGTGCAGATCGCAGGGAACAGAGTCAGTAACGTCGTGATTTGTGTGTGTGGGGTCAGATGGGCACTCGAAATACTGGGGGCCACTCTGTAGAGTGCACAGCTGTCTAACCAATGTGATGCACATTTGAAATAACACAGAGCAATACTGAATGTAAACTGGAGTTAAAAAAAGCAAAAAAACCCCAGCAGCCCTCACTCCTTGTCCGACTCGCTTCCCCTCCACGGCATCCCCGCCACCTCGCCCACCCCATCTGCCCTCTCCTGTCTCTCCCCTGAGATGGTGTGTGTCCCCAGGGCAGGGATCCTGTCTGTTCTGCACCCTGTGGTGTCCCCGTTGCCACCCAGAGTAGACCTGACTCAGGGGAGGCAGGGTGTTTGCTGAATGAATAGACAGAAGGGTTCTAGCAGCAGGTACCACGGCCAAAGTTATGTCCTGGCAAGTTCACTCTCAAAGCCACGTGGAAGGTGGGTGTGAAGAACTCTTTGACCAGGAGCCGGAGGACAGCTTGGGGTCACAGAGGTCATTCAGGTGAGAGAGGACTGGGGGGCCAGATGGATGTGGCAGCAGAACAGGGAGCGAAGGGAGGGGTGGAATGAAGAACTAAGGGGGAAGAAAACTCGGCAGGCTTTGCAGTAGGGGCTCGGCTAGAAGAGCCAGGAATCTCTTCCCAGCTAGGAAGGCACCAGGTTCTTGGGATGCAGGCGGGGGTTGCGGCCATCACCGAGACAGACGCTGTGCAGGGAAGAAAAGATTCCGGGGCAGAGGGAACATGGAGATGGTGAGTTCATCTGGGACACCCTGAATCTGGGGTGCCCATGGGTGGGCCTGTGGGGGCAGGCCAGGCAGGCAGTGGGAGACGGGGAAGCGCGGCTGCGGCTGCGGGTGGAGACTCAGATGGGTCTTATCTGCACACGAGCCATGGCTGGACCTGTGAGAAGGCGGGGAGTGGAGAGAGAAGCGAGCCAAGGATGCCGGGGGAGCCCATTGTAGAACGCGACTGTGAGTAACACGTCCGACAGAGAGAGGTGAACGCTGTGATCCCATGTCAGTGCAATCTAAAAATCAAAACAAAAACAGACACAGGAGCAGAGAAGTAACGGTTGCCAGAGGGGATGCGGGGACGGCGGAAAAGGTGCAGGGGCGTGAGAAGTCCAGACCCGCACATGTGAAATGCACGAGCGACGGGGCGCAGCGTGTATCCCGGGAGCGGGGTCAGTACTTCCGTCCCAACTCCACCTGGTGACAGATGGTTACTAGGCCCAGGGTGGCGGTCGAGCCGTAAGGCACACAAATGTCTAATCACCGTGCTGTGCACCTGGAACTGGCGTAATAGTGTATGCTAACTATATTTTAATAAAAACATACATAAAAACAGAAAGCTCCTGGGGAAGGAGGGGCCGGCGAAGAGTCAGAGGGACAAGGGCTAAACCTGGAAGCTGTGGGAGGGGCTGCCGGAAGACTGGCAGGTGCCACTGTGGGAGGGACGCAGCGAGGGCAGGCCTGGCAAGTTCCACCTGGACTTGGCATTGGGAAGGAGACCACGATCTCGGTGGGGACAGGAGCCGGACGCAGACCCAGGTGGGCAGTGTGCAGAAGGAGCTGGGGGCGTGGGGGCAGCCAGGCCGCTGATGCTTTGGGCGCCTGGGACAGAAGGGAAGGGCAGAGATGAGCGGCACCAGGAGGGACACTGGGACAGAGCTTTAGGAGCAGAGAGCAGAGCCTGCCAGCATCCAGCCCAGGGGTGGAGATGAGGAAGAGGAGGAGGAGATGCCAGGGAGGGTCAGGAGATACCGTGGGGCCTCAGAGGCTGTGGCTTGTTTCCACAGGTGGAATCAGTGCAGTGTGAGGCTTTCTCAGCTCAATGACTTATAAGCAATTTTTAATTGCCAGGTTGTAATTAATTCATCCCAAGGACAGCAGTTCTGTGAAGCACACCCCAAGTGCTGAACTGATGACATTCTCCCACTTTTGCTGACACCAACACAAAGTAGGTGGTTTGAAACCTAGAGGTAACACCCGTAGCACACACATTTATTTTAAGCTGTGATTCCGGATCCTGGGAGCAGACACTAAGAGAGGGGACTTGGAGCTCCGGGGGCTGCTGTGCTTGGCCGGCAGCTCGCAGCGGCTGGCGTGGGTGCCGGCTGAACCTCCGGGGAGGCTGCGAGACAGCGAGTGGTCCCTGACGGTTCCCGCTGGCCCTGGAGTTCTCGGGGGTGTCTCTGGCCAGAGCAGCCCCACCTGACGGTCCAGAGAGCGGGGTGCCAGGGACCCGCCAATTCCACAAGGTCAGGCCTGGCATCCTGGTCGTACGGGGGTCAGGCCCTGCACAGCCTTGGTCCCCAGGGGACACTCAGTGTGAAGGCCAGGAAAGGTGCTGGGTGCAGACGGATTCACTCTCTAGGGCTGGGAGAGCAGCAGGACTTTGGGCGGAATATGGGTGGGGCAGGAGCGGAAGGACAACTGGAAGAAAATGGAACCCAGAGAGGGGTTTGGCGGGTGGAGGCCGGTGCTAAAGCCCAGCAGGGCTGAAGAAGGGGGCTCGCCCAGAGGGCCTACGGCTCTGACCCCAGCTCTTCCGGCAGCTCTGGCTGATCCGGGAGCCCCACTCTGTCCCTGGGCGGTTCTGGGGGTTCTGTGAGTGGGGTGGCTGAGCCAGCCTTCCCAGAGGAGTCCCAGAGAACAGGGAGGCCCAGCCCAGAGCCATGCGGCTCCCGAGAGCGCCCTGCACACCAGGAAGCCTCCCGGGGAAAGTGCAAAGCCTTTCCTCTGCTGTGACCACACCGCGCTGGACATACAGCCCCAAAGCTGAGTGATTTTGGAGGGCCGGCTACAGTGGCAGAGCCTGTGACGTGGGGCAGGGACTTAGTGCTCTCTGGGCCTCGAGGTCCCTGTCTGGGAAGTGAGTAGCTCACTGGGCACCGGGCGGCTTGAGGTCACTCTGCCTGGCCTGGCACCCTGGCCTTTCTCAGCTCACCCTCGCCCACCGTCAGTGTCTGCCCCCAGTAGCACCTGCCCTGCAGGGCCTGCGTTCTGACCGCTGGCCCTTCCCTGGGTCAGCAGCTGCTCCCCGCCTGCACCTGGGGTGGCCTCTTGCACCCTTCGAGATGCACCTTGACTGTCTCCTCCAGCTCCTTCCCTAGACAACCCCCTGCTCACGTCAGGCAGACGATCCTCCCTCAGGCTCAGAGGACTGTGTCTGGGAGCCTTTCATTCACCCCAGAAACCTCCTCTAGATCCGGGATCAGTTCTTGGTTCTCCTTTCTCTACCAACTCGCTGGGTGAACTGGGCTGGCTCGTGGCAGCTTTTTGCACAAGGCGAGGCAGCAGGAGAAGGTGATCTGATGTGGTCACTCGGAGGTCAGATTCCAGCTGCCCGTTAAATACATACGAGGGCCCACATTCTTCTCTCGCCCGGTTTGCTCCCTGGAGTACCCGCCACCCCGACCTCTTCGCCCGTGTACAGCACCGCCACACGTGGGTAGTGGCCTGTCAGCCTCCTGCATCTGTCCCTCAAATGAGCCCTGAGGTTTGCAGCGACATCGCCATCAACCTGCGTGCTACTGATTCTGCTCAGAGCGTTTCCTACGTGCACTGCTCCTTGAGGTGGGTCCAACGACCATTCCCATTTTACAGATGAGGCACGAGAGGCGCAGAGAGCTCAGGCACCTCATCCGAGGAGGTGTGGTGTGGCCCCAGTGGGCAAGGCTGGTGCCCTGGAGCCTGCCTGGGCCCCTCTGTCCTGCAGCCCCTCCCTGCTGGAGGGACCCCTCCAACAGAGAGAAACCCAGTCCCCTGTGACTCTAGCCACCATCAGGGCTCGGTGCCAGCATCTCACGCATGCACCTCGGGAAGCTGAGTCCCCGGCAGGGCAGAAAGACTTGCAGCAAGTGTGGGATTGCCCGGGAGGCCTCAGGCTTAACAGACATTCCAGAAGCGACAAGACTCTAACAACAACAGGAAAAAGGAAATCTCTTCCGGAGCAAAGTCCAGCTGCTCTGCTAACCTGTAACAAAAGGTTGCAGGTTTTACTCACGTGCTTAGTAACACTTAATAAAAGAAGATTTGTTCGTGAGCCAATAGTATGGTTCACTTTTTGTCAAAAATGGAAGTTATTTCCTCTGATTTCATGAGCCCGGGACCCCCCTCTGAAGTGCCAGAGTCACTGACGAGGGGACCGGAAGCCTGAGGTCCACCTAGCACTGAACCCCTCACAGGTTCCCATCTTCCGTAATCTCACGGTTTGCTTGGAACACTGCCCCACTATGACACTGTGTCGAGGGGATGACGCAGCCCTGGCATGGTGAGTGATGGCTGAAAGGCAATCTTTTCTTGAACAGCGCAGGAGATAAAGTGTGAGTTGAAAACTGAGTCAGAAAAATAATTTTAAAAGCGCCAACTAGCATACAAATAGGAAACCATATTAGAAGATAACTTAAACTCTGTAAGAAGTGAGAGTTATGGAGAATTCCATCTGCTCTCTTGCTATTCTCCAGTGGTATGTGGTGTGAAGGACAATTGTGACTAATTTTGCCACAAGAAAGGGACACCGAGTCCCACATCCCTCCGAACGCCCGAGTTTTGGCAGGAGACCACGCCAGGCCGGGGACTGCAGGGAGCCGGTGTCGGGGTGGCGACCATGAGCCGCAATGACGGTTTCCAGTGCAGCTTTGATTTTCCCACACACTAATAATCCCTAAGTGATGCGATGTTTCATCCCAAGTTCACAAGACATCCCATTGCCATGGCAACGGCAACATGGTACCAGCACTTCTCTCAGAAATGGGGCTGAGAAGGCTGCCTGTCTCTCCTTGCAGAGTGGCAGGCACTGTGTCCCCACACGGTGCTCAGGAGACCCCTCCCCCGCTCACCCACCCTCCTCCCCACAGGACTCCTGGAGGCAGATGGAACGCCAGGGAGCAAAGCCGTAACTCCTCTTTGTGAAGGCTGGGAGGTCTGCAGAACGGAACGTAGACGATTTCAGAATTTCCATTCGCATGGGAAAAAGGGTATCTTTAAGTTTCCTGTATCATTAACTCTCTGGGAATTTGGGATGAAAGACAAATAATCATCAAGGAGCTCAAGGTAGCATTACACATCCCACTGTGACCTTGGCTGGCACTGCAGGAAGCTGCCCTTTGCTTCCTCTTTTCTTCCAAGACGGCGCCCGCCCCCTCCCCCCACCCTGCCAGGGACTGGAGCTGACACTGGGCCTGAGGCTGTGGAAGCCTCTCCAAGGGCCCAGACCCAGGGCCCCGCCTGCAGAAAGGGCGTCTCCGGGGTGCCGTCAGGCTGACTCTCGGTGCCCTCCACACTCACTTTCCACCTGCCACGAAGCCACGTGGGCCCAGACCCATCCCCCCAGCTCTGCCCCTGGGACCCTGCACAGTCAGGCATGTTGATGCCCGAGGCCTGAGGCCACGTTGGATTAGATACACGAAGACAACAGCTGTCATTAATACCACTGCCAGTAACGCACCCAGCACACACTAAGGGGTTTCCGTGTGGAGTCTCGCGCACTCTTCCCCACAGAGCGGGCAGGTCCTGCCGGGAGCCCCGTCTCCCAGGCGAGCAAAGGCCCAGATGGGTGGAGCCACGCACCTGAGGCCACACCGCAGGGAAGGGGCAGGGCTGGGCTGCGACCCCATAAGCCCCATTCTGCCCTGGAAGGAAGCTTTAGGATGCACTGCCTGAGTGGGGATCCACCAGCTCTGTGAAGCACTCAGTGAATCGGAAGGATTTGGTGGAAGACGTCCACCGGCATGAAACAGCCCTCACCTGCTCGTCCGGCCCCCAGCCCTCCCAGGTTTGTGGTGGCTGCTGCCCACCCTCCCCCCACCCCAACCTCCACATGAAACGAGAGACGCTGTTTGAATACCCCACAGTGGTGGTGGGGGGGGGGGGGTGAGGGGCTGTGCATATTCTGAGCAGATATGGAAACCTCGAGAAAGATGCAATTTGGGGGATATTGGGAACTGGAGAACGGAGTATCAGCCTATAAAATTCAACACGGCCAGTAAAGCTGGGACAACCGGTCAAGCGTTTGGGAGCTCGCGGCTGCTGGGGACTCAGCAGGCATGCGGCTGGGCAGCGCTCCCAGACCAGGAACATTTGTCCTGGGCTCATTTTGGTCTCATTTCCATAATGTGCCTCATGATTTCTGAAGCCCATTGGCATTAGTGTCCTGGCACAGCCATGAACGTGTCCGAGACTGTTCCGTGGGTAAACTTGACTTTCCAGAGCCCGAGTGTAGGGTAAGTAGAGGCAGTCGGCTTCCTTGCCCAGGTGTCTGGGTAACTAAGGGAAGCAGTGTTCCCACAGCCTTGGAGGGGCCTGATAAACAGTGTTCTCACAGCCTTGAGACTGGTCCGATAAACCGTTCCCATAACATGAAGTGGGCTCGCATGTACAGAATTATGTTATGTTATATAATTTCTGGCATCTTGCTGGCTTTGTTCCCCTCTAGTATTTAAACAGGTAGGGACTCCCTGCTGGGGGCGATGATGATGAGAGACTCTCAAGGGTACAGGTGCCACACTGGGGAGCAGGGGCCACGACATGAGACATGCCCATAGACACGCAGCTTGCAGCACGTGTGGCTGTCTCACCCGTGAATAAAGGCATGCCAGACAACCCAATGGCTCTATGAATATTTTTCCATCTGCACGACCATGGACCTGCCTGGCCTTGAACGGTGGCAACACACTGAGTCCTCCAGGGCTCCCTGCCACCGCAGCCCTCGGGTGCGGTGGGCAAGCTGCCTTCTGTGGGGCTGCAGGCGGCGCAGGCCTGTGCTCCACTGCTGACAATGTGCCTGCCACATCGTCCTGGGCTTGGGGCTGGTTGTAGTGACCCAGAAGCCCTTTGTTGTCACTGAAGGTGCCGGTAGGCTCGGTCCCAAGCCTTCTCTTCCCCTCCCCACCCCCCTCCCGCCCTTATGCCATCCAGGTGGGCTCTGCCACCTGCGTGTTCCCGTGCTCCCACTTGCCTACACATGCCTTCTGCCCTCTCATGTTTCTGAACTTGTTCACGTGTAGCCATTTGGTGTTAGGACTGCACATATTCCTGCAGGCTGTGGCGAGTACCATTCATCGGTACTCGCCACAGGCTATTCCCATAGCAACATGGGAATTTGCATTCCAACTCACATTTTTGGGCACCTGTGTGCTAGTGAGCGCCTGCTCAGTGCCTAGTGCTGCTCCAGGAGCTAACTGGACCTGAGTGTGAGGAGCCACGAGCCCTGCCCCGGAGGCTGGAGCCCTCCGCTGGGAGCAGCCACTGAGCTCCTTTCTCCTCTGACTCCACCCCAGCCCCAGGCATGAACCCTTTGGCCCCATGCAGGGCCTTCCTGTCTTGCTCGGGGTGTGCAGGGAGCGCTGTTCCCTCGGTGACCACTCCAGGCCGGAGTTTGAGAGCCTGCCTAGTTGGGACGCACTGCGCTGGTGCCATCTGGCCGCATTCTCTGCACAGCACGACCCCTGATGCATGCGACTGACTCTGCCCAGAGGGGTAAACGCAGGCCCTATCACCACCTCTGGACAGGGCTCCCCGTGTGTGAGAGAGACCTGGGTACCGCTGCGTGCCCTGGCCTCTCCCAGACATGTGTCCCACACCACCAGCGCGCGGCTGGGCCTCCCTGGAACCTGCCCTCCGGGGGCAGGTGGCCATAGCAGACCCCGCATCTCCAAAATGCCACTGCTGCCGTGTTGTCAAGGCTCCCTGCTCTTCTACTGCCCTTACACTAACTGGCACGCTCAGCACCCCCGGTCAGGGGCCAAACGGGTGTGGAAGGACCACCGCACGCCCCGGGCGCAGGGCCCGGGGCCACCCGCCTACCTCTGAGGAAGCAGTCCTTGGTGTGCAGGGCGGCGATCCCCCTCTGCAGCAGGCACGCGGCCCGGCGGAGCTCGCAGTGGTTCTCATAGAACCTCCCATCGGAGCCGCACACGGGCACGTAGCGGGGTCTGCAGGCCTCCGGGCATCGGCACTCGGGCTCGCCGGTCTCCCTGCTGAGTGCGCACCTGCTCCCGTGGCGGCACAGCGTCTTCCCGCAGGAGGCCAGCGGCGCGTCGTAGCTGGTGAGCCCTGCCAGGCATACAAACACGGGGGGTCAGCTCCGGGCACTCGGGTGGGGTCCTGGGCTTCCTCTGTGGCTTGTTCACGTCAGCGTGAGCAGAGGCTCCATTTGCCTGTGAGCTGAGGCTGGGGGCTCAGGGGACCCCAGGGAGTCCCTGCCCCTCCAACAGGCTGTGGCTGTGGCCATCAAGAGCGGCGTCTGCTCCTGTGGGGCTCAGTTTTTATGGCTGGCTCACACCAAAAGTCTTGGGCACAAGCCCTGCCCATCTGGGAAGGAGAAATACGGGGGGGCTACAAGGAGGGCTTTCTAAGAGATGCAGAGGGCCTGAGTCAAGGCCCCCCCCCACATGGCGGGGAGCATCATGGGCTTTGGGGAGGCGTCCTGAAGTGAGGGGGCGTTTTGTGCAGGGGTGAGGGGTGGGTGGGTAAAGGAGACTGCAAAGGCCAAGCAGGGGACTTTGGTCCGATGAGTTAGGCAATGAGATGGGGGGGTGGAGGGCACTGAGGAATCTCGGGAGGACATGCAGAGTAAGGAGAAAGTGGCATCCTACGTGCTCAGAATGGGGCAGGGAGGGCTGTCGGGCCGGGAGGCCAGAGGTCAACCTTTTCCTCGGGGGAGAATGGAGCTCTCAAGGCGAGCACCTGCACGGTGACACGGTGACACAGTGACACCTGGTCCCCTCTAGCACAACGCTGCCTCCAGGCAAGAACCTAAGGACATGGAAACAGCAGCTGCCGCGTTGCTGGGTGTCCTAGCCCCCAACACAAGCCCGTGATGGTCTCAGGCTGTGGTGCCCAGGGTGCAGATGACAAAGCGGGCAGAGTGGACGGCAGAGTGGACAGCAAAGGGTACGCGCAGCGAAAGGACAAATGGGCAGCCGCCGCCACCGCCCCACTTGGCCATCGAGGGCAGAAAACTGGCGGGAGGCCCAGTGGCATTGTCGGCAACAGATGGGACGTTGAGAATTATGAAGGGCTAGCAAAGTACAAACGATTCAAACGTGAGTGCAAATTTCACAGCCACAGAAATCTTTGCTTTTAAGTTTTAATTTAATCTTCAACATAGTGAAACGGAATGGCCCCAGCACTCAGGCCTGAACTTTCAGCCCAACTCCCACCTCATGGGAGTAAAATGTCTAAGGAAAAAAAAAAGGACTTTCCCTTTCTTGATTTTGGGTATGTCTGCTTTTCATCATTATAGATTTGAAAGGAATAGAATCAGTTATCGGTAGATTAACTGCTTGGTTCAATAACTCATTTAAATTTCTCCAGCCTTGACAAGTTAAGGAACATTGACTTTTTCTTGAATCTTAATACACTGGAAGGTCAAAGTATCTTTCAGCAGTGTCAAAGTGCAGGCCCTAAGGGGGCGCGTGAGCTAATCGTTTGCAGGCACCGCAGAGACTCGAGGCTGCGCCAGCCACAGCGCACTTCTTCCGGGCAAGGTCGCCAGGCTCCAGTTGACTCTGGGCTGGGCGCCCCGCCCTCCCCACCCGAGGTGTTTACTGGCTGTTTTACCATCTGGCGCATTGGCTCCTCCCAGAAAATGGGTAACGCTTTGCGACTAGGAGAAACGCAGGCTAGGAACCTCTGCACCTGATCCCTTCCCGACACAGAGCGCCGCCCTTCTGTCACCGTTGGAACACACTTCCGCGAGTGAAGGGAAGGACGCCCACTGCCCCGTTTGGAAGAACACGCAGGCCCCTTCCGCTCCCGTTGTGCTGCCTGCCCAGACTGCGTGCTTTTCCCCTAAACCTGTTCCAACTCACCCGAGGGGTCCTTTTCCTCTGAGTGCCCCTCTCTGAATCCTCCTGCCCCACAGAGTCTGCCCCACTCTCTGGACTCAGGAGACCCCGCAAGGGCAGGGCCTTTGTCCCCACGTGCCACACCTCCTCCCCCGCACACTCAGGTTTTTGGAAACACGACCGGACCGTTTTAAAAGCTGATCTTCACTTCGATTGCACCGCTGCTCAAACCCCAGGCCAGAGGCTGAGCTGGCAGGGCTGCGAGCGGGTGGCTCCCCTGCCTCCCACCCAGGGCGGCAGGAGGGAAGCTGGAAGGATGGCACAGGAAGGGGAGACGCCTGTCCTTGGAGGTGAACCTTCTGGGGTCAAGGGGACTTGACTCTGGAGTGGCAGAACAGGGAGGGGCTTCAGAGACCACCGTCTCCAGCCCGGGCAGTGGAAGGAAAGCCAGCTCACTCTGGACGAGGGGAGCACCCCTGTCCCCCCAGCCCCTTCTCCTCAGAAATGCCCGAGTGCCCGGGTCACAGGACACACCTGCAAAGGGCAGCACTGTGTGTGGCGCCTCTGATGCCCGCATTTGATCAGATGCGACCGAGGCCTTCATGTTCAGAAAACATGCCAACCCTGGACGTGGAAGTTGTCCAGAGCACTCAGGTTGACTCTGACAGGAAGCAGCTGCCGGCAAACAATGGGGTCCTAATTATTTGCCATTAAGGTAGAAGTAGCTTTCACCTGCCCTTTCCAGTCCGCAGACGGCAGGTCCCAGACGAGCCGGGATCGCCCTGCACAGGGATGGTCTTCGATGGCCTCCTGTCTACTGCAGGCGGGCCAGCCGCGGCTCCTCATTAACAAGCCCCTTGTCGCCACTTCCTCCTTGTTACTAAAACAGGATGGATCTCCCACTCCTACCAGGACGCTGATGAAACAGTAATGGGAAAGGTAACCAAGTGAAACCGCCAGCAACTGCCTCGGTATTTATGAGGACAGCCGTGATGCATGAAAAAGATAATGTGTTTAATTTGTAGCCACAAAGAAAGTCGTTTACCTGGGTTAGAAACAGATCATCATACCAAAGAAGCTGCTTTTCAACACTAATTAAATTTACCGAACACGGTCACCCAGGGGAATCGTCACATGACAGTGACGGCGGCGGGAGAAACAAGCCCATCTGTACCAGTCGGCACTACAGGCTCCTCCGGTGACTCAGGTGGGGACTCTGCAGCGAGCGTCCCAGGCCTGCCATTGCCAGCTCGGTGTGGGTGCAGCTGGTGGAGGGCGGCCTCGGCCAGCCAGGTCAGGGCAACCCCAGTGGCGGGACCAGAGGGGGACGGTAGGTGCTCCCCGTCCACCGGGAGCAGGGGCCCTCTCCCCCCCGCTGACCCCACCAGAGTGACTGCTTGCTTTCCTGGAAGCCTTGTCAGCCCCAGGGAACGGAGTGTTGGCAGGAGGTCCCGTCTGTATCCCTGCTGGAAGGGGCTGCCTCAAACACTCCCATAGGCCAGAAAGCTCTCGGCACCGCCCCGGCTGCCCGTGGGGGAGGACAGCAGCCCCCCTGGGCTCTCACCACTGGCCACCTTGGTGGGAATCTCCACACCCTCTGGGGGCTCTGGGTGCTGGGGCTGCTCCAGGTCCACTTCTGCCCTGTGAAGCCTTGTTCACCTTCAAGTATTAGGAAGGAAGTCTGTAGTTCCTCCCTGGGGAAGGTGTGTTCCCAGCACCCGGGCAGACGGGGCAATGGAGTAGTGGCAGTACGCTGAGGTGCTCAAGCCACTGAGCCACCCAGCCGGGGCAGAAGTGAGTAGTTTTAAAGAAACAGATGTGAGCAGCAGAACGAGCGGAGATGGTGGACAGCACAGGGTGAGAGGCTGGAGACCCGGGTTCTGCCTGGGCTCCACCCAGGCAGAGCTCCATGTCTTTATCAGGGTCAGGGGAGGGGCTTGTGGAGAGATGTCTTGAGATGGAAAAATAGCCTGTGAATTTAGGGTTCATCTAAAGCCTGTGTTCTAGCTTCCCTGTCTACTGGTTGTATTGAAACGACAACATCGCTTGTGTTCCTTTTCAACCTCTGTTTGCTCTAGTAAGTGATCTCAACTGGCTCCTGAAGGGTTATTTCCTTCTTGGGTAGGCCTTCTCGGGAAGAAAAGCCGCATAAAAATGTGAAGCACAGTAAGAGTTTTGCCTTTGGGAGAGTGTCCTTTACAAAACGGTTTTGCTCTGGGGCACCTCCCCCAAATACATTCCAATCCCCAAGTTCCTGTTCTTTGCCTAAAGCCTTTGAGTTTGCCTCTGTCTGACTTTCCGGCACTGGAGCCCTCATTTCTCCTCCTGGTACCAAGGCCCATTGACATTTTCTCTAGCTCCTCAGGCTCCCTGTGTCTTCGAGGGCTGGAGGGGCAGATGCCCCCGCTCTCAGGGGGCCTTCACTCTCCCGCTGACGCCTCTTACGTGGGTTCTTTCCTGCATCGCCATCAGCTAATGATTCAAGGCTGTGACACCTCGGCTGCCTCCAATTATCTCAAGGATTATTGTGGAGACACTCAGCGTGAGCCACAGGTGACGATGCTCCCCACCACATTAGATGCCACATCCTTCTAGGGCCCTCTACCTGCTGGGCAAGTGCTGCCCTGAGGTCAACACCTGGCGGGTCCCTTGTCATAGAGGCATCTTACAACCACTGATAACAACCTCTCCTTGATATTCTTTTAGAGAAGAAAAAGGTGGAGCTAATGAGAAGGGTGTCAATTTCTCCTCCCAAAGATCTGCCCTTTTCTCTCCACGAGATTAGCAGCCATGAAAATGCAGCCAGATAACGCCATAACGGAGTTCAGTCACAGAATCAAGCAGATCATTTCGTAGCAGTCCTTCTCTTTTCTCAGCTCACCTGAGCCAAATAGCTTCGGGGGCCTCTGGCAGGTGGGCCTAAGGCTGGAGGAGCGGGGGCTGGCTCTCTTGGGTGGGCTGGGCCTTCTCTACCTCTGGGACCTTGAGTGGTGGGCTGACCAGACAGAAGAAGGCTTTTTCCGAGTGTCTCCACAGGGGCGGACAACCTGCCTGCTCACAGACTGGGGCCCTGAGGGGCAGCCACCCCCCTCATCAGGTACCATATGTGGGACCACTACTGCCTTATGCCACTTGAGTGTCTGAACTTGAGCTCCAATGAGCTGGCAGTAGAAAATAACCATTTGCATGAGGCGGGGCAGGGGGCGGGCCAGGCTCCAGAGAGGGGCAGAGTGACCAGGATGATGACATCAACAGAGGCAACCAAGTACCAAAACTCTGGAAGTGACTGCAGTGAAAAGTGGGTTTCCAAGAAAACCACAAGTTTTGAACAGAAAGGAAACCAGAGGAATTAGGGAGAGAACGGTCCCTACGAACGACCATGTCAGAGGCCTCTGAGGTGAAGAGGAGGGCAAAACTCAAAACCCAGAGTGAAACTAGAAAGAAAAAGTCCTCAGACACGTAGCCGCTCCACATTACAATGTGAAGGAAAAGGAAGGCAGGAAAACTCCTCACGTCGCTCATCGAAGTGGCCGCCACTGTTTCAGTTGAAATCAGGAGCCAGACAGGGAAGCTGGTCCCCATTTCTTTACTTACCAAGAAGGATGACAACACAAGGAAATAAAATAATATGTAAACACTTAGAAAAGGCAGCTAACAAAGTCTCTTTTTACTGACTGTGTATCTGTATACTTAGAATGCCAGGACACTAGTGCAAAATGTTAAAATTGGAAGGGAATTAGGATGAGGAATTGGACAGATGATAAATACGCCGAAGTTAATCATTCTCCTGTTCATTAGCAATAACCATTTAGAAATGGAAAAGGGAACTATACTCTACTCATAGCAATGGCAAAAACCATAAAATATTTACGAATAAATTTAACAAGGAAGCCACAGGACCGATATGAAAAAGACCGTAAAACCTTATTGAAGGTCATAAAATAAGATTTGAACAAACGCAAAGGCATTTCTTATTCTTGAGTGGGAAACATTACCATAAATTTATAAATTTGAGGAAATCCTTTTGGAACTGGATGAAAGGGTCGTAAGAAGTTCATTTGGAAGGACAAGCGCCCCCAGATAACCAAGAAAAGCAAGAGAGGGTTTGTGAAGGAAGAAGTGCCTTCAGCAGGTGTCAGAACGTTAAGCCAGGAAGCTGTTGTGATCCCATCAATGAGATATCGATCGAGGAACTGATGAATCAATGTAGATCTGACAGGAGAAAAGAGAGGACCCAGAAAAAACCCTACTCCGTGTGAAAACTCACTGTGTGACAGGGGTGACCACTGCATTGGGAAAATGACAGTCATTTGATAAATGACTAGCTATCCCCTGGAATGAAATGCCATTGGAACCCTATTTCACACCACAGAAAAATCAAATTCAAATAACTATAAATTATTCTTAAATACTGAGTAGCGATGAACTACTTCTGCACTCTGTGGAGAGCGTCAGCAGTAGAGCCCAAGGGACAGGTATGGGCTCATCTGCTCATTTAAAGAAAAAACGCAGTTTTGTTGGTTTCGGAATCTCCCTGCTTCTGATTCCGTTCCCTCGCTTCCACTCGGAGGGAGAGAAACACTCTCCGGAATTCTGTGTTTATGACTCGTTTGAGTTTCTGGGCGGTTTGAGCTCATCTTTGCATCTCTGCTCAATCCAATGCTTGTTTTAGATGTTTTTGCACATTATATAAATAAGAGGGAACCACAATGTGTCTGTGTGTGGAGACCTCAGTTTATCTGCTCTTAATCTGTTTCATTTCATCCCCATCTCTGCGCTTGCCTGTGATTCATTCATTTTCACTCACAGGGTCCAGCATGCGCACGGTTGCGGTTTATTTGGTCTACGTTAAATTGCTTATTGGTCCTCTTTCTTGTGTTTTCTTATTTTGAACTGAATCCTTCACCTTTCTCTTTTTTGTGCTCCTATAAAAATCGAATACACTTTTTACTATTCTATCATTGAAAGTTTAAAATTTTAAAATGTGTAACTAACCCACCGTCTTAAGTTCACCAGCAGTTCACCCTCCACAAGAGAAACCTCAGAACATATGAGCTTCAATCACTGCTTCCCTGCCTGGCAATCGTCTGTACTGATCCCACCTTTATTCCCCACGATTCTTTCTTATGCCTCAAATTTTCTTAGTTGCGTCTAAAATATCCATTTCACCCTTATGTCAAAGAGTTCTTTAGGCTGTGCAAATAATTCCGTGTTCACACATCCCCCCTCAATCAACACGGGATCCCTCGTTGTTTGGTTTCTGCTGTTGAGACACGTCAGCCTTCCCGGCCCTCGGTGGGGGGGTCCATCTTCTCTCTTTGGATAAGTTTAAGCTCTTCTCTTTGGTTTTCTGCAGTTTCGCTGTGATGTATTTCTTTGCGTTTATTTGCCTGATCATTCACTGGCCTTCCTGGAAGCGAGGGTTCTCATCTCTCACCCGTTTGTGAAAGCTCACAGTCGCCTCACGTTAAGTGATGCCTCTCCTTTTCCCCAGGGAGCTTGGTTAGGCACACGTTGCAAGTCTCATGCTAGTTTGGGGTCTCTTATCTCTTCCACACTTCCCAGGTCTGCTTTCTCTGTGTGATATTTTTCAAATGCATCTTCTAGCTCCTAAATTTCCAGATTTTTCTTCAGCTTTTTCTACTCTACTCTTACCCTTTCCCCCAGACTTTTTAACTTTGAGTTTTTATTTCTTGAAGTTCTATTAGGTCCTTCGCAGAGATGATTGGTCATTTGCATGATGTCTCAATTTTCCATCATATTCTCATTCTTTTAAAAATATTAAACCTATATTATATTCTGTGCCGTCTTGCTGGAACTTAATGGTCCTTCTTTAGCACGATCTCACATTTCTGGAAAATGTACCCGTGAAAGTTTTTCGAGGTGCAGTTTGGAGATGGGCTCCTGTGGATTGAAGCCGGCACCTGAGGACTCCACTGTCCAGGTTAAACCAAGTGTCACACTCGAGGTTTTCTCGATTGCCCAGGCAGCTCGCGTCTGGGCTGCCATTCCTTGGGGAGGTCAGTATGCGGTGCCACATGACCCAGGGCCTTTGTTCCTCTCTGCTCAGTGACAAGATTTGAGACAAGCATGCTGTCCTGCAGAACCTAGGGACTGGGTGGGTCTCTTTGTTGTTCACCCCACCGCTGCAGACACAACTCTTTGGGGTCCCAGGTTTATATGGGGTGTGAGGAAAATTTTCCAGCATGTTCACCGGGGGAGGGCCTTGGGGTGCATCCGCGGCACCCAGACAGAGCAGCTGGTGCAAACCACAGCTGAAGCTGCCCGTCTGGCAACAGGCCTCCGGGGCAAGACAGCTTCGCAGTCACTGCTCTGGGTCTTGGTCTCACTGGCTTTTCCAGTCACTCCGTATCTAGTATTTTTCTTCAGTGGCAATTAATTAAAGGAAAGAAATTAAAAATAAATAAAAATAAAAACCTTTCCACCCCATCACCGGGAAGGTCACAAGCTCAAAAGCAGACTTTTTGCTCATGTTCATCTTTTCTCTCACTGAGCACCAAGAATAAATTCCCGTTGGGAGTGACGGTAGGTAAAAAAGGCTTCTGAAGCGCATCAGTGCTTAAAAGGATTTTAAAAATATTTATCTGCCATGTTGCCAGAGGTAGAAGTCAGATTATGACTTTTAAAAATAGAATCCGGCAATGACAAAGCACTTGGAGATAAAGGCAGGGACGTTATTTTTGCCTCTCTGCCTTTCAGCCCTTCCCAGAGAGATGGGAACAGTCCCCTCGGGGCAGGCTCAGGAAGGGTGGGGCTCAGGGCGCGATGGCCTGTTTTACTTTTCCTGAGTCCACCTGTGTTTGAGCAAATGGAAACTCTTTTGTCTCCAGGAACTTAACGGACAAAGAGAAGTCTATTAGTGGGGTGCAGTGGAGAGAACGAAGGACAAGTGGTCACCGGTCCCCTTATCTGCACCTCGAAACTCAGAGCGGGGCCTCGTGGGAGCAGTCCTTTCCTCAGCATACGGATGGGGCTGCAGACAGACAGGAGGTCAGTGACTGCCCCTTCTGCCCCACTTCTGATAAGAGAAATGCAAAATCTCGGGCAGAGTTGGAAGTAGCTTCCGATGAGCGCTGCCTGCTGCAGGCGCGCCCACCACAGTGGGGCCTCCGGCCGGCAGCACCGTCTGGCCTGTGGCTGATTTCGACTGGAGCCAGCCTCTTGCAACAGGGCCTGCTTTCTGCAGGCGGTGGCACCAGAAAGGGGTGCTGGACTCCCAGTGGTGTGTTTCTGCCCGGCCGGTCACCTTCAACATGCCGAGGACAGGAAGGGCCGCGAGGAGCTGCTCTGAGCTGAGGCAGGCGGCAGCCAGGTCTGGTGGTGGCCTGGCTCATCTCTCTCTCTACAAAGGACTTCACAAGGACGGCAGGCAGAACCCGAGTGGAGATGCTCGGTGAAGGATATAGGAGAATTCTCCGGACTCTTCTCGTAATTCTCCAGGAACATGAAAAACACCGGAGAGAACATGGCACCCGAAGTTTCGCAGACAGATTTCTACTTCCGGCCAGGACACAGACGTTTGCAAAATGCTGTCGTTCCCATCGTAGCATCAAGAAAACACCAGATAAACTAAAATTCATATTTTTAAAAGTCATGGGGTAAAGACACATATATCTAAGGGAGTGAAATTCAGAGGACAAGCCTTTCACAGAACTGAAATATACAGTATCTGGAATAACGGATTTATGAAACAAAACGGTCTTTAATGAGAGTGAGAGCTAATATCGACGCAGCAGAAAACAGGACCATGAATTCAAAGACAAGTCAGTGATACAGAAGGCACAGGCTGAGGCACACAGAAGAAAAATAATAAAAAAATAAACAGATCATTAGAGACGGCGACATCGTCTGCGGGTCACTGGAGTTTGCGAGGGCGAGGAGGAAGAGGCCGGCAGAAGGAGCATTTGAAACGATGTTGGCTAAAAATGTACAAAGTGATGAAGGACATGAACTTAATAACAGGGCGGGTCAGTGACTTCAAGTAAATGCAGAGCAAATCCCAAAGGCGAAACCATCATCACACCACGGAAAGCCGAAGAAAACGTAAAGAGCAGCCGCAGAGAAAAAGGAACATCCCTTTCAAGAAAACAACAATGAGAACGATTTTTCCTTCTCATCAGAAACGATGGAAGTCAGAGACAATGAACTAAGCTCCCACTTCAAGAAGAAAGAAAGAGAAGGGCGAAAAAGAGAAGCAGAGGGAAGAAAAAGATGAGAGAAGAAATCGCCCAAGCAGAAAACGTTCATTCCCCTGTGAGTGTCCTCGCTCCCCCATATCTTTGCCAGCACTTGCTATGATCGGCCTGATATCGGGTTGCAGCCTGTCTACCAGGGGTGCCTTCGAATATCACTGCGGTTTTAATCTGCATCTCTTACTGGCTAACGATGGTGAGCATCTTGTTGTTTGCCATCTGTAAGTTTCATCCAAGGAAAAGGAAAGCCTGTGTCCACAAAAGGACACGTGCAGAACCGTTCACGGAAACGTCACTCATAATAATCCCAAGTGGAGACGCCCCTAATGTGCGCGGACAGGGGTGGCTGACCAGCTGCGAGGCAGCCAGAGAATGCGTGCAGCGCTGCCCCGCAATAAAACGGAGCCGACCGCGCGGAGAACACTGGGAAACGCCCTGCCGAGTGCCAGAAGCCAGGCACAGCAGGTTCCTTCCCGCGTAGTGCACAGTTCGCTCACATGAAGTTCAAGATCAGCTGAAACGAACAGGTGCTGAGAGGAGCAGTGGGTGCCCGTGTGTGGGAGGGTTGATGGGAAAGGGACTTGTGATCGTTTTCTGGGTGACAGTGTTTTATGTCTTGATTTCAGTGATGGTGTCTACACTTGTCAAAAATCATTGATGAAGATTTATGCATTTCACTGCATGGAGATTATATTTCAGTTAAAAATATTTGCACCCAGGTTTTCCTTTGCCCCCCCCCCAAGACAGCACAAGATTGAATGATTACAAGAGAAAACTTGAGAAATCTTTTGTCTTCCTCCCAGATGTTACCTGGCGACCAAGGCTTTGCACTGTAGGGGCTGGGTGGGGGGCTCTGGTCCGCTCTCGGCTCCTGTGCTGAGTCCCTGGTGGTACGGATGCTGACACATGACGGTGCCACCACCGTAGTGCCAGCAAAGAAAACAGGGGTCTGGCAGTGACACGGAGCTGCACATGCCTCAGAGGGTCACAAAGTGACCCTGGCCGACCCTTCTCTGCAACTACAAGCAGGGCTGGCTTCACGGGCACGTGACTGGTACAGTAATGACACAGGCCCCCGCATGCAGGGACCCTGCGCTTAGGGTTTAATGCTCTGGGGTTGTGGCCTTGAACTTCTTAATAATTACCTTTGCATCTGTGTTGTGTAAGGGAAGGCTGGTGGGAGAGGGGAGGTGCGCAGTCCTGACTCCTGCCAGCCCCTCCTCTCCCCTCCCCAGGATGGCTCTCGGCCACCTGCTTCTCACCCCGCGGTGCCCTGATTGGCCCCCCTACTCACCCCTGCTGTTGCCCCCTCCACCTTAGAGGGTTAAGGGGTCATGGGGGCGGCATCTGCATTGTATCATTGCCTTCTGCCCCTGCCCAAGGCTTGGGGTGGGGGTGTGGGCAGGGAAATGTTTGTACCCACGCCACCAGTATCAGAGGATGGGGTGCAGTGGTAGCTGTCCCTGCCCCGGGCTGACGGCACCATGGTGCGGATGGCGGGGCCCGCGCTCATCTTCAGGGCAGGTTCTGAGCACCTCCTGGGGTAGGGGTTTTGCAAGCCCCTGGGGAGGCTCATGTGCCGGGGGTTGGGGCAGGGGACTCGCCTGTGCCCCTGTCTGGGGTCCTACATTGTCATTTTGCCGTGGGCTGCGCACATTCTGGAGCTCTCACGTGCTCTCCCTGCCTGCTCTCCGAGTGTTTCCTCTCACGTGGACCCAGGCCAGACAGCTGCGTGCGTGGACACTCAGCTTCCCCGCTTGCTGAGCTCTTCATCTGCCCTGCTGGCTGCCTTCTACCACATGGCCTTGGCCCTGACTGAAGGCAATGATGGCAGGTGGGCCCTGGGAGCAGAGCTGTTTCTGTCGCCTGATATAGTCTCTTCCAGAATGACCCCTAAACGAGGGGATCACAAGTGGTCAGCTCAGGACACAACGCTGAGCAAAGGGGGCAGCAAGTAGGGTGGGCGTTAGTCCCATTCATCGTTTATACGTCTACAGAAAACTGGCGTGTACCAGGCCCTATTCTACGCACTGGAGACACAGCAGTGGACGGAATACCCGGCGTCCCTGCTCCCACAGGGCTTGAGTTTAAGTGAGAGACAGACAGAAAGTGACCGATGCCTTGACAAAAAGGAGCTGGGAAAGGGGACGAGGAGTGAAGGATGAGGGTGATTTCGATAAGGTGATCAGGGAAGGCTTCTCGGAGGAGGTGACCTTTAAGCTAGGACTTGCAAGACGTGAGGGAACAAGCCAGAGAGGATCTGAGGACAGACCAAGTGCCAAGTCCCTGCAGCGGGAACAAATCCATTGTTTTCAAGGAAGGGCAGGAAGCACGAAGAAGAGGAGAGTGGCTGGAGAAGGGCCCGGGGAGCAAGGTGGGAGAGCCGGTGGGCCCCCCGCCCGGGGGCTCTGCCTGCAACCTGCGTGGGAACACGCACTACTGGGGATTCTGAGCAGGACATGGTTTATGTTTTTAAAAATGGATTCTGGCTGCTGGGTGGCTCAGGGACAAGCCGGGAGAGCAGCGTGGGAGGCTGCTGGGATGATTGAAGCCAGTGATGCTGGCGGCCTGACCAGGGTAGCCCTGTGGGAGGAGTGGAGGGATGAATGTGCTGTTTCAGGCAGGGCTTGCTGATGCAGCCCAGGATGATGTGGCTGGAAAAGGGGGGTCAGGAATGAGCTGCTTATCACTCACCGAGATGAGGAGAATCGGGGATGATCAGGTCTGGGCGTAAAATCAACAGATTGGTTCCAACCATGTGGAGATTGAGATGTCTGCTGAGTTAAGTGCCCACCTTAACTGCGGAGAAAATCGGGGGCGGCTGGCAGTGTGAGTCTGGAGATCAGGAGGGAGGTGCAGACAGGAGACAGAGATTCACAAGCTTTCAAAGTCATGGGATTAGATGACATCACCCAGGGAGTGAGTCCAGTTAAAGCAGAAAAGAGTGTTATCCTAAAAAATCATTCTTGGACAATTCTCAAGTGTGGCAATTTGTAAAATTTAACAACTCCACTGCTGCATTAGCAAATCTGTGTTTAATTTGAAAGCGATGTGTTTCATCAGGCTACTTTAAAAGAAACTCTTGCCAAATGTCTTTTCTTTCACCTTTTCACGGTACAAGCGCCCCCCAGCACCGAGAGGACCACTCTGGTGGCCCAGCCCTGGGTCTGTAGCTCGAAGAGCGGAGCCTCAGTCCCAGGGGGCAGCTGCCTGGCCCCCCACATCCCCACTCCAGGTCTGCTCTCCTTTGTACAGGTTCTGTTTGGGGACAACAAAGGAGAAAGAAAAGGTCCCCTGGAATTTCTGTCACAACAGGTGGGAGCTGGCACACCGGCTTTGTTCTCCAACTGCACAAATTCCTGCGTGACTTGTTTCCCGGCTGTGTCTGGATTCTCGATGAGTGACCAGGCACCGCTCCCCCGGACCGACAGACACCGGCACCTGTGCGCACTTCCGCCAGTAGAAGCGGCAGCCCTGGGCTCGCCCCTGTGGCCCCTCCAGCTGGAGGGTGCACCCTTCCCTCCCCAAGGGCCCTGCTCTCTGACATCTTTATTTGACACCCTAGAGACAAGAAAGTGGCATGTTTGGATGAGCTCTGCAATTTCAGTCACTCAGGTTATGGCATTTAGAATATCTGGGAGTCACCTGGTTTGCTGGCCCCCTGTCTCCCCATCAGTGAGGCTGAAATACTAATGGGTGGGGTGACAGTGTCCTCGAAAGGTTGGTCTGGCGGGGAAGCTGGCAGTGACCATGTGGTCCCCATGGGCCAGTCCAGCTCAGAGCTCACTACGGAACCAGCTATTCCCACACCCAGGCTGACTTCCACACCACACAGAAGAGACAGCACACAGCGATGGGGCCGCAGTCTTGGGCTCCACAGCAGAAAACGGCAGCCTAAACCTTCCCGTGAGGCCCGCGGAGAGAGAATGAGACGTGCAGTGATGAGCACAGGGCGCCACACAGCCTCTGGCCCGAGGCGGCTGCCAGAAAAACTCGAGAGCTGACTCCCTGCCCAATAAAAAGATAATCCAATTAAAAGCAAATCTGTACAAAGAAAACAAAAGATCCTGTGTACGGCAAAATTTATGTTCTGTATCCAACTGTGTCCAAATTTTAGATTGCGGGTTAATTTGTTTCAAAAAGTGAATAATGATGTAAAGTAGGGGCGTCAAACTCATTTTCACTGGGGGCCACATCAGCCTCGCTATTGCCTTCAAAGGGCCAAATGTAATTTTAGGACTGTGTAAATGTAACTACTCCTTAACTAGGGGCAAGGAGCTGGGTGCTGCCGCTGGGGAGAAACAAGGCGAGGAGGCCGGATTCAGCCTGTGAGCCTGTGTTTGCTGCACCTGTGATGTAGAGGATCCATGGGCTCACATTTACTGAGCATTTACTATATTCCAGGCATTAAAGGCACTGGATGTAGATTTTCTCCACTGGGTGATTTGTTATCAATTTTTAAAAACAACTAACTACATAGTTTTTAGTTTGTGTACACTTTTAATATTGAAATTTTATTAAAGCAACTTAAAAAAATGAGCATTTGCTACTAAAGTCCAAGGTCTGTTACAGAAGCTGCTCTCAATGTGTCGGCGGGGGACGTGCCCCTCCTGGTCTTGTTCTTTGGCCGGAGACCCAGGCAAGGCCCCTCAGCTCCGCAGGTGCAAGGCAGGGCCCTGCCCCCGGAGGGAGCAGTGGGAAGGCCACACCGCCCAGCCCCTAGGCCTGAGGTTAGCCACTGTCCATAGCACAGGGCTGAGATATTAAGAGAGAGACGTAAAGAAAAAGTATTTTGAATCTGAGTTCAGCTCATCATCCACAGACTCCTGTGGGGAAACATTTAAGTCCAAACTGACCTCCCAAGACCCTTGCGACATCTGAATTTCCACTGTTGGAGATTCATTTCTCTGACTAGCCCTTCTGAGCTCCTCTCTGAACGTATAAATCTGAACTTTCAATGGCAGCATTAATTAGTGGACTCACTCACTCAATAATTTTGTGTTCCTACCATGGGCAAGGCGCTGGGTCCCGGGGGTACAGTAGAGGCCAGCAGAGTCGGGGCCCCGGCCTCACGGCTGGGCTCGGTTTACGGCTACCACGCCCAGCGTGCACTTTGTGAGCTGCGCAACGTGTCCAGGGAGGGGAGAACCCAGCCTGCACTCTGCTTGCCCAGCTGTGTCCACTGGTTTAGGGCTGAGTTTGCCTGGGCGAAGGGACACCACTTTCTTTGCACAAAAATACCACCTGCTTGTCAAACCCAGAACCCAGGGCTCTGCTGTCCCAGGGGGCACTTTGGCTCTGACTTACACAAGGCCTGGAGCTGGCCAGGCTCCTGGGGACACGGGCCTGGACATGAGCTTCAGGGCCATGCCTGCCTCACCGGTGTCTCCGCAGCCTGCTGGGGTGGCCAAGGTCTCCTCCCGGCCACAGCCAGGCCTGAGCAGTGTGGACCTCCAAGGGGGAACAGAGCAAAGGAAGTCTGTGTTTGGAGCTGGGGTGGGGCGGGGAGGGAAGCAGGAATGACTCCGACAGGCTCTAGTCCTCCTGTGCAGTGCTGAGGGCTCCAGTGGGCGAGCCCAGCCCCCGCCCCAGACCTCAGCCCCCTCCTCTCTGTGGGTGGGGAGGTGGACCTGGGCTGGTCCTGACCTCCCCTGTAGCGCTCCTCTCCCTGACTGGTCCACGGTCCCTGAGAGTGGGCCTCATCTTTCTAAGCTAGAAATTCTCTTTTTTTAAATCCTCACCCAAGGACATTTTTCATTGCTTTTAGAGAGGAAGGGAGAGAGAAAGAGAAAAATATACACGGGTGTGAGAAACATCAATTGGTTGCCTTCTGGTATGCAGGGGATTGAACCCGCAACCTGGGCATGTGCCTGGACAGAAGTCAAACCTGCAACCTTTCTGTCTATGGGACAAGAGTCCAACTGAGCCACACTGGCCAGGGCTAGAAATTCCCTTTTCAAAATTAAATTTATTGGTGTAACGTTGGCAAATAACATCACATAAATACAGGTGTATGGCCTTACGGTGCAACGTCTGTGTACACATTTGTAAATTCCATAAACACTGGCCGTGCCGTGGGAACAGTGAAGGTTCCTGGTGGGCCCGCCCAGAGGGAGGCTTCCCCGTGGGGGGCGGAGCACAGAGACCGGGAGCCTGAGCACAGGCAGAGGAGGCCGCCCCACCCTCCCCGGGGGATGTGGGTCTCCTGCAGAAGCAGCTGTCGTCCCTGCTCGAGGCTCTGGCCGATGAGCAGCACTGTCCTGCGGGCTCCCCACTAATTGCAGAATGTCCCGGAGGGGCCCTGACAGACATCCGCAGGCTCCGATGACCATGGCTCCGATCACCCATAACACAGCTTCCCGGCCAACCAGCCACCCAGGACACTGAGCTGCACCATGGCTGGGGATGACTGACACTGGCTCTGTGCCTCTGGGGGGTGGCTTGGGGGGGTGGCCAGGGAGTGGAGGTGGAGGCGAAGGCGGCAGTGTGGTGACGGCGGTGGAGCTGGGGGGTGTCATCTCCGGCCGGAGGTGCGGTTCCAGCCCTGTTGCTCCCCAACCTCCAGGCAAAAAACCTGCCGCCTGGTTCCTGCTCTTGCCACCCACCCAGAGGACCCCCAAGGCCCTTCTTCAGCACCGAGAGGCAAGAACCAAAGCTGGGATGCAGTGGCTTCTCCTCCCAGAAGTCAGCAGGCATCTCAGAAGCAGCAAGCTGAGATTCCAAGTTCTGAAACGACCTTGTCACGCCAGCGCGGCCGGTACGGTTAGCGTTCGGTCTTCCCAGTGCCCGACAGTGGGGAAGGGAAGCTTGGTTTAGTCACATCTGAAAACACCCGTGTTCACATTTACCGACTGGCCCACACGGTTTCCTCCAGAAGGCCCCACAGTGTTGCCAGTGGGAGTCGGCCCGCCCTGGGCTACAATCACACTTGTGCATTTACCAGCTGTGCGGCCTTGGGCCAGTCGCATCACCTCTCTGGGCCTCATTCTGCAGCTACCAAGCAGAGATTACGGCCAGGGGAGTTGTTGATGCCAAGGGGCTGCCCCTGCCCTCAACTCAGACGATGGTGAGGGTGGCGACAGTGAGGATGACGATGGTGGGCACTGGTGTAGGCTGCTCCTTCCCGGAGGCAGGCGAGAGCCGTGGCCTCATCTCATCTTCTCAACCACCTCCCATGTCAGGGCCTAGTGTTCCCGTGTCGGAGGTGAGAAGACAAGAGGGCGGAGGATTCTGCCCAGGGCTTCCTCACAACCACAACCCAGGGGACAGTGGGAGCAGTCAGGCCGGGAGAAGATGTCAAAGATAGGGGCTGAGGCCAAGTTCGTGATTTTTCTAGAGCCTGCCTGACTCAGAATCACACCGGTCCCTGGCATGTGGGTCTCCAGGCTCCTAAACCTAAAGCCACTTTAGCCCATCGGGGTTCACTGTGTCGGGGGTTCTGTGCTCCGTGGGTGCCCACAGGAAGGAGCATTGAGCAGGATGAGCTCAGGGAGCCATCGCCTGGGAGGCCTCCACTCCCAGCACCAGCCTTGCGAGAGCTCCCCACTCCAGGACGGAACTCAATTAGAGGACAATGTGCCTTCTCTCCTATTTCATGGAAATTAGGTCTATATCGTAATTCACACATTCTTGTTTTTGGATCTTCGATTATTGATTAATGGCATGTCATTGGTTACAGATGCACAGGGCATACCATCAGTATCTGAGACATGTGCTGTAAACAAATGCTGCTAACGAGGGCTTGAGACAGAGAGGATTGCTACAGTTGGAGCACTTGCAAAAGGCGAGAGGCAGTTTTTCCTCATCCAGGCCATTTCCGAACCCCAGACAGAGAGCTGCCTGGGTGCGGAGTGCGAGTTGGAGGTGAGATTTGCACACTAGGGGTAAAGTTGACAGGGGAAGAAACAATCGGAGAGAAGCCCATTTAGGTAATTGCCGTAACTTTGCCCGCCAGACTTTCTTCTTCTGAAGCCCTATCCTGCTGCAGCTGCGGGGGCCCTGTGGGCTGGGGCTTGCGCTCCGCTATCTCCCAGGGGCTAGGCTTAATGGGAAAGTGGCAACGGCAAAGGTTTCGAGGAGTGGCCCTAGAACAGTGAGGTTTGTTGCCATGGAAATGAGCATAAAGTTTCCAGTTCATCGCTGTATTCTCAGCAGGACTTGGGAGAGGAATGGACAAGTCGGAGCTCTTACAAGTTTGGTCACAGAGCAGGGGACTGTCCAGGCCTGCCTTGGCCCGCTGTGCAGGCCACTTTGGCCAAGCTCATTATATCGAAAACCTCCTCCACAGACAAAAGAGTGAAGTGTGGCTTTCCAAAATAATTCGTCGGTGGCTGTTCCTCCCTCCTCCCTTCCCTCCCTCCTCCTTTCCTTCCACAAACTCCTGATACGCATTCCAATCCGAGTCCACTTGGTAGTGTGAGCAGTCACAAGTATTTGGGTTTCCCACTGATTACTCACGGAAGGTCATGCCCTTACTTGGATGTAGATATGCCTGGTTGGCCTTGCTCAATTCTGCATTGGCAAAGCTAGAGGGGGCGGTCAGCAGTCTTCCACGGGCAAGGCTGGGGGGAAAGGGTGCCTCATAGAGATGCGCGCGCCCAGCAGAGATCTAAGGCCCCGCTGTTCCTGCAAAGTGGCGGTGAGCCACGCGAGTCCCTGTCACACTCTCTGGTATACAGTAGTTAAACACAACCGGAAAGGCCTGCTGTTGGGAAGAGGTCAGGACCATGGAGGGAGGGAGAGAGTTCTAGGTCAGGGATGGCAAACATGGGGCGCTCATGCCCCGGCTCCCACAGTCGGCAGTGGGACTCCCCCACTTCATTCCCACTCAGCCCAGGTGTGGCTACTCGATTATCTCGAGTCACTTGGGGCAGGCCCTCCCAAGAGATGGGTCACTGCCTGTAGTTGGTTAAGATGGCAACAGAGTCCCCAATGCCTTCAAGAGGCAGACTCCAATCTCCCTCCTGTCAAACCTGGTCTGGCCTCAGTGACTTGCTCGACCAACAGAATAAGACACACATAACTGGCACTTCTGAGGCCAAGAAGTCTTGACACTCCCATAAGAGCATCTTGGAGCACTCACTCTTATAGTGACAGCCACCAGGTAAAAGGCACGACTGCCCTGCAGGAAACGTTCTAAGACCGCATGGGCAGAGCCTTCCAGCTGACCCTGCCAAAGTGCCAGACACATGAGTGACATTGGCTGGGACCTTCAGTCACAGCCTGGCCGGCAGCTGAACTTCGTGACGCAACCCCAGTCAACGGCACCTGAAGCAGAAGAACCACCCAGTGGAGCCCTGACTAAATTCCTCACACAAGCAGGAGCTATAACACGCAGGTCCTTCTAAGCTGTTAAGTGTTTGGGTAATTTGTTACATCATTGTAAATAACCTGGATACCACCCAGGGTGAAACTCAGTGACCACCCTGGTTCCTGGTAGTCAGGGCTCGGCGGGAGTCTTGGGGGCTTTTCTAGTACTATCACAGAAATACTAGTATTATCAAGTGCTTACCATGTGCAAGTCACTTGGCAACATTTTTTATGGAATAACTCGCTTAGATGTAAAATCTCCCCCAGTCGCCGAGGACAGACAGCAAAGCTGCATGAACTGGGTAGAACACTGATGGGCTGACTGACCTCAGTGAAGTGTTAACTCATCATGTCCTTTCTCTCGCTGACACCTCATTAAACCCTGGATGAGCTGGGGACGGCTGGTTTCACTGTCTCTCTTTTCTTGTTTTAACGGATGAGGAAACTGAGGCCCAGAGTCATTGCAATTTGTCCAAGTTCACGCTGGTTAGTGAAGGAGAAGGAATTCGAATCCAGACAGGACAACTCCCTGCCCAGCGGTTCCCCCTACATCACACGGCCTCTCTAACTACGGGAGCCAGGCGAGAACGGCCCTCCTCACCACGACACGCCCCCTCCCTCACTACCTGCTCAGCACCAAGAGGATCAGGCAACAGCCCCATAAAGGAAACAGAGTCGAACTTCCAAGTGGGCACACGCCGCCTGAGATCCGCAGCACCTGCCCCGCGGGGGTGGCGTGAGTCCTGGGAGGTAATGGTGCTGGGATGCTGAGCCAGGTGAGGTGCTTGCTGGGGGCTGGGTAAGGGGGACAAGTGTTACTCTCACTCGTCGACTCACGCGACATTAACTACCAAGCACCTGACACAGACACGATGCTGATTTTGGCACTAGGGTTACAGCAGTGAAAGAACAGGCAGAAATCTGCCTCCGACAGATTTTTTTGTTGCAGCGTTAGGTGGCAGCTTCTTTGAGTCGGGCTGGCTGACGAGGCCCACTTCCTAGCTACGTGATCTGTCCTCACACAGCAACCTTGGACTTCCCTCGATTCAAATCTGCTCATGGCGATATGACAGATCAGTGTCCTTCAGGGACCTGTAAGTCCAGTGGAGGCCATGAACACTGACACCAACGGTCCGGCGAGTCCGATGGGCCCTTGGGCCTGTGGTGTGAAGTCAGGGCCCGGCTCCTGCACGCAGTCCCAAGGAATGGCTTAGGAAGAGAGCAGAAGTTGCTTGGGTCCCGGCCATCACTCAAGGCCATCCTGCCTCACCAGGAGCTCTGCCTCGGACTTCTCTGGCTGTTGTGTCGGGAAGGAGAAATTCCTGGACTGGTGAGGCAGATAAACATATCCAAGCTGCTCTCTTTCAGCGAGATCAAAGCCAGGATGGACATCTTGCAAGTCTAAAACTGGAGCTCATTGGAATTCACTGAAACCTGGACGAGGTCCCCCGTGACCTGCTAAAGCTTAATGGTGCCATTTGTTTCGGAAGCAGGCGACATGGCAAATCCATTCCACCTGCCCGTCCACATTACTGTCATTTTCTGGTCTGGGAAGCTGCAGAGAGGAGGGATACCCCACTCTCTGGCAATGGGGGACCCACGCTAGGGCGGGACACCCCTCTAAGCCTGCAGATTTTCCAGAGCACTTTATTTTTTGAAGATTGGCGGTCAGGTAGCCTGTCATGATTTAGCTTTTCCAGTTTTAATGAAACATTTTCAGCTTCATTCTCTAGTTTTTGCATTCAGCTGGCATTTAGTGCCTGCTGAGGCAGGGTTCTAAGTGAAAAGAGCAGCCTGGGGTGAGTCTGTGTTCTGGTGGGGGAAGTATAAACAACGCACAAAGAAGTAGACACGTAGAAAACATGAGGCGGTAACGAGGGCTCTGCAGAGGATTAAGCACACCGCTTCGGTCAGGGGTGCTCTCAGGGGAGCTGACGTTCCAGCTGAGACCCGACAGGAGGGAATCAGCCCTTAAAGGGCAGGAAGTATCCCAGGCAGGGAGAGAGCTGGTGCCAGGCCAAGGTGCGGCAAGCAAGGGAGTGAGAAGGGACCAGAGAGGCCGAGAGGCGCAGCGCAGTGGCAAGGGGGACGGGTTCGGGACGAGATCAGATAGGCAGCTGGGATTAAGAGGGACCAAAGGCCCTGGCAAAGGAAAGAGCTTTGGATTTTATGCAAGGCGTGACAGGAAAGACCTAGGAGGTTTTATGAAGGAGGTCACGTGATCTGATTTACATTGAAAATGGATTACTCTGGTGGCTGCTCAGAGATTGGCCTGTAACAGGGCACGAGCCAAGGGCGGGAGACCAATGAGAGGCTCCCATTGTCAAGGTGAAGGATGAAGGCAGCTCTGACTGGTGTGCAGCTGGGTGGACGGAGGAAAGTCAGCAAGACTCAGTATACTTTGGAAATAGAGTTGATAAGACTTGATGGATTAGATGTGGGTGGTTAGAAAAACACACGGAATGTTTTTCAGGGAGAATAACTCAATATCTTGGTAAGTTTCACTCTAGTCTTTTCCAGCTACATAAACATGCATATGTATTTTTATAACTGGAATTTGGATATAGTTTTACATCATGCTTTTCACCTTAACCTTCTTCTTGTGACTATGTCTACCAGTCAGTTTTTAAAGGCTGCATAATATCTCATCACATAAGGCAATACCATCATTTCTCTAGCCAATCACTGCTTGGCAATTGGGCCACTTCCAATATTTCCGCTCTCATAAACAAGGCTGCTGTAAGCATCCCTGTACATAAATCTCCAGGCAGTCTCCAAGTTTTCTCCCTTGCAATAAATTGCCTGAAGTGGAATTATTGAATCAAAGGTGTTTTTAAAAAAGAGACTTGATAAATAGGTACTGTCAAATTACTGCCAAGAGAGGTGGTACCGTGTTATATTCCCATCGGCTGTAATTGATAGTTCTCATTTCACTTTATCTTGCCCAAACAAAAATTTATCATCAAAAAGGGCCAATTAAGTAGCCCCAAAGCACATTAGTCCATTAATTTTAGCTTGCTTTGTTTGAGTTTTTAGTGGGGTTAAGCATCTTTCTAATATTTAATCACCATGTATATTTGGTGGATGGAAGTGAGTGTGGGAGTGAATGTATCCTTCATTTATGCCCTTCACCTACTTTTCTGTTTGAATGGTAATCTTTTTATTGATTACTGAGAGCTCTTTACATAGAAGAGTCACCCCCCCTCGGTTTTTCATTTACTCCATGGTATTCGGAAACATACAGATTTTATGTCATCAGATGTATTAGTGGTTTCTTCACTTGTGTCTCCCTTCCTTGTTCGGCCATGGAGAGGCTCCCTGGCCTGCGTGAAAGCGCACGAATCCCTGGGTCTACTGATCCGAGGTCCTTTCTGCTTTTGTGCGTGTTCGGAGCTGCCTTCTCCAGAGCGGTTTCTGCAGAACCGAGGGCAGCAGTCCCCTGAGACGCTCGGTGGCCAACGGCGGGAGCAGCGTGTGCTGTCGTTCCCCTGTGAAATGCTCCCACGCGTGCTAGCAACGACGATTTGGAAAAGTTTGCAGGAAGGGAATCTGCTTCCCTTGGCTTAACGGACTTATTTGATGATCGAACCTTTTTCCTGTTGTGGTTACTAACGTTGTATGAAGAGTGTTTGTGGGGCGAGCACTTCAGAAGAGCCATTTCACCCACCTGGAAACAGGGAACATTTTCCCACTTTCCCCCGTAAACACACTGTTCATCTTTTGTCCCAGCACCATTTGCAGATAAGCTGTCTCTCCTTCACAGCTCTGATGCTGTCTGCGTGTCAGTGTTCCTGGTCCCAAGGCTTGTCTCTGGCCCTTCTGTTCATGCCATTGGTGTGCTCTGATTTCCCTTCTAACCCCGACAGTGCCGGCAGGTGTGGTTCGGTGCACGGAGCTTCTCGGCCATCACGTCTTCTTTATCCCCATAAAATAACTTCTTTTTTTCTCATTTAATATTTTTTTTTATTTTGAGGTATACTGTGCCTCTAAAATTGCTCCTATGGCTTTTTTTTTTGCATTTTTGACAAATAGATCTTGGCCCACGCTTTTTCCTTCAATGTCCTTGTGCCATTCGATTCTCAGCGAGTGTCTGTTCATTCTCTCTGTCACGGGCCAGCGCACCAAGTGCTTCCCATCTGCCAAGGCTTAGGCCCTGGGGGATATGATAGTGAGCATAAAATAAATACGGTACTTAGCCTTGTAAAAATTAAAGTGCAGTAGGAAAGGTAGGTATTAATCATCAGCTTCCTAAGGACACGTGAAATCACAGTGGTGATACAGTGTTTTTACAGTATGGCATGGTGAACTGCTAAGTGCCACTGAAGTTCTCGGCGGAACGGCTTCACATAGTTCGGAGGTGCACTCAGGAAGGGCTTTCCCGGGAAAGAGACACCCGAAGCCCAGCCCTGAAGGAGGTGCTTGTTTACCAGATGCAGGCGGAGGTGGGGGGGGGGGGTTTGGGGAGGGGGCATGGACTGGGAGCATTCCAGGCAGAGGAACTTGCAAGGTGCCAAGAACCAGGAGAATACAGTGTGAGCTGAGGGCAAGGGCGAGGGTGAAGGTCAGGTTTAGGGTTAAAGGTCAGCGGCGTCACTGAGGATTTGAACCTTTATTCCCGAAGCAATGAAAAATCATTAAAGGGTTTTAAGTGGAGCGTTTACAAGCAGTGACGTGTCCAGGCTTCTGCGCGTAAGGGCAGAGCTGCGCACATCTCTTCCCCACTCTGCGTCCAGGGACATCACTCATGGTGGTATTTACACCACGGAAACTGGCAAATGCTACATATCAGGGCATTTCTCCCCACTGGAGGGCCAGCTGTTAAATATTTACCTGCACATCACCGATTGACATAGTCACAGATTCTATTTTTGAAAGGAATCACGGTGGTATCTGGGTGGAAAACAGACCCCTGGAGAGCAAGAGGGGACACAGGGAGTTGGTGAGGACGTAAATAATGAGAGTCTGCTTGAGAAGTAACTGCACCTTGAATCAGGGCGGCTGCAGTGAAGATGAAGGGAAGTGGCTGAGTTTGAGACGCTCGCAGGAGGTGGAGCCAGAGATCAGGGGATGGGCCGGACTGGGGGGCTGGGAGAGGAGGCGCTGGGAAAGGCCCCCCCCCCGCCCCCCGAGCTAGGGCTCATGTGCATGGGTGGCGGATGGCTGCCCCTGGGGTGTGAGCGCTGATTGAGGAGCGTTTTGTTTTTGCTTCGGCAGGCGGGTTGGCAGTGGGAAGAGCCCACGAGGTCAGATTTGGACATGATGAGTCTGGGCTCCGGGTCTGACCATCGAGCTCTGCCTGTGAGAGCCACGGCGCGTGGGGGGCACGTGAAGCTCTGGTCACAGGGAGGGGATCTGAGCCTACAGAGTCAGGACCAGACGTTCGTCTAAGAGTAAATCGCTGAGATTACAGCACAAGGAAAGAAAATCCACCGGCCAACGGTTAATGCAAAAGCATATAGTTCGTGGTTTGGTTTTTCTGAGTCAGTAGGGAGTGTTTGCTGTTTTTACTGCAAAGTTGTTCTTTTAAGTTTATTTTTTTCATCATTTCTGGTACTAGTGTTTCCTTGCTTTGTCCTTTTCTTTTATTAGTATGACATTTTCATCTTCAGCTCCACGGGCCAAGTTTTCCTCTTTCCTTCCTCCCTCCCTCCCTTCCTCCCTTCTTTCTTTCTCCTCCTCCATCTCTCTCCCTTATTATCGATGAGGTTTAATATATTACGTGAATGATACGTACTTAACTCTGTGATGAACGCATTTGGAATCTCACAGCCCACTCGTTCAGGACACGAACTCTCTTTCTGAGATGTTTGTTTGATTCAGGCATCAGTGAGGACGAAGTCCAGGTGTTTAGATAAGAAGGAGCAGGAAGACGTCGTATGTATTTGAACACTTGTACAACTAAGAATGTCTTCTCTCACCTCACACAGAACTACACCAAGGCGGGACACAAAATCCCTGGGTCGTAATCTTCTGCTCTCAAAACTGCTCAGATAACTACCGCTCCGGTATCTGCCGGCATTGACGACAGACAAGAAGTCATTAATCGATTTGCTTCCCCCCCCCCAAGGATGCTAGCAGAATTTTTGTGTGTGTATTTTGAAACCTCTTCCAGAATCTATCTACGGACTGGGCAGGACTGATCAGAAGGGGCATATAGTTTATTGGTGGAAAGAAATGTACTGGGGGCTGTAAACAGAAAAAGAGTCTGTGATGTCCTTGAGGTCAGGGACGCTGAGGTCGGGGACACTTTAAAGTCAGTGAGATGAGGAGAAACAGACATGGGGGTGGGCAGAGATGCGGCAGGAACCGCAGGGTCCGTTACTCATACACTCACAAACACAGGATGGGGGAGGGGCAGGGAGAGAACGCTGGGCAGAGGAGAGGTTTTGGTGAAGGTGGAACAGGGATCCAGCATCCTGACTGTCGGACAGCGGGGCCCATGCCTCCCGGGCATGACATTGGTGAAACCTGCACGCACATCCAACAGGTCAGACGAGTTGGGATGGACAGAAGGAAGGTCTGAGGAGGGGTCGGGGAAGCATTTGGGCTGCAGGCAATGACCGTGACTTCATGAGATATGAGTCATATTATGTGGGCAGGCAAAAGTGGGTTAATAATAGATAACACAATAATAAATAAATAATACAAGAATAAATGCTGTGCTTTGCGTACTAATAACTGTGAACCTACTTTGCCCCCCCCCACCCCCCCATACATAAAAGGCCCTGGAAGAGCTTGGCGTCGAGAGCAGCTGGAGTGCCACACGCCTCTTTGGTTTCTGCTGCCCACTCCGCTGGAAGTCAGAGCAGTTAATGAATCACGTCCCTGGGAGTTCACACTGCCCCTCTCACTGCACGGATTGGTGACACTGCCTTGCAGGACACTGGAACGGGAAACAGCAAAGCAGGTTCCTGGTGGCCTGGGAGCCGGTGACACATTGACCAGATGCTTCTCCCAGGTCCCATGGGTGTGGGGAACAGAGGGTGATGGGAGTAAGGAGGAGTAACTAGAAATTTTTTTCCCTAGACCTCTGTGAGCCTTTTCAATCTATTACCTGTTACATTAAAAAAAAAAAGACATTTGTAAAATAAGTCTTTTGACAGGATCAGGCCCAAACCTGCCAGTATTTAGTACTTGAGTTTCTAACTTAAATCGTACAAAAGCTACTTCGGGTGTCCAGGCGTTCTTGTCAGATGGTGGGTGGGTCACCCTCTCCAGCACTAAAAACACAGAGCCCAGGGTTACCAGGCTGTTAGGAAAGTTAGAATAAGCAGAGCACCTGGCCTTCAAGGGCACCTGGGCTAACTCACAAACCCCGCGGGGAAGCCCCTTCCCTCTCCGGCCGTGCTCTCCTTGTCTCTGAAACAAGGACTTTGAGCGGGAGATGGGCTCAGCCCTGACCCCTGGAATCTGTGGCCACAAAGACAGCATCACGACGTACACTGACGGCCTACCCCTGATGGTCTGACAGGCCTGGGGGCTCACACTGACCAAGCGGTAGTCTGTGCCCCGTGGAAGGCTGGGATGGAGGGACCAGACACAGGGTTTTCAGGGGCATGGCCCGCCCTGCACGCCCCCAGGCCCGGCAGCATCAGTGGCAGAAGAACTTCTTTAGGAATTCAATCTCTTGGCTGGAAGCCTTGTTCTTGTTGGGGCTCAGACACCGGGAAGGAGTTAGATGGTGATCTAGTTATTCTAAGCACAGAGACATGACCTGTTCACTCACTGTAAGGACAGTTTTTGGAGAGTAGAGCTCTGTGGATGGGGGACGGGCTGGGATCGGGGTGGGGGTGGAGGGAAGGAGGAGCAACCTTGAAGCGCAGGCCCTGGCCAGGGAAGAATGGAGCGTCCAGCTGGGAAGGGGGCACAGGAGATAGCTCTGGACACCTGGGACGCACCCATTCGCTGAATCACCGCTGAGTGCTGGCGAGAAGGAAGGGCTGCGTGGGTGAGGGGGGGCGCAGAAACAGCGCTGTCCACCTTGGTGGCTGCGGGCAGCTCGAAGGCACCTGTGAGGTGTCTCACCAGGCCCATCCTGGGGAGGGTTTGGACTTCAAGGCCCTTGCTTGCAGAGAGGGTCAAAGTCTGCCCGTGGCTGCAGGGCCAGCCTGGCAAACCGGCCTCCAGTGGCCAGGGAGCCCCAGCTGCTTCCATCTGCCTGCCTGACAAAGCTGCTCGTGGTAATGTCCAGGGTTTGACCTGAGACATCAGTTTCACGAAGGAAGGTTACTGCCCGCACAGCCCTGTGGCCTGTCCCACTGGCAGACACAACCTCTGAGAGGCGGAGACAGAGATGGGGGAGGACAGTGCAGACCGCAGAGGGCCAGGCCAAGGCCCAGCATGGAAATGGGGTTTCAGGCACAACCTCAGAACCTCAGCCCAGCCCTCTGTGGGGTCTCAGCGCACCTCTGTGGGCCCACCATGGCGACGCAGAGAGGAGGCCCATGGGTGCCCATGGCTGACCGCCCCCTCCTGTCCCCGTGTGTGACAGGGTCAGCCCCATTCCTGAAGGTGGCAAGGAAAAGGAAGAAAAGGCTCTCAGTGTCGGGCCGACCCAGGGCAGGGCGCGGGGTCATGCTACCTGTCTCAGTGCAGGGCCCAGAAGCAGATCCCGAGTCAAGGCCTTGAGCACAAGCAGCATGTTGGGAGATGAGCCCAGCAAACACCGATACAGAAGGAGGAAACACGACAGGGAAGAGCCAGAAGCCGGCCCAGGGAGCATGTTAGTGTTGCCATGGGCAACAGGGACTCAGGAACCTGCTGAGCAGGCCCCACGGTGGTAGAGGTAGCACCTGCCCCCCGGTCCACCTGAAGGGTGTAGAGCTGTGGCTTTCTACCAGCTCTCACACACTGTTGGTACACGGCTGCTTCTGGGACGTGAGTGTCCCAGCATTTCTGACCTGCTGGGTGCACTGACCAAGCCTGTCCCAGCGTCCAGGGAGTGGCAGAGAGCATCACAGACACCTTCAGGGGTCAAGGGCAGGCACTGTTGGCATCTGCCAGTGGCCAAGAACAGTTTAGTGCAGATTTCAGAGAGGAAGAGTCAATGTAGATAATCCCTCACCATGGAGGCCTGAACGGAGGCCTGAGGCCAGCATCCATGACACAATGAGTTACCGCCCCAGGAAAGTGAGTTTGGATGCAGAGCTGGTTGGGGGCAAGGTGAGGACGGGGGAAGCCGGGTCTGTGGACTCCCACGCTCAGGGTTGCCTCACACCTCCCACAGGCGTGCTCCGGTGTGGCCAGGACAGCTCAGATGGGTCGCATGCCCACAGCATTGTCGGTGAAGGTCACTGTCTGCCTGGTGAGCCCCGCTTCTCTTGGCAGGGACTCCGGTCCAGCCTGGCAGGGCCTGGGACAGGTGGACGCTCAGGGGGAGTGTCAGGTATCTGTGTGGGTGTGGCAGGCCCTGCCGGTCAGGGAGCTGACCGGCATCGTGCTCCTGATGGCTGGAAGCTGGACTGATAGGGACAGAGACCTGCTTCTGCTCTGTCACAGAGCCCAGAGGGGTCCCATCGCCTGGATCTGAGCTTCTGACAAGTGCACCAGAAGTGCCCATCAGAGGTGGGGCCAGGCAGCGTCCTCCTGGGGGCGAGAGGAAGTGTCTCCACGCAGAGTCTGATCTGACGATCTGCGGCAGCGGTGTCCCCTCCCGATGGCTGACTGGCTGAGGGCAGCTTCGTGTCCGAGCCACGGGCTAACAAGAGCCCAGCTCTCTTTCTCCCTCTGCCTGGTCACAAGAAGGTGTGGTCAGACTGCAGACCTATGACTCGGGCGTCCGTTCAGCCCCCAGTCCTGTCCCTTTGTTGCTAATTGTACAGTTGTGCCAGTCCACTATTAAGCCCTCAGGTGAGATGAAGACGCCACTACCTTAAGTCCACGCTGGCGTGGAGTCAGATCCATTTTTATTGAGCACCCTCTTCTGCAGCTTTTCTTGAGAGATGTGATGTTGATTTTTAAAAGCCTTTTTTTCAAGACGAATGGGAAAATGAAAACCTCATCTCTTTTTGACCAGAGTCAATAAAAACACATTCAGCGGAACCAGTACAAGGCAGCAGGGTGTCATCCTGCGATGCATCCTTTAAAGAACCCCACGCAGTGGCGCGCCGTCCTGGACGTGGTGGAAATGAGAGGAGCGCACACAGAGGCGTCTGCGTGGTGGCCGCAGAGAGTCACAGGGCCCCAGAGCTCCCATGTCCCCTTCTGCTGAATCCCACAGGCTCGGGAGACTCTCAGAGTCCCCAGACAGAACCGGTCCCTGGGTAAGCTTCGCTCCACCATTCACCCACACCGCCAGCGTCTCCAGAGACCGTGCGCCACTTTGTCTCCCCACGTACGATGGATCGCTGTGTGCCTTCTCCACAGAAACAACAGCTTCTCTGCATATCTTGGTAAATAGAAGCAAATCACATTAAGTCCATTGGGGGGTTTTAAAAGATATTTGTGAAGGTTCTGTTTATCAGAAAATTGCTGCCTCTAAATCCACCTGCAGAACCGTCACTCTGACACCACTCGGGCCCCCGTCCTGTCCACGCGGCCCAGCCTGGTTCACAGCGGGTCTCCAGCACGGCGTCCTGCGCTCGCGGGTGAGCGCGGCGTTCTAATTAGAAATCAAACACGGGCGGTGGAGTCTGAATGGGGAATTTGAATTAACTCCAGGTCCAGAAATATCTGATGGTCCCTGTCTGAGGTTTCTCCAGGTGCAGGAGAGTGATAAGGGGGTTCGATTCCTCCAATGTGACTTACGGGAAGGAATAGCAACATTTAGATTCCCATCTGGGAAGGAAAAACCCCACATGTTCCAAACACCAAGTCCGAACAGAATTCTCACACTTTCTGGTGTTGGGGCAACTCGTTCACAGTTTGGGGAACCCCTAACCCCTTCTGCTATCCTTTCTTCTCAAAACCAGGCAGGAGGCTGACCCTCAGGCCCGTCCAGTTGGTGACGGGGTACGAGGCTCCTCCCAGAAATGGCCACTCGTCCGATGATGTTCTTCGGCCTGGGCCTGGGCCTGGGCCTGGGGTGGGTTGGTGGTGCCCCCAGTCACCTTGCTTAAAGCAGCCCACCCGCCCTGGCCAGTCCCTTTTCAGGTCAGCCGGATGTTCTGAGGGGGCTTCCAGCATGGGTAGGTCTTGCCTATGGGGACCCTCCAGCCTCATCGGAGGCCCCGGCCCATGTCAGCCCCTTGCACCTCATTTCCACCGGACCTCGCAGCCTGCGGCACCCCACCTGCACTTCGTACCAGGCCCTCTGCGCCCCGGCCTGTGCACGACCACTGTGTCTGGTCAGAGCACGCCTCTCATTCCCTGGCTTTCGGTGCAGACTTCGAGGCCTCTGAGACGCCGCTCCCGAATCTCCACTTGGGATGAGGGCTCCTGCTGGGCGCCCCCACAGCGCCTGCTTTCCCTCCCACCACCACGCCGAGCCACAGCCGCAGACTGGCCACGTGCCGCGCAGAGCCGTGTCGGCACCGGGGACCACGCTAACCCCAGCCACACACAGTCTTTACGACATGGCCGAACAACAGCTGGACGGAGGGGAAGAAGGAAAAGCAAGCCCGTTAACATGGGCAGACCAGCAGGCGCCTCCTTTCCACGGCCCCTGCCATGGTCTGAACCGGTCCTCCCCACTGTGCCTGTTGAAACCTAACCCCCAAGTTGATGGTGATAGGACACGGGCCTTCAGGAGGGGACTAAGTCACAAGGTGGGAGCCCCCATGAATGGGAGCAGCGCTCGTATAAAAGGGGCCCCAGGGAGCCACCACATGAGAACACGGCACGAAGTCTGCAGCCTGGAGAAGGGCCTTCCTCATCAGACCCGACCACGCTGGCAGCCTGATCTCAGGCCCTGAGCCCCTGGAGCTGTGAGAAACAGTTATTTGTGGTTTGTCAGCCACCCGGCCTGTGGTATTGTGTTCCAGCAGCCCATGCTGATGGAGGCAGCCCCAACGAATGGGTGTCCAGGGCAGTCAAGAGTACTGTGCAAAGCAGGGCCAGGCGGCTGCCCAGTGAGGGGCCCCCACCAGCAAAGGCCGGCCCAGGAGCGCCAGGGTGGGGTACCGCCTGCAGCTTGTCTCACTTCCTGGGGGGCTACACGGGTCCCCTGCTCAGACGCAGTTCACTCACCGCCCACTGTGGGCAACCAGGAAGGTCCCTGCTGCGTCCTGGTGTTTTCTCTTTCCCTGGACCACTGTCAGCTGCCCCTGCTCCCTGCCTCGGCCCTGGCCGTCATTGGCAGTGGCCGCAGCTCCTGAGCCCTGGGTCCCACCAACACAGCCTATGTGCCCTCGGGACTGGGCAGGAATGAAGGGGAAGAGGCAGCTTTTGAAGGCCACTTTGGGGAGGGGGCCGCACACGTCCAAGGTGTTGAGCCACCCCCTCACCTACTCCACTGGGCCCCCGGGGGAGGGGGAGATGCCTGATCGCCTGCAGTCCCCATTCAGCCTCCACAGTGGCCCACTTCTGCCGCTGGCCTCGGTGCTCAGTGCAGGGCAGAAGTGGCCTCCAGCTGGGCGCAGACAGCACGCGGAGAACATAGGCCCTACGCCCCCTCAAAGGCCCGGACTGGAGACACAGCAACCCAGCTCCACTTCTGAGCCCATTCAGTCCCCATGTTCAAGTTCAAAGAGCAAGTCTGCTTTCCTCCAATTGGAGAAGCACCACCTGCCCTTAAAAATCAGAGAAAGGGGTGGGGCAGCTGCCAGCTGTCAAGGCCTTGCTGCGTGAGGGTCATCCTGTGGGGACATCCATGTAAGGGACATGCATGTGCCCTCAGATCGCCACTCCCACCAGTACAGGCTGTGGAGCTTGGGTCCAGCCCCGTCCTAGTCACCGAAGGCAGGCTGCCCCCCAATGGCCCTGCCTGCCCAATGCCTGCCCGATGCCTGCCACAGTCCTGGGCTCCCTGTCCGCTGGGGGCCAAGTGCCTCCCCTGCAGCCATTTGGCTCCGTCTGGAGAGTCTCTACCACACCAGCCAGGGGCAGACCTGGGCGGTGGTGGGTGTGCGCCAGGGTGGGCTTCCAATGGGGCTCTCTGTCCAGGGAGCATGTGGCTCCTTCGGTCCCCCAGACCCGTGTCTGTGCCCACCAGATCATCAGCTGTATTAACACAGAGGGAAATTCTTGGGGGTTGTTTCATTGAGTTTTGAACTTGTGCTCGAGCTTGGGATTTAAGCTTGAGTTTTGAAGGAGGAGAAAAGACAACCCTCCTTAAACAGCTCCCACGAGAGGTTAGAAAACAGATATTTTACACATGGGAGCAGGTGGCAGCGGGGTGCCATTCTTGGAAACCCCGTGTCCCCAGCAGTTCCTCTTCACAGACACTACAAGTTTGCACGTGCTTTACAAACTCGGGGGCGAGTGGTTCCCCTGAGTGGTCGAGTGTAGTGTAGAAAAATGCTAACGGTCATAGCCTTCCTTTTTCCTGAAGAGGCTCTCTGCCCCTCCTGTCCCGCCCTTTCCAGGGGTGCCCAGAGCAACCTGAGCCCCATCAAGGCCCCTAGACTCTTGTCCCCAGGCCGGCTCTGCTGGTCACCTGCTCCACACCCGTGGCTCCCTTCTGTTCCTCCGTACGTGGACATCTGTGTCCCCCAGCTCCAGATCCGCACCCCCCTTCTTCCGGGCTCATTCTCCCCGAGGGACGCCTACCTCTCCTTCCGCCCCTGGATTGGGGGTGCCTGGCCTGGCCCACCCCGACCCAGCGCCCTCTGCAGTAGGAGTCCTGAAGCCGGACCTCCCCGTGGGAGCCCACCCATAGTCTCCCCCCAGCCAGTGTCCTCCGTGGAGACTCTCACGTCAGTGCAGGCCCCCGTGGGATGGGCCCACTCTTCCTCTCTATGGCTGGGTCCAGGCCGTAGGCCTGGCCCCGGTCCTCTCTAGCTCACCTCCTGTCCCCTCCCAGGCCCCTCATCTCTGGGTGCTCTCACCACCAGTGATTCGGTCACGGAGCAGCTTCTGGGGGGCCAGGAGGCAGGCAGGGGAGAGCACAGGTGTACAGTGTTCAGAGCAGGAAAACCAGGGAGAGGATGGGGGGCTCCTATTACACAAGGTCCACCTCCTTTTAACTTCTTGGCGCCCAACAACGTTACCGTGGACCGTGTGTGCCGTGGCAGCGAGGGGCCGGCGGAGGTCACAGGGAGGGCGGCGACGGTCAGGGTGTAACAAGGACTTGTGTGCCGGGCATGTGACAGCCTCAACAATCAGTCCAGCATCATTACCAGCCCACGTTACATTTAGGGAAACTGAGGCACAGAGCAAGGAAAGGACCAGCCCAGGCCGCACAGGCCACTCGGCCCCTAGTTTTTCTCTAAGCCACTGCGCTCGTTCACCTTTCGAAGCACCCATCACACACACATCACCCACCCCCCAGATGTTCCTAAACCCAGAGCCTGAGACAAGTGCCCTGCTGGTCCCGGGAAAGGACCGCACACTCAGCCACACCCAGGGCCCGGCTCCACCGCTCACACTGCACGAAGCTCACAGAGACACGCCAGGAGCGGTGGAAACTTCCTAATTTTTCAGCAGAACTTCCCTTTTTTTCTTCCTTGGACCAGATGGCAAGATTTTTATCTAAAATAACTTCCACGAGGGATTTATTTTCCCCCTTTGTCTGCACATGCAAGCTGTCATGCTCAGTCTCTGCTCACCCCGGAGGGGTGAGAAGACACTTTGAATTAAGCACTCTCCGTAAGCAGTGCTCATAGCGGGGAGACAGTGTTCTGCTACTTCGGCGCCTGACGAGCCCACGCGCCAACCCTCCCGGAGCCGCCCTCTGGACGGTCTCTGCCGACTCTGTAACAGGGTCACGGCTTCCAGCTCTTTCTCTACACCCGCTTCCTCCCAGGCCCAGCGACCTCCCTGGTGACATGGGAGAGCACAGGTGCAGCACGGGCCCCGTCCGAAGGGGAGAAGCCCCCTGGGCCGCACTGCTAGGGTCCGGGCTGCCAGCTCCACCGCCCGGAGCTGTGAGCCCACGGCCACAGGCGGCCTGTCCCTCCAGGTGTCCCACACCCACTCACAGCGCCCACGGTGTGAGGTGCTACCTGGCTCCTAGGGCCTACGGGGGGGGGCTGCGCACAGGGTAACAGGGGGCCACACAGGGTAACAGCCACTCCTCCTGGGAGTGGCTGTTATCAGCACTCGCCTGGCTTCTGCCAGCTTCCTCTCAAAGACACGGACTGGGGCACATGAGCACCCCCACTTAAGAGTCCGACTGAGGCCAAGCGGGCTTGCTGAGAACTCCCCAGCTCAGACTCTCCTCAGTGCTTCTTCAAAGGAGGCCTTGACCCCCCCCCCACAGACCTTGTTAGAAAATGACCGACTGATGCAGGAACCCGGGAGGCGGGGCTCTGAATGTCCTGTCTTCTGCACAATACAGCTTGACATCCACTAAAGGAGATGACAGGGATTTAAATTCAGGTCCCCCTATCTGGTGCTCTTTTTAAAACCACAGCTGCCACCACTGTTGCAGGTGATCGGCGGACTAATTCCCACCCAGAAGTTTAATGGCCCACCCATTGACTAATCCACACTGGGGGGGGAGTTCTGACACTGGTTTTGCAGGTTTTCCCTCCCGATTACATTTACACTGAGCGGTAGCCTTTACGCATGGAGACAAGCACTGGCAAGAGGGGGCATCCCCAAACGCCCACCCCTGCTCCGACCCCCCACGGCATGTCTACACCTGTGGGACAGAAAGGCCGTGTCTCCATTTGGCTCTGCACCTCCGAGCTTCACCCCAGCCCAGCCCTGCCAGCGAGGGAGTGTCACACTCGGTGACCTGCAGAACTCCGGCCATCTGGCCCCAGCTTGAAGAGGCCCGGGGAAGTAGGTGCCCCATGGAGGCTGCAGAGAGAGGCAGGCAGGACCCTGTGGGGCTGGAGAAAGACGGTGAAGCCGGGTGGAACCACTGCTGAAGAGTTTAGGTGGTGAGGGCCATGAATAGTGGGTTGTTTCCTGGCAGAGGCAGGTTTCAGGGCTCGTGTCCAGGTGGATGGGCCAGGAGACAAGTCTGGAGTCTGTGATTCAGTGACGTGCTCCAGAGTGACCCCTGCTCAAGGAAAACCTGGGCACGTGTCACCTGAGAGGACAGGGTCCAGAGAGGGCCTTCTGCAAACACCCACCCCAGGTGGGGTCCAGGTGAGGCGTGGTCCCACAGTCACAACCTCTCCAGCATTTCAGGGTTCACAGGGCCCCAGATTCATCTTTCTGAGGTGGCTGAGTTTCCCCGGGGGCTCTCCTTTCATCTGTCTCCCTGAAATATCACTGTGCCATTCATTTTCCCAGAGATCTCTTAAGTATTAGTAAATGTAGGAAACTCAGAGAAAAGGAAGTGGAGCCCAGCCGGACTTCCTTCGGAGTGAAAGGGATCTACGGCCATTGGCGGAAGGCCCTCTGCTCTTGGTTGGGGTTACCCCAGGACTAGCGGTATCTAACCCGCAGCCCAGGATGGCTACGAATGCGGCCCAACACAAAATGGTAAATTTACTTAAAACCTTTTTGTTTTGCTCATCACTTTTTGTTAGTGTTTGTGTATTTAATGTGTGACCCAAGACAACTCTTCTTCCAGTGTGGCCCAGAGATGCCAAAAGGTTGGATGCTCGTGCCTAGGCCTTTACTAGGGAAATGTGATCAGTTGTCTAGCTGAAGTTGCAATCCAGGCTCCTCCTTTCAGGTTCAAGTCAAGTTCGACTCAGAAATGTGAAAGGTCTTCTATGTTTAGTATCCACTTACCAACTGACTTGGAAAGAAAAGTTCTCTCTGCTTACCATTTCTTCAAACACATACAAATACCAGCCTTTCCTTTATTTTGTGCCCTGGGGGAGAACCAGGAGGCCCATCTGCAACTGCTGAGCCAGTTTCCCTGGGTGGAGAGGGTTATATGCAGGCCAACTGCAGCGTCCGTTGTGTTTATGACTCAAGGTCTGCAGCTCCCCAAGTGGGGCGCTGAGGGGGGTCACCTGAGGGTGACCCTGCTGAGTCGCAGTGAGGGGCGTGATGGGCACCTCAGAAGCTGGGGGCTCAGCCAGGACGGTGTCTCAGTGGGTGGCCCCTTAACCCTCTGCACAGCGCAAGCAGGGGCTGCTCAGCCCACTCACCACCCACGGGGCCCAGAGGAACCCTGATCAGCATCACCGGGCTCGTCCGTCTCCCATAATCCAGGAGAAGCAGGGTTAAAAAAAGTGCATGAGCAAGCAACATGGTTTATATGCTACAAGTGGACATGTGGGCGTGCCCTTACACCATGAAGCTGGAGTAACGGCAGGCCAACACTGGATGCAAGAGCAGCTGTCCCGGACGGAACACCGTTAGCTCCCTTACGATAGGAGAGGGTGCTTCTCCCAGACCAGCATCCCCAGAAAGACATCGCACCTGTCATCTCAGCGCTCCAGCAGCTGGCTTGATGCAGGAGTCTATGGGTGCCCTTTCAGATCCGATCCATCAGGGAGCGGGGCGTCAGAGCACAGGGGAGACGGGGGTGCAGCCCCACCAGGAGGGAGGCCCGGCAGCCGTGCCAGCACTGAGAGCACGCGGGGTGGGGCCTGGGCTCCACGTATTCCCACACTTGTCACTCTAGAGGAGGCATGGAGTGTGCTGAGGGAAAGAATGGGAGGAAAGGAGAGGGAGGGATGGGGCAGAGGGGGGGAGCAAGGGAGGAGAGAGGGGAAGAGACAGACAGGAAGTGAGGGAGAGGGAGGGACAGAGCCAAGGTGAGGGAGAACAGGGAGCGGAGGAAAGGGAAGGAGGGAACCCGAGAGGGGAGAGGGAGCAAGGGACCTGAGCACCTGGCCACGGAAGCCCGCCCCCAGTGTTGGCAGAGTCCTCCAAGGGAAGGTTGGACTGTCGTAGGTAGGCAGGGACTGTGCATGTTGATTAATTCCACCCACACTGGCTAGTGGGCAGGTTTCCATTCCAATCAAGAAATCTTCGGAGGGCCAATGATTATACACACAAAGGGGAAGCTTGAGAATGTCAGCCTCTGTGAAAGACCAGCAGGGCTGGAGCAGAGCTCCAGACACACCTGTGCGCAGGGCACTGGCCAGGCGCGTGCAGTGCTGTGCTGTGCTGGGTGCAGAGCGGTCTCTGCCACAGGCGAGTGACGGAGGCCGGGCAGGGGAAGGGCTCCCCCAGGCCCCGGGGCAGAAGGAGGCGGAATGGTCAGAGTCAGGCAGATGAACCAGGATTTTCTATTTCTCTGGCAATGAAATTGCTCTTTACCAAGAAAAGGGCATTGAGATCACCAAGAGCTATGAGCAGCAAGGTGGCTGCCGCTGAACAGGGGATCATCTGTCCTGCTGGGTGCCGGTACGTGACTTCCCCTGGGCCAGGAGGCACTGTGGCTGCAGACACCAAACACGCAGTCCCTCCTCCTCCAGGAGCCTGCTGCCCTGGCTGGGAGTGGACCTGCAGAGTCCCCGGCGGCCCAGAGGACGGAGTCCCCCCTCAACCTTGTGGTGGGAGGGTAGATGGTGGCAGTGAGGGTCCAAGGAGTCCCCTGACGACACAGAGGGTTCCAGGGGCCAAGCCGGACTCCTGTTGGCCTACCTGGGGGCTACTTGGGAGACTACTGCCTGGGTGTGGCCAGTGAGGGTGCAAGACCACTGGGGTCAAGAGCTGCGGCCAAGACCCTGACAGCAGCTGTCGCAGGCTGTGACCTTCAAGAACGTGGCACCAGGAGAGGAAGACTGTCAGCAGCCCGTGGGGAGGGCTGCTCTGCCCAGCACCCCCAGGAGTGTAAGAACTCTCGCTGCGCTGATGAGCGCCACTCTGGCCTGCCTGCCTGCCGACCTGGGAAGCAGCTTGCCGACCAAGATACCGGCTATTCTTGCTCCGTCATCCTTTGTGAGTATCTCTCAAGTACCAAACCAAAGAATTGAATTTTGAGAGCTGACAAAGGTATTTGTGTTGCTCTGAGCAACGAGAGGAACACAGCGCAGGAATACTTAGTGGGTGCCACAGCTGGGGAAATTTTCCTGAGTGGAAGAATTTCTGTGCAGGCGATTTCTATAGACATTTCTCATCTAAATGGAAATTCTTCCTGAAACACCAAGAGCTAACACAGCCAGAGCTTCAGCAAGAGCTGGGCGCCATGCCCAGAGCTTGGTGCGTAACCACTTGTTTAAACCTCACAACTACATTAGGAGGTTCCTGCTCTGCAGATGAGGGAGCGGAGGCTCGGGAGGTTGTGGGTGAGCAAGGGCCCCAGAGCACCTGGCTTGTGCGCAGCAGAGCCAGGACTTGAACTCGGGTAAAGGGTCTATCATGAAAGCATTCGATGCACTTTTGATGCACACAGTTCCAATGGCCTCTACAGCTGGTTTGCAGGAATTTAGTTAGTTTTTAATAGTTCTGGATGCAATTAGTTGTGGGGATCGATCTCAGAAGGAGGAAGAATGGAAAGGCTGGGCATTCTGAGTCTCCTGAGTCCTCCCGCCACACCAGGAAGGGGTCCGTGGTCTCTCAGTGGGGAAGCAGGGCCCCAGGCAGCTGAGCGGTTCCTGCCAGGGAGAGCGCACCGCACACAGCTCTGCTGTCCCAGTCTGCAGACACGACAGCGATTGCACTCTTCTCTGCCACGGGGTCACTCCGGTTCGTGTCCTGTTTACTCTTCTGGTCCTCCCAATAGCCCCGTGAGGCAACCAAGATGCAGGTGTCAAGTGACTCACAGAGGGAAAACAAATAGCGCCTTGTGAACTTGGATTCGCATCCAAGCTTAGGACAGTGCCCGAAACATGTTTGTGCTCCAAAGGAATGAACGGAGGGACGAACGAATCGAGATCCCAGCCCAGACTGCACTGCAGCGAGATGTACTGCATTTCTTGCGTCACTCTTCTTCTGCATCCAGCGACAGCACAGGCAGTGGGACGGCGTGCAGGATGAATAATTCTTTCTCTTTCCCGCAGGTCCTCCTTCAGGGGCGGGAGGGGCAGGAGGTGCTGTGATGCCGCCCTCCACTAAAGTCTGCAGTCTGTCATCGTGGTCATCAGCATCCTGTGGCCTCCGCACAGCAGTGTTCTGACGGTTCAGCTACTGGGCTGTAGCTTCCCCAGTACTTGTATTGAGGCCAGATGGACAGAGCGCCTGTTCCTGCCCCAGGCGGTGGCCGCTTTCCCTGGGGACCCCACCCTGCCCCACCAGGCATAGGAGCCCCCCAGGGGAGGCCGTGCCTGACTCCTACCAGATGCTTGAGGCAAGGCCCTCTTGGGCCCAGGCTGGCAGTTGGGGGGTGAGCCTTGACCTCAGTCAGGCCCTGCAGCTGGTCTTGACTTTTGCTCAGCCCAGGATGCCAACTTGGGGAAGGAGAAGAAAGAACAAGCCACCTTCTCGGAGGTGTCCCCAGCTGAGTCTGCGGCTGGGAGCCATAGCACACACCCAGGCAAGGGTGGGTAGTTCCTGGGAGGGACCAGAACTCAGAGCACATGGGGGTGCCTGCTCAGTGAGGACCTGGAGATTCATCTCATGATTCATTTGGGAGAGAAGCCAGGTTGAGGAGCTTGGCAGAGGCTGGTGGGGAGGCCCAGCCTCTGAGCAGCGTCCTCAAAGTTTGGAAGGCCAGCATACTTTCCCCTCTCACAGAAGTGGAAATGACTTATTTGGGCAGGGATGAGGTGTACCAGCAATGCAGCAGATGTCGGAAGAGACGCATAAACCATTCTCGGCAATAGAAATATCACACTGCTCCCTCAGTCGGCGGGTGTTAATTTATTTATCTCACTGAGCCATGATGGGCACGGTCTGCCCAAATATATTACACGGGGATAATGCAGTCTCTTATCCGGGAAACCACCGTATTACAGATACTATCGAGCTACTTTCTCAACAGTGTTTGGTACCCTAGCAACCGCAAAAGGAAAAAAATAAAACAACTAAGACATAAAAATTACGTTGCATCTGCAATGCTTTGCTGAAATTGGTTTTGCAATAAAGCATGTATTGTAAAAACAAAAGTTTAATGATATATCAGTTCGGTGAAAATCTGATTACAAAGCAAAAACACGTACATCTAAGTGAAGTTGCAGAGCTTTCAGAAATGAAACTTGGCAAAGAAGACCTGGGCAAGCTCTAACTGAAAGAGTGCTGGCTTTGGTTTTTCCTAAATGGTGACTCCACACCAATGAGACCCTTCCTCCACACTCAACTCTGTGCTGCAGAACTCAATCCTGAACCTGAACTTGAGGCAGAATCCCCTGGAGGTCATCAGCTTATACTGGTGGCAGATGGTTGCTTGGTCATATAAACCATTTGACAAGAGAGTAAAGTCATCTCTGCCCTGAAGGTGGCATTTCTCTCACTGAGGAATTACATGCATTCTGGGCACATGGCGGGGGTGGCGGGGGGGGGGGAGGCGCGCCACCAGGGCGGCAGTGGTGCCCTGTTCCGAGCCGCCCGTCTGATTCTGTTGACCTACACTTGGCTGGTGACCCAGAGTCTTCCCGTCACCAGCTGGGGTGCGAAGGCGGCTGTGCTGTGATCAGTCCCTCAGCGGCCAGACTGAGCCTGCAAACATGAGACCCCAAGCTGTCCTATTCTCGGGTCTCTCTTTGTGGCACTTTGTTTTGTAATTTTCTCTGAGCACTTCCGGTTTCTCTGCTGCAACTCATCATCAGATGAAAATGCCAGGCATAATAAAAATACCTGAGAGGTATTTTTATTTCCCAAGAAAATAATAGGCAGGAAATGCTTAACCTGAAAGAATGAATGGGAGGGTGTCAGACACGACCTCTGGTTCAAGGTGATAGATGCGCCACAGCTGCTACTGCTAACACAGCAGAAGGTGACAGGCATTTGTTTTTCAAACATGTATAATACGCACATGTTCCTCACTGATTATATTTCTTAACCTACATTAATTGCTTTTTCAAGTGAATTCAGCCTTTGGGAAAGCATCGGGCCTGCAGACTTCACAGGACCTTGGAAGAAGGCCTGCAAGAGGGAAACATTCAGAGAGAGACAGCAGAGGAAAACCTCAGGGAGCCTCTGGTCCGCTGGAGACCACACTCAGGGAGGTTTCCACGGCAGGGGATGGTGCTCCAAGTCCTAGCAGGGATGCAGAGAGGCGAAGGTGGAGAGCAGGTGGTGAAGAGCCGCCAACAGGCCCTGGGCAGCCTGAGGATGAGGCTCACTCTACGAGAGCAGGGAGGGAGAGAGTGCGTGAGACTGGGCCACCGTCCAAAGGCCGTGTGTGCGTACGTACGTGTGCGTGCATGCTCCATGCCCCGCCCCGAACCTGCAGGGCAGCTCCCAGAGGGCTTCCTTCCCAGGACTCCAGCCCTCCTGGCGTCCTAACATTAGCAGGGTCCACAGGGTCTGTGCTATAGGGTAGAGACTGTTCTTTTAAGGACAGGGACACCAGCATCTCGAGTATTTCCGGGCAGGAGCCTCAGCCATGTGGATCAGGCTTCGGAGGCAACCTCCAAATCCCCCGGGCCCTCCAAACCCTGCATCACAGCTTGGGCAGGCCATCCATGCGCATGCGCACACGCGCACGCACACGCGCGTACTCCCCAGACTGAACCTGGGTGGGCGGAAATAAAACCCACTGGCTGGGAAGTAAAGCTGACAAATGCGGACAACCGGCTGGTCTTCTGCGCTGCCTGAGACTCAGACACAGGCTCTCGCAGCTCAGACTGACCTCCCTTGCTGGTCCCCGACACTTTGGGTTAAGACCCAAGAATGGGAAGCTCCACGCACCCCTGCCCCGCCCCATGGTCAAGGCACAACATCACACAAAGTTTTGCTTGAAAACAAAACCAAAACCAAACAAAAACCAACCCGGCAGCACAGGTCACGAGCCACATAAGCCTGAGATCTTTACTGTAGCTTTGGCCCAGCATGGGGGTAAGCCCGGTGTGCCCCGCCTGTGACCTGAGCACCTGTTCTAAGTTGCAATGCACCAGAAGCACCTTAGAGTGCACCTGGCTGCTCACCTGCACACTTCCCACCTGTGGCTCCATTTCCGCTCTGGTGACCTCTTGTGTTTGCTCTTCCATCCCTGCACAGTGTGCAAACTGGCTGGCAGGCCTCCTGAATATGACCGGGGAGGTGGCACTCCATAAGCATACTAGCACCGTCAGAGCTAAAAGCACTGGGTGCAATGTATGACTTACAGTGTTCTGTAACATTGTTTCCAGGGTAGAGAGGTAAAGCAGGTGAAGGAAGAAGGAGAGGACGGAAGGGGAGAACTCAGAGAAGGAAATACCATTTCAAACTCATTAATGATTTATCTGTCCCCCCTCAGTGGCTACAGGGGACTTTAGCCTCACTGCAGGGTGGCCTGGGGCAGGAGCCGCAGGCCATGGAGCTGCAAACAGTTCACCAGTGACCCTAGCCTTCCCTTGTGGCTTCCAGGCCTCCCACTGCTGCAGCTGGGCCTCCATCTGGTCTCAGCAACAGGGCAGGACAGCACGGGCCTTGGGGGCATGCAGGTGGGTGCACCCAGCCCACAGAGAGCCTCCCCTCTCCCACACACAAACAAATTCTCTGGAGCCTAAATGAAACAAAACATTTGAAATCTGTGTCCTTTATGATGCTGCTGCTCTCTCCCTTGAAATGCCGTAAAGCCCTGAAGGGAGGCGAGTGCGGTGCTAAGGAGCCTTGTAGAAATGTCAGTTTCCATGTTAGCGAGCCAGGGCGGCCGGCCAATCAAATGCTGCGTGGCCACCTGTGTCATTTGCCTACGGGCACCATCTACAAAGGAATCATCAGCATCTCGCGTCTGCCCGGCCCCTCTCAGTTCATAAAAGCTTTTCCTCATCCATTTATTTCCCCACTCAATCCGCTTCTGCCATTTAATCAAGGGTTCTTTAACTTCTAGAAGAAAAGGGACATGGCGACCTTGGAAGGAGTGGATGAGGTCGTTAATCAGTGGTTCTCCGCACAAGAGCGAGGAGAGGCCAATTCATACAGCTGAGCGTCAGATTCCAATTAGTGCACAGGACTGTGTCCTGGGAGGAAGGGGTTAAGGGCAATGTCAGCAGGCAAAAGAAATGGGGGGAAACTCATTCCCACAGCCTGGCCTTCGACAAGCACCCATCTATCTATATGTTTCGCTCAGCTTTCCCTTCCCATTCTGCACAGCGAACAGTCATTGTTTAAAAATGTCATGATACTAATCAGCTTTTTCAGGGAAGATATGAAAAATGCATTGCAAGATCAAAAGGAGGATATTGTCTCCCTGCGGATCACACATTCCGCCCACAGAAAGGGCTAATCTGATGTCCTCAGAGAGGAAATTGGTAAACATTTTCAACATTATTTCCACCTGGGTTTCAATTCTTTGAGCCTGCTCAAGAAAACAGTTATTTATGTATAAATATAAAAGAATGATTTCGTCCTTAAGAAATAAGTAATGGAAGCCTTGAAATATCTGCCTTGGCTGTTGCCACCCCAGCCAGGACACTCACGAGGAAAAACAGATGTCATCGGCTAATCTTCTTGGGGACAGATAGCACCCCCGCTCCTCCCACTTCCGTCTGTCTTCCCCTCAGTTTGAAGTGAGCCTTGGTACTGGCCAGGGCAGCGTCCCGCACCATATATTTCACACAGTAGAATGGGCCTCCCTAGATAGCACTCTAGAGAGGTACCTTGGGGCTGGAATCCTGCCCCCCCCACTGCCCACATCTGCCAAGACATCTGTCCTGAGTCTGTGCCCAGCTGTGAAATGGGACGATAGGCCTGAGGGGCACGCCCAGGACAACGGGCAACTGCCAGCAGCTGTGAGGGCCTTCTCAGTGAGTTGTCATCTACAGGAGTGTTATCCTCACACACGGTGGGGGAGTGACCGGGGGGAGAGAGGAGTCCAATGCTTTGAAACCTGCAACTTCTGAGATGGCTTCAGCAAATGTTTTTGGAATGGCCTACTGTGTGCGGAGGTCCTGGCCAGCCCCCTGGGAAGGATGTGAAAGGGCGCAAAACATGGAGGATAGTTTCGTATATTCTAGAAGCAGCAGGCAGGAAACTCTGAGGGGAGCTTCAACACCTCAGCTCCTGTGGCCTCGAAGTTGAACATGGAGCTGGGGCTGACGGGCAGCTCAGATCCGTCTCTCGAAGGGGAAGTGCGTTCTCACCTCCCTTCCGGCAACACCCCCCCCACCGCCTCCCAGTGCGGGCGCAGGAGGCTGAACCCCGTGGGGGACCTTTCAGCCAGCGGACTCCCAGAAACCGAGGGGACTCCACCGTTTGCTCCTGTTTCCTTGGGGTGTCAGTGACCACCCTGCCAAGAGCCTGCGCGTGGAACCGATGCCACAGCAAGAGCCACTCGGTACTTGGGACCACTCAGTGTGATTAGGATTAGATCATGAGATCTAGAGTAAAAAAAAAACACATTTGTTTTCTTTACTCAAAGAAAACAAAAACACTAAATCAAAAAGATACGGCACCCGCACCCCTATCTTCACTGCAGCATTATTTACAACAGCCAAGATATGGAAGCATATAGATATCCATTGACAGATGAATAGATAAAGAAGTGGTACTTATATTTGAGGGAAAAGGACTCAGCCTTAAGGAGAATGAAATCTCGAGGCAGCACGGATGGGCCTAGAGAGCGCTGTGCTAAGTAAAATAAATCAGAGAAACACAAACAGTGCATGATCTCACATGAGTGTGGCATCTAATAAACAAATAAGCTAGAAACACAGATGCCAAGGATAAGCTGATGGTTGCCAATGGAGGGGGATGAAAGTAAAAACTAAACATGTGGCTAGAATTTCAATATGAATTTTAAATTCTGTCACTTTAAAATACTGTTTTGCTCTCAGAAATCTACTTTCAACTCGGGCAAGTTCTATCAGTAGCGAGTGTCATCAGATGCCCGGTGAGAGGACGCAGGGAGTTAAAGGCAAATCGCCACTCCGAGGTGAGGGCTCAGGCAGAAGAGGAAGGAGACACACGGGTGCCTGGGGCCCGTGGCTGCCTCTGGGCCGGAGGGCACGGGAAGGTCATGTGAAGGTCAGATGAAATGCCAGCTTCTGTTCTGTGACCTGAGATACTTTGGCTTTTACTTCTTGTTTTGGTGTCAGTGTGCTCTGGGCTACACAGCCATGACTAGTGACCCCCATTTCTGGAAGACCCTCGTCCCTTTCCTTTGTCAAGGACTCATGTGATACTCCATCGCAGACACGTGGTCCCAGGACGCTGGGTGCTCTTTCCAACAAAGGCAGCAACAGAGCTGTACGGCGGTGACAGCGACACCTGGTGGGGAGATCTGCCTGCTGGTTGCTGTTTCTCTCTCTCTCTCTCTCTCTCTCTCTCTCTCTCTCTCTCTCTCTCGCGCGCGCACACACACACACACACACACACACACACACACACACACACCTCCCCCTCTCCTTTCTCCATTCTGTCTGCCGGCTCTCTTTCCGGAGAAGCCTGTTCAAGCCCTCAGCCCCATTTCCATTTTAAAAGGAAGGAACAGGATGCCTTTGAGAGTGGAACTGGGAATAATAAATACCCAGTGGGGCCCAACAAAACCTGGAGGACCCTAAATGTATCTGAAGGGCTCTTAGGAAACTTGCCACAGGCATTATTGCCTGGGCCAGGGCCTGGGTCCTAGTCGAGCTGTCTGGCTGTGTGGCCTCAGGCCAGACACGGTACCTCCCTGAAACTCAGGCTCCTCATCCAACAAACAGTGGCTGGGACCCAGTTGTCTCTCAAAGCCCTCTCAGTCCCACCTGCTCAGAGGTTAGCCAATCGAAAAGCCCACTGGGTCCTCTGATATTAACTGCATGTGCAGAGTATTTTTAACTACATGAAGGGTTGAACAGAGTTTTGGAGACGCGCCTGTGAACTGACCCCCATTCCGGGTAATGTGCCCGTGGGAACTGCACTCTCTTTTCTCCAGGTCCCAGCCACAGCCTGCGGCCGCCTGGAGCAAAGCCCTCTCATGAATTGTGCGTGAACAGCTTGCACAAACCACTCACTCAGATTCCAACTGTTGACACTGCTCTGCTGTTAAAATTCAAATCTGGGGGAGAATGCCACACTGCTGGGGGTTTGAATCCCCTGTCTCAATATTGGGACCTGCCATCATCCTTCCCTGTCACAGCAGACTGACTGCCTTCCAGGCGGGTCTCCAAAAATGGCGGGAAGATTTGCACATTCTCAGTGGTTCGTTTTCCTGCGGGGACTCCGTTCAGCCCCCACATAGCTCACTGGGGCGGTGACCCACGTTCTGCTCTGCGCCCCAGCTTCACAGGGCGACTCCCGTGTCAGCTCAGTGTTCGTGGCTACAAACCTGTCCTGCACACATCTGGAGATGAATAAAAATTTGGGTCCCAGACACGAATTTTTAAAAAATCCAAATTTCCAAACGAGTCCTGTGGTTACAAATTCTGTTGGTGACAGACCAACAGAATCTTGGGGCGGGATGGTTTGCATATTTCACACCAGTGCCCTCGGAGGCAGGTTGTATGTTCAGTCCTATTCACTATTATGCCATTCCTATTTAAGTATTTTATACCATTTAGATGATTTGTTATGCCTTTTGATCAACCTCCGTGAGAATTAAATCTCATAAGTTTTTTTTTGTTTTGGAACTCAACCCACCCCAACACATTTAGAGAGAAAGGATCACCTCCCCGTAACCTGCCAGGTCTCTGCCATGCGGGTGCTGAGGAAGGGGCCTGCCAAGCACGTAAGCCCCTAATGAGAAGTACATGGTAGTCTCCACTTTCACGATCCATCTGGCCTGGTCCTGAGTCATTCATAGACGTCACCATCTCAGACAGGGGCTGTGGCATGGGGGACTCAGGTTCTTTCAGACACATACTCCCTGGGCCAGGCAGCCAGTGACATCTGCTTAGGCGCCGAGTGCCTGAAAATGGGTAAGAGCATAGGAAGGACCAGAAGAGGCAGGTGGAGGTTGGCGAGGCAAGAACAGACTTCTTTGCCTGCTTTACCTATTTATTGGTTGCAGGGATGCCCCCAGCCTTCACATGCCAGACAATCCCCCCAGGTCTGTACTGGCTCCTTGTTTTGGACTTAGTCCCAATCATGTCCCACCAGGACAGTCACTGAACACACAGTGTGTGTTCACAGACACATCACAACCATCTCCCACACATCTCCAGGGTCTTGCAAATGTTCTCCCTGGGCTCTGAGCCCCCGCATGCATCAGGGATGTCAAAGCGCCCCCTCTCCTGCACCCACACAAACCCCAACAGCGCATTGCTGACTCTGCGGCTGCTGTGTTTCTCCGGCAACAAGACCATGCTTTTCTGCTGACTCTACATGCAGGTTTTTTCTGGTGAAATAATGAGAAAGATAGTCCCTCCACCCCAAACACCCTAAACAAAACTACAACCCAGGCTTAGAGCATTCAAGTTGTGCAAAGAAATTTGCTCTTTCATAAGAGAAAGACATTTGCTAGTTTTAAAGCATGACCAGAGGGGCCAGTCTCGTGGGGCAAGTTCACTTGATGGCGGTGGCAGAAGCACCAGGGACATGACCTGGCCTTCTGTGACCTGCAGTTCCCGGGTTCCCACCCCAGGGCATCGGTGCACAGCAGCCAGGAAAGACAGAGAGAAGCCGTGGTGCAGAAAGTGAGGGGCACGGTGACTTCAGGGCCAGAGCCAGGGAATGGGTTGACCCAACTGCAAAGTTTGAGGGAGAAATTCTCAAAGGTTATGTGAAAAAAGGGGCCATTTTTAAATGTTTTATGCTTTTCCTACAAAACATAGCTGAATGATCAAGAAACGTAAAGCAGACCTTTCTGTGGCCTCTGACCTGCCTTTAATTCGGATAGTCTGTGCGCTAAACTGCAGCCCTGGCTATTCCTCCTCCACCGGGGAAGGATCACTTGCCCACAGGGCGGTCCAGCCTCTCACTGTCAGCCCATGAAAGGTGCCACCATGCTGTGGTCCCCCGGCCTCTGCCCGTGCCATGTCACTCCTCTCCGGCCGTCATTGCGTCCAGCGAACACGCATTCCACTTCCCTCCCATCGGTCCAAGCCCTCCCTACCTGGCTCAACCCACATTTGTCTCCTCTGAGCTCCTCAAGGCCATCATTCTGTTCCACGTAAATGTGGAATAATGCACCCCATGCCGGCCTGTATGACTCCCTGTTACTTCCCGAGTGTTGCATTTTTTTCCAAAGAGAGAGTGCATGTCCCAAGGGCAGGTCCCATGCCACATGCCAGAGAAGCCCCCAGCTGGGCTGTGAGCCACAGTGGGCACTGAAGCATACGAGGCAGTGGGGAATGAAGGGGGGCAAACCAGTACAGAGAGCCTGAGCTCCCAGGCACAAGTGGTCCAGGACCAGTGCCCGGCCCTTTTCACGCTTCCTGCTGGGGAAGGGGTGGTGAGGTCAACCCACTGGCCCACCTCCCATGGGGCGGCCCAGCGGTGGGGGGCAGTGTCTCCTGCCTCTAGCAGGGCATGTCATCTTCAGTGGGGCCTCAGCCTGGGACCTGAGTGACAACAGCTGTGTGGACCTAAATGAACGGACAAGGTCACCTGCTGGAAGTGGCGGGGAAAAGCCTAATGACACACCTGACTGAGTGGCATGCAGACAAGGGCGACTGAAACACATCCTAAGCAGGATACAGGACGTCCAAGTCACTCTGTGGCCAGTGGAAGACGCAGGTGGTTTTGAGGGTGTGGGGAGCAGGGGGGGTTCTGCTGAGGCAGGAGACGCAGATCACAGAGGGGGGCAAAGGCTGCTGAACCGGCTGGATGGGTCGCCAGGGCCAGGTCTGGGGCCTCCCAGACAGAGGGGGACACGTATGATTCAGGTTTCTGTCATTTTAAATTCTTTCCAACGGACCCTCGGAATCTCTCAGGCAAAGTGTAAATCTTCCCTTGTACAAGAAGGCCCAGGGGTGCTAGTTTAAAACACCGTCCTGGATCCCCTCCCGAAGACTGTGATTCAGCAGGATGGGGCTGGGCCCCCAAAGTTGGTGTGTGGGAAGCCCTCCCGGGGGTCTGGGCAGGCGGGCGGCACTCTGGGCGTGAGGGGCCTGTGGGTGCTGAGAACAGTGCAGACCTTCCAGCGGCCCCTTCCTCTTTTTTAAACCACGTGATCCAGGACAACTCCAAATAGATGGGTGTTTCTGTGAAGAAGGGTCTTCCTGTGGGGGGTGCAGAGGGGTCACTAGCTTGTCCAAGAGACCCGACCTCCACCCTGGTGCCAACTGGGCCTCCAGCGCTAAAAGGAGGGATTGGGTTGGGATCTGCGCAGTTTTGGGTGATGGAACCGGGAGAAAGGCTGATTGGTGAACCCCACGTGGCTCTGAGTGGAGAGGGCGTGGCCTCTGCCATCACACTGCTCACAGGCTCTTTGGCCGAGGTTCTCACCGAGTTCTGGTTCTGCACAGGAAAGGGAACGGTAGTGCGGGGGTGGGCGCTGGGGTCCTCAGCGCATCACACCCTCTCCCTCTTCCCTGGGCGGTTTCTGATTTTTGAGCAGGTTGAAGTAGAAGAATTCCCTAGGACAAGAGCATTGACCCATCCTCTGGGCTACTCATTCATTCACTGCCCATCCGTCCACCCACGTATCCATCTACTCGTCCTGCAGAGAACTCTCTCTGAATGACAGATCCTTTGCCCTGTGCCAGCACTGTAAGTGAACAAGGGGAGGCCCCTCTCTCAGCTGCTCACAATCTGGTGAGGGTACCAGTGACACCAAATAGTAGACATGAGATCAGTCCCAGGCCCAGGGGATGGAGCACAAAGAAGAAGTCACCTAATACCTCCGCATGGTAGGGAAGGTTTCCCGAAGCAACGGTGCACGGCCTACAGACAGGGAATGAGGAGCAGTCCCAGGCCATGGTATGTGGGGTGCACCACACCCCACTGGCAGGACAGCTCCTAGCTCCCCAGTGCTGAGGGTGGTCTGGTAGCCGACAGAAAGCCATAAAAGACTGAGAAGTGATGATTAGGTCCCCGTTTGTCCTACTTGTGTCTCAGGCAGCCCCTACAGCGGCCGTGAGGAGGGTGCTGGGAGAAAGCCAGGGAGTCCAGGCTTTACTTACTGTTCCTGGTCACAGAGGAGGCGCCTGAGCCCCGTCAGCAATGAGAGGGGTGGGCAGGGGGACATGGGACCCACGGGCCTTGCAGGCAAGAGGAGAAGGGCAGGAGCCCCGGACAGCTCCTGGGCCTCAGCAGGACCCTGAGTCTGCTCAGAGGTGGCCAGGAGCAGAGACCCCCCCAACCGCAGTGCCCAAGGGCGGGCTGCCCACCTCACAGAGGTCCTGACAGCTGCAGTGCCCGTTCTTTCGCTGCTTCCGTGCTGTTTGCTCAGACACTGCTGGCTGTGAATTAATGTTCCTTCAACGTTTCTCACACTACATCGCTGACGTTTTTCTGCCCTGAAACACTTGGGTGGTTTAATTTGTTTTCTGAAATAACAAAAGCAATTAGACTAATTGCCTTCAGAATGGGGCACTCACAGGGAACAGCCTCAACACCAAGCAGGAGGCACCCAGCAGGCTCCTTCCAGGTTCGTCATTTCAGAGCAATCTGCCCATCTCGTCACAGGCAGGTGTCTTGGCAAGAGAAGGGTGTGTGGATGCCAGGCGCTGGGTGGCGCAGCCCCTTAGTGGCTCCTTTTGCTGAAAGGATGAAAACGAGAGACAGCACTGCCCACCGGCTCACCGCTGGCACAGTAGCTCTGGCACCAACAAGGGCTCCCAGGCCCTGCCTGAGTGCCACGTGGGTCTCGCTCACAGACTGCAGGTGGCTGTGTCACGTAGAGCTGGCCCGGACCCCAGGGACCACCAGGCCTGCACGGCTGGGAATGACGGCCTGGACTCTGTCCCAGCTGTCGGCATTCTGGCTCCCTCCTGAGCCAGGTAATCAGCCACACAAAGGGGAGCTGTGAGTTAAGGACGCTGAAGGCGGGAGGTGCCTCCATCACATCTCTGTTTTCACAGAGGCCACTGAGGGGCCTCAGAGAAGCCTGCTCAAGCTGCCTGCTGAGACAGAGGTGTGCGGAGCTGGGGACTCACGGCCTGTTCCAGCTGTACCCCGATGAGGACCCCAACACTCAGGCACAGAGTGCACTACTCAGCTGGCCACATTCCCGGGTCTGATGTCCAGGTGCCAGTCCTGAGAGGCTTCGGGCACCAGCACTGGGCGGACTCCCCTCATCTGTCCCTGTGGTGCAATGTCCACCAAAGGGCTCCCAGTGGGCAGGCCAGCCACAGCCAACATCCTCTCTCAGATCTTACAGCTCAGTGGGGGAAATGCACCTTCCCATCCCACACCCAGGTATGGGCGGGCGACCCCACGAGCTACAGCAGGATGCACCAGGAAGGAGCTGAGAGCGTCCATCCAAGTATCAGGGTGCAGGCGACCCCCCAGGGGAGGGGAAATGTCATCCAGGCTCTGAAGCACAGGCAGGATTTGAAAGGCACACGTGGAAGAGAGGGCGCCTTAAGCTGAACAAGTGCGCAGATGTGCGGAGGCAGAAGACTTGTCTGGAGTGGCTGGGGGTCAGAAGGTCAAAGGGCGGAAGGCAGAGCAGAGGGAAATAAGGTGGGAAAGCACCTGTAAAAAAAAGCAGACAGTGAAAAGGTGGAAGGGCGCACCAGCTGGCTGGTTCTCCCTTGGGTCCTGGGAGAGCCGACGTCTCCGGTTCTGACGAGGGTGAGTGGCGGTGGTCAGGGATGCAGTGGAGGTGGGAGATCTGCCGGATGCACCGGCTGCCCATGCCCCCGAGGCTGCTTGAGACACTCCCATGCTGGGCACCTGCTCCCTCATCTACTCCTCAAAACTTGCTGAGCTCACCTGCCTGGCGCCATGCAGGGGACACACCGGAGAAGGCCGGCCTGACTCCTGGCCTCTAAGAAAGAGCCTGCGGTCCAGGGCACTACCCAACAATGACCCAGCAAACCACAGCATGTGAGCTGTTGGTACGCACAGACCAGCACCAGCTGGGACAAGGGCTGTAAAGGAAACGAGCGGGTACAGGCATCAGGGAAAATGGTTGGGGCAAACGTACTTAGAGTGAGTGGACTTCAAGCAGCGCCTGAGGATGAGAAAGAGGGCGTGTGCAGAGAGCTGGGGGAAGAGGGGGCACGGCTGCTGGAGGAGGCTAGAGGGGCGGGAGCCCAGAGGCAAAGCGGGGAGTGGGGGCACGCTGAGATTTGGGTGGCGCTCCCTCAAGCAGAAGGGCCTGCTGGGGACTTGGATTTTACTGACAGGGCGGTGGGAGGTGGGACTACGTTTTAGGGGGCTCACTCTGCCATGGGAGGAGTGGGCGGTGGGGATAAGGCCGGTGGGAGGGGGACCAGGGCTGGCTTGTCTAGGCTGGTGGCAGTTGTGGGTGGAGATGTGGGCAGATTTCAGACACAAATTCAGAAACTAGAGCCACGTGGACTTGACGTTGAAGGTGGAGGAGGGAGGGATGACAGACAGACGACTCAGCTTTCCTGCTTGAGCGAGTGGGTGGATTTTAGTGCCATTCCCCGAGGTGGGCATGGCCGGAGGAGAAGCAGATACTTCTGGGGGCTGGCAGAAAGGGCATAACCACTCTGCTCTGGGCATTTGAAGCCTGAGATGCCAAGCGCTACCAGCACCAGAGGGCTGGGGCTTCCACACAGGTTGAAACAGAAGAGGTGGGTTCAAAATGACGGGGCAGGCACACGCATTTCTTCCTCTTCCTGAGTCTCACTTAGTGCCCGTAGAAGAATGAATCACCACAAGTGAAGAGGATGGGACAGCTACCCTCAGAGAACGTCTCTGGAAGGACGTTCACTGGTCAACACAGCGGACGCACCTCAGCCCTCAGCTAGAATGTGGGCAGAGGGGGTGGCCACCAAATGACACCTCCCCCGAAAGGCAGAGCCCAGGTGGGGACGGGGTGACAGAAGGGCTGTGCGCAGAAAGTCCCTCGCACAGAGGGAAAAGCAGCACGGGCCGACAGGGCCGCCCTGCAGGGAGTCCAGACAACACCTGGGCCTCCGTCATTCTGGCCTTTGACCCAGCAGCCACGGGTCGGCAGGCCCGCCACCTAAAACAGGCGGAGCGAGACACAAACACACTGCAAACAGGCAAATGAAAAACTGACCAAAAAAACCCACAGAGAGATCATCCACGTGGAAAAAACACCTAAGAGTAAATAAAAGTAGAATTTGAACAGAACACCAAAATTACCGACGAAGATCCTCAAACAGGTTCAAGAAAATGCCACTTCTGAGAAAGCTTGGAAATTAAAAGCATAATACTTTAAACAACAAGCTTGATACTCAGAGTGAACAATAGAGCCGAGGGAATTTTCCAGAATATGAGGCAAAATGAAACAGACTTTGAAAGAACAGGTGAGGTAGGAACACAATCCGGGAGGACACAGGGCCCATGAAGACACCCCCAAAAGACAGAACAGCACACCAAGAAGAGGGGAGTGCTTTAAAAAAAGGGGGATTATACAAGGCCTGTCCAGAAAGTATCCAGCCACATAAAGTGAAAAACAGACACTTATTGAAGAAGACGCAGAAAACATTGTACATGGGACACTGGCGCCTCAGTCCCCTTCAATGTAGGCACCTGGGACCTCACCCAGTGCTCTCAGTCACCATCAGCTGCCGCGACGTGTCTTCCCAAATCTCATCAACAGTCTGAAATCTCTTCCCTTCCAAGTTGATTTCTGTTTGGGGAAAAGCCAGAAGTCGCAGGGCACCAAGTCTGGGCTGTAGGGGGGCTGAGTCACCTGGGTGATTTGCCGTTTCGCCAAAAAACTCTGCACGAAGCGTGATGTATGAGCAGGTGTGTTGTCCTGATGAAGCTGCCAATCATCCAAATAATTTCTCCGGAAGAGTGTTCAAGCTTAATGCCAAATTTAATGCAGATGCATTGCTCTACAAACTCAGTCATTTTGAATTTGATATGCCACACAGTACACATGCTCACTCAACTGCGTCTACCGCCCCCAAGTCCGCTCTCCTCGGTTGTCAGGTTACCGCAACGTCCACAAACCGTTCTCGTTATATTACCAGTGGCTGGACTTTTTCCGGGCAGACCTCACGCTTGTTTTCATTTGAGGAAGGGTTTATACCTTTAGGTTGAAGAGTCCTCAGAAGGGGCCACAGCCAGATTCCTCGCTGCAAAACTTCACAGCCTCAACAACGTGAATTTTTAGTTTGCTCACTGTGAATTTTTGTAGTAGCTTCCACTCTGTGAGGTATTGCATTAAAGTATTATTATTTATTATTTATCTTGATTCCTAAGTTTTTCTGTCGGAGGTGATGGCCTCAGTCCCCTCACCCTAATCCCAGCCCTGTTACCTGCCAGGCGGCAGGTACTGGAGATAAACTAGTAGTGACCTTAAAGGAGATAAAGAGATGATCCCAATAACTTCCAGACACATTAAAATGGCTCATCCACAAGGAATAAACTCAGTCTGGCACCAGACCCGTTATCAGAGACGCAGCTTGAAGATGATGCCTTTACAAGTACAAGGGTGTGCGTGGTTTTTCCTTCCTGTACTCCCAAACTGCGCTTCCCAGAGAAGGTGTGAGAACGGTATTCCAGTTCTTGGCTGTGTCGGCTAAGGGCTGGTGGGCCTTTTCAGTGCTCTGGCTCTCGTTCTTGTCCACAGTGACCTTGGAGGCCACAGGATACAAGGAGTCTACATAAGCTCCCTGAACCGCTGTGTGCAGCGGAGAACACCTGCAGCCCAGTGGGACGGAGGAACTGGCAGGCTGAGAGGGGATGCGCAGTGAACTCTGTCATGCCACTGATGTCCATCCTACCTGGACTATTACAAGAACATTTCAACTTGGGATCCTAAATCCAGCCAGTCTGTCGAGTAGGAGCACAGAATAAAAGCATTTTCAGACTTTCGAAGAACAGAAAGTGGGACTCCTAGACACACTATTTCAGGAGATTGTGTAAGGGTGTACTCCAGCAAAAGAAAAGTGTAAGCCAAGAAAGAAAAAGTCAGGATATCCTGAAACAAGGGTGCAACCTGAAAGAATGTTCTAGATTGGAGCAAGACAAAGACACTCCGAGAGAGGACTTCAGGCAAAAGAGACACTGATGACAAAAGAGGCGATGTGAATGAATGGGAGGACGTGTGAAAGGCAGGTGATGGAGGGTAAAAAGAGGAAAGTCTGCCTGAACCCGATGCCAGAAAAAAGGCTTCACTGCGTGACACACAATGTGTCACGGGGTCTGCTGGAGGCACAGAGGATGCAGTGGGACTCCAGGGCGTGATCAGACTCTCCAGGGAGCGCTAGTCTGTAGTCATAATAATGTGACTGTAGTTCATTTGTCCTGAACTTTGAGAATCACGTACAGGTAAGTGATGGGAGGCGGTCCGATGTTGGCACTGTGGGGACAGCTCTTGGTCATTGAGTCCCAGCCCGGCCTTTAAAGATGAATAAACCAGAACTGAAACGGCACTATGATTTTTCCCAAGGTCACTCAGAGTGGAGCAGGGAGTGGAGGAGAGTGGCCATGGCCCCCGTGTGCCTGCCTGCTTTGTGCCCTGGGCCTCCGTCGTCCCGATTGCCTGGGGTCGCTGCTGCCACACCGGGGCGGGGCCCTGCCTTCTCAGCCAAGGCTGCGCTGGCTCCTGCGGAGCTGACATCGGGCTCCAGCTCCCGCAAGCCTTCCCCCACCTGAGTCTTTGGACACTTCCTCCTGGGAGGGGTGGCTATTTCCTCTCTAGAGAAGGTAACCCTGCCCATCCATGTGTTCTAATCTAGGGCTCAGCTCCTAGAGTTCTCGGCTGCCTCTTGAGAGACTTCCATTTGAAAGGAAAAAGTGGTCAGTGGTGTGCTTCATACAGGTGACTTGTCGAGGCCCCTTAGCTGCACAGCAGTTTGCCGGGCAGGCAGCCCCACGCCTCCTGGCCTGCCGAGCACTCCCGACGGAGTGTGTGGCCAGGCCTGCTGGTCAGCACTGGGCACAGAGGCTCCTGGCTTGTGCAGTGCGTCCCTCCTATGGACGCTCTGAGTCTGAGATTAGGAATGACCCGGCATGCTTGGGTGACAGCTGCCCAAGTGGCTATAGGGTCAGGAGGTCAGCTAGGCCGGTCCTCTGCGTCCAGACCAACGCCACTACCCATAGGCTTCCGTGGAGATGTCTCCTAGAGAAACCGCACCACGCGGTGGCATGATCCACTCCACCTCGAAGAAGCGGACTTCAGGTCCTACCTCACCTCCTCCTGCTGAACCTCCTTCCCTCCCTAAGTTAGTGAGGCTGACAGGAAAGCTGGTCCCCATCTTCAGTGATGCCTGCGTCACACTGGAAACTGAGACCTGCGGTGTGCAGCATCTAGGGTGGCTTCTCCTACACAGGTGATAGCAACCAACAACTAATGGCTACAGAGCAGGGCACACAAACACACACACAGCCTGTCGATGGCCCCTGCGTCGTGCTCCCTCACCAGGCCCAGCAGCTCCAGCTGCCTGAGGGGAAGGCACAGGCGCGGAGGGAGCCAAGTGTCTGCTGAGAAGCAGCAGGTGTGCAGAGCCTGGAACCTCTGGGAGGTGGGCCCAGACTCCGCTGGGGACAGGCCCTTCCACTCCGGCCCGGGTGAGGCAGCATGGCCGGCTGCACGGGTGCAGCTGGAAGTGCCCAGGCCAGCAGAGACTGCCAGGGAATGCCTGCCTGGGTGAACACTTCTCGTCGGCAGCTGTCATCAAGGGCGTTCTGTGCTCAGGGGTGGGCAAGCCCCTGCAGCTCTCCTGACGTGGAGGCAGGCATTGCCACGTTAAGCTGCTGCTTGTGAAGAAGGGCCTTCATTTTCTGCTTCCCTACCCTGGTGTTAGTAAGGAAAGCACATCTCTGCCAAGAATGGTTGACACAGTGAGAGAAAATTCCGAACTCCAGGGTCAGCAGAAAGGGCTGGCGCCCCAGTAATTACTGCTAAATGATCTCTGCTCTGTCTTAGCAGCTTCCTGTAGTGGCAGTAAACAAGCAGCAACTCCTCTGTGGTTTGACTGGTGACCATCCCATCGAACTAGCCCTGTAGCTTTAGCCAATGGTCCTCACTCCCACCACGTCGGGGAGGAAGGCAGTGCACAGGATCCCTGGGCAGCCTAAGGCACCCATGGCCCTAAATTGCCCCAGTGCTCAGCTTCCACGAGGGGAGAGGCCCAAAGGGAATGTCTGCGTGTCTCCAGTGGCTGTGGGGCTCCTGTGCAGGCTGGGCTGGTCCCAGGACTCGGGCTCCGCAGGCACCCGTGGCAGTGGGGCAGGGGGATCGGGAGAGTTCTTAGTGAAGAATTGAGACCGAGCGCCAGGCCTTCAACTTCCCGAGGTGGCCGCTCCCTTCAGATGACAACTGCACCGACTTTCCCAGTTAACTGCCAACGGGTGGGGGAGGGCGCACAGCACAGTGTCTTTATAATTTAAAGTTCGTTATTGGAAAGGGCTCTGCAGCGACAGCCCTCCTTCAGTCATGTCACAGATGCCTTCGCAGAGAAGGCCCCCACGTCCGCGCCGGGAGGTCGGGAGGGATTCCCAGCCGTCCTTCCTCCACCCGTCCCCTGCCCTCCTGTCAGAAAGCTATTTTATCTCTGGGCAGGTTTTATGCCAGGCATATATGACCAGAACACATGAAGGTCTTTCAAATTTATTTTCAATAGCCCTGCTACTCTCATCTCTCTTGAAATACTTAGTGTTTAACTCGTTCTTGCGGCGGCTAGCAAAGTCTCGGGTGCAGACAGGTGGCTTTGTAGCAATGGCAGAATGTCACGCCAAGGTAATTGTTTCTCTTTACTTCCTTTAAATAAAGAATAACTAACTGGCAAGTCTGAATGAGTGGGTAGCGCTTCCATCACGGGCTCCGGCGATAACATAAACCAGGAGATCGAATTCAGAGTGGTCCATATGGTCAGCGGACCACACTCCCCACTTTAGAAACTTGCCTGAGATGGATCTACATTCTCCAGCCACTTCTCACGGGCCATGAGACTTCCCGCCTTCCCGAAGCTTTGAAGGGCAGAACTGCCTCCTGACATCCAGCCTCAAGGAGGGTCAGGCGGCTGGGATCCCCACGTGGGACTCTCAGAGAGGGTTGCAGAACTGGGCAGGGGGCAGAGACAGGCACAAGTCTGGGGAGGAGGAGGCAGAGAGAAAAGGCAAGGAGGGGCAAAGCTGCTTGAGGTCAGCAGGGAGGTGAGTGCATGGGACAAGAGCAGAGAGCGCAGCACCCAGACGAGAGTGTTGATGGGTTGCTGAACCTAATGGAATCCACCCCCAAACCTTGGGCACTTAGCTGCAAGTAAATCACCTGGAGCTCCAGATGTGGACAGCCCTGATTGGTCTGTGTCTGGCACCAAGGGGCGGGCCCATCAATTTCTTTATCTGGTGAGGCCTCATTCAGGGTTACCATTCAGCCAACTTGGGCCTTAAAGGAACAGTGGGCTAAGCACTTGGTTTAGCTTAAGTTACTATCTTATACCAGTGCTCACATAACTCTCAGAAATGATTTGAGACTGAGAACAAAGTTTGTTTTCCCTCCTCCAAGCATTTTAAGCAGATAAGACATAAATATTCATGAGTGATAAGAAAGCTAGCTAGAGAGACATTGTGGTGAAGAAAATGATTCTGTGAAAGTTTTACAGCTCAGCCACTTCCTCTTATCAGAAAAAAACTGCATCAGACGTGAGGTCCGCCGTCCTGGCCAGCGGGCATCCACTCTCTGAGGAGAGAGAAGTCTCCATCCCACAAGCCCTTGCACCACGTTTTCCCTCGTCCCCTCCCCTCCCCCCTCCCCCCATCACCGTTCCTCCATTCAGGAGCCAGAGGTCATTCTGTCTGTGGAGGGTGGGCCTCACTGACCACGTCTGTGGAACTGATGGAGTGATCTTCAGATGTAGGTACACATATTAAAACTACACTTGGAAGGTTGATTGATAAGTTCCTTCTTGTGTCCCAGCATGAACCCCAGGAAATGGCTGGATGAGGTCAGGAACCACGCTAAGCCTGGGTCAGGAATACTCAGTGCCTGGGGCGGCGGCAGGGGTGGTAGGGCGGGGGGGTGTCATGGGATCCTTCAGGTGAATCAGCAGAAGCCCAACTGACCTGCCTGAAGGTTATAACTATGACCTTGGCCTCTTTGGCAAAGTAACACCTGGGGCTGTGCCTGGCACATAGTATGTGCTTAGTAAATCATTTGCACTATTGAAGATTTTTTCATGTTCTGCTGCTGACAGACTAATACCATTGATATGCGCATGTTTATCCACTGTGTTTAAAGTCTGGTTTAAAATAAGTTCAAATAACTCTATCAGTGAGAATGAACCACACAACCAATTCCACAATATTTTTCTCTTAAATTCAGAGAGGTGGGTGCAGCGAAGGGGGGCGGGAGTTGGGGGGAGGGAGTTAAATACAATCCTAAAATCTGCTAATAGCTTAATTGGCCTATAAGAATTTTACTCTGATTTCTTAGGAGAGGGAGTGAAACTTCTCACACATAGTCAGCACGCAGACCCACCGTTTTCTCTCTTGCTCTCTCTGCTACCATAGCAAATCTCATTCCTTCCCTCTCTGTGCAATAGATGGCCATCATGGTGGGCACTGATGTCCTGCTGGTTTCCCTGCTCGAGGACTTCTGTACCTCCATTGACTCCTCCCAGCAAACCTGTGGGGATGGGGCTTACAGCGTCCCCACCTTGCACAGGGGGAACTGAGGCTGGAGAACACATGTGGCTTGCCCTGGACCACAGAGCCGGTCAGCCCCAAGGCTGGGGATCAAACCGTTTTGTGGGAATCCTGATCTCAACCAACGTCTAGTACTTCCCTCTGTGGAAGCTTCTGGGTGACAGACTTGTCTGTTTAAGGTTTTGTCTGCTTCTCTTCCCTGAGTGAAGAACCTGCTGAAATTTTAATGGGTGACAACTTTACTGAAAGCATCTTCTTCAAACTTTATCTCCAAAAGTCTGCAAGGTCTTTTTTTTCCCCCTGAGAATTGCCAGTTTTCCAGAAAATTCAGAGAGAAATTTGCCCAGATCACCAGTAACTCTCCTTGCGGGTGCTGAAGCAAACCTCTCACTGGGGTCATTTCATTGTGCTTTGTGCTTTGAGTACTGAAAAGGTCCGACTGTCTGGCTTATGTGACTTCCACAGTGATGACACCCAGGCAGGTACAAAACCACTGACACCGGTGGAACAATTTTCTCTTCCTGATTCTCAGCCTGGCAGACGTGACTGTGTGAACAAGCTGCATTGGGAGCAAGTGATGCCCCTGCATTGAAGGCCCCTGCTGAGTCCCACCCCGCGTCTCAAGCTCCTCCAAGGTTCTGCTGGTGGAAAACTCGTGGGAATGAACCACGTAACCAGTCCCACGACTGTTTTTTCCTCTTCAAAGGTACGCTGTGTGACGCCCACTCTGTGGCCCCAAACAGGTTTAGACTCGCACAGCTGCCTCCATCCTCGAGACCCATGACATGGCGGTACACACAGACCTTCTAGAAGGACTGTGGCTGCACATTTGAAATTCTGACTTTCCCGGTGAGACACAAGTCGTCTGCCTCTGGTCTGCTTCGCTCGACAACTCCGGCTGGAGCTGCAGGAATGAGCGTCCATGACCGCCGTTACGGGCAGGGGATGAATAATGCATTTTCAGGACACAGCCTTATTTCGTTGCAGTTATAGAAGGCGTCCCCAATATCACAGGCCTGCGACTTTAATCTTAATTTCTTCTGTGGTTTTCTCTCTTTAAGATTCTCCATTGATCCCCTGAGTCGAGCAAATGTGTAGTTTATTACCCGCCTGATCAGCAGTGGCTGAGTTCACCCGAGTTGCCTCATCTGTTTCCATGCATTAGATCAGGACAAGATTTTAATTTTTCATGAAGAGCAGAACTGTGGCTTTCCACACGGCCAGAAAGCTGGGGTGATTTGCTCTCACACGCTAATGCGGTTTCAGCTGGAGCTCCCGAGGCCTGTGAGCTGCCCTGAGTGCGGCCTGGAAAGGACGCTGCCTTCTCGGTTGGAGTGAGTGGGGGTGGGGGGACGGGGGGTGCACTGCCCCCGTGCGGTGCAGAGACAAGCCACATCCTACCCACAAGGCAGCCCATGGTGCCCTCGAAAGACATGGATAAAAACCATTTTTTTCACTCTCAAATCTTTCAACATTTTCCATGTAGAGTGAACTTATTTCCATAATTCTTTAAGCAAAATAGAAATTTCAAATGCTGGGGATAATACCCCGAGATGTTTAAACAAAATAAAAATGCTGAGAAATGTCCTGAACTCCCTGTTACCTGTCCTCTTATGTTACTGCCTTCGCAGTACACTCACCGCTTCCTGACACTCCGGTTTGCCCGCTCGCTACTCGTCTCCCTCCACTGGACTGCCGGCCCCATGAAGACGGGGGCTTCTGGGACAGGTGACCGCAGGCCCCAGGGTTTGAACCAGCACCAGGCATACAGAGGAGCCAAATGAGTGCTTGCTTGGATCAGTGAATGAACCGGGAGCCACCAGCCCGAGTCCAGCCTGACCCTGGTGATGACGAAACTGTGACAGGGTGCGAGGCCTCTCGGACCCCCACTTTGTTTGAATTCAGAGAGAATGATACAATAGCCAAAAATGGAACCTGCGCGGTTCTTTCTCAGCTGATGGACGGCCGAACAAAATGCAGTACGTAAGACCGAAGTCAGCCCACAAAGTCACAGAGTGTTTGAGTATGTTTATGTGAAGTGCCCGGAAGAGGCAGATCGGTAAAGACGTAAAGAGGGTTAGCAGTTGCCTCGGGCCTGGCTGGGATGGGGGGGCACGGGGTGCCTGCAAATGGGCATGAGGTTTCCCTTGGGGGTGAAGGAAACCTTCTAAAACAGGATTGTAGTGATAGTTATACGGTTCTGTACATACAGTCAAACCTCACTTCTCTCAAATGTCTCGTTTCTCGAACAGTTCGGCTCCTGACCTAGTTGTTCATGGAAAAAATGAACAAAACTTCGGGTCTCAGTCCTCTACCTGACACCCCTCTTCTGCTGACGCCTGTGTAACCAGTCACACGCCTCTCAGGAGACAAAGGAGACTCGGCTTTTGAGCGGATCGCTTCTCAAACAGTTTCCTGGAACAAATTAAGTTCGAGAACTGAGTTCCACTGTATACTAAAAACTTTGAATTGTACAGGAAACATGAATGAATTTTATGGTGTGTGAACTGTCCTCAATAGAGTTGTTTTAAAAATGAAATGCTCAGATAATCTTAAGAACAAAGCCTTGGGTCTGCTGACCACAGAGAAAGAGTTCTGGGCCAACTGGAGAGAGACGACATCCAGACCCAGAAAAGCGGCGAGGCCAGGCCGGGGGCACATGACTGGGGTCGGGACCCCCTGCCCTGGTGCTGACCCATCAGCAGAGGCCACAGCCTTGTAAGGACACACCTGGAAAACTGATGAGTGTTCTGTTGACATCATCCCCTGAGAAAAGCGCTTCCTGCCTAGTCCAGTGCTGCAGGCACCCGTCTCAGGACCCCGGCTCTGGCTTGGGAGGTGGAGCGAGGGGAGACTGCTTGACCTGGGGAAACTCTGGCTGCCACTGCCCTCCCCCACGGGCTTCTGAAGAATCGGTTGCACCAGAGGGAGACATAGCAGCTGTCCAGTTCAACAGAATGAGCCGTCCATTGACGACGCCTTTTGAGGAAGGAAGTTCTTTATGCTGCCGTACTTACGACTTCAAGGTCACCTGAGTTCTTTAAAGGAGACCTCCTTCAATTTCTTCCTTTTCTTACAGTTTTTTTTTAACCTGGACATGATGCACAAAAGGACCCGACAGAAATAGAACTGAAGGCGTTCTAGAATGGCAAACCACACGGCGACAGATGGCACGGCACCCACAGCATTAACCCTCCGTATCTGGTGGAGATCATTGGGACTCGAATCTGTGAGTCCAAGTACTAGACAGAGGAGTGCTTTGGACTTAGAGCTGAACTTGTAGTCTGTACAGCCATGGAGTTAAGGTTTGCAAGTGGCATCTATGGTAGCAACATAAAGCCATCACCCTTTTTGTGTTTGACCTTGAAGAGGCTTCGGATTCAACCAGAGAAAGATACCATTGCTGGGCTTCTGAACAATGAAGACTTCCAGTATGTCTGCCTGTCGGGTCACAGGCGGGTGGGGGGCGGTGAGACCCAGAGTCCCGGGTCAGGTCTCCCCATGCTCATGTCCTCTGGGGCTCATGGGGCGCCTTGGCCAGGTCTTGGGAGCGAGCTCCATGTCCACCTGCCCTGCACAGACTCTGCCGGCCCTTCCACGTGGTTCGCCTATGTGCTGGGTTCCAGGGCCAGACCCACTTCCCCGGGCACAGCCACCGGCAGCAGTGCAAATGGCTGCAGTCCTGGCAAAGCACAGCTCTGTCCCCGGAGGAGGTGTCCTGGCACAATCCAGAGGCCTGCGCCCTACTGGCCACTTAACCTGAGCAAGTTTTCCTGCCTGAGCCTCCATTTCCCCATCAGTCAAACACAGTAATATTACTGCACGTGAACTTGTGGAGCTGCTGCACAGATGTGGTGCTGACGGCAAGCAGCGCTGTCCAAAACCCCCCCCCTCTGCCCCGCCCTGGCCAGCTCCTCCCTCCAGGGCTGTACACGTCCCTCTCCTGGCTGTGGCCGCAGCCCCTCCCTGGGGACCAGCAGTGTGCCTGTGGGCTGTGAGGGTCACCCCGTAGTGTCTGCTTTTTTGCTACGAGCCAGTGAGAGTGCCTGTGACGGGTGATGGGTTTTTCCTGGGGACGCACATTTTTCTCCAGCTTATCTCCTCAAAAGCAGTCTTAGACGTGGCTGACTAGTGAGCTGTTTTTAAAATGACCGAAGGCCAGGACAGCGGAGGGAACGCCCGCTGGAGAGCAGCCCCCTCCTCCCTCTGCCTCGCCCTCCCCCTCCTCCTCCCAGTCTCTCCTCCCGCCCCTCAGTCACGCTCTGGCTCTGCGCTGCTCTCTCAAAGTCTGTCCTCCCTGCTCCCTCGGGGTCTCTCCTTCTCTCCCTGTACCCCCCCCCCTTTCTCTCTCTCTAGGTCTCTCTCGAGCTCTCAGCGTCCCTCTCTTGCTGTCTTGGTCTCTCTCTCTCTCATCCCTCACCTACCTTTCTGCCCCTTGCTCCCTTTTCTCCCCGTGGCACTGTCTTTATGTCTCAGCCCGCTTCATGTATGTCCACGTGCACACTCAGACCCCAGCCCTCCCTCCCTCCCTCATCCATGAGATGACGTGTGTGTGAGCGTGAGCTAACTCTGTTGTGACTGAAAGTACTCCCAGGGGCAAGCACGTGCCACTTACCACAGGAATGTGTCCACTTACTGATGGGAAGACAGTCACATAGTCCAGTGTGGGAGAAAAGAGCGGTTTGCCGCTTGGAGGGGAGTTTGTCTCCTGCACCCCCCACCCCCTGACAGCTGGGGCTCAGGAACAGCCTGTGCTCACATACAGCAGACCTGGGCCACTTCACCTCCTGCGGCCGCGGTATCTCAATAGCCAGGGACCCTGAGCACAGTCAGCATGCCTGCGGCGGAGTGCGTGTCTGCCCGGCAAACCCACCCTAGACACCAGCTTGTTTGCCGCTGCCCTGGCTGCTCCCATGTGCACAGTTGCTTGGAATGTGCTGACAACAAGTCATTTCCCTCTCCTACAGTGCAGGCAAAGGACCTCTGCAGAGCAGCAAGTTCTGGCCATTTCTAGTTTCAGTTGCTGCAAAACTGAAGTTAAATCAGATTTCACACTCAATGTTCTGAAACCCAGCTGCCGCAAACACCCAATTAGCCAGAAGTGGTGAGGTTTGCCTGTACAGGGTGGGGCAGGGGTGGCGGTCAGCACCTTTACCTGCCCATAAAGGGCTTTCTCCTGCTTCCTCTGAGTCTCCGGGCAGGTGTTTCTTTAGCATCTGCTCCTGGGAGCTGGCTACATGCACTCTGCCTCCTTGCTTTTTCCAAATAAGAAAACCCACGTTGCCACAGCGGGGCTGCCGCAGGGCATACTCTCTGCGGCCACGGAGATGAACTCCTGGCACTGTAGAATGTCCTCTAAATATTTTTTTTCTGGGCAGAGAAATGGCATTACCTGGGGCAGTCACATCTCATTGTTAAGCCAACATTCACAACTACTATCAAGGGTAATATAAATGTATTGAAATCCTTGACAAAGAGATAAAAACAAAAGAGGAGCCAGGAAAATTCTTCAGGAAAAGTCACTCTGCAAATCGTCCCTAACCTGAGATTCGGCCTGAATTGCGCAGCATGTCTCCCTCGGCGATAATAAGAATTGTCACTTAATAAATACAAGGCATTTGCATTAAATGGCTCTCACTGTCTCATTCAGGGTCTCCATTGAGCCTTGTGATGACCACGCAGAGAAAGAAGGGAGGCACCCCCTTTTACGGAGGGACACAGGGACCAGCATGCTGACATCAGTTGGGGCTCGATTTGGGGCGCCCTCATTGATGGCACCAGGCTCTTGTCACTGCACTGTCACTAAGAGACAGTAGACAGTGTCGCAGAGCGCAGTGTAGAAAGAGCCACCGGGAAGTGCAGGCAGGGCAGCGGACACCCAGACAGTCAACGTGACTCCCCTCCTTGGGTGGGGGGCGCAGGGAGCTGGGAGGTCCCCGTGGGCTGTTCGAAGCCACCCACAAAAGCAGGTTTCTCTTGGACACCTGATGGTTCTCCTCGCACGTAAGTGAGTGGGAATATTTCACTCTTCCTTTCTTGGTTAGTCAGGAAAACAGGAATTTAAATTCTATTTCTTAAAAAAAAAAGTGGGGGGGGTGCTCTATTTGTGCACGTGACTTCTCTTCCGGTGTCATCTTCAAAGTTCTGTGCAAGGAGGCCTTTGAGTGAAACTCCCTCCCCAGAAAGCAGTCTTCTCTCTCTGTTTCCTCGCAGATGATGGAGCGGGCGCTCCACCTCAGTGGCGATACCTGGGTACCTCGAGTAAACTGCTCCCCAGAGCCTCAGGTCCTTATTTTGAAATGTAAGACTCCTACCTCACCTGTCTGTGGAGAGCATGTCCTGAGCTGGTGATGTAAACATTTCGTCACAGTGCCCAGTAGATGGCAAGACCCCCCCAAAAAGGAGAGTGCGCCATAGGGGGAGGCTGCTTCCCCCACTGCGGACGCCATGATATGCACCAGGACCCCCACTCGCCATCCCTCGCCAGCTCCCACGGTGCTCCGCCCAGCCTGCCTGGGCCTTGGCCAAGGGCTAGCACCTCGGCCACCTCTGGTCTCTGGAACATCGAGGGAGGCCTGGGTTGGCCTCCAGCCCTGCTGCTGTGGGTCTCGGACCCTCCGTCGCTAACACCTCATGGAGAGCGCCAGGTCCGAGAGCAGCGGTCCGGCTGGCACTGTAATCTACAGATGGGCAATCGGAGGTTCCGAGGCCAGAGGGTTTGTGCCTCGCACAGACAGTTAAGGAACTAGACATCAGACCTCTTCCCACGCACCTGTGTTTTCAAGGACTGGAAGCTAAACTAGAAAATCTGCTGCCATCTATGAAGGGTATATACTTACATAGCTTTTAACTGGTGTTTTCTAGTTTTGATTTTGTTGATACAATTACTTTGTGTAAGTCAGGATTTTTTAGAAAGGCCAGGACAAACAAAAGACGGCGTCTCTCTGGTAAGAAGCCGATACAGATTAACGACGGAGCGCCTCCTACCATGTGTAGGGTGGAGGTTGTATGTTTACCTCTGGGTGAGAAATGTTATTAAAAATGTAGATGTGGAAGAAAAAACTCCCAAACCTTTGCCGATTTCATTCTCAAGGACAGTGAAAACACTGAGGCGAGAGCTTTCTTAGGGGAGTGGGGGTGCGTACCTGGCTGTGAACGCCCACAGTGGGCTTCAGAGGAGGCCCTGCACCCTAACCTTGCTGGGCCAGGAGCTCCTCATCTCCAAGTGAGGCACCTCGCACCCCTCCCACTGCTGCCAGACCCCTAATCCTGCTCCTCTGGTTTCTGGTATCCCTTCTGGGGGTGGCCCATCAGAGAATCACAGAGCTCAGGATCCCCGAGATTCGAGATTGCTGCTGCAGGGCCTGCCCAAAAGGCCACCTCGCCAAGCTCTCCTGAGCCGAAGGCTGGGGCACCAGGAGCGGGCGTGTAACAGGTGTTTGTTAAGCACAGCTAGTACCCCCGGAAACCTGACTCCCTCCTTTCCTGGAGCCCTGTGCTGACACAGGGAGCCACCCAGCAGGCCCAGCAGCACCTGGGACTCGTCAAAGTAACACCAAACTCTGAACCTCTGAAATGAAGGGGCGGGCCCCTCAGGGGAACCCACTTTTAGCTCGCCTCTGGGGAACATGCACCCAGCCTCATCCGCCAGGGAAACCTGGTTCCTGTTCGGAAACTCTCACTGTGCTGAGGGTAGGGAAGAGCCGGGGCGGGGGGGGCAGGGAGGGAGAGGGGGAGAGCCTGGCCACGTGGCAGTGTAACCATCGTGGGCATGTGGCTGTTGACGCAGGGGGCTTCCGTCGAGATGACCACAGGCAGCCCAGACGCAGGGCCTCCGTTCCCCATGTGAGGAACCACTGATGTCTTTGAGGCCTCACCCAGAAGGCACCATCATCTCAGGAGAACCTCAGGCTGAGACCCCTGAAATGTTCCCAGGTGACATCAGCAGCTCGGCAACCAGTGTTGGCTCCGGGGGAGAACTTCCTGTTTGGAGCACACCCAGCGCTCTGTGTCTGGGCAATGGGCATATTGTATGTCACCCCCTGCGGATCCCTTCTATCTCCTCAGCTCCACGTAGCCCAAGGGGGCTCCCCCGCGTTGCCAGCGTGGCCCTGAGCCCTCCCTGAAGGCTGATGAAGGACAAGCAGCCACTCATCACTGGTGTTTGAACAGATGCTCGTGTACACATGACAGGCCCCAGGCTTGCCTCTGCCCTGAAAGCAAGTCTTCAGCCCGCCCGCTGCAGCCAGTGACGCCGTCTCCTGCTTCCCGCCGTGTGCGGGAAGTGCCCATTCCTCACTGACCTCGACTGACTGAGCGGTCGTCGAATTCCCAGCCTCCTCCTCTCCATCAAATGTGTTTCTCTTTTTAAGTTTTATTTAACTGGTTTGGGTGTATTTGTGCCCTATCTTTATGCAAGTCTCCTCCAGCCTTTTTTTTTTTCCTCATTAATGTTTTTGTTTTGTTTTGCATTTCTAAAAAATCTACATGGTACCATTAAAAAAATTAAGGAAGGGCTCCAATGAGAGAGTCTTGCTCAGGTCTCACAGAGTAGCACCAGTAAGCTCTATTCTCACGCTTTCACTTTGCTTCATTTTTTCTATCTTCCTGCCCTTCTATTGAATTAACTGAGTGTTATTCATCTAGCCCCCCTTCTCCATGCCTCTGTGTTAGAAGTTATATTCTATGCCTATTTTTTATATGTTACCCTTAAATTTTTAATGTGCACTTTGACTTCAAATCTAAGGTTTATTAAGGCCCGTTATCTTCTCAAACAACACAAAACCATAAAATGCCTTAGCACTGGCCAATCATTATCACCTCCCACCTCATATTTAAACACTCCAAAGCTAGTCATCGTATTACTGGTGTTTTTCTATAGTCATTGCTGTCCTATATGGGTGAAAATCCATGTATTTGCCTGCTGGCCCTTCTCACCAGGGATTTTTGTGTTCTGTCATTAACTTCAGGGTTCGACTGCCTTCTTCCTAAAGCATGTCCGTCAGTAGTTATTTCAGAGAGGGTTCGTGAATGACAACCTCTCAAATCTCTGTCTGGGAGTATCTTTGCCCTCACTCTTGAATAGAACTCTAAGCTGACTATTTTCCCTCCCAATTTGGAATATATGATTCGGCTGCTTTCTAGTCTCCACTGTTGCAGATGCAAAGTTTGTGATCAGTAGCTGTTCCTCCGCAGTCTATCTATTTTTCCTTTTTGGTTGCTTTTTATCTTTGTGCTCCGTAGTCCACTGTGGTGTAATTTGTATTTGTTCTGCCTGGGACTTGGGGCACTTCTTCAGCCAAGGAATGTATATCTTCCTTTAATTCTGGGAAATCCTAAACCATTATTACTTCCAGGATTTCCTCTACACCATTTCCTGGATACTTTCCTATGGACCTCCTTATTCTCTTTTCAAAAATCCTAACAATATATTTTAATAAAATCTCTTAACAATATCTTAATATTGTCTCTCAATATCTGCTTTACATTTTCCATCTTTGTGTCTCTCTGAATTCTTTTCTGAATAATTTCCCCAGAGCTATCTTCCAGTTTAATAATTCTCTTTTCAGCTATGTCTAATATACTTTTTTTCACCCATCCACTGAGTTATCAATTTTAATAACTTTAATCTTTAGAAATTCTACCTTCCCAAGTTTACCTGTTTTTCCCCTCCTTAACTCTGTCTTTATACTTCTGTCTTTCTTTACTATTCTAATAATTTCAAGTGTGAGTTTTTAAGCAGTCTTTTACACTGTTCTACTATCTGAAGATTCTGAAGGACCTCACCCTCCAGTGTGTGGGTCCCTTAACTTTTCCTCACGGCAAGTGACTTTTTTGTGATCTGCAGTTTTATACTTTGGGCTCAGGTTTTCTTTTTTCCCCGTGGGCATCCCGTACATTGTGGCATGATGGTATTTTTTTGAAATTAATGTGTTTCTTTAGATGCATTTCTTCTAAGATCACTAGTGTTTTTACTGATCTGGGAACTACCTTCAACTTCATTTCTAGGGTTAGAATTTCAGCACCGTGTAAGTAGTGTAAATTTAGCTGCCCACCCCACCGTGATCCAGCAGACCACAAATCACTGGCCCAGGAGGTAAGCTTTTCTTAGTGCCGGGTAGCCCCCCAGGTGTCAGCCTATGCGGAGGCCTATGCTGTGGTGCAGAAGCTGCCCAGCAGGGATGCTAAAGCCCCTGCTACCACCCCTGGGGGCGCAGAGCCAAACTGCACAGTGTCCCCTGGGGCTGCAGGGTGCTGGGACATTGGCTCATCTGCTCATGACTGCCTTTGAGAGTTCTTTGTTCATTTTTGGCACCTAGGAATTCCCCTTACCTTCAGGTTCACCCATCTTCCAAAAAAAAAAAAAAACTAACTAACACACACATGCTTTTTCTCGCTGATATTTTAGCCGCATTTATATGTTTGGAGTGAGGATGGTGGAGGGGCCTGGTGTCAAATCAGGTCACCCGTCTGTCAGGAACATGTTTCCTTCCCAGGTAAAAACCAGCCCCTCGCCAGCTATTGCTTCAAACGCCGCAGAGTTAGAACAAGGAAAGCTGCAACGGTAAAGAGCAGAGCGCTAGCAGCCCTACTGTGTGCCGAACACTGCTCTAAGCACTTTAGCCGCACGATGACATGTGCTTTCCACGACAGCCCTGTGAGGTAGGTATTATTATCCCTTTTACAGGTAAGGGAACTTACAACAAAGGGGTCGAACACACGCAGTAGCTTCATGTGAAGAACTAAACAGCAGCAGGAAGAAGGAGAAATGGAGGGTGTTTCCGCTGCCCTCAGTGACAGTCTTGCAACTTTTATCTGCCACTGAGGCCTCAGAGTTGGGTCATCCGACTGAAGGTGACACTCGTGGTGATGTCTTTCTCTAGACGCTGTGTCTTGCACTTATGAGATTTTATTTCCTTGAAAGTGTTTGTGGTGCGGCATGGCCTGGGAGGGAGCCCGGTGAATCGCCAGTGCACACCGGCACGCACGACTCACACGGGAGACACAGCACTTGCAGGCGTGTGTGGACACCCTGCCAGCACAGCTCGCGCTGAGTGGTAGCGGGTTTTGAAGACAAATGTTCGACAACTGCGTCCTCGGACCTTGTGGGATTCCTAGCACAGGTTTTGATCCGCGGAGTCTGAATTTCATGAGGCTGCAGCGTGTCTGAAAACTGAAATCCCGACGCTGCTTTGAAGAGCGTGCTCTGGTTTATGCACACGTTCATTTCCTTTCCAACAGTTAAAGGGGGGAGGCCTGTGGCCGAGCCCGGAGAAAGTCCACCAGTGTGACTGTGCCCTGCACGTGCCGTCCCGAGCACAGAGAGGAGCAGGTTCCCCATCAAGGCGTCTCATGCAGATGCTCTGATCGACCCGGAAAACAAACTGTGTTTCCTTCCCTCCTCTCAGTCCCTTTAAACTGCAGGTTGCTTTCATTAAGTATTTTGACAGTCGAGCTGTAAACAGCTGTCTGCACTCTGAGGCAGAAAAACCAAACACATCCATGTCAAGTAAACAAAGCGGACAGGAGGATTCCTGCCTGAGCCCATAGCGTCTTGATGGAAATCAGTCTGGGGAGCAAGCCGCCAGAATCATTCATGAGGAGGGTCAGCACAAAGGCTAGCCCGCTGGCACACCGGCTGGGACTCAGGGACTGCAGCTGACGTGAGAGACGGGAGGCGCGGGCTCCTAATGAGCAAGGCTGGGGCCTGCCCTGCCCCTGCAGGCACCGGCCCGGCTGCAAGTGTGTGTGTGTGGGGGGTTGTTTCTGAGCTCCCAGAGAAGCTCCACAGCTACTTCTTGGGCTGTCCACCACGACTGTGGTGAGAGAGCAAGGGTCTCAGGCGTGGGGGTCACACCTAGGAGGCAGCTGTTCCTGTCAGTGAGGGGAATGAAGTGAAACTGGAACACGGGCCCTGGCGAGTAAGCACTGTGGGCCACACCGAGAGCAGCAGCCCTGGATGTCTCCAAGGGGTGAGCAAACCTGTTTCCGTCCAGCCTCGTCCCTTTGCACGGCGTCCCTATGCTGTGATACTACACATTCCCAGGCCTTTTACAAAGCACCAAGCGGCCTCTGGTGCTTTATGGAGAAGTTAGGTTCTTCCTAAACCAGAGCAGGACGGTGAGTCCCGGGGACAGGAAATCTTCTCAAACGTCGCTTGATGGAGGAAGAGGTGAGGGGACACAGGATGGAGCCCGGCGGTGGTTCTGGGGGCACGGTAAGGAGGAGAGATTGCCATGGAGGCAGAGGCACCTGAGGATTTTTCTGGAAGCCCCTTTGCACAGCACAGCCACTGCTCTAAGGGTTGTGTTTTTGGAGGAGGCACCGCAGAACTTCTGGGAGGACGTGGGCCGTGCTCCCCACCATGCCTCGGGGCCACTAGTGAGCAGGCTGGCTGCCAGGGCTGCAGACAGACCCCACAAGCCAGAGACGAGCCCCCTGCCCAGGCCACGGAGTGCAGGTGCCACAGAAGTTCCCCGTGGATAGATTCTTTCACATGACTCTCCTTCCTCGCCACCTTCCTCTACACCCTGGCTTTCCTGAGAGCATCTCCTGCTTTAAAAAAATAACATAAAATTTAACAGCCACGTTCAACTGCGCCTTCCATTTAATGAGTGAGGAGGAAATATCAGCAGGCAGAACAGGCAGGTGCAGAGACTCCTTCAGGCGCAGGAAGCTCAGGCGTCCCGGTCTGAATCACATCCTAAGTTGATCAGAGAGACGTCTGACGTCAGGGTGTGGTGGACTTGGCCCCCTGGTGCCAGGCCAGAGGCCGCCCGCTTAGCACTGCGGGCGCAGGAATGACACGCAGATTCTGGCTCTGACAGAGGCGCGGCGTGCCTTTTCCTTAGGTGCTGCCCAGGAGGCTCACCGTCAGGGACTGAGGCTGCATGAATGGGGGCAGGGAACGGGCCTCGGGACTGCCTGGGCCAGGCCGGAGCGGGACCTGGGTTTCTTCCCCTGCCCCTCAGGCAAACAACAGTAATGTCATCACAGCCAATCACAGCCACAGGGGCTCTTTACTGAGCATTGACTAGGAGTTAGGCAGTGTTCTAAGGGATTTCTAGTTATTATTCTTTTATTATCTTAAAAATTTTTTAGATTGATTTAGAGAGAGAGAGAGAGAAACATCAGTCTGTTGTCCCACTCATTGATGCATCCACTGGTTGCTTCTTGCTTCTTGTATGTGCCCTGCCTGGGGATGGAACCTGCAACCGTGGCCTAACGGGACAATACTCTAACCAACTGAGTCACTTGGTCAGGGCTCCATTTACTACTCCGATGTCCACAGTCCTCTGTGAGGTAGGCTTTCTTGTAGTCGCCTTGCAGGAGAGAATATTCAAGGACGAGACCACCACAAGGTCACACAGCTACTTAAGTGGCAGAACCGAGACTGGGAGAATGAGCCCAGAGCTCTAGGCCCTGCTGCTCCATAGTGAGGAAGGGCAGGTCTTGGGTAATTCCATGCTGGGCCAGTGTCCTCAGAGCTGGGCTAATGTCCTCAGAGCTGGGCTCGGTGGCAGTGCCTGTGAGGGCTGAGTCCAAGGGAAGAGGTTTCCTTTTCCCCCTGTCAACATGTGTCTTTGTCATTTAGAGGAAGTGCCTACACAATCACCAGCCAGGGAGGTTTGACAGGGAGTACAGGGACTACTCGAACCCCCCAAACTCAGCATGTTCTCAGCACTGACACATATCACATACACACACACACACACACAGAGTGGTGTGGATGGGCGGTGACCAGTCAGACTGGACCCCAGCCATGAACGCTCTGCTCAGCCACATGCGTGCAGACTGGCTAAATGTCAGCCCTTTCCTGGCCGTGTTTTAAAAACCACACACAGGGGGTCGGCTAAGCGCCTCTCATCACATCGCTATCTAACCAGCTAGGAAAATAGCTCCGAGACCAATCGGAGGCTGAGTCTTTGCTGAAATCCCGAGAGGGGTCTGACCATTTGATCAGGGCCTCCTGAGGGTTTCACAAGTCACCGGGCCCTGGAAGGGCCTGGGGGTGTGAGAGGGGCCCAATCTCACAGGTGAGAGGCTCATTCTGCTGCGGAGCCGAGAGAAGGTCGGACTCCCTCACCAGGGCTTCGGGGCCGGAGTCTCAGGGGGGCGCTGGCACCGACCACAGTTGCCAACTGCTTCCCCCAGTTCACACCCAGGAACGCAACAACCCAGCAGGTTTCACTCCAGCTTCAGATGTGCTATTCATAACAGTGACAACTTATCTTTGCTTCAGTGAAGCACACCCTTACATGATTTTAAATTCTTTCTGCAACTGAGCTGGGGCTCTGCTGATTAATCCCATGTGGGGGACTCAGGGCCTCTGACAGGCTGCCAGGGCCACGCCGCCCCACGCCGCCCTCTCCCCCCTTTGAAGTCCTCAGGCGGCAACGATCTGCACCCACCCCCTCCCCCCACACATGTTTTAGCTGGATCACGGGATTCTGGGAAGGCAGGGCCTAACTTATGCCCTCTCAAATTCGGTTTGACATACATTGGTTTGATCAGCTGATATGTATTCACTGCCCATCCTGTGCAAGTCTTCTCTTTTATTTCCTTTTTCTCACCTCTCATGGGCCAGCCAAGGGCCAGGGATGGAGAGGCCACTCCAGAAACTCTGAGAGCATTGAGTAAAGACCCCTTCCACCGCAGGCAGGACTGGAGAGGGAGTTGCGATGTTGGAGGGCCTTTCATCTCGTGGGTCTTTTCCTTTGCTGATAATGGGAGCAGAAAATCGGTCGTGCTTGTAGGCTGGGAGCATTCTTTCTTATTGCCGCATCTTGTGCCAACCGCCACAACCGGCCCTGGCAGGGACCTCCTGGGCCTGGCCCTCGGGAAAGGGCGCCGTGTGGCCCTTTAACTGGGTCTGGGCGGCAGGCAGACGGCACCTTCCACCTTCCTCCTCTCCCTCTACCTTCGCACGTTCCCTTTCATGAACTCACATGACCCTCCCCGTGTCTCTGCAAGAAAAGCCGAGCCCTTACTTTGCAGAGAAAGCACGATCTTCACGACGGTTCACTGACTTGTCTCCACTTTGGACACCACTGAGCCTCAGGCAGAGTTGACGCCGTAGTCGGCACTCTCTGAGCCTTGGTCTTCGGCTCGTCACACTGTGTGACTCTGCCACACCAAGCACAGGGTTATTAATGAGACCAAGGTCGGGGGTTCAATTCCCTCCTCAGAAGAAGCCCTTTCCCACCCTGTGTTCCCAGAATGACCCTCCAGGCAAAGCTCTGGTCCCAAAGGGTCCAGGTCAGAGCACACACGTCCCCTAGCAGCAAGCAGGCCCAGCTCCCGACCCTGGGGGTGCTGTGCCATCTCGGAGCGCAAAGGCCAGCATGCAGACGTGCCAACAATGAACGCGTCAATTCTCCCAAGCTTGGAATGCTCTCTGAGGCTATTTTTACAAAGTACCCGTGTTATACATAACTGATTAACACAGTCACCTTTGAGGATATAAAAGCTGACACGATAACCCAACCCGTTTCCGAAAAAGATTTCCTAATGGCTAATTCTCCTCTCTAACCTTTCTGGTTACAGTAGGCGATCCTGTGCTAATTTAGCATAATTAAATTCTCCAAACGACATTGCCCAGGAGAGAATAGATGGGACACACAGTGGGAAGCTGTTCCGTTTCGACATTCCCGTACAGCACAGACATCAGCAAGACTCGTGCTTGCTTCGTTAAAGTGCAGGCTTTAACTTTTGATTTGCTTGGCATCTAGAGGAGGGGGGAGATGAAAGAGAGACTCTAAGTGCCGTGTGATGCTGGCCATCACTCACAGGGGGGACTGAGCTCCCGGGAAGATGGAAAGGCAGGGCCGCCTGCAGCCCACACACGTGCCCCTCCCAGGGAGCCGCAGGGGCGGTGGCGGGCCGGCGGCAGGAGAGAGTGATGTCCGCCAATCAAAACGCACAGGGAGACACGGAGCAATTTGTTCCACAGTTTATAATTTTAAGAAAAAATAAACACCAAGGACCAACTTTTCCTTTGCTGATAATGGGAACACAAAATTGGTTACATTTGTAGGATCAAAACATTCTTATTGCCTTATCTTGTACCAACTGCCACAACCGGCCCTGGTAGGAACCTCCTGGGCCTGGCCCTCGGGAAAGGGTGCCGTGTGGCCCATTAACCAGGTCTGGGTGGCAGACAGATGGCACCCTTGAAACCTAAGGAGGTGGAACAGGTGCGAATGAGGCTATCCAAAAGGCCCTGGGTAGGTAGCATGGGGTCTATTTTTAGGAAAGTCGGAAATGAAGCAATGCCTTAAAGGGCATCTTTGGAGGCTGATTTAGGCCAAGATTAGTAAAATTACACCCTCCTCCTCCCCCAAATAGTCCATGCCCTGATCCCTGGAACCCGCCAATATGATGAGGTACCATTTCTGAGATGATGTTGTATGTTACATGGTATTGCTAAGGGATGAGTTGTGTTCCTCGAAAAGAGATATTGAAGTTCTGACCCCTTGTACTGGGTCTTTGCAGAGGAGGTCACCAGGATGGGCACTAATCCAAGGGGACTGGTGACCTTATGAGCAGAGGACTCAGAGGAATAGACAGATACAGAGAACAAACCGAGGGTAGCCAAAGGAGAAGTTGTTTGGGGGCTGGGTGAAAAAAATGAAGGGGTTGCGAAGTGGTACAGATTGATTTGTATCATTAAAGATTCATTTTCAAAAGTGGCAAAGGCCACACAGGTAATTCTTTTTTAAAATATAGTTTATTGATTATGTTATTACAGTTGTCCCATTTCCCCCCTTCATTTCTCTCCACCCTGCACACCCCTCCCCCATCATTCCCCCCTTTAGTTCATGTCCATGTGTCATAAGTTCTTTAGCTTCTATATTTCCCATACTATTCTTGCCCTCCCCCTGTCTATTTTCTACCTACCGTCTATGCTACTTATTCTCTGTACCTTTTCCCCCTCTCTGCTCCTCCCACTCCCCTGTTCATAACCCTCCATGAGTTCTCCATTTCTGTGGTTCTGCTCCTGTTCTAGTTGTTTGCTTTGTTTTAGGTGTGGTTCTTAATAACTGAGTTTGCTGTCTTTACTGTTCATATTTTTTATCTTGTTTTTCTTAAATAAATCCCTCTAACATTTCATATAATAAGGGCTTGGTGATGATGAACTCCTTGAACTTGACCTTATCTGAGAAGCACTTTATCTGCCTTTCCATTCTAAATGAAAGCTTTGCTGGATAGAGCAATCTTGGATGTAGTTCCTTGCCTTTCATGACTTAGAATACTTCTTTCCAGCCCCTTCTTGCCTGTAAGGTCTCTTTTGAGAAATCCGCTGACAGTCTGATGGGAACTCCTTGGTAGGTGACTGTCCCCTTATCTTTTGCTGCTTCTAGGATTCTCTCCTTCATTTTAATCTTAGGTAATGTAATTATGATGTGCCTTGGTGTGTTCCTCTTTGGGTCCACCTTCTTTGGGATTTTCTGAGCTTCCTGGAAGTCTATTTCCTTTGCCAGATTGGAGAAGTTCTCCTTTATTATTTGTTCAGATAAGTTTTCCACTTGTTGCTCTTCCTCTTTCCCTTCTAGTACCCTTATAATTCAGATGTTGGAGAGTTTAAAGATGTCCTGGAGGTTCCTAAGCCTCTCCTTACTTTTTTGAATTCTTGTTTCTTCATTCTGTTCTGTTTGGTTGTTTCTTTTTTTCTTCTGGTCCACCCCATTGATTTGAGTCCCAGTTTTCTTTCCATCACTATTGGTTCCCTGTGCATTTTCCTTCATTTCACTTAGTGTAGCCTTCATTTTTTCATATAATTTGTGACCAAAGTCAACCAGTTCTGTGAGCATCCTGATCACCAGTGCTTTGAACTGTGTATATGAAAGGTTGGCTATCTCTTGGTCACTTAGATGTATTGGCTCTGGGGCTCTGATCTGTTTTTTTGTCTGTTTGTTTGTTTGAGCCATTTTTTTTGGTCTGGTCATGCCTGTTATGTATGAAGAGCAGATCCATAGGTGTTCACCACGGTGGGACAATCCAGTTGCTGGGTTGTGATGCTGTATGTGGGGGCAGGGTCAGAGAGGGAACAATGGCCCTTGCTCCACTCTTTCCTGGATTTCAGTCCCTTCTGCCACTTCCCACAAATTGGGCCTTTCTGATGCTGGTTCCTGGGGGTGGGGGTGGGCTTGTGTACGTTCTAGGACCCTGTGGACAGTTCTCTCCAATGAACTCTCCTGTGAGACTGTGAGTCTTTCCTGGCACCTCAACCCCCACAAGTGTTTTCAATCAGTGCTCTTAGGCTTTATTTCCTGGTGCTGGGGCCCTGGGTTGTGCAGTCTGTCTTGCTACCCATTTTCCCCTGGTTTATCTGTGCATAAATGTGTGACCAAAGTCAGCCAGCCGCCTTGCGCGCCTCACTGGGTCTGCTCATTGCCTCCCTGCACCCAGGGTCTGCCAGTCGCCGCCCATGTGCCCGGGTCTGCCAGCCACTGCTTTTTCCTGCCACAATCTCTGCCTATCGCTGACTCCACCCCTCTTACCAGTCTGGATGAATGGTTGTCGGGCTTCTATACAGTTTAATATTCTGCTGTTCTGGTTCTGTTTTTGTTTCTAAATTTTTGTTGTCCTTAATTTTGGTTGTGCAAGGAGGCACAGTGTGTCTACCTACGCCTCCATCTTGGCTGGAAGTCCACAAGTGCCCACAGGTAATTCTTAAAAGAGTACATACATTTGTAGCCAAAAACCTATCAAAGACACTCAGCCTCAGACAAGGGCAGCTGGAAAGAGCAGGATTTATTTTGCTCATCAAACTGGCAGAAAAGCTTGGTGACATTCAGTACAAAGGTAAGGAGGTGGGCGCCCAAGCGTGGGTGCTGGTCTCAGCTGCTGGAGCCGAGTGGGCCACGTCGGAGCCAGACATGTCGGCTCGTAGCATCCATTCTGACCAGAAGGCACCGAGGAACAGTGTGCCCCCTACTGACCAGAATGGTGAGACGATGAGTCCCCAATGTTTTAAGCTACCTGGTGTCTGGTACTTTACGGCAGCAGTCCCTGGAAACTAAGGAACAGTTAACCTTATGGTGGGAAGGCGCCCAGGTGGCCTAATGACAGGGGCCCTTAAAGGCAGACAGTTTATGGCCAACGGTGGGCAAGTCAGAGAGACTTGAAGCAAGAGAAGGACTCGGGGTTCTGTCACTGATATGAAGGTAGAGGGTCCAAGTGCAAGGTGATGCACGTGACCTCCAGGAGCAGAGGGCGGTCCCTGGCTCACAGCTGGCAAGAAAGCAGAGATCTCAATCCCACTTTCACAAGGAATTGAATTCTGCCAACAACCTGAAGGATCTCAGAAGTGGGTTTTCCCCCCAGAGCCTTCAGACAGGAGCCTGGCCAGGCCAATGCCTTGACCTTCCCTCGTAAGACTCTACACAGAGAATGCAGCCAAGCCCACGTGGATTCCTAACCTACAGAGACCTTGAGATAACAAATCGGCATTGAACTAGTGGCTACATTGGTGGTGATTTGTTATAGCAGCAGGAGAGAACTAATACAGTCTCAGAGTGTCACTAGCTCACTCCCTCTTACAAGGGTGATTTAGAACTGAGTCAGAGCCTTTGAACATGATCACAGATAAATCTCCCTCTCAGATTCAAACAACGTGACCCACAAAGCAGTGCCAGAAACAAAAACAGATGCTGGTTGTGAGCAGCGGGAGCTGGTTGTGAGCAGCAGGGGCCGGTGATACATAACAACTCGCTCTCTGGAGAGGAAAGGGAGGGTGGGCTGCAGGCCCTGAGCTGCAGCACCTGCCAGGTCCACGGTGTGAATGCTCCTGTAATGGCCAGTTTCCAGCTAGCGGCTCACAGGACTTCCGAAAACCGAAGAAAAGGTCCCCTGAAGCAGTGCAAACTGGCTTCAGCACATGGCTGGGGTCCCCAAGGCTGAATGGAGAAACGTGGCCTTGAAGGGCTGTGGACAGGCTGGGCCAGATGGCCTGGCCCCAGCGTGTCCGCCTCCTGTGCAGGTGCTCAGGGCCTTGGCCTCCTCCACAGTCTCCACCCTCGTGCCCCAGACCATGTTAGCCACTCGGGGCTGCTGCTGCTGCCCCTGTGCCAATAACTCCCAAACCCTCTCCAGCCCAGGGCCCTCCAGCGCACCCTGACCCTCCCCAGTCAGCAGCCCGCGTCTCCTCTCCCACAGTCACACCCACCACGGTGACCAGAGCCCATGACCTTCCCCTGAAGACCTGGTCCTCCCCCATGGCTCCCATCTCAGTGGCCAGTGCCTCCACTCAGATGCAAAAGGCAGAAATCCAGGAGTACCCTCGATGTCTTTTTCCATTTTGCTTTGCATATCCAACAAGTTGCCATCTCAGACTGATGTGTGCCTCAAACATAGAAGAAAGCAGGCGAGTCCACCCATCTCTTTGATGTCTACTATTACTCCACTTCCAACTGCTGGCACTGAACTTCTAGATAAGTGTAGTAGCCTCCTTGCTCGCTGCTCACAGACACTCCACAGTCCCCATTCTTCACAACAGAGGAAACCCTTCAAACCTGCAAGTCTTATCATGTCGCATCCCTGATTAAGAACCACTGCTGGCTCACCACTGCTCTCAGGGTAAACCTGACATCCTCAATGGGGGCTCTGAGGGACCTGGTGAGGTCCCACCTGCCTCTCCTGTGTCACCTTCACCGCCCACTCCCTCACTCTCTAAGTCACCAGCTGCTCTCCGCTCCCCCAGAGCTCATCTCCCTCCCATTCCTCCCCCAAGCCCTTTGCTTAAACAACCTTCACGCCCCTTGCTCGGGGAAGCCTTCCTGATTCCTAGACTAGGTCAGGGGCCCACAGTCCTCTGTCCTTCACTGTCATAGCTCTTTGCCCAGTTGCAATCACGCGATTTCCGGTGTGATGATTTGTTTGATGCCTGCTCCCTCCCCACCCTGAAGGGGTGCTCAGTGAGGGCAGGAGCCGGTGGGCATGGCGCTACCAGATCCTCACGATATCATGATGGAGATCGATATCACGATGGCTTCTTGCTGCACAAAGGCAGAATGTATATTTTTTCAAAAAACAGTAAATGAAAAATATAATGTTAAGTGAAAAAATCAGGTTATAGAATCAGATGTACAGAGAGATCACAGTTTTGTCGAAACAGTAGAAGTCCTTCAAGACAGACGAGGTTGGAAATAAATCAGAATGACAATAAAGACTCTGTGGGTGACAGCATGACAGGGCGCCCTTGCTTCTTCTCCCCACAGTTATTGATTCAACTTGTTGTTGTTGTTTTTTAACAAAGGATGTTTTGTTTTTATAACCAGAAGAAAACAACTCTGAAGGGTATTGTTTTGACATATAAGAACACAAGGGGCATCGTGTCTGAAGTCAAAGAAGGGGGGAAGGGCCATCCCCACCCTCCACTGTGGGGTCAGCGTCGTGTCACCGAGCCCCGGAGCGCCTGCAGTGCTCCCTTGGTGCCAGCAGGTCCCCACAGGCTGACCTCTGTGTCCCTGAAGCCACCTGCTCCAGTAAGCGTCTAAAACAAGGGTTTCTGCCTACAGTCCGACTGGCACCGGAGACAGACAGAGACAGCGCCTGTCTTTGCAGCTCCTTCTTAATCGGAGCTCAGCGCAGATTGCTGACCATTCGGCAGCATTTTTATTGCCACGGGAATGAAGATATTTTAGAATAAGTTCTCTCTCGCATTCCTTGGAATGAATTTTTAAAAGAGGGAGTGCATCTCCTACTGCTGCTGATGATTTTTTTTTTCCGAGTGGATGAGAAACTGCAAGGCTAACATCTCGATGATAAAGTAAGGTTCTTCCTAGCAGCTAAGACAACAGAAGGTTGTTTATAATGTTAATACTCCTGAGGTCTGGAATGCGGCATCAGGGCTGCAGAGCAAGGCCTGGCAGAAACAAATCGGTTCCAAGATAACACCCAGTGAACTGCAGCTCCTCTCGACGCCCACAGAGATAGCACCGCCCCGCTTGCTTGGAACTGTAGCCTCCAAGTGGGTTTGCTTCAGGCAAGTACAGAACTGCATAGGGTGGGCAAGGGGCTCCCTGCCAGTCCCAACAAATGGGGTCTCACTGGAGCCTGGAAAGGACATTTAACTTCAGGAAGTCTCCACAGAAGGAAGGATCAAGTCAAAGCTGTCGCCCAAACCCACCTCTTAGAGAAAATGCTGACAAGTATTTTATAAAGAGTAGAATCTGCGTCAGTTCACTTTCTGTCCAGGGGCCTGTGACGTGGGGGGAGTGCGCTCACACTTAGACATGGAGTTTTAGTCCAGGGTTTCCCCCAACTCTGGCTTACCGTCTCGCAGCCAAAGGTGAGAGATTTGATTGACAAGCTGATGAGCCTGGGCCAGGGTACAAGTGTAGGCACAGAAGGTTGACAACGAGCTGTTGTTAGCTTCTTACTCATTAGCACAGAGGAGTTGATTCTACCAGCTTATCATCAGCCTGAAAAGGCGGTGGCTCAACCTGGAGGGGATGGGGGTAAGGACAGGGAAGAGTGGCCGAGCAGGCAGAGAAAGAGGAAAGACTGAAACTCATCTGGGTGCACAAGAGGGACACTCTGGTTTCGGACTCACCGCCTCCCCTGGCAGTCATGTGACCATCACTCTCGCCGGCTTTCTCACCTGTGTAACGAGGGCGTCACCTGCCCAACGGTGTTGTGAGAGCCGCCAAGGCAGAAACGCTCCACGGATTTGAGAGCCAGGTCGGCGCAAAGGTGAGCATCCGGTGAAGGCAGAGCTGTGTAAACATCCGTCTCGGGCCCCAGGACCCAGGACAGGGTTCATCGGATCAGTGTGTGTGGGAGTGATGGAGGCCCAAATTGATCAACGGCACTATCTCTGCAAGATTGATCTGAAATAAATTAGACTGCGCCTTAGAAAGCAGGCAACACGAAAACTTGGCTTTGTTGTTTTGTTAATAAAAATGAACCCTGCAGCAAACTGCACCAGCTTTGTAGAGTTTTCCTGGTCGGGCTACAAAGAGGCTGGCTCACTGGCTCATTTCTGCAGGTCGACCAGAAGGCTGCCGTGGAAGGAGCTCGGAGGCTGCCTTCACCATTGCAGTGGCCTCACGTTCTGAATTTAGAGGAACAGCACAGGTGAAAACAAAAGGACCCAGCAGCAGCTTTCAGAACGCAGGGCTTCTTCCTGCCACCCTCGTACATGCCCACGGGTAGGCTTCCCTCAGATCCGGGAGAGCTGCCACCCGCAGTAGTGGGCGTGCCCATGCCCCCCCTCCCCCAGGGCTGCTCGTCCGCTGAGCCCCCTCGCCCCTGGGCTTCTGGGCACACAGCAAAGACCTGGCCTTGCCCTCAGTTCCTCATGGCCATGTTCTGTTCCCATGGTTGCTTTTCCCGATTTTCTCCTCTGTCCTTCATTAAGAGGAGGCTTTGCCACCCCAGCCCCTGCCTCCTCCTTACTGATCTGCCCATTTTAGCCAGCACCCCAAGTACCCCCTCGGAGAAGCAAATCACTCAGCGAGCGCCAATCATGCCACAGAAACCTTTTAAGGAACTGAGACCACCAAGTGGGAATCACTCTCACTATTCAAACTATTACTGCTCTTAGCTTAGGAATGGGACTCGTGGAGCTTTTACTTGTTTTCTTCTAGAAAGGATGCATTTCATGTCGACAGAGCCCTTCAGTGAAGGACTGCAGTAGCATCTGGGTTGCTAAACACTCTGAGTGCTTCATTACAAATAATAGGCCTAATGCTATAACATACGTAAGCCACCAGGAGAAAAGAAGCCACAGACAGCTGAGCAGCCGGGCAGTCCGTGTGCTGGGCCGTCTCCCCTGTTGACCCGGCGGTGCCTGCGGGTGGAGGGCCCCACCCTTGTGGCTCCTGCTCTGAACCCTGGCAAGGGCATCAGAAGTTGCGCACATGTCTGATGCCTACAAGGCTCCAGGAATGAATGTTTAGTGCAAGTCCCAGATGCCATGGTTTACACACGGAGAGCAAGAATGAGACCTGGTCACTCACCCACACCTGGTCGCCATTGCTAACATCTGCGTGCCCATGGTGTACCGGGCCCTGTGCCACACTACGATTCCATTGTCGCCTGTGATCTCAATGATTACGCTCTGAGGAGGGTGCCGGTACTGTCCCCATTGCACAGCTGGGGGAAGCAGGTTCGCTGTGGCTGGCAGGCTTGCCTGAGGTCCTGGTCACTCGGTGGCGTGGCTGCTCCGTGGGACCCACTTTGTCTGACCCCCCCATATGCACTCCTGGTCAATATGCTTCAGCTTCTACCAACACTCCATTCACAATCACGTGACACAAAGCCACTTGCTGTCCTTGTGCATCAACAAAGCCCACTGACCCCAAGGGACCGAGTGTTAAATCAAAGGAGATTCTGCCCATTGCTGCATAAAAAATTACCTTTCAACCCCCAAGGACTGTGCTGAACACTCCCAGGTGGGGCTACAAGCTCAGGTCATCTAGGTGGCGCCTTCCTGTCAGCGTCATGACGAATTGATGACTCTGGAGTTCGTTATTGTACCTGCTGTCCCTGGCCCTCCCCTCAAACAGGCGTTCATTCAGGACAATCGGCCTTCCCAGCAGAGGTGCAAACCAGACTCAGCTCCCTGCCCAGACATTATCTCCTGCTCCAAGAGAACTGGGAGGAAACGACACATTCTGAAGGCAAACAGGAGCAAATCTGGTGTGTGTGTTCCTGAGGGTGCTGACTCCACGCAGCCCCAGGGAGGCCCTTCTGGAGGGGGACACTCCAGGCTCCGTCCTCCCGCCTCTGAGGAGTCACAGAGGGCAGAGGGAGCGGTGTCAGGGCCCAGGCTGCATCCCACCGCAGGGGGCTCCTGCCGCACTCCTCCTCTGGCCTCAGAAAGCCAAGGAGACACTGAAGAAGCTTTCTGAGCAGCTCCAGGGTGGCGTCTTCTGTGAAAGCTACTCTTACAATGCCTCTGTAGCCACTCACATTTCTGTCACTCGGCCCTCTATCAGCTTCGTCTCTAAGTGGTTTTGTGAACTCAGTGACTGGGCCTGGGATGTATCCCCTGAATTCTGTCAAGGTCAGAAAATATGCCTTCAAGGACATCTTGAGCACAGCCAAGCCAGCTTTGGGCCAGCCTCCTTTGGACCCACAGCCTAGGTGGTCTACCACGGGCCTGTGTCCCTACCGAAGGCCATGGTCAGAAGCCTGAGATGTCCAGCATCTTTCACAGATGAAGTCAGATGTGATCTTTGTCTTTTCGACCAGATCCCGAAGGACAAGAACCTAGCCGGAGGCCCTGGTGCCGGGGCTCCTCTCCCTCCCTGGGGTCAGCCCAAGCACCGCAGGCCCACCACTCCCTGTTCTTGCCACACCCACAAGCCCTCGCTAAGGAGCACAGTCTCAACCACAACTCTGGGCAACATACATGTTCACACATATGCATTTCATATGCATGACTTCCCCTACTCACAGCTCTTTGGACCAGAAGGCACACGGGACCCAAGGGCAGCACAGGAACCCCTTGGAACACAGGGACATGTTCCGAGAGTCACTGGATCCTCACTGTCTCCTCCTCCCTCTCTCTACACAGAGCCGAGCACACAGCCAAACTCGATTCTGACCACTCGGCGCTCCCCACCACTCACCTGGGTCTACTCCATCCATCCCCGTGAGCACTGCAGATTAGCAATCGACACTGGCAGCGAACAGCCAGCCCCGCACAAGGAGAGGCCTGTGGTCTCGCTAACAGGCCTTGGATCTCAACTTGATTAGGGAGACTTGGAACCAGCTGCTGTCCAGTATGTCTTTGCTATTTTTTTTTAACAGAGAGATCTGACCCAGAATATTGTAGGCACTCCTAAGAATTTTACACCTCGGACTTTTACAAAACTTATCGTTCAAGTACGTTTTTATGGATCCAGAGCTCCAGGCAGCATGGGTGTGCTCTTTCATCCCTTGTCCCTCTTTATCAAAAATCACGTATCACAGGCTGTAAAAAGATGAAGATGTACATCCACACATATGCACACACAATGCTTAGACACCTGCACGCCGAGAGAGGAGAGCAGAGGGGTCTGTGTGTGACGTCGCAGTCACCTTAGATGCCAATGGAGAGGAGGAGAGGAGGGAAGGAGCGAAGCAAGGGATTCCGGGAAGCAGGACGGTGCCTCTGACCGTCTCACAGGGGGTGGTGAGCTGCCCTTTTCTGAGCTCTAGTCTGTGATGAGCGTTTTGCTCAGCTGATGCCTAATCTTAAACCTTTAAGCATGGTGTGTGTGTGTGTGTGTGTGTGTGTGTGTGGGCGTGCGTGTTTGTGCACATGCACACACAAGCACAAATGCATACGCAAATACACAGGGGCAGACAAAAGCAGATTTACAGTATTGAGTATATGAAATACAGAGTTTATTCTTATATTATTTATTTATAATTGTATTATTTATGTGTATTATGTGAGCCTGCTTTTGCCAACTCCTGTATCTATATATGAGGGGGGAACCCCCACAGAAATTGAATTTATTTATAAAAAAGTGTGCATTTCTTCTCACACATTTAAACTTCAGTCGGTCACCTCCATTTGAGGTGGCGCACCTGTGAGACCTCTCTTCTGCTCGATGCCCTTAGTGCTTCGGCCGAGTTTTGTTTTGGGGGAACAAAAACATTTTGGGAACATCCCCAAAACATTTCCCTTTGAGGACTCTTTTCATCAGGGAAACAAACAAACAAACAAACAAAAAAGTCACTTGGGCGAGATCAGGTGAATAGGGGGGATAGAGGAAAAGACAAGAGAACCCGTCAGAAACACAATGGAACAGGATGGGGGGGCAACATGAGTAAATCAAAGATGAGGTCGCTTAGAAAAGGGGGGTGAGGCTGAAAATGAATTTCCAGAATTAACATCCACAGGAGAGCCAAGAAAGAGCAGAACTGAATGGTACGAAACTCAGTGACCTGGAGACAAACTTGGGAAGCTTAGAAAAGGGGGGTCCCTCCCAGGGCGCAGACAGAGGGAACTCAGAGGTACCGGGCAGGCACCCCACACCCGTCCCCACAGTTTCATAACAAAGGCCAGAACGGTGCGTTAAAACGCAGTGCAGGCAAGTCTTCTCAAAGAGCAGAGATTGAAAGGGTTCTCCTGTTCCAGAAGGAGGGATGCGGGCGGACTGTGCCTGGACTCACCCAAACCGAACGTCTGGGTAGCAAAGACACAGCAGTGAGAGTGGTTCTAGCACTGTCGAGAGAAGCAGAAAGAACAGCCGCACACAGATTATCCGCGAGGAAACAAAATCAGGCTTCCTCTTGGCTTTCATTCTGGAAGAGGATGGAGCAAAGGTGGCACAGCTGTAAGGTAAAGTGATTTTATTTAAGGAGAGCTGGGGAAGTCATCTCTGCTGCGTGAAGTGTTACATTCTAGGACATGCAACATGCAGACACCGCAACACTCTGGCATTCTTCAAAAGTGTTGCTTGACAATGTAATATTAATACAACGAACCCAAGAGAAGAACATTAAGTTTCCTGAAGCTGTAAGTGACCTTCAACAAGCCAAGCCACCTGCAGAAATGCTATTGTTTGAGCCGAGAAGCTAAAAAACACTGTCATCAGTTTTTGAAAGGAAAGACTAAAATATTTTTTTTCCAAATTGATTTGGTGCCAAATCCCTATTGAACAGAAAGGGAAAAGTGGCAGAGGAGTGAGGAGAGAAACTGAAAACAGAGAGGAGATTAAATTTCACTTAGATTAATACTGCGACTCAAAAGACGTTTCAATGGATTGGAGGATTAGAGAGAGATGGATTTAAAATGCTTCAAAAATTTAAAAGATAATCAGTAGGAGATATAAGAACAGGGGATGTACAATATTAAACATTGAAAGATGATAAAATGAAAATACTTTATAGGGTAAAATTCAAAAAGCAAAGCAAGACAAAGGAGTGGAAGTCCAGGAAACAAACGGAGCTGAAAGAATTCCGATCATGACACATGTTCTAACAAACGTAAGTAGGTTAAACCCTCTTGCTGTAAAATGAAAGACAGCTTGACTCAACAAAGAACACCTGCCTTTTAAAAAAAATAGATAAAGCATAAAACCAAAGAAAACACAGAAAGATTAAAGGATAGATCAATAAAAACCAGTGCTTAGAATGTAGTATGTGCTCGATAAATATATGCTGCATGAATGAATGTCAGAAAACAACGATAAAACAGCAGGGCTGGTAACGGCAGCATCGGACACAAAGGTGACATGGCGGTAAAGAGCACGTCCCTGCCCAGTGTCTAAATAAACCGTTTCCGAACTCACTTCACAACTCAGCCCGCCGACGACACACACACACACGTGAGAAACACAGCACAGACTGAAAGCCACAGCTCCAGCCCATGCAAATGTGTGCAAAACCCTAAGTAAAAACAGCAAATTAAATTCTGCCCTGTTTTTTAGAAAACAGTAACACACCGTGACCAAGGAGGACAGTTCAGTGTTATTTGGGGGTAAATGAATTTCATGTGTGTAACCACGGCAATAGCAGCAATACCTAACGGCCAATATTCACTAAGGAGCTATTATTATCCTGACTTAAAGGTAAGAAAACCAAGATACCAGAAGATTAAGTAACTTGCCCCAAGCCCCACGCACCATGAGTGGCGGTGCCAGGATGTGTGCCCAGGAGCCTGACGGTGGAGCCCGCAGCCTCAGCCGCTCTGCCGACACCGACCACCCCAGGGCAAGAAGCCCCTTCACAGGTGTAGACAAGGCAGCTGACAAAGTCCCCAGGTTACTCCTGATGCAAAGTTCTCATTGCGAAGTAGGGACATGGTGCTTGCTTTATGTGAGAAAAAATCCAGCCTCAAAATGACAACCCATATCATTTTAACCACGACTCATTTAGGGGCATTGAACGTTTAGGATTAATTCTGATGCTAACAGAGTGTACTAGGCCTTCATTTTCTGAACAGTTTGGCCATCGCAATCAGGCAAGGAAACGAGACAGCAGTCAGAAACACTGGAAAGAAATGGAGAAAAATAACCCTCTTTTCTGGAAAAAACTCTGTGACCCCCCAAATCACCGTTAGAATTTATGAAGACCTCAGTAAGGCAGCTTAGCAATGTAAGTGACAGAAGAACAGCCACGGTGCCAAACATCAATCCAGGTTACAGCAGCGACCTGAGTGGAAATGTCTGTGAAATGCGCAAAACACATACAAGGAAAATGACAGGAGTTAGGTGAGGAAAATAAGAGGCTTCGTGGGGAGATTCTGTGTCTCTGAATGGGAACATTCAAAATCATAAAATTTTTAATTTTCTCTACTTTAAACCTATTCTATTAGCATAGTTCTAATAAATCCCCCATAGGGCTTCTTTCTTTCCAAAAAGTATTTGGAGAAGGCGGTCCGGGGCACTGACCTGGCAGACAGTAACACGAGGGAAACTAAAACACTGGGCCGTGAGGGAGGCGCCGCAGGTCAAAGCAACAGGGGGAGGAGCCCAGGCAGTGACAGGTGCAAATGACAAGGGCGCCGCTTCAGAGGAAGACGAGAGAACGGGCTGCTCGATGTGTGGTGCCAGGACAAGCAGCTAAACACACCGGAGACAATTAAATAAAATCTGCGCAAACACAAAATTCTCGACAGACTAAAGAAATGTGAAAACTGACAGCATAAACGTATGGGAAGAAAGTGTAGCTGAATATTTATACTATTCTCAGTTTGCCAAAGATTTTCTACGCATGTGGGCACATACAGAGATGATGGAGGAAAAACTCTTGAAAAATCTTACTAAATAAATATTTAATCAAACCCTGCGCGCATCAAAACGGTCACAAACGATATTAAAAAGCAAATGACAAATTGGGGGAAATATTTGCAAAATGTATGCTGAAAAGTCAGTGCCTTCCACATATTAAAATGTTACTTTACAAATCAGTGAGGAAAAGATGAAATTCGTCTGCGGGAAAGAGGCCGCGGCAGAACCTGCGGAGAAACCACTGGGAGTGCCCGAGGGCTGGACAGAGAGGAGCTTGTCCTCGTCCTCGCCGGCCACTGCAGAAAGGCACGGTAACATGAGGAAATGCCGTTTTCATGTTATCAGATTAGTAAACATTTTCTTTTTTTAAATATCAACACCCAGCAAAGGACAGGTGGGGGAAATGGCATTATCTTACATATCAGGTGGGGGGAGGGGTGAACGAACATCATTTTTCAAAATGGAAACTTGACACTATGTTTCTAAAGATTGGAAACTCTGCATATATTCTGCTCCAAATCCCAACAGTGTCACTGCTAAAACTCAGGGTTCAGGGAGAAACTGGGGGTACGCAGATGAGGATGTCCGCACGGAAGTCCGGAGTGCTGGTTGGGCTTAACCCACCCGCCGGAGAGGAAGCCTGCCTGGGACGTTGTGCCAACAGTGATGGTTTCTAATGTCTGGATGGTAGATTTTAAAAATGTGTTACACGCTTCGCTGTACTTTCTAAATTGACTACAATACAGACATATCACTTTGGGAGCTGAAAACAAATGAAAATCTCTCTGAAAACCAAATCACAAAGGGCATTATTCCCTGACCACCGTCGCATGGAACAAAATAGCCCTAACCTTTGTATGTGCTCAGTCTCTTTCCGAGGCTTCCATCAAACCAGCAGGAGCAGAAGGGCTGTCACTGTGTTATTATTAGGGCCACTTGATGGGTACAGGTGCAGAGACGTCCAGGAAACCCCCCCCAAAAAACCTTTGGCAAAACCGAGCTCTGTCTTGCAGCGCTCACTTGTCAGGTGGAGACCGGGGCTCCCCAGGCAAGGAAGGGGACCCTCCCTGGCCCTTGCCTCTTATGTTAAATTGCCCCTCCTTACTATTTAATGTTGTTTATGGCACTTTCCAAAGGCTGCCATTTGTTCTGACCTTTGTCAAAACCACCAGTGCCTTTCCTCCCGCTGGGCTCCCCTGGATTCAAGGTGGCTCAGCAACACTGTTACCTTACAGCTGGCCGTTCCCCCCAGGGGAGCAACCACCCTCCCCACCCCCCCGTCGAAGACGAGCCCCTCTCTGCTCCGTCCCCAGCACCTGGCCTCAGGGAGCATGTGCTGGGCAGTGCTTTGGGGCCCTCATGTCACCTGGGGAACACGTTTCTTGCAGCCTGCTCTCCCCAGAGCAGCAACGCGAAGGACGGCCCAATGGCCAGGCCATTGCAGGCTGCAGGGCTGGCCGCCCCTGCCTTTCGGAGAAGGGCAATCATGGTAATAACAGTGCCTGCACCCCGCCGGCTGTTTTCCAGGCAAAAACCAGCTGTACTTTTCCAACCAGATCTTATCCCTCCTTCCCCAGCAAGTTGCCTTTTATAGAGAATTTTGTTGTTTAGCAAGAACCATTTCTGCTCGGAGAGGCACAGTCAGGAAGGGGAATTCAAAATAAGTCATCTCTACAATCTCCTAATCAGAGGGACGGGGCATGCGGCCTTCGACCTGCGAGTCACAGACATCCATTCTGGGTCTAATTACCACACTTAGGCCGCGGCTGCAGGTGTGAGCCCCAGCACGGGCGCCGCAGAAGACTGAGAGTCTATTTCATAGAGAAAAAAAATTACCTAAAATTACTTGGGATAAACAAGCGGCTAAATTAGACTGTGGACACCACTGTGTTAAAAAATATAGAACAAATCACAGTTGCATGGGAGAAGAACCTGGGGGGAAATAAGCCCCCCAGGGGCAATGGGACAGGGGTTTACATATTTCTTTTCCCAACTTTTCTTCTCCCTTTTCTCCCCTCTCCTTTCTCTTCTTTTTGGTCGCTCCTCCCTCCCTCCCTCCCTCTCTCTCTCTCTCTCTCTCTCTCTCTCTCTCTCTCTCTCTCTTTCTTTCTTTCTTTCTTTCTTTCTTTCTTTCTTTCTTTCTTTCTTTCTTTCTTTCTTTCTTTCTTTCTTTCTTTCTTTCTGTGATGTGATTGTTTTAACTCTGTCTTTAAAAATACAGGGCTTAGGAACAAGACAGTGCAAAGGGACCTGGGCTGAGACCATCTTGGAGGATGGCACTGGCCACCCAAACAGGGTCCTGAGCTGCGGTGAAGGACCTGTGCTGCCCACTTCCCTGCAGTCCTGCAGCCCCTGTGCGGACTCAGGAAGTGGCCCCAGGCCACCACCCTGCGCAGAGCACACGGCAGCACTGTGGGCTGCAGGGGGAAGAGGACCCGGGGCCACCTGCTGAGATGCTCCGTGTCTGGGCAGGGCAGCTGCCAAGGCAGCAGGTGACAGGCAGAGCTCTCCCAGGACACAAACCACCTGCAGGACAGAACGGGGTCTATTCCAGGTCCAGTAAACCCTCATGAGTGTCTACCATGTGTCCAGTGCAGTGCTGAGAGCTGAAAGGGAAGCAGCTGGGGCCCCGCTGGTAGAAAGCGCAATCCTTGGCCCACCAGGACAAGAGGGTGAGAAGTGTGCAGTGAGGGATAGTCGGAAACAGGCTGCTTTTACAGAAAGCCGTGTACATGTGTTTCTGTGCATCACATGTGTTGTGACGCACAGTAATCTACAATAGAATTAATTATGCATCACTGCAAAACACAGCCAGGCGCTGGAGAGCTAGACGGGGGCTAGATGACTGATGGGATGAAGGGGCAAGGGTGTGTCCGAACCTCCTGGAAGAGCTGACGGGGAGGAAGGAGGTACTTCTGCCGGAGAGGAGCCGAGGAAATGCCGGCCACTGCTCCCGGAAGGGCCCCGGTGCAGGGAGAGGTCGGGGCCCTGCGGGCAACTCTGCTTCTCACTGGAGACTCAAGTGGGTCATGCGAACTTTCTGGGTTGCTTCCTCCTCTGACAAACAGTGCAGTGGGAAGTAAATGCTTTGTTTTGCTTTGTTTTTCTGTCCACTGCTCCTTCTTGGGGCAAGAGCACCTGCGGCTGCTTTGCCCCACTCTGGGTGACCGTGGCCTCACGCTCAGCACCAGGGCGGGGAAACAAGGTCTCCATGACTTCAACGCATCTTCCCTTTGCTCTCCAATGGGTGTCCCAGGAGGGGTCCCCAACCCAGCGTGGCCCAGAGAGAGGAGACTAAGTTTGACGTAAGCGGCTGGGGAGCGACCACCCATTGCTTCCCTGTGGGGACAGTTACGTCAGAAGCCTCTCCCTGGCCTCTCCGGTTCCACATCCCCATCTCTTGCTTAAGACAGTGTGGGTTGGATTTCTTCCCCTGCAATTGCGGAGCCTAACTGATGGGGAACTGCAAGTCCACAAGGTCAGGAGCGCGGCACCGTGTGCCGCCCTCTCCTCACGCTTGTGAGGGCACTTGGCGACTGGAGGCTCTCACGAGTGGCGTCCGAGTCAATGACACAGGTGGGGACGGCGGCATATCCCCATGATTCTCCTGTTTTAACAGAAAAATGATTCGCAATAAACATTTTCCATTTTGCTTTCCCATTATCTTATCAACTCTTTCTAAATTCACTCCCCAGGAGGGACTCTGTCGGCCCGTGCATGGACTCTCTATGGCCATTAATGTCTAAAGGGGAGTTTTTATTAAATACTATTTCATGGACAGGCAGAGGGGGCACCCACGATATTACACTCATCGTTTAGTTATAAGTAAGACAGTCACTCGACGTTTTGTCCGCAAAGAGGCTCACAGGTCCCCGGGATTGATCTCCTGCCTCCAGAAGCTGGATTTATAAACTGCACAACTGTCCCAAGAGCACAGCGATGCCATCGAGGAGGGAAGCCACAGGGCACAGGTAGATCGCAGAGAACTCCCTCTAGGGCGCAGATGCGGGGATTTCAGGAGACGGGGTGCAAAGCCAGATGGGGTGCAGGTCTCCAGTCCCCCGGCTGCCCCCTAGCGGTGCACAGCTGGGGGGATTCTCCCCGAGCAGCAGAAGCCCACCCGCACCGGTGGTCTGTGGCCCCCGCAGGGGAACCGGCCAGACCAACAGCTGTGAGGACCGGGCCCCACCTTGGACCGGTGTTTAGTGCCCCAGAAAATGAAAACAATCGCCACTTTGCCCCCCCCCACACACACATTCCGTGTGCTGGACCCGAGCCCCTGATTCCTGCTAAATTTTCCAAGAGAATGTGAAACAGCTGGTCAGCGTTCTTCCTCTCGCTGCCCTAGAGGGCAGTAAATTAGCGGCTTCCCATAATCCCTTGGACACCAGGCTTAAAAAATACAAAACACAACTCTTAATCACTTTCCCTCAATAGCATCATTTTCTGTGCCTTAATTCAGTGGTCCCCAACATCTTTGGCACCAGGGACTGATTTTGTGAAAGACAATTTTCCACAGACCAGCGTGGGGGATAATTCAAGCTCATTACATTCAAGCCCCCCTCCTGCTATGCACCCTGGCTCCTCCGCAGCACAGAGGTTGGGGACCCCTGCCTTAATTCACCCTTGTTGCTTATTTCCGGACCCTGTCCAGCTTTTTCATATTCTGCCTAAATTCTGGAGGCCAGAGCAGGACATAATGCTGACGCAGACGTCTTTCTGATGCGACTTGCAGCCTAAACAATTTTCAATAGCATCTTTCACACTTAATACTTCAGCGGCTGCCACTTTTCAAATTAAGCTAATTGATGATCTAACTGACACGTTCTTAGCACCCACCTGCCCCCGTGGCCCCTCAGAGCCCGGGGGATTCTGCAGGGCATCCAGAATTCACCTCAAAGGACATGATCGTGAACAGACCACATGATACAATGATTTCATCGCTTGAAACTCTAAGTTCCTTCCAGGCAGGAGCCACCTATTCCAATGTTTCGTTTTGAGACACTTCGTGGGAACATTTGTATTTTAATCAGCCAGGCACAGCTAAGGAGTTGAGGGGAAATTCTCCATGGACTGAACTACGTCCCCTCAAATTCATACGCTGAAGTCCTGACCCAGCTGTGACTGTGTTTGGAGATACGACCGGCGAGGAGGTAAGGCCAGCGGAGCCGAGGGCGTGGGGCAGGGGCGGCGGGCCACACAGCAGGCTGCCCTCCTGTTCTCCGGAGACACCGCACAGTTTTCCAGGCCCGACAGAGCTGCACCTAAATCCCAGCTATGACATTTGTTACCAGAGTAAACACGAACTCAACGATATGAATATTGATCTTCCCATATATAAAGTGAGGGTCACAGCTCTGACCACTTGAGGCTGAGGTGATGATTGTGTTAATGTCCACAGCCTGACACATAATAGATGTTCAATAAATAGTAGCAACGACCGTCATCACCGATGCATTCATTCATTCATTCATTCATTCATTCATTCATTCATTGCGAGTATTTGAGGCACCTCAGACACCGTGGTAACCAACTCTGGTGGGACATTTTTCCCCTTGGAGCTTCCATTTCTAGTTCACGGGACAGACAATGAAGTATAAATGGGATAACCTCACATAATAATAGCTGCTGGGAGGGACCTGAAACAAGGCAGTGAGCAGCGGAGGGGAGACAGGCTCCTTGACACGAGGAGGTCGGCCACGGTCCTTCCAGAGTGTCCGCATCTGAGGGGATAACAGGCAGTGGGGGGAGGAAGGCTTTGCAGGCAGAGGGCCAGCAAGCACGAAGGCCCGGGAATCGTTCGTTTTACTCGAGGGGCAGAAAGAAGGCCGGGCCTAGTGCCTGGAGCACGGGAGAGGAGGGGAGGGGGGAAGGAGTGGGGAGAGGCTGGCAGGGGTGAGATCGCACAGGGCCCGGTAGGCTCTGGGAAGGCATACCGGGAGGCTGCTGGGGGGTTTAAGATCAATCATTATCAATCACCCGGGATTTTCCAAAGTCTGCCAAGACCAAGGGAAAAGGCTCTCAGATGACTGAAGGGTAGCGAGGCGGTCACAGAGGTGGGGTATGCAAGCGAGAAGGGCCAGACCAGCGTCAACCCCAGAGACCGGATGAGGAACACACTGCTTGTCACCTCGCCTTGTCAGGCTGTTGCCGGGGACACAGAGGTCGAGAGTCGGTGGGCACAGGTGAGCCAGTGCCGTCTCCAACCCGCACCACCACACGCCCGGCATGGAGAGGACTCTCTCCAGGGTGGGCTCCGCGGTGCTGTGGTGACGCATGCACACAGAGTTGAACTCAGAAAGTTGAACTCACACCCAACACACAGTCCTCCAGGGGGCTCTGTATGGGTGGTCCAGCCCTCCCCCGGCCCCGCCCAGCTCCTGAGGATGCTGCCGCTCCGGCCTGCTGGTGATCCTTAGGTTTCAGGACTGCATTTGACCTCAACGCACACGGTCCTCTTTAAAGCCCTTCAGAGACGCCTGATCTTGCTAATTTGTCTGCAGATGCTTTGGACGAGGAGCCCTTGAACAGGTCTCTGAAATGTCACCTTTTTAACCGTGTTGAGTGGAGTCTTCCCAAGGGACCAGTGCTTCGGCCTTTCTCTGTTTGGCAAAACAGGCCCCGGGTCCGTGAGTCCAAGTTCACTCATGTCTGGAGGACTTCCATGAATAATGTATCCCTTTGGTGAAAAATGCAAATGACCCTTGGCTGGCATTTAGATCTCCACATGAATGAGCCTATCACGCACATGAGGGCTGGGCTCCCGGATCCAGAGGCTTTCTGCAGGTGTCCGCAGCGGGTGGCTGCCTTGGCACCCACCCCTCCCCCTGGGATAGGGGAGCCTCACTCCAAGGCAGCTCCTTTATCTCACAATGTGAGTGAAGAGATGCTTAGGGAAGAATTAGAGCTGGCTAAATTAGGAGCATTGAAAACCTCCTGCCCATTAATGTTCCCGGCTCTGGACCCAAAGCTTTCCCACTCGATGGTGTTTAGGGGAAATTTTTATTCATCTTAAGCCATCTCCTGGCGGTCTTGGCTCTCCTGAGAACGGCGGACAGTCGTCAGGAACCATTCCGGCCTTGGCAGCGCTGCTGTTCCCACTAACAAGCCATCTCTCTGCCGTGTAATTGCCAGCTAAAGAGCACCTCGTCCTAATTAACCTCTTCAGGGAACGACAGCAGAAGCATTAGGAATCTCAGAGTTCACCGGACCCATACGCAGCCCCTCATCATACAGATAAGGGAACGGTATATGCGGATAATTAGGGCCCAAGGTCCCACAGCCAATTAGCAGAGCGCCGGGACTAGAATCTGGGTCTCTAGACTGATGGCTGAAGCCCTGGGTCACTCTGCCAGCCAGCAAGAGCCATTCCCTACATCTTCATTCCTTCCAGTGTGTCCATCGAAGACACATTAGTTGAGCATGTATTATATGCTCCCTATTATGCCAGGCAGCAGGGTCAGGGGGAAAAGATAACACTTACTCATTCTTTCAATAACCCCACTGAGCACCTGCTGGGCACCACACACTGTGTAAGGTTGCTGGGATCACAGCTGCTTTTACAGATAAACAGCTCCGATTTCTGGAAGCGTGATTTACTAACTAAAATGAGCTATTGATATTAACACAGAGCATATTTATCGAGCACATTAAATGCAGTGATATTTAAGAGGGCCCTGGCCTAATCTTCAGTCCACAGCAAGTGATCCATGTGCTGTAGCTATCTTTATTCTCCTCAGTGCATAGCCGGGAGATGAGGTGCCCCATGACACCAAGCTGGGCGGCCACATCACCAAGCACCGGACAATGAGGGGTGGGTTCTGGGTGGCGAGTAAAAAGCAGATTAGCGGAGAAACACCGAGATGAGACCTCAGCTGGGCCTTGGAGGAAATGGAGACTTTTTTCAAAAGTCAAGGAAGCCCAAAGACGCAGCCAGAACAAAGGCAGCTTGCTGCTTCTCCGTGGAGAGGCAGTGAGGAGAGGGCAGCACAGCGGAGAACACTCCCAGCCTCTCTGTGGGAACTGGCTTACCGTGCATACGCCCACCCCAACTGAAGCTGGCCAAGGGTGAGAAGGAAACATGGGGGAGTATGGGAGCGGCGCTGGGCAGACAGGCCCCAGAGAGGCCTCTGCAGGGAGCCAGGGGAGAGCTGGCCAGGCCCAGGGGGGCGGGTCTGACTGAGGAGGCTGGGGGAACAGGTGGGTGTGCCAGGGTTCCTAGGCAGCGCACTCCCTCCAGCTTGACAGGGATCTGAGGGGGAGGTGTCCCTCGCCCCCCTTCCTACCCAACAGATGGATCCGTGGCAGCCCGGAGAACACCATCCCTCCGGGAGACCACTGCTGCGCTGCTTCTCCGTCCGTGCGCGCCCTCCCCACGACCCCCACACTCCCCACCCCCACTGCCTCTTGTGTTTCTCCACTGCTGGAAAATGAGAGACTTCAGTGAAAAATGAAAAAGCATCCTTCATTTTGATGCTGAGTGTGAATGCCTTCCACTCCTCTGCACACTGAAGGGTGTGTTTCCATTCTCTTGCTCGTTCTTGTCGCAGACCCAGAGAACCGAAAACGAGTCCAGGGTCCAAGACGCCGTACAGCTGGTGCCTCGGCCACGTCTCTCTCACCGAAAACTTCCTGGGACTCGCCGTGGAAACCAGGGTCCTCCCCGAAGCCAGGTGGGGCCGGCCTGTGCCTGCCGTCCCCCGGGTTGTAACCTCCACCCCTCCCACACACTTGTATGAGAATGAGGGTGCCCGTGGCCACACTGACCAGTGTCACCAGCGTTTCAGGTGCCTCATGCTGTTCGACAACCAGGAAGCACCTAGAAACTGCAGACCAGACCGGACCCTGTAAGAAATGTGAACTGAATGGCTGAGGGAGGGCAAAGCGGCAAGAATCACTTACGTCTTATTAATTTCCCCTTCTTTTTCTCCCGATTCGGAAATATCAAGGTGCAAAATAAACACAAGCACGCCCAGGCTGAGTGGCCTGTGGGGTGACAACCAGCAGAGCGCACGCCCCAGCCCAGTGTGCACCGCTGTGCACCCAGGCCAGGGCGTCCTGGTGGCCCTGCCGGCCAGGCATCCGCCAGTCCGCCGCGCAGCCTCAGCCCGGCCTGGCCTCTGCCAGCGTGCGCCTGCCTGCCCGTCTGTCAAGACACGGACCCCATTAACTTAGCTGCCCCGACTGCACGCCAAGAACAAGGGTGACCTCGGGCCCTAAGGTCTAGTCTACACCTGACACAACTTTTGTAAGTGTCTGCCATTTGCCTTGGGGGCAGGCAAACTGTGGGCACCGTATACAGGTGAGAGGCTGTCCGAGAGCAGTGGGGGGGGGGGTAGGGGGCTGGCAAAACACCACACACGTTCATGCTGTTTCAGTCACAACGTCTAAGGCACCCCACTCCAGCACCAAGGAATCAGCTGCCATTCATAAGGGGGCGTTTCCCACGGGAAGTGGTCTGCAAAGCTCTGACAAGCCACCAACTGCTCTGGTGTGTTGCCGCCTGGCGACCTCCACCCAAGATCTGCCCTCTTGGAGTTTCAGTCACCCCCTCAAGCTGTGCTCTTGTTCCCTCAGGACTTGGCTCATGGGATTCCCTCTGCTCCAAACACCCTCCCTCTACCAGCCCCGCTCGCCCAGCCAGCCAGGCCGGCCACTTCCATGCTCCGGTTAGACGTCCCATCCTGGGAAAGATGCCCTGTGCACCCTCACAGAGCACGTCACACGGCACCGTGACTCCAGTGCACACCTGCTCCTCCCTGAGGGCTGGACCAAGCTTGTCAGGTGACCGCTATGTCCCCAGCACCCAGGGCAGTCCCTGACACTGACGCACACTCTGTGAGCCTTTGCTCAATCGATTTCATCAGCAGACAATGCAGGGGTGGTGGTGAGACACTGGTCAAACTCCCACCTTGTCCTTCTACCGGCCAAGGCCACCGAGCACCAGGCACAGCTCCCTGTCCACATGGCCCCTTACAGCTTAGGTGATGTGACACCCGACGACCCATGTGAGTCAGCGTGGCACTGTAGACATGAGCAGCCTGAGGTGTCTGCCCAGACCTGCTCCCCTTCTCTGGACCCAGAGCAGGACGACGGCGGGCACCTCCCGGCCGTTCTTCCAGGAGAGGCGGCCGTGTGGTTTCATTCAGTTCTAGCTGAGCACCGCTCCGGGTAGGTAGTAGGCTCTCGAAATTTCATCGAGTACACACCTCCATAGTTCTTACTGTGTGCCAGGTGCTAGTCTAGGGTTCTGATAAGCCTTCACTTAATTCTCTTAACACCAGGGGGTGCATACGGTCACCATCTCCATTGCACAGATGAGGAAACAAAGGCACCACCGCCTCCCTCACGACCCCACCCCATCAGAGAACTTCACGCCCTGAGCCCACTCGGGACCCCTCAGAGGCTCGGCACGTGGCGAACCTCTGCTTTGCTGAAGGCTCGCTTCTTCGGAGTTGCTGGTTCAGATCTCGATTGAATGGTGTTTTGTGTACCATTATTCATCCATAACAACATTGATTTCCTATAGAAAAGGAAAAGAAAGCCGCAAAGTGGTTTTCGGAGAGAAGGTCTGAACGTTACATTCGTGCAGCAGGCCCCAGACACCGGCCCTCCGCTGCCTGTGCTCTTTCAGCCGGCCTTTCAGAGGGCGGTAACCACTTTGCTTGTTTGGAGTTTGTGGCACTTCTCCCCCTCCTCCAAACTCAGCTAAAACCGCTGCGTTCTGCACATTTGGTTTTCGTTTGAAGCTGATGGTTTTGAGCATTCTGTGCCAGCCCTTAAGACAACTGGAGACGCCCTGGGGTGCTGTAAAACCAAGGGCGGGAATCCCTGATCTAAGGGAAAAGAAGGGCCTGGGAAAAACTAGCGTATCAGCATCTTCCAGAGCTGCGGCACGGCACGGTGGGGGCTGTGCCGCAACCCAACCGCAGTTGCTGCTCAGACTTGGCTTCAATGCGAGAGCCGGTTAAACACTCCTCGTGGGACTCCCAGCACCCACCTCTGCTCCCTGCCGTCTGCTGGCAGATCCAGGACAGCTCGGCTCACGCGGCTGTTTCCAGGGGCCCCGAGATCCTGAGGCTCAGGGCACGTGCTACTGTACTCAGCACTAGCGTAGCCACCCTCCGGAGAAAAGCAGGTAGACACGTGCCTTCAAGGAGATGGCAGATTAGGTAAGAAGGCAAAACACACAGATCTGCCATCACACAGGAAGGTCAAGTGTACGTGGAAGTGGGTGTCATCTTGTCATCATGCAGATTGCTGTGGACCAACAGCCAGGGACCCTGCCCCAACCACAGTGGACCCTGCTCATGGAGTCCCCAAATACACAAGACACCTTGGCAAAGGAGGGCTGAATAACCCCTCACTAATAGCTGGCCTGGAACCCCCCACCCAGTGCGGAGATCTGGGGGGCTGAGCTGGGCCGGAGGTTCTGACGAAGCAGGTGCTGACTGGGGTCTGTGTGTTCACCCTCTAGCTCCCACACGCACTTGGGCTGCAGCAGCAAGAACACAAGTGATGGGACTGTCCCAATGCCCAGTGCCTCACCTGGTACTGGGGCCACATCCTCACACCTGGGACATGAGCCTGGGGACAGGGCTGCGCCCTGGGGGGAGCTGACTGTCCTCTTTGCCAGGAGAGCTAATGCAAAATAGGATGGGCCCCGCCGTCCTGGTTGTCCCGCTCCTAGTCTGTGGGGACCACGGGCATGGCTTTGTCTTCACACTATTTCTTTCTCCACCTCTCCATCAAACCCCGAACAACTTTCTCGGTGACACATTCCCTGATACAAGCTGTCACCAGGTGCTACTGTTGGAGTAGGAGCTACCCCAATGCCCCGGTGGTCACAGCGAGGGGCAGGAAAGGGGACAGCAGGGAGGTGGCTGGGGCCTGGACGGGGGGGCACCCTGCCAGGGAGGGACCCCCATTGTGTTCAGGGTTATTCCTGCCAAGAGGGACACGTGAGGGCTCAGCATCCTGCTCTAAGGTCACAGGTCAGCTGGGAAGAGCTGGGACCCACGATCCGCGTGTGGACATCCCTGCACAGCCTGGAGCCAAGCCCCTGCAGGTGGATCCCATCACTGACACGGCTCCAAGCAGGTCCCCACGCTGGGGCTGTCCAGCAATGGAATGAGTGACAAACTTTTATTTGCTCAGAGTGAGTTATGACCTAACGGGGATCGGTGTGAGACGAGGAAAGAGAAAGGGAAAGAGGATCGCTTTCAAATTGCCCACGGGGCTTCGGTTCACAAAACCACAGGTGCGTGATGGAGTGGAAGTCATCAGACTCTGCGGTCACTGTCACATTCACAGATGCATGGCATTAAAAAAGTATTCCACCAGGTTCCTCCCTGGCACCCATCACCACGATATGCGACACTCAGTAACCCATGTCCTTCTGTCCCAGTGACCGGAAAACCCAGGAAGGCTCTGAGGCAGTGGGAGATCAGGGCAGGGCTCCCGCCTGCCCCAGCTCAGAGGCAGACGGAGTGCAGCCCCCACGGGGTCCACACACTATTCCACAGGGCCGTGAATGTGTTCCTTTCCAGGGCAGAGGGACTTCGCGGGTGTGTTCAAGGTAAGGACTCGGGACGGGCCAGTCACCCTGCACTATCCTGGTGGGCCCAGTGCAGCCGCCGGGGCCTTCTGAGGGGGAGGCTGGAGGGCCGGGTCCAAATGCAGACTGGACAGAGCAGAGGCAGGAGCCCTGTGGGGCCACAGCCACGCCTTCCCCAGAAGGTGGAAAGTGCAAGGAAACAGCACGTCCCCGGGACTGGCAGGAAGGGCGCTGCCTCCTGTGTGTTGGAACCACACAGACCCTCATCGAAACTCGCGGGACCCACAGCCACGGGGCTGCCCTTCAGGCTGCGATCTCCGTGCCACGTGTGTCAGAAATTCACAGGCCGGGTGCTCACGTGCAGTATGACCTCCAGTGTGACCGGGGCCGACAGCCTCCTCTGGGGACACACGGCCCTGTGGCAAAGCCCCGGTTATAACACGGCAGGGGGCAGGTGTTCTGGTCTGCCCGAGGTTCCGGTTCGGAAAGAGCTCCCACGGAGGCCTGGTCCCAGGGAGTCCCTGGTCAGCCACAAACCAAGAGCATCCGTGGACCAGGAGTTAATGAGGGAGACAAAAGAGGGCCCGCACCGGTCACAGCTGCCACAATGTGGCAGGACGGCGCCACACACCTTGCTTCTCGCCCAGGGAAACAGATGCTGGACTTCCGAGCTGCCTCACTGTAAGGTCGCAGATGTGTCATCCATCAGAGAATCGACAGGAAACGGCACAGCTTCCCCTGCTCCTGGGGGGCAGGCCGGACCCCCTGCGAAGCCCACCGGGGAGCGCTCGACCTCAGCCCTCGGCTGTGCCTGAGCCCACACCCCAGAGCAGACTGAGACCCTCAGTGAGCAAGAGGGACGGGTGGCGTCAGCCCCTGGGGAGTCTCCAGCCTGCGACTCCACTTCCTGCCTCCTGACATCTCTCCAGGGCCCCCAGCTGGAGCTCCCCCTCCCCTGCCCCCGCCTGTCCCCTCCCTGCAGGCAGGGGAACAACCCTGAGTCCCCTGGCCTGTTCTTCTACAGTGACAGTGCAGAAGGCCAGGGCAGTTGCCTGGAGAGATGATAGCCTGGGTGCATGTTAAAAACAAACAAAAAATAAAATAAAATAAAAGACAGTGGATTGAGCACCAGCCTGTGAAGCTCAGGGCACATGCCTGTGTTGCAGGCCAGGTCTCCAGTAGGGGACACATGAGAGGCAATCACACATTGATGTTTCTCTCCCATTCTTTCTCCTTCCCTTCCCCTGTCTCTAAAAATAAATATTTTAAAAAAATTAAAAAATGAAAGCATTCCTATGAAATAGGAGCCTGCTTGTTTGAGGTAACACAGCATCCTGATACTGGGTACCTATTGTTTCCGTATCACAGGAGTCTCAGCAAAGGCCGTCGGTGCAAGCCAGCCCTCAGCCGCCTCCCAGCCAGCAGAGGCTTGCCCTGCCGTCTGCAGCTGGTCCTACCTGGGACGAGCCCAGGCAGGGGAGGAACTGAGCCCTTGTATGAGCTGCGAAGAAAATTTATTGTTGATCTTGTCTAATACAAATCACTGTGGTCACAAGTTCTCCACATGCTGCTATATTTCCTCTCACTGCCCATGTCGCTTTTGTGCCTGGCGATGGAGTTTTGGGTCAGTCCATCCTCCGGTGCCAAGACCACTCCTCTTGTGCAGCCACTAAACCCAGAGCCCATTAGGGCCGGTCTTGGAAGAATAATGTGGTTGAAGGAACACAGGCCCGAGGTCAAAAATAATTTTAACAAATAATACCAATTCTTGACTTGCTTTCTTCTAAACCACTTACTGGGATACAAATGCAGAATTTATGATAACATTTGTCAGCCTCCTTTTTTCCTCCTGCCTCCTGTCCCCTCACACCCCCAGCTGCCCCAGGCATCTTTCCCACTGTGGCCTTAACCTCTTCACTCCCGGCCACCCTGGCTTTTCCTCCATGAAATCTCCTCTTCCTTTTTTCAACACGTGGACCCATCCATCTCTTCATGAGCGAGGAAGGAGAGAAGAGTAGGTAGGAAGTGGGTTAAAACTGGGGGACTTTCTCTGGTTGGTTTGGTTGGTCGAAGGACGTGAAGAGGCGGTGAACGCCCCTGTGTTAATGGGAGTATCATCACAGTACATAGGACCCTACGTTACTGTTTACACGCAGGCCGGGCTCCTCTGGGGCAGAGCCATGCCGTGTTCACCCTTCCTCACCTAGTGCCCCTCCGAGGGCCCTGCCCGAGGTGCTCGGCAAACACGCAGTGAGCGGCGACAGAGCAAGAAGGTGGCTGAGGGAACTGAGCACCTGGCGGAGCGTCCTCACCTGCTCACCTCTGCTCAGCAGACTCTGCCCCCTTATGCAGTAGAGAAGAGAGAGAGAGAGAGAGAGAGAGAGAGTGTGTGTGTGTGTGTGTGTGAGTGTGTGTGTTCTGGGATGGTGTCAGGAAATACAGATAGTCCTGATGAAAAGGAAAATTCAGTTATTCAAGCTGACTAGTTAGAATTTTTGGTTCCATATACTTCTACATTTATCTCTTTTTCTTTTGCAAAATAGAATCCAACAATATATATTCGTTTTATAACTTGCTTTTTTCTCCTTAGAAATATACTGGGGACAACTTTATATTTCAACAAACATATTTGTGCAACTTTTTAAAAAAATCCTCATCTGAGGACATGTTTTCATTGCTTTTGGAGAGAGGGGAAGGGGGAGAGAGACAGCGAAACATCGATGTTTGATGTGAGAGAGAAACATCGGTCAGCGGCCTGGGTGTGCACCCCGACCAGACCAGAGGTCAAACGTGCAACCTTTTGGTCCCCTGGGTGGTGCTCCGGCTGAGTGGCCACACTGGCCAGGGCTGCGACACTGTTTCAAATGGCTTCCTAGCACGTTATGGTAATGATGCCGTGTGATTGTTTTAGTCAATGACTTTTTATTATTTCAAAATATTATTATAACCAATGCTGTGATAAGCATTTTACATTTGTTTAAAATAGTTTAAAAATAACTTTTGACTAGAAATGACATACTTATAAAATAGAAGTAGTGTATAAAATAATACAATGATTACCCAATTAAGTTATTGAATTTTCACTTACATATGAAGACATCCTTTGGCCACTTGGTTCTTTATGCTCGAGTTCCTGAGATGTTCTCACCTGTGGATGTAGTTCATGCATCTCCACTGCGATGCACTGTTCTGTCCCCATCTACAGCTTTCCCTTCCTTCCTTCCTTCCTTCTTCCTCCCTTCCTTTCACATGGCGTTAGACAACAGAGCACCAGATACATTATCACTGTAGACTGCGTCACAGTTTACTTACGCATTCTTCTGTTACTAAACCTTGAAATTATGTATGGTTTTAAACTCTTATAAACAGAGCTGTTAGAGCTTTCTCATTCATGTCTGCCAGCACAAATATGCAAGAATTCTCTGATCGTGCATAGCTGGGAGTGAGATGCCTGGGTCCGAGGGCGTGAGCGCTGTTGGCAAGGCTAAGACCAAACTGTTTTCCAAAGGAGTCGAACAATTTGCATTCTCCCAGGAGTGTATTAGAGCCCCCAATGGGTGGTTTTCCTTCAGGTGGCCTTCACTGTTCCCAGTCCTTTGTTTTCATGGAAATGTTAGAACCAGCTTGTCAAACTACGTACACACAAATACTTCACGGAAGGGTGATAATCACTTAGGGGGAGAAGAAGCTTCTTTGCAATACTGAGCCTTCTTATCTACTAATTTAAGTCCTTCAATGAATCGTCACAATTCTTTTCTATGAATAGCTTACATACATTAATTATATTCATTTTCAGATACTTCACATTTTTAATGCTAGTGACTATGGTATCATTTAAAATTACATTTTCTCCTTGTTATATAGAAATGCAAGTAAACTTCGTATATTAATTTTGTGATTAACAACCATATTAAAATACACTATTTAATTCTAATAATTTATTCTGAGTCTTTTGACTTCTCTATACGACTATATCATTTATGAAAAAGCAGAGTTTTATGCCTTCCTTTCCAATTCTTACTCTGTTTGTTTCTTTTTCTTTCCTTATTGCATGAGCTCAAACCTCCAGGACAATAATCAGTAGAAGAGACAAGCAGGCACCTTTATCTTGCTCATGATATTAAAGCGAATCCTTCACTGATTCCCTACTGAGAACACTATTTGCTATAGGTTTATCCCTCTTGGATACAATCTCATACTTACTGCAAAATAGCAAGCAAGTATAAAGAACTCACATTTTCTATCATATTCACCATTTTGTCCTACTTGTTTATCATTCTTCTCTTTACTATATGTGTGTGTGATACATATAAAATATACAATATATGTGTATATAAAATATACATGTGTACAATATATAAACTATATAACATGTGTGTATAATATAGGTACATGTAATATATAAACATGTAACATGCATGTAAACACATACACTGCACGTACAAGCACACACACATTTGGGGGAACTATGTGAGAACATGTTAAAGGCATCTGCCTTTAACCCTAAAGCATATATTTCCTGAGATCAAGGCACCCTCCTACACGTACAATTGTAAAACTCCGCATTGCTACAAGCGACTATCTCACCCACACTCTGTATTCAAATGATCCCAGCAGTGTTCTTTAGAGCGATTTGTCTTTCTTACTCCGGCGTCCAGCCCAGGCTCACAGATTACATTAGTTGTTACATTTCTTTCATTTCCTTTTCTCTGGAGGGGTTCCCTGTTTCTTAACCTTGGTATTTTTGAAGACTACAGGGAAGTTATTTTGTAGAATATCCCACGACTTGGATTTATCCAGTGTTTTTCTCTCAGTGAGAGTCAAGTGATAAGTTATTCACAGAATCCCTGGGCACTGACACTCCGCCCTCCTCGCTGCATCGGATCAGGGGCGAGTGATGTCAGCTTTAATCGAGTGGTGAAGGCGGCATCCACCAGGTGTGTCCAGAGCAGAGGTAGGGTTTTTCTCTTTGTAATTTAAACACAATCCATGAAGAAATCATTTGTCATCAGGTTTTGACTGTGGGTTGCCAGTGTCCACTGATGATGTTCTGAACTCCATCATCCTTTCTCTCTTCCTTACCTGCCATTCCACCGTGAGGAAGGGCCGCCCTTTACTCCCACCCATCCATCCATTTACCTAAGAGTGGGCTCATGAAAAAGCAAAACAAACAGTGGGCTCACAGATTCCTATTTTAGTCACTGTGTCCTATGTAATCCTGTTCTAGTTAGCTTTTGTTCTATTCATTCGAAAATCTAGTTGGCTTGAGGCAACAACACTTAATTTTATTACCTCTCAAGTTTCGGTGGGTTGGGAATCTGGGGAGGACTCAGCTAGGTCATTCTGGCTCAGGGTCCCCTGTGTGAGTCAAGTTGGACAGCAGCTGGAGCTGGACGAGGAGGGGACAGGCCAGCCTGAGAGCTGTCAAGCCTCTCTGTGTGGTCCTCCCACGCTGGCTGATTTGGGATCCCTGACGGGATGCTAACTTCACAGCAGTCAGACCCCTTACATGGCAGTTTGGGGCACATGGAAGTGTGAGTGACTCAGCCAGTGAGGTGGAAGATGTGTTTAAAAAAAAAAAAACTTGTGGGTTTTTAGTGAACCAGTTTTATAACGTAGCATGTGATGGTTAATTCAGCTTGGCTCGGCTATTGTGCCTAGATTTTGGTCAAATATTCTTCTGGATGTTTCTGTGAAGGTGGTTTTTGTTTTTGTTTTTTAACGCCATTCACATTTAAGTTAGTGGACTGGGTGGAAAGCAGGTTACTCTTCATAAAGTGGGTGAGCCTCACCCAATCAGTTCAAGGCCCTGACAGAACAGAAACCAACCCCCTCCGGGCAGGAAGCCGTGTCACGGCTGCCTCGGTGACTCTTCCCTGGGGCTCCAGCCTGCGGACCCACCCAGTCGGATTCTGGACGTGCCAAGCCTCCACAATCCTGTGATTTAATTCCTTAAAGTCAATCTCGTTCTGTATAAAAACATCCTGTTGGTTTTGTTTCTGAGGAGGAGGCCGACTAATAACATACTTTCCAGCCAAACCTGCAAAATCCCTTTGAGATAAACCCTGGTTTACGCTCCCTGCAGGGCTGCTGTGCGGCAAGGCCTTTGAGACAGTGGAGACCCCACTGTTCAACCACAAAACAAGGTGGATCCTTAAGATCCTTAGAATGCCTTGCTTCCCTCTTATTTTTCTGGTTGTAAGGGTCTATAATACCTTACATTTTTCTGAAGTTTTTAGAAAGCAGCTTACAGGCCCACCATGGATTTGATCTTTGTCCTGAAATCTTTTCCTAATTTGACCACTTTATTGCCATCTTTGAGAGGCTGGGAATGAGAACCTGTTTCATTTTCAAATCCAGGGAGTCCCAACCCCTTTATATTTTTACTGGTATTTGCTCCCTGGCCCATGTCTCTTCTCTGACGTCCTGTCACAGCAAGAAGCCGCCTGGGGTTACGCTCCACGTTCTGCCTGCAAACTTTTACTCAGATCTCTGGGTTCATTTGGTGTGTATCCTATTATTTTATTACCACAGGTGACAATATACCAAACGATCTCTACACTCCCCCATATCAGGTCCCTCCTCCATCTAACAACTAATATCCTCATCCCTTCTTGCACAAAGAGCCCCCTCAAGGCCCTCCCCAAGGTGTAGGCTTTCCCCACAAACTCCTCAAGGACACCCCCTACTTCTTCCTGCCACCCAGTCCCCAAGCCAATGTCACATGCTGTGATTTTTCTTTTTGCTATGGCACCATGCCATATCCAGGTCCCCGAATCTATTACGATGATCTATTGCTATGCGAGCAATCATCACAAAACTTAGTGATTTGCACTAACAGGCATGAAATTATTTCTCAGTGTTTCTGTAGGTCAGTAACCGGGAAGAGTCAGCTGCGGTTTTGGAACGTGTAAAATGGGAGATGCTGCTGAGGCCTTTTTTGGAAAACACTACCTTGCACAAACCCATTATTATCTGTGCTTCTCCCCCCTCCCTCCTTTTCTTTGTTAAGCCCTAATCAGCCAGTGTGAGCCCTTTCAAGCTGGTTACTCCATTCCTGGGACAAGCCCACACGATGATGCTTTGAGCACTGCCTTACTTTCTGGAACAAAAGGATGCCCCAGATTCACTGCACACGGTTTCTGCCCCAGCGCGCGGGAATCGGCTGTTGCTCCAAGTGCGGGTCCCTTTAGTGGGGAATCCCCTTAGTGCTCTGGCTTTTCATTGCTATTGGGGTGTCATTGCACCTGGGCCACCTCAGCGAAGCTAGGGAATGTCACACACCCAGACACACACTCTGAGTTCCTGTGGACACGTGCAACTCCAGCCGGCAGCAAAGAGTGCGCTCCTGATTCCTCCCCCTTTCTTGTGTGTTGCCCCCTTTCCCAACGGGGAGAAACCTGGTCTCATCGGATTTACTCACTGGTTTGCTGTGGGGCCTTTAACATTACGTGTACTTTAAGTTAAATAACTTCTATTCCAGCCCTCCTTTCCCGGGAATTTCCTTCCTCTAATAATGCATGGATGTGAGAGCTGTCAATCACTTTCCTACGTGGTCAGGCGACCATGTAACTCTGCTGCTTACCATCCCTGCTGTGGTAAAACCCGCCAGGACACTGCTAGTGGCGACCAAATGGATTTTGGAAATAAACCCAAATTATTAATGCATTGCTAAATTTAGGGGGCTGATTTTCCCTGGTAACTGCGAGATCACAGAAACTAGATGTGGGTGTCTGCCTGGGCTCCTGGCGCAGGGCTGCTGGACCACACCGTCTCCTAAGTGCTGAGAGCACCAGTGGCATCTTTTGTCCTGGTATTTGGTCTTCGACCCCTGGTTCCGAACAGAGGGCTCGGGAGACCCTTGCAACTTTCTGGGTAGCAGGCGTGTCTTTTGCGCTAATGAGGTGCTCTGGGTGGGCTCCTGGGGGGCTCCTGGGTTAGAAACTTAGATCTTTCCGATCCTCCCCCTCCTACTCTTGAGAAGGGAGAGGGGCTTAAAACAGTTAATCTTGACATCAGGAAGCCTCCATTAAATCCCAATAGCATGGGGTTCGGGAGCTGCCAGGTGCGTGACCACAGGGCGGATCTGGGAGAGCAGTACACAGAGAGGCCGTGGAAGCTCCACGCCCCTGCCCATACCTGGCCCTAGGCATCCCGGACATCTGGCTGTTCACCTGTAACCTCTGCCTTATCCTTAATTGGATCGGGGCAGAACTTTTACAAGAAGGGCTTTAAGGCTTGGCGTGGGCAGTGCTCTCCCACGGCCATTTTGCACTGTGGCCCTCGCTCTGGGCCGCACCCGGGACCTCTCTTCCACGTCTCTCCAGCTGAGTCTAAGTTTGCTCTTAAATTCATCCACTGATTTTTTAAAATTTCAATTATATTTTTCATTGCCAGATATCGCACTTGTTTATTTTTCAAACAATCACGATCGTTTATCCCATTATTCTTTGTTCACATTTCAGCTTTTCAAAAGAAATTGTGTAATATTTACACAGTTCTTTGTTCATTTTGTATCTGTTCATTCTGATAGCTGAAGTTCGATTTCTGTAGATTCTTGCTTGGGTGTCTTTTATATAAACTTATTTTGTATTTTAGTATTTTTTTTTCGACTGTGCATTCATAGTCCTTGGAGAGTAATCTGTCAAAATTACCTGAAGCCTGTGGTTCGGAAGGGTCTCCTGGGCCGGGTCAGGGTTCACCCTGAGTGGGGCGGACGGTCTCCCAGGGCTGCCTTGCACCCCATTCTGGGCTCAAGGGTCTCTCGGCCAGTCTGTTACAGGGGTCGGGGTGAAACACAGCGTGGGGTCAGCTCTCAGAGGAGATTCTGACGCTCCCGGGCACAGGTCCACGGCAGGCAGCGCTCCTCACCCCACCCCAGAGGGGGCAGGGCGTGTGTGCCTCTCTCCCACCCTCACACTAGACACGGCGCCTGCTGGGGTCTCGGCTGCAGGCGGACGGGGGTTTCCTAACACACTGGCATGCCCTCTGCTTAGCTCCTGTCCCCGTATCTCTGAGCTTTGGTCAGTAGCATTAGGCAAAGTGGAAAGTAGCTTTTCCGGAGCCCTGCTTTTTAAATTTCACTGAGTTTTTGGCCTCTTAGGAAATCTTCGCTTTCTTGCCTCTGACTAATGTGACTAAGAGATTATATAAATATTGTATCCATCATTTTACATCATTTTAAGTGGCAGTATCAGCTAAGGTGTCTAGCCAGACAGCCAAAAACGAACACCTGCAGAGACAGTTCTGAAGTTTTCGTCTTGTTATTGCCCGCCCCTTCCTGCTGCAGAACAGTGGGTACACGCAATTATTTAGTTGTTTTTTTTTTAAGACTTTATTTATTTTGGAGAAAGGGGAAGGGAGGAAGAAAGGAGGGAGAGAAATATCAATGTGTGGTCACCTCTTACCTGGCCCTCAGTGGGGACCTGGCCCCCAACCCAGGCATGTGCCCTGACTAGGAATCGAATCAGCGACCTTTCGGTTTGCAGGCTGGCACTCAGTCCACTGAGCCACGCCAGCCAGGGCTGCAATTATTTAGTTGTGATGAAAAAAATAACTTGGTCCAATAAACCCAAGGCTCCCTAACCCAATTCCTTTCGGCGAGCGCTCACTGAAGATACTGTACTTCCCAGTACCACAGGCCAGCTTAGGTTGACAAGACACACGCCCTGGTCCCCATGCGGGTGAATGACGGCCGGGAACGACGGCTGACACAGCGTCACTCAGAAGGTGGGCCCGTGCTGTGCTGAGCTTTCCAAGTATGCATTTAATCCACACAACGCCGTGTAAAACAGACAGAATTATTATCAGCACCGTCTGAGAGGTGAGCAGATCAAGGCACAGAAGATTAAGGGACTTGCGGGAAGTGCTATAGCCAGTAAGGCAGCTGGTCCTCGGAACGCCTGGCTGCACAAGTGCGGGAAACCACGCAGACGACTGGAGAACACAACGGTCAACGATGCGCGGCTGCAGGAGGAATAAAGGTAGGTGGCCAGGGGACAGCGGCTGGAAAGGTAGAGGAGCCACTGTGCAGGGAGCATGGACCTGGGGCTTCTTTGCACTGTGCACTGACTGTCCTCGCCCTTCACCTGAAGGTGGTCATTGCCACGGGAGGTGGCCGTTGCGTGGCATCACCTGTCCCAAGCTGCACGGGACTATCCAGCTCTGCTTGTCCTGCAGGGACGGACTGCACAGCCGCCCTCTGCAGCAGGCCTGTTGACCCTGCCCTCTCGCTGCTACTGAGGTATCTCTCTAGCCAGTCTCCTTGGCATTGCCCCAGTGCTTTAACTACACAGCAGCCAACACGCTGGGCATCCAGGGACATTGCTATAAACAAGGGGTGAGCCACGAGGCACCATCTGGGGCACCAACGCCAGCAGAGGCGAGTGGTGGCTGCCTGGTCTTGCCTCCACCAATGACATTTGGGGGAAATAGTGTGGGAGGGACAATGAATCACAAACGGTCTTTACAAAATGCCCAATAAAACAAAATAATGAGAACCCAGTAACTACCAACCACGGAGGCAACAGAAATAATAAGGCAGAAAATATACAGAGTGAACAATTAGGAATATTTTATTAAAACAACACTTGGTACTCAGCAGGCATTAATTCTCCCCACACAAGGGCAGGGGCTGTTTAGACTTCCAATTTTGCACATGGAGGAGATGACCCCAAGGGAGTTAGAAGCCCCCGCCCCCTTCCCCAGCTCTAGGACTCTTCAGGGCCCAGATGAAAAGTTAGCTGTGTTTGTGCTTGGGCTGACATGTCATCTCTCATTAAATTCCAAATCAGCCCAGAGAACACACCGTGTTTATTATTTTTCTATTTTTCTAACACTATGTGACTGATTCTCAAGGAGCTAGGAGATTTTTCAAATAAATACACTGATTTAAAAAAAAAAACAGTTTAAAAGCGTCGCTTTTTCCTTTAACTCAGAATATATAAATTCACACTATCCCAGTCTCCTGGGTATTGTAAATGTATATTTAGAGGTTTAACAAAATATCAGTGGGAAATATCTTTGGAAAGTAATTACTTTAAAATATATGTGAAAAGTCTTTTAAACGCTTAAAGCGACGGATCTATTTTAAAGACACAACTTACATAAAGAGGCACAAATATTAATTACCAAGCTGGAAACACACTTGTGAACGTGAATGTTTTCGGATCTGGGCATAAATAGCAGAAAATCAGTTTCAATGGAAGACTTAACTGCCTCCACCAAGGACCCGCCGAGGGCCACCAGCGGTGACCACAGATTCTCAGGGGGGCAGGTGAGCGAGTAGGGTTACCTCAGCCTTTGCACTAAGTTCCCCTTTGCTTCCTGCTCCTCCCACCTTGCCCCTGTCCAGCCTCTCCCCTACTGTGCTGTATGTGAGTACAAAATAAGGCTAAAAACCAAACTGACTGCCAGGGCATGTGGCAGAGGGAGAGCCTGGGGGTGCCTGTAGCTCACTCGGTTGGGGGGGCGGAAGCTTGGGTGTCTGTCTGGCCCAGCCCCCTCCCCTCTGGGCCCAGCTTGCCAGTGCACGGCCTTCCACCGCCCTGTGGGCTTCCTTGGACCCTCCGCGCTGCTCCCCCGCCCACTGGCTCCCACCCAGCCGGCCATAGAGGCGCCTGCCCTTCTCCGGCTTTCCAAGGGCTGACCACTTAGAAATGGCCTTGCGATGTGCCCTAGAGCCAGATTTGCACAGGACAAGGGTCCCCAGGACGCCATAACAGTGAGACATGCGCACACCTTCTCACAAAGGACTCTGAACCTTGTGCTACAGTGAGACTCAGTGTTTGGGCACTGGACACTCTGAAGAGCCAGCCGGCCAGGCTGCGAGCCCTGCCAAAGCCGTGTTTCCGTGCCTGTGAAATGGAAGACTTCCTGAGCCGGCTGCACTGGACTGCTGGGGCCACTGGGACAAGGTGACTCCGAAAAATGCAAGGTGGGGCTTCAGTGATGGCGGCTGTCGTCACAGGCCCCTCCTGCATGGTCCCCTCACCTCAACAGAAAAACACAGTAACTAGCAACATTTTAAACAAAAGTCAAAGCAGACGATTTAACTAGAAAACTCAGCCAGGATGTGTGTGACTAGGAGATGGTGGCTGAATATCTAGGGTATGTTGGACACTCTCAAGAGAAGGAAAACCTCTCGAAGGGTAGACAGAAGGGGAGGAAACCAACCCCAGAAAGCCCTGAGGTCTGGGGTCGTGGCCTCAGGTCCTCACATCCCAGCCCTGCCGCTCACGATAACCAAGGGGCCCAAACTCGTCACCTCCGCCTGTGAACGTGAGGAGGACCCTGCAGGGATTGGTCAGACCTGAAGTTGAATTGCCGGGCTGGGTCTACGAAGGACAGCACCCAGAAGCAAGGCAGACCTCCCAAGGAGACAAGAGCGCTGGCCCTCAGAGCACTGGGGCAGGCAGCTTGTGGCAGGGGTGCAGCCATGGAGACCGGCTGTGGGACTGGCCGTGGAAAGCGAGCCTGGGGGGAGGGGGAGGGGTGTTGGGGCGCCTGAGCGGGAGTGCTAGGAGCACCTGGTGTGCTCACAGATCGTCTGAATGGGGCCGGTGGGGTGGGGGAGGGGGAGGGAGGCGGCGCATCCCGCACCGTATTCCCAGCGTCTCTGAGACACCAGTGTCCTCTTGGGCCCTGCCATCAGCAGCGGATAATCCCCGAGCCAGCAGACGGCAAACCGAATCTGCCCCCTCACCCAGGACTCCAAACCGAAATCTGAAATTTGGACGGACAGGCCAGCTTGGACAGCTCGCCTTCCAGCAGTCTCACGGGAGAGAAACGATTATGTAATTATTTCCTGCAAACGGACAGACGAGGCTGAGCTTAGCAAACCACCACCGGCAGCTCCCACCACGAGAAGCTGCTTCCCAACCTTCTCACCCTGCAAAGGCGTGCTGTTTCCTAGGGCAGACTCGGAAAGGACCGTCCCCCCTTGCGGTTTCAATGGCTTTCCTTTATTCTTTCAGAGCACACTTCACCGTGAACTACCTCGTTCATTAGACATTCTGCAGAAGGCTGGGGAGAGGGAGGGTTTGGGAGCATCGTGAGGGTAGCACCTGCCATGTGATGCGAGAATCAAAACACCCGGAGAGGTTTCTGCGGGCTCCCTCCAGATGCCGACAGCCGGGTCAGAGCAGAGTTCGTGGGCTGCGTTTCGGTGCCGGGGAGTCTGTAGCTATCAGGACCTGCTGCAGGTTCATCTGCCTGGGGGGGCACCTGTGCTTGGGGTCTTTCTGATGCCACACCTGACACCTGGCGATGAACGGATTTCCTGGCTCTATTTTAAACTGTCATCGTTTTAATCCATGAAATATGTCAAGTGATAATTAAACCTCGCCACCGACAGGTGCTGTGAAAATGATAAACTTCCACCTCCCCCCCACCCCCCGCACACATTTTCAATGTGCCGAATCCCCAAGGCAAGGGACCATCCCACTGACTGATGAGAGCAGTTGTCTGTATAATAATTTACTTTCAAAGGAACCAAGAAGCAGGACTAAAAACTCTGTGCTTTACCGTTGGGTGTTAATTTGAAAACTTCTGCTGTAGACTCTCGGTGAGAGCGGAGGCCCCAGGGCAGGGGTGGGGGGCGTGGGTGGGAAGAGTAGGGGCGGGGGCTGGGACGCACACCTGACCTCCTGCACCCTCAGCCCTGCCACAATTCGCTGTGTGACCCGGGACAAGTCCCTTGCCCTCTCTGAGCATCCGTGTCCTCATGTGGCAGAGACCAATGGTAACATCTCCACTCCACCTAACTCAGAGGCTTTCTCGAACATGTATTCAATGAGGTGACACACGAGAAAGTTCTTGGAGAGCAAAAGCAGCCTGGGAACAATATCCAAGCTGAAGATATTACTTTTTAAAAAATTTTTTAATTTAATTGTTCAAGTACAGTTTTCTGTCTTTTACTCCCATCCCCCCCCCCCCCCCCCCACAGTGCTCCCCACCTCCCTCCCATTTCCACCCCCCTTAGTTGTTGTCCATGTGTCCTTTATACTAGTTCCTGTAAATCCTTCCCCCTTTCCCCTGAAATCCCCTCCCCTCTCCCCTCTGGTCACTCTCCACCTGTTCTCTATTTCAGTGTTCTTTGGTTATATTTATAACCAAAGAAGATATTATTTTAAATTCTGTAGAAAGGGAAGACGGGAGAGGCTAGCATGGCTTGACAGACCCGCTGTCTTTTAAAAAAAAAAAAAAGAAAAGAAAAACAACTCAGCTTGTTTTACTTTCAGCTGAAGTTTCTGAGCACGAGATTAGATCTGACCCTGCCAGATAAAGGGCTGCTCTTAGCCACAGGCCAGCAGTGACCCTGGCAAATGATAAAAATGCAAATGCAGCGGCCCAGCAGCTGCCTGGGTATGTGGGGCGGCTGCCTCCAGCAAAAGGAGAGAGTGAGCCAAGGCCAAAATCGGTGCCACGGCCAAAACTGGTAACGCAGACAGGTCAGCATGTACTTTTCCTCCCACAGCTGAGTGTCCAGACCTGTAATTTTTCCTCTCCGAGGCCCATCTCTTCGGGACACAGAGGCCCCGTTTCTCTGCGGCAGCCACAGACCCCGCTAGCCTCATGGCCCTGACCCAGCGGGCACTTGAGCCACACAGAGCGACGCCTCGGTGTTTGTGGATGTGAATGTCTCCATCAGAACTGTACAAACACCGCCAAATTTCCATCGTGAGTGTGCCCTCCCGAGCGACCCCCGTGGAGCCCATTTTAATTCTCCGATCGATTTCCTACGTGGCTCAAAGCCTCCCCTCCTCTTTTCCTATTTACAAAGTGGGACTGTGATGCCGATGTCACAGGGCGTTTGTGAGGATTAAACAAAGACACTGCATATGAAAATGTCTCCATTAAGAACGGTCCCAATCAAAGGAGTTTATATTAAAGCCGTGGCTAAAAGCCTTCGCCTCTAAGTTGATCCATGGACAAACAGGAAATTGCTTATTAAAAAGCGGCTCCAAACCGGGCCTCTGGTTATGGAAGGCCCAGGGTCCCCAATCTGTGTCTCCGCCTGCCACACTCTGCTCACTTGGGAGCAGCAGCACAGTGGGCCCCACCACCCCTTCATGACAAGAAATGGGATCTCCTATGAAAAATATGAAATAAAGCTCCTGAGGACCCCGTGGACATAGCACTGAAGTGTTGTCACAGGGAGGCGTTTGCATAATCCCTTTTGGTCCTCACGCCTTTTGGCTGAAGAGCTAGAGAAAGGCCGCGGGTCAGGGGCCAAACAGACGACGGCACCTCCCGGGTTCAGGCCAGCGATGCACTGCAGCACAGCACCGTGTCTGCCCCAGGGGAAAGGGTGACAGCGGGAGACCCCACCCTGTGGCTGGAGGCAGCTGTGATTAAAAACCAAAAGTGCCCTGTGTTTGTCATCCGGGATCTGGGCTCCAGTTCCCATGTCCTCATAAGCCCCTGTGGCCCTGGGTCATCCCTTAGCCTCATTTTCCTTCCTGGAGAACAGGAAGGGTGCCTTCCCCCTCCCCCCCACGAAATGCGAGGTGAATGCTTGGTGACTTAGCTTGCCTTGGAGACAAAACCCCTTGAGGGTGGAGGACATGACAGCCACCCAGATGTGGTGAACTTTTGGCATAGTGGACTTTTTTAAAACCTCTTGCACCCACAGTTGTCAGCTGGGACCCACCTTTCTCCAACTCTCACCTCCTGACCCCCTGGGGCCTCCGACTTTAACCAAGCCCAGCGACACGTGGCAGCCCCCCACCCCCGGCCTCATCCCGGGTTCAGAGGGAGCACGTGACCTGAGCCCAGGCAACCCAAGTGCATCTTCGCACTTTTGGGGGAAATATCAGACTGCAGCCTCTCCCTCTCAGGGACTTAGAGTCGTGAGGGGGGAGGCTGGCGCCCGCCACGAAGGGTGAAATGAGGACAGACGCCAGGTCTCTGCATCCTGCATCCAGTCTCCCTTCCACTCTCGGCCTGACCGTGTGGTTACGTTAGCCGATAAGCTCCTCTATTTGTTTGATCTCGTCGGGTTCAGTTTTGCTATTGTTTGTAACAGAATCTGCTATTAATAGTCACAAGGAGACTCTCTGCCAACAGAACCACCCTCTGGAGAAGGAGCCCTGAGGCTCCACCCCCTCCAGAACATTCGGAGACGCTCTCCCAGGCCCTACGTCGGTCCACGCCGAGCAAACACCCTCCCACTCGGTCGCCGGCCACCTGTGCAGGCCCTGGCCGTGGTGCAGGCTCAGCCAGGTGCCCTCTGCGTCTACAGGACGCTCGCCCTCGGCTGACGTGTCCATTGACGCCCATGCTCCGGATGGGCACGGTCCATGCATCCTCATCACCGCACACCCAGCAGACCCCAGTCCCAGCAAGGAAACTTCCACTGGCACCAGATAAACCTTCAAGAAACCCTAAGAATGGTACTTACCCTTCCACAGGAGCTACGTCTCCTTTAGAAGCAGTCACATTAGCCTAGGTTCCCAGACTTGGCTTTACAAGCACTTGCAGGGGGTGACAGGGCGGCCGAGGGACTAAGACAGCCCGCAGCAGCCCCAGGGAGCGGGGCAGCTGGGTGACACCCAGCTCAGGCACCTGGCTTACTCAGCACCACTCAGCGGCCCACCATGCTGGCCGCTGGTTGGCCGCCCCCTGGTCCCCGGATGCTGTGGACACCCCACAAAGCCAGTGGCCTGTCAGAGCCTGCTCCTCTCTTGTCATGTGTTCCCTGAGCCCCCGGAGAGCACAAGGCAAGCTTACCTTACCTTGTGCAAATTCCAACACTTTGAAAAATGTTTTCTATGCACAGACCCTGACGCGTTTCTTGGAACCCAGAGGCAGCCATGACCAAGAAGAAGCAAAACTGGAATGGGAGAATGCAGAGAGCCATGGGCTGGGGGGTGACGCTCAGGATCTGTGACCGGGTGGCCTGGTCTGGGAGGACCTGCAGGGACACCATGGCTCGGTCACCGAGCCCAGCAAGTGCCACAGAGGACACACTTGAAGCCCTTGGCACGGGGGACAGACAGGCCCAGGGCTGGGCAGCAGGGGGCTCGCTCGGCTCCCCTCCGGAGTGAGCACAGCCAGGCCCCCCTCGCTGAGACGCACTGTGCACCCCACAGTAGGCTATTTCCAGTGTTGGCTCTGCTCTCACTGAAGCTGGGATTTGTTAAGAAACAACACAATTTGAAAACAAGAAGGCTTGAAAGAGAGTTTTTAAAGGATGAACTAATTCTGACAACAAGAAAAGAATCAGCCTGTAATGGTCTGCTGGATTCTGTGCCTCATTTCCCAAGAAAGGCTGCTGAGCAGTGACGAGACAATAGAGATGGCAACGGATGATGTTGCGTCACAGATAATCAATTTTCACATCACGGAGGCCTGCTGACGGCATAGCAATATCACGGGGGCAAGTGGTTTACCACGACTGAAAAGGGCTTCAGGGTTTATGTGGACAAGATCATCTCGAGGGTTCCTGAAAAGCAGAGAAACACCTCCTGACTTGGGTGCCAGGCAAGGGGTGAAGAGGACAAATGTCCACCTTTAGTGCCGGGACCTCGGGGAAGGGAAGTGAGCCTCCTGGCCAGGATGGGTGGTCCCGCCCCCTCCAAGCCTGACAGGCAGGCCCGTGTTCGGGGCAGCAGTGTCTGGTGAAGGGCTCGCCCTGCAGCCCTGACGAACCTGCAGTGCTCATGCCTTCTGGGGTTATGGCCTCTTAGGGAGCACGACTCCTGTCCCACAAAGCCTGGATAAGGGACCTGTGCCCTTATTTTGCGATGGCACCAAGGAGGCTTCACTACAACATGGCGTGCTGCACGGGGTCCGTGACCCCGCCCAGACCAACCGGGCCCTGCAGCCGCCCGTCACAACCGCAGAGACAGTGCTCACTGGCACAAACACCCGTAGAGTACCTTTTCAGGAGGGACCCACATGCTGCCAGAAGGAGCACAGTGGCTCTCTGAAGATGGTCATTAAGGACAGGACCCCCCGTGGGTGCCAGTGGGGAGAGTGAGCACAGCAGACAGGTAGGACAGGGGTGCTCTGGGGCCGTCAGGTCCGCTGCCAAACCACCCAGCAGTCCTCACGCCCGTGACATTGCCTTAAGAGAGGTGGAGACGAGCCAAGAGCCAGGCCAGCCCTGCTGCATGTCGGGCGACCAGCTCTTCTCCCAGCGCTCGCCGAGTGCAGCACGGCTGCCCCTTCCAGCCCCCAGCATGTCGAATTATCGTGGAGAATCTTGGGGGAGAGAAGCTTGGGGTCACCACAGCCCATGCATCCTCTGGCTCGTCCTGGGCCTGGTCCTTGGGAAGGACTCTTGTCTGCACTCCCTGAGCTTCATGGCGACACAGTGATTGACAGGAGCTATGAGGGGTCGCTCACTGTGATGCCCAAGGACAATTTCGAACCCCAGTGTCCAGAAAGCCCCTGACCTGGGGAGAGAGGCTGTGTGTGTGTGTGTATCTTTGAGCCCTCAAAGACACTGTGGGGGGGGGTGCTATTTGGTTCTTCCGATTGTGGAATGAGAGAGTTTGAGCAGGAAGCTAAAGAAAGACTCTGACAGAGGGGAGGAGTGGGAATGGGCTCTTTCAGGGGCTTCTTCTTAGAACAAGTCCACTGGCCACACCATGCACAGTCACGTGCAGGTCTGCCTGGAGACAGAGGGTTCGGCTCGGTCACCGGAGACGTTCCTCATTCTCTGTCTAAGGCCATGTCCTCATTCTCTGTCTAAGGCCGTGCGTACAGGTGCCAGTGAAGAAGAGCCACTGTGGCAAAGAATCGCTGGCACCGACGCCACCTCCCTCACTGCCGAGGGCTGTCCCCACCCTACCTCTCTCCCCACAATGTCTCCATGAGTCTGTGAGGGGCACAGACTGCACCCGGCCAGTGTCCTTCCTCTGAGAGCCAAATCTGTCCCTTCTGTGTGAGGGTGATTTTGCAAATCTCGCGGGGAGAACATGTGATCTCGCCTGGCTAATCACATTCCATCCCCTCCCTGCCACAGTGATTGGCTTAGAGCTTGAGTCATGATACAAGCCCAGCACATCATAATCCTCGCTGGGGCATTTCTGGTGTCATTCTGGGGAAGGCAGGGTCACCCTCTGGGCTGGTGAGCAGGATACGGGGCTGCAGCCACCAGCAGCCATCCAGCGAGGCCGCGTGAAAGAGGGCCACCAGCCAAGGGAAAGGAGGAGAGGGAGAGCTGGCGGTCCATGTGCCAGCTGCTCCTGAAGCCAGCTCTGCCTTGGGGTGCCGCAGTCTCACAAGCCTTTCAGGCTTCATCCAGGGCAAGTTGGGTTTCTGCAACCCAGAGTTGGGACTCACGGTCTGGACTATTTCTAGGCCCATTTTTTTTTTTCAGATACAATTGAGTAACGAGCCTGAAGCTACACTATGAGTAAGTAAGTGAAGAGATGGGATTCTACTGTGCTTGCCAATTGGTCATGATCAAAACTAGTTCATTATCTTCAACCAGAACAACCAGCCAGCTGTGCCATCCACTTCCCAATCAACCTGGGGCAACTAGGCACAAGCTAGTTTTCCAACAGCTGAAAAAGAGCAGCACTGCCCACAAAGAGCCCATTTCTCTGGGCTTAGAATAGAAGGAGACAGATGTCACTCCCAATGGTCTGGAGCCCAGCTCCTGCAGGAGAGGAAAAGCCCGCTCCACCATGTGTGCGTGGGGGCAGGATGCGGGGAAACACCACGTCCTTGCAGATGGCAGTCTGGGTTCGAAAAGGACCCACTGCCCCAGACACTGTCAAATCTGGACCACTCGCTTTTAAATCTGCTACAGCTGCACCCATTCAAGAAGCTGCCTCAAAAGAAGCAAGGAGTTCATCAGTGCGTTTCACGGAAGACCGTCAAAGACTTCACGTTATACCAAGAAAGATTATGCAGCTGATGGGGAGAGCCAGCAAACAGCTGCTACACAAAGTCACAATTAGCGGTACACAGAACGCAATGTTTGGAAGCTGGAGTTCTCCCAGATGCAGAGCGCCATAAGGGGGCATTGGAGGCAGCTGCCAATTAGGGACTAATTCCAAGAGTTTCAGAAAGCGGGGCTCTAGTCACACTCCCAGAACTGGCAAGTCATGTTTGTTTGGGAGGTGGGCGTGGCTAAGGAGCCAGCGCCACCCTGGCCGAGTGGGTGACTGCCGCTCCCTCTTTCTTTCATCATGAAGACAGCAGCGCCCCTATTCTTCTCAGGTCTCCCTCATTGTCCTGCTGGAAGCCAGGCCAGACCGGTCTGGTCTGGAACGCACGAGTGAGCCGTCACGGGTAATGCAACATGACATTAGCGCCCACCCCAAAACTCACAGCCTCCAGTCGCCACGCAATCACAGGCATCTGGAAGCGCTCACAGACCGGATTGCCCCGCACTACTAAGACATGACTGACAAGGGCTGAATCATCCCAGCCATCGCTCGGCTCACTCCAGTGTTCTCCCATGGCTGTGATTCAGCACGATGGGGTTGGTGAGAGGAAAGTACTAGTCTGAGCAGATGAGTTCTGGCAGTCGTAATCAACACCAGCCCTCCAAGGGGACTCGGAGTGTCTCGGAGAGGTGAGGTTGGCACCTTTTGCCGAGGCTTCAGAAAAAGTTGAATTAGATTGCGGGTGTCTGGTGGGAGGTGTAAAACACCTGCAGGGCAGAGCAGATGAAGCAGCAGCCAGACTCCTTCCCCTTCAAGGCCCGAGCACAGGACAGGACTGCCCTGAAGGGGTGAGGGCCTCGGCCAGTGGGGAAGGCATGCATCCTTCCCCCAAAACACCATGCCGGTCTTCCAGTCCCACCACAATCTTTGATACTATGCCTCCCTCCAGTTCCCCTGAGAGTCCTCACCATGGAGCTGACCTGGAAACACAGCTCCCCTAGGAAGTTTTCTTACAAGAGTCCCTCTTAGCGGTCTGGGCTTGGCAATCAACATGCACATGCAGAAGACCTTGGTGTGATGATCCAAGGTCGAGTCATTTAAGCCACCACCCCCATTAGAGAGGACCAATGTATCACTGAGAAGCCATGCTCCTCCCAAAGTCAGAGGGATAGGAAGGAAGCTGTCTCATGTGTAAGGTGCCAGCTGCTCTGCTCCCGTCACGAGCTGCTGAGGGTCATGGGAGGTAAAGAATGTGAAAGGTCTGTGAAAACTTCAGACCAACCGAGAGATCATCATCATTACTACTATCCCACCACCCTGTCCCAGCCGTGCCCTTAGAAGTCAATGGTGCAGGGACACGTCCTCCTTCTGGGCCCTGAGGGAAGAAGTGCTCCTTCTTCCTGAGCTCTCAAGAACAGGGCTTGCAAAGGGTGTTGCATGCCAGTCCCAACATGATCAGAAACAACAAAACTGAGATGCCATGGGAAGCTGAGTTTGGATAATGCTGCATATTACACCCCACACTGAGAGTCATACTTAGCATCTTAGAGACCTGAGAAGGATACCCTGGCCAGGTGGCTCAGTTGATTGGAGCATCATCTCATACATGAAAAAGTTGCAGGTTCAATCGCCAGTCAGGGCACATACAGGAGGCAACCAACTGATGTTTCTCTCACACATCAATGTCTCTCTCTCCCTCTCTCTCTCTCACTCACTCTCTTATACACACACATCAATAAACATATTCTTGGGTGATGATCGAAACAATGTTTAAAAAAAGACCTGAGAGGTTCTGCAGTAAAAGCATCAACAGCAATGACAAAACCAGCTCAATACCAAGTCAGGCATTTGCCCCATGTACTAGTTCCCTTCGGCTGCTGTAACAGAGTTCCATGGACTGATGGCTTAAAACGAGAGAATTTCTCACAGTTCTGGACACCAGAAGTCAGTAATCACGGTGTCGGCAGAGCCATTCCCCCTTGGAAGGCCCCCTTCCGGCCTCTTCCTGGCTTCCAGCAATGCCTGGCGGTCGTGGGCTGGAGACTCAGGGCTCCAGCCTCTGCCTCCATCATCACATGGCAGTCTCTCTGTGCGTCCGTGTCCAAGTTTCCCCCTTCTGAGAGGGGCACCACCAGCTGGAGCACGGTCCACACTAATCCAGTACGATCTCATCTTAACTTGCCACGCATCTGCCAATATCCTATTCCCAACTAAGGTCACACCCACAGGTTCTGGGCTAGGGCTTCGACATATCTTTTTGGGGGGATACAGTTCAACCCATATCACCAAGCTTATCTGAACAGGGAACACTTCCATCAATGCATCAGTTAGAAATATTCAGTGGCTGTCCCCAGAACACTCTTTAAAAAGTGCTTATCTAGAACTAAAGCACTCACATATCACATATGCAAGACTAGCATTAAAATGCAATAGACACGAAGCAATATGTAGCTTGCATTTCATTCAAGAAGCAATTATTGAGCAGCTACAGGCTCTGGGTCAGGGATGTGAGGAACCTGGGGGTGAGTGAGGGGAGGGTCTCCACTCTCAGGAAGTGAGTGACCCAATAGGAGCCCTTACCTTTTGGATCAGGTTGGGGGAACTAAACACCTCAAGAAACAGAGTTGGAAGGGATGAGGAAGAGATGGCATTTAATAAAGATAGGGGACAAAGAGGTGAGAAAGCTGGCCTACGGTCTGGGGACCACAACATGGGACCCAAGGCTGGGAGGGCCATAGGGAAACAAGGCAGAGAGCAGCTCGGGGGCACACAGGGCATTCACGTCGCCATAACAATCCCCAGCCCCACTCTGATTTAGCCCAGACTCATTTCCTCTACTCGTGTTAGCCCCTCTGACTTCACAGACTTAGTGAGGAGTTTCTAAGCCGTGCAGCATGAAGCTGTGATTATTCACCCAGTTGGAGCACTGAACCCTGGATGAGCTGACACTCCTGAGTCAGGGGTAGAATTCAAACAACAGAAAATAAACGCATGGCATATCTTAGGTTTTGTGGTCCAGGGGCTCCCTCCCCAGACCTCTCCAGAATCCCTCGGGCTGGGGAAACTGAGCAGAAACACTCAGAGTGTTACTTATTCGCTCCTCTGAACTTTCAGTTCCAGGTCAAGTCACACCTAAGACATCAACCTTAAATACTGGTGGGTAGACAATAGTGTCTTGTGATTGGAGGAATGATGATTTACTAAAACACTCACAGTGCCTCTATCATTAGTATATCTATACACAGTTCTAGAAAAGATTAACAACCTTGCTGCCCCAGCCAGTGAATTCTCAGACACAGAAATAGTTGCAACCAACCCGAGATGTCTCACTCTTCCTGCCTGCCTGCCAGGTTGTAAGCATTGGCATTAAGGTGCTGGGCTATTTCAGGAGCTCTCAGATGCCCAACTTTGACAGAAATAAGCAAGAAAGACATCAGCTCACAAAAGGAAGAAAAAAGTTCATGTGATGTCAAGAGAAATTTGCCAGTGCAAAACCACATCAGATGCTGGTCAGCAGGTTGTAAAAGTAGCTACTTCAAGAGGGGAGGAGGTTCTGGATGAGTAGAGCCCAGCCTGGCCATGCCTTTGCTCATTCAGACAGCCTTGGCATCCTAGACCCTTCTGTGTCTTTGAGAAAAATACATACAGTTCTCTCATACTCCAGTCTTAACATTTAGAAACATTTCTAACACAAGGACAATAAGGTTTGAAAACAGTGGGATTCCATAACGCAAACTAATCCCAAACATTCACACTCGGGGATACTAACACAAATATAACAGTATTCAAAACCAACGTTCATGGCACCTTCTCTCCTTGTAGCTATTTCTCTCCAGTGCACATGCTCATCGTACCCGCTGTGAACACAACTTTCAGTAACAAACGTGCCTTCCCTGCCCCACCCACCTTCAGCAAACTTAATTTAGCTTTGATTACCAAACCACACAGTTTACCCTGTGGTTGCAATTCAGAGGACACGGAGTCCAACAGCAGAGACAACAGCAAATGAGAAGGGAAACCAGAAGTTCGTCCTGGAGCCAAGAGGCCAGCACCATGGACAGCAGCACACCCCCAGTTTCATTAGTCCACCCACAGGCAGTACCGGAAGGTTAGGGCTCCCAGCCCTGGTAAAACGCTTGGATAATACGGCCATTCTACCTCTTGCATAGTGGTGCACAAACTAAGAACTAAAAGGAGGCAAGAATATGCCCTGTTTAGGCATCAACATGGAATTTTCTCACTTTTAAAAATACTGCCCCTCTTTCAGAAGACCTTGCCACAGAGAAAGACGTGGTTGAAACTGAAACTAAAGACCAGTTTCCAGACCAAGACCTCACTTTGTGTTCCGACTTCATCTTCCCATCCCCGTAATTAAGGAGTGACTGGCAATGATCCCAAAAATCATACAAAAGACATCCTCTTATTACAGAATGGGTACTGCCAAAGGTCAGTAAGGAAAACTTCAATTTCCTCTAAGAGATTTCAGAAATTACCATCCATACACTTACCTCAGAGACCAGAAAACAAATGTGTGAGAGGAACTCTGGCAGGGAAAATAGAACATCAAGGAATTGTTTTCAAAGGGAAAATTAATTGGTTATTTCCATTTCAGCTTAGCTAAAGCTGTAAAAGTCTAATCAGGATTATCTTTCACAGTGGCACCTTTTCCAAGATATTGAAACACCTCAAACCATAAACCATTTTTTATTGTTGATGCTGTGTTTTGTGGGTGAAACTAAATCATTATTCCAACCTTCGCTCACACACACACACAAAGGGCTTCTTGCAGGGGACTGTAAACACAGCTGTGAATGAGCCAGTTCTCCAGACCCCACCTCTGACACTTGAAGGGAGAAGGCACAGTCCTCACAAGCGAACCTGGCCTTCAGTGCTTGTAGCCCCAACAAGCCAAGGGCCCAATAGTCAGCACCTGGAAAAAGCCACATGGAATTTCAAAGAACAGGCTTCCCACAGTCTGGAGCTCATCTTAGCTCCCACAAATCGCTTCCGAGACGTTAGCACCGAGAATGAAGTAGGTATGAATGCAGTGTTCCTACCTTCTCTTCTTGTGACTTCGAAGCTTCTGGATTCCTGCAAGAAAAGAGAGGCTTTGTGTTTTTGAAGAATAATTCATGTGTACAGTCACTTGCAAACATCTCACCTTTTATTAGCCATTTATTCACAGAAAATGAATGATGTCTATGAACACACATCTGTAAATGTAAACAACTTATTGCTTTGGGGACTTAGGGAGAAACATTGTCAATCATGCAATAGTCTTGAAGGAGCAGAGCCAACTCTCATGGTCTTCCTCATATAGAATCTTGGCTGCTGCCCCATGGAAAACCTTGTGCAGCCTTGTGTCCAGCCCTCCACCTAGACTGCAGGTGCTTGAAGGGCCTGGGGAAAACATCAGTAGACAAGGGCCAGCATTACCCGAGCTGCGGCATGTTCCAGTTAACGGTGCCACAATGAACATGGACCACTATTGGTCCTGTGTAGGCCACTGGTATAATCTGGTGATTGATTTTGCTCAGTGCAATACTTTCCAAAGGATAGGATCGAAATGGACAATGTGGATAGCCAGTTCATGCCACCGACTAAATTACGTCCTTAGTTTCTCTTAATCCAGTCTCATCTTCCTGCCATGGGCAGGGCAATAAGCAAAGTGATTTAGGAGTTACGCAGAGTTCCAGCCTTGAAGATATTCACAGCTGAACAGGAGGTCATAGGACAAACACAGATTACTGAAAAATAGAAGGGTGATTTTTCCTTATAAATACCAGTATATTCACATCCAGCTGGGAAAGGGGTTTTTTAAAGGACCTCTGTAAATAGTGGGGGAGGGGAAGAGCACAGGGTATGCCTAGGAAGCAGGAAAAAGTGAGACTAGAGGCAAAAGCACTGAAAACATAGACTGCAGTTTCCCAATGAATAACAAGTATCTACAATTCATTGTAAATGGCCCGTTTAGGACAAAAAGCCTAACATTAAGAGTAAGCTGAAAATCCATGCTAGCCATGGAAGAAAAGAAGAGAAACACCAAACATGGGCTTCCTCTTCAGCATCACAACCAGAAGACCACTCAGTGCCCACACTTTCTAGACAAATGGCATCATCTTTCATACCTCAGCCTTCTTGTCTAGCCTTCAGTTGGGGTCAGCATGGGGAAGCAACATTGGAGAGGAAGCTGAGGAGGCACTGAAAAGTTTGTCCCCCCCAATGTACACTCTCTGCCTACCACCGCTGCAGTGAGTCAAAAGCCCAAGTGGGGGCCAGTGGCAGAGACACATTCTAGGCCAGCAGCCCATCCGCACAGCACAATGAACAAATGCATCTCCAGAACACCGGATCCTCGGGGGGCGCTCACAACTCCGGGTCCAGAGAGGGCACGTGGGCAGGGCCGAGAGCAAGGAGAAACAGGAAAGCCACACAGCGTGGCACAGGTAAGCAAACCCAGCTCCTCCCTGCTGCTCCCCGCTCCACCAAATGACTCGTACGTGTGGAGCAGGGAAAATGAATAATCAACTCATATGGCTCTATAAAAAACTTTATGGAAGTTTTATTGCAGCTGCATAAAATTTGCAAATTAACTTCGAGAAAGCTCATAGTGGTAAATGTTGTGTCTTCTTATCCAGCAACATGGTATTTTAAATAATTGGTTCGAGTCGCCTTTTACTTCTTTCAAGAGTATTTTATCATTTTCCTGCAATTTGAATATTTTTAAATGAGAGTGGGCTACAATTTTTAGGTGCTATTTTTCCTCAGTTCTAGGAGTTAAAAGGATACCAGTTTCATAAAATGAATTAAGAAGTTTTCCTTTTATTATGTTGTGAAATAGTTTAAATAAAAGTGGGATTATCTGATCTTTGAAAGTTTCTTCAACTTCATTTCCCAGCTATTTACTAAAAGGGGGAGGAAGTAGAGGAGAGCTTGTCCAAGTTCTCACATTTTGGTTACTGTCCAGCTAATACTTAAATTTCAAAGTCTGATTCCAAAGCCTATGTACATAACAAGATGCCTTCATTTAATTTCATAAAGACAGTGTGAGAATTAGACGAGATAGATTTCTGCTTTAGGCTCTAAAAGAATGGCTTGTATTAAGCCAACCCTTCTGCTAAGAAAAACTATGACAGTTGTTCAAGAGGTTTCTTAAATCCTCAACAAACAAATAAAGAAAAGCTTTTTGAAGGCACATAAAAGCAACAAAAGCAGCCAAAAACTTGAGCCAATATTTGGAGAGAAGAAAAGTCCACTGAAGTGAGCCCCATATATCCTGCCATATTTTTCCTTTGGGGTATTTGCAGTTAGAAGCCAAACAGAAAGTGATGAGTTAGAGCTTAAAAAAGTCTGAGTTGGGGGCATGTGTCATGGCGCTTCCGAAGCAGCCTGAACTTGAGGGTCTAAACCCTGGAAAAAAGGGCCAGAAAGAAGGGAGCCCAACAGTCTGCAAACAACTTCTTCTTGAGTTGCGTGGTTGTGTCTGAGCTGCACACAGAGAGCAAGAGATTAAGAAAAAAGGTCCCCCCCAAATTAGCTTCAAATAAGCTAAAAAATCCGAAGCATGGACTTTGACAATACCATGATGCTAGGGGGACAAAAATTAAAAATCAGGCTTTCTAGAACTTGGTGGACCGGCAAACATAGCTGACTTTCTGTTAAGATCATACTCTCTCAAAGGACTTCTATTCCTGAGTAGATCAAAGAAAGTAAATCTTCCCCGGGAGACAATACATTATCCACAGACTTCACAATTTTTCACATACAGTGCCCAGCGTCCAATCCAAAATTAACAAGCATTGCAGGAAATAGGATCAATGACTCACATCTGACAAAACAGACATCAGATAGAGACCCACAGGTTATCCCGATTTTAAAATTATCAGGCACAGGCTCCAGAATAATTATCACTGATATGGTCAGGAAAACAGAAGACACTATGCTAAATTTCACCATAAAATTAGAATGTACTGAAATAAGAGTCAAATGGAAATTCTAGAACTGAAACGTAAATAATGGAAAGAATCTAACTGATAAATTTAACAGCAGATTAAACATAACTACAGAGCAAAATAGTGAAATGGAAGCTAGGTCAATAGAACGTAACTGAACTAAAGATCTGAAAGGCAGAAATAAATAATGAAAAACACAGAAGAGTACAAGAGACGTTATGGCTCAGGGTGAAAAGCTCTAACAAGCATGTAATCGAAGTTTCAGAGAGAAAGGAGAGGGGAAATTAGATAGAATCAGTATTTGACAAGATATTTGTTGAAAATTCTTCTTAATTGATGAAAGGTATCAAAACAGAGATTTGGAAAGCTCTGCAAGTCCAAAGCAAGAAAAATACAAAGAAAACCATCAATTGGTACTTGCAGGAAAACAGGTGAGTAATCAAAGAGAGAAATAAAACCTATGAACAGCCAGAGTGAGGGGCGATGAAGGTGAAAAGGTGTGTTTCCTGCAAAGGAGCAACAATAAGACTGATGGCTGACCTGTCACGGGAAAACAATGTGCCCAGAAAACAATAGAATGACATCTTTATAATTCTAAAGAAAATTAAAAAATCCTTAGAAATCTATACTCGGTGAAAATGTGGACATTCATATAGTAAAATAAAGACACATATAGACAAAAACTAAGAGAATACCTTACCAGCAGATTAATAATAAGAGCAATAAAAGAGAGCACTTGGAACAAAAGGAAAATTTTCAGATGAATGCATAGCTATGCAAGAAGGAACAAAAGACATCAGGAAGGGTTAAAAATGGCTAAATCTAATTTTGGCTGCTTAACGCAACCACAGTAATGCCTTCTAAGGTAACACTATCTGGAGAACACTATCAAAATAGACGGCAATGGGATCACAAAAGGTCTGGAGGTCAAACAGACTGAAATAGGAAAATGTCCTATTGCTGCCCCCCCCCCAGAAAAGGATGACATTAGTGTTACAAGGGCAAAGGAGTGAGATAACAAAAAACCGACTCATCAGAAAGAAAATTCAAGAAAGGGTAGAAAAGAAAGGACCAAAGAACAGAGGAAATAATGTGTTAAATTTAAGCCCATTCAATAGAAGTGAATGAAATAATCCAACCAAAATACAAAGATTGACATATTAGAAAAAACAAAATTCAATTATATGCTACCTACAGGAGATGCTGCATAAATAAAAGATACAAGAAGGCTGAATGCAAAAAGACACACGAGATGAGCGATGTAAATGCCAACTAAGAGAATGTTGGTGTAGACAAAGTAGGCTCTGAAACAAAAATTATTATCAGCAACAAAGAGAGGTTCAAAACATAAAAAGGACATTTTAACATCAACGTATAACAACTCTAAATTTGTATACACATAATATCATAGACCAAACATAGGTAAAGTGAAAACTAAAAGAACTAAAAGAAGAAATGCACTCTGACAGACCATGAATACTTGGAGAATGTAGGAAACCTCTGTAGTTAACTCACAGACATAGCAGAGGAGAAATCAGTCAGGACATGGACGATTTGGACCATGAACACACTTAACTGAGGTGACCTGCGTCAGACACTGTGCCTGGCCACTGTATGGGGTACAATCTTTCAAGTACTCACTTGACATTCATAAAAATTGCCCGTGTGCTGAGTCATCGTGAGGTTTCCACAAGTTTCAAGTTATTAGAATCATACAGAGAACACACACAGTTTTCTGATACAGTGAACTTAAATTAGAAATCAATAACAAAAGACTACGGGAAAAACTTCCAAATATCTGAAGACATGAAGAGATATTTTGAACTGCATGACAACTGAATGACAGCATTTAGGAAACTGTGGGAAGTAGCAATAACAGAACTTATGGAGCTTAAGTGCCGGTTGAAAAAAAACAAAGGCTGGAAATCAGTGACCTCAACGTCTGTCTTTAGAAGCTAAAAAAAGGACAATTTACACCCACAAAACATAGAAGGGAAAAATACGATAGGAGCAGAAATCTATGAAATACAAGAGAAGAAATTATATCACAAAATTTTGAAGGCAAAAGTTGGATCTTTGAAAAGAGTAATAAACTTGATAGATTCCTAAGAAGGCCAATCATGAAAAAAGGAGAAAACATATAACACAGAATTCAGACTCGAGCAAGAAGCCACACACACCCAGTCTCTGAGTTCAGGGCAAAGGTGTCAATGCAACACACTGACGCGGGGATGGCTTTCTCCGCAGGTGTTACAGGATCAGTCGGCTGTCTGTGCCGCAAAACATAAACCCAAAGGCCCCCTCACAACATACACACAAATCACGTCCAGGGGGACTGCAGACCTACAGGTAAAAGGCAAAACAATCCTGCTTCTAGAAGACACCACAGAATACCGTCATGACCCTTCAGTAGGTGAAAACTTCTTAAATGGGATGTGAAAGGCAGCCCCATAAAGGAAAAGAATGACATATTGGACTTGACGAAAATGAATATTTCTGCTCATGAAAAGATACAATTAAGATAGTGAAAAGTCGAGCCATGCAGGAAGCGTATTTGTGATATATACAAAGCAGGCATTCAGAAAATGGAGAAAATGCTGTGGCAAACAAGTAAGGCAATTGTGAAAAATAAGACTCGAATAGAAACTTCACAAGTTAAAACTACGGCGAGTGCTGCCATACGCCCGAGGAAAAGGTAACATTCAGAGACCTGACCACGTCCAGTGCTCCCAAGGGCAGGAGCAGCTATGACTTCCGCCTCCCAGAGGAGGCCGCGGCAGCGGGACTCTCCCCGCAGGCCGGAGCCTGGGACCAGAGCAGCCTTCTCGTTCCTGCTCTTAGTCACTCTCGTGGTTCCTTCTTAACTTTGTAAAGCTTTCCTATCTGTTTAAGCAATTCCTTATCTTAAACCCCACCAAAAGAAACAGTGTGGTTTCTGTCTTCCGGACCCAACAACCCCTCTGGTACACACCCAGCATGAGGACATTCGTGTGAGCACCAAAATACACGTGCGAGGATGCTGGCCGCAGCAGGGACGTCTAAGAGCCAAGAACAGGAACGACGCAGACTCATCCCCGGATGAGTTGCCACGGACAACTCCACAGTGACGCAGAAGAGTAGACTCTGGGGTAACTTGAACAGACCCTCATGGACGTACTATACTGAGAGAAAGGTGGCGGACACACTAGGGGCAGTTTTACAGGGCTTTGTTTTTATACATTTCAGAAACAAGAAAAAGCAATCTCTGGTGACAGGTTAGTTGTCCCCCTGGAGAGGCAGATGACAGAGTGGGACACGCAGGTGGCCTCTGGGGATGCTGGGGATGTTCTAAGTGGCGAGCTTGGTGGTGGTCCTGTGGGTGGTTCCCTTTGTGACAGTTCATTCACTGGACACCTAAGATGCGTGCCCTTTTTTACATGTTGCACACGCTTCCATCAAAAATCTAAAAACGACACAGGACAAAGTTCCTAGTGGTGCACATCAGCCACCCGGGCTGCATCCTGGCTTCTTCCCGCCAGCTGCACCCCTACCACGTTTGGGGAGGCACGTCACCTTCCAAAGCCTCAGTGTGTTCCTCAGTAGAATAAGGCCACGGCAGTAGCTTCCCCTCGCAGAGTGGTCATGGTCATTTGGTGAGATAATAACAGGCCTGCCCCATGCTAAGCATGGCGGCCATCATCACCGGGGTTGTCAGTAATGAGAGTGACGACGGGAGGGAGACATTAAGATCATTCGGGGGAGGCAAATGAGTTCAGTGGCTCTGTCAATTACTGAGGCTAAATAAAAACCTATCTTTCCAGGACTCGAAAATCAGCCCCTCAAAGCTGCAGCAGAACTGAACAAAAAGGAATTCTGTGACATAAATGATACCAAGGCCCCGGGTACAGCGCCGAAGGGAAAAAATTATGTGCTGTGGAAGCTTCAAACAAGATGGTTATAAATGGGAGTTAGTGCATGGGCATTACTTAATGACTAAATTTCTTTAACTAAAAATCTAATTTTATTATGGTATAAATCAAACTTTCTGGAAGTAAGGAATTAATTTTAGATTTTTCATTCGCTGCTCATAACCTTTGCACGGATTTGACAGCCAAATCACTTTAAATGTCATTTAACCAATACAATACAGCAGCTTTATTCCTCATCGGACCCTGCCCGAATCCATTATCTTCCACTACAGTGTAGAAGAACTTAAGTAAAAAATCGCCATTCCATAAAGCTATATTTTACCGTGCAGTTCAATTGCATAATCTTTATTTTTGAATCAATATAATGTGAGTGCTGCGTAATATTTTTCATAATCCAACAGTCTATTACAGATTTGCAGCTCCCAAAAACATGGCTTGAGAGCCTCAGAGTCCGTCCCCCCGACCCCCCATGACCCCTCTCACTCTCACTTCGGGCTGCGCCCTGGCTCTTAGGCTCGGGGGGGAGGCTCAGGGAGAGGGCGGAGGGCCCCGGGCACAGGCCGAAGTCCCACCTCCCCACCCACGCAGCCAGTCGTCCTTGGTGAGAGGGTAAGTCTCAGTCTGTCACTCGAAAAATTAAGGGGTTCGGGGCCTGCTGGGAAAATGTTGGCTCTGTGGGTTAGGAAAGAGGGGGATAAAAGTACCCACTACTTCGAAGCCCGGAAAACTAAGCTGAAAGGAGCTACGAAGGTCAGGCCTTCATAGACAAAACAGACAGAGGTGAGTCTGGCACAGACGGGGCACAACCTGCTCAGGTGCACAGCTGCCGGCCCTCTGCCCCTGCCAGCGTCCCAACCGGGGCCCAGAGCCAGCAGCGCCTTGGTCCAGACTCAGAGGAGCGGAGGACACCCCCTTTTCCAGGGTTCCCTAGGCCCAGACAGCCTGAAGAAACTTCTAAAGGAAGCTCAAGTGTTCAATTCTTCAGCCGTTCAGTACAGCAGAGATGGAGGCGCTGCCGCCAGGGCTGATCGACACTGAAATCCTGACATCCAAATTCCAAGTTTTTCATCTCTGACATTCTCTTAAACTAATGCTTCTTTAACAACCTTTCTTATAATATTTTGTTCATTCATTTGAATTTAAAAAACTTGATTCTAACCACTTTCATTTTTGCTGGCAAGGCGCCGTTCTGCAATTAAAATCTCCATGGAGACTGACAGGGTGCAGCCGAATAAAGCGATGCCTTGTGCAGCGTGGCTTCCAGAGCTGGCTCCTGCCTGCTGGGCACACGCCAAGCACCGTGCACACTTTACCATGCCGGCATCATTCCATTCAAAACAGAAGAAAAACCTCCACATTATTAGACTGCCCAGCACAGCGTGTCTGGGCCTCCAAACCAGACAAAGACAGGGTTGGGGGATTAACCTTTCACCCAAGGGCTAGTTTGAGAGCCCAGCAAATAAATCCAGCAAACAACAGGGTTTCCTGGGCCAGCGTTAGAGAAAAGGACCAATGAGGAGGCGCCAGCTCTTGAGAAATGTCACCAGCAGAGAGGTCAGAGCTCATCCCCTGCCTGACAGAGAACAGCCCAGGTGTCCCCTCTTGTAGGTAGGCCTAACGCCTGCCTCAAAGGCATGTCAGGGGTAGGGGAGGCACAAGTGTCCGTCATAAACACCAAGAGGCTTGGGCAGCCGAGGACAGAAGACACTGGGCACCATAGGGCCCTGCCACCTCCGGTCAGCCCCGCCCACAGCCTGCTCGCCCACTCAGGTGAGGCCTTGCTGCCTTTCTCAGGAGACTGAGAACAGAAGGGGTGGCTGGGGCACAGGGTGGGGCCTTCCCCAGCAGTGTGGGCTGAAACGTGGCTGATTCGGAGAGTCAGACCTGTGCCCCTTCTATTTCCCAGCCAGTAATACACGCATCCATGTGAGCACAGTAGTGTCTGCAGGGCATAGGTGAGTTTCAAGGGAGGCTTATCAAAACAAAAGGGAGAGGCTGTGTATAGATGATTCTGAAAAACATCAGAAATCTCTTTATGATTGAGGTACATACCATCTGTTAAAAATATATATGTATTTTTCTATCTATCTATCATCTATTATCTATCTATATATGTATTTTTCTATCTATCATCTATCTATTATCTATCTATCTATCTATCTATCTATCTATCTATCTATCTATATCACTGCTATGGAGCCACCAATAGCCCCCTGTGGCACACCTGTAAGGAACATCAGCTTCATTGTGTCCCTGAGAAGCAAGACCTTCACAGCCTCCAGGAGGCCTGAACACCCTGTTTGGGTGGTAAGTGCCCCACCAGCTGCTGCCCTGAGAGAGCCACCCAGATCCCTCCCACTGCGGTTCACCCGTCTGTGACACAGGCGGCCCAGCCAGAACAAACCAGGGGCACGGGCAGAGGCCCGCGGGCACCTCAGCCAAGTGCCTTCCGCGGGGGGCAGAGGTGGCAGGCACACAGACTGCAGAGAAAAGGAACTCGTGTTGGCCAGGACGCCCCCAACAGGAAGGTGATCTCGTGTGAGGACATTTGCCAGGCCTTTGAAAATTAGGATTGGTTAGGTGTTCGTTTTCTCATTTTTTAAAGGTAAAGAATGAAGAGAACATTATGTGAGAATTTAGGGCTCTTAAATGCTAGGTGTTATTCGAAGTTCTATGTTGAAGGTTATTCATTTACAATTTTTAAAAAGCATTGACTCCAAATTTAAGGCAGTCTTATGTGGCAGGTCTGCCAAAGCAACCACCCAAGTAAACACCGAATTTGCATTTGGTGGAACAAAGTGGACAACGAACTGATCGACCACCCTGCCTCGTCAAACGTGATCGCCTGCACATAGCCTGATGTGGGGCCCACAAAAGACAGGGGGCCACTTTCTGGTTCTCTCTCTCCGACAACCCAACAGATTAAAACCCACCTAACTGTTTGATTTGGAAAGCAATCCACGTCCTGGCCTCAGAACTAGTGGTCGCAGTATGCGGGGCTCTCCCAACCACAGGCCGCAGCACGGGGCTCCCCCTCGGTGCCATGGGGACCCTCCCAGCAATACTCACATGGCCCAACCCAGCCCAGCACACGGGGCGCAGAGCCACCCAACCAAACGAGCGGGGGCCGCCCTGGGCTGTCACTGCACGGGCAGCACCTGGGTGCCCCACGGTGGTCCCCATCTCAGCCTCTCTCACCCCGGCATGGCACAGGCCTAAAATTTGGTCCAAGAATAAAGCTGGACAGATTGTTGCTTTGACTCACGAGTCCTGGGTGACTGCGGTTCTCCCCGAGCACTTGACTGGCACTGACTTCCTATACACATCACTTTTCAGATAAGTTCCCACCGAACGGGGACACCCTATGACATCTTCCTCGATCTGGGAAGCTTGGCTTGCCCTCGTTGTCCTGCCAGACAGGTGGCCCTGTGCGCTGGCCCCATTTCGGCATACCCCGCACCCGGAGAGTCGAGACCGTCTTGTGGGCGTTTGGCGGAGGACAGATGGCCTCTAGGAGCAAAGGGGACAGGCTTACATGTTCATTACTTGTCACGCCCTCCAGGTGCCTTCCAGGAGACCTGCTTAACGTGACATTCAAACCTGCCACTTTCCCCCCTTTCTGCCGGCTGTAAGCCCAGGATGGGATTTAGAGTAACTGTGCCTGGAAAATTAAGACAAAAAAGGAAGAAAGGCTGCCCTCCAGGGTCCTCCTCATATCTGTTCTTCATTCTTTTTTAAAATTTTTATTTATTTATTTTTAGAGAGATAGAGGAAGGGAGGGAGAAAGGGAGAGAAACATCACCGGGGGGTTGCCTCTCACATGGCCCCCACTGAGGGACTTGGCCTGCAACCCAGGCATGTGTCCTGACTGGGAATCGAACCGGTGACCCTTTGGTTTGCAGCCTGCACTCAATCCACTGAGCTACACCAGCCAGGGCTGTTTTTCATTCTTGCCTATGCATACGGAGCAGCCAGGGCAGGAGGAGGAGGGTGTCTCCAACACAGGTGACTGAGCAGGGTGGGGGGCAGCGTGGAGGGGGGACTCGCCTGGAGAGCGGGCCGCAGGTCAGGGCCGGGCAGTGTCTGACAGCTGCAAGGCCGAAACACGTGCGGTGGCCAGTACGTCGGGACAGGCACACCCTCTCCCCCCACACGGGAGTGTAGGGACCTTTAAGCCGAGCTGCCCAACCAGAACCTCTCACGTCGCCCGGGCACAGGTCCCCTTCCGTCCTGGTCCTCCTGCTTGGCTGGTGACCCCTCTGCCTGTCCCCACACGTATAATCTTACATGGAGAGACAGACAGCGAGCAAGCAGATGAAATTCATGAAACGCGGCGAAAAGAAGCGCCACAGTTGGAAATAAAACAGGGGGCTGGGACAGGATCGGGTGGTCAGGGAGGGCCCCTCCGGCAGTGCTGCCGTTTGGGTAGAGACCTGGCCCGCTGGAGCATGGCCCTCCTTGCCGTCACCCCTTCTGCCCAACAAGCAAGCCCCCACTCCATCGTCACCTCCCCCGACCAAAGCTGTGGCACCGGCAGTGAGGAGCAGCAGTGGAGGCAGCCGTGGCCCCTGAAACGGCAGTGAGCGTCACCATGGCAGCTTCCACTGGTTGTCCCCTCCACGGGCTCCTCCGTGAGTCCTCACAGCCCCCCGAGGGGCCTCCCGTGCCTAGTCACTCACTCGCACCTCCGCCACCACGCTTTCCGCCCAGTGCCTGGCGGGTTTTGATGGCTGTCTGAACACGTGATCGGCCTGGACTCCTGTGGGCATCTGCTTCTGTCCCGGGAGGTGAATCCCCACACGCACTTTAATTGGAAAGCACTTCCATTGTGCCACGATAAAACTTATATTAAAAATGGAACTTAAAGTAGTTTAAATTAAGTGAGCTATATATAATTAAAAAGCCTTTAAGGCACAATAAGGCTCTTTTTCAATTTTCCTTTATAACAGAGTCAAAAAGGAAGAACGGCCCCGACAGCTGGCAGAGCAGGGCTGCTGCTCACTTCCCAGCTGGTCCTTCTGTGAGTCCCAGGGACGACCGCCAGTCTCCCCTGCTGTCCCCCGGCCCCTCGGGCGCGGGGGGGGGCTCCGTGGGCTTCAGTTCGCTCATCCGTAGGATGAGAGTGTTGTGGAGCAAGCAGGGGGTGCGCAGAGGACCCTGGGCCTCCCTCCTTGGCAGGAGGGGCACCTGCCCGGCCCCGACAAACTCGGCAGCTGGGTCAGCCCTAGCCACCCACCGGGCCTTGGGTTTGGGGCCAAGACACGTGGAAGCTTTGTCCCCAATGGCCTGCATCATCTCTCGCCCTAAACAGCAGGTGCTGAGAAGGACAGTGGTAAGGAAAGTGGAGGTGGCATCAAAACTGCTTCCCTGGGCTAACCCAGTGTTTTAAAGAGCCAAACAGGGATGTTAAACAGCTCACAGCCCAGGCCAAGTCCCAGAACCACTGAATCAGCATTCCTGGGCTGGGACACAGGCACCAGCTTTTTTTTTTTTTTTTTTTTGAAGCTGCCAGAGAGTTCAATGTGAGGACATGTTTGGGCATCACCGAGCAAACTAAATATCTTACCGCCTCTCCCTGCCAGTATGGGGTTCTCGCTCCGCACTCACTGCTCCTCGCTGTGGGGGGTCAGCCTGGCTTCCGCAGGTGCAGGCAGGGCTCTCCCAGGAGCCGCTTGGTGCCACTGCCACAGAAACCGTACGCAGTGACACCAACTCCTCCTTCCAGCAAGAACTGGTGAAGCTGGGGAGGTGGCTCAGGAGAGACTGAGTTCTCTCCCCGCAGGGATGATGCCATGTCGGCAGGCAGATGCCAGCAGCCACCGGGTGCAGGGGGGGGGGGCGGGCAGACCCAGCGCCCAGCACTGGGGAGCTGCTGCAGTGATGGAGAAAAGGAGCGACTGGCCTGGAGCGCATGAGCTGGCTCGGCGTGGCCACGCAGTTGCACAGCGGGGCCCGGGGCCCAGCACACAGAGTCTCCAGCTACAGGTGTCCACCTCCGAGTTCAGCCCCCTCGGCCCTGAGGTGAGAGGCTCAGGGCAGTGCCCATGGCAGTGGTGTGACCACTGGGAGAGGAGGAGTATAGACAGCACCCAGTGTTGGCTGGGTGCTGGGACCTACCAGTGTCTACCCACAGACAGCACCTGGGGGACTGTCAGCATCACTTTGCCCAGCACAGAGCACAGTGATGGAGTGGAAGAGGTGCTTGCCCACGTTTCAGGGTCTCTGCAGCGGGGTGGAGCCGGCACAGATAGAGGCCGCCACACATCATCCATCTGGGGCCAGACCCTTCCTCCCTGTGTGCACAGGCCCCGCCCCCACTCCCCACCCCCAGGAAGTCAGGCGCCCAGGGACCCATGAGGAATGGCTGCCAAGTCCCCACCAGGCCCTTGGAGGAACTGAAAGGAGACAGCCAAAAAGATGTCCATTCTCAGAGGATCAGTGGCTGCCCTCCAGGCCCTCCTGTTGGTGGGAGAGGATACGAGAGAGGTGCGTGTGCCGGGGAGTCAGGGCCAGGACAGTGACAGGGACTGGCTGTGCCCTGCCACTCCCCACGAGGAAGGTCAGGAGGCTACCTCAAGCCCGCTGCCCTCTGAGGGTGAAGAGGTCTCTATCTGACATCACAGGGTCTGCTTTAGCTTTCAAAGCTCAGTGCCACCAAATGTCCTTTTCTTAGCCTCAGAATCCTGGGGTGGGGACAGTGAAAGCACAGGGCGGTGTCAGGAGAACAAGCAGGACAGTCAGAAGGCCGTGCAGACCCCAGCTGCACCACTCCATGGGGGAGGCCCACACGGCCGTCTGCCGCCTTGAAGCACCTCACAGAACCATTTAAAGGAGTCAGGGAAGGAATCTACGCAAAGCTTTGAAAAAAAATGGTAGCTGCTTATCAATGCCGTCATCCTTCATAGCTGTGGAAGTCCAAGAATTCCATCTCAGAAACCACAGCGCCTATCGGGAATCTCTTCCTTCGTCCTCTTAGGAAAGGGCGAGGACTGTCATTTGGACTCCCAGCTGGGAGCTCCGGAGGCCACTCTCCCACGTCACCCCCACCCCTGAGGCGTCCTCGGCTCCCTAACACTCCTGAACTCTTGGTTACACACAAACAGACATCACAGCAAACACCACGATGCTAATGCAACACGACTTTGCACCTGGCTGGGAGCAGCGTTCAGCCCCTGGAGGCGGGCAAAGGGGGACGCATGATCGCATCTTGTCTTTTGTGACAAGTGGCCTAATTACCCCACAACAGCTCAAGTGTGGTGCTGCTCACTGGACGCAATGGTGTCAGGTTCTCTGAGCAGAGACATCTGGCGAAGCCGTGGCTCACCTCCCATGTAGCCGCAGTGCTTCCCAAGAGCAGTTCCAGCTAAACCGCAGAGCAGCCGCACTAAGGAACACCCTGCAGCCACGAGATCTGTGACTCTGGACTCACAGGGCCACATCCAAGCCCTGAAGCCTGCCCTGTGTTAGTGGGCATGGCCCTGGGTGGCAGGAGCACAGGCTCCAGGGGGAGGCAGGGTGGGAGTGGTGACCTTGAGATGCAATTCTGAGCCCGAGGTCAGGCACACTTTATAGCCGGTCTCCTGGGAAGCCGCTGAGAGGGATAAGCTGGACTTTCGGGCCGCCCAGCTTCAGGTGAGCCAGGTCGATGTGGGGAGGGCACAAGTGAGACAGGCGGAGGAAGGTGGGTGGGCAAAGCAGAAGAGCAAAGATTTAAGACCATGAAAGCAGGCCAGCTTAAAGGTCAGAAACACGGACACCGTGGGACGCCACCCCTGAAAACCTTCCTCTGGGGCGCCCATTGCCCGGGGTGCGTTCAGAGGGGCTAGAGGCTGGCTCCTCGGTCTCAGCAGCCCCCAGCCCCCACGAACCTACTCTCCCACTCCCTCCCGAGGCCTCCCAGGCCTCCCAGGCCTGCACCCACACCCATAGCTCAGAGCCCCTGATGGTCACCTCACATATGGGGGGGGACCTGTCCCCTGAGGGTGGGACCAGGGCAACCTCTTCTTCAATCAAGTTCTCAGAAACTAGGCCTCTGCGGAGCCACCAGGGCCCTGGGGCAGGAGGGTCACATGGAGGCAGGCAGGGCCAGGGCCTTGGGGCCGATGTTACCTGGAGAAGCCCACAGAATGGGGTTTACCACTTCGTAGAAAAGCCAGGCTCCAGAGGAGAGAGAAATGGAGGAGAGAGCGGGTGCAGATGGAAAGAAGCGAGGTGAGGGGCAGCTGCCTGACGACTCGCCACCCTGGGCCCGTCACAGCCTGCGGTGGCACCCGGCAGATCCCTGGGGCCCAGTGCACCCCCTCCTCCTGGGCATCTCGGGAGGCGATTCTGCTCCTGGCACCTGATGGTCCCAGATGAACCGCTTTGCCCTCAGACCGAGAAATCCAGCCTGCTGCTCTCTCTTCTCTTTTCTCCTCCCACAAGACAGGGTCCTATTCCAGCCCACAGCTACATTCGGAGGGCTCCCCCTCCTTCAGTACTGAACACTGGGCCCACCCAGGACTGGGCCACCGTCCTCTCCAAGGGCCTCCGTCTCCCACCCAGCCACCCGCGGTCAGGCCCACACTGCAGCTGAAGGTGCCTCACGCTGCACCCCTCCGCCACCACCAGTGAGTGGGTAACCGGTTCCTCAAAGCTCCACTCGTGGCTTTGCTTTCTCACGATCACATGGTGAGACAGCAGCCCACCTGCAGGAGCGTCCTGTGCAGTGCAGCTCACGGCCATCTTCTCCTGCATCACAAGAACACCCGTTTCGAACGAGGTTGGGTTTCAATGTTAACACACATCTTCACGAATCACAGATAATTTTGTTCTAGGCATGGCCGTAGACGCGTTTTCACTCCTAAGAATCACCAGACCAACTGGGACAACCATTTGGACAAGGATGGACACGTAGCTCAAGATGGGACTCTAAACACAACAGCCGAGACTTCCAGAATGACAGCCGAGCAGTGGAGTGGTGATGTCACATGTTGCGGCAACCTGAGCAAATGGGACAGTCAGGACAGTTAACGAGTGGCTGTCCCCTCCCTACTGCCACCCCACATCCTCTGCATGGGACCTGGAAGGCACAGAGCCAGCAAGACAGGCAGGGCCACACCAGGTAGGACCGCCGCAGGAGAGGGCCCAGAGGGACACGGGCCCCGCTCCAGGGGACAAGTTCTGGAAGGGAAGCAGGGGCTCTGGTTGAAGTTATGAGCCCTGCACACCACAGGCTACTGCAGTCAGCACTGCGTCCAGCCTGGGTGGGTGACACTCTGACACCCCACTTCTTCCAGTCCCCAGCCCACCGGCAGAGGACTCCAGAGCAGCTGAGTCGTGGGCCGGAACAAAGCTGGGACACCAGATCCGCCATCAGCCACACCCGCTCTGGGAAGGAGGATTCCTGGACTGGGCAGACCAGCGGGTGCCCTGCCTGGGGCAGGCGGTGGGAGAATGGGGCCGGGGCAGGCAGGGGCTGCTTCCGTCTTTATCAGCCAATAAACAGACTGGACTTCCTTTGACTGACATTGGGAACTTAATGGAACCACTACACACAGGTTAGAAAAGATGGAGGATGGACAGAGGCGCTTAATCCTTCTGCTAATTCAGATTCCACTCGGCAGCAGCCATTGCTCCCTCTGCCTCTCCCTCCGCCCACCCGGCCCCACATCCCATTGGTCCCCCAGCCTCTGGAATGGAATCGTACAACTTCTCTTCAACCACTTGGCCCCAGCGCAGGGCCAAGCGGAGAGCTGGGTGCTCACTGGACGGAGACCTGCTGATGACTGAGATTTAAGACCCCGAGACGCTCCGTTGGCCCCGGCAGCCCGGGCCAGGAACCCATGCTACCATGTTTTGCTGTGCATAATGTGCTCCCACACTTTTGGCCCAAACTTTCAAGAAAAAATCTTTCATTTTAATTTTTTAATTCAGTTTTTTATTTATTCGTAAGTTCTACAAAACCAATGATCATATTCCAGGGTATTATTTTGCATGTGGGTGTCATTACTGCTTTCTAGAGTTACACTTTTAATACATAAGAATAAAATAATTAAAAGCATTTACATAGATACGGAATTAGTACTGCCCATATATAATGTGCATCCTTATTCTTCCAGCCAAAAAGCATGCATTGCACACAGCAAAACACGGTAGGTAGGCAGGCAGTGTCCTGAGAAGGGCCATGCTTTGGGACACGGGACAGGCTGCCAGGGGACGAGCACCACAGGAGGCAGGAGGCCGAGAACCCTGTTCCTCACAGCCCAATGCCAAAGCAAACACAACAGCATGTGCATCAGCCAAACAGAAGAGAGTGGAGGAGGAAGAGGAGGGACAGCAGGTCCGTTTTCAGAAGCACTCCAATTAAAGCATCCGCCCGGCAGGCCCCTCCCCTTTGACACCTCCCAGCTCGCCCACTTGCAAGTTTATTTCCCTGGGAGGGCACAGAGATTGCGGCTTCGGCAGAGCCACAGAAACCTGGCATCTCTATGACAGAGTTTGTTTTAAATGTGAGGCTAGAAAGGGAAATAAATAGGTAGAAAGTTGTTTCTTTGTCTAGAGAGTGAGCCTTAAGAGACAGAACAGCTTAAATGAGCTTTCATCCCAACTGCCCTGTGTCAAGAAAAGCCATCAGAAGTCCCACCTAGCCAGTGCCATCTCCAAAGAGAACTTCTGTTCCCACGGCCCTTGCTTCCTCCCTCTGCAGGGACAGCTGGCAGCCGCCCTCCCCGAGCCCGAGACTGTTTCTGCTGACTGGGAACTCTGAGCAGGAACAGAACGTCCTGCATGTTCGAGTTTGCGCTTCGCTCTCTGGGCTCCCTTTGTTGGTGAGGTTCGGGTGTGCTGGCCACGCTGACGCTGGCCTCTTTGCAGAAGGGACAGCCCGGGCTGCTAGGTCCCAAAGACTACTCTGAAAGGGGACAGCAGCGAGCCAAGGACTCTGCTCCCTCCCCCACACACAGCCATGGGACTTTCTTAAGCTTCATCTGACTCAGTAGGACGTTGGGAAGGTCTGAAACTGTGACAAGATTCTACTATACGTGGAAACCAAAGACAGTCAGGTGACTCTCTCCTGGGGTTTGTTCTGTGAGGAGTCCCAGAAACTCGAGTCCCGTTGACCAGATTCATACATGATGCCACCTGAACACCTGACTCTGCACCAAGTTCTCCTGGACACTGGAGATACCTGACCACACAACACTTGCCATTGCACCAGGCAGAGGACCCTCCCGCCCCAAAGGCCACCCTGCTAAACTCGAAGGCACAAGTGCTACAGCTGAGGCTGACATGCCAGGCCACGGGGAGGGAGGGGTGCTCGGTCTTCCCGATGGGCACTCAGCGGGGCCCTGAGATTCCAGACACGAGACGGCCATGTCTGAGCAGGCGCTCGGTGCCAGGTGTCATGTACGCCTTCTTGGTCCTCACGACAACCCCGACATCAGGGCTGTCATCATCTGTGTGTTACTTGTTGCTAAACTAAAGGTCACGAAGACTCCCTCAGGGACGCAGCTGGCGGGGAAAGCAGCAGCAGCAGCGGTCTCGGGGCCGTGGACCTGAGGGATCCTTCCCAGCCAGTGCAGAAGGGCAGCATGTCAAGGGGGCGATTCAGGCCCCCCCCCCCAGGGAAACCAGCTGCGGGGATTCTCAGCAGTGACAGACATCCTTGGAAGACAAGGAGGGAACACAGAACTCTCACGGTCTGGTTAGGAGAGGGGGGTGGGCAGTAGCCACGTCTCCCCAGACCCCAGAGCCACCTGCCTGCATCAGGTGCCTGCACCAGGAGCCGCCCCTGCCAGCTCAGCCAGGTGGGCAGAGGCACGGGGTCTGGAAAGGAGGCTGCCCGGCCCCCTGCTGGGCTCAAACCTGGGCTGCCAGGTTGCTGTCTGTCACCTCTGCTGCTGGGCCAGGCTGCCAGTTCCCACACTCAGGGCCAGGCGGCTGTGGAGGTGTTTCTTCAGCGCTGCCCTCGTTACCCTGCGAGAGGCTCACTGGTGCTCAGTGTGCTCCAGAAAGGACCTTTGTCGGAAGTAGAGGGGTCACTTCCCTGCTCAGCTCAGGAAAGTACACACACTTTCTCTGTAACCCAGACCCAGAAAACCTCAAACCCTCAAACTTTAAAGCATTTTACAAAGGTAACCATGGCAAGTTATTTCCAGCTAAGACCCCCGGAAGGGTTTTGATGTGAGCTCAAGGCCCCATTAGGACCCTGGGGCGGGGCGGGGGCAGAGGCTCCAGCTCCACGTGCAGTATCCCGCGGTCACACGGGTGCCTTCTTAGAAGGTCCTCCAGACGAGGGGAAGCCAGTGGTCTCCCGGGAGGTCTCTGTGGGCCAGCCCCCACCTGGCACCAGCTTGTCCGCCCTCCCCTGGGCAGAGTCGGCTGCAGTGTGGCCTCTGACTGAGCGGACCCGAGCCCCACCGACCGCTCACCCTCCTTCCTTCACCACGGCCAGGGGATACCGTTCCCAGATTCCTAATTCCCCAGTGAAGCAAGACTGATCTCTACTTGGAGGAAGACGTCAGCAGCCACACAACAGCAGCGTGTCCTCTTTCAGGAGAGGAGTAGAGAGATGGCGAGACACATTAAAAACCGTGAGCAAAAAAATAGTGCGCCCCACTTTCCCTGCAAAACCCAGCCACACCTGTCACTTGGACACAGAGAAACACCTGGATCTGGCAGTGAAACCCTGTCTGTGGGTCCACACCCCCACCACACAGAGGGCACCTCCTCCCGGGCGGAGCACCCTCCGTGTGGGTTGGACTCACTTCAAGGCCGCACAGCCACTTGCTTCCACGGGCCTCATTTCCCAGTGGTCTCGGACCATCGTTTCTTTGACCCACCACCATGACCCGGCTGCCCCCCGGACACGGCTCACCTCCACGAGCAGTGCAGGACAGGCCCGAGGAAGGCCCCCAGGGGATACGCCACCCTTGGTTCTGGAGGTGTGGCCTTGAACTTCTTTTACAAGTGACCAGGTGTACATAGAGGTGTAAGAAAAGAGTGATAGTGATTCCGGGAGGTGGCTCAGTGCTGACTTCAGCAGTTTCCCCCTTTCTGCCCTGTGAAATCAAAAGGTCTGGGAACCACCTCTCCACGCATGGCTCCCAGTCCACAGCAGGGACTTAGACAATGGACAAGAGAACCAGTTCCTGCTCCTTCCCGGCCCGTGTGCCGAGGACCCTGGCTCCTTTCCCAGACACCAGCAGGCCACTCGGGTGTGCGGCACCGTCACCACCCACTGCTGTGCAGACCTGTGAATCCAGGTCTGTGCCGAGGGACCAGAGGGCAGTCGGGCCAAACAGACCCCGATGGTTCCAGCCCCGAGTTAAGTGATGGCGAACTCCCCGACCGCTACGCGCAGGAGGATGCGCAGAGTGACTTGAGACGAAGGCGGGGATGCCGTCAGACTGTGCCTCTGCGGTTTGGCCGCCCGGGAGACAGGGAGGTGAGGCAGCGTCTGACACGTGTACACTCCTCGCTCATCCGGAAGGGGTCCCGTCAGCAGCGTGACAATTTAGATGTGCAGACAGGGACCTGACAGGGACCCAAGCTGGCGTCCTGACCACCCCTCACCTCCCACTCGAGGAAACCAAGGTCCAGGGAAGAGGAGGGAGAGGCTCAAGTCCGCAGAACTCATTTGTGCCAGGCCGGACCAGGCTGCAGAGCCTCAGTGGCCACCCGGCGGCCACGTCCTGAAACGAGCGGGCGGCATGGGACTCAGGAGGTTCCTACAAGGGCGCAGGGGTCCCTGCTTGGCTCTCCCCGACTGGGTCACCTTTCAGGTCTGGGAGTGAACGAAAGGACTCGCGGGCTTTACTCTGGGCTGCAGAGGGAAGGCCCGCCCATGAAACACAGCGAGGTCGGTAGCAGTCGACACGCGCCCCGTGTCACTCCCAGCTCCACTGCAGTCACGGGGCAGCTCCACTCACTCCCTGACCCGCCTGTCACACGTCACATCTCTCTCCCTTCACTTTCTCCCGTCTGCCCTCACGCCTCCATTTCTGTCTGACCACACCACGACCCAGGTCCTCTCCCCGGGGACTCTTTCCTCCACGGTGTGATCGTGTGACGCCCTCCCTCGGAGAAGAGGGAGAAGCACCAGGCAGAGCTCCAGCCGCCCCCTCCCCAGTCCCACCAGGATCTGCCCCTCTCTGCCGGGTGCATCCCAGTCATGGCTGGATTCTGTGTCCCGCTCTGCGCTCAGCCCAGGAGAACTGCTGGGAACATATTTCTAAATTGAATGGAAATGAAGTTTATTTCTATTTTCCGACTTTCCCTACAGTCCTTGAAATATCTGATCGCAGCATGGGGCTGGGCACTGTTGGCCTCCAGGGTCGGCCTGTGGCCACACCGAGTGAAGTGCTAAATGAGAATATTCAGATTTTACTTTCTAAAACACTTCTCGGAACCAGGACCCCATGAAGAAGGAGCCTGGGTCTCTCTCGGGCCATGCCTTCCTGAGTCAAGGGAGTAAGTGCCTGAATGCAAATGTGTGTGGTAACCCATCGAGAGAGAGGGCAGGCTGAGCAGACGGACAACTTCTCAGCCGCCGGGACACGCATCTTCCGCCCCGTGCCAGTGAGCCCAGCTCCCCATGCGGTGCCCACGGGGGCTGCCTGCTCGGTGCACACGGAGGGCCCGGCTCGGGCCATGCCCAGTGGGCCCAGAACTGGTGCCCTGCACCTCCCAGGTGGCTGAGACAGACGAGGCCCGGAACCTCACAGCAGCAGGGGCAGAAGGACCTGGGTTGGCAGAACGGAAAAGTGGAACCCACTGGCATGAGGCCTGTTAAGAGTCTCTCTGTCACCAACATGGCACTGACTTCTCTTTAAATGGGAGGCAAGAGAGATAACCCTCAAGCCACAGAGGATAAATCAAGCAGATGATCGGGGCCTGGCAGGACTGAGGCTGCCAACTCCCCCCAGAATGGGAGATCAGAGCCCCATGTACAACGTGTGGCTTGATGTCCTGATTACCAGGGTGGGCAGGTTCCTGAAGAAGCATAGATTATTTAGCAGCAGCGGCATAAATAAAATAGTTAGATGAGTAAATGCTAAATGAAGAGGAAAAAAATAATGGTTTTCTGTGAACTCATAAATATTCATTTTCCCGGGTCACAGAACTTCTCAGAGCCAATTAAAACTCTGTCAATTACAAACTCAAAATGCTAAAAGGGCAGCACACTGACTAATATGGAGCAAAAGGCGTGCCGGGAGAGAGAGAGGGCATGTCCAACACAAAGGACAAGGTGACTTCCTCTGTGCGAGAACAAAGAACCAGAGCCCCCGACACACCACCACGCAGGCGGCTGTGTCCTCCCCAAACAGCCCGGCTGGGCCCTGGGGACAGAGCCTGGGACCAGACACCAGGATGGGACCCACCTGCTTGCTGGAAAACAGGTGAAGATCCCGCCAGCCTACCTTTCCCCTCGTCTGCCGGCCTCTGCCCCCAGCCCGCCTCACAGCATGGTATTTCCAGGCATGACAGCAGCCTGTGCATTGCTCCCTTCCTGACCGCAGTCAGTGACAGTGTGTTGACAATAGCTAACCAAGGCCAGGGTTAATCACCTGGATCCTCCTTCCTGGGAGCTCCTGAGAAACGCGGAATGTCAGGGCCACCCAGGACCTACTGCATCAGCACCTGCACTTTAACAGCAACCTTGCCCCCGTACCACCGCCCCCACCAGCTGTTCACACACTCGCTGAAGCTTCAGAGGCCTTGGCCCATGTAGGGCACAGCCCACACCAGCTCACGGTGGGAACCAGCTCACCCAACACCCCCACTTTGAAAATGATGGATTCTCTCACACCTCTGCAGCTAGGAGGCTATACTCTCCCTGTCACGTGGAAAACTAAATCCCACACCAAAACTTCTGTGACACGGTAGAAGTCCTGGGTCCTCATAAGAGGGGTGCAGGCAGCACCCCAGAGTTCTACACCAGGGAAAGGGCCACCACAAGCCTCTTGCTCTCACCCAGAGACACTCGGCCCAGAGTCTCATTTCCTGTAAAAGTCAGTCCAACACGGGAATCAGCAACAGCGAGTGCTTGGGAAGGGTGACCCCGAGAACGCCCAGGAGAGACACATGCAGGCCTGTGCTGCAGGTGAGGCTCAGGAAATGCCCGGCAACCAGCCCGGACCCCTCTGTCCACAGGGAGTAGGGAGCCGCTTTCCTCCGAGCCCACGGAGGGAGGGGCGAGAGTGTGCGGAGGTGCCCACGGGCAGACCTTCAGGCCTGCAGAGGGTCAGCTCTTCTTCCCGGCAGTCAAGCAAAAAGAAAGAGCAGGAGCGGGAGAGGCGGCAGAGTCTTACCAGGAAGGGTCGGGGAGTACTGCCTTAAATTCAATCATGGACGTGAGAACAATGACACTTATTAAGGGAAAATGTGTTTCCTTAAAATGAATGCCCAGTCTGAGGGGCCCAGGTCCTCCTGGAAGCCTAACTAACGCAGAAAGAAGCCAGAGTATTAGAGGGGAAGTCCCCTCCCCCACTCCCGGACAGGAGCGCCCGGGAGTGCAGTTCCGCAGAAGGGGAAGGACCAGACAGCCAGGGCAGGGCAGGGCTGGGCTTCCTCGGGCTGAGTGCTGGGGTTAGGGAGCAGCGGAGTCATCCTCATTACTGATGCCACCCGACATGTTTTTCCCTCCCAGGCTTTCCTGCGAGAATCTGCACACAACAAAAACATATGGTGTCTGACCACAAAGCATATCTCTGGGCTGTGATCACCAAGGTACACAAAGCTAACAATTTTTAAAGGATCCGATGTTATTGTTTCTAGTTATTCAGTGCATGACCACAAACTACGAGGAAGAGCAATTTTGAAAAAGTTCAACGAGACACAGGAAAGATGCGTAAGGCTGTGTAACGGTCAGCACCCAATCCCGGAGCCCAGTGAGTGGTAACAGCGCCCAGGGCCCAGAGTACCTAGGCCTCCTACGAATACCTCCCCCTCCAGAGGGGACGGGTCCCCGGAGCTGCCACCACCTCCCCTCTCGCTTTCCTGGCTGCCCCCACATGTACAAAATTCTACCAATATTGATTGTCCTACCGTATCCACATTGGCCAGAGCACAGGGGAAGGGGAGACATATGAGCTATTTTAGAATATCAATAAGCTGCATCTCTCCGAATCGTTTCTTCTGCATGCAGAAGCACATTAGCATGCTCGGCCACATCCTGCCACTTGGTGTTTACTGAGGAGCAGCCCCGCCCTTCTACATTTCTTCTTATCTGTTTATAGAACGGAAAACTCCTTGAAGCCATTTCAACGGCGGTCTTTGTTCTTAAAACAATAATTTCACAAAACTCACATTAGCTATAATTGCTTTAAAAATGTACCAGTAAGCATGCACTGGCCATTTAATCCTTATTTACCCTTGGGTCACTCGAGTAATTGGTATAATAACTTTAAAGGCAAATCAAATCTTATTAATGTTTTCCAAGTCCTTTAAAGCCTTACGAGAACACATGTTTTGTAAAGGCTCACTGTGGGGAAGAAAGCCCATTTTACCACGTAGGGCCCGGCATGGTTTTTAGATTTAGTGAGTCTCAAGCAACTCTGTTAGTTTTGGCTCTTCCAGAAAATAAAACTGTCTGAGGAAACGGCTAGAGGAGTTTCATACAGTTTCGGCTGTGAGTTATAGATGTATTAATAGCTACAATTCAAAGAAGGAACGACCCAGCACCTATAACACTGAAGGACTATCTTGGGTGTGGATAAGACACCTGCCTGGCTCAGCTGGCAAGCTGCGTAGGGGTTTGCTGAAGAGACATTTGAGCCTCCACTGCAAATGAACCTGCTAGGCAGGGAGCTAAAGCACATGCTTAAATACCTGGTGGTCCAGTCGGAGTTTGGAAAGCACCTGTGACTTCATGATTACCACTGAAATGTTGGGGGAAAAAATCGATTGGCTCAGAAACACACTGAGCTTCTACTCTGCCCTTAAAATTATTAGGCACTGTGGGGGAGAAACAGAGAAATAAGAGAGGCTTCCTCTATCTGAAAAATAAAAATGCCAGTAAGGAGAAAAAGGCAGCAAAGACTAGGAGTTCAGAGAAAGAGATCAAAGGTAACCAAGAGTGGTCAAAGAAGGTTCTGGATAAATGGTGAGCACCTGAGTGGAGCCTTGAAAGAGGGGACACGTGGAAAGGAGGGGCAGCCTCACAGGCAAGAAGACCCTGGTGAGTAAGGATGTGGAGGGTTGTGCATAAAACGTGAGCGAGGCTGGCAAACCAATTAGCTGTAAACATACTGTCCCCATCTAAACATGTGCTGAGGCCGGTGTCCTGGGCCCTTTGCATCGCCATCAGCCCATTCAGTCCTTGCCAGCAGCAGACTGTGAGTAGAGGTCCCAACCCTCCACAAAAACCTAATCTACAGCGGGGAGAACCAGATCCATGCAGCTCTGCCTCCGGGAAGGTTCTGCAGAGGCGATACTTCCTTCTCTGGAAGCATCGAAATTCCTGGACCTGGAAGACAACGGCATCTCCTGGGCTCCAGCCTAACGGGGGAGTGGGAAGCCAAAACAGAGCCCCAGACAAAAAAGCCTCACTTCCTCGGAATAAGCCACCTCGGCCCTTCCTTGTTGGCACACAAAGTATGAGGGTGTTGCCAGCCACAATAAAGAGACCCCAGGTTGATATTAACTTACCTTCAATTTACCTCCAACTAAATCCCACCTGAATTGGCTGGACTATTTTCACTGAAGTGAGGGGTTGGAAGCAGTTGGCCAACGAGCCCCAACAGTACGAAGCCCAGGCAAGCAAGCCGATGTGTCTGCCTAGTTGCTTTGCTCTCAAATAGTTCCCAGTATGTTTGTAGGATTTGGGTCATCATTTTCTCTCTGGGTGTATGCGAGAAAAATGATTAAGCTGTTTCCATATGGGAAATGCTGTGCTTGCCCGCAAGTCAGCCTCCGGACACTCTCAAAAGAGCATTAAAGTTGCACCCTTCACGGATTTAGATGGGAGAGAGAATTTCTGCTTAATCATCGGCTCACCGCAAATGGAAGCCCCACTGACTACAGCAGGAAAAGTGTGCGGTAAATGACTGCTGAGGCTCCCCAAAGACCAAGGCCTGCAGGTTTGAGATTGCATTACAATTAAGTACTAATGAAAGAGAAGTCGTATCTTTCGATCAAATAATGCATTAGCCCAACCCCACACTGTGCACCGTTATTCACTCTGGTGCTGTGGGCTTTTTGAGGTGATGTTGCCCTCACTCCACGGGACAGGAGACAGGCACAGAGGGGAAAGGGGGTGGAGGGTGTGCATCGGGAAGACAGCGGACGTTCAAATGCCCCGGGCTGCTCTCAGGGGTAAGTGTTCATCACACCGTAAAGAACGTCCCGGGTGGTTACAGTGAAAGGGTACAGTCATTTTTTTAAAAGTTCACACACACAAAACCTTTTCCGCAGAAAAACGGTGTCCCCCTCAAGAATGTGGGTGAGGTGTGTAGTGTATGAATCCCCTTCGTGCTGCAGACTAAGTTCGCTAAACTATCAGCAGTATATTGAGACTCTCCGGGGGAGCACCTGGGAACAAGTTTTCTGAGCACTTTAGAAGCACTTACGCACACCTAACCTGCCGCTCATCGTTCCCATCAGCTCGTTAAGGCGGCCCCCCGTAGGACCCCAGCCTGCCAGCTCTTTCTCAGCCTGCTTCTTTTTATCTACAGGCCCCAAAAAGGAGCTCGTTTCTTTTAAAAACATATTTTATAATTAAAAGACTTCATTGATTCACAGGGGTGTGCTCCGCCCGTGAGCCTGCACTTTCCAGGTTTTATGAACAATACAGAGAGGCCGCCCTCCGGCGCGCCTTTCTGGCGGACGCACTGTGCTGACGCCGCAGGGCTGTGGGATATGTTCTCAGCACCAGAGCCGGTTACACCATCACTTACAGCAAATTGTATTCCCATTCCCGTCCCCATCAACACACGTGGCTCCTTCCATTGCCCCCTACCAGCAAGGGGGAGCAATGTAAATGCGCCCTGCCATCTAATTGATATGGACGGAAGGTGGAGGGCAAAGCGGACACTCTAGCCCTGGAAAGCAATCCACCTGAAGTGTCAGGCCAGTGGTTCGTCCACCATACCTCTGCCCGAGACTCCTCCGCACCCGCGTTCAGGCCTCCGCGGATTCCTCGGTCCGGCCGTCCCAGCGCCACCTGCAGGCAGGCCCCAAGCAGTGCGAGGTGCAGCCAAATGGGTCCTGGCTTCATTCTGGCGAGTCTGCTGAGAAGATGACAAGGGCTTAGAATCAGGTTTTGCAACATGTGAGCCAGTCATGGGGTGGTTAGCATTTGCACTCCAGGACCAGGTAAACCTGGGGCAAATCCTGCCAGTGGATTTTCGGTTCTACCATGAGAAGTTATAGTACTCCTAAGCCGGAGCTCACTCATCTCTGCAATGGAGTCCATGCTACGTACCTCGTAGGGTGGCTGTGTGAACCAAAGGAGTCGGCACCAGGAGAAGCCCGCCTGAAATGCCACGTACTGTTCCATCTACAAGAACCAACTAGGGTGACAAAGCCGGGTCCCCTCCGGTAGGTCACCATACATCTGTGCCTTGGTGTCCTCGGATGGCAGCTGGTGCTCAATAAGTGCTGCTGAGGAATCGTGTGAGGTCTGCAGCAGCCCACTGGGAGCTGGTCTCTTAGTTTACAGGACAACAAGCTTCAAAATGGCATCAGAAGGCCCAGTATTTTCGCTTCACGGCCAATCTGGTTTGCAGCCAGATCCAAGCACCCCATGGATAATGGGATTTCAGTAACTTCTATGGTGTTTCCTGAGGCTCACATGATAAATTGTCTCAAGTCCCAGACAACAAGAAATGGGTGATTCAAAGTAATCACAGACTTACCTGGATGGAAAAAACTGAAGATCCTACAATAAATATTCTGCCCCCTACCACGTGCTCAGCATTACGCCAAAGGGACAAGGACACCAACTAGTCCACTTGCCCGTGTAGCTATACTTCTGCTTTAAGGTTTCTGCTATGAGCATATTCCAACCTTAACTTCAGTATCTCTAAGCAACACAGCCAGGCAGACCTCGTGATGCAGTATTCACAACTCCTACTCAGGGAAGCTTCAAGGGCTATTGATTTCTGTGAGCACCACACAATTTAGTGCTTAATTGCGTGTGGTCCACACTGCATCCTGATCGTGGCTGGGAGACAGAGAGGAGGCCAGTGGCCCATGTGGCCCAGGTGAGCGTGGGTCCAGAGTAGGTGTCCCCTTCAAAAAGGATTAAATGCATGAGGAACAGCACAATCTGTTTAAGGAGTCCACCCCTGCTCACCCCCAAAGCCAACAGCTCTGGAGGATTTGGGCCTTAAACAAAGATGAGGTGAGAGGTGCCACGTGATCACTAGGGCTGATGCCAAACAAACACACTCCTGCCACATCCCAAACAGAGCTGCCTCTCTGGACTTGCTTTCCATCTCCACCTTGAGACAGAAATGCTGCAGGAAGGAAAAAAAGTCGGGCTAAAAACTGTGGGCATGCAATACCGTTCTGCGGAAAGGCAAGGTTATACGTTATGACTGTCTTGAAAGAGAAGGCGTCTTCCTGTATTAGAGAGGCCATAGGCACCCACCCCTGCATCTGTCTCTTCAGCTGTTCCTATTTCACATCTGTTGGCAAAGCCGGAGCTGCTGGGGCCAGAGTCCAGGTGGCCAGCGAAGACGTGAAGGTCACAGTCACGCCTCCATCAGCACCTGCTCTGCACCCTGCAGCAGGCAGAGCGGGGTGGCATACTGCAGCTGCTCCCCGGGAGATGACCGGGGGGCTCCCAGCAGACACCCAACTCGGCACTCTCCCCGCACCCTCGGGACTCCAGCTAGGGCACGCGTGTCGCGTGCTGGGGCCGAGTGAAACACCATAGTCAGGGCAAGAAGAGAATCAAAACGTCTTTCCCTAAAAACATCTAAAAATAAATAGGGCGACTCCCTCCTCTCCAAGAAGTATTCTCTTCAGAACACAGAGCCACATTCCAGAGACTGCTGAACACAGTCATTGGATTTTTGGAAATTTTTTAAAACCCGCAATAGTAACTCAGGCTAGGAGCAGGAAGACATTGCTCCCCACTCTCCTTTATCAGTCTCTCCCTAGTCACCCACTCTCACACAGCACTCCCGAGCCGAGCACACACAGAGACGAGACGGCCTGCTCTTCCCCCTGCGTGTGCCATCCAGCCCGAATAAACTAAAAACAGCAAGATAATCAAAACTCAGTGTAGTAAACGTGCAGATGTCAATTTCTGGAGTTATGAAATATTCAAGCCACAAAATTTAGTTTTCAATTTGCCTAGTAATCCAAGACCAATTATGTTTGATGTTTTATTATTAATGGATGGTGTCAAAATAAGAGCCTTTCATTTCAACTGTTGTTTTGGTGAGCTGTGAATCACTTCATTTAGGAGGGCGCGGCCCGACCACAGACTGTAAACCAGCTGTTCCCTGCTGCAGGGAGCCGGAGCCCAGCGCTGAGGCACCTGCGGCACCTGGAATTGTCTGCTTTCCTCTGGGGTGTGTTGAGGTCCTGAGAGATTTTATTTGAATACAGGGGGACCCGGGAGCCAGGCCAACTACTGAAATAGTGCCAGGCAGCTGCTTCGCCGAGTTTAGCTCAACTGGCCACCATTAGATCCAACTTCATTTACATGGCAGAGGCGTCTTAGATGTCATTTTATGGTCCAGGTGAGTGACAATTCATTACATCTGCAACAGCAACGGCCTAAAAATTCACAACTCAAGTCTTATGACAGTTCGGTTCATAAAAAAAATTAATATTGGGTCTAAATCTATTTTGATGACCTGTCTAGTAACCACATAATAGAGACTGTCTACTTGGTTAACACTTACATTGCAATCACGACATTCAGGCTCCGTCCCAAATGCTTCACAGGTGTCAGCTCCTAACCTTCATTTGTGCCTCAGGAGGAGGGCAATGATTATCCCCTAGTCAGACAACAGAGGAGACAGGCCGCAGAGAGACCGGGACCATGTCATGGCCACGCAGCAAATAAGTGGTAGAGATGGACTTCAGGCCAGGCTGTGGGACGTGGTGTCTATTCTCCTAACCCCTGGTCTCAGCTGCCGCCTGACACTTAGCATGATGGGAAAATCCATGTAGGGCGAGAAGGGAGACCCTGAGCCCCATGTCTCCCTTTTCTCTGAAAGCGTCCAGGAGCTGCACTCAGCTGACCAACATGGGTCCGGCCACGACTGGAGGAGCAGAGCGAGGGAAAGCCAAGCTGCTGCCGTCCTGCACCCACCCCCAGACGGGACCACTCTGCAGGCCCTCCGCAGCCCCCGCTGCTGCTGTCTTTCTTGGCCAAGAAGAAATGTGGTTGAAGAAGAAACCAGAGAGAGAGACACAGGGTGCCTGCAAGGCGGCCCCTGAGCTCCCGGGGCGCCCCAGCCTGGCGAAGGCGGTCACTCTGGAGCAAGGAGGTCTGCGCACACGTGAACTCCCCTCAAATGCAAAGAGCCGACGGGTCTTCGGACGGGAGGAAATGCAAGGCTGTCTGTTATAGGTGGGGCGGGGTGCCACCAATAAGGTCGCAAACCCTCTTTGTGTCCAGAAGTTCCTTCTGAGATCAGTGTAGGTTTATAAACTTCATTCAGTCCAGGCTAGAGGCCTGAGATCGGTTATAAATATACCCAAGAGTGTTTTCATAAAAGAGCCGGACCTACGTCTTCTCTCAAACAACTCATAAAACAATCCCTTGGCATTTAAGACACTGCTTCCTCCGAGGTTTCCCACCCGTGCTCACTTTCCCTGTGCTCCGGGAACCTGGGGCCGGCCTGCCCGGTGGGGGGACGGAGCCCCAGAGCCCGGGGTGTGAGGACTCACCCACTGTGCGCTGCCAAGTCAGGGGCCAGACCTGGGCTGAGACGCAGACGTCCGGCGCTAGGCAGCTGCCTTGCTTCTTACCTTGTTACACACTCGCACGGGGCCGTGGGGGTGCGTGCGGGCTCTGTTCAGATAAACTGACCTTGCTTTTTCAGTGCTGGGTGGGCCTGACCAGGGCATCTACGGATCCGTGTAAAAAACACAGGGTTTTCCGGCTTTATACTAGAATCTTGTACTGGTTCTGTTATTTGTATTTAAATTACAGAGGTTGCCCTGGCCAGGTGGCACAGTGGGTTGGAGGAATGTCCAGTACACCAGAATGTTGCGGGTTGGATCCCCGGTCAGGGCCCGTGTGGGAGGCAGCCGGTCAATGTCTGTGTCTCACATCGACCTTTCTGCTTCTCTCCCTCCCACTCTCTCCCCTTCTCTTCTTCCCGCTCTCTCTAAAAGTCAGTCAGCACTGGGTAAGAATTAAAAATTAAACTAATTAAAGAAACTAAAATTACAGAGGTACTACAAATTCGTATAAGGTAAATTTCTAAATTCTGACTTGCCGTTTGAAGAAAGTTGGAAACTACGGCACGTTAGGGAGAGGTCAGTATGAACAGGTACATTCCCAGTCTGCCCGCCAGAGCACACGGCCGGCACGCGGCTGCCTTTCCTGAGCAGGGTCAGAGGCCAGAGGGAAGCACGGGTGTTCGGTGGACGGCGGGCTGAACCCAGACTTCCCTTCCCTCCTGTAGGAACCAGCGCTGTTAGAGGAAAGTGGAGTTCTGACCCTCGGAGTTTGGGGGACACAGGTCATCAGCTCTCTCTCTCTCTCTCTCTCTCTCGGGTGTGGTAACATGGCCAAAGCAGGCGTGGATTAGCACATGGAAATGGCTTCTCTTTGTCACCAGCAGGACTGAAAATTATGAAGATGATTTGGCAGAACCAAGTGACACCACCCGACCCTGAAGAGCCCAGGTGAGGTTTGTGCCCCTGAGGTACCTGCATTCCCGACCTTTCTAACTGACCAAGTGTATGTTCTAGCCAATTAATTGGGACCCACTGTACTTCCCATGTGGGCTGCCGGCAATCAACACACAGCAGCCAGCTGGGGACCCCCAAGGTCCTGTAGTCCTCTTCCGTTTGCCTGTCCAATGCAAGAAGGAGGGGGGGAACAGTCACAGAGCCCCTAACCTAAAACTCGGAGGCTGTATTTTAATTTCTTCTGGAAGGTTGATGACCCTAGTTTTTATTTGTGAGTGTTTTAGGAAAAAAGAGATTCAAACTTCCTAAGGTAGTCCCTGAAATACCAACCCAGGAAATTAAGTATGGAAATATATCAGGGTAACCCTGCAATGAACCATCATGAAATTATATTTTTTATTAACTACCACTCTGTATCTTTGGTTGATTTGTTCCAACAATTGATACATTAGATGCTTAAATTACTCTATGTAAAATGTATAAATCTATGGCATCTGGACTTACTGTGAAGCTACACACACACACACACACACACACACACACATACACACGAGTTCCAGGCACCCTCACCCTTCCAGCATTCAGATTGCATCTCCTAATGCACCATCTGCCCTCACTGCCATTCTGTTTTACTTGAAGTTTCATGCCTTGTGCTAGGCATTGAGATAGAACACGTAAGGAAAGATGTGCTCTTGAAATCGCAACCGAATTTCACTAAGTTAGCCAGCACACAATTTACTGTACATATGCAACACAAGAAGGCTGAGTCTGAAAAGAAATATCCCCCAACAAGCAAAGTAGGAATTAAGGTAGATTTTTAGGAAACCTGGACTATTCAAGTCTAGTTTCTGGAGCATAGTGTTAAGTCAAACAGAAGAGCACAATGTAAAGATCACTTTAAAAACAAACAAACAAAAAGCCTGCAGCCTTTAGTAGAAGAAGAATCCTGAGTAACTGATCGAGGTAGAAAAATGCAACCCACCCCCCCCATCCCCCTGAAGGACACAACCAAAGGGACAGAAGTTCTCCCAATGCCCCGAAGAACAAGCCGGCCCCTCTCCGGAGCAGAAAGAGCCTTCCTGGAATTAACAAAAACTAGGGGGTGATCATACAATTCTAAGAGAGCAGAAGCCACTTGGACAACTTTTATGAGAAATTTAATACAGTAAAGACGATTTTCAGTCTGAAGTCTTTGGGGAGGGGCCGCCTTCTCTCCTGGGAAGTGAAGGAGGCGGACATTGAGCTGAGTGTCTGAACAGAAAGGGTGCCATGAGGCTGCAGCATCTGCGCACAGAACTCAGACGAGAAGCAGCGTCTGGGCCCTGTGGGGCATCAGCTCAAGTCTTCTGCGCCAGCTACCGCATGAGGGGCGCTGCGGCTCTAGCGTCACAGACGCCACCCCCCCAACACTCACTCCCTGGCACCCACCCCCTTCAATGCTTGCTTCCCAGGGGAGCCCTCCACCCAGAGCCGGTCCCCAGCTCACTCCAGGAGTAAGAAGACACTGGTAAAGTCATCTCTGGCTTTCCCCCAAGCCCCATGGCAGAAAAACAACTTGGGACTTCTGAGAAAAGTCAGAATTTCTTCCCCATCCCCTCTCTCTCCTCACAGATCGTCATGTTGAGCCATTCCTGGCGCACTCACCAGTAGAGACTGTGCCTCCTCCTGTTAAAATTCTACCTGTCTCTGCCCCAGAACACGAGGATGGGTGTTTGTGGCTCCGGGGCCCATCTAGTTCAGTTCCTAGTGCGCACACAGCATTGCAACAAATTTACAAAGGGGCAGACCGAAGCTACTGGCGTTGTTTTTCCCTCACCAGAAACCACGGCGGAAGCGACACCTAGAGGGCCGTGGAGGAGAGGCTATGGCAGCGCTATCCATCACCGTCCACGACAGTTATCAGGAGCGAGGTCGGCTGGACAGCTCCGTGGGCACCAACTCTCCAGGCGAAGGCACAGACCTAGCAGTCTCAACTCCGCAGGGCCCCAGGCTCTTCCAGCAGGCCACCGAGCTGCTGCACGGGTGCTGGCCACAGGCCGGCCCGGAGAGGAACCCCACTGCTTCCAGCAGGTTTCTGCCCTGCTAGAGTGGAGGGCGTAGAGTCCTCAGGTGGCGGGCCTCCGGCGAAGGCGCTCCTCCGGGCAGCCCTGTGTCAGCTGAAGGGAGCCCAGAAGGCTCGCACCGCTCTTGCCCCAAACTCGAGGCGACCTGCGCCCAAATCGGAGCGTTCCGCCTGCGCCGCCTGGGTCCCCCGAAAGTTGGAACAGGTTTCCTTCGCTAGCTCAGAGAGAGGCAGAGATAACAACAGCACGAGCTCTCTTAGGGCCAAGCCCCCTGCCTGAACGTCCCCCAAACTGCTCCCTAGTGACTCTCCCGCAGGGAACACCGTCTGCTCAGTGTAAAGGGGCAGGGGAAGCAATAGAAACCCGGATTCCGTCCTGGGTCCTGCTCCCCAGCGTCCTCCGCCGAGCCCCACGCTCAGCCCTAGACGCGGGGATAGAGCGCGGGGAAGTGAGGACCGGGCGAGCTCAGCGGGCCCTTCGAGCTGCAGCGAGGAGACGCAAGTTTCCCCGCAAAGCTGGAGGGAGGGAGAGTGCGCACGCCCGCCGCCCCGCACCCCAGCCCGGCCAAGGGCACTGGTCGGAGCTGAAGGGCCGCCGCTCGCCCGGCTAGCCCAGACCGCTCGGGGTCCAGAGCCCAGGAGTGGAGCCCGCAGGGTCTCGCAGCGCGGGCTGTGGGCTCGGCTCCAGCTGTTCTGCGCCGCGCTCCGCGCGCCATCCAGCTCACTCGGGTCCCTCCTGCAGACCCGGGCTCCAAGTCTCGGCGCTCCAGCCTTTACCCCAAGTCCTGGCCCTAGCAGCGGTAGCCCTGCGGAGCCCGGGTCCGGTAGTCCTGTGCCCGCCTCTCTACGGGCGGGCAAACTTGGCTCTCTCGGCGCGAGCTGAGAGGCCACGCAAGCGCCCGCTCTGGGCCCTGCTGGGAGACGCGGAGCCCCAGGCGCCGGAACCCCAGCGGGGCGCAGCCCGGCCAGTTGGTGGTCGCAGCTTGGCACCCTCCCCGCGTCCGCATACCTGGAGCGGCTGGGGTGGAAGGAAAGACCAGGTGGCCGGACTCGCGCGGGCGGGAGCGCCCCGTGGCGGCAGCGACGGCGGCGACCCGGCTCCGCGTCCTTCGGTCGGTCTCTCTGGCTGTCCAGGAGTCCCGGGCGCCTTGGAGGTTGTCGCGGTTCCAGCTCTCTGAGCCGACTCTGCCCGCTGCTGTGCCACTGCCGCCGCAGCTGCCCTATTTCTGCCGCCCGGACTGGAGCCCGTGACGTCACCCTCCTGGCCCCGCCTGCCCAATCGCCGCCACCTGTGCGCGCGGCCCGCCCTCCCGCCGCTCGGACCCGCGCGGTGCCCGCCGCAGGTGCGCAGAGCAGCGGGGCGCGCACGCGGGGCGCGAGGACTCTGGAGCTCCAGGGTGACCCCTGCACCCACCAGGAGAGGGGGTACCTCCCGCCCCTGGCTCCCGGGAGGCCTGGCAGGCAGGCGACAACTCCCTCACCCGCCAAAACACCCCTCCTCACCTCTCTCCTCCTGGCTCCTTCCAGGCATGGAATTTCCAAGGCTGAGCTCTAAGATGCACAGCTGGTCTTAATCAAGCAGCCACGTAGCTTGTAGAGTGAGTGTGGGCTACTGCACCACGCAGAGAGCCGCCCCGGGAGGCAAAGTCAAATGACACTCCCCCTCGCTGGGCGCCAACAACCTGCGAAAAGGCAAAGTTTGTGTTATTTCCCTCTTCTGAATCTGCCCTCTCTCAGCCCCAGAATCTTACAAAACCTCGGGCAGCCCCAGGGGGACAGTCGCCTAGCCTTGCCACGCTGTGACCAGAAGGCCCCTGCTTCTCCTCCAGAACTAGACAGACATTTGGCAGCCAGGCCTCATCCACAGGCCCGGGGCTCCCAAACCTCTCTGGACCCCTCTTCAGTGCCCACAGCCTTCTGAGAATGCAACCGAGCAGTCACTTTGCTGTTATTAATTGGCCTAGAGATCAGTCTTGAAGCCCCCCAAACTGGAAACATCTTTGTAACAACTAGGGCCCCCCAGGTGGTCATACTGTAGTCCCAGCCCAGTCTCAGACCCAAGAGGGAGATCCCAGCCAGGCCAGGCGGGTGGTGACCGGTGGGGAGGGGCCTCTTTGGGGGACGCCTCCTGCTCTGGCTGTGTGGACACTGGGTGACTTTCTGGCTTAGGGGAGCAGTGTCCTGTCCATGCCCCTGGGAAGACTGCTGGCCGGGAGACGGGGCAGAGGGGCTTCTCTGAGGGTAAAATCAGTCATATCTCAGAAGGGCAAGACTACGAGGCTGATGTAGAGGACGAGGTGTGGATGTTACTTTGGCGCCATGCACTCTGCTAGATGCTGCAGAGCCAGCAGTGGGCGGGCCCACACGGCCCCGCCCTCACGCAGGGTTTCATTCAGGCGCACCCTCTCCCACTGCGCAGCTGTCCGGAGCCGTCATATCGCTGCCAGAGGCATCAGTGCCCCCATCTGCAGAGCAAGGAGCTGGGTGAGACCTGACTCCCAGTTCTGCTGTGACTTCCCACATGGCTGTCGTGATGTGGGCTCAGAAGGCGAAAACTCACAATTATTAACAACCACACGGAAAACAAAACCAAAAACAGACTAAGCAAATGACTAGGGCAGGAACAGAACCACAGAAATGGAGATCACATGGAGGGTTAGCAACAGGGGAGTGGGAGGGGGAGACAGGGGGAAAAGGTACAGAGAATAAGTAGCATAGATGGTAGGTAGGAAATAGACAGGGGGGAGGGCAAGAGTAGTGTGGGAAATGTAGAAGCTAAAGAACTTGAGACACATGGGTATAAACGAAAGGGGGGAATGGTGGGGGAGGGGGGTGTGCAGGGTGGAGGGGAATAAAGGAGGGAAAATGAGACAACTCTATTAGCACAATCAATAAAATATATTTTATAAAAAAGAAAGCCTGCTCCATCATCCTTAGTGCCCTCAGGGCCTCAAAAGGGGTGCTGGCCTCCCAGACCTGGCGGTGCCTCTCTGCCAGAGCCACCCATGACTGACCTCCAAGGCCTGAGGTCAGATTCCCTACACCTGGATCAGGAAAGTGGAGGTACTTTCCTTTTGGGAAAAAGAGAAGAAAGCTTGGGCATAAAAGGAAGCAGGGGAGTTTTGGAAACATGCGGTATCTCCCTTTGAAATGTAATTCTAAGTCCCCGGGGAGACAGTGCCTCACAGCACGGAGGCTGTTTGCCTGCCTCCCACACTGTGAGGTGTTTGGTAAACCGGATGGCCATCCCAGCTCCCAGCGTGGAGTCCCCGATTCAGCCTCACGGCCTATTACGTAACCAGGCAGGCCTGAGGGGTGTGTTTTTAATAACTCGGGGTCACATGTAAGTTGGGGTCTGCAGACTGGCCGAGATCAGAAACAGCTCCGGGGACTGCAGGGAACAGGGCCTGGCCTTCCGCAAACTTCCGCTGCTTCCCAAGAAGAGGCAGAACGCAGCGGCCACAAACCAGATGTACAGGAAACCCCTGGAGGTGAGCTAACGCCTGAAGTGGGCCGTCGTGACTACCGTGCATAAAATGAGTAGGATGAAAAGTCACCTTGGAACAAAGGTGAGTCTGAATGACGACATTGCACAAGTCTTCCGGAAGTGGCATCGGATGGCGGCAGACCCTGACACCTCTCCGAATTGCTCTAAATAGGCTGGATTCCACCCAGAAAATGTCAGAATTTGCTTGAAAACCAGCTTCAGAACAACTCGAAAGCACACCAGTGACTCTCAGTAGCCAACTAGGATGTGTCACAATAATAATAATAATAATAAAGTTAAGAGTCAATGTCAGACAATTCAGTGAGCCCAGATGGCTGCCTCCAACCTCCCCCCCTCCAGGTCACTGGTGAGAGATCCAGCCAGGCAGTCTCAGAGCCATTCAAAAGGAAGTTACCAGTGTATATTTATAAGATCAAAACGTTTAAAAATCTCCAATATATGTCTTTTACTTTACCAGTTTTTAAACTTTTCTATTTCTATTCTTACTAAAAACACAACCATGTGATCAAAACTGCTGCCGAACATCGTGTCTCCTACAGAACATCTCAGATCGGAGCAGAGGTGACACAGTGCAGGGGGGTCGGGAGGAAGCTGGACGCCTCCTCCCGATAAATCAGAAAGTTTCCCGTCTCTCCCTGGACCAGGGCAGGTTCACCCCGGGCTGGTCCAACTGTGCCCAGACGCACCCGACAGAAGCCAGAACGGGAGGTCGTGTGAGAGGGTGAGAAAAGGCAGGAGACTGGCTGCCTTGTGTTACATAATTTAACATTCTGCTGCCTGGCCAAAAAATGCCTTCGTAAACCTTCCGACCCAGCCAGGAAGTCGACTAAAGCAGCGGCCTGTGTTTCAGGAGAGCCCTGGACAGGGAGGCACGAGGTCCTTCTCCTGGCCCAGCTCCTCCGGCCGCTTCTTGCAGTGAGGCTGGACAGCCCCACCCTTTCTGGGCCTTGTTTCCTCATCTCCCACGTGGGAGCTGGGGGGGACAGAGTGGGAGACAGTCACACTAAAATGGACTTCCACGACCATTTTCAATTCTGCAAGTCTAGGCCTAATTTTGTTAATATCTGCGGAAGTTAGGACTTCTCTGCACTTGAAAGAGCTATGAGGTCCAAGGCTTTCTCTAAGTCTAACATAAATGCTGATTTCTTAAAAGATGATTTATTTCAGCATCTCAATATTAAGCAAAGATAGGTAATAAACTCAAAATCCTCGACCTAAAATCACACTCGGAAATCATTTTTTAAAGTTTTGATTTGGGAGAAAAGTAGCCAGCATGGAGATAAGCAAGGTATTCCTTCAAGAGGCAAGTGTGATTTGGGAAACTTTTTAGGGCGACGAAGAAGTGGCAGATGGTGGGCATTTTAATTAAGAAGTTGGGATGAGACGATGCGGTGATGAACAGGGAGTGAAGACTGGTGGAAGGGGAGGGAGACGAACAACAAAATCTTCCACCGTGGCATCGTTTCCAGAGACAAAAGTCCCATCCAACTCCCAGGGGCTCGGTGGGTGGCACCAGGGGCCTCAGACAGGCCCTGACAACCGGAGAAGTGAAACTCACCTCTCCCAGAATTCCATGTGCACAGAGAGAATTTGGGATGAGCAGGCCAGGCCTCCAGACCACAGAGCACCGCACCCTCCTGGGGGCGGGGAGGGCAGACGGAGGAGGGAGCAGAGCAGGAGGAGAGCAATGGAGAGCCACAATCACCTTTGCTCAAAAGGGAAACACAAACTCACAAATTTTTGTCACGACCTGGTTTTCCAGCTCATCTGTACAGAGTCATGGACAACAAGACCCTTAAACAAAAGGTTATTCAAAAAGATGAGCACCTGACTCACGGAGATTCCATTCTTGTGATTACACACTCCATCCCAGGGGTCAGGCAATGGCACGGCAGGCCATCATCAGGGGGACGGAGGGAACCTTGAATGAGGGGCATCCACACAACCGGCCTGGACTCAGTGTCTGTGCCTCCCCGATCCAGGCAGCCTCGCTGACTTCTCCGCCTCCACCCCACACCAGGACTGTGGCTACTTGCCTTGCTTCCTGCCTTGCTTGCCGCATGTCTGTGCACTGGTCAGACTGGCCCTGGGCTCTGAAGGAGCCCCTGACTGCAGTGGAGAGGTGTGGGGGGGTTCCTACCAAGGGGGCGGACCTGGTCCGTGGAAGATGGGGTGCAGGAGGGACCCAGCGGCACATCCTCTTCCTTCCCCAGAAGGCCTGTGCTGACACGCAACGCTCCCTAAGTCCTGTCGGAAGACATCCCCAGAGACCAAGCCCTCAGCTACCTTGGCACAAAACTGGAACCCGTCCACTGTTTGCCCTTCCCTCTTCCTCGTCCCCGCCTCCCTGGGGTCGTCCTCCTCCGTGAGGTGCCAGCCTGTAAGCTTTTGCCTCAGGTTCTGTTTTCAGGAGAATCCAGACTAAGAGAAGGAGCAAGTGGAAGGAAGAGGAGTGACTTTTTAAGAGGGCCTCCAAGAAGAAGTTCTCTCTGAGGAGGTTGTTAGGGCAGAGAATGAATAAAGGAGGGGGTGAGGGCAGAGAACTAGCAGGGGAGCATCCAGGCGAAGGCACAACAGGCATGAAGCGGGTGGTGCAGGACCTTGGCGAGCCCCAGGCCACGGTCGCTACAGAGGGGTCCGGCTGGCATGGCAGCAGAAGGCAGAGACATGGGCCAGACCACAGAGGGCCCTGTGGGCGGTGATGAATAAATAAGGCCTGCAGGTTTGCACCTCGGTGCAACGGGAAACTTCGGGGAGCTCCAAGCAGGAAAAGGACATGATCTACTGGGCATTTTTAACAGATCTGTCTGGCTGCTGTGTGAAGAACAGACTGCAGAGGGGAGACTGGCCAGCAGAAAAAGTAGGAGCCGGAAAACAGCTGCCCGGATGCTGAGAGGCACAAAGGCGCGTCTACCTCATCGTCACCATCACCGCGGTCAGACCAGCGTCAAACGGTTGTCACTTGCTAGCTGCCCACTGGGCGCCAGCCGGACCTCGTACGTGTGTGGCCTCACCTACTCCTCACCGCTCTGTGTGGTCCTGTTTGGAACTTAGGCTCAGAGAAGTGACGCCACTGATCTAAGGCAGTTTGGCAAGTGGCAGAGCTGAAATTTGCCCCAGAACCTGTCCTCATCATGACTATGCAATTCTTTTATTTTTTAAATCCTCACCCAAGGATATGTTACTGATTTGAGAAAGAGAGGAAGTGGGAGAGAGAGAGAGAGAGACAACAGAGAAAAACACCGATTAATTGCCTCCCATATGCACCCGGACCGGGGATCAAACCCGCACCCCGGCTCTGCACCCTGCCTGGGAATCGAACCCGCGACCTTTCTCATGCACAGAATGACACTCCAACCAACAGACCCGTCCAGCCGGGGCGTTATGCAAGTCTTCATCCGCTATACATACTGTCTTTGTGTGTGGCCACTAATGCACATCTCGGAATTCATGTCCTACAACTAGGAACCAGGGGAACCTCTGTTCTGAACCTATTGATATATTTACATTATTGTCCTCATCATGAACCCTCATTGTACTGAACACACAGTCATCCTCTCTCCTCTGCCCACAGAGTGTCAACTCCGCTCAGCACAGCCTAAACCAATCATGAAGCTTCCATTCCCTTCCCAGGAACTGGCTGCAGGACGAACAGGGCCTCTGTTCTAGCCACGGGGTGGTGAGAGGAAGTCTGTTGGGGGAGAAAGGGACACTCAGGAGAAAATGGTGTCTCTTTTCCCTCCAGTGTCCTCATTGATTTCAAGGGGCCCCAACACCCACAGTGACCATCCAGTGACACTGGGCGCAGCCAAGTTGATCCATGGAAGGCGGCAGAACAGGTTCAAGGGGAAGAACCCAGGACCTCCATGGCCTGCTGAGATGCGCTGCCGAGGCAGCCACACTGAAGCTGCCGGCCTCGAGATTTCTATTTTCCTCCTGACTTACATCAGTTAAGTTGGGGCTTTCTGTCACTTGAAGTAGAAAACATACCAAATGGGAAAGAAGCTAAAATGTAAATAGAAACCCGATATATTACTTGGCTGGCCTCAGAGACACAGCATGGGAGACAGGTGCTGTTAACATTGCCACCATTCCGCTTGATCTGCCCAAGAACCCTGGGCTGGATCAAAGGGGGACGTCTCCCGACTCCGCCCAGCGCTCGGACAGACCGGAACTTCCAGCTGCGGAGAACGTGGAAGTAACCAGGAGGCGCATTCCCTCCCCGTCCTAGGTGAAAACAGAGGACGCCTGACTGTGTAGGATGCTGTAAAGCTGATGAGTGCGCACTCATCCGTCAGCCTGCCTGGCCATCTGTGACTTGCAAATGCCTGTCACTACAATCCTCCTCAAATATTTAAAAAACTGCTTTTGCCATTTTTGTATGGCATGTGACAAAGAAGTGATTTGAAGGGAGTGATTTTTTTATTGTTTGTTTTATTTTTATCCTTATCTGAGCACATTTTTAATTGCTTTTAGAGTGAAAGGAAGGGAGAGAGAGATTGATTCAAGAGAGAAGCATCAACTGGTTGCTTTCTGTACATGCCCGGACTGGAGATTGCACCTCCTGGACAAGGAATCGAACCCTTGACCCTAGGCATGTGCCCTGACCAAGAATCAAACCCACAACCTTTCAATTATAGAACAACACTCCAGCCAACTGAGCCACACTGGGCAGGGCTGACTTGAAGTTTAAGCAAATTATTTGAGAGTATCATATTTAAATATTTGTATTCTAAAGTTTGTTCTAATGCAATCATTAATAATATTCACATAATATGGTATATAGTCATTGCAGGCCAATTTCCACTTTGTATCATTTAGCAACAAATGCACAATGTTTAACTTTTACTAAGTTATATCAGAGAAAGCGTAATTTTCTGATACATATACTAAAAATTATCAGTCGTCCCTGGCCGGGAGTGTGCGTGAGAGCACGGTGGGACCCAACACCATGACACAGCTCCAAGTGTAAGCCAGAACCGTTTCCTGAAAGCTGATGTCTGAAATTGCGGAGTTTTAAGCCTCAAAACACTACTGTTTTATTTTTATAATTTTCACGTTTTGTTGATAAACGCCTGGGGAGGAAAGGCTCCAGGCTGCCATTTGCAACACTCTGCAGACAGCAAACGGCGAGTGCGAGTCGAGACTTTATTCTCAATAAATGAAAAGGGAGCAAAATTGGGTGTAATTTTCACTCTATTTTCTCTTCTTCACACTGTGTTTGAAGTACCAAAGACAGCTTGATGTTCTATACAAGGGTTTTTTAATTAGATAAATACAATTTACAGATTAGTGAAAGTAATTGTGAAGTAGGGTTGTATAGTCTCACCACCTTTTGTCCTTAATTATCTGGTATTTCATCCTTGGGTTCCTTACGTTTCCAATCTTTAAACACGATCTACCATGGGCACAAATCCAACAGATACGACTAAGAATAAAAACAATTTAAAATGTAACATTGTCAACCACCGCCCCATCGCCGTGCAGCCGAGCAGGCCGGGCGAAGGGGCAGGGGGCGGAGGAGGGCCAGACCTGAGCACTCCCCTCTGAGCCCCACCTAAGCTCCACAGAGCTCACCCGTCACACGCTGGCAGGCTCCCCAGCTTCTATTTTAAATGGAGGAAATAAATAATGTACCACATCGATATTTTAATTTGAGCCTTTCATTGTGAAGTAATTGGAGATTCGCATACAGTTGTAAGAAGTAATGCAGAGAGACCACGTGCAGCCGTTACCCAGTTGCCTGCAATGCTAACATCTTGCAAAACTACATAGTACCACAGCCAGAATGTCGGCACTGACACAGCGGAGACGCAGAACCTTTCCATCTCCATGAGACTCCCATCTGTAGACCTTTCATTATTATATATTTTTAAACCCTCGCCCAAGGTTGTGTTGATTGATTTTAGAGAAAGAGGAAGGAAGAGAGAGAGAGAGATGCACTGATCGGTTGCCTCCCGCACACACCCCTGGGTGGGGATCAGACCCGTGACAGGCATGTGCCCAGACCAGGGCCTGAACCTGCAACCTTTTGGTGTACGGGTCAGCGCTCCAACCAACGGAGCCCCCTGGCCAGGATGCACCTGGAGACCTTATAAAGCCACACCGGTCTCCCTTCCCTCTGCCCCTTCCTCCTCATCCCTAAGCCCTGTCAACTACTCATCTGTTCTCATTGCTATAATTCTGTCATTTTAAGAATGTTAAAATTTTAAAAAGGATACAATATGTGCTCTTTTGGATTGGCTTTTTTTTTTTCACTCAGCCTAATTACCTCGAGAATCACTCAAGCTGCTTCACGCTTCAGTAGCCGTCCCCCTGGGTTGCCCCACCCCGGCACGGAGGGGCCACGTTTGCCGAACCACCCAGGTGGTCTGCATTGGGGGCTATCACAGATAGAGTTGCTCTAAACATCTGTACACAGGTTTACAGATGTGAACGTAAAGTTTCACGTCTCTGCGGTAAATGTCCACGAGTTGTGCTGCTGGCTCGGAGGACAGTGGCATGTCTGGTGTTTTAATAAATGGCCAAAGTATGTTCCTGAGTGGCTGCTGCACTTTACGTTCCCACCAGCAACGCGTGAGCGACTCCTGTCTCCGCATCCTCCACCCATTTGCTGGGGTCCCATTATTTCAGTCCGTCTGACAGATGTGTGGTGAGACCTCGTTGGGGTTTTAGTCTGCGTTTTTCCTAATGGCGAGGGATGTGGAACATCTTTTCACATGCTTGTCATCTGCATATTCTCCTTAGTCAAAGGTCTCTTCACATCTTTGGCCATTTTCGAATCAAACTGCTTAGTTGTTTACCTGCTACATGTGAAGGGTTCTTTACATACTCTTGAAACTAGTCCTTTGTACGTATGTGGTTTGTGATTTTCTTCTGGTCCACAGCTTGTCTCTTCATCCTCCTCACAGGGCCTTCTGCAGAGCAAAGGTTTTTAATTTTGATGCAGTCGAGTTTCACAATGTTTCTTTTTTATAGATCTTACATTTCCACGTCAAATGTAAATCTGAGATCCCAAAGATTTTCTCCTATTTTCCACAAAAGTTTAATAGTTCTACATTTTGCAGTTAAGTTTGGCGCACAGTCTGAATGAAGTTTTGCACAAGGTCAGGGACTTAGCTTGAGAGTCTTTTCTCTTCCCCTCTAAGGATGTCCAGGTTTTCCATATGGCTTGTGGAAAAGGCCATCTTTCCTCCACTGCATTGCTTTGCACTTTTGCCGAAAATCGGCCGGGCAGGATTGCCAAGGGCCCTAAAAAGCCAAAATAACCTCGAGGGGAAAAAAGATGGGAGGAAAAACAAAGCTGAAGGACTCCCACGCCGGCTTTTAAAACTCACCTCAAAGCTGCAGTGAACAAAACAGCGTGGCCCCAGCACAAGGACAGACACGCAGACCCCACGTGGAACTGAGAGTCCGCAAACACACACGTGCGGCCAGCTGATGCCACCAGGGTCCCAAGACACCGCCCTGGGGGGAGCAAGGTCTCTTCCACAAGCGGCACCGGGCGGACTGGGCCTGCACCTGTGAAAGGGTCAGGCGGCCCTCATCACACCGCACTCCCTGCCTGGTGCTCCGTGTCCTCGCCCTTTTTGTCTTTGTCAATGGTGTCGGTCTAGTCAAAGAGTCGCCTCCTGGTTTCACTGACTTTCTCTATTCCTTTACTCTTTTTAATGTCATTGATTTCCATTGTTCCCTCTACGATTTCCTTCCTGAGGATCGGAATTCTCCAAGAGGACGAATGAGCTGAACCCCAGCGGGGCCCTGTGGTCAGAGGGGACCCCGGCCTCCGGCAGCACCACGGCCACATGCGCGACGACAGTGGCCCTGATGGGGGGACGCAGCACCGCGCTTCCACAGCGCACCTGGAAAAGGCCGGAAGGCACGCCCCGGTCGTTCACAGACGCAAGGAGTGTGGACCTAACACACCACTGTCTCCCTAAAACCGCCCGGCCCCTCCTTCCTGGCCATGCCACGGAAACTGTGCTGTGAGCTCGGTCACCCGCGACCTCTGCCTTGCCCCATCCAACGACAGATTCTCAGTCCTCATCTTACGCAATTTGCGTATTATTGCCAGTTTTCTTTTGTTGAGCATCTACTATGTGCCAGGCCCCAGTGTGTGGGCTGGGTGTCAAGCAGAGAATAAATGAAACAAGGCCCCTGCGCTCAGAGCCTGCAGTGCTGTATCGGCCCCCTCCCCTCGGCGACACTTTGCCTGTTGGATTTCTGGGACGACACTCTCCCTGGATTTCTTTCTCCCTCCCTGGCCAGCCCTGCTCCGTCTGCTGTGCCGATTCCTCCTTTTGTCTCCAACCTCTAAACAGGGGCTTCTCTGGGCCCTAGTCCTGGTATCTCTGTCTCCTGTGTCTTCAACTGCTGTTTTGGGGACCTCTCCCGCTTCACGCTTTTATCACCCTGTGTCACATGGTGACCTTGAAGCCTGTCTCCAGCCTGGACCTCTCTCCTGAACTCCAGGCTCCTGCAGTCGACTGCGCCATGCACCTCCCTGTGAGCGGACACCGGGCACCTCCAACTTACAGGGCTCACATCTGAATCCTGACCTTCCTTTCAGCAAAGTCGCTCCGTTCAGTCCCCCTCCAGTTGGATGAGGCAGCCCCAGCCTTTCTGTTGTTCAGTCTGCAACCTCGGAGTCTTTCCCGGCTCTTCTCTCCCTCTCAACCCCAGCCCAACCTACCAACAAACCTTTCGGCCCCACTTTCCCAACAGATCCCAAATCGGGCTGCTTGTGGCTGCCTTTCCCCACCTCACCCCCACCGGCAGGCCACCGCCCACTCTCAGCAGCATCACTGAGCTCCTACCGACCCTGCCCTGTCCCCAGGGATCACCCTCAAAGTGGAAGTCAGAGCTGTGCTCGTAAGTTCCAGTTGGGTCCTGTCACCCCTCTCCTCGGCCCGACCCCCCAGTGGCCCCGCCTCATTCCAAGGAAAACCCTGCCCCTCCGAGGGGCCCCTGAGACCCACGCTCACCCATCGTCCCTTGGGCCGTGTCCCACTTCTTGCACACGCTCCGCAGCCGCACTAGCCTTGCTGCCATCGCTGAACACCGGGCCACAGCCTGCCTCGGGACTCCTCCCCCAGGCCCCCGAGGGCTCACTCCACGGGGCTCTGCTCCTCCAAGGAGCCTAAAGTGCAACCCCTCCCCCTCCTAGCATGACCGGCCCCCTTCCCCGTCTTCGTTTTTCTCCCACAGCATTTACTTTCTTTCCACATATTCTGTATTTCGCTCTGTCTCTCTCTCCCCACCGGAACAGAAGTTCCACCAGGGCTGGACTTTCATCTGTTCGACTCGAGATTACGTCCCACTTCATCCCCAGACCAGTTTATCTGTTTACGTATTTGTTGACTGGGTGATTTGATACATGAGTGGGGATGCTGAGGTTCGGGGGGGGGGGTCCCTGGACCACCCGTCACACTTTCCCCAACCCCAAGTAGACAAAGATGATGTGTGAGGCCCACAGGGGGACAGTGGGGGGGGGTGGGATTTCCCAAGCAGATTTCCAAGCCGCCTCAGCCCCTTCCCTGAGTGAGGCCCCCTCCCCATGCTCAGAGCTTTCCTTGCTCCCAGTGCGAACCCAGGCCTCTAAGTCAAGCCAGGAGGTTGCAGGCAGGGCAGAACTCCCTGGGGAGGAGGGGAGAGCGCCCGGCTCTGGGGCCGTCTGAGGAAGAGCTGGTGGGGGCAGGGAAGGGCAGCAGCAGGGAGGGTCCTGCCTGCAGTGGAGGCTCCGGCCAAGTGGTGCCTCCACCCTCCGCACCATCTCCGACTGCCAGGGCCGGGAGGTCCCACGACAAGGGGAACAAGCAAGACTTTGTCCGCCATCTCATGTGCTACCAGCCCAGGGCTGAGCCTGTGCGGTGGACAGTCGTGGTCACCCCACATTCGCCCCCTACCCACGGTGACCTTCCCCACAGACACAGGACACTCGGCACCCACAACAGAGACACCCCCCGCCCCATTCTCCTGGCCCAGACCCTCTGTGAGCTGAGAAAGAGTCAGAACCGGCCTTTCAGAACGAGGAGGAAGAATCCGCACTGGCTCCGGTTCACGAGAACGCGTGGCCCCTGTCGCGTCCAGCCTGGGCATGTCAGGCAAACGCAAAGTGACAGCGGCACCGTGCAATGGCAGGGGGCCCGCGGTTTTCAGAAGGACAGGTGCACCCGGCCCACTTGCCTTTTGTTAAGGCTTTTCACTCTGATGAAGCGTGAAATCATCCACCCGACAAAGCCGTGCCCACGCTGGCACCAGCTCCAGCATCGCGCCATCCTCCCCTCACCCCCGAGTCACCAGCGGCCCTGGAGGGGCGTGATTAACACGATCTTTTAAAACCCGGGGTGAAGGCCGTCCCTGGCGCCCTGTCGGCACAAAGTTGCCACTCACGGCCACATAGATCACGCGTGTCGGCCTCCACTCCCACGCCGTCACACCGTGGTGAGCCGCCCCGTGGCCTCCAAGATGCAACACAGTGTCTAAGACAGCAAAATTGGTGGCTGTCAGGGACACCTGGTACCCGACCCCAAAGCAAGGTCGGGGCTCAGCTGTCGTTACCACAGCACACTCGGGGCTCTGAGACCCCCGACAGGGCGAAGAAAGGAGCAGGGCGCTGCTTTCAGGAAACACCAGCCGGCGGGGGGGGGGGGGGGGGGCACAGGCCCGATTCCGTTCCCAGCTGCGGTCCTTTCTGACTTGTGTGTAATTTTCTACACTGCTGCTTCCAGGTCGATACCGTCTGGGCCTAGCCTGGCAAAAAGAATGGGGTCACGGACAGCAAGTGCAACACACTGAACCCATCAGAGTCGCCCTGCATGTCTGTACAATCAATAGGTCGCTTGGAAGAAGAGGCCGCTGGCCGCGGGGCAGATCTGGGAATGTAGAATGTCACCGGATCCACGATGTTTCTTAGCCACTTAGGAGCTGTCAGCAGAGCGGCCTCCTTGCTCTGGAGGGGAAGTGAGACCAACGCTTCACAATCACTTGCCTTAGACAAATGAACTACAAGTCCAAGGGGAGTACGAGGTGTATTTCCAAGTGGCCCTCGTGCACGGCTCGGCCAGGGGTGCCTCGGACTGTGGTGACAGAGCACCTCCCCGGTCAGGAAGTCACTCCTCTACCACCGCCCGCAACAGCAGCCTGGGGCTGGGCGAGCAGCTGGGAGTTGGTGCTCCCGAGGGCCGACACAGAGTCCCAAAAAGGACCACAGGGACGCAGCCCCACGGCCCCACGCGGGTAGTCTGGGGAACCCAGGCACAGACCCACGCGTGACCAGCACCAATAGCTCGCTGCTGTCGGGCGCAGGAGGGCCATTCCCTTTGTTCCGCAGACTCTGGTGAGCAAAGCTGCCGGGTAGAAACAGGCCCGTGCTAACCGTGCTCTGATTACTGGATTGTTATTAAAATTCCCTAAACTTGGCAACTCATTTAAACATGAAATATCTCCGCTTAGAGGCACTTCAGCAAAAGTTTTAGGGAAACAATGTTATAATATGCATCAAAGTGTAAGATTTTGAATATCCTGTGGACAACGCTTCCACCCCTAAGAATTAATGCTGTCGAAATGAGTTAAAGTATGCAAATACATTTGCACATTTGTGCGTATATAATATGTGTGTATACATACACGGATACACAAAATCATTGTAATGTGGTTTTAATAGCAAAGATAAAGGAAATTACTTGAATGTATGCCAATAAGGATTTGCTAAGTGGATTATATGCATAAAACAAAATACTATGGAGCCTTTAAAATAAGCCGCTATAGCTATTTGTGCTTGGAGAAGGCTTTTTCCCCTGCATTTCCAACAGCTTTGGAGCATCCTTTTAATGTTTGGAGAATTAACTGTCTCATAATATCTTTTCCCCAAGGCAGAAGCTAGAACCCCACTCATCACCCAGCCTCCTCTGCAGCTAGGACACAGGTAATGCAACGTGGTTCCACTGATGAGCCAGAGCACGCAAGACTTCGCCCAGGGAGCGAAGAGGCCGGCTCGCAGAAGGGCAGCGTTTTGCTAGTGAAGACAGTGGTCCAGACAGCCTCCCTGAGATCTGGCAATGCTGCACTTCTGACGCCGAAGTGGTGTCGGCACTGGGGGCGGGGCTGGTTTCCGCAAAGGTGAGCTCCCAGCAGGCCCACTGTAGCACCTAGGGCTTCCGGTGGTGCTTCTGCTTCCGCACAGCTCTGCAGGGTGGGTTTGGCCATTGTTCCGGAGAGCAGAGCTCCAGATAGGCTTCTCGGACCCCCAGTATTTCTGTGAACCTCCCCCCTCCTTTTAGTAACTTCCCCTGCCTGGGAAGACATCCATGATGCAGGTATCCTTGTCTTGATAAGATCCAGTTTTTAATAACCCACACTTCTGTGCACCACGCACAGGGACTTTCTAAGCTCCACTCTCGTGCCCACTTTAGACAGTCTGGGTTCAGCAGGGGAGTACATATTGGAGTTGTGCCGGGCGACCCTGGCTGCGCCAGTTCACGAGCACGTCCGAGCAGTTTGTAGAATTACGCTGGAGTGTTTTATTGCCTCATGCCATGCCCCAGTTGCCTTATAAAAATGAATGATAAGAAGAGAAATAGGAATGTTGGTATTTACAACACCAAGATTAGGTCTCAGATGCTTAATAAATTTGAACCAAAGAAATCGCTGGCGCACCGCGAGGAAGAAGCGTTAAGCTCATGGACTTTATGTTCGACTGCGAAGTACGAGAACAAATTGGAAGAATGTGAATGAGATGCCAGAATAATTTTAAGATCTCTGAGATTGCCATCACCTTAGAAAATGTATGCTGATTATCCACTTTTGCATAATTAACTTTTGAACTTTTTTTCAGAAGTGTATTAAGTGTGGGAGTGGGAGCCCATATATTCTAAAGTAAAATAAGCAGGGTACAGGATCCCCAGCTTTCCAGCACTCAGGTGCGTGCATGAAACAGACGCTGTGGAATCTCGGCACACACGCTGCCCACTCTGCCGATCTAACTCCGAAGGTGGCGCTGGTGAGGGACTCACACGTCACCTTGCATTGTTTCACATTTGGCAACGGGCAAGTTTCACTTACTGTTATCATCATCGAAAACCTTAAAGATATTTCCATCACGAAGAAAAATATACATGCAGGGTTCTCCAGAGTTTTCCAAGACCTGGGGCCAGGGTATAGGCACAAGGTGGGGGCCCTGGGCCTCAGACCACCTCTCCCCTCTCCCAACCCTCCTTCAGGAAGCTGGGGTGTGGTCTCGGGCCTGCCACGGCACCCTCTGCACCTCACGTCCTGATTCCTAAAATTAGGGGTTGGCGCACGCTGTCACAGGGGCCCCTTGGAGTTCCTCACAATGATCAGAGGGCTCAGCCCACAGTCCAGGGTGGAGAAGGTCACCCACCCGATGGGCACCCCTCCCTGAGAGCTGGCAAAAGCCACCGGAACTAAACCCTGTCTTAAGAGAAGCTGCCTAATGATGTACTGCAGTATGAGCAAGACTGATGGATTGTCCTGTTTAATGGAGAGAGATCCTGCACCAAAGGCCGCACGGGCCACAGAGCTCACAGGGATCAGAGAGAAAACAGTGCCCCCGGCATCTCCGGGGCACACGAGGGGGGCGGGGCAGGCTGGCAGCCGTCCACGAGGGACCGAGCAGCCGGCAGAGACTCCCAAGGACATAATGCAGCTATTCCCATCTTAATGCTTTTCAGGGAGAGGACTTATTCTCTCTAACATTTCTAATACTTTATTATTCTAGTAAATTTTAAAACATTTCCTACATGCAAATGGTCATCAAAATGAAGGATGGTGTCGAAAAGGATAGAGGTGTGCTTGGTAAGATGTGTCCTTCCAGGGCCAGAGAGGCATGTGCTTCGCCAGAAGCAAAGAGCGTCCACTCTGCCGGGATGCCTGGGAGTCCAGGGGACACGTGTGACCTGGGCTTACGGCTGGAGCAGCCCCGCTGGTCACCAGAGTTCCAGTTTGCAGATCTGCTGAAAAAGACCGTTCAGTCCTTGTCCTGTCCTTTGTTCCAACATGCAAGTACGAAGTTCACGTGTTCTCTTTCTGTTTAGCCCCAGGCCAGGGCAGAGACGGAGCTGTGAGACCTGCAGAGGAATTAAAGTTCTGGCTGACACCCCCTCCAGGGGGTGAGGACTCCATGGGCATTAGGCCTGCTTTAGCACCGGTCTCAGGGAAGAGTGTGCAGGCAGGTGAGAGAGCAAGCCAAAGGCCCCCAGGTGGGGAACATACTAGCATATTCTAGAAACACAACGATGCCCCGTACAGTTGGAATGGGTCGCCATAGGGCCTTGGGGTTTGTTCTGTAAGGAGAAGGGACCTGCTGGTTGAAAGCAGTGGGATGCCAGGAGCCAATTTAAGGTTCTGTGTGAATCCCTCTGGGGACTGGTGGGCAACAGCTGGGCAGGGGGTGGGGGAGAAGACTGCTGCGGTCCTCTGGGCAAGCAGCGAAGGTGGACCGGGGTGAACCCTAGGGGTGGAGAGAAAGGGCTGGATTGAACACGTATTCTGGAGCGGGAACTCTCAGGAACTGATGGACATGGGGTCTAAGGGAGAGCAAGACATGAACTAAGGAGGACAGCCAGCTGTCAGGCCCAAGTGACTGGGTGAAAGCCGTGCCACCTACTGAGAGGGGAGGATGGGGGCCGGTGAGGAAGAGAGCAGGCCGGGGTGGGACCGGGAAACGCCGCCGGCTCCCCGCACCGTATCAGTGAAGTCTTCTGAGGTTCAGAGCCGGGCCAGTTTCCGCGACTCTGTGAAAATCATCTTGTTTCACACAGAGGGGCACGGCGACTGTCGGCCACCCAGGTCTAACTCCGCTCCATCACACGCCACACAACGCAGCCTGCGCGGGGAGAACCAGCGGAGTGAGAGCTTGGAAAGGGGGCGTTGCCCTGTCTTCCACGCCGAATCCAGGGCCCACTGCGAACTGAGGATCCCATCAATGGGGTCTAGTTTAAAGCACCTGCGTCCTTCCCAGCTGGCTCTCCTGTCGACTCCTCGTGGTCTGGACACCAGTGGAAGCACCAGGAGAAGATTCGGGGGGCAGTAGTTGGGAGATACACCCCGAACACACAAACAGCCCACCAAACTATGTTCTGCTTTCGGTCAACGTCGCCCCAGCGTATTGAGTTCTGTAAGTGGACCGTCCCTCTTGACCCCTCCCCCCACCCCAGAGAGGATTAAGAGCAAGTGACCCTAGAAAAGGAGGGAATGTCCACGTGTCCGAACCTTCCTCAAGGATGCACCTGCTTCCAGGAAGCGGAGACAAGGACAGCTGCAGGGACAGCGTCTGCTCTGGGCCTGCTTGGTGACAACTCGGAAGCCTTGTATTGAAATCGCAAGTGGCACTTTTCTGGGGAAGGTATCTGAAGAATCACCTCCCAGATCCATCCGTCCTTCCTTCCTTTGTAGGACACAGCACACAGCCGAGGGCCAAGCAGAAGGCAAAGACGCTCGTTCCATAAGCCAGAGGTTCATGCATATTTCTCATCAGAATTCCAGTACCTCTAGCCTCGTCCTACCCTCCCTCGGGTTTACGTAATGTTTTATTTAAGGTCATGCCCAGCTCGAACCCCCTCCACGATCTGGTTTCCCAGCCCACAAACACGCCCGTGAATGTAAGAGGTGGGATTCTAGAACCAGGTACATGCCAATGAGCAGGCCCTAAAAGCATTTTTAAAAGGAAGTGATAAATAGAGACTTAAAAGCAGAATAAGCCCCGGGCAGTGTGGGGCAGTTGGTTGAAGTGTCGTCCTGTAAACTGAAAGGTCGGGCAGGTTCGATTCCCGGCCGGGGCACGTGCCTAAGCTGCAGGTTCAGCCCCCAGTGGGGTGCGTTTGAGAGGCAACCTATTGATGTTTCTGTCTCACATCAATGTTTCTCTCCCCCTCTTTCATCCTTTCTTCCCCTCTCTCTAAAAAAATCAGTAAGCATGTGCTCTAGTGAGGAGGGAAGGAAGGAAGGAAAGAAGGAAGGAAGGAAGGAAGGAAGGAAGGAAGGAAGGAAGGAAGGAAGGAAGGAAGGAAGGAAAGAAGGGAGGGAGGGAGGGAGGGAGGGAAGGAAGGAATCAAAATGAATAAAAGCAGAATAAGAATCGGAAAAGTTTGGGGCCAAATAGTGCTAGGGTAAACGTTTCCATTCAGTTCGGCAGCCCCGGGCAGCACTGAATTTCTGCCTGGTTAATGATTGGGGGTCCCCGAGCACAGCCCCTGGGTCAGGGCGGGGGTGTCCTCTCACTAAAGCCCTGGGATCAACCTTTTCCGGGGGGAACTGTCTCTTCCTGGGCTGGCCCCCAGAGAGAGGGGCCACATATCCACCCAGAAAACTAGGCATTTACTGCCTGCCCAGTGTGGACTAAGCGCAGTTCTAGGCCTGGAAGAAGCTCAGCGCCGCTGCCACCGAGGTCACCGTTGCTCACTAGCCTCAGCTCCCCCGGCCTCCAAGGGTCTGTCGGGTACTAACCCTGCAGATCAGAGAAAGGAACTACCTCAGCGCTGACTTTCTGAAGTTAGAAACAAGCTTTGCGCTTGTTCTGATTATCACTGATACCCAGACCGTCTTCCAACAGATGTATTCAATGAACACAAAAGTGGTGTAGACATGACCAATTAGAAGTGCCCACAGTAATCATGGCAGCAACGGGCACCTTGCCCACATCCCGTCTCCTAAGGGTTTTATTCTGATTATAAAATCATCCAGTCTGACATCCTTCATCCATGCCAAGAATGGGTTCCTCCATCCAGAAATTTCCCTCTGCTGATGTAAGTGTAAGACCCTCATCCCCTGTAAGTGTCAGACCACGCTGCCTTCCGGCCTGAGACAAAACAAGACACACACGTCCACGCCCCAGAGCACATGTGTAGTGTGTCCAGTTGTAGGCTGTGAGCCTAAGAAGGGTCCTTGGTCAGGCATAGCTCAGCCTCCCCTTCTGCAGGTGGGAAACACACAGAAGCCGCAGGGAGGGGAAGGAATTCTGGAGTTCCCTCCAGTCCAGCCTGTCACCATCCTGACTCATGGGCTTCTATAGCTGACACCGTGTTTTGTCACTGAGGCCTCGTCTCCTCAGCAGACCAACTTCCTGAGGGGAAGCTCACACGACAAGGCAGAGGCCCCCCCAGAACCCAAAAGCCTTTGGGTTGTAGGGAGACACCCCTGTTGGAGCACTGGCCCTGGAAATCTCTTCTGCAGACAGTGCCCGCCTCTGCCTCACTCATCCCATCTTTTCTCTCTGCTGAGGATTAACTGTCCCGCATCTTGGGCAGGAAATGAGTTCTTTGCTATTTATGGTGGTCAAATCCTGAAATGAAGTCAGTGTGGCAGCAAAGGCCGGATAAGCTGATGTCCCCTTATTAATTCATGAGGCACTTTGCAGTCCCCCACTGTCCGCGCTGAGATTGACGCGAGCTGAAAGGAAGTGCAGGGGAAATTCTATCTGATGCCTTCTGCCTAACCGGCCTGCCAGGGCCCGGGGAGATGGAGAGTGTGTGATTTACTCCGGTGCCAGCCTGCACACCACACCGCATTTCGGATGCCGCTCCCACGGAGTGTGGCGGGATGGGCCCACAGGGCGGCAGCTCGTCAGCCCTTTGTTTAGTCCTCATTCATTTGTTCACTGGGCCTCTCCACCTCCGCTTCTGCGCTTCTTAGGACAGCCTTGTGCTGGGCAGGGAGGAGATTCGGGGTGGGGGGGGTGCTGCATCTACTCATTTCTCAGCAAACGGCCTGGCGTGAATTTGTCTGAATGTGTATTTGAAGCAATTCCTCACGTCGCCAGCCCTGCCTCTCACAGGCCAAGTGGCCTTAAGCAAACCGGCCCCCTGCGTCTCATCTCAGTGCCCCCGGAGCAGAAGGTGAAGCGGAGGGCCGAGTGACCCAGGGAGCCACCCTAGCAGACGTGTCGGGCTCTGGGCCGTCACGCTGGTCCTTCGCATGAATGGCCTTATTGACTCCTCACCACCAGCCTCTGAAGTGGGCAACACAACTCACTTCCAGACCAGGACTCCCAGGCTCAGAGAGGTTACACCCTGCGCAGAGCTACAAAGCAGGGAGGCGTAGCCCATGCAGAGGGACTTCAGAGTCCGTGTGCCTAGTCCCAATGCTTGGGGACAGCCCTGTTCCACAAGCATCTCTGGGCTGCCCTGGGTGGCCATGGTCCCTGCCCCCTGCAGTTGACGAGATCAGTTGGTGGTTGCTGCCCAGGGAAGTGCCCTCGTTGTCTTTTCTGTTGGACTTGGGTGGATGGTGCTAGTGTTCTGGACGGGACTTCTCCTAACCGGGCCTTCGGTCCTCCCAGGACCCAGTGCAGAGCCACGAGGATGCAGGGGACCGGGAGGCACAGGAGAAACATGGCAGACGTGCAGGTGCAGAGGGAACTGCAGGGTGGCAGGGGCGGGGCCCTTTCTGCGGGAACACAGGCGTCAGGCCACCCTGGCCCCTTCCAGATCTTCGGGGAGCCTCTGGTGCTGCTGGGATTCTCCTTGGGCAGAAGCTGGGAATCTTGTTCCCTCACCCGCCTCAGCCTTCTCTGTGCCGCGACACAGCTGCCAACTTACGTCTCAGGCCTCACCTCGGACCTAGGCTGCAGGTCAGTGTATCTACCTGGGCACCAACATCTGTCCCACCAGGCGGCCAGGGGCTCTCAAACCCAGCAGAGTTCAGCTAGAGGCAGCATCTCTCTCCTGGGTTTCTCTCGACCCTCCGCCTGGTCTGGACTCAGGCTGCAGACCGTGGCATCTCCCACCTCCCTCGCCTGCCAGGCCCTCCTCTTCCTCCCCACAACTGCCACCAGTGTTCAGGACCACCGCCCTCCTTTGTCTTTTTGCCTGTCACCCACCCCGGGCTAAGCCAGGGCTCCTGTGTCCACACGACTCCCAGGTGCTGCCTCCAGCTCCCCAATCCCCTCCGTGCAGCTGCCACAGTGGGCTTCTGCCAGGACAGCGCTGAGTCCACACTGCCCAGCTCCAGCCCCAGCCATGCCCTGCCCCTTCCCAATGCACAAAAATGGCAGCAATTTTCCAGCTGTGCCATCTTGTTGGCCAGCGAGGGGTACATGGGGGAGCAGGGACTCTCCAAGGTCCTTTACAGAAAAGTGCTGACTAAGACTCACTGACTGAACAGACGTGCCGTGGGTGTTTGCCAGGAACCAGGCCCCATTCTGGGAGCTGGGTGTACAGCAGTGCATTACACACTGAGCCCTTGCACACACCTGCCAAAGGTGCCATGGAGGGGGACGGAGAAAAAGAATGAACGAACGGCGGACTGTAGCGTCGGGTAGTGACATGCTGCTCCAGGATTAAATGCATTCATAAACGTGGTACACTTAGAACGTAGCCTGGCATGCAGTAAGCACTAAATAAATATTTTCTTGTAACCCCTGAACACGCAAACTAAAATAGCTTTGGCCTCATCACTATGGTCACTTTTCATTCTGCAGATGAGAAAATAGAGCACGAGAGTCCAAGTTCACAAGGCAAGTGAACCCTAGGGCCAGGTTTTACACCACCCTTGCCCCGCAGCTTGACCCCAGACTCCACGCTAACCATTGTGCATTGCAGCATCCCGGGAAGTCACAGTTCAGTGGAGACCTGCAGAAGCTGGCCGTGCCTTGGTTTGGATTTCATCAATTCAATGGCCTCCTGCCCCGCCCTGCCTAGCGCAGGCAGAGAAGGCTCTCAGCAGAGAAACCTGCTAGGCAAGGCAGGAGCAGGGGTGGTGTGCACAGAAGTGGGGAGGACCCAGGGGGTGCAGTCAAGGTACCAACAGCAGCTGCAAGAGTGTCCTGGACAGGGGGGCACCGTGTGCAAGGGCCCTCAGGCAAGAGCAGCCTCGGTATGTGCTCACAGCGAAGAGAAGGCTGTGCTGGTGTGGTGATGGAGGCCTTATGGCGGGCATTAAAGCCAGAGGGGGCACTCCGGCCAGACCGTGGAGGGCCTCGGGGAAGACGGGAGGGAGCGGGCGCTTTCATCTGAGTGTGACAGGGATGCCCTGGAAAGTCTCAGAGCAGGACCGTGTCTTCTTCATTGGATTTAAGTCTTTAAAAGATCGTGGAGCTCGCTGGGTGGAGCACAGACGGCAGCGGACAAGAACAGGAAACGGACAGCAGGGAGAAGCCTACGCTGCTAGTCCAGGCGATAGACACGCTGGCTTGGCCCAGGGTGGCGTTTTAACTGTGGCTGGATTCAGGCTCCAGTTCAAATTTCCAGCTGACGAGAACTAAGGGTGGAATGGTCACGAGTCAGAGCAAGGAGCCATCGATGAAGATGGAGGGATTAGGGGAGACGCAGGCTCAGAGCAGTGGGTGGGAAAACCCAGAAGTCAGTCTGGGACACTGAAGAAGTTTCCGATGTCTATTAGCAGAGCTTTGCACACAGTCTGGAGCTCAAAGGAGAGTTTGGTTAAGCTTGGGGTGCTGTGAGCACCCCCACCTTGCCTTGCCTCTCCATCGCTCTAAGCCTTCAGGGGTGCCCCCTTCTGGACACCTTGGGCAGTGTCTCCCATGTGGCAGAGAGCGCAGGCCTGGCTTGGAAGGACAGTGGACTCAGAAACGCATGGAGAACTGGAATGTAGCAAAATCGGTGACTCTGAGCTGAGACAGTCAGGAAACCAATCAATCCCAGGAGACACTGGCGTACATGGAGGCTACTACCTTGCGCGGGTAAGTGGGAGCTTTTCTCTATTTTGGTGGCAGGTGCAGAGGTAAGCGGATCATGTTGCTCAATTCAAGGGCTCTTCTCTGCTTTTGTGATTTTTTTTATTTCTCCCAGTGCCCTGTTTCCATATTCTTATCTGCCCACAGGCCCTCCCAGGCACTTTGAACACCACGCGATGTCTGGGCCCCTGTGAAAAACGTGCAGTTCTGTGTCTTATGTGTTTGTGTTTATAATTCAAAATGTCATATTCATTCTTTACTCAATTCTATGTTAAGATCTATTTGCATTGCTATACGTAAATCTAGTTTATTTGATCAATTCCTATGTAGTGTCTTAACATGTATAGACTATTTTCTTAGCCATTCTCCTAAAGAGGGACATTCAAGTGGTTGCCTCAAACTCCTCCTTCATAAACAATGCTATAAGGAATAGCATTTTAGAAGTGTTTTTAGTAGCTAGGCTTTTTTTAAGGTTGGAAAGTTCCCTTTCAGTCTGGTTTTCTCTGGGTTTTTTCCCCTAAAGATGAACAGAAGCTGAACTTTCTCAAGTGCTTCCTTTGCACCTACAGAAGTGATCCTGAGATGTTTTCCTCCCTTATTTCATTAACATGTTGAATCACACTGATATATTTTCTCCTGTTAAGACTTTCTTAAATTCCATGGATAAACTCAGTTTGATGGTATGTGTTTTTAAAAAGTAAACCATTAGATTTAATTAGCTAATATATTCCGAATTTTCACATCTATGATCAGAGTGACACTGGACTGTGATTTTCTTCTCCAGTAAGAGTTTTCGTCCAGTTTCAGAATCAGGCTACGCTGCTTTCGTGTTCCTGCAGCGGCTCTGTGAGATGGGGGGTATCTCCCCCTTGAAAGTATTGGGGGGCACGGCTGCAGAGCCATCCGGAGCTGGGGCTTTCTGGAAAGACTGGGGATAATTTCATTTCTGTTTCCGAAAGGGTTATAATGCTAAGATCTCAGGCCACTTCCAGCCTTTTCATACATACTTTTCCAGATCTTTATCTAGTTCACCAAAATGTGCGATTTATCAGTGTACAACTGTACCTATATTCTCTGGCTCGGGTTGGTTTGGTCTCATTTCCTCTCTCCTTTCCCTCTCCCATCAGTCTTGCCAGAGGCCTATTTTTTTAGTCTTTTAAAGAAACACACAGTTTTATTAATTTTCTATTTGTTTTTATTCTCTAGATTTATTCGTTTCTGCCCTGCATGTTCTTCCTTCCTCCTTAATTTGGGTTCACTGTTTCTCTCTTTTGAACTTTTTAAGTTGAGAGCTTGATGCTCTTGTCTGCATCCTGTCTTCCTTTTTACTGTATTTAAAGCTATACTTTTACTTCCGGCCCTGCTTTAAATGGGCCCCACAGAATCGGCCACATGGTGCTTTCTCTGCCGTTCACCTCCCAGTCTTTCCCGGCTTCTCCGAGACGGCGCTTACAGCCCAACGGTGTTTCCGGGGATCTCTCGTGTTCCTGCACACACAGCATTTTAAACGTTAACGTAACAGCATCGCCATCAGAAACACTGCGTTGTGTACCTCACGTTGATTCTTTCACGTTTTAGAGCTTCTTCGTGGTCTAGCACATACCTGTCTGTGTTTGTTCTGTGTATGTATAAAAAAAAGTGCTGTGTTCCTGAGGACACGTAAATGATACTATTGTGATCTTTGTATCTTTGGTTATTTTTGTACGATTCGGCTTCTAGCTTTTGAAAGGGGTGTTAAAGTCCTCAGATACGGCTTTTTATTTGTTACTCGTCATCGGAGGTCTGTCAGCTGCTGCTGTGTGTGTGTCAGGGACGTACATGTTCACGAGTGTTACACTTCTTGATATAGTATTTGCTTTATCGAGATAGCTTCGTTTTTCCTTTCTAATACGTATGCCTTCAATGATTATTTCTTCGAAATTTCTATCTTGGCTCGTTTTTGGTAAATCTTTTTCTATCTATTCTTTCTGTATCTTTTTTGTTTTTAGTACATACTTGTAGGCAATTCGTTGCTTCATTTTTATCTTTTAATTTAATTAGAAAGGGCTTAGACTTTTTTGAGTTTAAATGATTTACACTTACGGAGGTCCTCCTGTATTAATATTTATTTCTGCCTTTTTTATGTTTACAATTTTTCATACCTTCCTTTTCTTCTTCCCTTACTTCTCCCATATTCTGTCGGGTAGATGAAATAGTCTTCCGCTGGTTTGAAAATTACACATTCTGTTTTTACTCTTCTATTAGTTCTCCCCAAATTATTAACAAAAGTACATTTCCCCCTTTCAATTTCTTAAGCTCTCAATATGTATTCCTTCCTCCAGAAAAAAGAAATTCAGAGAAGTAGACAAAATCGCATCCAAGTAACACGGGAAGGGTAAAAGGAAGAAAACAAACGAGGGAGCCGGGGGTCAGCAGAGAACAGAAAAAAGAGAGAAGCAGGTCAGTCCGAAGAGAAATGGCGGGGGGCTGAGAGACCCCGCCAGGAGGCCTGCACATGCGGCGCCCTCGAATCAGGGTGGCGGGAAGCCGTGGGCCCGTTCGTCCCACCTGGGTGACGTCCACAGGTAATTCCTGTCTTCCCTTGTCTGGGAAAACACTACAGATTATTCCGGGGTTACTCACTAAGCAGCCACTGGGTTCTAGGCCCTCTTTCAGGTCTGCGGACAAAGCATGAACAAGGAGACCCTCTCCTTGCCCACCTAGACCTCATGGTCAAGACCAATGGTTTAAAAAGCAATTACAACAGAGGCGGGGGGCAGCACAGGGCACCCTGGGAGAGTCCAGCAAAGGAAACCAGCCACGCCTGCCAGAACCAGGGAGCTCCTCCCCTACGACGCGATGTCTAAGCCGAGGTTACTCCCTCCTCGGTGGGTGCCGAGGGCAGAGGCTGGCCTTAGCGGCTGCCTGAGGCTGCCCCCTGGTACCCTGTGCTCTGTGGGGCGGTGGGCACAACCGGCCCTGGCACGGTTAAGGCTGTGGTGCTTGTGCGCGGCCCAGAGCCCTGTGTCCTGCGGTCCGCGAGCCCAGAATGCACGGTCTCCAGCCACCCCTCTCCCCAGTCCATGTGGGCAGGCAGGTCACTGCAAACTGTTGTCGGTGTGGCCACTCGCCCCCGGAGTCTATCGCTTCTCTGCTCCACCTGCCTGCGTGCCTGCCCTGCATCTTAATTTTCTTTTATGCGCAATCACACTCGCTAATTTAGACAGATCAAGGAAGCAGTCTGAGTTAGGAAGTCTTTGATAGAAAACAGCAGTTATTACTGCTTCTGAGGACTAGAGTAAATCCGGTGAGGCCCACTTCAGGCGCCGCTCACACCAGCTTTAATGAACGGACAGACACACAACAGTGCGGGGAGAGGAAAAGAGATTATGAGCTCCCACTACCGAGGCAGCCACCGAGGATCAAGCCCCAATTTTTCCGCCTACTGTCACCGTGACCTTGGGAAGTGCCGTAAGCCTCCGGTTTCTCATTTCTGAAGACGTGGCTGGTAGCTTCCCGTGATGGAGGCAAAGGTTAAACAGCACCACGCTTGTGATGCTGAGCACAGAGCCTCGTGCTTCACCGAGGCTCACACAGGTGGGCGCTGAGGGTTAGTGTCAGTATAAGTAACAGCACTGGCTTTAGCCGCAGCTGGGCTGCACCACTGCCTGACCCGGGGGCATTAATGAAGGAGATAGATAGTTGCCTATTTCCCCCAAGGGTGCGTGATACCTGATCTCTGGTATTTACTCCTCATTTCTTAGCATTGGTTAAACAAAACACCAAGCTCTTGTTCCTAAAGAGAGCTTTGTAATTAAGTAAGGGAACAATAGCAGATTCTTCAGGGTCTTGTGTGTTGTCCATCATTTACTTCATTTAAGAATCTAAGATACCTGGTCACATTCTTATTCATTGCTCCTTGTACCTTCATCCATCGTTCATTCAACCAATAGTTGTTGGATGTTTGTTAGAGAGGCTGTGCACAAAGTAAACATTCAACAAATGTGTGTTGAATTTAAAAAATAATTATTTTATAGGCCCGACCAGGGTGGCTCAATTGGTTGGATGTCGTACCACAAAGCTAAAGGTCATCGGTTCGATTCCCACTCCGGGCGCATGCCTGGGTTGCAGGTTCAGTCCCTGCTATGGGCACGTGTTAGAGGCAACTGGCCGATGTTTATCTCCACATCAGTGTTTTTCTCCCTCCCTTTCCCCTCTTTAGTAAAAATTAATAAAAATCTTTAAAAATAATTATATAACAGAATTGAACCATATATATGCAATCAATCATGTTTATAAAATGTCTTTGAGTTTTACTTTGTTTAACCTCTGAACCAAGCGAGCTGACCCACAGCCGACACACACGTACTCTCTGGGGCTGCTTTAGAAAACTTCCCAGGTACCTCGACAGGTGGGAGGACCCCAACTTCCCTGCGCAGTGCAATGCTATAAATAGAGAAGCTCACTAAGCAGTCACTTACATTCTTAAAACATGAGCAGCTCTCTTTTCCACCTAATCCTCAATTTTTACATGCTTTACTTTTCCATTTATGCTCGGCAGCAATATCGATTTCACTGTGGTCGAATCACTGTGGATATTGTCACTCTATTGCTAACTGCTTCTGAGTTTGTAGAGTTGGGCTGGAGCCTGAATTCGTGAACGCCTCTCTGGACCAGACCATCATGGGATGCAGACACCCCTTGTAGGCTTGCACCACAGGGGGATCTAGAAATGTGACAGCCCATTGTCCCTGTACAACGCTTCGTGAAAGAAAAACACCCTGTATGTCGACAAGCATAATTACTGGTGACTTTGATACCTGCCTTTTGAGAATGTGGAAGTCTTCAGCCTATGGACGCATGTTTGAAAGCACAGAGATGGTTAGAAGAGGAAGGCAGACCTTCGCCCACACCCACCCACAGGCCGGCAGCCCAGGGGCTCCCCCATGGGGCCGCCTGGCTCGTGCCACCACGCTCCGTTTCATGGCTGCTCTTTCTCCCTTACACCAGTGGCTCGTTATTTAACCATATGCATTGAGGAGGGCTTGTCACATGGTCCAGGATAAAAGCATAAAAGCATCCAACGATTTCAGCGCCTGCAGGAAGACACCCACAGGCATTACACTGAATGGAAGAAGCCAGTCTCAAAGGCTCACGGACCGGGAATGATTCCACTGACACGGCATTCTCCAAGTGACAAGATGACAGAGACCAGCGGAGTGGTGGCCAGGTTTTAGGGTCGGGGAAGGATGTGATTACTGGGGTGTGGGTAACGTGAGGAAGTCTCTCCGTGGTGATGGCACTGTTCTGCTTCCCGCCCGTGTCACAGTTACTCAGTCTACACGTAACAACACAAAACTACACACACACACGCAAGAATGCATGGGAAAGCTGGCAACGCCCCAATAAGGCCCGTGACTGAGTCAGAGCATCGCACCGACACCCAGGGCCTGGTCCAGGTGATGATCTAAGGGAGTGTCATTGCCACTGGAGGGGGCTGCCCAAAGGAGACATGGGAACTACTTTTGCAACTTCCTGTGAGACTTCAACTATTTTTTTAAAAAGGTTAAGATACCCCTGGCGCATTCCTCATCAACACCTCTCGTGGGCCAAGACGACAGAGGTGTTAACACCTGCGGTACCTCCGTTACCGACAGTGGAGGAAAGCCGAGCGCAGGCTGTTTTGCTGGCAGGGCCTCCCTTCCTGCCACAGGTGGACAAGGCAGGAGTTGGGTCACAAAGGGGATTTTCCTGGGGACATCACTGCAGGACACAGGAGCCGGAACAACGGGACTTCCGAGGCCAGCAGGGCCATGCTCGTGAGAGTCAGGTACGGAGGCCGCCTGCCGGGCAGCGCAGCTGCAGGAGACAGCTCCCCCGAGTGCCCTGCCGACCAAAACAAGCCCAGGAAGTCACCCAGGGGCCAGGAGGGCAGGGGTGCGGGGAAGCCAGGCCGTGTTTCTGAGAAGGAAGGCGTGTGCAGCCAGGGGCACAGGTGGTGGGGGGAGGTGCAGCCTGGACACCAGGAGCAAATATCTGCAGGGCCGTTGCGTGGGAGGCAGAGGACGTCTGTGCACAGTTCTCCTGAGGGCAGGCCTCGCACCCGCTCGCAGAAGCTCGGGGAACGCGGCTTTCAGCTCAGATACAGTTGTCCAACACACCTTCTTTGACCGGCAGCGGGTTCTCAAACCCTGGAAATATTCGAACATAGATCAAATGGCTGCTTGTCGAGGATACTGCGGGGGCTTCCAATCAAGGGCCTCCACTCGCTCTAAGAAGGTGACACCCACCATGAAGACACTTGAGGGGGGGACCCTGATCTGAAGCTGCAACCCAGTGCAGCCCTCCCCCCCTCTTTTGTGTTTTGACTCCATCAGTACATATCTGCTTTCCCAGGACCATCAGCTCCTCCGCGGCTCAGTGTGGCCCCAGATGAATGTCGCCTCCCCAGCAGACGTTCAGGCCTCTTGTTAAGAAAGACGCTGCCTCTACTGCTCTTCCTGCCCCCACCGAGCCTGGTGCGAGGTGGGTGCAGACAGGCAGCTCAGCAGACCTTTGGAGGAGGTGAACGACCGCTCGGGGTGCCCTGGGCAGGAAGCCAGCCCGGCTGCCACACACCATTCGAGTCCATATGTTTTATGATCTCAGAGCACTTCCTGGCCCAGGCTCTCCCCCCGGGGGGGATTCATTTCTCCTGGGCAGCTTTGTCAGTGTTTGGGTTTCCTACTTAGTCCTCAATGAACTAGCTATCATCGTTACAGCTCCCTGGGAAAGGGCCTGCTGTAACTTTGTCAGGGTTTTTATTTGCTTGGGCAGGCCGTTTTATTTCCGCAAGGTGCTTTATGAGCGGTGAGAGTCATCCGTCACTTCGAAGGTAGATGAAAGATGGCCCAGCACACACGGTTTCAGATGGGGCATTGTTCTGGCTGCTGAACAGCGTGTCTCCTTGATTAGGGTCCAGATCGGTTTAATTTCATGCCGAGTAGGAGAACCGAATCACGTCGGCACACCCATGCAGCCACCTGGCCAGAGCGGCCAGGTTGGCTCCAACACGCATCTGGTCGCCACGGCTCAGGAAATTGTCACCAACACTTAGGGTTGTAATGGTCCTGAACGAAGCTGGAGGGGACTCCTGTCTGAAGCATATGTCCAGACCAGGCCTCTGGCTAGGACCCCATGAAGTATGAGAGACTTTCAAAAGGAACCGTGTTAGGTGGATGGGCTCTGCCTCGCTCCAGTCACACCCAGACCTTTCGATCACAGCGGCTCAGCCCCACGGAGGTGCCCTTGTCCTCCTCGAGAGGGTCCCGGTGAGGCCTGGTCAGGCCACATTTCATGGTCACTCAGGAGCCAACCCGGCCTCTTCCACCTTGGTACAGCACAAAGAAAAAAACGAAATAAAGAACTCCACCCACATTTCTTTCTCTCTTTTCTGTTAAGACTTTTTAAAAAAACTTATTGTCTTAGCCATTTTTTATTTATTTTTTAAAAAGATTTTATCCATTTATCTTTAGAGGGGAAGGGAAGGAGAGAGGGAGAGAAGTATCGATGTATGGTTGCCTCTCGTGCGTCCCCTGCTGGGAACTGGCCTGCAACCCAGGCATGTGTCCTGACTGGGAATCGAACCGCAGTTGTTTGGTTCGAAGGCCCTGCACTTAATCTATTGAGCTACACCAGCCTGAGCTGTTAAGACTTTTTAAAGAGCAGTTTTAGATTCAGAGCAGAGAGGAGGGACGATCACAGGGTCCCCACGTGCCCCCTGCCCGCACACGCACGCAGCCTCCCCATGATCGCCACCCCACCAGAGGGTACCCATGTCACAGCTGATGAACCTGTGTTGCCAAAGTCACCACCCAGAGTCCACAGTTCACATCAGGGCTCACCCTGGGGTTGTCATTCTGTGGGCTTGGACCGATGCATAATGACGTATGTCCGCCATTATGGTGTGACACGGAGTAGCGTCACTGCCCTAAAAATGCTCTGTGCTCCACCCACCCATCCCTGCCTCTCCCACAAGCCCCGCCGGCAACCACTGATCTTACTGTCTCCACGGCTTTGCCTCCTCTGGCATGCCGTACAGTTGGGAATCATAAAGTATGTGGCCTTTTCATGTTTTAGTAATATTCATTTAAATTCCTCCATGTCTTTTCATGGCTTGAGAGCTCATTTCTTTTTAGGGCTGAATAATATTCCACTGTGGGCACGTTGCCACGGTTTATCCATTCACCTACTGAAGAGCATTGTGGTTCCTTCCAAGGTTTGGCAAATACAGATAGAGCTTCTATAAACATCTGTGTGCAGGCTTTGGGACAGACATCGTTTTCCACTCCTTTGGGAAAATACCAAGGAGCACGATTGCTGAGTCATGGGGCGAGAGTATGCCTAGTTTGGTCAGAAGCCGCCAAGCTGCTTTCGAAGTGGCTGTGCCATTTTGCGCTTCCGCCAGCAGCGAATGAGGGTTGCCATTACTCCACATCCTCGCCAGCATTTGGTGCTGCCGGTGTGTGGGTGCTGCCGTGCGGTGGTAGCTGTTACTTTAATTCCCTGATGACATTCGCCCACTCGTGAACACCTTGGCCTACAGATGACACTCCCTGCTTTTACTCACCCCCCACGGTCCAGGACTAGGCAAAGGCTGGGGCCCTGACAGCAAGGTGGCCCCTGCATGGACAGTGAGCACAAGACACCTCTGCCAGGGAGTAGACCCCCGAGAGGCTTTCTCAGTGCCCACAGTCCACCTTGCTCGGTCACCCTGTGGAGCTAGTGGCCGCTGGGGTCCAGGTTTGTCCTGGGGTGTGAGCTGGATGGAGACAGCAGCCTCACTTCTGTGCCCAGCGAAGAACTGGGATGCACAGCACAGAAGGCCTCTTCCGGGGACAAGGTCAAGATTAGATGCGCTGAACCTGAGAACACCTGGCTGACCTGGGACACACAGTGGACGAGGTTGCAAGGGTCTCTCCTCTGCATTCCAAACTGGAAAACACCATCCAGCAAGGAAATGCAGGGCAAGCAGGCACAGTCGGGCCCTGGCCAGGCGGTTCGGTTGGTTGGAGCGTCACCCCACCAGCCCAAAAGTACTCCAAAAGTTTACCGGTTTGATTCCTGGCCAGGGCACATACCCAGGTTGCAGGTTCCATCCCCGGTTTGGATGCTTACTGGAGGCAACCAATGGATGTTTCTCTGTCTCTCCCCACTCCCTCTTGCTCTAAAAATCAATAAACATATCCTCAAGTGAGGATTGTAAAAAAAAAAAAGCACAGTCAGGCCCCTGCACAGCCCTCTCCTGGAGGGCCTGTCCCGGGAGCCTTTCCCGAGGCCGGCAGAGTGGGGTGCTGCAGCGTCCGCATGCACTGCCCGCCTGGGCCCCTCTGGACTGCGGCGGCTCAGGCGTGGGGCTGTCCCCAGGCCCTGGCCTCTCTGGCTCAGTACTGGCCAAAGTCCCCCGTAGGAAAGTCGGCATGGGAGGGTCGTTATATAATATCTCTTCCCAATTAAAAAAAGAAAACATAAAGGACCCAGCAGAGTCTCATGCACAGGTGGACCAGCCAAGCCGCTCAGGTATTATACCTTTTACCAACTTCCCTTACAGCATCTTGAACGCAGTCATTTCAGTGAACAAAGCACTTTTTCCACAAACCCTGTTTTAATTAGAAAACTGATGGAAAAATCTAGAAGCGTGGCCTCCCCATAGCTACTTAAAAAAAAAACTGTTTGGAAGCCTTGAAAATATTGCTAAAGTGTAAAAGAAATTGAACTCTGATGCCTTTCTCCCATTTTATTGTTCCCTGTTCCCTGAGAAGCCTCCGCCACTGTATTTCTATAGCTCAGAATAAGGATGTAGTTTCCCCTTAGAATCTGTAGATATTCTAATTATATGTAAATCAGGCCACAGAGATACATATACATGGTTAGAGGATATTTAAAGTGGTAAAAGATTTTTCCTAACTGTTCCCTGGAAAGAGAGGAAGGAAGAAAGGAAGAAAAGAAAAGAGAAAAGAAAGGAGAAGAGAAGAGAAAAGAGAAGGAAAGGAAAGGAAAGGAAAGGAAAGGAAAGGAAAGGAAAGGAAAGGAAAGGAAAGGAAAGGAAAGGAAAGGAAAGGAAAGGAAAGGAAAGGAAAGGAAAGGAAAGGAAAGGAAAGGAAAGGAAAGGAAAGGAAAGGAAAGGAAAGGAAAGGAAAGGAAAGGAAAGGAAAGGAAAGGAAAGGAAAGGAAAGGAAAGGAAAGGAAAGGAAAGGAAAGGAAAGGAAAGGAAAGGAAAGAGCCCCACGTCCAGACCCTGGGAGCGGTATCAAGGCTTCCCCCTCAACGATGGAGGGGAAGCCCCTTCTCACCCAGAATAGTTCCCCCGGGCTATTCTCTCTGAAACACCTCAAGTGTGGATCGCAATCTGGGTCTGATCTGAAGCAATTCTATGTTAATCTCCCCTTCTTTACAGTGAAGACTTTTGTCCCTTTTCTTCAGAATGAAAACACACATTTGGACAAAGAAACTGAATAGAAAATGAGGAGGTTATTCCGCATTGCAAAGGGCCTCTCCAGCGCTGTCTCTGACTTACAGGAAACGTTGCCACCATTTCCCTGCTCTCCGAGTCCCATCCCACTCCAGTCCCCTGGCCATACCAGCCCTGGACATGCTGATGGCTCCCATAGGTCTGTCTGCACTTGAGCTGCTGGCTTACCCCACCAACTGGCTGTCGGTAACCTGAGCGTGGCTCTCCCATAGGCACTGCAAATGCACGCTGTCCAAACCTGCGTCCTGCTCTCCCACAAACCTGCTCCTCGCCCACTCTCTCCACCCCAACACAGGCAGGCTGTGCGTCGGGCATCTCGGAGCCAAAGCCTTGCCCTCACCTTTGCCTCTGCTCTTTCTTTCACGTTCCACTTTCTATCTTCTGGCTACAATCTACTGGCCCTACTGATATGGGAAACTTTGAAAAACCTCTGTTTAACCTTTATTTGCCCAGACCCCAGGCGCCCTAGAGAGAATGATGGGGCCGTCTGGGAGGGTGGTGGCCGGATAGTGAGGACTGGAAATGAAGGGAGAGGTCCCAGGAGACCTTTGCTCACCCAAGACCCCAGGCGCCATAGGAGAACAATAAGGCCATCTAGGAAGAGCAGATAAAGCAGATAGCCGGATAGTCACTAGGACTAGGGCTAGCACCCCCGCAGATAGAACCAATTTTCACATTTAGCCTTTGAACTCTGCTTCTGCCCTGTAGACAGAACTAATTACCGCATTCTGCTTCTGTATCCTGCTTTGCCACGTAGATAGGAAGACCCCTAATCTATATATTCCCCAAGAATCTTTTGTTCGAGGCTCAGAATTTGGAAATGACTCCTCTGGGCCCGTGCACCTTAAACAATAAACCTCGTACTCCAGAATCCCTCAGTGTCTGGTCGCTTCATTTCCCGTAACATTACCTTCCAATATGACCAGAATGGGCCCATTTGTCCCCACCTCCGCCATGATTGCCCTGGTCCTAGCTACTGTCATTGCCTGCCCAGATTTTTGCAGAGGTCTTCTCCCTGAATCTGACCTTGTCCTCCTACAGCCTAATTTGAATGCAACACCATAACTACAGTGACTCTTTTAAGGCAGAGAAAGGATCCTAACACTCCAATGTTTTAAACCCTCCAACGCCTCCCGTATCACCTAGAGTTAAAGCAACAGCCTCAAAATGGCCTATAGAAACTCTTCGACCTCATATCCTCCCACTCAGCTGGAGCCGAGTGAGTTTGTTCCTCAAACACACCAGCCCGTTTCCACCCCAGGACCTTTGCACTGGCCGTCCCTCTGACTCAAGCGCTCTTCCTCAGATATCTGCAAGGCGCTCTCACTTCGTCACTTCTCTGCCCCAAAGTCACTCCGAGCAGGTGCAGTTCAACAGCCTCACTCCTGGTCCACCTCCCTGCCTGGCCGCACTGTTCTTCACATTACTTACCATCTGACACACTTGGCATTGTGCTTGCTTGTTATCTTTTTTTTTCATTATGGAATGTAAACTCCGAAGGACAGAGATTTTTATCTGTTTTGTCCACGGTTATGTCCACGCAGAGCCTGGCACACAGCAGACACTTAGTAAATATTTACTGAGCGAATGAACAAGATCCTATTCAGTAGCGAGTCATTGCATTTGGATAAATTAGGGGTTCATCCTCCCCCTTCATGCCAGAAGGCTTCTCACGCATTCATCTGTCGTGAGAAAACCAATGGCTGGCCGAGGGGCTTCTTGTCACAGGACTGAACTTGTCACAGGACGGACCTAACCTTAAGCACAATTTTCAACACTGAAATGTGTGCTACGTGCTCCAACCTGGAACTCACTCCTGGGCTGGGCTCAGTGCAGGGGCTCAGTGACAGCAGGCTCCTTTCCGGACAGGCACGGGGTCAGTGCGAGTCTGTCACATCGGGACTCAGGTCCCTCTGGAAGACCACCCATCCTGGGGGAAGACGGAGCTGCAGGTGTGGTTCTGGATGGAGCCACATGGCTGTGAATAAGTCAGACCTCCTCCCACGCCTTTGTCTGGTCAGGGGAGGGTCGTGAGTAAAAATGTGCATCTTCCTCACTAGACACGGCCACGCCTGCAGACAGGAGTAAGAAGAGAGAAGCAGCATCTCCCCTTTGTCACAGACAGCACGCAGGTTCATCCCCTCTGGGCCCAGGGAGCTGTGGAGACTTACTGGTCTGTGAGCCAGACAGACACACCCCCAGGGAACTTCCAGAACATCTGGGAACAGTCGAGGGCCTGAGACAGACCAGAGCTGGGTGACACTGCCAACGTGACTTCATCAGCAGCCAGTGACTAACCGGGCCTGGGGACCGTGGGGCCCCTGCTGGGCGACTCCTGCAGCTCCGGCTGAGCCCTGGACGGACGCCCTCCCTCCGGGAGCTGGCAATGAGGCCGCCCCAGTGGGCTGGGTCAGTCGTCACCAAAACCAACGAGCAGTGCCATCAGCCGTGCCATCGGCCATGCCCTCTAACCAGCCCTGAGGGACCCCCCCCAGATGTGCCGGAGCCTAACTCAGCATGTCACAAGGAGAAAGGGCAAGGAACGTGTCCACACTTCATTTGCTCTTACAAAGTGACGTCTGGGAAGAAAATGAATCAGATAAAAAGGAAAAGGCAAATTATGATATTAAAAATTCATTTTCACTTATCAAATTTGCTATTAGCATCACAATTCAGGATATTTTAATAATTAGAGCTGCATATAGGTGGCATAATTGGAGCCTCGCTGATAAGATTTAACGAGTACCAGAAAAATTTCTTTTCCAAAATCACTTCTTCAGCAGCTCGCAGTCACCCACCAGAGCTGGACCCAGCTGACACTCCCCTGGCTCCGCTCCTAGATTCGCACTCCTGGGGCTGTGGGGGCGGGGACCACTCAGGCCCAGCTCCTCCTGGTGAGTAGGTGGGGCTGACCAGGGCCCCGCCAGCGTGGGGATTGAGGCCCGCGGGGGCCCCCACACCCAGGAGGCTTCCCGGCAGCCTGACCTGTTTCTGCTGAAGACGAAGGTGTGCAGGGGGCGGTGTTTCCTGTGGATTCTCAGAGACGTGGCAGGAATGTGCAGTGTGCCACTAACATCGATCCTCCGGTCGGGGGACTGCCCGCCACAGTCCGGGGCCCAGGAAGGGCTGGGGTGTGCCCTGCCCGCTGAGCAGCAATGCCTCACGGCCCCCGTCAGGGTGGCTGCGGGCTCCTGGGTCCCCTGCCTCCCCTCAGCCAGGTTCCTTCAGGGCCTCGGGAACCACCGAGGGCCCCGGTGCTGTATTCTCTCAGGTGTCCACCCCACACTTTAACTGAGATGAGGCAAGTCCAAAGGAGGGGAGCCCTGGGTCTAGCAGTAATTCAGGGGGTCCCACTGCTCCGGCTTTCAGCAGCCTGACTCAGAGAAGGTGGGATTCTTCTCAGAACCAAGGACCTCCCGACACTCCATGCTGCCCACTCACCTCCCCATGGCCACAGACAGGCTCCGAGTAGTGCTGGGAGGCGCTTCTGGGCTCTCTCAGCTGCCAGTCACCACAGCTTCTCGGTACCCTCGAGTGGGACCCATCCTGGCCCGGTCGGTCTGGTTGCACAAGACCTGGGTCTTGCCCATCCTTGGGCCTCCTGCTCGCCACACTTGCATAGGCCCCTGCGTCCCAGCCCCACGTACAGCTCCCACGGTGCCCCACACCCCTGCTGAGGGCCTGTGTGCTCCCCTGGGCCCCCATCCTGGGCCCCCAGTCACTGGGGCCACGGCTTCGGGCCTGCTCTGGAGGGATGGGAGAGAAATAGAAGGAGGGGTGGGACTAGAGTAAGTGAAGGGGCAGCAAAGCCTCACTCTCACCAAGACTCAGCTCTTTCTCTCTAATAAACACCCCTCCCCCTGTTGCAGGCCTTCAGTTACCTTCTGGAGCTCTGCGGAAGTTCTTTTCGACAGTTTTCAGCGGTGGCCTCATGGCCTCTCTGGAGGAGGGGACAGGCAGAGGTCCTCATGCTGCTGACGCAGAAGTGCTGCGGCCACAAATTTAGATTTGACAGGGGGGCAAGGGCCGTTTACCAGGTAAAGTATAGTCCTTTCAGCATATTGGCAGAGTAATTCATATCTGTATGAAAAAGAGGAAGGAAGGGAGGAGGGAGGAACAAACTTTGGCCGGTACCTACACTACACCAAACAATGTAAGCCAAACATTGTTAGGTCCATGGGTCACAGACCTAAAGGTCAAACCTAAAGCTACAAAATTTCCAGAAGAAAAAGCAGGAAATCTCCATGGCCTTGGGTAGGCAAAGATCTCAAATACAATGTTGACCCTTAAAAGAACAAATTGATATACAGGACTTCATCAAAAGGAAGAGGTTTGGCTTGTCCAAATCTCTGTGAAAGGAGTAAAGAGACAAGCCACAGCCTGGGAGGAGCTATCTGGAAATCATGTATTTCATAGAGGATTTATATCCATAATACACAAAGCATTTTCCAAACAAACTCTCGAACAAAAAGTTCAACTTGAAAATGAGCAACACCTTGACCAGAGAAGTCATGGAAGAAGACATGTGGATGGCAGCTAAGCACTGGAAAAGCCACTCAGCATCTTCAGTCATCGGGGAAATGCACCCCAAAACCACAACGAGACAGCCCCAAATGCCTACCAAAGGGGTAAAGTTAAGGGGTGCCACACCAGGGGTCAGTGAGGGTGCGAAGCCTGCAAGTCTTAGGTTGCTGGTGGGAACGCACCAGAGGACGACCACTCTGGAAACCAGCTCGGCGGTCTCTAAAAAGCGACATGCACACCCACCTTGTGCCCCAGCCACTCCACGTAACCAGGAGACATGGAAGCCGTGGCCACCAGAGACTTATACTTGAACATCCATTGCAGCTTTCTTTGTAATAGCCAAACACTGGAAAAAGCCAAAATGTTTATCCACAGACGAATGGATGAAGGACTTTTGCTACATCCACAAAATGAAACACTACTCGGCAGTAAAAACAGAGAAAGCGTCGGTCACTGGCGCACTGAGGCCAACCTCGAAGTCAGTGTGCCGAGCCAGAGGACATCAACAAACAAGCCGAATGATTCCATTTATGCATAAAATTCCCGGAAACGCAACCGTATTTCATTTGTTCGATACCAAGTAATCTACAGTGGCGGTAGCAGAAAGCGTTTGTGTAGGATGAGAGCGTGGTTAGAGTGGGTGGAAGAGATGAAATAGAAAACGCTCCAAAAAAGATTCTGGATATGATGCATCCGTCCAGTGGGGACGGTGTCACAGGGATATGCATGCGTCAGAACTTTGATTTCAAATACCTGCACTGTAGTGTATGTCATCACTCTACAAGAAAGGTGTTAAAAGCAATGAAGCCTGGGACCATAAATCAAATCAGTCGATGGCTAGAAGGTCTTTTGTTAAGTCATCTGAAAGGAAAATGCGATGCCCAGCAGAACTGCCCGGAAGAACAAAGGGACACTGGGCAGCGTAAGGGCACGATCCCACAGAGGTCTCATCTCGAGTACAGCATTGAATCTTGAATGAGAGGTGCACGTCAGAATAATTGTGAGTGAAGCTTTTTGACGATCAAGTGGACTGTCATAAACTATATAGAAACCGCACAATGTTTTTAACATGAGCTGTACTTAGAAAAGTACTGCCAGGCTGGGCTAAAAGGAACCAAGTCTGTTCCGTTTGCGAAAAGGCCCCTGCTTCCCTCACGTTCTACGACCAGGAAGCAGGCTGAGAAAACTACTAGGCCACTACCGTCCATCGCTTCTTTGGAAGTGGCCATGGAGTGTGATGGCCAAGTAAGCAAGTCTCAGAGGGTGGAGCCGGGAGTCCAGATGAGGGAGCCACGAGTCACAGAAAACAATGAGCCGGAGGATCATTTCCAGGGAGCAGAGCGGTGGTCTCAGCGAGGAACCTCCTCCGCCCAGAGCGGGGAGCCCACACAACATCTCCGCCCCGCAGGGCTCCACAATTCCTGTTTCAAATCCCAGTGTCCGTCGCTGCTCTGTTCCCTCCCCGGCTATTCCTGTTGCACCAACACGTGGCAGGTGGGTGCGAAACAGATCATCGGTCTGCTTCGTGCATTACACCTGCAGATCAAGAGGAGCTGCTTCTGGATTTCACGCAGATTACGAGATCCTGGATTTTGACCGTCGTGCGGCGAGTGGGTAAGACCCTTGGGGCCCTCCCAGGGGAGGAGTGCATTTTGCATGTCAGAGGGAAGCAAACCCTCTGACCTCGGAAGGCTGGGTGTGCGTGTGGCCCCCAGACTCCGTGTCCACAGTCTCTGTAGGGTGGCCTGCCGCTCCACCCATCATGGCGTGGACTCTGTCTCTAGGCCCTCGACTCGGCTGACTTTGTGAACTTTCTTTGGCAGATAGGACGCAGAAGAAGGGCTGGCGTGCCAGTTCTGAGCTCAGGCCTCTAGGCTCCTTCTGTTCTTTGGCTCTTTCCCTGGGTCGCCTGCCTGCACCATGAGAAGGCTGGGCTAGCCCACCACAGGAGAGAGGACCGCCTGAAAGTGAACAAAGGTGCCTCAGCTGATAGCTGTCAGCTGGATGACCTGCAGCCAATCACACAGAGGCCAGCTAAGGGCGGGAAACTGTTCAGATGGGCCCCACCTGGAAGACCCAGCTGCAGACTGGGAGCTAACAAACGCCTGTTGTCTGTGCCGTGAAGTGCGCCGCGCAGCAGCAGAGAGCCAACAGGCAGACGGCACCTGTTCCATCCTCAGAAGGACCAGAGAGAGGGGTCCTGGTGTCGTCTCTATGTTACAGCCTCGTCCAAGGCCTAGCGCACGTTCCATGACCACCTAAATTTGCATGACCAGCAAGTGGCTTTTCAGTTGTGACCACTGCGTGTTGATCATCATGGTCTCCTTCCAGGCACTCGATAGAGTGACATGGAGCTGATTTCGGAAACTTGTTCTGGACAATGAAGCTCCGGAGGAAGGGCTGCTTGCTGCCTCCAGGACCAAGACTGGTGAGGAAACTCGAGATCTGCCACACCCCCTTCCTCTCGCCGCAGTGCCCACAATGCACCAGCGGGAGCTGCTGCTCAGCCCAGCTCTCTGAGTGTGACTGACAGCCAGCCTGCAACGGACACTACACGCGACAGGGAACTTAACCTTCCTGGGGTTCAGCCACGGAGGTTTGGGGCCGTCCCTGCGGCACAGGCCAGCCCTTCCTGCTGACTCCGTGGCCGAGCAGGACAGCACCCTGTCTGCATGACCCCTAAAACCTTGCCCCATCCACACACAGAGGGGCAAACAGTTGACTGGGCTGGCAGACAAGGCCAACAGTGCTCACCGAAAAACAAATGGGAGAGAACAAGGTTAAAGACGACCCGCTGATGTGACTGAGGCAGCAGGGGTCGGAGGAGCAAATGTTCTATCCAGAGTTCAGCGAGAAGGGACAGCACCCAGGGTGGTGTGGGGACAGGAGGTCCCTCCCGCCACCGCCCTCCAGAGCTGCGTGCTGGGGCTGAGGAGACACCTGGCTCTTGCCTCCCAGCTGACGGCATCTGGGAGAGCTGAGGCAAAGCAGCCACGACAGGAGCGGCCGAGGTGAGAGGTGTGGTGCCCCCAGCCCTGCTCTCTGTGAGGCAGGGGCCTCGGCAGCCGCCCGGGCAGAGGAGCAGCCCCAGATGGGGCCACCCTGGGCCCCTCCCTGGTGGCAGTGGCTCCTCCCGGCCAGGCCGCCCTGGCTGCCGCTCACTGCTCGGGTAATGAGCGGGAACAGGGTGGCTCCTGAGCAGTCTTGTCACTCAAACCTCTCCAACTCTAAAGCAGCTGAGATCACCCGATTAATCAACTCAAGAACCTTAATTTGGCATCTCATGATGCCCACCAGCAACTGTGAATTCAAATTCAACTCCTCGGCCTTGACTTTGAACTCTAATTGAAGTGGATTTTCCAGTACCAAACTTTAAGTCTATGCAAATCCACAAATGCTTATCTCAGGCCTATTACACACACAGAGCGAAGGCCAGGAAATAAATAAAACATCTTCTCAGCCTCCAGGGACTCTCAGTCCAGAGAGGGAGAGACACACAAGGGAAAGGGGCCGTAATCCAAGGCCAAGTTCGATAAGAGCTACAATAGAGGCGCAAAGGCAACAAGAAAACAGGGCGGGTGAGATTCAAACTCCCCAAGTTCAACTCAGTGACAGAACTTACTTGTCTGTTTGGGTTCTTACTATACTTTTTCTACAGTGCGATTCTCATTGTTTCGGCCTCAGTAACGAGCGGGGCTGGGAACGCAGTTGCGCTTCTGTGATGCCCTGATACTCGTCACAACCATTTCAGTGCCCAGCGGTGTCACACAGGCTGCTCCCACTGCAGGTGGCGTAGGCAGGGGGCGGGGCAGCAGCAAGGCTGCTGGTGGCTGCCCCGTCGTCGGGGGGACTTGTGTCTCCCTCTGTGAGTGAAGGACTCACAGTTGACATCCGTGGACCATGCTTCTGTTACACTGACTTCTTTCGCACAATTGTCTCGATACTCTGGGCTCTCACACCTGTCATCTAAGCAAAGGTTCAAGTTCGCCCCTCCAGGAGCTGCTTCCCACCACCTACTCAGAGCTCCGGCTGCTGAACGGTGGAGGTCACCGCCGTTCTGGCCTTCGGATAGTGGGGGTGGTAGCACCATCGTCTCTAACGCTGCTGGAGGTCGAGAAGGTCCGCCCTTCACACAAGGCGACCAGGAGAGGGGAGGCTCTCCACGTGTTATAATAAAGAAAGAAGGCAAAGCTTTATTCATTCAGTCTCAGGAAGACAAAAGAAATCTTGACAACCCCACAGAGAACGAAGCAGGAAGGACCTCGGTGCCGTGTGTGTGTGTGTGTGTGTGTGTGTGTGTGTGTGTGTGTGTGTGAAAACCATGTGGGTGTGAACAGCAGAGGTCTTTCTCCTGCTGTTGCCTGGAGATCACAAATGGTCGACATCAGAATCCCATGCCAGGCACACAGTAGGCGCTCAATAAATGCAAGCCGCATACCATTAGAGCTGCGTGGTTAATGAAAAGGAAACCTGCTCATAAGCATCAGGGTAGAAAATCGAATATTCTTCTCCACACAAGCTGGCGGATTGCTCATTACAATCACACGTTCATTAGCTGAGCCGAGACATCCACACAGTACACACGCATCGTGTTCACGCTTTGTTCGGGTCCCAGTGCAGGCACGGGACCCGCCGCAGTGGCCCAGCCCTGCTGCAGCCCGCGCTCTAATGGTGACACAGACAATGGAGCCACAGACTCGAAAATCGGGTTGTCACTTGCGGGGTGGGGGTGTCCATGAAGGCCCTCTGGAAGAGGGACATGTAAGTGGAGACCGACATGATCAGCAGGCGCGTCCCACGAGTTCTGAAGGCAAAGCGCTAGGGCGGAAGGCCCGGCTTGCTTTAAGGATCAAATATGAGAAAGCTTGGTGTGGAAATGAGCACATGGAATATACAAAGTGTGGGAAATACATTTTTAAATGAACACTTTCGAACAAAGTCACGTGTGTTGCCAATGTCTCCCAATTCCAATGTGAAAGAGCAAACACAAGTCACCTGTTCCAAAACCATGGTTTGTGGGGACACAGGTGGTGGCAGCGGGGTCTGGGTCAGACAAGTCTTGCTCCCCGAGGACCTCTGACCAGCCACGTCCCTCCTGGTCTCGATTTCCCTCCCAAACGAGGAGTGTCTCTGTGGGTCGGACGAGACAACTTGCCGGGTGGGCGTTGGAGCTGGCAGTCATCCATGCCCCGCGCTGCGCAGAGCCCGTGGCCTAGAGAGAGGGCTGTGGGGCCTGCCAGCTGGGCCAAGTGAGGGCGCAGGACCCAAGATGTACCCCTTAGAGGCTGGCTTGCAAAGAAGCCCAGGGCATCCCCCTACACTGGCTGGGATCTGGGGTATGCAAAATGAGGAATACACAGAAATTGGGGGTCAGTGAAAGGGGCCTCCTTATCTCACCTGGGTGGGTCTCAGTGAACCTCTCAAGGGACTGCAGAGGGGCAGGAGGGAGCCACTGCTGGCTTCTGACACCGTGGCCGTGGGGGTCCCCGTGGTCCGGCCTCGGGGCAGGGTCAGCGGGTGGGGGGCTCTGACCGGTTCTGGGCCCAGTGGGGGTGGTCCTGGGCTCCACCTCTGGTGACTTCCTCATCCAGATACAACCCCTCCACACCCCAGACTCCACGGCCAGGTCCCCAAGGATGGGGGCACCCTCAAAGGCACAACCGGATTACACAGAACGTTTCATTTCCACAGGACTAAACAATAAAAGAGGCACTTTAGAGACCAGAGCAAAACACCGCAGTGGGTAAGGGCATTAATATCTGCTCATCGTACCTGTTCGCAAAGAAATGCCTTCTCCTCATTCGTGTGTTTCGTTCATTCCTCTCATAGGTGAGACCATCTGGTTTTTGTCTTTCACCACCACCAGGCTTGTTTCGCTCAGAGTAATGCTCTCAGATCCAAACAAACAAGGAAAATGGAAGCAAAGGCACAGAAATAAGGAACAGATGGGAAGAGACCAGAGGGGAGGGGGGAGGAGGGTAAGAGGGGCAGAAGGGGCAGGGTCCAGCCCAGGAACGTGTATAAAGGACCCGTGGACATGGACAGCAGGGCGGGGACTGACTGTGGCGGGGGGTGGGGGCGGGCAGGAGAGAGCAATGGGCTGGGGGGCTGGGGGGAGGTAAGGCAACTGTAATAGAACAACAATAAAAAAAAAAGAAAGAAAAGAAATGCCCTATCCTAAGGACTCTTTAAATCCTAACACCAAAATTAGAATGGAAGAATGAGGTTTACACTTTTTTGCTATCTTACAACCCCGCGGACTCACACTGCTGGGTTTTTTTGGTTAGTTTTCAGCCCCTTTCAGAAAGATGGAGAAACCGCCTAACAATGCCTTTTGTTCAGAACACTTTAAATTCCATGTGTTCTTAGCTCTCTGAAAATAATCCTGCTTTTAACAAGACTTTGTATTAATTAGTTTCTTCTTTCAAGATTCCAGTTCTTCAGAAATGCTTTGAAATGTTACTGTTCTCCCTGCACTTTTATTTTTTTCTTAGAAAAGCCTTCCCCTCAACCTTAGAGTTGGATAATAACCAATTTAAGCTTAACAGCAAAAAACATTAGTATTAATATTGCCAATTTCCTATTACATGAAGATGCGAGAACGCCAGGAGACTTGGCTTTGGACTACCTCTACAGGCTCAGATGTTTAAAAAACAGATTGTTCTTTTGGGCTTCTTAAAATAAAATCGAGTCAAGTTTGTGTCGGCCCGAAAATTAAATTGAGAATATTGTCAAAATGGAAATTTCCTCCATTTGGGAGCCCCTTATCAGAAACTGGAAAGAAAAAGAAAAAAAAAACCCCTCCTGTGTGTCCCTGTACTTCTCTTATCTAATTCCACATTCTGCTGAGTCTCCCGATGCTAATAGTTTAAATTACTCTGAGTGCTTTTTCCCCATGAGGGCCCTGCTTGCAGACACCTGGAGAGAGAATGGTGCGCCTCCCCAGATCCCACGAGAAGTTTCAAGACCCTTGCAGAGCCCTCCCCAGAGAAGGTGTGTTCTATACAGGAATGTGCTCACACAAATTCCGTCTTCGGAAAAGAGAATCCTTATAAACCTGAAACCAACACTGACCAACTGTGCCTCTGTTTAAAAGCTGAAATCCTCAAGGAGAGAATCACTCGCACACATCTGTCTTTGGCTGCGAAGCATTTACTTTCCCCATGAATCAAACTACTTCGGCTAAGCCTCTTTTCCAGGCAGGCCAATCTAGGAACCCCCATCCTGAGTCCCGGGGGACATGTAGCTGACTTCCTCGGGATCTGGGCAGCTTGACCATGATGTGGTCCCTGCGTGGCCATAGGTGTGGACTGAGGAGTGCCTCCCCGCCCCCCGCCCACGCAACAGCCCCGGCGCTCTCCTCTGCACTTTGCCTTAGTGAGCAGGGCCCACTCGGAGACCAGAAGAGTCTGGTGGGGAAAAGACCACGAAGTTCAGGGGCAAGATGGATCCCATCCACCGGAGTCTCGGAGCAAAGGCTTGGGAAGTGTATCCTGCCTGTGAATAATGCAGATCCGTAAGTGGAGATCTACCTGATTTCCGACCCGAGAAAAACACTTTCTCCAGGCAGAGCAGCCGGGGAGTGGGCACAGACGTGGCAGAGGCAGCAGAGCAGTGCGGTGCCACTTTGGGCTGCAGGGAGAATTCGGACCCTGAGTCGGCCACTCGGTAGCTTGGGGACATGGTCAAGCCACTTAATCGCTCTGCGTTTTAATGTCCTCAAACAGAGGGTTATTGTGAGGACTTAGTAAAATATTGCGTTTATTCGTTTATGTCTTCGACAAATAACTATGAAAAACCTACAGTCTGCCAGGAAATACTGTAGATGCTGAGAAGACAGCAGTGAACAAACCATCAAGCCCCGATTCCCACGGAGCTTACATTTTAATACAAGGAGACAGAAATGCACAAATGACTCCAGCTCATGCTGGGTGTTGTTAAGTACTGAGAAGATACATTTTAAGTCACCCTGGCTACTGTGTCGAGGACAAACTCTAGCTATCAAGGCAGAAGTGGGAGCCCCGCTAGAGGGCTGCTGTACTAAATGACTCAAACAGAAGACAGTGAGGTCCTGGGGTAGGGGGGCTGGCAGAACACCAGGAACCAGCCAGATTCTGGAATTACGACGAAGGTGGAGATCACAGCATGTGCTGCGGGCTTGGAGGTGGAATGTAAGAGAAAGAAAACGAGCAAGGGCCACCCCTAAACCGCAGAGCAGACCAGCAGCCGTACGGGTGTGGCTACCAGGAACTGAGAAGGGAAGCCAAGGAAAGGGCAGGACTGCGTGTGAGCACACGGTGGGGGGAGGGGGCTGTGCATGTGTCCAGAGGAGATGATGGGTTCAGCTTGGACACGTTCACGCTGAGATGCCTCTTGGATGCACAAGTGGAGCTATTGAGACCTATATGGGTTCGGGCTGCAGGAAGAGAAGTGAAGCCTGCAGACCTGAACTTGGGGATCATCGCTGCATAGAAGGTCTTTAAGCCCCGAGACTGTCTGAGATCAGCCGGGGAGGGAGTACAGCTATGAAAGGAAACAGAACTACAGATTAAGGACTGGGCGAGTCAATAACCGGAGGCTGGTGAGATGAGAAGGAGCCAGCAAAGCAGATCGGAGAGAAGTGGCAGGGTGGGTTAGGGTCTCGGGGGTCGTGTGGAGGGCACAGAGAGTGGAAACCTAAGCGTGATGGGATTGCGACTCACAGGAGGCCGTGCATGCTGAGTCAGCGACCAGCCCACGGCCTTCTGCTCCCCACACAGGCCTGCAGTCAAGTGGGGAAATGGGGGCAGCGCCTCTCATTACATCAAGTGACCCGCTCACAGAACTTTTTCTTTCCATCCTTGCAACTTCAGCCTCTGCTGGCTTGGAGGTCTCCTGCCCCTGGGAGGGTGGCCCACCAGGAGGCTCAAAACTGACGCCACTGAACTGGAAGCCGGGGCGGCTGCCTGGCCAGGAGCCCGGCCTGCACCTGAGCCGACCAGGGACTGGCATAGGATGTCTGAGGCTCCTTGCCCAGGCGCTGCGGCTGCACGGAAGGGACAGGGAGGACCGTCGGGAGCCCAGTGGATTCTCCTGGTGCTTTCACATCCACCCCAAGTTAACGAAAAACTACTGCAACCAAAAAGAAGGCAGGACTGTTGTGGATTAAGACCTACAGGGATGAAGACGTAGAATGCGACTCCCCCGGCCCCCCAACACGCCACGGCGCAGTGAAGAACCCCAGTGAGAACACAGAGGGGGCGGGAAGGGAAAAAAACTGTGAGTCTCCACTCGGCCCCGAGACCAGGTCCAGACACACCCACCGGGGCAGCTGCTCCCGTGCTCCTTCCTGCTTCTGCATACGGAAGGGAATCCCCCAAAAAACTACAGGATTTATTTTCTATATAAAAAATTGTGTATTTATTCTTATAGGCTTAAACTTCAGTCTCCTTCAAAATACCCTCCATTTGATGCGATACACCTATTGAGACTTTTTCCACTGCTCCAAACAGGTTTGGAACTCATCGATTTTGATGTCTCTTAGTACTTCTGGGTTTGTTTGTTTGTTTGTTTGTTTGTTTCACCTCTTCCACGTCAGCAGAGCATTTCCCTTTAAGGACTTTTTCATCCAGGGAAACAAAAAAGCTACTGGGAGTGAGATCGGGTAAATAGGGAGGGTGGGGCACAGGGGTCATGCTGTTTTTTATCAGAAACTGCTGAACACTCAGCACAGTGTGGGCAGGTGCACTCATAAATCACCCGTCATGAAATGGGCAAACACACTGAAAGAGTCTTCAAAAAAAAACTCACTGAAGCCAAGCACGGCCTCTCACAACGACACCCGCTGGTGCACTGACACAGGTGGGATCCTAGAACACTCACCTAGTGAGGGAAGCCTGCACTACACAGGGTCCATCCTCCAGAATATAATTCTGGATTTTTTGGGGGGTCCCCCCTTGCCCATTAATTAATTTTATCTTTCCTTGCTTCTCTATCCTGTATTTTGCACGAGAATTTATTGGTGGTGATTAACTTCCACATTTAGTCTGTACATCACAGAGAGTTTATGTGGAACCACAACTGAAATAAAAAAATTAGCTTCATGGGTCTGGGCATGGGGATTCTTGAGCTTTTGTGTCTCCCCTTTGCAGGGCGAGAGCACCTTCATTTGTCCAAAGGATAACTGCACCCTGTCAGGCAAACACACAGTTGAGTAAAAGTCCATGCACATGTATGATGGGGGGGTGGACCCTGAGTGACCGAGGCGTGGGCTGTGCCAGGGAGCAGCTATTGGCCCTGGGCCCCCACCCTCTGGTCTCTGTCCTGCCCTGTCCCACCAGCACCGGGACTGGGGACAATAGTCCTCCCTTGCCCCCTGGGTCCTGCTGCGATTTGCCCGCAGCAGCATGGGAGGGGGGCGGGAGGGCTGGAAGACAGACTGTCTCATTCCTGTTGGCTTCACCCCAGCAGTGGCCTTCCCCTTGGTGGCGGCAGTTGATTCCAGCTCCACTGGGGAAGCGTCCCCCGTCGGTGCCCTCCCCGCTGATCCACAGGACCCTCCTCCAAGCGTCTGCCCTCCGATAGCCTCGGTCCGTTCCCCGTCTCCAGCCCCGGGCGCAGTGCCGCCTGTGGGGTTATGATCAGCAAAACCAGGTGAACGCGACACTCCGGCAAGGTTTCTGTTTCCCTGCATCTGGACTGGTCTGATGGAGGCTGGTATGGACGTCGCCAAGTGCTCCTCAGAGGTTGCCGAGGACAACAGCAGACCATTGACTGCTGGCAGTTTGAAGGCAAAGAGCCTGGCATGCTGCTTTCCAGAAAGAAGTGTCCAATAAACAGTGGCTGCTACTAGGCTGTTATTATCATCAACACTTTCTTCTGTGAGACAATGTTGTCTGGCCTCACTCACGGCACCATCAGACCGGCCACGGCCATTGGATCCAGTCCTGCAGGTGGACGATGACAACACAGGTGGCCCAGGGCAAGGGAAGAGGGTCCTGAGATGAGTGTGCGGCAGGCCCTTGTATTTAGGTAGAGAGGCTGGTGACAGCAGGTCGGTCGGAGGTCCCCAAGACCATCCCCTCCTGAGAGAGTCACTGGAACACTCTGCATAGCGTGCACTCCAAGGCAGGACTTATTACAGTGAGACAGTAAGGGTAGCCTGGCTGCTGGGGAAACAAGGCGCAGGCGGCATCTGGAGGAACCCACGTGTGGGGCCCCTCGTGCACTCCCCCTCCCATGAAAACAGAATGTTTTGAGACCTGTTAGGAGAGTATGAGTCCCTTGGAAAAGAACACGCCAGAGTGAAGGATACATTAAATGTAACAGAGAATAAATTGCTTGATACACAGACTCAGATTTCTGATCTGAAAAGGTAAGTGTGTTATCTTACCAATAAGCAAACGCCCCTCTCACTGTTGTTTCAGGGCCACCGGATCTCGCCCCTCCCCCAGCAAGGAAAATGCAGCAACATGTTCACAACGCTTCTGCCCCAGGAAGCTCGTTAAGGCTGAGGTGTGTCCTGCATTTGGGACTGGTCACAGAGACACCCTCTGTCCAGCGTGTGCCCAAATTCCAGGCACCCGAGAGGAAAGCGGACGCTCGGCATAAACCACAGTGCACAGGCCAGGCCCAGTGAGCCACCTGCACCATTTAGGGAGAGGTTCCCAACAGCGTGGGGCACTATCCACCAGCTGAGTTCCCAGGCACTGGCCCAGCACGCTTTGGCCAGCAGGAGTTTTCAAGGACAGCAGCCTCATGCCTGCCATGTTAACGCCTTTCTGCACAGTGGGAATGGCGACCCCTTGAGCACCCGAGGACTGGATGCTGGTCCTCAGGATTTTCCCAGTGCGCTTGAAAAGCCCTGGAGGATGGGCCCATCGCTCTGGGCAGCTAAGAGGTAACCTCCTGGACACAGGCTCAGAGAGCTGGAAAGGGGCTGAATTAATTCCAGGTCCGACATAGAATTTCTGGAAAGTAAGCTCTCTGAGGGCCTGCAGAACCCTCTGAGGCTGGAGTTGGTCACCCGCTTCAAAGGAGGCATCTGCTCAGGCGGCAGTGGGTGGGTGCAGCCCTTCTCGGCGGGGACTGTCCATGAGCAGCCCCACCGACCGGATCCCAGCCCCGCCCCCCGAGCACCCTGGCTCTCTCTCCCTCCTACCAGGTAGCCTGCCCCATGGTGACCACAACGAGGCAAAATGCAGGTTTGCTTCTGCAGAGGGCACAAATAAAACTCAGACAAGGTGAGAGACAGCAAGATGAGCTCCGTGTCAGAGTGGAAGTCAGGCTCTTATTCTGATTCTATAAATCACAGCAACCTCCCAAAACCTCTGCTGGCTGCCAGAGTTCATACAAAAGCTCCCAGACTGCATTACACAAAATAGCACATTTTTCACACTTCTTATTCATTCATTCATATTTTCACTCATTTATTCTCATATTCATTTATTTATCCAGCACTACGGAGCCCTCCTACAAGGCCTTGAACTGAATTCCGGATACACACACACACACACACACACACACACACACACAGCATGCTCTCTTCCCGCCATGCCCAGAAGCCTGCGGCTAAGGAAAGAGATGCCTGTGAACCAAGGATTTCCGCCACATGATGACGCCTCTGTGTGCGAGGCCACACAGGAAGCTCCAAATGCAGGACCCTCCCCGAGGAGGCGGGCCTCCTCCTTCCAGCCCTGCCGCATGCCGCCTCCTCCAGGCAGCCTTCAGCAGGCTCCTCTCAACGTAAAGCAAGCACTCCCTGCCCAGGGTTCCCATGACCTGTGGCCCCACTTCCCAGTGGGTTACCCAGTCTCTGATCTCTTCTCATCCAGGGTCTCACCGAGGGTGAGCAACAGCTCACAATCATGGGTGAGCTTGACCCCCAGTGAGTCCTCAATGCACACTCATCAAACGAAACCCCTGTTGACCCACAGGAGAAGGCCCCTCCTTACAGGCACCAGACACTGCTTCTGACCAAGAAGGGGGGGCACAAAGCCCTCTGGTTCTCTGGTTGCAGCAGAATAAACAGTGACATCACAACAGCCACTGTGCTAATGATGTCATATGCATCCCCCGTTACCCCCATGGAAGATACGATCCATTGCCCCAATTTTACAGGTAAGGAACTGAAGCTCAACAAGCAAAATGACTTGCCACTAGGTAATGCAGCTAGTCACAGGCAGTGTCAGAGCTGAACCAGGTTCCGGGGGACTCCAGAGCCCTTCCCCGCTGGGAGGCGTGGCCTCTTTACTGAGGCCTGGATGCCCCGGTATCCAGGGGCAAAGCAGGGGCACCCAGGGCAGGCAGCAGTGAGCTCCGCACAGGCATGCCCCCCGGTGCGTGTGATGGGTATCTCCCCACAGTGACTCCCGTGTTTGGCTGGTTTGCCCTAGTGGTCAGCACCGGTCACCTGGACGGAGGCAAGTGCAGGAGGGAGAGATGGCCCATGGGCAGGCTGGCCCCAGCCCCAGCCTTGGCCTCCTTTGTCTTCAGATGCCCAGCTGTCCAGGCAGGGCAGGTCCTGGGCAGGGTGTGGCAAGTCGTCTCCCTACCCCAGCTTTCCCAAGCTGCCCCAGATGACATGAGGCCAGAACGGGTGTCATGAGCGAAGCAGGGCAAACCCCCACCACACAGGCATGGGTTTACCACCCACAGAGAAATGACAGATGACCATCACAGCCCGTCCAAGAGCCCTGAATCCGATGCTTCCCACCAGGAGCCACCAGAAGGACTGGGCTGCAGCCCCGTGGAGTCCGTGATATATAAATATGTCCTAGAGCCAAATGTAAGAGTGATCAACTCTGTAAAAATCAAAGGGAGACTGCCTGATCATTCTGCTACTGAGGGAAAAGGGAAGGAAAAAACCTTGCATGCCAATTGTCATTGATAATGTGATACACTTGACTTGCATGTTCCTGGGGCTGATTGTTACAAAATGTGATTTTCGAAAGGCTGCTAATCAGAAGGAATCCGGAGCCCTCCTGGGAGAGGAGCAAAGCCGGGGAAACTCTAGCTGCTGGGAGCTCCTGTGTTGGAAAAGCATCTGTTTCACTAATGACCCCTGACCCCAGCAAGGTGGGCCTGATCTCTGAAGGATCTGGCATTCCACATGCAGCCTTGGGTTCCCGCGGCATGCAAGAGACTGCTGGCAGTCACCCGCGGCTGCAGCAGAGGCCAAGTTCAGGACTGCCCTTGGAAGTGCCCTTGAATTGGCCCCAGAGGATAAGACTAGCAAGCCATGCCCAGGGGAAGAGCATCTGGCAAGAAGCAAGTAACCTCTTGCTAAGGGGTCCTTGGTGGCGTGGCCTGAGGGGCCTCGGCCCTGCTTGTGGACACGTGGTCAGTGAGAAGTGCAGTACTCCACTGTGCAGTGGAATCACCCCCTGTTCTCCCTGGCCCGACCCTCATCTTCTGTGTCATGATGGCACCAACTTCACAGCACTGGGGCCAGCAGTGAGGGGACATGGCAGTTCCACCCCTTACACAGACATGACCACCATAAGAATGGGACCAAGACCTACTGACAAGTTGAAAACCCTTCAGGGCACACACCGGAGCTCAGCCACCCCGTCCACTGGCAGCTGCCCAGGCAGGAGCAGGGGTCGTCCAGCCCTGGCTGCCAGCTCCCCAAGTTGGGCCCCGACCCCAGCACCCATCCCACCGTGCCGTCATTGCCATTCTGCTCGGGAGGGCAAGGAGTGCCCTGAATTAGGGGCTAAAACTAGAGTAAGCCCCATGCGTAACCCCACACACCGGTACGCAAACTATTGTGCTGACGTCCTCAGCACCAGAGCTGGCAGTGTGTGCAGCCACCAACCAGAAGAAAGCCTTTACAGTCAACACTCTGCCCTGTTCTAGACACCTGTGTGATTAATAAGGGCACCTGCCTGCCCCGGGGGTGGGGCTTCTGAGAACCCAAAGGGGTGCCATTGGTCACTGCAGCCCTGCCACGGGAGCCCCGGCCCTGTGTGCCCTGAGAAACGCTGTGCCCCAGTGCTGCTGCCTACCCTGCAGCACCTGTAATACTCAGCATGCCCCGCCCCCCCCCAGGGCCAGGGAAGGTATGGAGGGCAGGGGTAGGGCAGGGAATGCATGCAGGGGGTGGCTTCCTGCACAGGGAGAACAGGGGCTGCACAGGCCTAAGTTTAACCAGACATCCTGGTGCTCCGTGGGGAGGCTGGGTCACAGCCTCTCTTCCTTATGACCCATGTGCCGATAAACTCTGCACGTGGGCAGTGGCTCCAGAGAAAAGCCACCCAGTCCTCACCCAAGCGACGGATGTCAAGCTATCCTTTGAAGAAATGTTTGCTTAGCCTTTGGGATATGGTCGGAGCCTGTGCACATTACAGGGAAGGAGAAACAGGAGATTCGACACGGTCCATATTTTCCCCAGCACTTCCCAGGCGCGCCTGCTCAGGGTGGGCGGGAACTCGGTGCACGGAAGGCAGCCCAGGTCTGCGTGCGGTGAGACCGGACACAGCAGGAGCCTAATGAGAAAAGATGGATGCGGCGCGTGTGTGCAGGGAGGGCACCGGCGGACAGTTACATCTGCCATCCCCTAAATTAGAGCTATTTGTTCTCATAGAATTAATTGCAGAAATAAATAAAATTTATCTTCAATATTGGGCATGAGATCTTAAAAATTAGAATTCATGAGCTCGCACTTTCGATAGCTTGCATATAAATATAGACAAACGGGTGCTTTAATGCAAATTTAATATACAGTAGTTAAATTAATGATTTTTCTCAGTTCATTTTTAATTGGGGAAAAAAACCTCCCAGCCACACCATATAAATCAAGCTTACCCGGCATGCGTGGTGATGGAGAAGTGCGCATGTTCGCGGGCCATGTATCAAGATCCGATTTGCTTAAAATAAATGGCTCCTGCTTCCCTCTCCCAACACAGCATCACGTTAATGCATATTCATAACTGGGCATTTCTCCCCCACACCCCACCCGCCTTATTTTCTCCCCTTTTGCATTTTCTATTTTCTGAGTTGAAAACGTAACCAAAGGATATTTGTTCCCAGGGGCCATGTGGGTCAGGAGTACTGTGTCCGATTGGATTAAAGACAGGACAGAGCATCCTCCACTGCCCGGAACGCCCACAGGAAAGAAACACACGGACCTCAGAACTGGGCTCGGGCAGCGGGATTCCACGGCGGGGCCCTCCCCACTGGGGCTGAGGCAGCGGGTGGGGGCGTAGGCGCGGGTGCAAGGAGGTGGTGAAGGACGGGACCCAGGACATGGGCTCTTCTAATTGCTCCCGCTCAAAGCTCATCTTGCCTCATCCGTGGTGATTGCCTCTTGATTTCATGCTGGATGGCTATACTGCTACCAGGAGCCTCTTGGTGAGTTTGTGGACCATACCAAAAAGACATTTTTATCACCAGTTTAATGCCCCATGGCTGACAGGAAACAGGCGAGAGAGAGAAGTGATGCTACAGCGCAGGCATTAAAGGGATCATTAAGCTCCGCGGTAGGGGAAGGTCTTGTTTGCGGTTACACGCCAAGCACGGGGCTGAAAGTGACGCGTAAGCAAATGCAGCGGTGGATGCTCACCTTGCCTGGCCAGCTGCTCCCTGCACCCTGCCGCTCTGTCCTCCCAGCCACCCTCAGGCCTGGGTGGGCAGAGAGCCTTCACAAGGATCCAGGCCTTGCACCCCAACCGCACTTCTTGGTTGCATGGCTCTGTGAGGTGATTCACCACCTTTCCCTCACTTGTTGCTTATCAACCACCCTGAGCTTCCCAAGCACAGATGCAACTACTGACCTTGACCTTGACCTTCTTCACCCAGCCACTGGGGCAGTCAGACTTGAACATCCTCTCCCTCAAGTGTCCATAGAGAGGATGCTTGCTTTCCTTGATACCCAGCGGAGAGAGGCACAGTCTCTCAGTCCAGCCTGACCGCTGGTCTGTCTTTCTGCCTCCGAGCATCCAGGGACCCATCACTGAGATACTAAGTTTGTGGAATGTGAGCATTCAGCCAGGAGACTCGAAGCATTTCAGGGAACAGGAAACTACCCTCGTGGTACAATTACCTGGTAAGTTCTGGAGACGTGGCCCCATGGGAGGAAGGAGCCAGGCGTGATTGAGGGCTACACCGTTTACAGATGGGGCAGCTGCAAATAGAGAACACCCCAAATCGTATTCGCGGTTGTATCAGGCATCCTGCTCCTTCCCAAAGAGAAGCTCCAGGGGCTGTGGTGGTGACCAGATTGAACTGACCTTCATGGTGCTTCACCTGCACCTGCAGGACCTGCTCCAAAGAGCCCACGCCCTCTTCCCTCTCTAGCAGCTGGTGGACAGCACTGGACACATGACCCAGTGTGCCAGACCTGTCCAAGGTCAACCACGCCGAGGCAACAGAAATGCACAGTTCAAACTTTCAAGAGCAAGGGCAGCCGCACCTTTGGTGTCAGGAACCCGCCCCTGGGGCCTCGGCAACTCTCCAGGGCCTCGGCAACTCCGGGGTGGGCCAGCACACTCATCTGAATGTCCACATTGTATCTTCTGCTAGGAGTCTGGCTTTGGGATGACAAACCCTATCCCCTCCCGTTTGATGCTAAGGTCATGGGCTTTCAACATGGCCCCTCAGAAGTAATGTGGCTGCTATACTGGGGCAAGGTGCTTGGCTGCCTGAGTTGAGCAGGGAAAGCTGGAATGCTGCAAAGAATAAAACTTCTGTCCAGCAGCAGTGGCCACCAAGGGCCAGCACCTGCTGTGTCTGCACAGACAGTGAAACCCCGAAGCGCAGGATATGGGGGAAATGAGACGTGCAGGTGCCTGGAAATGGCCAGAGGCGGTGCTGACATCAGGGGGGGCTCTCCGTGGTGCTGCGGCTGCGTGGCAGAGACTGACGCTCACCCCGTCTGCTGCTGCTGCGGCAAGCCTGAATAGAGTGGCCTCCCCTCTTCTCTGTTCACCCACAGACCACTCAGGGATTATCTGAGCCCTATTAGGCGTCCACTCCGTGCCAGTCATTACAGTAATGGAAGTCTGGAGCACCCAGCCAGGTGAGAGCCGAGGGACGTGGGCTCACAACCAGCACTTGGCAAGAGCTGGGCCAACCGCAGTTCCCCGGTGATAGATGCCTACGAAGCTGGTCCCGATCGTTCTACCAGCAACTGCTTTTAAAGAGCCCGTCCTTGCCATGTTTCAGCCGTGTCCCTGAGGCTTATCAGCTCTGACACGCTCCTGACTCATTTATTTTTCTCTTTCTCCCCACAGTCACTTCCAGGGGGGCATAATTTCCCTGACAAATGGTGCGGTAGTCAGATCACCTGATTACGAGGTCTGCATTTATCACTGTGAAATCGCACTGCGTCTGTAGTGAACCTGCTGGACAGCACGCGGGCCTCTGTTTGGGACTTATGTTTCCTCCTGTAATGTCCATAAAAGCCATGGTTAGGACCACTCAGCCCACTGGCCATAACCCAGCCTCCAGCCCTCTGGCCCTCGCTGCCTTTGGGGAGATAGCTGGGGCCAAGGGAGCAGCCTGGACAGCAGAGCCGATTGCCTGGGTTCAGACCTCTGTCCCTCCACTAATTCTGCCCTCAGGCACTGTTTTCAACCTGCCCTCAGTCCCCCCATCTATACAATGGGGGCAAGAAAAGTGCCCACTGCAGATCGTGGCAGATGGGATTAAATGAGATGATAATGTAAAATGTTTAACCAGTGTCTGGCACACAGTAAGTGCTTTAAAAAAGCATCTGTGTAAATAAATGAAGCCCATCGCCTGGGCAGCTCAGCTGGTTCAGCGGCATATCTGTCGTATATGGCTCGGAGGTCATCCCAGGGTCACGGCTGGAAGAACAGGCGTTCACATCCACACCAGGCAGAAGGCGACACTCACCCACGCACATTCCCCCGGCATTTACCGAAACCAGATGAGAGGCACAGCGCACTGCTGCGATCCCGGTCTCACACACAAAGGGCCTCAGGCCAGAAGAATCTGGGAAATGGAATAAAGCCAGAGTCACTGGACTTGTGTGCTACCTTCACTGCTGCCTGCGCTGGTCTGGGGGCTGGGGATGAAGGTGAAGGTAACCATGGTGACAGATGGGCAGACTCCAGAGAAGTCACTCCAGTGGAAGGAACCTGTACAGTGCAAGTGTGGCTGTTACGGGGCAGCCTGGCAGGGAGGGCCCTCTCTGCCGGGCAAGGGCAGGTGGGAAGGGGCCAGCAGAGGCTGAGCCTTGGAGGGCAAGTTCACCAGGGGAAGGGGCAGGGGATGGCATTGTGAGTAGAGGCAGCAAAGCCCCCACCAGCAAGGGTAGAAAAAAGGGCACCATGGGCTGGGAGCTGCCAGCTGCACCAGAGGCTGAGCCTGTGGCCCAATGGCACATGCAGGGGGAAACTGGGACCCGAGAGTCATAACCCCAGGGCTGCAGACTCTGCCCTGCAGGGAGCCAATGACAGGCTGGGGCGAGGGGTGGGGTTACAGGGCAGGATCACACAATGGCAAGGTTTAGAAAAACGACTGTGGAGACTGGGCTGAGGGACGAGAGCAGGGAGCCCCAAGACCGGGAGACACACTTTGAGCTCCATGGACACTAAGTCAGTCAGCATTTATTGAGCACCTACTATCTGCAAGGTACCCTTTGTAGTGAGGGGATAGGCAGTGGGCAGAAAACCCTGGCCCTCTTGGAGTCTGCATTTTGATACGGCAGGGATAAACTCCTCAGCCGGGATAAGGGAGAGGCACAGACAGACAGAAGGAGCATAAGAGAACATCCAGGGGGCGGAGGGTAGCTTCCCAGGGCGGGGAGTTTTCAAAACTCATTGCGAACTGGCATGTCTTTAGAAAACCTGTCATCCCTCCCTCTCATGAAGGAATGCCCCAACACAGCAAATCCAGACAGTTGTCAAAAGCCTTAAGGTAATTTTTAAGGTAAAGAAAGAATAAGAACACTTTCTTTATTCTCCAAATGTACATACTCAACTTTCTAATGAAAGAATGTTACATGTCGATGTAGTTTCTGTGAGTGGGGACCCAAAGAAACAGCGGCTTAGCCCTGGCTGGTGTTGGTCAGTGGACTGAGCACCATCCCGCAAACCAAAAGATCGCCGGTTCCATCTCGCCAGGGCACATGCCTAGGCTGCAGATCTGGTCACCCATCAGGGCACCTAGAAGCCAACTGATCAATGTTTCTCACATCAGTGTCTCTTGCTCCCTTCCCCTCTCTCTAAATTAAACAAAGTAACAGCAGCTTAAGTAAGGGAGATGTACTTCTCTCTTGCACAACAACGTGGGCATGACCGGCCCAGGCTGGCAGTGTGGCTAAAACAGTTCCCGGGGACCAGGCCCCTGATACCTGACCGCTCCCCGCACACCGAGGGCACTGCCCACCAAGGGTCTGCAATCCACCACGTCTGCGTTCCAGACGAAACGCGAGGGGCAAGCAGGACACAGGTGGAAGGCACACAGTTCACAGGCACCTGTGACGTGCACAGCACACCTGTACGTCGCTCTCATCACCGTGTCCACCCTCCATGGGCCAGCCCTCGGCAAACGGTCAGGGCCAGCCGGTGGGAAGGCTGGGAAAGGGAGCCATGGACCCTCTGAAAACACGGTTCTGAAAACACGGGGCAGCTGCTTCTGTCCGGCTGAAGGGTTTTGTGCTCTGTCATGGACATGAAAATGCCATACAACTCGGCCTCAAAACAGTCACTGTTCCCCACCTTCTGGTCCCAGTCACCCCGAGGGCAGCGCCACACACACCAGAGCCAGACGGCTGGATGCAACCTTCAAGGGGAGGAGTAGGTCTGACTTGAAACTCGTTGTTTCTAAATTCAGTTACTCTGACTTCATCTGCAAACACGTGATTGGATGACTGTCACAGGGCCCACACTTCCCAGGGTCTGCAGGGTAGAAACCCGAACTTGGTGGCTGATTTCCCCTGACTTCTGTTCTGTCCCTGCCCCCACGGCCTCTGATGCCTCAGCTGTAGCCCCAGGCCAGGCCCCTAGCGCTCTGCTGGGGTCTCTGGGGTGGGACAGGGAGAACTGAGTTTCAGAGCCTGGAAAACTGAATCCCAAAGGTCCCTTGTTCTGGCAGCCCCCCACACAGGTGACAGAAGCCCGAGAGGCAGATGGCCCTCAGAAAAGAAAGAGGTGCTGACCGGTGTCCCCAGGTGGCTCCCTGAGCCACCACTGCAGCCGGCGTTCTAGCCACCCGCCCTCCCACGGTCCTTCGCTCTTCCCTGCTGGGAGTGCGCATTCCAGCCCAGCCCCTCACACCCCGTTCTCCCCCTGGTGACCCTGCTGGGCCCCTGCCTCCTCTCTCCCACCTCTCCGATCTGCCCCGGATTCAGCACCAGAGCCGTGGCCTCGGCCAGCCGCCCCCTGGATCCCCCCTGTGGACTCCCTCGGGGCAGCACTGCCCGCCTCTGATGAGCCGGTCCCCCTCCTGGCAGCAGAGTGAGCCCCTGCCCTTCAGAGTAATTACGTAAGTTTAGGGGACATCGCCCAAGGGGATTCGTAGTGCAAAGAGCGACTTCTCTGCAGGAACACTGTGCTCTTCTCACAGCGGTCTCTGCCTTCTGTGCAGCTGGGCTCCAGGTGGGACAGCTGCCGTCTCGTCCACCCACACACAGGACTCTGCTGGGCACCTGCAGGGCAGGGTCAGCCCCGCGAACTCCGAGCTGCTCACTGAGACCCGCAGGGCCCTGGATGAAAGGGAACCTCTCTTCTTCAGGTTCAGGCCTCTGACCATCAGGCCCCACCCTCCATAGTCAAGATGACCATTCCTTGATCCCCAAAATTCAACCCACAGCCACACCCAGGCGAGGGGCCTCTGACTTCCCATCCCACTCCCTCCCGCCTGCAGTGCATCCTCCCCTGGTGCCGCAGGCTGCTGGGACCATCCCGCATTCCCCCCAGCCCAACCTTGTTCCCAGTTGATCCTTAGTCCGATCACAAGGTCAGACATGGCTGTGGCTCTCTTCCTCCTGTCAGCCAGCCTTCCTGGGTAGCCTCCTGTCCCCCCAGCCCTCCCTGGTCCCCGGCATGTGCCCTGGAAGGGCCTCCTGGTTAGACAAGGAGAGAGAACCAAGGGAGAGTCACCCTGTGCTCCTTGTTTTTCTCTCTCAGAAAAGAGGCCACTTTCCTCAAGTGAAGTGTCAGGACAGATGTCCCAGGTACCTTTTGTATGCCTGGCATGAGAGATCAATAAGCACCTGATGGTTGATTGCAGGTTGTGAAAACCTGGTGGTTGATTATAGTTACGAGAGAGAGAATAAATCACGTCCTGTTCCTGCCGCGTGTGCGCGGCCGGCCCAGGTGGGGACTCTCTGGCGTCTCTGGGGGGATGATGAATCCCGACGATGGCCCAGATGTTCCCAAACACGGCAATGCAGGGCGAACGTTGCTGGGCAGACGGCGTTTCTGACTCTTCACGAGAACAGTCGCCACTGTGCACGGAGGGTGTGAAACCCTTCTTACGAACCTCGGCCCATAGAGATGGCAATCCGCACATCCTCTTCCCTGGCAATTTCCAAATCCTAACCCTCTTATCTGCTTCTTCTAATAATTGTCTCTGAACACCTGCCTGCTGCTCCATTACCACAGCATGACTCAGAAAGCGCACGCTCCTTCCTCCCTGGCAGGGGCGTCCCAGGGGTCACCCATCTCCCAGAGAGCTCCGAGGGAGACGAGCAACCAGCGAGGGGTGCTCTGGGTGCCAGGGAGGCTCCGAGCCCGGGTCTCCTGAGCTGCCAATCACCACCATGCCACGCTCTGGGTCGTGAGGCTGACTCCTGGACGCGGGCACTCTGATTGCGACCTTTTTTCCATTTAGCCATGCTGGGTTTCACCATTTCTCTGAAAAATCAATTTGGAAAGGCATTTTTTTTCTTTGAGGAAAAGCAAATAAAATGTTGTTACTGAATTTTATTTAGAGAAAAATGTAGTACTTCCCATAAAAATGCAATTTGATTATATTATGATTTCGCTCCTAATCTGTGTGTCCTATGCCAAAGCTTTCTTTAATGGATCAGAAATACATAATTGCCAGCCAGACGCGACTGCACTGCAGCCTGAGGAGACTACGTCTGATGTGCTCCCCCCGCCCCCCCGGGGCGGGCACTGGGGGCAGCACTCGGGCCGCCCCCACCAGGCGGACGGCCTGCCCACTGCCATGGACGCGGCGCCAGCTCACGGCCAGGCTCTGAGCTGCCCAGAGCTGAGAACCCGGGGATGGACCCCTCCCATCATGTCTCCACTTGTCTCTGAATCACTCCCCTCCAACCGGAAAGAATGGAAGCTGAACCTGCTCACAGCCACGCCGTGAGGCTGACTCCCCGAAGCGGGCACTCTCTCCCCACACGCAGAGAGTCGGCCCGCAGGACATGCTGTGCCTTCCACCCCAGCAGGAGTCGGAGCCTGTGGAGGGACAGGGGCTGCGGCGACCTCCCAGAGGGAGGGGTGGGAGAAACCGCACAGCCACCCTCGCTGTCCCTCCACCACTCACTGGTCGGCTAAGCATTGCTGTGTGTGTGCCCGGTATGGTATGGACACCAAAGACACACCACACTGTGGATGAGACGGACGTGGGTTTGGTCGCAGGGGGCTGTAGTCCCAAAGGGAAACTCGAGCTGAATCAAGCATCTGGAGCCAAGTATAGTGGAAAACTATTGATAGATCAGGGGCTTGAGGGGGCTGCCTCTGGGGTCCTGGGAGGTCTCCTGGGAGAGCTGACAGTGAAGCTGAGACCTGAAGGTGGAACGGGCAGGAATTTGCTGGTTGGATAAGAGGATATGGAATCGGACTGGGGGCAGAAGAGCATTCTAGGGAGAGTAAAGGGTGTGTGCGAAGACCCTGAGGAGAGGGACAGGGGCACATCCCCCAGCCCGAGACAAGCCGTGTGTCTGGGGTGCGGAGAAAAGAGGGGGCGGTAGGAAACTGCGGAAGGGTTTGAGCAGGGGCCTGATGGGATCAGATGTGTCCCACATGGAGACCCCTCCCCCGGAGGGATGGTGAGGAGGCTGTCATCCTGTCCAGGCACAGGACTTGTGCAACAAGAGCCGGAGCCATGACTTCATGCCAAAGAGGGAAGCAGGACAAAAGGAAACCCTCCCGGACAGACACTGATGGAGGAGCTGATGAGGCGCTGGCCTGTCCGGCAGGCGCACGAGCCTGTGCCCCGATAGGAGACCTCTGCGGCTCCGGCCGCGGGCAGGCAGGGGCGGGGCTGGGCGCCCACCCAAGTGTGCAGACAGAAGGGTAGGATGCCCTCCCCTCTCACGGAGCTCGGAGGGCTTCTGCCACCCTCTATTCCACGGAGCTCCTGCTCACCCTTCACACCCCCACTCAAGGCTCCCTTCCTTGGGGCCTCTCCGACCACCCCCACCGATTAGGTCAGGCCCAGCGGCACCTGGTCCCTGCACCCGACGCCACAGCTGCAGCATCGCAGTCCTTCACGTGGCTGTGGCTGTTTGAGTCACGCCTCTCTCACCCCCGTGGGGGAACCAGATGACGGCCGACCTGCACCGGTGCCTGGCACACAGTAGGCGCCTGGTGTTTGTTCAGTGAGTGTGGAATGAAGGCAGCCACAGGCTTTGTTTCAGGGACAACATTTCTGGCAGACGTGAAAAGATTTCCATTTACAAGGACGTGCTCTTGCTCCTGGCTCCCGGCCCCCCAACCCCCGCCACCCTCCTCCCCAGGTGATGGGACAGCCAGGCAGAGCCACTGCCTCTGCTTCCTGAGAGCTGGCAGGCGCCAAACTCAACACTGACTCTCATTTAAAAAAAAAAAAAAGAAAAGAAAAAAAACTTTTAAAGATGAGCCATTGTAGAGCACAGAAAACATCCATTCCTAATTAGATTAGGGAGCCTTTCATGAGAACAGAACTATAATCATCACGTTTTATTACAAGGAATTATATACAAATTATACAATTATAAAAAATTTGTTGCATCCTCCCAAATTGTAACACCCTGTGCATCTTGTGAGGAAAACTGCCTCTTTGTTTCCATCCAGTTGATGGACTTGAATGGCCCCAACTCTATCCTCCAAAAGGGCCCTTCCGGCCACGGAGCCCCACCGGAGTTCTGTGTGGGGCCCCCGAACTCCAAATCCCAGATGAGCGCCCCTCTTTGATCCCAGCAAAGCCATGAAAAGCCTCCACTGGTTCAACTCCTACCTGGGAGAAGAGATAAGAGACCTGCCCTCCAGAGGGTGTCCTGCCTGCATCCCTCTGTCCCCGGGCCTCAAAGGTCCAGCCACACCGCACCGCCAGAGGCCACCTTTGCCTCAATGGTCTGCGATTTCCTCTGCACCCCACCCCCACCCACAGAAACGCCCTGGTCTCCTCCTCACACCTCCTGGCACTCATTCGCAGGTGTTGAGTGAGCAGGTACTGTGCCAGGCACCTTGCTAGGTCCTTGGGGCACAACAGGGGTGAAACTAAACCTGGTCCTGCCTCTTGGAGCTCACGGTCGGCAAGGCCAGCAGGCACGAACCAATGGCCCTCCACAGAGTCAGGAAGCCCGCGGAAGGAGGCGCCCGGGGCCCCGGCACTCCTGGCCTCTACTTACTTTGATCCCCACACTCTTCCTCCTTCCCTCCACACGTTCATTGCTCCTCCCCAGTTTGGGGGGCCCTGCCCCCCATTAGGGATGGGACATCTTTGGCCTTTGACTGTCCTGGCTCTATCTGGGGCCTCTAAGGACAAGACTGGTGCCTGGCTTGCTGACGTCCCCGTGACCGTCCTTCTGGGGGTCCCTCCGCCTACTGGCCTCCTCGCAGGGCCCCGGACAGGCGCAGCCTCCCAAAGCCATGCCTCTGCTCACTGCAACCCCTCTAAAGCTTTCCAAAGCCCCCAGCTTCTCTCCTCCAGGCCCCAGAGTCCTTCGTCTGCATTCTCCTTGTAGCCTGATGCCCTCCTGGTTTTAATTAGGCACATCCCTCCCTCTGTCAAAAGGTCCACCAGGACCATTTCTGTGGTGCGCACTGCGGGGCATGTGGCCAGCCTCAAAAGATACCTGTTGGGTGAATAACTGCACCCATGGAAGGGCAAATAGATTCCTCATGCGGCTCTACCTCATCTAAGTTAGGAGAGAAGGGCTGGGGGCGGGGGGAGACCCTAGCTGGGCAGTTCCCTTGGGGACAGCTGCCTTCCCAAGTGTCCCTGCGTTAGGTGTGTGAATGGCAAGAGTGTGTGTGTGTGCATGAGTGTGCGGGTGGGTACAAGGCCGAGGGGCAGCCCCTGCTGAGCCACGGTCGGTGTCCCCTGAAGCCTAACTAGCCCCCAAGCTTGCTTTGGGGGCACCTCTGTGGGAGGGAAGCACCAGCCCCGCACGAGGTCCTGGGCCAGAAAACACTTCGCCTCAGCGGCAGCGCCTGAAACACAGGTGGCGGAGACGGCATCAGCGGAGGGTGCCAAGGGGGCTGCCCAGTGCATGTGACTGCGGGCACGTCTCCACGCGGCGCTCTTCGTCCCCACCAGACTCGCAGCGCGGGTATCACGCAGGAGCACATATGCTCTCCATTGGCACCGGGGCCTGTCCCTGCGGGTCCGAGGGCCAGGGGACACCACACTGGAACCTTGCTCCTACGGTCCATCACTGGGAGGAAGGTCCTCTAGGCAACCCCAGGAGGCCCAGCCCACCCATCCAGCCCCACCCCCAGGGCAGCTGCTCCTCCAGACACACTGGGCAGCGGAGCAGGGTCAGTGGAGCCTCCCCCCTGCCCCTGGCCACACTGACATCTCTGCCGCCAAAATACGCACGTCTACACTCCGTGTTCAGAAGCAATGGGAAAGACAGTCTCCAACATGCCCGCATGCACATGAATTTCCCAGAAAACCCAAAGTCCCTCCCCAGCTAATGAGGAGTAGAAACTGAAGCCCCACTGGTCAGAATCCCCTTCTGCCTAAAAGGCTGAATTTAGAAACTCAGTGTAGAGTGGGCCCCTCTGCACAGCCCTGGGGGCCCGGCCCCCAGAGGGGTGGGGGGACTGAAGGCCAGCCGTTCAGGGCCCCAGGGAGCACCCCCACATCCCAGCAGGCACCTCGAGACCCCCCAGCACAGACTCGCAGAGCCGCCAGGGCACAGGACGGGCTGAGACAGCTGCTTTCCTGCCTGAGAACCCCTCACCTCACCACATCCTCCCGACACCTGTGCGTGTCACTGAAGGAGAAACATTTCCAGAAAAGGACAGCTCAAACGATCGGGGCTCAGCTCCAAGCCTTTGCCCTCGGCATAGCAGTCCCAGCACTTTTTTGCAGACGTCTTTTCGTTTTCCTTGTGAGGCAGCCGAGATTCGTCAAGCACCCACAGTGTGCAGGGTTCCATGAAAGAAACCAAACAGGGGGAACGGTCTCCAACCACAGACTGTCACAGTCAAAGCCACACAGAGCAAACGATGACTTTAACTCACCCTGCTCACTTCCAGGTGCGCTCTAGAAACACCAAGGAGAGTCCTAAGGGAAATGGGAGGAGCAGCGTTCCAGCAGCCAGAAACTCCCAGAGACGGGAGATGGCATCCCTTCTGAAGGCCTGGACCTCATCTGGAAGATTCCAGGCCAATGAAGGACAGACGCAGACAGACAGGGACAGTCACCATCCACAAAGAGCATAGCTCAAAGCCCTCGGTCCAAATTCCATCTCTGGTCTTCTCAGCCACCCTGGGTGACCCTGGGTGACGCACTTTACCTCTCTCAGCTTCCATTTCCTTCTCTGAGAACAGCGATAAAAAGAGTGTCACGTAGACGACAACGGCCGAAACCCCCTCCTCAGGGAGGGGCTCACAACCACAAGGTAGCATGAGGCCGGGGGTTCGGGAAGATTGGGCCCTGTGAGCCCAGGTGGGTCTCCCTCACGGGGGACTAACCCACGGCTCTTGGGCACAGAGCTTGGCCTTCTCCTCAGAGATTTATTCCTAAAGCCCAGGCATCAACGGCTCCGACCTTCCCTCCCCAAAACGGTGGTGACAAGGTCAAGGCCTGGAGGGACAGAATCCCAAAGCAGGCAGAAGGAAAGGCAGCCAGGAGGTCTGGGACCTACTGCGTGCGACCCAGGCTCCCAGACCCCAGCCCTCTGACTAGTCTTTTCCTCTCCGAAGAGAAGGCTACGGCATTTAGCACAGCTAAGAAAATGGGTATGCCTTCACTTGTGAGCCTTTCCAGGGTGTGGCTCCGGCCACCAGCCTCCCAGGCGGAGCCTGAGGAATCCTTGCCAGGCTCCACTGGCTCCAGCCAGCCAGGCCCCCTGGGGGCTGGGAGGGCAGAGAAAGAAAATCTGCTGGAATCAGCTTCTTGCCAGAAGTCAGGGGTTCCCGCTCTGCCACCAACAGCATCAGCAGCAGAGACCACCTAGGAAGACCGTCTACTCAGAAAACTGAACAAAACAAAACTCTGCATGCTTGGTCTACGCCGGAACTATGCTTACCTCAGCTGACCCTCATGACGGCCCTCCAGGGTTGGAATCACTCTTTCTATTCTACTCATAAAGAAATGGGAGCTCCAAAGAGTTAGCAGCTTGCCCAAGGACTTCGCACCGGTTTGTTTCTGCTGCATCACAAATAACTTCAAAAATCTCTGTGCCTTAGATAACAAATGTTTATCTGTTTGGGTCTGCAGCTTGGCGGCCACTCAGCTGATGGAGCCTGAGGTCAGCCCTGTGGACTGACTCCAGACTCACATCTGTCCGCCCACGGGTCTTCACGCCGTGAGCCACACCAAAGGGTCAGCAGCAGCCCCCCCCCCCCCCGCCCCAGCCTGCAAGCTTTCCCAAGGACAGATCAGGTAGCGTAAGAGAACAGACCAAACCACAGAAGCTCACCCAAAGCCTCTGCTCACGTCACATGCGCAAGCATTGCAGTGGCCATGCCAGGTGCCCTTGCTGTGGGCAGGGAAGCACATTCCCCACCAGGTCACAGACATGCAACTGCATTCCAGGATGAGGAGGAGACCCAAGACAGTGCCCCCGTCTACCACGGTCACAGGGCTCCCAAGTGGCAGAGCCAGCAGGGAAACCCCGGCAGCCTGTCCTCCTCACCATCCTGCCATCCATGTGAATGTTGTTAAGTCACCTCCCCTCGCAGGGCCCCGGGCTGCCCACCCCCACAGAGGGCACGGGCCTTGTTGCTGGGCTGTGTGAGGGTGGGATGTGGGGGGGCATGTACCTGGTCGAAAGGACCCCGTGGCCTAGCAGGAAGAAGTCACTCTGAGCCCTCATTTGGAAATCCCACAGACTGCTGACTCTCTGATGGACGCAGGCACTGTCGGAACGGCAAAAGGGCAGCGCTACCCACAACCTGGAGAATGACTGCTCCCTAGGCACGCTTCGTGTGGGCGACGTGGCCGCATCTCAGTCATGACTTAGACAGCCATCAAGGCTTGGCCAGGTGGCTGCCTTAGGGAGGCCATCCAGCGCCAAGTACAAAAGCCAGGCGAGGACCTGGTCAGAGAGGCACACACAGGTAAGGAGGGTGGCCTCAGGTTCAAGTGCACGCTGGCATCGCTAGGGGCACGGCTGCATCTGCACAGTGATGCTGCTCTGCGTCCGGGATCCTCACTTCCCCTGCACACGTGCCCAGAGTGGTACCCTCTGACACTGGACGCTCAGATGAAATAACAGCAAGGACCAGAAGCGTGAACGGAAATGGTGGCAGACACAGGGTCGTCACGAAGTGCACGCCGGAGAACGCTTGCGTGTTTTCCCTAGGAAGTGCGCAGTGGACTCCGCTGTCGCCCGCAGCGCCCCTCTGCTCCCTCCACCCATCCCCCCGCCCAGACTCTTCCCTCTGGGTCCTGCAGAGGTTCCGGGAAGCAGATACCGTGGGTCCCTGAGGGACCCATTTTAGCACTGAGTGTGCACCCCCGCAATCTGATTTTAGGCATCGCTGTGTAAACATATGACCCTTTAATTCTATCTCGATTCAATTATGCAAATCTAATCCCACATTCAGCACCAAGCCATTTTTCTTTCCTCACAAAATCTGTCCACCAATGGCCAACTGAACCTACCACTACTGATTTGAGGCTCAGAGTGAGCAGAGCCCTCGCATCTCTGGGTGGAAAGCTGGGAAGTGAGGCCGCTTTGCAGCCTGAACACAGAGCCCGGCTGGCAGCAGCTGCTGATAATGCCAGAGCTTCAGCGTCGGGCCAAAGGCAGGACCAAGCACATTCCAGTGGGCCCCTGCCGCCTACTGCTCCACAGGGTGCCCAGGCCAGGAGGTGCCCCCAGGGCCTCTCTGCGTGGGGCAGCAAAGGGCTCCAGGGAAACAAGCAGGAAAACAGGGCCCCATTCTCCACTCATCTCCCCATGCAGCCCACCAGCACCTGCTCTACACTCTGGGGTTCCATGGAATTCTTAGTTCTGGAGACAGCATGCAACTGCTTTTCTATTTTTAAAAAAGAAAAAGCAAGTCCATTTAGTTTCTGCCTTAGGACCCAGCAATTACACTTCTGGGAATCCATCTGACGGAACCCAAAACGCTGATCTGAAAGAATATGTGCACCCCATGCTCATTATAGCATTATTCACAGCAGCTAAGTTATGGAGGCAGCCCCCGTGCACGTTAATAGATGAGTGAATTGAAAAAAAGCTGTGGTAAAGATTTTAAAATGGAATATTACTTGTCCATTAAAAAGAATGAAATCTTAGCTTTTGCCACAGCATGGATAGATCTAGAGGACATTATACTACATAAAATAAGTCAAACAAAGACATATGCCATATGATTTCACTTATATGTAGAATCCACAGAATGATATAAACAAGTGAACAAAACAGAAACAGACTCTTAGATGCAAAGAACGGATTTATTGTAGCCGAAGGGAGGGCAGGTGAGGGACTGAGGCGAAGAGACAGAGAAGCACAGGTTGGCAGCTACAGTCTAGTGATGGGACGTTACGCACAGCACAGGGGACGTCGTCAATAACACCGTAATAGCCGTGTGGTGCCAGCCAGGCACAGGGAATACCCAGGAGACCACTCTGCAAAGCACGTGATGTCTAACCACAGGGCTGCACACCTGAAACTAATACAGAATCATACTGAATGTAAACTGTAACTGAAAATTTTTAAATAAGAAAAGAACTTGTTCATTAAGCCTGTTGTAGAATCCTTGCTCAAGAAATGGGGAAGGCGAGCTCCGGCAAGGGAAATGAGGCAAGCTCTTAGAGCAGCTGGGAGCTGGGCCAGGAGGAGAGCCAGAGCAGGGCGCCCCCCACTTGCACACGGGCCCTGCTCTCACAGACAGAGAGCCTTCTCTGAAGGCCACATACAGGGACACAACATGCCATGACCCCGTCACCGCTCTACATGGGGACAGGTGCAGAGGGGCTGCAGACAGGGCCCCTGACACAGAGGCGGGCGGCATCGTGTCATGCCCTCTGTGCTCCCACCGTGGAGGTGCCTGTGGGCAGGAGAGGCGGGCTGACCAGGCGCTCAGGGGGCCCGCGAAGTCTTAATATGACCTGTCCTAGCTTATTAACAGGAGATGGATAATATCTGACAAATGACAGGAGACAAATTGTTAAGCAATATGCAAATATGCCTGCAGCAGAAATGGAAAATTACTATACAGTAAAAGCTTCTACGGCTGCAAGAAAATTCAGAGGTAATTTGTCTCTGCGTCTCCTCAAATTCCAGGCTTGCTGTTAGCTATGGCAGAATCCTATATCAAAGAGGAAAAAAAACCCTCATAGATACGGAAAACAGGGTGGTGAGCACCAGAGGGAAAGGGGGAAGGAACGGGTAGAGGAGGGGAAAGTAGGGATAAATGGTGATGGGCGGGGACTTGACTTGGGGTAATGAACACACAATACAATATACAGATGATATATTATAGCTACACCCCTGAAACCTATGTAGTTTTATTAACTAATGTCACCCTGATGAATACAATAAAAATAAATAAATTTCTTTGGAAAAGGAAGGCTATGCCCATTCCCATTTCAATCAGCTCATCACAAAGGGGCCTGCGCACAGACCTCAATGCTGAGGGGCCAGGGAGGAAAAGACGTGCACGAAGCCAGGGTCAGGCTCAGTTACAGCTTCCCAGGGATCTGTCCCCTGGCACAGACTGTCCCTCTTGTTGCTCAGACAGAGGCCAAGACTGTACCTCAGGATCATCTCTGCCAATCACGGGCCCATCCACTCATAATGATGGCAGGCCCCGCCAACCATTCTCAGCACACATTTCTGTAGCACACTGCACAAGGTGTGCAAATGACCACAGTCTGCACTGGCTGAAGAGAGAAATTTTGTACCTGGGGCAACTGCCACAGGGGAAATGGAGGATCTGTGAAAAAAGACCCCCCTAGCCCCTGAGGGAGCTCCCAGGCTCAGGCTGACCCAACAACAGAGAAAGACACGGGAGCTCTTCAGGGTCCTGGCCCAGAGAGAAAGGCCAGGAACTGGCTGAGGGCAGGAGTGTGGGCACTTGGACTGCAGGCCCAGTAGACTTCCAGAGGGAGGGGACACAGGGCGGGGCAAGGGAAGCTGCCTCGGATCCAGCAGAGCCCCTGCTTCTCCAGGACACACAGCCAGTACAGTGTCAAGCTTTTCCCACTTTGAGGAGTGACCACCCAGATGGTGACATAGGTCTTTCCTGACTTTGTTCGCCCTCACAAGCAGAATAACTAAAAACTCTTCAATGAGTCATCACCGAGACAACGCCAGGACTTGGGGCGGGGCGGAAACACCCGCTTCACCACAGAGAGATCACGTCGGAAGGGCAAGAAAACTGGCCGCACGGGGACCACATTGCCCCTCCCCCAGGCTGCACAGCAACACATGGAAGGGACCCCTGAGCCTCCAGTTCCTCCAGGGGGGTGGAAATCTGGGGAAGCCAGCATTGTGGGTCACTCTGCGGGAGCCCCTACTCTGCTCTCACAGCGCAGGGGCTGCAGGGGAACCTGGGGGCTCCATCACTGGGAATCTGAGTGGGATGGAGAAGGGGACGAGTTAGCAACAACCAGCACACAGAGCTCAGCAGCCCAAGTTCATGCCTACAGTGCCCGAGTAGTCACCCCAACCAGAGACTCTTCCTCCTCTGCAAAACCAACTCGGAGGCACAATCTGACCCGGAAACTCAGACGGGTACAGATATTGCCCGATTCAAACCCTCAGAAGAGTTTTGCCAGGCTGAGGGCCCGCTTTGCCCACAGCCAGGCACGGAGCAGAAATGTGGCCCCGCCCACCGTGGAGAGTGTCTTCTGGCCCCAGATGACCAGAAGGACTGGACACAACTCCTGGAAGCCGTATGGTCCAGCCGCACTCCAGATAAGAGGCAGGCAGACCCGACAGTTTGCAGAGCAGAGCCAGTGAGGGAACTTGGGACATAGGCTGGCCTGGGTTAAAACAACAAAGAGCTCTCCTGGCTTTCAAGCTATTTCTCCTGTTGTGTCCAGGCAAGGAAACTAATTCATGGCCCTTTTCTTTGCTAAATGCAGCATCCACCCTGCTGGTCCAGGGAACCTAACCAGTACACATGGGAAGCCTCATCCAACAGCCTTACTTATAGGGGCACTTGAACAGAGTGCAGAACCGTGGCTTTCCACGTCCACAGAGCAAAATCAGTGGCCTCACGTGACCAGGGAATTCAGTACACACTCTTGCCTGATTCAGGTCCTCAAACAATCAGTGGTGCAGGCCCTGGATCCCATCCTGCTGCAGGCCAGAGCCGGGAAGCTACTTCACAGCCCCGTCTACTAGTGGGCATAGCTCTCAGTCCCAACCATCTAGTGAGCCAAACCAGAGACTTAGGCAACTGGGAAGCCCATGCCGCTGTCTCGCACGGGCAGAGAACAAAGCCAGCAGTCCTATCCAGCTGTTCTCAGACAGTGGCACCCCACGTCACCAACCTCAGAACTCAAACAGTTGCCTGGCCCCAGAACAGACCATAATAGCAGGCCCCACCTGCCCAAGGACATTACCAGCAGACACTCTCAGAAACCCAAACTGAATTGTCTGCTGAAAATTGTCTCTGCCAAAGCAAACCTACAAAATCTGGAAGAGGAGCCAAATGCGCAGACACCAACATAAGGAATCAAGGTTCACCAGCCCCCAAATCAGGTACATATGACACCAGCAAAGAAAACTGATGCGCACCAAGGACTGAGCCTAGGGAGATGGAGATCTATAAACTGTCAGACGAAGATTCAAAATAATCCTCTTAAGAAAGTTTAGTAAACTGTGAGAAAACAGATAACTTAATGAAATCAGGAAAACAATTCGTAGAAAAACAAGAAGTTCGACAAAGAAATAGCAACCATCAAAAAAAAAAATAGAGTTGACAAATACAATAAGTGAACTAAAGAATTCAACAGAGAGTTCCCAAAGCAGACTTGACCATGCAGAAGAAAGAATCAGTGACCTGGAAGAGAGAATCTAAGAAATTAACTAGTCAGAGGACCAAAAAGAAAAAAGAATGGAAAGAAGTGAAGAAAAGCTACGGGATTTACGGGATACAGTGAGAAGAAGCAAATGTGCATTATGAGAATCCAGAGGGAGAAGAGAAGAAAAAGGGCAGAAAGCGTACTTACAGCAGTAATGGCTGAAAACATGCGAACCTGTGCAGAGAGATACCCACCCAGCTCTATGAGGCAAAAATCCCAAAATAGACTGAACCCAAATAAGGCTACAATATACAGTATAATTACTGTCAAAAGTCAAAGATGAAGAAAGAATTTTAATAACAGCAAGAGAGCCCTGGCTGTAGACCAAAAAGATTGTATATTCGATTCCAGGTCAGGGCACATGCCCTGGGTTCAGGTTCAATTCCTGGTCAGGGCACATACACGAAGCAACCAACTGATGTTTCTCTCTCAAAACAAACAAAAAAAAAGCAATGAAAAAAAAGTCCTATGGAGAGGATAAAAAAAAGCAGCAAGAGAAAAGAAGAAGTTACAAACAAGGAGCCTCATACAATTCTTAGCAGATCTCTCAACAAAAACTTTTCAGGACAGAAGAGAATGGGATGGCATATTCAAAGTACAGAAAGGAAACAGCAGCCCACCTGTTACTGTATACCTGGCAAAGTTGTCCTCAGAAATGAAGGGGGAATAAAAACGTTTCCAAATAAACAAAAGCTGAGGAAGTTCATTACCACCAGACCTGCCTGATTAAAAATGTAAGTGGTTCTTTCAGTAGAAGTAGAAGAATACTAATTAACCTCATAAAAATATAAAAAGGAAGTATAAATCTCACTGGTAATGATAAATACATAGTCATAATTAATTCTGCAATATCATAGTGGTACATAATCACTTAAAACTCTTGTTTAAAAGTTTCAGAAAAGAATGTAGAAAAAATAACCACGACAGAAATAAAGAGCAAACTGACGGTGACCAGCGGGGAGAAGGGAGGGGTGTAACGGGGGACAGAAGGGGAAGGGTCAAGTCCAGGACCCTGTATAAAGGACCCGTGGGCAAGGACGATGAAGGGGGAGATTAAGTGCAGGAGGGGGGTGGGCAGGGCAGGGGAGAGTAATGGTAGAAAAGGGGGGACAACTGTAATTGAATAGCAATAAAGATATTTTTTATAAAAACAGTGCCGAGAAACATTTAGCTGAAAAATAAAAGCCATGACCGCAGTCGTCTGTTGTTAGTCGCACAACATGAAGTGGCATCATCGGTGGCTCACGAGCCACTGTCACTGCGTTCAGCAGGAGCCAGGTGCCCAGGACAATTCCAGAGCTTCGGTCAGCTTCCCTCTTCCTCAAAGAGGAGGGTGTCAGGTGACCTAAGTGCCGTCCTCTCAGCACCGATCTGGGGGACGTGCTGCGGCGGTTCCCCGTTCCCTAACCCGATCCTGGGCGGTTCAGATGGTAACAGTGAGGTCGTGCCCCAGTTCCCCAAGGATGCTGCCCGTGGGCAGTGGCCATCTCCCCTCTCACTGCTGTCCTTCCAGTTCCAGGAGAGGTCTGCTCATGTGGCTCAAGAGATGAGGGCTGATGAAGCTCACAAAATCCCGTGGAGCCAGGACTGGCTGCTGACATTTCAAAAGGTCAATCAATCACACTATTTCATGGAACGTAATCACTTCCCAGGACCTAACTGCCACAGTAAAACCCAACAGTGCCAAACAATTGGGGGAAATTAATGATGCACACACAGGGGAAAGGCTATAGCTTTCCTGGAAAACATCCCTGCCGCCTGGTCCCAGGGCCCGGGGTCCCCAAGTCTGGGTTTTGAGTCCTGCCGCTACCATGAGCCCTGAGTAATAAGCCCTTTCCCCCTGCAACCTCAAGGAGGAAGTGCCCTGGGTTAAAATACCACGAGAATCGAACAGAAGTTTCCCTGGAGCAGGAAACGTAAGAGGCTGGAAGGAATTCCACAGAGGTCACACCCAGCCACTGAGAGGTGTGTCCAAGGACAGCGCTCAGCGGGTGCCGGGGAGGAGACACTGAGCCTCATTTTCCCCCGAGGCTAAACGCCAGGATGTGGTGCCCCCCAGGACCAGGGGAAGGGAACGGAAACAGCTTGCTTCGTGGACTAGGGCCACCACCACGCCCCCTGCCAACTCCCCCTTTCTTCTGGGCTTTTAAGGAGGGAGGAAATCGGCCTCGCCCTGTGCTCTCATGCAGCAGTCCTCCCTCAACGGACCTGTGCCAGTCGGAGGTGGGCCGACAGCAAGGGGCTGCCTTGTACAGGTGCCTGACACCAACCTGAGCCCACCTGCCTGGCCAAGGCCCCCAGGACCTCCGCTGTCCACATCTCCTTTCCCCAGGTACCCCTCCCTTTCTTACCTCCCACTGGGGCCTTGGGGAATCTTTTCCTTGTAACCCCCTATCCCACCTACGGCCCCTTACCTCGAGGTCCCCAGCCTCCTGCTGGATTGACAGCTGTCTCCCCAGGCCCTTGTCTCTCCCCCACAGTCATATCAAGCTGCCTCCTTGTCAGACCAGTGGCTGTCACCTGGGCAGCTCCTTAGAATTCTCCCAGTCCCACATCCCAGACCCGTTACAGCAACATCACCTGGTAGGGCCAGGCGTCAGGGTGTGTCAAGCTGCACAAGTCGGGAGAGGGGCCAGCCCAGGAGCTCTGGCAAAAGGCCCGTCCACGGGTTGGATTACAAATGGGCCTGTCTCACTACCTCCTGGGAGCCATGACTACACAGCCCTTTTCTTGACCTCAGCCTTTGGCATCCCTGTAAGCCCAGCCCACTGGGGAGGCGTCCCTGCTCAGGGCACTGCCTTTTTGGGGTCTTCCCCTGCCTGTACTCCCATAAGACACATGTGATTGGCAGGTTACAAGCCAGTCTGTGGGTCCCTTGAAAGCTGGGAATGTATGTCCCCAATGCTTAGAACAGAGTCTGGTGTGTGATATAGTCAGTAAATGGCTGTGAGGTAGAAAGAAAAGAGGGATGGAAGGGGAGGAAGAGACGGAGGAGACAGAAATCCAGTTCATTAAGGATGTGAGGGTGATATCCAGGCCGCCTCCTGCCTCTCTGAAATGAGGCAATTTGCACATCTTTGGACTCTGGCCAAAGACCCCCAAGGAAGGGTTCCTTGCAATGCCCTTTCATCTTCTCGGTGCCCTGCTCCTCCTGGAGGGGCAGGGGGGAGTCTGTGCTCTATTTGAAAGTGGGGAACTGCAGAGGGTCACTGTGGCCCAGTCCTTGGATTTGTGCCTCGATTACCCATCAGCCACCTCACCGCTGGACCTAGGACAGTGAACCAGGCACGGGGGCCAGACCACTGCCCCTCCCAGGCCCAGGCACTGCCCTGCTCCATTAGAGAGACACACCTCACTCCATGGCTGCTCACAGCCACCAGCTCACCACACCTGGAGTACAGGTGGGGTCCCAGATGCCACGGAGGGACCGGTGCTCCCCAAGCGCACAGCCCAATGAGCTGCAGCCCAGCCCTGACACTACCGTTATCTCCTCTTTCAAAATTCAGGACCAGACCAGCCAATCTGGCCCAACTGCAGGGAGGGGTCGCCTTGGTCTGAGTCCCTGCGACTGGGGGTGAACTGAAGCCAGCTTTGATTTCCAGGGGAGGGAAAGCTGGTGAGGATTTCTCTCCTCCACTAGAAAACCAATATATTCACCCCTGTATTCCACCCCAGCAGCCTCTGGCATACAGGAGGCACTCAATAAATATTTTCTATCACTATTCATAATCTCAGTCCATACCAACTTCCCCAGGGCATTAAAAAGGGACACGGCTCACAAATCATTCCACAGACGAGATTTCAGACACCCGCCCAAGACCAAAGGGAACTGCAGCTGTCACAGACCGGGGCAGGGACTCTGCAAGTTGCAGGCCACCGTGTCAGAGTCCCTCCGACCACCTGAGGCAGAGCGGAGAGGCAGGCGGAAGGAGGGTTTGGGGATGATTGGAGCAAACGTCCCCCCAGTGAGAGCTCATGTGTGTGCTAGAACAGCGGCTGTTCGGCTGGATGAGCCACGTTCTCTCCCTCACGCACACACACCACACATGGCGTCGGCTTCAGACGTGAACTATCTCGGGACCGGCTGCACTCATTGTAAAAGCACCGACTCCTTCGGTGAATGTGTTTCCTACCTCAGCAGCAGGAGGGGCATGTTCCAAGGCGTTTCTTCTCCCCAAAGAAACCGAGCGATGCAGCTTTTGGCCGCAGTCAGCATCACCGAGCCGTGGCTGGGCCACTCAGGAGCACTCTGAGCAGGCGGGATCTCCTGCGTCCACTTTCCTAGGACAGTGACCTGCCCTGCCTGCTGTCCCTTCACTCTGTCCCTCCGTCACTGCCCAGGGGCCAGAGACCCCACTATAAACAGGTCTTGCCAGCAGCTCGCCCCAAATGCTCATGCCACTGGCCAGCTTCAAGGGAGCCCCCTGAGAGATGGCTCTCTAGTCACTTGTATGTGGGCCATCAGTTTCGCTTTTATTGGCTTGAAGATGAAGGGGCCTTGATGCACCTCAGTAAATTCTGGAAGGATATGCTGTCCCTGGGCAGGCTCCAGGGAAGACCAGAAGGACACTGAATATGGGCAACAAGCCTGCAGAGTCTGGGGGTGTCTCTTGGCTTTCCCTGCAGTTCAGCAAGACCCACACCCAGGGCCTGCGTCGGAACTGCAGCCGACCTGGAGGGGCTTGGGAAGGGGAGCTGGCACCCTGGCCTGAGGCTCAGGAAGGCGCCACTTGTGTTTGCCTTGGACATCAGCCATCAGCCCTCGCAGAAGCCTATTTGCTAGTTAAAAAGCAAGTAGACTTTCCAAAATAGTCCCCTTTAGGACAGTTAGTAGCAACCACACCTTCTTGGGGACATGCAGGCTGAACACCAGATGCTACCTCCACCGAGCACAGCTACCAGCTCCCCTCATCATAAAGCCTCCCTGCACCTCTCAGCTTGACGGGACCCAGAGGCCAGATGTCTGGTCTCCTGCTCTTTCCAGGCTTGCACTTCCCGTCCACGTATTATTCACAGCGCCTCCTGCCGTGTGAGTGTCTGGTTTGGACGGTGAGTTGCACAGGCTCCCTTTCACTCCTCCTCCTCACCCTGGACTCCAAGAGGCCCCACCGGACACTTGGGAATGTGAGTGCTGCTCACGGGCACGGCCCATGTTCCTGGGGAGATGGCCATAGCTTCTGCTGCCTCATCCGCTGCCCCCTCCAGCCTTCACCCCAATGTGACTGTCCAGAGAGGACCAGACTATGCGTTAAAGAGCACAACCTGGACCTGGGCATCAGGCTTGTACAAAGCCTGGTCAGAGCAACGGCGCACAGGCTAAGGACCCAGCTTGGAGGAGTTCTAGCGTCCGTGGGTGGCAAGACCGGGAGTGGCTTGGAACAGCGTGGGAAGCTGAGAGCAGAGGAGCCAACTCTGCACACCAGCAGGGTACTACTAGCTCATCTTGGCCCCCAAACTTAAAATAAGTGCTCTTACAAACAACAGAAATATGCAGGATGAATGGACGGGCCAGTGGGCAGAAGAAACCTTTGCCTCTCACTGCACTCTGTGGCCACAGGCTGATCCCGCCATAAGCCTCTCAGCTTTCCGGATCGGGGCCAGGGCATGCACACCTGGCAGTTCTCGCAGCCTGTTTTGGGTGCCCTGGGCCCAGAGGAGAACTGGTGGGAGGAAAGACCTGCTCACATTGGCTGGGCTCAGGGCTTTAACTCTTCTTACAACAGCACACCCAGGTGTTTGCTTCATTTCCCAGGTGGGAAAACTGAGGACAGCTCAGAGAGGTGACGTAACTTACCCATGGTCACACAGTTAAAAAATATCCAGCCCTGTGCTTCAGACATTTCTCCGCAAACCCCAGGGTCCCTAAGAAAACCAACACCTGAGAGGCAGGAAGTACATGTGACCAGAGAGGGTGAGCATTCAGGGTCAGGGTCAGCAGGGACACCTGGGCGGCAGCTCGGGGAGGCAAATCCCCGCCTCCACTCACGATGTGCGCAGACCTTTCCCATTAGCTCTGTTGGACTCGGCGAGCATAAATCTCAGGGCACAGCTCCAGACAGGCTCCTGTGATCTAAATGCCAGTAAAATCGATGGCATCGTCCCAGTATTGATAAGGCAATTGTGGAGCTTCATGAGTAGATCTGGTAGGGTCGGAGAGAAGCAGAGGGCCTGCCTGCTACCGCCCCTCTGTGATGTTCCTGCAGGGGACACGGTGCCCCTGGAGTGGCCGTCCAGCACAGTGGGCCCAAAGCACGGATCCCCAAGCCAGGCTACTGGGTTCAAACCCCAACCCCCGCCCACCGCCCACCAGCAGTGAGACGTGGCAAGCTACTGAAGGGCCCTGAGGCTCAGTCTCAACCTCTGTGACATGGGGGTTACGTAAGTTACCATGCATGAAGCCCAGGGGACCGCGCCCAACTGTAGGTAGACCTTTATGAAAGGCTGTGGACCACCCAGGAGGGAACCACTCCGCCTGGTTATAAACGCAAGCTGGACCTAGAAGTCGTTCGGTTTGTCTTGGGTTTGTCCTGGATTTGTCCCAGAGGCCTCCCAGGCGGATTTCAACACCGAAGCCCAGCCAGCATGAGGTCTGGGATTCCCAAGAGGGACACTTGGAAGATCACGGCCCACGTGGCTGTGCCCGTGTCTGGAAAGTTGGGTGGGAGGCTGCACCCCACCAAGGGTGCACAGCCGGGCCTCCGCCCCAGTGCGGGACAGCTGCCCACAAGGACACCGGAGCCCCTGGGGACACACTCGGCATGGTTCCCACAGCGGCACCGTCTTTTTCTCTGCCCCGGCCCAAGACAGGTGAGCGTGTGGGGGCCTGGAGTCAGAGAACCGCGTCCTGCTCTCAACCCCAGGGTTTCCGCTGACCTTGTGAAGGGACCTCAAGGAGGCTCTGCTCTCCGAGGAAAACAGGAGGCAGAGACAAAGGCCCCTGGGAATCCACTCAAAACACGGACACGCACAGTGAAAAAGCTTTTATTGAGTCTTTATCTTGAAAATTGAAACTAAAAGTTATATTTATTTTTAGCTTATCCTTTTTAATTTACGTGACCGTTGCAACTCTGCTAATTATTGGGACAAATCAAGAATAAATTACGAGTTGGCCTGATCACTCGGACACCTACTTTGGGCAAACCCACAGAAAACGCACTGTGGGGGACTTGCTGGGAGGGAAGGGGCTCAGGACCTGCCCGCACACCCGGCCCCGCTGCCCTCCGCCCACGGCGGCCCTCCCCGCAGGTCCAGAGCCCAGGGCTCCCTGTGCACCGTAAACCCGAGCACAGAAACAGGGACACAGACAGCTGGGTTCAGGGAGAGACGACAAAACCCACAGAATTCTCAGGAAACCAGGACAGAGGTGCAGAGTGAAGGAACCGTGAGCTCAGACTGGTTACCTGGGGGGTCCTTCCATCTTCCCAGAATGTCCCTGTTTGGGGCAGCTCCTCAAACTCCCCACAAGGCTGCTTTCATCCGGCCCTGTATACCATGCTGCTGGGTCCTGGCTGGGGGAGGGGGCTGGAGGAGTGGGGAAGGCAAGTCCTCAGCAAGATCTGAGGGCTTCAGAGACGAGAAACAACCAAACAGGAGTGACGGGCAACACTGGAATCAGGGGAGCAGCCAGGGTGTAGCCACTTCAGTCCTTCCTGCTCGATTATGGTGGACAGTGCTCACCCACAGGCTTGCGTTACCCCACAAACCAGCCCACCGGCCTGCCTGACCTGGACAGCCAAAGAGAATCACCGCCAGAGTTGCCCCAGGAACCGGGCATACTCTCTGGGAGGAGCCAGCTTCTCCCAGACCCCTGCCCACAAAGGGGTGAGAAGCTAGAAACAGTGCCAGGGGCCCCGCTGGGCTCTGGGTTTGAATCACACAATGATGACGTGGTCCGCATAGACCGGCCACCAGCTCAAACCTGGCCCAGACACGAGAGAAATACAGAAACACCAGACCCAGCTTTTGTCCATCCGATGTGTTCCCTCCTCTCTGGGAACGTAAAACAACCCAGACTCATCGAGCACTTCCACAGGCCTGTGCTCTGCCATCTCATTCAGGCCTCCCAACAACTCTGCGGCTCCGTGACGTGCATGACAAACAGGAGGCGTGGTGCGGCCCAGACTCCATCCCCCGCCCACTCACCTCGAAGCCCCCAAGGTAAGAGGCCAGGCCGAGCTGCCCTTCAGCCAGCTCGCCAGAAGCCGAGCACCTGGTGCCTAGAACAGTGTCTGGTGCCGTCTTTGACGCCGACACAAAATATCTAATGCCTCTAGTTAGCTGTGTGGACACTGCACAGCAACCTGAGCTACAGAAAAACCTGACAGTTAATTTCGGCGTCCTGAAACGTCTGCTGCCGTTCCGTGAGTACATCCAAACTCTGAGCTCGTGCAGGCAGGAACTCAGATCCTCACTTTGCGCCCCCAAAGCACCACTGCTCTCCTGCTCTGCATTTTAATTTGCGGTTGTGTGATTCACTGACTGACATCTGTCTTCCCCGTTAGGGTATGTGTTGCCCCGGCATCGTCTCTAGGACGGGCACACAGTGGATATCCTTGACTAAAGAGATAAACGACCAGCAAGGAGGTGGCCAGGAAGGCAGAGAGTGTGGGGGCACCTCCAGGAAGGAGACGCCCACGCCGACTGGGAACCCAGACCCTCAGAGGCTTCTCTCCGGTTTCCTGCCTCCTCCAGGGGCTCCGTGAGGGGCCAGGACAGGCGCCGCCCCTGGTTTGATGCCTTCGGCACAGACTTTACTCAGATCCTCAAAACATTCCTCAGTCATCTTAAACATGAAAATGTTGTCCTCGATAGAAGAAAATGCTGTGAAAAATTATGTTTTGCTTTTCAAATGAGCAAAGATCCCTTGAATCATGAAGGTAAATAAATCAGGGTAGAAGATCTCCAAATAATCGCATAAACTCCAATTTCCTGTTTTTATTTATTTATTTTTTTAATATTTTATTTATCTTTAGAGGGGACGGGAAGGAGAGAGGGAGAGAAATTTCAACGTATGGTTGCCTCCCATGTGTCCCCTGCTGGGAACTAGCCTGCAACCCAGGCATGTGCCCTGACTGGGAATCGAACCATGGTTGCTTGGTTCCCAGGCCCGTGCTCAATCCACTGAACTACGCCAGCCAGGGCTTCCAGTTTCCTGTTTTAACATAAACATCAAAATAACAAACTCAGGCACATATGGCAGGGAGGAGGAAATGCAGCTGATGCCATTGTAGTCTTTGGGAGCTGAAACCTAAATGACTAAATTGGCGGTTTATTAACAGGAAAATTATGCTAAGTAGCTTCATGTTGATGTCAAGAATTTTATGCAGCGAGTTATAGTGTGGTATCCTGAGCGCCTCATTTGCATTTTCTCATCGAGAGAGAACAATGGCTCCAAATGAGTGAAGCATGCTCGCGCCACATGCCCGAGAACATTTGCACAGGCAGAAAGGCAGATCTCGGCACTGGAGTGATTATGCCTTTTATGCATTCCGCTTCGGCCCAGACTTAGGGAAAAGGAAGCCGATTAGCCTCACAGAGGCTGGTAATGAAGGGACCTGAGGTCTTCGAGGTCTCAGGGGACAAGCGGCCACAGCCCACAGGACTCTGTTCCTCAGGGCTCCCCGGTCTGGCTTTCTCCATGGGAGCTGGGACGTGTTCCACAGATAAATGCACACCCACCCACATCACACAGAGGACGGCCTCGTGAAATTGGCCCTCGCCGTTCAGGAGGAGGCGTGGCGGGGAGACCCTTGCGCAGCCCTCCCGGCTCCACCCGGGCTGCTCTGCTCCCTGGGGTTCAGCTCCACCCAGGGGCACTGCCCATGGGTGTGTCCAACCAGTGTCCGGGGAAAACACAAATTTATTGTGCATCCACCTCGTCCTTCCTCCTCTGCTGGATGAGAAAGCAGAAGGAAGCATCATGCCAACTCTCTCAAGAGCTGACGAACTTGAGGAAACGATTCCTAGGCATGTGGGGTCATTAGAAACCATGTGACTGTAGGTAACCAAGTGCTGCATGCAGTTAAGCACACAAACGCACGTGCCCTTGACCATGGCCACAGACCAGGAATGGGTCACTGGAGGAAGTACCTCTTCACTGAGTGTCTAAAATTTTAGCTCATCCAGCAAGAAAATGGAGCGCCTTCCGAAATGGAAGGAACTGTGTGAGCTAAATATAGAGACCCGAGAGGGCATGGCGTCTGACGGAGACCGTCAGGAAGGCTTCGCTGCACCCGCGGCTCCCTCTTCCAAACCACCTGAGGCTGTCCGCAGAGACTTGCTCCCACTATAAACTTGGCCTCATCTACACTTCATGTGGCTGAGGCAATGCTTTGTGTTCACCAAGTGTCATCTCAGGTCCCTCCCTTTCTGGAGACACGGAAAACTCCTTCCCAGCCGCCCTGCAGTTAGCTGGGCCACGGGACGAGCTCTGTGCGAAAGGCAAACCTTTGTCATTTAGTCACGTAGAGCTTCAGGGGCCGTTTGTTACCCAGGCAGCATTACCTGCTTCATCTGGACTAACACATCAGATAAACCGATTGATTACTTGAACCCTGGCTTCAGGCTTTTACACGATCTCTCAAAAATATCTGTAAAGAACCCACACGGTGCCGGGCACTCCATGAAGCACTGGAAGACAGTAGTAAAGAACCAGAGTCTCTCCTTTCATGAGGCTTGTAGTCACGGGGAGAATAACCCCGAATAGGAACATTGACGGATCACAAAATTCAGCTCCATTTTCTTAAAGGGGGAGCTTTAGACAAAGCATTTCTCCAATTACTGGATTGGAGTAAGGTCTTCCAAACCAGTATCTCGTTTAGTCCAAATACCTATTTCTTGGCCAGCTGGCTTTTGGGCAAATCCCCTAGCTGGCCCCTGGAAGTCAGAACACGCCTTCAGCCAGGGGGAGCCTGGGCTCTGCTCTGCGGCCTGTAACTGGCTTTCTCTGAACCCCCTGTGAACAGCAAGCCCCAGGGGCTCATCCTCCCGGACAGCAATGCCGACCAGGCTGATGGAGTCCCACAGAGGCCTCAGAGCAAAGACACCCTCTGTCCTGCAGGGCAGTAACATTGCTCCTTCAGGGTGACAGAGGCGGATTTTTTTAATGTGCTTTGTACAATATCGTACTTTAATTAACTTTACCAAGGTAGAGCTTACAATAAAATATACCCACTTTAAACATACGTTTTGATGAATTGTGACAAATCTGTACACTCATGTAACCACCAACTAATGACCAAAACAGAGACAGTTTCCATCCGAGGGAAAAGTTCCCTCGTGCGCCATCACTCAATCCCACCAGCTCCAGGCAAGTGCTGGGCTGCTTTCTGTGACCACAGATTACACTGGTCTGTTCTAGAGTTGCAGTTAGATAAAACCACAGAATGTGTGTTCTTTAGTGTCTTGGCTTCTTTCTCTCAACACCTTGCCTTTGAGCATCTTCCACGTCATTACCTGTATCAGTAATTCATTCCTTTTCATTGCTGAATAGTATTCCATTGTATGGATGTACCACAATTTATTTATCTGTTCACCTAATGGACATTTGGATTGTTCCCAGCAGTAACTGTTATGAATAAAGCACTATGAACCTCCATGTACAAGTTTTAGGATGAACAGAACATGGTTTCATTTCTTGTGGGTGAATAGCAGTGGAGCTGATGGGTCTTCCTGTATTTGTAACTCTACCAAAAATGGCCAAACTCTGTTTTACAGAGTGGTTGTGTCACTATACACTCTCACCAGCAAGGTGCCAGGGCTCTTGCTGCTCCACCCCCTCTCCACCGAGTACTCTTTTAATCGCAGCCATTCACAAGTACGTGCCGTGGTAGCTCCTCGTGAGTTTTGTGTGTTTACCAGCCACTCAGATATCTGTGTGTGAAGTAGGCTCAAATCTGTTGCCCTTTTAAAAATTAGGTTGTTTGTGTTTGCATCGTTGATCTGGAAGTGTTCTTTATACATTCTGGATAAAAGATGTTTGCCAGAAATATATATTTTAAATGTTTTCCCTCAGTGCATGGCTCGACTTGCCATTTCATTAGCAGTATTTTTAAACGAGCAGAATACTTTAATTTTGATGAAACTAAATGTATATCTGTTTTATCTTTTTGTGTCCCGGAATTTTTGCGTATCCCAAAGTCATGAAGATTTTTTTCTTTTTCTTCCTAGACTGTGTTATAGTTCTAGCATTTATACTTCAGTTTATGACCCATTGTGAGTTCATTTTTGTGCACAACATGAGAAACATGTTGTGGATCATTTTTTGCCGTACGAGCATCCAGCTGTTCCAACACCGTTTATTGAAAACACTCTCATTTCTCCATCGAATTACCTTGGCATCTTTGTTGAAAATCAATCGACCGCATACGTGAGGGTCTATTCCTGGGCTTGATTCTGTTTGGTTGACCTCTGTCCACATTGAAGGCACTAGCCCACCATCCTGCGCACTGAGGTTTTAAAGTCTCGCACTCAGGCAGTGTAACTCCCCCAACCGTGTTCTTCTCATTTTAAATTGTTTTAACTATCCTAGGTCCTTTCCATCTTCCTGTGAAACCGAGAACGCCATCTTTAGAGGGTATTACACGGTGCAGTAAGTTTCACTGTGTTGACTATGCCAGAAAAGAAGCTCCAACTAGACTCAGGGATGAACACTTAGGTACAAGTTGGAGGTCGGTTAGCTCTGTGCAGTGAAGGGGAAAATGGCCTTTCACCGACAGGCCGTGTTCATCTGCCCGTAAATGACTGTGCTGCCCGGGGATGTGTTCTCCGGAAGCCCCTCACTCCTCAGATCTGAGGTGTATTTTGTTCAGGAGAGGAATAGCTTTCAAACACACACACAGTGCATTTAAACTGTTACTCGCAGAGGTGATCATCCTTCAAAGTTCTGCCTCTGCCTCGCTCTCGGCTTTTACCAAATCCTGGCTAGCAGCCTGGGGCTGCCAGGGGAGTCTTCCCGCTCTGGGAATGTCAGCCTGGGCCACACCCCGGCACTCACGGGACTGTGCATAGTAATGATGGAAACTACAATAGATGCAGAGACTGGAAAAGAGCAAAGCTTCAGGGGGGTCCAACCTTTCGGCGTCTCTGGGACATACTGAGGACGAGTTGTCTTGGGCCACACGTGCCATACACCAAGACACACAATCACAAGAAAATCTCATCGTGTTTTCCATAAATTCACAAGTTTGTGTTGGGCAGCAGGCACAGCCACCCTGGGCCGCAGGCGGGACGCCACTGCCAGGTCACTAATGGCGCCCTTCATGGTGTGGGGGAGAGGGCGTCCAGGTGTGTGAGACTGAGCTGTCCTCATGACCCCAACGCCACAGTCCGCCATTGGAAAGGGGCAGTTTACCTGGGGTCGGGCATCACGTGGACCTCTGTCTGTTGACATTGGGGAGACTCGGTTTGGGGAAAAGGGAGGATAGGACCCGGATTAGGAATCTCGTCAGGACCTGTGTCATTCTTGAGATAGAACTTTAAAACATAACAGGTGTCCTCCCCATCGCCTCTCTCCCCTGGTCCGTGTTCAGGAGCCCAGAGCCCAGAGGAAGCCAGCTCGGTATAATGTTATCATCGGACCGTCCTTGTGAATTTCACCTGCCCTGGAACACTGAGCGATCCTGTTCACTAACCCAGCGGTTTTTGGGGGTGGCTGGTATCATCTCCCCCATATGGAACTGGCAGCCTTCGGGGCTAATCAGCAGCCCCACGCCCAGGCCCGCCTCATCTACGTAGCCAAGAGGGAAGCCAGACCACAAAGCGGTGGTGTGACCCTACTCAGTCCTGCCACTCACCGAGACCGCACCTAGACCGCAGGTGTACCGGGCATCCACCCCAGAGCGCAGCGCAGCTGACACTGTCTGGAAACATTCTTTTCACCGGGTGAGCCTGGAGCTGGCAGCTCCCAATCTGCAGGGGAGGGCAGCTTCTCATCCGCATCCCTTACGGGAGCTGCGTGGCACCGCGGCACCGCAACCCTCTCCGAGGTTCCCTCGGGAAATGCAGTCGCTGTGGAAATTATCCCAGTTTCCTTTATGTCCACGAAGAAGCCAAAAGAAGCAGCAGAAGAATTTTTTGGTGGGGGGTTTTTTTTGTAGCTTGAGGGGCATTTCTTTCAGCTGGAGGATTTAACATATTTCAGTGTTGTGTGTGCTGAAAATAATGAAGGAATAGATTCAAGGGAGGCAGGGCAGTCGCCTCCGAATGGAGCTCTATGTACAAGAAGGGTCCCAGCTGAATAATACACCTTCAGCTTCAAAAACGAATGAAGGAATTCAATTTGTAAAACCGATCGGACTTCAAATATGGAAAATAAAGCCAGTTTGAACAATTCTTTCATTTACTCCCATCCTTGGCTGAATGAAACTAAGAAAGGCATATCACCACTTCGCATGCCAGACAAAGCACTGCTTCATCTACAAGCAGCTCCATTTGTCTAAGGCTGCAGCCTCCTATGTTAATGTTTGAGTTATTACCGAGCTGCAAATTGGAGCCAGTGGCGTGTCGGCGAGTCAACCATATATTCGAAAGCCTGGTGGCAGGTAGGGAACCATCACTTTATTCTCAATCACATCTTCACGTTATACAAACCACATCCCTCATCCAGAGCTAACTATGTCCCCGACAAAGAGAAGATGTGAAGACCCAGAGAGCCACCAACTTTCAGAAGTAGCAGGACAGAAAAATGAAACAAAAAGCTCCAACAGGCAGCAAACTTGGCAAGAACAAAAGGCATTTTCAAGACTACAAGGAGGCGTAGCTTGACCCTCGTGGAAGCTGAAATAGAGATGGCTACTTCCTGGGGGGGTTAAGAAATTGTAGCAGACAGATCAGAACATCAGTTTAAACTTAAAAGAAACAAAAGCCACGGTGACCTCCTTTTCCACCACTGAAGCCCTCGCCTTGCTGAGCTCCCTCCCCGCAGGAAATGTATCCGGTCCTCGTCCGAGGACATTGTCCACATGCCGCCCAGCTCTCCCGCCCCAGACAGATCTGGGGGGTCGGTCACCAGGTCTGGCTATGAACGGATAACCCCATGGAAGATCTCTTCAAGAAAGACCAGGATAGTCTTGCCCTATGAGGTCAGACTAGAGTAAGGAGGTCTTGTTAGGACCACCAAGGTGAAGACCCAGCCAGTGTCTTAGCTTCTAAGGTCAGGAAGAAGATTACAACACAGAACATAAGCTTCTCCCCGGATCTGGACCCTGGAACGATTTCGCACTAGTTGGAAAGGGCGGTTTGGTATGAAGCAGAGCCCACCTAGTTTCACACAATGGAAGTGAACCCTGGGAACATGGCACTGTGAGGCCGGAGGCTGGGATCAGGCAGAGGCTGCAGAGGTCAGGAGATTCCAGGACAGCACGATGGGAATCAAAAGGCCGGGGGCGCTTCCTGGCCTGGGGGAGCTCACCACAGCCTGCGAGTCCCCATCAGCAACTTCAGGTCTGGCAGGGAAGGGATGGAAAGGGAGAAGCATCAACAAACTATAGCCAAGTTTAGCTGGTCTTTTGTGCATGTTAAGAAAGAATGAAGAGGTGAAAGGGGGGCAAGGGGAGGGTAACAGCTGCCCCAGCTCTAGAATATTCTGTCCGTAGCCCGACCCAGAGCAAGGAAAGGGCCTGGGGAGGGGAGGACACTCCAGCCTGTTGAGCAGAGCTGGGCCTTGCGTCCACTTCACAGACCCACGTCATTCCCAGCCTGGGAGAGGCCATTTGAGAAAGACAATTGCATAAAAAGAGGGCTCGTCACTAGCACTTAGCAGATTATGAGTGTGTTCAGCCAACCACATGCGTAGCCAAATGGCCCTCGCTGCTCAAGGATCTTGGATAAGAGCACGTGGAGGCAGCTAGGATGCCCGGGAAACTGTACCTTCAATCGGATCAGCAGCCCCAAAAAACCTTCCCAGAAGGGACCCATACTAACTTATGACAGGGAGACTGGGGGCTGGGGTAGGGGAGGTACCCCCCTTTATTACTGGGAGTGGGCTCCATACTCCCTGAGACACCTGCAGACATTGAAGAACGAGACTAAAAAGATGGAATTAAAAATAGGATATGACTCCTCCTGAGTCCTCGAAGGAAAACACCTTTGTTAAAGAGACGTGGAATCAGCCTGCGTGAGGTACAACTGTCTTTAATGTGGGAAGTTTCCTCTTGGGAGTTACGACATGGTATGAATAACTCTGAGACAGAGCGGTCTGCAAGCAGACTGAACTACGAGAAATTTTAAAGGAAATGGAACTTTCTGCGTCTGTTCCTCCTTCATAAAAAGGGATAATATCACCATTAAGGCTTGCTGAGAGGACCACACAAATGATCCAGGCGAAGTTTTAGCACAGCATCTGGCACCTGGCCAGTGACCAGTAAGTTCATTGTCAGGGGTTTCATCACACACTCTTTTTAAAAATGTCTCCATCTAACACCACGCTACCATCTCACCCCTTTGCAAAAGGAAACAGCCCAGATCTGAATCTGGTTAGTGCACCCAACTTGAAGCCCAAGATCTCCGGTAACACTCATTTATCCCATCTCAATATTCTCCCACCTCCAGACTAAATGGTAAATTTATCCACCGCCAACACGCCCTACCAATAATGGGAGAAGGAAAAAGAAAAAGAAAGTTGCAAGGTGATATGATGCAGAAAGAAAGGAGATGCAGAGAGAGCCCTGCTCTTTGTGATCTCCCACCCCCCAATCCGGAGGAGTAGATGTCAGGTTCTCAGCACACCTGGCCCCGGACGTTAGAACAAGGAACCTCAGAAGCAGAGGGAACACCGCGAAGAACGCCAATGCTCCTGGCTCTCATTCTGTGCTCACCAACCTTCGGATGGTCAGAGCAGTTTCACGGCCTCCAACAGTTTCCAGGAGAGCAGCGTGATGTCCTGGCCATCTGGTCGACCCCTTGTCCTCTTACAACTAGCAAACTAACTTGTATAGTATAAAACTGAATAAAGTTAGTATAAGGTTAGCCCAACAGAAGCAGTCTTTTTTAGGACATAATTCTCCTTATGTAAGCAGACCGAGAGGCCCTGGGGCATGAGACTGAAAACCAGAGATTGAAGTGGTATGAGAAGGTATCGCCTTATTCATGTCTTCCTTCTAAGGCACTGGCCAGAGAGTTTCAAAGTGGAGAGAGAAGAGTTCAAGTCTCTCAACCATGCTCCCCTCGCCAAGACTCTCGATATTCCCCTTACACAAGATCATGCATTCATTCTTCCCACAAGATCTTCTTAAGCCCCTTCTCTGTGACAGGCTCTAGGGAGTTAAAGAAAGAGAGCTAGCCCTGGCTCAAGTGGCTCAGCTGGTTGGGCATCGTCCCACAAGGCAAAAGGTCACTGGTTCGATTCCCGGTCAGGGTACATACCTGGGTTGCAGGTTCAGTCCTCACTCAAGGAGCATATAAGAAACAAATCAGTTGATATTTCTCAATCACATCAATGTTTTACTCCCTCTTTCCCCCTCCGTCATCCTCTCTCTAAAAATAAATTTAAAAAGAAAAAAAGGAAGAGAGCTAAACCAAGAGTCAGGAGACCTGTCTTTTGTTTGAAGCTGTGTGACCCAGGGCAGCTCACTGTCCTCGGGGGCCACAGGCGCCACACCACACATGGAGGCGGGACAGCATGATCTGGCATGTCTTCTTCAGCTTGTATCACCCCCGGTTCGACACAAGTCGGGGGAACTCACATCCCAGGTGGTCGCTCCTCGCCAAGCCCCGCAAAGCTGTCGGACCCTTCTGGAGGGAGACATGGCCAGGCCCAGCCGGCTCATGAAAAACCGGAAGCTCCTGTGACGGCGGCAGACTAGCCGTCAGGAGGGGCACGAAAGTCAGCCGAAACATCTGAGCCTCCCGTTTACTTTGAGATTATTTTTAAATTTTATTTTGGCTGAAGAAACCAGCCCATCTGCCTGGCTTCTGGAGCAATTAGAGAACACAGGAGAACTTGAAAGGCAGAAAATGAAACAAACCAAAAAAAAAAAAAAGAGAGAGAGTGAGAAATGTGACCAAAATAGAGATGCTTAATGCCTTTGACGTGTTCCAGAGATGAAAAGAGACCTTGGGGACAGGCATACAGACTCTGGCCCACTTGGGACACTTCCAAGCCAGGGGACTGCTCTGACCCTGACCGGCTTGGGGCCTCCCGAGCAGTCTGGGGGAAGGGGATGGTTACCAGGCAGGAGAGCTTACCTGGTCTCCCTCTGCACTTACAGCCAGAGGGAGGGGGAAAGAGACCACAGACACCGTCGCCATGCTGCTCTGCGTGTCTGAGGATTGGGTGTGTGTGTGTGTGTGTGTGTAATCTTTGCATCTTTTTCACCCAGTCCTCAACTCCCCTCCCCTCTGACAGGTGTGAGTCTGTTCTCTGTTATCTGTGAGTCTGTTTCTATTTCATTTGTTAGTTTCTTTTGTTCATTAGATTCCACACATAAGTAAAGTCATACAGTATTTGTCTTTCTCTGACTGGCTTATTTGACTTAGCATGATGCTCCCCAGGTTCATGCATGCTGTCAAAAAAGGTAAGATTTCTTTCTTGTTTGTGACCGAGTAGTATCCCATTAGGTAAATGTACCATAGCTTTTGTATCCACTTATCTACTGATGGACCCTTGGGCTGCTTCCAAATCTTGCCTATTGCAAAAACGCTGCAATGAACACAGATAGAGGTGCATATATTCTATTGAATCAGTGTTTTGGGTTTCTTTGGATATAACCCCAAAGTGGAATCACTGGATCACAAAGCATTGGTCAACAAATCAACAAGCAGGTGCTGGCGAGGATGCAGAGAGAAGGGAAGCTTCGTGCGCTGTCGGTGGGAATGCAGACTGGCACTGCCGCTGTGCAAAGCAGTATAGAGTAACCTCAAAAAATTAACAGTGGAACAGCCTTATACTACCTTTGGAGAGTAGTAGAGAAAGAAATCAGGAAAGAGCATGGCCGGCAGGCAGCGGAGGCCCATGGAGCCGCAGAGCATCACCCGGAAGTGCTCGCTCAGAAAGAAAGCAGGAGCCTGCTTTTCTTCAAATCTGGTCTGAGATTTACTCTCCCCACAAAAAAAAGAGCACTTTCTAATTAACTCTAAAATTGAGGCCCCTTCCTCTTCCTCATTCTATGATTCTCTAAAGCTGCCCTAGCCCAGAAGCTGTTGCCAGAAGGCAGGAGAGACCCCTGCTCTGGCATTTTCTAATGAGCACCTATCACACCCACTGAGGGGGTGCCCAGTGATTCATGCACAGCCGACTCATCTGCTCCCCACAGGATCAGACCCAAGGGGGAATCCCCTGAGGCCAATCCAAGCCAGTGCCAGAGGAGCAAGATGTCTGCCGGCTGTTTGCAACCACCCAGGGCCCTCCTAGACCTGTTGACCAGTGTAAGAAGGAGGGACGCTGTGATAAGGACCACAGCCCAGGCCTGTGTACTGACCATTGCCAGAGCTACACCGCAGGCCCTGAGGAAAATGGCCCTGCAAAGGGGTTCACTCCATGGTCGGCAAGTCCTAGAGCCCTGGGCTGGGGAGGCATCAGGCAGAACCAGAGGGCTTTGTCTGGGCGTGTGTGGGGGGGGCATCTCTATTGCTCCCTACACACCTCTGGAGCCTGTCTGCTCCACGGCTTCTTTAATTTCCTTTCACATGCCTAGTTCAGTCCCAGGACCAGGTCTAGAAGCTTCTAGAAAGCCCACCCATCAGCGGGTTCTGCCCCCCACACGCACCCCCCAAAACTACTCTGTCACCAGCATGGCTCACCTCCCTCTGCACAGCCGCCTCCTGGGCTCCCCTTCTCACCCGCCTTGGATCGGCCACTCGCCCTTGCTGCCTGCCCAGCTCTGGAACCTGCACTTGCCCACGATGATGCCCTTTCCTTTCCTAAATGTCCAGGCCCCTGGGCAGCAGGAACAGTCTGCCCAGACCCACACTGCCCACTGTCCAGGGCATCTCTGTCCCCAGCTCTCTGTCCCCACCTGCAATCAGATACCCTGAAGGAGGAGCTCTCTGGGCTGGCTGGGCACAGCAGCCTGACCTAGACAGTTGACCACCAATGATGATGTCATTGGACTTCTCACTGTGCGTCACTGGTCCAGGATCAGCAAATGGCCCTTCACACCACACACAGCGTCTCCACGCTCAAGTCCTCATTGCATCCCTTCTTGGACAGGTCAAGTTCCAGGCTCTACCTGGGCACATGGAAAGTTCTCAGACATTGCTTGAATTAACAGACAAATGTGCAAATAAAGGATATGCATCCTCAAGGTCTTTTTCCCCAGGAAGTATATGTAGTTGGTATATATTTCTGAACTTTTGCATATTCGAAGCAGTCACTCTGTTGTCTTTACTCACACATAAAAAACAGCTTGGTTGGTTACAAAATTCTTAGATTCTACCTGTGTGCCCTAGTGGGTCACCTAGTTTTTCTAACTGCATGCTTACACAAAAGACTCTTCCCTTTGTCCTTGAAGTTCAAAGATGTTGCCAGACCTCCTGAACCTCCTGATCTTTTTTCTTTCTTTCTTTTCTTTTTCTGTCTTCTTTCTTCCTTCCGTCCCTCCTTCCTTTTCTTTCCTCTCTCTCTTTCTTTCTCTCTTTACCGTCCTTCCTTTCTTCCTTTTTCTTTCTCTTTTTTCCTTCACCAAAACACATGTGCATCCCCCCAAAACCTCTGCATGTTTAACCTGTGCTGCTCCCTCCCTGCCTCTGAGTCACGGTCTACTAACAAGGGTGTCGAGATTTCTTTCCAACTGCAGCAACAGAACGACCACCTGCATGTATAAGTCTATTTTGTCACAAGCAAATTGGGGTCTCTACATGCTAAAGAGGTCCTCTCACCTTCATCATGGGTGCACTTGGTTTTGACTGCCCCTCAGTCTGGCAGACCCTGAGTGTCAGAGAAGTATTTCTGGATGACCTGCTCCAACACACCTGAGGCAGAAAGAAGTGACCACTGCCAAAGCTGGCAGTCACCTCTCCAATGCCAGCTTCCTCTGGAGACTCTGAAAGGCAGGTCTTCAGTCCCTGGTGGTGGAAGTGCAGAGAAAGACAACTAGTGCGTACAGAATGGCTTGTCACCAACCCCCCACCCCTATCTCAGGTTTTAATACTGTCAGGTGACAAGGAAGCTGGAGGACAGGGAGCCGGTCATGCAGGGCCTTGTAGGCCGAGCCAAGGAGGCCCCTGGGGATGTGAGCTGTGTCTTTCGGAAAAAGGAGCCACGGAGGACCTGCTCAGTTGTATTCCAGAAAAATCTTTCTGTTCACAGTGTGGAAGACAAATTGGAGGAGGTAAGACTAAAGGCAAGAAGGCGTCTTAGGAGGCTGTTTTGGAGGCCAGGACACCGGTGTGCACTTTATTTCTAGCAGTGTTTCCACAACCCCGACCCCCCCTGCAGGCAGGTTCAGACCGCAGGCTCTGACCTGGGTGAGGGCGGCCACGGGTCATGTGCGACTCCCCCAGATCTTTCGGTCACAGTGCCTCTCGGCCTCCATCCAAACAACAGCAGGAGCAAAGAGAGATTGAAAGCAACAATCTTGTATCTGTGCACACGGAAAGAAGTAAACCGTATGAAACATGGATGCTTTGGTTATTTGTCGTTCAGACATTACCTGTGACCCTTCTCATCACTCACCAGTGACAGCATCACTGTCCAGATGAGAGAGGCCAGTGGGGTGTGAACCAGGTGAGTGCCAGTAGAGAGAGGAGAAGGGGAAAGACAGGGCAAGCTAAGGAAGTAGAGCCAAAGTCCTGGTCCTCCCGGTTTTGCTGACCAAGCCCTCAACTGCATGGGCAAGGTGCTGGGGTCCAGCCTGCAGCATGGCTCCCAGGGACCAGCGGGAGACAGGTTTCAGATAGGTTCCAGCCTTGACCATGTCAATCAAGGTGCGAGACGGATTCTGGGAGAAGCATCCCCCCAACACTAGAGATGTGTCAGCAGCACACATGGGGGGTTTACTGGGCAGGAAAAGCGGTGCCTTCCTAGGCCACGTCTGCAGCTCTCAGGGCTTGGAGTAACCAACCAGCCAGCTCTTCACCCGCCCCGGTCCACTGAGGAGGGACCTTCCATCAGCATCCTGGCCAGGCTGCCTGTCTCAGGGCTCCTGCCAGGCCAGACAGAAAGGGTCGCAGGGCTGCTCCTCCCAATGTGTCTCTCCACTCGTCTCGTCCCATCTCCTCTTCTCTCTCTCTCCACAACACGGTCCCGGAACAGAGACTTATTGGATTGCAGGCTGCCTAATTTGATTTCCTTGGAGTTTTCTCTCTAAAGAGATTAGTACTCTGAACTGTGAACTTACTGAAGTGTGCTTGTTCGTGTGTGTTTCCTTATAAGACAACGAACACTGCACATTGCAGACCCCGGCCCCCGCCTGTAGAGGGTGGGGGATGAGGGTGCAGTCTGAGCCCCCCTCTTCCCCCCGGGACCTCCTCGGGTCTGGCCAAGGCCATGACTGTGACCCCAGCACAACCATGGATCCCACGAACGAGCACCTGTGGACCCAACAGGCTCCCGGTTCCCTCCTCCGCCTGCCCGCTGCTCTCCCCTCGGCCGAGGTGGCGCAGGTGAAAGTGGCTGCTCTTCTGACTCACACAACTTACCTGCTTCTCCAACTGGCCCGTTGGGCTCTGGTGTCATTTTAGCACTGCGCCTTACCTGCCACCTCCTTCTTCTCAAAAAGGTAGTGCACTTGTTCCAGAAAGGAGAAAGTTCTCAGGAGGGCGGTGGAAGGAAGGGTTTTTGGTGGAAGGAGCAAGTAACCACAATGTGGGCAGCCAAGCACACCCCAGAAGTGCAAACACAGCCTCCTGCAGGAGTTGCAACACTGCAGCGGGCCCACAACTCCTGATAATGGAGCCCTGTGTCACTGAGGTGACGGAGCCTGACCTGGGGGCCCGAGGGTCTTACCCACACCTCCTCCTCACCCCTGTCTGGCTCTCATCCAGAACTTTGTGGGGTCCCTGGTGGGGAGCTGCTGCAGCCCCGGCGCACAGAGCAGTTGCTGCCATGGGTCTCAATGGGCCGGAGCTCACTGATTGACGGCCTTCAGCCCGCACCACCCCGCCCCGGGGAAGCTCTGCCCCTCAGAGCCACGGCTGCCGGGCAGCAGAGTGGCCGCCCTGCCGCCAACTGAGTGCCTGCAGTTTACACACCCACTGCCGACAGAGGCCTGGGGCTCCACTGGACTGGGTCTCTGAGAAGAGTTCACGTGCTTACCTTGCCCACCCAGAGGAGATGCAAAGAATTAATAAATACATAGAAGGAAAAGGCATAAATAGATGGGTGGATTTCCAAGAAGAGCGGAAATCATATGTTTGCATCTTTCTCCATCACTGAACCAGCCGTTCCATAATCCAACCTGGAACCTTTCCAAATTTCCAAGTGCCCAAAGGAAGGGGCCTGGCCTTCTGTAGGAAGAGCTCACATTCACTGAGCACCCACCATGGGCCAGGCACGGTGACCCTCGCAGACCCTCTGTGAGGGAGGCACAATCGTCGGCCCCATTTTACAAAGGAGGAAACTGAGGACTGGGGAGGTGAAGTAGTCGGCCAAAGGTAATTCACCTGGTAAGAAAAAGAACTGAGGTTTGGACCAGAACTTAAGTCCTTAAGTGCTAAACGATACCACCTTGGAAAGGTGGAAGAGAGTTTCAATCTGCTTATAGGAGGGACTGACGCATCTGCACACTCAGGGACGGGGAGGCATTCTCACCTGGAGACACGTCTTGAGGTCCTGCCTGACCTGTGCTAATGCATAACGCAACCCAGATCCATTTTGGTAATGCCTCAGTCTTGATACAGAGACACCCGTGACGGTCAAACTCATCCTCAGCCTGGCCCAGACGAGACAGCGTATGTCACCCCACTCCACCTCCCCTCAACCCAAGCCACCGCAGGCCACGCAATGTTCACCCACTGATTGAAATAATGCAATTAGGGAATATAGAAAATCTATTCCACATGGTGCCATCTGCATTCTCTTCCGACAGCTAATTTGATTGGCTCTCAGTGATCAATAAAGCACTCACACAGCGGCCATATAATTCACCTCAATTTTTCCTACAACATTTATAAGTGAAAAACACTCCCTGTCTAGCTTCAGCCAGTGACCCAGGGCCCAGTAGGGAGCCTCTAGGGGAAAAAAAAAACCCTCATGAAATGGCAGAGAACGCACTAAAGCGAGGCATGCTGAAGCTCCAACGCCAGTTCCCACCTCTGGACGGGAGTTCTCCTGGGCGCTTGCCCTCCCGTTCCCCAGCCTTTCCAACACTCCAGAGAAGCAGAAGGGGAGCCCAGTCTCAAAGAGATAGTAGGTCCCATGCAGTCTCCATCCAGGCAGAACCTGGGCCCTGGTATTTCCACCACACAGGAGGGTTTGCGGGTCAGTGTCTGGATGAATGGATGTGTGGGCAGGGTGGATGGGCAGGTACATGAAACAGCAGAGGAGAGAAAACGAGAAAGGGCTGGGGGAGGCAGAGAAGGGAGGCACTGGCATTGCTGGAAGGGATGGAGGAGAGCCCCCCATTAATCCCATGGCGATGACGCAGTCCTGGTCAGTGGTGCCCGTGCACCTCAGGTCAGAGTTCCCAGCAGCAAGAACTAACACAAGGATCTGGGTTCCACGTGCAAATATTCTCAGAAAGACTTGTGGGACTCAGCAAAATACTGTTGGGAGGCATGCAGGAGAGGACAGGTAGCCGGGGGTGGGGAAGCAAGGATGCTGCTACAGCTGGAGACTGGCTTCCTTCTGATACGGGGGGGCAGGCTCTGAGGGGCCACTGCCCCCTGAGGTCAGTCCTGCCTCGGGGCACGTGGGCTGGTCTTTCCTGCCTTCTTGTCTGCCGGTTACTGGCCCCAGGGGATGAGGAGGTAGCTCCCAGTTGACAGAGGACAATTCCTAGAGAACTCCCAGGGCACGGCAGCCAGGGTGGGAAGCACCGGCAGGAAAGGGTGTCAGGCCGGAGCACCCACTGCGTTGTGTAACAGACCACAGGAGCCAGGTGCCCGAGGAGGCCACAGAGGCCCTCCTTTGCGGGGGGGAGGGCTGAGGCTCAGGCTCACAGTGAAACTCAGGTACCCGAGCCCCTGTCTGCAGTGGCTTCAGGCGCTTCCTTTCCCCACGACCCACCAGCTGTCCCTTACAGAGCTGACCCAGGAAGGCGCAAAGAGTCATGGGTCCTCTCTCCCAGCCCTCGTGACTGGGGGTAGGTGCACTATATGGTTTAAGAAGGTGTACTGCATTTTTAAGAAGAAATGGCCCTGGTTGGTGTGGCTCAGTGGGTGGAGTGTAGACCTGCGAACCAAAGGATCGGCGTTTCGATCCCCAGTCAGGGCATGTGCCTGGGTTTTGAGCCAGGTCCCCCAGTAGGGGGTGTGCAAGAGGCGACCACACATTGATGTTTCTCTCCCTCTTTCTCCTTCCTGTCCCTTCTTTCTAAAAATAAATAAATAAAATCTTTATTAAAAAAGACTTGCACCTCTACATTCCCCAAGTCAGACTTGGCTTCTGACATCTTCGGAAGACTCCCTCACTTGTTGCTCTCCGTCTCCTGGAGCCGTCCCCTCTCTAGGACAAAGAGTTCTGTGTCGCGACAGACCACACATCATGAACCCGTTTCTGAACCCTGCAGAAGTGAAGTGTGCACGAGGCATAGTGGTCACACAGCCTTCTCACATGGGCGTGACTACCCCAGTGCCACGGACACCCGTACCGTCCCACCTCCTGCGCGCGGTGACAAAGCAGCTCACTGATGTGAACACGACACGGTCCATCATCCCGGTGCTCGGCCCAAATGATGCCGACGGGCCAGAAGGGCCGCCCTGCGGGGTGCGCTGAGCCAACAGACATCAGAGCTGGGCACGCCCACTGCCATCAGAAGCGCCACCTCATGCCCCTGGACTCCAGCTCTACAAAGCCTGATGGATCACAGACACTGGCCGAACACAACCATCAGCCATCCCGAGAGAAGAAAAATCAATGCACCCAAAAAGAAAGGGGACGTGATATATGAGGGAACAAAAGCTATTTTCCAGGTGGATGAGAGAGAACCCTACAGAAGTGGCAGGTGAGTGAAACCCGAGGGGAGCTGCTATCAAGCAGACTGTGGCAGCAACACAGGCCGGCACACGCCCAGCACCGGGCCCTCCTGTGAGGGCGCGCATGGTGCCTGGGTGACGAGCGTCCCTCGGCCCTCAGAAGGGCAGCTCTGAGGGGACAAACAGAAAGGACGTCATGATGGCGAAGCCAATGAAAGGCTCAACGAGCTCCTGACAATTCAGCCACTCCCTCCTCTGGGGACAGAGGGACCAAGGGACAGGGCTGGCTCTTCTGCTCTGACCTGTGAGCTCGGTACTGTCCCCGGAGGAGCGGCGCGCACACAGGAGTGGGGGACAGGGTGTCCAGGTGCAGTGCCTGCCTAAATGATGACAGGAACATGCAGGGTGGAGATCAGTGCCCCCGCAGGCTGAGCAGGGAGGCATCTCATCCGGACTCACCGTGATCCCATCGGAGATGTATTCCTGGACAGGATCTGTTTGCTGCTATTAGAGTCTCAGAAATTAGCAAAGAAAATATTTGCATATTCCCTTTATTTAGGAACAAAACAAGAGTCTATGAAAGGAATTATCTCTCCCAAGAAGAAATATACCGATGAGGGTGGCATGGCGGGGGGGGGGGGGGGGGACCCTCCTGCCTCCCAGGAGCAAAACAAATATCATGTCCAGCCCAGACTCAGGCCGTTCCTGGTTGTCTGAGTTGAAAATGACCGGAGAAGGCATGGAGTCCAAGCCCTCCATTTTCCTTGTGAGGAAGCAGAAACCCTAGGTCTCAGGGCAGCTTTGTGGCAAGAACAGGTGGAACCCAGGAATCTGGAGAGCCCTTCTATAGAAAGGCCAGAGGGTTGAGGAAAAGACTAAGACCCTTCGCTGGTGGGAAATCCTTACCCAACAATATTCAGAACATGGTGCATCTGGCACTCTACCTGTGGAGTCACAGACCCGAGTTCGAATGCTGCCTCCACAACCTAAGGCAAGTCTTTGTGACCTGAGGCAAGTCCCTTCTCTGTGCCTTGGTCTCCCCACCTGTACAAGGATTGATGATAATGCAAGATCACAGTCTCGGGGGTTTATGTAAGGGTGAAATAATGCAATTCATGGGAAGCGCTTAGCCTATTAAAGTCTTTTCAATCGAATGGTAAATTCCCAAATTAATGGTAGCTACTGACATTTATGAATCCAAGTTGTTGTTTTAATGATCTGTGAACTAGCAGGCAAAGATGGGGGTAAACTCAAGGCACATCCTTCATGAGACTAGTAAACATTTGTGTGCCTTCCTGTCCCCACGACAGCTCCTCGTTTCCATTTGGTTCCCTCCCGAGCTGACTGTGCACCCCAAGATTAGATCCTATGCACCAGTCCACCAGTGCTTCCTGTCCACCAGTGCTTTGCTCAGGAGCAGCCATGTGAACCCAGCCAATGTGATCTGGGTGAATCTCAGGGGCTGCGGGAAGGCTGAGGCAAAGACAGGTAGACGTGGACGAGGGAGCCGGTGGCCCCAAGAAGCACAGACGCCCAGCTGAGGCCCCTCAAGGAAGCCGTTGCAAAGGCAGTACAGAGCCATGGAGAGATTCGGGGTGCCTGGGGACATCATTGAGTTCCAGAGTCAGTCTTCACCTAAACTTGTGCCTAGACATTTCTATTAACTGAACCAGCAGATTTCTTTCATGGTTTAAGCCAGTTTGATTTTCTATTCTTTTTTTTTTTTTCCTGTCACTTGCAGTGCACAGATTTGTAATCATTATAATGATCTTAAATGTCAAAGCCCCATCTTCCCCCTTCTCTGACTTGGAACTTTCCGAAGCACAGTTGGAACTATGTCTTCTTAAGAACGAACAGCACGGGGCCTCCTGGCTCCTCTCGGCCCCCTGTCAGGACCATGATTCTGTGGTTCCCGGCCCTGTGTCAGGGACAAGCTCTGCTCCCGCTGCGTGACAAGTGCCTCACATAATCGAGGCTTTGCTCTTCTGAAGCCCCTGGCCCCCGCTGTGCTACAAGGTGCTACAGAGGAGACTGTCATCAGGCACCAAGACATCTCTGCCCGGGTCCTGGCCCGGCGCAGGGCGTGTGGGTAATTGACACTATGGAGCACAGGCAGCTGTAACTGAACTCCGCTCTTCGCTCCAACGGAAATCAAAGCCCTGGCTCCTCACTTTCTTCCCCGGGAGCCTGGCGTTACATGTTACACAGACAGGGACAAAAAGCCATATTAACTGCTTTACAAATTTCCCTCCATCTGTGCCCCCTTTCTACTGTCTGGGCTGAATGCAAGCACAGAACCAGGCCTGGGTGGGACCAAGATGTAGCCTTTCTGCTCATTGAAGTGTCGATGCATGTGGGAGCTCTAACGACTGCCCCAGTGGATTTTAAAGATTCCACTTGGGTTTCCATGGTAATTTCACAGAGCCAGCACTCAGTAAGTGTTTGTTAAATTGAATTCATTGAAGAGTAAAGTGAATTGGATGTGCCCATACCTGGACTCCATCGCCATAGAAAATGCCCTGGCCTGGGGAAGGGACAAGCGGGGAGCTGGAGACTGGGACATGTTATCAGCAAAGGGGGTCAAGGCTGTTTTGTTCCCAGGAATGAGAACAGGGCCTTATTCCTTCTTCCTCCATCATCTGTACCAGGAAGATGGTGTTCTATTTAAAACAAAAAGCCACAGGGTGGTTTAAGTAGAAAACAAAAACTCGATTTTAAAAAAAGACACTCCCTTCTGGCCCCTTGCTCCAGACCGGGGCTCTCGCTCCTCGGTGCAGGCAGAGCCCTTCCTCGCCAGCACCCCAGGGGCCCGCTGTGGATCAGCTTCCCTTTCGACTGGATGATCCGCATGCTTTGGCTTTATTGGAAAATGTTTTAAACCCAGATTAGAATTTAACAGGCAAAATTGCTGAATAAGAGCAAAAAGTGAAAAGTCACCAGCCCCAAGTGGGAATCGATGGCAGGCAAGTCAATAAACACATAAGAAGACAAGTTGTTGAGGCTCTTGGGGGAGCGGTTAAAAGTTGCAAATCCGAGTATAGTATATATTCGTACATAGATGGATGTGCCTTTAGCCAAAGACCTGAACAAACAAAAATGCCACCTTCCCCGAGTGGGCCGAGCCTGTGGCCACTAGGCTGCATGGCAAATAAGCCACGTCCTTGGCAGAGCCGTGAATTTAAACAGGGATGCCAGGGTTCCCTGCCCTTCGACCCTCAGGCTCATCAAACTCATCCACAGAAGGACATTGCTCGGGGCCAGAACTGCCTGGCAGATCCATCCACCAACCAATTCCCGTTCCATTTGCTCAAACTGCCGCTCGCCAGCTTTGTTAGAGCTACCAGCCATCATTTTGTCAATAGGTGCAACTCATTTCTGAGGTCAGATCGACCCCAGAACCAAGTTTTGAGTGACAGCATGACCCCTGGAGGGGTTCTGGGGGCCTTTCCTTTCGCGTCGCCTTCACATTATGACAGTTTCCCCACGACGGCAACACTACCTGCAGCTGGGGTTGAAGGGACAGTCAGTGATGTCAGGGTGCTGCTACACAGGCCTGGTATTTTACATTTAACACTCTGCTTTCAAAGTACAATTGGGTTTCAAAGCCTCGAAATAAGTGCTAATATATTAGGCCTAACGAGTTTTTTAGTGCCTGGAAAAGTCTGCCCAGTTGAGACGACCCCCAAACCCCGTTACCCTGGGCACACTCACAATGAGGCTGGTACTGGAGGCCCGCCTTGTCACTCCCATCTCACAGGACGAGCTCTGCAGGCCATGGGCGTGACATGCATGATGTGTCTGTCATTCTGAAGAGCATGTCAGTGAGCAAGCAGGCCTGAAAAATGGGTGTGGTTAGTGTTCTCTCTCTTTTTTCAACCACTTGAGACTACAAATGATAGTTCATGAAACTGCATGGCTCTGCCTTCCTTCGGACGGACATATGCAGACATCTATCAGTGTATTTCTTCTAAAGGAAAATCAGAAATTTGCAAAGAAAAAAAATGCATTTAATATCTGAAACATAAAATCAGTTTTGGCCCCTGAATCTGGGGAAATTGCTTTCCAAATAGAGTGACATTTTTCCCCAGGCAGAAAGAAAATAATTTCTGGCCCAAAAAGCTCAACAAATTGCTAGCAGTGACCAAATGAAACACCAATTCCAAGCTAAATGAACTAGAACCAGCATAGAAGGAAAACTGGTATTGCGAAAAGACATTGATAGTATGTAAAGAGCTGTGTTCTGTTTTTGCCATTTAGGTATAATAAAAATGACAAAACTAGCCACTGAGAATAACAATGGCAGATCACTGCCAACTGCTAAACTTCCTGGTTATGAGAATGGGAGCAGATGAACAAAGCCCCATCCCAGGCTCCCTGAGGGGCTTGGAGGAAATGCTCCAATAGCTCTTCCAGGCCACCAGGGGTGCTGTGAGGAGATAGGAGAAGCTTCTCCCTGGCCATAAAGCGCCCAGCAGAGAGGCTGTGGCTTGGCTGCTCCTGGTGGTGCTATGCTTTCTCTTGTTTGTATTGTCTAATGTGGACTCTGGCCCACGGTTGTGCTGTGGGGACTGGGAGCTCCTGCCGTCTGCAGCCGTGGGAGCAGAGAAGGCAGAGCCTAGAACTCAGGGGCGCAGGGTTAGGCCAAGGCACTCAATTTTTCACCCACATCATTCAAGAGGAGTATAATGTTCCCCTTCCAACTTCCTGTAGCTAGTTGTAAAAACTGAAGGGCTACCCCCAGAGAACCCCAAGCCAATGAGTCTATCAGAGCTGTGACACCTGGCAATTTAGCGACTCTTTACTACAGTGTTGATCGATCCTAATTGCAAGTCCCACGACACAAAGCAACCACGCTTAGCAACAACCTCCCGTCTGTGCGGAGACCTCTGGTTCTCCCCGAGTTGTGCTTCCAGTAAATTGCCTCAGCTCACCCACCTCCGCCAGATGTGCGAGTCCCATTCTCACTAATTTGAAAAAGCAGGTTAAGAGAGAATATGAACCTAGATGGATTACATAATCAGGCTCTAATAAGATCTGATGATTGGAGAATGAATCTGGGTTAATTTTCTTTTTGTTTTTATTAGCACCAAAAGAGCGCTGGGCCACAGGTGTGTGCCTCCTGGACAGTCTCCGCCCCTTCTCCCACCTCAGGCCCTGCCAGGGTCCTGTGGGCGGCTGGTGTGGTACTGAAGCTGCAGAACGGCTTCAGAAAAGTAATAGGTGGGAAGCCCTAAGGGCAGTCAAATAGCTGGGTATTCAGTTTTGAACCCCTAAATCCTGCCTCCAATCAACAGCTCCCTACCCGCTGTAGACGCTCTGGCAGGAATTTATGATAGAAGGTGAAAGGAAGTTTCTGAATTGCTAACCAGGGACTCTCATCCTCTCCCCAGGAGCTGCTGAAGGTATTCAGCAGACTGGCTCAGTGGAGGGGGCCTTGGCTCTGGCCAAAGGTACAGGGGTCAGACAAAAGAGTTTCTCCTTAAAACGGCCCAACCCCCCACTGCCACCCAGGCAGGCCTTCTGAAGCTGGGGCAACGGCGGCCTGCCGTGTGGCCAAAGGCAGAAGCGGGCAGGGAGAAAGAGTTAAAACTACCAGTGAGAGAGTTTTCCAGAGCAGCTCTCTTATAGTAGTCAGGGCTGGAGATACTAACGTGGGGCCTGGCGCAGAGCAGAGGAGGGAGGGGCGCAGAGCCAGCCTCCAGGGACGGCGGGTTTGGTGCCAGGACCAGGGCTTCGCGCCGGAGTGACAACAGAGGCGGAGGAATCTCTGGGAGTGAGTTGGCTGTGGGTGGATAATGGGTCAGAGAAGCTGACCTTGATCAGTGAGCACTGCCTGGCAGAGGCCGTGGGCTGGGCCCCAGGGTTCTTAAGGAACTCCATGACACTGTTGCACCGAGGGGCGGGGGCGGGGCCTTGGGAGTAGCAGCTACCAGCCCAGAAGCCTGAGTGCACCCAGTGACAGCAAGGCTGCTCTTCCCCAGAGGGACTCACAGGTGTAGGTCTGAGAGACCAGGCCCTGCTCCGAGACCAGCCTGGGGCTCCCCAGCCAGTGCTACCACCACACTGTTCTTTCCCACGACTGGGAAAATGTGCCCGCTGGGAAGACAGCCCCGAGAATAACAAATTGGCACCTCCGGGCACACTGGATGTCCGCCCCCACTGCTCCCTCAGCTGACACCTCTGAGCCCTGCACAGCCTGCTCCAGAGTCCAGCCGTTCAGGGAAACAATGGCCTTGGGCTGCAAGCAAAGGGCCGAGGCACCCACGGGACACTGGGGCCTGACAGTGAGTTCGGTTTGCGCTCCCCGTAGCCTCAGGTCCAGTGCAGGAGATAGAGCAGGGATCAGCGCCCCTTTCATTAGTGAGTGGCAGCGTGGGAGCCAGCCCCCAGTGTGTCTCTGGCAGGCCAGCTCTCCCCGCCCCCACTCCCCACCCATCCCCCCGCCCAGGACTGGCCATTCTTCTCAGCCTGGGGCTGGGTGGAAGTGTCCCAAGGCAAAGCATCGCATCATCCCCAAGTCGCCCTGATCCTTAGACACGACTTCAGTGGGGTTTAGGGCAGAAGGACTTAGGCCTGGTACCCTAACCGCTCAGGAAACATGAGGAAAATCCTTAACAAAGTTTATTTAAATATGTTCCACGGAGGGAAACAGGTCACAAAATCCTCTTCTCTTCGTGATTCCCCCTCCGGACCTTGCCCATCCCAGCCTGCAGGGGTTCGCTGCGCGGTGGGCGGGCTGGCTGGCTGAAGGTTGCTGGGAGCCGACCAGCTGTGTTGGGGCAGGGAGAGGGGAGACAGCGTCATGCTGGGGACCACAAAGCCAGCTGAGCCAAGTGAGTTTCTCACAAAGCAGTGCCAGGAGGAGACAGTACCGGGAATGCATGGGACCCAGAGGGACCCCACGAAATCCTCTTTTCTGGTAGGCCCCTGACCTACTAATTCCCTGAAAAAAAATCCAGGGCAGGTGCTTGCTCCACCAATTAGGAGTTCATAAAAGCCCAGAGTGCTGGGGAATTATGCAAGCGTTGGAGGAAGGTGCTTTTCTGAAGAATCATAGCACACTCTCTGTGCCCATTCCTCATGATGTCTGTCTGTGGACATGGCTGCCATCTCCTGAGGTGAAAGGAGAGGTTCTGCCCTGGCTGGTGTTTGGGCTACAAACCAAAGGGTTGCCAGTTCAATTCCCAGTCAGGGCACATGCCTGGATTGCAAGCGGGTCCCTAGGAGGGGGTGTGTGAGAGGCAGCCACACACTTAATACTTCTCTCCTTCTCTTTCTCCTGTCTCTAAAAATGAATAAATAATATCTCTTTAAGAAAAGAAAAGAGAGGTTCTGACTCCACCCAGTTTTCCCTCCCTCCCACTACGGTCCAGGCCCCCCTTCCATGTGGAGCCCCAAAAGGGGCCGGGCGGTTCAGCATTTGCAGGAAAATCCCGGGCGATGGCCGGGGAGCCCCTCTGGACCACCAGCTCTGGGTCACGGCCATGAGGCGGGAGAATGAGTCTCTGGAACGGGAGCCAGAACCCACCGTCCGAGGGCACCAAGCAGCCTGACCGCCTCCCTGTCCCAGGCCACTGTGAGGCCAACAGGCCTCTACGATGATTCTTCTACAGAAACATGCCCAAGGCGTGGGGCCCCGGCCTCACACAGCAAGCCTCTCTCCTGGCCGCCTCGCTGTTCGCCCTCGCCTCTGGGGTCCTGCAGGAGGCACTTCCTCCTCTGTCTCTGCGCCTGACGCTGAATCGGCCGATCCTTCTCTGCCAAGGTTAGAAGACCACAGCCCTCTCCCTGCCCACCGAGTATCCCCCGCCACCCAGGTCCCCACCCAGCCACACCTCGCTTTTACCGTAGACCACAGCGTGGATGTCTCCGCCCTCTCTGTCCCCCCAGCTCCCCACTTACCAAGGCCTTTCCAATCCTTTGCCTCCCCCTGTGCACCCACCTCTCCATGAAGCTCTCAGGGGTCTCTCTCTCTCTCTCTCAGCGCTCCTGCCTGCCACTCACACCTGTCCTGGAGGCCCTCACCTGAAAGCTCTCTCCTCAGACCACAGGAAGGCCCCCAGGAGCAGGACTCCCTGAGACCTCTGCAGCCCGCAGGCTGAGAACCAGGCACTCTGGAAGACCTCCATCTGACAGAAGGCGGTTCGTGCTCATCAAAGGCAACACTGAGCATGTTTCAGAATCATTTATCATTCTAGGCGCCTAGTTATCAACACCCCATCTTGTAAATATATTCCTCTGGGAGCGAGGAGTGTTTCTGTTCGCTATCGAAGGAAATTGTGAAATACGCGCGTTCAATGGCACAGTTGTCAAATCTGGCTTTGGAGTACCCTGTATCGCAGGAATTAAATGTTTTCTTCATCCAGCCATATTGAGCAGCCGGGATTGCCACGGCTGGTCATTAGAGAGACAGATGCTCGCACGTTCCGGGGGCGGCTGCAGCGCGAGGCGCAAGCTCCCGTGGCGGATGGAGGGGGCGGGGCGAGGATAATCATAAACAAACTGGAATCACTGACTGTCTGAGAGGTGTCAGGCCAAATAGACCGCTCCCGGAATAAACAGTCCTTTCACAAAATGCTTCTGGGACATGCAACCACCATTTATTTCCTCCTCCTCCGCCCAAAGCTGTCAGTGAGAGGAACCAAGACCGCCGCTCCTGTGAAAGCTCAGAGGCGCCCGTGGGTTTTAGAATCTTCATCCCGCAAGTCTGGCGGGTCCGTTGCTAATGGAATCAAACAAAGGAAGACGCACTGGGGGGTCAGCGATTCAGACTTTCTGTGCGTCTTGTCTGCTAATGGAGGCTGGGGCCTGGGGAGGCAGCGGTTGCCAGAAGGTGGGTGTGTCTCCCAGGCACCCTCCCTGGAGGGTCAGCCATCTGAGATGCTAAGCCAAGGAGAAGTCCATGAGGTCCCCAGAGAGGACGACCGGCAAAGAGGCCCGGTTTGGCTTGCCTTTGCCCAACCTGCTGAAAACGCTCTATCCACACCGGGTCCTGGGCTCTGGGGCCTCCTTGGGGTGGAGTATTAAAAGGAGTATCTTCAGCTTCAAAGGGCAAAGTCATCACCTTATGATTAACCCAACATCCAGGTGGCCCTCAGCCAGACTGCTGGGGACAGGGGAAGGTCGGCGAAGGCAGAGGCCCTCCGGCTGACCCTCCAGGTTTTCCCAGCCACCACCCGCCACATTCCCTCTCACAACAGACTTGCCCTCCCAGCATTAGTGCAAACTGTCCAAGCTGCACAGTTTGGAAAGTCCTCTTGCCTTGCATATGTAACTGTAACCGCTTGTCACTGTTCAGAGGTTGTGGGGGACAGCGGGGTTTGAGGGTCAGTGCGGCCAGCACAGGTGCCCCAGAATCCCACGTGGAGGATCGCTGCCCCAGCCTGTTACCAGCCAGTCAGCTTCCTCTGTCTAATTAGGTCAAGTGCGCAGTTATGTTCTCGTGCTCTGAGCCCTTTCTTTGTGTAAATGTGGATTTTCAAGAAAGAAAGGAAAAAACAAGACCTCTCTCTTGTTCTCGTACTATTATGATGGTTGCTATGAAATAGCCCCTGTAAAAGAGCGCTGTGCTACAGGGAAGAAGCATTCCTTCTATAATCGGAAAAAGTAAATATCGAACAGCAACACAAAGAAAAAGCCTTTTCCCCGGTCATTTCAGGACCTGAAAGGCCTCCACGCATTATTCACCATGGAAGCCAAAAAGGTAGCTGGTGTGTGTTCCCAGCCCACAAACCAAAGAGGCAGCCCCTCCTCCACTCCCTGCTCAGCACCCACAGGAAGGGGCCAGGGGCACGGCGGTCCCACTCTGCTCCTTCCGATGGGGAAATTAGACCCTGCAAGAAACACAAGGCTCCGGAAGGGGCAGGAGGCAACTGCTGGACATGGTCGCTTCTAGCCAGTGAGGTAACAGTCCCCATTGCCAGGACATTTCCTCCCAATTTCTTTGAAACAAAGGACATCCGAGCGTCCGCACCTCTGGCAACTCACACTGCCCGGCTTCCGCCGTCAAACCTGCTGCTTGTTGAGCTAGGAAGATCCAAAGACCCTGGTCCAGGTGCTGCGCCAAGCTGAGTGACGATCACCAGCAGGGGTTGTTGGCAAAGGCGGGGCTGTTCTGGCCCCCTGTGCTGTTCGGTGCCAACTCAACCCTGGACTCGTCCTCCTCCCCATGAGCCTTTGTCTCCACACTTGGGCTGTGTGTGTGTGTGTGTGTGTGTATTGATAAGACGGGTCGGCACCAAATATTCTGTGAGCATAACCAACAACTCTGCACGCCAAAGAGCATCTGGCAGTGAGTGGTTATCTGCTGAGCACCCAGTGGTTCAAACTGTGGGTTTGGGATTTAGACAAACCTGGGTTCCAACCCCAGTCATGCCCCTTCACTGCCCTGAGCTACCATCCCCACCACTGTGAGATGGGGTAAGACAGGAGAACTCGGCGAGGTGAAGGGCCAGCACCGCGGCTGGGCAAACACAGCGCTCTGCAGAGGATGGGGGAGCACAGGCAGGGCGCCCCTCTGCTCACGCTGCCCTGAGCATATCCCGGCCGCACCACCTGCTGCCGGCAGAGCAGGCGACACGGACCCAGCACACAGAGTGATCCGAGTCGGGCAGAAGAATCAGGCCCACGATTCAATCACCTGGGGCTTCTCACAGTCCCCCCGTCATGTTGTAATAAATTAGTGAAGAAATACACAGAAACGATTGATCTTTGACCCTGGTCCTAATGAATTTTCTTAGAAGAAATAATCTTCTCAAAATAGAACTGATAATGATAAGAATTTCACACTGTATGATTTGTTAGGGATTATAAATGTAATTGTCTTGATGAAATTCAGATCTGTAAATATTTGCCCAGGAAAATTGGATTTGATAGAAACAACGGCCACAGAAGAGAATCCTCAGTGTCAGATGTTACAAGGGATACAACTTGATAGATGTGTTCAATTCTTCCTGTACGGTTCATATAAAACAGAATTAAATTCTTGGAAAATAATTTTAGTAACATTAAAATAAAAGTAAAAAGTGTCAGAAACAGGCTTACTAGACAAGGTAGTAAACTGACTGAGGCGTTAAACTGACTGAAAGGACTCACTCTAAAAACTCGTTGCATCTGAGGTCATTAATAGGGAGGAGGTCCTCAGGTCAAGGTCAAAGCACACATGTCAGCAGCCAGGCCCACACTCTGGGGGCAAAATACCCAGTGCCCACTAGAGCGCAGTACCCTGACCCCAGGGGAACTCAGGCATCTGTGCGGACGCAGCCTGGTTGGTTTTGCTCCAACTCCAGAGCCTACCATGTAAGACAGCTGTGCCTGGGCACCTTCCCCTCACCTGCCAGTCAAACCAGGTGACTTCTCCAAACTGGGTTCCTTTGCTCACACCGTCCCGCTCCCTGGAAGGTAATTCCATACACTGCTTCCCACCTTTCCTTCAATACACAGCTTCAGCCCTGGCTGGTGTGGCTCAGTGGATTGACCACTGGCCTGTGAAATGAAGCGTCACCGGTTTGATTCCCAGTCAGGGCACATACCTGGGTTGCAGGCCAGGTCCCCAGTAGGGGGCACGCAAGAGGCAACCACACATTGATGTGTCTTTCCCTCTCTTTCTCCCTCCCTTCTCCTCTCTCTATAAATCTTTTTTTTTAAAGACTCAGCTTCAGCTCCTTCTTACTGCCACCATGCAGGGACATGGGACACGGAAGCTGCAGCCCCATCAAGTCTAGGATTTGTCTCCCACCCTCGGGCACTCGGCCAGGGCAATCTCCACCTCGGGTGATGGGCAGAGGCTGTCTGCCTCTTGCTTCCCCCATGCACTCTGTTTTTTTCCTAAAATCTCATCCCACACCACAGGCTCGGGCTTTCAGAGAACCAAGCCCGAGAAGTCACGCAGGCCACTTCAGCCTGCAGGCTGGCCACCTGCTCCACGGAGGCAACGAAGCCCCAGGCCTGCTACCTGCATGAATAGGAAGAATGGGGAGGGGGAGGGGAGTCCAGAAAAATGAATAGCCCAAAATATGACTCAGCCCACGGGCAATACTTGTTCAGCTGTGATGGCTTGACGTGTTAGCAAAGCTGAGCCACAGCAAAGCTGAGCCACAGTGAGTGGTATTTCATCCGCTGGCCTCCAGATCCAAGCCACCCCAGAAAACGGGACAGCGTGGCTGGCTCCAGGCAGAGGGGTGCAGAGGGGTGACCCTCGGGCTTCGCACAGTGGAAACTCCTCGCACAGCCGCCACCTTCAGTTAGAGCTGAGCCATAATTGATCACCGCAGCAAATCAATGTGAGGTCCCTTCCAAATTTCTGTACAAACTGACTTCATCATGAAATATGAGCTTGTGAAGTTTCTCATTTTGCACTATTCTGACATTTCTTGCAATGTGATTAAAACATAATAAGATCAAGTAGAAAATACTATTTGCTCAATCACCTCCAAACCTGACACAGTCAATAGTCCAATTCCATCTAGGAGGAAAAGTCATTTTCAAGACTCCATAAAGAAGCCTACATTTAAATTTCATGTTCTTTGCTGTTACTGTGAAAAATTACATGTTTTAAATATAGGACAAATACAGGGCTGGCCAATTCTTGTTATAATAAATTTTATTCCAACGTCCTTGGTAAATAAAATCACTGAGACCTAGCCAATGAATGGCTGCTTCAAGGTTCACTCAATAATACATAATTCCAGTCCAAATAATAATTTGCTCAATTTCTTTGAAGTCTAATTCAAGCCCCATTTCCCCTGAGAAAGCCCAGATCCCCAAAATCATTTCCTTCTTACAGACTTCTGAGAACATATACGGCCTTAAAGTGCACCCTGGAAGTTAGTTCTGTGGGCCTTGTCCTTCCCAGCTTGGCGGGGGGGCTCCTCAAGGTCAAGGGATGTTCCCCTCCTTTAACAGCATCCTGCAAGCCTGGATTGCTGGGTACCCAGCCAAGTGTTAGGGAGCCTGCAGGCGCTTGACATCTATTTCCTGACCAAAAGAGCCTGTAATGGTGACATTTAACCCATGGCGGGCTTTCTAGCCATTCATCTGCTTGCTACCAGTCCGCCTCCACCATCGTAGTGATGACGTTGTGTTAGCCTCCAAGACCTCAATATACAGCATAATTTTACACGTTGTCAGCTGCACCTATTAGTTTTCTTACTGTCAGAGACGGTTAAGGGGGCCTTTGAGGAAACGTCTGAGGGTTTGTAAAATGAAAGCCTGTTTGTCTGGTTTCCCCTGACATACAGGCTTAGAAACTTTCATTTTAAGTGGCACTAAGCCTTGTGGGTAATTGACTCCAGGAGCTAAGAACACAACTTAGGAGCGATTGTTTTCTCAATTCATTGGTAGTTCCCAAGCCACAGAGCATTGGAAGAGTAAACCTAAATTTTCAGGTTGAATTCTTCCAGATCTAGACCATCCCCAACTCCCAACAAACTACAGGCTGGACTTAAGTGCCCCCGAAATGCAAAGAGGGGCCTCTCTGCATTTGCAAGGGACCCGTGATGGTTGGGTTGAAGAGATGTCTGGCACGAATCAGCTTCTAGCATCCAACCTCCAACAAAAAGGGTATCTAAGAAAACCTCAGCCCCAAATTTCCATTTCTACCTGCTTTTGGCTCTCGCTCCACAACACAAAACTATAAAGTTGAATTATTGACTTCCAAGATTGAGAGGATTGTGAGAAACCAACATGTCCTGTGTGTTAGTTAGAAAGTACTCACTGCGAGAATCAAAACAGCCGACTCAAACCGACGTGAACAGTACAGGGGATTTACTGTCTTACATGTCCAGAAAGTCCAGCTCCATTTTCGGTGTGTGAATGTGATCCTCTCTGCTCTGCTGCCCTTCATACATTAATTCTGTCTTCAAATCAGCTTCCCTCATAGTCACAAAATAGCTGCCAATAACAACCAGAGCTCCATGCTTCACCTTTCACAGCCAGAGGGAGAGTACCATTTCTCAGGCCACTAAAGCTTTGTTCTGATTGGACCATTTCCCCATCAATCCATCCAGCAAGGGGCTGAGTGGGATTTCCCTGACTGACTCAGACCAATCAGGGCCACTCAACCACCAGTCTGCTAGACCTAGGGGAGCATGAGGCAGGGCAATCATAATGTCCATTTCCTCTGGCTTCCGAGCAGGAGAGCATGAAACCACCAACCCAAAGGTACCTCATCTATTCCTGAAAGTTCCGCTCTCTCCATTGAAAATGGCCCCAGGATTCAGGAACACTATTTGCAGTGCCATTCAATCTAAACCAAACCCCAGGGGTCCTGGGATGCTGAGAATCGCTCATCTCCCTTCCAAGACTCCAACTCAGGAACTTGCAGCCTCTCCGTACATCAATTCCTCTGTTAGCTGGAATGCGTCCAGACCTCTTGGTTGGGTCACTGGCCATGTCTGCTTGCTCTGCTGTTGAGAGTGGGCTAAGCCAGTGTGGCTCGGCTCAGCATCTTAGAATTAATTAAGTGGCTCTAGTAACTGACTTATTCTCTACATAAAGCCAGATCATCAGCTCAGGGCACAGAGGGAGCACTAGCTCCTCCTTCCTTGACTTCCTTGACCAATGACTCTCTTTCCACATCCGTCTGAATAACTGATGAGTCTCTCATGAGAGGACACACCCTCTGAGCCTCCTGCATGCAGTCCTGGGCTCCCATGTATCCCCAGGCAGCCCTTGCTCACCAGGAACATCTGCTTAGTGAGCTGACCACAGGGCCTGGTCGCACAGACCAGGACCCCAGGCCAGAGAACCCTGACAGCATGTTCAACTGGGCCCCTGTCTCCCCAAGTGCCTTCTGCCTCCTGCATTTTATAGTTTATAAAACCCGGTCAGAACTCCTCCCATCTGCCCCCAGCTAACCTGGGAAAAATAAAATCAGACACTGCTAACCCTTCTACAGAGAGACTGAAACCCAGCGGGGGAAGCAGGTAATGCAAGGTGTGTGTGCCCAGAGCCTGAGTCAGGCCCCGAGACAGGCCCTCTGACCCTTGGTCCAGTGCGTCCACCTCAGCGGACTCCTTCTTCAGTGCCCTGGCAGTGCTCCAGGACACGAGAACGTGGCCTCAGCCTGGCTCACGCTCTGCTCACCAGCCGGAGCTCAAAGCAGCCCAAAGCAGCTGCTTCCCGCAACAGCAGCCTCATCAGCGCTTTGCCTGCCAGCAACCACGGCTGGCCAGAGCTCAAGCCCTCCCCAGGCTCAGAGGTGACTGCTCCGAGAGAGCGCGCCTCAGAAAATCCTATTTGTCTTTCTCTTACAGTCTTTGCTCTGGTTATTGCTTTGAGATTTCTTTTGCAGTGACTTAGGTCTTTGATTTGCACTTCGGATCTTTGGTGAATACAGCTTTTTCCACCTTCCTCTGTGCCCAGCTCCCAGCCCAGCCTTCCTGGAAAACCAAAGTAGCCTCTTTGCTTTGAGGGGGTGCAGGGGCAGAGTGCCCTGGGATCAGAGCAGCCCAGGTTCAACTTCTGCTGCTACCATTTTATTCATTCCCTTATTGAATCATTCAACCCACAAACCCACATTCAGCAACAGCTAATGCCAGGCTCTGCTGCAGCAGCTGGGACCCTGCAGAGCTCAAGCCAAAGGATTCACCTTCGCAAACCATCTTCTCTCCTGAGCCCACGCCACAGGCAGGCCTTTCAGGGTCCCAAATCTTTTGCAAATCCAAAGAAAGCCCTAGACTCTCTCCCCAAAAGAATGCACATAAGCAAAGACATGAAACACTAGATGCCTTTTCAGAGGGCTGGGGGGTCCCTCACGCCCACAGGTAGACTGCTGGGAGGCTAAGAACACCTGGTTAGGAACATCTGAGCAAAGACAAAGCTGATGCAAGGCCCCGTCCAGTGGACAGAGCTCACTGAGGGGTCTGGAGAAGGCCTTCAATGGATCACACTCACATTCAACCCAAACCCTCAGATCTCGACTTTCCTGCATTCCAAAGACAGTTTCTTACAGGTGAGCTTAAGATGAAAAACTAGGAGAAATCTACATTCCGGAGAGTGAACTAACTGCCCTGTGGGATTTGGGGGTAGAACACCTCATCAGACTTGCAGATGATCTCTCCCGCACGTATGTGGGGGAGCAGTCCGCTCCAGGTGAGCGTGAATATGCCGTGGTCTGTGCGTTCCCTGTGCTCCCCGAAAGTTAGACCGAATCAAAACCTTGCAAATAAAACCACTTCAAATGCACCAAGGGAGCTCACTGCTTTACAGAAGCTGGCGATGAATTCTTTTGCAAACCGAGAGAAACTTTGGAATGTGCAAATTAGTTCCCCTCTTTGTCAGAGTGGATTTCTACCAAATGGGTAACTGCAAGCATGGACTGCCAGAGGGGGCAGGGCGATCTAAGGCAGAAGGTTTCTGCTTATCTGTATCCATGCCTCTGAGAAGGGTTTTTATAGAAACTGTCATTTTTTATTATCTACAGTAAGACCCAAGTAACCAGTGCATGACTAACCCCTTTGAGGTGAAGAGGACACTGAGGGACCTAATTCATCATGAAGTCATCTGCGATGGGGGATGGTGCCAGGCAGGGCTCTAACACTCAGGAGACTCCGAGTCCAAAACGGCAGTGGGCATGAGGCGCATTAAAACACTAATTCAGAAAGACATATGTGTCTCTATGTTCAGTGAGCATTACTTACAATAGCCAGATATGGAAGCAACCTAGGTGTCCATCGACGGACGAATGGTTAAAGACATGTGTGTACACACATACCCATGCACACACAATGGAATATTACTCGGCCATAAAAAAGAATGAAACCTTGCCATTTGTGACAATACAGATGGACCCAGAGGGCATTATGCAAACTGAAATAAGTCAGTCAGAGAAAGAAAAATCGTGTATGGTTTCACTTACATGTGGAATCCAGGGGGGGAAAGAGCAGACAAAACAAATCAGACTCATAGAAACAGAGATCAAACTGATGATGGTTGCCAGAGCAGGGGGGGGTGAAAAAGGTAAGAGGGATACAGTCAATAAAATTGTGATGTTTCCACGGTGACAGATGGTTACTCAGCTTAGTGTGGTGACCACACTGTAAGGCACATAAATGTCTATTCACCGTACTGTGTCCCTCAAACGAACATAATATTGTATATCAACTATAATTCATTTTTTTGTTGAAACCCAGCTCTGGGTTGCAGGTACCTCATCAGCCACTGACCGGCCGTGACCTCTGGCTGCCGTGGGGGCCTGTGCCATGCAGAGGCCATGGGAATCAGCCGTGGCGGAGACTTAGGAGAGACAGAGAGTCATCAGTGGGACGGCCCCCGACAGGCAGGGAGGTGGGCGACTTGCACGAAGGAGGGAGGGAGGGAGGCGGTGAGAACCAGAGAAGGGCTGGAAGCAAACGTGGCAGGAAGACGTGAAGGGCGGGGGCCTGTTGGGAGGTTAACATGGAGCCCGTTTCCAAAGTAAAAGCAGAAATAAGATGATGCCATTACACAGAAAATTCAATCAGGAGGGGCAGCCATTTACGAAGGAAGAGCCAGCTGACCTCCTGCTGAAATTAAAATTGCAATCGAGTGGGGAGCAGCCATGCAGAGCGGGAGCAAGGGCGGCACAGGCCAGGGCACGACCCTCCCTGGTGCCCAGCCCAGCACCACGGTCTGCACTGTGCTCAGCCCATCCCCACCTCCCAGGAATGCCCCCCCCCCCCGCCGGAAAGCGGACCCATTGGAAGGCGCATTCTGCCACACACAGGGGCTGGGCATGTAGCACATGCTCCGTGAGTGCTGGTTGGATGGGCCGCGGCACAGACACCAACCCACAACCTGTGTTAATACTGCCTGGAAATAAGAACCTTTTTTACACTTTAAAGGGTTTTTAAAAGGGGGATGAGGAAGAGAACATGTAACAAACCCTACGTGTCCCAGGAAGCCTGCACTATTCGCTATCTCACCTTGAACAGAAAAAGTTGGCTGATCCCTGAGCTAGTAAGGGCTTAACAGTGAGCATTGGGAAAGAAAGACTCACCCTTGTGCTGTTCTACCCCCTCAGGCACTGTGACTAATGCATGGTTGCTGTCTCAATCTCCTGGTTGCCTGACGACCTTTAACAGACCCTCTTGGCTTTTGGTCTAGAGGGCAGCTTGGAGGAGGAGATTCAACCGCCTTCAGAGAAAGCACGCAGGGCCCTGTGCCACTGGGTCTCAGAAAGGGCATCTTGGCAAAGTGGCTATAAGGGTCGCCCTGATTTGGGGGAATCAAGGAGGTCAATTCAACAAACTGTGGGAGGTGCAACTGCTGAGCTTCAGACTGGGTGCCGCAGGGAATAAACACATTTTTAAAATACATCGTTTCTACAGAGAAGACGGAAGGTGGGGTGCAAGTCCTCGGGAAGGCTGCCTTGCTGGCAGGCGTCCAGAGGGCAGGGACGGGCCACAGCCTAGGTGGAGGAGCCGGCTGAGCGAAAGCACAAGGACAGGCAGGACCAGGAGATGGCCAGGGAGAGGCAGAGCCTCCAGGGGGAGGTGGGGAGAGTAGGGAAAGGTTAGCTGGTGACTTAATTTGAGTCCCCAGCAGCAGCGCCTGACCTGAGTGGAAGGAGCAGAGTTGGGAAGAGGCCCCGGGAAGCACAGCCCTGAGGGCTGCTGGAAGTCGGCCCCACTGGCAACCCCAGGGTGCAAGGCAGAATGTACATCTCAGATGTACATCACCCTGCTCAAGGGATGAGGGGGCTGGGGCATCGACACATCACCCCCTCCATAAAAAAGTCCCCAGTGAGGATCACTCTGGGGACTGCGAGAGGATGATGGGCACTTCTGACTGATGTGTCCAAGGTGGCATTTGCACATCCATGCAGTGGGCTGTGAGAGGTGGGGCACAGGTACAAGCAGGCACAGGTGGGCCTGCGTGCACTGCTGTGGTGGTGAGACCTGGGGGTGCGAGCAGAGCAGCACCGCACCTGCCGTAGCTGGGTCCTGACTGTGGACAGTGCTGAGCGGGTCTACGCTGGCATCTCTCAGTCTACAGGGAAAAGGGGCAAACAAAGCTTAGAAGCCTGGAAGTAGCAGGACCACAATTTAGAAGGTGATTCAAGAGACAAGTGAGTTAAAAGGTACATGGAAGGGTTTTATAACCTGCTGGGGTGGGGGGGTCGATCACAGGGCCAGAACCAGGCCGTGACACTGGGGGTGGAGAGATGGGGACACACACACTCACAGTGATGCCCTAGAGGCCAACCACAGCCACCCCAAGGTTCTAGCCGACAGTCAGCTGGAGAAGCAGCACAGGGGAGCATAGAGGGTGGGTGCAGGAGGCGGGGCTCTGGAGGGGCACTGGGGTTCAGAGGCATCTTTGCGGCAATGGAAAATTAGTCTGGAGCTCAAGAGAGCATGCAGGACTGAAAACTGATTGGAAAATCATTGGCGCAAATGTCAGGGGGTGGTCAAGGTTACTCAGGGAGGGGATTTAGACAGAAAAGATAAAGGCTAAGATGAGCTTTGAAAAATACCCGTGTTGATGGAAGAGGAGGAGGAATAGTGGTCAGTGAAGCAGAAGAGAAAGGTTGGGGACCCAAGTCAGAAACACCAAGTAGAGGATTGTTAACAACTGAATCTTCCCGGCAGGAGGCGACTCTCCACGGGCGCTTTGCAGCGAGGCCCAGCTCCCACCTCTCCACAGGCAGCAGGGGGTGCAGCAGTGGCCTGACTCTGCTCCAACCAACCCCACGAATGTTGTCGGTCAGCCCCACATCCTGCACCCCAGGCATACAGATTCCCTCACGGTCTGTGAGCGCAGGAATCCCGGGCCCACTCACTCTCAGAACTCAGTGTGCCTGTGCAGAGGGCGTCTTGTGGAGGGGATGACCCGACACAGTCAGGGATTCCCAAAGGGCCCCGTGAGCCTGCACAGGACAAGCACTACGGCTCCAGGTAAGCAGCAAGGCCCCAGCCCCTCAGAGCTGGAATGCGGCCTTGGCCTCAGCCGGGCTAGCAAGAGGGAAACAGAGATGTCCTGAATGAGTGAGAATGGAGTTTTCCCTGCATTTGAAGAAGAAAACCGACAGAACCAACACACCTGACCTGCTGTTGCTGCAGGTGCATCAGCAGAGTCAGTGTCTTTTTGTGGGAGGTTTGCTGGCACCTGCTCCAAGGCCACTGCCACCTGGCTTCTCAGCGATGCAGGAAGGCAGACAGAGCCACCAGCTAGCAAGAAGATTACCCCACTCTGCCCTCAGAGAACACAGAGTCTTCTCTTATGGGGGATAAAAAAAGGGGGGAAAGAGAATAAGGTTTCAATTTAAAAGGCTTTGAAAACAACTTCAATGCAAGGAAGTCAGCGCCTCTCCTGGGTTGGTACCTGGTGCTCACAGACAGCTACCGTCAGCTGTGTTTTACACCAGGTGTGCGAGGCTCCCTGGGCAGGTCCCCAGGGTCACCGAGACTGCTGGGTGGAAGGCCACACTGCTTCTCCAAAGAGGGCAGGGCCGGTGCCTCCTAAGTCCTGCTTTCCCAGCAGCTCCTGGCTGCCAAGAAGGTTCTTTGGGTGTTGCCTTCTAAATGCACAAGAGAACCACACGTACCTAAACCCACCTGATGGGCCCCAGGTGCCCATCAGAAGGCAAGTCTGGAGCTCCTTCCTGGGCTCTGGTGACAAACACCCACCTATGCATTCACCTAGCCTCCGCAGGGCACTTGGCACAGCTGCCCCAGGGAGTCACTGTGTCTGCCCAAAGAAAGTGAGGGCCCATGGTCCACAGGGGCCCTGGGAACTGTGCTCAAAAGCAAACGCTTCCTAGGATCATTTGTAATGAGAGAAGACAGTGCTTGCTCTCATTACAGTCCTGACTCTGGTAAGTCTCTCGGGTTGCTTCCTGCTTGGTACAGAATATTAAAATGTATCTTGACCGTGTGACCCCAATGTCTCTTCCAGCACTGACATGCTGGACACCTGGCCCCCTGGGAGCCAGTTCTCCACTCTGTGGAGCCCGGTCGTTCCTGCAGGGCCTTTTGCAAAGCTGCATCCGTGCACAGCAGCAGCAGCAGCAAAGCCAGAGGGTACCAAAGGTGCCTTACATTCTGCCTGACACCAGTGGCCATCCACAAGCCTTCTGGGGGTCGGGGATGGTAGCCGGCGTCTCTGTCCATAAACAAGGATGTCCATTTCTATTTTTTAAAAAATAATTACGTAAAATCACTTTTTACAAGTTAAAGAACTCCTTAGTGGCCACTAAGAGAACAAGAAATGGCAGGTAATAAAGATCAAATAAACCTGTTAAGAGATCGGTTTCTTAATCTACTCATAACTTAGCTGCTTGCATGCTAACTGCCGCAGCAGGCTTGGCCACTGCGCTCTTCTTACACGACCTGTTCTTACCGAACGTCATTTAGACTCCCACTTGGCCCCCAGGTTAAAGATGAGAGCGAGGGGTGGCTGGGGTGGGGGCGAGTGGTGGGGGGAAACAGAGACAACTGTACTTGAACAACAATACCAAAAAAAGTAAAAACAAATAAATAAATAAAGTCAGGAAGCATGCAAAACACTGATGTTAGAATACAACAAATTGATGAAGACTGTCAAAAATAATAATTCTGTAAAATCACCCTAGGATGATTTCTGCCAGATAAGTAAGTCGTAGCCATCTGATGAGAAGTCACATATAACACATCTAGAAAGCTTTATTAGTATTTCAAAGTGTGAATGTTTGAAAAGGAAATAGAGTAACAATCATATCTGACTGGGCTTTTCATCTGTTGAAAATAAAGAATAGAGAAATAACGTGCAATGTTTTTTCCAACCATGTGCTTACTTATCTCTCTTGCCTTGTCATTTAAAACAGTGCAAATATTGTCAAGCTCTGGCTGGTGTAGCTCAGTGGATTGAGCACAGGCCTGCAAAGTAGACGATCGCGGTTTGATTCCCAGTCAGAGCACATGCCTGGGTTGCAGGCCAGTTCCCAGCCGGGGATGCACCAAAAAAGCAACCATACATTGATGTCTCTCTCCTTCTCTCCTTCCCTTCCCCTCTAAAAATAAATGAATAAAATATATATATATATATATGTCAAAATAAATCACTTGTGTTTTTAAGGCACAATGCAGAAATCCAAAATACCAGGTCATAAAAGCAGTTTTATCTCTTAAATCAGGAAGTTAAATTTCAGTCTCATTCTTATATCTGTTGAGTCCCCCACAAACATCATCATGTAATTTATTTGTTGGCAAAGCATGCTTTTCCTTATACAACTAGTTAAAAATAAATTAAATTAATGCCTGCAAAGCACCTCCTATGGCACCAAATATCTAGAAAACATAAAATAAATGCTAACATTATTTTTATGATTAAATTATTATCAGTTATTAAATGGGAAAATTTTAATTTATTCTAATATATTATACATTCAATGTCATTTTTGAAATAAACTTCATATAAGTTTTAACAATACTGACCTCAATTTTTAATAAAAATTATAAATTAATTTCCATTATAAATTTTAAAATTATGTTCATTATCATTACAAAATAATATTATAAATTAAAATTTTTTAAAGTAAAATTGTAGAATAAATAGCAAATAAATATAAATGTTTATATTCGTATATTAAAAATAAATATTAGGTGATTTATTATAATACCACTCAAAGATGATTGAGTAATATTTTTCAATCTTTTGGACACTGAGATTGGCATTTCTGCAAAAGAAGTTCACCTGTTAAAAACACGACCCTCCTGCAGCACCGTCCTGGTGTGTCCTCCACGTCCTTCCCCACCTTTCCTTTGTGCCCTGGGAAGCTGACCTATCTCTCATCGACTGCGTGAATGGGTTTCCTTCCTTCCCCCTGGCTTCCAGTTCAGCCGGCAAGAGGAGAGGGTAGGGAGAGCGAGAGATTAGAACATGTATCCCCCAGCTCCTCCCTCCCCAGGCAGCGACTGAGCAGTGGCCACACTCCCAGCGAAGGCTGCGACTTTGGAGACCCTGTCCTGTGTGTACAGCTTTTACTGGGTTCCAGGAGCAGCTCCTCCCCTTCCCTCTTCCAGTCCAGGGAAGGCAACGGCTTACCTACCGCTCCTACTGGTTACCGGGCGCTTCACCAGCCTGTGTAAACAGTCCCTACATCAACCTCCCTTTAGGTACTCTTCTGAGTGTACCTTTGTTTTCTTGACCTTTTACCATAATTGGTACTGGAAGTGGCCCCAGGAAATAGGCGCTGAATGGGATTTGGGGATTGGCTACTCACCCATCTGATGAGAGCCAGGGTAAACTTTCTATGGCCCAGAGGGACAGTGATCACCCCTGGTGGGCGGTGGCATTACAATTACTCCCATCACTGGTGGTGGCTGAGGACAGAACACAGGTACAAGACCAGGTAATGGGAGTCCAAGTAGCTCTGACACTTGGTCACTTTGTGACAATGGTGATTACAAAGACCCTGGAGTGTGCCAACTACTTCTGACTGCTGTGGGGGAGTGGGGGGTGCACACACAAAAGACAAGAGGAAACCTACAATGCCTGAGTGAAAGAACAGGCAGAAAATCAGGAAGACTTCGTGGAGAAACTCTAGAGGAGTTTCTCATCATTGATTGTTGTCGGGCAGACGTGGCTGAGGCTCAAGCACAGATCCTAAGTGTCAGCATCACAGAGTTCAAATGCCAGTGAATCTACATCTTTGCCAGGTATCTTATATTAAGGCAGAGGTTCTTACCTGGGCACAGTTTGCCTCCCAGGGGACGTTTGGCAATGTTGGGGGACATTCTGGGTTGCTTCACCACGGGGGTGCTCCTGGTATCTAATGCACAGAGGCTAAAGGTGCTGTAAACACCCCACAATGCACAGGCTAGCCCCACAAAGAGAGAGAACAATTACTTAGCCCCAGTTCAGTAATGGTGAGGTTGAGCAACACCGAACTAAGGGAAGGGCAGAGCTGCTCTGCTGCTCTGTTACTTGGTGAACGAGCACATCAATTATGCTGGAAGCATCCGCAGCAGAAAGAGATGTTACACACGGAGCCTCCAGCAAGCCCTAATAGGAAGGCTACAGCACAGACCCCCAGGGTTTAGAGTGAGAATTCTACCAACAACAGTCCCCCTCCAGTACAGCAGCTTCTGGCTTCCTACTAAACCTTGGAAAGGACTGAATGCGAACCATGGGACACCAACTGACCATGTGACACAAACCACCCACCATGACCTGAGCACTAGGTGACCTGCTGAATGGTGTGATGGGAAGCCCACAGCCGAATTCCACTGTCCGATGGAAACCATGCACATAAGATCAAGCCCCGAGGTCAGAAGGTGGCCCAGACTCCCACGGGACTCACTCCTACAGCCTCGCCACGTCTGCCTGGACCCACACCAGTGCCGCACAGGGAGCATCCCATAATTAATAAAGAGAGGAGGGATGAGCATGACCTAGTTTACTGATGGTTCGCACAGCAGGCTGAACCAAGTCAGAAGTAAACAGACAACATATTGCAATTCCACGCAAGGGTGACCCCGAAGAACGCTGTTGAGGGGAAATACTCCAGGCAGGCAGAAACTCTGGAAACACTGCATGGAAGGAGAAGGTGCCCAGTGAACTCGCACTGGCTTACAACCTTGGTGACAAGGACGGACCTGGGGAAGGGCCACTCAGAGTGAGCTCAGAGCATGAGTGAAGACACCCATGTCCCACGGGCACGCTCACCAGAGGACAATCATGACACAAAAGTCTCCTGGTGACCAGATAATTGACTGTCCTTGCGTGTTCCAGTCACCCGTGTCCCCAGCCATCCCCGCACTTGACCAGCAGGCCCACGTAAAAAGTAGCCCCTGTGACAAGAACAGAAGCCGCTCATACACACCCAACAAATCTCGATCCTGTGCGAACAAGGGCTTAGGTCATGCCACCAGGTTAAAAAAAAGCCAGGCAGCCCAGGTGCCAGCAGAGGACCAGTGACAGGCAAAATGGCAGGTGAAGCGACCAGCTGCAGAGCAGACAGTACGACGTGTGTCGTGTTAATTATTTTTCCCCACCACCTTACATGAAGGACACCAGTAGAGACTCGTGTTTTTACTTTGACTCCTGGTGGGACTGTGACGGAACCAACCTCGCTGCACTGAAATCCAACATCTGATGAGACTGTGCTTCTGTTGTGTTGAGGCCACGGCTTCCCCTGCTCTGTGCCCTGGGTCCCCGGCCTGGGCAAGCTGCCTTCCCCGGCTCCCTAGTCCCCTCTGGCTTTCGGCGGGTCTGCCAATGGGCAGTACCAGCGGGAGCATGGGAAACGGGAGGGAAGGGAGGCCGTGATGCCGAGCCCCCAGCTCTCTCCTTGGCAAAGCTCACTCTAGAGCACAGCCTACGGCCACAGAGGCCGTTTGCAGCCTCCTCCCACGACTTCGGCTCCCTCTGAGTTCCCAGCAGCTTCCTCCCCTTCCACCTCCCCCCACCCAGGGGTCCCAGTGGTTTCCCTGGCTGTTGCTAGGAGAGGTGGGGGGGTGACAGGGGAGGGGGCATCCCATCTTCTCTCACATTGCCCTTTGGGGTTGCCCTCTCTTTTCCGCTCCAGGCAGCTTCATTCCTCAGAGCAGAGCACCGAGGCCTAGAGGCGGGATGGGACAGCTGCTCTGGACCTCACACCAGAGCCTCTCTGGGCCCAGCCGCCGGGCCCTGCCTGGGCCGCATCACCCACAGGACATGCCTCAGGAAACTCCTTTCCTGGATTCAGGCCATAAAATAGTTAGCAGGCTGGGAAAAGGCTCTGCGGAGAAAGGAGCGGAGTTAGTGCAGAGCTGGGTCACTGACCAAGCCCCGGGACTCTCTGCTCCGTGGGGGACACTCCCAGGCCATCTGCTGTCCACTGCTTCACGAAGAGAGGGCTGTGTCTCAGAGGTGCCACCGGCCAGACTCCCAGCCTCTGGCTTGTACACGTGGCCCAGACCCTTGTGCCTGGTCACACTGGGAGAGCCCCAGCCAGGCCAGCCCTCGGGCAGTGCCTCAGCTCCGTCACACACGTGCACACTTGTGCCCACACTGGTCACACCCCATGCACCAGTGTGGCACCAAGCATGGGAGCTGTCACAGCAGTCGTCATCTCAAAGGCCAGTAGGAGATTTCTAAGCAAACAGAGATCACTTTTTAAATAGGAAGGGAATGTGGGAAAGGGCTAAATACACACAACAGAAAATTATGCAGCTATTAAATGTATTTACAGGGAGCTTGGCTCAGCACCAAAAGTGTGCAAACACCGAGAGGCACAGGCGAGGTACAGATTGTATCCACACGGCCTGCCTAACACCACGGAAAAGTCCCCGGGGGGCCGCGCCACTGGAGGAGAGGCCCCGGAATGCTGACGGGGGGGCGGGACCAGGTGCCGCTTCTCCACGTCTACCGAACCTCTTACAATAGGCATCGGTCACTTTGCGTCCTGTTTTAACCCTTCTAATTACACAAATGAGAACACATCACCATTGTAGGTGACATGTGTGAAACCATGACCCCCCCCAGGTGGATGGCACCTCTAAGCCCGGGCCCCAGCCGAGCGTCACTGGTCTGGCTTCTCGTGTATGTGGAGAAGTACAGCTACCCTTCCTAGGAGGGTCTTTGCGTAAAGGGCGTGTAATACGAATTTACTGCGACTTACTTCTGTTGTCTCTGATAGCGCCTGGGGGTCTTCCCACAGCAGTGGGTACACACAAAGCTCGGGAAACTTTAACTCGCACTAGTGGGTCCCGGCACACGTCTGTAGTCCATTCATCGTGCAGGACACGAACAGTCCCTTCCACTTCATCACGGTTAGAAACAAACTGCAATGGCCGGTCACACAGATGTCTCTCTGCACACAGTAGGACTACGTTTCTGGAGTGGACACTAAGAAGCGGAATTTCGGGTGTATTTGGGTATTTTGACGTTAAAAGTTCCCATAAACATATCAGACCCCCACACCCACCCCAGACACCACTGGCTGCTTCTGGGGAAATTGGGGGGTCTCAGCCGGTCGGTGGGTTTCCTTGCCTCCCAGGGGTCCTGGGGGTCACTGAGGGGTCGCCCAACACTCAGGCACATATGCCCTCCACATGTGCCCACCAGATGCTCCCCAGGGAGCAGGCCACAGGACCTGCCGGGGTCCAGCTGCCTGCAGCACCCTGGTTAGCATTCAGATCAGGAGAGGTGAGCGGCCGGGGAGGGGGTATCTCGAAGAACAACACACCCACTGACGCCACCGCAGGCACTCCTTTCTCCTGCAGGAAGGAGTCTGTGCCTCCTGAACACTGTCCCCTGGGGGCCTGAAACTCAGAGCCAAACATTTAACATCTCAGTTGCTTAACTTCTGGAAGAAACACTATAGAATAAGGACTGTCTTGCTTTCTGTAGAAATGTTATGTTTACTTGAGGAAGCAAAGCAGATTCCAGTTCCGCCCAATCCCAGCTACAGTGGACTCCATCTGGCCCTTGCCCCCCCCAGGAGGGTCCCCAAGAGGGCCCACAGGAACCCCAAGCCTGCATGAGGCTGGGCTGCACCTTGGTCTGCTCCGTCCTCCTTACAGACACTGGGTCTCGGCACGCGCTTCTGGGGGAGAAAGAGCCCTTGGCCTCTTACATCAAGGGCAAAGCTCTCAACACAACTTCCCTTAACAGGGCCCCAAGTCAGCCTCAGAAGGGCTTGGGAGCTCCCATCTCTGACTCCCTTTACTCCAAGGCAAGGAGCCAGGCCTGATAAGGTACCTAATCAGCCCGAGATCTCAGCATCCAGCCCAGAGCTCTTCCCACGGGCCCCTCCCACAAGGCCTAGTGGGTGCGGCCTAGCAGCATGGAGGTGGGCAGGGCACAGGCAGCTGGGGCCGGGTACAAAGTGACGCCACAGAAAGGCCCCGACAATGCAGTAAGGATGGTAACCGTGCCTGCCTCACTGGATTGCTTGGAGGCGAACTATAAAACTGACCCCAGGGGTCCATACGTTCATAGTCGCCCATTAGCTACCCACCCTCAGAACAAACCCCAAATCCCTCCCCTGGGCTAGCCTCCCGGGTCTAGCGCGTTCTCTCTCCTACGTGACAACTGCAGCCTCCTCACTGTGCTCCCCGCCTCCACGCTTATCCCCTAATAATCTGTTCCTACGTGGTGGCCAGAGCTCTTACAAAATAAATTACATAGTGTGACAGAGGCTTCCGATCATTTCCTATCGCTCTTGGGAAACAGTGAAACCCGTCACAACCGGCGAGGCCCCAGAGGACCCGCCCTGCCTGTCTCTGCATCCACCCGCTCCTGCTTCCGGCGTCTTCCCACCGTCCCTTCGACAGGTCACACTCGCTCCTGATGCAGGGTCGAGAGCAGGTTCCATGAAAGGGATTTACTAGGGAAGTGTTCCCACAAACGCTCAGGTGGGAAGTGAGCAAGAAGCATCGGGAGGGGCGAGGCCCGGCGAGCGAGCACAGCCTGGCCAAGTCCCTCGGAGGCGGGCTGTGGCACAGTGCTTCTGGGAAGCCCGGAAACACCGAGGCCCCTCCCTCCCAGGGCACAGGGGCTGGCGGGCACACCCTGCACCATCAGCCCCCGGTTCCGACTGCCCCCAAAGGGAGATGAGAATCCCCAAACGCCCCCGCTCTGTGTGCGGAGGGGAAGCAGATCAGAAGCCCGAGGCCCGTTCGCCAACGAGGAGCCCCAGGCACAGGCTGCTGGGAGGACAGGCTCAGAACTGTGCCCGGTGTGGGACAGGACCCGAGGGGCCGTGGGGGGAGCAGCCGCAGCACCAGAGAAGGGTCTCAGCGCCTGCCTTTCCCTCCACCTCCTCCCCTGACCCACCCTGCCTTTCATTAAGGTGTCCACTCAGATGTCACCCTCCCCCCTTGTCACTCTTTCCCACCTTCCCCTGCTTTAGTTTTCCTTCTGGTGCAAACCACCGTCTACAACTGTCCTGTTATTGGCTTGTGTCCCTGGGTCTCCTGCTGTGGCTCTTTCACGCCCTGGGTCCCCAACACATAGCACAGCATCCATTTTGAGCACTTCAGTGCCACCTGGCACCCTTCAGGCAACTTACATCTCTTTTGACCTACTTGTATTTACATTCGCTTGTGTAGCGTCTCCCGCCCCAACTTCCTCACAGCTCACCCAATCCGCCCGGGAAATCCAGGAAGTTAGGTGCTGTTGTTATTATCCTCATTGCACCGGTTTGGGAGCTGAGATCAGAGATTAAGCAATGCAGTCACAGAAGCACAGCAGCAGGGAGGGGCACGGCAGGAAGTCAGGCCAGCCGAGGGGCTCCGGGGGGCGGCACCCTGAGCAAGCCCACACTGCCTCTCTTGTGACCCCTTCCCACCCACTTCCCCGGAAGAAGAAAGGCGCTGCCCCTCGGCTAATGAAGGCTCTCAGGAAGGGATAACCCAGCATGACACCCTCCCAGCCAACGGGCCCCAGGGCCGAAGGCCCCCTCTTCTCCTACAGACTGCACATGCCACTGGGTGGCCTCACTGGAATGGTGACATGATCCCAGCACCCTGCCACCAGTAACTCTCATGCGGCATCCTCAGCTGTCTTGCTAGAGGCGGAACAAAACTCTCAGAAAGAAACATCCCAAACAAACCAAGCCAGCTCGCGCGTGTGTGTGTGTGTGTGTGTGTGTGTGTGTGTGTGTGTGTGTTGGAAGGGGCAGGAGAGCTGGAAGGGCATGTACACAGGCATGTGATCGGAGGTCTGTCTCTCAGACTGAAAGCCCTCCGCCCCTCAGAGTGAGTCCTCATTAACCCAGATGCCACGTGACTGGAGACCGGATGGCACAGCAGGGCCCCAGTGCCGCCCCCAGGTCAGACAGCTCACCTGAAGGGAGCCCCCGGAATGAGCGGAGTGAGCTCGGCCACTCGGCGTGGACCCGGCCCCTGGAGACCAGACTCTGACACAGGCGCACATGCACCCGCCCCGGCTCAGCCTGCCTGCGATCACGGCAACTCCCAGCGTGCGGCAGACAGTGCGTTGGGGCTCCTCGCTACCTTCTAATTAGTGCTGCGCACTGATTATCTGATGCTATTGATATTGGCCTTAATCTGTAATTACAATCCCCACATAAAACACTTAATAACCATTCATAATACAAGAAGTCTCATTAAGGGGAGAGCATTTTTCTCAGATTTGCACACCGGTCGCCTGGAGGCTCCGCTGGGTGTCTTCAAGCGGGAGTAAACACAGTCGGCACCGAAGACCAGACCGTGGAGAACCACCACCTCAGGGCGGCCCACCCCCGATCCTTGGACACTCTCAGCACCAGCTATGAAACACAGGCAAAGGCCAGCGGCGGGCGATTCTCAAAAGAAGCTCAAATGGCCAACAAATCTCCCGGAAAACAGCCAGCCTCGCTGACACCCAAGAACTACACATTTCACCGGGACGCTGTCTCTTCCATCAAATCAGTGACTACTCCCAACTAGAACTCTGCAGCTGTTGGTGAAAACATCCCGGGGCCACTCTAGCCCCTCTGGCCTGTTCTGCTCCTCTTCTGGAAACGGCACCCCTCATGCCGAACGGTGTCTCCCCTCCTGCAGAAATACGGTGGGAAGTAGAGCTGCCATGGCCTGTCTTTCTGTTCCCTCCAGAGACTACAGATGGCCAGGATTAGGGCTCTGACCGGACCTGAGCTCCTCTTGTGCCAGCCCCCACCCCCCCGCACCCCCACCCTCTGCCCAGTCAGGGACAGGCCAGTGAGCCTCCCTGGGAGCTTTCCACGTGGGACAGAAAGCGCAGCTCCAGCAGCAGAGCTGGGAGATGCAGGCCAGCAGAACCAGCAGGACCTCGTCCTGTAACCTTATGCCGTGACACTTACATGTGGGTCTGCACAGCCCATGATCGACAAAGTTTACAGTTTGTGAAGTGATCCCCAAACCTCCAGAAACTCCCCTTAGGTGGAGAAGCCAAGTAGAGGACCCACGTGCTCACGCCCGAGGCCCTCCGGCCTCCGAGGAACTCTGCGGGTTCTCCCGTCCAAGATTCCTTCCCTGCTTTTTAATGGTGCGGCTCCACGCAGTGAAGTAAACAGCCCCACAACTTCTACGCTTGGACACAGCTCAAACCAGACAAAGATGCAGCTCATCAGAGGCCAGAGGGTGGCTGTTAAACAAATAAGAGTAACCCTCAGCTGTATCCAAGGACAGGCCCAGTTGGGTGCCCGCCCCGCCCCCTGCCCGGTGCAACCATTAACAACACCTTGTACTCTCCAAGGCACCCTGATTTGGGCAATAAACACGTCCCATCTGTTTGTGGGTCTATAAAAAACACAGCCCCAGCCCCAGGGACACACCCTCACGTGTTCTTCCCCACAGTGTAATCTCCTGCCTAGTCTAAGCTCCAGGCGATACTGTTTCCACTCTTCTTCCGTTGTGTGTGAATTTCTTTTTCTTTCTTTCTTTTTTTCTGGCCTACAGATCAGAATTCAAGTTCCTTTTCAGCTGTCCGCACACAGAGCAGCAGAGTGAGCCTGGTGCCCCTTTCCTCGTTTCGTGCTGGGATATCTTCTCCCTGTCGGCAAACAGGCGTCCGCGCACACCTGGGGAGGTGCCCTCTGCGGGCTGCCCTGTACTTCCAGGAAGGCTGCAGCAGCTGACTGGCGTGGGAATCCAAGGGAAAATGAAATCTCCTTCGTGGGGCCCTTCCTCCAGGTTTAGGAAAAACAGCAGACAACCCTTCCCACCCCCACTGCCACGGTCGACCCCATTCTAGAAAGGTGAGCTCACAGGTGGGGCTGAGGAGAGCTCCTCCAAGCAGACCTGCTACAGTTTGTCTGCCCTCGGCCAGACTGCCGGGTGCAGGCCCTGCCTCCCTCACTCACTGTTCTATGACCTTGAGCGTGGCACTTGGCGTCGCTGGACCTCGGCTGTGTCATCTACTGAGTTATGAAATTAAAAGGGATAATGTTCTTTATCCCAGACTTTGCACCATGCGAAGCTTTAGATAAATGGTAGCCATCATCATTAATAATAGTATCATAGCACCAGTTCAAGGATGCAAGTTTAAGACCAATACCCTGGTGAGAATGGCTTCAGCATTTGATAAGTTGACTTGCTGATATTTATGGTGAATCTGACCACACAAAAGCCTATTTCACAGATGTATAAACTGAGGCCAGGAAGGCCAAGTGCCTTCCCCCACACTCCAACCTCTAAAATTCCAAGCAAAGTGGAAGGCCCCACACCCTTCTCTCCACCCGGAGGAGCACGCACCCTTCCTTGCAGACCACCTATCAGAGAGTTCACTTTACGCGCACAGAGGGTGGCAGTCATTGTCGTATCCCTAGTCTGCAGTTCAGAAGCCTGGGACCCAGAGGGGACAAGTGACTTATCCCAGGTCACACAACTTGCCAGGGGCAGAGAGGAGCTGCAATCTTACAGCTGCCAGGAGCCCAAGCCCGCGGTGTTAATGAGGAAGCGGTATACTCTCCCTCCACCCCAAGGGAAATCTTTGACCTTGCCCAGCACCACGGCCGTCCCTGCCACTGCGCCTTCTCCTGATGGCTGTGGGCAGCTGGGCTCTGAGGCCCACCCCAGGGGGAAACACCTTCTGACTCCGCGTGACACCGATGGGCCAGGAGTGACCTGCCGCGGGAAAGGAGGGCTAGCAATGTTTGCTGTGACACCTTCAGCTTGTCACTAAGCCTCAACACCCACAACAGGCTCAGCCCAGTGCCACGGGGGCATCAGGAGGAGGAAGGGGACACCTGCCTTGCACAGGCACAGCACACTGGTGGGGTACGGCTGCGAGGCCCCATGGAGGCCTGAGTGTGTGGCTCAGAGTGAGGTCGGATTCTTCCAGAGACAGAAATCGTGTCCAGGTCTGGGACCCGCCACGGCGGCTCAAGTTTTGTGGAGGACCAGTGTGGACGGTGTCTCAGGGTCACAGCACCTGCCCCTTCCCTGCATGCCAGCACCCCCAGCGGTGTCCAGGCCAGTTGAAGGTGGCAGACCCCTGCCCCTGAGGGTCAGGAGGTAGGACAAGCCTGACCGCTTTGGGGGCAGGCTGTGAGGGTCCAGGAGTTGCGGTGTCTACTGGCTTCCCCTCGATGTTCTGGACGGCACCTTCTGCCCGGGGTTAAGGGGCCCAGGAGGCCCCTCAGCTGGGCCCCCTGCTCCCTGGGCCCCCAGAGATGCTCACCACCCAAACAGGCCCCGCGCCAGTCTCCACACTTCCCGGTGGCCTTTTCTTCCTCCGAGGCCCACAAGCCAAGTAGGTGACAGCCTCCCTTGGTCAAGTGGGACCGCCCCCTTCTCTGAGGTTGGGGGAGAGGGATGTCTCCTACTCCAATGGCCAGAGTTAAAGATTCCATGGACCAAAGGGAGGTCAGGTTACTTATATTTACAACAGAAAACTTTTTATTTTGGCCGAATAATATTTAGCAATGTTAAACAATAAATAGTATCTGAAACAAAAGAGCAAATATTAATAGAAATTACATAGCAAGAAAGAAATTGTTGCAAAATCTTAGGATTTCTGATCTGTCATTTTGGGACTAAGCCATCCTATCAATTTACGACTAAACTAATAAATATTGTGTAATTTGAATGGGGTGTTGTTTCATTGAACTTTTTGCTGCATTGTTTTCAAAATTAACCAAAAAAAAAAATTAGGCACATGTTAAGTTACTTCGGCAGACTCATAATAATGGCCATACCATACAGTAACAGTCTTCGTTTCAGACTTTCATGTTGAACTTGGAGGACGGCGCTGGTTCCAGTGGTCACTGCAGTACTTACAGTGTGTAAGGCTGAAGGGTCTGATGGGGAATTTACATGTTCATGAGAGTTATATTAACAAACCCATATTTAAATAAAACTACTATCAAGTTATAATGCTGCACTACTAAGAGCAGTAGTGGCGTCATTTTCGTAATAGTAGCTTTAACGAAAGAGATCGGCCTGAATCACTCGAGCAGAAACACAGCCGTTGTGCCGTGGTGGCGGGTGTCCAGAACTCAGCTCTGTGGCAGCCAAGTCAAACCTGCAGGTGACCCCAATCCCTGGGCTCTCGGTGTGACCACCCTCCTTCCCTCAGGGGCCTGATGACCCAGGGGACGGCCTGACATTTCCAGGCCTCTGTGGGCTACGGTGGAGCAGCAGGAGCAAAAGGGCCTCCTGGGAAAGGCTGGGACTTGAACTTGGCAGGTACACTAGCCTGCTGTGATCATTTTCTTTCCTCAGCTCCTCGAACTTTGGCTCCGTGGACACAGCCGCCATCCAGGCTGCTCCAGCTCTTTCCTGAAAGAACAGAATCTCCTTTCTATGGTAGGAAGTGCTTGTCCGAGCTCCTTGCCCATGTCTTGGACAATCTTCTCATGCATATTTTGAATCTGACATGTGGAGTTCATGTTTCCACACACACTAAGAAGCTCCTTCTCTATTTCTGAGCAGTGCCTTTCCTCCGGACACAGGGTTTCCGGAAGCAGTTTTGAATGATCTTCCCATACATCAGGCAGCATCTGAGGCTTCGGCTCCAGCTGCTAGATCTCACTTAGGTTTGAATTTCCACGCTGCAGAGACACCTCCTGGGCGTGCGGACTCGTGATTCGTGCGGCAAGCTCTGCATCGATCTGCCTTTCCTCTCGCAACTCTATTTAGTTACTGCTCTTCCTCTTCAGCACTTGGAAGGGACACACTGAAGTCAGCCTCATCGGTAGGATCTCCTTCAAATCATCTTCTGACCGACGGACAGATGGATCCCCCTTTTCTGCTCCCATCATTTGTGGGAATTCCAAGTTCCCGTCACCCACCTAATGTCCAAGTTCGCTGGGCTTGGGGATGGCCTGGGTCGGCCCCTTATGTTCACTGCTGACTCTGTTTTTCAAAGCCTGGTCTACTCCTGCATCCGGGGACCCCAGCCTCCTTTCTCCTCTTTTTCCTGGGTTTTCTACCTCCTTGTCATCCTTTCTTTGCAGCAGTTCTGGGCTTTCTGGAAAAGGAGTGTTTTCATTCCAATCATTTATTATTTTCTTTTGCCGTTTTTCTCCATCTTTTCCCAGATGGTTTTGTGGGGTGGGGCAGGGGGTGTTCGTCAGCCCCTAGGGGAGGTTGCAGAGGCTGGCTCTTCACGGCCTTTTCCAGGACACCCGCCACATCCTGAAGGGACAACCTGCGCAGGGGTGTCATCAGTGACGACGAGCACAAGGTCTGTGATGAGAGAGGACTGGCCTCCACCCCAAGTGACTTGAGGGTGTGGTTGGCTGAGTCATCAGCCCAGTGTTCTCACGACATCGTCCACAGACCTCATCACAAGCAGCACACCTTTCCCCCGTTACCTTCGCACTTCCTGAAGTGTGTCATCTCTTTACTTTCAGAGACATCACCACCACGGCGCCCACCAGGATCACCCAGGGGAATGCAGGGACGCCTGGGACGTGTCTCGGCTCTCAGGAATCCCAGCAGAGCACCGCACAGATGCTGGCCGCTGGCCCTCCATGGCTGCATCGGGCTCACAGCTCTGCACTAGTGACCCCGGGCCACAGCTGATGGCTCAGAACCTAGACAACCGCGGCAGATCAGCTGGGCTGGGGGAAGGGAGGTAGGGGCCCGATCACTCTATAATCATTCCTCTGGCTCCTGCATAATTGATGCCCCTTATGCACTTTTCATGATCTCATTTATCTGCCTCCTAGAATATTTTGTAAGATGGGAGACCCATCTGTAATGATCTATGTCCCATTAGAAAGTCCGCCAAAGGATTCTGCTCCCCAAGCCACAGCTGTGAACTTGAACCGAGCTGCACTAGGTGGCTTCTGGCTGGGATGCAGGCCTTCCGGGGCAGCTACAGAGGCAGCAGGGGACAATGACAATGACAACAACAGTAGTAATAACAGTAATAATGGGACTTATTATGGAGACTCATAAATGCCAGGCACTATCCCATTCATTCCTCATGAGGACTAACAGAAGTCCTACTTCACAGATAAGGAAACTGAGGCTGGGAGTGGTAAGTAACTTGCTCACGGTCCCAGAGTTAGTGAGTGAGAAAGATAGGATTCAAACCTGAGCCATCTGGTCCAGGGCTCAGGACCCTGACCTCTGCCGTAGTCTCTTCTTCATGAGGATGACTCCTCAACCTTCTCCGTCCTGTGAACCTAGAAGTCCTTGTATTGTAATAACCCATCAACCAGCCTTTTAGGGCAGGGTTGCCAGATTTAGTGTTCAGAAAGACAGGATACCCATTAAATTGGAATTGCAGATAAACAACAAATAACCCTTGCATATACCGATGTTCCAGATATTGCATGCAATAATAGCCTATGTAATACTGGGGACATATTTACACTAAAATGTTATTCACTTGAATTGCTTATTTGAAATTCAAGTTGAATTGAGTATCCTCTGTTTTATAGGCAACACTCACCATGTGTCCAGGCCCCTGCAGGTCCTCGGGACCGAGATGGCCCTTGGGGACCCCAGGCTGCCTGGGGCAACAAGATGAACACGAGGGCAGGAGACAGACCCAGACAAGGGTCACAGTCAAACCCAAATCTGCCTGGCAGAGGGCTGAGGGTAATTCAAGTCAGACGCGTACAATTCAACAGGTGCCTGGTGAAGCTGGGGCATGACTGACCCCAAAGATGGAAAGGAGAATGGACAGGAAGGAAGAACAGCTGTCCTTCTGGCTCTGGAGGTCTGCACTTCAGCTCCTGGGCACAGCCGAAAGTCCCCAGGCTGGGGTCCCAGGTCTGGAGCAACAGCTCCAAAGGACCAAGCTTGGCCCATCCCACACCCTTGTGACAGTGGCCCACCATCTGTCTGTCCTGCTGGCCCAAATCTACACAGTTCCCACACTCACACCCTTGGGCCTTTGCTCACTCTGCCCCTCCCAACACTGCCCCTCCCATCAGGAAGCGGCCTACCGTCCCCAAACCCTGCCTTCCCTAAAGATCCAACTCAGCCCCACCTTCTCTAGGAAGCACCCACCCACCCTGCCCACCTGCCAATCTCAGCATTGCTGGGCCACCCTGGGAACTTCCCCCTACACCAAACAGTTGCACATTTTATTACTTACTGAGCACCTAGCATAGAACCTGGAACATACTTGGTGCGCAATAAATGCTTGGTGAATGAATGAATGATTGAATGAATGTATGAATGATAGTCACTGTGGCTCCATCCTGCATGCTGACTTCCACGTGTGCGGTGCTCAGCAAAGGACAGAGTGCATCCTGGAGGAGCTAAGGCACAAACCCTTGCACACTGGTGAGTCTGGAAACCCCAGCCCAGCCGGTCCTGGCCTGGAGCAGACGCAGTACCGGTGTATGGAGAGGCGAAGGTAAGACGGGGAGGAAGGAAACTCGGCAGGGAGAGGGCAACTGCTGGCAGCGGTTGGCTCTGCTCCAGCTTCCAATGTTGGCTCACTCCGGGACTTGGACACATCACAAACCATTTTCTTTATCCTCACTTGAGGACGTTTTTCATAGCTTAGAGAGAGAGGAAGGGAGAGAAATAACATCAATGCAAGAGAGAAGCATCCATTTGTTGCCCTCTGTATGCACCCAGACCAGGAATCGTATACACCTAGACCGGGGAATTGAACCCACTACCCAGGTATGCCTGCAACCCTTCGCTCACAGGATGGCACTCCAACCAACTGAGCCACAGCGGCCAGGGCACAAACCACTCTTTGCTTTGGTTTCCTCCACTGGAAAACAGGACGCAGACTCAGTGTGCCAACTGCCCATGGCTTGTGCAAGGGTCCTGCACAAGCCAGCATTAGCTCCTTCCCACGAGAGGCCCGTGGCAGGCCTGGAAGCATGGCAGACTCCAGGACCCAGTCCGTGGCAAGTTCAAGTTGCACTCCCACTGGTACCTCCTGAGCTGGACTTGCCCTGCCCCTGACGATGGTCAACTCCCTCTCACAGGCTCAGCCAGCAGCCCCGCTCACATCTGTGCTTCACCAAGCCCGGCCTCTCTGAGCAGAGGCGAAATAAAGATGAATACCCTCTCTCTCTTACAGCGAACACAACACCCCAGTCACTCTCCTGGCACCCAAACCGCACTCTTTGTTCTTGTGTGGAATTCCACAGATGCTTATAAACACTTCCATTACTTCTGAAGTTTTATTTATGGGTTTTGTTAAATCTTTACTCTGAAATTTGCCATTTTAAACACTCCCTGCTGAGTAAGATTTATACAGGTTCTTCACACAGAAGCCACCTGTAATGGACAGAGCCAAAATCAATTTATAGAACCTTAAGAGCAGCTGACCACTCACTTTTATTGAGATAAGGTTTTCTTGGTGGGGGGGGAGAAAACATTAGGATTCCAGAGACATCGCTTCCTCACAGGCTGACCTCACAGAGCGCACCTCTCCACACCTCCTTCACAACCAGCTCAACCAAACAGCACAGCACCTGCTCCCCTGCAGACCAGGGACGGACACGAAGATGCCAGCCCCCTTGGGGGTGGGGGTGGGGTGGACCCCGCCCCTTAGAGGCCCTGGAATACGCGGGAGGCACGGGCTATACATAACTGGACCCAGAGAGCCGAAGGAAGCCAGCAGTGGGGAGGGCGCGACGGCAGCGGGAGAGGTCCACCGTGCTGACCGTTTATTCGATGCTCTAAAATTACCACCTGGGAAAATGTGAACTCTCCCTCTTACACGACTGTAAGGCGCCGTTCCATCATTTGTTGGCACCGGGGCGACTTTATAGCTGGATTGGCCCCTGGATGGTGGTCCCGTGGTCATCAAGCCACAGGTAGCCTGAACGCCTCACCCCGCAGCCCAGTCCGCTGTACGGGGAGGGGAAGACGCCACGGGGTTCCAGAAAAGGCAGGCAGGCCTGTGCATCTCGCGGCCGGGTCTCCCTGACGGCTCCTCCCCCCACGAGCAGCAAAAGCTGCCAAAGCCTCTCTTACTCCTGAGACGCTTCCCTCTACCAGTACTTCTAAACATACGTCGCCCTTTCTCCACGCGCATGTCATTTGAGGTATTTTTTAGTGGGAAGGGAATGGAGACAGCAGGGGGCCGCCCAGGGCCCCGCCATCCTCCGCCCTGCGTGCGCCCTACCCGTCCACTCCTGTGGCTCAGGGGCAGCTTCCACCCAGGACACGTCTGTGGGGTGTTCAATGCCTCGCACTCCCACCTCCCTGCACAGGCCGGGCGCCCGGAAGCCTGGGCTGATCACCGGCAACGTGGACGCCCGGCAACATGGACACTCCACCGGACACCAGACGTGGAATCAAAGGCCTGTCACAAGCCCTTAGAGAAGAAAATGAGATTGTTTCATCTTTGGAATTTTCCATACTATTAGAATGGTTTCTTCCCCTTTCTGAACAGTGAGGAAAAAATGTTATAAAAGCATCTTTTTCTGTTATTTGCTTACATTCATCCCCCACACTCTGTTTTAAAATAAAAAACAAAATTACACCAATTTTTTGTATAAAAACACTTAAAAGATTTTTTACCAAAAAAACTAAAATAAAATAAAATTCTCATCCGAAAGGCATCTCTCCTGCATTTTTTTAAGGCCTTGTCAAATAAATTAGGAAATCTCTTCCTTTGAAGATCAATGGCATAGAGATGACTTTGAACTCTTAATATCAGGCATTAGCAAGATAATGTCAGGCTTTATTAAGAATGAAAAGAATGTACCAACTTTCTTGCAGCCATTCTCTCTGGACTCCACAAGGAAGCCGGTCACTAGATGATCATTCAATGACACCTCTCATCTATTCAAATCTGCTGGATTGTCGGGGGTGGGGGGCGGTGAGGCAGGAGTCCCTTAAGAAACCAGCCACCAAACTGCTGGACCCTGCGGCCTGGCAAAAAGACACAGTCCTGGGAAAGGCCCAGAGTGTCTGGTGGATCCGTCTACTCCGGCTGCCATGACAAAATACCACACCCTCGGTGGCCTAACAGACATTTGTTTCCTCTCTGTTCTCAAGGATGGAAGTCCAAGATCAAGGTCCGAGCTGAACCGGTTGCTGGCGAGGGCCTTCTTCCTGGCTCGCAGACGGCCTCCTCCTCGCTGCGTCCTCACACGGCCTTTGCTTGCTGAGCGTACAGAGAGACGGAGTCACGTCTCATGAGGACATTAACCCTGCTGGATCAGGGCCCCCACCATCATTACCCCGCGTGACCATAACTATCTCCTTCGATGCCCCATATGCAAACGCTGCCACACTGGGCATTAGGCCTTCAACACACGAATCTGGGAGACACACAAACGCTTAGTTCACATCACTGGGTTTGCCACGACTCGGTTCGCTGCTTCTCAGGAAATCCCTTCCCCCAGTGGGCAGCCCACCCTTCTCTGTACTCCCTGCCCCGGCATCCACCCCTCCCCTGCTCAGGAATACTTCAGCAGCCCCCAGGTTCCTGATCCACAGCTCTGAGTCCTCTCTCTGCTCACAAACTTCCATGACCCCCACCATGAGCACAACGAGGCCCCTAACTTAGAGAGTAAGTGGAATGATCAAAAACTCAGACAGACCTGCTGCAGACTCTGGCTCTGACCCTAAGTGGCTTCGTGATCTTGGGTAATCTACCTAGACCTTCTGACCCTCGGGTTCCTCTTCTGTAAAACAGGGAAATGACAGCTCCTACCTCGCCAGGTTGTGGGGGAGAGGAAGGGAGGGAGAGCCGGGACGTGCTTAATTAACAGAATGCCAGGCACTTAAAACTAAACAAAATGTGAACCCGATTATCACTGGACTCTCCATCAACCTCATCCTGTGGCCTTAATAAAGGCCACTCGGGCCCTCAGTTTACTCCTCCAACCCCAAGCTCTCTCTAGAACACCAGGTGAGGACAGCCAGCTGCCCCTCACACCTCCCCGCAGATGTCAGCAGGCTCATCGCATCTAAAATAGCTCCTGACCCAGCCTTACCCGCTCCGCCCACAGCGCTTCCCAGTCCCAGCTGCGGAGGCGGAAACCGGGGCGGTACCTTTGATTCCCGTCTTGCACACCCACATGCAGTCTATTACGAAATCTGTCGTGTCCGGAATGGAACCACTTCGCGCCTCCTCCACGGCACCACTCTGGCCCAGCCACTGCCACCTGTCACCTGGAGGCTGCAGCAGCTCCCACCAGGTCTCCTGGCCTCCACCCTTGACTGAAATGGTAAGGTTTTCACACAATGCACAGAACGATACATTCAAAACAGAAGTCGCGTCATAATGCTCCTTCACTCAAAGTCCCCAAAGGCCTCTTTCTCAATGAGGGTGAAGTCCAAAGCCCTATGCTGGCCCGCAAGGCCCCCATTGCCTCTCCACCCTTCCCTCCGCCCCTGGCCCCTTGCCCGTGCCACTGCGGCCACCCTGGTCTCCTGCTGCTTCCCGAGCATGCTAGGCACACATCAGCCTCTTCATCACTATTCCCTTGCCTAGAATGTTCTTCCTCCAAAGATCCACCCGGTTGACTCCTTACCTCCTTCTCAAATTGCTCAAATGTCCCCTCCTCAAGGAGGCCTCCTCTGCAGCCCTGGTCAAAACTGCAACGTCCCCCCAAGCGCACACACATCCCCCTGCTGTTCCCGTCCCCCTGGGGCTCCACTCGCCCTTCCCCCCTGCACTCACCTCTCCCGAACCCGCCACACGCATGACTCGTGTGCTGTGTTTGTTTGTTTACTCCCCGTCTCCCCTGCTGGAATGGCAACGCGCAAGGAAGAGATATCTCTCTGGCTCACAGCTGCACACCCAGCCCCGAGCAGAGTGCTTAGCACATAGTAGTCTCTCAGTAAATATTTGCAGATGAATGAAGGCTCAGCTGTTAACTCGCAGATTTATTCAGCAAATACCCACTAAGCATCTCCAAAGCCCATTAGGGCCTCACTCATTCTTTCCAGCCACTTTCCCAGGACTTCCCTTCATAGAACCAAACGGCCCTGTCTTCACACTCACGTATTGGGGGACCTTTCCCCCAAAACCTTGCCCACCCCGGCTCTGCATGTGGAAATCTAGTCACCTTCCAAGGGCCAGCGCCCCTCTGCCTCCTGCACGAAGCCTTTGCATCCAGCAGGGGTGTCTTTCCTCCGCCCTTTCCCTCGCCCCCCCCCACCCCGTCCTGCAACGCCGTGGGTTGTGGGCTGTCCCACATTCGCCACTGACCGGGGCAGCCTCAGTGTCAGGACCGTTACACTCCTGTCTTGCCCACTGAGCCAGATACATACACTCAGCTGTTCCGGGAAGATTTAGGAGTGAGCCAGCATGTACCTGAATCAGTCTGTAAATTAAAAAGTCAAAAGTAAGCCCTGGTTTTGGAGAGTCAGCGAACATGGCCCCTTGAGACAAGAGTGACATGGGATGATATAATTCCCGTCCTGCTGCCTGGCCCACAGCCTGTGCACAGCCCCAGCGGAACACACTGCCCTTCCTCCAGACGCATCTCCATAGCAGCCCACGTGCAGCCTCTCACCCTCCCCTCAGCGCCCCCAAACAGCTCTGCCAAGCCCAGTAAGAAGAATCCCATGCAGGAATCGGTGCTTTATGCAAACAGAGAAATGACAGGTTTGATACAGACAAATACCGGGAAACACAGGGCACCAACACCAGTTCAAAAGGGCTTCACCCTTGAAGTAATAAGTTCTGTTGTTCAAGTTCAATCATTTGCTCCAAGGAGGGAAAGGGCATCCTCACGCATACAATCAAAGACGAATCCACCGGCCCTGCCCTCAGAGACCTCGTTCTTCCAGAAAGCAGCTGACACACTGCCCACGCCCCCTGGATGGCGCACCTGCGTCCCCCGAGGCCGCTCACCCGAGTGCGTCCACACAGGACATAACGTAGAGGCATCTCCTCCCACTCCCGACAGGGGGCTGGGGCTGGGAGGGGAAGGCACCGCCTGGGCTCGAATCCCATTTCTGCTCCTTCCACTCGTCTTCACGGCAGAGGATGCAGTGGAGTCCCGGAAAGTCAGGGAGTGGGATTATGTTAAATCAGACATTCCTCCCCAAATCGGCGGTGATCCGCAGCCCAAGGCGGCAGTCCAGGTCTTCTTTGCTCATAAACGTTTCTGGGACCCAATTTCAGGGAGAACGAAGGGAAATGCCAGAGAGCAAGCAGGTGCGGTAAAACGTGGGGGCAGGGGGGCAGGGGGGCGGGGTGGTGGGCGGCCTGGGCCCTGGGGAAGGGGCTCCAGATCCCCACACAGAGGGGCTGCTTCTGCCCGCTCAGGAGGCTGAACCGGGATACCTCTTCGAATTCCTCGGAATTCTGCAAACGCTCTTCTTGAGGGAGAAGAACAAAACTAAAATTAGAGGTCTGTCCTTCATGGCCCAACCTCTGCCAAAGACCTCTGAGGATGGGAGACCCCCTCACCCCCCAACAGGCTCATCTTCACCCGGAGCCAGCCCGAGACCTCAGGGGGACCCCAAGCTGGGAACAGGGGCAGGACGTCCACCGGAGAACAGAGGGACCCCAGTCCCAGACCCGCCTTATCAGTAACAGGCCAGGTGATTTTAGCAAAACTCAGACAGCCTCTCCCAGCCTCCCGTGTCCTCTCCACCACGGGGCACACCCCCTCCGCCTGCAGCGCAGGCTGGGAGCCGGGTGATTAATGAGAGTGTCTGAGCCAGCCCCTGCTGGGTTCTTTATATGCACTAACTCATTTGCAAGTTATGATCCCTACTTTATACATTGAGAACTGGAGGCTCAGAGAACCTAAGTCCCTGGTTCAAGGTCTCACAGTGGGACCGTGGCAGAGCCAGGACCAGAGCCCAGGTCTGCTTCAGGAGTCTGTGCTTCTGAAGCTTTAATCTACCGGACCTGATTCCACAGTGTTGGGCCAGCCTACCACACGGGAGGGACTGAAGCAAAGCCTGTTCCACTGAAGCGAAGCCCACCACGTCCTGGGCTGTGCATCTCACGGCAGCCCTTCGGAAGCCAGTTTCCAGGCCGGTCAGAGCAGCCCGGGTCTGTTTTTCTCCTTCCGGCTGCGAGCGGAACCAGCGGAGAGTGGAGGCTGTGTCTGAGCCCTCTGGCTCCACAACCAGGTTTTAACAGAGACGTAGGGGAAGAGAACCTATTTTCTTACCCAGTTTCTCCTCTCATTTGAATATTGGATTTGCAGAAGCCCAGTTCCCCGGAGGAATTCTCCTAAGAAGCCATCTGCTTGTGTGCTTCTGAGACACCTTGGCGAAGGATGCTAATCAATCATCCGTGGGGGGGGCTGCTCCCTCTTTCCCTGGGAGGTGGGTGTGCTCGGGCCCCGGAGCACAGGGGCTATGTTTCCAGACGGGCCCAGATTCGGGCTCTGCAGAGGCCCCCTGCCATTCCGGGGTCATCTCTGACCCGGGTTGGGCCAGATTGGGTCTGTCCAAGCCAGGGGCCAGAGCAGTAGAGGACAGAGGGTCAGGGACGCCCCTGTGCCTGCGCGCAGAGCAGACCCCAGCTCAGACACAGACGCGGATGCAGAAGAGCCCTGCGTGGACACCCAGCAGGAGTCAAGCCGTGGGGAGGCCTGGGAGGTTAGCCCGGAAGTGTGGCTGCCCCAGCTCCTGCCATGTCTCCGTGGATGAGAAAGCCTCCACCTGTTCAGGCCACAGCAGCCCATGCTCAGTGGGGCCTCGAGGGGCAGCCCTCCCTTCCAGGACAGCCACTGAACCCAGCCCACCGGCCACCACACTATGAATCAGTAACATGTGTGAGAAACAAACCGGCTTCCAAGTAGAACCCGATTACCTGAAGCTGGCCAAGCCCCAGGACAACTGGTTTGCCACCCAGGTTTAACAGTGGAGAAACCCAAGCCCCTCGAGAGTCAAGTACTTGCCCAAGGACACACTACAAGCCTCCCCACACTACAGTCCAGGGCTCCCTCCCAGCACTCGCCAGAACCCCACCCTCCTGGGCTCCAGGGCAGCAGTGCCCGCCTTGCCCGGCCAGCAGGGGGGAGATGGGAGAAGACAGCTAACCCTGGGCCGCCCCCGGCCCCTCTCGAGGAAGCTCCACCCTCTGCAATGGCTCCCTCCTCTCTGTCCCTCTGCTCCCCTCTCAAAACAGCAGGGGGCCCTGTCACATGTTCAGGCTGCCCCTGGTGCCTTGACAAAAAGGTTTGCAATATGGAAGAATTTCCTTTAATATTTCATCGCTATATGCCAAACAAGGCGTCCGGAACAGCCCGGGGCCTGCGCTGCTGCAGGGGCGAGGGGAGTCGACAGACGTTGTGCGGCTGCTCACATCCTGTCCTCCACGGAGCCCCCGGTGCCCTGGTGAGCTTCGTTCGGCCGCAGTGATGAACAAGTACAGACTGGCCGTCATGCCGAATGCTCCTGCCGGACAGGGGAGCACTCGATGGGCACACACAGGCCGCAGGAACGGGTTTGCCGAGTGGTGAGGGGTACGCAGATGCAGCCGCGTTCCGGCCCACGCAGGCCTGCTCCGAGCTCAGCAGAGGCCGCAGCAGGCCGACGACAAGCTCCCTGCTCGATTTTCAATTCAGAGCCTGTGAGCCCACGAGGGAGCCAGCGTGAGAATGCAGAGTGATTGGAGTCCCCACAGCGTATGTGTGGGACAGGGGGCTTGCTAGGACTCTAACAGGCTTCCTGTAACAAAGGGATCTGCGGCCTAATGAGTTCAGGAAAGACGGGACTAAGGGAAGTTTGACAGACCTCCTTTGCAGAAGGGCGACTCGGAGCCTTAGAAACACTCGTGTTCATCGGAAATCCCCAGGAAGGAAGCGTGGCATGTGGTGTCTCCCGATGTCATTCTGGGGCTGCAGGCAATGTAGCCAGGGTGTCTCTCGGGGCCTGCACACATCAGGCCCCGGAAATGGAGTGTGGGGTGCCTAGAAGACGTTCCGGAGAGAGACGCAACGTTCATGGAGCCAAGGCTCAGTGAGGGCCTGGAAAACACGGCCTCCTCTCCTGCGAGGCCTGAATTTCCCACCTGGGAGCCACAGGTGAATACGGGAAGCACGGTGCCCGCACTAGGTGTTCGAGTGGGCAGGTGTGTGTGAACGTGGGCATGCGTGGGGCGCAGGTCACCTGGGCTCCTCTGTGGACTCAGGGGCTCCCAAGCGCTACCGACCCTGGCCCTCCCCTGAACCCCTGCCCTAGCACCCCCCTCTCCTCTCCCTGGTCCCCATCCCTCCGCCCTGTTTACCAGCCACCTCCCCCCTCCCCGACCATCTCCACAGTGCCCCTTGCATACCGCCTCTGGGGATGCAGGCGAGTCTCTTTTAACCACAGAGAAGCAAATGCATGGACGGACAGATGGGTGGACCAGATGAACCAACACAGACACAGAGCTTTGAAACCTCAGAAATGAACAGTGCCTGTCCCTGGCTGGAGACAAGGCTGGCCCGCATCAAGCCCAGGGCTCCTTGGTCCTCTTCGCAACACTTCCTGTTCTCAGTCATTGGTAGGAGTCTGTCTCGGTCCTGTCTGTCCCCAGGCTGGGCACCGCTCCCCTCACTAAGTCTCCCTACCGTGGCCCTCGTGCCCTCGCTCTGATCCAAAGGCCCATCTCATCCTGGGGACAGTGCTTTGCTCCCCGGTTACCCCCTGAGGTCGACCAGTGTCCTGTGGAGACCCAGCGCCCACCCGCAGGTGCCCAGACCTCTCTCCGTCCAGCAGCAGCCCAACAGCCTGGGGCTCCGGGCCACCCTGCCTGCCCTCTGCTGCGGCCACAGGCCTGGCCTGGCCCCTGCTGCCCCATCGTGTCTTCCCTTTCAAAAGGATGTTCTTGGGCAGAGGCTTCTCCTCATCCGGCTGAAAAGAAGTGACAGTATTTTAATTCATGCGTTTTGAGATTTCAAAAAAATGAGTTTTAAAGGTTCAGAATGTTCAGATCTTTGAAACGCCGCTCAGGCAGCGGCTGCTTTCCCAGAGGAGCCGGTTGGGGGTGAGCGGGGGCTGCAGCTCTGAGAGCCGGTCTGCAGAGGGCCTGAGTAAAGCATGCTGCTTGTGCCCTTGTGAACACGAGGACCCTTCCTGCGTGCGTGGCTCCTGGACAGGGCTTCCGTCACAGCTCCACAGTGAGACAGGGTCCAAGAGGGAACTTCCAAAGCAACCACACAGACCTGCGTTTACCCAGGGACAGCCGGGCAGAAACGACACGTGCCAAGTGCAAGGATCTTGCCTCCAACGGGCCTCCTTTCCCATCAGGCCTCGCTCACCGGGCTCTGCCCAGCCCAGCCACCTTCACTAAAGCCCACAGGTGGCTGTACCCATTCACATCAGAAGGTCAGGTGATGATCGAGATCTTAGGAAGCTTCCTGTAGCCCCAGCAGGTGGGTGGGAGCCTACCACAGCACCCTTCACAGTGACCACATAGCCATCCAGTTCCTGTCTGTCCCTCCCAACCCAAGGGCACGGGCCTTAGCCATGGTGTCCCCAGCCCCTTCTCGGGGCCTAGAATGAATGGACAATGGACGGTAGGTGGATGGTGGATGGATGGATGGATGGATGGATGGATGGATGGATGGACACATAGTTGGATGAACTGACAGAAGGGGGAGAGAGAAGAAAAAGGGAGAAGGGAGGGAGGGAGAAGGAAATACAACCAGCCATGGCTTCACCTTGCACCTGTCCCCCTCAGAAGGCAAGCTGGGACTTCACAACCACAGTGCCCCACCTCTGGGACTTAGCCCACACCCCAAAGGCATTAGCCCCACAGCTCCAAAACCTAGGAGCCAACACCAGATCCTTCTGTCCCTTCTTATAGTCCAGGTCTAAGCCATCTCAGAGGAGCTCTCTGGTTGGGCACGCTGGCAACCCCCCAGTGCCCAACGCCCGCTCGATCTGGCTGCAGTAGCAAAGAACATATGAGGCCACTAAAACATCCCACATCACCCCAGAGACGGGACTTGGGGGATTTCAGGCCTAGAGACTGGTAGACTTCCCAGAAGCCCTCCTATCTGCAACCCCACCCTGGGTATAGGGCTCCGAGGCTCTGGGACTTGGTGCTGTGGCTGGGGAGGCGCCAAGCTCCCCCTCCTGCCCTGCCCCCCATGGAGGTGGCTGTGTGCTGTAAACTCTGCGGGGTCTCACCTCAACCCAGGAGTCCCTGCTGGGCAGTCCTCCCCGGGCCAGCCGGTCTACCTGCGCTCACCTGGACAGCCACAGAAAACAGAGCGTGCACACTATTCAGTCACCCTGCCTGCACCTGCCAGGGCAGCTGCACGGGGGGCGTGACAAGGCCCAGGACAAAGACACATGGGTCCCGAGGACCAGCCCCCCCACAGCACCTTGGCCACTTGGCAAAAGGGAAAGGAGGCTTTGCCGTTCTGCAGAGGTCACCCCACCACCAGCACCCTGAGCGCCCCACACCCTCAGCACACGTCCCGACCTGCTGGGGGAACCTAGAGACATGCGTGTGACGGCAGCATGAGGGTCCCTGGCCACAAACACACAGGTGTGCAGGCGGCCATGGGCCGCAGGAGATGACTGAGGGCCCATGGGGGCCATGAAGATCTAGAGAAAGGAGTCCAGGAAATGGGTTACTTTAAAAAGGACAGTGCCGAGAAGTGGTGATTCCCAATGGGGGCATGGTAAGTGCAGGGGAAGGGGTGCAGACGGAGGGGAAGCGACCCCCGAAGGGGTGCGGGAGGCTGCAGGGGCCGCCCTGGCCGGGCGGGGGGTGGCGCTCCGCCCCGAGGTGCTGGAGGACAGTGGCTCCTGCCTCCCCAGCCTGCTGCCCACTGCCAGCCCCACAGCTGGCATTTCCTCCTCCCCCACAAAAACTATTTCCCTGGCTCCAAACGATGACTTTGCAGCACTTTCTTGAGGGGCTTTTAATGGCTTGTGAAATATAAGCCTGGAGCTTCAAATGCCACCCGGCCAATTTGCTGGAACGCTTCACCTCCCCAGAAATTCCCTCGGAAATGGCTTTCCTTCTCCCACCACAAACAGAGCCTTTGGAGCAATGGGCCTTTTAATCAACAATTATAAGAAGTTTTAAAAGTCACTTTTAAAAGGCTGTCACGGTGAGCAGCTCGGCTATTTTCTCTACTCCTGAGGGACTGCCTGGTAGCGGCAGGAAGCAGACGCTGGCGGGAGATGGGGGGGTTGGGGGACCACCCTCCATCCATCACCAGTGACAGGCCCCTGGGGCCCGGGGGTCCTCCAAGCGCACATCTGCAGCCCGGCAGCGCTGGCATCATTTATCTCGGGCAGCTTGTCGCCTCCCCCGTCGCGTCTGTCTGTCTGCTGGGTGCTTCCCCACTCACTGACCTCCACGCGCTGCAGTTCCTAGGGACCGGGGCCTGGTGTCCTACCCGCCAGCTCGGCTGACAGCTCCCACACTTGGGTCCCCAGCCCGGGCCCACACACCCAACTGCTTCCCTGGCATCTCCTCACACTCAAATTTCCGAGACAGGACTCGAGTGCCGTGTTTATTCCTCCAAGTCAGCATCCCCCCTGCTGTCCTCACCTCAGCCAACAGCACACCCGCCAACCTGAACGCAGGCTCACAACCAACCCCACTCTTCCCTCCCTCCTCCCACCACACCCCCACCCAGCGTCGCCCATGAGTACAGTGGCTCGACCGGACTCTGGCACTTGACTCCGGCACTTGGTTCCGCCTGTACAGCTAACAGCCTCTTCTGAGCACCGCTGTCTGCCCACCCAGCGTGCAGCCCCTCCCCCTTCCCCTGTTCTGAAGCCAGGAAGGCTGTCCTGCTCCAGCATATCACAGCAGGGCCCCACCCACCAGCAGCCCAGGCCTTGACTTAAAGGTTCAAGGGTAGTTAGGAGAACTCATTCTCCCTGTTAAGTGATCTGGGGGTGGGGGAGACACTTAGAGGAATGGCTGGACAGTGACCCTTGCTCCCTCGCTCAGAGCTGAGGGCTCTAGGGCAGGGTGAGGAGGGAGGATGGCACCAAGTCCCTGGCTCTCTGGCAAGCTGACAGTGGCACAGGGAGACCCTGACCCCCAGTGGGGCCCCCAGGCCTTCAAACAGTGCCCCTTCCAGGCCGCAGCTCCCTCTCTCTGCACAGAGCCCTGGCGTCTAAACACACCTGCCCGTTCCCCCCTCTTTTGGCCTCATCAGGATTCAGAATCAGGCCAGGTTTAAAATCGGCGCTCAGCTTAACATGCCTTCTCAAGGAAGCCTCCCCGCCCACAGCAAGGCCTGTCCTGAACTGGCTGCCCCGATGCTTCTCATCTGAATCCCTGTCCCATCGCCACCAGTGATGTGTTCACCAACTAGGTCAATAACCTACTGGGCTTTAAGTTCTCTGAGGGTTCAAGGCTAATCCCCAGGGCCTTCCACACAGCAGGTTCTCAGCAAATACTGACTGAATAAATGCATAATTCTGCAACTGCTAAGTAGGAGGGTGGCAAGAGCCAAAAGATCAAGAAGGAAAAAGTAGGGAGGGAAAGTGTATCCATCTTAGACAGGCTACATTTTAGCATAAACCCGTGCAGCTGAAAGGTCCAGCTAGTTTCATACACTGTATCCAGGGGAAGACCAACATAACTGAGGAGAGCAAGGACCTTTGTAAGGTGCCCAGGAGAAGCCTAGAGGCTCTGGACTGGTGAAGGGCTCAGCTGGGTGCCAGGCCCACGTGAAACTGCTGACTTAGCTGAGGGCTCGCTCCCATGTGGCTTTTCTTCTCTGGCTAGAGTCACAGTCCTCTCCGCCCAGGCTGCTTCCCGCTCTCTTCAGTTCAGGAAATAGGCTGCTTTGGCGCAACCTTTAATCCTGTGGGGAACCATGCCTCTTGTTCCCTGTGTGGTCCTGTGGGGCAATCCAGCAGAGTTTCACACCCTTCCCCCCAGCCTCTGGCCACAGAAGTGGGCTAGTGCACCAGGCTGAAACAATCACAGCACCACGTCTTCCCAAACATAGTAAGGTGCCCACGAGGGATGCGTAACCCAGCAAGGCCAGCCATTTCCATGCTCACATTTGGAGAGGAAGCTTGCTTTGCTCTGACAGGCTACGCAGGGGTCATGGGAGCCTGCAGCTGCTAGCAGCCATCTTCTCTGACCTTACGAAGGAAACCCACCAGTACTGGGAGAGAATGAGACCCACACTTGAATAAAGATCAGAGACAGCAGAGCCAAGAAAAGGAGAAAGCAAGAGAAGAGCTTTTGTGCTGCTGGATCTAGCCTTGCCTGAAGGCAGTCATCCCTGAATTCCACAGCTACATGAATTCCACAGCTACACATCCATCCTGTTCGGAGGAGGTCTGCCTGTTGTTCACAATCAAGAATCCAGATGAATAGAGTTCTCACCCTCAGGAGTTCCCGAGATGGGCCCCAGTGCCTGCACACAAACTTGCTCTTCCGACTCCAGGCCACATGTCTAAGATTATGGTGAGGGTCAGGCTTGGCCATGCCGTAGCAAGAGAAAAGAAGAGAAATCCCAGTGGAGCCCAGCCTCCATGCCTCCGCCCAACCCCCAGAGACACAACCCCCCACCCCCACCCCCACCCTGCAGGCCCACCCTTCCTCAACCCCAGGCTCAGGAAGCTGTGAATGCAACAGCCAGGACCCCCAGCCCCCAGGCCTCAGAGCACTGACCCGCTCTCCACTGTGGCTCTTGCAGAGGAGTGAGATTGTAGAGCTACTTTATCAGATTCTCTGTTGTAAGATTTGTCACTGCAATGAAAATAAACAAATGTAAAGAGATCACTGGATCTCTTCGGTCTTCCTACGTGGCAACCAAGATCCGCCCTCACCCACATGGCTGGCCCACCTCCGGGACGCCTGTGACCTGCCCTCTGCTCAGTTCTCCCAAAGGGCCGGGACCTCCACAGTGCTGGCACCTGAGCACCGCTTTGAACTCCACAAGCCAATCAAACCCCATGGAGACCACAGACATAGGCCCTGCCTAGTCCTTAGTTCCTCCCCAGACTTCTCCCCTCAAGATCAAGGTTGCTTGCTCTGCGTCTCAACATTATCATCTCCTTGGGGCGGAAAGGATAAACTAAAGCAACTGCATTCACACTGCAGTCCGGATTGGAGCCCACGCTCTTCCCTCCGTCCCCCCTCCCCCCCCCAACGGTCCTTTCCCATTCAGGAGTTGCCCTCATTCCTATGTGTGCCGGATGGAATTCAATGGAATCCCCCCAGCCAATACTGCTAAGGTTTCTTTTATCTTCTGTTCTAAAAAACCTGTCAAACTCATCATCTCTGCCCCACAAAATAAATTTATTTTTTGAGGCATGTAGGGAAAAATTGAAGTTGAAATGCGGTGAGGGTAGCGGCTTTTGTATTGGTGTCAGGCATCTGAGAAACCTAATGGAACCGCTCTTTGACAACATTATCGGGTGTTTGGCTAATTTGGTGGAGCAGACAACGTCCTCTATTGAAAAGAAAGAATGGAACGTGAGGTCCTAGCGAAGCAGCGAGTTGGCCCGTGGCGGATAATTCCCTCTCACTATTCATCCCACAGATAGGCATTCAATTACAGAGACGTTCTGGGGTAAATTGCCATTCATTCTTTTATCACCTCGCAAATGAAATAGTCATTTTTTAAAATAGCTTGAAGCGGAGATGCATGTCAGTAAACAAAAGGGCAGCCTTCCTCATCACAATATATTTTGCCCTGATTATTGGTTCTTCTACCCCACAGAAAGCTCCACAACTAGTTCACTCTTTTGGTCCCCTCTTGCCAACTTTTTTGGATTGATGCAGCCCAGACTGGCTCCCTGAGGAGCAACAATGGGAGTAAATCTCCGCTGAGCTCCGTGTCCAAGGGCTGGCCCAGGGCTGCGGCTCCCTAGAGGGGAGAGGAAGCACCCCACCCCCGAAGGACCCGCTCAGAGGCAGAGCCAACCAGCCAGAGCAGTGGGGTGGCAAACCCTCCAGGCCTGCCGCGCGGTCATGCGGGACAGGCCGGGCTCGCAGCCCAGAGGCACAGTCTCGGTGCCCCATGGCCACTGGGAGAACCTGGCACAGGGCCGCCCCCAGGAGCCAGGGCCCCATACACACAAGCTCTCTCTCTGCACAAGGCCTGGTGCTGGGGACCAAAGGTGCAGGCCGAGCCAGCTGGGGTCCCAGCCTCCACACAGCTGTCACACAGGAAGAAAAACAGATTGGGGAACATCTCCTGCACCACAAACTCAGGTGAAAACCGGGCCTCGAACACTGGAAGGTTTTCCTTCCTGGATGAAGTATAACTGGCGAGGTCCATGCTGGGAGGCTGGTCCTTGTGAAAGCTGGCAAGCTGGGTTACGGGTGCCTCCATCACGCGGCCGGGCCAGAGCAGCTCTGGCATCTGACGTCAGGGGGGCCGAGTGTCATGGTTGATTTCATGTGTCCACTTGGCTAGATTACGGTCGCAGATACTTGGTCAAATACTATTCTATACGTTTCTGTGAGGGTAAATTTTTAGATAAGATTAACATTTCAATTGGAGGACTTTGAGCAAAGCAGATTACCCTCTGCCGTGTGGGTGGGCCTTGCCCAGTCAGTTGAAGGTCCGAATGGACAACAAGGGACCCGCCCTTACACGGGGCGACTCTGCCAGCAGACAGCCTTTGGACACTCAGCGCGGGACCAGTTCTTCCCTGGGTCTCCAGCCTGCTGTCTACCCTGCAAACGGTAGGCTTGCCAGGCCCGGCAATAATGTGAGCTAATTTTTTTTAAATATCTATAAATGGATGGATAGGTAGATGGACAGATAGATAATCGCCTGTTGGTTTGCCTCAGAAACCCCGACTAATACACCAAGTGCCATAATCCCACACACTCTGTGGCAGGGAACTGCCTACCCGGCCCACTGCGGGGCGCAGAGGGGTCCCAGCCACTGAGAAAGTGCTGAGGTTTCACACCTGGACGAGCAAGGGAGCGGGGGCTGCAGGTGAGACTGCAGACTGTGTTTCATGTTCTCAGAGGCCTCTGCAACACCCACCTGTCACCTGTCACCTGTCACCTATCACCCCCACCTAGGGATTCGGGACAGGACCTGGACCACTGAGTAGTTTCTAGATTCTGCGGTCATTCTCAGGCCCCAGATCCACTGGGGAAGGAGGCAAATGGCATTATTGTGAGTCCACAGCATGGGTACCGGGCTTGCCTTGGACCCCAGAGTAAAGGAAATACCTGCTGGGAGAGTGGGGCGAGCTCTGGCCTTACCGCTGCCCCTCTGACCTGGAGAGAAGTTGGCTCCTGAGTGCTGCAGGGTTGGCCGCACCAGGCGTTGTTAGTTTGTTACCAATTATGCTGCCTCTAGATGGAAAGTCACAGGGCAGGGAGGGCGTATTTATTCTCCCAAAGCAGGACTTAGAGCACCGGATGAGGGCACCCACTGTGCATAAATGGGACAGGCACCCAGGTGATCCTCTGGCACATATTACCTGAAGGAGCCAGGTCCTTGCAGAGCTCACCCAAGTGAGGCTCTGGGGGAGCTCCAGAACACCATTCTGGTGTGGGCTGTCGATCAAACTCCTGCTCCCCCATAAATATGCATAAGTGTTGCCCTGGCCAAGTGGCTTAGTTGGTTGGAGCTTTGTCTCATACACAAAAAGGTTGCAGATTTGATCCCCAGTTGGGGTGTGTATGGGAGGCAACTAATTAATGTTTCTCTCTCTCTCTTTCTCTCTCTCTCTCCCTCCCTTCCTCCCTCTCAAATTAATTAGTACATCCTAGGGTGAGGGTTTAAAAAAAAATAAAATATATATATATATATATATATATATATATATATATATATACACATGTATATATGCAAAAGTGTCACGGATATTCATGAGCATCCTATCAAGCTCACTTTTGTTGTTGAACAGCCTCTTAACATAAAGGGCCCCGCTGGGCCAGGAGAGGAGGCTGGGATGGACGTGCACACCTCCTCTCTGCTGCCCCGTCTCCTACCAGCCAGACACAGCTAATACTGACTCACTGCGCTGAGATGCTTGGCGCCTTTGGGGAAAAGCTGCCACTTCCCACATGGGAGCTCAACCCCGCGATGGTGGCGCACCTCCCCGGCTGCACAGGAGGAGATGGTGTTCAAACCGCATTTCTGTCCACAAAAGTCTATTTCAGATCATTTCCTCCAAGCATTCTTCTGTGACTGGTCATGTGGGGTCAGGAGGACCCCTTGTGCTTTCCACAGGGGACAGGCGGAGCGATCAAAGAGGATGTTGCACAAACCGACACCCAACCGAGCAGGCGGAGGCTCAGAGGGCATGGAGGCCGGCCGTGCAGCTCCTGTCCCCAGGAGCCCTGTTCCCTCTCTCCCTCCGGCTGCCTCTTCCTCTGAAGGCCAGTGAGCACGCCCTGCAATCGGGAAAGAGCTGGGCCATGCGGGACAGGGAAGCCACGCCGTGGAAGCCAGTGGCCTCTGGTAAACTGGCACAGAGGGACGAAGAACCACGGGGCTGCCTCCGGAAGCTTCCACAGACAGAGGGCCCTGTCCTCTCACTGCAAACGCAGATGAAACTGGAAGAGGCCCTGGTCAAACACTTGGACAGCACCTGTCACGGCGCATGAGCCCATCTCGTCCTTCAACAGCAGACAGTGTCTTCTCATCAGCCCGAGGTGGCACCTGCTGCAAGAAGCTTCGAGATGCCCACCGTGAATCCTCCCCAGCCCGAGGTCCACCCCCGGACGTCCTGCCCTGAGCTACTTCAGACACCACCTTCTCAATTTTCCCACCTTTGTCTCCCACCCGCCGGAGCCCACAAACTCCTTGAAAAGGGGTTTCCCCAGCACACAGCCTCAGGTAAATCCTTGCCAGGTACCCACAGAACTTCATTTTTTAAAAAAATCCTCACCCATGGGTATGCTTATTCATTTTAGAGAGAAAAGAAGAGAGAGAGAGAGAGAAACATCAATCCATCGCCTCCCACATATGCCCTGACCAGGGATCGAACCCGCAACCTTTTGGCATACAGGACAACACTCCAACCAACTGAGCCACCCAGCCAGGGCTGAACTTCATTTTTAAGGCAAAAAATATGAAATCGTCAACTGAAGTTTTATTTTTTTTAATATCGTCAAACATTTCACTTCTCCCCCATCACTTAAACTTCTGTAAAGGTTGTCCTTCCACCTCGAACGCCGACTGAGCCGTCTCCAAGGCGGCCCATTTCCCGGAGGACGCAGCCCATTTCCCGGAGGACGCGGCTCTCGGCTTTTCTAACAGGCGGGGTGGTGCCGAGGCACATGACGTGCAGGGCTCGACTCAGGGAGGACGGAGGGAGCAGGGGGCGTCTCCAGGACACACTGGCCCGAACGGGAGGAAACTGTGCCATTCAATCTGGGGCACATCTGGCAGAACCCGGCCTCCTGTCCTGACGGTCCAAGCCAATTAACCGCTACCAGACACGGCTCTCGTCACCTCGCCCTCAGCCCCGTCCAGGCCACGGGCCGGCGTGGAGCTGGGAACCGGGGACAACACCTGCGGCTGGAAGACCAGATGTTCAGAGACTTCAGTGTGAACGCTGCGGTATTAAAAAATAAAATCAAGACACTAAGAGGAAAAGTTAAGTATGCCAGCTTGGCTTGTATCCTTCAGGATGACTTTGAAAGCCTGATGGTGAGGTCGAGCCTTCTGGAATGTTTTCCCTCCCGCCTCCCCCAAAGTCATGGAAAGAAGACATTGAAGAACAAGCCAGCGGGGATCTCGCCGGGCTGCCCCTCTGTGCTGCCCCACGGGGGGAGAAGACAGCGCCCCCAGAGCCTGGTGACAACCTGAATGCCACAGGTGGCAAGATACCCTACAGCCCTCTGCCACGTGCCCACCAAACCGGACGGAACCTGCAAAGCCCGATTTGGACGAATTGACTTTCAAGCACCGAGCGGCCAGGCACGTGTGGCTGGTGGCCGTGTGTCGGATGGTGCGGGTCTAGAGTAGCTGGGCTCCACCTGGGGTAGGTTTGAGACGAGCATCATGTCAAATCTGGGGTGCACTTTGTCCTCGTAACTTTTTACACAATGCAGGTTTTCCTGCGTGAAGATTAAAACACAGCCTGCACTGATTTTTCTTTCTTTCCCCTGCATTTCCGAGATGGAACGCTTTGCCGTGTCCTGAATTCACTGCATGTGCAAATGGTAGGAGCCAGCCCTCCCCTGGCAACAGAAGCAGCGGCCCCACCCCACTCCCCACCAGCATCGCTGTTTCGGCCTCCTGTGTCTCCTGGCTCCAGGTCCACCGAGAGGGTATCCCAGTTTATTAAATGACTTTAATAGGGATCTGTCTCTAATAGGAGAATTAATGGATTCTATAAACCAGCTGCAGAGTGAGAGCAATTTCATCCCAAAGAGACAAGAGGCTCATCTGGAAATCCAAGAGTGTGCAGGAATCACACGCCCCCCTCTTCCCCAACCCCAACCCCGGCCCCAGCCAGGGCAAAATCTCCCACAACAAGCTGACTATCCAGGGGCCGACCCCACGCAGCAGGGCTGTGAAGCCAGAAAGTGCCACCAGCAGGGCGGCGACAGCCGCTGAAGCGAGAACTCAGACTAATATTCCCCATACTTGCTCTTCCCGTGGACGCAGTGAGGGGAGGGCACGAAATTCAGCTGAATTTAGTGCAGTGAGTGTTTCCCAGCCGCTGGGCCAAGTGTTTCCTTGCCCGCTGGGGGCAGGGAGCAGGGTCGGAGGAGATGAAGGAACAGACAGGACATGCTCCTCCCCTTGGAGCTGGTAAGGAAGCAGAAGTTAGTTTTAACAAGCAAAGCCTTCCAGCATCCGGCATAAAGAACAGCTTCTCTCTTGGAAGCCAAATTCAGCAGGAGCGCAGGGTGGGGAAGGGGACGAATGGATAATCTTCACCCCGTGTCAGAGAGGCAGCCTTCCCATTGTAAAAAAGGGGGGCAGGGATCGGAGAGAGCTCCGACAGTGCCGAGGACAGCAGTCGGCACGGCAAGGACGACAGCAGCAGAAGCTAGCTCCAGTCGGCAACCAGGGGCAGGGCGAGAGCAATTCGCCGAGGCTCTTATTTGGAAACATAAATTGCTACAGTGAGAAAGATAGTTTCAAATTACCTGGAAAACTGAATAAGGAAGCATCATAACGAGGTATAACTCGAGTTCAGTACAGGAAGTTCTAAACCGTGCATAGGCACTGACTTTTTTTTGGACGATGCTCTCCTTTACCACCCACAGTACTGCACACGTGCGTGTGAGGTCACGGCCTGTTCCGGGCCTCTTGAACCCAGCTGCACACCAGGGTCAAGTCTGGGCTTCACCCAGGCCAACAGGATCTCGGTGCAAGGAGCTGTGGTTCTAACGTGCAGCCGGGGTTGGAAACACGGCCCCAGGGGGCTATCGAGACCCGTGGTGGGAAGGGACAGAGAGGAAGGTGCCAACTTCAGGGGCGGAGGAGGTCTAATAAATGTGGCCCCTGGCGGGGTCATTGCCATGGCACAAGGTGGGTTTCTCGCTGGGATTGTTCTCACCCTGACTGGTCATGCCGAGGACCTTCTTCACTAAATCTGGTGCCTAGAAAATTAAAAGTCAAGTGCTTCGTGATTTAATTGTTTTTACTGGATGGGGCCCACGTCCACCATCCTAACTCAGAACTGGAGAACTGCCTTATTAGTGTTTGAGAAGCGGCCTGAGACTCTCGGCCTGAGTAACAGAACCTGGGGGTTTCTGGACTGTTTCAGTGGTTTGTGGGAGCACTGGGACAGAAGGCCTGATTGATATGACACTGTCCCCCGAAACGCAGGCGGTGGCACAGTTGTCTGGAAGGATGACCGGCTGGCTCACGCATACTCCCCGCCAAGGCTCACAAACTCGCTAAACTTCAGAATGATCTGGTGATCTGGTTTAATACACACATTCCCAGGCCCTGCCTCCAGATCTGCTAAAACAGAATATTTGGGGGTGAGGTCTAGGAACTGTATTTTCAAAGTGCAGGCGTTTCTGTGACGAAGCCAGAGTGGGACACCGCTGGTCTGCGCATCTCCTCGTCCACAAGGGAGAAGCTCCTCTCCCATGGCCCTGCCTGGCAGTGCCCTGAGGACTCGGTCTTCCTGGCTCCCAGAACGGCACGGAGGCCCCGAAGGGAAACCGCGCCCCAACAGGGCTGGTCATGCAATCCCAAACATCACAGGAGCCAACAACGCGACTCCGGCCTGACACTTGCAAAGGCCCGGAGAATCATTTCGGGCAAAACCTAATGAAGCGTTCCTAGCACAACACAGAGGAAGACAGGAAGCGGGGAAACAAGCAAACTCTGACCGGCCAGGGAGAGTCCCCGGGAGCCTGGAGAACAGGCAGCTTCTGCACTGGGCACTGTGGGCAGCGTGGCAGGGGCGGGGGTAGAAGAGAGCACCCTGGGAGCTGACCTACAAGCAGGGAGGCTCCCAAGGGACGGGGCATGTGGCAGAGGGGGGACCTTGCACTCTGGGCCTCTGGGGCTCTTCTGACCCCACGCCCCTGGCTCCAGCTCCCAAGGACGGCCCCAGGGAAAGGCAGAACCCCACTGGGTGCCACTGGGCGGGCAAGCCTACACTCTCCAGATTCTCTGCTTAGGATGCCAGCGGTCTCAGCTCTGCAGACTCAGATCCCTCTCGGGTTTGCCAAGTCCTGCCTGCTCAGCATGACCCCCCACCCCGCCCCTAGAGATAAACAGCCCGGGGGAAGCCACTTGCAATGGGGCTGCTGACCTCAGGGGCCCGAGAGATGGCCCATCAGTTGGCTCCCAGGCCCTGGGACTCCCAGATAACCCTCAGGGAGTGGCTGGCACCACCGGCTCCCCTCTGCGGGGTCTGAGCCAGCAAGTGCAGGGAGGTTTGACCACGAGCAGCATTTGAAATATTGCAGCTCTCCAAACCCCATGAGCATCCTTCTGAGCGGAAAATAACATTATAGGCTGGTGTTAGGTCATTGGTTAATTAGGTAAAATGAATGACTAAGTAGAGTTTAAAAGCCACCCTACCAGTGACTCCTCAGACTGAGGCTCTGACCCATCCTCACTCATCTGAGCCCTGGACACTTGAGAAAAGGCCACAGCAGTTGTGGGGTCATCCTCCCAGGCCGGCCTGAGGGAGGGCCCAGCACTTGCTGCTTAACTGAAGCTCTGAGCTAAACTGGGAGAGGACATTAAGCCTGCTCCAGCCCTGGCCAGGTGGCTCAGTTGGTTGGAGCATTGTCCCGTACACCAAAAAGTTGTAGGTTCAATCCCTGGTCAGAGCACATTACAGGTTCGATTCCCAGTCAGGGTGCATACAGGAGGCAACTGATCAAAGTTTCTTTCTCTCTACCCCTCCCCACGCCACCTAAAATCAATAAACAAATCCTCAGATGAGGATAAAAATAAAAAATTTTGGAAAGGCTGCTCCAGCCAGTCCCTGTCCACAGGCCCCCACAGCACGCCCGGCCCACGGAGAGCCCTTCCAGCGGCCCTCCCAGCACCCCGTGGGCCGACCTGAGAGAGCAGCAAACGCTCCTAGAACCACACCCACACTTCGTGCTGCTGTGCACTAGCACACGTTCATTCCTGTCGTTAGCTCTTTAAATTCTGCCAGTGAGCTGGGTCCATCATCGTCCCCATTCTGCAGATGCATAAGAGGAGGCTCAGGCCACACAGCCAGGAAGGGCCGGAGCCACGCCTGTGGGCCTTGCCTTGTCTGACCCCAGGGCCCTGTCTTGTTATGACGGGTGGGAGTCCCATCGGAGCCCGGTCAGGAAAGCACACCAGGTCCTTCACACAGAGGAGGCTCAGTGCAGCAAATCCCTCCCCCGGTGCTGGGACTGCCCCGGTCATCCCAGGCCTCCTGTGGGCAGAATGCTGCAGGAAGCCACCTGGAAGGCAGCCTGGGAAATGCAGGCCGTGGACTCTCTGGCCCAGTGGGTGGGAGAGCGGAAGCTGAGAGACTGAAAGTGGAGCAGCAGCAAGGCTCCTGCGGGGCCTGGCACAGGACTCGGCGCTTCCCAGACCTTGTGCCCCAGAACCGCCCCCAGCAACCCTGGGCGCTGGCCTAGTCATCGTCCCTGTTTCAGAGATAAGGAAGATGATGCTCCAGAGGCTGTGTAATGCGCTGAAGACCATCCAGTGGAATTCAAATTAAGACCCTCATCTGCCTGGTCCCTAACCCCGGGGTACACAGGGGAAGCAGCAGTGGGCGGGGCAACCCTGTCCTGGGGGTCTGCAGCCCAGGACCCCACGACCTGTGGCTGGCCCGGGGGAGTTACCATGCCCGTGGTGCAGCCTGGTCCGTCCTTCAGAGAACGGGAGCTCGGGGCTGGCTCACAGCTCACCATCCGCATCCTCTGCCAGGTCCTCCGGGGCAGGGACACTGAGGGAGGCCACGCAGGAATGTGGGAGGTCACACAGGGATGTGGGAGGCCACAGGCCACCAAACCCCACCAGTGCTCCACGCCGCGTGGCTGCCAGATCAGCTGCCGGGGAGGGGAGCTGACTGTTCCACTGGGGAACGAAACCAGGCTAATTCCTCTGAAACCTCCATTAACTTCACTACTTCTCTCTAAGTGCTTCATTGTAAATAAAGATTCAGCACTGCAGAAACACACTGCCAGGATCTCCCAGTGGACACGAAACAAGCGTCGGCTCCCACAGCCCACTCACAGAGCCCACCGTGAAAGCAGCAACATCTTCCCACCCTCAGGGGACTTCGAACATCCCCGCAGATTCCAAGGGAGGCCGCGTCATCTGCACGCACCCACCTCCTCCTGCCCCACACCAAACCTCTCTACAGACTCCTTTTCTAGAAGGACTTGGACCTCGGTTGTGAGCACAAAGAACTCCGCTCACCTCAGAAAAGGTTTGACTAGAAGCCCCCTACCCAGGCCTTCTCTTCCAACAAATTCACACAGACGATTTCCAGGAATACCAACAGGACTTCTCACACCAAGAGGATCTGCCCCGCCCCACCCCCCAAACACACACACACACAGCTTCCCCAGTCCTTTCTCCCTCGTTAAACCCCACCTGCTGTTCTGCTGTTCACCTGTCTCAGGTGGCCAGTAAACCCCCCTCCACGGCTGAGGAGACTCGCCATAGGACTCAGCTACAATAAACCACCTGGCACAAGAGACCGAGGTCCACTTCACTTTGAAGATAAACAAGCACGCACTCTGCACCACCCCACCCCCCCACAAGCTACATGAACACTGGAAGGGCTGTGAGTGCAGGGTCCTTGCAAGGACAGCTTCCCTCTTACAGTTTGGAGACAAGGGTCCCACTGATGCCCGGAGCCCCAGGCCCTGCCCCCAGGCTCCCAGCATGAGGCCGAGAGGGCACAGCGTCTCAGCTCCTGGGAGCGTCTGGCCCTCCCTGCGGAGGGAAGCACAGCCGAGGGGCCCGGAATCGGCAGGCTCTGACTCCCACGCCTCTCTGCGCGTCCGTGCACTCTTTTACTCACTACACTGACACCCTCTTGGGACGTGCAGGCGGTTTAGGTGACCGGTTCACAACACACATCGACGATCGAGGCCAAAGCAGGCTGCCCACACACATGGTTCCAGATGAGACTTCCTGTTTTCCAGCTTCGAATATCCAACTCTGATTTTTAACAAAGGAAAGAAAAGGTCTAAAAGCCTGATAGAGTCTGGACGGGGAGAATATCCCGGCTGGGGCACCCCAGAGAAACTGCCCTCGGTTGTCCGAGGCAGGCTTCAGACCCCGAGGGTCGGCACAGAAGCACTGCTCATGGTCACAGTAAATAACAGAGGCAAGACTTGAACCTGGACCTGCTCACTCCAGCTCTGCAGGGGCCTGAAGACAGCCGGCCTGAGGGGTCCCTGTGTCCCTTCCCACAGCGCCTCCTGCCCAGTCCTCCCCCAGGACGCCAGCACAGCTGGCCGGCAGGCTGGGGGAGGTCAGCTGTCACACCGCATTTCTCTCCACTCACGTCCGCTTCCCTTGTGACCTCGGTTTCACCAAGTTGTGCCTTTAAATTAGATCCCAGAAGGAACTTCAAGGCGAATTCCTCCACTTGTGATGTTTATGAATCTTGTCATTGTTTACGCTGTTATTGGGCCATCGGATGGCGAGCACCCCTCCTCCTGGTCACACGGCTGGTTTTCCTCCCTGCGGCAGGACGTGCGCTCAGCGGCGGAGGCTTGTCAGACACCAGGGCCACCACCTCGTCCCACGGGTGCACGTTTTTCCTCCGTGAAACACTGAAAGGGGCTTTCAGATTCGACCATTTCTTGTGCCCAGAATTCGGACGCTACGTAGTCTGTTGGTCTCTGTACCAAAAGCTATTTTTTTGTGTGTGAAAACTTGTTCTAACGATGCCCTTTAAAAAGTTGAATACAGATTCCATCATAGGCTGTTGTGAAAAGAATTCACAGGGAGGTTAGAAAAGAAAGAAAATGTTATATTGTAAAAACACTGATCCAAGAGAGAGGGCCTTCTCTTCAGAGTAAAGAACGGTTTTCAGATTAGCGACAGGATTTCCTCAGGGATCCACCGTGACATCATGCCTTCCACAAAAGGCTTGGCATCTCTTTTCCATGTGGTTCTTGCCAAGTCTGACTAAAGCAGACCCTCCGTAGGACACAGGGATACCAAGGGGAGAATCAGTGTGGGCAAGAGGAGCCCCCAGCACTCCAAGGCTGTAACAAACAAAAGTGCATGAGGCCACCAGCAGCCTGAGCGCCCACGAACAACAGCATCGCCAGAGCCAGGCTCTGAACACACCGCGGAAGACCAGGACAGGCCTGTCCGTGGAAACACCTGCCTCCCCTTCGTCCAAGCAGACCCACACCTGGGAAGTGGCGGCCCGCCGGGCAGGCCGCCCCCAGCCCTTGGACTGTGTCTGGCTGGCCACATGACTAAGCCTCACGGACAGAATACGGAATGGTGGGCGTGCCTTCCTGGCAGGTGAGGAGCAGGTGCGCATTCTCTACCCTCTCTTCCTCCTTCCGACTGGACAAGGACAGCGCTCCTCTAGAATGAAGGAGTCCGGAGGAAGAGAGCCGAGGGCCTGGTTTTCCGGTGGAGGAGACCGGCCCTCTCACCGGCACATCCACGACATAGCAACAGAGCTTCGGCCGTGGGAAGCCGCGGCCGCTCTGGGGGCTTATTTGCTACAGAGCTCCTGCTGTCACGACAAACAGGAGACCAAGGGGAGCTGCCCGAGCAGAGGTTCAGAACAGCTAAAGGCGTGCGAGGCACCGAAGCGATTCTGTGTCCTCACAGCCTTCCCCGGGCAGCAGGTCCTCTCCATATAAAGCAGCCGGCGACTGCTATGATTTTTTTCAACGACCAAAAAATATTTTTAACGTTCCATCAGAATTATTATCTGTAAGCAAATCACCGTGGTGGTTTTAGGCAGGAAAGAAATGTATTGCAGCACACTGAGCAGACGATGACAGATGGATGCTGAAACAGGTGACAAATTAAAGGGGAACCGGATACTCACGGGGCGTCAAATTAGCATCCAGAGAGGACCTGCTGTTCTAAGGGGCGAGGCCCAGTTTTGTAACGAAGGAGTCAGGCTGCCACCATCTGAACCCGCTGCTCAGACAGGCAGGCCTGCGGGGAGGGGCGCAGGCACGATCGGCCCCCAGACGCCATGCCCAGTGCTCTCGCCAAAACTATTAAACTGGAATCTCATCAAGTCTCTAGATCACTTTCTTATTTGCAGGAAAGACCAGGGATGCAGGACCAAGTAGGAAAACTACCATCCGGAGGTAACCAGATGAGGTCAAAATGCGGGAACCTCTACAGGAGAGCAGAGTTCGCTCCTTCAGCAATACCAGTCCACGGCGCGGGAATACTCCGAGCAGAGCAGATTTCCGCCACAGGAAAGCTGCGTGCAAAGCGTGGCCCTTGTGTGGGTCCGGATGCAAACAAAAGGTATTTTCACACAATCAAGGAAACGCAGACTGGATATTAAATAACATTAAGGAATCACCGCTAATCTTGCTGGGGAAGATGAAAAGTGTAAGGTTCCATAAGAAAATGTGCTTATTTTTTAGAAATTTATACTGAAGTATTAGGAGTGAAATGTTCTTTAAAGTCTTTAGATAGAGAGACAGAGGTGGGGGTGGAAGGGACAAGAGAAAAAAGAAAGTGGAGAAAAAAATCCTATAAATGTTGAATCTGCCTAGTAAGTCTGTAGGGGTTTGGGTTCATTGTGTGACTTTTTTCTCTTTTGTTTATGGTTACCATGGTATGGTTTATACTAAAGAACCCTAAACAGCTCTCCCAGAGCCCCCGGAGGGCCGGAGACGCAGCCTCGGAAGCACACTAGCGGGAACAGAGCTCCGTGTCTATTCCAGAACCGGTCCCTAGAGGCCACCACTGATGCCCCGGGACCTGGTGCGGACACCTGGGCCGGAGCTGCCACTGACCGATGACCCGAGGCACCCCTGAGGACCGCGACCTGCTGTCACGACGCAGCCCATGCCAGATTGGAGTCAGACGGAGCCCCCTGCTCCTGCTTGCAAGGGAAGCCGGAAAGTGAGTCCTGGGCATTTTCAATTGTATTCGTTAAGAGGTAGGCTGAGCCTCAGAAGCTGGAAATTACCTACAAATTAAGGGGATTCAGAGACTGAAAAAAACAAAAAGAACGGCACATGACCATGATGCACATGCGTATAAAAACACATGACAGAGCAACATCCTTGTTACTGACCGGGAGGGCCCTCCTGCTGCCCAGCCCGAGCTCCTGCTCCGGGCACCTCTCACCTGCTGGCAGGTACTCAGGTGACAAGCATAGACGAGGTGGGGGGGAGGGGGCGGACAAAGCGCTCATCGTCTTATTATGGAGCCTTAGAAACCAAAACTTGCCAAGAGAGCCTTCCCAGAAGTGAGCCATGGGGACAGTAAGACCTGAGCTGAACTGAGCAGCGGGGGCGTGAAAGGGGATGCAAAGTGACAGAGAGCACGGGCAGGACACAGCTAAGGTGACAACGTGTCCAGGTGTCCTGAAACTGTCCAACTTACACCCATTATCCCAGCATAACTATGAAGTGTCCCTCTTCATTATCAAAACAACCCCGTGCAAGCAGGGTAGTGCAAGCAAAATTTTGGAGGGTGGGATCAGCAGAAGGGGAGGAAACAGGATGGGGGCGGTGCCATGAAGAGCTGCCCACGTGGAGGCTGAGAGCATCGGGGAGAGGGAAGAGCGTGCTGGGGAAGAAATGAAGGGTTGGGCCGACCAGGGCCGGCCGCAAGGGGAGGAGCTCCCGCTTCACCCCTGGGCAGTGGGGAGCCACTGAGGATTCTCAAGCAGGATAATTCCAGGCCAAATGCTCAGAGTGGATACAGAACGAGATACTGGAGGCAAAGAGACCAGCCCGAAACCCCAGTGCCGGAGGACGATGGCCTGAGCAGGAGGACCGCCAAAGGCAAGGGCGTCAGAAGCCAAGTGCCTCACAGGCATGTGGGCAGAGCGAGGAGGGAGAGTGAAGACAGCCGGCCGCGCGGCTGCACCCCTGCATGCCTCCGAGTCGAACCCACTGCCCTCCTTGAGCGACAGAGCCGAGTTTCCCACCAAGACGTCGTGTTGCACGAAGACGGAGAAGAGCTGTGACAAAACAGTAAGCGTTACACCTTAGATGCATGAGCACTTGTCACTCCTCAGACCCCAGTGAACCAGAGGTCAACGCCGGCTGCCCTGACGCCCCAGGGGCACGTCCTCCATAACGAGAGGTGTCTGAAGGTGGGCACCCTCTTCCCATCGAGGGGCTATTTCCATCTTGAGGGGCTGAGATATGCTTCCGATTAATTGTTCATTTAGCCTTTTGAGACCTCAATTGATATGCGGCATTGACCAGTGTCTGCCAACAACCCAGCCAGAGGAAGGACAGCAGTCCTTGGGAAATCGGTGTGGCAGTTGCAGCTCATGACTAGGTGACCTTGGACTTGCAGCCCAGGAACTCGGTTCACTCATTCAAAGCCTCTCTCAACTCTGGTTGAAATCAGAGGCCACACACCTCAGCGTTTACTTCCTCATTCCTGAGGGGTGAGAGCCGGCCCCGAAACTTCGGGAACCTCAGGAGGTGAGAGAGGAGCCATAGGAAGGCCCATGGGACAGCGACACCCCAGGGACCCCATGACACGCCATGGAAATGTCACTCATCGCCTGGGGAAGACACCATTTCAAAAAGATGGTGATCCCATCTGTAAGGAATAGTTTTCTTTTCCCTGGTAGACATCAAACTCCCTTTTCGAGACCCACAAACTTTAACTCTGCCCAAAAAGAGGCACAAAGAAAAGCAGAGAATCAACCTCCCGGAGAGAGGCCAGAAGTCTGCCCGTGTGTGGGAGGGGACACTCGTCAGTCACTCGTTCACTCGTCACTAAACAGCGTCTGCCGAGATCGTACCTGGGCTGCAGCAGTGAGAAAACTGACGGCATCTGTGCCCTGGAGGAGCTTACAGTCCGGAAAACAGACCACACACAGCAGATGTGATAACCAGGGAGCGTGTATGGTGTATTACGGCGGTGGGTGCCGGGGCAGATTCGGAACACAAATGGGAGACAAACCTTCAACTGAGAAGCCAGGAGTTTCTACAGGGTCAAGGACAATGAGTGAAGATAGGTAGAAAGCAGAGCCAGCCATCACAAGACACCCCTGGGGCACCCCCATGTCCCCATCAGTTCCTTCCGAAATCAGTGTCACCCTCTCAGGACATGAGTTGAAAGGAAAATATCAGAAGAGAGAGACCCAAGGTGGCCCCATGGGTCCACTGAGCTGCAATCACATCCACAGGAAGGGACTCCTCTCCTTCTCCCCCCTTCTCTCCGGGGGCAAGGCTGGGTGAGGCCGTGGCCTAAGGGCAAGTCTTAAGGGACTGGTCCCTCCACAGGCAGAGCTTCCTGCAGGCTGGGTCCTCCGGAGGTCGGTGATCCTGCTCCCAGCAGGGCTGCACGCAGCTCCCAGAGAAGGGGTCAGGTGCCATGGACAGACGGCCCCTCCCTCCCCACCCTCACCTCCACCAAGCTAGAAGCGGCCGAGTCCTGCTTGGCGGTGAGTCCACTGGCGTTTTGCACCAGTCGCTCCCCTCTCTGGGCCTCAGCCCCCTCTCCTGTACAATGAGAAGTTCGGTTCCACCACCGGGGAGTTCTCTGAACAAGGTCAACATACCCAAGGGTTGGGGCAGAGGAAGTCCTCAGGGTCCCTCAGAGGCCAGCCTTCTGCTGGGAGGACAAAGGGCCATACGGGTCCTGCCAGAGCGCCCCCATTGCAGGCCAGCCCCCCTTTTCATACCAACTATTCAATTTCTTCATAAGGTTCAATTTTTAAGGGTCTTGGTGCTAGATAGTTGTTTGAAAGTCACGTCCAGGGCTCAGGGGTGGACACATCTCGCCAGCATTACACAGGAGGTGATGCACTGCTGGGCGCCGTCAGGAAGGAGGAGGACCAGGGGCGCAGAGGGCCCCGGGCCCTGCCGTGACAGGCGGGACGGGGCTGGCTGCACGCCAGCTCCCCACCAGGACTCCCACTGCCAAAACGGCCAAGCCTGGCTTTTCCTGCACAAAGAGCAAAGCACATGGACAGACCCTGAAGGGAGGGAGGAGGGGCTGCTGGAAGGAAGCCCTCCACGGGCTCCCGCCAGGCCGCTGAGCCCTTTCACCTGCTAAGGTCACCGGACGCTGCCTCAGCCCAGGACCCTCCGCAGGCAAACCCCCAATTCCATGGAGGACAAGTCAAGAAGGGGGCGCTGAGCATCGAGAGCAGAGGGCGAATCCGGGAGCTGGCCCGCCTTCCCTGTCATCCCCAGGATCACTTGTTACGACCACAGGGTGAGACCCTCGGGCAACATGCAGGGCTCTGGGGGGCCGGTCCCGCCTCTTCCCTTCACAGAAACGCTGAGGCCACCATGGGCTCAGCAGCGGTCGGCCCAGGCCTTGGGTCCTTCCGACTTCCCAGCTCCTGTGCCGCTTTGGAGGACACACGCCCCAGAGGCCACCCGCTGGCTCCCTTTTCAGGACCACGTATCAGAGAAACAAACCCAGACCCTCGCTTGCTCAAAATGTCCCAAGGCTGAGACACAGGCGCTTCAGGTGGCACCACACTTTGGTCTTGAACCCGGAATTCATTCTGAAGCAATTCTCGTGATGGCTCCTGCGTAAATTCCTACTCAATCCAGACCAACCCTTGTGGCCACTCTGCTGCCGCCGAGGCCCCTCCCCCCACACCCCGACCCCCCACATTGGCCTTTGCTTCCAGGTTAATTATAAATATTAAAGGTTTGTCGATTGGAAAAACAATGAATTAGCTTAGTTTTAATCTCTCATCAATAATTCAAATGACCTCTTCCCATAAAGGAAAAATAAAACTGTCCAGGATGGGCGGAGCAGACCCCACACCTCCAGAGGCTTCTTGGATGGGGAGTGGGGTCAGGGTACAGCATCTGCAGGCAGGTACACCCCCCCACCAGGGCGCCGCCCCGCACTCCTGCACCATGGCAGCCGCACGCTTGACTTCCCTTCGCCTCGCTGGACCAGTGCCAGGGCACAGGGGACTCCCAGCCGGCCCGCCCCATCTGACAGCCCATTAGCCCCAGCTGCCGGAGACATCTGCCCGCTCTGATCACCGTCAACGCGGAGGACAGGCGAGAGGGCCCATGCCCCCCCCCCCACGGTCTCCCCGGCACTGAAGTGTCATCCAGTGATTGTGCTTCCACTTTGAGGCACAGGACCCCTCCCTGGCGGCTATTTATAACCGTCCTGCAAGGCTGGCTGCAGGTGAGGCAGGAGGGGTGGGGGCCCTTCAAAGGGCCCCCAACAGCACATACTTCCTGCTGCCACCTCTAGGCATGACTGAGGCAGCCACCGAGCTGAGCAAAATCTATCCGTTTTGTTGGGTCCAGGGGCTGCAGGCCCTGAAGGGCTGGCCCTGACACTTGAAAGGACGCTCCTCTGATTGCAAAGCGGCTGAACTCCCCCACTTCTGACAGCACCAGCCGGACAGTGTGGGTTCCCGCGGGGCTGCTCTGACAGGTTACCACAACCTGCAGGCCTTTTAACAATAGAAATGCACTTTCTCACGATTCTGGAGCCCAGAAGTCCGACACCCACCTGGGCCCTCCTTCCTGCAGTGGTCCTGCAGGAGAACCCGCTCCGTGCCCCTTCCCGCTTCTGGTGGCCCAGCGCTCCTTGACTTGGGGCCACGCCCCTCCAATCTCGGCCCCTGTGTCACCTTCCTCCTCTCCTCTGTGTCCTCTCCTCTCTGTCTGTCTCAGACCTCCCTCTGCCTTTCTCCTGTGAAGACACTTGTCACTGGATTTAGGGCTCAGCAGGATGAAACAGGATGGTCACCTCGTCTCAACACCCTGAACTGAATTACATCTGCAAAAGACACTTTTTCCAAATAAGGTTCCAGAGACATGGACATATCTTTTAGGGGGGCCACCCATTCAACCCATTCCACAAACCACCCATGGAAAAAGGAGCAAGAGCGGGCCTTTGGGGCCAGGAAGGTCTGGGTTTGAATCCCACCTCTGCCACTTAACTAAAATTCAGTCCTTTCTTAGGCTCCCATCAACGCCTGCTATGATTCCAGAAAAGGGGCCCCCAGGGTGCTCTGCAAACAGCCCCTGCCCTCCCTCTCTCACCACAGAAGGCCCACCTGTGCTCAGTGACAGTCCCTCCCAGAGGTACTGCCAGATGGACCGCCGTGCAGCCATTTGCTACCCACCCCCTGCGCCCCGGGAACTCTGCGCGCCATCCCCCTCCCACGATCCCGGCTCTGCAACCTGGCCGCCTTCCCCCTTCTTTCTGCCTCGGTGCCCCAGCAACACCCCCAGGCCTCCGTCCCTCCAGGGTTGTTTGCTTTTAATTACCGGGCCAACTAAAGGTGCCCCCAGCATGGCCATGTGCAGACACACCTGGCTGCCTCCTCCTACAGGTAATGAGTCACTCAGCCATGCTCAAGGGCAGGTCGTCCTGATGCCAGAGGGAGTCAATCGACTGAACGAAGTCAGGGTGACCTCGGAGGTCAGAGAATATTGAATAAGGGATGCCTGCCTCCCTCTCGCATGCCCTGAGCCCAGCTGGGACTGATGCAGCCCCAGCCTCCAGCCAAGTGCTTCCGAAAAGGAGCCTTGATTTCTTGGGGAGAATGGAAAGTGGACACTGAGCAAATACTCTCCGGAACAGCGGCACCAAGACGGAGAGCCTTGGACACCACCTGTGAGTGACTAAAGGAAGAAAGGTCGAGTTCTTCATAGGGCCAAGGAGAAGATGCAGGCTCCTCAGCACTGTTTCCGTCCACCAGCCGAAAAGCCTGCAAAGCGGTGGGTTTCCTTCACCCCACTTCACTTCACCCCAAATCTGCCCTCACATGCAAGGCTGGTCACACACCCCAAGGCTGGAGCCATCCTCAAGCAGAAGGTCACTTCCAAGGACCCAGAGAGTGGCAAATGGCAGAATCGGACACATGGGCACACCCAGGGGATCCAACAGGGCTCAAGGACCAGGGCTCACCTCAAAGCCTGTGAGGTCAGCCACATGGGGCCCATCAGTGTCCATCCGGCCCCTGCCCAGGAAGAGCCACTGAGAGGCTCAGAAAGGCTTGGTATTTCCTAGGTGACAGAGCACTAGAGAAAAGCCAGAGCAATGTCAGGGTCCCGTGGGGGTTACCCTGAGGGCACAGAGCTTTGGGTGTTGGTGACAGCAGTCAGGTTTGTCACCCTGCTGTTCACGACCTGGGGCAGGTCCCTGGGGACAGTGAGGCCGGGGAGCAGGGGAGGCCTGGCGCGAGCTGGCGGTCTGCCTGCCTCCAGGGCAGTCAGAGCCCCTCGGCTAGTACATTTTCAACCCCTTTCTCTCGAAAATTTTAAGTGCATACGTCAAGGTACAGACATACGTGCGTGGAAGTTTCTAGAAGCTTGCGCACTGAAGTGTTATCAGTGTTTCATCCTCACTGGTGGGATTTGGGACGTGTGTTTTATTTGCTTTGTCTCTATTTTCCAAATATGCTACAATATACGCCACATTACTTTTGTAATGGGGAAAAGTGCTATTTCATAAACTGTGCAAATGCAAAGAATTGCAGTCTTAGTAATTCTCACATCCCTGCATCCACTCTGGAAGAACCGTTTGTAACAGACTGTGCCTAATTAGATGAGAGGGAAACCCAGCCACACCCTCAGCTGATGGAGTGGAGGGGACCAGGGGCACCCCAATCCTTCCAGACCAAAGCGGGCCCTGGACCCTTGGTTCCCGTCCTCTGCTAATACCAAAGCCCCAGCGCTGCTGTCTGTCCCATTTAAGAATAACCAAAAGAGCCCAATTGATTTCATAAATCACTTAGTCTTTACAGCTTTCTCCTCGAGGACACGCGTACAGGCTTCTAGCAAAGATGGTGCAGAATAACAAGACAGATGTAGTAACTAATGCGAAGTGCTTGGTTCACTAAACAAAGAGCTTTTGATGCTATAACTCAATTTGCGTTGGTGTAATAGGATCTGAGAGGACTAAGAGGAGCCACATACAACACGCAGCCGAGAAGGCAGAGGGGAGAGCGGAGTGCAGGGAGCTTCAGGCCGCCTGCTCCACCCTCACGCCACCCACCTGGATCTCGGACAGGCGCTGTCCCCTGGGGTGCGACTCAGAGGACATTTTCACTCTCCTCCAAGAAAAGGTGCAGAAGCACTGTCTGGTTGTGTCTGGGGCCCAGGACGAAACCCAACGACCCTGTCTTGCATGCACCCTCCTACGCATTGGGGCCCTGGTGTGTCCGCCACGGGGAGAAGGCAGAGGGACGGCCGCCCCCACACAGGAGCTCACAGGCTGCTGGATGCCTTCCTGGTGTCATCAAAGGACAAAAGGCCCGTGGTTCTGAGGTCCCTGGTGGGCCCGGGGTGGTGGGACAGAGCCACAGCCCCTGGCTCCTGAAGACCCCAGCCCGAGAAACGAGGAGGACCTCGAGCCTATTCTTCACGCAAGGTCTGATCTCCTCAAACAGGCTGTTTCCAGAGCTTCCCTGCCAGGCCTGAGCAGGAAGGCCGTCCGAGTGACCCTGTCCTGGGGTTTCCTCCACTGTCATGGCCATGACCCCTGCACACTCGGCCATAGCGTGAACATGAGGAAAAGACCCTCCAAGTCTGGGATGCAGTGACCCGCCCTAGTTCAAGTCTCCCCACAAGGTTCTATACAATACCCTCGCCCTCCCTGAGGGGCAGAGTGTCCACTGGCGAGAACCAGGGTGGGCCTGGGTGGACACTAGGGGTCAGCCCTAAGTGACACCAGCATCATGGGGGAGTCAGAAGGCCCCTTGGTCTCTCCCCTTAAAGTTACAAGTTGGACAACTATAATTCAACAGAAGATTCCCTGCTTAACACACAAGATCTGAGACAGCCACAGAGCAAGCGGTGGGGGGGGGGCAGGCTGGGGAGAGGACAGAGGTAGGGGCTGCAGACACAGGTCTGCGCCCACAGTGGCCCCCACTGACCCGGTAGCAGCGGACATGTCTGGTGTCTGGAGCCTGGAGGGCCAGAGGGGCAGAGCCTAGGGCTGAGAGACCCTCAGAGAGACCCTGCGAGGCACTTCTGACACGGTCCCCAAAAGTGAGCTACAGTGACAAGATCAATAAGCATGTATGAACTTCTTCTGTAAGGCAAATGGGCTAACAAGACTGTCAAAGCCGTGCTCTTTGTCTTTCTTCACTGTGTGCCCAGGCCAAGGCCACAACTCAGCAGGTCCGGGAGCTGGTGCCACCCAGTGATGAGCTAATCCCTGACCGAGCGGACTTCTGGCCACAAATCACCCGTGTCAGAGTCAGTGTGAGAGGAGTCAGCTGCAGGGCATTCTGCTGCCCGGACGCCCACCTGGCACAGGTGGGAGCAGCTCCCAGGGGCAGACCAGGGTCCGGGGCCAGAGCCCCGTCCCTCAGAGGAAGCGGGGCCACCGTTGCCAACTGAACGGACAGGGCCTTGGGCAGGGGCCCTGCTCGTGGTCCTCACACCCTCCCTGCATCCTCACCCAGCCTGTCCCAGCCAGGAAAGGGGACACAGGCACACAGCACCTTCTCGACACATCCACCGTGTGTTCTCACCTCACACAAAGGCCTCACCGATCCCAGGTGAGCAAACCGGACCCCAGCCACAGCTTGAAAGGCACAGAATTGGCACTAACGCCAGCCCAGGGCTCTGTCCTCCTTGCTGCTCTGCCACCTCTGCAGGAGCCTTCTTCAGTTAGGGGGACACGAGGGACTTGGGGGCACAGCCTGAACCTCCCCGCCCTGCAGGAGACAGCCGTTCCCCATCCCCCCGACCCAGTGGGGGAGGGGAGCTCTGTTTCCTGCTCTGCCACTTGCCCCGGGGGCAGAACAAATCAGGTTCCCCATCTGTGAAGTGACTGGCTGGACACAACAGCCTCTGAGGCACCAGGAGGCGAAGTACAGACACCAGGAGTGATGACAGACACGGGGCGGAGGGGGAGGGGACCCTCGGGTGGCGGGCTCACACCTCTTCCCTTCCCGGTGTTGTAAGAGATGTGAAAGGGGAAACACGGTCCCACCTGGAGGACCCCACATTCCTGTTGGGAGACGAGACGGCCCCGGAGCCAGGCCACCCACAACAGAGACAGAGGAACAAATTTGAGCCCCCTACGAGTGCTGGGAATGCTTCCTGGAGGAGGAAGCGAGAGAACCAGGCCTGTGGAAGGGCATGTGGACGGGCTCTGGGTGTGCGTCTCAGGTGGGGGAGGGGCACCAGCAGAGGCCTGGAGACAGCACAGGGCACAAGGGGTCCTGTGAGGACCAAGCCCCTGCATTTTGAGGTGACCAAATTCCCTTTAATGACTCAAATGCTTCCTTACAACATTCTTTCAATCCACCAGCCCATCCTGGCCGCAGAACGCCACTCGCAACCTCATTAACAGGCAGTAAGTGGTGGGAAATGTTGATACTTCTGGCTAAACGCATTATTAATACCATTACCATTCATATCGCCTCGTAAACAACTCGCACAGGACATTTAGCACGGCTAAGTCCAAATGAAGATAATACCGTTGCTAATTATATCTCTATAAACTTATTTTATGGCAGGGAACAAGGGCTCTCACATCCTGATTACTCGGTTGCCAGAACCATAAGGAAGTAGACAAGACTTCATGAAGACGTGCCCTCTGGGGATGACTCATTACCAATACTTGTGGTTCGCAAAAGCACGAGAGCTTTCAGGAAATTTTTAAAAGGAAGGGACTGTAATTTGTAGCAGAGAGGACGCAGCTCAGGCAGCCAGAAGGAGGGAGGCCCACTCGGCGACCTTAGTTGCTCCGAAACACTGGGCAGAATGTCCGAGCTGGCCCTCGTGTCCAAGGAGCGGACAGTGGCCTGGGCAGCGCCTGTGCACACGGCTCCTTTGTGGGGTGAGTGTACCAGTGTCCGTGACCGGGAGCTCCGGGAAGGAAAGCTCAGCTATGTCTCTATCTCCTCAGGGGAGCCTAAATCCAGCAGCCCTGAGATCCCTTCTTCAAATTAATCACATTTCTTATTTACGTAATGGTTTCCTGAGCATATAGACTTCAGGGGAGCTCGTCTGAAGCTGGAGGAAAACTTACACGGTCTTAGGGAGCAGCGCCAGCCCCCAGGACCCCCGCTCCCACCCCTCCCCCACCCACATGGTTTGGGAAACATCACTCCCAATGAGGGTCAAATGCACTTCCTCCAAAGGAGGCTGTGAGGCAGAAAATAAATGCTTTCTTTTTCTCTTTGTGGCTGAGCTCAGACAATTTACAGTATTAAATGTCCCCTTGTACTCTGGAGAACTGGAATTGATTTTTTTGTTAAAATTGCTCATTGGGTTGCTTATAAATTTCTGCAGCTGTTGTTACCACGTTGTAACTTGCAGTTATGAGAATAATCACAGATCGATCGCGGTCGTTCGAGGGAGGGCTGGGTCTGCATGAACACCGGCAATTCGGGGCTTTGATGGACGTTTATAGTGAATTATCTCTGGTTCAGATTCAATTAATTAAGAACTAGTGAGATCTCAGGCAGACGCTAGGGGAAAGTTCGCCTTCCCTCTGTCTACGACTGTGATTTTCAACCAGAGCACTGCAAGAATTTTCAAAACATGCAACACTTGAGTATTTAGTCAGGGGCACTGACCTCTTTTCCCTGAGATGGTCAAATAAAAGAACAACAGCCAACCCAGCAAGAGCCGTCCAGTGTGATTGAACCTAAATGACACCTATTTTTTGTCAGATCAGCCAACAACACATTTTTGGCAAATGCTGCAGAATTTTTGGTAACTACTTTCTGTGTGTGTCGTGAGATGGAGGAGGTCGAGGCCCGCTCGTCTCGGGGGGAGTCATTACTGCTTTTCACCAGGTACTTCCAGTTCTCCTTGTTACGGGCATTTCTCCATCTCTTCTGAAGTTAGGCGTGGCCAAGGGACTTGTTTGGGACGTGAGTATCATGTACTAGATCCAGGTAGGTTCTTTAAAACAGGGATGGGCAAATTTGTTCCTAAAAGACCAGAAGAGGACTTCCGCCAAGATGGAGGCATAGGTGGAAAAGTCGTGCTTTCTCTCACAACCCAGTTTAGAGACAACTAAATATTAGCAACAGAAAACATAGCCAGAACACAGAAAATTGAACTTTTCGGAAGTCTGATAATAACAAATTCTTCAGCCTGACCGGTAAGAGGGGTGAAACCAGCAGCTGGAGGAGCAGGGTTGCACAGGAAAACTCGGTCAGACGGACTCAGGAGCATGGAACCCAGGTGCAGGGTTGGACCTAGTGAGCGACTCAGTGAGCGACCGCTGGGAAACAGCAAGGAAGCAGGGCCGAAATTTGACTGTGGTCGCGCATTCGGGCGCAGATAGACAAGCGAGGGAGTGGGCAATTGGACGGGACCCAGCAGGTCCCCGCTGCAAGTGGCAGCAGAGGGCGCCGCCATTTCTGCTCTGACCCTGCCTCCACATACAGCGTCATAACCCAGAGACTCTGAGTGGCCCGGCACTGGGAAACCACCTAAGGCGCTGCTCTCCACCCAGCGACGAGAAACAGCAAAGGGGGTCGCCATTTCCCCACTCTGACCACACCCCCACATACAGCCTCACAACCCAGCAACCTGGGAGTTCAAGGCTCCGCTCCTTATATTTAATGAGTGTGAACAGACCAAAAATGGCTCAAGAAGATCTCAAAGCACCAGAGCCTATAAATCTAAGCAATGAAGAAATAGCACAACTCTCAGACGCACAGTTTAAAACACTGGTGCTCAGAATCCTCACAGAACTGGTTGATTATAGCCACAAACTAGACAAACATATGAAGGTGAAACTAATTGAAATGAATGGAATTGCACAGGAAACCAATAGCAATGAAAAGGAAACTGGGACTCAAATCAATGGAGTGGACCAGAAGAAAGCAAATAATGGCCAAACAGAAAAGAGTCAAGAAGCAAGAATTCAAAAAAATGAGGAGAGGCTTAGGAACCTCCAGGACATCTTTAAACGCTCCAACATCCCAATTATAGGGGTACCAGAAGGGGGAAAGGAACAACCACCAGTGGAAACCTTATTTGAACAAATAATAAAGGAGAATTTCCCCAATCTGGCACAGGAAATAGACTTCCAGGAAATCCAGGAAGCTCAGAGAGTCCCAAAGAAGTTGGACCCAAGAAGGAACACACCAAGGCACATCATCATTACATTAGCCAAGATTCAAATGAAGTAGAGAATCCTAGAAGCAGCAAGAGCTAAGGGGACAGTCACCTACAAAGGAGTTCCTATCAGACTGTCAGTGGATTTCTCAAAAGAGACCTTACAGGCAAGAAGGGGCTGGAAAGAGGTACTCCAAGTCATGAAATCCAAAGACCTACATCCAAGATTGCTCTATCCAGCAAAGCTTTCATTTAGAATGGAAGGGCAGATAAAGTGCTTCTCAGATAAGATCAAATTTAAGGAGTTCATCAACACCAAGCCCTTATTATATGAAATGTTAAAGGGACTTATCTAAGAAAAAGAAGTTAAAAAAACATGAACAGTGAAAGGACAGCAAACTCACAGTTACTAACAACCACACCTAAAACAAAAGCAAACTAAAAGGACAGCTAGATCAGGAGTGGAAACATAGAAATGAAGATCTCAAGGAGGGTTAGCAATAGGGGAGTGGGAGGAGGAGAAGGGGAGAGAAGGTACAGAAAATAAGTAGCATAGATGGTAGATAGAAAATAGATGGGGGGCAAGAATAGTATGGGAAATATAGAATCTAAAGAACTTGAGACACATGGTCATAAACTAAAGGGGGGGTAATGGTGGGGACGGAGGGTAGGGTGGAGGGGAATGAAGGGGGGAAATAGAACAACTGTAACGGCATAATCAATAAAAAATAAATTAATTTTAAAAAAGTATTTTCCCATTAATAATATGAGCCTAATTTTGTTTTGGAGGGAAAAAAGCAAAAATTATATACATATTGGAGAAAAAAGAGTGGAAAATTTAGTCAGAAATAGAAATAGTAATCACTAGAGATGTTAATTTTTTTAATTTTCCTTTTTTGTACTTTGCATATTACTATAGAGTTAGAAGAAAAACATTGAATGGTACTGAAGATAATAAAGTATAAATCTATATTTGTTGGCTTTAAAAGGTGTTCTTGATACAACTGGAAAGTTTTTAAAAGGCAGTCATCACATAACATGTAATTAGAGCCTGTTTGGGAAAATGGGAGAAAGGCTGGAAGGAAGCACAGTGACAGTGATCTGCACGGTAGGACTGAGTAATTACTTTTCTCTTGACTGTCTCTTTTTTTCTGATTATTCTACACTGAACATAAATTATTTGTATAAAAATATAAAAGAAAGCAACTTTCATAAAAATGAACTGAGAAGGATCCAGGCGGTTCAGACAGCTTTGCTCTCAGAACTAAACAGGAGTCACCTGGACCAGCCCTCCCCTTCCAAAACAGTTAGCACCCCGGTGGCCCACATCCTCTCGGCCTGCAGAACAGACTTCCTGGACGAGACCGGGGGTCGTATCTGGAGCCCAGGACCCCATGAGACCAGGGGCACGCCTCTGGCTCTTGCTACCAGCTCCTAAGGTCCTGATTCTGATGCTTCTGTCTCGACTCTTGGGCATCTCACAGCCAACACCCATCAGCCCAGGTCTGCTCTGCGTGCGAGTCTCAGTCACGCTGACTGTGATGTAAAATACTAGGTAGTAAGGAGCAATGGGTCCAGAAGTGCCCCCAAATAGGTGTCGACATCCTTTAAAGTGCTGTCGTGGTCCTGACATCTACCCAGGTAGTTAGACATCAGGAAGCAGGATCCTCACAATGTAACACTCGGAGTTAGCAATGCACTTGATCTGGCGCTTGATCAAGGAAAAATTTCTCTTTTAGTGAGTAACCCATCCACTTACATGTATACAGAGATCTCCATGAGCACGTGAGGTCACAAATTTAAAAAGCTCTTAAGAGAAAACCTAGTACACTGTGCTTCTTTTCCATTAACATTTGTTTTCATTCACTTTTTGTTACTTTCTAGAGCTTGCTATCAGATAAGAGGTATCAGGACCCAGTAACTTAAAAAAGTATGATAAAAACTTAAGACTGAGAAAACTCTTCCCATTAACTTGGAGATAAAACCCCCCACCATGATTATAAATTCCCCCCACCATGATTTTCTTTTCTTTACTATTGTCTAGATTAATGACGTATTTTTACTCTTTTTTTCTCCTCTCTTAGCTTGTTAGTTATACATTACATATCACATGGCGGGCGTCTTAAACTGGGTGCCTCCCTGAGTTTTTAGAAGCCTAAAATATTCTATATTACCTCCTAGAAAATGCAAGAAATTTAGAACACTGAATTTACTTAACCTCAGCCCACTGCTTCTGTGCTTTTTTGTTACGTATTTTTACTCCATGTTTATATTTCTTTACCCATTGTATGTACACCCTTTTCACTGCTGTTCACTCATTCCCCCATTTCCATGCTTCCATCCAGGGTCAATAGTCTTCTAAAGGTTTCCCTTTCTTACTTTAGACTGGATCTACTGATATTTCTCATAGTTATTTTTGTCGAAAAATGTGTTCCTGAAGTTTACTTTCACTGGATTTAGAATCCTAAATTGGAGGTTGTTATGGATGAAGTATTTGTGTTTCCCAAACGAATTCATATGTTGAAGCCCTTCCTCCCACTGTGAAGGTATTTGAGGGCGGGGTCTCTGGGAGATAATCGGGTTTGGATGAGGTCATGGAGGTGGGGCTCCCATGAAGGGACCAGTGTCCTTCTAAAAAGAGGAACAGAGAGCAGAGCTCTTCCGCCAACCATGCGAGGATACAGTCAGACAGCAGATGTCTACAAGTCAAGGAACCAAATCCGCTAGCTCCTTAATCTTGGACTTCCCAGCCCCCATAATTGTTTCTCTAATATATTTTATTATGCTATTGCATTGTCCCAATTTTCCCCTTTGCCTCCCTCCACCAGGTACCCCCCATTCCCTCCAGCAATCCCCCCTTTAGTTCATGTCCACGGACCATGCATATAAGTTCTTCAGCTTCTCCATTTTCTATACTGTTCTTAACCTCCCCTGTCTGTTCTGCACCTACCAATTCGTCCTTCTTAATCCCTGCACTTTTTCCACTGTTCTCCCCCTTCACCTCCCAGCTGATAACCTTCCAAATGATCTCCGGATCTATGATTCTGTTTTTGTTCTGCTTGTTTGCTTAGTTTGTTTTTTAGATTCAATTGTTGATGTGCATTTATTGCCATTTTAATATTCATAGTTTGTATCTTCTTCTTTTTCTTAGATAAGTCCCTTTAACATTTCATACACTAAGGGCTTAGTGATGATGAACTCCTTTAGCTTCACCTTCTCAGGAGAGCAGTTCATCAGCCCTTTGATTCTAAATGATAGCTTTGCTGGGTAGAGCAATCTTGGCTGTAGGTCCCTGCTCTTCATGACTTTGAATATTTCTTGAACACAGTTGCAACTGAAAGTCTTGGGTGTTCACCAGGATCCTTCCTATTTGGAAAGAACCTAAAAACCAGTTTTACCCCGAGGCCCCATGGAAATGTCCAAAGCTGTTCTCAGCCATTTAGCAGCCACTTTCCACTCAGCCTCTCCACTGTTACACTTGAGTCCCCAATTAACTTGAGTGTCAAAGTGGTACTGAATTGCTGGCTCTCCTCTTGGGGCTTCTCTTCTAGCAAGAATCTTGGCCCCTTGAGCCAGGCCTTTGTGGCTTTGCTAGCCTTCCAAAGCCTTCAACGTGTGGTATTAATTTTGTGGAGCTGCGTTCTGGTCATTATGGCTATACAACCAGTTTCCCAACAAATTCAAACATCTTCAATCACTAGTGATTTCTCACAGTTACTAGGGTCAGGAATTCAGGTGCAGCTCATCTAGGTGATTCTGGGGTCTCTCATGAGGCTGCAAGAAGATGGCGGCTTTGGCTGAGGTCATCATCTCCGAGTTTCTTCGATCCTGTGCAGCACCGAGTCTGAGAAGACTGAAACAGCTGGGCAGTGGGCTCCTCAGGCACCTCTCACTGTCTCCATGATTCCTCCATGTGACCGCCACACACAGGCCTTAGCTTAACTGGACTTCTTACAAGTTGGCTCAGGGTTCTCCAGGCACACACCCCAGGACAGAAACAGACTCAGGTCTTACAACTCGGTCTCGGGAGTCTTCATTTCTGTGGCATTCTGTTGGTCAGCACGATTACCAACATCTGCCTACACTCAAGAGGAAAAAAACAGACCCCATGCCTCAGTGCTGGAGTGTCCGTGCCATGCTGCAAGAAGGCACGACGCATACAGGCACGGGGTAAGAAACAGTGATGCGGTCACCTGGAAAATACAATCGTCTCAGCTTCTCTGGTAGGTTTTGCTAGCAGGTTGGTCTAAGGAAAGCTAGAATGCCATTTCCGAGAGTAGAAACTCCTATCTCCGTGAACTTGAGGCTTCCTTTCATTGAGGTAAGACTGCTATCATCGCATTTGGGGAAGGGCTGTCTCTGTTTTGGAGTTCTTGCTTCCGCTTAGCTGAACACTCCTGATGACGATGGACAAATCTCGGAAGGCTCGGCGGGACAGCTCGGACACCATGCTGGCAGGGCTTTGGCTGCCGTGACTGACACAGTCTGACTCTCCTCGCTACCAACTCAGACTTGCTGCAAAGGCTGCTTTCCCCAAGCCCAAGACAGCAAAGAAAACACCGACCCTTCACTTTAGTCCCTCATACCAGTACTTCCTAAAGACTTCCTGTGAAAACTATGGTCCTACAAGATGTAAAAGTGTTTAAAAAAAAACACTGAGAAAAGTTGACATACCATTTCCCCCTCTGCCAGATTCATAATGCATATTAATGTGCAGCCTCTGAAAATTTCTGCAACAAAGAAATCTGTTTACCTTTGTTTCGCTCCCATGTTTGATGAATTCATTTAATCATGGAAAGTGGATTTGAGGGAATTTATCTTTTTATTCACAGGATATCTATGAACACCCCACAAATGTTGTACAGACCTAATTTGTAGAGAACATCGTAGACTTTTGATTCCATTGCTGCTCTTGTGTGACTATAAAACCAAGTTGTTCATAATAAAATATTCTGCTTCAAATTGCCTACCGGGAGCGAGGTCACGGCTGATCACTCTTCTGCTCGGGGCACGCCTCTCTGGGTATTCCAAAGCAAAGACGGATTGTGCACCATTTTCCAAATTAGGCTAATGAGTGCATCCAACTTTCCTACCTGCCAATAACACAACAACAAGTTTTTAAAAGGCTCGTGTTTACTGTCTACCAATACCCTTGGGGCCATTAGCCAGCTGGCAGGTCTTGTGCACGCTTCATTTCTGCCAGCTTGCCGTGAGCTGCCCACTCCCTGGCTGCAAACCGCGATCAATGCCCCTTTAATGCTAAAGGACTGCAGGGGGGAAGTACCGGGGAGCAGGTTGTTTTGATGAGTGAGAAATGAGGAGAAAGGGACAAAGCCTTCCTTCTAGTCCTGCCACTCAAAGCCTCATTCGAGGCATCGCTGCCTGTCTGTTCTACCAATCTCTCGATAATTTAGATGTGCTTCCAATTGAGAGCTGTGTTGTTTAATAAAGCAAAGACAATCGACTCTTCGTCAGTGTTCTAATAACCTCTCTGTGTGTTTACCTGAGAACAAATGCTGTTATAATTTCTTTGGGGAATCAATATCTTCCATATAGGGTGTACGCGCAGCCCTATTGGAGGTTCAGATTGTGTAAGGAGAGAAGGGGAAATTTATTGCCTTGTAAATACTGGCAGAAGGTGGGCTTAGTGAGAGCTGTAATTAAAGTTTTGCTGATGATAAAAAATGGAGGCAATAAACAATCACACAGACCTTCCGGTCCTCAGCCCCAGAACAGCCGAACGGCCAAGGGTCCTGGACACTTGCCGGTCTCCGCACAATTAGCTTCTGAAAGAGCAGGTCCCATGGCCCCGGAGGCTGCCAGTTCCCGGCCCTTTGAGTCCTCCCCGTCCTCACAGGCCCAGCAACTGCAGTCACTCACTTTTTGATCTGCTCTCTTGACTTCAGGGGCCGCAGGCAGCAAGGCAGCCTTTGTTTTACTGGCTGTTTCCAAGGCTGGCTGTTTGAGCCAGGACACCGCCAGGCCAGCAGTGTGACACAGCACCTGAAATTGGAGAGCGCAACCTGGAGGCAGGAACGTGACCTTCAAAGAGAACTGATGCGGAAGGGGCAGTGAATTGCTTCCTGTCAGCCTTCTGGGCAGGAACCGCTCCCCGGGAATCTGGCTCTGTTCTCTAGAGCGGCACCTGAAGACCTCTCCAACGTGACTGCTGGTCCCTCATCTCTCGACTGAGCACTCACTGTGCAGTTTCGTGCTGTTCTAGGCTTAACAGAGGCAGGTGAACTGCCCAGTTTGGGGGGGGGGGGGCAGGAAGGGCCCGCGGAAGGCTACAAAATGCTGGCTGTGGTCACAAGGTGCCAGCAACCCCCTGCCACAGGGCTAAGGAGGTTTGTACTCTTCTCCAAACAGGTTGAAGTCCCAGCCACCTTCTCTCCCAGGGACCCCTTATCTAAAGAAGGCCGGGCTGCAGAGGAAGAAGCCTGTCTCTCTGGCCCCACAGGGACGAAGGCATCATCAGGGCTTCCTCGGCACCGGGGGCCCAAGTGAGATGCAGTGGCCTGAAGAAAACCAGAAAACGTCTGCCCTCACCCCCACTACCCCTGCCCCAGGCTAAGTTCCCCAGTAGTAGGCACTTTGTCCATAATCTCCAGGGCCGCCCTGCGATAAGCCTGCACAGGGCAGTGCTGCTTACCCCACCCAAAGCCACCAACATCCGCACGGTCACCTGCAGAAAGAACAAACGAGTGAGCCAATGAACATGGCTGTCCAGCAGGAGGTTCCTCTGAGAACACAGGAGTCTGAGTGCTTCTAGAACCAATAACAGACGTACGCCGAGCACCCGCTGTGTGCCAGACATTGTACAAAGCCGTGTACAGACATTTGTCCTGTATTTTGGTCCTCACAGGCAACCGCCCCCCCCCCCCGCCACTGTGAGGCAGAGATGGTGGTCGTCATTGGCAGCTGAATGCAACAGGGATGGGGGGAAAGCAACCTGCCCAGGACCAGTGCTGCCCGACCAGCACAGGGCCAGGGCAGGGCATAAACCCGATCAGTCGTGCTCCCAAGTCCACGTTCATTCTCTTAGGCAACCCCTCCCGTCCTCTCTGCCATGGGAGCCCCTCGCCTGCCCTCACACATCTATCCCTGGGGTCTGCCAGTCAGGGAAGCAGAATGTACAAAGAGAGGGTCAGATGAGTGTTCTCCAGGCCCAGAGAGAGGAAGGGGTGACCTTCAGAGCAGAAGCACAGAGAAGCAGGGACGGCAACTACACTTGGGCTCGGGAAAAGCAGGCCCAACACCCTTACACGTCCCGAGGAAGCAGGCCTGGCTGCAGCATGTCTAGATTCCGTGCCTTCCCCCAGTCTCATCTTCTACCCTCTAGCCCTCCTCTCAAATGTTCAAAGGCCTAAGATCTTGTGAGGTCCTTCAGAGTGGTCCCCTTGCCAGAACACCTTCTCCACTGCAAACAGCCACTGAGGCAGCAGGCAGCCCAAGCTCCGCCCCTTCCATGGTCCTGGGCTACCGGGCTCCTCTGGCCGGTGCCAGGCTAGGCCAGCCCCTCCTGGGCTGGGCCTTCGCAGCAGACTGAGCGAGGCACTAGACAGGACGGAGCCCAGGTGAGGTGCAGCGGCTGGCTGTGCCCAGAACACAAGGCCCCCCAGTGTGTGGCCCCTGCTGGGGGGCTCCTTGTAGAGTCAGGGCTGGGCCTGCACAGGTTCTGACCCTCTCCCTGCAATCCCTTCTTTCCAGATGCCTCCAGACCTGCACTGGTCTCATGTTGCTCATCTCCAAATGGGTCAAGGACTTCCCCTGTCTTGTAGCAGCTGCCCAGCATCTGCCCACAGGGAGCAGCAGGCCAGGTCCTCTCTGCATAACTGCAGGCTGGGCAGGAGGGACGTCTCTGGAAAGTGCCCACAGTGCAACTTTCCAGCCCCGTGTCTTTTCCAAAGAACTCAGTGGCCCTGGATGAGGGCTCCAGAGCTCCGGCTGCGGTGGGGACCCTGGGCTGCTGATTATCCAATAACATTACCAGCAGGTATTAAATCTCTCCTCAGTTAACCCAGTGTCTTTAATAATAAAAAAGATTTTGCACTGGGGATAAATACCGTGTCTCATTTCCTCTCTCTCACTGGTCTCTTGTCACTGTGCACCTATTAATACGATCGCTAATATACGGCTCCCAATCAGCCCCTAAAATGCTGCTGTTATTCCTACTAATTCGACAATAAAATGTGACTGTGCCAGGGCATAAAAAGAGGGCTGTCATGTGACTGGGGACTCTGTAAAAGGGGAGGCCCAGGGGTCTCAGCTGGCCACGAGGAACTGAGTCATCCGGCCACAGTGCAAACCGCAGCCCCTGCAGACCCAGACGCCACCCAGATCCCCACGTAAGTGTTCCCCGCACATTAGTTTCCTATTGCCACATCAAATGACCTCTTAGCAGCTTCCAACAACACCCATTAACTACCCGCAGTTCTAGAGGTCAGGGCCCAGGCCCGGCTTGGCTGGGTTCTCCACTCAGGGACTCTCCAGGCAAGAAGGGAGCGGTCAGCTGGACTGCATTCTAGCTGGGAGGCATCACTGGGAAGAATCTGTTTCTGAGTGCATTCAGGCTGTTTGGCAGAACTGGGGTCCTCCTGACCTTGCTGACCTAGAGGCTACCCTCAGGTCCTGGCCACATGGCCCTATCCACAGTGGGGCAGCTTACTCCTGACCAGTACGAGTTTCTCTCCAGTCTGCTGCATCAAGCCTTACACAATGTAATTGCGTCCTTCGTGCTGGGGGTATAACCCCGGCCATGTATTCCCAGGCTATGTTGCCCCGGCTGGTCCAAAGGCCTGAGGATAAGGACACTCCCGCCCTCCCCGCCCCAGCTTGAGACCCCCACATCCTTCCAGGCAGACTCTGATGACAGCTGCCCCTCACTTTCCCCTCCACAGTGTGTCTGGGCACAACCCCATCTCACAACATTCTTCTCAAGGTACCAGCTCTGCATGTGGCAACACGTGGCCACTGTCATCCCCCTGCATCTGTGTTGGAGTAGGGAAGCACGGTCACCAGCGAGGAGACCCCTGCTATCCTTCAGAGCTCAATCTAGCCACCACCCCCTCCAGGAAGCCTTCCCAGTTGAGCCTCTCCTCCCCACAGAACTGCCCACCACAACTCCCCTGTCCCAGGACTGACTGCCCCACCCAGCTGGGAGGTGACTTGGCATCTTCATCTGGCAACAGCTGGTCCTCCACCCATTCGGGTGCATAGAACAAGCCCACCTCTTACCAAATCCACCCCATCACGTGGCCCAGGGCACTTGCACCCACAAATACCCACAAATTCAACAAACACACCCTCCTGCCTCATTACCACCATGAAGTTCCTACCAGGACATCCTTAGAAGTCCACAGAAATTCTAGGCCAGTTCCTCAGGCCCCGATGGGGGCCAGCGGGCAAGGACAGACCCTGCCCACGCCGTCACCTTTCCCTCCCCAAACCCCACCCCAAGAAATCTACACAGTAGTTTCATGAAGAAAGGAAGCCCTCAAAGATAGCGGCCACCTCCCTCAAGAGCCAGACCCCCTGACGGTTTAATGGAATTAAAATAATTTCATTTTGTTGCCCCAACCACAGACTGATACAGTCAGAAGAGCCTGCTGACTGCTTCCGTGAAGAGGCAAAGACTCTTGTCCCCAAAAGCTATTTGTCCTCCGTAAATGGGATTTCAGAGACCGAGCGGAAAGGGGAAGGGAGAGCCTCCAGAGCCTAGGCTTATATTCGACATTAGACAGAGATTTAAAAATAAACAGCGATTCAAAGGAAAGCCATGAATGACAGCGGAGAACTCTGGACCCTCTGAGGACTTTATGCAAATATCTCACTGCTCTCTGAGTCAGAAATCTGGGCCAAGCAGTGATCATTTTGATTTCTTTTTATTGAATTTATTGGGGTGATATTGGTTAATTATATAGGTTTCAGGTGTACACTTCTACGATACACCGTTTGTACGTTGTATTTCATGATCGCCACCCCAAGTCCATCCTTCCACCTCCAGTTACCACTGGTCATCCTCTTCCACCTTCCCCTGCACCCCTTTCCCTCTGGCAATTACTGTACAGCCGTCCGTGTCCTTGTGTCTTTTTTTTTTTTTTTTTTTGCTTAATCCCTTCACCCCCTTCCCCACTGTCAGTCTGTTCTCTGTATCTATGAGTCTGTTTCCACTGTGTTGCTTTATTTGGTTCATTAGATTCCACATATAGATCTGGCTGAGAACTTTCTAGAAGCTCAGTGGGAGAAGGTGGCATAAGTTTCACCATTCAGCTTACAGGCTTACCTTTACCCTCACCCCATGCTGAGCCACATCTGCCACATTTGAGTTTGGCACCTCTTTGACCCAAACTTTGCAGAGTTGCCTCCCACTGTTTCCATGGGCGCGGAGGGGGCAGAGTGGTTATTGTGTTAGGAGGCGGGAGTAGGGTTCCCAGACTTCACCGGTCTTCCTGTTTTAGCCCCACCATGCATCTGAGATTCCACATGTAAATAAAATCATATGATCTTTACCTTTCTCTGAATGGCTTATTTCACTTAGCATAATATTCTCCAGATCTACCCATGCTACCACAAAACGTAAGAGCTCCTTCTTTTTTACAGCTGAGTAGTATTCCATTATTTAAATATACCACAGCTATTTTGTTACATATTTTATTAATTATGCTAATACAGTTGTCCCAATTTTCCCCCTTTGCCTCCCTCCACCCGGCACCTCCCACCCCCTCTGGCAATCCCCACACCATTGTTTGTGCCCATGGGTCATGTGTATAAGTTCTCTGGCTACTCCATTTCCTACACTGTACTTTACATCCCTGTGGCTATTCAATAACTACCTATTTGTACTTCCTAATCCCCTCACCTCCTCACCCATTTCCCCACACTTCCCCATCTGGCAAACATCCATATACTCTCCAAATCCATGATTCTGTCTCTGTTCTTATTTGCTTAGTTCATTTTTTAGATTCATTTGTTGATAGATGTGTATTCAATTGAAACTTTATTGTTCATAGTTTTGATCTTCTTTTTCTTAAATAAGTTCTTTTAACATTTCACATAATACTGGCTTAGCAGTAATGAACTCCTTTACTTTTCTCTTTTCTGGGAAGCACTTTATCAACTCTTCAATTCTAAATAATATCTTTGCTGGGTAGAGCAATCTTGGCAGCAGGAAAAAATCTCTGCTTTTCATGACTTTGAATATTTCTTGCCAATTCCATTTAGCCTGCAAAGTTTCTTTTGAGAAATCAGCTGACAGTCTTATGGAAATGGCCCTGTAGGTAAATAACTGCTTTTCTCTTGTTACTTTTAAGATTCTCTCTTTATAACTTTTGGCATTTTAATCATGATATGTCTTGGAGGGGGTCTGTTTGCATGCACATTGTTCGGGACTTTCTGTGTTTCCTGGACTTGCATGTCTATTTCCTTCACCAAATTAGGGAAGTTTTCTTACACTATTTTTTCAAATAGATTTTCAATTTCTTGCTCTTTCTCTTCTCCTTCTGGCACCCCTATCATGCAAATGTTGGAATGCTTGAAGTTGTCCCCAGAGGCTGCTTACACTATCCTCGGATTGGTTTGGATTCTTTTATCTTCTTATTCTGGTTGGTCATTTTTTGCCTCATGTTCCAAATCATTGATTTGATGCCCAACTTCCTCCACTGTACTGTTGTTTCCCTATAAATTATTCTTTATTTCCATTAAATAAGGAACATTTTCTTCATTTTTGACTGGATTTTTTTATGTTGTTGAGGTCCTCACTAAGTTCCTTGAGCATCCTTACAATGCGTGTTTTAAACTCTGCATCTGATAGATTGCTTATCTCCATCTTGTTTAGTTCTTTTTCTGGAATTTTGATCTATTCTTTCATTTGGGCCATGTTTCATAGTCCCCTCATTTTGGCAGTCTACTTGTGTGTTTCTATGTATTAGGCAGAGTTGCTATGACTCCCTGTCTTGGTATTGTGGCCTTATGTATTGGCTGTCTTATAGGGTCCAGTGGCACAGCCTCCCCTATCACCCAAGCTGGGTACTTGAGGTGCGCCTTTCATGTGGGCTGAGTACTCCCTCCTCTTGCAGTTGAGCCTTGATTGCTGTTGGCAGGTCAATGGGAGAGATTTACCCAGGCCAGTCAGCTGCAAGGACTGACTGTGACCACTTACCAGCAACCTCTGCCCTCCATGAAAGATCAGCCATGCAGGGAAGGGTGGTGGTGCTCCAATGTGGTCTATAGCTGTCCACTGGATGTGCTGGCCCTTGGGTTTCCTGGGTGCTGCAGGCTAAGGTAAGGCCCCTCCTGTATTCTGCCTGGGGCCGCCCTGCCTGAGCTATAAAGCAATCTGAGATGGTTGCTAGTTGTGCTGGGCTTGGAGATTCCCAGGAGAGGCAAAGCTGTGAATCTAGGGTAGTTGCTGCTAGTGCTGGGCCTGGGGCCATTTAGCAAGATGTACGGGGGCTGGGAGCTTACTGAGTCTGGCTTGTTTCAGAGAATTTAGGAAGTTGGGAAGCATGAGCTAAGATCAGCCATTCACATGAAAAGTCAAAGCTAACAATTTGTGTGGGCCCATAAGTTGGGCGGGACAGAGTCTCAGGGGATCCCAGCCCAAGCATTACTAGGTTGATGGAGTCTCAGATATGGCACCCACATGCCAGCTCTGTGGCGGGAGGGCTCAGGAAAGGGACAATGGTCTCTGCTTACCTTTCTGTCTGGGAGAAAGCTGTCCCCCAGCTCCCGCCTTGATGCCAGACACCTCAGTTCCTCCCTGTACATCACTGGTGCCTTTCAAGCTGCTTCCCCAGTGCTGGAGCTCAGAGGGAGTGAGTCTGAGTAAGTCTGTGTGTGGGTTCTTTAAAAGGAACTGTTTGAGACTCTAGAAGCTCCTTCCACCTACTCAATCCCTGCTGGGTTTTGCAGCCAGAAGTTATGAGGACTTATCTTCCTGGCACTGGAACCCTGGGTGGAGGGCCTGATATGCAGCTGGGACTCCTCCTCCCGAGATATCCTTCCCGAATTTTACTCCACCACATGTGAATGTGGGGCCAGCCCAGTCCCATCTCCACCTGTTCTACCAGTCTGGATGGACACAGTTTCTCTAACTGTAGTTATCAGACTTCCATTCAACTTGATTTCTGAGAGTTCTGAATGATGGTTATTCTATATTTTAATTGTAATTTTGATGTGGTTGTGCAAGGAGGCAAGCCATGTTTACACCATCTTGACCGAATGTCCCCAAATTCTACCACAGCTTTTTAAATTTTTTCTTTTTTTAAATATTTATTTGTTTTTAGAGAGAAGGGAAAGGAGGGAGGAGAGAGAAAGAGACACATTGATTTGTGAGAGAAACATCAATCGACTGCCTCTCACATATCCCCAACTTGATACCTGGCCTGCAACCCAGGCATGTGCCCTGACTGGGAATTGAACCAGTGACCTTTCAGTTCGCAGGCCAGCACTCAGTCCACTGAGCCACACCAGCCAGAACTAAGCCTACCACAGCTTTTTTTATCCACTCATCTACTGATGGGCACTTGGGCTGCTTCCAAATCTTGGCTATTGTAAATAATGCTAAAACGAACATAGTGGTACACATATTCTCTCAAATTAGCATTTCTGACTCCCTTTTTAAAAAGATTTTATTTATTTACTTTTAGACATAAGGAAAGGAAGGGAGAAAGACAGGGAGAAAAACATCAATGTGTGGTTGTCTCTCATACACCCCCCAATGGGGACCGGGCCCACAACCCAGGCATGTGCCCTAGACTGGGAATTGAACCGAAGACCCTTTGGTTGTGCAGGCTGTCACTCAATCCACTGAGCCACACCAGCCTGGGTGAGAACTGATTTCTTTGAATATATTCCCAGAAGTGGAATCATCAGGTCATAAGGCAGTTCTATTTTTAATTTTTTGAGGAAACTCCATACTGCTTTCCACAGTGACTGTACCAGTCTGCAGTCCCAACAACAGCGCATGAAGGTTCCCCTTTCTCCACATCCTAACACTTGTTTGTTGATTTATTGATGATAGCTATCCTGACAGGTGTGAGATGATATCACATTATAGTTTCAATTTGCATTTCTCTGATGATTATTGTCATCGAGCATGGTTTTGTATGTCTGTTGGCCATCTTTATGTCCTCTTTGGAGAAGTGCCTATTCAGGTCCTTTGCCCATTTCTTAATTAGATTGTTTGGTTTGGGGGGGTAGTTTTATAAGTTTCTTATAAATTTTGGATTTCAACCTCTTATCATATGTATCAGCAAATATGTTCTCCCATTCAGTGGGTTGTATTTTCATTTTACTGATAGTTTCCTTTGCTGAGCCAAAACCTTTTAGTTTGATGTAGTCCCATTTGTTTATTTTTTCTTTTGTTTCCCTTACTCAGGGTAATATAGCAGAAAAAATATTGCTACATGAAATGTCCAAGACCTACTGCCTATGTTTTCTTCTAAGATTTGCATGGTTTTGAGTCTAACATTTGAGTCTTTAGCCTATTTTGATCTTATTCTTGTGCGAGGTGTAAGAAGGTGGTCTCGTTTCAGGGGAGAGGGATTTGCATGTATCTGTCCAGTTTTCCCAACACCATTTATTGAATAGACTCTTTACCCCAATGTATGTTTTTGCCTCCTTTGTCAAAACTACTGTATTTTTCAGACCATAAGATGCACATAGGTTTTAGAGGAGGAAAATAGAAAAAAATTTTGAAGCAAAAAATGTGGTAAAATATTTAATACTATAAATAACATAATATTTCACCAATGTAAATGTGAACAGAACTCAACAGAAGCATTAACAACCATTATTCCTCCCAAATTTTGGTGGGGGGGTGTGCATCTTATAATCTGAAAAATACGGTAATTGACTATAAAGTTGTGGGTATATTTCTGGGCTCTTTATTCTGCTTGAACGATCTATGTGTCTGTTTTTATGCCAGTACTATGATATTTTGATTACAATGGCCTTATAATATAAGTTGATATGAGTCAGTATGATCCCACCAACTTTGTTCTTTTTCAAGATTGCTGTGTCTATTCAGGGTCTTTCGTGGTTCCATATAAATTTTAGAATATTTTTTCTAGTTCTATGAAATACGTTATTGGTATCTTGATAGGAATTGTGTTGAATCTATAGTTTGCTTTCATCAATATGGACATTTTAATGATGTTAATTCTTCCTATTCATGAACACAATATATGCTTCCACTTATTTGTATCTTCTTCAGTTTCTTCCTTCAGTGACTTACAATTTTTCAAGTCCAGGTCTTTTACATCCTTGGTTAAATTTAATTCTAGGTACTTTCTGGAAGCAACTGTAAATGAGGTTTGGGTTTTTTGTTATTGTTATTGTTGTTGTTGTTGTTGTTTGCTTCCCTTTTTGATAGTTTGTTCTTGGTATATATGCTGCAACTGATTTCTGGATATTTCTTTTGTATCCTGCTACTTTACTGAATCCATTTATCAGTTCTAGTAGTTTTTTGGTGGACTCTTTAGGATTCCCTATATACAATATCATGTCATCTGCAAACAAGGACAGTTTATTTCTTCCTTTCCAATTTGTACATCTTTTATTTTTTTCTTTTGTCTGATTGCTGTGGCTGGGACTTGCAGTACCATGTTGAATAAGAGTGATGAAAGCAGACACCCCTGTCTTGTTCCTGATCTTCAGAGAAAAGGTTTTAGTTTTTGCTCAATGAGTAAGATGTTAGCTGTGAGCTTGTCACATATGGCCTTTATTACATTGAGGTATGTTCCTTCTATTCCCGCCTTGCTGGCAGTTTTTATCATAAACGGGTGCTGGATTTTATCAAATGCTTTTTCTGCATCTATTGATATGATCCTGTGGTTTTCATCCTTCATTCTGTTTCTGTGGTGAATCCCAGTTATTGATTTGTGGATGTTTTACCAACCTTGCATCCCCAGAATAAATCCCACTTGCTCATGGCGTACGACATTTTTAATGTACTGCTGGAGTCGGTTTGCTAACATTTTGTTTTGAGAATTACAGCGTGTACGTTCACTGGGGACATTGATTGGCCTATAACGTTCCTTCTTTGCAGTGTCTTTATCTGGTTTTGGAATCAGGGTAATGCTGGCGTCTTAAAGGGAAAGCCATACATAACAGCAGAGAGCTCCCGACCCTCCGAGGCCTTCATGCAAACATCTCACTGCTCTCAGTCAAAAATCTGGGCCAAGTGGTAATCATTTCTCTGACTTTTAAAAAATGTTGTCACCCGGCTGCTCTGAGGGCCCGTGCTGGGCTCAAGGCAGAGCGACAGCATGGCGGTGGGAACACTCCCCCGTGGAGGCCTGTGCCTCTCACCCTCCAACTGGGGGCAGCACGGGCTGGTCGGGCCCCTGGCCCGTCACTCCAGCTAAGTCGCTGTCCCCTTTCCACAGCACTCATCACATGGGTGTCAGGACCCGTTTTCTCACCAGTCTCCCCACGGGACTGTGACCTCCAGGGGCCAGGAACTCTGCCTCATGCTGGGAGAGCAGCCTGTAAGGCTTTACTGACAGGTCCTCTGTGGGAAGAGCACGCGCTACATGGTGTGGAGGAAGGCGGTCCGTGCCCGACTGACACCTGCCTTAGCCTAAATTTATCATCCTCATCATCATCATTAGCATTAACATGGGGGGCGGGGCTGGAATTCCAGCCTTTAGCTAAAGACCAGTCGCTGTGACTACCCTCTGGACCAGCCGCACTCGCCAATCTTCTCAGTCAGTCCTTCGCCGGAGAAAATGAGTTTCAACCCTTTCTTTTTTTTTAACTAACACCTACACTTCATTCAGGTGTCATTAGTTTTCACCTGATGTCCCTTTGCTCTTCCCCGGATCCCATCCAGGGGATTGCATTACATTTAGTCATTTCCTTAGTCTCCTCTTGGCTGTGAGAGTTTCTCTGATGTGGCTGGGTTTTGGTGACCTTGACACAGTGTTGAGGGGCCCTGGGCAACTAGTTTGAAGAATACCATTCAACTTGAATTTATCTGACATGTTTCCCTGGGTGATTAGAGTGGGGCTATGGGTTTGGGCAAGGAAGATCACAAGATAAAGGACCATCTTCATCATATATCTATAGTACACACCATCGACAGAACTTATCACTGTTGATGTTGACCTTGGTAACCTGATTGAGTCAGTGTTTGTCAGGTTTCTCTAGATCTTTCATTGAAATCCTCCCCATTCCCTAAAACGCTTGGTCAAAATCACTTCCTCCCAGAAGCCTCCCTAGATTACACCCACACACTATGGGTTCTTCTCAGGACTTAGCAGTGCTCCAAGTATTATAGGTATCCTTATTTTAATTGCAGGCTCTGTGAGGGCAGTGACATGATATCCCCCAGCATCTAGTCCATAATGAAAAGTGACCACTGATTTCGTACTCACCAAGTGCCTCCAGGCTAAGAACCTCACAGGCACTATCTGTCTATAATCCAGTGAGGGAGGATTGCTTGTTATTGCCATTCTACAGATAAAAAGAGCATGTGAATTAGCACAGGGAGTAACCCGGGAGCTGGGTCCCAGCTGTTTGGCTCCGAAGTCTGTCCCTTCACCCCTCACCCCTGCTCTCCCTTTCCCACATGGTGGGTATAAAGGGCTTTCAGTGGACCCTCAACAATGGGTCTAGGACCAGCTGCTAAAACAAAGGCAGAAATGTTAGGTGGGCTGTGAAGAGGTCTGGGATCTTCAACACAGCACCAAACACGTGACACTGACCTAGCTTGACCTCGGCCCAGCTCTGCCTCAGCCCCAGCCCTAGCGACTGCGGACCATGCCCCAGCCTGCCCCATACCCATGAGTCCTCCGCAGCCAGCAGCCTCCCAGGTCCGACACTCAGAGACCAGGAGGCGTGGCTGTGCACACAGGATGCCGTGTCAGCAAGCCACCGAGTGATATATGTGGAGCTGGAACTTCTCCTATAAATTTTGTTTTATTAAATTTTAAATTTTAATAAAATAATGACACATTTTAAGTGCTGGCCCTGCTCTCCCTCATCGCCACCACCCCACCGCCTGGGGCTCACCGAGAACCCTCTCGCTGGTAGCGCCTTTAGAGCATCCAAGGCTTTCTTGAGGTGTCAGCATCTGACCCTCAGGGTGCTGGGCAGAGGCAGCAGGAGTGAGGGGCTGTGTGCAGGGCCCAGGCCCAGGCAGGGACGCAGGCTGGGCACAATTCAGACGGCCAACACAAGATGTTTCCGGTCCTCCAGAGAGGAGCCAAAGCCGGCATTGTCGGCTCTGGTTGGAGCTGAAGCTCCAGCCCCTCAGGGGCCACAGTTAGACAGTGTACTTGAGAGCTGGGCCCAATTTCCCAGCCAAGGTCCCAGACGGGAGTCAGGGCAGCAGGGACCTGTGTGGCTGACTTCCCTTCCAAGCCTTCCATGGCGATGCTCCACTCCCAACACGTCCATCCGCCTCCTCCTCCCACACCCTGCCTGCCCCAGCCCCAGCCCCAGCCCCAGCTGCCAAGCTATCAAAAGAGCTTTCTCGAACCTAACTCTATTCAAGGTCCCAAAGTCACACACTCACCAGGGGACCCCTCCCCCTGTGCCATGACCAAGCTCCTAGAATGGCGCCAATGCCTCCCATAAATCGTCCCCAACACACCCCTTCTGCCCCGCCTCCTCTCTGCCCTCACTCCCCTTGCTAATGTGCTGAACCCCGCCCCCCCCACCCGCCTCCAGCCTTCTCCCTGGCTGGCCCTCCCTCCTGGAGCATCTTTTCAAAGGTGCCCCTCTCAAAGCCTAGAGAGCCCAGGAGAACTGCACCTTCCCCCTGAAGCCCCCCTGAGCCCCAGTTGCCCCGCCCACCCCGCCACCTGAATGCCCCAGAAAGCCCCTCTCCTGAGCTGCTCTCCACCCTCCCTGGGGAGTGTGGGCAGTTCAGGACATGTGGCATCTTCTGTCCTAACCAGCAAGCTCCGGGCCACCAGGGACAGTCTCTTTATCACTTTGCAACATCCCTGCAAATCTCACCATGGCCAGGCAGAAGACCTCAGGGACAAATTGCCATGGGGGTGGGGGCGGGGTGGAAGGTGGTGAAGAATGGCTCCCAGGAAGCCAAGGTCAGATTCAAGAAAAGGGCCAGAGAGCTGCCTCCTGGAGTCAGGAGGACAGGCAGGCAGGGGCCCCGGGCACCACCCCCTTTTCCCCATCGGCTACAACTAAACAGCAGGCCCTTCCTCCTGAGCCCCTTCTCATTTGCCCCCACACCCAAATAACAGGCGGGGCCCAAAGTAATCGGGCACCCCGAATGAGTCAAGACATGTGTCCAAGCCTCCCCTCTCCTAACACTGCTGCCCGCACTTGGGCTCTGGTCTGGGGAGAGGCCAGCGCTGTCTGGCCTGTCCCGCCCCAGCTCCTCTCAGCAGCAGGAGAGAGCGAGGAAGCCCCTGATCGGGGAGGGAATGGTGCCCCCCCCCGCCACACCACAACAGCCTGGAGGACCTGCCGCCTAACCCCCAAACTCCCCTCTCACCACTCACTGGCTGTGTGTGGCTTCCAAAATCGGGCTTCTGCAGAAATGCGCTAAAGCCTTACAGAGCAAACCAGTGGCTCATGTGCAGAACTACAATCCCCGTGTGAAAAGTCTGCCCAAACTCCAAACACCTGCCGCACACACCCTCCGCCACACACTTCTTTGTTCAACCCTCGCCCAAGGACACATTTATTGATGTGTGTGTGTGTGTGTGTGTGTGTGTGTGTGTGTGTAAGAGAGAGAGAGAAACAGGGATGTGAGAGAGAAACACTGATTGGTTGCCTCCTGTAGGTACCTCAACTGGGGATCAATCCGCAACCCAGGTATGTGCTCTGAACGGGAATCGAACCCACAGTCTTCTGGTATACAGGACAATAGTCCAACCAACTGAGCCACCCAGCCAGGGCAGCCACACACTTTTAATGAAACCCCTGCAAGGCTCCACAGAAGGCCGAGCTCCTTAGCTCAGCTTCTTTCAAGGACAAGCTCCAGCTATAACCACTCTTTTCCAATCCAGAAACCGTGCTGGGAAAAGGAGAGAGAGAGGAGAACAAGACAGACCTGCTCATCTCAGGACTAATCCACCGTCCCTGCAGCCCGCGGCCCTCCATCAACCCTACCGAGCTTTCCCCGGGACGAGGCCTCCAGTCCCAGGCAGACACCCCAGCCCCGGAATTGGATGGGCCAGCACTCGCTTTTCAAGGGACCCCAGGAGAGTTGGCTTCCCCGGCAGCGGCCGCCTCCTCCCTCACTTCCACGCCGAGCCAGGTCCGTTTCCTTCGATTCCCGATGCCCTTCAAGGATAAATATGTTTCCTTAAAATGAAGAAATGTTTTCTCTGCCGTTGCTGCACCACAGGGTGAGAATGTTTTACGCTGGGGAGAGGAGTGGGGGGAGTGGTTCAATTAGTTTGAAGACGTAGCCCACCAAACCTCCTCTTTTGTAACTGAAAGTAATGAACTTTAATAAAAAAGAAAAGACGGCACAGCCCCTTCAGCATCGGGTTAGATGTCAGTGAAACTCATCTGAGTGCTGTCTTTCAAGGTTCCCTCCGCAGGGCATCTCAATGAGTGGAAGCCAAGGAGAGAGGTTAATAGTCTTGACTCCCTCCTAACCTGCCTTCTCTGAGGAGGATTCTGGGACTGGACTCCTTCGTCCCTGCCAAGGCCCTTCCCGGAGTCCACTGAGCCCAAATCAGGGCTCGGCCCCTGTCCTCCCACTGGTGAGGGGTCACGCCATCCGCACGCACACGCGTGTGCATACACTCACACCACACTCGCCAGGCCTGGGGAGGTCAGCTCGATGACCAGAGAGTCCCTCCCTGCTAGCAAAGGTTCTTTAATCAAGGGGCAGGAGGTCCACGGTCCTCTCCAGCCTCCGAATGGTCAGTATAGACCATGATTCCATAGGCGTTTTGAGGAGAAATAGTCGGAGCCACCGCTTGAACCCCGGCCTCCTCCTTCACCACACCTGTGGGGCCCACACACCAGCAGACAAAACATCCTCCCAGCATCTTCGGCCCAGAAGCACAGCCCCTCCTCACGTCCCCAGTCTGCTTTTCAGTCTTTTTATTACAAAAGTAATGGATGTTCATTATAGAAAATTCAGAAAATATAGATAAGCAATAAGAAGATAATGAAAATATCGCATAACATCCCCACTCGGAAATCACATTAGCATTTTGGTTTGCAGTCTTCCGCGCATTTTCCTGCGCACATACAGGCAGGTCTTTGGTTTCATGGGGGGTTTTCCTGAAGCGAACTTGGGATCGGATGTGCTCCTACCACGGTGCATCCTCGGTCCCACGGACTCCGAACCCCTGACTCCCCTCTCCCCCTAAACCCACTCTGGGCACTCACTGAACTTGTGGCCCCTTCTTCATCTGTCCCCTCCTCTGATTCCCATGGTGCCACCCAGGCCTTCACCCTTGAGGTGGGACTCTCATGAGTCTCCCCAGTGGTCCTGCACCCCAAGCCTAGAGAACAGAAAGATCCACAGTTTTTGCTAACCATCTGTTTACATGTTTACACTAGGAGTGGATCTGAGCAGAGCTCACAGCCACATCAGTGCCAGAGGCAGGTTAAAGTATGGTATATTCCAATGATGGAATATTATGCAGCTGTGAACAAGTGGTGCCATGGGAGAGTGTTTAAGAAGTGGGGAAATGTTAAAAAAGAAGTATATAAAATAATATTTACATTGAAATCTCAACTTTATTAAACATTATATGTATTTATAAATACACGAGCACTCATAACAATGGAATAACTGCACCCACAAGTCAATACTAAGCTCCGGGCAATCTACATTTCCTCCTATTCCCTTCCCCATTTTCCAACACATTGATATATTGAAGATTTTTACTTCTGGAAATTTTTAATAAACGCAAAAGCTTGGAGAGGATTTTTATAAAGGCCTGGAGCACTGGTTCTCCAGTTTTCTCATGCATCAGAATCCCGGGCCCGGTTGGTTACAGCAGATTGCTGGGCCCCGCCCCCCGAGCTCCTGGTTCACTAGGTCTGGCAGGGAAGGGCAGAGAGTCCACGCTTCTAACCCATCCCGGATGCTGTTGCTGGGCCGGGAACCTCGCTTGGGGAACATGGGCCCAGAGGTTCCCCGCAGAGGGCATCGAGGAAGAAGGCCACCACGGTTTCAGTGTGCTGAGGCAGTGAGGGAAAGCCCTCTCTATGGAGGGCAGACACTGATGCTCTAGGGACCCCTGAGCTGTGTCCCACTGCCATGGGCCCCTACAAGGGCAGGGGAAGGAGGCCCCTGAGATGCACGATGGACAGGGCTCCGCTGACCTGCATCCTCTCCTTACCCAGAAAGGCCCACTGACCCTACCCCCACCGTGCTGTGGTTTCAGAGAGGCAAGGGGCTGGCGGAGGGAGCTGCCCCTGGCAGGCTTCTGCGACCCCAAGGAGACCCCCGCAGAGACCACCAAAGAGAAAGCAGACACCCACACGCAGCCCTCTCCGTCGCCCCACGTTCCCAGCACACCCTTCTTTCTTTGAGCACATCCTTCATTCCTTATTTCATTCATTCATTCATTCAAAAAGGCATCCGCCCTCTGCTTGGCTCACCACCCCATCCAGCAGGACAGACAGACGGACAGAAAGCCACACCCAGCAGTGCAGACCGGTCCGTGCTGGGTCTGAGGGCCATCCAGCAGGACATCAGAATAAAAGGCAAGGGCAGCAGAGTGTTTAAATAGCACAGACTTCCCGAAAGCAAGACAGCGCAGTGGTTCAGGATGTGGGCTCTGGGCTCACCCAGGGCTGCCCTCGAATCCTCCCCCTTTCACTGGCTTCACCTGTCTGGACTTCAGTTCCCCCACCGGTCAAGTGAGGGTGGGGGGCAGTTTCTAAGAGGGTCCCTGACGATCTCCATGCCCTGTACTCACACCCCTTTGTAGTCTCCTCCCCCTGAGAGTGGCTGGATCTACTACTAGCTCCTAATGAATAGAAAACACAGCAGAAGTGATAGGACATCACTTCTGAGATTATGAGATCAAAGGACGGTGGCTTCCATCTTGGGCGGCTCTCTCTCTCCTCCTCCGCCTCCCTGCCTCCCTCCCTCCCTCTGGGAGAGGAAAGCTGCGCCGCTGTGAGCAGCCCCAAGGAGAAGACACTGAGCGCTCCAGCCAACAGCCAGAGAACCAAGAGGCTACCAAGGAACCTGTGAGTGAGCTGGGAAGCAGATGGGGCCCCCGCTCAGGCCTTGAGATGTGCCCGGTCCAGGCCTGGATGACAGATCTCAGGAGAAATCCTGAGCCAGAACCGTCTGCTAAGCTTCCCCCCCAGATTCCTGACCCACAGAAGCTGTGAGATAAGGAACCGTTGTTATTTTCCGCTGCAGTTTGCTACACAGTAGCACACTGATACGTTGTGGTTAGAAATGGTAGCTTGTTGTGAGGGTGAAAGGGGCTGAGCGGGGAGAGCTCTTCGCGGAGCATGGCCCATAGGAGAGCACACAAACGTTACTAGTTATAATAAAGAGCATCTGCTTTCCACAGGTGCCTGCAAAGGAATAGTTCTGATGGTGTCATTCCAGGCACCCAGCAAGCTGCCCGGAGACAGAGTCCGGGGGCGGGGGGCATATACGAGTTTCTTGCTGCTGCCATAACAAATTACCACAAACTCAGTGGCTTCAAACAGCACAGATTTGTTACCTTACAGTTCCAGAAGTCAGAAGCCCGAACCGGACCACACAGGCTACAAATCAAGGTGTCGGCAGAGCAGTGCTCCTGCTAGAGGCTCACCAGTCCCGCTCCTGGAGGCACTGCCCGGAACTCTGCCTCTGTGCTCACCTCTCCGTCTGCTTCTGACACGCCTGCCTCTCTCTTAAAGGACCCTGGGGCTACGTTGGGCTCACCGGGATAATCCAGGATAGCCTCTCCACCTCAAGCTCCTTAACTCAGTCACATCTGCCCAGTCCCTTTCGCCATGTGAGGGGACATGCTCCCAGGTTCCTGAGATCAGGAGAGGACATCTTGGGGAGCAGGCATGATTCAGCCTGCCAAAGTGCGGGTCCCCTCATTCTCTGTGTCTTCTCTCCCCAGGCAAAGCACCCCCATTTTCATCAGCTGTCACACCCAGGCTTCCACTGCCCTCTCCTCCCCTCAACATCCCCATGTCCCCGTCACCAGATTCTTTAAAAATCAGGCTGAGGTGGAAAATCCTGACACCATATTCCTACAGGACTGAATTTAATAAGTGAAGACTTCGGTTCTCACACATGTCGCAACACTTTGGGAAAACACACGTTTCCTCCCCCCACCCCCCAACCCCCAACTAACACCATTACTTGCACGAAGGCTCCTCCTTCCACTCCAGCTGCTTCAAAGTGGCTCGGTGAGAGCAGGCGAATTATTCAGTGTGGCGTCTAACTGGCAGTTAACGTTTGATCACTCAGAATTCCTTGGTCCATGGCACGACGGCAAGCTGTCCAGAGCGTGCTGTCTCATGAGTGTTCACACATGTGTGTGCATGTGTGTGCATGGGGAAAGGAACTCACACACACAACAACTCAGGTCTGACAGACATCAGAAGCACAGGCGGCCTGCACTGCGGAAAGAAGGGAGGTCAGGGAGCAGGGTACACAAGGTGGAAGAGTGGACATCGCCCAGGGCACTCCCTGCCCCGCCCAGCTGAGTGCCCATGCACTACCCACGTCCCTGGTCGCCTCGCATCCCTGCCGGCACTGCTGTGGCTTCGGGCAGCACCACACCTGGCGCACACACACAGCATACAACCAGCCTGAGGTCCAAGAAACAAATGACCCAAACTCGGATCTGCGGCGGACCCTCCCCTTCCGGATCCCCGAGCTCCTGGACTGGGTAGCAGGCCCTGCCCTCCCTCTGCGGCCACTCAGGGACTGCAGAGGAGTCTACAGTGGGAGGTAAAATGCTCCTGGTCCCAGAAAGGCAGTTCGTCAGTCACCCTCCTGTAGGTTGCCTTCTGCTTTGCCGAATCGTCACTTGCAGAAACTGGACTCCTGAATTTTTTATCTCTGAAATGGAATACTAGGGAGGAAGGCTGCCTTCTGGCTCATTAGGGGGAAACCTACATAAAACACAGATACACATACACATATAAACATGTGTGTATACACATATTTACGTGTGTGTGCATATTCTGCATGCACTGGCACATGTGTAATACATGTGTACAGCCATACGTACAACCATGTATGTGCTTGCACCTGTGCGCACATGCTTATACATATGTGCACGTGCATGTGCATGTGTTCTACAAACGCTCACACGCTCTCTCCACCAGGCACAGCCCACCTTGGGAGCTGAGAGCCAGCAGCAGCCCTAAGAGAGGCTCCCGTCTTTCACAGGCACCCCCAGCTGTAGTTCAAGGCTCCTGATGGGAGGGAGCTGTGGAAAGGGGGCCCTGAGCAGACGTGGCCCAGGATGACCAGCCACATTTCAATGCCCTCCTACCACCTCCCTCGCTTCTGAACAAGGCCATGACGAGCCAGACGTGCCTGCCCCGCCACACCCGCAGCGGCGCTCTGACATCAGCATGAGCCCTCAGTCCCCGCACCTCTCCCACAGTGAAGCGAGTTTTATGTGTCCATTTACTCGTCCCAAACGGGGAAAGAATGGAGGCCTTGCTGGTCGGATGTTATTAAAGGCAATCATCAGCTACCTCCCGCATCTGTCATTGAGATAAATGACACTATTTTTTTTCTTAAAAAAAAATTCTACGCTAATGAAGTCTCCTTGGTGTCACAAACTCAGCAGTAGAGATAAATGAGAAACAATTTCTTGGTATCCATTATTTTAAATTACAGATATCAACCCTGATGCCGCTTTCAAGGTTGATTGAATTTTCATGGAGTATCATCAGCTTCTACAATCTACACGTGTAATAGGAACCTGAACTCAGGGAGGTTTTATAGCCTCCTTTAAAGCCTCAGCGAGAATGGTCCCCATTCCTCAGCTTTCCCGAGAAACCTCCCAGAAAGTTCCAGGCTCTCTTGGCCAGACCAGGAGAAAAGGGGAGAGAGAAGAGAAGCCCGAAGAAGGGAGGAAAGAGGAAGAGGAGAGGGACCGGCAAGTGGGCCTCGGGGTGCACGCCTCGTTTCTCCAGAGCTGAGCTGGAGCCTGCGTCCCCAGCACAGCTGGGTGGGGCCAAGGCCGGCTCTGCATCGTTCCTTGGTGCCCGGCTGCCCAGGCGACTTCTCCGGGGACCCGACCTCCCCTTTCAGACGATAAATCCCATAAGCCACCAGGGTTTGACTGCAGCTCTGAGTCAGCCCTTAGTGAGAAGGCAACATGATGCAATGACCCCCCTCACCAAAGTCCTTCCATGCTGCCACCCCCAGAAGTCCCTCCAGGTTACCATGACCTTCCTACTGCTGCTGCAGCTGACCTGGCACATCCCAGGCCTTCTGCACTTTGACCCCTAGGGGTCACTGGCAGGCAGGAGAAGCTGGCACATACACTCGTAGGTCACCAAGGAAGGTGGTCACAGAGAGGTTACGGCTACCCTTGTAGGGGAAGCTGAAGCCCAGAGAGGGCAGGCTGGGCCAGCAGGGACACACAGCAGCAGCAAGGGCAGCTCCCACCAACCAGACCTCACATCCCTGGCAGGGAGTTGCCCACCTGCTCGGGAGCAAGCTCCACTCTCAGCTCTCCAAAGCTCCCCAAGTCTGCAGAGTCCTCTGGGGCGGCAGGTTGGGGGAGGTGAGTGTGAGTGTGAGTGTGCATCTGCACAAGCCCGTGGGGGCTTCTGTGTGTGCACTCGTGCCTGTTCTCTTTCGATACACAGGCATTTACTGACACCCAGTGTGTGTCATGTCAGACGCTGAGGTAAACCCAGGGACTCACCATAAACCCAACAGGGTTCGTCCCCACAAAGCTTATTGGCTGGAAGCTGCACCCCACCCACCTGCAGCGGGCTGGCGGTTTGTTCTCAGGAGAGGCCGGCCCGCTCTCTGCCATCTGGGACCCCTGGCCCAACGGAGCACCGGCCCACACCAAAGACAAATGAGGTAGAAGTCTACCTGGCCAGTGGCAAGAATCCCAGGGCTCTCCCCTGCCAGGTTCTGAAAACACTCCTAAGCCGACTCAAAGGCAAATCAGCGGCCCAAGAAGAGAGACTCACAGGTACAGTAACCCCACCACCTCCAATTCATGTCTTCCCAGAACCTCAGAGTGGGATCTCACTTGGAAACAGGGTTTTTGCAGAGGCAGTTAAGGTGAGACTCAAGAGGAGATCCTACTGAGTGAGTGGGCCCTAAATCCAGTGAGAGAGCCCTTAAAGAGACAGAGAAAGATACACGGGGAGTTGAGGAAGATGGCCACGTGACAACAGAAGTGGAACTTGTGCTGTTACAAGCCAAGGAACACCAGGAGCCACCAAAAGCTGGGAAAGGTAAGGAAAGCTCCGCCCCTGGAGCCTGCAGAGGGCGCATGGCCCTGCTGACCCCTGGCTTCAGACTTCTGGGCCTTCCTAATGCCCTGCCTCCCATCCTGAATGCCTTTCCCTGCCCCTACATGTCTTGCCCGCCCCCTCCAAAAGCCACAGCCAGCTTCCCCAGTCCGAGCAGATCCCCCCTGCTCTGTCCTCACACAGGGCCCACCAGGACTGCAGTTCTGCCCTCGGGCTTCAAGAGGTGGCCCAGGCACGCAGAGGGGAGCTGGCCGGGCCCCTGGGGCACACCTCGTTCAGCCCTGCCTCTCCAGCCATCTCTCCCAGGAAGTGAACGCCCGGGTTGGGCAGGGTTGCTGAGGCCTCTGGATGGGCCAGGCACTGTGCTAGACGCTGAGACCACAGCAGGCACCAGAAACCCCGCTGCCTGTCCTTGGGGGACAGCAGTGTGCCAGGGACAAGGGGTGGTGAGCAGAGCCAGGCCAAGGGCTTCCCCAGTGCCACCCCCACGAGGCTCATCCTGGAGAAGGTAACACCACACCCTCCCACAGACTCCACCAGCCTCCCCCCACCCCCGCCACCCTGACAGGGAAAAGAGACTGCCGGGGGCTAGCAGGCTGCAGTGCCATGGCCCCGCCCCGGGCCCCTTTGCCAACTGGTGCCCTGGGACTGGGTGTGCATAGCACCTGTCATTTCAAAGAACTTCTCCAAACTTTGCAAAATCATGAAGTCCCTAACATAAAAACGGAGAGCCCACTGGCTGTAATACGCTATTAAATTTTTACTGGACCCTCCACCGAGCAAGAGCGAGATCTGTGAGGTAATGTAGGTGCTGATTGGACTTTCCAGGGAAGCGTTTCTCACGGTTGCAAACACAGACTGCAGCTAGGGGCGGGTCTGCGAGCGCTGACGAGGCACAGACCGCCCGGCTTCCGCCACGGCACGGCACAGGCCGAGGTGCCCCACCCCCCACAAGCTGTTCAGCCTCTGAGAAAAATTAGCATAATGTGCTGAACGTTCTACATGATTCTAAGTTACTCTTAAAAACTCCTTCGTGATTCCTCTCCCATTAAAGACTTTAAATATCTTTATTCTCTTTATTCTCTTTTAATAGAGCCATTTATCAATGTAAGCCTCTAAAAGGTAAGTAATACAGATAGATGAGACAGGGCACATGTTACATAAAGAGGAACGCTCCATCAGAAGTGACATGCTAATACCATAACTTAGTAGGTGCTTAATAAATGGGTAGTGTGTTAGTTAATTGAATGCAATTTCCTAAGATTTATAAAATAAGGCTTTTCAATAGCATTTCGAGAGTTTAAAAGTAAGAAATGCTGAACCCTCATTTCCTGTTTAATTTCAAAGTCATGCAGATGGATTTTGAAGCTTTCCTCCCAGAAGTGGATCGCAGACTTTGACAAAGCGCCACCTACTGCCCAAGGCTCGCCACTTCCTTTCTCCAGCTCCCAGGCCACCAGGAAGCTCCTCAAGAAAACCCAGAAAATGTTGCATTTTATCTGCAAGAATCCAGCTGGTCTTCATTGAACCCCTACTATGTGTGTGGTGGGTCTTTGGGATACAGAAAAGCTAAAAGGTACCTTTGCTCTGAGATGTTCAATCTACAGAAGTAAACCCAAGAGGCAAGACCAAACACGGTGACACCTGAGGGAAGGTCACAGGAGAAGGGCCCGCACCAGCTGCAGGCTCCTTCCCAACAGGTCTCCCCATGTGGTGACTCTCCCTCACCCATGGGGACAGCTGGCATGCACCCAAGACAGCCACCGGGTCTCTGGTGGGCCTGACTCTGCCGGGCAGTGACGGCAGCCCATCACTCAGGCCCGGAGTAGCACCTTAGGAAACTCACGGGGAACAAAGGCTGCAGCAGGTGCCCCGCTCAGGGCTGCGCTCTCCATGGCAAACAGGTTGTATCCCCATGTTGGCGGAGATGCAATTAAGCTATCGATCCTCATGCAAAATGGGCATTGATAAATCAATACTGAGCTGATGCCGTAGATAAACAGTGCATGTCATGGGGAGGCATGGCGTGTATAAATGATTCGATACAGATTTGTATCAAGGGACATTCTGCCTCGGTATGGCCAAAGGCCAAGAAAGCCAAACACTGTTAGGATCTGTAGCAGCAGCTTTTGTGTTAATGTACTGTTATTCTCATTCATTCCACAAGCGTAGACTGAGGACATTCTTCAGTCACCTCTGTCTGTGTCATGGGCCTAGGAGCACAGGGCCCATGGAACCCCCTCTCCTGACAAACCCCAGGAGCTTGCAGCCCAGGGCAGGGCTGGTGGGATATTCGGCCCTGCCTTCTGGGAGACAAGAGACCCGAGTCTGAGCCATCCTCCCCTGAGTACTGCCGGGTCCAGGCCCTGGGCCAGGCGTGTGATGCCCAGTCCTCTCACCCTCCTGGCTGCTGAGGTTGGAGCTCTGGGCCCAACTTCACAACAGAGAAAACTGAGGCTTAGAGAGGCTAGGTGGTCTCATAGCAAATCCACAGCAGGTGGGCATCTGAACATGGGAACACCCCGGGTTCTAAAGCCTAGACCTTCCTCTGACCCAGGTCATGCAACCAATCACTTGGATCTGATCAGAGTTTGGGTCCTTTCAACCAACACCAACCACCCTTCCATCCCAGGCAGCCACGCAGCTCTAACCACACAGGAATGGGGACTCCTGCAAGTGGCCTGACCTGGAAGGCACAGGGCTGACGCCACGCCCCCTAGCAGGTGAGTGAACCAGGAACAGGGTCCCAGCCAGACACTACGGGGTGCCTACCCCACGGCAGTCCCCCTCGGCCCTTGTTGTCCACGCGGCAGGAAGGCCCGCCCCGGCCCCACCACGGAACACTAATCTGGGTGAGCCTTAAACCCATCAGCATCATTTCACTCCTTTCACCAATGACTGGCTTAGGAAACGACACATTACAAACCTCTGGCCGAGCAGACAGTGCTCGGGAGAACAGGTCTACTGGGAAAGCTCTTGGGAGGGTTTCTAAGCTCTCAAAGCAGAGACATAAAGGCCATGTTCGCCTATCGGATTGGCAAGAATCCAAAAGCTTGAGAACATTCTCCATGGATGTGGGTCCTTCGCACGTTGCTGATGGGAGAATAAAGTGGTACGAACCCCAGGAAGAACAGATTGTAACGTCTATCAAGGTCACAAATACATCCATTTTTTTATCCTTATCTGAGGACATGCTTATTGATCTTAGAGAGAGGGGAAAGGAGGGGGGGAAAAGAGAGAGAGAGAAACATCAATTGGTTGCCTTTTGTACACGCCCCAACCGAGGACAAAGCCCACAGCCCAGCCTTGTACCCTGACTGGGAACCAAACCTGTGACCTTTCCGGTTTGTGTGATGACGCACAGCCCACTGAGCCACACTGGCCAGAGCAAAGATACATAACCTTTTGCCCCAGCAATTCTAATTCTAGAATTTATCCTACATGAAAACTAACAGATTTGCAGACTTTATTACAACAGCAAATATGGGAAACACCCAAGTGCCGACCAAAGCGTGTTTGCTTAAACAAATCAGGGTCTGTGCACACATATCATACCACGTGACGTGGCTATAAAACTACATTAAGGATGTACTTCGTGCACCAAATATTTTGCACGATGAAAAAAAAGTAATGTCAAAGAGTGCTTGGAATATGCTATCATTTAGGGAAAATGAGAGCAGAGTAACTGAAAGTATATGTTCATACTTGCTTGTAATGTGCCTTATTATATTAAGAGATTCTGGAAGAATAAAGAGAAAGCTCTATTAGTAAGAATAAAGGATAATAATAATAGAAAGGCTTTTTATTGCATATCTGTTAAGCATTTTAAATGAACAAACTTGGGGATGTAATACCTATCCAGATCATTTGCTGTGGTCTGAATGTTTGTGTCTCTACCCCCAAAAAATTCATCAGAGGAAATTCTAGCTCCCAGGGCCATGGTGTTGGAAAATGCAGCTTTGAGAGGAGTGATTAGGAAATAAGAGCAGAGAGCCCTCACAAACGGGACTAGTGTCCCCTCCCCACAAAGGAGGCTTCAGAGAGACCCCGCAGCCCGCAGCCCGCGGCCATGCAAGGACGCGTGTGGGAGGCACAGCCTGGGCACCAGAACGCGCTAGGCAGGCACAGAGCCGGCCGGCAGCCTGACTCCAGGCCTCCCAGCCTCCCAAACTGCGAGAACCAGACACTCACAGGCGGCCCAGTCTGTGGTATTTTCTTACAGCATCCCGAGCAGACTAAGACGCAATTACACATTATAGAGAGTAAAACGACAAAGGGAGGCTACCTCGTCTGCCCATGGACGTTTGCACCCAAGGACGGGAAGGCTGGGGGAAGCCGCTCTGTGACCACGACAGGCACTAGGGTGGCGTGGGAAGTGGAAAACACTGTGCCCTCAATGACATCGTCCTGTAGTCGAACTAACCAAACCCGGAGCTGCCCCACCTAAGAACATCTTGCAAGACAAGGTAAACCTCTTTACAAAGGGCTGTCCCACTGGTGACCTGGGATGGCTACAAATGTGCCCCGACACAAAATTACGAATTTACTTAAAACCGTTTTTTTTTTTGCTCATCAGTTTTTGTTAGTGTTTGTATATTTAATGTGCGCCCTGAGACAACTCTTTGTCTTTCAGTGTGGCCCAGTGACTCGGACCCCGGCTTGTGGGGTCCACCGCATTGTGGAGGAGATACAAGAAATTCACACAGACTATCGAATCCTGTGGAAGAAAAGGAAGAGTATGGCTTTTCTCTCAAGGGGAGAAAAAGCCGCAGCCTCCACCATGACAGGCCTTTTTATCTTTTTTCTCCACACATTACATGATGGTCCTCATTTACTATGCACAGGTTCACTTTAGGTGGTTACCTTTTACAGAAAACAAGGAGATGAGGCCGCTAATCACGTCACAGAAGAGGGATATTTGCAAATGCAAAGGGAAAAATGGTTGAACTGGTTACACTCGTCCTTGGAAGTTTTAGCATGGATTTTAGGAAGTTACTTTGCAGTAAACATTTTCTGCCTCAATTCAGGATGAGGGAGTTTTATCAAAAGCAAGTCTCAAAGTGGCCTATGTACATTGCAGGCCTGATTCCCCACGAGAGAACCTATCCGTGGGCATGGGTCCTGTGCATCTCTGAGCAGGAGCTGGGCCCACACCATGCAGAATGGTCTCCTATAGCCCAGAGACCCAAAAGGTCAGCACCCCTGACCAAGCCATCCAAGCTGGGTTTCTGTCACTGGCGTACGCTGGCATGCCAGCGGGCGACCAGAGCCCTGAGCAAGGCTGTCCCCATGAGGACACAAAACAGGCAGGCAAGTGGCGCCCCCAACCCACACATTCATCACAAAGAGGACCAGGGGAGTCCAGGACAACACAGAGTACCTAATTTGTCTCTGCTCCCCCCAAAAGAAAAACTCCCCTAAAAGAGCAGTAAAGGTCTGAAAGTGACAGAAACCCACAAAGACAAAGAAAAGAGAAGATGACAAAAGACAATGTTTACCAACAACAGTCTGGAAGCTGGGAAGCAGCTGGGCGAGAGTCACCAGTGTGCAGACCAGAGAAAGCTGGGATGGAAGCCCCAGTTCAGAAGAACGTGTCCACTCAGAGCCCTGAAAGGGCAGGCACTGCGGGCACTGCAAACGGAGGTGCCAGTGGGGCCAACACAGGAGGGTCTGGGGGGCCGCGTGAGAACCGGGAGCTCTGCTCCCACCTCCGAACACAGTAACTCCCTGACTGCCCCATGGAGAAAGGTGGGAGGCAACCCCCCAAAATTAGAAGACACTACATTTCATGAAATAAGACGGAGAGGGCTATTAAAATGAATGTTCAGAAAACAAGAAACAACTCTTGGAAGTTAAAAATCTGATAGAATTTCTTTGAATCAGCAGAATATTTGAAAAATAAAATAGAAGAAATCTCTATTAAAATAGGGGGGTGGGGATAGAAAATGAGAAAGACAGGTAAATTCAAGGATTAACCTCAGAGGTCCAGCACTCGACTGATAGGAGTTACAGAAAAAAGAAAATAGAGAAAACAGAGAGGATGCAATTATCAAAAAATAATACAAGACCCTGCTGCAGAACCCAGGGGAAATATGTTCCAAGATTTAACAGATCCTCCAAGTATACGTACCAAGAGCTAACCTTTTAAAAGAAATAATAAAAAAAATGTCTTTTTAATTTTTTAAACCGTTTCTAGGAACATCATCGCAAACTGTAGAACAAAGAAATGGAGAGAAACCCTACAAACTTCCAAAGTCAATGCAAGTCACATACGACCCTCGGAGTCTACAAGGCGCGTGATGTCTCAGCGACGGAAGCTGGAAGACAATGGAACAATGCCTTCCAAACTCTGGGGGAGCCTGTTTCCTATCTCGGGCCAGCCACGCAATCAGTCACACAGGAGGCTACGATAAAGACATTTTCAGGTTAACAAGGTCTCAAAGAACTTACGTCCCTGCCACCTTTTCTCGGGAAGTCATTCCCCTAAAGAGATGCCACCTGGGCAGGTCTGTGTGCACTGCTAGCAAAGTGGAGCCAGTGCCTGGCCTTGGGGGTTTAGATTCCAATGGGGACATGAGACCAAGAAAGGCTACCGGATGTTTTCAACATTTCGAAGGTTCACCTGTGAGATACAGCAGCACGGCATTGCCAGGCACGCCTCCTTGCTTCCGCATGAGCTTATTTCTCTGGGCTGGAGGTCTGGCCACCGGGGTCCGGCCTCCAGGTGGCCGGGACAAAGGGGTGCGGAGTCAAGTTTCAATAGATGCTGCCAAACTGCCCTCCGCAGAGTGGCCCCAGGGTGCCCTGCCACCACAGTGAGCTCCAGGGCTCCCGCCCCCTGCCGTCACGTGACAGCAGCCATCTCTTCTTCGGTGGCCAAACTGCCAGGTGGAAAAGCCGCATCCTTTTTTTATTTTACCTCTTCTCAATAACTAGTCTTAGAGCACTCAGGCTGCTGTCACAGAATCACACTGTGGGGTTCTACACACCGGGCGCTGCTCTCTCTCAGTGTTTGGGGCTGGAAGGCCAAGGTCAAGCTGCAGGCAGATGTGGTGGCCCAGAGGGCCTGCCTCCAGATTCACAGACAACTTGCTGCATCCTCACGTGGTGGAAAGGGAAGGGAGCTCTCTGGGGTCCCTTTGGTAAGGGCACGACCCCACTCCTGGGCTCCACCCCCTGACCCAATCACCTCCTAAAGCCCACCTCCTAAGATCAACACCTGGGGGGTTAGGTTTCAAAGTATGAATTCTGGAGGGACACAGTCATTCAGTCTATGGCACTAGTATACATTTGATTATAAAAAATACTGGGGAACGTGCTGTGACATTTTTCTAAAAGTAAGGTGTTGGCAAGAAACTATCTCTAAGACATACTGTTCCGTGAAGGAAGCAACCTGCAAACAGCAATAGTATCTGTGTTTGAAAACTCACACGAAAAACCGTGTGTGTGTGTGTGTGTGTGTGTGTGTGTGTGTGTGTGTGTAATATGAGACCTGGATGGGAGACCACACAGGATCAGAGAATGTGGCCCTGACTCCAGTCAGGGGGCGGGGCGTGGGGGTGGAATGGGGGGGGGTGATTCTCGCAGGGCCTGGCCCTTTCTCTGTGAGGGTCCCACACAGGCGCCGGGCCAGCCTGCCTGGTTCCACATCCACACGGGCCAGGGGCCCCACTTTCTCATCTACGAGTTGGGAGTAATACTACTCGCCTTGGAGGGTCCTACGAGGACTCAGTGCGTTAGTGAAATCAAGGTGAGACAGGATGTAGCAAAGAGCCCGTCCAGATGGAGAGCTGGCACACATGGTGACGACCCAAGAAACTGCTGGCTGAGCACGGCCACCGTCCGCAGACACCTAGAGAGGCCCGGGATGAAGGGCAGGGTACCCTGGAGTGGGGGGTCCAGAGCCCGGCCTCTCCTTTCCCGCTCTGAGCCACAGTTTCCTCACCTGTATGGTGTGGGGGCGGGGACACAGAGCAGTGGAAGGGGCCCGGAAGAGAGGAGCTGCTCCCTACTGCTTCCAGCTCCACACTCACCGGTCTGTTCCTCTCAGTGCCCTGTCCCCTGAGCAAAGGGGCCGCAGACTGCCAAATCCATGGTCTCCTGCTGCCCAAGTCTGGCCATCCCAGGCCTTCCTTGAGCCTGCCACCCCAGGACCGCTGTCCCCTCCTACTGGTGTCTGGAGGCCCACACCTGCAGGCCCAGACACTGGCCACCTTCCTCCCACCAGCCCGCTGTCCCTGAAGACGGAGGGCAGCAACGCACCAGTTTCAGTGACCACCATTCAGAAAAATGTTCCTGTCACATCCCAGCCCTGCCCAGCCCTCAAAGCCAACTCCTCTCTGCCCACACATACGTCCAAGGGCTGCATCTCGGTCCAGGCCCACGGATGGGCCACTGCCACACTCTGACTGACCGTCTCCGCAGCCACCACCCACCAGCCCAAGAAGCAGGCTCCCAGGCCCGGCTGGCGGAGATGCACTTCAGAGCGTACAGATGCCCGCTCACAGACACCCACTCATAGACACTCTCCTTTTAAAACACTCCACACAAAGGCCCTTTTCTCTGGTTCAAAAACATGCTTTAGTGGTTTTAAAAGTCATTGCAGTGGTTTCCCATGTTGCAGTCCCTTTCAGATGGTAATATTTTTAATTACAACAGTCATTGTAGCATAATGCCTTCGGTTTGGGCAATCAGCTTCATTCAGCACATTCAAAAGGGGGGAGGTGACTGTGGACGCACCAGGGCTTTCTCCACACTGGCTTCCGAGGACTGGGCCCAGCAGGTGTGCGCTGCAGCCCGAGGGTGTGAGGCAGGTATTCGATCGAGCATAGAAGAACAGCACGTTCTGCATAATTGATGACAGACCTCAGTGGGTGGGAAATGCGCAGGCCTGTACACGTGGACAGAGGAACAGAAGATTGGGCCGGTGCTGATGAGCATCCCTCAGCCCGGCAGTGGCCTCAGACCAGCCCCTGGGAACAGTGGCAGAGCTAAGAGGTGTCTGGGGGGTATCTCTGGGAGGCCGTAACCTCCACCACTGCCTCCACTGTTGACAAGACAGTAAACCGCATTTCTCTGCCCAGGAGAAGGGCCCCCACAAACACCTCTAGCCCCAGTCTTCCACACATCCCTGCCTCAGCCTCTCCATCCGTGTGGGAATTCCAGAGCCTTCAGGCAGAGAACCGCTGCCCCAGAGCTCGTTGGACAGAATGAGCAGTCTGCACTTGGTCCCAAGGGCTGGCATGTGAACCTTGATTCACAGAACCTCGTGAGGATCCATACACGTGGGGCCCAGGGCCAGACCTCTGCTGGGACCTTTGGGGCTTTAGGGATCATCAGCCTGACCGTCATAGAGTCCAGCTTAAGGCCTGCCTCCTCCAGGAAGCACTCCCAGACTTCCACCTTCTCACTGCTGATGAGTTCAGTTCCTCTCACCTCTTCAACTAAGTAAATGATCACTGCATTCCCATTTCCTATGAAGAGTGTGTTGCACATTCCCAACTCTCCACCCATTCCGGTCGCAGCCTAGGACCCTGACCATCTCCCTTGGCTTGATAAAATAACACACCAACCGAAATCACCCCCGGCCGGGAGAGCCCCCGCCCAGGCAGAACCAGACGCTGCCTCAACCCCCATCTCCTCCTGCTTTAAGAGCAAGGCAGCCACTGAGTTGGGCCTTGCAGCCATTTCCTTTTCAACACCAAGGGACCCATCCTTCCAGGCAATAAACAGGGCTGTTCCCCTCTGAGGCCCAGGGCACCTGGGACTCACACTTCACAATCCATGCTCATCCATGTTTCCTTCCTCGGGGCTGAAATCTTTCCAATGAGCCAAGGCTGGGTGACGGTTCCTCTGGAGACAGACGTCCCTGCCCCCGTCTACCTCGGTCACAGACCGCCCTGTCTCAGGGGACAGGACACACACACACACACACACACATACAGCTCAGCATGGCCGATCCTTGCATCCCGCCTGCCACACCAGCCCTGCACTGTAGCGAGTGTGACCTGTCCTGGCTCCCCCCTCCCGCTCCGAAGTCTGCAGAGGGACTCTGTTCCAGCCACCCGATGCCCATTCTACACCCGGTCTGCCCTGGACTTAGGCGTTCTACTTACACACCAAACTGGCCTGCCCTGCAGCGGGGGATGGGCCTCATCCCCTCACTGAAGAATTATTGTTTTTATTTACCTTGTTATCAGTGGCCGGGTTTGAAAGGACTGATCCCAATTTTGAAAGAAGTCTGTGAGTAAAATGCTATCAAACATGTAGCGCTGCATGCTACAGAGAAATTGTTCGCCAAAAGAAAGGGTCAGTCGATGTGGCAAATTGCATTGTTGTATTATTTCAAGAAATTGCGACGGCCACCCCAGCCTTCAGCGACTGCCACCCTGATTGGTCAGGAGCCACCGACCTGGAGGCAGGACCCTCCACCAGCAAAAAGATTGCAATTCAGCGAAGATGCAGGTGATGGTCGGCATTTTTTAGCAATAAAGTATGTCTTATAAGACATGTACATTTTTTTAGGTATAATTTTACTGCACACCTTATAGACTATAATACGGTACAATCATAACTTTGACACGCACTGAGAAACCAGAATGTCTGTGCGACAGGCTTTATTGCAACATTTGCTTTCTTGCCGAGGTCCGGAACAGGCCAGCAATACCTCCAAGGTGTGCCTGTGTGTTTTGCTTTTCTTTCCTTTGTCTATTGATCTGAGCAAAAGAGAGGAAGGGCGAGAGACAGAAACATGGATCAGCTGCCTCCCGCAGGCACCCACACTGGGGACGGAGCCCACCACATTTCTGGTGCCTGGGATGACACCCCAACCCACTGGGCCACCCAGCCAGAGCGCCTGCGTGCCCCTCAAAGACAGATTTTTAAGGGTACTATCAGGACACATGGGGCCTTTATTTGCTCATCCATTGAACATTCCAAGAAGCTACTATGCAGGTGGGAAGAACGTTGATAAGGCAACGTAAAAAATAACTGAACTAATAAGCTAAACAGAGATAGACTCATAGATGGAGCACGGATGACAGCTCATAGGGGGAGGAGGGATCGAGCAAAAAGGACAAAGGACTCACGGACGTGGACAACAGTGTGGTGATTGCTGGGGACAGGGGCACAAGGGGACTAAAGGGTAATGGAAATAAATACAACAAAGATTAAGTTAAAAATAATAATAATAACTCCGAGGAAAGTTTCATGAATGACAGAGGAAAAGCAATGGATCACATTTACGCGACCCCGGATATTCAAAGGAAAAGACAAAACAGAACCCGATGTGTACACACTACCCCACGGCATTAAACGGCGGTGACGGCTGAGTGATTTCCACCACGGACTCGCGAAGCTTTCTGGTTTTGCCTTAAGAAAGCCATTTTCACGCACACACGCACGCCTGGCATTGCTTTTCCACGGCTCCGCTGTGCAGGGCTTCGTCGCCACTCCGCGGGGTCTGTCTCTTCCGTCCCTCTGACCTGTTGTTGACCTCAGCTCCAAACCAGCTGAAGTCCCTTCTAGGAGACTGAAGAATTATTCATGGAAAGAACGATCGATTGGTTCTTGTCATTCCCCAGCTTAAACCACTGGTGTGGCTTCCAGAGGCTCGCAGGGCAGGGACTCACAGCGCCCAGCCCAGGTCCCCAAACTGCAGGGCACACACGGGCCCACGGAGACTCCTCGTCCCCTGAAGACACCGAGCTCTCTGCTTTCCCGCCTGGGCAGCGACTGCTGAGTGCTGAGGGTAAACAAGGCCTGCACTGAAAAGTCCTCCCTACCTCCTGTGTGATCCAAACTGACTCTTTTGTGGTGGGCAATACAGCCTAGGGGTCGGCAGCAGAGAAATTCTGGAGTCGGCCTGCTGGTTCAAATCCCAGGTCGGCCGCTTACAAGCTCTGTGGCCAGGGACAAATTACTTCATCTCTCTGTGCCTCTCCTTTTCTTATTTAATTTTCCTTTTTTAAAAAAATGTATCTATTTGAGAGAGAGAAACACCAATTGTCATTCCACCCACTGATGCATTCACTGGTTGATTCCTGTATGTGCACCAACCCAGGATTGAACCTGCAACCTTGGAGCATCAGAACGACGCCCAGCCAACTGAGCAGCCTAACCAGGGCTGCCTCTGCTTCCTCATCTATGAAATGGAGCCAATTCATAAAGCTGTTAGGGTGAAAGGACGTAGTCCCCGTTAAGGGTCCGAGCCTTGGGGAGCACGTGGTAAACAGTGTCAGCTGTCATGTCATTACCAGCACTGCCCAGCCCCCCCTCACTCCCACGTTGCCCTCCCAGCCCTGCTCACAGCTGGGACCTGCGCGTCTCCCTGGTGGCCGTCTGCCTGCTGCTGAGAGGCCAAGTTCACGAGTGCGCGCGAGTAGTAACCCCGATGCCGGGCACAGTGCCTGGGTAATTCACACCTGAGTGAAAAATAATAACCACTGGCTCCTTCTGCCTTCGGGTGGGAGGGGCTGGGAGGGGGCGTGAGGGGCCGTGAGGAGGGAAAGGGTCAGGAAAACTGTGCAGGGACTGGTAGAAGCCCCCCAGGGACACCGGTGGGCAGGGCAGCCTGGAAGTTCACCGTGGGCAGCTGGCAAAGAGCCAGGAAATTGAAGTCAGGTTGCTCAGGCTCCAGGCCCGGCTGGGCCTCTGAGCCCTGCGTGACCTTGGACAGGCTTCCAAACTTTCTGAGTCTCTGTTTCTCCATCAGTAAACCTTCCGTGAGAAATTTCAGGCAATGTTCCCAGCAGGACAGGCAAAACCAGCCCCACTCGCTGTCCTGCGGCCCCCGGCGGGGCTCCCGACAGCACCGGGCATCTGCATCACCATCTGTACCGCGCGCAAACACACATGATGAATATTCTCCATAATCTTCCTGCAGCCATTCTTCTTCACGAATATTCGCTTTCAGGGAACGTGGCGTGTTCTGGAAGCGCATTTACATTTCATCATCTCTGAACGCTTAACTACTGTGGCTAATGCCAGAGTGACACGCAGCCCGTCGGGAAACCATGCCAAACACACCGCTTACCCAGGCCGCCAGCGGGGTTGGGCGCTCGCGCGTGACCCCTGAGGAGGGGTCAGCCAAGTGAGGCGGGTCTAGTTTCTGTGTCTCCCACGAGACTCTGCACAGTGTTGTTCCAGAGCCATTAAACCTCAGCCGAAGCTGTCAGTCTCCGGGCCCCTACACACCTGGGACTGGAAGGCGGGTCGGGTTTAAGTCTGCCTGGCCCCCAGGGGGTTCCCAATCCCCATGCCCAGCAGGGTCCTCCGAGCAGACACCTGACAATGAGGCTTTGAGTACTAAGTGACAGGACCCAGAAATAGTCATTTTCTGCCAGAAGCCTCATATAGAACCTTGAAGAAAAAGAAAACAAGTGGTCAAGTTTACAGACATCAAAGCCAGACTCCGGCTGGAGGGCCCGAGGCCTCAGGCCTGCCAATGAGGCAGCCACAGGCACCGGCTCCCTCTGGGCCTGAGGCAGCTCTCGGCACCCCGGAAGGCGTGTGCTTCCTAGATCCCGTTGTTGCTCTTGGGGAAGTGTTTATTATTATTATTCTATTTTTGCAACACCAGTGAGAGCACAGTATCTCAGTGAAAAATCAATTGGAGGGTAGGTTCCAGAAATCAACTCCTCTGAACTTTCATCTTAGCTGACACCTTCCTCAGCCACCCCACAACTCTCCCTGCTCCCCCCAAACATTTCAGCTCACACAACTGCCTGGGGTCTGGCTGTGAGGCCCTGTGCAATGTTCACGGACGCCCTTCTCCCCTGAGGGTCTGCTCTGCTCTGGGAACCTGGGCCTGGGCTGCCCTGGCCTCGGCCCTCTGGTGGCCCCACCTGTTCTCCCACCACCTCCTGGAGGCCCCTGTTGCACATGTGCCCTGGGCCCGTCTGTGGTCTTCCTCAGAGCAGTCCCAGGCTCAGCCTTTGAGAGGTGGCCCAGCCCTCAGCTTGAGGGCCAAGAGCCAGGGAGGAGCCCTGCTTGAGGAAATGCATCCTCCCTTGCCGCCCCAAGAAACCAGGGTCCAAGGCCCCCAAAGTTCTGGCGCTCTGGCTGTCATCCACCTTCGACCATGTGGACGCCCAGAGAATAAGCCACCAGGTACGCTGCCCGGGAAGGCCCCGGGCTCTCCCTGGGCTCTGGAGAACAGCGGGGGGCCCGCCCAGGGTGCCAGCTGCTCGGCCGCACCTGGAGTCTCCAGGGTCCGGCAGCACTTGCCACCTCCCTGGCAGGTGGGGGTGAGCCAGGCAGGCCAGAGCATCCGTGGGGCCCACAGGGTGGCGGCCCCACCTCTGCATCAGGAATCGTCCACTGTCCCCTGGGTGCAGCTTATACATTAGCCACAAATCCTCTGGGAAGCTGACACACCCAGTCACCATCTCCTCCTTCCCGGAGACCCACCAAAAGCCTCTGTTTCCCAGGAAAAGCCTGAGAGTCCCAGACACTTCACAGGCTGTGAGAATCCTCCCTGGTGTGAGGTGACTGGCAAGCAGGGACTGCTGAAGGTCACAGGGACAGGGAGGGTGAAGCCAGAGAAAATGAGGTCTCGCCCCTTCCCCTCGAGGAGTGACCCCAGAAGAGCTCAGGAGCCAGCCCCACCGGCTCATTCCCCCTGCAGCTCGCCAGCCAGGAATGGGGAGGTTAATAAAACACAGGACTCAGGCCTCCCTGGGGACAGCTCTTGGCTGCCTCTGAAGTTTACAAAAGCGGTGCTTCTGATGCCTCAAAGGCTGCCTGCCATGGCTGCCTGTGAATTATTACACTGCAGGTTTTCAGGACATTCTGCCTGCAATGCCTTGGGAATTAGAGTAATTGTATTTTATCTGTTTGCCAAGAGTTTTCAGTAAACTCCTTTAATGTACTTTAAACTCACAGCCTCAAATGGCACCGCCGGCCTCCCAGCTCACACGCCAGCACTGAGCAAACGCAGGGTGATGTATGGGGCTGGAGAGGACACTGTTCATATATTTACACCCTTTACCAAAACACACATTCATCTTAATGACGTTGCTTACCACAGAGCCGAGCAAGAGGAGCCCTGTGAAGGTCGCAGTCACGGGCGTTCCTCCCAGCTGGTCCCCTCCGCTTACAAAAGTCCCCCAAGGGGGTCTTGTCCCTAGGGCTCCCCCACACAGGCAGCTGGGTCTCCCACCCCATCCCTAGGAGCCAGTAACCTGGGCCAGGAAGACCAGCTGGCCTCGTGTCCTCCTGTCCTCCTGTCCCCCACAGACGGACTGCAAATTGCCTGCAATGCCTCCTTCCACCAGGACAGGAGAAGGAAGGAGGGATAAACAGGAGGGAAAAGAAGAGGACGAGGAGCCTGATGAGAAGGAAGGAGAATGGGCGGGGTTGGTGGAGGAGAAGGTGCCAGAGTGGGGCAGGGGCATGGAGAACAAGGCAGAGCACACTTGACCTTCAAGCCACACACACGCCCTACAAAGCAAGAGTCCACTCCAGACAGCGCATGGAAAAGAAGCCGTCCGGGGGGACAGCAGCACTGCACCTGGGGGTCTTGGTGAGGGTTTCTACTCAGGCCCCTCAGTGTCCTTGTTTGGAACAGAAGAAGATGGACCAAGGGATCCTTGAGGCGGCCGCACGACCACCGGGCAACATGATCTCTCACATAGACCACGGCACCCACCTGCCACTGCCCCCGCTTCTGTCCCTGCCCTCCTGCAGCCCCTTCATCGTGGTAGCCAGAACTACCCTGTTGAAGTGTAAGTTGGGTCCCTCTGCTCAGACCTTCCGATGCTTCCCGCTCCATCAGGGTAAAGACCAGTATCCCAAATAAGACCTGCCAGGCCCTACCTGACGGGGCCCCGCCCACCCCCTCACTTTCCTGAGGGCTGACACTCAAACCATGGCCAGCCCGCCTCTCGTACACACACCCACTCTGTCAGCAGGTCCTGTCACTTCTGCCTTCTAAGCACATGGGGAATCTGATCCCTCTGCTTTGCTCCACCGACACCCTGCAGCCAGCCCTGGGCCAAGCTACCACCTCTCCTGCTGGATTAGCGCCCCAGCCCCCTCCTGGCCTCCCAGCTCCCACCCATAGTCCCCACCCCACCCCCCCATCATCTAGTTTGGGCCTGCGGCATGCAAAATGATGCCATCCCCCATAGGTGCCTAGGCACACTAACCCCTAGAGCCTGGGGATCTGTTGCGTTACATAGCAAAAGGGATTTTGCAAATGGGATTAAGGGTAAGGATGGGGAGGGATCACCCTGGAGGCGGAGGGTGGCCTAGTGAAGGGGGCATGATCACAGAAGGTCAGAGGGGAGGCAGCGGGAGCAGGGCTCAGCACCCAGCATTGGCTCTGAGATGCAGGAGGCTCCGTGCAAGGGTGAGTGGGTGGCCTGGAGGAGGTCAGGGCAGTCCCCCTGGGAGTCAGTAAGGAGGAGGGACCTCAGTCCCAGAAGCCCAGGCAATCGCATCCTGCCGCCCCACAGTGAGCCAGGGACCGTGCTGCCTCCAGACAGGCACCCGAGCCTGCCCGAGCCCGCCTGAGCCCGGCCTTCAGCCTGGTGACACCATGGCCCACTTCCCACCTCCAGAACTGGGGGGTGACACTTGTGCATTGTTAAAGCAGCAAGAGGAAACCAGTCCAATTCCCCACTCAACAGCCTAGTGAAACTTAGAGCAGACCCTGTCCCGTCTCTGCTCCAGAGCCTGTGGTGGCCACTAATCCAACCAGGGTCAAACCCAAAGCGCTCACAAGGCCTCCCAGGCACCGCAGCAAACGAGAGGGCTGACCCCTCCTCTGGGGCCGGAGGCACTACGGCAGTGGGCGCCGGCAGAGCTCAGGTCCTTACGGCCTGAGTCAGGACACTGGCCAGAGGGGCCAGCCACACCTGCTCCGTGTGGGGCTCCCTATGCTGGTGTGGCCTCTGTGCTCGGAGGGCCCCCCAAATCGCCGTTCCCTTGAGTGGGCCCCGTGGGAGATGCACCGAGCTGGAGGGAGACGTGGCCAAGACGGGAGCCCTGCCCTGCGGACCAGAAGCTCTGTCTGAGTGGGAATAAGGAAGTCTGGGAGCCTAACAAGGACGAACCCGAGGATGACGTCCGCCCGTGTCCCCAGCACTGAGGAGCTGCCAGGGGTGTGACTGAGGAGGTGGCCTGAGGTACGCACAGGAGCATCTGGAGATGTAGCACTTTTGTTTTAAAAATAAGTTGAGATCCACAGTTTTGGCACTGATGATTCTCAGGTCCTGTCACCCTTAAAAATATCCCCCAGAGGCAGCTGTGGTCGCTGCATTTTTAGCACATCCTATTTCCCAGGCTGCAGACCTCCCAGGGCCCTGCAGGGTGGAGACGTCAGGCATGTGTCTGTGGAGGAAGCAGCTGGAAGTGGGGGGGACCCGGCCCCTCTGATGGGGGCAGAATTGGGGCCGCACTTCAGCTGCTGCTAGTGCAGACCTGAGTGGGGGCACCCGGCTCAAAAACTTCTTGGGTAGCCTTCTGTGAGGAACTCAGGGATCAGCCACCAGCCTCCACAAATGCATCTCTCACTCCCCCACATTCACACAGGGTTACAGGTCTCTTAGGGACGCACTGACACGGACACTCAGCGCACCTGGAAGCTCCCTGAGCTCCTCCAGGCCACCCACTCACCCTCCCCCACTGGGCTTCCCACCCGGGACGAACGGTGCAGTGAGGAGCTCCCAAGACCCAAATCCATGTCTGCTGTGGTTCATCCTGTGGGAGATCAGAGACCGCAAACCAGGACGAGGAAGCTCTAGAAGCGGACGCAGCTTCCCAAGATTAAATCTCAGGGTTTCCACTGTCCAGAGCTTCCCCAGCTTCTCCGTGCTGTCAGTCAGCTTCTCTCCACGTGTGACCCATCTAAGAGAACATCTAACTGACATCCTGGCTGCAGTGTCCCCCTGGCCCTGAGCGGTGCCTGGCTATTCAGAGAAGAGAAACTTGCATGGGTGTTTGCCAGCTCTGAAAAGTAGCAAGCAGCTCAGGTCCTGGGTGGATTCAGTGTCTGGGAGGGTCAGAGGATGTCGGTTGCTATTTCGGATCTTCGGCCAGAGTCCCAGGCCATGGTCCAGTGGACTGAGCTTGGGGAGAGGGGCCCAGGGAAGCTGAGTACCCCACGGCCATCCTCTGAGTCCGTGGGTAGGGTTACTCAGGGGCCAGGCTACAGGGGAGATGAACTCCCTCTGGTCTTTGGGGCACCTCTCTGGTCTCTGAGGATGGCAGGCACTGGGGTTCAAGGGCCAGTGGAATGTGGGTGCTTTCAGGGAATAGCCCAACCTACTGGCCTTTGACTCCCCAGGCTGCTGGCCTACAGAGCTGGCTGGACCTGTGGGCATTCTCTTCCCTCTGGTGGGTCTGGCTGGGGTCCAGAAGGGACCTGAGACTTGGCCTCCCTTCTGGCCATGCTCACCCCAATGATGGAGTGAGGGCTGTATTTGCTTGAAAGTACAGATTCTGGAGTCAATGACTCCTGGGTTCAAGCCCCAGCTCTGCCACCTTCTGGCTCTGACACCTGGAAACTGGGAATAAGCATACACCTGGCTTGTCAGGAGACCGTGAGTCTGCAGCGAGATGCTGCACTGACAGCTTTTGCTTCTGCAGAGTCCCCCCTCAGGGCACACACAAGGCTGAGGCAGAGACACTGGCGACCCACTGGCCACTGCCCTAGAGATGGACAGTGGGCACACGTGCCCGGGCAAGGCCACGCCCTACCCAGCACAGGGCTCCTTCTGGAATACACCAGGGCACAGTGCCCCCGCCACCCCCGCAGCAGGCTGGCCAGGTCAGGCTCCTAGGACAAGGCCAGAGGAGCCAGCCTGCGTCAGGACACACAGCTCCAGGCTGGTGATTTATTTCTGAGCTGCTCACCCCTTTCCCACACTGCTCAGTTCACAGGCTTTTAAGCCATGGCCCCCACCCATGGCCAACGAAGATGGGGCAAATAGACTTGCTAAGTTAGCAGTTCCAGCCAGAGAAGGGCAGGTGAGGACTGGGACCCATGGCTTCTATTACTAGAGCATATTCCAGCAAAGACCTCTTAAATTGTGAAAACTCCAGGGCAGGAGCTGTAGGGTGATGGATGTGCTCACTCTAATGGCTGGACGGGAGCTAGAAATCAAAGTGAAGAGCGAATGCGTGGTGCTTGGTGCTTGGACTTGTGCCCTCCTGACCCGGTTCCTGGCACCGGCTGCTCTCCGGCTGGGGGCTGCACCACCCCACTTGGGTAGATGGAATTGGGTGACCCATGAGAGCAGATCTGATACCTGCCCAGGGGCCAAGGGAGCCCTGGGCTGCAGGTTCAGCCACCGGCCAAGGGTGCCGGGCCATCTCCATGTCGCCAGTGCCAAGTGCGTATGCGGGCCTGTCCTACCTGCGTAAGCGGGCCTTGAGAGTGGCCGTGGATCACCCCTGAAACAGAGTGAAGACGCAGTTCTGCCCGTACAAACCCTAACGGAAACCTTACTGAACCCTAACCCTAAATAGTGAAAGCTAAAATGTTCCCCTTGTAATTATTGTCCACACACAGAACAAGAACAAAATTTAAGCAAGAATTACATTGCCATATATCTGGTAGCAAAAGGGTATAAGGAGATACACAAGATTCCTATAGAACTGATAATTTTTTTAAATGAATCAACTAAGCAGCCCAACACAAATATGCGTCTCAAACACCGCGGCCACAAGTAGATGCGAGAAGGATGGACAGAAATGCCCTTGACCGTACATTCTGAGCTCTGGATGGCAGATCAGGAAGACTCATAGTGAAAGTACAGACCTGCGGGAGGTGATAGATGGGGTCCAAAAGCCGCCATATGGAGGGAACTGGTACCGGGCTCCGGGGCCCACTGTAACAAAAAGCCGCAAATTGAGTGGCTGATAAGAAACTTTTTCTCCCTCGTAGTTCTGAGGGCTAGCAGTCTAAAGCGAGATGTCGGCAGAGCCGGGCTCTGTCTGAGGCTCGGGGCAGACTCCTCCCCGACATCTTCCTAGTTCCTGATGGCGGCCGTCCCTCCGAGGCGCTCGCTAGCCTGCAGCGACCTCCGGTCTCTGCCCTTCTCATCATGTGGCCTTCTCCCTGTGTGTCCGTGTTCAAATGTCCCCCCTTCTTCTAAGGGGGGACATGCTGAGTCCGGGCCACACTAAGGACTCATCTTAACTTGATTATATCTGCAAAGGACCCGTCTCCAAATGAGGTTACATTCGTGGGTACCAGGGGTTAGGACTTCAACTTGTCTTGGCCGGGCAGGGCGGGGTGGGTTGCAGCAGAGGCAGGAAACAATTTAACCCATAACAAAACTCAGTGAAAAAACCAAGAAGATACATTTCATGTGCAAATGTGCTGGTGGCCTTAGGTACCGTCCCTTGGACTTTTTGCAGCAGATGTCCATGTCTACAAGTTTATTCACATAAATGAAGTCGGTATTCTTCTCAAATCTTACAAACCTCTGCTACATTATTTGTTGCCTCTCATGTTTCATTTCTGCTTTTATTTATTTATATATCTGTTCTTTCTTCGATCATTTGGACTAATGGCTCTGTAGGTTTTTCAAAGGCTGAATTATTGGTTTTATCCATCAATACCCATTTTTTTTCTGTCGTATATATTCAGTTTTATCACCGCTCGCTTGCCTAATTTTCTCGGCCTCTTTCATACCCCCTAAGATCTTTCACATAGAGATTCAGTTCACTGTGTCAGGGTTTTTTCAGCTTTCCTAGCAGCACAGGTGTTTAGAATAATACAGTTTTTCTAAATACACTAGTTTGGCAATATCCCATAGTTTTGGTATTTTATACTTTTTAAATTAGTCCGACCTTTGTTCTGGACGTCCTTCTTGATTTATGCATTTTAAAACAATTTTTACAAAATGTCCTTATTGTTGCATGCCCCCAAATTGCTTTAGACTTATTTCTAACCTTCTGGAGCTATGGCTAGGAAAGCAGTCCGTGGGATTTCGCCGCCCGTCCCACATGCTCCAGGGGGAGTGGCGCTCTGCGTGGGTTCCAGGCGTGACCACTGGCTCGGCAGGCGTGTGGCCGCGCACATGCCACCCCCCCGGGCTGGGTGCCCCAGCAGGTGAGCCGTGCAGAGTTGGCCTGCCTCAGGGCCCAGTCTGGGTACAACTTTGCTTTCAACAAAGTACCAGTCCAAAAATTAAATATATTAATCATTGCAAAGCAAGCTAAACCTTTGTCTCCAAAGAAAGAATCTTTCATAAAGCATTGCAAAAATTCTTCAAATCTTCTTTCTCCTCCTTTCACTCTTTTAGCATCCCCCCGACCTATAGCTGTGCCCACCTATAAAAACTCTCCTGCTCAGTCCTGGCCAGGTGGCTCAGTTGGTTGGAGCATCATCCGGCACACCAGAAAGTTGTGCATTTGATTCCTGGTCACAGCGCACACCTAGGTTGTGGGTTCGATCCCCAGTCAGGGCACATAGGAGAGGCAATCGATTGACGTTTCTCTCTCACATCAATCTTTCTCTCTCTTTCTCTCCCCCACCTCAACCCCTTCCTCTCTCTCTAAAATCAATGAATACATCCTTGGATGATGATTTTAGAAAAAGAAAAATAAATTTTAAAAAAGCTCTCCCCCCCAGACCCTGCAGACCCCCTACCTCTTCGCCTCCCCTCCTTCCCCTTCCCTCCTCCCACCTCCAGCCTGTGGCTGTCTGGCCTTTCCGTGGAAACTCCTCTGGCTGTGGAGGACCGGCGAGGAGGTGGAGAAGAGGAGGGGGATGCTTTGTCCAGCCGCACCTGCAGAAGGTGCCTGCTCTCCCTGTCACGGTTGGGTGCACACCTGCGAGTCAACAGCAGAGGTCTGGGGACCTCCCCCTGATGGCCAGACAGAGGAGGATCCTGGCTGTCTCTACCCACCTCCAGTGACACCCAAGAGGCTCAGCCACCTGCTTCAGAACACCCACTTGCGCTCTCTGAAACAGCGCCCCCTCCTGGCTGACCCAGGCCTCTCCCTCCTGAGCTGGTGCTACCCTGCCCCAACCAGCTACCCTGGCATCACTGCATTCACCCCGCCTGGCTCCGCCTGTCTCACCTCCCCAGCATCACCACCCCGCACTCCCTCCCAGAGGCAGGAGACGGCAGGAAAACACCCACCAGAGAGAGACAGAGTTGCCACAGCTTCCTGGTCCTGCTCCTGCCAGTCCTTCCACTTAAAACAGGCAGTGAGTTATCTCTCAACCTTTGGTTATTTCTTACCCTTCGGGCCTCAACTTATAACAGCTAGAGCCTGGAGCACATACCAGGTGCCAGACACTGTGCTGGGTGCTTTCCAAATATTACTTCATTAGATCTCACAATAACCAGATGAGACAGATACAAGACCCTCCAGCCCCGAGATGAGGAGACCGACACTCAGAGAGGCCAGCTCTCGGGTCCACAGCCCCAGCCCTTGCAGAACCGGGGCTTACCTCCAGAGCCCCCTGACCCCAAAGCCCCTGTCCCATGCATTTGCCTGCCCTGAACATCACAGGTCCTGGAATGTTTCTCTGACTCCTCCCCTCTGTCCCTCCCTCCCTACCCGGGTCTGTGCCTCCTCTGGCTCCCAGACCCCTGACCGGCCTGCACACGGTCACTGCTTTCACACCTTTCTGCCCTCATCACTAGACAAGGAGGTGATTGAGAACAGAAAACAGATTGGGGTCATTAGCCGCTGTACTCCCAGCACTTAGCAAAGGGTTTAAAACTCATGAAGAACTCAATAAATATTGGTTGACTGGACAGATGGGTGGGTGGGTTGGTGGGTGGATGGATGGATGGATGGATGGACGGACGGACGGACGGGAGGTGGGTAGATGCCAAGTGCTGGAACATGGAGATTAATAAGACACTGCCACTGCCTTCCAGGAGCACTCAGTGTGCAAGTGTAAGAGCACAGACAAGACGAGAATAAGGACACAGGTGACTGCGAGTGGGTGGAGCACGGGATACGTCTGCCAGAGGCCAGTGCGCAGGCACGTGTTCAGTGAACCCGCTTCAGACAGGTGTTCTCAGCTGGAAGCTCGGATCTGCCAGAGGTTACGAAACCAAAGCTGCAGTGAATGCCCTTCCTCCAGGTCTGTATTACGGGATCGGAACCGGCTCTAAACCGGAAGGCACACTTGCAGCCGCTCTAAACCTGAGAACTAAAACTATCATGCTACCTCCTGCCAGTTCATTTACTAAACAGTAAAGTGGGATTGCATTTGGTTAAGGGGAAGTGAGCCCGAGAGAACTTGGAAACCAGAGGAGAGGAGGAGAGGAGGGGAGTGCCGGGCCAGCACTCTCCCTGGGGCTATGGGGTGAGCAGCAGCAGGTGGGGGTAAATGCATTCTGCCTTCTGCAGGGGGGATACTTTTGGCTCTGCAAAGGCAAGCAGAGGTGTGGGGTTTGCAAAGCTAGTTCGGGTCCTAGTGAAGATTTCCGGGAAAAGAAATGCAGACTTTGCTCTGTACACAACGGGGAGACACTGGCGTGGTGAGAGCAGGGGGTGGGCTGTTCACGGCTACACCTTAGGATGGCAGGAGGCTGCCTGAGTGGGAAGGCAGAACCGTCAGGAGGCGGCGATCAAGGGCTGGCTGGTCCCAGAGAAGCTATTCTTTCGGCCTGGAGGGTCAGGTGCCCGCAGCGAGGTAAGTGAATTCCTAAGGGCTGCTGCCATGTGGGGCGAGATGCGGAAGCCCAGAGACATTTGTGGGAGCTGGGGCAGGTGGGCACAGACCGGCGAAGAGGGGAGGGGAGGGAACAGGAGAAGGAACTGAAAATTACAAGTTGTCAGAGAAGTTTTCTGCCTAGTTACACTTTTGCAGTTTGAACATCCAACATTAACTTGAATATTAATCATTAAAAAAATACATATGCAAATATTTTTCCCTGTTAAACACCTGTCGCTGAGACCCTGGTAACTGGCTTGCTCAGCAGCCACACTTGCATCGGGAATCTCGGCCCAACCCCCTCTTTTCTTCTCAGCCTCACCAACCCCTGCTGCACACGACCCTGAAACGGCTCCACACTGGGCGTTCTGGTCTCCCCACTTGCTCCTGCACCGCCCTACAGGAAAGACCAGCCCAGGACAGCCTCCTCCGGCCTCAGCCCGGCCAGCGCTGGGTGCCCCCACAGGCCATCTCCTAACGAAACTGTCCGTGTACTTCCCTCCACATGCCCCTGGGGGCATCTGCACTGGGCCTGAGGATCCGAGCCAGACAACAGGCTAAGGCAAAGGGCGGGCCAACAAGAAAGTTCTGGACTCCAAGCACTGGGCAGCACAAGATGCTGACCTAGGGGACTGTGGTGAGGGAAGGGCACAGGGCACACACCCTCGGCTGCACTGCTCCTAGGCCTCCAGGGGGAGCTCTGTGGTTTGGGAGAGCAGAGAAGCTCCTGGAAACCAGTGGTGATTGAAGTACTGGGCACGATGACGAGGAGAGTGGAGGCAGCTGGTGTTTACACACACACACACACACACACACACACACACACACGAGCACACGCGGAGCCCACCCCATGCGCCCTGCAACAATGCATCTGTCATCTCCACTGTACAGACAGGGAAATGGCAGTTTCTTTGTAGGAGGGTCACAGCTCTGGCCCAGTGGTGGCATCAGGTCTTACCTGAGGTCTGACCCAGCAGCCTGTGTCATTAAACCCTGGGCCACGCTGTCCTTGACCCCTTCCCCTGCCTTCACTCTCCTGGCTCTCAGTGTGGTTCCTGCAGCCCCAGCCTCCAGTCATCTCCCCTGCCCCCACCCGGGCTTCTCTCCCTGCAGCCTCCTTCCTCCCCTCCCCAGGGCGGCCACAGACCTCAGCCCCACCTCAGCCAGCGCCCCAGCAACCCAATCACTGACTGCACCCCCGGCCCGCAGGCCAGGCCCTGCTCCCCACCCTCCCCCTAAGACCCACGTGGGACACGCCCCACATCATCCACGTGGGGCTGAAGGGCCTCATTCTTTCACAGGCACTCAGCTGTCACAGGCCACTGCCAGCACTGCACCAGGCACGAGCAAAAGTGCCACGCCCTCCGCACCCTCCTCTTCCCCGGGGTCTCAGGCGGGGCCTATGGTCCCCGCACTCCTCTGCCTTCAGCAACAAGCTTCCGGGTCAGATGGCACCAGCTGGGCCAGGCCCCCACCAGGGCCAGAAGATTTTCCACCACAGGCCAGAGTTGTTCCTGGAAATGGTGGGAGAGACATCAGGGACAGGCCCGGCGCATGGGAACCAGGGACGCTCTCCCACAGAGGGTGGGTGGGGGGAGAGGGCTGGGGCTCATGGCCTCTTCTCCGGCATTTATGGGGGCGGGACACGGAGAAGTCCTGTCCCGAAGGAAGCAGACAGAGTCGCCTTAGTGTCCCTGCATTGCTCCGTGGCTTGCAGAGTCTCCTAGCCCATTACTTCATCTTTACCTCTCGCAGGAACCCGGGGCTGAGGCAGCCTAGGAACACTGTGCCCAATTTATAGATGAAGAAACCGAGGCTCAAAGAAGGGAAGCAAATTCCCCAATATAACACAGTTAGTAAAATTAAAAACTGCTCACTGCAGAGGGGGACGCCGTTGTGCATTTCTGAGCTGGAGGGGTCAGAGCCTGCTAAGCAGCCAGGCACGTCTCCAGCTCAGACGGCAGGGTGTGGGGGTGATTTATTGCCACTGGTGCCCAACACACTCTGATCAGCAACCAAGCTCCTCCGTGACAAATTACAGAGCCTATTATCCCCTCGGCCCCGAGGCAGACCCGGCCTCTTAAAGCCAGGAGCTGAGCGCTCTGCTGTCCTGGCCTCCACCCCACCGCATGACCAGCACCTCCTCCCCACGCCCCACGGGATGGCAAGGCTAATTTATTCACATGCGTGACAGCTAACCTGCTTATCTAACTACAGTGAAATAATCTTCTGAATTATTCATGTGATATCTGAAATCACGAGTATAGGAACAAATTAGCTACCCAAACACTGGAAATGAAGGCTCCCTCCTTAAGAGCACATCAGGCAGGGCGGGAGGGGTAGCCGGAGCACAGAGGGCCCGCTCAGAAGGGGCCACCCACGACCCTGCCGGAGGAGCGCCGGGTCGGCGCCAAGACACACCTGTGCCTCTTCTCTGAGGAAGGACCTGCCCTTCAGGTGTCCGCATTCGGCCAGAACCTCTCTGTTGGGCCCTTTGACCCCTTCACCCTGCTCAGGTTCTGAAGCAGTGGGCTTCACAGAGGCTGGGCTCCGGGTCCTCAGAGCTACAGCATGTCTGGTTGGGAGCCCCTCACATCCCTGTCCTGTGGTCCCACCCGTCTCTTGTCCTGGGGAGGCTGCCTGCTGGCCACAGACCACCCAAAACCCCGACAGCCACCACCCCCTCTCAGGGGATGACTTGAAGAGGTTCTGCCAGAGCAGGGTGGCACTGTCTGTCTCTCTCTGGGACCCTGATAAAAAAGGACAGGACAGTCGGGAGAAAGCGCCTCCCTCTCTGCCCCATCTGTGAGGCAGCGCGGCTTCCCCAGACGGGCGGCCAGGCGGGGGCAGCAGCTCTGGAGCATCAGGGGCCTCGCAGCTCAGCCACGAACGGGCCAGGAGACCTGAGCAACCCAAGCAGACTCTCTGGCCCCAGCTTCCTGTTTGGGTGCATGGGGCCCGTAGCACCTGTATGTCACAGTCTTGTGAAACACAGGATCATCTCAGAGGGGAAAATGAGCGCCCAGGTACGGAAGCTCCTGGGAACCAGGGTAAGGTTGGCTTTATCCAGGCCATTCATGTACCCGATTACACTCTAATTGTCCCACAAAGGGTAAGAGTGGCATCAGCAACCATCTCATCAGCCACACCCCTAACGCCAAGTTTCACTCTTAGAGGCCTGGCGCCCCCTCCCAGCTCCCGTCCTAGGACTTCTGGGGGTCCTGACCTGGCAGAGCTAGGGGTGCTTTGCCCCTGCAAGTAGGCTGCCTCCCAAGGCTAGTGTGAAAGGCTGGGTGTTTCCACAAACAGGCAGGGTGCAGCTTTGGAAATCACTGGTGAGGAGGAAGCGGGGCCAGCTCCAGTGGGACGAGGCTGCAGGACCCCTTCCAGCCGGCGCACAAGGGAGGCCCCTTCCAGACCGAGGCAGGGCGGACAGGCGCACAGCAGTCAGGTGGGGAAGGAGAGGTGGCGCTTGGCCGCCTGAGGCATTTACAGCCTGAGCAGGGCCTCGTGTCCTCCAGATCTGACAGCTGACCCTCAGAGGGACACAGGGGTCCTTTCAGCCACCTTGGGCAGCTTTGCCTTATCATGTCACCCACTCACAGTGTACAGGACTGTCCCCTCAGCATTCTTCCTGATGGCAGCACCCATAAGCCCACTGGCTTCTCCCCAGAGCCCTGCCAGGGCAGACCTAGCCACAGGGAGCCCGCTGGACCCCCAGAGCCTGGAGGACAGGGTCCTCTGACCATCCGCTGACACAGGAAGTCACAGTCAGCCAGGAGGAAGCAGGCGGGAGGTAGAAATCTACAACCTCAGTCCGCCTTCCAAGTACATCCAATACGGCAACACCCCCACTCCCAGCGCAAGCAAGCAGCCTGGTCACGCTTCGTTCTGCAGGAAACAAATGTATTATTTTTAAAGCGAACACCGGCAGTGCACAGGCCACCTCAGTTTGTTGCGCTTCATAACGCTGTGTTTTCGCCGGCAACACGGCTACCTCACCGAAGGCTTGGGGGATGGTATGCATTTTTTAGCAATAAAGTATTTTTAATTAAGGTATGTGCATTGGTTTTTTAGACATAATGCTATTGCACACTTAATAGACTACAGTGTAGTGTAAATGTGACTTTTCTATGCACGGGGAAACCAAACAACTCATGTCACTCACTTTATGGCAGTATTTGCTTTATTGTGGGGTCTGGAGCCAAACCCCCACATCTGCAAGGTGTGCGTGCACTTGACATTCAGGGGAGGAGCAGTGGTAGGTGTGGGCATGGGCCTCACTCTGCCAGCCTCACTCAGAGGGGTGACTCTGCGCTATATCGTGATCTCGAAGAAACTACAGCAAGGGCACGCTCAGTGCGGTCAAAAGGCCTGCAACTCAAACGTGGTGACGTGTAAGGAAACCAAAGTCACCACTGGCTCATTGATGCAAACAAGAGTAAGGCTCCTAGTGATCACAGCATCGTTAGCACAAAATGACATTTGATGAAATGATGCCGTTCAAGGACTTGCTATAAACCTTGAGGGCTTCAGATGGTTAATAGAAAAATGAAGAACTGTTCTTGAATTCCACCCAGCAAGGACTCACTGGGCAGAGCAGCACCCCCTGCCCACCGCCCCCCCGCCGTGTACCCCAGGCTGCTGGAGGCAGGGGTATGAAAGGAGAGGGTTGGGAGGAGACACCATGGTTCCGGTCACAGGCCCAAGCCCATCCTGGCAGCAGCCAAATGCAGCAACGCTTAGGTGGCCCCAGGTTAGGCAGCCTCAGCTGACCTGCCACGCTCTGCCCCACGGCCCTGTTTCCTGATTCTCATTCTCCCCTGTGTCTATAGAGGCAGGATAGATGGATGGAAAGACAGACAGATAAAAAGCACTTGTTGAGTGAAGAGCAAGCAGATTTTTTTCTGTGTCGGCAGGCTCTGGAGGCAGGGGAGGCTGGGAGGGAGAGGTCTCAGAGCAACCAGAGATGCAGAAGTAATGAGACTGAGAGCAGAGCCCATGCTGCTGGGACCTCGGCACCAAGCACCGGGAAGGGAGCAGACCCAACACCCGGGAACGGACACCCAACCACGGAGACAGTAAGAAACCCGAGGAGCCTTCCACTCTGGTGCCCGGAGAACCCACGCTTGGGAGCGCCTTGCTGCGTGAACCCGGAGCTGAGTGTGCTGCAGCCCCAGCCCCAGAGCAACACACTGGCTGGGGCTTCCGCCTTTAAGAAGAGCAATCAACCAGGGACCACACGTTGTCAGGAATTTAAACACAGAGCCAGGGCCTGGACGTTGCCCCCACCAATTCGGTGTCGGCCAATGAGGCAGAAAGTAGGACGCCGGCTCCCTGGTGCCAAGGTGCTGTATATTTTTATAACTAGGTTTGAACATCATCAAGTGATGAGCTTGTAACACTGCCGTCCCCTAGGGCACGGCCTCAATTTATGAGCCTTATTTTTAACAGAAGAGGAATGGCTCTGAATCAAACACCACTAATACCTCAAGATCCCCCGGGGTATCAGCATCCGGTACAGAGAGATCAGACGCAGTTTCAGGGCAGATGGCCTCGCCACAAGTCCCGAGTGCTGGGTGCCGGGGCGCCTCGGGCCGGGCATCCACAAGGCACGCCCGGCTGTGATCTGCCACTGCTGCCGCTGCTCCCCCTCTTCCTCTTCCTCCTCCTCCTCCTCCTCCTCCCCCTCCCTAGAGCACTCTCTCCTCTCTGGGTACCTGTGTCTGCTCCTCAGGCGACTCAGAGGAGCAGGCTGGGCTCATCAGATATTGGAGCCACAAGGGATGTGAAGCCTCACGGGGTCGCCGGCACGTAAGTCAGGGATGGAGCCCAGCCTTCATTTCTCAGGTCCCTGGTCCTGCAGCGGCACCAGCAGGCTTTCAGCAAGGGGTTCGCCCGGCCTGAACGACGTCCCAGGGAGACACCCCAGCATTCTGAGACTGCAGGGGGCCCCCAGGCCTGATGGCAGAGCACTGAGTACTCACCAGACCTTGATCCACCTCCTCCTGGACCCCCAGCTGGACGGCATTTCCCAGCTGCCCCCGGGTGAGGTGTGGCCATGCACCCAACTCCTGACCTACAGGTGGGCACAACTGTGTCCCTTGCCAGCCTAGCCCATACAAACCTCCCACAGGACACACACCCTGCTGCTTTCTATTCTGGCTGGAGTGCAGATGACCACTTAGTGACCGTGGGCCACTGAGGTCGGCCACATCATGTCATCGAAGGGGCCTGAGTTCATGAATCAGTAAGTCAGCTGCCTGACCAGGGTCACCCGCACTGAACCAGGGTGAGAAACACACTTGATCACATTACTGGTCTGAGCCAATGAAACCACAAGGGTCTTCTGAAGCTCCCAGGTCCCCCAAAGGGCTGTGACCAATACTGACCAGCTACAGGGCAAATGCAGAGTGGAAGTTTAAGGATCAGGGACCCAACGAGGAGCACACATCAGCCACCCAGAAAGGAAATGGAGACCCTCGTGGGTTCGGTCCTGGCCAGAACTTAGCACAAACAGACACACCTGGGTCCAGGGTGGGGCCTCCAGCCTCACCCAATAGAGGGCAGGAGAGAAGTGCCTGCCCTCGGGGAGCGTGTCTCCCACAGACCCCTCCCCTATGAGAAGAGGCACAGCCACAGCTGCCCGTAGTGTTCCCAGAGCCCCCAGCAGCATGCCTGCCCCAGGTGGTTCTGCTCTGACAAGTCAGTGCATTAAGCTGCTGTGACTTCGCCGAGGGAACCTCCCGCTGGGGAGTGCTGCACCTCACCAGGCCCCTGCCTTGACTGCTTAGGCTCATGCCAGCTGTGACCAGCCTGCAAGTGGGACGTGTCTTCGGCAGGCCTCACACAGCTCATTCAGAGAAGCTTGTGACCTCCAGGCAGGGAAGGGAAGCAGGAGCCTGGGGCAGGCGCCCCGCTGCGATGGGGAAAAGAGGGATGGAGAGGGTGACATCAGAGGCCGCATGGGGGGCACTGTGCACACATTAAGCCTCACCAAATGTTGGCTGATGGTCCAAGACAGCCAAGCTCCTGAAGTGGGGAAGCAGGAGCGGCTGAAGGCTCTGGCTAAGCCATGGAAGTCCCTCAACCTCCACACTTTTCCACCCTCCAAGCCCTGAGGGGCAGTCCCGAGGCCCAGAAGCTAACCTTGGCGGAGAGAACCGCCTTCCAGCCTTGAAAGCCCAGCTCCGAGCAGCTACATTGGCGCAGAAGCACATCCTTACCTTGGGCAGCCCGCTCAAGCTCAGTGTGATTCCAGACCAACGACAGTCCAGCCATAGGCAGCCAGGCGGATGGACCAGAGGCCCTGCTCTGGGGGTGGAAAGAGAGCCTGGAGGGGAGGCGCAGGCAGGGGAGCTCCAAGCTGCCCACTGGCAGGGGCTTCCGGCAGTGCTGGGGCCGGGCGGAGCTGGGTGCAGGCGTGAGCGAATGCCCAGGGCCCCAGGAAAGCCCCAAGGACTTTTGCCTGCCCCCAAAGCAACAGCCTCCCATACTGTCTGCAGACTGGCCACTGCCTGCTGTATGCTAACCAGTCGGAGGCCCAGCCTACTGCAGGGGCACCTTCGGGATGCCAGCGTGGGAGCTGCCCTGACCTCATTAACCCCTAACACGGGATCACCTGGAGCTCAGGAGCATCGCTCTGAAGGGTTGCTGCAGCTTCTCCTTTGTCCCAGGGCTCCCCTGGTCGCTGGAGAACAGCCCTTGGGGAGCCTGCCGCCCACTCCTCAGGGCCCAGCCCCTCCATCTCCTGCAGCATCAACTCCTGCCCCCTCCCCAGCTCATTACCTGTCGCTCCAGAATGGTCTGTGCTTGGAGCAACCAGTCATTTCATACCCCATCAATGCCTGGCCACACACTGGGGACTGCTCTTCTGCAATTACAGTTTCTAGACTATAGTCACAATTTGACTGTAAATATGATGTAATTTTAATTAAGTTCGCTCTCCGTGAGGGAAAAAAACATCCAGAAGCCAAACAGCATGGGTGGGACTACATCGAAATTACAACTAAACTACATTCAGAACCGTCTGAAGCCCAGCTGAATGGAGGTCCTCCATCCTGGGGTTTAGGGGCCACATCAGACTGGCAGGAGGGGCGGAGACAGAGAAGGGGCTGCTCCCAAACCACAAGTGGTAGATGAAAATCAGGAGGAATATCTCGGCTTCTGAGGTTCCCCCTAGGGAGCGAGGGGTCCCAGCCCCACACCAGGCCCCCTCAGCCCAGGGTTCCAGTGCCAGGAAGAGAAACCCCCATGACTTCTGGCTGAAAACACCAGGATGGATTGAGACTGAGGGAAACAGGGGGTTTCTGGAGCCCCAGGCAGCTCCTCTTAAAGGGCCCGCTCACACTCTTCTACCTGAGGCCAACCCAATTGCTCAACAAGCGGGGGAAACTACTGCATTTAACGGTGCCCACATTCAGGGGCTGGGTAAATAAATCCCTCTTTCTCCGCCTGAACTGTGAACTAATTCACGGAGTAAAATACTAAGGCAGGGTCCCCTCAGGGGACCCCCAGCTCAGGCTAGCAGGGTGGGTGACTTCACCTTGGCCTCATACATTCCCGGAGCCCAGCTGGGGCGGATGAATCCAGCACTGACCGGAGCTGTGCTGTGAAATAAGCGATACACCTGTGAAGCACTGCCCTTCAGGACCAGCCCAGGAAACGGATTCCAACCCAGGAAACGGTGAAGAGCGTTTTTTTGCAACCATGGGTCCAAGTTGTTCCCAGGAACTTGGTCGCAGCCTGACAGCAGGTTTTTTGTTTTGGGGGGTTTTTTTGGAACAGTGAGATGATGTGTGCCTGGTCTCCAAGAGGTATTCAAAAAGCTTCCACAGTAGGCCAGGACCATAACAAGAAGTATTCCTGTGTGACCAGCAAGGTATAAGGAGCCAAGATGCCACTCCCGGCTCCTAGGTTCAAGGTGTCCCAGGTACATGTTGGGGATTCCTGGTCCAGGAGAAAAAGTGCACTCAGCCGATTGGCAAAGAGGACAATTGCTACAGTGTATCCTTGTCCCGAAATAAACCGCAGGTTCTTCAGCGTCGCCCTGTGGGGTGCCGCGAGTCTTGCTTAGCCGCCGTCTTTCGTGCCGTACTCCAGAATCAGACACTGCTCTGGGACGAGACTCAAATTTTGGGAGCATGGCCACCTTCTTTAAGAAACAAAAACGTTTTTCTGAATTAAAGTTTGTGGCCCTGGCAGCTTGAATTTAAAATCAGACTTTCTAACTGAATCAAACGCTATGCAATTAAGCAAACGAATGACTAATGAAATGATTATAAAGCGCTTTGTGGAAATGTTATGTAGATGCAGGCAGCAGAAAACAAACGCGGGGACTCCCCGCCACTTCTGGTCGGGGAGAGCACAGCGCTGTGTCCTCCCGAGGGACCCCGGGCTCACTCGGGTCTTCAGAACCACGGCTTTGCCTGACAGCTCTGAAGCCCCGAGCTTTGGAAGGAGTTGCGCATCCTTGCCGCAGGGTTTGGGATTTGCCTGTGAGCCCAGGTGCCCATTGCATCCCACCTGGGGAGCAACTGGGGTGGCGTCAGGTGGGGATGCTGGGAGAAGTTCTGCCATGTGTCAGGAAGTGGTCCCTTGCTGAGCCCTTTTCCCAGTAAGTGACTTGGGGCCACATAGACTTGTAACCTCTTCCGAGGCTCAAAACTGTCTGCACATACCCCCCAGCCAGGTGGGAGCAAGGACTTCACCCCCTGCCCTGTACCCTAGGTTGACCAGATTCATTACAGTAATGGCTGGGACCCAGGGAGTCCCGGACACACGGCCTCAGGCACTCCAACTGCCTGGGAGTGGCCGGACAGAGTGGTCTCCCAGGCATATTGGTCCCTGTTCCTTTACCCAGAGAAGGTTCTCAGGGTCGAGGGGGCGTCAAGAAGGGCCCGTTTGTGCCGGAGCCAGCTGAGCACCTTGGAGAGGTGGTTCTGGGGAACGGTGGGAGTGAGAACAGAAGACTCTGCACACGGATTGCCCTGCCCACCCTGCTTGTCTCCAAGTGCGAGTTCCCACAACTGCAGTTACTATCCCCCTGCTGGGGAGGGGGACGTCTGGTGGCCCCGTTCTCCGCACTTGCAGGCTGGGGCTCCACCTCCACCACGGAGGACAGGACGACCCCAGCCTCCTCACGGGCAGGGCCCTCGCACTCTGCGAAAGCTGAATCCGTGCAACTCCTGCCCCCTCCCCAGCTCATTGCCTGTCGCTCCAGAATGGTCTGTGCTTGGAGCAACCAGTCATTTCATACCCCATCAATGCCTGGCCACACACTGGGGACTGCTCTTCTGCAATTAAAGTTTCTAGACTATAGTCACAATTTGACTGTAAATATGATGTAATTTTAATTAAGTTCGCTCTCCGTGAGGGAAAAAAACATCCAGAAGCCAAACAGCATGGGTGGAACTACATCGAAATTACAACTAAACTACATTCAGAACCGTCTGAAGCCCAGCTGAATGGAGGTCCTCCATCCTGGGGTTTAGGGGCCACATCAGACTGGCAGGAGGGGCGGAGACAGAGAAGGGGCTGCTCCCAAACCACAAGTGGCAGATGAAAATCAGGAGGAATATCTCGGCTTCTGAGGTTCCCCCTAGGGAGCGAGGGGTCCCAGCCCCACACCAGGCCCCCTCAGCCCAGGGTTCCAGTGCCAGGAAGAGAAACCCCCACAACTTCTGGCTGAAAACACCAGGAGGGATTGAGACTGAGGGAAACAGGGGGTTTTCTGGAGCCCCAGGCAGCTCCTCTTAAAGGGCCCGTGCACGGACGTATCTGACTCACTCCCTCTGAGCTCTAGTACTGGGACAGCAGCTGGAAAGGCACCAGGAACAGATGGGGAGGAACTGAATTGTCTGGAGTGTGGGCGAAAGCTGCGGGGTGGGAGGCAGCTATCTCCCAGACATAAGTGCTGGCAGAGGGCTTTGCTCCCTTGATGAGGCCTCCCCAGATAAAGTCGACGGGCTAGTGCAATGTCTGAGTCTCCATGGACCTGGCTCACACTGTTCACCCTGCCCCACTCAACTTACAGGGCCCACCCAAGTTGTTTCCACCAGCTTTCCATATGAATGGTCATGCTTCAGATTTTCCTAACACTTCTGAAACAAGCAGCATCTGACCTCAGTGAGCCCCACACCTCTCACTAAGTGGGCTCAGGCCCAGCTCCCCTAACAGCAGCCAGCCATGGTTGACAGCTTGGCCTCGCCCAGGCCCCTCCAAGCCCAGCACAAGTAGCAGCCGTCTGCAGATCACTTTGTAGCTCATCAGGTGGCAGCTGACATGGGCCTGCCCCTCCCAGGAGGCCCCAGAGCCAGCTCAGCCAGTGGACAGCTTCAGACCATGTGGGAGCACCACCCAACCGCCTCCTCAAGGGACACACTCAAGGGGCAGATTCAGCAGGCACCAGAGCCCGGATGAAGCAAGTCCTGCTCCGTGGGGCGGGCCCCTGCACAGCGAATGCTCCATGTTGGTTGGTGGTCATAGCCAGTCCTTGCAGCCAATCAGCCTGGGGATAAATCCCTCCCATTGATGTGCCAACAGCAACCAAGGGTCAACTACAAGAGGAGGGTGGGACAGGGCACCTGGAATGCCAGCCTGGAGGATCGGAGGCTGTGCCACTGGGTGCTACAGGACACCTGCTACATGAGGCCGCTCTACCAAGCCTGGGAGATGTAGCAGCTCCACCTAATACGTAGAAACACACGTAAAGAGGCTGCCAAAATGAGACAAGGTAATATGTCCCAAGTGAGAGAACAGAACAAAACTCCTGAAAAAAGAACTAAATAAAATGGAGACAAGCAACCTAATCAATGCAAAATTCAAAACACTGGTTATAAGGATACTCCGTGAACTTAATGAGAACTTCAACAGCATAAGAAAGGACAGGGCAACCACAAAAACAACCAGTCAGAAATTAAGGATACATTGACTGAAATGAGCCCTGACTGGTGTGGCTCAGTGGGATGGGTGTCACCTGCAACCCAAAAGGTCACTGGGTTCGATTCCCAGTCAGGGCACAAGCCTGGGTTGTGGGCCAGGTCCCCAGTTAGGGGTGCACGAGAGGCACCCACTGAATGTTTCTCTCTCACATCAATGTTTGTCTCCATCTCTCTCTCCCTCGCTTCCCCCTCTCTAAAAATAAATAAATAAATAACTGAAATGAAGACCAATTTGCAGGGAATGAACAGCAGAGTAAATGAAACAGAGACTCAGATTGGCAACTGGGGACATAAGGAAGCAAAAAACACCCAATTAGAACAGCAAAAAGGTCTAAATAAATGAGAATAGTGTAAGGAGCTTCTGAGACGACTTCAAGCAAACCCACATTTGCATTGCGGGGGTGCCAGAAGGAGAAGAAGAAAAGCAAGAAATTGAAAACTTACTTGAAAACATAATGAAGGAAAACTTCCCCAATCTGGCAAAGGCAATAGACTTCCAGGAAATCCAGGAAGCTCAGAGAGTCCCAAAGAAGTTGGACCCAAGAAGAAACACACCAAGGCACATCAGCATTACATTAGCCAAGATTCAAATGAAGGAGAGAATACTAGAAGCAGTAAGAGATAAGGGGACAGTCAACTACAAAGGAATTCCCATCAGACTGTCAGCAGATTTCTCAAAAGAGACCTTACAGGCAAGAAGGGGCTGGAAAGAAGTATTTGAAGTCATGAAAGGCAAGGACCTACATCCAAGATTACTCTACCCAGCAAAGCTTTCATTTAGAATGGAAGGGCAGATAAAGTGCTTCCCAGATAAGGTCAAGTTCAAGGAGTCCATCATCACCCAGCCCTTATTATATGAAATGTTAAAGGGACTTATCTAAGAAAAAAATATGAACAGTAAAATGACAACAAACTCACAGCTATTAACCATCAAACCTAAAATAAACAAAAACAAAAATGAACTAAGCTAACACCTGGACAGGAATAAAATCACAGAAATGAAGATCACATGGAGGGTTATCAGCAGGGATGGTAGGAGGCAATGGAGGGAAAGGCACAGGGAATAAGAAGCATAAGTGGTGGGTAGAAAATAGACAGGGGGAGGGTAAGAATAGTAGAGGAAGTGGAGAAGCCAAAGAACTTACACGTGCAACCTGTGGACAGGAACTAAGGGAGGGGGGAGGGGGTGGGAAGGGGTGTGCAGGACAGAGGGGAGTGAAGGAGGGAAATGGGACAATTGTAATAGCATAAGCAATAATTTTTTAAATATTTTATTTATTTATTTTTAGAGAGGGGGGAAGGGAAGGAGAAAGAGAGGGAGAGAAACATCAGTGTATGGTTGCCTCTCACATGGCCCCCACTGGGGACCTGGCCTGCAACTCAGGCATGTGCCCTGACTGGGAACTGAACCAGTGGCCCTTTGGTTCACAGCCAGCGCTCAATCCACTGAGCGCTCAATCCACTGAGCTACACCAGCCAGGACCAATATTTTTTTTTAAAGAATCTTTCACTTTGGGAAAATATTCACCTGGAGTTTGAGCAAACTTCCTTGAGGTATTTAAAATGTGTTGTGGCCCTTGCAGGGTGGCTCAGTTGATTGAAACATCATCCCACACACCAAAAGCTCACGGGTTTGATTCCTGATCAGGGCATATACACAGGTTGCAGGTTCAGTCCCCAGTCAGGGTACGTATGGCAGGCAACGGACTGATGTTTCTCTCTCCCTTTCTCTCTCTCTAAAATGCATAAACATATCCTCGAGTGAGGACTACAAATAAATAAAATAAACAAAATATGATCTGATTTCCGATGTTTGGTGTCCTGCCCGTGACCCGATGGGAACCTATGTTCACCCCTGGGTGCCCTCTCCTGCCGTCCCGCCAGGCTCCCTTAGGGAAAGGAGGCTACAGCTGCCCTGGGCCGGGGAATCCCAGCCCCTCTCTGCTGGCCTTGGCTTCTGCCCTTGGAGAGAAGTCTGACTCTGTTCTTGCTACAGAGGACCACACGCAGGCTCAGACCTGCTTGGTGACCTTGCGTGGGCGGCTCAGCTCTTCAAGCTCTGCTGGAGGTAACCCTGGGGCGCCCGGGTGTATTCAATTAATGATGTAAAGCACTCAGAGACAGAAGCGATCCATGAGTGGGGCCAGTAAATTACCGAGGATGGAGCCCTGATGTTTCGCTTGTTCTCAGTAATGAATAATTATCCTCTCAGATCCGCAGCCAAACTCCATGTCCAAACATCTCCTCCCCCACAAGCCTGCTGGACTCTGGAAAGGTCGTGGGCATAAGCCAGATGCAATGCTCGGTCTTCGATTGGATTCTAGTGTGAAGAGACGACTCCGTAAGGCATACTAGGGGAAATCCGAACACAGACAGGGTATCAGAGGGTGTCAGGGAACTGTCCACTTTGTTAAATACAATAATGGCTGTGATGGTTAATTTTATGTGTCAGCTTGATTGGTCGTGGGGTGCTCTGCCGTCTGGTCAGAAATTTCTGAGTGTGTCTGTGAGGGTTTTTTAGATGAGGTTAACATTTGAATAGGCAGACTGAGTAAAGCAGATTGCCCTCTCTCGTGTAGGTGGGCCTCGTCTGATCAGTTGAAGACCTCCATAGAACAAATAGGCTGACCCTCCCACTAGTAAGAGGCCACGCCCCCTGCCTGGCTGCTTGAGCTGGGCCACTGGACTGAAACATCGCCTCCTCCTGGGTCTCGAGCCTGCCCACTGCAAACCTTGGGACTCCTCAGCCCGCATGTTGCATGATCCAGTTCCGTATAATAAGTCTTTTTCTGTATAGCCACATACCTCTCATCGGTTCTGTGCCTATGCAGAACACTAATTCAATGCCATTATGATTATGTATGCATACTACCTTATTTTTTAGAGGTACATCTGGAAATAGTTCTGGGTGAAATGGAATGTCTGTAATTTGTTTTTAAATACTTCAGGAAAAATAGGTGAAGCCAATATAATGGATATAAACAGTGGTTAAATCTAGGTGATAGGCATAAGGGTGTCCATCATACTATTATAATATGCATATAATATATGTCATTACACTATTCCCTCTACTTTTCCACGTAGAAGAGGGAGGACCCAAAAAACTGGAATAATCTTCTGGAGGACAAGCCCCTTGTAGTATAGGCTTCCCCCACTAGGTGAGTTTCCTATGAGCCCATCTATATCAATGTGCCAGCTGGCGTTGTTGTGAGAGGCTGTGTTCAGCTTCGGTGAATTTCGTTTGAAGACTTTCAACACCTTCACCCATTTCATGATGGCTGATTTGCGAGTGCACCTGCCCACACCACACTGAGTGTTCAGTAATTTTTGACCAAAAACAGCATGACCCCCATGTCTCTCCTTCCCTATTCACCTGATCTCACCCCAAGCAACACTTCTTTATTTCCTTGGATGAAAAAAGTCCTCAAAGGGAAATGTTCTCCTGATGTGGAAGAGGTGAAACACAAAAAGGCAGAAGCACTAAAAAGCACCAAAATCGACACGTTCAGAAACTGTTCTGAGAAATGGGAAAACATCTCAATAGGTGTATTGTATCAAATGGAGAGTACTTTGAAGGTGACTGCAGGTTAAATATATAAGAAGAAATGCACAATTTTTATAAATAAATTTCAGTGTTTTGAGAGGTCTCCTCTCATCTATTTTTACAATATAGAGTTTGAAAACAGAACAAACAAGCAGACCGCGGTGACTCCCAAGAGCCGCTCTGACCGGGGGCACAGGGCGTGGTTCTCACCCCTGAGCAGAGGCTCAGGGAGATGAGCAGGTCCCCAGGAGAGCACAGCCTGGCCGGGGCCTGGACCCGGGGGTCTCACACTGGCACACAGTTTGTGGGTAACAGGCACCCAACAGTAACCCTAAACCTATGTAAAGACTCAAACACAAGAGTGGTTTTTTCGTGCTTAACATGACAGCTGAAAGCAAGGTCCCAGGTGGGCGGAGACTGTCCCTCCACACAGTGACTCAGGAACCCGGGATGGGTCCGGCTGTGGTCCCATCATCTCCGACAGCCTGTGGTCACCTTCAGGCAACTGATGAAAGGAGGGAGAGTCTGGGCCTGGGAGCAACATGCATCCCTTCCACTCACCTTCTATTGTCAAAACCTGGTCACAGAAAGAAACTAGTCACGCAGTCTGGCTCGGGGCATGGGGTGCATGCAGGTGAGGGTGCAGGGCTGTGGCTGGGAAATGTCCCTGGATGGGCTTTCAGCCACCACTCTTTGCCATGGCCAGGGGCAGAGGGGTATTTTGGTGCCACGTGTGGCTGAGGCTAGCGACCGAGTCACTACCGTGTAGAGCAGGTGATGAGTCCCCTGGGGGAGTCAGGACAAGGCGAACGGGAGCCCCAGCTCAGAGTCTGTCCCCATGCTCCGATGCGCTGCAGGGACCCCCACGGAGGCAGTGGGGGGCCCAGCCTGGAGGAACCCCAAGGCCTGAGGCACTTCGATGCATAAAATCACCACCGGACACCCACCCAAGGCAGGGGATCGTCACGTGCTGAGCAGCGCCCGGCTCCGAGGTGAGGGGCCAAGTCTTCACGGGAAGGAACCGGTCTGTATGTTAAAGGCTGAACCCTCCATGCTCAGCAGGGGTCTGGCAGAGCCGCCGACCTCACAAGATCTCTGTCCATTCCGATCAAACTCTCTGGAGGAAAAAGGGCAGAGAAGGGAAAGGGGTGGCCCTGAGTTTCTGTGACCTCCCTGTGAAGGCTGAGTGAGGGTGGGGGTTACTTAGTAAAGGCCTAGGACCAGAACCAAGTCCACCAAGCACTGGCTGCAGGGGGGTCCCTGCGGCCAGAGGGCAGCTGGGAGTGCTTCACGGGACAGGGCACCGGGTTGTGGGTTTGATCCCTGGTCAGGGCACATAGTGAGGCAACCAATCAATGTCTTTCTCTTTCCCTCTCTCTCTCTCTCTCTCTCTAAAATCAATAAATGCATCCTCAGATAATAATTTTTTTAAGCAAACTTTTATTTATCTTAAGTGATCTCTTTTACCTCACAGTGGCCCCCAACCTGGTGCCCCGCCCTCTCCCCACCTCCATGTCCCCCTGGAAGCTACGGTTCCCCTCTCTGTCCCCAGAGAAAATAGGGGGACCTCCCTGGCATTGCCTGGGGGACGAGGGTGAGCAAGCAGATCCGGGGTTCCTCCAGAGGTCCCCCCTGCCGCCAGGTCCCCTACGGGAGACGTTAGATCCAGCTGTGAGTTTCTGACCTGCTTCCTCGTCCCCCCAAAAGCAAACGTTGGAACACTGATGTGTTTGGGGGACCACTTTTTACTTTAATCAGAAAACACATACTCAAACAGCTTCAAACAGTAATGAGGCTTTCAGGGGGGTCGCTCAATAAACAAACTTGTCTCATTAAAGTGCAGCTGAGCCCTCTCCCCACTGCCTGGCTGTGTGCCCCCCGCCCCCAGTGTCCCTCTGGGCTGATTAGTGAGGAAAGCGCCCTGCTGATGGCTGTGCCGCTGGGCCAGGGACTCACAAGTCTCTCCCCGGCCTGACGATGGACTTTTTCTGCTGTCCATTAATCCTCGCATTGATTTTGCTATAAAGCCACATGGCACTCCCCGCCCCACCCCCCCAGGCCAGGGGAAGAACCCGGCATCGATTATACTGGAATAAGCTTTGTTGTAAAAAAGCAAAATGCCTAAAACACTGAAATGAAGTAAGCTTTTGAGAGCCCAGAAATCACCCAGGATAATGCGGCAAACGAACAGGGCTTCTCAAACACCTGGAGAACAGGACACCATGAAGCAGCTCTGACGAGAAAGCGCAGCCCCCTCTCCCTGGAGCTGCCACTAGAAAAGCGCCATCAATAACAGTTATGGCCGGTGGGTGAGCGAAAGAGGGAAGTTGTGTCCGTCTCCTTTAGAAAGTTCCCTCAAAGTCACTTTGCCCGAGCGGCAGCGTGGCGTTTCCTCGCGCAGTAAATACATCCCAATTATGAGCATGTCGTGTTAGCTTTTACGGTTCACCAATCACAAACTTCTGCGTGTGTCACTGCCGACCAGCATCTTTCCCTAACCGGAATTTATGGCTGCATTCGGCCGTTCGTGGAGATCGGGAGGGTCACCGCTGTGTCACTTTTTCAGAGCCAGAGGGTGGGACCCAAGGTCATCTCCCCCGGCCCTCCCCCAGTCTGAAGGCCGGAGTTCTACATGTCCCAGCGGAGGGGGTGGGGGCTTCTGCAGACAATTCTCCTCTGGGGCCCCCCATTCCCACGGCCCTGGCCCCGAGGACCACTCTCGGCCCCCCGCCTGGCCCACCCCTGAGGCCCCACCCTGTCCGAAGCCCCAGCTGGCCAGCAGAGCTGGAAGTCAGACCCGTGCCAGCAAGGAATTAGCTTTGGCTCTTACGAGAGAAACGCTGAGCGTGTAGAACTCCTTCCCTGGGTCGGACCAGGCGGCCACCAGGGTGGGCCCACCACAAGCCTGCCTTCTCGAGCCTTTGGGGCTTGGCGCTGTGCCCTGCCCACAAAATCCCCCACCAAATCAGAGCGGCCTCCGGGCCACCGAGCCTCACCGCGCCAGGCTTTCTCTCAGATGCCTTCCGGCCTCCCCCACCCCCAGAGGGCTTTGCAGTTTGGCCCATCAGCCTGCACCACAGGGCTGCTCTCCAACCAGGTGGTTACAGAACCACCAGTGGAAGGTGCGGCTGTGGCAACGGTGGCTCCTGACCTGCACGTTGGTGTCACCTGTGTTGTCTGTCCAGCGACAGGGCCCTGGTGCACAGACAGGGGACAGGGTGCAGCCAGGTGCCAGGTGCCGTTCTATACAGGGGACGGCTGTGGGGTTGGGGCGGGGGCACCTCCTGAGGGAGGCAGCCCCGCAGACACCTGGGCACGGGGCCCAGAGCAGGCCACCCCACAGCTGGGGGTTACATCAGCCACTCTGTGACCATGACAAATCCCCAGGGGCCACAGTGCAGCCGTCAGGAACACAGTGCCACAGTGCACTCGGGGCCTCGGGGGTCCAAGCGGTGGTTCCAGATAAAACCAAACGGTACCGAAAGTGCAAGGCTGTTCAATGCCATTCTGATTTCGCACATGTTGACTTTTTTTTTTTTTTTTTGCTTTTTCGGGCAAAATTTTTTCTCAGTACCTATATGTGTTTCATAAGCCTGCCTTAACAAAGCATCACAAACTGGGTGGCGTAAAACAATAGAAATGTAACCTTTCATACTTCCGGAGGCTGGAAGGCCAAACTCAAGGCCCGAGGGGGGGGAGCCCTTCCCTGCCTCCTCCAGCCTCTGGCTTGAGGCTGCGGAACACTGACCTCTGTGTGCACCTTCCTGTCACCTTCTCCTCTGCACTCGTGTCTTTCTTCTCTTTTTCGTTTTTTCTCTTTCTCATCCTCACCCAAGGACATGCTTACTGATTTGAGAGAGAAAGGGAAAAAAAGCATTGACATGAGAGGGAAACCTCAGTTGTCTCCTGTCCGCAGCCCGACTGGGGATCAAACCCTCAACATCCTGGTGCACAGGACAGAGCTCCGCCCACTCGGCCGCCCAGCCCCGGCTCTTCCCGTCTCTTAGCAGGATACTCATCCTTGGATTCAAGGTAGAGCAGCAGGAAAATCTCATCACAAGATCTTACCTTCATTACATCTGCAAAGGTCTGTTTTTCCAAAGGAGTTTACAGTCCCAGGTTCTAGAGCAGGGACACATCTTGGGGGAGGGCGCAGCTCACTGGGGGCCTTGGCTGTGTGGGTCCCTTAGTCCCTGCTCAGCATTCTGGTCGGCTGTGTATTACTGTCCAAGGTCATCTCCATTCATCACGACCCTTATCACCACACATCACCTTCCCACCCTGACTGATGTTTTTCAGAAGGTGTCCCCGAGAGACCCATCCTACAAAAAGGAATTAGGTGTGTTCTCTGCACCTGGCCTGTCAAGAGACCAAAGGGGAAAAGCATGGGGGCTTCTTGGAAAAAACAGCTGATTCCATTTCTAGAGCAGCAGGCAAAATACAAAGTGAACCTGAGATATTTTGGACCAGACAGCTAGGGATTGACCCTTGTCTTAATGGGGCCATGTTTAAAAGGCACAAGGACCAAATTTGGACACATTTCACATCAAAAAGAATAATGATATTCAGAGAGCCCAGCACATGTAATGGGGTAAAAAATAATCCATGAGTCCATAATGACACTCCAAAAAAAGAGGGCCAGGAAAGGGAAAAATGACAAAAAGAAAAAAAATCTTATCTTTATCAGAAAATGCCAACTAATAGATGCAGAAGAAATGATAGGATTAGAAAACCGGGTCGGTGAAGACTCGGGCAAAGGGGTGTCACCGCAGGGACCCCGGGCAGTCACCACCCTACCCAAGAGGTCACACTTCACCGGCAGTGTCTCTGCTGGGCCTGTGCCTCCTGGTCAGGTGGCTCCTGGTGGAAGCTCCCAACACAGGGTTCTTGCCGGAAATGTCTGCCTTCACTCTACTCATCAGAAAATGCTCGGGCAGCCCTGGCTGCTGTAGCTCAGTGGATTGAGCATGGGCCTGGGAAGCAAAGGATCTCGGTTCAATTCCCAGTCAGGGCACATGCCTGGGTTGCAGGCCAGTTCCCAGCAGGAGATACATGAGAGGCAACCACACATTGATATTTCTCTCTCTCTCTCCTTCCTTTCTCCTCTAAAGATAAATAAATAAAATCTTCTTAAAAAGAAAATGCTTGGGCAAGTCCAGGTTGTGAGATCCAGTGCCGACCACCCATCTCGATCTCCAAGGGCAGCTTTCTGAGGGACAGGGCAGTGAGGGACAGCCGGAGCTAGAGGGCGCTGCAGGACCCCTGCAGTCCGGGGCACAGCAGGAATCGGGATGAAACCGTGTCCTTGAGAAAGGCACGCTGAAGTATTTCAGAGTCAAGTGTCGAAATGTCCCAGCCCACTGTTGGGCAGTTTGGCCAAAGAAAAGAGGAAAACTAGGTGGGTAAGGCAAGATACGAACAGGGGCACATAGGTGCTCACTGCACGGTTTTTCAATTTTCCTGAAGGTTTAAAACTTCTAAAGAAAAAGGAAGAAAGAAACGTATAAGAAGACAAGGAAGAGCTGGAGCGCCTGGTTCAAACCCCAGACTGGTGACCTACTTGCTGGGTGACCTGGACGAAGCTCCTGCTCGTCCCCCAGCCAGCGTGTCCCCGAGTCTGCCGTCCCCTCTGCGATGCGCACAGGGCGAGGCTCGGTCACCTGTGGAGCACAGACAGGCTAAGGAGCGTGAAGAATTCAGCTTAGAGATTGGCTCCTATTAAGTCCTGATTAACAACAGCTAATGCTACTGATGTTCACCAGAGAACCACTCAGAAACAGGAAGTTCCAGAGGACCAGCCCTCGGGCTGCCCTGGGCAGGGCTGCTGACTGAGGAAGGATTTCTGGAACAGGAGGGACTGGAGTTGCCAGTGAAAGCTGAGAAGCAGGGGAGGAAGTGCCGTGGGGAGGAGAGGGCTTCTGGGGAGGGACTTCCTGCAGCCCCTGCCCCCCCACCCCCAACCCCCACCCCCGTCTGATCAACCTCTGTGTGAGTGACCCGGGAGCCCCACGAGTCCCCTCAAGGCCAAGTCTACACTGGGAAGCAGGGAGTGGAACTGGGATCAGTAACTGGAGCAGGGGGAAGGGGCCAGAGCAAGGGCTTAGTCAAAGGTGGGGTGCAGATAAGTCTGTGACTAGCATTGGGGCTCATCTTGGAAGGAGGTGGGGGGGCCGTCAGTGGTCAGAGTTGGGCCCCAGATATGTTCTAGAGCACAGCCAGGGTCACAGGCCCACAGGCGAGATGGCACTCACAGCCATCACCTCCCCAAGCAGTGCTGGGCCCCAGAGGGTGGGGTCCTGACTCTGCACCCCCTCGTCCACCAGCTCTTTTGGGCCCAGACAATGTGGCAGCTGGTACAGGGGCCAGATTGGGCTCTGGTCTCCAGGACAGAGAAATGACCCTGCTCTGTGCCTCTCCTTAAAAGGGCACAGAGCAGGAGTCCTGTTCTCGGTCTCAGCTGGGAGAGAAGGAATCCAGGGGCGTGGAGCTGGAACACAGGCAACAGCTCACCCACCACCCACCCTCGCCTTCCCTTCCCTCCCGGAGCCCCCCTGACCTCCGACCTGGGTGTCCCCCAGGAGAACCTCATCTCTGTGCTCTCCCCTTGTCTTCCCCGGTACAGGCTCTCTCCCACCCCCGCAGCCCGGAGGCGGCCATCTGTCCCTCTCTGGCCTCTGAGAGGCTCAGGTGCAGGCAGTGTGGGGTCTGAGCGACACTAGGTGCAAAAGTGGGCGTGGCCGTCCCCTACTGCTGGTTTTCCTGCCTCTTTCTGCAGGATCTGAAGCCTGCAGAAGGCCAGCTGTGCCTCAACAGCCCTTGGGGCGCACCAAGCTCTTGGGTGATTACCCCAAGCCTCCCCGCCTCGGACAAAGGGACAAAGGGGGCCTGGCTCTGTGAAGTGGGATCTGGACAGTGATCATTTGTGACTTGTATTAATATTTACAACAATAACATTTTCATGGTTAGGGTTCATTTTGTCACTGCAGGAAATGAAATGCAAATTAACAAGTGTAAAGATTATAACATAATGAAATAGGACATAAAAGAACTAATGAATTAAGTAGCTTCAAGGCACGGAGGGAAAATGTCCTTCACAGGCAAACATGTAAGCAGGGCTGGAGATTAACCACAAGGGGAGGGGCCGGTCTCTGCCCACCCTTGCTGTGACTCAGTGGCTCTCCGCTGTCTACCCAGTTGCTTTTAGCAAGAAAAAAATAGGCAGAGTCCCCTAGACCCCATTCTGTCCCCAGCCCCTCAGGTCACTGCTGTACAACGCTCCACCTCCTGCTTCTCCTCGGTCCACCGCCTGGCCCTTCCTGAGTTCAGTGGCCTGTGCTCCCTCCCTGCCCCCCCCCAGCCTTGGCCACCTCTGCCACAGCCCGTGGGGAGGAAAGGACAGGTCTGGTCCTGTCATCCCCCTCTTCAAAAATAAATAAGTAAAGCAAATCACTATTATAAATAGCGAGCATTTTAAATTCATAAACATTTAAAATGAAAATAATAAGAATGCCTTTAAAAATAATTTTTAAAAGCGAATAATAAGCCACCGAGCAAACAGAAAATGCTCTCCAGGGCTTCTCCCACATCCTCCCTCCGTCCCCCTCTGCTCAGCCTGGGACAAAGGTGCCGACTGGAGGGCGTCCCTGTGGGAAGAAGCCTCAGTGCCACACGGGATGGGGATCCAAATTGGGGGAACAAGGAGCCTCAAGATGGTAGGGGGGTTCTCCATGTGGGTGGTATTAGAGTGGGAGTGCATGACCACTTTGGTCAGAACTCTGGCTGCAAATGACAGAAACCCAGTTCAAACTGACTTAAGCAAAACCAGGAAAGTCAAAGTCTTGGGCTTTCAGGCATGGTTGGATCCAGGGCAGAAATGATATCACAGGCTCTGTGTCTTGGGGTTTGATTCTGTGCCAACTACTCACTCCAGTGGGTAAATGGCTGCCTACAGCCCAGGCTTATCCCCCAGCTAAACACCACGAAGAGAGTTTTTGCTTCTTATTCTGCATGATTCCCGTAAGAGCCTTGAACACACTCCAGTCAGCCTGACCTGGGCCATGTGCCTGAGCCAAGCGCTGTGGCCAGAGGAATGGCAAACTTGGTGGCCTCCTCCTTGGAGCGCTCATCTCAGCTTCCAGCAGGTGGGCCCTCCTGGTCTTCCTCGCGGCTCCCTGGAGGCTTCTCTTCAGAAACGTGGTCACGCCCTCATCATCTTTCCCACGATTTAACCCTGGCTAGCTCTGGGCACAAGATTCCGGCCACCCCTCTTTTCCACCAGCAACCCTCCGCCTGTGATATCAGCCAGTCTCCCGGCTTTAAACACCCTGCATCCGTCCACCTGCCCAACTTTATTTCCGCAGCCCAGACTCACTCGACAGCCTCTCCCAGGTTTCTAAGGGACATCAGAAACCCTGCGTGTCCAAGACGGACGTCCTGTCTTCTGGCTGCGAGCCAGTCCTCCCTGCACGCACCCACCTCTTCCCTTTGCTATGCCAAAAGCACACGCACTTCCTCTCCCTCTCATCCCACATCCAAATGGACGGCACATGTTTTAAACCCTGACCCCTTCCGCTCCCTCCTCCCTGGCCCAGGCCACCCACTGCCTTCTCTCTCCTGGGCGACAATGCACGAGCCCCCTAATGGGCCCCCTGCCCCCACCCTCACCCCCACCCGTCCCAACGTGAGTGAGATGCCATCAGACCTCCATTCAAAACCTCCCAGTGACTCCCATCTGAGTAAAACCAAAGCGCTCCCTGCCTCTGCCGCACCACCGAATCATTCCCCCCATCTGGCCACCCCTCCAGCCCACCAGCCTATTCCTGCCTCAGGGACTCTGTGCCCACTGTGCGCCCTGTCGCCACCGCCAACCACACCTCCGAGGGGCTTTTCCCTCACCTCCTTCACTCAGGCACAAGGCACCTTCTCAGCCTGTTGCCCTCTGTAATTGCCACTCCACATACCCCCATCCCCCGCCACCTTTCTCTCCCCCCCAGCCACTCCTAATCTCTAACACAGTCGAAACTTTCCTTATTTACTTCGTTTCTTGTCTTTCTTCCTCCACTTGAAGATAAACGCCCCGGGGACAGGCATATTTGCCTGTTTTGCTCACCGCCATGTGGTAGGTGCTCCAGAGTCCTTTGCTGACCTGCCAGGCTGGGCCGAAAGCCTTCCTGCGGGTGGGAGTGCGGTGGGGGCGGCCCTTCTGAACCACACAGACTGACGGTGGGTGGGGGGAGGTTCCCCAGGCAGACAGGGCGCCCATCTTCAGGGTGGACCCGCCCCAGGCCTACCGTCGAGGTTCCCCTCCCAGGCCTGGCCTTCCTTAGAATCATTCCCCCACCCCACCCCCCAACCCACTGGTGCAGGGCAAGGACTTCAGAATTTGCAGCTGCGAGACCAGGGCTGCGTGATCGGGAGCAGATAAACCAGCTGCTGTTGCGACCGCAGTGTCCCACTGTCCAGGTCAGCTCGGGTGGCCAGCAGAGCACCAGAGACTGGGGGCCTGCTCGGCAGATACTCCCCCACCCCCACCCCCTCTCCCACCCCAGTTCTGGAGGCTGACGTCTGACATCAGGGCGCTGGCCTGGTGGGGGTCCAGTGAGAGCTCCCTTCCTGGCTTAGAAACGGCCTCTATCTCCCCGCGCCCTCACCTGGAGAGAGCCCTCCTATCCCTTCCCATCCCTTCCCCTTCTCACGGGCTGCCCGCCTCACAGGGCCACCCTCAGGGCTCCCTCCAGACCTAGTCACTCCCTAAGGCCCCACCCCCAACCCCATTACTCTGGGGGTAGGGCTTTGACACACGGGTCTGGGGGAGACACACATACTCAGTCCGCAGCACCCGTCCCAAAAACACCACACAGAGGTGAAGGCTCCCTGCTCACGTGGACGGCAAAAGACATTGCCCTTCTGCATCTAGTCGGGCCTCCCTGGGCTCTCCCTCCCCTCACCTCTCACCGGGTGGGCCTGTTAACACCATCTGGCCCCAGGCCTCCCCAGCAGCCCTTCCCGACCCGACCCGCAGGCTGCCGCATCCTCCAGCCAAGCAGGCAGCAGCCTGCGAGGCCCGGGCCCGGCCTGGACATACGCTTGGAGACTGAGCGACACGGTTTCAGTTCTGAGGCAGATGCTCCTGTGGCCCAGGGAAGCCCACTTCAGCCATAAATCAAGGCCGGATGGCATCCCCTCTCAGAGGCCACGAAAGCCTCGCGTGGGAGCTGCACAGGTGGGTGTCAGGCTGGGCAGATTGCCCCCCGCTCCCCGGTGCCTCCTCCCCAGGTAGCCTGAGCAGATGAGCCCCTGAAAACGTGGAGTCCACTCTCACACAAATAAATGTCTGTGGTTGTGACAAATACACAACAGGGAGACGGAAATAGGACATAAAAACCAAGTCGATTCTGTGGAAGACGCTTCCTGGCATTTGGGGGGCTTGGGAGAGCCATGTCGACCACCTGGCAGAACCGGTGCGGGAAGCAGATGGAGCTCCTGGAGGAGCATCCGCCGGCCACAGTGAGTCTGCACAGACAGCAGCAGAGCTGTCGGCCGGGAGCTGTGGGGGTGGGCAGTGCCGTCCAGAAGAAGTGAGCACCTAACCGCCAACTGCTCCCCACCAACCCCCCACTCGGGACGGAGAACAGTCACCGCCACAGGAGCTGGCTCCTTCCCAAAGCGCTGCACACGCTCCCAGCACCCAAGGCACCCACCCTGCAAGGGAGCCCAGCCACCCTCCCCCAGAGGGTAGTGCGCACTAGAGCCAGGCTTGTCGCCAGATCTGAGGCTCCAGCCATGACGCCCCGTGCCCTCCTCCCTCCGTGTTATTTCTCATCTGCAAACGGAGAATGAGACTCTTGTTGTGAAGAAGAAACCAAGAACTGAGGGCCATCCGGTTGTCTATGGCAGGATGTTTATCACTGGAAATGAAGGGAAGGCAGATGCAGGAAGGCTTGTGAGGTCCAAAAGCACAGGGAACGCCACGCTCGAGCTGTCACCTGCTGCAGGACCACCGCTCAGAAATCAGGAGGATATGTGACGTGCTCCACTGCATCCTCCGTGAGAGAGACAGGAGTTTACAGACTTGTCACAAAGTTTCCCAAGGGCCTAGAGTTCTTGGAGCACATTCTGTAATGCGCTGGATGAGCCAGCAGTTTTCAGGGTCAGGGGTCGGAATTAGTAAGAACCATTTCTACACTGACCCGGGCTCCAGGCAGGCCAGCTGGTCCCTGCCCTGGTCCTGCCCCTCCCGAGTCATCATGGCAAGTCGCCTTGCCCACCAGCCCAGTTTCCCCACCAGGCACAGGGCGACCATTGCACCTGCCCTTGCACCCGCCATCCCCGCCCTGGCTGCTCGGAAGGGGATGCCAGCACCGGAAGTCCACGGCACCGGTTGCTCCTTTTTCAGGGAAGAGTTCAGCACCCCCACTGGCCTCCCACGTGGATTTGGGCTCCCAGTCAGAATGTGTCCCTGTAGAGCAGCAATCTTTTTCTAATTTATTGGTTCGATCAATATTTTCTGAGTGCCCGCCGTGTGCCAGGCGCGGTCCAGACTCAGGGGACACAGCAGAGGAACCAGGGCAAACCCCGCCCCCTGGAGCTTACCGTTCAGAGCGAGCGGACTCTCCACAGCCGTGGAGTAGGTAAAGGGTGTCAACACCCATGATGTCTGAGCTCTGAAGGGGACTGAAGGCTTTTTAAATATGACAAATGACAAAAGAAAAAAGGGGGGAGATAAAAACGTTTCCTCTGAGCCCCACCATTCAGGTCGCTGGCTGGCTTCAGGGAGGGGACGTCCTCCCCACCAAATATGCTTTAACTAAGTTGGCCGAGGCTTTGAGGGTGGCTGCTGAGTCCCCACAGACCCAGCCCAGCTTTCTTCCTCATCGGTACAAACTACCTGGCTTCCCCTCCGCCCCCAGGGCACCCCCGGTCTCCCAGCTCTTTTGAGATTGAGAGAGAAGGGGAAGCACATGAGACGCAGGTCTGTCCCCTTTCTGTTGTGACTCTATGTGTAACTGAGCTTTCTGGTTAAAAAAGAAACAGGGGGTGTGTAGAAAGTGATTTAAAGACAATTACTTTACACCCTTGGGTCTCAACATACAAACACCAGTCTCAGCACTGACCCCATAACCATGAAAACTTCTCTGCCAAACCAGTCCTGGGACCGCACATGGACGTCACTGGGCCCGCACCAGCCAGGGCACTGCAGAGGTGGGGGGACCCCAGAGAGAGGGCGGGAAGGCGGCCAAGAGTGCAAGGCCAGGGGCCATGCTTCAAGTGTGTTTTCTTCTGTTTGGATTTTGGGCACAAAACACGGCTCTCAAAACTCTTCCTTCCTCTCTTGAGGACACCTTCACCGCCTGCAGAAATGAGGAAGCTTCAGGTGGGCCAAGCACCCGGTTCACCCCAATTCCCAACTGGGTGACTTAAAACAACAGAAATGTCTTCTCTCGGTGTTCTGGAGGCCAGATGTCTGAAATCAAACCCTTCTGGCCTCCTTCTGGTGGTTGCCCACAATCCTGGAGCTCCTTGGTTTGTAGACACATGGCTCCAGCTTCTGTCTCCACCGTCACAGGAGTGTGTCCCCTGCGTGTCCCTATGTGTCCCTCCCATAGGACATCTTCTCTCTTTACATGTAGGGCCCACCCTAATCCAGCATGACCTCACCTCAACTAATTACATCTGCAAATCATTTCCAAATAATACCGCATTCTGGAAGTACCAAGGGTTAGAACTTTAACATATCTCTTTAGGGGGCACAGTTCAACACCTCCTACACACACTCTCCAGCACCGTGGTCTCACTGTGCATTTTCTTCATCAGCACCTCAAGCTCCATCAGGAAGAACATTCCAGAAAGGTGGCCCAAGAGCTTTGCAGGATCCTGGAATGGAGGAGAGCCCAGAATGGGTGATGGTGACTGAGGACTTATGAGTGCCGCCCACAGTCCAGCTCTCCCTCCTCAGAGCTGGACTGTGGAGGGAGAGCTGGAGGGAGGTCTGTGGAGGAGGCTGTGGGGGCCTGGTCCCTGGGAGGCTGCAGGGGCTGGCGGGGGGGGGGGGGGGGGGGGCCCTGCACAAGCACCACCAGCTGCCCTGTCTCCTGGGAGCAGCTCACAGACCTCCACGGGCCGCAGGGAGCCCCCTGCCACGGGGAACATTTCCAGAGGCTTGGAGCCCAGCAGTGAGTCCCCGCGGGCCCCCACCAGGCGCGACATTGCTGCTCCAGTGGCGTGTTCACGGCTCCTTCTCGCAGCCTCAGATGTGGGAAGGGGAGGCAGACAGCAGCTGGGAGCTAAGCAGATGCAAAGGAAGTGCCAGGCTCAACAGCCCTGAGTTGGGTGCGTTCTGAACACCTGCCGGAAAGGTGGGCCTATGAAACGCCGCGGGGCGGGGGGGGGGGGGGGGGCCACGGGAGCCAGCCTGCGGGGGCGTCGGATCTGCATGCAAGTCGGAACCCCCTCTCTGCACTAAGTGGGTCACTTGCTTTTGTTTGTTTTGTCTTTAAGTCCCAGCGATGCCGCTTACTGACTCTGTGGCCTTGGGCGATTAGCTGGCGCTGTCTGTAGCCTGGGAGCAGGAGTGGTCCATCTCACAGGGCTCTGGGTAAGAGCTGGACAAGGTCGCACAAGCAAAGAGAAGCTCAGCTCTCACCCAACACACGTCCACCACCCTCACTGCGCCGCGGAAGAGAAGCCTGAAAACGGCGTCCACCTCTGGCTTTGGTCCCCTGGGTCCGGAGACCTCCCCCACTCACAAGCGGGCTCTTTGCACAGTGGCACTGGACAAGTCACTTTACCAGTGACACACGCAAAGATTAATGTGCAAGGATATTTAGGGCAGCAATAGCCCCAAATTGGAAACAATCCAAATAACCCCAAATCGGGGAAGTGGTTATGTGATCGCAGACCCACTGAGTGGAACATTGTAAGCCGTTCAGTCAAAGGGGGCGCGAGCAGAGTGCTCTCCACCAAAAAGGAAGCAGCAAATCCCCGTCCTGGAAACGACGTACCCCCATCTACCTGCGTGCCAGGGGGGCTGCAGGGCAAGAGCAAAACCCGGGCAGAGCTCCCTCTGGGTGGAGGGTCTGGGCTGAGGCCGCTCGTCTTCGTACTTGCCCACATTTCCCAAATTTTCTAAGACACGTTGCTTAGGAGACGATGGCACACAGCGTCTCACGGGCCTGCCGCTCACTGAGGTTGACAAGGAGCCCAGCACGCGACAGGTTCTAGGGCGGCTCCTCTGCCTCCCTCAAGTCGTACAGCGTTCTTGGGGGTCCTGCACAGAGTGGAATGTTCAGGAAGGATCCTAATGTCTTCGGTCTTCTCTGGTCACCCCTGATATGGCATCAGAACGGATCTCCTGCCCTGGCCGGTGGCTCCGTTGGTTGGAGCGTCGTCCCCACAGGCCAAAATTTTGTGGGTCGGGTCCCCGGTCAGGGCACGTACAAGAGGCCACCGATCGACGCCCCTCTCACACATCGATGTTTCCCTGTCTCTCTCTTTCCCACCACCCCCTCCTTTCTCTCTAAAATTAATAAAAACACACCCTTGGGCAGGATCAGAAACAGAAACAGAAAGGCTCTCGGCCAGGCCGCCACACCTCCACGCTCCCTGGGGATCCGGAGTCTCCGGAGTTTCCGGACTTGGGGGGAGGGGAGCACACGGGGAACAGAGGACCCTCTGTGGCCTTCCGGCCCCCAGAAGCCTGAGCCCACCCCAGCCAGGGCCAGTCCGCCCTCTGGCTGTCTGGGCCCCCAGCCCAAGACCCCCAACAGGTCAGAAACATGGGGCTGTCTTCTACCGGGACGAAATCTGAGTTGGTTTAAACACGGAGGAGGCAGCCTCAGGAAGTGCCCGTGGGGACGTGCCACCAAGAGGAAAACTTTCAGCGGGCTCCCTGGCTGCCGGCCCCGCCCCCCGCAGTCTCCCACCAGCCCCTCCCAGCTCTCACTGAGCTCCCTGAACCCGGGGCTGTTGCTCCTTCTCGGCCTGTGTCCTCAGCCTGCACTTGAGGCAGGAGCTCACGGCGTGAGGCCTAAACCTCAGGGCCTAATACTGTGTGCTGCCCAGCACCTGGTGAAACCTGGAGGGCCTGGAATGGCCTAAGCGTCAGCCCCTCCCCACTCTGCTCCCACAGACAATGTCCCCTGCCAACCACCCTCCTATTCCCAGGCACCAGGCCTCATCCCTGCTTGTCCCTGAGGAGGGGGTTTCAGCTCTCTGCCGTCACATGGGGTTATTCAGATGGGCCAGCTGCAGCCTCCCACGGGAACCGGGGCCCCTCACCCTCTTAATGCCACGCGGCCTCCCCCCACTGCCCTGCTCGCTAGCCCCGTGCCCACGCGCAAGCGTGAGCGGCCCCGTAGGAGAGCACCATGGCCAACCCCTGAGTCTTCCCATCTCTGCATTTCCTGACACACCAGGAGCCCTGCACTGCCCCTCCTGAAGCCTGGACAGCCCGCACTGCACAAGCACCCCTCCCCAGGAGGCCTCGCCCCTCCCCAGCCTGCCTTCAGGTGGTCTCACAAAGGTGGGAGACAGTCAGCCAGCAGCCTCACCAACGAGGGCTTAATAACTACAGGAATGGAGGTGCCAGGGAAAACCACAGCCCCTGGCCGGGTGCACCAGGGCCCCACCCTCACCCAGGGCAACAGCACAGTGGTCAGAGGAAGCCGGTCCGCACGAGTTGGGTTGGGACAGGAAGGGTGTGTAGAAGGGGCAGTGAGTTGGAGGAACGAAGAGAAGAGTGTCCTGGGCAGAAGGGCCCTGTGTGGAGTCTGGGCTTGGTACTCCTGAGGTCCCCATGGTCCGGGTGCAGAAAGCAAGGTGGGGGTTGGGGTAAGGGGTGCCAAGAGTAGCCCAGACCCAGACCCACCACCCTGACCTGGATGTAGTCCAGGTGCCTGGGCTGAGCTGCTTGGGTGGAGCCCTCCGAGCAGGGCCCAGGCCTGAGCCTGAGAGCTGGCTCCCCCCCAAACTGTCCCAGCCATGGCCTCGCTCTCTTTTTATCTCTGAGAAAAAAACACTCAAGATCAAGGACCCAGTGGTGTCCCTCTGATCACAAGAGGGACGGGGGACCAGGCGGGGCCACAAGAGGGGGCTGGGGTACTTCTCTGTGTGTGGCCACAGCCTCTGAGCCCGGAGGCTCCCACCCCACTCCTCCCCGCCAGGTCTGGTAGCCAGGTTCCTGGCACGGAGGCCTGGGGGGCCAAGCAGGCTGCTGCCCACCACTTCTGCCGCTCCATAATTACGCCCCCAGGGGCGCTGTGTTTGAGGTTTTGTCACCATGGCTATTTATAAACGGCTGCTTCTGGGGCAGGGGTCAGAGACACAAGAGGGGTTGGGGGTGGGCACGGTGCTCCTCCAGCCGCTCGGGGGGATCCCAAAACTTCTGGGGTTCCTCCCCACCATAATGAGGAGCTTCATCTCCAGGTGTTAAAAGTGGTTCAGTTCAGTTTAAATCGAAGCCTCACGCAACAATGTGAAAATACAGGGATGGGCGAAAGTAGGTCAATAATAATAAATAATGCAATAATTAACAAATGATAATGCAAGAATAAACTCTGTTTTTCATGCTCACAGTTGTAAACCTACCTTTGCCCACTCCTGTACTTAACACTATGGCACTGTACAGTTAATGACGATCAAGATGGGCCCCGACTGGGATGGCTCAGTGGGTTGGGAATCGTCCCACAAACCCAAAGGTCACCGGTTCAATTCCTGGCCGGGGTACGTGCCTGGAGTGTGGTGAGGGGTGTGCAAAAGCCAGCCGGGTGGTGTTTCTCTCACATGTCGATGCTCCTCTCTCTTTCTCCCTCCCTTCCCCTCTCTCTAAAAATAAATATTTTTTAAACGGTCAGGATGCGAAATTTTACACTTTGTGTGTTTTACCACAATTAAAAATAAATTTAACCCCGCTGGTGTAACTCAGTGGATTGAGCGCGGGCCTGCAAACCAAAGGGTTGCCAGTTCGATTCCCAGTCAGGGCACATGCCTGGGTTGCAGGCCAGTTCCCAGCAGGGGATGCACAAAAGGCAACCATACATTGATATTTCTCTCCCTCTCTCTTTCCCTTCCCCTGTAAAGATAAATAAATAAAATCTTTAATTAATAAATAAATAAAAATTTTAAAAATGTAAACCCTTTACTCTCACAACCAGCTTCAGCCTGTGGGTCACCCCGGTTCAGGGACCAGGAGGCAGGCATGTCCTGGGACCCCATGAGGAGAGGGGGCATGTGAGGGAGAGAGAGGGAGGGTGTAAGGGATTGGCTGGCCAGTCTGACGTCTGCAGCGGTGCTGTTCAGGGTCAAAGGTCGTGGGCGGGGGGGGGGGGGATGCTCCCGCTGGGGCGGAGTCAGCCTTTTGTCCGGGTCAGCCCTGCAGGGGATTGGAGGGCGCCCATCAGGACGGCAGCCTGCTCCACTCCCTCTACCAATTCAAGTGTTAGTCTTGCCCAGAACTGCCCCCACAGAAACACCCAGAGGAAGGCTGGCCAGTTACCAGGGCACCTGTGGCCAGTCAGGAATTAACCCGCCCAGTGGTCAGCCCACAGTGGGCGCAAGTTGGGCCACCCGGTCTCCACTCTGCTCCTGGCCCTCCCCGCCGGCTGACCACATGGGCCTCGGTTTCCACATCGCATCCGAGGAGACAAGGCCAGTGACCCCTGTGTCGGCTGTGAGTGCCCTGCAGGTGTGAGCTGCCGTCGTGGCGGTGATGACAGTCACTTTGGGTGCTCTTGGTGAGTGATGGGCGGGTTCCCACATGCAGCTGGGGTGGGAGAGGGCGGAGGGGGTCACTGCCCAATACCTTGCTGGCATGTTGACCTCTGGAGAGGGTTTACGGGTCCTGGCAGCCCCGGCGTCAGGGCAACACCAAAACCAGCGCCCGTGGCCTGTTGGTAATGATGGGGATGGGCTGCACGTCTCGTTAGCCGGCCTTTCCTTCCTGGGCCCTGAGGCCCTTGATTTGGTTCTCCAGGAGCTTGGAAGTTTCCGGACAGATAACGGAATCCTGGAGTCCATTAAGCAAGGTAATTTACAATAGAGGCAGGCGAAACTGGGGAATGCATTAGAGCGTTCTTCCCGTTTGACTTGTAGAAAAGACATTATTCTAAGCACACACGCGGTGAACACTGTGGGGGGATGGGGCAGCCACTGTTACTCCGCTAACAAGCTCATCCCTCCCCGCAGCACGCCTCACATGGCGCTCAATTCCCCAAGAAAGCTGTGCCACCGGGTGAGGTTCTCTGAGCCCTGACACAGACCCTGGACCCCGTTGTTGACCCGCAAAACGGGCATCGCTCGGCACGGTGACAGGGAGATGGGAGGAGGGCACCTTCTTCTCGGAGCTCTGACTCCCGACCAGGGGTCTCCCTCGTCCAAGGTGGGAGGGAGATGAAGAAGCAACTCCAAACCCGGCGCGGCGGGAGCCTGCTGAGGCCCGGGGAGTGTCTGGGGAGAGGAATTGAGTATAAACTGCTATTTGTGAAACTGCTCATTTTTTTTTCTGGTTTTAAATGACAACCAAAATAGATTTGTGGCACTGTTGTAGATTTCTTCCTCAAGAGGGCCGAGAGCCCCCTTCGGTCATGTGGTTTCAACTGCTGAAGAGCCTGGCTCTCTGTCCTGGGCAGGAAGCCAGGGCTTCCGGCTGCTGGGTCTAGTTTTTCCTGCCATGTGGGCCACCTAATATATCGGTGTGCCGCCCACCTCCCTCGTCTCTCCGGGGGCGGTGATGAGGCAGGGGTCCCCCAAAACCTCCTCGGCCCCAGTACTTCGATTGCCCCACTGCACACAGGGGAGGGAGGAGGAAGGGGGCAGGAAAAACACTGCATGGCTGTCCCCAGTGTCACCTGGCACTGGCTTTCTCTGGTCATAACTGACGTTGAGAGCTGGTGTTCGCGGTGTTCACTAGACTTAACCTTCCTCTCACAAGCACTTCCTCTGGATTCTTTACAGCCCCCAACTTTGGGGCATTTGGTTGCATTTCCTTTGGATGGCTATTGATTTCCTCTCTCCCTCAAGCTCTGGGGATTTGGGGCTCTGTCTTCTGAGTTACCTCCCTCTTCCGGGCTAGCTTTTCAGCCCAGCCCTCTGCCCCCCGTGGTCCACACTTGTCCTACAAGAACATGTTGTATCAGCAGCCTCGCCTTTGGCAACAGCACAGTTGGCTCCTAATGCCTCTCTCCCCTCCTGTCCTCCCCTCCCCTCCCCTCTCCTCTCCTCTCCCCTCTCTTCCTATCTCCCCACCCCCCACTGCATCTCATGGGAGACTCTCTGAGCACCAGCCCCCCCAACTCCAGAGGCCGCCTCCACGCTATGCAAGCACCTTCCTGAAGCTCCTCTTGTTAGAGTTGCACCTTCGGGGACCTCCAGTGAAACTTGGGGAGGGATCCCCCTTTCCACAATGCGTCACCTTTGCACATGTGACTCGTGTGCATGAACTGTCCCTGGAAGGACGCACAGAACGGCAACTGTACCGGGGAGAGGGGGTGGGATGAAGACTCGGTCTGCACCCTTTACCGTCCTGTACTGTCTGAGTGAATTTCTCATGCACACATTTTAGCGATTCAAAAATTACAGACTGATTCACACTTCAAGTTAGACTCTTTTGGAGAGCGGCCTCCTTGCTTCTTGCATCGCCAGCCTGATTCCCCAGACGCCGTCAGGGTCCCGGCTCAGGGGCGGCGAGGCCCTGCAGAAAGTGCCGGTGCACCAGACTAGACACCATTGACCGGTCATGGCACCCTGAGCAGGTCCCCACACTCTGGCCTCGGCTTCCCTGCCTGCCCTGACGTCCTCCTGCAATTCCAAGGAGCCAATCCGTCCGTCAGACCAACGTGCGCTAGGATGGCTGGCCGAGCCTGAAGGACAAAGCCGGGCGTTCTTGTTGCTAGGACTGTGCGGAGTGGGCCGCGCTGTTCTTGCCAAGCCCCTTGTCCCCCCAGATCAGGTGGGAGGCAGGGCTGGGGCCGCAGGGATGGGAGTCTCCTTGGCCAGCCTCCTTCATGTCCCTTCCCCAAGCCACTGACTCTCGGGGTCGTCCCTGAGAAACCTTCAGTGTGACCTCCCCGTCCTCAGGTGCCCCTCACATAACAGGGCATGTACACAGTGTATAAAGCACATGTGATATCATACGTTATAATACATAAAAACATGTAATATTACGTATTACGTTATACCTAGCAGTGACATCACAGGGCACTTGTGGAAATTAAATTGAAGACCCTAGCTAGCGTTGAAGTACTCAAACCTGCCAGTCATTACTTTTTAACCAGGGCACACGAACAGCCCCCATTCACCCACCAGGTGAGGAGTCAGAGAATGTTCCTGAACTCGGTGGCAGCTCAGGCATGGAAAGGCCATTTTCTCGGGATGGACTGGTGTGAGCGTGCAGACACATACACGGCTTCCTTGAACTTCAGAACTTCCTACAGCAGGGGCCGGTTACAGGTGTGGCCTGGTGGTGGGGAGCAAGGGGCCTGGAACGTGGGCACCGCCCTGGACGCCAGACACTTACGGCGTGGACACTTCCCCATTGCTCCCTTCCCGCTGGCCACCAGCGGGTGGGTGGGGGTGGGGGACAGGCGACTGGGAATTAGGAGTCGGCAGTAGTTAGCCATTTCTTTTCACAGGGCCCTAGAGAATACGGCGGGACTGGAGAAGCTACAAAGATAATTCAGGGTGGCCCTGGATGGTGTGGCCCAGTGGACTGAGCACCAGCCCGTGAACCAAAGGGTTGCCAGTTCGATTCCCAGTGAGGGTACATGCCTGGGCTGTGAACCAGGCTGTGAACCCAGTAGAGGGCATGCGAGAGACACCCACACATTAATGTTTCTCTCCCTCTCTTCCCTTTACTCTAAAAATAGAAAAAAACTGTTTTAAAATTTTTAAGAAGATAACTCTGGGCTGCTTTGAACATCTGAACCAAAAGCACTTCCGAAGCTGAGAGGCTGGGCAGCGCCATCGACCTTTAAGTTCCTCCGAACAGGAGCCTCCCCCGCGGGCTTAGCTGAGGGCCTGGGATCTGCGCTCCGCAGGGAAGTTCATCAGGCAGCTCTCTCGGCCTATCCTCCTGAGGACCCGGCACCAAAAACCCCTCCTAGAGTGCAAAATCTGCCTTCGGAATCCTGAGCCGTCCCAGGGTGGGAATCATTGGTGTATCTTACGGGAGCCAAGGTGCAAAGTTCCTGCCACGGAATCGGCATCGTCGGCTGAAGCCGAAGCCATTCCTGCAGGTGGTGCACGCCCTCTGCCCTCCGTGGATCAGCGGGACCAGAGGTCGGACCTAGAGCGACTTGAGGTTGGGAGTGCCAGCGGCTGGGAGAAGGAGGGGTGGCGGTTGCGCCTCCTTTCGCCCTCGCTGTCCGCGGGAGCGCTGGTCAGAAGCAGAGTTCTCCCAGGATCTGCGGACTCCAAGCTTCACTCCTGAGAACAAGGCTGACCGAGGGCGCTCCTTATGATGTAGTCACACTGCCCCCTGCTGGACAGAAGGCAGCATGACAGCGAGGCCCCCAGCTGCTGTGGCCAAGGCACCAGGGACACAGTAGGCTCTCAGCACCGGTTGGTTTCTGTTGCTGCTCAAGTAGGTGGCTGCGTTGTTGCCGACGTTGTCGTCAGGAAGTGAGCACCACAGAAGGTCAGCGCGGACTGAGAGGGGTCAGGAAAGAGGGGGGGTCCTGCAGAGGGTAAGGGGGATGGTGAGGGGAGCAGAGCTGGGACGTGTCAAGAGGGGTGGAGGGAGGAACTCCACTTCTGACTCTGCCGGGGGCCCTCACTCTTCCAGGAATAACAGCATCTCCGAGTGCGCACTCTGACGCAGGGTCTTTCCTCCAGGTTAGAGGGGAGGAAGCCACACGCAGCCCACCTGCCCCTGGCACAGGCCGGGCCCCAGCTACCCCGGAACAAGCCCCTGAGGGTGCCCGGTTCTCTCAGCCTTGGTCCCACTCACAGAGGCTCCGCAAACCCGCCCCTTGCCCGCATCGCACATGTTTGCCGCGCTGGTCCAGCCTGACCGAGCTGTGGCCAACCAACATCGAGATAATTGTCAGCATTAATAATTTAATGCCATGGGCCTTGTAATTAAAAGTAAGCTTTAAGGAGACCACAAAGTGATTGTAATAACATTTCAAGGGCCAGTGACAGAGTGGCTCCCTCTCCCTGTGCCAGGAGCATGAGAAGGAAGGGATCCGACTCCCAGGGCTCAGAGAGGTGTCTGCATCGCAAACACCCATCCCCGAAGTCCGGTCTGCTGGGGCTTGGAGAGCACTTGGCCAACACCGACTCACGGTTTCATGTATTTCCCCAACGTATTTATCTAGTTGGGGGATTGTGTGTGTGTGTGTGTGTGTGTGTGTGTGTGTGTGTGTGTGTGTGTTGCTTGATTCAGAAGCAACTGTGAACTCTTTCTCCCCCTGCCCCTGCCCCCCTGCTCCTTGGTGAGCCTTGCGTAGCACTAACAAACGGGCTACTTGTTTGTACGACAGAGCAGTTGGTAGAACAGCATCCCCTTTCCCCACTAGCATCTGCAGCCACTCTCCTGAGACGAGAGAAAGAGCAGGCGTTGTCGTCACCGCCTGGGGATGTCAGTGGCCCTGATGCCCACTCACGCCAGTGGCGACCAGGGTCTCCTCTGCCTCTCAGGGCCAGCTCGGCCCCGACGCAGCAGGCCCATTCCAACCACGGAGCACAGTGCACCACACAGCCTCCTCTTTCCACCTAGCGAGCCTCTTCCAAGGTATCTTTTCCAGACCTGTTTTCTTTCATTTTTAAATCAATAAATTCTGATCATCACATCACATATTTTTCTTCCCTCAAGATAAAAATCTGTTCCCTAAAAAAATCTAAACCTACCCATGGAAAGACACGGTCATGTGAACCTCAGCACCCTGCCACTGACCTTGGACAAAAGGAGAAAGGGCTGTGCAGCTGGTGGGCGGGGCCGAGAGAGGACTGTGTTCAGACACATGGTCTGATGCAGCACCTGACCCCGAACTGGAGGCTTTACCTACCCGAAGAACACAGGGACCCTCAAGTGCTCACCCAGCCCTCACCGTCCCTGCTCCACGGCGATCTGCGGCACCCCAAAGAGCAAGCCTCTTTTCTACCTACCAGGCTGGGGGTGCCAGGAGGACGAGAGAGAGGCTCTGGTCCCTGGACTAACCCTGACAGGGGGCCAAAGACCCACGCCTGATCCCGCAATGTGGGGCGACTGCCTCCCCAACCCCACAGTGCAGGTGGCTGTCCCTCAAACAAGGAAAGAAAAAATCAGGAGCCTCGGCCCTCTGGAGCGGCCAAAGCCCGTTCCTGGTCCCACCTATGGAGACCCGCTGGGTCTGGGCTCCCAGAGGGGTTCCGAGTGCATGGGGCTGGGGCTGGGGAGACAGGGCCAGAGACCCCCCCTTGCAACAGCACCCCAGCCTCCAAAGTGAAATCTCTGGGTCCCTTTTCAGCAAATAAAGTCAGTGTGTAGGTTCTTACATTGTAATAAAAACATAGAAAAGATGAGCTCATTGAAATTTTCTTCTTCAGTTTTCTTTGGAACCAAGATCAGACCCTAGGAGCCAACTCAAACATCATATCCCCGGAGAACCTCCCCCTCAGCCTGTCCCCCTGACCCCCATGCAGGCCCCCCTGCTCGGCATCAGTCACCACTGAATGTCTGCCGAATGAATGAGCAGCCTGTGGGCTTCTGGCACAGGGCGGACGCCACACCTCCTGCTCCCCGACAGGCGCAGCGTGGCTCAGAGCAGCTTCTCTGTCTTCGAGTTTGGCTTGGCAGCGCCTCCCTCCTAACGGGGTGAGAGACGAAGACGTCTGTGCGTGCCCTCCTCTGCTGGGACCTGGGTCACTGCACAGCTTCCAGCCTGCAGGCCCAAGGCCGGGAGTCTGGCCCATGCGCTGATGAGTCACAGCTTGAAGAATCCAGACAGACTTTTGAAAGCGTCAGGGTCCCATCCGCTGTCACCCAGGGAACAGGGCAACCTTTTCAACTTCCTCAACACCTGAGGGTGGGGTAGCACAGGCAGAGCTGGGTCTTCAGTGGGAGATGCACACATTCCACGTGTTGGCGACAATCGGCGGATGACCGATTTGATTAAATCCATGATCAAAAAGAATCTTGCTGTCGGCGCTCAGGGAATAACGGTCCTTCAATCTGGAGTCCACAAAGAAAGGGGGGTACCAGACACCACGCCTCTGCACTCACAGAGCCCGGCCACAGCAGGGGCCCCAAGAGGGGCTGGCTCCATGTAACGTATCTTTCAACGTCTTTGCCAACATGAAATCCACTTTGTCAAGGCAGAAAGAGGGAACCTTCTGCCTCCAACCAGGATGAGTAGCTAGCACTATAAACAACTAAAAATCTATGTATACACACACACACATCTCTACATATAGCACTGGCTGGTGTAGCTCAGTGGATTGAGCACGGGCTGTGAACCAAAGGGTCACTGTTTCAATTCCCAGTCAGGGCACATGCCTGGGTTGCATACCAGGTCCCCAATGGGGGCCATGTGAGAGGCAACCACACACTGATGTTTCTCTCCCTCTCTTTCTCCATCTCTTCCACTCTCTCTAAAAATAAATAAATATTTTTTAAATCTCTACATATATACACACATACATATATATGCACATATGGCTGGTACACTTGTATGTGACAAGTACTCGGGCAAGGACAGGGGGCAGTATAAGCCCGTGATCCCTGAGAAGAGGGACATGCGTGAGGTCAGCTGCACAGTCACACACTCACTCAGTCGTCCAGCTCTCTGATGAAGGACAACTTCCCAATCATGTCTAAAAGAGCTGGACTCCAAACAGAGCACAGCAGGACCACTGAGCCGAGGAGTGGAGGTCAGAGTCCAGAGCAGCTATAGCCTGAAAGACAGGGTGTTGGAGAGGAGAGAGCTATGTGGACAGGTGGCCCAGTGGGTCAATGTTGGCATTGCTTGTAAAGCTGTGGCTGACGGCCGGGTCACACACAGGTAGCAAGAGACCACCTACGGCTTGCCTGATAGTGGCTGCCACAGGGTGGATAGCCTAGGGCTGAGGGGAGTTGATGTGGTAGCCCCGCCAGAATAAAGAAATCTCATTAGCACACATCAATAGCACTCGGTTGAGACACCCAGAAATCCTTCGCTTGAAAAATACAACTGAAATTTACTAGAGGGATTAAATATCTGATTTGGGCAGGCAGAAATAAAATCAGCAAACTTTAAGATAGCACTGCTGAAATTATCAACTCTAAAGAGCAGAAAGAAAAAAAATGAAGTCAACATAGCTCAAGCAACCTGTGGGATACCATCAAGCAGATTAACATATGCATTGCAGAAATCCCAGAAGGAGGAGACTTCCGCCAAGATGGAGGATTAAGGTGGATGTGCCTGCCTCCTCTCACAACCAAGTTTAAGGACAACTAAATATTAGCATCAGAAAACACAACCAGAACACGGAAAACTGAACTTTTCGGAAGTCCGCAAACAACAAATTCTTCGGCCCGACCGGTAAGGGGCGAAACCGGCGGCGGGTGAGGAGTTACAAAGGAGAACTCGATCGACCCGGGCGCAGGCGCGGAATCCAGTCGCGCGATTCCAGTCGCACGGGTTCCAAACCCAGGATTGGACCTAGTGAGCAGCCCACCGGGTGAGCGACTACGGAGGAGTCAGTGGGGAGGCGGTGGCAGCGAGTTGACTGTGGGTGCCCAGTTACGTGCGGGTGAGGGAGTGAGGGGGGGGGGGGGACCGGCTGCGGCCATTTTCCCCGCTCTGACCACGCCCCCACATACAGCATCACAACCCAGTGACCTGGGACTCCAAGGTGCCGCTTCTCTCACTTAAAGGGCCAGAACAGACCAAAAATGTCGCAGGGGGACCTCAAAGTCCCGGAGATAAATCTAAGTGACGAAGAAATAGCAAATCTCTCAGACGCACAGTTTAAAACACTGGTTGTCAGCTTCCTCACAGATCTGGTGGACTATAGCCACAAATTAGAGAAACATATGAATGCTAAATTAAGGGAAATGAATGGAATTCCACAGGAAACCCATAGAGATGAAAAAAAAACTGGGACTCAACTCAATGGAGTGAACCAGAAGGAAGAAAAAAATGATCAATCAGAAAGGAATGAAGAAATAAGAATTCAGAAAAATGAGGAGAAGCTTAGGAACTTCCAGGACATCTATAAACGCTCCAATATCCGAATTATAGGGGTACCAGAAGGGGGAAAGACACAACCACCAGTGGAAAAACTATTTGAACAAATAATAAAAGAAAATTTCCCCAATCTGGCAAAGGAAACAGACTTCCAAGAAATCCAAGAAGCCCAGAGAGTACCAAAAAAGTTGGACTCAAGAAGGAACACACCAAGGCATATCATAATTACATTAGCCAAAATTAAAACGAAGGAGAGAATCCTGGAAGCAGCAAGAGCTAAGGGGACAATCACCTACAAAGGAGTCCCCATCAGGCTGTCAGCAGATTTCTCAAAAGAGACCTTACAGGCAAGAAGGGGCTGGAAAGAAATATTCCAAGTCATGAAAACTAAAGACCTACAACCAAGATTGCTCTACCCAGCAAAACTTTCATTTAGAACGGAAGGACAGATAAGGTGCTTCTCAGATAAGACCAAATTCAAGGAGTTCATCATCACCAAGCCCTTATTATATGAAATGTTAAAGGGACTTATCTAAGAAAAAGAAGTTAAAGAAACATGAACAGTGAAAGGACAACAAGCTCACAGTTATTAACAACCACACCTAAAACGAAAGCAAACTAAAAGGACAGCTAGATCAGGAGTGGAAACATAGAAATGAAGATCTCAAGTAGGGTTAGCAACAGGGGAGTGGGAGGAGAAGACGGGGAGAGAAGGTACAAAAAAACAAGTAGCATAGACAGTAGATAGAAAATAGATGGGGGGGCAAGAATAGTATGGGAAATACAGAACCTAAAGGACTTGAGACACATGGACATAAGCTAAAGGGGGGGTAATGGGGGGGTTGGGGGGGCAGGGTGGAGGGGAATGAAGGGGGGAATAGAACAACTGTAACAGCATAAACAATTCAAAAAAAATAAATAAATTTATTTAATTAAAAAAAAAGAAATCCCAGAAGGAAAAGAGAGGGAGAAAGGGCAGAAAGAACATTTGAAGAAATAATAACCAAAAATTTCCAAAATTTGATGAAAAACAAATGAATCTACAAATCTAAAAATCCAAGAAGCTCCATAAACTCCAAGTAGGATAAACTCTTAAGAGACCTGCACTGAAACACATTATAATCAAACCCTTGAATAACAGAGAATCTTGAAAGCAGCAAGAGAAAAACAACTCATCACATACAAGAGATCTTCAGTACCATTAACCACCAGTTTTTCATCAGAGACCAAGGAAGCCAGAAGACATGTCGTATATTTAAAGTGCTGAAAAACAATTAAAATCAGCAAAACTGTCCTTCAAAGATGAAACATGGCCAGAAAAACAAAAGCTGAGGGAGTTCAGCACTATTAGACATGCCCTTCAAGAACGTCCAAGGGAGTTAGTTCTTCAGGTTGGAACAAAAGGGTACAAGATAGTAAAACAAAGCCAAATGAAGGTCTCTGGTAAGAGAAGCACATGGGTAAATGTGAAAGCAAGTATTATTGAACTTTTGGTTTATAATTCCACTTTTTATCCCCTACAGGGTTTTAAAGACAAATACATAAAAAATAATTATAATTCTATAATAACAACATAAAGAGAGGAGGATGAAGCTGTATAAGAGCAGAGTTTTCAAATAAATTGTTACCAATTTAGGATGTTAAATGTAACCCCCTAGTAATCATAAAGAAAATATCTATAGAATATATGCAGATGGAAATGAGAATGAAATCAAGGTGGTTCGCTACAAAAAAAATTAGCTAAACACAAAAGATGGCAGTAACAGAGGAATGTGGGACAAAATGCTTTTATTATGAAAAATACTCCTGGTTGGTATAGCTCAGTGGATTGAGCATGGACCTGTGAACCAAAGGGTTGCCAGTTCGATTCCCAGTCAGGGCACATACTGGGTTGCAGGCCAGGTCCCCAGTAGAGGGCGCACGAGATGCAACCACACATTGATGTTTCTCTCCCTCTCTTCCTCCCTCCCTTCCCCTCACTTTATAAATAAAAACGTAAAAAAAAAAAAAAAAAAAGATGCCAAAGCAAGACAGGCAGAAGTGATTTGTCGCATATATAACAAACTAAGGGGCTATACCCAGAATAGAAATCTCCCACAAAACAGTAAGAAAAAGGCAGACACTCCAATAGGAAAATAAGAGTCTTGAACAAGCACTTCACAAATTCGAATGTCCAATAAACATGAAAAGTTGATCATTATGATTAAGCATCAGGAAAAGCAAATCCGGCCACAGTGAGATACCACCATATAGCCTCCAGGTGAGTTAACATTAAGAACACTAATGATGCCAAGTGTTAGCAAGGATGTGGAGCCGCAGGGACTCCCACCCACTGCTGGAGAGTGTGAATTGGTTGGGTCCCTTGAGAAGACTGCTCGGCATTAGCTCTGCAAGTACGCAGCCTGCCATTCAACTCCCGGGTGTCCACCCACCAGAAATGCCGGCTCTCCCCCAGCTCTCCTGCAGGCAACAAAAGACATGTACCTGTTTAAGAACGTTCCTAAAGTATCATCCGCAACAGTCTGAAACTAGAAATAACTCAAATGCCCATCAATAGCAGACTAGGTAAGTCTGCTTACGTAGCAGCGTATTTTTACATTAGAATGTAAAACATTAGCCCTGGCTGGTGTAGCTCAGTGGATTGAGCACAGGCCTATGAACCAGAGGATCACAGTTCAATTCCCAGTCAGAGCACATGCCTGGGTTGCAGACCAGTTCTCAGCAGGGGACACACAAAGGCAGACAACACAACATCTCCTTCCCTTCCCCTCTAAAGATAAGAATGTAAAACATTCAAATGTATTAGATTAGGAAAAAACACAGCGTTTTTTACAGTAGAATACCACACAGCAATGAAAATGAACGAGCTACACCTACACCTGAACCGCCCGCCGCATCTCACTGTCCTAACATAGAATGGAAGCAGCCATTCACAAAAGAATACATACAACGCACACCATGATTCCATTTGTATGAAAGTCTGAAACATGCTAAATCATAGTGTGCGGGACGTATGTTTAGGTGGCACACCTAGAAACGAAAGCGAGGTGGTGGCCACCATAAAGGTGAAAGTAATAGTTCCCCGGGGAGGGCGGGAGGGAGGGGCACGGGTGGGAAGGGGAGGGAGGGGGGCCGGCCAAGTCTGACTTCCCGGCCTGCCTGGGCAACCGCTACACAAGCATCTGCTTAGAAATAATTTGCTAGAGTTGCACATTTGCTGAAAGCATTTTCATGTATGTGTTATGTCATATTCATAATAAAAGCAATTTTAAAAGGAAAAGGAGGAGGAGACACCTCAGTGTGCAGGGCCTAAGCAGGGGCGTCCAACCCACGGCCCGCGGGCCTCATGCGGCTCAGGATGGCTACGAATGCGGCCCAACACAAAAATGTAGATTGACTGGAAACTTATGAGATTTGTGTATGTGTGTCGCAATGTATTTGATGTGTGGCCCAAGACAACTCTTCTTCTTCCAGTGTGGCCCCAAGACGCCAAAAGGTTGGACACCCCTGGCCTAAAGGGAGAGGACCTTCTCTGCCGCCGTCTCATGAAGGAGCAGCAGCCGGAGTCAGACCCACCTTAATTCAGCTCCCAGCGCTCTCACCAGCACCTGACCTCAGACAAGCTGCTCAACTGTAGGCTTCTGGTCCTTACCTGAGAAACGGGGCACACGGATGCGCCGCAGCTTACGATGGGGTCACATCCGCACAAACCCATCACAAGTCCAAGGCGTGATTGGTGGGGAACGCACCTACCACACTGAACGCCACGGCTGAGCCTCACCCACCTTAAACGTGCTCGGGGCACGAACGTGAGCCTGCAGCCGGGCACAACCCCCTCGCGCTACGAACTCGCTGCGGGGCCTGGGCGGCTGGCCCTGGAGATCGTGCCCCTGACTGGCAGTGGCAGTTCGGCCCCTCGCCTGAGAAAAGGTCACCATTCAAAATTCGTGGTACGTTTTCTACTCCATTTGTATCACTTTCACAATATCACAAAGTCAAAGAATCCTAAGTCAAAGCTTCTTAGTCAGGGCCCGTCTCTCCTGGGATGGCGGCACACAGAGAATAAAGAGGGCTGGCCCACCCTGAGTCCTCGTCACGGCCCTGACTGCTGCGGTAATAAGTCTCAACTACCATCACCACGAAGAAACAAAAGTGAAGTCCCGTTTTTGGCGTGTGAATCTTCATCACCCTTCGCTGTGATTGCTTAATTCCTTTTCTCCCCTGCCTGGCTGCAGGCACCACAAGGACGGAGACAGGGTCTGTCCTGACCTGCGGCAGTTCCCAGCACGCAGCGCAGTGCCGAGGTGAGAGGGGCCCAGGTGCTTTGCTCTGGCTGCAGGGCTGCAGTGACGGCAGAAGGTGGGCACCTGAAGGTGAACCGCAGTGCCCAGGCCCTGCTCCAGCCTGGCCCCCCAGAGGAGCAAGCCCCCTTAGCTCAGGCATGCTAAGCAGCCTGAAAGGAGCTCTCTCGGGTCTCCTGGGCCCCACTGCCTCAAGGCAAAGGTTCTTGGAAGCAGCCCAGGGCATGATGAGAAGGATTATTTGGCCCCGGTTCAGGGAAAGGGAGAGGATGGGGTTGGAAGGCTCCAAGAAGCCCCAGCTGTCACCTCGCAGGCTGTACACGCCCAGATGCTTCAGGGCAGACCCAGCTCGGCCAAGGCAGCCCTGGGGGAGCCAGGATGGCAGGCCCAGGACTGGGGACATCTCCTGGGCAGCTCCTTCCAGCTCTCACTCCCTGGTGGGTCTGAGGCTCAAGCCAACTCTCCTGTGGTCAGTGACATGCTGGACACTCCTCCCCATACACAAAGTCCTTTCACAAACACAAATCCACTTTCTCATCCTGCCAAACCTGTGAGCCACTGAGAGCCCCTTTGACAGGGATGGAGGGTGACAAGAACACAAAGCTCAGACCAAGGTCATTGGGCCTAGACCTCAGCCCACACTCCTCCTTCCCCTCCATTCCCCCCAGGTCTGTCTTTCTAGAACAGCAGGTAGGGGCAGCATGAGCCAGGATGACCTCAGTCCCAGCAAAGCCTCAGGCATTCCAGGTAGCTTCCAAGACCCCAGACTCTTCTCCCCTGCCAGGGGATCAGGAGCCTCTCCCTGGAGGCTGCAAACCAGTGTGGAGAGGACCCTGAGCACAGAAGCCAGATCCGGAGTGGGAACCCAACCCAGGCCTGCCTGATGCCAGGGCCCACCATAGCACCAACACACGGCAAGTCTCCCAGGTGGGTGTGCTGTCCAATCCACAGGCAAAGGACAGGCGAAGACAGGCACCCAGAGCCCGACGAGAAGGGCGTGCGGGAGGTTCAGGACTCCCAGAACGTGGCAGCTCTGGGTTTTCCAGCAGAGAAACGAGGCGGTTTGGGGGTGGTAAGAGGAAGCAACGCAGGATTTCAGAGCAGACGTATTGGGTGTCAGGTGGAGAAAGGCTTCCTAAGGAGCAAGGCTGCTGGATGTGGGGCCCCATCACAGTGGCAGAAGCGTCTGAGGCTCCTTGGCAGGGAGCTGGAAGACAGGCGGGTTTGGGGCTGATGGGGTGGGAGCTGCTACTTACTGGTCCAAAACTCAGGCTCCCCAGAGTCGCATCAATAGCCCAGACAGCAGGTGTCCCCCACATCAAAGCTACTGAGATGACAGTCAGAAACGGCCCCAGCCCCTCTCAGAACCTGCCACAGCCACTTCCCCTCCTCATGTCAAAGTGTAGAAAAATACAGGTGAACATATGCCAGCCACAGACTGACCTCAAACCACAGGACAGCCTCCTCTTCCGTTCCCTTGGAAGACATCTGGCCCTTGGGAGAAGTATTTTAACCTCTCGAACTTCTGCTGGGAGGATGGAACCGCTTACTGCTGCTCCCAGGAGGCAGGTAAACTGCTGCGCAGCCAGAGCGGACTGAGAGAAGGCGGGACACCTGGCAGCTGCGAGAGCCGCGGCCTCCCCCACCCCTCTGCCCCCCGGGCAGCAGCTGCGCTGATGGGAACTTGGGCTTGGGAGAGGGTGAGACCGCACGCAGTCGACGCAGACTTCAGCCTCGTGTGGGAACATGGGCTTCGGGGGAAGCCGACACACCACTTTCTGCGTGCAGCTCCATGCCCCGGATGCTGGTCGAGTTGGACTCCACCAACTACATGGGCCAGTGCAGAGTGTGACTTGTCTTGATTTTCTCATCTCACTTCACAAATACGTCACTGAACCATTTCAAGGGGCCTCGTGGCTGCCAGGCAGTGCTGTGTGTGGGGCTACGGCACACCACAAAACTTGCACCCACCCTCGTGAGTTCACACCTAAAATCAAAACCCCAAAACTGGGGACATGCCCACCTTAACGAATTCTCAATGTCTCTTGTCTGCCTCACAAGGTTCAACACATTTCCTTTGCAAGTCAGATGCGGAAACGGGAGTTCAAGGGTAACCTAGTAACCATTAGTACCCACATTCGGGGACGAGCGCCTGGCCTATCCACACAGTGAGAGACGACACCACGCGTGAGCAGGACGCAGGAGTGCTCTCAGACGCAAATGTGGGGTCTCGCGTGCCACCAGGCCAATGCAGGCCTCCTCTGCCTCACGGAGTCCAGACCACTTCTAGGACAGAAATGTTTGCACGATGTTATTGCTGAGCCCCAAACTGGAAACCATCTGAACAGTCAACAGGAACGTAGCTACATAAGTCAGGTGGCTATTAAATGTTTTTAAAGAGTAGTAATGATATAGAAAATGCTCCTGACTTGTTAGGTAAAAAGCAAGATACAAAACTCTCTCTGAGCCCTGGCTGGTGTGGCTCAGTTGGTTGGACCATAGTCCCGTAACCAGAAGGTTGTGGGTTTGATTCCAAGTCAGGGTACATACAGGAGGCAACTGATAGATGCTTCTCTCTGATGTCAATATTCCTCTCTCTCCCTCTTGCTCTAAAAGCAATGAAAAAAATGTCCTCAGGTGAGGATTAAAGAAAAAAACAACAACTCTATATGACCTTTCAGCTGGAACCACCGTCTTCCAGTAATTCACCAAACTGACTAAGGCGAAGGGAAAGAGGAGAGGCACCTGCTGTACACTCTCTAGGCCTTTCGGAAACATGGAGCCGTCCCTTTGGCCACATACATGTGAATCTACAAGCAAGGCGACATTGTAGGCAAGGAGGAAAGGGCACCGTTCAGAAGGGACTGCCTCACAGGCATTGCCATGGAGAAACTGGGGGGTCTGCGGTGTCACCCGCATGCGGTGGGCACTGTTGTAAACAAACAAGTTAAGGGCAAGAGTCTTGCCAGAGACTTACCGTCCATCCTGAGCATGTCGGCACTCTGAGAGCTGAGAGAGCTTCCTGACACGTGTGAAGGAAAATGATCAGGAAAAGAAGGAAGCCGGACTTCCAGCCAAGATGGAGCCATAGGTACACGTGCTTCCCCGCCATGCACAGCCGCAGGAAGGATCACAGCTAACCTCAAAACAAAACACCAGAACTGCCAGAGAATCAAACCGTGTGGAAGTCCAACAACTAAGGACGTAAAGAAGAAATGTTCATCCAGACGACTGGGAGGGGTGGAGACGGGCAGCCGCAGTGGACGCAGGGTGGCGGCGAGGCGGCAGCGGCAGCCGGCAGGAAGGGCGGTTCCACATTCACGTGTGGCAGATAAAGACAAGAGGGACGCCTGCGGAGCAAGCGATCCCAGCCCCAGGCCGGACCACGCAGCCCAGGGTTCCAGCACCGGGAAAATAAAGCCTCATAACTTCTGGCCGCAAAAACCAGTGGGCGTTGGGGCAGCAGAGGAAACTGCCAGCCTCTCAGGAGAACCTGTTTACAGGGCCCCCATCGACCCAGAACCACCGGAAACCCACCCTCTGGAACCACCACCAGGCCAACAGCTAGAGCGGCAGCAGTTGCATACGGCGTGTGGGTGAAGTGACTGGAAACAGGGCGAGTGCCGAGCAGGCGGCACTGTCCCCTCTCGGACCCCACATACTGCACCACAAAGTGATGGAGGAACCCCACCCTGGCCAATACCTCGGGCTCTGCCCCTTACAATATAACAGGTGCACCAAGACAGGGAGCCAAAGCAGCTCTACCTAATACAAAGAAACAAACACAGGGAGGCTGCCAAATTGAGAAGACAAAGAAATATAGCCAAGCCCTGGCTGGTGTACCACAATGGATTGAGCATGGGCTGGGAACCAAAGGGTTGCTGGTTCAATTCCCAGTCAGGACCAGCTCCCCAGTATGGGGCATGGGAGAGGCAACTGAGGCAACCACACACTGATATTCCTCTCCTTCTCTTCCCCACTCTCTAAAGAATGAATAAATAAAATATTTTTAAATACATATGTAGCCCAAATAAAAGAACAGAACAAAACTCCAGAAAAAGAACTAAGTGAAACAGATAGCCAACTGATCAGATGCAGAGTTCAAAACACTGGTGATCACTAAAGGACATATGGGTAAAAACTAAGGGGGGTGGAAAAGGAAGGGAGGTGGGGAGCACTGGGGGGGGTGGGCTGGGAAGGGAGTAAAAGACAGAAAACTGTACTTGAACAATAATTAAATAAAAAATATATTTTAAAAAACTGGTGATCAGTGTGCTCAAAGAACTGAGTAAAGCAACAGCATAACGGAAGAAATGAAGGTTACACTAAGTGAAATAAAGAAAAATCCACAGGGAACCAACAGTGAGAGGAAGAAGCCAGGGTTCAGATCAACAGTTTGGAACATAAGGAAGAAATAAGCCAGTACAGAATTAAGAAACAAGAATTTTCAAAAATGGGGGAGAGATAAGAAGACTCTGGGATATCTCCAAAAGTGCCAACATCCAAATCATAGGAATGACAGAAGGAGAAGAGGAATAGCAAGAAATTGAAAACTAATTTGGAAAACAGTGAAAGAAAACTTCACTAATTTACTGAACAAAATAGGTATACAAGTCAAGGAAGCACAGAGTCCCAAACAAGTTGGACCCAAAGAGGACCACACCAAGACACATCATAATTAAAATGCCAAAGGTTAAAGACAAACAGAGAATCTTAAAAACAGCAAGAGAAAAGGAGACAGTTACTTACAAAAGCGTTTCCATAAGCCTGTCAGTTGGATTTCCCAAAAGAAAATTTGCAAGCAAGAAGGGACTAGAAAGAAGTATTCCAAGTCACGAAAATCAAGAACCTACATCCAAGATCACTCTATCCAGCAAAGCTTTCATTCAGAATGGAAGGACAGATAAAAGTACTTGCCAGATAAGGTCGTTAAAGGAGTTCATCATCACCAAGCCGTTATCATATGAAATATTAAAGGGACTTATCAAAGATCAAAACTACTAACAGTAAAATGACAACAAACTCACAACTATCAACAACTGGATCTAAAAAACAAAAACAAACTAGAACAGAACCACAGAAATGGAGATCACATGGAAGGTTACCAGTGGAGAAGATGAAGGGGGAAAATGGGGGAAAGATACAGGGAATAAGAAGCATGAATGGTTGGTACAAAATAGGGGGATGTTAAGAATAGTATGGAAAATGGAGAAGCCAGGGAACTTACATGCATATGACCCATGACTTTATGAACTAAGTAGGGGTGGGGAGGAGAGATTGCTGGAGGGGAGTACCAGGTAAGGAGGACAAAGGGTAAAAAAATTGGGACAACTGTAATGACATAATCAATAAAATGTACTTAAAAAAAAAGGAAGCCAAAGAGGAGGGTCCCTAGGTCCAGCTGAAGCATCGGTCTGCACCCCCTAGAGAAGCGCACTGTGCGAGAACTGATAGAGAGAACCCTGAGCTGCGGGAACCCACTCCCTGTGAATTCCTGGCAGGATAAGTGGGAAAAAAAAAACAAAAAGACCTCTGTCATGACAAAAAAAAATCTTTTTTCAATTCTGTATGAGGTCAAATTCATTTAAAAATTATAAACATACATGTCTGGATCCTTAATCAATGTACGACCTGATTTTTCAACACTGGAGGTTACTCCATTTCAGAACCGGGGCCGGGAGTGGCAGACGTGCCATGGGGAAGAGCCCGAGAACCCTGGATGCACCAAGGGGCGATCCCCCAGGACCGGGGAGGCTCCCGCAGGCAGACCACGGGCCGGAGCGCTGGAGCGCACACACTGCTTTAGCTGCTTTACTTCCCTTTGCAACCCTACTTTGCAGCAGTTTCCAACCTCAGTACTTAGCAGTAACTGGACCTGAAGCAGCATTTAGAAATTAAGTGGAATTCAGAGGCACAGTCTTACTGCTAAAAGGGACGAAAGCAAGTTAGTCAGTTCAGCGTCCCCCCAGATATGGCACTAACCCGGTCCCCACCCAGATAAAGGACCCCATGTCATCATTAAAATAAGACATTCTCATGAAATCACAGATTGATATAACTTTGCCATTTATTTTTTGAAATCTTATTCAAAATATTAAATAATACAATTTCAGATATTTAAAAAATTACTGCAATAAAACAGTGCAGGTATATTTCCACTGTGCTCCCCTTCCTCGTTAGGACAGTAAACTGTCCCGCCCCGCCGCTCCCATCTCTGCACAAAGCACTGCCTCCTCGCCTGCCGGGCTTCGTGAGCGGGTGCTAAACACACATCAGGGGCTACATTCTCCTAAAGGCTATCATGACACCTGTAAGCCAACCATGGTTCAAATCACGTATTTACACACTGATCAATTCTTTATGACAGATAGGCTAAAATAAAACACAGTAATTTCCAGTCGCTGTTTAAATTAAAAAAGGGAGAACAGGTACAGTGGGAGAAGACGTCAGTGTACACATATAGTCTTTACGTACACAACTCCATTTAAGTTTAATTTTAATTTGAAAGACCTAAATATAATATTATTTAAGCGATAATGGCCCCCAAAATTTATTCAAATTTACTAAAAAATAATAAGGTGAAAAAAATCTGATATAATTTTAAACTCTGCCCCCTGCCTGAGAGCTTGGAGGAACCCGTGCTATCATCAATTGCTAACTAAAAGCAATTGTACATGTATTAACATTTTACCACAATTTCTATCTCTAAATTTAATTCAGTAATTCAAACCAAAAATTAGTATCACTATAACATGTTACCCATGTCCACTGCAAACTGCAGTCTCTAGTGCCAAAATTTCTAGAAACGTTTATTAATTGACCTAAAGTTGTGATCGGATTGAACATTATCATTATCTAAAATTATGTTTGTATTAAATTATGTTTAAATTATCCAAAATATCCAAAGCAAGTTTCCTGGAGAAGAAAAATGTTACTTATATGCAAAGTATTATTACATACATCCTTGTAGATAACAGTTGGGGAGAAAAAAAAAGTGTCCTTAAAAAGAGTATTTGGATGGCAGGAAAAAAATCTGAGTCAGCAGTACCAGGTATGTTAGAATTTAGTTACAAGTTTGGGATCTCTTAAAAGTAGCATTACTAATACTTCCAGAAGTAAAATAAAGACATCTAAAACAATGAAAACTAACAGGAAATGCTTAGCTCCACACTTTGGACACCTGATAGAATTCACCTCTGAAAGTGTAGATGAAAATTATACACTCCTTGTTTGTGACATTTAATTTCCAAAGCACCAAGGCAAAATAAAGAGAGACCCACCTCTCGTTTAATACCAATTGCCTATGGCATACCCCTGCACAGTATCATATAAAAAGTCAAGCAAATAAAATTACATAATAAGCAAACCCAAATCACACAGCTTTAAAAAATATAATCATTGGTAATCTTCAGAGAAGGCATTGCCTCATTAACGTTCTGGTCTAGGCGATGATACTCCACTGTTTTTGAACAAAAGCCATCACGCCATTTCCTGCTCTGAACCAGAAGGAAAATCTGGAATAAGACAAAACAAATTAGATATGCACAAGAAAATGGAAGAGATGCTAAAAGTTTTTATAACAACTGAAATAGCCCCCCTCTCTTCAAATGCAAAAAGTAAAATATCAACAACAACAAAAGGGCTATTTTGTCTTCCACCTTGTAAACAAGACTAAACGGTGTCTCCCAAGCGTCAGCTTACGTGGAGTGCTTGTTAAAGACTGGTCCCTGGCAGTGATTCAGAGGTGAGCCGGGCAGGAGACTGGTGGAATCCAGACGCCTGCCTTTTTAACACGTCCCTTAGGGGCTTAGAGATGGCCCGACACCAAACACCGGGAAGAATATCCCTGGCACTCCAAACTTTGTCCACCTGCAAATTCACAAAGCTACTGACAGTCCACTAAGCCACAAGTAACCAACAGGACTTTAGAATCACTGATTCTCAAAGGTGGAAGGCACGTTGAAATTACCTGGTCAGTTTTCTCATTTCTCATGTGAGAAAATCCAGGCCCCAAAGGCAAAGGTGACTTTCCAGGAATCACAACCCAAGTTACAATAAAGTCAAAAACAGATTTCCTGACCAGGGAGTATTAAAAAGGACATTGTGTGTTTGATTTTCCCTTTCAGTATTTGAAGAGCTGACCTCTTCGGCCAGTTGCCAAGACGCCCCCTCACACTGAATTATCCTTCCAGTCCTCCGTAAGCCTCCTCTGCCTCATGGAACCCAACAAACCAATTCTGGTACAGAAATGTGCACCGCAACATCATTTCTTTTTTTAAAAAATATCTTCTCTATTTATTTTTACAGAAAGAAGGGAAGGAGAAAGAGAGGGAGAGAAACATCAATGTCCGGCTGCACTCCATTCTCGGGATTTGGCCTGCAACCCAGGCATGTGCCCCAACTGGGAGCTGAACCAGCAATGCTACGGTTGGCAGGCCCGCACTCAATCCACCAAGCCACACCAGCCAGGGCACAACATCATTTCTGAACTGAAAACTGCAAATCTTCTAAATATTCAACGAGAAAACTAAAATATTCAAGTAAAATTTAATAGCTAAATAAGCCATGTAGCTATTAAATCATGTTTTTAAAGAACATTAATGATAACGTAAAATGCTCATGACTTATTAGGTAAAACAAAACTCTGCGTGAGATCAAACTCATTTAAAAACCATCACATGCACATACATGTCTGAACTGTATACATATCTGTAGACCAGAAATGCGCCAAATGTTAACGATGCTCAGCTCTGGGTGGTTGCCCACATTTTCATTTCCATACCTTCCTGTGTTTTCTGAATTCCCTAAAATAAACTTTTACAACCAGGAAGAAGTTATTAAAATATCACTAAGTTCAACGGTTAATTAATTAAAAGCACTACATTTCTTTCTCTACAATACTCCCACTGAAACAGCAATGCAAAATTAAGACATAAAACCTTTTGTTTAAAAAAAAATCACTGGGTTTGGGGCTTTCTCATTTAAAAATAACTTTATTTCCTTTCTTAGAAGCACATGTAGTAAACCATTCTGTCTATAATTTGTTAAAATACACCATGAACTGTATAGGCATCTCAATGTTTTACCATTTTAAACTTCACTAAAGAAAAAACCCTGAATCATAAAGAGCATTAATAAGCCATGGCTGGTATAGCTCAGTGGATTGAGCACGGGCCTATAAACCAAGGGATTGCAGTTTGATCCCCAGTCACATGCCTGGGTTGCGGGCACATGCCTGGGGTTGCGGGCCAGTTCCAGCGGGGAATGCATGAGAGGCAACCATACATTGATGTTTCTCTCCCTCTCTCCTTTCCTTCCCTTCCCCCTCTAAAGATGAATAAAAAAATCTTTAAAAAAAAAACATTAATAAGAAATATGGCTGATGCCCCAACTGGTATGGATCAGTGGATTGAGTGCCGACCTGTGAACCGAAAGGTCTCTGGTTCGATTCCCAGTCAGGGCACATCCCTGGATTGTTGGCCAGGTTCCCAGTTGGGGGCGTGTGAGAGGCAACCTATCGACACATCTCTCGAATATCGATGTTTCTCTCCCTCTCTTTCTCCCTCCCTTCCCCTCTCTAAAAATAAAATAAATAAAATCTTAAAAGATAAAAGAAGTATGACTGAGATATTACAGGGCAACTAGAAGGGCTAAAAATCCCCAAACTTACCTTTCTTTTGTTGTGATATGTAATATAAATAATAGCAATGCAAAAAGCAAAAATAAGAAGATGAAAAAAGAAATGGCTATCTTCCTCCTCTGTATGTGAGGACGGCGGGGTCTTAAAAGATCTCACTGACTGTTCGATTTCCACGTAGCCCCTGTTTTCCGCCGCCACCTCACTGGACGCGTCGTCCCTGGGGTTGGTGGTCCAGTCGTAGTCTGCTTCTCCGTAGTCCCCGTTGTCCAGCGTGTCCTTGGCGGTGGATGGAGAGCTATTCAGTGCGAGAAGATCCTCCTCTTCTATGCTTGGGTCTTGGTTGTTATCAGCTTCCTCTTGGGACAGAGAAGTGGTTGGTGAGGGACGAGGGGAGACAGATGCCCCCCCACTCCTCTCCGTACTGGTGGGGGCGGGGAGAGTGGTGCGGATCTGAGTAAGAGGAGGTTTGGTTTGTTTTTCATGTGTTAAAACTGCACTCATGCTTGCAGTAGAAACATCTTTCTGGAATTCAGTCTGGTTTGGTGAGTCACTTGGCAACACAGCTAAAAAAAAAAAAGGGAATAAAGAACATTAAGCTGAAATCTCTAATTTTATATCCAGTGAGCTAGAAGCACATTTACCTAAATTTTCCACTAAACACTTCTCTGTACTGAATCCCTATATCTTGCTCTTGAGAATTAGTTAACAAGTCTCAATAGGCAGCAGTTATTTTCTTAAGTTGATTATCCATCAGATAACCACTAAGCAGCAGGAAAGACCTGCCTGCACCAAAAGAGAAAAAAAAAAGAACAAGGAGGGTCTGACTGCAGGTGCCAGGGGCCAAGCCCCCACAGCACGTTCACCCTGCCCGAGGTCTTCACTTCACGGGGGTGGACTTCAGCAATCTTCGCCCAGCCAGGCTCCAGCCCACGCCCGGACCGGAAAGACCGCGGCTGACGCTTACAAGTAAGCCACACGCTAGATACGAAATGTGAACTTAAGTACTTTCAACACAATGCAACAAATTCAAGAACAGCTAACGTACACAGCATTTCTAAGTGATACTACAACTGAAAGATGCCCCCTACACATCTACCAAATTCCAAAAAGAAAGAAAAGGCATTCTTACAAAGAAGAAAGGGAAAATTCCTAAAGGGAAAGAATTGGAAACTGGAGCTTAAAAGCAAAGCGTGAACTAGACTATGTTAAACACTAGGGAAGTAACCTAGGGATGTGACACCAGACACGCACAAGCCCTCTCTCCCTGTGCTGCACCCACTCAGCGTGGTTTCCTAAATAAGACTTAAATCAGCTACAGCAGCCCCAGCTGGGGTGGCTCAGTTGACTGAGCACCAGCCTGCAAACTGAAAGGTCTGTGGTTTGATGCCCAGTCAGGACACACACCTCGGTTGCAGACCAGGTCCCCAGTAGGGGGCGTATGAGAGTCAACCACACATGGATGTTTCTCTCCCTCTCTTTCTCCCTACCCTTCTCCTCTCTCTAAAAATAAATAAAATCTTTTTTTTAAATTAAAATTAAAAAAATAAATCAGTTCCAGCAGTAACCCTATATGCCGGGAGTTCAGAGGCACGCCCACTGAAATTCAAGTGTTCCTGATTTACAGTCTAACGCAGTAAATGCTAGACAGCTTCAAGAACAGCTGGTATACTCAAAAACTCGTAGCGTGAGATTTGAAATACTCAGACAATATTTTTACATCTACCACAGAAAAGGAGAACACTTACAGAGCTAAGATTGAACCAAATCATTCCTGGGCTTTCAAAAATGCACGTGTGTGCACACAAATTAACAGTCTCACAGACAAGTCTTTGTTTATGTGAATCCTCCGGCGTGCGTGTCGCAGCTGACATCTATTCTGTATTGAAAAAATAAACAGCTAATCTCGAATGAGCTGAATAGAACCTCAAAACAAATATTTTAGTAAATTAGTAAAATTCTCTTAAAACAGTTGTTAACAGTTGGTTCCTTGAAATTTTTCACTAGAATAAAAAAAATAAGCAGGGGCTGCAACTGAGTACATTATTAAGAAAACTATTAACGGGAACTTTCCTTTTTATTTATTTTTTAGAGAGAGGGGAAGGGAGGGATAAAGAAAGGGACAGAAACATCGATGTGCAAGAGAGACATTGATCGGCTGCTTCTCACACACCCCCAACCGGGGACCTGGCCAGCAACCCAGGCATGTGCCCTGACTGGGAATCGAAACAGTGACCTTTCAGTTCAGAGGCTGGTGCTCAATCCACTGAGCCACACTAGCCAAGACTACCAGGAATTTCTTACAAGAATTATTATATATTTATCACTTCAATTTAGTTACAATTCAGGCAGGCAGGCATTTACAAATTGCTATTTCTCAGATATATTTAATTTCTCTGATAAAGTGTTAGAAAATATGTTTTAAAATAAAATTTTAAAGCTGGAGCCAACAAGCAAACCTTGACTTTTTAAAAAATTATTTTTCTAGGCTTGACTTTTAGAAGTCCTGTATACTTCCAGAGCCCGGGGCGGGAATGGTTATAATTTGGCCCCAGCTCCCACCCCTCTCCATGCCCACAAGCCCCTCCCTCCACGTGCGCTCCAGAATTCACAGTCACTCCCCAGCAGATCCCTTCTTCCATCCTTCACTTTCTTGCCATAACTGAAACCTGAATCCCCCTTAAGGACACGCTTTCCCTGCAGCCCTTTTAATGAACAGCCCTTTTTCCTCCCACATCCTTATAGCCCAGCAGAGTCTGGAGGAGGGGGAACTGTTCTACCACAGAAGGGGTGGAGCCCCTTCCACACTCGCCCCCCATTCCCCTCCCTACATGCCCCCCAGCCTTATTCTCCTGTCATCTGCTTTCACCCACTAACCTTTGTCTGCAAACTCCCCCGTCTGGGTCCCTAATCCACCATCAGTGTAGCTTCTGGCTAGAGTTCACTCTACCCAAGGACTGTCTTGATTTCAACATCCTTCACCGCCTGTATCTATTCTGAGGAGCCAGCCCTCCCCCTCGCCTTAACTTCTCACTCCCATGCTCATTATCACTACAGGTCTTCCAGAACCTCAATTCCATGCATCCCACTCACTGACCTGCCCTCCAGTCCTTCAAGTTCATTCCCTGGTATTCTGAATCCATCAGGACTGCGACTCCCCGATTGCTCCACCTTTTCAGACCCTCAGGGACACCACCCCACCCTCACCCAATACACTCTCATCCCTCTTGACCCAGATTCCATTCTGTGGTCACCAGTGGCCCTCTCTTGCATTCAATTCCCTTCACCCTTGCTCACTGTCCCACATACTCAGTGAGGCTGCATCCCAAGCTAAAGCAAACTCTGACTCCATCAGCACCACACAGCTGAGCATGGCTGAAAATAAATATACAACCATGCCACTGCTTTTACTTCATTTTAAACTCAATGCCGAAATGCTGTTGGCAATTATACTGTATTTTCCTAGTGCATCCACCCTACTCTCCCTTAGGAAACCATCCACATTTTCCCGTCCTCAAACTTCCCACACCACCTCCGCTGTCCTCACTTTCAACTGCGGACTACACTCCCTAACTTCTCTGGGAAAATGGAGCGATCAGAAGAGAACTCCCGTAACTACCTGAACTCTGTGGGCTCATGAATCCAACTACCTACTTGAAATCTCCTCTCAGATGGCGGACACCCACATTAACACGTCCAAAGTGAATTCTGACTCCGGCCCCGGGGAAGACGGAGTAAACGTACATTTCCCTATTCTTCCCACTAAACACAATTAAAGTCCTCCACGATGCATGTTGGGTTGGCCAAAAAGTCCATTACATTTTTTCCATAAAATAAAAGACATTTTTTTTCATTTTTACCAATAACTATTGATTTGGATATTTTGACTGTGTTGGCTGCTGCTATTGGCTTCTAGTTGGTAGAGACCCGGGTGCTGCTAAACATCCTCCAGTGAATACGACAGCCACACAGCAAAGAGTTACTTGGCCAAATGTCAAGACTACCAAGAAACTTCGCAAATCACTTTTGACATGTTTGATCAGTCACAGCACCTTCTCCATTCATTGCACAAATCTTTTTTGCATTTCAGTTGCGTTTTAACCTTTCTTGAAATAATAAAACATAATATGCCAAAAATGTTGTGTTATCTTCTTCCATCATCAATATTAAAATGACTGCACAAAAATTTACCAATTTTGATAAGGCTTTTTTTTAAAGCAGGCTGATAAGACAGCTGTCACAATACAATCTAACAAATTGTTTTGAATGAAGTTAAAGACAACAAAGTGTTACTAGAGCCATTATGGGAAAAAAACAAACTTTTTGGCCAACCCAGTGCAACATAACACACGATAACTCTGAAAGGTGGAGACTAACTAGGCAGAGAAGTTATAGACCTTTGGACCTGAGAAATGACCCAATGGTGACCTCCCGGGTTTTTTATTTGTTTGTTTATTTTGCCTCAAGTATTGCAGACCTGGAGCTGAATAAGGCAGCAACCTGGAAATACTAAGGGTACAGAAAGAGCCCCACGAAAAGCCTGCTCTCTCCAGCCAGATCAGGGGAGAGAGAGACATCCTGGCAAGAAAAACGTTCACACAATGACTGCTCCTCCGCAGGCAACAACACTCCATACACACCAGGGAAGGCCCCGAGGGCGCGCCTGGATCCCCGTCGCGCAGACTGTGACAGGGGGTGGAGCCAGGAGGCCCACTGAAGAGTCAAGCCCAGCAGCAACAAGGCCACCCCGCCCCCATTACGTGGGCGGAGACCATGAGGGGGACCGGAACTCCCACCCCTGCCCAGAGGTAACCAGTGGGAATTCCTACCTCTCTCTATCAGGGCGGGGCAGCAACCCGGCTCCTTCCCCCTCCGCTGCCAGAGCAACGTCATAAAAAGCCAAGTAGAAAAGAAAATTTAAATAAAACCAGTCTGAAAACACAAACTACACAGCTCACCCAATATGAAATACATTATTTAAATAATCCTATAACTACTAAGGAAATTAAATTTTAAAACTCTCCCAAAAGAAATCTCTGACCCAAATGGTTCACTAGAGAATTCTACCAAATTTTTAAAGAATTAATACCAATTCTATACACTCTCTTCCAGGCAATAGAAAAAGAGGAAACACCCCTCATTTTATGAACCTAACATTATCCTCTTGATACTGTTATACCCAGCTAGGAAAATTAAAGCTAAGGCATTACCCAACCCTAAATCTGCAGTTCCTAGAACAGGGTAATGAACAAACATCCGGGAACAATTGGGTTTAAAATCTAGCCAAATAAGGTAACTAACCCGGGCCAGAAAGTGCCTGCCAGCAGCAGCACCCACCAATCAGGGACCCTCGCCGTTTTTAAATAAGCCAATAGCTAACCGCCACCTCTGCTTCTGTATGCCTTTGCTTGCTTTCTAGAAAATATAAATACCCAGTAGTCTGTAAGCCAGGCGCGACTTCCATTTTGTAGCTCTGAGTAGCTACGTGACTCCGGTCACAGTTGGGGAAGTTCACCCCTGCGCAGGAAAAATCTTTGGCCATTAAATTTTTTATCAATTCAGTTCCGGACTCCAAGAGTGTGTATTTACCCGCCGATCGTCTACAACAATACCAAAACTAAAGGTACTACAGAAAAAGGAATCTAAAGACTAACATCTTTCATAACATGATGTAAACACTCTTAACAAAACATTAGCAAACAGAAATCAGCAGTATATAGAAAGAACGATGTTCCATGAACATCCTGGAGTAAGGTTTACTCCAGGAATACAAGACTGGTTCAATATTTAAAATCAATGTAATCAATCATATCAACAAGCTAAGGGAACTTTGACATTAGTCTCACAGTTATATAAAAATAAAAAATGGATCACAAACTTTAATATAAAAGGTCAAACTACAAAGGTTTTAGAAAAAGGAGAAAATCTTTAGAATCTAGCACTAGGGAACAAATTCTTATACCTGACACCAAAGACAAAATACGTAAGAGGAAAAATTCATAACTGGATTTCATAAAAATTAAAAACTTTTGCTCCATGAAGGACCTTCCTGTAAGGATGAAAAGACAAGCTACCAAGTGGGAGGAATATTATTCAGCCCCATATCCAACAAAAGACTAGTACCTAGTATACATAAAGGACTCTGAAACTCAAAAGTGAAGAAGAAAACCACCCAATGAGAACATGGGCAAAAGCCTCAGAGAGACATTTCACCTGAGAAAATACACTAAATCCCTCATCCTCACTCACCAGCTGTCAACAGGTTTTGCAACCCTAAGTGAAACAAAGTGTAACTAAACCAATTTCGCCACAAGCTATATGATATAAACAAGAGTTAAGTCCCTACAATATTACAATGATAAACAAAACCTTATTCCAAGACCTGCTGTGTACAGATGGTAACTAAGCACATGAAAAGGCATGAGCCATTAGGGAAATGCATAATAAAACCACAATGAGATATCACTGCTCGGCTATCAGAATAACTAAAATAAAAAATGACAATGCCGAATGCTGGTGAGGATGCAAAGAAACTAGATCACTCATATATTACCAGTGGTAATATTAAATAGGAGAGCCATGCCAAAAAACAGTCTGGTAATTTCTCAAAAAACTAAATATGCAACTACCATATGACCCAGCAATTGCTCTCCTGGGCATTAATCCCAGAGAACTCAGAACCTGTGTTCACACAAAAATCTGCATGTTTACAGCAGCTTTATGCATAATAGCCGGAAACTGGAAACAACACAGATGTCCCTCACCAGATGAATGGTTAAACCAAGTGTAGTGCCCATCCATCCCATGGAATGTTATTCAGCAATAAAGTGAAACAACTTGGATTAATCTCCAGAGAATTATTCTGGGTGAAAAAAGCAATCGCAACAAGTTATATACCATCCTATTCCATTTATATCACATTCTCAAAATAACAAAATTATGAAACTAAAAAAACACAATAGTGGCTGCCAGGATTTCAGGAGGGGTGTGACCAGGAGCGAAGTGGGGGTGACTGAAAAGGGCAACACCAGAGGTCCTCAGGGTGACGGCACTGCTCTCCCTCCACCAGACCGATGTCTACCCATGGATGGTGATACTGCCCTGCAGCTCTGCAAAACGTAACTGCTGGTGAAGCTGGGTGGAGGGCACACAGGTCCTCTGCACTATTTCTGGCAACTGCAAGTGAATCTACGGTCAAAATAAAAAGTTTCGTTTTATTTTTTAAATATTTTTTTACTTTTAGAGAGAGAGAGGAAGAGAAACATCAATGTGTGGTTGCCTCTCACTTGCCCCCTACTAGGGATCTGGCCTGCAACCCAGGCATGTGCCCTGACTGGGTATCAAACTAGCGACCCTTTGGTTCGCAGGCCCATGCTCAATCCACTGAGCTACTCTGGCCATGGCAAAAGTTTCATTTGAAAATGCATTTTTACTTCCCACTGAAAAAAAAAAACTTGTTCTACCTACTATCTCTCTCTCAGTTAACAGCAACTTCATTTTTCTATTCACACCAGAAACCTTGGCGTCATCACGTTCTTAACACCCCAAATCCAATCTGTGAACCTAACTTGGAAATACATGCACAATTTGCAGGCCTGCCACCCTCCAGTGCCGCTGCCTTGCCCCAGCCATCATCTCACCCACATACCAGGGCAGCCTTCTCAACAATCCACCTGCTTCCACAGTAAGCCCCACTGTCCGCTCTCCAGGACAGTCAGAGTCGTCCTGTAGTCCTGTAAAAACTAAGTTAGACGGCGTTCCTCCTCTGTTTATAACCCCCTGGGAACTCTCCAAGTGCCGGGTGTACAGCACAGGGCACAGTCAATGACACTGTAGTAATCAGGTATGGCACCGCCTAGGCGCTGGAACTGTCAGGAGAAGGCTCTGTAAAGTATATGACTGCCTGACCACTGTGCTGTACACCTGACACTAACACAAAGTAACATAGAATGTCGACTGTATTCGAAAAACATTAAACCCTCTGGGAGCTCCCCATTTCTCTCAAAAACGAAATGCCAAGTCCTCGTAACAGCCTACGAGACCCTGCCTGGCCAGGCCCCCTCGACTTCACTCCCATGTGTCCCTGAGAGCGTTCCTGACCCTCTCTCGCCGCACCACGGCCCAAGCTGCACCTTCACACCTACTGCGCCCTGGGAAAAGGCACTCCCAGAGTTTCCGGCCCAACAAAATCCACTCATTCTCCTAAGACATCCCCATTTTCACTCTGTGTGTTGTGGTAACTCCGATACATAGCACCAAGTGGGAGGAGAACTAGTTAGTGTTAGTACTGTCCAAAAATTGAAACTTAGAAGTAACAGACAGGAAGACAAACTAAAAATTCATCTAAAACATTTGATGCAAACTAGATCAATCTCCTGGACCTCCACTCCTTTAAAACAGAGAAGTGGATCCTGTCAGATAAGAAGAACAAAGTGATAACGCTGACTTTATGGATTTGATTGCTGAACTTCTAAAAATATATTACTTTAGACTTCTAAATGTTCCATTTCTACCCTTTCTTAGTAGGTATTACCTCTCTACTTAAAATTTAACATTTAAAAAATAAAAACTTCCTAAATTTAATTATCTTTAAAAAAAAAAAAAACCACCCACTGCCTTAAGCCCTGGCTGGTATGGCTCAGTGGAATGAGTGCCAGACTGTGAATCAAAGGGTCGTAAGTTCGATTCCCAGTCTAGGGTGCATGCCTGGGTTGTGGGCCAGGTTCCCAGTAGGGGACGTGCAAGAGGCAAGCACAGGTGGGTGTTTCTCTCCCTCCCTCTCCCTTCCCCTCTCGAAAAATAACTAAAATCTTAAAAAAAAAACAAAAAAAAAACCCACTGCCTTAACATAACTACAGCAATTTTTCCCAAATGAGAATGCAGGGAACCCTAAGAATTAATTCACACACTGGACTGGGAAACATTACCATAAAAATAAGAAATTAAACACTTTTTTTCAGATTCTTACTTATTACTTTATTGAGAAAATATAAATCCATGAACTATTAATACAAATAAAATATTTTGATGAAAATATTTTCCAAAACAATTACTAAAGAGTTGCATTGTTTTACATTTTTACAATTTAATATTTGACTTAACAGAACCCACCCAGAACATCATACCTACTTTTTAAAATACATATATTTTATTGATTATGCCATTACAGTTGTCCTATTTCCCCCCTTCATTCCCCTCCACCCTCCCCCACCATTCCCCCCCTTTAGTTTATGTCCACGGGTCTCAAAGTTCTTTAGAGTCTATATTTTCCATACTATTCTTGCCCTCCCCTATCTATTTTCTACCTACCGTCTATGCTACTTATTCTCTGTACCTTCTCCCCCTCCCACTCCCCTGTTGCTAACCCTCCATATGATCTCCATTTCTATGGTTCTGCTCCTGATCTAGCTGTCTGCTTAGTTTGCTTTTGTTTTAGGTGTGGTTGTTAATAACTGTGAGTTTGCTTTCCTTTCACTGTTCATCTTTTTTATCTTCTTTTTCTTAGGTAAGTCCCTTTAACATTTCATATAATAAGGGCTTGGTGATGATGAACTCCTTGAATTTGATCTTATCTGAGAAGCACTTTATCTGTCCTTCCATTCTAAATGAAAGCTTTGCTGGACAGAGCAATCTTGGTTATAGATCTTTGGATTTCATGACTTGGAATACTTCTTTCCAGCCCCTTCTTGCCTGTAAGGTTTCTTTTGAGAAATCTGCTGACAGTCTGATGGGAACTCCTTTGTAGGTGACTGTCCCCTTAGCTCTTGCTGCTTCTAGGATTCTCTCCTTCATTTTAATCTTGGCTAATGTAATGATGATGTGCCTTGGTGTGTTCCTCCTTGGGTCCAACTTCTTTGGGACTCTCTGAGCTTCCTGGATTTCCTGGAAGTCTATTTCCTTTGCCAGATTGGGGAAGTTCTCCTTTATTATTTGTTCAAATAAATTTTCCACTCATGGTTATTCCTCTTCCCCTTCTGGTACCCCTATAATTCGGATGTTGGAATGTTTAAAGATGTCCTGAAGGTTCCTAAGCCTCTCCTCATTTTTTTGAATTCTTGTTTCTTTATCCTTTTCTGTTTGGTCATTTTCTTCTTCCTTCTGGTCCACTCCCTTGATCTGAGTCCCAATTTCCTTTCCATCACTACTGGTTCCCTGTGCATTTCCCTTCATTTCAATTAGTTTAGCCTTCATTTGTTCCTCTAATTTGTGACTAAAATCAACCAGTTTTATGAGCATCCTGATCACCAGTGTTTTGAACTGTGCATCTGATAGGTTGGCTATTTCTTGGTCACTTAGAGTTATTGGCTCTAGAGCTTTGATTTCTTCTTGAGCCGTAATGATTTGGTCTGTTCACCCCTGTTATGTATGAGCGGCAGAGCCCTAGGTGTTCACCAGGGCGGGGCCACCCAGGTTGCTGGGTTGTGACACTGTATGTGGGGGCAGGGTCAAAGAGGGGCAATAGCGGGCCCCTCTGCTGCTTCCCACTGCTGGGGCCTGCGAGGTCCATCTCACTGCTCACTCCTTTGCCTGGTTTATCTGAGCACGAATGTGTGACCGCGTCAGCCTGCCGCCTTGTGCCCTCAGTGGGTCCACCCATCGAAACCCCACGCCAGTGACGCCGGTGATGGGCCAACCACTGCCCTCCTGTGCAACCCCGTTCTGCCAGTTGCTGGCTCTGCCCCTCTTACTGGTCTGGCTGAGTGGTTCGTTGTCAAACTTCCGTATAGTTCAATTTTCTGTGTTTTGGTTGCATGGTTTTTTTTTACTAAAATTTTGTTGTCTTTAAACTTGGTTGTGCAAGGAGGCACAGCGTTTCCACCTACACCTACACCTCAAAATTAAACACATTACGCATTAAATTAGGTGATCGCTTTGGAGCAAATATGTGGGCAAATGTAAAAAAGCAGACACTTTTGAAATGGCATGGCAAGATTTGGTCATAAGGTGACCATCCAGCGATCCAAAATAATGCTTTTATTAATTTTTTAGACCTTATAAAAACAAAAACATAAAACTTAAAAATTCTTGCAGATTGCCAAGAATATACAGAAGCACAGAAATTTTAAGAAACCTAATAAGGAATAAGTTTAAATAAATCTGAGGTTGTAACTTTCTAACTTCATGTGCTTACTGAAGTTTGGAATGGAACACAGTCAATCTAGCCTTTAATTTTCTGATTACAAGAGTAATACTTTGAGATCATAAGGCATGCTTATAAAAACACTCATATTAGCCAATGCTTTATAAATGCTACACTATATTGCAATTAAGTCACTTCCCTATTAAAAGCATATATGTTAGTTTAAAGTTATTTTCAGTAGAGAATGATGTGAACTATATATATCTATGTATGTATATACATGTGTGTGTGTATATATATATATATATATATGAATGACTGAAAAAGAAAAAGAATTCCTGAGATGCCCCACTCTAGTTGGGCAATATTTCTGGGGCTCTAACAAATAAAAAGCTATACAAGAGGACACCTTAATACTCCACACTCCCCCTCCCTTACCCTGCCCCAATCAAAGGATTTTCAACCATCTCTTAGGGGGGAAGTAACTTCTGAAACTACAGTTACTAGCCATATATTCCCCAAACCATATATCTTACACATTCCAGCAAGAAATGTAAATGTTTAAATGTCAGTTTTTTCTTAGATGATTAAATGACCCAAACAATGATACCTCTTAAGTGCTTTAGGAACACAACTACCTGCACCAGCCAGGGAAAGCCTCCTTATATTTTACTAATGAGGGAAGGGCCTCGGGAAAATGGACCACAGTCCTTCTCCACAAACTTGCAAACACTTCCAGGGTGGGGTGGGGGGAGGGGGCACTCGCCCCACCCTCGGCAACCACAGCACTTTCATAGGAGAATGTATGTCTAGACGGCCCCTGTTGGCAATAAGAAAATGATATCCCTTTCACTGTTTTCCATCCAAAAACTCCAAAAAGGGAGAAAAGCAGGACTGTGTCTTGGCCTGAAGGAAAAAAGGGACTACTAAATAAAATACTGCTTAACCACTGTAAGTTCTTATAAATAGATTTGTTCCCCCTAAGCCTCAGGCCCTGGTTTATAGATTTCCTCATTTCTCAGTGAAGCCCTTCAATGTCTTGATTCACAATGTAACATTTCTAAGCAAAGTGATACTTAACCATGCAGCATCATTTACAACACTCAAGATATGGAAACGACCCAAGTGCCCGTCAGTGGACCAATGACTAAGGAAGATCTTGGATATATAACTGTGGAATATTACTCAGCCATAAAAAAGTGGAATCTTGCCATTTGGGACAACAGGGGTGGACTTCGAGGGCATTACACAGAGAAAGATAAATACCATTCATTTATATGTGCAACCTTAAAAAAAAAAAACAATACAAGACAAACAAAAAGGGCCAAGCTCACAGACACAGAGAACAGAATGGCAGTTTATGAAGGGGTAGGGAGGAGCATTGGTAAGGACAGTCAGAAAACACAAACTTTCAGTTATAAAATAAGTCAGGGGATTTAATGTGCCACATGGTGACTACAGTTAACAATGCTGTATTGCATCTGTGAAAGTTATGTGAGAAAATCTTAATTAAAAGTTCTTATTATAAGAAAAACCTGTAACTATGTATGAGAACATATGGTAAGTAGACTTACTCCAGGGATCAGTATGCCGTGTATACAAATATCAAATTATTATGTATGTTGTACACCTGAAACTAATACAAAGCTCTATGTCAATGATACCTCAATTAAAAAATTATAAATATTTTAAAAAGGAAATACTTAAGTCCTATACAGCCATTAAAAATGAAGCAGGGTTGCCCCCAGCGGGGTGGCTCTGTTGGTTAGGCCACCGTCCCCATAATGACGATGAGGTCAGGGCACGTACGAGAATCAACCAATACAACTATAAATAAGTAAAACAACAAATTCATGTCTCTCTCTACTCCCCCACCCCAAATCAATAAATAAAAATTTTAGAGAAAGAAATGGAGCAAGACCGACTGGTTCACCCATGACACAGTGAAGGGGGACCACGTCTACAAGGAGTCTCCCTCAGCCTGGAATCCCCTCCTCCCCGCGAGCCCCTGCAGGCTGGCTCCTCACCGAACACCAGATCCAGAGCTCAGAGACGCTAGCATTCAAAGAATGCTTTTCCCCTCCACTACTGCTTTCCAAAGTACTGCGCTAGCTCCGCCCGGACACCGCTCCTGCCCACCGTAGTCGCGCCGTGCCCGAGTGCCCTCCCTTTGGGGCCCTTTGCCCGCACCGCAACCCCTAACCCCGGCCGCCTCCTCCGCACCTACCTCCCCCGCCTCCCCCTCTACGCCGTCCGACCACCCGCTCCTAGGGGCTCCGGAGACGCCCCCCAGCGCCACTCCGCGCCGCAGCCCCTTGGGAAGCCCGGGCCACACACCCCGCCCCCTGCACGCCGCGCTCGCCGCTCCTGGGTCCCTGCCCCTCTCCGCCCCTCTCCTCGGGCGTCTTAGAGCCCTGCGTCCTCGGACCCCTTCGGACAGCCACCCAGGGCCGATAGCGACCCTGCCCCGTCTAGCGGCGCCGTCCGCTCAGGACACTCGGAAGCGCCCCTTCCCCGGCTCTGCGTGTCCCGGTCCCCTGGGCTCCCCGCAGCCGCCCCGCCGCCGCGCCCCCTTTACCACTGGACACGGTGGCGGACGCGAGCAGGAGCGCCAGGACCAGCGGCCGCTCCAAGCCTCCAGGGACCTGGGTGCCCGGCCTGGGCGGCAGCTTTGCTCGCAAAGCCCCACTCATCCTCCTCACAGCGACAGCGGCCATAACGGACTCTGCCCGGAACCTGGGCTGTTGCTAGGCTCTACGTCATGACGTCAGGCATTGCGTCAGGTTTTACGGCCCTTGGCCCTTACGTTCGGGCGTGATGACGTCGCGTCCAGGAGCGGGGCTCCGGGAAGAGAAATACCGAGGAAAGGAGGTGGGAGTTGGGGCCGAGGGGATCCTCGCAGGTCGGCTGCGGTTAAGGATGTGCGGTGCTTGGTGTAAAGAGGGTCCGAGCGAGCCCGTCCCTGTCTCCCGCACTGCGGGACACCTCGCAGTCGACTAAAGTGCTTTCAAATGTCTTTGAGCGGAAGAGCTGACTGTTTAATCCCCCGATCCCTAAAGTCCTCGGGGAAACGAATGTTAACAATGGCGAAGGCCGGGTGGTGGGATTATAAGCAAATGTTTTATTTATTTTTTATCTTTACCCATAGTCTTCAGCAAATATTTAGCACTTCTCCATGTTTCGGCATACAGCAGTGAAGAAGACAAACCCCTACTTGTGTGGAGTTTACTTTCCTGGAAGGGACTCTGTGGTGTAAAATGAACACCACATACAGTAGAAAACGTGTTATGGAGGAAAAAGCCGGGAAGCTGGCTAGGAAACAGAGGTGCAAAGAGCTTCCACGTTTTCTGTAATTTCTATCACTTTTTAAATTTTTTAACTTTAGAAGTCCCCATATATGAAAATTCTAATTTAGAAACGTTCAGGGAGTTCCCCTGATTAAGGCCCCACAGCACAGTGTTTTGGTCTGTATGTTCTGTGAATGTTTCCTTAATAACCATCTGTAGGCTTCAAATAATAAAAGTTCCATTGGTTCAATTTGCAGGAAAATCAGCACGTCACAAAGTAAGACCTTTCCTGCACCGACAGCTTCGCCACTCCGGGCTCCACGAGCCCCTCGGAAGATTGCCGCCATCCCCCCCCCCCCCCCCCAGATGCAGCTGAGCAGCCTCTGAAGAGAGGCCTGTGTTCTCCTGGATTTGGTTTCCCTTACCATTCGTCTGGCCCAGGTGACAGCTCTGAAACACACAAACTCCACGTTGTGAAGAAAACTGAGAAGCCATTCATCTGTTCATTCCCCTCAGCCCACCACAAGCCTAGACGCTGAATGGTGCCCTTATTGCAAAGCTGCCGGGGTAGCTAGGGCCCCAGCGTCCCTCCCGTGAGCACAGAAACCACCACTCAGTTTAACGAATTAGCTTCTAAATTCTAGTTTCTGCTTGTTGGGAGACTCAGATTTAAACAGGCCTTTTTCTGTAATAAACACTCCTCTCCTTTGTCCCCAGATTGTTTCAATTCTCTTTCTGGTGAGCTATGGTGAACTTGGCATTTTACACGATATTCTGACATGCTGCATGGAACAGGCAGGTGTTCGTACTTGGCACCTGACTGGAGGTGCCCAGTACTCATTATGTGCGAAAATCTCTGGACGGATTCAACCAAGTTCACTTTGAAATAGCTGCACATCATCATGAACCTGATGAAGATAGTATGACAGATACTGAGGCCAGCAGGTCTAGGGTGGTCAGTTACACAAAATACTAGAAATAAATCTGATACCTATCTGGAATTGTCACTTCCAGATATCCATAAAAAGTCATTCTGCCTAAAAATGTGTCTTGAATAGAAAAAAAAAGGTTCCTATTTGTTGCAACTGGGTAATGTATATGCAGATACTATTCTACTTTGTGAATGTTTGAAATTAAATCTTCACCTGAGGATATGTTTATTGATTTTAAGAAGGGAGAAACATCTGTGAGAAACATTGATTGTTTCCCATATGCTCAAACCTGGGATCAAACCAACAACGTAGGTACGTACCCTGACCGAGAATCAAACCCACAACCTTTTCATGTACGGGATGCTCCGACCAAGCCACCCAGCCAGGCTTCACCGTGTTATTTTTTAAATCGTAACTATATGGCAGAATTCTAAAACCCCCAGTGATCCATGCCTTCATCTGACCTCCTGCCCTTGAGTGTGGGAGGGGCCTGTAAACACATCACTCCTCTGATTAGGATGCTGTAGGGCACCGGTGACTGAGAGACCCTCCTCAGGGGGCCTGACCTAATCAGGTGAGGCCTTGAAAGGGTCAGGGCAAGATATGGGGGTGTAATGTACAACACGGTGACTATAATTAATGAGGTTGAGTTGTATATTTGATCATTGCTAAGAATAGATCTTAAAAGTTCTTATTAGAAAAAATTGTAACTGTATATGGTGATAGATGTTAACTAGACTTATTGTGATTTTCACATATACATTGAATCATGTTGTATACCTAAAACTAATATAATGTGAGTTACACCTCAATAAAAATAAATAAAATAACCTTTACAGGGGGTGGGGCTATTCCTGAAGATTTGAAGTGTGAGAGGGATCTGACCATAAGTTTTTCTGTCCCTGCTTTGAAGATGGGGGGGGGACCGTGTGGCAAGTGTGCAGGTGACCTCCGTTTGATGAGAGTGGCCCCTTGCTGATGGCCAGCAAGGAAACAGGGACCACTATTCTACAACCAAAAGGAACCAAATTCTGCCACAACCTTGTGCGCCTGGAAGATGACCCCAAGCTCCAGATGAGAACACAGCCTGGCTGACATCCTAATTTCCACATCCTGAGAAACTTAACAGAGAGCCCAGCCACACCAAGCTTGGATTTCTGACCTGTAGACCTGTGAGATGAGTGTTGTTTTCAAGCCACTAAATTTGTGGTAGTTTGTTAGGCAACAATAGAAAACTAAAAATATCACACAGACACATACGCCCAGAGAACAAAGGGTCAAAGAAAAAGGCCGGATGCCCATTTACTTACACTTTTACTAACGAAGACAACAGAAGAAGGATGAGGTTTCAATATTTTATTCAAGTTTTATTTTAAGTGATGTTAATTACAGCATTTGAAAGGGGTGATCTAATTCCACACAATGGAAGACTCTACAATGTACCCATTAAACTGCTAAAAAATAAACTGAGTGGCGAGGATTCAACAGAAGTCTAACTTAGGTTCTGAGTGTTATTACCATGTGATTACAGTCATAGAGACTCTTCCCAGCTCGCAGCTGGAGCTCTTAGAAGCTATTTCATACTCTGGTGCATGGGCAAAAAAAACCACAACAGGAGAGGGAGTACGTCCTGAATGATTGGCTCCATCGCACCCACCTGCTCCACCCCGCAATGGCACAAAAGAAACCACCACCACACCCTGCAGACTACTTTTGGTGTAAAAGAGGTGACGGGCCAGGGTGGAAACAGGTCACGGGACCTGTCTAAGACAGTCCCCTGGGTGAGTTTGCACGCACCGTCGTACAGGGAGCCCCTCTCTCTCTCAGGGCAGGAAATCAAGGTTAATTCTCTGGAAGTCACGAGTTCACTCGTTGAAGCAATACAAATTTACAAAGTGCTTACAAACCATCGGCTCCCACTTGCAGCCGCTTCTAGATGAAAAAGAAACCTGACATCTCGAGAGGGGTTGCCAAGTCCCCCCAAGTCTACAGCTGAAGGACCTTGTGTGGAATCGGGTTTCTTCTGTTCTTCTGAAAGGGTAACGCCTTAAAGCTGAGTCATCTTCACACCTGGAGGTCTAACCTGATACTGAGCAATGCTTGCATCCCAGACAGACAACATTGAAAGGTACACTAAATTCTGAAGGTAGCTATGCTGCAAAATAGTTTAAAATGAAACGATTGTACAGTCTTCACTTATGCTTGAAATTCCAGTCCTAGACCAAGCTTGTGGCCACCTGCGTTGACATTCTTGCCATCCAGCAGTGCTGACAGCGTCAGTTTGATACCTGCGGGGGGGGGGGAATTAGGACGAGGAAAGGGGGAGGTATGAAGAAAAGAGAAGAAAAGTTAAGCACACTGGCAAAACCACGCCAAATCCAAAAACGGCTCCAGCTGTGTGACCAGGGGCAAAACCACGTGGCCCTTCAGGCCCTGACTCACTGCCATCTGACTACTTAATAGGAAGCCTAGAATGAGCTTACACGTCAATCAGCATTACTCCGCCGCCCACCCAAACCCACTCCAGGGACTCCGCATGCCTTTTCCCTTTTATCGTCTCCTGCCACCACACATCTCTCCACCAGAGGTAGTGCGCAGTGAGCTTCTTCAGCAATAGCCCCTTGAAATGAAACCCCAGTCGTAAATGAGACACCAACATCTTACACTCACATTTACAGTGCACACATGCACCCACACACAACTGATATTTTCCCTAGAATCACTTGAATCTGACATCATGTACTCTTAGATTTCCAGGGTTCAAAGGCCCAGCTTATCCAAAGTAACCCCAAGGTGGTATCAGCTCCTTGCAGCTCTAACACACCAGGGACTGTCCTGGCCGACTGCAGGGGAAACCTGCAAACCAGTTTCACCGTGAGGATGACTTACAGGCTAGTTTTAAGAACCTGCTGGACATTAGTTAGCAAGCATTATGCACACTGGGGGAAAGAAAAGAACTAAAAATGTAACAAGTTAGCTTTGATCTTCTCTCCTAATTACTGCTTCTCCTGCTCTCTGAATGTTTTATAATGGCTGCACACCTTTATAAACACTTCGTTATAAAACTTAAAGACACTCATTTACAATGTACTACATAGGCATTTTATAAGCAGTAACGTAAAGCAGCAAACAAGAACCACAATTTTTTTTAAGACAAAGAACTAGCCCTAACTGGTGTGGCTCAGTGGATTGAGGGCTGGCCTGCAAACCAAAGGGTCACTGGTTCAATTCCCAGGCAGGGCACAAGCCTGGGTTGTGGGCCAGGTCCCAGTAGGAGGATGCGCGAGAGGCAGCAAAACATTGATGTATCTCTCCCTCTTTCTCCCTCCCTCCCTCTTTGTCTAAAAACAAATAAGATCTTAAAAGAAAAAAGACAAAGAACTAATTTCACACACAGCCAACACATACCTGGCTTTAGTGTCTGAGTGTATCCGAGCCCGATCAGACTGGAGTTGTTCACTTTAGCCTGGAAAAGGAAAACAGACGGCATGAAAATGCTTAGAACGCCACACTTCCGTCGCTGAAATCAGTCAGACGTCTTAAATAAACCAACTCTGAACTTCAGAACCAAACTGTCTTTTTTCATGACTACTTTGTTTATGGGATTTAGTAAATTCACTATGAAACATACCAAATTTGGGAGACTGGTATCTGAAGGGAAAGTCAACACAAGTTTCAATTAAAACCAAGTTATCATTTACCTTTGATTCCTGAAGGCATGAATGCCCAGGTTCATTTATACTGAGTAGGTCTGTATTCGAGGTATAACGGGTAGGGGACACTTCCATTTATGGGCAGAGAGAGAAAAGGCTCTCTTGGATGGAAGATTTCTTTAAGACTTATTTGTTGGGGAGCAGGGAAAACACAGCAAAAGTGTAGACAGGGTTTTGAGGCTTTTTTTCAAAGGCAGAGAATACTATTAGAATTCTCTCTCGATGGAAAAAAGAAGCCAAAATCACACTGACGTGACAATTCAGCACTGACAAGCCCAAGTTTAACATGGACGTTGGAGCAAGAGAATGACCTAGCCAATCGCTTCCACTTTAGCACTCAGTGAATAAATTCAGTTGGGGAAAGCAGCTGAGTCCAAAATAATTTTGCCCTCATTCCTCTGCCTGAGTTGTAGGGACTGTGCCTCTCCCTGGCCCCATTCTGGCCCAATGAGGAGGCACTGGGAGCAGAGGACGCTCAGGCCACGAGGACACCATGCCCCGGTGAAAGTGGGGCTGCCAAGATGCGTGTTTTCCAGCTCAAATGCTCTTTTCAGACCTGATCGCTCCCACCAGCCAGAGCAGAGCAGGGGAAGGAAGGCCGGCGGTCAGTGCCCTGTCTCGCCGTTCCTTGTTGCCCATAGCATGCAAATAGCAAAACCCCTTTTCCTTCAGTTTTTAAAAAGGGAGCCCAAATGCAGTTTCTCTTTCAGGAGACTTAAAATGGGCTGTCTGTAAGTTACACAAACCAGCCCCAAACCCATCTTGCAACATGAGATTTCCTCATTCCACCCCGAATGGGGTGCAGCCGGCAGTTCCCTGTGACAAGGGACTGAGCTCGACAGAACTTAATGCAAAAACTGTGCAGCAGCCCAAGGGCCGGTGAGCAACGCAACAGGCACTGCAAACTAAGGGGCCAACTGCCAGGCCCCCAGGGCCTGCGTTCTTAATGTGCAGCGCAGAGGCTGGGTAAAAGACTGATAAATGGGGGGGACCGACACTTAGCACCTTAGCATTCCAGGGGGCCCCCTTCCCGGTCTGCAGCAGGAGCAGCAACTGCTTAGAGGCACTTTCCGGGGCCAGGCTGGGTCACGTCCAGGCCTCGGCGCTCACCAAATGTCTGCCCCTGGGCAAGTTACTCAACTTCTCTAAGCTTCCAGTTCCTCATTTGTGGTAACAGAAATGGAATGATTTGAAAAAGAAAAAAAAAAGGCACCTACTTCACATGGGCTGTGTAAGAAATACAGTAATCCACATATAATTGACTCCACACAGCGCCTGGCTCCCACAGAAAGTAGTATTACTCCTAAGAGTTTCCTTATTTCGACCTCTTTTCACAGTGAGAAAATATCTAGCCCAAACATGGAACCCCAGCCATCGGGAATGATTCCACCCCGGGTCAGTGGGGCCCAGGCGACGCCTGACTCTGCGGGTACCCACCGAGAAGCAGGCGTCGGGGTCGATCTGATACTTGGCTGCTATTCCAAAGCGAGTGTTACTGTTTCCTGCTGTCCAGGCGAGATTGACGGCTGTCTCCAACTTCTTGTTCACCTTCTGATAAATGGAGCCACCAAACTCTGTGCCGTCGTTTCTGCAAACAAGCACAGCACAGATGCCCAGCCGCCCAGGAAGGCAGGCAGGAGCAGGGCAGAGCTGCCCAAGACAGAGAGAGGGCAGGGAGGCTGTAAGGGGATGGACCTGATCACAAAACAGGAACAGACACCAGAGCTGGGGGGGTTCAGAGGAAAGGAAGACCGCAAGGCAGCTCCATCAACCACCCAGGCTGCACTGAACTTAAAGCTGGCTTCCAAAACATTCTTTAAAAATAGATGCAGCAACAGGTGACTGGGATTCTGGATTCAGAGTGATTGCTCTCTCCTGCAGCTAATGTTATTACTTTGGTAAATGCTCCTATCGTAAAAATGGTAAGGGAGGGGCAGCAAATGAGATAAGAACACAGCCAGAACCGGAAAGTAAGGCTGGAATGGTGATCCTCAGGTGGCATGGGACAGCCGTTAGTTAGCACCACCAGCTACAGCCACAGCCAAGCCAACCCCTTGGAGAGGAGAGGCCATGACCACAGAGCTTCACCTGCGATTCAAACTGGCCCACCCGTGCACACTGCTGGTCCACGCAGCAATGTCTACAGTCCTGGCAGGGTATGAAAAAGAGCTACTTACTATCTACAAAATGTTTCTGGTCTTTCCAAATGGAGTGAAACCCAGCTGGCCAGACTCCTTCCTCTCTTCCAAACACACCACTTCGACTCCAGCCTCAGGAGTAGTCCCTTCCCCTCCCTGACATGCTCAACACAAACACTGTCACAGTTCTGCCTCATCATTTTGGTGGTTTCCAGCGGAAATGGCACTGGGAACCGTGAAGGCAGAGCCCGTGTGCTTTGGAATCCAGAGCTCAGAACTCACTAACCCAAGAACAAATGCACTGCAAAGTCCGTCTCTTACCCATACAACCTCCATAAAGTAGATGCTCATTAAATACATTCTAGATTCCTACACTCTGCCCTGAAATGCAGCCAGACAGACATTGTACTCCCAGGAACTACAAGTGCCATCTGGCTCACAGGCAACCCTGACTTCTTCGGGAAGTCTGAACAGGCCACACAACAGCCGTTTGCCAAATACAGTAGATGCGAGGCCTGACTGGCGTGGTTCAGTCTGGTGGGGCATTGCCTCACAAAGTGAAAGTTTGCCAGTTCAATTCCTGGTCAGGGCCCAGGCCTGGGTTGTGGGTTCGGTCCCCAGTTGGGGCACGTACGAGAGGCAACGGATCGATGTTTCTCTCCCTCTCTTTCTCCCTACCCTTCCCCTCTCTCTAAAAATAAATAAATAAAATCTTTTGAAAAAGGAAAAAGGAAAAATTTTGAGTGGCTCAAATGGGGATGTTTTCTCGGGCTTAGGTGTGTTTTCTAAAAAGTCAGATTTTTCTACGTACTCTAAAACAACCAACGCAGCCTCCCTGTACTGGGGTCTGAAAACCATAAAGAGAGGGGACTCGTTCAAATTCCTCCCCCTGGAGCACAAAGAGCCTCAGTTAGGCATCTGGGCCCCGCAGGCAACCCGCAGGGCTGCGGGTTAGCTGCGTCAGCGTCAGCGTCAGCGGATCCCATGCCAGGTTCCGGAACAGGCCACGCCCATTTCTTAAGCATCAGGAAGCTCCGGTACAACGGGGAAAACAACAACCAACCTTCGTTCTCCCCCAACCGGCGCCAACTCCCAGCTCCAGACCAAGGAAGCATTGTCCGTCGCAGCCAAGACTCCAAATCAGAAAGCACTTCCAGCCTTGCGGTAGTTCCCCACGACTTTCGTATGTTACCTTTTCTAAACTGACATAACCTTTCTGCCCCCTTCTGGTGTACATTTCTATGAGTTCTAGCGCACATGCAGATTCCAGTGCCTCCCAGCACAACCAGGACGCAGGGCAGCCCCACCCCCCACGCTGCCCCGTGCCACTCCTTTGTAGTCACGACCTGCTCCACCCCCCAAACCACCGGGCTGCCCATCTCTATAGTTTTCCTACGACCTTTTCACATTAAAAGACTCAAAATTTAGACCCTGACCAGTGTGGCTCATGTGTAGGGCATCAGAAGGTCCAATTCCCGGTCAGAGTACGTGCCTGGGTTGCAGGTTCAATACCCAGTCAGGGCACATACTGGAGGCAACCAATTGATGTTTCTCTCTCACATCAATGATTCTCTCTCACATCAGTGATTCTCTCTCACATCAATGATTCTCTCTTTCTCCCTCCCTTTCCCTTGCTCTCAAAATAGATAAATAAAACCTTAAAAACAAAAGATTCAAATTTTACTAGTGATATGTATTTATAATACTATATTAATTATAGAAATTTCCTCCAAAAATGCATTAATAGAAATGTGATTCATTTAGACACTGATACCATTTATTTACTTGTCTTTAAGTTTCAAGAGTCGCTTCCTTAGTGCCCTCTAGTGGACAGAAAGAAGTTTGGTAAAGTTGTACCCCACCTGTGCCACAGGTTAGTTCCTGGGGCCTACCGGGATTTTATGGATGAAATTTTTGTTTCCCTTAATCTAAATCGGCACTCCAACTCTCCAGTTTGATTACAAGAGGCTCCCTCTAACCTAACCTATAACTGTCTCTTCCCTTCACTACACTGTCCAGGAATCAGTAAACTTTTAAGTGCTCCGCCATCCAGCGAGGACACTGCACTACACTGAGAAAGCCGTCTCCTAATTTGTGTCCCGTGCCTGGGTTCCAGCAAGCTGACCCTCATAGGCAACACACAGAGAAAGGGAGAGAGCTGCACCTCCACCCCCCATTTTGTCAAATAAAACCAAAAGGACCTCCAATGACCACATCGCTGCAGAGGGGGGACACTCCTCTGGGCCGACATCGCATGCTCGCTGTCACTGGTCAGTACCCCTGTGTGTACCAGGGACAGCATTTACCGTGCATAGAGCAGAAAGAACCTAAGTCACATCAGTAAACAGCTGGGTGGGTACAGGAAACAGAAGCCCTCCATCTGCTCATCTGATGCCGGCAAACTCACTTCCCAGTGATTCAAACTTGGGCTTAGAAAACAGCCATGAAGAGCAGTGCCCTGCTGTACACACTCACGCCCACACTCACACACTTACACATTAGTGTGGAGCTGGAATTCATCGGTCTTGTAGCCAACCGCAAAGTTGCTCTGGGTCACGCGAGACTTTGCAGTCTCGAAATTCATCTGGTAGCCGGCCAGCCAGCCCTCGTAGCCCAGCACCAGGGCACCGCGGACCGAGGGCCCGGCGATGTCGAAGTCCACGTCGCAGCCCAGGTTGATGTGCTCCCGCTTGTAGCCCGTCTTGATCTTAGCGTTCTTTTTCCTGAAGACAAAGAAACCAGGTTACAGTCAGAAGCTAACTCACCTGGAGACAACCATGCCAAGAAAGGCAAAATTTAAAAAAAAAAGAATTCCAGTTTCAGTAGGGAGGTGGGGGTCCCAGGTCTCCATCAGGCAGCTGCTGAGCCGCAATGGGAAGAGCACAACCAAACCCAGTCTGCAGAAACGCCACAAGACGGAGTGAGAACACAAGCTTGAAAAATAAGCACTAAGTCATTTCCTTTCACTCTCCTCTCCCTGCTCCGTGTAGTAGCCGACACAGGCATTTGTCAGGTAGAGCGCCACCAGGCAATTATGAAACAGACGCCTCTTCACGGTTCTCTCAGACTGTGGGGTAAAGATACATTTGTCTGCCCTGGCTGGTGTGGCTCAGTGGATTGAGCGCCAGCTTGCAAACCAAAGAGTTGCTGGTTCGATTCCCAGTCAGGACACATGCCTGGGTTGCAGGCCAGGTCCCCAGTGGAGGGCCGCATGAGAGACAACCACATATTGATGTTTCTCTTCCTCTCTTCCCCCCCTTCCACTCTCTCCAGAAATATATAAATAAAATAAAATCTTTAAAAAGAAACATACATTCCTCATGGAGGCACTTAAGGAGACAGTCAGTCATCTTCTTAGGCTGTGGCTTACTTACGTAAAAAAGAGGCAAATACTAGATCCTGTCTAAGTAAATACAACAGTGAGACAGTTTTTAATTCCACATTCCTGAGACCCCAGGCCAGGACGACCCCATCTACTGACCCCGGGGGGTTTGTGTGTCTGACCAGATCGGTGCCTGTGACTCAGGACCTGGCATCCCAGCATCCCTCGGGAAGGGATGTTGTGCACACACAGACACATCGCCACCGTGCCTCGCACCACCAGTCAACACTGGAGACACGATCGCACCTATCACACGGTACTCAGACTATCTGCACCCGAGAGTTTCTGTCCCTCGGCTGCAAAGTGGGCGCCTCCCACTCCGTCCTCAGCAGACTGCGCTCTCCGCACAGCCCTGCACGGCCCAGCCGGCGGGTCCTGAATTCCACTCCCTCCTAAAAGAAACCAGCGCTCCTCGGAGGAACGGTAGGTTCCAGGTGGGGGGCAGGAAAGGTGCAAGTCAAGCCTGAGGCACTACCAGAGCTGCAAGGCCTACGCACAAAGCCGGGGCAAAAGGACTGGGCAGCTCACCGGGAGAGCCTCCCGGGGGCTTCAGACATGGGGCCTTGTGAGTCTTTGTAAAAGTAACCCTGGCACCCTGGCTGTACATGTTGTTTACTTCAAAATAATCTGCGGGTGGGAGGGATTCATTGTGAATGTGTAAGTAAAGCATGATTGGCCACAGGTTGATAATTAGTAAAGCTGGTGACAGGAACATAATGAGGGTTAATATACTTTTCTGCATGCTTTTATATGTTTGAAATTTTCCACAATAAAAAACATGAAGGTTAAACGCCCCAGGTCCTCCATGAGACAAGAAGTTCAGAGGTCACAGCTGATGATAAAGCCAAGACCCTTCCCGAGCGACAGTGACACCTGCAACTTTTGTTCCAGTTGCTTCTGCACATTTTCACAAGCTTTGGAAGAAAAGCCCAAGGACCCAACCAAGTAACTCTCAATAAGACAAACTCGAACCTATCAGGGTCGGCCTGCTCTTTGGGGGAAGGAGCCTGGATTTTGGCCAAGCATGCGACTGGCACCAGCTGGGTGGGTGATTGATGAAAAGACAGCTGCTCAGAGCTGACGCTGAGAAAGCGAGGGAGACCCAGAGACGTAACCACCGGCCACGGCGTGACAACTGGCCTGAGTGCCCAGCGCACGGTGTCTCACTGGGTTCTGGCCAAGGACACAAGGTCCCAGCGAAAGGGCAGTGACCCCGGTTTCCCTCCAGGCTTCTGAGCTAAAGGAGCATTCCACTGCTCGCCACTCAGCGGTGGCGCTAATGTGACAAGCGCTTGAGAGAGGCGCCGACCGGTTTGTGGTTAACGAGGCGGCTTTATTATCTATGCTGGGTGCTCAGTGTGGGCGCTGGTCCCTAGAGGGAATCTGCAGCCCCACCCAGATGTGGTCTCCACTCTGCTCCTCAGGAAGCTGGGTGCCTTCCCCGGCTCCACCTCCAGGCCGCGCTGGACAGCCAGCTTTCATTTCCAGTCTCCACCCAGTAGAATGCGTGCACCTTGGTTTCAAAGCGCCATTCTCAGAGAAGAGAAACCACGGCTTTTTGGAGAATTGGCTGGTAGCAGGACTAGGGAAAAGTGAGAAGATGAGCCTGCAACACCCTCTGAAGAAGGCCCCCCCCAAAAAAAAAGATAGGGGCCTGTCAAAAATATACACAATGTCAGCTTGCAGCGCTCCCAACGGCCATGTCTGGGGGCAATATGAGTAAGAAAATAAACATCCATGAACCCATACTGATATATCAAGAAATAAGCGATAAAATAAATAAATGGAAAATAAAGAAAAGCTCATCCTCACAGCAGAATCCCAATTAATAAATGTGGAAGGAATGACGGGAACAGGAAACCATTTGCCCAGCAAAACTGTTGCAGGTAGACACTACCAACAGACACTTCGTGAGTCAAAGCATAAGAAACAGAATATTTACAAAGTCTCAAAGTATCTCCCCGCAAGATAATATGTAAATAATAAGTATCTCCCCACTTACTACTTACAAGGAAGAAAGCAGTGGATGTATAGAGACAGCTGGCAAGCTCCACTTTAATGAAACAGTGGAAGTTTATGTCACAATTAGTGAGGCACATCGCCCTACAAAACTCCTGATGTTATGAAGCACCACAATGGACGCAACACAGCCTCACTCCTATGGCTGGAAAACTGCATAGCATGACCTGCACTGGCTGGCGTGGCTCAGTGAATGGAGCACCAGTCTGCAAAGGGAAGGGTTGCCAGTTCGATTCCCAGTCAGGGCACATGCCTGGGGTGCAGGCCAGGACAGAAGTGGGGGCATGCACACACTAATGTTTCTACCCCTCAGTCTCTCCTTCCCTTCTCCTCTCTCTAAAAATAAATAGAACCTTTTTTTTAAAAAACTGCCTAACCTGAGTTTAGCCATGCGGAAACATCAGACAAATGCAAGTGGAAGAATTCTAGAAAAGAACTGGCCAGCCATCTTTCAATGTGTCAAGGTCACACCCTGACTGGTGTGGCCCAGTTGTTCGGGTGTCATCCCGCCAAGCGAACAGTCACCAGTTTGATCCCCCCTCAGGGCTCATGCCTGGGTTGCAGGTTAGTCCCAGGTCGGAGTGCATACGAGAAGCAACGGACAGATATTCTCTCTCACATAGATACCTCTCTCCCTCTCTTTCACACACTCTTCCCCTCTAAAAATAAATAAAATCTTTTAAAAGTCATGAAAGACAGAGAAAGACTGCTCCAGGTTATAGGAGACAAGGGACATGACAGTGAGTGCGCTGCGGCCCACCCCACCGGATCGTGGACTGGAAAGACCCCAGTGCGACAGCAGGCCGGTCAGCGCGTCAGGGCCCCAGGATGTCCTGGTTCGAGAGCCATGGACGACGTTCACACTCGGAGAAGCTGGGTGAAGGAGGTCCGAAAACTCTACACACCATTTGTGCCACATAGGTAAATACAGAATATTTCAACATAAAAAAAGTTAAATTAAACAAAAGCCTTTCCTCTCGTGTGTATAACTGCAGGACCCGGAAAGTCCTCTGCTACCTCCCAAAGGGAGTGTGGAATCCCTTACCAGTCCCAATGGGTGCCACCCAGGGCAGCGGGCAAAGTCCCAGGCGGCACAGTCAAGCACGTGGGCACATGCGCCAGCCCCAAGTCCTATCCAGAGGTCACCCAGAGCTTCCAGGATAACCTCTCCCATCACGCCAGGGTGCTAGGCAGGAAAGGGACGAGCAGGAAAGCAACACTGCTGCAGAACACGCCAGCAGACGGGAGAACAAGAGCAAACTCAGCTCCCGGCCACAGGCTTCAGATCATCCATAACCAAATTACACAAAGACTCTAACCTGCGGAGGCGGGAACCCTGTCTGCCCAGCCCCTTCTCGTCGCCCCTTGCCCAGTACAGGGTCTGAGTTCAGGGGATTCCCCTTCTAAAGGACACCTGTCAGGCAGGTGGGGGGAGTAAAGGGTAAAGGAAGCCAAATACACGGCAACAGAAGAAAATCTGACTTGCAGCAGGTGGGCACACAATGCCACATACAGGTCCTGTGTCACAGAAACGCACGCGGGAAGCCTGCATAACCTTAACCAATGCTACCCAATAGATTTAATTTAACACACACACACACCCTGGCTGGGCAGTTCCGGTGGTCGGAGCATCACCCTGACACACCAAGGCTGCGTGTGCAGTCCTGGCCAGGACACGTGCAAGAAGCAACCAATGACGCATGAACAGGTAGAACAACACACCCACATGTCTCTCTCTCTCTCTCCAAATCACTAAATTTAAAAAAATTCTTAAAGACACTTGTCAGAAGGGAAAAAAGAAAGAGGAAAATAATATAGAATGGCAAAAAGTGCATTTCATGTTGCCACTGAATTGTACACTTACAGATGGTGCAGAAGGCCGATTTCAGGGGTGCACTTGACCACAGTTGTAGGGAACTAAACTATGAAAGGAAGTCACACCCTTGAGCCTGCCATCGTGTGCAAAACCGCCTTCCGCAGGATTGGGAGACCACTGCCGCACGCAGAAGATGGCCAGAGTGGGCTCTTCTCTTCTAGAGCAATTGCAATCCCTCCTGAAAGCTCCGGGCACACCATCCTGCCTTGCTGGAGGTGCCCGGTAACCATCAAGCCTAACGGGTTTGTGGCTGGGGAGCCTGGGGCAAAAGGTGTGGCCTCCCTCAGGAGCCACTGAGCAGTGAAGCCCACACGTTCCCGGTGTCCCCAGGAAGCTGGGCCCACAGGGCCCTCCACACCTGAAATGTGGGGCTGGCACCGGAGACCAGCTAGCCGCTGCTTCCAAACGGCGCTGACCACCCTACAGCCTCACTCACGTGGAAGGGAGTGTAACTGACCCGAAACGGAGCGGCCCCCACGGCTGAGGCCTGGACAACACGGGCAGACAGCACAGGGAAAACAGACGAGACTCTTACCCAGTGTTCGGTGAGAAGGATGAGTCAAAGGTCAGCTTCAGTCCACGCGCAAGCTGAACAAAAAGAAAGCGGCCAGGAGGTTGAGTCACGGGGCAGGCCAGCGGGGTCAGCGGAAACACCGCCCCCGCGCGGGCGCGCGTACCTGGTCCTCCACGGTGATCTCCGTGCCCAGCGTGTTGTCCGTGTTCCACTTCTCCGTGAACGTCAGCCCGTACTCCGTCCACCTGTACTTGGTTTCCAGGCTGCCCGTCACTTTGGTGGTCTCGGTGTTGGCGGAGCCTGAGCTCGTGAATTCCTGGCAGGGAGGGAGGCAGTCACGGCCCGAACTGCAGCCCTTCGCCTCGCATCACCCGACCCTGCACTTTCCTTCACGCAACAGGTGGCGCCTGAATGCGTGGGGCAAACGCTAATTCTACAGCGCATTCAACTATTTCAGCAGAGGGCGCTAAAGGAATCTGAGAGTTCAAAGAGTCTCGTGGGGAATCCTTCATCAGGAGACAGCCTCCTTCCTCCTCCTCGCTCCCACAGGGGGCGCTGGCCCCCCGCTCCCCCCCACCCCACCCCCGCCAGCCTTGTACGCAGAAAAAATACGAGCTAGAGCTGTCACTGCAGTAATTCAACCCCAAACCTCCTGCCTTCCAATAATCACCACATGCACCATCTCAAAGGGCCTACTAAGATTTTTTAAATAATCACGTGGCATTGAATACAGACCAATTGTGAAACTAAGAAACAAAAGAAACCCTGGCCAGTGTGGCTCGGTTGGTGGGAGCGTCTTCCGGTAAACAGGAAGGTCACAGGTTTGATTCCCAGTCAGGGCACATACCTAGGTTGTGGGTTTGATCCATGTTTCTCTCTTGCATCAATGTTTCCTTCCCTCTCTCTCTCCCTCCCTTCTCCTCTCTCTAAAATTAATAATCATGTGCAGGGGAGGAAAAGGGAGGGGAGGGGAGGGGGGAAACACAAGGAAAAATAAAACTGACTCCTGCCCCGTATACTGGAGAGCATTAAGGGCTGCTGAACTGAGGACCTATTAGTGTGGTTCTCCCTGGGCCACCCACCCCGCAGAAGACAAAATAAATGTGACAACTACCAGCTGCCACAATCATGAAAGTCCCTTCATGGGACTCTGCCACACCAGACAGAGCAGTTCATTGCCAATCTGTAATAAACACCCGTGCTCCGGGAGGGTCAGACAACTTACCAGTCCATTCTCAGATTTTGTTTTCAACTCGAGTTTTATTAAGCCGAATCCTAAAGAAAGAAGGTGATCACTGTCAATGGGTGAACTAAGCGACTCCAGAGCGTCCCCTCTGCCTCCCTTCCGCACTCTCAGATGCCACAGGGCGTGGGGGGCACAGGGCGTGAAGCGGCTCCATGGCGGCCAGACCAGGCACCAGCCCCGCCTGGCCCCCACCTGTGCCACTGAGGGGGTCTGAGGAAAGGGTGCGGGCGGTGGGGGCAGGTGCCTGCAGATGGGCTCCCTGCAGAACTCCCACTCCACTGAGGCGGTATCCACGGAGCCACTGCCACCGCGGAGGGCGAACAGGGATGCTCGTTGACCTGCAGCCCCTCGCCAGCCAGCCCCCCTGGGTGCACGACCACGGCCACTCTCCCAGCCATGGGAAGCTTGTATTTTCCCCCTGATGTGAAAGTTCTGAGACCTGACCGACCTGGGGCGCCCAGCCTATGCTGGGCAAAACCCCAAACGAGCCAGTGGAGCCTGGGAGCTGGAGGCTGCTCCCCGCCCCACTCGGCCACACTCACCGTAGCCCTTGGTGAAGACGTCCCTGGCCGGTTTGCCGAGATCAATGTAGGTGGGCGGCACAGCCATCTTCTGCTGCGACAGAAGAACCACCAGAATGAATGCATCGGTAATTACAGACAGTAGTTTCCCACCCGTAAAAATTATCAGGTACAGCGATCAATAAAGCCCTCAGCACTGAGTCCCGGGCACCTGCCCTCTCGGGCGTGGGCAGAGCGGCCGTGCGGTCCCGGCCTCCTTCAGCGGCCAGAGCCTGAGACGCCGTACGCTTCTGTCGACTGCAGGTCGCCCGCCTTCAGACCACCCCCCCCTGCGCAGAGGCCAGCAGAGGCAGGAGTCAGTAAATAGTTGCTGAATGAACGACTTGTCAGACGCGTTCCCATGAGCCAGCTACTTTACTGAACGGCAGGAGGCTTGCCCATAAAAGATATCGTCTGACAGAACTTTGACTGCTAGCACATTAAGTGCACCGACTAGAGATCAGAGTTTTCCCTGGTGACCTATGTGCCCCGCGGTCTGATTTCGTTAATTCAACAAATATTTACGGTGTACCTCCTATGCGCCAGAATGGACCCAACTTTTTTTTTAAGATTTCATTTATTTACTTTTACAGAAAGGGAACGAGAAGGAGAGAAACATCAGTGTGTGACAGATACCTCAATCGGCTGCCTCTCACAAACCCCCAGCTGGGAACCTGGCCTGCAACCCAGGCATGTGCCCTGACGGGGAATCGAACCAGTGACTTTTCGGTTTGCAGGCTGGTGCTCAATCCACTGAGCCACACCAGCCAGGGCCTGGAATGGACCCAACTTTTCACTAAACTTTTGCATCTTAGGGGAACCCACTTTTACAGTATCATATTCCGCACAGGAACATAGTAAAGGATGACTAGGCAACTCTTCACATGAAAAGTAATGTAATCACACCCCTGCCCCCAAATTTAATTCAAACATTAACGAGCTCCAATGTGACTTTTTCCTTTAAAACCAGCTACTGGAGTACTACTTGGGATTGTTGCATATCACTAAGTCAGTCAACAAGCATTTATTAAGCGCTCGGTACTCAAGGAAGGCGAGCAATTCACACAGTCCTTGCCTCAGAGACCGCACAGCGCCCCTCGGAGGCTCTGCTAAGTCACACAGGCCCACGGGATTCAAAGCCTGAAGCCGGACAGCATCTTCCTCCGCACCTTCGCCATCTCCAGAGTCATTAGCCCGCAACTCAATTAACCAGTGTGGTTCCATCAATCTGCGCGATGCGGCACATCTAAAGGGCCAGACTGGCGCTGCACACGCCACACCGGAGGCCACAGCTACTCACACGAACAAACACCTGCACCGCATGCTCCTGGTGCAGGGAGCCCACGGAGAAGGGGTCCCCGGGACCGCGGGGGACCAACACCACAACCGGAAGCCCCGCTCCTGACCCAGACCAACTTCAGACACCTTGCAGGGGGCCCACTCAACCAATGAGCGCTTTGGAAAAGAAACACCTATAAACTTCCACAAACCCACACGATAAACCGTGGTCCGGGTCCTATCTTACTGTTTTCCAGGTGGAGCTGACTCCGACCCACGTGTGGGGCAGAGCACAGGGGCGGCGCTAAAGCCGCTGGCGCCGCCCTATTTTGTTGTTGCCATTCTCACCTGCAGTCAGTCGGGAAGCATAGGCCGCTCCTCCCACATGAGGGTCAGAGCGCAAAGAACTTGGGGGAAGATCCATTTTTAAGCTGCCCCCCCCCCGGCTCTTTCAAGTCTAGAGACTCCCCCTCCACCCCAAACCAAGCCTAGGGCATGCCCATCCCAAGGGCAGACCAGGAAACCACCCCCCCTATTAAATACCCCCAGCCTAAGGCATATGGCCCAGCATGGCCCCCTCCCAGGAGAAGCAACCAAACAAGCCCGATGGAAGGCTGAGCGAATGCAGCCCCAAGAAAACTGGCAGAACATGTCAGCAAGCCTCTCAGAATGTTCTCCACCCACGCCAGCACCAACAGGTATCTGGACTTCAGCACGGCCTCCTCCCCAGCTGTTCTCAGACTCAGCCCCGGGGTGAGGGGAGAGCATCCAGTGGCGTCACCTCTGAGCCAGCCAAGACCTCCCCGCAACCCAGAGGCCAGGGCCTTCCCAGCGCCCGCCCTGGCTCCGGCCGCTTCACAGATCGAGCAGCTGGCGCATCTGGAGAGGCCGGTCCCCCAGGGAAAAGGCAGATCACCTTACCGTTCCCCAGACGCCCTCCCTCATCACTAATCCCCAACACCGAGCAGGCAAAGCCACCTGCCAAAACGCGCTCCACGCTCAGCAAACACCACCCTGAGTACAGGCCGCCAAGGAGACTGCCGTCCAAGGACAAAGGAGGTGGGGTAGCAGAGGGCTCCCAGGTGAGGCCAGGCTCCCCTCGGGGTTGAGAGCTCCAGGTCAGCCCCAAACCCACCCCTGAGCCAGAGGGAGCACCCACCAAGGGGGCAGGAGGAGACCCCTTCACTAAGCACCCCCCCAACCCTTTGAGGGAAGGCCTGAGGCCGCTCTGCCTCTCTGAGCTCAGCATTTTTTTTTCAGATTTTATTTATCTTTAGAGGGGAAGGGAAGAAGGGAGGGAGAGAAACATCAATGTATGGTTGCCTCTTGTGCATCCCCTGCAGCCCAGGCATGTGCCCTGACTGGGAATTGAACCTCAGTTGTTTGGTTCGTTGGCCCGTGCTCAATCCACTGAGCCACACCAGCCAGGGCTGAGCTCAGCTTTTTACAACTGCAAACATCAGCCAGAAAATGCCCATTGCACACAGTTCTCAGCAGCACTTCAGGAAGAGTTCTACTATAGAAGGAACGATTCCATTCATGTTCTTCAGGCCAGTACTGGAGGGAAAGGAATTCCGCATTCTGCTCTCTCACTGAATTCCCCGCCTGCACCAACTGGGAGGTGGAACCCTAGCCCTGGGCCCTCCCTCTGTCCGCATCAGCTCACCACCTGTCCCTACAGGGTCCACCCCACGTGTCTGCAGAAGCTGGGCCTCCAGAGGTTGAGCATGAGTCAGGACGCACTGGCATGGGCAGAGCCGCCAACCCAAGACAGAGGGAAATCGGACGAATGCAGGGGGGAGGCCGGACCCCAGGTCTGGGCCTTGGGGATGGAGCACAGTCCCTGAGGGAAAGTGAGGGATGGGCAGGGCCAGTGGAGCAGACCTGCCTACGGTCACCAAGGACTCTGAGAAGGACCAGTAAGTAAATCACACCAGGAGACAGGAGTCCCTGGTCCTCTCCACTGCCTGCCAGCCTACCTACCCAACCTTTCCCTGGCTGACCTTGAACAATTATGCAAGCTCCTGTCCGGCTCAGGAGTGAAAATCCAGTCCACACTGGAAGCTCGGAGGGGAGAGATAGTATATCACCGGGCATGGACTGCGTCACACTTATATAACCTCGTCTGGGGGGGCATACCCACCTCAGCTGGGCGGCTGCATGTCAGTGACAGCTGCTCTGCTCCCAGCTCCCCCCTGGCTCCCACAAATGCACACCCACCCCCAAATCACACCTTGAACTCAATGCATCCCAGAGCTTATGGTGCATAAATTTATCCAAAACATGGAAAAAGTTATAGGTGCAAAGATGCCAAGGCCTGGCACATAGTAGTCATTCAACATAAATGTCTGTTTCATGAGTAAATGGCCAATGAACATCCAAGTGTTTTTAGAGTAAGAGGAAAAGGGAAGAAACTAAGTATCTGACAACAGGGACTAAACCAGTGACAATGTAACCAGGAAGCAGGAGCTCCGCCCAGCAGCACCACCAGAGACAGGGGACCCGAGACCCACAACAAGGGCCCCTCCCCCACCCGGGGGAAGGAGACCAAGTGCCCTCAGAGGGAGCACTGCCACTGGCCCCAGAACCACGCCTGGGCTCGTGGGCCGTGAGGAGCCACTTTAGGGGGACTGACATGCCTGAGTTTGAAAAATTCACTCGACCAACAGATCAGCAAAAATGCGAGTGGCAATATTGGCGATCGGGGTGGAAAGTGGTCACTCCAGCCACGCCACATGGGAGAACTGGGTACAGCGCAGCCCTTTTGCAGCCGATTTCTGGCAGTGCCCAAGCGGGCATGCACAAACCCCGAGGGCAATTCTGCAGCTGGGGGCTCACCCACCACAGCCCCGAAGGGGTTCCCGAGGAGGCTCGCAGCTGTGTTATTTTGGACACCAAACCCAGAAGCAGCCTAAATGTCCATCCCCAGGCAAATGAATGAATAAAACGTCCGGCACTCGCAAACGAAGAAGCAGCACACGGTGAGTAAGCCGAAGAGTGAGGTGAATTTAAACACAGTGGCATAGCAAGCTATCTGTGACAGAGGCAAAAAGCAAGTCACGAGAAACCGGCCGTCCCGTGCACCTAGAGGAAAGCCTGCGGATGAGGGGAAAGGGCGGAAGGGCCCGGGCCGATCTGCAAATGGGGCCGCCCAGGGGCTACTGCACCCAGCAAAGGGTGCACAGGGAAGGGGTGCAGTTAAAACAGGATTTTCATCTCTTATCCTACTTCACTATTTGTTTGTATATATTGATTTTTTTTAAGGACAGAAAAATTAAACATCCAAACATTGAGTCCAAACTAATCCATGTTGCCTTTGCCACAAGTCACATCCTAATCGGCTGCCGCAGCAGGAACCAGGAGGTGTCCACACTGGCTCCGAACCACAGTTCAAACCTCACTGAGAGGGCAGGGTTAACAGGAAAGGCCAGTGGAGGGCTCGCTCTGCTCCCAGGAGACCGACCACCTGCAGCTTTGGTCACCCAGCCCGGCGGGCAGGAGCAGGGCAGGGCTCCCGGGGCTTACTCAGCCGAGATGGAGATCGCCTGCGGCACCTGTTCAAAAGCCTCCTTCCCACCCTCTCAGCCTTTCGCTGCCTAACCGGCAGGGCCGCCGACAGGCGCAACTGAGAAGGGCACCCCCACTGCACAGAGCACCCCTCAGAACCCCCACTTGAAGTCTGCATGATCTTTTCTCTGCGGAGGGCCCAGGCAGCAGAGCTGTGGTGGCCTTCACAGAGCCAGCCACCAAGGCCACGCTGACACTGGGAGCAGGGTGGCCATGGTCCCCAAGCTCAGTCAGGAACAGCTGGGAGGAACAGCGTGGACACAGGTAACAACAACCAATGGGGTAAAGACCACATCTGCACGAGCAAGGGTGTCCCAGGAGGCCCTGGCCACAGCAGCCCCCAGCCCATCAAGGTGCCCAGCCACAGGCCAGCGACTGCTGGGGGAGGTGGGGGCCAGCAGCAGGTCCAGCTGGCGCTGGCCTTCCCAAGCCATGTCACATTGGACAAACCGCTTAAACCTTCTATCCCCAGGGTCTCATTTTACTCATCTGTAAAATGGACCTAACAACAGCACCTTTCTACCGGAGTTGCCACAAGGACTAAGCTAACGGACAGAGCACAAGGACTGCCAGGCACTGCGGCCCCTCAACAAGCAGTGGTAGTCACCACACCCCTTATTCCGGGTGGTCTGTTTGCCCCTCCACATGCGATTTCCTCCTCCATCCTGCTCCGTGCCTCCAGACCTGACCGCTGCAGACTGTTGCCAGTGGGCTATGGCTGGGTTTGGCCAACGGCAGCATCAGCACAAGATGGGCGTGAGGCCGGGGCGCAGCACCCCCAGGCTCCCTCCCTGCTGGACCTTGGATGGGCAGTGGCTACTTTCTATTGCCCAAGCCCCAGCTCCCGCCCCAGTTCCAAAGAATCCCTGGGGCCCCACCCTCTACCCACACCTTTGCAAATGACCCATTATGCTTCTTGATTTTTTATTGCCCCGTGTGTGTACCCAGCCCCTGCGAGGTCCTTGACCAACAAGGCAACCCTCACCATCACTGCCCCTAGATTCCCCTGGGAAGGGATGGCTGTGGGAAAGCTCGAGGCTCCGCTGTTTCTCTAACGCACGGATGCCAGGTGGTTCTGCCCAGGGCAGAACCGGGCCAGCCTGTAGTTGGAACACCAGACCAACCAGGGACTGATGCGCATGCACCTTCCCCCTCATTCTGGGGGCCAAGAAAAGCAACTTCCCCAGCAGGCCAGCGCGGCTGTGAGGGCCAATCAGCACCCTCAGGAGCACCCCCCCCCCACGCCGCACTCCACCCCACGCCTCCTCGCCAGGAAGAGGCAGCCCAGGAGAACAGCCCCGGGAGGCTGGCAAAGCCCATGTCCCAGGCTCTGGTAGCAGCAGGCCTGTGTTCCCAGCGCAGCTGCCCTCCCCTCCCCCTCCCACATCAGTCTCCGGCAGGGCGGCCCTGCAGGCGCTGCTTCTATTTTAATACGTGCTGGGAGCTGGGCCGCCACCAGCGCCGCCTTCCACAAGCCTGGAGAGAACGTAGCTGACTTGGGGGCAGGCTGCCCACCCACCCACCAAGAAGAGAAGGCCTGGGCTGGCAGGAAACATGCCAAGGGCTGGCTCCTAGGAGCACCCAGGGCTCCTTCATGACCTCAGGCACCTCATGTTCCCTGGAGCCTTACACCTGGCCCGACAAGCCGGGTTAAAGGGGACAGTGCCGGGGCGGGTGGACTCGGGAGCCCAGCAGCCCTGAGTTCCCATCCCACTCCACCACCCTCCAGACAGGTGCCTGAGGGCAAGTCACAGCCCACCCGCACCTCAGTTTTCCCTCGGCTCTAATATGGGGAAAGGGCACCCAACTCCACACGCTCGCGAGGGCTAGGTCAGATTAATACAAAGCACTTAATACAATGGCAGGTACCTGACAGGTGTGCAACAAGCACAGGTATTTTACTCAGGCTTTCATTTTATATGCTCCTCACCATAATTAGGGCTGCCCTGCAGGCTGCCCAAAGGTCACCCTGAACCACTGGGTCCAGAGTCCTCCCTGACCATAATGAGGCATTGTCCAGCTGAGTGCTGTCCAGCCAGGTCCTGGAAGAATGCCTCCCACCTCGTCCCAGGAGAGCGCACCCCCCTGACAGACACCCAGGGCCAGTGACCTGGCACCGGACAGGAGTGACCCTGCCGAACACTGTCCACAGACGGCCGGCCCACATGCAAGGGTGGGCGTGCTCACTCCCTTCACTGTGAAGGAATGACTTCCCGGAACAGCAAAAGGAAGTCGCCTCTGTCAGCCCCTCCCAAAGGCCCCCTGGAGGGCCCACGGCAGTGTGACAGCCTCAGCACTGGGGACACAGAGCTGGATGGCCCTGGCTGGCTCCCTCACTGCTCTGGGCTCTGGGCTCCTGACCTGGGAAACGGTCCCAGTGCAGCACCCTGGGGTGGAGGGGGAGTGGGGCAGGGAGACCCGTGACCGGGACCCCTACCCCCACCCTGGCCGAGGAGTCACATAGCATCAGTCAAGCCCTTGGGGGAGTGATGGGCAGGCCCTCAGTAACCAAGGAACAGGAAGAGTGTGAGAAACTGAGGAACAGGAAGAGTGACTTGGCTTGAACCGGACCCTGTGACTCACAGCAGAGCTGGGCTGTGCACTCAGTCTGCTCTCCAGGACTCTGCTGGAGCTGTTCTGGTCAAAGGGCCGAGATTCCCCTTCCTCCCCCCACCACCCCAGGGCAGGCAGGAAATCTGAGGCTGGGCTCAGGTCCAGCTGAACCTCTACTGCTCACCTTCCTTCGGTGGCCACCAGAGCAGGCTGGGGGGGTGGCGCCCAAGACCACAGACGTCTGAGCCCCAAGGCGCTGCCTTCAGGCTCAGCTGGCTCTCAGCCACACACATGCCTCCTTGTCGCTACCACCAGATGTCACACTGTGAGAAATGCCATCAAGGGCAAAGTGGACTTGGGTGCCTCAGTAGCATTTTACCGGAAAAGGTTGGGGTGAATGTAGCCCATGACCACCAGCTTGGAGGTCACTATCCACCACTGCCTAGTGTCCAGCGGGACCAGAGAGGCCCACAGGCTACTGCTTACTGTAAGTTCCCCAAGCCCCTATGTTCGTGTCTACAAACAGCCCCCGCCAACAGCCTAGATAAAACTAAGTAATGAACCAAGCGCAGCGCCCCCCCCCCCCCCGCCAGGGTCAAGCTCTTTATTCAGGTCAACAGCAGCAGAAGGCATCGGAGAGGGAAAGAAAGGCACAGGCCAAGGCCTTCAGGAGAATCCCACTCACCCAGCCCTGCAAGCCCAGAAACACCAGTTCCACAAGTTTCCCGCTGGACTTGAGAAGTCCCAGAACGAAGACAACTCGAAGACAAGAAGACAACGCGTTTAAAGTAGCAGCTTTTCAAGTAGGAAACAGTGCTGCCTCACTCAGTGCTCTGGGGCTGCGCGTGCTGTGGCAGCTCTTTGTGTGCACGGCTCTCAGCTGGGCCGGGCTATTTTCTGGGAGGTAGTGAGATGTGTGTGTCCGTCAACAAGGCTCCAGGATCCAGGGACTCTGGCCTGGGCCTGCAGCCACTATGTGGCCACTCAGTGATTCCACAAACGCTTCATGAGCACCTACTACGGGCCACACTCGGGAAGGGTAAACACTATCCTGTCAACGGGGTGAGCCAACTCTTAGATAAAAAACAAGTGTATTCACCCCACAGAGCCTTCCCAAGTACCTACTGTGTGCTGGGTGCCACCATCCCAGGCACTGAAAACAAAGCTAAAAGTGCTGAAGCCTTCAGGTGTGGGGAACCCAATCCAGGGCTGGGGTGGACAGGAGGGACAGCCCTGTGCAGGGCAGCAGGAGAAGGGGCCCACCTCCCAGCCTCCTGGGAGAGAAGGGGGGAGGGGATGGGCCTCAGGGGGAAGACGCCCAGGCTCAGCCCAGGTCTGCACCCACTTCCTGCTCCAGCCTGACCCTGTCTGTCTGTAAACTTAAAGGGTTTTTCACGAATATCCTGAAAAGTACTCAATACCTGGCACACAAATGTTTGATAATGTCTAATGTTTAAGTCCACAAGGGGCTACATTTCTTGGCCGTTTTCCAGAAAACCACGTGGAGCACAGGGGCCTACTGCGGGGAGGCCAGACGGCCCACAGACAGCCTCCAGGGTAAATGTCAGGCTTCTCCGGAGGCCTCCTCCTTGCCAGGCACCGTTCTGAAGGCTTCACGGTCAGCAATTCACATTAAACTTCCCAAAACCCAAGGAAGGAGAGCTGCAATCGCTCCCATTCTGCAGATGGGAGCACTGAGCCGCGGCGTCCTCACCGCTGTGTGACCTTGGACAAGTCCACCAGGGCCACGGGCCTCAAATCCAAAGGGCTCTGAACCAGTTTCATGAATGCCACGTTTGGTTCATGAACGAGGGACGGACACAAGAGTCCTTGCTTGCTCTTGGAGACAGAGAGGCTAAGGACGGAGAGGCCATGTCGCTCTTGCGAGGGCGCGGGTTGGGGGGGGGGCCTCCTTATCCGGTGCCTCACCTCCTGCCCTGGCCCCGCGCCCCTGCGGCCTAAGTCGACTCTGGGCCTCCAGTTCCGCCCTGATGGCTCTGGCACACTCGTCCAGTGCTGGGCGCCAGCTTCTCCAGGCGTGGATCCGACAGGGCGTGAGGGGCTGGGGGCGCCGGACCATGGTGGACCCATGAGCTCACCCTTCGGGGACAGCCTGGCCCGGACCCAGCCGGGGGTCTCTGCCCGGGGAGCGTGGGTGGCAGGCGGGTCCTTCCCGACCTGCACTGGCGGGATCGAGGGCCAGAGGGCGCCGCCGGAGAAGGTCACCCAGACCTGCAGCCGGCAGGGCCTCCACGCCACGGTCCGCGCCCTTCCACCAGCGAGACCCCGCAGGCTCTGGCCCCCGGCGCCTCCGGATGCCTGGCCTCCAGCTCCCCGACCCCGGCCCGCTCGCCACCCGCCCGCGCGGCCTGCTCTGCCCGCCGCTGACCAGGCAGGCCCGCGCCGGCCGCTCCGGCCCCCTCCTAGGCCTTCGCCTGTCCTTCTCCTCCCCTCCCCCCCCAGCTCCCCGGGGCCCGCGCACTGCCGGGAGCAAAGGCAGAGCCCCGGCCTGTCTCCGCTGCGCCTACCTCACAGACGGTGGCAGCGGGATCGGCGGCGGCTACGGCGGGGACTGCAGAGCAGGGAACCAGGGAGCAGCGGGCCGAGGGCGGAGCGGCAGGACGACGGCGGCGCGGACCCGCCCCGACTCTGCGCGCACGGCCGGTGAGCTCCGCCCCGGGGCCCGCCCCGACACCGCCCAGTCCCCTCCTGGTCCCCGTTCAGCTTTGGCACGGTGTGGCGTGCGCCCCGGCACGGGTGGCAGAGCCGAAGCGCACTTGTCTTGTGCGTGCGAGGGGACAAGCGTGCGGGCCGCCCGCGCCAGGCAGTCTGCCGGACATCCCGAGGGGCCGAAGCATGCGGGGCGGCGGGGTATTCGGGTTGGCTCCCCGGTGGCCGGGGGTACGTCTGCGGTAATGCAGGCGGCGGGGTCTGATGCACTTGCTGGACCCCGCGACTGAAGACACCCCCCCCCCGTCCCCGGAGCTGACGTGGCGGGTGGCCCTGGACCGGGGAGACCTAACTTGGGCGGCTGAGGAGACTGTCCCCTGAGTACCACCGGCAAAGCCCACGCGGGGTATGAAATCGGGCACCCAGATCGGCCGGAGGATCCGGGTCCAGGAGGCGCGGGGACGGAGGACTGGCCACCGCCCACTGCTCCTGCGCCCTCGACACCTGCGCTCGGCGTGGCCGACCCGGAGGAGCCGCGTGGCTCACCCAGCCCTGCGTTGGCCCGGGCGAAGCGCAGCGCCCCGGAAACTCCCCTGTGCGCCGAGTCTGCGCTCCAGACCAGCGGTTTTCCTGGCAGCGAAGCGGCGAGCAGCCATTCTTGGACGTCTGATGAGTAGGAAAAGCACAGTGCGTTTTGCAAGAACGTCTCCCTGGTCTCGCCACGCGCGGAGGTGCCGCGGGTTCCGGCCAGCGGGGGGCCGCTCGGGCCCTGCCCTCCCCACGCGGAGCCCGGTTAAACGGCCTGGACTGCCCCGGCTAGGCCAAGGTGGGTGGTCCCAATCACCGCTGACTATCAGTGGCATCCCGCGCGCTCCAAGAGGACCTTTCCAAGCCGACTTCAAGAACTAATGAACTCATGGCTGGATAAAGATTCTGCAAGGCTTGGGGCGTCTACAGCCCGGCAGAGGAGGCTCTGGTCTGCAGAGGAGGGACAAGAGCTCACAACCAGCTGTGGCACAGATTAAAGGAATAGGCAGCTAGGGCATGCAAAGATGCAGTCAGGGCAGGCTGCTGGAAAGAGGTGGCAGCTTAAATAGGACAGTAGCAACTGGTATTCCAGTAGGGGATGGGGCGTTGAAGAAGAAGGTAGCTTGGTGGGGGGTGGGGGGCAGGGGGCAGGCAGGGTTCCCTGTGGGAGCCTCAGGTGTGATTGGAAATGTGAGGAGAAACCCCTAAATCCCCGAGGTCCTCAGGAGTGAAGGGCCCATACTAGAACTCTCCCCAGGCCTGTGGGCTGCTGGGTGGGGGACTCTGGGCTTCCCAACCTGGCCATCCCCACTGGGCGCACAGAGGCCCCCTCCTGGAGAGGATCAGGCAGCGAAAGCTACGGAGTGACCACAAGTTTGGGAGGGCAGGACCTCGAGGAGGCAGGATGGGACCAGGTGGCTCTGAGGGACCATGGAGCTCCAGACACCTCTCCTGAGCTAGGAGCAGGTGTGGCACCCTGGGTCAGTGCACTTGAACCCAAGGTTCCCCTCCAGTACCTCCTGGCCAACTCCCCTTTCAGGACCCCAACATGGGGGGAGAGCCCCTGCCCGCCCTTACTTGGTCCCTTTTGAGGCTCCCCGAGGTGCCACTTCCAGATTAATCTCCTGAGCTCCTTCTGAGTCACTTATTGTCTGCGTGACTCTGGGCCACAGGCCTGGGCTCCAACTTCAGAGGGTGGTTGTGAGTTTAAGATGGGTCACACAAGAAGCAGGCGCTCAGGAAATGGCGAAGAAAGAAGAAATTATTGGGACACGGAAGCCCTCGGGCCACCTGTTGACCTCTCCCCTCCTCAGCCCTGAGCGGGGCGCTGAGCCCAGGCAAGCTCCCAGCAGGCTCGCCGGCCCCACCCCCACGCTGCAACCGCTCCTCCTCCGCAGGCGCCTGGGCTGGGCCAGAGCTCCCAACCGGAGGCCCGCCAGCGGGTTCTCTCTTTAAGTTTGAACTGAGAAAACCAGGTTGGGCCTAACAGTCTTTCTCTGGGGGAAAGGACCCTTCTCCCTCGGTGTGCAGACTCTGATGGAGCTGACTCCATCCTGGACGCTCTTGGGGGTGGCTCGGGTGGCTCAGCCTGACCAATCAGAGCACTGCCCTCCCCTGGCCCTAGAGATGGACCAATGAGACTGGATCGGACTTCCCCGGGCTTTTGAAACAAGGACGTTAAAAATGAACCCAACCCACAAAAGAGAGACAGATACCCGGTCTCGGGGCATCCTCTTCCGCATCTAGCCACGCCTCTGTGCCTTCCAGCTATCCGAGCTGAAAACGTACCTTTTGGCCTATTCCAGTCCTGACTAGGTTTTCTTCCAGATCCTGACTCATGCCGCCCCTTCCTTTGAGCAGAACAATAATATACAACATCCAGAGATGGTAAGGTTTTTCTATTATTTTTAGCGCAGGCATGGCTGAACAGCATAAGAATGTTTCGTTTTAGGGAAGTCCTTTCTTATATCTCACTTGCAGCCACGGGCCTGCTACCCGAGATATTTACTAAGATGGAAATCAGCGAAGCAACACCTTTCCGAGAAGCCGTGTCGAAACACTCTCCACCCTTTTCAGGTCCAGACGTACATCGACATGATTTCTTAATGTCATCTTCGCCTGTAAGTTAATTTTTAAAGAGAAAAATACCCTGCTTGAAATGAGCATCCGTGAACTGCAGTATAAAGCTGAATGGTCATACAACCCAACCTTTTTTACCCGTTTTCCAGCCTACGCTCTCGGTAGGAGGAGTCAAAATTGAGAATCTGCGGTCAAGAATCGCAAACCACCCTGGTCAGGGAGCTCAGCAGTTAGAGCACCACCCGATACACCCAGGTTGGGGGTTCGATCTCCGGCGAGAGGACATAGAAGAATCAACCGATGAATGAATAAATCGGTGGAACAACAAATTGATGTCTCTCTCTCACTCTCAAATCAATAAAATAAAAATAAGAATTCTCAGGCCATACTTTCCACTTCGTTCCCTGACAGTCAGTCCCCATTAGGGGAAGGACCTGGCCAGGCCTCCCGACTCCGAGGAGCCAGTTGATTACTACGACCAGTCGCATGCATTACTACCTACCAGTAGTAATCAGCCGGGAAACGGATAAGCTGATAAAAGAACTTTCTCCTGAATACCTCGAAACATGCAGTGTCTTAGATCTGAAACAGTTCCATGAAATTCCAGCATGAGATCCATGTTTTTAAAATTATAGACACATAAACACAGGCAGAAATATTGGAAAGTAATGCATTAGTGGAAAAGTATTGGTGAAGGTATAGGACCATACATGGTTTTTCTTATCTCTTTCTCTGTGTCCCAAATAATTTTTAAAGATTTTATTTATTTATTTTTAGAGAGAGAAAGAGAGGGAGAGAAACAACCACGTGTGGTTGCCTCTCATGCACCCCCTACTGGGGACCTGGCCTGCACCCCAGGCCTGTGCTCTGACTGGGAATCGAACCAGCGACCCTTTGGTTCACAGGCCAGCACTCAATCCACTGAGCCACACCAGTCAGGGCTAACTATGAAGGTCTTTATAAGAGAGAGTCAGAGTGATGGCAGGGAAGGCAGGAATGAAAGTGAGAGAGAGAGAGATCGGAAGGTGCTACCCCACCGGTTTGACCATGGAGGAGGAGGCTGTGGACCCTGCCAGGCAGGCAGCGTCTGGACGGTGGAGAAGGGCCCTCGCCTCAGAACCTCTGGAAGGCACCAGCCCCGTGTTAGCCCAGGAAGGCCGACTTTGCACTACTGACCTCCAGAACAGTAAATCATAAATGTAGGTCGGCCTAAGCCGCTACGTCCGTGGCAGTTTGTTACAACAGCCATAGGGAGCTAATGCCTCGGGGAGACATGCTGTGGACGCTTTGTCCGAGTGGCGCCCCAGCGCAGGCCGATTACCCAGAACAAACACCATGGACGGACGAGGGGGGGGCGGGCGGCGGCTTGAACAGCACATTTTCTCCTCACAGTCCTGGGGGCAGGAAGGCCGAGACCAGGGTCAGGTTCTTGGCGGGGACCCTCTTCCCGGTTGGCTCTTCACGCAGCAGATGTTGTGCATCCAGGCAGAGACACAGCCTTGGTGCTACGGGCTGGGGCTGTTCCATCCGCCACATAACAGAACAGGTCCCTGCACCCAAGGTGAGCTCTGGCCTCTGCCCTCGGCTTCTGGAACGTGATCTCTAAGCCCCCACAATGTCACATCAGGTGGGAGCATCTTTACTAAGTAAGGGTGAGGGCTGGCCGCACAGGATAACCTAACAATGCTATTTAGGGTGGGGTTTGAGTCACAGCAGCAGCTGGACTTCCGGAGGGACCAGAGGCTGCTGATGTCAGTCACAGGGAAAGATGACCACAGAGCCCAGCACGCCTCTGCACACGGAGGCTGGGGGTCTCCCCGGGCTGGCACTGCTCCAGGGACACTGCCATGCGCGGTGCCGGCGCCCACACTGCCCGTGACTCCACTGGGCGAGGACAGCCTCCTGTCCTCCGACCCTCCTGTCCCCGGCACCCCACCTCTCTTCTCCAGGCTGATCTGAACCCATAACCTTTCCCTGTGATCAACCATAGCCGTGACGACTACGGCCATGCTGAGCTCCTCAAATCCTAATGTAATCAAGGGTGGAGACCCCCAAACTTGCAGTTGGTGTCAGCAGGGAAGCAGCCTGGTGGACCGCACACCCTCTAGTGCGGCGCCGCCCCGAAGCCTCACCCACCCATACACACACACGCAGCCTTGCACAAGGAGGACTGTCTTCTCCTGATTCCCCCCGGCTGGCCGAGGCCCGCTGGCAGACTGGGACGCGGCTGCCCTGGCTGAGGCACCCTGCCCTCTGGGTCTTATTCCCCAAAGGCCCCTTCCAGGAGCTGGAGCGCAGTTGCCTCCTCCTCCCGGCAGGTGTGGGAAGGACTTCCTTTCTGATGTGGGTGGAGAGAGACAGGTGGACAGAAACCAATCAGCAGCCAGGCTGGCTTCAGAGCCCAAGAGTCCCTGCCATTTGGCCCCCCAAACCCCCAACCTGCCCAGGACCTACTTTGATCTTCGAAGGAGGAGAGACTGGGGCAGGAAGAGCTCACCCCCAGGGTCTGGCCCAGCTGCCCTGAAACTTGTGAGGCCCCTCCTTCCCCTGACACTCCCCTGAGTCCCCCCATGTCCCCTAGCCCCCAGGACGGGCCTGTAGAGTCACAGACTGGCAGGGCAGAGCAGCCCGAGGCAGAGAGGCCTCAAATGCCTCCCCGAGCCCAGGAGTTTCAGGTTAAAATCTAAACTTAGCAGCCCTGCAGCCTGGAGTTACAAAACAAGTTCTTCCATGACTCTTATGTAAGATGATTAGTCCCTTTGGCCCTCCCTCCCCCTCCCCAGTCCTCCTCACTCCGGGGTGCAGGGGGGTGGGGGATGTGGCTTCCCCTGAACTGTGCTGAAGGCCCCCCCCCCCACATCAGGGACCCTGACCGCCTCTTCTCTCCCTAAGCCCAAGCCTGAGCCTCACAATGCACACACAGTAGGTCTGCAGGAGGACCGGGCCCAGCTTTGCCTCCCCAGCCTGGTGCTGAAGCAAACCCTGCTCCCCCGCAGGGGGCTGCACCATTTGACCTCTCCCTGACCTTGAACATCAGGCTTCCCCCCAAATAAGAAAATGCACCTTATTCTCCAGGGATCTTGGAACAGGCTGGCCGTTTTCAAAGCCTGCTGGGGCCGTAAATAAGGAGAGCTGCCCAGCTCTTCAGAGACACAGGGGGCCAACGGACGTAGAAATGAGAAAGGACAGACGATGTTCCTCAGAACGGGGTGCACCCGCGAACGGGGTGCACGCGCTGGGGGCTGGAGGGCTGTGCGGGGGTGGGCCTTGCCATTCCAGGTTCCCCATTCACATTTCTGGGGTGGCGTCAGCGCCTGCGATTTTCACGAGCAGCCAGCTCAGCTGGGAAGAATGCTGTGACCTTTCAGAACCTCGCAGAAGAAACTCAGGGTGTGGCTGCTCCGAACACCAGCTCCCCGGGGCGGGGTGGGGAGTAGGGAACCCATTCAGGACATTTCTGTTCACACCCCTCTGCTCTCCTCGGAGACCCAGCATCTGTGAGCTGTGACGACCGAGGCTCTACAGGAAGGCGTGTCCACTTGCCCTCCATCCGCTCCCTCCTACTGAGAGACCGTCCACTTGCCCTGCACTCGCTGCAGGTCTCTGCTGTCCAGTCACTGCGCCTAGAAGAGAGGATGTAGCCCTGGCTGGTGTGGCCCAGCTGGTTGGAGGATCGTCCCGTGGACCCAATGGTTGTGGGATCAGTTCCTGGTTGGGGCACATGCCTAGGTTGCCAGTTCAATCCCAGGTCCGGGCGCACGCGGAAGGCAACAGATCGATGTTTCGCCACCCGCCACGCCCCCCACCACATCCCTCCTGACTCTCCCTCTGGAATCTTGGGCACGTCCTCAGGTGAGGGTTAGAAAGCGAAGCAGAAGTGGACGCGGGGCTGTAACGCAGCAGAGGGTGGAAATGGGCACCGGAGGGTAGACTTCGCTCAAATCACTGAGCAAATGAGCGTGTAATGAAGACCTTTGACAGATGTTACGGAAATGACTTCCACAGAAACATTCATTCATTCAACCCCTACGTACTGACCTCCTATCACGGGCCGGACACTCTCCTAGGTGTTGGGGACTCGGCAGTGGACTAAAGAGACGGCCCCTTCCCTCTTAGCGCTCACCGTATCCTGGGCAAGACTGACGGTTAACAGTGAACGTGGACGACGGTGCCAAGTGCTGGAGAGCGTCCTGAAGACAATGAGGGCAGGCGGAGGTGGAGAGGAACAGGATGGTCAGGGGATGCGTCTCCAAGGAGGTGACTTTTCAGCGGAAACAAATGATATAAATGAAGTGAATGAGTGGATTTTTTAAATATATTTTTTATTTGATTGATTATGCCATTACATTTGTTCTATTCCCCCCTCCATTCCCCTTCACCCTGCACACCCCTCCCCCACCATTCCCCCTTTAGTTCATGAACATGTGTCTCAAGTTCTTTAGATTCTGTATTTCCCATAGTATTCTTACCCTCCCCCTATCTATTTTCTATCTACTGTCTGTGCTACTTATTTTCTGTACCTTCTCCCCCCTTCTCCTCCTCCCACTCCCCTGTTGCTAACCCTCCACATGATCTTCATTTCTATGGTTCACTCCTGCTCTAGCTGTCCTTTTAGTTTGCTTTTGTTTTAGGTGTGGTTGTTAATAACTGTGAGTTTGCTTTCCTTTCACTGTTCATCTTTTTTATCTTCTTTTTCTTATGTAAGTTCCTTTAACATTTCATATAATAAGGGCTTGGTGATGATGAACTCCTTGAATCTGATCTTATCTGAGAAGCACTTTATCTGTCCTTCCATTCTAAATGAAAGCTTTGCTGGATAGAGCAATCTTGGATGTAGGTCATTGGTTTTCATGATTTGGAATACCTCTTTCCAGCCCCTTCTTGCCTGTAAGGTCTCTTTTGAGAAATCCACTGACAGTCTGATGGGAACTCCTTTGTGGGTGACTGTCCCCTTATCTCGTGCTGCTTCTAGGATTCTCTCCTTCATTTTAATCTTGGCTAATATAATGATGATGTGCCTTATTGTGTTCCTTCTTGGATCCAACTTCTTTGGGACTCTCTGAGCTTCCTGGATTTCCTGGAAGTCTATTTCCTTTGCCAGATTGGGGAAGTTCTCTTTTATTATTTATTCAAATAAGGCACTCGTGACTGTTCCTCTTCCCCTTCTGGTACCCCTATAATTCGGATGTTGGAACATTTAAAGATGTCCTGAAGGTTCCTAACTCTTTCCTCATTTTTTTGAATTCTTGTTTCTTTATCCTTTTCTGTTTGGTCATTTTTTCCTTCCTTCTGGTCTGCTCCCTTGATTTGAGTCCCAGTTTCCTCCATTACTATTGGTTTCCTGTGCATTACCATTCATTTCAATTAGTTTAGCCTTCATATGTTTCTCTAATTTGTGACTAAAATCAACCAGTTCTGTGAGCCTTCTGATCATCAGTGTTTTGAACTGTGCATCTGAAAGTTTGGCTATTTCTTCATTGCTTAGATTTATTGGCTCTGGGGCTCTGAGTTGATCTTGAGCCATGTTTTGATCTGTTTGTCCCTGTTACGTATGCGGAGCGGAGCCTTAGTCGTTCACCAGGGCGGGGCCACCCAGGTCGCTGGTTTGTGACACTGTATGTGAGGGCGGGGTCAGAGAGAGAGCAATGGCGGTCCTCTCTGCTCACCCAGTCTGCCTCATCGCTGGCCCCTGCCTGTTAATCTGAATGCAAATGTGCGAGCCCACCGCCCCGTGCCACTGGGGTCTGTGCGATCTGTCTCAATGCTCGCCTCTTCACTGGTTTATCTGCACTCAAATGTGCAACTCACTGCAGACATCCAGCCACACCTTTTCCCTGGGTCCGTCCTTAGCTAGCCCACACCTGGGATCCGTGCCCTCAGCTGCCTGTGCACCGCCTGGGTCGGGGGATCATTTTTGCCTGACCCGCTCCACTGCTGGCTTCGCCCCTCTCACCGGTTTAGCTGAGCGGTTCGTTATTTTCGGACTCCATATTGTTCGATTTTCTGTGTGGTTTGGTTGCGTTTATTGTTGTTAAAACTTTATTATTTTTAGATTTGGTTGTGCAAGGACGCAAAGTGTTTCCACCTACACCTTCATCTTGGTGGAAGTCTTGAGTGGATTTTTTTAAGACTTTTTTTTAAGAGAGAGGAAGGCAATGAGAGATAAATACATTGATTTGGGTCCTGAGCAGGACAAAACCCACATCCTAGGTATGTGCCCTGGCTAGGAATCAAACTGGCGACCTTTCAATGCAAAGGACAACACTCCAACCGACGGAGCCACACCAGCCAGGGCTGTGAGTGGATGTTTAGTGGAAGGCCTGACCTGAGGGAGGTGGGCATGTGGGTTGCCGGGGGTGGGGGGGGCAGCGTCTCCCAAGTGCCCCTTGCACCAGAGGTACTGACTCCCCTCCTGTCAGAACTGGGCTGGCCTGGGACTGGCTCTGACAGACAGAAGGACAGAACGTAGTGGGGGGGACCCTGGGGCGGGCTGCCTCCCCGCCCTCCCCCGACCCCAGCTGAGGTACTGCATCTGTGAGTGTAGCCGTCTAGGACATCCCAGCCCTGACCAGGCTGCCCGCTAAATGTGGCCACAAGTGCAAGCCCCAGACCCCACAGGGGAGAGAAGAACCACGTGGCAAGCAGCTGTACTGGCCCCAGCCTGGGAGGTGGTGGCCTGGACAGTGGTGAGGACGGGGAGAGGGGCCGGGAGGACTGAGTGAGGGATACAGCCCATGGGACTCGATAGTGGGGGTGGGGTTCCTGTCTGTGTAACTAGGGCTGGCACCGTCCCTCCTGAGCTGGGAGCACTGAGGAAGGAAAGGTGTCAGGAAAGACCGTGACTTTGGGTTTGGCCGCTGGACCTTCTGCCTCTGGTCCCTAAGCCCAGCCTGAGGGAGGGGTCACTTCTGGAAGCACCAGCAGTCGGGCCAAGGGGAGAGGCAGAGGAGCCAGAACCTGGGCGTCCCTGCAGCTCTCAGGGCCCCTGTCCTGGCGCCGAGCCTGACACCAGAGGGGTCTGAAGAAGAGGGAACGTGGTGTCCCCTCAGGAAAAGGGAAGAAGGGAGATAAACGAAGTTGGCTTTTTTTAAAACAAGTATGTCATTAAACATTTGACCAAAAGGAGGAGAAAATGTCCCATTCCCACGAACTCTCCTAGTTTCTGCACACACTGGCTGGCCTCACCTGGGGCTTCCCTGGCCCGGTTTTAGGGAGACAGCCTCACCTCCAGCCCACCTGCAGCGCACGGGCCAAGCAAGTCGCTTCCCTGTGGCCGTGGGTTGGTGGGACCATGGGTGCGCTCCCACCTTTTCACCAACAGGTGGCAGCACGCCGCGCCCATCGCCCTGGGGCTCTAGTAAGTTCTCCAGCGCGCATTTCCAGAGCGTGAGGCAGGCCTTGCTCTGGTCGTTTACACTCAGCTCGTGTTCCCGCAGAGATCTCAGGCCGCTAAGGTGCTGGACTGGTTATCTGATCCACCTCCAAGAGCAACACCCGCGGGACACTTGGCAACATCTGGAGATGTTTTTAATTGTCACAACAGAGAAGGATATGCTTCTGGCAAGTACTGGATAGAGGCCAGGGACGCTGCCGCACATCTGGCACAGGACCTCCCCCACGACCGAGAGTGATCCAGCCCCACAGGCCGACCGTGCCGAGGCTGAGAAACACCGATTCCGTCCGACTCTGTGAGGTCCGAGGTGTCCTCGGGTCGGGGGCCACGGGACTGCCTCCCCTCCCCCAGCAGGCATGGGTGGCTGCTACTGTCCGGTCCACCTGCGGCGCGCCCTCCTCGCCCCGCGGACCCCACCTCGTGAGGGCTCAGCGCGCAGTTCCTGAGCAGCGGGCGTGTCCGAGGCACTGTGCTTGCCCTGGAGAGACCCATGGGGACAAACGCTGACACGATCCCTCCTTTCTTCACAGAGCCCACAGGCAACAGGGAGAGGCAACCTATTAGCCTACGCGACAAACATTATGTGTGCACGAACCAGGCCTTATAATACCGAATAACACCGAGGGAGCCCACTTTAACCAAGAACACTGGGAAGCCCTGGCCAGGTAGCTCAGTTGGTTAGAGTGTTGTCCTGATATGCCAGGATTGTGTGTTCGATCCCCAGTCAGGGCACATACAAGAAGCGACCAATGAATGCATAAATAAATGGAACATCAGATTTATGTTTCTCTCTCTCTCTCTCAAATTAATCAATAAAAAATAACGATAACTAAAACATTGAATTAAAAACAGAAATCTAACAGAGCTCCCGAAATCACACTCAGCTCACCATTTTCCCAGCCCGGAGCCGCGCTGCCCTGTCCCCTGCTGTGAGCGCCCACTGAGGCAGGTGCAGAGGGACCCTGAGGGCCAGGCCACTGGGCAGCGGGCAAACCTGGCTGCCTCTCAGGGGTCATCAGGGAGCCCTGATAACATCCGATTTCTGGGGCCCGGTCAGGATCTCATGCAGGCGAGTGTGGGGGGTTGAGATATACCCACTAATTCCTTCCCAGTCCCCCCTTCGAAAGGCAAACCCCAGGCCCCTCTCTGGGACCCTGCACCACAGGATTTCGTGACTTGCGTCTAATGGAAACAGGCAGCAGAGGCGGAGCCAGGTGACCCCAGGCAGGTCGGGAAGCAGGGAGCCCTGCCCTGCTCAGGCTGGCAGGCCAGTCGCGAGGTGCTCCCGCAGGCCTGGAAGGGGCCTCGACGGGGGGGACTGAGTGCCCCTGCCCAGGACTGTTCTGTTCCCTTTGCCTGGGACAGTCCCCGTTCTCACAGTGGGAGTCCACGTGCCAGGAAACCTCTCGGTCCTGGGCCAACGGAGACACACGGCCACCCTCACAGGCAGCCCCAAGTTTCTGGCCGTGGAAAGGAGCCCCCGGCCGGCCAGCCAAGCCTTCAGCACCCCCAGCCCTGGGCACATCTCACCGTAACCTCGCAGAGGCTCTGAGCCCAATGACATGCTGGTCACCCCTGAACGCCTGACCTACAGAGCAGGTGGGAGATGGTGAGGACTGGTCGGTTTGAAGCCACCGCACTTGGGGGTGAGTGATCGTGCAGCGACGGGTAAGCAATGTACTCAAAAGCCTGAGTGTCGCCTCCCCGCCCCCTCCCCCCGGCCCGGGGCGACTCATCCCCTAAAGCAGCGCTTTCCAGTGGGACCTTCTGCGATGAGGGTGCGGCCGCATGGCTGTGCCGCCCAGTGTGACGGTCCCCAGCCAAGTGTGGCCACTGAGCATCAGAAATATGGCTGGTGTTACAGAGGAGCTGAATTTAGTTGATTTAATTCAATGAATTAAACTTCAAATTTAAGTAGCACACGTGTGTGATTCCATTCACATAGCATCTCAAAAGGATAAAATTATCGGGGTGGAAAAGAGTTTGGGGGTTACTAGGGGTCGGGGTGGTGGGGGAAGAGGGGTGGGCGGGGCGACAACACGGCCGCGTGGAGGTCTTCGGGGGACGGAACGGTCCCACATCCTGCTCACGTGGCAGTCACACGCATGCGCACACGTAAGAAAACGGCACGGCGCTTCCAGGACCTGCTGCTGCACTGTGGCAACGTGGATGTGTGTCATCTGCGGGGACACTAGGTAAAAGGTCCCTGCAACCTCTGTAATATTTTTAAAGTATGCTTATTGGTTTGAGAGAGAGACAGAGAAACATTGATTGGTTGCCTCCCATACATGCCCCGCCCGGGGACTGAACGTACAACCTAGGCTTGTGCCCTGACTGGGAATCGAACCACCAACCTTGTGTCGTATGGGGCAGTGTTCCAACCAGCTGAGCCACATGGGCAAGGGCTGTGGACTACTTTTGTAACTTCCTGTAAATCTATCGTCATATCAGATTAAAAGTTGACTCAGTAGGAAATAAGCACAAAGCACCAAAGAGCACATGGGGCATGAGGAATGTGCAGCCCCCCCCACCCCGCCCCCGCTACTTACTAATCCTGGATCAGCCCCCGGGCAGAGCTCCGAGGGACCGGGCACCACCAGCCCACCCAGGGCTCATAACAGGGCGGCTCGGACAAGCGGCTTCCGGGGCAGAACAGTTTCACCCGCGGTTCTGCGTCTGTGGTAGAATCGTGAAGCAGGCCCAGATTGGCAGGAACAAATCCTCTTCCCTAAGGACCCCAGCAGGAAAAGAGCTCCAGCCACCACTCCCGTTACTGTCACTTGTCACTTGTCATTGTGGGACAGACTGCGAGGACCTCACACTCACCCTGAGGCAGCCCCCGGAGGACCCCCTTGTGTGGGGATGGAGGCAGCTTTGGAAGCGGCTGCCACGCGCTGGCCAGTCCAGCTGCCGGAGACAGAAGCACACCCAGGCACAGGATTCGGGGCACTGAGGCATCTTAAAGGCCTCCTGGTTTTACCCTCGCCTCCTAGCTGGAAAAATAAAGAGCAGAATAAATCTTTAGGGATTTAATCAATTTGGTTTTTAAAAGCATGCATTGCCTGTGCTAACTAAATAAGTCACCACCACCCCCCACCACCAAGACGTCCAGGTCCGAATCCTTGGACTCTTGAATGTGGCCTCACGTGGCCAAAAGGACTTTACGGATTAAATTAAAGATCTTGAGATTATCCAGATGGGTCCTTAATGCAATGTCATTGTGATTACAACACTTGTAATCACAAGTGTCGTTTTTTTATTTTTTTAAAAGATTTTATTTATTTATTTTTAGAGAGAGGAGAAGGGAGGGAGAAAGAGAGGGAGAGAAACCTCCATGTGTGGTTGCTTCTTGCACACCCCGCCCCGGGGACCCAGGCCACAACCCAGGCACATGCCTGGACCAGGAATCAAACCAGCGACCCTTTGGTTCGCATGCCCCCGCTCAACCCACTGAGCTACACCAGCCAGGGCACAAGGGTTCTTACAGATAGGGAGGCAGAGGGCAACTCTGTACAGAAAAAGGAGATGTGACAGCCGAAGGGAAAGGGGACGTTGCTGGCTCTGACTGTGAAGGACCAGCTCGAGCCAAAGAATGTACGTCTAGATGCTGGCAAAGGCCAGGAGACAGAATTTCCCCCAGAGCCCTGGGGTGGGGGGGGAGGGCACAGTCCCACAGGGCCGTCCAGACGTCTGGCCTGAGGAATGTAAGACATAAACCTGTGCTGTTTTAAGCCTTTTAAGTCTTTGTGGTCATTTGTTACTGCAGTGTGAGTAAGTCAAAACATTACCTGACAAAACTGAACCTGCACTTTGGACCCGGCATCCCACTTGTAGGAATTTACTCTGAGGATCTACCTCCAACAATACCAGATACGCACACACAAAGTCATTCATTGCAGAACTGACTCTTGCAGTTCTGCAATTGCAGGACGTCCTTGCAGAACACCAGACGTCCTCGATGTCCTCGTGCAGGAGAGTGCTTGAACACACTATGGCATGACCATGTAATGAGCAGCATGCAGCTGTGTGTAAAATTGAGGGGACCACCCTAATCACTGTAGCTCAGTTGGTTCAGTGTCCTCCCACAGAGCAAAAGGTCGCCGGTTCGATTCCCAGTCAGGGCACATGCCTGGGTTGCAGACACAGTTCCCAGCTGGGCTGCGTATGAGAGGCAACCAATCAATATTTCTCTCTCACATTGATGTTTCTCTCCATCTCTTTTCCCCTCCCTTCCTCTATCTCTAAAAGGAAATACATAAAATATTTTTTAAAATGTAAAATGAGGAAACTGATACAAATAGATTCCCAAGAGATATTAAGATATGTTATATAAAAATGCAGAAGATTGTCTACTTTTCATGTAAAAAGAAGGAAATTTAAGAAAATACACATGTGGGCCCTGGCTGGTGTGGCTCGGTGGATTGAGCACCAGCCTGCAAACCAAAGGGTCACTGGTTCAATTCCCAGTCAGGGCACATGCCTGGGTTGTGGGCCAGGTCCCCAGTAGGGGGCACATGAGAGGAAACCACACAATGCTGTTTTCTCCCTTTCTCCCTCCCCCTCAATCTCAAAATAACTAAATAAAATCTTGAGGGAGGGAAAAAAGAAAATACACATGTATCCGCTCATTGTGCAAAAAGAAATTGCAGAAGGAGGAGCTATCCATCAACAAGCCGGGTTATCTACCAGGGATGTGGGAACAGGACAGTAAGGAGCGGGAGGGGGAGCAGGTGGGAGTAATGATGGGGGTCTCTTCTCTGAGTGGATCTTTTTGTGTAGTTCTGAGTCTTAAAACCATGGTAATATTTTACATATTCAAAAATTTAAATTAAACTCAGCTCAGATGTGAGGGAGCTCCAAATGCAATAAAAATTATGTAAGTGAATTTAACTGTATTAAAAACAAATAAAAGAGCTAGCCGCACCAAAGAAGTGGGGGAGAAAAGAACTAATTCAAGTAACTTTGAAAAACATTATTTTGATACACATGGTAAGACTAAGGAAAAACAAAAAACTCTAAGCATACATTTTAGTGAGTAAATCTGTTCTACAGAGGAGGCTGGGTTAGCAATTTGAAAACTACTCTATGTGTGGAGTGGATGAAATAGTGTCCCCAAAAAAGATCCGTCCACGTCCTAGCCCCCAGTCCCTACAAATGTGACCTTGTTTGGAGACAGGGTCTTTGCAGGTGCAATGAACTAAAGCTCTTGAGATGAGAGTGGGCCCTAAATCCAGTGACCGGTGTCCTCACAAGAGAAAGGTGAGGTCTGGCGCACAGGGATCCAGGGGGAGGAAGGGACAGTGGGTGGAGTCACGCAGGTTCCAGCTGCGGACCCACCACCGAGGGTTGCCCGGCAGCCACTAGGGGTCGGGCGAGAGGCGGGAAATAGATTCTGTGTGACCAGCCCCGCTGACGCCTCGATTTTGAAGTACTGGTCTCTGGAACTCTGAAAACATTAAATGCCCTTGTTTTAGCCACCTGGTTTGTGGTAACTTGTTACAGTAACCTTAAGAAATAATACAATGTATACATTGGGACTGCTGAGCAAGTAAGTAAATGTTTGTGGATAATGAGGGTCAGATTTCGTTACTTTTGAAGAAAGAAGTTACAAGTAAGTAAAAGGGGAAAGTTAAAATAAACATTGTAGCATTGAATTGGGACCAGAGGTATCAGTATACTAGTAAATTTAAGATTTTTTTAAGAGAGCGGAAGGATAGCCATCTATAGCCACATGTATTTCCCAGCTCTGTCCGCTAGAGGGCACAGAAGCAGTGAGGCTGCAGTAACAATGGAGCCGGTCTAGTATCCAGACCTTGATTTCTTAAGCACCATGCTCCAATAGAAAGAACCAGGGCGCCTGGGAGAAAGGGCAGGCCCTGGAGCTGAGGCAGGGAAAGTACAGGTGAGCCTGGTTCCAGATTTAGGATGGAGGGGAATGAAGGGGGGCGGGGGGAATGGGACAACTGTAATGGCATAATCAATAAAATATATTTAAAAAAAAAGAAATCACAGATTTTTCTGGAAGGTCAGTAGGAAGATAGGTGCCCACAGAAGCCAACCTGCGGGAGCTCTCAGTTGCCAAACATGGGACAATTTGAGCAGCAAAATAAATTATGAGCCATGGCTGGTGTGGCTCAGTGGATTGAATGCTGGCCTATGAACCAGAGGGTTGCTGGTTCGATCCCAGCCAGGGTACATGTCTGGGTTGCGGGCCAGGTCCCCAATAGGGGGTGTGAGAGAAACAACCACACATTGGCATTTCTCTCCCTCCCTTTCTCCTCCCTTCCCCTCTCTAAAAATAAATAAATAAAATCTTTTAAAAATCATGATATTAATAGGTTATAACTCAGAATAAAATAATGTCCATGCATCTAAGCTGATATAAATAACCTATTGAATAACTAAAGGGGGAGAAGGGACAAGTCTTCCTTTCAGTAGAATCCCAGTGAGCAAATGCATAGCTAGAAACACACCCTTTGCCAAGTGCACAGTGACCATCACAGGGCAAGAATCATCGACGGCTGCTAATAGTGAGCCAGAATGCAACGAGAAGCAGAATATCTGCACAGCCTCGGTGTATTTCCTCCCAGGATGGTTTTTGTTACAAAGAGAAAAAAAATGTAACTCCCCAATAGAGAAAGCTGGCAGACGGCACCTTAACCCAGTGGCCAAAGTGAACGTCCCTGTAATGAGACTTATAAACACACGTGCCTCCTGATGTCCCAGCCCGAGAAAAGGTCAGCATCGCCTCGGTGGTATTCCTGCCCGAGTGCATAACCTCAGTCTAACCGAGAAAAAATATCAAACACACACGAAGCGTCGGCCATTGACAAAATATCTGGCCAAGACTATTCGCGAGTGTCAAGGTCATGGAAGACTGGCGAATGGTCCCAGATGGGAAGGAACTACAGAGACGGGACAACCCAGTGCAAAGGATGGAGTCCCTGGATGGGAGCTTCGACCAGAAAAAAGGGCATTGGCGGGTCTGTTGAAGTCCTGTTAAGATCTGTAGATTAGTCATTTGTATTGTGTCTGTGTTAACTCCTTTTTGCATCTTTTTACTATGGTTATCAGTGACAGTGAGATTCGACTAAGCAGAGTGAAAGTGTAGTTGGACTCTTGGTAGTAATTTTTACAATTAAAATTACTTCAAAGTAAAGGAGTTTTTTAAACGAATACGTATCTGCGTGCCAGGGACTGTACCAGAGAATGAAGACGTCGTAGCCAGTGCTGGACATGCCTCTACCTTCAAAGCGTTACCGTGGGTGGGGCCCACCAACAGTAAAGCAAGAAGACAAATGCTTCAGGGATACATCTGAAATAGCAAAAAGTGCACTAGAGAACACAAAACAGAAAAAAGAATTAGCCCTGGCTGGTGTAGCTCAGTGGATTGAGCACTGGCCTGCAAACCAGAGGGATGAGGGTTCAATTCCCAGTCGGGGCACACATGCCTGGGTTGCAGGTCAGGTCAGGTACCCAGTGGGGGGCATGCAGAAAGCAGCTACACACTGATGTTTCTCTCCCTCTCTTTCTCCCTTCTCCTCTAATAAAATCTTTATTAAAAAAAAAAGAAAGAAAAAAGAATTAGGCAAGGGTCCTAGTTCAGGTAGGCAGGTCAGGAAAGGCCTCTCAAGGAACTCAGAGAGTGAATCATGTAAACGTCTGGGGTAAGAGTAGTCCAGGTAGAGCAAACAGCAAGTGCAAAGGCCCTGTGGTGGGAACAAAGTTTGCCGTGTTTGAGAAGCAGCAAAAAGCCCAGTGTGGCTGGAAAGAAAGCCGGTGGGGACAGGGTGGTGAGAGAGGAAAACAAGAGGAAGGCAGGGGTGGAGACCGCGGGGCTTTACCCGCCATGGTCAGGACCGGAGGCTTGTCCCAGCGGTGGTGAGGACCCCTCCCGCCCTCCCTGTCACCCCGCGTACACGCACACAGTGTGAATGTGTGTGGGACAGCGTTCAGGCAGATGCTGGGAGTTCAAAATAACTGCAGCGCTGTTTTGCAAACATGAAAAGATTTTTGAAAAGATGACTCAATTCTCCCCAGCCCTTTGTTGAACTGCTATAAAACCTTCGCTTGTAAGATGTTCTGGAATGTTCTTTGAGCTTTTGCCTGGTTCAGACACATTCTTCACCAATTAAGCCCTTTCGCCCTTTGTTAATTAGCCCCCGACAGTGAAAGTCGTTCTGCTCGGCGTCTAAGCCGCAAAGCCACCTCGGACACCAACACCTGGGGAGACGGCCCTCCCAAGGTAGTGAAGGTGTGTCTGCGGTGACTTCTGACTATTGCCACCGAGACAAGACACCAGTGGACAAATGCCTGGAAGAAACCCCGCGGACCCCGACGAAACGTCCACCGACACTGGTAGAGAGGCCCGAACGGACACAGTTCTGCATCTGCAGCGTTCTCCATGGACGTGCCGCCGCGCGCGGATCACCGCTGCAGCGGCAGCGCCCGCGGGAAGCGGCTTCAAAGAGCGCCGCCAAGGTCTCCTCCTCGTCCCGCCCCGCCCTTTCCTTGCTGGTTGGCAAAGGACAAGGGAGCAGCCTACTGGTGCTACAGTGATTCTGAACTCCGGAGAGCTCTAAAAACATTGATACTGTCCCCCCGCCCCCCCGCAGAAATGGTGATTTAATTGGTCAGATTTAATTGATTCTGGGGTCAGATGATCCCCAGACATCTATTTTGAAAAGCTCCTGGATGAGTCTACCAGTACAGCTCGGGCTGAGAACCTTCTGCAACCACAAGGAGGCCCGCATGCTATTAGAGACTCAGCCACCAGGTGGCGCCACAAACTGTCCAAAGAAATGCAATGGGCGGCCTGCCCACACCCCGCTGTCTCCAGGGAGGGGGCAGAGTCCTTGCACTTGGGCAGCAGTCATCAGCCTCTGGCCACTCCGGGTTTTGCTCACCCTAAGAGTGTGGGATGTTGTGCGTATCACAGGCGTGTCCCCCAGGTTTCCAGGCTGCTCCTGGTTGGAGCCTTGGTGGGCCTCAGTAGGCTGCAGGGGGTCCCAGAAGCGGCACCCGCCCCACCCCGCACCCCCACAACACACAGAGCAAACCCCCATGCACCTACGCCCTGGCCAACTGAGAAAACAAAAGGGCTGCCAGCACCCCCTCCCCGAGCCGGACCCCCAGGAACACGGAAAGAGGCCCCTCCTAGGGCCCAGGGGTGGGTTCCTCAGGTCCCTGGGCCCACAAGAAAGTTGCCTCCCCTTTTGGCAAACAGGGCAGCACTCACACCTTAAGTAAGAAGCCACCAGGTCCACATCTCCCTAAAACACCCTTGGGAGAAAAAGCCAGTTACTGGATGGCACCTACTCCCCAAAGAGAAAGACCGACGCCCCTGGGAAGTCCCCTCTCCCCGAAGAACCTTGACCTCTCCAGGGTTTAACCCGGTGGGCTACAGACCCCTCTCACCCGGTGTGAAAGTCTGCGTGCATTCTTTCCCCCCAGAGAGAGTCTAGTTTTCACTAGAAAGATTTAAAAATACAAATGATTAAGAACTGTCGAAACAGATGGACTTTAATGAAGAAATTTAAAATTGGGGGGGTCCGGTTACTGCCGGTCCCACTGCCACAGCGCTCCTGAGGGAGGCACACTTGCCAGACCCCCACCCTCCGTGGCTGGAGGACTTGGCCAGCCCGGGACCTCCCCCCAAACATCTCTGGTCACCTGTGGGCTCTGGGTGTGATGGAGCTCACCTTGCTCAGGAGATATCTTTTCTTGAAAGGAATCAAAAAAGAGATTGGCCCTAGCTGGCGTAGCTCAGTGGACTGAGCATGGGCTGCAAACCAAAGGGTTGCAGGTTCAATTCCCAGTATGGGCACACGCCTGGGTTGTGGACCAGGTCCCCAGTGGGGGCCCACATGAGAGGCAACCACATACTAATGTTTCTCTCTCTTTCTTTCTAACCCTACCCTCCCCCTCTCTAAAATAAATAAAATATTTTAAAAAGAGAAAAAAGAGATTCTGCTTCAGGTACCTGCATGCCCTGGGGGAGGGTGTCACAGGCCCCTGCGGGGCACACCCGTGGATCCTGGGCCCCAGGCACTGTGGGGTCACTACCTGACGAGAGGGAAGGTGAAGGAGGGAAGCTGGGGCTTGGGGAGACCAGGCCTGATGGTCAAAGCCCCTGCGAGGTGCTTTTCTCATGGACCTGGCGCTAGCTGCTCAGGGGGGCTGCAAGGGGCCCTGAATTCGGTGGTACCTCCCCAGCCCCCTGCCAGCAGGAAGGGCGCAGACAGGGTGGGACGGAGCCCATTGCCTCATTTTACCAGGGAGGAAAACGAAGCTCAGAGAGGGTCAGGCCTTGCCCGGCATCACACAGCAAGGGGCCGCAGGGCCTGCCTCAGACCCAGGCCTCCTGCCTTTCATGCAGGGCCATCCTCTGGCCCAGGAGACGTGCCCAGGTCCAAGCATCCCCGCCGCTGATGGAGGAGCTCCATGGGAACAGGGCCCACCCAGGGTGGGCTGCCGGCCTGCCCTCCGAGGGAGGGAGGCGCCACCCTGGCCACTGCCCACCCTCCCCAGACACCCTCACACTCCCCTGACCGGCCTGGCCACCCTCGAAGCTCCTGAGGTGACCCGTTTCCCTCACTTTCCTCTCAGCTTCAAAACAAACCAAAATGCAGACCAACATCCTTTGTTTGTTTTGGGGGATCAGAGAAAGGGGAAAGCAGCTCTGTGGGTTTGCTCTTGAAAACAAAACTGCTCTGAGCTGCCCGAGCAGAAACCAAACCAAAGGTGAATTCAGAGGCCAGAAACCCTCGTGGCAACACTGTCTCAGAATGAGTCAGGGGAGGGTGTGGTGCGCTCGGAAAGGAGGCCTCCCGCCGGCTCGGCGCTTGTAGCCTGGGGTCAGGCAGCCGCACGGGAGGCTCAGGCCACGACCACCCCGAACTCGCCCTGGCAGTGTGGGCTTGACGGAAAACATTCTACCTTAGCATGGGGGTGGGGGGCAGATGGGGCACAGCCACGGAAACCAAGCCCAGCAACTCTGGACCACACTGTCCCCACCTATCCTCTGACTTAGCACCCCTTAGCCCCCAGGCCCCGGCTGGGCACCCGGGACAAGGTGAACAGACCTGGGCCCTGCCCCTGGGAGCTTCTGGCCCTCAGGAACCCACCTCCCGAGGTGGGAACCCACCTAGCACGGTGCTGCTGTGAGCGCGGCCCGGGCTCCGCCTCGCCTGCCTGCCGCACTAACGCGCCACGATGGAACTGGGCTCTCCCGGCACGCCCCTCTGGGAAGGGGCACACAGTAGGGCAGAATTCTACCAGGGTGCTCCAGGTATCCATGAGCTCCCCTCTCACCAGCCAGGCTATGTGGTCCATGGGAGACGTGCTGGGTGGGGCCCCTGCGAGGCTTTTTCTAAGTTGGGGTGAGGGAGCACCTGAGGGCTGACCGTGGGGCCCGGCTGGTGCTGTGGGGCCCCATCAAAGGCCTCGGCAGACACCTATGAGCCAGGTGTGACAGATGGCAGAACAGTGGTCAGAGCCTCCAGGATGGACGGCGGGTGGGCTGGCCTGCAGCGCGACCCCATGGATATCGAACGTGCAGAGGTGGCCGGAGATGCTGCCGGATGAGAGAGGACCCCTCGCTGCTCCCCGCAGTTCGGCTTCCGCACATTCTCACCGGAGTCTCACAACCCTCCAGGCTGGAGAACAAGAGGCAGCTGGGGTTCAGGCGGGTGAAGCAATTTCTCAAGTTCACACAGCCAGCCAGCGCCAGGTCAGCAAGGCCAGACCCCTCCTAGGAATCGGCCCACCCAGGGCTGCTCCTTGGAAGTCACTGGGCACGCAGTGACTGGGCACTTCTCTGCTGGGAACACAGAAGAAGATTCTAGACTGTGGGACCGAGTGGCGGGAGGTGGCTGGACAGGGCTCCTCACCTCCCCTGCCTATTCTGACCAAGGACGGGTTGGCAGACTTTGGACGGAACACTCCCAGTTTCTTAAGCTGCCTTTTTTGTGTGTGTCTATTTATTTGGCAATGAGCCGAGTGCGGGACCCCTCTGATTCTCTCTTCCAATCCTCCTTGGAATCCACCCTGACAAGCAGGTGCCTCCATCAGCCCATTTCAGAGATGGGGCTGGCACCAAGGAGCCAGCCCAGGGTCACGCAGCTGGCAAGGGGCAGGCCAGACCCAGCCCGAGGTCCCGGCACCCACCCTCATCTCTGTTCCCACGGCACTTTCAGTGAGCACGTCCCCCTTTCCAGGACGACATCCTCGAAGTTGGGCCTCCCCACGAACCGGGGCCAGGTGCCATTCATGGCCTAGATGTCAGGGGCTCATCCCCCCTTGCGGGGGCAGACTCAGACACCTGCGCCAGCTCCTGTCACGCGCAGGTGCGTGTGCCCACCAACGGCAGCAGCATCTGGCGGCCACCGCCTACCAGTGGGGGATCGGCCCCCTCCTTCCTGCTGGGCCCACCCAGCACGGGGCCCCCCAGGGAAGCCCTGCTGCCCGTGGGCTCACAAGCTCTTCCCAGCCCCGGTGACACTGTCTTGCTGGGACAGCAGGGTCCTCTCTCCCTCCAGAACGGGGCCTGACAGCTCCGTGTGTCTGTGTGGTATGTGTGGTGTGCGCAGGGGCCTGCTGATGTGGGCGTCTGGGCACAGAAATGTGTGATGTGCTCAGCGTGTGTCCGTGAGTGTGTCATTCATTCACTCAACACACCCTGCCTGAGTGCCTGCTCCGGGGAAGCCACTGGGCCAGTGCAGGGAACACAGAAGAGGGTCCGGAGTCCTCCAGGGACCTGCCACCGTGCGAGGCATCCTCGCCACTGGTCGTTCTGGGAGGGGGGCCTGGGCAGAGGCTGAAACTCTGCACGGGGCCACGGGCAGCAAGCACAGGGGTCCAGCTACCCCAACACGGCCCACCCTGCGAAGCTGTTCCTCCAACCCCCTCACAGGATAACCCCCCAGGACCACGGGAGACAAGCTGCAGCTTCTTCCATGGAGGAGGAAGAACGGCCAGGGTTCAAGTTCCGCAAAGAGGCCCTGGCCAGGCAGCTCAGCTGGTGAGAGCATCGTCACCCAGACACGCCAGGGTGTGGGTTCAGTCCCCAGTCAGGGCACATACAAGGAGCAACCAATCCATGCATAAATAAGTGGAACAACAAATGTATCTCTCTCTCTCTCTTCTTTCTTCTCCCTCTTTAAACATCAATGATTCTTTTAAATTAAAAGAAAAGATTCCCAAAGAAAGTCCCCCAAAGCAGTCAAAGCGCGCCTACGCCCTGCTGGCCTTGCAGCACCAGCTGAGACCACACTGGGAGCAGGGCCGGCTGGCTGCCGGCCGCTTGTCGACCGCGGGGCAGCTGGGGCCCAGCACGGTCGCTTCCTGTTGCTGCTGTCACTGGTGACCACAGACGTGGAGACAAAACCCCACATGTTCATTACCTTACAGTCCCCGAGGTCGAAAGCCCTACAGCAAGGTGTCAGCTGGGCCGCACTTCTGCAGGCTCAAGGGGGAATCATTTCCTCGTCTCTTCCAGCCTCTAGAAGCTTCTGGCATTCCTTAGCTCATGACCTCCCCCTCCCCCTTCAACGCCAGGAGGGCAGCACCTTCGAGTCTCCCTCGGACCTCTGCTTTGGTGGTCCCAGCGCTCCTGCCTGACCCCTGCCTGCCCTTCGGCCCCACCCGGGGGATCCAGGCAGCCGCCCTCCCCCGGGGGCTGACTCATCACACCTGGGAGGCTCCCGCCAGGGCAGGGAGCGTGCCCACAGGCTCCAAGAATGGGGCGGAGTCAGTGCAGGAGGAGGAATATTTTTCTGCCTAACACACCCAGCAATGGAAGGACCAGCCCGAGGTCTAAAGGGATTCAGGTGTCCCAAGTCTGGGTCCCTTTGGGCAACACCTCAGGACAGAGGAGAAGGAGGCCTCCCCCAAACTGCAGTGGGTCTCCTAAAACACGCTGCACACAGTGTGGCCACAGCACCTGGTGTGCATTCTAGCCCAGCCACTACCACGCGTCCCTGGGCCTCAGTCTTCGATCTGTGAAGTGGGGGTGACGTGAAGAGCCACCATGTGCCTGATCTGGGAACAAAAAGAGCCTGTGTTGTTGGCCGCACCCTTAGAGCATGGCAGGGACCTTGGCCCTCCCCCACACACACACTACTCCTTCAGAAAGGAGGGAAGTGAGGGCCTTGGGTGGGGGAAAGGGCTGACTGGTGCCCCTGACCCTGGGAGACCTTCTCCTGCCCCCCCGGGCTGCTTTCCTGGACCCCCCCCCCCCTGCAGAGAATGAAGCCGTTGGCACCTAAGTGGGTCCTAGAAAAGGAACGAAGGGACCTTTTTGTCTGAAAAGCCACCTGCTGGCGCAGGAAGAAGCCTGGTTGAAAAACGGGGACAGGGGCAGGGAGTGTTTTGGGACTGCAGACACACAGGCAGGGGCTCCAGGGGGTCCCTGGGGGTGGGGTCCCCACAGGGAAGCCACAGAGACTCGGTAAAAGCCCCCAGAGCTTGGAGGGAGGGTGGAGGGCAGAGGTCCTGCCAGAGCCTCTCCAAACCGGAGGCTGGGATAGGGCGGGGGCTGAGTCAGCCTCAAGAACCGGTCCTCTAGGGGAGAGAAATGATGGTCTCTTGTCCCTTTCCAGGCCGGGGGAGGAGGGTCGCCATTCACCCCCGTAGGAAGGAACCCTGTAGGGCCCTGGCCCCTCATGGAGGGGGCTGTCTGCTCACAGTCCCAGGCCGGGAGGTACTTCCGCGCTCCCGCTGCTGCAGGCCCAGCCATGCGGCAGCCCTAGGGTCTCTCCTCCGCTTTCCTAGCTCCTGTCTGAGTCTGCACACCCCTCTGTGCAGTGTGGACGCAGCCGAGGCTCGTCATCTGCACATGCCTTGTGCAGGGGGGCGGGGGCAGGGGGGCTGAAGGGGAAGGGGGACCCGGGCAGGGCTATCTCCAAAACTCTCAGCCACTGCTCCTTTCCACGACGTCCGCATCGCAGCACACGTGGGAGCATAAAAGGCTAATCGACGCACACCATCACCTTTCTCTCACTTCATAGATGTGCAGAAGCTTGATGACTACGCATAAAAGAAATTCACACTCATCACAGAAAATCGGGGCCTAAGGACCGACCACCCCCCATGGCCTCACTGTCTCTACTCAGGCAGTCACAGCTAGCAGCCTGGTCTAGTTCCTTCCAGTCTTCTTCACCCCGGAGAGCTTTGTGTCGTTACTACTTATTTATTTCTGTGTTTTTACAGCTCTTTGCTTTGAACCCGTCTGAGCTCAGCCGGCACGCATGCCTTCTGCTTTTTCACTTGGCACTAATGTATGTGCTGCTGCAGCTCTGGCACTCAGAGCAGCGCTGGGCACACATAGATGCCAGGAAAGACTGTTGTGCTGCCCTGGCCGCGTAGCTCATTTGGTTAGAACATCATCCCCATGCACCGAGGTTGCAGGTTCAATCTCCAGGCAGGGCACGTACAAGAAGCAACAAACAATTGCAAGAAGCCAATATCGCTCTATCTCTCCCTCTCCTCCTCTCTGTCTCTAAAATTCAATAAATAGAAAATTTTAAAATGCTGCTGTGTTAGTGAATGAATGGTGTACATGACTTTTCTATAGCATGCAAAGTAATGACCATCAGAATATGTATGTGACGTGAGGGATTTGTGCCGAGGACTTTATATGTGTTGTCCCATGTGATACAGTGACCCCGGGAGAGAGGTGCCGTGATCACCCCGTGTTCGCAGATGTAGAAACTGAGGTTTGGAGCGAGAGCACGCCCCACGGCTGTGCCGGTGGCGCTGGGGGCCCGGACCCGGCTCTGACCCAGGTCTGGCTGACCACAGGCCCATCCGTCACTGCCTCCCGGTGAATGTTTTTTAGAAACCGCATTTAAAATGACTTCATAATATTCTTTTAAAGGGACTTATCCATTTCTCAAGCACTACAAACTTAGGTTATTTTCTGGGTCTTTTTTCACTGTCATATATAATTCTGCAATACACAGCTTTATGCATAACCAAAGTCCATGGTCAAGGGCGTTCATCAGTAAAAACTCCCCAGAAGCTGAATTACTGGTTCAGAGGGTGCAAGTTATTTCTAAAGCTCTTGAGTCCTGTTCTCACTCTGTGTTTTACACACCACCTTCTGTCTCACCATGTTGTCCGCGAATTCCAGCTTCGAAACACCTTCCCTTTGCAGGGGCAGTAACTTCCCAGCAGTTATCCAGTCTGCTTTTCAACTATTCAACCTGTTGGCTCTTCAGTGCACCCTTTGCGGGCCCCCATTTACACTTCCAAGCCTCCCCGGAAACCACCCCCCCATCTCCCGTGGGCAGGGGCGGAGACAGAAGAAAATGTGGAATGGGGAGAGTGTGAGGGAGGGGCCGCTGGTTTCCTCATTTCAGGGCAGCTGTTGCCCCTTCTCCTCAAGCCTGACTCTCTCTCATGTTCTTCCACCGAGTCTCGGAAGCTTCTAAAACACCCCAGTTGACTTGGCGTTGAGATAGAGCTGTCCTGATGGCTTAAAAAACTCCTTGAGAGGTTCAAAGAATGTGCGTATTCTTTAAATAAAATACGAGAAACATGTCAAATTGGAAGTGAGGGTGTTGCCATATGTATTGATTTTTGGTAACTTGGCTTCGGGCAAGAGGGTGATGGAGTCGGGGCAGGGATGAGGGCCACGACCCCAGTGCACAGAGACCTACCACTCCCCAGCAGTCACCGGGGCGTCTGGCGGGTCTGGGCACTGGCCTCTGGGTGGTTCTCAAAGGCGTGTGTGCCCCCGGCTGCTGCCGGAGCAGGCTCTGTGATGTGCAGGAGGAGGCCAGGTGGTCAAGGGGGCCAGGGAGGCTGAAGTCAGCCTCGTCCCCCAGCCAGGAGCGTGGAGCATGGAGCGGCTGCCTGAGCTGTCCAACAGAGAAGGAGCGCTGGACCAGGAACCAGGGGGCGGGCCCTGACCCCAGCTCTGCCGTGGCTCTGTGTATGGGAACTGAACCTCCCTCCCTGGCCTCAGTGTCCCGTCTGCATGATAAGGGAGGGAGCAGCTAGCCAGTCCTGACGCCCTGTGCAGCTCTGATGCTGAGTCTCTTTTGCAAATCTACACACATTTCTTATCCAAAGGCCCCTACTCTGTTCACAGGTACACAGCACCCACCCTGGGCTCGGCTCAGGCCAGAGAGCAGACGCCCTAGGTGCTTCCACAGTTAGCAGCAACCTCTCCCAGCGGAAAGACTGATTCGGCGGAGTAACTCGCATTTTGGTTCAGCATCGCAGCCCTTGCTTTGTCCGGTTCATCCGGCTTCGTTTTGTGGGCTTGCCGATTTGCAGGAGCCTTGCGGAGCAAGTCAGCTGGGCCCTTCCACCTCTCGTTCACGCTCCTGCAAACCCAGCGGAAACCGTGCTGACCATCAACACCATCGGCTTTACAGAGCGCGGCCCAGTGCCGTTCTGGTGCTTGCCGCTGGCACGCTGACTCATTCAGCCCTGACTTCCCAGCTCCGATGAGGCCGCTGTCCCCAATTCTGTGAGCTTAGGAGACAGAGGCCCCGGACCCCACAGCATGTAACGGAGGGGTTACGAGTTTGAATTCAGACCCCTCCGACTCCAAACCCAGGCCCTCATATCGGTCCCACCCCTCCTGCTGGTGAGGAAACTGCACACCGGGAGGGCCTTCCACTTGCCCGTCACCTACACATCAGCCAGAAGACGACTTTCAGCTCCTTTCAGGAAGGCCCTGACCCTAGTCACGAGGCCCCTCAGAACCTCGCCCGAAGCCTGGGAGGGTCTGCGTTTCGTCCACTTCCTGCGCATCAACGGGCCCAGTGCCCATCCCCCCACCGTTCTCTAGGGCCCTCTCGTGAGCCCTGTGCTCCGGCGGGGGGGGGGGCCTGGCACCGTCCTGGAGGAAGAAGTGCACAGGGCGGCCTGCGTCAGGGAGTCAGTCCCAGGCAGCTGGGCTGGGAGGAAGCCAGGCAGGGGTGGAGGTGGGGGTGCAGGTGAGAGGAGGGTCCCAGGGCAGGCCGCTGGCTCTCCGTCCTGCCCGCCTCAGGCCACGTTCTCAGGGCAGGAGCGGCAGCCAGGCCACCCCGCACAGTACGGGAAGGGTCTGCCCTTCCACCCTCACTTTGCTGGGCAATTTGGGCAGGTCTCTCAGTGTCTCTGTGCCACTGCAGGCCCCTTGCCCACAAGCCGTGGCAGATGTCCAACCAAAAAGGCTGCCCCTCCCAAGTCAGCCAGTCAGACACAGGGCTTCCCCTTCCTTTATCTTTATGGCGGATTCCTCTTGGGCTGGCATTTACTCACAGGCATTAAAAACGCAAAGAACGAAGCACAACAAAGTTGCGAACTTCCTGTGGGCTGCCGAGCCGGGGGGAGGAAACAATCGGGCCCTTTGTTGCCAGGGTGGCTGTTTGTCACTGACAATGGCATTCTTAGGGAATTATGATATTAAAGACTTAATCACCATTTGATACACGCAGTAAAACATTTCATTTACGGCATTCTGGAAAGGGCCGTCTTCGTCTGTTACAGGAATTTGCTGAGTGTCTTTTAATTAAGTCGGCCCTGAGTGAGCTGCCTCCTCCCCGGTGCGGCCATCCCCCGAAGTACTAATTAGTCTGTTTTTAATGCTTCATTTACCGCCAGCACCGTGGCGAGGGTGGGGCTGCCCGCTGGAACTGGACGGGGTCTTGCAGGCCGGCCCTCTGCCACACGGCTTGGCACTCTCCATCCAGCGGGCCCAGAAATGGAGCCTCTTCACTTCCCTCCCCGGTCAGGCTCCTCAGCTGCCGGCTGAGAACTGGCCACAGACTTGAAATGGACTGGGCCACTCACTGTCCCTTCTCTGATTAAGCCAAGGAAGACACTGACCCCCTTTAGGAAGAGGACGGAGCTGCCTGGGGTGGCGGTGGCTACCCAGAGCTCGAGGTGTCAAGCCGAGGACATCGGGCAGCGGGTAGGAAAGGGGCCGGGGGAGCTCAGAGGTCCCTCCCCACCCAGCGTCCCTCCGATGGTTCCTACATTATTCATTTTGGTTGCTCACAGAACATTTCGCTGGGCCCCTCTCTGTGCATAGAAATGCAGGGTGCAGAGGGGCGGGGTCCTGCCTGGGCTGTGCCCAAGGGGCGGGGGGAGCTGCATGGGACGGGGCGGGGGCGTCACCAAGGTGAAGTGGCCACATTCAGAGGAGACAGGCAGGGGGTTCTGGGAGCACGAATGGGGCAGAGACATCCCCAGGGAAGTCCGGGAGGAACGGAGGAGGGTGGGCAGGGGGAGTTGTTAGGAATGGGGGTGGGACGCAGCTGTGTTCCCACCGGGAGAGCGGGCCTGAGGGAAGGCGGGAGAAGCCGTGCCCACGTGTCCCATCTCATCCGGGGGTGCGCAACCTTTTGGCGTCTCTGGGCCACACTGGAAAGAGAAGAGTCGTCTTGGGCCACACATTAAATACGTTGTGACAGGTAATCACAAAAAAAAGTCTTATAATGTTCTCAGTAAATTTACGACTTTGTGTTGGGCCACACTCAGCGCCGTCCTGGGCTGCACACGGCCCGTGGGCCACGGGTTGGGCACTCCTGAGACACACATGCGTCGGGTCCCCTGTGGGTGAGGACAATGGCCTGTTCTGTCATTGAGTGTTTTTCTCTTTTTTATTCGAAGTGAATGAACACCTGCCCTGGCCAGATGGCTCACCTGGTTGCAGCGTCGCCCCTGACACCAAAAGGCTGTGGGTCTGATTCCCCGTCCAGGGCCTGTGGCGTTTCTCTCTCACTCCCTCCACCTCCTTCCTTCCTCTCTCTCTAAAATCAATACACATAAAAAAGAAAACAAAGGAAGTGCACACTTTTAAAAGCATCACATGACCTAGGAATAGATTGAAAAGTAAGTCTCCCATCGTCTCGATTATCAGCCGCTCCCAGAGAAAATCCCCCCTAACGCCCTTCCAAACCTTCTCCTATGTGTGGACATCCGCCCCCCCCACCCCCACTGTATTTGTTTAACACGGTCACATTCACCACACGGTCCTGCGACTCGCTTTTACTCTGCGATTCGCCACGAACATCCTTTCACGCAGGCCCGGTTCGCACACGCCTGCCTCAGTCCTGCGAGTGGCCCGGGCATCGAGCAGAGGCAGGGTCATTTGCACGTCACCCTCCCGAGGGGCGCCGGGGTGCTGCCACTTTTTCCCAGGGTCTCAAACAGAGCTGCCGTGAACATGATCGAACATAATTTTTTTGTTATATACACTTACAGAAATCCGTGACATCGTAAAATATTTTTGTATGACTGTGTACATTTCCCTACACAAGATGACCTCAGAAATGTACTGCTGGCTCACAACAAAGTATAAAACCAGCGTCTGTGTTTTGCAGGCTGACGGATACGGCCCGGCCCTGCAGAAACGGCGGCCCGAGCTCCCCACCTCGCAAGGGCACCCGCTCCCCACGTGGGCTTCGGCCCCGGGGGTCATCAGTCCTTCCATTCGTTGGCCAACCTGACAAGCAGAAGAAAATCAAAAGGCACTCACTCCTCGTCATTTTCACTTCTGTCCTTGTTTGCAAGAAAATAATGAAAAAAGCTGAGCAAGTGGAGGGAGGGTCCTGGTCAGCAGCCTGGCTGTCCCTGGGGGACCTGGGACCCCAACTCTGAAGACCTCCTGTGAGACCTTGGGCAGAGCCCCGTGGCACCAGCCTCAGTTACGTGAGGTGTGCTGCAGTCAGGGCCGATGGGAGCAGAGTCCCAGCGAGGGAAGAAGGGACCCAGGCAACGCCGGCCGGCCCCCAAAGGCCTCTCAGAAAGCCTCTCTCCAGCTGCCCCACCAGGCGGGCTCTAGGGCTCCCCACCAGCGCTGCCCAGCAGCCAGAGGTGGGCTTCACCTGCCCCAGAGCCTTGGAGGCGCTGGGCGCCTGGCACCCCTCGGCAGCGCAGGCAAGCCCAAATGACTCAGTGCTGCCCGTGAGTCACAAATTACAGGCCTTCCTTCCAGCAGGCTTTGCCAGCCTGCGAGCAGCAGCAGACACTGGCAGGCAGCTTCGGAGCCCTAGGCTGGGGGCGATGGGGAAAGAAAGGCCTGGACAGGAGCGGCCGCCTGGGCGCTCTTACAGCTTCCCGCCCTGCCAGCCAGCCAGCAGAGGCTCCCAGGCCAGAGAGCCAAGGCCTGATCTCAGAGGTGCAAACCCAGGAGGGAGGCCTGGACGTGCTCCAACCCAGGTCTCCCCAGGCTCCAGACCAAGACCAAACAGAAAGTGGCTGGCGTCAAGAGTCTAGTGGAGTTTCAAGCCCTGCATCTTCCAACTGAAACTACGAGAGAGGCCCACGCCTAGCGCCTGCCGTGTACTCTGGGTGCTGGACCCCGAGGAGCACACCGCTGCCCACCTTGGTGTCTCCCCACCCAGGGCCCAGAGCAGCCTTGCATGCCGACACCTCGGGCCTTTTGAGCATCGACAGGCCCCCGAGATCTTTTAGGTGTTTCGGCAAGGCAGCAAGGGCTTCTGGGGTTTTCAGAAGCGAGGTGATTCTTTGTTGCTATGGTGATGGAGCCAGACACTCCTGCCCCCCCACCCGACCCCATCTTACTGAAGCCTTCTGAGTTCACACAGCTTGCCAGTAGGTTTCCTTGAATTTTTTATGTAAACAGTCATGTCATCTGCACCTCGAATTGCAATTTTTTTTTCATTGCAATTTTCATTCTTTTCATTTCTCTTTCTTGTAGTTTCTTTCCTAAAACATGCAGCACAGTGTCAGATGGCCTCACCAGTAGCCGGAAGACCTCCGTCATGTCTGATTTTAAAGAAAATGCCTCAGCATTTCACCACCAAGCAGACGGGCTGCTGCTGGTGTTTCATAGATGTTTTTTATTATCAGGTTCAGGAAGTTTCCTTCCATTCGGAGGTGCTCAAGAATTTTTGTAATGTATGATGTTAAAATGGTTATCAGATTCTTTTTCTTTGCATCTATTGATACGGCAACTTTGCTCTGTTAACCTGGTAAATATTTTGAGTGTTCTGGCTTCACGCTGTCCCTGTACTCCTGCTGGATCAATTATATATATTATTTTCAGTTTGCTAATATTTCACCTAGGACTTTTGCCTCTTCATAAGTAAGATTGGCCTATAATTTTCTTTTTTAAAATTATTTATTTATTTATTTGAAGAGAAAGGGAAGGGAGGGAGAAGGAGAGGGAGAGAAACATCAGTGTGTGGTTGCCTCTCATGTGCCCCTTACTGGGGACCTGGCCCGCACCCCAGGCATGTGCCCTGACTAGGAGTTGAACTGGCAACCTTTTGGTTGTTCAACCATCAAGTGTGGATTCAACTGCACTCAATCCACTGAGACACACCAGCCAGGGCTAATTTTCTCTTTTCATATTGTCCTTGATTCACTTGCATATCAAGCTTATGTTAACCTCATAAAATTAATTTGAAAATGTTCTTTCTTTATCGAATTTCTGTAACAGTTTAAATAAAAGAAGGATATCTGTTCCTTGAATAATTTGGCAAAAATCACCGAAAATACAACTTGGCCAGTTTTTCAGTATGTTGAAGAGTTGTTGCTTTTAAAAAGTAAATAAATAAACCTTTAATTTTGGAATAAGTGTGATTTACAGAAACGTTTTCCGAAGATGGAACGAGGGCTCCCCATCCTTCTCACATGGCTCCTCCTGATGTAAGAGTTATAGAACCCTGGCACCTTCGTCAAAACGAGAAACTCAGATCAGTACATCACCAGACTCTGTGTGGGTTTCACCAATTTTCCCACGATGTCCTTTTTCAGCGCCCAATGTGGAATAATAGCTGCACGGTATGTTGAGGGCGGGTTGATTTTTATGTTTGCTTAACAGCTGTGGCCCACTGGCGGCGCAGTGGCCCGGGAGCGTCCCTCCCTGCATCCTTACCCTGCGTGCTGCCTCCCACGTGGGCTTGCTTGGGCCAAGGCTTGTTGCTGTTTGAAAGAGACATCGGAAAACATGACACACGCACAGGCTTGAAAATACCCGTGCGCTGGGGCTGGTCCCACTCTGCCGCTCGCTTCTGCTCACGGAGAAGCCCAGAGTGAGTGCCTGGTGGAGGCTGGGACTCGGCTGGTGGGACCCGCTGGAGACCCGTTCGGTGAGGATGGCCAGCTGACCCGCTGACCCACTGACCTGCAGAATCTCGAGCCACTAAAGCAGTTGTTGCGTCTGTCAGGCACTGGGATTTAGGGTGACTTTGTTACTCAGCAATAGGTAACTAGTAGAGAGGAGAGGACACTTTTCTGCGTTTCTATACATTTCTAAACATGTACATGTTTCTCATGTTTCCAGAAAATCATCCATTTCTTTTGAAATTTCAAATCCATTGGCATAAAGCTGTTTGTAGTATTCACACGTAATATTTTTTAAATCTCTGTAAAGTATTTTTATTACATTTTAACACTTTAAACTTAATCCAGTGACTAAATTAATTTAGTAAACTAATCTAGTATTCACTTGTTTGTTTTCTCTCTCCCTCTCTTTTTTCCCTTTTTCTTTGGTGCGTCCATCTTGCCAGAGGTCTGTCTTGATTTTTTCAAAGTGTTCCTTGAATTTTATTTTATGTCTATTTGTAGTTCTTCTTCACTACTTCCCGTTATTCTTTTTTTAACGTTTTAGTTGAATACTCAGCTCATGAATTTTTAGATCTTTTTAAATGTATTTTTAAAAGATGTAAATTTGTCCTCCAACCATTGCTCTGGCTGATTCCCACAAATTTCCTGAGGCGATGTTTCGATGTCTTCCACTTCCAAGTGTTTTGTAATTTCCTTTATGGGGTCTCCTATTTTTCTGTGCATTCATTAGACAGAATTCCAAATGTAATGGGGTGATTTTCACTACCTCTTAGACTTTGACTTCTCCTTTTATTTAATTAGGATTAGAGACTATGGTCAGTATGATAGCTAACCTTTGATATTTGTTAGAATTTGCTTTATGAGCGACTTCGGGGGTCATCAAGCTTTTTCTGTAAAGGGTCAAGTAGTCATTTTCTTTTACTCTGTAGGCCACGCCTCTTTGCTGTAACTGTTCGACTCCAGCAGTGCAACTGTGGACCCTGCGTGACAGGCGAGGGTGGCTGTGTTTATTCCGGTTTGGTTTTCTCTTATCCTGCCCTGAAATCACTGTCTTTTAACTGGCAAGTCTAATCCATTTACTTGTATTGTGATTTACAACATATTTATATTGATACCTACTAAATAAGTTAGTATATTGGTCCAGATGCTTTTGCAAAGATACCAAATTAAAAGTGGCTTAAGCGAGATGGAAATTTTTGAGTCGCACATAAAAGTTCTCACTCAGATGCTGGCGCTGCACACGGTTCCTCCCCAGGACCAGCCCCCTTGGCCTCAGCGCGCTGGCGTCCTAGCTGGCACCTGACTGCCTGCAGGTACAAGGCAGCTGATCTGTAGCTCGTGCTGTTACACTGAAATTCCAGCCAATCAGAAGAAGCCGAGGAGAGGTAGGAGGGAACTCCCCTTCCTTCTGATGCAACCCAGAAGCTGTGATACTGCTTCTGTTCACAAATCGTTGGCTGCACCAATCTGTGAGGAAGTGCGAGAGAGGCGGCCTTTAAATCTGCATGGCTAAAAATTCCACTACCTGGTGGGAAAGGGACCCGGACACCAATGGTCAGGTGGAGATTCTGGCCACGTATGCCACTCCGGTTTGTGTTTTCTGCTTATAATGTCTTTCCTTGGCCCCGCCCCCATCTTTTCCTGCTGTTGATTGGTTTGATCAAATTGTCTATCTCAACTTACCCTACCAAGTTAGAAGTTACATATTTTCGCCCTGGCTGGTGGGGCTCAGCTGGCTGGACATCACCCTGCAAAGTGAAAGGTCGCCAGTTTGATCCCCTAGAGGCAACTGAACAATGTTTCTCTCCCTCTGTCTCTCCTTCCTTTCCCCTCTCTCTAGAATCAATAAAAGAACAAAATAAAAGTTATACATTTTGTTTCTTATACTTTCAGTAGTCTTTACGTTTTTTCTACATATGTAACTGTTTTAATAAAATTTAAGTATAAAACATGAACCCTACCCCAGAGGCAGATCCAGTTGTATGGGATCAGAAGCTTACTCAGTTTGGGAGTCTCTTTAAGAAAAAAGTTGAGGCCTGCAGCTGACACTTCCTTCGCTTTTTCATAAATTAACTTGCTTTCTGCCCTACTTTCTTCCAAAACAACAAAAGCATCATAGAATGTTTTACTCAAACAATCCCGTTTCACCTGACCTATTATGGCTGCCCAGTACTTTTTCTTTTTTGTTAAACCCTCCACAATCAGTTGCCACTGTTATTATTGCTGCTTGCTACTTTTTATATACAAGGTCTATTTAGACTTCCCCACAGGTATACTTTTTGTTTCACAGCATTGCTTCGTCCATTCCACTACTTCCTCCAAGGCAGAGTCCCCTTCTTCCCGAGGAATCTGTGCAGCAGAGGCTGCAATGAGGACCCCTGCGGGAAGCCCTTTCTCAGCCCTTCACTGTCTGCCTGCAGCTTCTTCTAGAACAACTCGTGGTTCAGAGGGGAACTGCGGAACGACAATCCCCTTACCTGCGTGGCGAAGGCGGCATTCTCACCGCCTTGGTGGCTGACGAGAGGCTGTTTAATGATCATTTCTTTGTAGGTAATTTTTCTTTTTTCTGTGGTTTCTTTTAGGATTTTCTCACTGTCTTTGGTGTTGTGAAGTTTCAGTACAGCAACGGCAAGATAAGGAGTGTTTGATACTTTTTCTGCTCAGAAATCGTGATGCCTAAAAATGTATGGATCTGCCAGCTCTGGAAAAGCTCTGGAAAATTAGGAGCATTGAGCATCGCTTCTTTCCCATTCGCGCTGTTGCCTGCTCCTGAAATCCCATATTAGAGGCTCTTGATCTGTTTATTCCAGCCCTCAGTGTTTTGGTCTCCTTTTCTCGTTTATTTTCAATCTCTTAAAAATCTCAGTGTTGAGTCGGTGCATTCATCTGCAGTGAATTTAGAACAACAACGAAAACGTTTCTCTGGGAGGTGATTTTTGTGAGTTTTAGTAAAAGCAAGTTTTACTTAGTAACAGAACCTTTCAGGGGGACGGGCAGCAAAACTCCAGACTCCAGCCCACACAGCCTCCACCCCCCAAATTTTACTGGGCTTTCAAAGGAAAACGAAGATGAATGCTGAAGAAATCAGAAGCATAGAATGACTTAGAGTAATAAACTGCCAGGTTAGAAGCAAGAACATCAAAAGATCCCCACAGCTAACTAGAGAAAAGGGACATTTTTTTTACTGTTCTCTAGTCAGTCCGGTAAAGGCGGAGGGGCAGTTCACGACGGTGACGTTTCAGCTGGGCTCAAGCTTCTCTGAAAATGTTCCAAGGCGGCGGGCCCCCCTCAGTATTTCTGTCCCAGTGTCCTCGTCCTAATCATTCAGGACTGTCCTTAACCACGTGAGGGACCAGCCATGAGTGGATCGATGGGGGGTGGAGAGGGGAGGGTGACCACTCGGCGGGGGAGGGACCCTCCCACAGTTAGGTAATCACACCTTCTAGAAAGAAAGCTGAATGTCTGACAGGCCCGAGTGGAAGCTCCCCTGCCCCCGACCCAGGTCTCCTGAGTGGCCCCAGAAAGTGAAAAACAGCAGACCCAGGACCTGCCGGGGACCAGACCATGGTCCGGGGGTCCCATCCCCGAGGTGCGACTCTAGCATCCTCGCTGCTGCATCGCTGGGGGCTTGGGCTGCAGTCGGAGTGGCGCGCGTGCCCACGGAGCAAGGAGGCCGAGGACACCCGCCCGGTCCCGGCCACACCTGAAGGGGACATGTGGCCGGCAGCGGGCAGAGCCCAAGGGAGCCTGCTCAGGAGGGCACCGCTCTGCCCACACCCCGCTCCCACTCACCCTCCATTGTCCGCTCCCTGAGTCCAGGCAAACTCTGCAAACTGGAAGGAGCTCTTTGTGGTTGACGGTCAGCCTGGCTCTGCTTTGCCTCCGTCACCTCAAGGCACCAGCCTCCTGTTCTGTGATAAAGGGGTGACAATAATCGTCCCCCCTAAGCTGGTGGCTGTTTTTAAAACAAAACAGAGAAATATACTCAAGTCTTACAGAGTGCCATTCCAATTCAGAAATTGGGAAACCCGGTAAAATTTTGTTCTCTATTTTTAGAACTGAAGTTTTTTTCTATAAGATTTTTAAAAATATTTTATTTGTTTATTTTTACAGAAAGGAGAAGACAGGGAGGAGAGAGGGGGAGAAACATCAGTGTGCGGTTGCCTCTCATACGCCCGTCACCAGGGGCCTGGCTCACAGCCCAGGCCTGTGCCCTGACTAGGGACTGACCCAGCAGCCTCTTGGTTCACAGGCCGTTGCTCAATCCACTGAGCCACACCAGCCAGGGCTTGGAACTGAAGTTTCATTTCAGTGAAATCTACTCTGAAATACATGACGATGGTAAGGAGTGTTCACAATGCTGGCATCCTCCCTACTTTCTGGTCCTTTTTCCACGGTTACACGTAGTCATTGCTTTGGTTTTAATACCAGAAGCATTTGGGGTAGTCAACTGTCGACTATGTCATTGCTGCTCGTGCTTTGAAGTCGAGGACTTGACCAGCGGGGACCTGGTCCGCGGTCACCTCCTTGGTGACTGTGACCAGTCTCCGCGGCCGGCTGCGTCCACAGTTCCCCGCTCCAGGCAGTTCCTAGGCGCGGGACGGACGGACGTCTTCGCTCGCCTCTGCGCGATCGTTTTCTCAGCGCCGGCGGAGTTGCTTGCTCCAGCGCAACGTCCAACTGCTGGCACAAATATGCTGCCGAGACGGCCAGTCGAATTCTCCCTGAAAGTCAGTACCTGCACCCCCCCAGCCCAGCCCGCCTCCTCGGTGCGGAGCTCCGGGGGCTCTGGCTGGCCCCCCTGACTGCGGGGATTTGCGGGGCTAACCCTCCATTCAGAGGCTCTGCGACCCCAGCGGCGAAGTGCCCCGGAGCGGCGACCCGCGGGGCCACCAGGCCCTTTCCCGGGCAGAGCGCCGGGCCACCGCCCAGGTGCCGGCGAGGCGGGGCCGGGCCGCGCTGGGGAGGGGCTCCGACCGCGGCCCCTTCAAAGCGCTCTGTTGGGGGCCGTCAGGGGAAGGGCTGGGCTCCGAGGCCCCCAAAGGGGAGCCTCCGAGGGCTGCGCCCGTGCCCCGCCCGCCCGGGAAGGGGAGCGCGTGGCCGGGCCGCACTGGGGCAGGCGGGGACATCCTCCTCCTGCGGCCTGGGGTCGGGGCGCCCTCGTCCGCGGCCCCCTACTCAGACGCACCCCGGGACCCGACCCGCAGGCTCCGGCTCCCTTAGCCGGGGGCGCTTGGGCTGCGGCCCCTCCCAGATCTAAAGTAACACCCCGAGCTTTTCCACCCAGCAGAATTCCCCCAGCCTGTACTTTCGCTTTTCAGGTTAGGAGTGAGTGTCTTGAATAAAATGAGAAGTTGAGTTTTGAGTCTGAAAGGGTTAAAATAGTCCCTCCGCTGCCCCCAGTTCCACTCTTACTGCAGAGCCCGCGGGTGAAGGCGGGAGGAAGCGTGGGTGACCGATGGGATCCCGGACAGCGTGTGTCCTTGCCCCGAGCGCGGCTGCCACCCCTGCGGCCGGGCCGGGAGATCCACCCCAGCCTTCCCGCCCACACTCCCCTGCCTCCGCTGGAAGCCCCTGCAAAGGAGGCCGCGTTTCCCCCGAGTCCCCTCCACAGCGGAGGTCGTACAGAGGTTTTCCAGGTGGGACCCAGCGCCCCGCGTTCGGGTCGGTGCACAAGGGCCTGGACTTGCTGAGCTGCTGGCGCCTCCGCACCCGGGGAGCCCGCGGCCGGAGCCCGTCTCGCGGACACACACTAAGCCATTCATTTGTTCAGTTTTAGTTTATTCCACAGGGGTCTGTTCCATTCTCACTGTGTGCTAGGTGCTGAGATTACAACCCTGAAAAGTCAGATAAGACATGCGAGATTTAGCCGTACAAGGAAAGAAAGAGGCCTGCCTGCCGGCTTCAGGCATCTCTGTGCCGGAGGGAGACTGGACACACTCGTAGCCCTGGGGAAGGGGCGGGGCCTGGAGGGCTCCCCCGGCCGAGCACCCCTCACTGTGGCCGGCACCGAGGCTTTCTCCCTCTCCCTGCTGCCACCTGCAGCAAACAGAGAAGCCAGTCGTGCTGAGGAAGCTTCTTTCTGACATCACCTGGGAGTTCAAAGGGCAACGGAACAGGTAAGCTGCCAGGTGTGAACAGTCGTCTCAGGGAGGAGGCACTGACCAAACGTTCCTTGGGGTCTGGCCCTCAGTCTGCAAGGCCACCGGCAGGTACAGAACCTCCCTCTCAAAGCCAGCAGGAAGGCTGAGCAGGGGGCAGGATTTCTGGTTTCCTGGGCCAGGCTCCACGGCCCCTGACCCCATTCCAGTGACACCGTCCCGAGGCCCTGGGGACCTCCCGCAGCCCAGCTGGGAGCAAGAGTGCCTCCTTTCTGTCCCCAAACCTCAGACCTTTAGAAGCGCCCCTCTGGGGATGTGGTCTGCTGTTTCTTCCGTGAAAACCACACAGGGTAAACAACTCAGCAGCAGCCTCTGAGCCCTTCCTCAGGCTGCACAGGGGAGCATGGGGTGAAGGGCAGGGGTCGGGGGCCCTGAAAAGGCTGGTCCGGCAGGCTCCGTGTAGAGTCAACAGGCCCCTGGCTTCCGGGCCCAGCCGGAGTAACCCCAGGTAGCCTCGCTAGCCAGCCCTCTGGCCTGCCGGGCACTGCCTCCCAGCAGGACCGCAGGACACCCACTCCCCATCAGAGGAAGAGCCGGGGGCAATTCTCCTGAGTCTTGTCACCCAGCAGCCCCACCTGGGAACTTGTTAGAAATGCAGATTCTCTGGCCCACACCAGACCTCCCGAATCAGAAACTCCAGTCATCCGGCCCAGCCACCTGCCTCTTTAAAAGCTTTCTAGGGGAGTCTCACACACAATAAAGTGTAAGCATCAGTGTTCTGAAGTAAGGAAGACATTATTTCACCTGCTACTTGAATGCCTCCTCTGATGGAGAGCTCATCACTAACCAAAACAGCTATTCTCCAGTTGAGCTAGGCTGAGAGTCACATGAAAGGGTTTGTGTGTGATGGAGACAATCTGGAAACAATGTGAATGAATGAGAGAATGGGCAAGTAGCCCATGGGAATACATAGCTGGGAAATGCTATGCAGTCGTGAAAAAGGATGATGTGTAAAGATCTCTAAGATGTACCATTAAGTAAAAAGGGAAGTTACCAAATGATACAAAGACCTCAGATGTACATAAAAAGAAAGATTTACACCAAACAAAACGATCTGCCCTTGTATCTACATGCGTATAAATGAAACTGCATTGAAAACAGGCTAGAAGGAGACTCGGCCGAATGGTCCCCCCCAGGTGGGGGACTGGGATGAGAGGATGCTGGCTTTTACTAGGCTGTTGACTTTCCCCCCAAGATCTGTATTATTCACATCAATATAAAAATTTAAATTTTTAAAATTTAAAACCAATACATCTTTATTGATTGATTTTAGAGGGAAAAGAAGGAGGCGAGAGAACAAGAGAGAGACACCAATTTGTCGCCCCAGCTATTTTTGTATGCATTGGTTGGTTTTGTACGTGCCCTGACCTGGGATCGAACCCACGCCCCCAGAGCATCAGGATGATGCTCTAACCAACTGAACCACCCAGCCAGGGCAAGGTGCTTCTTCTTTTAAGAGGCTAAACAATTCACACTTACACCTCCTTCCTCTCCCAATTGCCTGGCAAAGTCTTCCTTCCCTGGCACAGGAGAAAACTTGACCCCGGAGTGGTCCAAAAAATAAAACACTCTAGGTCCTTCCCACAGACTCCTACTGAGCAGCTACCGTGCACCAGAAGCAGCCTCTACTGTCCTGGAGCGGATCCCTCATGAGCGAGGGACCTGAGGCTCAGCCCCACGTGCACGGGACCTGGCCTCCCCACCGTGGCCCGGACACTCCCTGCCACCAGCACCTGTCATCAAGACTAACATATATGGACATAACCTTGCTATTTAAAAGCTTCACGTGTGTTCCCTCATATAATCCTCACAATAACCTCATGAAGCAGGGACTCTCCATTGTACAGATAAGGAAACTGAGGCACAGAAAGGGCTAGGCCTCCCTTTGGCCTGTCCAGCATCCACCCAGTCCAGAGGGGCCCTTTCTCCAGGAGTCTAGGAATACTTTCTTAGGAGCTGGGCGGGTCGGCTGAGTGCTCCAGCCTCGGCCACAGGTCGGACCTATGGCCACAGGCAAGGACATACAAAGCATTCAGTGTCCACAAAGATTCCCCTGGACATAGACCCTTCCCCTTTGGCCCTGCCCCCTAATCATCAATTTCACAGGGTGCGTTCCTTATAAAGCAGGCTGCACCAGGGACCCTGGGGACAGAAAGTCGCTATCACATGCCAGCTGCTTCCAGACCCAAGGCACATTCTCTGGGGTTGTGAGAGGGACACAGGGACAGTTGTCCAGCACATACATACTTACCAAGGCCCTGCTCCATGCTGGACTCTCCTTGGCGGGACAAGGCTGGGCTGACCTGCTCACATAGAGAGCCCCACCCTCAGAGGCTGGAGATGTGTGTGCATGGGTGGCACGTGCAAAACCGTGCCATGCACACACACACAAGCAAGAAACCAATGCTGGCTGTTTCTCAGGAAAGGCCAAGGGGAATGGAGGGGGTAATGGGGGTGCTAAGGGGGTTCAGCTGAGGGTGAGAGTTGTTACCCTGGGAGGTCCAAGGCCAGGCAGGGCCCGTTCGGAGCATCGTGCAAGGCCCGGAGCCTGGGGAGATGAGAGGCTGCCTGGGGAGCCCCGGGCAGCTGGGAACCCTCCGCTCTCAGGGCTCTCGTCTCTGGGAGCCGGCATGAGCTCTGAGAGCCAGGAGGCCACCCTGGGCCTTACAGGCCACAGTAGGGACTTCCAGTTTGCCACCAGTCTAGGCAAGGACGGTGAACAAAAAGGTTCATTTGTGACGGTCTCACTCCAGCCTCTGGGAAGGATGGTTGGGGCGCTGTGCCGTCTGTGGGTGGAACCGGGGCAGGTGAGAGGGAGGGTGTGGTGTTCGGGCCCAGGGTCTTGGCTATCACCAAGAGTGTCAGGGGGAAGGGGGGGTGGGGGAAACACTGAGGAGGAGGGGCAGGTAGGCTTAGTGTCCACTCAGGTGGGGAATGTGGGAGCAGAAAAGCCAGACAGGGGCCTCCCGTGTGTCTGGCCGAGGGGAGCCGCCGGAGGTGGTAGTTGCTGGGCCAGGAACCGAGGAGGAGCTGCCTCCGTTTGGGGACATATCACACTCCCATCCAGATCAGTTGAGCAAATGCTGAGTGAAGGCCTACTGTGCGCCCAGCCACAGGCTGGCTTTGCTTTCAGGGCCCTGGGTGGGCTCAGTCATTTTCGCAGCAGCCTCCCAGGCCTTCCAGGCAAGGGGGCTCTGGCCGAGGCATCTGCTGGTGGGGCCCCAAAGGCCACCATCACCCCAGACTTTCAGCCCAAGGAACCTACTGCGCAAGAGAGCCCAGAGGCCAGAATAGAAAGAGAAATAAAGGCTGTTGTTGACATGAGAGGAAAAACCGGGCTTCCTGTTTGAACTCGGGCAGGTACTGGAAGCTGTGAGTAATGTCTGAATCTTGGCCTGCCCCGAAGGCGGCCTGCGGTGGGGGCTTCTCACACTTGCTGTGAACTGTAGCTTTGAATCACTCACTCACGGGGGACCTGGGGCCCGGCGGGGCTGGCTGTGTAGAACCAGGCACACAGGCCACAGTGTGCATGACGACAACTCTCGGTGCGCGGCTTGCTGCGGTCAGTCGTTCTGGATAAGGACCCCAAGTCAGGTGCTGAAGAATTCTCAAGGCACAGGAAGCCCGGTGGCCCTGGCTCCTGACAACCAGACCATCCCCAGGTCCTCGGAGGCTGGGATTGTCCCCTTTGGTCCTGCTTGGGGTCAGGCTAGTACAAGATGCCACGGGGCTGGGGACTCACTCACGACGGAATGCTGGCCTGCGCTGCACCAGCTCCCTGGGTGACCGGGGCAGGGTCCTTACCCAGCGCCAGGCCCTGGTCTGTAAAGAGGTCTCCTATAGGAATGAAACCTGCAGGCCCTCTCAAGAGGTGAAATGCCAGACCCTGGGCTCACCTGGGTCTCACATCAGCTTCCCCCGGGTCACAGACAAGCAAACCATCCTATTTGAAAATGCACATAGTTTTCAACTTTATTGAAGAATAGTTGAACTATATACCAAACTATCCAACATTTAAAGTGTACAGCCCTGGCTGGTTGGCTCCATTGGGAGAGTGTTGGCCTGTAAACCAAAAGGTCACAGGTTCAATTCCTGGTCAGGGCACATGCCTGTGTTCGGTCCTGGTCGGGGTGCATGCGAGAGGCAACTGACCAAGGTTCCTCTCTCACATCAGTGTTTCTCTCTCTCTCCCTCCATTCTCCTCTCTCTAAAATCAATCAATAAAGAATTTAAAAAAATAAAGTATACAGTTACTAAGTTCAACGTGTTTATAGTCACGCAGGTGTCATGACAGTCAGCACGGCACACTTCCCATCGGCCCGCAAAGGGGCCTCGTGACCTTTGGGAACCCTTCCTCGCTCCTTCCACCCCGGGCCAGGCCGGCTGCTGCCACCTGTGCGACTTCCTCCCTCCCTCCCTTCCTTCCTATTTATTTGATTTTAGAGAGCGAGGAAGAGGGGGAGAGGGGCGTGAGAGAGAGATGTGATTTGTTGTTCCGCGTGTTTACACACTCACTGATTGATTCCCGTATGTGTCTTGACTGGGGATCAAACCCGCAACCTTGGCGTACGGGGAATGATGCTCCAACCAATGGAGCTGCCCAGCCAGGGCCTTGCTGTCCACATAGATTCCTTTACATTTTCAAGAGTCTTATATATCATGGGCAGGGATGGGAGTAAAAGATAGAAAACTGTACTTGAACAATTAAAATAAAAGTTTTTTTAAAAAGAGTCATATATCAAACCATATAGTATGTACTCCTTTGTCAGGGTTTTCTCATTCAACATAGTCGTCACTGTGAGATTTATCCGAGTTGTTGCAAATAGCAACAGTTCGCTTCTTTTCACCGTTCAGGGCCAGTCCGCTGCATGAGGGGGCAACGCACTGCAGCTTGTTTATCGGTTCGCTTATTGGTGGACACTTGGGTGGTTTCCTGTTTGGGGCTCCCACACAAATAAGTTGCCACACGCATTTGTGTGCAAGTCATCGCCTGCACGTGGTTCCACTTCTCTGGGGTGAGTGTCCAGGGGCAGAACGTCTGGGTCCTATAGTCGGTATTTGTTTAACTTTTCAAGAAATGGCCAAACCGTCGCCCAGGACGGCTTCCCGGTCCCACCGGCAGCACGGCTGCTTCCTCTCCTCCCGACATCCAGCACGGTCAGTTTGGCGTGTTTTTTTATCCAGCCATTTCGCTGCGTTCGGCAGTGGTATGGCATTGTGGTTTTCATTTGCATTTCCCTGATGACTGATAATGATGAGTACCTTTTCATGTGTTTATCAGCCATTTGCATATTATTTTTTGTGAAGTGTTTGCACACATCTTAACATCTGTGAAACTGAGATACACCTCACAACTGATACTTTTTCTTTCTTGGTGGGAACTTACAAGGGACGGAGCCTTAGATCCATGAAATACACGAAGCCACTTGCCCTGGGTCACACAGGGGATGGGGACAGAGTGTCCCAGGCTGACCTCGCGCGTTTAAGTAGCACAACACTCTGCGTGGTTCGAAGAGTCAGGAGCAGGTCTGTGGTCAGTGTGTGAGGAAAGCAAACTGGGTCACCCACGGCACCTGGAATGGTCAGCAACAGCCCCAGTCTTGCAGGCTGCCTGCGGGCTGGGAACCCCTCTGCACAGCAGGTGTCTGCCCTCACTGAGCCTTCTGCTAGCAAGGGCTTACCGAGGCCCCGCTCTGTGCCAGGCAGGTGTGTGGGGTGGATGGTGCTGAACAGGATGCAGCCCCTGACCTGCAGGACCCAAAGCCCAGAGAGGGAGACGAGAGAGACCCACAGAACACAAGCTTCTCTCAGGCTGGGGGAGCTCAGAAAAGGAAGGGTGTCCCCAGGCACTTTGGGAATGGGATAAAGTGTCCTTCGATCCATAAGGTCTTGGGCCTTTTAGGTCATAAGGTTCAAATCTGGCTCCAGCCCCGACCAGCTTTGTGATCTCCAGCCTGTGGCTTAACTCTCTGAGCCTCAGTTTTCCCATCTGCAAAACAGGAGATAAATGCTAGCACAGGGGGTAGTACTATTCCCATTCCACAGATAAGGAAACAAAGAGGATTAAATAAGATGTTTGTAGAGTACTTGGCTCAAAGGAGGGCTCTCGGGTCTGGGCTTTAAGGAGAGCTAGGAGTTGATGGGCTGCAGGAATGAGGGGGCTGCGGAAGGGGGACCTATGTGGTCCCAGGTACGGGGTGTGGACACAGGCAAGGGCTGAGGGGGAAGAGTCTGCCGGAACGCTGATCCGCTGCCTCCACCTCAAAGGTCCAGCTGCTGGGACGCTGCCAGGAGTCCTGCATGGGCTGTGGGGCCCGGCAACTGGAGACACATGTGGTGAGCAGGTGCAAGGGCCCCACACTCAAACCCAATCCCGAAGCTCCAGCCCACATCTTGGCCCCCTCCAGGACGGCACAGTAGGGATCCCTGATGGAATGAGCTGCCCACAAGACATTCTAGAAATCCCCACAGGTCTGCTCAAGTTCTCAACAGCCACCAGCTTGCTAGGGTTCCTACGGCTAGCCTCTTTACCTCTTTGCACCTCAATTTCTTGGTCTGTCAAGTGGGGATGTGAAAACATGACATACCTGACTGCCCACCCCACAGAGCTGCGGCCAAGATCAAACACACTGCTGAAAGGTATGTGAAAGAACTTCAAAACCTATATGATGTTATGCTTATGCAAATCCAGGGCAATTCATAGAATCACCAGATCATGGACTGGCACGTATGGCAGGGATCCTAGAGCACTTTCACTATGACACCTGGATTTTCCTGATGAAGTAACTGAGGCCCAGAGAGGTAAAGTAACTTCCCTAAAGTCACACAGCTGGTAAACCAGATTCACGCCTCAGTTCTTCAGATTCAAGCCAGCTCCATTTCCTCTGCCCGGGGGAGGTGAGCTGGCTGTCCCCACTACCCATCTCCCATCCTTCCCCACGTCCGGGCCCAGCCGGCTGGGGATCCCTGGGGTCCCTGAGCACATGGTAAAGCTAAAAGAGAAGTCAACAGCCAAGGTGGTCTCTCCTAAGAGACCTGGGAAGCCACCAATCTTGGTCCAAAGCTTAGAGGTCTTTGCAAAGGCCTGGTCTCTGGAGACTCAACTGTGGGACTGTCCCTGAAAAGCACTCCCTTGGCCCTGGGGTGGTCCTGCTGTTGTGAGCATCGTTCATGGCTGGGATTGGCCAGGGCCGCCACGTTGACGCGGGCCTTCTCTGTGGAGTGGGAGATGAGATCAGGGGCCTGCGAGTGCCGTGGGAACGTGGCCAGCGCTCACTCAGCACCAGGGCCTACTCCCGGTGTGAAGTAACAACTCCAGCTGCGGGCAGCCCTGGTAGGTTCCAGGCACTAATGCGCACTTGAACTCGGCTGCAGGACAAGCAGCGGCGCCGGACCTCCCCAGGACAGCCGGCAGCCCGACTGTTTCCCTTCCTCCTTTCTTTTTTTCTTTTCGAATTGTTTTTATTTCGATATGAAAGATGGCGAGGAAATGTCACTGTGGGTAGTCACACTCTACCAGACTGCCACCGTCCATTCCCACGCACGGCGTCCCCACCCCACCCTGTTGAAGAAAACCTATGGGCACCGAAGGCTCAGATTCTCAGCAGCTCTCCCCGCGGGGAGAACATTTCTTTCTAGGACATCGCCCACCATCTTCTCCACTCACAAAATCCCCTTCTGACATGGGCCTGGTTCTCTTCTCTTTTCTTTCTTTTTCTTTTTTTTTTTAAATGCAAAGTCTCTAATACGGCAGCAGAGAGGAGAATTTCACAGACTCAGCACATTCCTACCTGACTTCTCATAAGCTCGGGCGCCTGATTTTCCCTAGTGACGCGCATCCTAATGGTGAGCACGAGGTACAGTGAGCGGTTTTGAAGGTGGCCCCTTATCGTGGAGCAGTATCTGAGCCATCAAAGGACACGTTCAGAAAAAAGCAGTTTCGACATCGAACTTGAAGGTTTGACTGTTAAAAGTAAGAGCCAGGACAAAGCGACCACAGCTTTATCGCACATTTACGAGGGCGGCATGCGGTGGGAATACTCTGTATTTCAGGCCTGCTGCGGAGAAGGCCTCCAGGGCCTTTGAACAAAAAACAAACCAAGCTGTGGAAATTGCCGGTAATCGCTTTTACCTACAGTTTCAGAGGGCGCACACCGGGCCTTGTGGTTGTGGGCGCCGTTTCATGCTGGGGTTCGCAGCCCCCGCTCTGCTTGGCACAAAGAATGGAACAGATCGGGGCCTCCCGGCTGCCTGCACCTGTGGTCGCTGCCGGGAGGCCGGGCGGAGGGCTGCGAGATAAGGCGGCAGTGGAAAGTTTCTCACCTGAAAGGTCCTCGGAGGAGGCCCCGGGGCCTGGAGGAGACTCATCTGCCCCCAGACAGGGGGAGTGAGGAGGAAACCAGCCCCTCCCACCTAGGGACCCCTGCCCCCCCAACTAATCATTTTCTCCCACGGCTTCTCCAACAGCAACATGGAGGGATGGATCCCTTTTACCCATTAAACAGCGATACCTGCCTTCCCCTATCGATATTCTCCTTGAAGAAAACAAAAAGAGCGAACAGAACTTTGAAGATCAGAGATTCTTCTTTCTTACTTTTTTTTCTCAAAAGAAATCTTCGTGTTCTAAAGATAAGCCCTTGGTTCACAGAAAGGTACCCCAGGGCATCCCTTAGAGAGAGCGGATCTTGTCCTGCCAGAGGCCACCCAATGGCTGTCTGTCACGGAGGTCCCCTGGCCCGTTTCCTCAGCCTGCAGGCAATCCCTGCAGGGACCCAGGAGAGGAAGTCCACGCAGCCCTGAGGATTCCTGACCTGTCAACGGATGAAGCAGAATCTCTCTGAGGCAGGGAATTTGTCCCTGGGGTGCAGCTCTGGGCTAGGCCCACAGTGGGCCAGGGGCCACTGAGAAGGGGCACTCATAGCTCCTTGAGCTTCCAGGTTCCCTGGGGCTCAGGAAGCCCCCTTCCCCTGTGATTCCACCAGCACCAAGGAAGGCCTGGGCCCGAGCCAGGCCGGGTGGGCCCAGTGGGAGGGGGCTGAGCGGGGTGGGAGTGGGGGAAGGACAGGGCTTCCTGGGACCCTGAGCAACAGTGAGCTGGAGAGAAGAGGCGAACTGGGGGGGGGGGCAGTGGGGGGCCATGCCCAGTCATTCCATGTCCCTCTGGGTTTGTTTCTTCAGCCTTCTTCATGGTGAGAAACAACACAGCCCCCAAAAAGCACATAGAGCATAAATGAATTATTTGTGCTCTAATGAATTATCAGGGTGATTCCCCTGCAGCCACCTCCAAAATCAGGAACCAGAGCAGGGCTCTGGAGGGGGAGCTCAGCTGGTTGGAGCATCGGCCCCATGGGCCAAGGTTGTGGGTTCGGTCTTTGGTCAGGGCAGGTAAAAGGTCAACCACCGAATACATACATAAGTGGGACAACAAATCGCTTCTCTCTCTCCCCCTTTCCCTCTCTCTAAAATCAATAAATAAAAATATGAAAGAACTAGAACACGGCCTGTCCCCTAGGAACTGCCCGCAAGCCCTCCCCTACCCTCCTCACTGAAGGTTACTACTGCATCAACCCTCAGGGTGGTTACTTCCAACTTTGTTTGACCCCCTCAGCTTACCTCCCCTAACACCACACAACAGTTTTTGCCCAGTTTTGAACTTGATATGAATGGAACCAAGCATCTGTATTCTTTCCACTCCTTTCACTCAGCACCACATGTTGAAGAAGCAGCCATGATGTCGTGCGTGGCTTCCGTTCATTTGCCTTCGCTGCAGCCTGTCCCCGGGGCCGCTCTGCTGCGCTGGCCCTGGGTCAGCAGGAATCAGTGCCTGGGGCGTCCAGAGTCCCCTGAACCAGCCCGGCACGCCCGGCCTCCCGCGGGCTGTGGGGCTTTGGCCACTCTGGGTTCTTTCCAGACGGCTCCGCTCTGGGGGGCCAGGCTGAGACGGACAGTGGTGTGCTCCTAACTGCCCCCGCCACGCTCCGCACGGGGCATGCTGGAGGCCGGATGACCCCTGACGGAGGCTCAGCCCAGCCTCAGCAGAGACGCCTGGCAAGGGCAGTGATCCGTGGCTGCCCCGCCGTCTCCGAGAACCAGCCAGGCACTGGAAACAAACAATAAACCCAGGCACATCCCAAATGAGAAGCAGGTGGCTTCCTGGGACCGGTTTCTGAACATTCTGCCCCTCGGTTTACCCTTCTCCAATGTGGTTCCCATTTGAAGGAGCCGGAGCCTTTGGAGCCTATAACCCATATGAAAAATGATATAAATTATAGCTCACCATCATAGCCTGGCTGTTTGACATCTTGGCATCAACTTTAAGGAAGGGCCACCCTGATTATAAGGTAGAGGCACTGGGGAGAGGTGGGCAGGGCCGGGCAGCCCCCCAACATGCCTCTCCTGACTCCCGTCTGGACACCGGGAGCAGCCAGTTCACCTCCCCCAGGCGCTTTTGAAAATGACGGTCAGTAGAAGTTAGCGCGGCCAGCTCCGAAGAGCTGGGAGCAGGGGCAGGCCACCCCTCCTGCCGGTCGGGCTCCTGTCCCCGCTGCCCATCTCCCACCCTTCCTCATGTCCGGGCCCCGCCGGCTCCTGCGCCTGAGCTTGTTCCCCGGGCCGCTGAGCCCTCCTCTCACCTACCCGAGCTTTCCCAGACCCCAGGATCTTTTCTCCTTGTCCATGAACTCTGCCTGGGAGGCTGGCTCGGAGCCCTGCTGACGTCCTGCCCCCCAGGCGCCTGGCATTCCTCCTCCCCCCACTCCGAACCACACCAATTAGCCCTGATTACAGAATGCACGCATTGTTCTCTAAGGGCCCCACATGTGCCAACCCCAAATCCTCAGCTGGGGAATGGGGACGGGCTGGGGGTGGGGGTGGGGAGGGGCCTCTGTGTTCCCATCTCTGAGAAAAGGAGATGGAGCCACCCCCCACCCCAGCCCCTCCTCGGCCCTGAAGTGTAGGGCCTGGGGGCTCTGGTCACCAGGAAAGAGAAGTGAAGACAGACTCTTCCCTACCAGCTTCCTCTCTTGGGCCCTCACGCCCGCCCCCACCCCGGAAACCCACTCCCACCAACCCCGGAGGGAGGTCGCAGCCCTAGGCTTCCAGCCCCAGCCCACCCCCTGCCACTGAAAGGCAGTGCTGGGCAAACATCCTAAACCACGGAGTGCTTCTAAAAATACGGTGTTTTTGTCAGCGAGCAGCCTCTACTTCCTTCAGACTTTTATCTCCACGCAGCCCACGGAGGAGGAGACACGGTGACAATAACAGCTGAAAGCCCTCGTCTTCCTTTGGGGGCTACCTCTCGAGGCCTTTGAAGCCCCAGTGGTGGGGTGGTACCCCGTGGTCCTTCTGAGCATGCTCAGATGGTGGGAGCCACCCCTGGGCAGATCTGTCGCCAGGGAGAAAAATCCAGGACAGAGAGGCCACCAGGACACAAACTGGCCACTGTTTATGAGGCCCTTAACTGTCTCAGATTTAGAGAGTAATTAATGCTACAGGACAGGGTGGAACAAATCAGCACTCAAGGACAGAAGCGGGCTGGGAAACAAGAAGGGAGAGGCAAACCCCCGTGCGGGGCTCGGACAGAGGAGACGCTGTGGGAGTAAACACTTGTCGAACTGGCTGTGAATGTTTCTGACTGGTGCCCAGGGCCCTGGAAGGGTGCTGGCGGGCGGCGATGGGGAACTGAGGGATTTCCTGGCAAAGGAACAGCACGGGCAGAGGCTCAGCCACATACTGCACAAGAAACGCACACAGTCACACCATATTTGGCAGAAACAGGGCTCTGGAAACTCTCCCGCCAGCTCGGCAGAAGCATGAGCTGCCGCCACCCTGCCGGAAACGCGGGCATGGGCAGAAAGGACGGGGACGGTGATAACAGGATCCTCCCGAGCACCAGTCGCACGCCAGGTGCCATTCTAAGGACATGCAGGTCCTCCCACCGTTGCCGCCGTCATCGGCGCTGACTTTTTCCCTGCAGGAAAACAGTCTCAGACAGGGGAGGTCTGTTAGCCCAGATCACTGACGGAGCTGGATTCGAACCCACGAAGCCCAGCTCCTGGGCTGAGCAGCCTCTGGTCTGATGTCTCTACTCAGGCAGATTTTGTGCTCTCCCAGTGAGAGCTGGCCTTCCTGCCTGGTCGGGTGCCCACCCACTCAGGCCTCTGAGGGGCCGAGTGCTCTCTGCTTGTTACCTCCTGCAGCCCCCAGCGACCTTTGAACTAAGTGCTGGTGTTGGTTACCAAACCCAGATGAGGAAGGCAAGCCTTGGGGCAGCAAGGGATTTGAACCCAGATTCAGCTGACCCCAACTCCTATGCCCCGAACTTCCTCAGCAGCCTCTCTGGGTCTCGCCCCCTGCCTGGGAATTCCAGACTATGAGTAATTCAAACATGTCTGAAAAAAAATCAAAATCACTATAATTTCCTAAAGACTTTAATAGAGGCAGATCTTACTTCAAAACAAAAAAAATCTATCAGCAAAACTGCCGAGGGGCTCTGAGTCACTGTCTCGGGCTTCTCCCTGTTTGGAAGAGGGACTGTGTGGGAGACGACTCCCAGGCAGGGCCGGGGCCTGGAGTCCAAGGCTGGGTCCTGGCTTGGCCCCTCACGTGCTGTTCAATCTCGGGGCCGTGTCTTCACCTTTCCGGCCCATCTCCTCATCCAGAAGATAGGCGGGTTTCTCTGGGGGAGCGCCAACGCTGACTTCAGGTCTCTCTGGTCCGGGTTCCCCTCGCCGACCCCACTGCCCCCGCCCCCAGGGCTGCAGGCCTGTACCGGTAACACAGGCAAACAGTCCGGTACAGCCACTACCGGGCTCGGGTTAGCACAGGTTTCCATTCGAGTCTCCTTCCTCGGTCGCAGCCCTCGCCTCTCCTCAGGGACCAGTAGAACTGCTGGAAGTCCCTCGTCTGATGGTTCTCAGCTCCGACCAGGGTTTGCCGAAGACTCCAGCTGAGACCTCTTTGGAGTGAATGCATCGTCATCTTTCCCAGGGATAAAGGCGGTTTATGGATTCCTGACCCTGAGTCATAAATCCGCCAGAGACCTGCCGTGGCCGGGAGCAGCCACTCCCCCAGCCCGTGGCCGGCCTGCATGTGCTCGTGAATCATCGGCGCGCAGGTGCAGCTCACCTGATAGAGCTGGACCAGGCCCTGAAGAGTTAGGCGTACACGGTGCCCGTTTCACATGCCCTGGGGGAAGCCACTGGCTCCTGTGCTGGGCAAGATCACCGCTTATTTTTAATCAGGCCTGAGGTTCTGTATTGGGAGCACGGAGGCATAGTGACGATGACACACTTGTGGCGGCAAGACTGACACACTTGTGTGTGTGTGTGTGTGTCCTTAGCACGACCATGCATGTCCCATGGAGCCGTGTGCCCACAGCGGTGCTCCGGTAGCCCTGCGGGTAGGCGCTGTGTGTCCACAGGAACACCGGCCAGGCCTCGGGACTCTGGGCTGAGCGGGCTGTTTCTACACGAGGCAGAGCCAGGAAGCCCACCCCAGCCCAAGCCCATCGGACCCGTCGCTGCGCAGCTGGCTGGCGCTGCCTCTTCGCAGGGCCTGACCGGGCCTCCCAGGAGTGACTTCAGATTTCCGGAGGTGGGAGAAGGAAGCGTTCCAGATTCCCACCAGCATCCCTCGTGTGAGACTCGAAGCAGTGGGCCGGGGAGGAGAGCACAGGCCCGCACACAAGGCAGAGAGTTCTGGGAGGAGCCGGGGTGAGAGCACTCCTTCCTGCCGTCCAGAGGGGACTGAGCCTTCCCCCGAGGGGAGGCACTGCTGGGCCGCAACCCCCCAGAGGGGGACAGAAAGCACAGCCCTCTCCCTCTGGCCATTCCTTTTCTGGGGAGTGCCGCGAGACAACTCTGCAAGGCCCACCCGCCGGAATTCCCTGCCCATCTGGAGAGTAACTGTCACCTTCCCGACACCCACAGCTCAAAGCCCATTGTGGTGCCCCATAGGCTGTGTGACCCAGGACTGGCCGGGTCAGCAGCCTGAGGGTGGACCGTAGCTGCCCCACCACTTGGGTTAAGGCCAAGGTGGACAGGGCTGAGCGCTGCCTCCTGCTATCAAGCACAAATCTTGCTGGTTGGAGCTCTTGGATCCTGCTGCAGGGCAGCAAGTCCCAGCCGACTCTGGGCCTTGACCTCCAAACTGGCCACCTGGACAGGCGGAAGGGGCACCTGACAGATACCTGCCCTGCCTCCCGCCGCCCTCCACAGCAGGGTCCAGCTCAGACACTGGAGTGACAGCAGACCTTCTCCCAGGCCATCCTCAGTGGGGGGTCAACACCGTGAAGCCTGAAAAGACGTGAAAAGGGGCAGCTGCCTCTGTACTCTCCCCCAAGTGGCCCATGTCCCCATGTCCTAAGGCCAATGGGCAGAGCAGGGTGGAGCTGCCATGTCCGGGGCAGAGTACACAGTGATGAGGCCCCAAAGGCCCCTGACTCGGGGCTCCCGCCCAGGCCGGGGAGGGCTGGGCCACCGCAAGCCCATGCTCTGGGCCAGGCAGCCCTGGGCCTAGGTGACTTTTTGTAAGTGGTGCACTCGTGTGAGTGTGAGGCAGTCCCCATGGCGCACCACCTTCGGGTGAACGGCCACATCGACCCCTGGACCCCTGGTACCGGAGGTAAAAGCCTGGTGAGCAGCCCTGGCTGGTGCAGCTCAGTGGATTGAGTGCGGGCCTGGCCTGCGGACCAGAGGATCGATCGAGGTTCGGTTCCCAGTCAGGGCACAGGCCTGGGTTGCAGGCCGGTTCCCTGCAGGCCAGTTCCCAGCAGGGGACGCATGAGAGGCAACCATACATTGATATTTCTCTCCCTCTCTCCTTCCCTTCCCCTCTAAAGATAAATAAATGAAATCTTAAAAAAAGAGTTTAAAAAATGCATATATGGCTCTGGCTGAGTAGCTCAGTTGGTCAGAGTGTCACCCCGATGCACCAAGGTTGCAGGTTCAATCCCCAGTCAGGGCACATACAAGAATCAACCAATGAGTGCATAGATTAAGTGGAACAACAAATTGATGTTCCTCTCTCTCTCTCAAATCAATAAATAGAAAAAAATTTTTAAACCCTCCCTCTAGAGAAAAAATGCATATATGCAGGAAAAAGGTCTGGAAAGAAGTCCTCCAAATATTTATCAGGATTTACTCTGGATCCAGGAATTAGAGATTATTTTTGTCTTGTTTTCTACAATGAATATGTATTGTGTTTTAATTCAGCGGTTCTCCACCGGGGGTAATTCATCCCCAAGGAGACATTAGGTGACACCTGTGGTGTTGGGGGGGTGGAGGCATGCAAATGTTACCTGCCTCAGGTGGGTGGGGGATCGAGGTCGGCGACCTTGCCAGACATCCGACAGTGCGCAGGGCAGCCTCCATGACGAAAAGTCACCCAGCTAAAAACGTCCACAGTTGCCAAGATAGAGAAACCTGGAGAAAAACATCAAAACCCGTTCTGATGGGGAGACGGGACTGGGGAGGTGGCGGGCCCTGCAGGCAGAGGTGCCTGTTCCTTGGCTTAAGAGACAAGCCCTTCCCACCCACACCTGGATGGAGGTTTACGGGTTCACCAGCAGGCACACGGAGGTCTGGCCAAGGGGCCTGCAGCCCCCTCTCAGGAGGACCCAGCCCATCACTGAGGTTCACGGTCCCCAGCACACACCCCAAAACACATCACCGTCTGAGAACAAGACACTGACCCAGACTGGTGCTGGCTGTCAGGCCACCATCGCTGCCGCGGTGAGAGCCCCCAGGTCCCCAAACACCATGTCCCCAGCACTTTGACAATGGCACCCTCTTTTCTTTCAGAAAGAAACACGGATCAGAATGATTAAGAAATACAGTCATGATTTGACCTCAAAACTTGGTTTCAAAATTAATTTACAATAAAAGAAAAAGTCCATGCTAAATAATCTAATTACAAGTTCAGGGCCCAGAATGGAAAACATTTGGGAACACAAAAGGCCCACCGAGAGCTTCCTTAGCTCTGTTTTGCCTCCGAAGCGTCTCTATGGCAACTCACTGAAGGGGGGGAGGGGCTGCTTTTAAAATCAGATCATCAGGAACTTCACCCAGAATTGCCACAACACAAAACTCTTTTAAATAAAACTTCAGATGAGGAAATGGGGAGCACTTGCTTCCAGCCGCAGGTGAGCCAGATTCTTACTCCACGGGCTTTCCAGGGCCTGCCATTCAGGCCGCCAGGCAAAGCCAGCCTCTGGCTGGGCCTGGCCTGCTCTCTGGTCACCATAGAATGACCCCTGGATGAGAGGGGCCCTTGAACTTCTCAGAAGTTAAGCCCTCCGCTTCTCAGGGATGTGGTGAGGGGGCTGGGGCCCATGGCGTCCCTCTCATCCCCTTTCTCCCCATTGGCTCCTCTTCTCACCTGCACAGCCTGGCACAGCCTGGCACAGGAGGGCATCCTGTCTGCAGTCTCTAGGGCCCCTGCCAGGTGTGAAACAGCCCCCACACTCTCTCCAGAGTCAGCTATTCCCAGTCCCCTTCCTGGTCTCTCCAGAATCCGTGGTCCAGGCCCAGGGTTGAGGCTGAGGGGGAGGGGAGCCACTTATATCTCCCAGGCTCTGCTGGTACCTACAGCCCAGCCCTGAGGCGGACCCTCGGTCCATGCAGCAGGCCCTGTGTGCCCAGCCCTGCACAGAGGGCACAAGTGGGGAAAACATAAGTAGCTGAATGCTTTTTATTTGTCAGTTTAGACTTTCCTCCATACCCACTTGTTAAGGCCTTTTGAGGCCACTTGTGGAGTCAGGGAGTTCTAAGCGCCTGGGGTGTAGACCCTGCCGGAGGCCCAGCATGTCTCCAGGAGGAGAAAATGGGTCTGCCTGAGGTCAGGGCTCTCCCCAGGGGGTGAGCTGGGTGGAACACTTTCTGCAAGGCACAGAGCCAAGTCCCCTGCACATCGTACCCACCCACTGGGCTCCAAGGGCACCCCCTTATTTGCATACTGTTTGCATTCTATTTGGTTTGATGCACAGGATAGAAAATCAGCCCAACACTGGGCCCCAGATTATAGTGTCTAATGTCTTGCTCCCACAGCGGCAGCGCCCAGCAGAGAGGAGGTCCTGCCTGGGGCCTGGGACTCCTGCCTCGAAATGGCAGCTGCCGTGAAGGTGGCGGCGGCAGCAGGCACAGGTCTCACAAAACAAGACTTTCACATGTGACTCACACTCCGAGGGCCAGAAGCAAAATTACAGTGTGAAAGCCAGAGCCTGGTGCGTCTTCTCTGGGGAAGCCCCTTGGGCCCCTCTCCCTGTGACTCCTGTAAAAGTCCTGGCACTGCCCAGCACTCTGGAACCCTCCAAGGAAGTGCCATGCTCCCCTTGCTAGGGTGGGCAGGGGCCGGGCCCCCTGCTACTGCCCCCCAGGGTTCCAGGTCTGGGAAAATCTGTTTGAGCAGAGAAATAGGCAGAGGAGGGTTCGTCCCTGGGGGAAGCCCAGCTGGGACTACTGAGCAGCTGCTGCCTCCCAGGCCCCAGGGGCGCTTCACGCTCCTCTTTTCTCAGCCTGGCCTCCTCCTTCCCCTCCACCGTGGGAGCCATGACACACTCTTTCAATAAACCCTTATTCTGCCCTAGACCACTGAAGCTGAGTTCTGTTGCCTGTGGGCCGGAATTCTAACCGGCACATCCCTAACTGTGGTGGCAGCATGGCCCGAAGCCCTTAGCAAAGGCCACCTTCAGCTCCAGACACAACCCAGGGTTTTAGCCCCCTGCCCCCCTTCCCACACAGCAGCCTGGCTCCAAGTCCCGTGCCCGCTGGCTACCAGGGGGCCAACCTCGGGTTCTGGGCCCCCAGCTTCCTCGCCTGTAAAATGAAGCCGTCAGTTGGCAAACACAGGGCTGGGGCGCAGATCACATGAGATAAGGGGGAGCCAACACGGGGACTCAGCAAACCTTAATTTCCTCGAATCGTCATATTTCTTTGTTATTATGCCAGCTTTCTATTAATTCATCCGACTGCTTCATTTCACTATTATCTTCATTATTATCATTAGAAGAATTTAGAAGAATAACATGGTACAGCCCTGGCCAGTGTGGCTTGGTTAGTTGGAGTGCCATCCTGTAACCGAAAGGTCATGGGTTTGATTCCCAGTCAAGGAACATACGTGGGCTGCAGGTTTGATCACTGGTCAGGGCGCATGTGGGAGGCAACCAATTGATGCTTCTCTCTCTCCCTTCCTCTCTCTCTAAAGGTAATGAAGAAATGTCCTTGGGTGAGGATTTAAAAAAAAAAAAGAAGAAAAACATGGTACACTCACACATTAGCAAAGCAACCATAATATTCTCCACTTTACAGAGAGGGAAACTAAGGCCCAGAGACAGAGTCACTGGGGGGGGGGGGCTCCTAAGTCAGACACCCTGGGCTCAAATACCATCCCCGCACTAATACGTGGTGTGACTGAGGGCCAGGTGACTTGCTCTCTCAGAGCCTCCGGGCCCCCCTCTGTGACGTGCAGGCAGTTAGCACACCCGCCTCACAGGCCGGTTGTTAAAAACCGCCCAGAACTATTACTTGCTTTTTTTTTCAGATACGATGATGGCTCTGTGGTTGTGTAGGAAAGTGTCCATATTTTTAGAAATATATACTAAAGCATGCAAAGGTGACATGATAGGATGTTTGGGACTGTCCTTATACTATTTAACTAAAAAGAGAGAGAATGTCAGTTGAAGAATAAAAAGGAGAGAGAAAGAAAGAGAGAGAGAGAGAAGGGTGCATGAAACAATATGGCAAAATCTTGATAACTGTGGAATCGGGATGATGGGTCAGATGGGGGTTCACTGTATTATTCTCTCTGCCTCGGAGATTTTCCATTAAATTTCCGCCACAGACCCCGGTCTCCCAGCGCTGTTGTGAGGCTCTGCCCACAGGAGGCACTCCATCAGCTCCAGCGGCGCCAATACTGCCGCTGTTCGCTCCTATCACCCTCCCAGCTGGTGCCCCACCAGGGCAGAGCCTGGATCCCTGACCCCCAAACTCAGGGTGTGGCCTCACCAGCTGTGCCACAGCTCTATCACTGACACTGAATGCACGGCTCAGGCAAGACGCTAAGGAACTCTCACGAAGCCTGTCACCTCCTTTAGGACCCTGTGAGGGACCTTATTCTAAAAGACCCTCTTCTGAGTCTCTGTTGAACCCACACATGTGGCTACCAGGCCTGCTTCAGAGCCCCGATGAGAACCCTGTACTACTCCATGATGACCGAGGGGGATAAGTTCTGTCAGTGACATCCATTGCCACCATCGAGTATGCAGTGGTGGCACCTGTAGGGGAGACAGGGACCCAGGGACCTAACAAGCATCACCCACCATTCCTCCCGTCCCTGCAATTCAGACACAGAGCCACCACCAGGGGGAGCCTGTGTGCGTCCCCAGTGGCTCAACCTGGGAATGGGATGCAACCCAGGACTGAGCTGAGAGTGGAGGCTTCCCAAGGAAACGCCTGGTCACGCGAGGCCAGGGTAGTGAGTGAACGGCGGCTTGTAATGGAGCAATCTCCCGAGCTCCACCCGGCCCGCAAGTTTTTATTTCCATCTGCATTTTAAAGATAACATTAAATGGTTTCTTTTTATTACAAAAGTAACTCATGCTCAATACACTAAGTGGGTACTTTGGATTTTTGTTCGTTTTGTTTGGTTGCATGTTCCAAGATTTCCTGAGCTTAGGGCAGATGACTTTTAAATTCTTGGCACTGTGGAGTAGAGGAAGGAGCTCAAATGGCCTCTGAGACCCAGGCAGGTCCTGCCTCTTGGGGCCTCAGTTTCCCCTGTCTGCATGTTTGGGGATCCTGGTGATCTCCTGATCTCCTGAGACTGAGCTCTAGCAGCTCAGGAGATCAGGAGATCAGGAGATCTGCGGGAGCCATCCTGCATACACGTGACCTCTTCTGGACTGTGGCCTGTAACCAACCCTAAAAAGCAAACGCTTCTTGGGTAGGACCCTGCACCTGTCCCAGAGTGAGCCCCGATTCACCTTCTCCCGCCCTCTTCATCTATGGCCATTGTCAATTCTTTCAAAACAACTGTTGGACAAAAAAGGTTGACTCCCACCGGCTGCAAGTCTTTCTAAAAGAAAGGGTTTATTCAGTCATGGCTAGCAAAAAAAGTAGAGTGGTCTTGGGGGGGTGGAGTCTAAACCCCCAGCAGCACGTCTGGGTGGGAAAAGCCCCAGGTCCATTGTCCTGGAGTTTTGCAAGTACTTTTTACTTACCGAGTAGGGGAGAAAGATGCAAGCTATTCTGAGAGGATTTACATGAGCAGTAGGGGGGCGGGAGGCGTGGGCTGGAGAAGGTGAAGTGGGGCTCGTCTGGGACCGTGCGAAGAGGGCTCACAGGAAGAGGCATCTTTCCCTGAGGATTAGCTGTGGGCAGCAGATTGGGAAATTCATTTGCAAATAGGAAAAGGAGGCTCCCGGGGCCCAGTGGTGCTTGTCTGTTCTCTTTTGGGTAATCTCAGACATAGCCACCTGGAAGTCGACCCTAAATCCCAGGAGATACACTGGCATGTGAGCAGTCTCCTGGCAGAGCTGGGCCACAGCGATGCACAGGCTACCTGTCCTGTCTCTTTCTCTCCCTCTCCGGCACCTGTCATTTAGGTCTAGTATATGGTTTTTCCTCGCCGAAACTTACATCTTTCTTCCTGCTGCTTGATGTATGAAGGAGCCTTTCAGTGCCTGGAGGAGGGGACATGTTGTCTTTCCCATCCATCCCTGCAGCTGGCAGTTTAGACTTCAAGCCCCAGGGCTTGGTCCTTACTAATATGACCCAATAAACCCTTCCTTTTACATAGAATTTTTTTTTAGATTTTATTTATTCATTTTCAGAGAGGGGGGGAAGAGAAGGAGAGAAACATCAATGTGTGGTTGCCTCTTATGCATCCTGTACTGGGGACCTGGCCCGCACCCAGGCATGGGCCCTGACTGGGAATTGAACTGGTGACCCTTTGGTTCGCAGCCCGCACTCAATCCACTGAACTACACCTTCTTTTAAAAAGGCTTTCAGCTTTGGCTGGGCAGCTCAGTTGGTTGGAGCAGTACCCTGATACACCAAGGCTGCAAGTTCTCCGCCCCCCCCCCCCCCCCCGCCCCCCCCCCCGTCAGGACACATGCAAGAATCAACCAATGAGTGCATGAATCAATCAACCAATGAGAGAAACATCAACCAATGTTTCTCTCTCTCTCTCTCAAATCAGTAAATTAAAAAAAAAAACAACAAATTGAGTTAAAGGCTTTCAGCCTTGGAAATTCAGATGCATGTTGAACACTACCTCCGAGGGCCTGTACAACCTCGCCCCAGGCACGTAATCACACCAGGCTCCTGCCCACATAGTGTAATTCTCTAAGTTCCCCTTCCCCCAGCTCACACATCGCTGGGGCTTGGACACCAGTCGTGAGCGAGACTGGCCCAGACCTCCTGCTCAAGCATCACCGCTCTGTTCCCGGACTAGCCTGAGAACGGGTGCCCGGGGCACCTGGGGGACTTTCTGTGAGTGCAGAGGAAAGGCCGAGGTAGCGTTTCCCACGCTGGGGTGCAGGCTGCTGTGGGCCTGTCTCACGTACAGGTTCCAGTAATAAAAGGGGTTTTAAGAGCTTTTGACTGCAGATCTGAATCTCACCTTCTAATGCAAAATGTTAGAGCTCAGCCCCACAAACAGGAGTAGTTCGGCATCAGCCGGGTCCCACCCCTATTCTCTTGTGAGTGGAGGAACTTGGGACTCCTGTCCTGCCCCAGTTTGGGTTCTGGGTGCAGGGCTGAGCTGGAGGCAGGGGCATCTCCCAGGTAGAAGTAGGAATTCAAGTGAACCTCTGAGACCTGGTGGCTCTCAGCTCTGCAGACCTGTCCTTCCAGACACCAGTCATCAAGCACCAGCCCCACAGTCAACACGGAAGGCCGGGGACCGGCCCAGCCCCGGCCCACGGCCAGGAATCCATCACAGCAGCCTGCTGCAACCAAGAAACCTCCACCCAACCAGAGGGGCTGCGAGTCTCAGAAAGGGAGTTTTTGGCCACAGACCTAGTCCCACAATGAATCAGGATGAGCAGAGGCCCCATCCCCCACCTTCTCAGTCTCTGCCAAGTTTCCCAGGGCACTGCAGGCCCCCCAGAGTGAGGTGATCTTCTTGACACAAAGGGAGCTGGATGTGCAGGGCTGAGGCACCAAAGTTCCCACTTCGAAAAGCACCCAGTTCAAAGGGGTGCACTACCCCTACTCCAGCCATGGGTCTGCCCTGGGGGTTCCCTTGGCCCTTTGAGGGCAGGGGCTAGATGAGAGGTTCAGGGGAAGTTGCTTTTATAGTCGCCCAACCTGCCTCCTGCTTTAGCATCTGCCAAAACCATGGGCTGAGAGGAGAAAGAAGAGAGGAGAGGAGCTCTAAAATTCTACACACAAAAGACAAAGCTTGACCAGCAGGGGAAAGCCTTGAAGGAGTCAGTAACAATAGAGCCGTGAACAAAGAGTAAAAAGAGCAAAGCTGACGAGGAAAACCGCAGTCGTCAGCAGGGGCCCACCAGCGACCCGAAGGTGCAGAGAAGCACTTTCACCCCCTGCAGAATGCAGGCTGGCTCCTGGCTCCGCGGGTCCCGAGCCAGCTCAGAGCCTGGAGGGGTGGGAAGGGGGCGTCCCCAAGAGGCCACTGGTGCTCGGTCTCCAGGAACCAGAGTGCCGCTCCCCCTAATGAGGCAGAGCTCCTGTGCCCTGTCTCTGGGACTGAGACTTGGACCCGCCCACCCGACAGAGAAATCCTAAGGGCCTGGTCCTCTCTGTCTATCCGGGCTCCCAAGAGGCTGGGAAGAACTTGCTTCCTAAATGAATGACCCTCAGCACCCTGTCACCCCTCTCCCTTTAGAAGCCCTGGTGGGTGTGTCTCTGCCTCTTAACCATTTCTGAGGAGCACTTCTGGGCTTAAAGAGGCCATTGGTGGCCTCTGCCAACTCTGGGTTCCTTCCGCCTCCCCTGCAACTGTCTGCATACAAGGATAGGGGAGGTGTCTCTGGGGGCTACAGAGCTAATCTGGAGCCTTGAGACCCGGCTTTGAGCTATGTGACCTTAGGCAAGTCATTTCCTCTCTGTGGGCTGCAGTTTCCTCATCTGCAAGATGGGGTTGAAAGACCTTCCTCTCTCTCAGGGCTGTTGGGGGAATCCGACGGGATAACAGACGGGAAGGACGTTTGTGAACAGTGAAGCCCAGTGCTAGCATCTGGAGACATTCTCGAGTCCAACACGCATTCATGAAACATCCGCTTTCTGCCAGGCCCTGGCTCAGTCCAGGGGACCCGGTCGCGGGCAAGACAGAAGGCTCCCGCTGGGACAGAAGGGATGGGGGCAAGAAGGGCACCCTAGGCCCGCAGTCCCCCGCAGCACACACACACCCAGAGAGACTGTAGGGAGCCCAGTTCCCGGCACTTGTCCCTGGGGCTGTCTGGGGTGGTCCAGCTCCCTCAGTGGTGTCACCGCGGAGGCAGACATAGCCAGCCCTAGAACACTGGCTGCCTCCAGGACCACCCCCTCCCCCCCACCATGCAGATTACTCAGCTGGAGGAAGCAGGACTGCAGTTTGTAATCGGAGCCACCCAGCAACATTGCCACAAATTAGTCAGAGAAATTTCTCCCAGGCAGACGGGGAGAGGGGGCTTCCAGCCTGAGTAAGTGGGGGTGGGGAGAGGGGGTGGGGCTTCACTGAGTGCCCCTTGCCCGAAGACCTGCTGTAGCCTTGCTCCTGCGAGCACTTGACCTCCCCAGAGGTGCTGGGGCAATCTCCGGGGGCTGGGAGGGGGGCGGGCGGAGGGCAGTGCGGAGTGGCTCAGGGAGTCGGAGTCCAGGACACCGACCACCCTGAGTTTAAACCTTAGCTCTGCCTCCCACCAGCTGTGTGATCTTGGGCGAGGAACCTGACTTTCTCGGACTCATTTCCCTAACAATAGTATTTTCAAATTCATTAGGCTTCTGTGAAGACTCAACAAGGTGGTTGATGTAAAAGCCCCTTGCATATTAACAAGCTAGGCATAGATGAGTTGTTCAATTCATTTTTGTCTATTTAACAAATATTTATAGGGTACTTACTATGGGCCCAAAACTATTTATTCCAAGTACTTCACAAACACTAACTCGCTTAAGCCTTACAAGAACCCAGTGAGATGGGTATTACCATCATTCCATCTTACAGAGGAGAGAGCTGAAGCCCAGAGAGGGAAAGTGACCTGACCAAAGTCACGGAGATGCCCAGTGGTGGAGCCAAAATGGAAACCTAGGCTCTTTCCTCTCCCACTTCCTCCCATCCCGCCCTTTCCAGCCTCTGACTTTGGAAGTTGAAGCAAGCGAGAGGAAGCTGACTGAGGAACGGGCCCCACCCCACCGCCGAGCTCTGTCCTCCCCGGCCCCGCAGGCCTGAGCAAGTGCCCGGGCGTGGAATGGGCTCCCGGTCCAAGCCCCTGGCCTTTGCACTAAGCTGCTTCCCCAAAAGGCGATGCCGTTATTATTAACCTCCCTCCCCCATGTGATCAGCCTGTCACAGAGACCCTTCCCCCAAGCCCCCAGCTCCAATTTGGAGCCAGAGATGGACGTTCAAGCCTTTGCCCTCACACTCACCTCACAGCCGGTCCTTGCTCAGACGCCTACAGCAGCTCAAGTGGGCCCAGTGTGGGTAGAGCCACACAGGAAGTACAAGTGACTGCCCACAGCCTGGGAGAAGCCTTGTGATAGAAACCCCACCAGTGGCTTCCCTCCCTTGGGAGCCCCTGGCCTCTGCTCTCACACCTCTGGTGACAGGGAGTGCAGGGCTTCTGGTGGAGGCCTGGGGGGGCCACGGGTGGCCGGCTCTGACTGGTAGACCAGCTAGATGAAATTGCTCCTTGGTGTCATTTCCTCCCATTAGTCCTGTCTTTGCCCTTGGGCCCCACAGGCCAGCCACTCCCTCTGGCTGGCAGACATCTGGAGATGGCCATTGCTTGGCAGGAGTCCCCACTTGGCCTGAGTACTTGGTGGCCTCAGCCTGGTCTCAGAAGGCAGGGTTCCTGGTGCTGAGCCCCACTCCCGCCCCTACCCCGTCCACCCCATGACCAGCAGGGCTACAGGAATATAGGGACCACCTCTGCTAAGTGCTTCTAAGGGCCTGGTCCCAAGCACAGCCTCGCTGCCAGGGAAAATAACCGACATTGGTCACCACTTAGCAAGTGCCTGCTCTGCCCTGGACACCGTGCTCCGTGTTTGACCAGCAGGGACTTACCCCATCTTCCCAGCTCTCTGAGACACGTATTATTTTTGCCCTCATGTAAGAGATGAGGCACAGAAGGCTCCCAGAGGGAGGTGACTCGCCCAAGGTCCCACCCACAATTAGTAAGTGGAGAAGCCCCAGTTCACACAGAGACTGTGAGGCTCAAGGCCAGCTCTTGACCCTCAGCCCACAAACATAACAGTGGAAGAACAAGAGACTCACAGGAAACAGACTGAATTGCTCACAAAGTTGAGTGGCTCCTACTCCAAAGGCCACGAGAGTTGGGGGGCGAGAGACCCCTGTGGACGGAGAAGGCAGCATGGCCCCCCCGGAGGAGGCAGAAACCACATATGAGCCTTCACCAAACAAGGCGTCTCAGCCACCGTAGGGTCCCCAGCAAAGAGCCCCCCTGGGAAGAGCCGCGGAGCTGAGCTGGGTTGACCCATTACATAAGAGCTCCACCCCAGGGGCAGCATGCGTGGCCTGTGTTGGCGCTCGGCAAGGGTGCAGGTAAAGTTCCATCATCCCAGGAAGCTGCGAGTCCGGCAGGGCCGGGGCGAAGCCTCACTACGGCTGTGATGACCAGTGTGGAAAGTAACGCTTGCTAATTTTCTCCATATCAGAGACACAAGCCAGAATGCATTCTGGGATAAGGAAAACTCGTCCTGCCTCCCGAAACCAGGGGTATCAGCATTTCCCACAAGGACTTTCGGAGGAGCCATGTTCTTTGGAAAATTATATATAGAAAAACAGTTTCATGGTCAAATACATTTTGGAGGTACTCGGCCGAAGGAGCCGAGACAGGATTTCTCTTGGGCAGGGCTTCTCAGAGCCTCCACTGGCTGTGGGCATTGGGCGTGGCAGCAGCCGCGGCATCCGGCGCAGGTCCTCTTGGGAACCAGGATGCAGGCCTTCCGCTACCAAGTTCCGGGGAGACCAGTGTGCCCCCGGTGGCACGTGCCAGCCATTCCTGGCTTGCCTTTGCTGCTGACGCCTTGGTGCCTTTGACTCCAGGCCCTTTGCCGTGGAAACCCAGGGCTATTCATTTCTCTGGTGAGTAAATCCCAGCCACATTCATTGGGAACATCCTAACGAGCCCTCCGAAGCTGTGGGGTAGCTCTCTGTCACCTCTCGCTACCAGCACCCCTCAAGCCAATTTGGCCAAACTCCCTGGGGTTTCATCAGGGATAGCTAACATCTCACTTTATTATTAAGTTTTTATTTGAAGAGCAATTCTTGGCTATGGCACAAAACCGGGGGCGGGGTGGGGTGGCTGGTAGGGGAGAGAGCCCACTGAAGACAATAAAGAAAGGTGACCCCAGTCCTGGCTGGTGTAGCTCAGTGGATTGAGCGCGGGCCTGGGAACCAGACAATCGCGGTTCAATCCCCAGTCAGGGCACATGCCTGGGTTGAAGGCGGTTCCCTGCAGGCCAATTCCCAGCAGGGGACGCACGAAAGGCAACCATACATTGATGTTTCTCTCCCTCTCTCCTTCCCTTCCCCTCTAAAGATAAATAAATGAAATCTTAAAAAAAGAAAGAAAGAAAGGTGACCCCAAACCCTTCCTGCTTCATTGTAAGGCAGCTGCCCAGTCCCAGTGGGGGCATCACAGCAACTGTGTGTCCTTGCCACTCTCAGGCCAAAGCCACCCACACGCACACACACGGAGACACACACAAACATGCAGTGAAACGACACAGAGTCTCCAGAGAGCGAACTGTGCTTCTAGTAACAAACCACAGTCTGCCCCTGGGACGCCTGACCAGCCTGTGCCCTGAGAGGAGGCTTCGCCGCAGCGGGCGCCCCTGCCCCCGGCCTCCCGGCCTCCCGGCAGCGCTCGGCAAGCCCGGACAGGATGCCCGGCTGGCTGGTGGGCAGGGCAAGACACCGCGGGGAACCGCTCCCCGTTGTAATTTACCAAATCCATCTGGGGCTCCTTTGAGCCATTTTCTGGAAATGCTACATTTCAAGGGTCTCCCTGTTAGAGAAGGTCAGAGTTCATGAGGGCCTTTCATGTTAAAGGAACTTGAAAGAAAGGAAATGTATATTTTCAGCTTTAGCTGTGATTAAGAGGGCTCAGGCCATGAGAACACTCAAATGATTTACATGACGTTACATGAAGAGCCAATTAGCCTAACAACTTCCGAAAAACTTCTAGCTCAAGAGCACCCATTTATTAGAGCACTCAGAATGTGCCAGGCGTCATGCTGCTGAGTTCTTTCCTGGGGTACGTGATGCACCTCCACCTCACTCCCCAGGGGGAGGCAGGCTCAGGTGTGATGCCCATTTCACGCATAAGGCAGCAGAGCCTCAGAGAGGGGCAGTGATTTGTCTGGAGCCCCCCCAGCTAGTAAACGGCAGGGCAGAGGTGCAATCTCGGGTCTGCCCAAATCCAAAGCCAGAACTCTCTTGTTCCAGCCCTCAGTCCGTGAGAGCCCTTCGTCCGGCATCCAGCATCCGAGGATAGCACAGGCCCGCCTGGTTTATCTGCATGAAGATGAAGCTGGTGATGCTAAATCTCCAGCCCTCCCAAATCTTCGCAAGTCTAGAAGACTCTGGGGCCTCCCTGCAGCTGGCCCTGGCCCACACCTCGCAGGTTCCATCCAGGGTGCAGCCACAGCAGTTCTTAGTCACCTCTCTGTGGAAGAATCCAGGGCCTATTGTCTCATCGCAGCATCTGAGTCAGTGCCCTAAGCAGGCAGTCCAGGGTGGGCCCAGCAGGAGCTGGTCCACATTGAGGCTGCTCTGACTCAAGGGAGGTGCTCAGGACCCTCTCACCCAGCGAAGAGCTGGAGCCACCCCATCCAGACTAGCCAGGGAGATTCTCCAGTTCCTCCTTCACGCAGCATGAGTCACTCGTAAAGCACAAAATCTATCGGTGACCGCTCACTCATCAGTGTTTGTCTGCCGAGACCACAAAGTAGATAAGGACCCCACTGAAACTGTAGAGGTCAGAATGGAACACTGGTTAGGGTGTGTGCCCCGACTGATGTGGCTCAGGGGGTTGAGGGTTGTCCCACAAACGGAAGGGTCACAGGTTCAATTCCCAGTCGGGGTACATGCCTGGTTTCCAGGCTAGGTCCCCTGTTGGGGTCGTGTGCGTATGGACTCGAGAGGCAACCAGATGATGTTTCTCTTCCCCTCTCTCTCCCTCCTTTCCCGTCTCTCTAAAAATAAATAAAATCTTTAAAAAGAAAGAAAGATAGAAAAGTTAGGGTGTGGGCTCAGGAGTCAGACCACCTGAGTTTGGAATTCTGATAACCTCGCTTCTGAGCTGTGAGACCTTGGGTGACTCATTCAATCTCTCTGAGCTTTGGTTTCCTCATTCATAAATGGGCATAGTCCCTATGTCATAGGGTCGGTGTGATGATTAAATGCGATAATGTGTGCAAGGCTCTTGACGTGATGCCTGGTACATGGTGATCACTCAGTAACAGGAAGCCACTATGTGGATGACGATGACAGAATCAGTGCTCACCAGACAAGGGGCTGCTACAGGGCCCGCACCTGCCTTGTGGGGACGAGCCCAATCTCCTTTTCCTCGGTTTTTCCTCTCTGCCGCTCCAAGCCCTACATCGCCTTCCAGGCCCAGATGAAGTCTGCCTCATCCAAGAAGCCAGCCTGACCCCTGGATCTCATCGAGCCTGAGCTCCTTCTGCCCAGGGTTCATATAAACCAATCCAGAAACAAACTTGGCTCTAACAATTTCTCAGCTTCTCCAGCAGCCAATGCCTCCTGGAGTGGCCTCCTCAGCCCCTCCCCTCTCTACTGCCTGAGCTCCGGGTTAGGTACTCGGGCCTTCAGGCTGATGTCAGTGTGGCTGTGGATGTCTGAGACTCAGCCCGTCTCTCCCTCCCTTACCCCTCCCCACACACCTGTTCTCCCTACTTACCTGCCCCCTCCCTGGTTCCACCCGTAAGGGTAGCGGTTCCCAGACTTTGGGATTTCAGAGCCCCAAAGAAATTTAGGGGCAGGAAAGTGAATGGAGAGTTGTCAAGTTTTTCTCTTGCCACATAAGAACATTAAAAAAAAAAAAGAATTCTCACCATCATTTCAGTATAGAAAGGCTGTTTTCACATCAATAAAACAGAAGGGTCATAACCTCTGATTAAAGGCTAATACTTTAAGCTGAAAAACACTAGCCCTCTTAAGAAAAACAAACTCACTCACTGTTGCCCTGACTTCTCTCCTTTCTCCATGGACTGGAGAAAACTTCAGCTCCCTCTGGCCTGTGTCCCCTGGGACCTCACAAGTCTGGGGAACTTGGTCCTGTAAGAGGCTCCATCCTGCTACAATAGGGTCACCTGAAGAGCGCAGAAGACTCCCAAAGCCTTTGGATTAGGCAGATCGGTATTCCCACTGAGCTACAGCAGAGGAGGTTTATCCCAATGCCAGACCTTACAACTTCAGGGGCTGAGGTGGGGGCAGGCCAGGACCCCTCCTCTGGCACTCTGCGGAGGGACTGGGCCACGTCTGGCTAGAACCCCTCCCCCCACTCTAGAGGGGATGAGATGAGCCGGAGCAGCAAGCTCACACCAGGAAAGTTGCCTGGGGGAACTTAGTTCGTCTGGTCTTCCCCACCACTCACTCGCCAAACTGAGCACCAGTGCCCACCTCTACCATCTCCACCCCTCCTCCTGACCCCCCCTCGCCCCCGGAAGGGAGGAGAAGAAGGCACTCCAGCCTTGAGGTGGGGGTGGGGAGCGGACCGAGGCGCAGATACGATCTGAACGCGGGGAAGGACGGCCGGGCCTCTTTGATCCGCAGCCAGCCAGGCTGGGCCCAGACGCGGAGGGGCGGCGCGGCTCTCTTCCGGCCCGACTTTGCACCGCAGCCAGGGGTCCTGAGACTCTGAGTCGTAGAAGCGTCCAAGACACACTCCCCTCCCAAATACCTTCTGTCCCGGTTGCTCTCGGGAGAGGTGGGATCGTCTACACTGAATCCAGCACAGGAACTTGCTGGGGGCTGCGGTTCACTGCACAGTGATCCAAAGGGGCCTAGACTCCGTGGTTGAGCTGAGGCCAAGCGTGCCGTAGAGGCCCGCGCGGACTCGACCCCGGGTGCCCCGTAGAGGCGATGGAAACTGGCGGTTCCTGTGCTCCTCCCGGACTCTCACGCCTGGATTTTGCGAGGGCCGGCTTGGGACAGACCCACAGTCAATGGGCTTCACGGGAATGCGACTTCCCGGGTTAAATTGCTTCGCACGACTCAACCCTCATCGGAATCCCGCGGCCCACGTGGCTGACCAAAGCCTGGCACCACCGGGCCGCAGGATCTAGGTGTGGAAATGAGTTGGAACTGTCATGGGAGGGAAAGGATGTGACTGGAAGATCCCTATGGTGGGAGGGGGCGGGGCGGGGTCTGTCCTCCAAGTCCTCTAGGCTGTGTTCACGCCTCGGAGCCACCACATGGCTGAAAGGCAGTCACAAATGTGATGTATGAGCCCCATATGCAACAGGCACTCAATAAATGTGTGGCGGGTATATGCTTATGTCCGTGCTGTGAGGGGGGGATCTGACCGGCATAGGTTTGGAGAATGGGGCTTTGAGGAGGCCTAATACTGCCGGCCCGGGGGTGGCCTCTGAGCAGTTCCAAGCTCTAGGAAATCCCCAATTCCAAGCCCAGAACGTCCTGGGCCGGGGGGCACAGAGGCAGTTCACACCTTGGCTCCAGTTCCAGGACACCCAAAGAACCTAGGGGACTTCTAGGCGCGGGGCGGGAATCCCCTAGTGAGGAGGCAGGGTCGGAGTCTCCTTTAAAGTCCCCGCATTTTTGGAGATGGGTGATGCTTTTCAAAGTCGTCCAGTCCAACACCTCTCTCTAGTTACAACAGGGAGAGCGAGCCCTTTAAGACTATACCCACTGGGCGTGTCCCCGCCGCTCCCTTGAAAGGAGGGGCGGGGCATCTGGGCCCCGCCCATCACCCTGGCCCGCCTCCATCGCCCCGCCCCGCCCCCCGCACTCAGCCGGCGGTGCCTTTGATGTTCGGACCCGCCAGCTCTCCTAGCCGCTGAGTCCGGCGCCCGCGCCCAGCGCCCTGCGCCCGCAGCCCGCCCAGGCGGAGTCAGCCCGCGCTCCGCCCGCCGCGCTTCGAGCTCGGAGGTCCGGACTCCGGGCTCGCCGCCTCCCGGGCCGGCTTCGCGCCCCTCACTCCTGCGCCCCGCGCCCCAGCGGGCGGAGCGCACCATGCCGCAGCTGGACTCGGGCGGGGGCGGCGCAGGCGGCGGGGACGACCTAGGCGCGCCCGACGAGCTGCTGGCCTTTCAAGACGAGGGCGAGGAGCAGGACGACAAGAGCCGCGACAGCGCCGCGGGCCCCGAGCGCGACCTAGCCGAGCTCAAATCGTCGCTAGTCAATGAGTCCGAGGGCGCGGCGGGCGGCGCGGGGGTCCCGGGGGCTGGCGCCGGGGCCCGTGGCGAGGCTGAGGTCGGGGCCGAGGTGAGCGCCGGCCCGCACCCGACTCCTTCCCCGGGGCCACGGCCCTCGAGGTCCCCGTTCCCTGGAGCCCCGCTTGTCCCTAGCCCCGAGTCCCCAGCTTTTCCTGCGCCCCTTACGGCCCTTCTTAATCTCTCCGCAGGCTATCGGGCGGGAACACACTTCGCAGAGACTTTTCCCCGACAAACTTACAGAATCTCTGGAGGACGGTGAGTTTCCGCACTGCCCCGCTCCCCTCCACCCGCTAAGGCCCAGTCCCCCGTAGGAGGGAGGGAGCCGAGGGGCTGCCTCCCCCAAGCTGCAGCTCCGGGAAGCGGTAAAACCGAGGGGGTGGGAGGAGTGGGGGCGGGTTTCCCGGGCGCCTCCGGGCTCGAGTCACTTCCGGTGCCCTGACCTTTATAGGAGTAAACAGACCCCCGCCATCTCTGCCTCCCCTCCTGCCCAGGTGACTGACTGATCCCCTGTCTTGGGGAGAAAGCGTCGGCCAAGGTTCCTTGGCCGGCTGGTGGGGCGGGGGTCGAGTAGGGGTCGCCAAGAGGAGGCCTGGACTCGGTTCTTCATCAAAACTTGGCACTGCGGGCACCCCCATCCTGGTCTTTCTCAAGTCACGAACTCGAAGGGGACCCCTTGGCAAGTCTTACTTTTCTCTAGAGAGCAGACAGCCAGCCTTCAGCCCGAGCCATCCGGCTGGCGAGTCTGACCCAGCTGTGGTTTTTCCAGGCCTGAAGGCCCCAGAGTGCGCCAGCGGCATGTACAAAGACACCGTCTACTCCGCCTTCAATCTGCTCATGCACTACCCACCCCCTTCGGGGGCCGGGCAGCACCCCCAGCCGCAACCCCCGCTGGTAAGTGGCCCCAACAGCTCATCCTGGTGCCTGCTGCCTCTTTGCCCAGATGTGTGAGGCAGGGGCAAGAAGTAACTTTTGCTTACAACAAAATAGATATATGAGAACACTGTTCTCGTCTCTTCCCCATTCCTGCTCCGTAGGATCTGAACCAGATGAGAACTTAGCTGAAGTCAGGGGGGTGACCCTGGGCACCCCACTTTCTGCTACCTGTTGGCTTTCATCTTCCCAGGGTGTTAATGGCAGGTGCGGCTCCATCCTGGTGCCAGGTGATGCTGGGGTGGAGTCTGCTCGGAAAACTTCTGAGCTGAGACCCACCGTCTGGCTCCTACAGTGGTGTGCATAGAGTGGTCTGAGCCGTGACCTTGGTAGTTAGTCTTCTCGCTAAAGCCCAGAGCCCCGAGCCTTGGTGCTTGGAGGAACCAGCAGGAAAGCTGCTTGGCCTCAGATCTCCCAGTTGTGGGTGTTCTGCTCACTCTGTCTGTGAGTGCACCATTAAAGGCCCCGAACACCATGTGTGGAAAGTGGGTTTTCATGAAGCTGGCTTGGTCTCAAACGCACCATGAAGGGTTCAAGGGTGGTTCCGTCCTGTTGGTAAGGGGGCTGTTTAATGAGGTTGCAAATTCGGTACATTTAAGCATCCAGTGCTTTCAAAAGATTTCATGATCATCACAAACCATGCTTTTCTGCCCATTGGATCAGATGACCTAAAGTGTGAATTTTGAGTACTTTGGAGCAGTTAAGCCGTGCTAGTGTTTAAAAAAATTCAGATTCATGTTTCACTGGCCTCAGCTAGCCTAAGGTAGAGTGAGGTTAGAGCTTCTAGAGTACATGAAAAGTTGGGGGGACTCCGGTGGACGGGTGTTGGGTGCAACTGTAGGCCCAGTGTAGGTGGGGCCGGCCAGGGGGAGGCTCACATGGCTAGTGGTGGGGTCGCCCAGAGGCAGGAGGGTGACTGCCTGGCTGTTTTGGATCCGGAATGGGGAGAGTTGTTTCCCAGAGCAGTTTCATGCCGAAGGTAGTGGGAGGTGAGAAGACAGGTTGAGGCTTCTCTCCAGAAACTCAGGATGCAAAACCCTGTAGACAGTTGACTCAGAACATGAGCTCCTTGCCCTTTGGACCCCCGTTTCCTTACCTGTAGAAGGAGCGTGTTGGATGAGGGTTCTGTCGGTCTGACTTTCTGTTCTGGGGTGGCTCTATCTAGATGTTTGCTTCCTTTCAAGTCTAGGGGGGAGGAGGCCTGACCACTGATCTTGCCACCTGGTGCGGCAGCCCTCCTGAGGGACCTCCACCCCACAGGAGCAGATGCTTAATAAAGATGTTTTTGGGTCCCCCGGTAGGAGCAGACCCTTTGATTTTGGGCCACATCGACTTAACCCACCACTGCCAAACCACTGGCGGGTGGGTGAGTTGCTTGCTTGCTCGCTCACTTGGTCAGGGTCTGGAGTCACTGGTAGCGATGACTAGACCAAAGGCCTCGGCCCAGAATGGGCCTCGCAGAGCAGGCCCCCCTCCTACTGCTTGTGATTCCGCAGTGGTGTGAGGAAAAGCAGTGTTCCTGAGCTCCTCTCACGGCCTGGAGCGGGAGGGCCTCATTCTCTGTAGGGGCGTGGTGATGAGACCATTTGGTGTCTCCTTCACTCCTTGCACTAAGGATGGTGGGGTTGGGGGTGGGGGGTCAGATGGAGCGCGGTGCAGAGGGACAAGCACAACACCCAGGCCCAGACCATTTCTTTTCAACATAAATAAGGACCTTTCCCAGCGCGAAGCAGACGCATCTGTCTGCATCCGTCTCTCCTATACGGGCAAGTCCCCTGGTTCTCCACCCCACTCAGTGGCAGCCTCCGTCTGCTGGGCCTCTGGGAACTCGGGGAGGGCAGGCTCTGGGGCTACTTCCAGTGCCCCTGTGCCAGCTGTTTCAGGGGGTGGGGACAAGGACAGAGGCAAGTGCCTAAGTAGGGTGACACTGGGTGAGGAAGATATATGTGAGTGTAGTGGAGCTTCTTTTAAGAAAACTTGATAGTAATAAGCAAATAGCAAGTAAGAGTAGCTCCTTGCATTGCCTGAGTTATATAGATGTTTAAACTATGGTCGGGTTTTAAAAAGCAAAATTAATTGTCCCGATGTTTTGGGAGCACACTTATCATTGTGACTCAGGGTTCACACGTCTGGAATCAGAAAAAGCTTCTCTGACCGTGGGTCTGGAGCCCCTTGCAGGGCCCGGAGGGAAAGCCGCCTTTGGAGGGTTTCTTCAAAGCGGGGCTTTCGTGAGCCGGTCTTCACCGCACAGATGATGCACTGCCTGGTCCTCACAGAGAGAGTCCAGGTGGCTAGCAGTTGTGCCGAGGGGCTCACAACCAGTCCCTTGAGTCCTTAGACAGTGGGGAAGCCCATGCTGGGGACCCCCGCTGCCCGTGCGTGGGTGGACCATCCATGTGGCTGCCACACCAGGTACCTCGAAACTGGCAGGCCTGCGCCTGGCCAGGAGCGACAGGCCGAGTGCCCACCTCCAGCGCCGCTGCCATGGGGCAAAGAGAAAGAAACACATCCCAGAGAGGTGTGTTTCTTTTCGGTGCTTGGCTGCTTGTAGACTCTGTTGGGGGAAGAGGAGTCAGGTCACAGTTCCTCTCGTGGCTGGTGTCCGTCACGCATCTCCTGTGGGCGTGCTGGCCTAGGGCAGTAGCCACTCCTTCTGTGGGTTGTGTTTTCCCTGCTCTGAGACCTGGGGGTGTGGGGGGGGGCGGGGAGTTGGTCCTGGGCCAGACTCTGAGGGGCTCTAGGCCGAGTGAGGCGTCATTCCTAGGGGAGCCCAGGCTCCTGAGTGTGGGGCCTGACGGACTGGTGCAAATCCTCATCCCGGGAGGGGCACGGCACCTCGCTGCTCCCGTGGACACTTTCCACAGGCTCCACTGGAACCTGTGGCCTGGAGGGCTGCCGAGCCTCTCACCGTTTGTTTTTATCCTTACCCGAGGGTAGGTTTCCGTTGATTTTTTCAGAGTGAGAGGAAGGGCGGGGGTGGAGAGAGAAGCATCGATGTAAGAGAAAAATATCAGTTGGTTGCCTCCTGTCTGGGCCCAGACAGAGATGGGACCCACAGCCTAGGTGTGTGCCCTGGCTGGGAATTGAACCTGCAATCTTTTGGTTATGGAATGATGGCTCTAACCAACTGAGCCACCTGGCCTGGGCGAGCCTTTCGCCATTTAGATGAAAGGTCCAGAGCAAGCAAATCTGCAGGGACAGACAGTGAATGAATGGCCGTCAGGGCCTGGGAGAGGAGGTCTGTGGGAATGACTCTGTAGGGATTGGTCCTTGTGGGGATGTGTCTGTCCTGGGGTTAGTGGGGAGAGTCGTAGACCCCCGTGAATATACTAAAAGCCACTGAATTGCACGCATTATAATGGAGAATTTTATGGTACATGAATTACATTTCCATACAGGAGAGAAAAACTGAGGCTTTTGGCTCTGGTGGGGCCTTGGCACTCTTCGCCTGTGTCTGAGCTCCGCAGCGTTGCCACACCTGGGCGTGCCCCAAGCCGGGGGGTGCAGGGGGGCAGCAGCTCCAGGTGGAGGAGCCCCGTTGAGGCAGGGGGCTCCCGCAGGGGCTCCTGGCTAGAGGTTCACGTTTCCCGACTCCAAGGTCTGAGGTTCAGGTGAGGGCTGTGCAGACAAGCCCTGGGGGAGCAGGAGGTGAGGATGTGAGCAAGACTCAGCAGAGGAAGGAAGTGCTGCTGACACATGGCCAGCCTATCCACGGGAGCTCTGCAGAGATGCACCCCCCAGCCCTGCACACCCCTCAGACAGAGCACGGGGCCTTGTGAAGGAGGGTTACTAGTGCTTCACACCGGTGAGGATGTGATCACCGGCTCTGGTTGGAGTGAAGCCTGTTAGAAGGGAGGCTGGTGCCAGGCTGGGCATCTAGATGGACCAGAACCAGCATCTGCCTCTGGGAGTGCCTGGCCGAGGACCCCCGCCTGGCCGGAGGAATCTTGTCACAAGAGGCCCAGCTGGGGGTGTGCTGGCCAGAGCTGGCTCAGGAGGAGGGTCTGCTGAGTAGCCTCCCAAAAAGGCACAGTCGTCTGACAGGTGAAGATAGGACTGGCAGGCGACTGGGCTCCCCTCCAAACACCCCAAAGTTTCAATTCTCCATTCAGTGGCCACTCTCAAGCTCAAGCATCGCCATCCTGCGTAGAGGGTGGCACGACAGCCTCCTCCAGGGTCCCCCTGCCCCTGCCCCCTCCCTAGCACCTCCTCTAACCCCCATTCCAGACTCCACAGAGCAGCCAAAGGGGCCCTTTAAAAACAAATCAGGTGCCATCTCTCACCTGATCAAACCCTGGAGTGGCTTCCCATGGCTCCTGAGGGGAGTGCAAACCCCCCCACAGCCTGAGTGCTTCGGGCGGCCAGCACCTCTGACCACCCGCCTTGTCGGCACCGGAGTCTTCTCCCCAAATAGCAGCCACCTCTGTCACTATAGGAAAGGCCAGCAAGACTCTTACCCACCTCAGGGACCTTTGCATTTGTCCCCTTGGCTTGGAATTCTTTCCCTGCTCTTGACACAGCTGCCACCCCTCACTCCTCATTCCGGGCTTAATTCAGAGGTCCTCAGAGAGACCCTCTGGCCATCCAGCTGATGGCCTCCCTCATGGCCCTGGGCTCTGGCTGCCCTGCCCACCCCCACGGCTCCGCCCTCGGGCCCAGGTGGTTGGCCCTGCCTCAGGATGCACCTGCCACGCTTAGACTGAAGAAAGCCCACGTGTCCTAGGTGTCCCAGGCTTGGTGTCACCTGCACAGTGGGTGTGGCGAGCCCTCCTCCCAGCGTTGGCATGAGGACAGGAGGGCAGAGGTGCCAGGGAGGTGCCCAGGAAAGTGCTGGTGTGGCCTGGGTTGTGCATGGCCAATGCCGTGTCCCCTGCTGTTGTGACTCCGCAGCAGGCCCGCGTGGACTCCCGTCTGGAGGGCTGTATCTCCACTCGGGGCCACAGATGCCTGGGGATCTGAACCCTGGGGGCCAACCCAAGGGCGGGGACCCCGGTTCACAGGCCCCGCCTCACTGCCCTGCCTTACCCAGGGGTTCTTGGAAGCGCTACTCCTGGGGCCCTCAGTTTACCCTGAGAAGCCTCCCCCACCACCCCAAAGATTTGTCTGACAGAGGCCGCCTTCCCCAGCCAGATACAACCCCTGCACAAGGGTGATAGGGGCTTAAGCGATTGTGTAAGGGAAAAAAAGGGAAGAGGTCCACATGCTCTTTAGCTTCCGCACTCTCCTCGGGCCTGTCCTCACGTGGGCACCCACCTGCAGCCCGTGTCTTGCCCTGACACTTCCCTTGGTGTGGGGGTGCATGTTGGCGGGCCCCCAACAGTGTTTGTGTACAGCATCTTTGTTGATCTCTCGTGCTGACTACTCCTCGTGGGCTGCCTTCTGTACCAGCGAAAAAGGCGCATTGCACAAATCACTCCTTAATTGCCATTTTGTGAGTTTTCCTGGAGTACAGCGTTCAAGGGCAATTACAGACCTAGAGGGTCTATGTGCCGGAGGATCCAGCATTGGCTTTGCTGTGGCCCCAGCCCGCTTCAGGGTCCTTGCAGGGCCTGAGTGCGCATAACTAATGCGGGTGTTTCTCTTTTGTCATTCATTTCGTAGGTTTGTGGTGGGCAGCAGGGTTTGGAAGTTATTTTGACTTGCATTTCCCCCCCTCCCCGTGGTATTTGGAAAGCCTGCAGCCCCCCACCTCCACCCCACTCAGCTGCTCCCAAGGTCAGATTTCCCTTTCCGGGTGCCCCTTTGACACCTCTCAGGGCCAGGAAGGTCCATCTTACAGACCCTGCCCCACCCTGTCTTCAGGGGCCGCCACGTTAGGGCCACCCTCTAGCTCGGCAAGGCGGGAGGGCTGTCAGAGGGCCCTGGGTAGGTGGCCAGGACCCAGGTGTTCTTCCTGGAGCCCTGCTGTAGTTGCACCAAGCCGGTTTCCACAGCTAGCAGATGGGGACATTCATGCCAGCTCTGCCCACCTCCCCAGGTGCCCAGAGACCCAGGTGTGAGTGGCCTTGAAGGGGGGGTCTCAGTGGTCCCCTCCCAGAGGCTGCAGGCAGCCCATGCCCTCCCCCTGGCCCTGCAGGGAGGGAGGCTTAGCTGAGCGGTCAGAACGGGCTCCAGGGGCACTGGCTTCAAGTCATAGAACTGCCCAGGTGAGACCAGGTCAGGGCGGGCACAGAGCCACATGGAGGGGCCTCCTAGGGCGGCTGCGGTCTCGAAGACACAGTCACACTCCCTCGTACCTTGTGACTGGCTGCTTCCTGCCGCTGTGTACAAACAAGACTCGTTGGAGGAAACAGGTGTTTTATCAGGTCACAGGGCCTCCGCCCCCAACGGTACAGTGCCCAGATCCTCGGGTAGCGACCCTCCTTCTGCAGGTGGGGACAATAAGACCAGGTCAGGGGAGGGACTAGGCCAAGGCCCCCTGAGTGTGGGAGATCTACCCTCAAATACATCTGCCATATCTTGGCTGAGTGGCCCTGGGTAAGTTACTTCACTCCTCTGGATCTTCGTTTCCTCATCTAAAATCGAGGACAAGGAGGGTTCTGCCTCCAGGGATTACTGTGGAATGGATTGAAAATGGGTGTGAGGTCCCTAGCACATAGTAGGTGCTTCATGAGCGGAAGCCACTGTGGAAGGGCTTGTTAACACTGTGTTAATGGCCCTGAAGCCGAGACTGGACTGGAGTGCGTGATGCTGTCCCTCGGCTCAGCTCCCCCGGGTAGTACGAGGACAACCGTTCTGCCCACCTGGCCCTCAGGCCCGCAGCTGGCCCCTGACACAGTGCCCACTGGATCTGGAATCCTGGGCCCAGACCCCTGCTGGCATTTCCTGAGCCCCTCCCCCCACATGTACGCTTGGCCTTGGCTCAGCACTGAGAGCCTTTGCCCCCCCAGAGCTTAGTCCTGGAGGGGCAGAGAGCCTCCCTGGGGCTCAGAATCAGCTTTGAGGTCCTGCCCACACTGGATAAAGGGCACTGAGGAGGGACAGAGGCCAGTGGGGCAGCCAGAAAGGGTTCCAGCTGGCCAGGAACCCGCACGGGTGAGTGGGGGAATACCGTAAGTGGGAGAGACAGCTTGAGGAGAGGGGCAAGGTGGAAATCCGTACCTTCCCAGTCACTGGGAGGGCGACCCGAAGCCCAGGTCTGACAGGGCCATGAGGTGCATGCAGCTGGAGGAGAAGGGCCAGCACCGACGGCCTAGCCTGCAACCTTGGAGCCCAGGCCATGCTGGTTCCAGAGCCTGGGAATGGCTGGTGGGCACGTGGGGTGTGTGGCAGCACAAAGGGCAGGGTGGGAACCACCAGCAGATGGTGTGAGTTGTGTGGGGAGGGCGAGGCGCTCAGAGCCTGCAGCTGGCACAGGGCGGGCGCTGGTGGGCGCGGGGCGACTGCCGCGGGAACAGGGCCTGGGGCATCCGGGCGTGCTGGCATGTGCAAGGAAGTCTCCACTTGGTGTCCTTGTAGCTGACTGTTTCTCCAGAGTCACAAGCCCGGGGTTGTGTCCCCGACTTACTTACGGGAGCTGAACCCCAGAGGTCAGGGCCCATGCATCTGTGGTTCAGCCAGGGTGTACAGAGCACCTCTCTGGTCAGCATTGTCTCTAGCAGGACTCGGAATGGCGGGGGAGTCTCTGAGAAGCCAGGACATGGCTGGCTTCTTCCTTTGGGCAGTTTGTTGCCTCAGCTCACAGACCTGTGATGCTTGGCATTGGGAACTGGGCACTTCCTCCCTCCCTTAAAAGGTGTGAGCAACACCTCCCTTTGGGTACAAGAAATCTCAGCTGTAGCCCGGTGGGTTCGTCCCAGTCAGAGGATTTGGCCCCTTCTGCTTCCGTTGGAACATGGAGCTCTCCTGAGCTCAGTTCCCCAGTGGGTGAAGAGACTGTCCCTTGCTGGACGGAGACCCTGGCCTGGAGCGTGGCCCCTGGGGAGGCTGCCTATGGAGCCTGTCCCACCCCGGAGACTGCCTGCCTGGGCCGTGTCAGCGGACACAGCTTTAAAGCCCAGAGGGGGACAGTGACACAGCCTACATGCTGGCCAGGGCTGGCGTCCACAGCCATAGCTCCCTGGAGATCGGAGGGAGTGGATGCTCTGCCAAATAAGCTCCCCCCTGCCCCCCTCATCTCTTGCATCAAAACAACGAACCCCTGTCTGCAAGCACAGGGAGCTGTCTGGGCCCCACTATCTGCTTCTGAATGAGTGATGGGTGTGCGGCTGTGGCCGCAGGCGTGGACAGGCAGGCCGTGGCCCCAGGGAGCAGTGGGCCCTGGGGTTTGCAGTTAGGGCTGCGTGCTGGGGCTGGCGTGTCCAGGGGTGGCAACTGCCCCTTCCTGTACAGCCCCATTTGCCTGTGAGCCAGGGGCCTGTGATGGGTAAGGAGGCCAGGGGACCAGGGCCCCCTTCTCTCCTGGCTGTATGGCCCCAAACACATCTGTTAACCTCTCTAGGTCCATTTCCTTCTCTAAAATGGGGGCAGAGACCCCTGGCCCTGGAGGATGTCTGAGGTTCAGAGTGCTGGCTGGAGAGGCCTGCTGCTTGGGTGGGCCTCGCTGGGCCCCCCAGGGGCTACGCTAGGGCTGGCCTGGCCATCAGACAGGAAGGGGTCCTGGGGGGAGAGGGACAGGTGACGGGAGTCCCGGCTCAGGGTGTTCTGACTAACTCTGACCTGGCTCTGGTGGCGGCAGGCGCAGCCTCCTGGTCTGCGGGCCGCCATCTGAAACGCATTACCGATGCTTTGTAAACTCCACATCACTCGGCCACATGAAAGCCTGGGAGCTAAAAATAGCCACTCCCAGAAGACGCCCCGCATTGGGGAGGCTCAGCTGACCTCTGCACGAACACCCAGCACCAGACCGCCTCCCTTGCCAGGGAGCCCCGACTGGCAGGGCCACACCCACCCATGCTCCCAGCGTGGGCAGCCGCTGCCCGGGGCCACTCTATCTGGGCACAGATCTCAGCTGGTCAAAGCTTCAGGCCCCAAGGCCTCACCCAGGGCAGAATGTCTGGAGGAGTCAGGCGGACACAGTGGAGGGTGTGTTGGTGGCCCTAAGAACCTGTCCCCAGCACTGTACATGTCAGGGACGTCCACAGGGAAGCTCGTGGGAGAGGCATCGGAACCCACCCACAGATGAGGACAGGGGCTTCTGTGGCAGGGAGCGCAGAAAAGGGGCCCTGGCCCTTGTCAGATGGCGGACAGGAGGCCCCCGGCCAGCGTGCTGGGGCGAGGGGGCTGGGGCCCGCCCGGCTTCCCGTGGGGTGGCCGGAGGGCCTGCTGCAGCAGGAGGGGCAGGCAGGCGGACAGCTGTGGGTCTTGGGGCCGCCGGGCTTGACTCTTTGCCCTGCGTTCTGTGGGTTCCCTTTCCCAATGGTCTCCATGACCAACTGCAAACCGCTCTTTTCCCTAAAAATAAACACGCTTATGGGATTGGGGGAAGCTTTGTAGCTATCAGAGGAAATAATAGGGTGTTTAAGAAAATTACATTGCGTTTTAAATAACCAGCATGAAAGTCATTAAGTTTGAAGTTTCATTCAAATCAGATGGCTCTGTGGCTGGTCCAGTGGCCAGGCAGGCAGAAGGTGGGTGGGCCCTCCGGGACCCATGGGGCAGCCTGGGGAGGGCTTTGCCGCAGCGGCAGTGAGGTCTCTGGCGAGTGCAGCCGGGGGTCCAGGCGGCGTGGCCACCACCCCGGAGCTTGCTGGCAGGCTTTAAGTCGGCGTGCAGCCTGGGAGCCACCCAGCTGTGGTGGCAACCCCATGGGTGGGGCTGGGGTGACCACAGTCCGCAGGGTGTGGGGACAGATGAAGCTAGGATTGCTTAGGCCACAAACGTTGTTGGTTTTGTGGAGTTGGGAGTTTCAGGGATGATAGTTTGGATCAAAAAGGGCCAAAGAGGACCTGTGGGGCCAGGGCCACATCTGTCGTCTTCAGCGATGGAATCTTCATGCCCCACATGACACCTGGTGCACAGTAGGTGCTCAGTAAACAGTTGTTGAAAGAATAACAGTAGCAATAATGCCAGGAACTTTTAATCCCAATATCAAGATCTTTACAAGAAGCTAAGAAAGTAGGTACTATTATTGCTCCCATTTTGCAGGTGGGCAAGCTGAGGCCCAGAGAGATTAAGAACATGCCAGTACCTGGCAGAGCCAGGACTTGGGCTCATGTCTGTTTTCTCTCAAAGCCCATGCTCCCCGCTGCCCTGCCCCTTTGCTCTTGAGTGTGTGGAGATGGGGCATTGCAGCCTGAGAAGCTGAGTGTTTGCTCTGCTCCTGTTGGTTTTATGAGCCGGATCCCCCTGGATGCCTCTGGCCCCAAAGAAGGGTCTGGCCTTTGCCACCCCTGCTGCGTGGGACCTCACAGCTCTGGGCCTGGGCCCGGGCTGGACCCTTCCCGCCCCGGATGGAGGCCTGGCAAGGGCAGGACTCCCAGGGCCGGAGGGGCTGTGCTTGTTGGTTGGAGGCAGAAGCCCGGGGGTTGCACAGTGAACGCTCCCTGGAAGAGCGTTTACAGGTGACACCGAAGAGTGACTTGGGTTCGGTGCATGGCGCGAAGACAGGTCCTGGCTCAGCGTGGAGCTTGCTGTTGGACCTCTGTTGGCCCAGGCATCCTCCTCTGTGTGGTCCAGGGCTGGGCTGGAGGGTTTCCTGGACGCTGAGTCACTGAGAATTGTCGGATGAGGACGCTGAGGGTGTCCCTGAGTGTGCCCCCACCCCCAGTGGGAAGCTGCTGGGGAACCGGAGCCAACTGCCAACCCTACTGGGGAATTCAGAGAGCAGTTTCTTCTCTGCCGCCCGGCCCCTGGCCCTGGCGGCCCAAGGCCAGTCAGGGGCTCAGCAGTCTGGCCCAAGAGCAACCCGGCCACAGCCCAAAGGAAGCAGAGGGCCAGCAGCCCTGGCCCATGCAAAGGACAGCTTTCCTGAAAAGCCCTGGTTTGGGGACGTGTTTGCCTTTGTCATTATTAGCTCAGTCCTGACACCAGTGCAGTGAGGTGTGGACATGTTCCCTGAGGCCTGGGGGGACCTGTACCTTGTAAGTGCTGGAGGAGGGGTTTGAACCTGCCCCGTGCAGGTCCCCCCAGGCCTCGAGGGGCACCTACCCCTGCAGTCACTGCCCTTAACCACCACGCTTCCTTGCCTCTTAGACAACCTATCTCTCCACTCATTTTGAAAAGTTGGATTTTATAGATCCAGCTGTGTCCCCTTGGTGCCCTGTCTCACCCACCCCACTCCTCACCCTGGGAATGTGGCCTTTCGCCTTCTCCCAGGTATCTTTATACGGCTCCATGCAGGTGTGTATCTGTAAGCTGTTCGGTGTGGTGCGGGACCCCTAACTCAGCCTTGTGAGGGAGCTCCGCCGAGAGAGGCCCCTGTGGCAGCTAGCGGCCCTGCCCTCCTCCCCCACTGGCGCTGCGCACAAGGGGCTGGGTGGCAGGAGCACACAGGGGCCTGGAGCCTCCAGCAGGTCCTTCCACTCCTTGCTTTCTTTCCCATGGGATAAACCTCGAGACTGAGTCCAGGCAGTACCTCATGGGCCCTTAACGGGCAGGAACTACCAGGAGCGAGACTTGAGTGAGCTCTCTGCCTGCGGCCCCGAGGCAGGACCGTCCTCCTGGGGCTGGCTCAGGCTGGGCAGCGCCGACACCCCATCCTGTCCTTTTTCCTCAGCAGCTGGCTGGGATGAATCCGGGGCTGCTGGGGTGATATCTCCACGTCCCTCCCTCCCACCCTCAAGGAGGACCTGTGACACTGGCCTCCACAGGTCCGGGCCCAGCTGTCCCTGCCAGGCAGCCCTTCCCCTGAACAAGTCCTGTAGAGAGCCACCGCAGCTGCTCATGGCTGTTCCACCCTCCTTGCACGTGGGGGGAGGGCACAGGCCGGACCCTGTGGGAGGGGAACCTCCGGTTTCTCCTAGTCGGTTATGACAGAACCAGTCATCTCAAGGACAGCTCGGAGCGGGTCAGAGCCATGCTGCCAGCCACTTTGTTCTAAGAAAAAATCTTGGCAAGGTGTTGCTGGCAAGATTGGTGGTCCTGGCTCCCCAGTGGACTGGAGACCCAGTGTTGAGGGGAGGGGAATCTGGGACTACCGGCTCCTTGGTCCCCATGCTGGCACGCTGCCAGCTAGCCCTGGGGGTCCGTAGCCAGGTGATAAAGATCTTTGGCCTGGAGTCCCAAGGGGCTGGATTCAAACCCAGACCTGTCACTGCTGGCTGAGACCTTGGGCAAGTCCTTTAACCTCTCCGGACCTCCTCCTCCTCTTCCACAGAGGGGCGGAGAAACCTGGTGGGGTCCTGGCGGGGGGCAGAGCTTTGCATGCCATGCGGTAGGCCTGCAGCAGCAGGGGCTGCCGTCTCCACATCTGCACCTCTGCTGCTTTCCTCCTGGCTTTCCCACAGAGCCTTATGGCTTTGCTCCCAGGGGCACAAACCCCATGGGCTCCTCCAGCGCCCCCTTCCGCAGAGCCTCGCCTTCCCAACAGCCAAAGACAGGCTGAGCTCCAAGGCTGAGCTCCTGGCCCGGGCTCTCGGACGGCTGGGCTCCGCATGAGCGGCTGCCTGGGGAGAGGGGGCCACCTAGCCATGGGGCTGCTGCAGAATCCCCAGGCAGTGTGTCGGTAGCACCAACCGGCAGCTCTGCTGCAGCAGCTCCCGGAAGCTTGTATTTTCCTCTAAAAACATCCTGTCCTGAGGGGCGTTCACCTCAAAGAGGAGGAAGGAAAACACAAACGAATGCATAGAAACCACTGGAGGCCGTGGGCCAGGCCACTCAGCTCAGCAAGGCTCAGATAGCTCTGAGGGTGACTAGGGGTGGGGCTGGGTTTAGAGCAGGCCTGTGGTTTGCCAGGGCTGCATGCAGGGGCTCCCGCCCTCACCTCTGCTGTGGCGGGCCCGTTATCTGATGTCGAGGCCAGGCAGCTGGTGGACTGGCCACACGCACCTGGCAGGGCTCTGTGCAGCCATGGCAACAGTCCTGGGCTGGCGGGCAGGACCAAAGCCTCTGGTCCATGAGGGTGTGGCCCTGCCAAACCCCAGCCCTCCAGCATGGCCATGGCCCTGTGTTCTGGGGTGGGCGTCTGGCACAAGGTGTCCAACATGCTGTGGGAGGGAGCTCTGGGCCGTCCTCTGAAGAGCACCATGTCCTGGGCAGCGGGGCTCAGCGCGGGCGCTGGGGGTGGAAGGGCACAATCCCAGCTTAGGGTGTATCTGCAGGGGTGGGGCCTGCAGGAACCCACACGTTGAGACCCATTTGGTGTGCAAGCAAGTCTCCTCTGGAAGCTTTTGGGGGGCCTGCTTCCCTCTTGTGGAAGTTCACTTTTATGGTCCCAGGCCTTGGGGGAGCTTCCCACTCAGTAACTGGCCAGTCTCCATAGCACTTAAGCACCACTGGTGCTGAACAGTGGGTGCCAGCTCCCGACACCAAGGCCGAGGAGCTGTGGGGCTGCCTGAAGGTTGCTGGAGCCAGGAGAGGAGCCCGAAGGAACTGACCGAGGCCAGACTGATTGGTGCGCAGGGCCAGCATGTGGATGGGGCCTGGCTCAGAGCTGACAGGCCTGGCTCCTGGCAACATGGGGAAAGGGAGGACTGGAGGGGGCCTTGAGCAGGGTTGCTGTGTGGGTGGCATGGGGAGCTGGGCCAAGGACCTGAAACCCAGCCTGCACTGTGCTCCCCCAAGCCATGCATCCTGGCATGGGCCTGGCTGCCTGTCCAGAGGAAGGGGTACTTTGTCTAATGTGCACAAAGGTACCATTTGAACGAGCGGCGACCCTGGCTTTGTCTGATCATCCTGAATCCCAGAGGTAGGTACTGCAGGCAGGCAGAAGGCAGGGTAGGAGGAGGCTCAGGGTCCTAGGTGCCAGGCAGGATGTCCCTGACTCTGAGCAGTGGCTTTAGCTACCCCCAACCTACTGCGCGCTGCCGTGACCCTATGGCCAGCCCTAGCCAGGTGCTCTGTTCAGTGCCGCCACATCTTTTTCTAAATATGGGCTGTCTGGCCAGGCCCCGCCTACCCACACTGCTAGGGACTCAACTCTGGGGATCCAGCCCTTGTGGATGTAACAGAAATAGTGCAGGGTGCAACCTCAGACCTCAGTGAGGGCAGGGAGACAGAAGGGGACACACAGCAACGTCCGCAACGCCGAGCCAGGGCTACAGTCGGCAGGCCTTTGGGGCGGGGTGGGGAGTGCTCCTGCTCAAACGGGAGAGTGGGAAAGGCTTCCAGGAAGAAGTCTCATTTGTGATGACGCCTGAAAGATGGATAGGAGTTGGGAGAGCTCTGCAAGCAGAGGGGACAGCATGGCCTTCGGGGCTGGCGGCCCTCCATGGCTGGCTGGAGCCGGGTGGGAGGCAGGAAGGCTGAGAATGGCTGTCTGGCATCACTGAGGACAGAGAGCCCACGGAGGGGCCCCTGGCACAGACCTGATGGGGGGCTGTGCGGCTACAGGTGACTTTCTCAAACAGGTGATGCCCAGATTGGTCATCACATGTGACATTTATCATGCTCTTTCACCTCTGTGCCTTGGTGGAGAGAACGGTGATTATCAATAGCCCACCTTTCTGTCCGGTCAGGCCCTGCCCCAGAAGAAACAGAAGCTCATGGTGTGGATCTGCCACTCCTGGGGGCTCGTCCCCAAGAGCCTCTCCCTCGCTCCAGAGCAGGGTTGGAAACCCCCAGGGGCCAGGAGCTGAGAGACAGGTCAGCTTCTGGCAGGTGAGTGTGGGCGGCAGGCAGTAGCGCTCCACGCTGGGGGTTCTGCAGACCTTCTTTCGACAAGTCCAGGGACTGTCTCAGGACCTGGACTGGCAGAGATGACCGATCTGCCGGTCCCTCCAGGACCCACAGGCTGACCTCTGCACCTGGTGGGCATCTCTGTCTGCTAGGCCGATGGAACCCAACGGTCATGGTCCTTTCCAAGGAACTGGCCCTTAGACTGGGGTCAGCACGAGGAGCCAGTATGGCAGGGAGCCAGAGGAAGTGTGGAAGGCTGTGAGGGGATGGAGCTGGGGTGGGCAAGGTGCTGGGAGGGAGCTGGGCCCGTGACCGGAGAGCTGGCCCGTGTGGCTGGGCCCCTGCGAGCAGGGCAGAGCGGGGCTAGGTGCTGGGAGCCGTGTCTGGTGGTCACTGACAGGCAGGCAGAGGGTGTGGCCAGAACACTGGTAATGGGGGTCCAGACCTGCTGGAACATTTTTAGGGTCAGGGAAGCCCTGGCTCTGGTAGCTCTGACCAGCCAGGCTGGAGAGGGAGAGAGTGGCTACAGGACAGGGACCCTCTCCCTGCTGCCCTTGTCCTGTCCTGGCCATGGTGACTGACCACAGAGCCTTTGCAGCAGGGATGGAATCCCAGTTCCGCCTCTGACTAGCTATGTGACCTTGACCTATAGATCCTCTCTGTGCCTGGCTTTCCTCGTGTATCGAATGGGCATAGTGATTGTTTCTACGTCACAGGTTTGTTTTAGGAGTGGGAGTTGAACTCTCTGAGGTGCTCAGAGCTATGCCTGGCACAATGAGCTGTCATTAACAGATGCTGTTCCCTCAGCCTGGCACATAGTAGGAGCTCAGTCTGGAAATGCATACTGATCGAGTGTGTCTGCCAGTAGCAACCAACTGAGAATCCTGGTGTGTGTGTGTGTGTGTGTGTGTGTGTGTGTGTGTGTGTGTGTGTGTGTGTGTGTGTGTGTGTGTGTTGGGGGAAGCTAGGGGGTGGGTACCTCTCTCCAGGCACAGTCCCCTGCCCCAGGGAGGCCTTCTTCGGAGGGCCTGGTCAGGCTCCACATGCTCCCTCAACCCCAGTCTTAAGGCCAGAGGAAGCGACAACTTTCTTCTCTGGGAAAGTGTTGTGGGGCTCAGGCGCTTGGGGGTTTTCAGAGTCAACCGTCAGAGGCGAGGGAGTTTCTCCGCCGGCAGTGGCAAGGGCTCTCAGGGCGCAGTGAGCAGACCGCTGCGGTCTGCAGGGAAAATGCCGACGGTGTTTATTTTTCACCTGAGCCTGCAGGAAGTTGTGGGGGGGCTCTGAGGAGGGGAAGGGGGGCGGCCCAGCCAGGCCTAAGCTCAACCTCAGGGCAGAGCAGACCTGCCTCAGGAGTCCCTCCACCTGCCCAGCCCTGTCCTTGGGCCGCTGCCTGGCTGCAGCCTGCTCTGGAGGAGGCATGCCAGGACACCGCAGTGAAAAGTTTCCAGCCATGGGCCAATGGGAATATCCCAGAAGGACGAGGAGCACCTCTGGGATGGTAGATTTTGAGTGCGGCATGGGAAGAGCAGTAAGAGCCGTGTAGCAGCTCCTGGCCCCTGGCCCCAGGCTCTGAGTCCTAGACCCATCCTGGAGTGGGGGGGGAGGATGCAGAGATTCCCGGGGACGCTGCAGGCAAAGGCAAAGAGCAGGGGTCCTGGTCAAGGCGTATGGACTGCCGTTGAGTCTTTCATTCATTTACACACCCCTCCGTGCTGTGAGCACTTAATGAGTATCCAGCTCTGTCACTCTGCCTTCAGAGTTAAAAAAGGTGGGGTTGACCCTGGCTAGGGTGGCTCAGTGGGTTGGGACCAGCCTGCAAACGGAGGGGTTGCCAGTTCGATTCCCAGGTGGGGCACCGGCCTGGGTTGTGGGCCTGGTCCCCAGTAGGGGGCGCATGAGAGGCAACTACACATTGTTGTTTCACTCTGTTTCTCCTTCCCTTCTCCTCTCTCTAAAAATAAATAAATAAAATTTAAAAAAGAAAGAAAGAAATGCTCAGAGCCTGGTGGGGAGAATTGACCCAGGCCTCCTGACCTTGGAGGCTGGGCAGTCACCGTCGGGGGAAGCGGCGGAGGGGCGCTGCCATCACTGGGTCCCCCGTGCACACACCAAGCCTCAGACAACCCCACCCTGTTGTCTGGGCAAACTGGCCCTGGGACAGCCTTGTGCTGAGTCCATGGAGCGGGACGTTCCACCGGCGGACGGGGGTGTGGGGCGCTGGGCCCTGTGCCAGCTAGTTCCCCCTGGCTACCACCACCAGGCATGGAGGGGGCTGGGGAGTGAGGCTGAAGGGCAGCTGGCACAGATGTGGGAAAGACTGGTCAGGTCCTCGGTGCCCTCCCTGCTGGCCTGGCCTCCTCAGGGCCTCTGGCTGCCGGCAGGCCCTCTGCTCCCCCTGCCTACCTGGCACCTCTTCTTTGTTTTGCCTGCAGACTCCTGTTTAATGAGGCTTTTCCCCAGTTCCCAGGGAAGGCTGGTAGACAGGGTGAACCCTTTGTCCACCAGGCAAAGCCTCACACCCCACCCCACTGGCCATCACCCACATACCTGCTGGGCCGGAGGCTGGAGGCTGAGCTGAATCCCTCTGTTTCCCAGGTCTGGCCAAGGAGGGTCACCTCTAGCCCTCCATCAGGGCATCCTGGCCAAAGCTAGCTCTTCTGGGGTAGGGGCGATCCAGCTGAGAAACCACTGAGGAGCCAACACCCGCATCCTCCCCTGGCCCTGCTCCAGGCAGAGTGGAGCTCTGGGACTGTCTTCCTGCAGCTGGCACTGTGGACCCCTGGCTCTGCTGCTGAGGTTTCCCAGGGCCAGAGGCGCTTACCTGGCAGCCAGGCGTATGGCCGTGAGGGCCACGGTGCCAGAGCTGCTGAGCACCAGGGTCTTCTCCAAAGCAAGAGCTGAGACTCAACAGTCCCCTGTGGCCCAGACGGACCTGTGGAGGGTGTCAGTGCCACCTGGTGGGCCAGGGCTGCAGGCGTGTGGCCCTCAGGCAGTAAGGGCCCTCAGTCCCAGGTTCCTGAGGCAGAGGACCCTGAGGCTCAGTCACCCTGGCTGACACTGGCCGACACTGTCCTAGGAACCTATGGATAAAGTCTCCAGAGGCTTCCAGGAAGCTTCCCACCTGCATGGGCCCTCAGCTCCTGTTCCCAAAAGTTCTAGGAGACGAAGCAGGACCATTGCATCTGCGACCAGTGAGGTAGCCAGGGCTGGCACACTCATTCTCACTTTATAAGGGGCAGACTGGCCCAGGATCCCACCGTGGAAAGGTCAGCGAGCCTACATCTGGGCTTCCCAACTCACTTCTCATCGCAGCCCACTTGAAATCACCGCTGGAGTAACTACAGAGGGAGACTGGAGGCTGCAGCGCGTGGGAAGTCCTGGGCACAGTGAGCAGGAGGACAGAGCGAGGGGCTGGGGGCCTGGGCCTGTGGAGCTTTGGAGGCCCAGGTGAAGGCCAGTAGAGGCTGGAGGCAGGGGAGTGCAGGGACCTGGTTTGGGGGACTGGCTAGGGGCGGGAGGTGGCTGCAGTCATCCAGAGAAACGTGGCTGTGGCTTGGACCAGGAGGGAGGGGGAAGTGGTTGGACTCTAGGTGTATTCTGAGAACAGAGCCACTAGGACTTGCCAACAGAGTGGCTGTGGGGTGTGAGGGGAAGGAAGAGGCAAGGATGACTCCGAGGTATGTGATCCGGGCCACCAGGAGAAGGGGCTGCCGCTCATTGAGGCAGATGCAGAGGAGCATTCAGCAGAAGGCAAAGGTTCTGCCTCGGCCATCCTGAGTCGGGGTAGCGTTTTAGGCCTCGGACTGGCGTCCACGAGTGAGCCTCTGGAGAGGGGAGTTCCTAGGAGAGGTGGGCACTGGAGACACACTCGTGGAGCCATCAGATGAAGGCCCGTAAAGCCAGGAGCCCAAAGGACAACACCCTGGGTGGGGGCCAGGGCCCAGCCAGCACATGGAGAGGGCGAGGAGACAGAAGCAAGGCTGAGTAGGAGTAGCCCGTGAGGACGGAGGAACATTGGCGAGTGTGGTGTTCTGGAAGCCTAGCGAAGGACCCATTTCAAGGAGTAGAGAGAAATCCATCATGTCCACTGCTGCCAAGAGGTCAGGTCACGTGCAGACTGAGAACTGACCGCTGAGTTCAGCAGCATGGAGATCATGGAGACCCTGATGAGAGGAAACCTGCGAGTAGCAAATAACTCCCCTAGCTCGCCCAGGAAGCCTGACCTTGGAACAGCAACAGGGCGGTGACAGCGCCAAGGCCTGGGGACGGCAGGGTCCTGTCCTTGCCCTCTGGCACCGGTGGTGCTGCCAGTGGGCTGCCTGGCATGCCTGCATCTCAGCCAGCCCCCTGCCTGGCGTCCTCAAGCCGAGTGTGTGGCCTGTGGGCGGCCCAGCAGCAGAGGGCAAGGGAGGCGCGACAAGGGGCTCTAGGCGGACAGAGGGCTTTCTGCGCGCCCCTTCCTCGTCACCCGACACTGAGTCGAGCTCTTGGGTGTTGTCTGGCTTGCTCCTCGCACCTCACAGCCTTCAGAGCATCTCCATCTTGTAAGGAGGCGGATGCTCAGATACTGCAGTGAGTTCTTGGAGAGCACATGTGTCAGAACTAGGGTCTGCCCCTGGCCAGCCTGCAGCTCCTCAAGTTCATAGTGGAGAGCCTTCTGAGGGGCTGCAAAGGGAAGCTCACCTGCCCAAGGAGGCCAGGTGGGCGCTGGCCAGAGGGGAGGTGTCGGGCTCCAGGAGGGGCTGCGGTGCCACATGCACTCCAGTTGCAGGGGAGCGGCCACCACTGCTGGGACGACAGCCCCTGTCTGCCCGATGACAAAAGGAAGGCTGATCAGCCCTGTTTGTCAGGCTGCTCCCCCAATCCCTGAGGGGGAGGGTGCAGCCAATAGCTCGGCCTCAAGCTCCCCTGGGGCAGGTCGTGGGAGCCCGTGCCCACCTGGTAGCCTCACCTTTTGGCTACCTGCAGTTCATACTCTCCCTTCTCTGTAGCCTCACCCTGGACCTCCAGCAGCCAGTGAGGGACCATGGGCCCCAGCCATTACACAGAACAGAAAACTGAAGCCCAGAGATGTTGTGGAGTCTGGTTAAACGCAGCAAGTGGGAAATTGCACCCACAGGGTGGGAAGGAGCCCAGGCAACGACCTCGTACGACCGTCTCACCCCAGAGAGGCCACTCATCTATGCTCAGACAGCGGCACCTGCGCCCCTGGACTTAGTGGGTGGGAGCCAAGCCTCAGTGCAGACGTCTCCAGGGCCGCACAGATGTGCCCTGAGGACAGGCAGAGCGGGGCCTCGGCCCTGAGCAGCAACTCTCTGTGCCTGGGTCCCATGGGGAGCCCCCTTCTCAGCCTGAGTCACCTCATGACACACTGGTGTGACTGGTGTGAAAAGTAAGAGTCCTGTGGTGCTGAGGAAACAGGAAGTGTGGGGTTGGGCGGGTTGGCCCTGGAGGGAGCCTGGCCCCTCCCCCGAGTTAGAGGGTGGAGGGGACTCTCCTGTGTTCCCAAATTCTTTTAAGTCTGAGACAGGGGGTGGGACAGGGGGTCAGACTCAGGATCCCTAGTCTGGGGGCTGCAGCAGGAAAGCAAGCTCCTAGGGCAGGGCAGGTCCTCTGACCTTGTCCTGATGTGTATGAGGCTAGAGGCTCTGAGCAAGTCAGAGGGCCTCTGAGACGCTGGGGGCCCTCTGAAGCACAGAGGCAGGAAGAATCCCCCGGACAGGGAGGTGCGCCTCCTGGAACTGAGTGCACAGAAAGACCAAGAGGCTCTCTGGGAGGTGCGATGGCTGGGGCCAAGCCTGGGGGTGGGGGCAGGAGGGCTGGACCACTGGACACAGCCTGGCTTGAGTGGTGCCCCCTCCTGTGAGCCTGTGGTTTTGACCGCCCCCATTTTACTTGACAGCTGGGCTGCCCACACACACAGCTAATCAGGGCTCTGCCTGCACGGAGCCCAAGGCCCGTGCCTGTCTCCCTCGGGTCCCTCCCTACATTCACCCGTCCTCCTCACTTTTCAGCACAACAAGACCAGCCAGCCTGCCCATGGCGTCCCCCAGCTCTCCCCTCTCTACGAACACTTCAGCAGCCCACACCCCACACCTGCACCAGCTGACATCAACCAGAAGCAAGGTACAGACCTGGGGTGGGGAGGGGCCCAATGAGACAGGGGGCTGGCCCTTTTTACAACTGGAGAACATTGGGCTCTGCAAAATCGGGAACCCCTCGCCCCCCGCAAAGTTCCAGAAGCCTGGATCAGGGGGCCAGAGGATACCAGAGGGTTGGGAGAGGTGGGGCCCGGTGGAAATCTGAAGGCTTCAGGTTGAGGTGGGAACCTCCCAGTGCAGTATGAGAGCAGGCGTCTGTGTGAAGCTGATAACTATAAAACTTGCAGGCGCTTTCCCTCCCCCAGTGAGAAAATGGAAAGTGGTGGTTGTGATGGCTGATTCACCTCGGCCTCAGGCAGTCATTCTGAAATCAGCCACTGTCGACTGTGGGAAACCTGCTGACTCAAAGGGGGGTGAGGGGTGGTTTGGAACTCTGGCTCCACAGGCCAGGTTACCCCAGACTAGGGGCCCTGGCAGAGAGACTCCAGTTGCAGACTGGTGGTGGCGAGGCCTGGTGTCCCATTCCAGAATGGCTCCAACTCTGCCAGTGGCCTGCCAGTGGCCAGCCAGTGTCCTTGGGCATACCGCCCACCCCCTCCGCCCTGGGTTCCCTAGCCTGTGGGTGAAGTACTGCTGCCACGCTGGGGTAGTCCTGAATGGAGCAGTATGTCTGGTACTCTTGCAAGGCGGGTGGGATCTCAGAGGCCCCCCACAGGAGGCTCTAGGGTGCAGGAACTAGCTAAAGGGGCTTCTGAGTCAGGCTACTCACTCAGCCCCTCTCCACTGCAGTTCACAGGCCTCTGCAGACCTCTGACCTCTCTGGCTTCTACTCTCTGACCTCAGGCAGCATGGGACAGCTCCCCCACACTGTGAGCTGGTGAGTGTGGGCCTGATGGGAAAGGGGCACCTTCTGCTGACTGGACCCAAACCTGCCCTTCTGTTTTCCTCCTCCATCCTGTGCTGAGCACCGTCGCCAAATCTGTATAGATACCAGGGCTGGCCAGCAGCTCTAGCCATTCCCCTGGTAGCTTGGCATTCTCCTTTCAGGAATACAGGAGATTAGGCTGTGGTCTCAGCCCTGTTGCCCTCGAACTCTGCTTCAGTGTCTGAGACAAATGAGAGAACCCTGGGCTGCCCAGGGCCATTATGAGTGAGGAAGAAAAGGGAGGCCTGAGCAGGGAGGTAACAGCAAGAATGGCCATAGCGAGGCTGTGGCTTCTCGGCCACGGGCAGGAGGATACTTCCTATTTGCCTCAATGCCTGCTGCTGGCTGGTCACTTCCTTGGCTGAGCAGCTTGAGGGGCAGTGTCTCTTCCTTGCCCCTATGGTGGCTACTTGAGCCCAAGCCCCTAGCCATGAAAAGCTGGCCTGGATGGACCCTAAGTCAGCAGGCCCAACTATGGGGCCAAAGGGCCTGTCTTCAGTTGGAGTTGGTCTAGCAGGCTAACTGGCCCTTTGTCAGCATCTGCAGTGTGAGACTTGAGCAGGTCTCAGCCTCTCTGGCCTGGGGCCGTCACTTCACAGCAGGAAAGCCTGGCTTCCCCAGAGGGCAGGGTAGGCCAGAGGCCCAGCCTAGGAGCCTACCTGTCCCTTTGCACTGGCCCTTTACTCATGCGTCCCTCTATGTCTAGATTCTCTTTGAACAAAGCCACTCTGAAAATCAACCAGGGCTACTCCCACAAGTACCCCCAGGTTTGAAGTGTGCCAGGCAAGGATCTGGGCACCAGAGCAGCACTGCTGGCGCTGGCTGATCCTAAGGCCCCCACCCTCGCAGAACTCAGTCTGTGCCACCCAGACAAGGGGCTAGCCAGTGGCAAGGTTCTGTTAGCAGGGCTTTGACTAGGGACTGTAGGAACCCAGGGGGCACCTCATCTGGCTCGGGATCCCAAGGGCTTTGGGGAGAGAGGGTCATTTAGGGTAGCCAGGGGCTGACGCAGGCAAAGTGGGACTGGAGCACAAGCCTGATGGTGTCAGTAGAGGGTGCAAAGGCCCTAGGGCAGGTATCAACTCTGTACTGACAGGGACATTTCATTTCAGGAGACAAGGCTGGCAGGGACCTGGGGGCCCACTGAGCCGGCTCCTGGGAGAGTGGCCATTTCTACTCCTGAGGCAGCAGTACAAGCCTGTAGAAGAAAACAGGTGCAGCACAGGTTGCCCTCTGGTGGCAGATGCTTCAAACACACTGGAGTGGTCTAAGCACAAGCTGATTTGCCTCACAATCTAGGGCCAGGCTGGAGCGTGGAGGGAAGTCCTTCCCCACTTATGGCCAGTAGCAAGACTGCTAACAGCTGTCTCTCCCAACCACAGGCCCAGCCCTCCTCTCTACCCCCTGTCCCCTTCCTGCGGATATAGACAGCACTTCCCTGCCCCCACTGCAGCCCCTGGCGCCCCCTACCCCAGGTGAGTCCCCTTCCCTGCAGCCAGGCTCCTGCTTCCTGTTGCCCAGGCTTCAGTGCCCACACAAGGCCATGCCCAGGTCACTGCTTGCCCTGTGCTAGTCGTTTGTCCATCCGTCTGTTTGTCATTCTGCAGCCTCTTGCTGCCCTGTGCCTAAGAATGAAGCCAGTGGGACTGCAAAAGGCCTATAAGCCCAGGCCACACTGCAACAGAGCACCCCAGAGCAGCCAGGGACAGTGCATGCACACACTGCTGTTCTGCATCCCTGCTGAGGGGAGGGCCAGTCCGGACTTTCCCTGAGCTCCGCCCAAGCTGAGGCAGCATTTTTACATGTCTCCAAGCTCTGGCTGGCTTAGGGACCCCACACCTGTTCAAGCAGCAAGGGGCAGAGTGGTATCCATAGGGACAGAAAATGAAGTGGGAGGTGTGGTATGGTGTATGTGTGTGTCCCTTTACTTAGCATGTATCTTTCACTGAGGGAGTGAGCAAAGTATGGAAGATGGAATTCAGCAGAGTTTTCCAGCACTGTGCAGCTCGCCGGGTAGGAGCACCAGCAGTTGAATGCAATGTGGGCATTGGGGAGGCCCCAAGGAGACCCCAGCCAGACCTGCTGTGTCACAGAGCTTCTTGGAAAGGGTTAAGATCTCCTGAGTGAGGGGGGGACCAAGGGAACATCAGTAGCTGGGGATGGCTGGGGTGGGAAGTGATGGGAAATGGGAAAAGATGGGGCTAAAATGTCAGCAGAGATGGTCAGCAGGGCTCTGGGCAGTGGGAGAATTTCAGCAAAAGCAGCCAGGAGCACTCGGGTGCTGTTAAAAGGTTGTGTGAGAGAGTCCTAGAGGAGTCCCATCAGAAGGGTGAGGAAGCCCTCAAGGCAGGCACAGGCTCATGAAGCTGAGCTGGAAAGGGCAGGTGACAAGGGGTGAGAGTCAAAAGATATTTTAGGCCTTAATTTAGTCATCACCTAAATGATGTATAAGTAGATTTTTGCAGTATTGTCTGTGTAATATGTTGGGAGCAAGTATTTGTAAGTGTCGGTGTTTGTATGTGGGCCAGTGGGGCTGGGATATCTGTTCACCTGTCCTCGTTCACTGTGCAGGGCCTCTGTGTGTCCCAAGATCTGGCCTGTGCACACCTGGCTCAGAGTTAACTCTCTTCCTGCTTCTAGGTTCACCCACCCATCCCTGATGCTAGGTTCTGGCGTACCTGGTCACCCAGCAGCCATTCCCCACCCAGCCATTGTGCCCGCCTCAGGGAAGCAGGAACTGCAGCCCTACGATCGCAGCCTGTGAGTGAAAAGGCAGATAGTGGGGAGGAGGGAGGAAAGCAGGTGAGCAGATCACAGGCTCCCATCTGTCCGTCGACCGGGATACACATTTCTTCTACTAGGCTGAAGACCTGCTGCCTGGAAGCTCCAAGGACTACCAGAGAAAGCCTCCGGCCAAACTGGCTTTTGCCACTGACCACTGTTTTTTTTTGAGCTTCAGAAGCAGAAGGGAGTAGGGGGGGTGGGAAACCAAGATTTACTTTAAGCCAAGATGGAAGTGGCTGAGAAATTCTTATACATGCTTTTCTTACTTAGTTGCAATATCCCTGTAAGGAACTAACTCTGTTCATCAATTTTGGAGAAGCTTAAAAAAAAAAAAGATTCCATTTACAAAAGTCAAAGTATCCATGCCCTTACCACATGCACTGGATATAGTAGAGGAGGGTGGTAGCATTAGGTGGGCATTGAGGGGGCTCCCAAGTGATCTGGGTGTGCATCCCTCAGGAAGACGCAGGCAGAATCCAAGGCAGAGAAGGAAACCAAGAAGCCAACCATCAAGAAGCCACTCAATGCCTTTATGCTGTACATGAAGGAGATGAGAGCCAAGGTCATTGCAGAGTGCACACTCAAGGAGAGTGCTGCCATCAACCAGATCCTGGGCCGTAGGGTGAGGCCACGGGCAGGTGGGCTGGCAGGGGTGGCCCCTGACCACCTTCATTCACCCTGGTGCAGCCTGCCCTGCTCACTCCCTGATGCACTCCCTCTGCACCCCCTTCCCTTCTGCAGTGGCACGCACTGTCACGAGAAGAGCAGGCCAAGTATTATGAGTTGGCCCGTAAGGAGAGGCAGTTGCACATGCAGCTATATCCAGGCTGGTCAGCGCGGGACAACTACGTGAGTGGCCAACAACACACAGTAGGGGATGGGTCAGGGAACCTTTCAGATTCCATAGCCCACGGCAGTCTCAGTAAGGAAAGCAGGACTACTGTCCCGAAGGCACAGAGGAGGGGAGGTGGTAGGCTGGAGGGGTCTGAGGCCTCCCACAGCTAGCTCAGAAGTGGGTGGGGCAAGGGGAGCTGCCGATAAAGGCAAGCCCAGGTCCTTTTTTCCACCCAGGATCTACCCCCACTCCATGCGGGGCTATTGCCCTATATTTGATTTGGGCTCATAAGCAGAAGGGAGGAAGGGGCCTGGAAGTCACCTCTTCCATTCAAAATGGAGACCAGTGTGGGAAAGAGGAGGAGCCCCTGATTGTCTCATGGTTTACCTAGCAAGAACTGCAGTCAAGAAATGCTAGGGTCCCCAGGTAGAGATTCTGTGCCTGGAGTCCAGTGTGCCAGTGGTAGCCAGGCTAGGCAGCTGACTGCAGCTATCCCAGCCACTCTCTCACTGGGGTTAGTGGCCACCTCCTAGATCTGATGATTCTCCCCCTTTGTTCCCTGCAGGGGAAGAAGAAGAGGCGGTCCAGGGAAAAGCATCAAGAATCCAACACAGGTGAGACCTTCCCTCAGCAGTAGTGAGGCTCCTCTCCAGCTCCCCACCTGACAAGCATCACTAGTCTGGCACAGAGGGAAGGGCCAAGTACTTAGCCACCAACCTTCAGTGCCTGGGCCCTGGGCTCTCTGGAAACACGGCCTGCACCTGGCAAGTCAGATCCCCACTTGAGGAACAGCTATACTAAGTCCTAGGGAAGACCAGCAGAAGCCAGTTCACATAGCCATGGTGTGTAGGCCCACCATGTTTGCTACCCTGTTGTGCTCATAGCTCACCTCTGCCAGGGGAAGTGAGTGAGGAACTAACTGTACACTCCACACTAAACCCAACACTGCATCCTGGGGGTTCTGAGGTGGACAGCCTGCTATCTACATAGAGACTGAGCCAGACCCCATGCCTACGCCTGTGGTCACACAGCCTGCTGGCTGGTGCCTGGCAGTTTACCCCCGCCCACCATTTTTCATGGCAGTGCTGTGTAGAGGATGGAGGGAGCCCACACTCTGCTGCGTGTCCTTCTGTGGGTGGATTCCTGTCCCAACTCTGATCCACATTCATGAATGACTTTCTTGGTTGTGCTGCTCCCCCACACTCCAACTGGGGCAGGGCAGGCTTCAGCCCTTTTTCTGAGGCTGAAAAATGGGTTTTATTTTGCATCTGGAAAAGTGTGTAGAGTAGGTTTCAGCCACAGCACAGAGGGTATGGGTTAGGCAGATAGGGTGTTGGCAAAAATGGGGGAGGGGAGTAAATTGGCAGAGAATTCAGGGGTAGAGACAGACCTAAAGCAGAGGAGGCTAGATCTGGATCCCCAAGAGCTTCCCTGGGTTCCTTCACAGCTCTTATGCTGCAAGAAGCCCCACGAGCCAGAGGAGCTAACATGATAGGATCCTCTCTCTTCCCCACCATTCTTCCCACTGCCTCTTCTGCCCCCCTGGGTGCCGTGCACACCTTTCCTAATACTTTGGCTGAGCCCTAGGGCTTCCCACTGGGGCTGGCTGTGCCATGGAGAGGCCCTCTGCCTTTTGGGGCTGTGGGGTACCTGTGACTGGCTAACACTGATGTTACCTCTTCTTTCTGGGCCCTGCTCTGCCCTGCTGCCTGCCTGCTCGCCCTCTGCCCTGCTCTGCCCCTCTGGCATGGCTGTGAGCAGACCCTGGCTCGCCTAAGAAATGCCGTGCTCGCTTTGGCCTCAACCAGCAGACGGATTGGTGTGGTCCGTGCAGGTGGGTTTGTCCCCACCACCATTCTCCCTTTGCTTCAAGCTGCTTCCCTGACTCTGCATATGTTCTGCTGGGCTTACAGCCTTCCTTTGCCCACCCCTACAACTCAACCCCCTAAGACACCTGCAGATTGTGGAGCCCATGCCTTTTAAGAATGGGAGGGAATACTAAACAGTCTGTAGGGAAAATCTCTTGGGTCTAAGTGGAAGGAGGGGAAGAGACAATGTTCTAGAAGGGAAGGGAAGGCAGGCTCAAGAAGGTAGTTCTGATGCCTGCAGTCCTCAGGTAATGATGGTTTGGTGCTAAGCAGGCTTAGCTGGTCCTCAGTTGTTAAAAAACACCATTCAGGTGGCCTCAGCCCCTGGTCCCAGGCCTGAAAGTCATAATGGCCAGCCAGTTCCATCACTTCTAGTTGGGATCTCTGCCTGAGCCCTTAAAGCTAAGGGGAAAAAAAGACGACCATAGTAGAAAGTACCATGAACAACCTGGAGGCCAAGTGGCAAAGTAAGTCATCATTTTTTACCTAGAGACCAGAGGGCTGGAGAGGAAGGGAGAGAAGAGCAGGTCTTGTAGCAACAACTCTGTTCCACCACACAACAGAAAAATGCTTGTGTGTGTGAAAAGAATATCTACCAAGTGGCTAAAAGTTGCTTAATTCAGGTTCACACCAGGCCTCGTAGGCCTGGGGCTGAGGCTACTCCAGACAGCTAGTTCACTGACTCTGAGTAATGTCTGTCCAGCCCCTCAGGTGGGCTGTGCACCATGCTCCCTACCCAAGGGCAAAAAGGAATCAGGAGGAATATGTGTATGTGTGTATGAGTACATGGTGTGAAGCAACCAACCCTATCCTCACAGGAGGCCCTCGTTCTACCCATCCTACACTACTCAGAGACAGACTGTCCCAGAGAACTCAAGATGGTTAGAATGGATGAGAAGAATCATTGTCCATTTTTCTTCCCCTTCTCTGCCACTAACCTAGCTTTGAGCACTAGGATTGTTCAGCCCAAGAAGTGACAAGCATTGCAGCACCCCTGCCTTAATGCAGATGTGAACCCACAGAAACATATTAAACAGGCTCAAAGGCCCAGACCAGGATATGGCTCCCCTGGAAAACAAAGACAGCCCACAGGCCCCATCTACAAAAGTTCCTGTGCCACCATGTGGCTGTGCTGGGAACCGCACCTGTCCCAGGTCTGGCCAGGCCCAGCACAGTAGCAGAGCTGATCCAGTTCTGAAGACATAAACACATCATCCATGTCCTGGGGAGAGGGGACAAGAGGTCAGCTAGGCCTGTGCAAAGACAGCATTTTTTGGTTGTGGTGTATGACTATGAATTCACCCTCTGTTTACAGATAACTCTCTTCACTATTCCTAGGAGGAAAAAGAAATGCATTCGGTACTTACCCGGAGAAGGCCGCTGCCCCAGCCCCGTTCCTTCCGATGACAGTACTCTAGGCTGCTCCGGGTCCCCAGCCCCCCAGGATTCACCCTCATACCTCCTGCTGCCCCATTTCCCCACAGCACTACTTGCTAGCCCTGCGGAGCCAGCGCCTACATCACCAGGTCTGTCAGCTGCTCTCAGCCTCCCAGCCCTGTGGGCCCCCACAGGCCCTCAGCAATGCCCTGCAGAGTACACAGGTACAGCAACAGGAATTCTGGAGACAGGCAGCCTAGCATGCACAGGACACCTGGTCTCCAGGGACCCAGTCTTGGAGAAGCACCGACAGAGCCCTACAGCATGTGGGAACCAGCCAGGGCCCCGGTTAACTCCTGAGGGTCCAGGTGCTGATTTCAGAGGCTGCACAACTTCTACCTGAACCTGGGGCCATGACTTCAAACTGCTCCGAGTGGTGCATCCCATCTGTGTCATTACCTGATTAAGGGCCTCTCCTGTGCCTCATGGCAGCTTACATCTGTTCTTTTTGCCATCATCTTGCTAACCAGATGCCCCAGCCGCTTACCCTACCCTGCCTCCCTAGCTCACCTCCCCACTCCCACCACTGCCCCCCCCCCGCCCCCTCCCTGTCACTTCACGGACCAGGAATGAGCTGGTTTACCAAATGTGAGCCTGGCACAACCACAAAGCTCAAGATGACCATGCTTTCTCTTAAGGGCCTAGAAAAGCCACGTTTTACTGAAAGCTAGCTGCCGTTTGTACGCTGGACCAGAGAAATCCTGCCACATCCTCAGGAGCTTATGAGTAGAGGGGATGGAATAGGTTAAGTTTAGGCCTATCACCCTAGGCAACAGAAAAACCTGACACTACCTTGATCAGGCAAGTGTGGGTGGTAGGGATTATCTGGCCGTCTGGTTCAAATTACTTGGAAATGGTTCCTGAGAAACTCAATCACCTAAGAAGCCCTGATAGCAAAGCCCCAGACCTGTCACTAGTGGCTGTAGTCAACAGTTCAAAGAAGTCATGGCCCAAAACCTGGTTTGCATCCCTCCCCATTCTGAGAGGCTTTTTCACAGATCCATTTCCAGCTTATCCACCTCAGTCTAGCCAGCTCTTCGGCAGCGGTGAGAAGCCAAACAAAACCAGGCCAGCTTCAGTTTCCCTCTAGGGCACTGGGAAGAAGGACCATTACAGCCAAAGCAAGGAGCCCAGAAATCCTCCAGTGGTAGACTGGGCTTTCACCACAGCCTAATTAACCCAGTTCTGAGCCAAGCTTCAACCCTGAGCCTTAAAAAAAAACAAACAAAAAAAAACAACCACCTTTTTAATTTAACTTGGGTTTTTGGTGCCTCCTCACTGTATATATAGCCTGAATCCAAAGAAAAAGGGCTGTCCCTATACCCACACATACTCTCCAACAAAAGCCTTTAGTTCCTACTTTACCTACTGGCTTCTCTGATTCCAAAGATCATATATTCTAGTGTAGTGTTGCAGGAAGTCTTGCGAAAAAAGGGCCATTGTAGTATTAAAAATATTTTTGTATTGTTAAAGCATCATCATAGAAAAAAATTTTAAACATGAGAATAAAGATACTTTTTACTGTTTTTTTTTTCCTTGAAGCTTGACCCTGAGAAACGCTGTTTCAGGAACAGCAAGATATCCTTTTCACCCCAGCCATGAAACTCGAGGTTTATACGCTATTATGTACACATTGGACTTACGACCTGCAGAAGCCAGGGATGACTCTCACCTCCCCTTACAGGGCTTTGGGCCCTGCTGGGCTCACACTGGGCATAAGCTCCCAATCCTAACAATTGATCAGGCACAGAGCAGCCTCCCCCCCCCCATTAGAATGGGTTGGAAACTGCTACCCACAGACCCTATGACAATCCAACCAGAAATGGGTACACCTGACCACTAGGCTCTGTTTTGAGGCCTGAGATTAGATGGACCCTTCCGTCAGTATCCTTATTTTCCTCATATCCTATTATGAGGAAAATAAGTCTTTGTATACTGGTACGAAATCCAAAAAGGTATTTGATAGAACCCTTTCCTCCCAGAGACTATTAAAGTGATTGAAGTATATTGATATTTTTACGTAAAACCTCTGAATTTGATCAACCTCCAACCTACGTTCCACACAGCAGTTTCCACCGCACTGTGGAACCCACTGCTGACTGAGGCCCATCATGAATGTAGAAAGTGTCAGAGGTGCCCCAACAGGCCTGTTAGCCACTAGATGTACCCAAGAACTGCAACAAGCAGCCACTGGGCTGCCATCGTGCATTGTTAATTTTCACTGAGTTATATTTTTATGTTTAAAAATATTTATAAATAAAGTCATCTTCCAGAGGAGTGTCTATTTAAAGTAGGCCATTGGAAGTTGTAATCCTAGACTTTTTTCTGGAAGGGTACTAGAGACCAGCCATTCTCTTGACATCTGTCCCATTTAAAGAATTCCGCTCTGGCTAGTGGCCTAGATGTTTCAAAAAACTACATTCTAACCAAGGTTTATGCAAGACTGGGTTGCTGCATCTGATTAGGTGTCTTATTCAGAGAGTACACTGGGTACATGAACAATGTACTCTTTGTGTGAGGGTAGAGGAGGGGGGCTTTGGCCACATCATTAAAATCCAGCCTTAAAAAAATGATATCAAAGAAGAAACTCTAACCCTCCCAGGTCACACCAGTGCATTCCTATGAGGTCTCGGTGGCCTGAGTGCAGCCCTCACTTCAACTGGATACCACACCAGTCCCGGCTGACAGCCAAGAGCCAACCCTATTTTCTGAGATGTAACAAGTTACCCCAACCTCCCTTACACATTCCCACACAACTGGCACGTTTGCTTAAAATCTAGATCTTGAGCCATCTCTGGCTGCTGCCATTGTGCTCAGGATATTGTGACGGCTCAACCTGGCAAAGTAGTGGAGACTTACCAAGTCTTCCAATTCAAAAGGTGTTCTGCATGAGTTTCTAGAAAAACATCACATAAGGAACTTGCCAGGCCTAAACATGAAAGTAGAACATTTGAGACCAAAGAATAATTCATAACATAAAAACAATTGGCTTTTGAGGTTGCTTTAGCATGACTTTCTCAGGTCTCTTCAGAACTGTTAGTTCACTCCAAGTCCTTGAAACTGAACTTCCCAATGCAAGAAGACCCTGGTTCTTAGGTTTGGGTCTACTCTCTATCACTTAGATCTCAAATCACCATGGGACTCCACTTCAGGCTGCTGGACGCTCCACTGGTCTTGTCCACAATGGGCATGGTGGTCTGGGAGGAGTCCTAACTTCATGTACTCAAACCACAGTTTAAAATCAACGGATGGGGATGTTCCCAATGTTCCCTAGAATAAAAACCCAGCTTAGGTCAGGGGAGATTTTTGAGGTTAAGTATGGGGCTGAGCACACAGTTACCTGGAAAGGGCAAATGCTGCCCTAAAGTAGGAATGGTCCTCACCCTAGCTGCACTCATGAGTCGGGTCACTAGTAGTACAAGGTCAGGGACATTTTCAGCAGCCGTGAATTTTATGGGGGACAGTTAACTAGTAGTTCTAGTTGACACTTACTTCAAAGTTCACCAGAGGTTCACCATGAACCAGAGTTTACTTTTTAATTCAAGTGTTCTCTCCTTTTTCTGAAGTCTTGTTTCCTTCAGATGTGCAGACGATGTCAAGAGAGAGAGGAAGAAATATGGAGGAGGAGGAGGAATTACATTTCATTCACCACCCTCCAACCCACACCCCAAAAGCCACTCTGGAAACAACTCTTGAATATACAGGGCCTGGCAGAAGGCCTGCTTGAGTGTGGTTGGTAGGGTAATAATATGAGTGTAATAATTTAGAATTTTAATTTCAACATTTCACCTAAAATGCCATATGGTATGCTTGAGTGTGATATTACTATGTTACAGAATTACATGCTTGTGATTTTGTAATAAGGGGGGGTGAGGCAGTGTTATTTGTACTGGACCCTATAGAGATTTCTGAGATTGTAGCTCTTTATTCCCACCCCGCCTGGAATTCTGAGACAGAAATCTCTGCAAACCATCTGAAGCCAAAAAAAAGGAGGCGAGGCTGTGAAATGACACACTCGACATAGAAAGGACACATGAATTTGGCCTGTATAGGTGAGAAGCATTGAGAGTGAGAGGCCTTTTACAGAATAGGCTGCTCTGAGAGTGAAAGAAGAGGTTGGTATATAGCAGGTTAGATGCTTGGTAAATACTTCCTGAAAATGTTAAGCTCACTGGTATCGGAAGGTCATGAGAACTAGAGAAGAGGAAGTAAATATTGTGAGCAACTGTTTCTCCCACAAAATGTATCTCAGAGTTGCCAAACAGACCAGTCGTATCCAACAGTGCAAAATTCTCCAAGACAGCAGTCAGCCTTGAGTTAATCACACAAATGAAGTCCCACATTGGAAATCTGTCAAAAAAAGGCACCTTCAATACCTTTATGCCACCAACAATGTTTGTAACTACTGACAACTCAATAGGAAGGACCAAGTGTCCAAATCCTGCATAGGTGTCCTGATGGCTCAAACTTGGGTCAAGGTACATGTTCTAAACTACTTACACCATCCTTTGTCCTGATATGTACATTGAGTTCTTTTTTTTTTTTTTTTAAGATTGTGATTTTTAACAACAATAAATAAGGACTCTAGTTGTAAGACCCCCAATATTCAGAATACTTTAGTAATTAAAAAATACTTTCAGTTCTAACACTCAAAAAAATAGCCATGCCTAACATGAATCTGATACTCTTCCTAAAGTGTCATAAAAACTGTCACCAATCTGGCCTGTCACTTTCCAGCCTATATTTGCCAGCAGACTCACCAACACCCAACCTTCTGCTGCCCCCTCACCTTGGCATCCTCCATTCCCAACCAAATCCAGCTCCACTTCTGAAACTAGTTTTTCCTCATGGAACATTTTCTAGACCCTTTCAGCCCTGTAACCCCCAATTTGCTCATCAATCCTGTTCTGTCCAGGAATGTTTTTACTGAAGTTATTCATCCTTTCCCAGCTTTGCCTCAACTATTCCAAAAGACACCAAGAGGGCAACCGTGTCTTATACTTCCTACAAAGGATAAGCCAAGAGCCACACTTTAGGTAGTCAGCCATTTCATACGCTTTCCCTTTACTTACATTATCTTTTATTCTCTTCTTTCCTAGCTGGAAATCAGTTTTCACACAAATCCAGATAATTGAAGATTATCATCTTTTTAAAGCTCAGGCAAATTTGTAGGGAAAACATTTGATTCCTCCCCACTTGAATATATTCTGAGATTTAGAAAAAGAAAACTCAGATCTTCGAATGGAAGTGGTGGCAAGGAAAAGTTAAGTTTTGAAAGATGAGTGAGATCCTGAAGGCTGTGCATAGGACAAAGGGCATTCAGCGCAAGAGATGTGCTGTTCTTAGTTCTCTCTCCCAGGGGAATACCCCTTCCTATGTCTCTTCAAACTGCTATTAAGAGCCTAGACAACCTACCTACAATTTCTTCTTAATTTACCTGTGGGTCACAAAACATATTACAATATTGGCCCATTTTTAAGTAAATTAAGAGATCATGCTGTTTGGAATATCTGCCTGCCCTGAGTCACGTGCCCATAGTGGCTCACCATTACTCTCCTCCTCCAGCTGATTCCAAGCTAAGCTCGGCACTGCCATGACATCATGTTACAGGGCTGCAGCCCCAGGAGTCCACTAAAAATTGTTAATATAGATTTAGTCCTAGCAGCTAGAATAAGCGAATCACAGTTTTATCACTCAGGCATTTGTAACTTAAAGAGATGCCTTTGTGAACCTTTGGAAAAATATAAAAATTGTAAAGCAATACCTACCTTGTACGCTGTTAAAGGTAGACTTCTGAAGGCAAGCTAATGAAATACGGGCATTACTACAATAAATAATGTAAATGTAAAAAAAATATGGGGATACTCTGGGATACTGCAGGTTTGGTTCCAGAGCACCACAATGAAGTGAGTGTTGCAATAAAGCAAGCTGTAATCTTTTTGTTGGTTGAGGTTCTTACCTTCAACTAGTAAAACACTTTTCTGTTAAATGCCATAAAACAAAATACAAGGAAATGTGGTCTGGATAACCACATCAAAAGAGGTAACTTACTTTTATAGTTTAAAAATTATTAAAATCTATTTAAGGGGCGTCATCCTTAGTCCACAACAATTTCAGGGAGAAAGCAATAAGGAGTCTGGTTTACTTTTTGATCACAAGTGACATAAGTCAATGAAAAGCTGGAAAGCTGAAGGACTGTCACAGAGGAGTCTTTGTCTCCAACAGCACCACACTGCAGGTAGCTACTATTTCCAAGTTATCCAGGCCAGTGGGCACTAAGAGGCTGAGGCAGACATGCCAGTATTGGTTTAGAAAAGTTTGGAAGTGAGAGGACAGGCAGAGGTGGGTGCATCTTTGAAGACAGGTTTGGCTTTTATGGGAAAGGGCCACTCACTGCCTGGAAGAGATGAGAATGTGGAAAACTCTTGGTAAATATAGTAAAGGAATAGCACATAGCAAGGGAGAGGGAAAAGAGTATACCTGACAGCTTGAAGGGTCTCTTAATACTGTGCATGCCTACAATTTAGTTGGGTACACAATATCCACAAATTGGATGAGCTGTCAGTTATCAGGACCTATTTGTTTGTTTAAAAACTAGGGTCATAATCTATAGAAAGTCAGGAAGGGAACACAAATTTGAACTACTGCATTGTCTGTCCACTCAATCTCAGCTATTCAGAAAGGACCCAGTATCCTTTACATATGGGTAGTAAGGTTCTTCAGTCCTGCGATCCTAACAGTTTGGGGGCATTATATGGATCAAGAGCTAATAATAAGAAGCTCTTGTTTCCTAGAAGCTGTCACTTCATTTCCAAATTAAACACAGCATTTGCTAGTAATCTTAGACTTTCAGTAAAGATTTGTGTTTGGCATGGTATTACTATATTTGGGTATACTTGGGGTGGTTAAGCTTTTTGTCAGAGCTGACCATTACAGCAAGAATTAGCAGATGAGACACTCCAGCCATGATGAAATTCTGCTACTTTCCACACTAAAACCAGGATAAATGGAAAACAAACTTTATTCCCTGAGAGTAAAAGGTATCGAGAATTCAGGAGCAGTCACAGGGGTTGGCAAACTTTCTGTGTAAAAGGCCAGAGAATAAACATTTTAGGCTTTTGGTCAAATACAGTTCTCTGTGTAGACATTTTTTAAACAATCCTTTAAAAATGTAAGAATCATTTTGAACTCACAGACTGCACAAACCGGCTGTGAGCTGAATTTCACCCACACACAAGCTGTGGTTTGCTATCTCCAGTACAGCCAATAAATGGGGATTCATGTGATACAGCAAGTGGGACTTTATTACATAAAGTAGATTTGGGGGCAAATAAAAGGTGAAGTAGAGTCAAACTGCTGTCAATAATCTGAGCCAGAACAGCTCAGAGTACATACAGAGAACACAACAATAAAGCTACATGTGAATACAGATGATACTAACTGGGAAAGGAAGAAAAAAAGAAAAAGGAAAGGAAAAAAAAATTTGTGTGCCATCTCAAGCCATTGAGAAAACACTCTGCTGTGGGGGGAGGCTGGAAACAGTGGCAGCACAGCCTGGATGCCGCACACCACGTAAGGACTGAAACCTGCTCCAGCCACCCCTCCAAAGACATCACAAGAGACAAAAGTCTATGAAAACCCCATTGTTATGTCAGCAGTCTCCAGTCAGCTAGACTGCAAGCTAAACCACCAGCTTACAGCTAAACCACCGTACATAAATTTAACTCCTTTAATATTAAATGAAGAGACACATTTAAGTACACAAGAGCAAACCGTTTGCTACCTACTATGTAACTTACTTTTTATTTAAATTATCTTGCATTCATAATGGATGCTTTCTGGGTTTTGCCACACGTTTTAATGTTAAAGGTTAAAACTGTTTTACATGCAAGTACTGTGAATAGTTTTCCCCATATGAGATCACTGATTATAAAAAGATAACATACCACTAGGGTTGTCTTTTCTAATTGAAAAATTAACAACTAATTACATTTCCTCCAAAACCACAAACTGAGTAGTAACTGAGTCTCTAGCCAACACATTCAAAGCTGAGAGGATTAAAAACGCAAAAACAAGTCCTCAGATCCCATTAGGGGAGCCCTGCTACACACGGGCCAATCTGTATCAGTGACGCTCCTTGACTCCAGGAAGCTGGAAGACATCCTAATAACCCAAATCGGAACATTTACCTCAAGTAGCCTTTTTCCAGCCTCCAACTCATGAATAAAGATAATACATTGTTAATTCTATTTCAGAAAAATTTTGCAAGTTGTTTTATTTACAATGCCAACTTTTAAAAGGTCACTAAACTAAAGATAACTGGACAATAAACTAAGAAGAAATCGCTTTACAAAAAGAGGAAAAGCCCAAAATGCCACTTACCATAGAGAACCCACAATTCAGTTTTATTTAGAGCAAAGAGAAAAACTTTTTGATCATACTGGAAGAAAGTCAGCCATAGGTTTGGAGTCTGTACCCAAACTACACATGCAATGAGGACAGTACTCTGCTAATACAGTTGAATTGCTGCTGCATTTGTCTACTGTTTGTCTAATATTAACAATTATAAACAGAGCAGTGCAACTAGTATTTGGAACAATCCTTACAGTGTTACAGTGTCAGGCACAACATTTCACTTCTCTTCACACCACTGGTTCTCTTTGCGTACCTGAAGAGAAGATGAGATAGGTGTAAGAAGTACCTTAACTTTAGTCTTTCCTAATACTACTACCCAATTTCATCAATAATCTTGCTAGGTGGGTCTAAAAGAAACAGAAAACTGGAAAAACACGAGGTTAATAATAAACTTCCTAGTCACTCTTCTTTTCCCCACCAGGTTTTTATTCTGCCCTGTGGAAATTATCAAAAAAGCAAAGGCAGTGGGTGAATTACAGTTTCAGGGACCAGAGCTAATGGAGCAAATTCAAACAGTTTATTCACATCATTTCAGTTTGTAGCTGTGTCAACAAAGTCATTCTGATCTATTCATTCATGTCTTCCCCATTCACTAAGTTGCTATCAAGTATCCTAGCATCTAACCATCCCTACAGTCTGCTTTTCTGAAGTCACTTACGGCTTGTATGTAAGGTCCCAGGTGCCAAAACTAGTAACTGCTAAGGAATGAGTATCATAGAACACCCTTGGTTGAAATGTAACTATTCTTACGTTAATAATAAAAAAAGCAGTATCAGCCCTGGCTAGTGTGGCAGTGTGGACTGAGTGCCCGCCTACCAACCACAGGCTCACAGGTTTGATTCCCAATCCGGGCACATGCCTGGGTTGAGGGCCAGGTCCCCAGTGGTGTGTGCACAAGAGGCAACCACACACTGATATTTCTCTCCCTCTCTTTCTCCCTCCCTTCTTCTCTCTAAAATAAATAAATATATATTTTTTAAAAAGCACAGTATCATTCAAGTATTTAGACTCATTCAATATATATATATTTATAGTATATAATTTATATATATGTTATACATCTCTCTCTCTCTCTGTCACGCTCTCTCAAATAAAGTCAAGATTCCTTGATACAGGCACTTCTTTTCCTGGAATGTTATGGGTTTTCTGCTCTTTTAAAAAGCATGTGATAAAGCCCTGGCTGGTGTGGCTCAGTGGATTGAGCGCCAGCTTGAGAACCAGAGGGTCACTGGTTCCATTCCCAGTCAGGGCACATGCCTGGGTTGCAAACTGGGTCCTGGGTAGGGGGCGTGTGAGACACACATTGATGTTTCCTTCTTTCTCCCTTCCTTCCCCTCTAACAATAAATAAAATCTTAAAATACAAACAAATAACTAAAAAGCATGTGATCAAGAGCAAGCTGTGGGTTACCTACCTGGGCTTCCTCTTCTTCAGTAAAGTCATTTTTGATGTTGAAGGTCTTACGAATCTCCTCAGGAGTTTTCCCCTTGATCATATTGGCAACAGTCTTGCATGTAACATCAAGCAAACCTTTGATGTCTAAATAGTTTGCAGCCTATAAAGAGATTACTGTTTTTATTAAAATGCATTTGAAGTTTTAAACTAAATCCAGAGTTAGTGGCTCACAATCCTTATCTAATTAAGCTTAAAATGCTAGTTAATTTAAAGAAATTAAATGGAGGCCCTGGCTGGTGTAGCTCAGTGGATTGAGTGCGGGCCTGCGAACCAGAAGATCACGGTTCAATTCCCAGTCAGGGCACATGCCTGGGTTGTAGGCCAGTTCCCAGCAGGGGATCCACGAGAAGCAACCACATATTGATACTTCTCTTCCTCTCTCCTTCCCTTCCCCTCTAAAGATAAATAAAATCTTAAAAAAAAAAGTACTGTTTTCTAAAAAAAAAAAAAAAAGAAAAATTAGATGGAGAAAAGTAAATCAGATAAGCTTTGTGAAAGATATTTGTACATCCCTACACTGTATGCTTCTGTAATACTACGCTGCCACAAGTAACCTACAAATGGCCACTATCTATACATGGTGTGCACATCTGAGTGTACGTGTCCAACCCTGACAAAACATTTAAAAAAAACATAAGCAGTTATGGCGTTACATTTTATTAACCTTCTGGAAAAATCAGCTTTTGGTTTCTTTGATTTTTCTCTACTGTTTTCCCATTTTCTATTGATTTCTGCTCTTTAACATTCCCTTTTTCTTTGGATTAATTTCATCTTTTTACTAGTTTCTTAAGGTAAAAGCTTAGATGACTGTAATTCCATTGTGATCAGAAGACACACACTTCGTGTGATTTGAATTCTTTTAAACTTGAGACTTGTTTTATGGCCCAGATCATGTCTACCTCAATAGTATATACTTCAATAGGCACAGAATATGTATTTTGCTATCATTAAATGTAATATTCTGTAAATGTCAATTAAGACAAGTTGATTAACAGTATTATTCAAGTTTTCTATAGACTTACTGATTTATCGACTTGTTTTAGAAATTATTTAGAGACAGGTATGGAAATATCTAAGTACTGATCACAGATTTGTTTGTATATTATCCTTTGAGTTCTATTGGTCTTTGTTTAACTTTTTTTTTTAATTTATTTTTTTTAACTTTTTTATTGATTATCCCATTACATTTGTTCTATTCCCCCCTCCATTCCCCTCCACCCTGCATACCCCTCCCCCACCATTTCCCCCTTTAGTTCATGAACACGTGTCTCAAATTCTTTAGATTCTGTATTTCCCCTACTATTCTTACCCTCCCCCTATCTATTTTCTATCTACTGTCTATGCTACTTATTTTCTGTACCTTCTCCCCCCTTCTCCTCCTCCCACTCCCCCTGTTGCTAACCCTCCATGTGATCTTCATTTCTATGGTTCCACTCCTGATCTAGCTGTCCTCTTAGTTTGCTTTTGTTTTAGGTGTGGTTGTTACTAACGGTGAGTTTGCTGTCCTTTCACTGTTCATCTTTTTTATCTTCTTTTTCTTATGTAAGTCCCTTTAACATTTCATATAATAAGGGCTTGGTGATGATGAACTCCTTGAATTTGGTCTTATCTGAGAAGCACTTTATCTGTCCTTCCATTCTAAATGAAAACTTTGCTGGGTAGAGCAATCTTGGTTGTAGGTCTTTGGTTTTCATGACTTGGAATACCTCTTTCCAGCCCCTTCTTGCCTGTAAAGTCTCTTTTGAGAAATCCACTGACAGTCTGATGGGAACTCCTTTGTAGGTGACTGTCCCCTTAGTTCTTGCTGCTTCTAGGATTCTCTCCTTTATTTTAATCTTGGCTAATGTAATGATGATGTGCCTTGGTGTGTTCCTTCTTGGGTCCAACTTCTTTGGGACTCTCTGAGCTTCCTGGATTTCCTGGAAGTCTATTTCCTCTGCCAGAATGGGGAAGTTCTCTGTTATTATTTGTTCAAATAAGGTTTCCACTCGTGACACTTCCCCTTCTGGTACCCCTATAATTCGAATGTTGGAATGTTTAAAGATGTCCTGGAGGTTCCTAAGCTTCTCCTCATTTTTCTGAATTCTTGTTTCTTCATTCTTTTCTGTTTGATCATTTTTTTCTTCCTTCTGGTCCACTCCCTTGATTTGAGTCCCAATCTCCTTTCCATTACTATTGGTTTCCTTTATATTACCATTCATTTCAATTAGTTTAGCTTCCATATGTTTCTCTAATTTGTGACTAAAATCAACCAGTTCTGTAAGGATCCTGATAACACGTGTTTTGAACTGTGCATCTGAAAGACTGGCTATTTCTTCATCGCTTAGATCTATCAGTTCTGGGGCTCTGAGTTGTCCTAGAGCCATTTTTGGTCTATTCGTGCTGTTAAGTAAGCGGAGCGAAGCCTTAGTTGTTTACCAGGACGGGGCGACCCAGGTCGCTGGTTTGTGACGCTGTGTGTGGGGGCGTGGTCAGAGAGGGAGCAATGGCGGTCCTCTCCGCTAGCTCAGTCCGTCCAGTCACCCCACTCGCCCTGGGCCTGTTTATCCAATCGGAATTGTGCGAGCCTGCAGTTGTGCGAGCCTGCTACCCCGCGCAGGCTTCCCTCCTCACTGGTTTATCCGCACGCAGATGTGCAACCAACCACAGACAGCCCGCCGTGCCTCTTCCCTGTGTGCTCCCGTAGCTAGCCCGCGATCAGCGCCTTCGGCTGCTCGCGCACGTCGCACCACCCATTCGGGGATTTTTTTCTTGCCAACCTGCTCCGCTGCTGGCTTCGCTCCTCTTACCGGTTTAGCTGAGCATTTCGTTGTCTTCGGACTCCATATTGTCGATTTTCTGTGTGGCTTGGTTGTGTTTATTGTTGTTAAAAATAGTTGTTCTTAGGTTTGGTTGTGCACAGAGGCAAGGTGGTTCCACCTACATCTCCATCTTGGCGGAAGTCCCTGTTTAACTTTTTGTTAAGTTCTCCATTTAAGGAGATATATGTTTACAACTGTTATGCCTTCTTAATAATGAGTTGATTCCATTATCATTATGTAACAACCCTCTTTAATCTTGGTAATATTCTATACCCTGAAATCTACTGTAATATAGTTATTCCAGTTTTATTTTGACTAGTGTTAGCATAATATATCTTTTCCCTCCTTTAAACCTAATGTGTTTTTAAAGTGAGTTTTTTGTAGAGAGCATAGCTGAGTCTTCCTTCTTTTTAATCCAATGTGACAATCTCTACCCTTTAATTGTGGTATACAGACCATTTACATTTAATGTAATTATTGATATGTAGATTCCTCTGAGTTCAGAGTATTATAATTTAGTAGCAAATAATTTAACAAATTTCACTCTATAAGAAGTGCTAACAGCTCTGAGGCTAGAGATATCTTATAGTAGTCATTAAAAACATACCAGAATAAGTTCAAAAAGTGTTCCTTGGTCAACTTTCAGGAATTCTTGGTCCCACACAGGGATATCATCAGTTCGTTTTTCTTTGTTCTCATCATCCTCAGGAGGAGGAGGGTCATCCTTGTGGTGGGTGCACCACTGAATGACCTACAACAAAAACGAAAGTTCATTCCTTGGTGGTATTTTGTCACAAGGTATTCGTTCCACTGCTGAGGCACAGTTATTACTATACTGGGTTAAGAACTAGCTAGAAGTTGACTTGAATAATAAAGTTAGTAGCTGAGCTTGAAAGGCAAAAATGAAGCTTGAGAAATCTTCACAACCCTTAGAGGGTGGAAGATCTTAGATAACAGCGAGTCCTTCAGTCAGATTACTGTAATTAACCACATTAAAAATTTTTTGTGCAAAAAAAATACACAAGATAAGGAATGGAAAATACCTACAACATGTATAACCAGCAATGAATTACCCTATAGTTTATAAAGTATTAAAAATTACTACAAAGAAATAAGCTAAAATATGAACAGGAAATCCACAAAAGAAATCTAAATAGTGAAACAAAAGGAAATGCTTAGCCTCATTACATGCAAAATTAAAATTAGATCCAACTAGTTTAGATTCCCTTTTGAAAAGGAATCTAGCACTACTTAGTAAAACTATGTGCGTATATTACCACCAAGCAATTCTAAATACTCAAACATATATGTAAGACTATTTAATGTAATAACAAAGCAGGAAAAGCTCAAATGTTCCCTTACTAGTGGCATGAACACAGTATAATTAAATTTTCAGGAAACTGATCAGCTATACTTATATGTACCCTGGTAAAGACCACAATCAGCCCCATGGTAAAAACCAAAATCAGCCCTGGCTGGTGTGGCTCAGTGGATTGAGCACGGGCCTATAAAGCAAAGGGTCACCAGTTCAATTCCCAGTCAGGGCACGTGCCTGGGTTACGGGCCAGGTCCCCAGTGGGGGGAGCACATGAGAGGCAACCACACATTGATGTTCCTCTCCCTCTCTTTTTCCCCTCCCTTCCCCTTTCTCTAAAAATAAAGAGAATCTTTTTTTTAAAAAAAAGGAGCAAAATCAAAACTTAAAGTATTAAGTCACAGAATCTAAGTGGAAGGCAAATGGGTGTTTGCTACATAAGTCAACTTTTCTGTATGATTAAACATATTCCATAGTTTAATATTGGGGGAAAAAATGTCAGAGCCAAGAATTTATACTGCCAGAATGCAAAACTGAGAAAGAACTCTTTCTAGAAGGAAAAGCCAAAAAGAAAAGGCTTTAGTGAAATAATAGGTTTTTAAGAAGTATTCCTTGAGCGCGGGCCTGTGAACCAGAGTATCGCGGTTCGATTCCCAGTCAGGGCACATGCCTGGGTTGCAGGCCAGTTCCCAGCAGGGGACTCAAGAGAGGCAACCACACATTGATGTTTCTCTCCCACTCTTTCTCCTTCCCTTCCCCTCTCTCTAAAAATAAATAAATAAAATATTAAAAAAAAAAAAGAAAAAAAAAAAGAAGTATTCCAACCATGTAAGAAAAACAGCAATTAGTATTTGCTTATATAGGCATTAAAAAACTCTTAAAAATATATATAATTAGGCCCTGGCTGGTAATAGCTCAGTGAATTGAGCGCGGGCCTGCGAACCAGACAATCACGGTTCGATTCCCAGTCAGGACACATGCCTGGGTTGCAGGCTGGTTTCCTGCAGGCCAGTTCCCAGCAGAGGATGCACGAAAGGCAATCGTACACTGATGTTTCTCTCCCTCTCTCCTTCCCCCCTTCCCCTCTAAAGATAAATAAATAAATATTTTTTTAAAAAATGTTTAAAAAATATATATAATTAATGTTGATTATTATTTATGGAGGTTTCTGGTCAGATAAGAGACAAAAGAGTTTTACTGTATATTTTCCATTTTTGGATCATGTGACTATTCGATATACTTTAGGTTTAAATATTATTCGTAAGTAATAATGCAAATAGGTTAAAAAAACTTATTCTCAGAAGTGGCCCTGTATCACCCAGCCCATCAGCTCTGACCTTCTTCACACTATCTCTTTGCTTCTTCACTATGTTCTAGCAACCTCAAAAGGTCGGGCATGCTCTTGTCTGAAAGAGGCAACGCACTTGCTCCCATTGTCCAGAATTCTCTCCCCCATATAGTCAGTCTTTGTTCGAAGATTATCTTCTCAGTAAGGCATTTCCTGACCATCTTCATTTTTAAAACAACTAACTATCCACCTACCAACCCACTTATAATCCATACCTCTTCCATCTCACATATTTCTTTGGTTGTACATTTCCCTCAATTCCTAAAAATTGTCTGGTATTTGAATGAATGCAAGCAAATTTCTTTTTAGAAGCATTTTACATTAGCATAAAGTAGAATGTTAATTACAAACAATACTCAGAAGCCAGAGAGGAGACCTAACTAAATAAAATACAAAGCTTCTAACCCATAAAATACTATGAATTTATATAAGCCAAGCAAACTGGTATAGACTACAAAATGGATGAAGCTTGAAAACATTATCCTAAGTAACGATATAAGCCAGACACAAAAGAACAAATACTGTGTGATTCCATTTATATGAGGTATGCAGAACAGACAAATTTACAGAGATGGAAAATAAAATAGTGGTTACACGGGGCTGGAGGGAGAGGGTAATGGGGAATTATCATTTAATGGGTTGAGTTTCAGTTCTGGAGATGGTTAATGGCTGATGATCACACAACAATGTAAATGTACTTTATGCTACTGAACTGTTTACTTAAAAAAAGTAAACCTTATGTTCTGTATTTTATTACATTTTCAAAAGATTTTATTTATTTATTTTTAGAGAGGGGGAAGGGAGGGAGAAAAGGAAAACTTCAATGTAGGAGAGATCTGTCAACAGGTTGCCTCTCACATACCCCCAACTGGGGACCTGGCCTGCAGCCCAGCCATGTGCCCTGACTGGGAATCAAACTAGTGACCTTCTGGCGTGTAAGCCAGCACACAATCCATGGAGCCACATCAGCCAGGGCGTACCTTATATATTTTTTAAAAGACCATTAGAAAGATGGACAAAGGAAAATAGACAATGTAGAAAGTATCAATTGCCAGTAACATGTAAAAAAAATGTTCAGACTTAGAGAACAATAACTTCTCACCCAGTGTAGAACAATTAAGAAGACCGGTGACAGCCAACGGAGTTAAGAATATGGAAACAGAGCCCTGGCTGGTGTAGCTCAGTGGATTGAGCGTGGGCCTGAGAACCAGACAATCACGGTTCGATTCCCAGTCAGGGCACATGCCTGGGTTGCAGACCAGTTCCCTGCAGGCCAGTTCCCAGCAGGGGACACACAAAAGGCAACCATACATTGATGTTTCTCTCCCTCTCTCCTTCCCTTCCCCTCTAAAGATAAATAAATAAAATACTTAAAAAAAAAAAAAAAAAAGAATATGGAAACATATGCAGTGCAGCTACATCTCATACCAGGGTCAAGAGAAAGCATAAGATGAAACTGCACAACACCAATGACCTTTGAAAAATTCTTTAGAAAGGAGCCAACTGGAATAAAGCTAACCTAGCCAGTTCTTCTCCCAATGTGGAAACGGGTTGCTATTTCTTCAAGTAAGTATTCAATTTAAATAGCTTGCTCTGTTAAGGAGCCATGTGCCCAAACTCTAAAATCCTATTTAACATGGAGAGCCATTTATGCTTAGACACAAAGTAAGGTGATCGACCGAGGAAGAAAAAGCCACATCTCTTGTTCTCAAGCTCCCTTTGAAGCATACCCATTCAGTGGACAAACTACAAAAAACTTCCTTTCTACTGATCACATATTGTTCTACTTAAGTAATTTAAGTGTGTTAATGAAAAGACTACCCCACTCAGCCCTAGCCAGGTAGCTCAGCTGTCTAGAGAATCATCCTAATACACCAAGGTACAGTGGGTTCAATCCTTGGTCAGGGCACATACATGAAGCAGCTAATGAATGTATAAATAGGAGGAACAACAAAATTGCCGTCTCTTAAAAAATCAATTCAAAAGAAAAAAACAACAAACAAAATGGACTGGACAACTCAAATATCCAAAGGGTTTGAGTAAGTAAACTACAACAAGTATTTAGAGTAAACCATACCACATAGGGTTTTGTTTCTTTTTTTTTTTTAAGATTGTATGTATTTATTATTAGAAAGAGGGGAAGCCCTGGCTGGTGTAGCTCAGTAGATTGAGTGCTGCCTGTGAACCAGTGCTGGAAAGCGTCACTAGTTCAATTCCCAGTCAGAGCACATGCCTGGATTCGAGCCAGGTCCCAGGTTGGGAGCACTCGAGAGGCAACGACACACTGATGTTTCTCTCCCTTCCTAGTGTCTATAAATACATAAATAAACAAACAAACCATCTTTAAAAAAACAAATCTTTAAAACAAGGAAGGAAGGCAGGCAGGCGCTATCTCAGTATCAATATAGAAAGGATATTGTTAAATGAAAAAAATACATATACAAGCATAGAGTTTGCTAGCTTACCTTTTTCAATATTGCTGCATTAACATTTGGTAGAGGAACTGGGTCATCATCGCCTTCATCATCCATTCCCAAATCTAACAAAAGCAGAACAGAGTTGCCATTATTTCTTAACTCCACTATAACATTTATACCAAACAAGGCTATTTCTCAAACAAGTATTTTGCATGACATGTTGTCTGAAAGAGTATAAAAAGTACTGTACTAAGCATAATTCTTTTAATAGCATTTAAAATCTGTGGTTCCTAACAAGAAGTCCATGAACCACCCAAAACTAAATGAGTGAACAAATATAGGAATATTATATCCAAAGAGTTCTAAAATAGGAGGAAAATGATTTAGTAAGTGTGGATTGAGATGACAGGGCAGCCATTTGGAGGCGGGAGGGAGGAAGCCAAACCCTTATCCTTACTCTTTCTCCAAATGACTGCATTTAGAAAAATAAAACCATAGCAAGTATCATAAGTAACAACCTCACACAACACATACAAAAGATCATGCAGCCACTGACAAAAACAAGGCAGGCAGCTTCATACATACTGGTATAAGTTGAAGATTAAAGTTTTTAAAAACCAGATATAAAAACATACATGTTATCATTACATATTTATATTTAAAATATCTCCATAAGGATACAAAAGGAACTGTTAATATGTCTAACTGTTGATATGTCTAGGGAAGTTAAGAAGAATGTAGGTTGAATGATTCAGTTTCAGGGTATACCTTATTATTCCTCACGTACATATTACTTATAATTTCTAATCCATAAGTTTCTCTGGTAAAAAGGTGTAACTTTCAGATTCTCAAAGTGGTGGGTAAACTCTAAAGACATAATTTAATTTTAAAATCACGTGGGTCCTTCGGTTTCTGTAAGACTAGAAAAGCTGCCAAAGAAAGTTACTGGGTTGGCCAAAAATCTCGTTTGGTTTTTTCCCCCATAAGATGACTCTAGTAGTATTTGGTTGTCTTGAACTTCACTCAAAATAATTTCTTTAGACTGTACTGTGACAACTGTCATATCAGCATGCATTAAAAAAACATCAAAATTGGTGAATTTGTGTGTAGCCGTTTTAATACTGAAGATGGAAGAATATATGCATTTTCAACATCTTATGCTTTATTATTTCAAGAAACACCACTGAAATCCCCAAAAAGATTTGTGCAGTGTATGAAGAAGGTGCTGTAACTGTGTCAGAAGTGGTTTGCCAAGTTTCTTGCTGGAGATTTCTCACTGGACAATGCTCCACCATCGAGTAGACCAGATGAAGTTGATAGCAATCAAATTAAGATATTAATTGAGAACAATGAATGTAATACCATGTGGGAGATTAGATGACATACTCAAAATATCCAAATCAATAGTTATTGGTGAAAACAAAAAATGTATCTTTTACAGAAAAATCTCAATGGACTTTTTGGCTAACCCAATACTTACCAGTTAGCATGTGCCAAGATTAGAACCCAAAACTTAACTACAATACTATATTGATATAGTGGAGTATCAGTTATGTTGACATGGCCAGGGCTGAATCAAACATCTGAGTCCCTGATAGACCCAGGTGCTGTGCTAGGCAGCTGAGAATCAGCAATGAATACAGGGTGGAATTACTGCAATTTTAGAGGAGATTAGGATGCCTCACTGAGATAACATTTTAGTATAATTTTAAAGGAGGAAAAAATACCTAAGCGGACGGAATGGCAAACGCAAACTCCTTCTGACAGGAGCGTCTGACATATTCTAAAAACACTAAGGAATCTGTGTTGCTAGAACAGGATTGGCAAGGGTGAAATAACAGGGGGCCTGATAATTACAGGGCCTTCTGTATTTTGGCTACTGTATTGAAAAGAGACAAAAAAGATCAGAGGGAAAAGTAGGAAACCAATTATGGGGCTAGCAATAAACCAGGCACAAGATAGTGGATTGCTCAAGTTTATAGCTATGGAAAAAATAAGAAATAATCAAATTCTGTATGCATTTTGAAGGTAGAGGCAACAAATGGTAAGTAGAACGTAAAAGGAATCAGAGACCCTAAGGTTTAAGACAGGGTAAGATACAGAAGCAGCCCGAGTGTCCATCAGTAGATGAGCGGATAAAACAACCATGGGACATTTGTACAATGGAATACTATTCACCCATGAAAAAAGTTTTACCCTTTGCAACAGTATGGATAGACCTGGAGAAAATTATGCTAAGTGAAATAAGCCAGTCAGAGAAAGACGACTACCATATGATTTCACTTATGTGTGGAATCTAACGAACAAACTGAACTAACAAGGAAAATGGGGACAGACTCACAGACGAAGAACAGAAAGAGAGCTAGTAGCAGGGAGCCAGAGGGGGTGGAGTGGACTGAGCAAAAAGGAGAAAGGACTCACAGATAAGGACAACAGTGTGATGACTGCTGTAGGATGGGGGGGGGGGTGATGATTGCTGTGGGATGGGGGGCGGACTATAAGGGACTAAACAGTAAAAGAAAAAAATACAATAAAGATTAAATTTAAAAAGAAAAGACATGATGAACCAGAGGAATGGAGTTGTCATTAACTATGGGCAAATCTGTCAGAGAACTATGATTTTGGAGGGCAGAGAATCAAGCACTCTACTTTCATCCTAAGTTTGAGATTAGCAATTAGGTATATAGGGTTAAATACGCAAGTCTAAAAATCAAAAGAAGGTAAGTTTGGAAATTGCTGTATAGATGGTTTAACACCATGAGACTAGATGAGATGACCAAGGAGATGAATCAGTATAGACAAAATGAAGAGGTCCAATGATTAAGTATGCCCTGGGAACCTTCGGGCTTTAAAGACAGGGAGAGGGAAGGCTGTGAGTTCTACTAAGTAAAGTATCCTGGAAGCCAAATATAGAAGAGAATGATTAGTTGTCAAATGCTGTCAACAGGTCTAGATGAGAAATAAAACAGATGATGAACTTACCATGGAGGTAACGAGCTTATTAACAAGAAGTCCAAGTGGAGTGTAAGTTCAAAAACTATCTTATTTTCCTGTATGTATTAGGGTTACTGATCTCCTCTCTCCTACTTCCCACTAATGCCTTTTCTTGATCCTCTCTGCCTGGAATAAAACTATAAAATGATAATATCCCAATTTGGATCAAGCCACTTACCCTTTTTCTGAGCTAGTATAAAACATTTGTAATTAGAGGGGAGAGAAAAAAAAGTTTTACTATGTAAAATACCTGTGTTTGGGGAATTAAGATATAGAGAAAACATTAATTCCAAAGACCATTTTGTTTAGATCCAAACGTTATTTGAAAGAAGGCTTAAGTCACATTAAAAATAAAGGCCTTAAAGCCCTGGCTGGGCAGGTCAGTTAGTTGGAGTGTTGTCCTGTGCACCAAAAGGCTTCGGGGGCCAGGCCCCTAGTTGGGGGCGTGCAAGAGGCAAATGACTGATGTTTCTTGGGCACATCAATGTTTCTCTCTCTCTTTTGCCCTCCCTTCCCCTCTCTCTAAAAATAAATTTAAAAAGCCTTCAAAAATAGTACTACTACAAATAATAATGGCCTTATGGTTGCAAATGATTACTTCCCTAGCATTTAAACTAAGAATTGTTTAAGTGCTAGAGAAGTTTTTTGCTTTTAGACTGAATGCACAAGTAGCAAGTTGTTCCTTTAAGCTATTTTGTTTCAAGGACTTCTGAGACACCTGTATCTCGATACCACACCCTGTACCCGAACAAATCAATCAATCCCAATGTACACAAGCCAAGATTTTCATTTCAGATTGTCATGTAATTAGAAGGTTTTATTTTTGTTTTCTAAGTCACACAGATAAACAACAACAAAAAACACCATAACCAGAGATACTGCAGATGCAAAACAAGGGAAGCAGTGAGCTGCCAGATTTAATAGACTCTAGTCCTCAAGAGGCTAGAATTCTATATAAACCACTGGTACTTAAGACAAAGACAAAGCCAAATGCAATGGAAGAACAGAACATTTAACTGTTGCTGTCATTCCACTTGATTCAGTGATCAAAGTTGGTGTGAAAACCTTCAAGGAGCCCTATGTTCTTACATTGGCAGATGCTTCTTTGAAGCAGCACAAGACGGATTAGTGTGCCAGGCACCAACTAAGACAAAATAAAGAACACTTTCATTGCCAAAGCAAGTATTCAGGCAGCAATTGTGGTATCAGTTTCTACATCTTCTAGATAAAACCTTACCTGCCTTTAGGGACACCTGGATTGCTTTCATACTCTTTTTTTAGTGACCATACCATAGGTCTTCATTCAACGGGTACTTTATGGACAGTGACTGTGGGATGCATCAAGGGGTTTACAACTTAATAGAAATGATCTCTGTATGTGGTTACCAGGATACAGGAATGTAAGTGCTTATATGTCCAGCTTTCATTAGCAAACAGAAATCATATACTATGAAAACAAAAGACACACCCACTGCAATTCAGCTTCTGCTTCTACCACACCTAGTATCTGTTAGAAGTCCTCTAACTTACTAATTGTGAGACCCTAAGTTACCAGTCCGCAGTATATGAATCCAATAATCACTCTGGTCACCTCAAAAAGCCTTCCCCTTCCCCTGGCTTCCACAAATCCTATTTCACCGATTCTCCATTTCTGACTTCTATACTCCTGCCCCAACATGACCACCTGCCAACCTCATTTACTCCAATAGATAGATGTTCTCATAACTCACCATACAAAGTAAGTCTATTTACCTCCAGGAGCCTACAACTCAGGGACCAAGATCCATACACTCAAATGCCTACAGACTGTTACAAAGGTCTACTGAAGAAATCTCAAATACATATAACATGATCAAGCTCAAAGGCATTTTCTTTCATTCCTCGCAAACCCATTCTTTAGGTCTACCAACTATAGTATCACAATCTCTTCCCATCCCCAAAACCCCAACTAAAACCTTTGATTTTACTTTTCTCAAACACATCCTCTTTACCTCAGAACAATCTCCCCAAACATCCTAATTCCATTACATGTGAAGTACCACTTCACTAGGAGTACACACTGCAGTCTCTCCACAGGACTGAAGAAAGCACCAGCCAAGACGTTCTCACCAGCCAAGACGTTCTCACAGCACTAGCTGGCACACAACTTGGTTACTGCACCAACTACACTGTGTGCAAGTTTGACTTGCTTGGTGTCTGTCTCCCTTCCTCGTTTAAAAATCCTTCAAGGGCAAAGACCGTTTCTCACTTACCTTCTTTTTAGCTAGTATTTGACACATAACTTGTTTTCACTTAAGTATCTATAAGCTACAGCCCTGGCTGGTATAGCTCAGTGGATTGAGCATGGGCCTGTGAAGCAAAGGGTCACTGGTTCGATTCCTGGTTAGGCACATGCCTGGGTTGCAGGCCAGCTCCCCAATAGGGGACACATGAGAGGCAACCACACATTGATGTTTCTCTCCCACTCTTTCTCCTTCCCTTCCCCTCTCTCTAAAAAAATAAATATTTTTTTAAAAAGTATCTATAAGCTACAGCTTTTCCCTATATAAAAAATTTAATATTTGACTAATACAGAATATTCTTATTATACAAAATTTTTCTGCACCAATTCCTCAAACTTATTTGTATACTATACTATAGTTCCACTACACTGTTAATGTCCACCAGCCCGCTGGTAATACTAAGAGACCCATGTTAACTAGCAGAAGTTTCAAAATGTTTCAGAACCTATTTTTCTGTCTTACTTCTTTGTTTTGTACACATATACTTTGCAGAAGTTTCAGAGGAATGATAAACTAGACAAAAGGGAAAACTTGGTTTAAAAAAAACAAAACAGCTACTCAGTTTACAATCTACTCAGTTTACTCCCTCTGTTGAAACAAGGTGCTCTATTTAGCTACCTCATACAAAGGATCTCTTTTCCAAAGGCTTTAATTTTTGTCATTAAAAATTGTGAATCTAAATTTACTTGAAATAAAAATTGAAAATTTCAGTATTAGCTTATGGTCTTATCTATTTGATGAGGAATAAAACTTCATTAATTAAGACAATGAAGAAAGAATGACCTGTATCAGAAAAATGCAGTTAATACTTAAACTTTTTTTTTTAATAAAAGGTAAGCCCTTGCCAGTAGCTCAGTTTGCTAGAGCATCATCCAGATATACAAAGGTTGTGGGTTTGATTTCCCACATACATGAAGCAACCAATGAATGTACAAATAAGTGGAGCCACAAATCGGTGTTTCTCAAACCCCTTCCCATTTCGCTCTACCTCTACAATAAAGAAATTTTTTTTTAAAAATTTAAAGGTAAACTACACCCCTTCATACTCTTTGAGCACTTTGACAGTTTGTTACTATATAAATTCGATGTTCACAGGTTACCTCAAACTACTTATTTTTTCCTCTTTCCTCTGACCTAGGTTTTAAAATAAACTTACCTTCTAGCATGGTCTTGATAGTCACCGACTGTTTGGCAATTTCAACATCAACTTCAAATATCTCTCCATCAGAACTCTGCAACTTAATTGAAGGCATCTAAAAAAAAGGCATTATACTGATTTTGATATTTAAGAGATATTAATTCTATAAGACACTTCATCAACTTCTGTTAGAAGCCCTCTATAACTTAACTATAAAACTGTAAGGACCTGTAGTATATGGCCCTGTAAAACGGAGTGGTTTTTCACAGCCTGGTATATAAATGTTTCTATAAAAATTTTTCAAAGTGTATTTCCTAGTTGGACAACAATTAAAATTTTTTTAAAAAATTTTTAAGTGTATTTCCTAGAACAGAAGCTTTTAAGGCCTGTCCTACTGAACTCAATGCTGGTATAAATTTGAAAGTTAAAGTCCATACTTTTGATGTAAAGTATATACCTAAAATGGAGTTTTTATTCATTTTGCTTGCCTTTCTACTCTTACTGAATACTGGCTACTCCATATGACTAGTTAACTGCCACAATTAACCACCTACAAACCTGAGACAGGTCAGTCCAAAATAAACGAAGCTACCAAATAAGATAATAATTTCCCCCTAGTGAGACTTAAATGAGTTTAGATCCAAAGAGTTGACCAAGACATATTTATGTTTAGATCAATGCAAGATCGTATAGCAGAAAAGATCTAAGGATAAACAGATGTCCATCTAATTCCCTAAACCAAATGAAAAACTTAAATTGCACGAAGTCCTTTTTATCTTTCATTATTGACTGTCAAGGTATCCAAGTTTGAGATCTTCTGCCAAAATCCTCATAGTAATAACCTAGTACTTGCTTCAAAATGTATTTATTAACTCAGATTAATCATGAGTCATTAGGAAAAAGACACTTCATACAAAGAAGTTAATTAAGCAATTAACTTCAAAAGATTTGAATTCTGAGCAAAAAGGAACTTTAAAATTAAAAATTCTAACGCAGCAATTTCTTATCATCTTCACATTCTTAGAGGAAGAGTATGGGGGAGGGAAGCAATACCTGACTATAAAAATTCAGGACCTCTTCAAATTTCAAGTATAGATTTCAAAGGTCCAAGCTTCTGAGATATTCATAATCCTGTAATGTCACTATTAACTTGAAAGAGGAGAAGCTGGCATTTAAAACACTCACTGCAGGCCCTGGCCAGGTCAAGGGTATCCAACCCATGGCGGGTGGGCCACACTGCCCAACACGAAATCATAAATTTACTTACAACATTATGAAATTTTTTTGTTTTTGTTGGTGTTCACGTATTTAATGTGTGGCTCAAGACAACTCTTCTTCTAGTATGGCCCAGAGACACACCCCTGGCCCAGAGACACAGCCCAAAAGGTTGGACGCCCCTGGTTAAGAACACTGTCAGGATACGATGAGGTTTCGGGTTCGATCCTCAGTAAGAGCACATACAAGATCAAACAATGAATGCATACACAAGTGGGACAGCAAATGGATATTTCTCCGCCCCTCTCCCCCCTTCTTCTCTAAAAATCAATTTAAAAAAATCAAAACATTCATTGCACCTATTTTAGGTTTAAAGGCTGAAGACTGATTACATCTGTTAAAACTGTCGTTCAGCTTTTCCCAGACAATTATCTGTAACACCCAATCAGACAAACTGTGGGGGAAAGAAAGCAAAAAGGTAAAGTGTGTTTTAAAACCAAGCACTGAAGTACCCTGCTCTCACTGATCTGAGGTTGTAATGAATCAAATTTCACTTTTCAGTTCACGATTATGTCTGCTTCTCCTTGTTGCCTGGCACTTGCCAACAAAGCAGAGGGCCTGGGCAGGGTCAGTCCCTGCGACAAGGCAACAACAAAAGGTAATCCAAAAGAAATATTTTAAAGCGAGCCAAACTTTTAATTAGAAAACATTCTATTTTTATGTCCCATATACTGAAATAAACATTACAGAACTGTAAGTCTGGCAATGATGCAGCTGATAGTTACTCTGAAGACGACCACTTCATATTTCTTTCAAACAACTCTCAATAAATAACAAGACCTGCTTAGTCATAGTCAAATTCGTGTATTAGGTTACTCTTAAGGGAGTTGAGGTCTCATTAAATAGCAAGGAGTCAATTGGCTAATCTGTAATTCGATGCACTCCGTAATCCTAAACTTAATATTTGAAAAGAACTTTTAGTGCTATACAACTGGAACTCTGCAAAATTTCCTGATAATAATGGATGACATTTTGATTTGACATGCTTCCATAGCGATTCCTTCAATTCTTTAGGCTCTTGAACTTGGAAATTAAATCACTCTCCATGGCTGTCATGATGTGGGTTCTATCAACAACATAAAGAAAAAAACGGTGTTTTAAGTGAATCGAAATTGACGCCTCACTTCTATTCAGTCTGTATTGCTCTACGACACAGATACATTCTATCGTGATGCTGACAAGAAAAATCGTGACCCAAAAACCCAAACCTGAAGTATCCATTAAAAAGGGAACCAAAGCAGGTGAAAGTCGTGTTCCTTTTTAACAGCTGTACACGTTTAGTTTTTCAGTGTAAGGGTTCCTAAAAGTTACACCCTGTTACTATGGTCCCTGCTTTATAACAGTTGTTTCACCAATTCCAGGCTGTAGCCAAAATAATAGAAATATTCCAGAGGAGCAGGCAGCTACCTGCAAAGATTCGGCCCCAGCCCGGCTGGCAAGAGAACCAGTGACTAGTGACGCCAGACACGAGAAAGGATGAGAACTCGAGTCAAGCACTCCCCGGACTGTCACCGCCACGCTCCCTCCGCCACCGAAACACGAGCACAGGCCCACGCTCACGACAGCCAAGGGCCGACCTCCACAACAAGCTCCGTCGCCTAAGCTCTGGGTCCCCAAGGCCCGCAGACCCGACACCAAGAGAAGCCCCAGGCCGCAGCCTGGGCCCTGCAGCCAAGCTCGCCCACAGAAAAGGCCCAACCCTGAGCTTGGCCCGCAGCTTCTCCCGCCCGCCCCGGCGCCCATGCGGCGTCGCAAACGACGCTAAACCAAAGGAGGCCTCGCCGAGTGAACAGGCAGGGCGGGAGAACGGGGCCCGCGGGTAGTTCCTGGAGAACCGGGTCTGAAACGGGTTGGACCGGGCCTGAGAGCAGGGAACGCCCAGGTGCCTCCTGCCTCCGGCAGGCCAAAGCCGCAGCGGTGCGGCCGCCAGCTCGCAACTCGCGGACCCACCGCCTATTCCAGCTCTATCTGCAGCTACTCACGGTGCTCCGTAGAGAGCGGGCCGGAGGCTGACGAGAGCGGCGGAGCGTCCGCAGACAAAACAAGAGAAGGCGGAGAACAAGGTCCCTTCAGCAGCGCGCCGCAGCGTCGGCTTTTATAAGAGCGGCGCAGGCGTCAAGGACCCGGGACCGGGGGCGTCACAGAGCCGGCGGGGCTGACCGCGGAGTTCGCCTGACGGCAGGTGGAGGACGGGGAGCGGCCTCGGGGCGCCAGAGGGGCGGGGCCGGGCGCAGACTCCGCGGGCGCGGTGAGGGGGACGGGGCGGGGCTTGATTTTCACCTCCGTCCTCGAAAGCGGGACTCGCAATTCTCAGAGGAAACGGGAAACTGAACGGCGGGCTACGCTACCTGCCAGGGTCTTTCAGGCAGGGGCTGCCCTAAGCGGAATTGAAGACCCCAGTCCTGAAAAGCCTAGAAACTGCTAGTGTGTGTGGAGCACGGCGGGAGGGGATTGGGGGTACGGCGGTTCTCCTTTCAAAATGGGAAAACTAGGACTCACAGAAGTAAGGCCGATGGCCATTGCTGTCGCCTCTGAAATTATGCCCAGGGCCTCAGTGCCGTCCGCTGACCCTAACATGACTTAGCTCCCCGTCCACAGTAACCCAAGAAGTGAAATAGCAATACCCCTTTTCTCCTTTAAATGTGAGGGAACAAGTTCCGAACGGTTCCGTGGCACAGCCAGTGAGTGATCTTTACAACACAGTTGGGTGCACTTAACCTTTATTTCCTACCGTCTACTTCTGTCGAGGCCTCCAGGCCCAAAATAACCACGGTTGCAGGGAAACCCCAAGTCTAGAGAAGAGGCCTCCCTCTGGCAGTGGATATCCATGCATCGAGGAAAGGAGTGTTGAGCCCGTGTGTGCCGGGGCACAAGGTTGAGGCTCTGCAGTGAACCAGCCAGTTAGCCAGGGTCCAGAACTCTTCTATAAGGTGCTCCCTGAAGGCTGTGATAGGGCGCATAGGATGAAGCCAACCCTAAAGGAAAAGGGTGGGTCTGAACCCCGGACCCCCACCCCACCCCACCCCCGGCGGGTGACTTTCTTTACCTGGCTCTGCCCTGCTCTGTTTAGGGAACATTACCACCCCTCCCTGGGAGACTCAGGCGCCAGGCTCACCTAACCAGCAGGCACATGATGTATTCCTGACGCCAGGAAGACAAAAGACACCTCCACACAAGGCTCTAAAGAAATCAGAGGCCTACAGTTCTGGGATGGGAATGAGCAGGGAGGCTGAGCAGCTTCTTGAGTTACCAGGTCTTTGTCTACGAGCAGGGGTATCCAGTATCTGCCAGGTGCCACAGCTGATGAAGGGAGATGAAAGGACCCGCGTCTCTCATGCTCTTTTTCCATCACACAGCCCTGCCCCACCCCGGGTGCTGAGCTTCAGGTCTCCGAGACAGGGCCCGCTGGGGCCCCTTGGCCCCGCCCGCGCATGGCATACAAAGTGGCGCCTTGTGAACTTTTTTTGAGCATCCTAAACAGAGCTGGTCAGGGCCAGGTCACACATCTAGCCTAAGTACCTAGCACAAGCTCTGGCACAAAGCAGGTGTATGTTTTTACAAATTTGCCCAGTATTAGAGATACTAATTTTTCGGGTTATTAAAAAATGATTTCTCTGTTTAAATTTTGCCTTAATGTAGTGCTATAAATAACGAGAACACTGAATTTCACAATTACCATTTATATAGTATTTTCTTTCTTTCACCTAAGTATGTAAATATTAATTAAATTAACTTAAAAGTTAATTCCAAAGGGTCGCCAGTTCGATTCCCAGTCAGAGCACATGCCTGGGTTGCAGGCCAGGTCCCCAGTAGGGGACACATGAGTGGCAACCACCCATTGATGTTTCTCTCCCACTCTTTCTCCTTCCTGTTCCCTCTCTCTAAAAATAAATAAATAAAAACATTTTTTAAAAAGTTAATTCCCACAAATTCCACTGAAATAAATGAAATAATAAATAATAGTGATATGAGATTGTCATAGCAAATATGTGGTTTGCATGCAATTATTTTTTTTCTTTAAGATTTTATTTATTTATTTGTAGAGAGGTAGAGGAAGGAAGACAGGGGAGGAACATTGATTGGTTGCCTCTCTCACCTGCCTCAATTCGGGATCAGGCCTGCAACCCAGGAATGTGCCCTGACTGGAATCGAACTGGCAGTCTTTCACTTTAAGAGACAATGCTCAACCAACCAAGCCACACTGGTCAGGGTTTTTTAGTACTATTATTAACTGCTTTATTTTTATGAATAAAGAAATTTTTCAAAGCAAAAAAAAAAAAAAGAGATGCTTGTTCTTAATATACAGATCTCATTTATTCACATATACTATTCTATGCATAGATTAGTTCAGGAAAAGTATACAAGAAATTGGAAGGGGAACTAGGTGACTGGGGGACAGGGTTTGGGTGATTTTTCACCTTATACCCTTTCTATCTTTAGGATTTCAATCCATATGAATGTATTACATATGTCAAAAATTTTTTTCTTCAGAAAATAAATTGGCATCAGGTCAACAAAAATTCAGATTCCTGGGTCGACTCTTGACATAATGAGTCAACTACCCTGAGGGCAGGTTTTTCTGCCTTTTAAACAAGTCTCCAAGTGATTTTTTAAAAATATATTTTATTGATTATGCCATACAGTTGTCCCATTTCCCCTTCTTCATTCCCCTCCACCCTGCACCCCCCCAACATTCCCCCTCTTTAGTTCATGTCCATGTGTCACAAGTCCTTTAGCTTCTACATCCCATACTATTCTTGCCCCCCCCCCGTCTATTTTCTGCCTACCATCTATGCTACTTATTCTCTGTACCTTCTCCCCCCTTCTCCTCCTACCACTCCCCTGTTGCTAACCCTCCATGTGATCTTCATTTCTATGGTTCTGTTTCTGTTCTAGTTGATTGCTTAGTTTGCTTTTGTTTTAGGTATGGTTGTTAATAATTGTGAGTTTGCTGTCCTTTCACTCTTCATGTTTTTTTTAACTTCTTTTTCTTAGGTAAGTCCCTTTAACATTTCATATAATAAGAGCTTGGTGATGATGAACTCTTTGAACTTGAACTTATCTGAGAAGCACTTTATCTGCCCTTCCATTCTAAATGAGAGCTTTGCAGGATAGATCAATCTTGGATGTAGGTCTTTGGATTTCATGACTTGGAATACTTCTTTCCAGCCCCTTCTTGCCTGTAAGGTCTCTTTTGAGAAATCCGCTGACAGTCTGATGGGAACTCCTTTGTAGGTAACTGTCCCCTTATCTCTTGCTGCTTCTAGGATTCTCTCCTTCATTTTAATCTTGGCTAATGTAATGATGATGTGCCTTAGTGTGTTCCTTCTTGGGTCCAACTTCTTTGGGACTCTCTGAGCTTCCTGGATTTCCTGGAAGTCTATTTCCTTTGCCAGATTGGGGAAGTTCTCCTTTATTATTTGTTCAAATAAGCTTTCCACTTGTCGCTATTCCTCTTCTCCTTCTAGTACCCCTATAATTTGGATGTTGGAACATTTAAAGATGTCCTGGAGGTTCCTAAGCCTCTCCTCATTTTTTGAATTCTTGCTTCTTCATTCTTTTCTGTTTGGTTGTTTCTTCCTCCCTTCTGGTCCACTCCATTGATATGAGTCCCAGTTTTGTGTCCATCAGTATTGGTCCCCTGTACACTTCCCTTCATTTCACTTAGTTTAGCTTTCATTTGTTCATCTAATTTGTGACTAAAATCAACCAGTTCTGTGAGCATCCTGATCACCAGTGTTTTGAACTGTGTATCCAATAGGTTGGCTAATTCTTTGTCGCTTAGAAGTATTGGCTCTGGGGCTTTGAGCTGTTCTTCTGCTTGAGCCATAATGTTTTGGTTTGTTTGCCCCTGTTATGTGTGAGGGGCAGAGCCTAGGTGTTCACTAGAGTGGGTCTACCCAGTCACTGGGTGGGGACTGGGGACAGGGTCCAAGAGGGAGCAAAGGCATTTGTTGGGCTCTCTCTCGAATTTCGGGCCCTTCTGCCACTTCCCACAAGCAAATTGGGCCCTCCTGGTGCTGATTCCCAGGTGGGTGGGCTTGTGTATGTTCTAGGCCCCTGTGGGTCTCCCCACCGAACTTTCCTATGAGGCTGGGTGTCTCTCCCGGCACCTCAGCCCCTGAAAGTTTTTCCAATCGGTGCTTTTAGGCCTTATTTCCTGTTGCTGGGGCCCTGGGTTGTGCGGTCTGTCTGACTGACCATTTTTAAACCTGCCTGGTTTATCTGCACACAAATGTGTGTCCACAGTCAGCCATCTGTCTTGCATGCCTCACTGGGTTTGCTCATTTCCTCCCCACCCCTGGGTCCGCCAACCACTGCCTCTTCCTGCCAGGACCCCTCTCCGCCTGCCGCCAACTCTGCCCCTCTTATGGGTCTGGATGAATGGTTCCTTGTTGTTGGACTTTGGTACAGTTCAATTTTCTGTCTGTTTTGGTTGTGCTTTTGTTTCTACATCTTTGTTAAATCTTGGTTGTGCATCCTTAAATTTGGTTGTGCAAGAAGGCACAGTATTTCCACCTATGCCTTCATCTTGGCCGGAATTCCCCAAGTGATTTTTTAAAAAATATTTTATTGATTGTTTTTTTTTTAAGATTTTATTTATTTTTAGAAGGGAAGGGGAGAAGGAGAGAAACATCAATGTATGGTTGCCTTTCGTGTGTCCCCTGCTGGGAACTGCCTGCAGGGAACTAGCCTGCAACCCAGGCATGTGTGGTTTGCAGGCCCGCGCTCAATCCACTGAGCTACACCAGCCAGGGCTTTATTGATTGTTCTGATATAGTTGTCCCAATTTTTCACTTTTGCCCCTCCCACCCCCTACTTCCCACTTTCCTCAGGCAATCCCCTGCCTTTGTTTATGTCCATGGATCAGGAGTATAAGTTCTCTGACTATGCTATTTCCTATGTTGTACTTTAAATCCCCATGGCTATTCTGTGACTATCAATTTATACTTCTTTTTTTTCAGATTAAAAAAAAGATTTTATTTATTTATTTTTAGAGAGAGGGGAAGGGAGGAAGGAAGAGAAAGAGAGAAACATGCGTGTACAAGAGATACGTCAATCAGCCGCCTCTCACATGTCCCTTACTAGGGATCTGGCCCTGACTGGGAATCTAAGCAGCAACCTTTTGGTTCTCAGGCTGGCATTCAATCTCCTGAGCTACACCAGCCAGGACCCAATTTGTGCTCTTTAATCCCCTCACCTCTTCATCCATTCCCCCCAAACTCCCCTCCCATCTGGTAACCATAAAAATGCTTTCCATATCCATAATTCTGTCTCTGTTATTGTTCTCTTGGTTTATTTTTTAGATTTAATTGTTGATAGTATGTGCTTATTGCCATTTTATTATTGATAGTTTTGATCTTTTTCTTAGATAAGTTCCTTTAACATTTTATATAATAATGGTTCGGTGATGATGAACTCCTTCAGTTTTTTCTCGTTGGGGAAACACTTTATCTGCCCTTCAACTCTAAATGATATTTTTGCTGGGTAGAGCAATCTCAGCTGTTAGTCCCTGCTTTTCATGACTTTGAATATTTCTTGCCAACCCTTTCTAGCCTGCAAAGTTTCTTTTGAGAAATCAGCTGACAGTCTTATGGGAACTCCTTTGTAGGTAATTATCTGCTTTTCTCTCGATGCTTTTAAGATTCCCTCCTTCCTCTTTAAGCTTTGGCATTTTAATTCTGATGTGCCTTGGTATGAACCTGTTTGGGACTCTCTGTGCTCCCTGCACTTGCATGTCTATTCCCTTGACCAAATCAAGGAAGTTTTCTTTCATTATTTTTTCTAATAGATTTCCAATTTTTTGCTCTTTCTCTTCTTCAGGCACCCCTATGATGCGACTGTTGGACACTTGAAATTGTTCCAGAGACTTCTTACACTATCCTCATTTTTTAAAATTATTTTTTCTTCTTGTTGTTCTGCTTGGTTGTTTTTTGTCTCCTCATATTCCATATCATTGATTCTCAGCTTCATCCACTCTCTTGTTGACTTCCTGTAAATTGTTCATTGCCATTAGTATATCCTTCATTTCTGCCTGGCTCTTTTTATGATGTTGAAGTACTCATTGGGTTCCTTAAGCATCCTTTTAACCAGTGTTTTGAATCCTGCGTCTGATAGATTGCTCATTTCCATTTTATTTAGTTCTTCTTTTGGAGTTTTGATCTGTTCTTTCACTTGAACCATGTTTCTTTGTCTCCTCATTTTGGCAGCCTCCTTGTGTTTGTTTCTGTGTATTAGGTAGATCCACTATAATTCTCTGTCTTGGTAGCATGGCCATTAGGTTCCAGTGGCACTGCCCTCCCATCACCCAAACTAGGTACGAGAGCTGTGCCCTCTGTGTGGGCTGATTACAGCCTTCTCTTTGTAACTGAGCCTTGATTGCTGTTGGCAGGTCTATGGGAGGGATTTACCAAGGCCAGTCAGCTGCAAGGACTGGCTGTGCCTGACCACCAATCTCTGCCCTCTGGGCAGGAATAGCTGTGCAGGGGCAGGGTGGTGGTGCTCTGATGTTGTCTGTAGCTGTTTACTGGGTGAGCCAGTGCTGGGGTTTCCTGGGCAGTACAGGTCAGGTCAGGTCAGGTCAGCCACCACCTGTGTTCCACCAGGGGCCTCCTAGTGTGAGCTACCAAGCAATCTGAAATGGGTGCTACTTGTGCTGGCCTTGGAGGTTACCTGGCGCAGCCAAACTGTGATCCAAAGTTGGCTGCTGCTAGTGCTGGGCCTGAGGTCACTTAGCCAGTGGTATGGGACTAGGGGCAGGCCTGTAAGTTGGGCGGGGCAGAGCATCTGGTAAACACCAGGGTGGGGCAAACAGTGTAAGTCTCAGATAAAGCTCCAGCCTGCTGGTTCTGTGGCTCTGTGGGAGGGAGGGCTTAGAAAAGACACAGTGGCCTCTGCCCACCTTTGTGTCTGAGAGAGAGCTGTCCCCCAGCTCTTGCCCTAATGCCAGACCTTCAGTTCCTCCCTGTATGCCACTGGTGCCTTTCAAGCTTCTGCCCCGCTGGTGCTGGCATGTGTAAATTCAGCACAAGCCCTTTAAGAGGAACTGCTAGGAAGTCCAGTAGTTTTTTTCACTGGCTCCAATCCCATTGGTTTTTAGAGCCAGGAGTTATGGGAGCTTTTCTTCTTGGCACTAGTACTTGAGGGTGGGGTGTTTATGTGGGGCTGGGACCCCTCGCTCCTGGGTGTTCCACCTGAATTTTTATCCACCATACATGTGGGACCTGCCTTTCTGTGTCTATGTGTATCCACAATCCTTCTGGGTTGATGTGGTTTCTTTAGTTCTGTAGTTGTCAGATTTCCATTCAACTTGATTTCTGATGTTTTTGAGTGATTGGTAGTCTGTAGTTTCGATGTAATTTTGATGTGGTTGTGCAAGGAGGTGAGGTGTGTTTACCTAAGCCTCCATCTTGACCTCCACATAATAGCTAAGTCCAAGGCCAGTTGCAAAATCTCTGCAGTAGGGACTCAGTGATAAAGCACTTCCAAGCAAGGGCCAGCAATGTCGGTCAAAGGTGACTTGTTTAGCTCCATACTTTCTGAATCAACTTTAGCCTCTTTCAAACCCTCCACTCAGGAGGGAGGGACAAGGAAGCTGCTGGACTGTGGGGTACAGGACAGGGATCACTCACCCCCACTCATTAACTATAACCACCGGCCTAGGTCAGAAAGGTCTGACCTCTCCACCACCCCTTCGGTGTGTGTTGGAGAAGAGTGTTACCCTGGTTCCACAGCTGGCCCCAAGGTAGCTGAGGTGTTTGTTCTTCAGTCGCTCCACACACCACATTGTTGGGGGCTCCTAGCACTAAGTGACCAACCTTTATATGGCACTTCCTGGATGAGCCAGAAGTTAAATTACATGAGGTAGAATTGCCTATGAGGCCCCTGCATGTCTCGGGAATTGATCCCAGACACCTCCGAGAGGCCCTCACTCATGCAGTGACATTCGAGATCTTGAATGGGAGAGAGGAAGTGCCTCTTTCCCTAGGCACTCAGCAAAAAGCTGAAATGCTCATAAATACCTTGTTACAAGTGTTGATAAAAGGGAAAGTCTTTGCTTTCTCCTCCCCAAGGCTAAACCTAAGTGGGGATCATGCTGCAGGGGATGGGACTGCGAATGCTTTTACAATGTGCCTCTCGTTGTGTGGACTTTTGCTTGTGGCTGGCGGGAAACCTAGTGTTCTGACCTGGTCCACATCCTGGCTTATCCTCTCGCAGGTGCCTTCTAGCGGTGAGTACCCTTGTGGCTCTTAACTGCTCAACCCATGTCCACAAAATGCAGCAAACGCTTGGGAGAGAGAAGGCAAGGCTCCTATTTACAGAAGAGGGTGCAGGGGAGAGAAATGAGAAGAAAACTGCTCAAGGGGCAGCACAACAGAAACCTTTCCTCTTATATGTAACATGCCTGGGGGCCTTACTGAGAGATGCCCCTGTCCCTGGGGGGATGAAAATGCTAATGTCCATCCTTTTAGGCTTGCCGTCTGTGACAATGGCTTGTAGCCTCTGGTCGAAACAGGTCCCAAATCCTCAGGTCCCTGTTCCGGGTGCCAGATGGGGGGTGCTCCACCTGCAGGCCCCCCCACCCCCCCACCACAGATGAGAATGAGTCTATCAAGACATGATCTGCTTGGGGAGGAAGGGTGGCCAATCTCTCAAAGGAGAAGGGCCAAGAGCCCTTTCCTCAGTGGGCTTTTATTGGGTTCATTTTGCACAGGAATACAGGTAAAGCTCATCAATCATAGTCAGGCAGTAAGGATCAAACAATAGATAATATATAAATAACTACGAGGGCTTATTCTGAGTTAGGGTCTATTTGCTAAAGGGCTATAAAACTTTGGGGAACAAACTCATTTCATGATTGGACCTTTATCAGAAAATAAGAGCATTCTTAGCAAAGCAGGTTTCACAGGATTTTGTTACACATTCTTTCTTAGGCCTGATCACCCTGGGGAACCTGCCCTTTCCAGCACAGGGCTGTACCTCCCCCTTTCATTGTTTCAGGGTTAAGTCAGGCAGGGGAAGTAAGGCAGCCAAGAGATTAGGAGACTTCTTGCAGACAGAATGGGGACTCAGGCAGGCTATGCCAAAGCTGAGGGGTGAGGGTCCATCGCCCCCTTTTGCTATAGCCCCCCCAATTCCATCCCTGGGGACCCCTTCATGACTGTGCCTGTCTTAGGTCATCACTCCTTTGAAGAATTTTATCCATCATTGGCTAACCAGTTATGCACTGGGGGCCCGGCAGTGTGAAGTAAAGGGGGCAGAAGTGGTGCCGCTGCCAGGGAGATAAACTTTGTCTCCTTAGTGGCTTATGGTCCCAAGGTCACTCGCTCAGCCTTAGCCACGGGGATTACAGTTTCTGAAACCAAGCAGGGCAGTTCCCAACACCACATAATGAAAACTCCTTGTTCTACAGAGGGAGGAAATAAAACCAAAGAGAAGAGATTTCCCATGTCACATAGCCACGGCAGAGTAGGGCTGAGGCTCCAGCCCCAGCTATGCTTCTGCCACTACAGCCCAAATATCGCATTACAACTGTGTCCAGCATACTACCTCCAGAGAAGCTAAAGGACTTGGATTCAAGCACAGAAGGTGGGAAGACCTGGTTTTTATGGTGAATTCATTGCCTGAGATGATCTCCTTTCGTAAATTGAGTTGTATTAGCTGCAAAGGGCTCACGGGAGAATCCCTGCGAGGACTAGCCCTCTCTGTTCATCTAAAATGGGACTTTGTTGCCCAGAATTCAGTTCACACCCCCTTTCTCAGGCACCTACCACCCATGGGGCAGACTTTGGATTCTAGATTCTGCATGTGTGTTCTAGCCCACAGGACCACATATCCATGGTCAGAGATCTCCTGGCTGCACTCTGCTGCTGTGTCAACTTTCTGGTCTTGCTCTCCGGATAGAATGGTCCTCACAGTGACTCTATGGTGTGATCTTGGGCAAGTTATTTCTCCTCTGTGAGCCTCACCTTCCCCTGCTGAGCCACACCTTCCTCCTTTTTGCCATACTCTAAGCCTTCCACCTGAAATCAGACCATCTTATTATTCCAAGAAAAGAGTCAAATTCTTGAATCCTGATTTGCGAAATAGATTCTTGAAACCCAAAGCTTTTTAGAGCAAGAAAGTTTTTTTAGAACACTGAATGCACAAGAGGCTGAAAAAACCCTGGCTGGAGTGGCTCAGCTGACTGGACATCATCCAACAAAGCAAAAGGTTGCCTGTTCAATTCCCAGTCAGGGCACATGCCTGGGTTTTGGGCCTGGTCCCCAGTTGGGACCTGTGTGAGAGGTAACTGACTAAAGTTTCATATTCATGTTTCTCTCCCTCTCTTTCTAATTCCCTTTCCCTCTCTCTAAAAATAAATAAATAAAATTGTAAAAGAGAGAGAGAGAGAGGCTGGAAGACCCAAATCTTAAATTTCATACCAGCAACAGCAGAGTTAGAAAGAAGATTTGGTGATGCCAGAGCCAGGTTTTCAAAAGGCTGTGGGGGGCAGGAAATGGGGCAGAGAAGAAAGCATCTCAGTTAGCTACCAGCATGGGTCTCTGAGAAGGGACGGACACTGCCACTTCCTACTTCCTCCTTTCAAACCAGGATGCTCAGATTAGGTTTGAGATTAGGATGCTCAGAAAGGTTTGGGGGCTCTGAGAGTTGAGAGAATCTGTGCCTTGGTCTGTAAATAAGGTGAAAGTCTAAAATCTTTCATTATGAGAAGGTATGATAGAGGTCAAGTAGAAATGGCAGGTGGTTGTGCCTAGGCAAGTGGGCCTGAAAGCATCTCAGGCTCATGCTTAATGTGCGAGGGTCCCAAGGAGCAGTAAAATATGTCCTGAGCCTTAAAACAGCATGGAATTTGCTCAAAGAGAGGATGGTTGACCAGGAAGGGGCTTCTGGTGATGCAATGCAATGCAGACATCTGTAGCCACCATAGAGACTGAGGATGACAGCTCACAACCTGGTAGTGGTGAGGTCTGCCTGGCTCCCTGCACAGGAGAGGAAGATGGGTAATGACCAAGGACCAGACAACCAGCCCTTCACCCCCACTCCATACCATGACCACATAAGCTCTGCAGAATGTAGCTGTGATCTTGGATAGCAGAAGAGGGACGGAACCTTCAGCTTGACTGAGGGTACCCCTGAAGTGACTGAGCAATCATATACCCGCCCAACTTCCTGAATTCACCAGCAAGTGACCAGATTATATTTCTGCTATCAAATGGAAATAGGTACTATAGAAAGTCATTCAGAAAATAAGACAGTTATCATTTTGGCACACTTGAGTTTTCTGAGTTTATTTATTTATTTATACAAGCAACAGTTTATTTAGAAAGTCATAAAGGTAGAAGTAGTGAGCCACGGAAGAAGTGAGCCATCTGGGCTGCAAGGGCTCAGGAAACAAGTTGCAGAGGCAAAAGAAGGGCCCTTAGAGCTTGGGAGAAAGGAAGCAAAGGTACACACCTTGAGGGAAGAAATGGTGGGGGGGAGGCACAGGTGTTGTCAAGAGATGGCATGTACCTGAGTTTTCAGACTTTAAAATTTCATACAGCCACGGTTAGCCAAGAATCATGCAAACTTGCTCCCGCCCACTTGCTGCTCACATACTGTGTGGTCTGGGTGAGTTTTTCTCCCTAGCCTCTGTCTTTGTCTGTAGAATGGTACATAGAGTACATTTTCACCTCACAGGATTTTTGTGAAAATTAATATTTTAGTCCGCAGAATGGCTAAACTTAAGAAAGTGACAATACCAAGTGTTGGCAAGGATGTAGAACCATCGAAGCTCTCGCAAGTTACTGGTGGAGTGCAAATTGATACACTTCAAAAAAACTGACAGTATTGCCCTGGCCAGTTTGGCTCAGTGGGTGATAACATTGTCCTGTAATCAGAAGGTTGTGGGTTCAATTCCTGGGTTGGACACATAGCTAGGTTGTGGATTTGTTTGGGAGACAACCAATCAATGTTTCTCTTTCCTACTGATGTTTTTCTCTCTTCCTTCCTCTCTTTCTTCCTCCCTCTCTCACTAAAAGCAATGAAAAAATGTCCTCCAGTGAGGGTTTTTAAAAAACTATATATTAAGAAAAATCCTGATAGTATCTACCACAGTTAAATATATGTATACTCAGTAATTCCAATTTCAAATACGCAACAAGAATAAGTTGTATGTTCACCAAAATATATGTTTAAGAATGTTTACTACAACTTTATTCATAAGAGAAAACAAACTAGATGTCAGCAATAAAAAATATATATGAAATAAAGTTGCTTCAAATTAGAGGTTTTTTATTATTTATGTACTTTTAGAGAGCGGGGAAGGGAGGGAGAAAGAAAGGGAGAGAAACATCAGTGTGTGAGAGACACATCAATTGGTTTCCTCTTACACACCCCCAAATGGGGACCTAGCCCGCAACACAGGCATGTGCTCTGGCCAGGAAACAAACAGGTGACCTTTCAGTTTGCAGGCCAGCGTTCAACCCAGTGAGCCTACCAGCCAGGGCTAAATTAAAAAAACAGAAATAACAAATCCATCAACTATAAAGTGAAAAAATAAAGCATGGTACATTCATACAATGGAATACCAAACGGTGATGAAAAAGAAACTACTTATACAAACAACACCATGGATGAATTTCACAGACATAATGTTGAGCAAAAGAAGCTAGACTACAAGAGTACTTATTCTATGAGTCCAGAGAAATGAAAACCAAAAGCAGGCCCAACTAGGTTAGAGATGATAGAATAGTAGTTACCTCTGGTGAGGAGGCAGGCATTGATGAAGAAGCTTCTGGGATGCAGGAAATTTTCCATCTTGCTCTAGGTGGTAGTTTCATGAATATATGCAAATATAAAAGTTCACAGAACTATAATCATACTTCTGTACTGCATAGAAGTCATAACTCAATTTTTAAGAGAGAAGTGTTGCCCTGGCCGATGTAGCTCAGTGGATTGAGTGCCAGCCTGTGAACCAAAGGGTGGCCGGTTCAATTCCCAGTCAGGGTACATGCCTGGGTTGTAGGCCAGGTCCCCAGTAGGGGGTATATGAGAGAAAGCCACACACTGATGTTTCTCTTCCTCTCTTTCTCCCTTCCTTTTTCTGAAAAGAAATAAATAAAATCTTAGAAAAAATAAAAAGAGGAGTGTGAAAAGTGGGATAGTGCATATTGCATGCTTAGCATGACACCAGGGTGGGTTCCTGAAGGAACTTTGCGCCCCTGTATTCTCTCCTTTACATGGCCCAACCCTCTGCAGCCAAGGCTAGAGGAGTAAGAGAGGACGTTGGGAGGGAAAGCAGGGGTTGCTGCAAGCCCCTGTGCCCCGGAATCCAACTGAGGCCTTGGACAAAGCTGCAGAGAGGAGCACTCATCAGTTTCTTCGCTTCCACCTCAGCCGACCAGTGCCGCGCCGCCCTGGTGCGCGCAGGGCCCAGCCTTGGGAAGCTGCTAGGGCCGCTCTAGGCAGTAGGGCATCCACACCTAAGTGCTAAAGGAGAAAACTTTCTGACCCTTATCTTCTACCTTGTACCTATCACCACCAGAGGACTGTGGGCCCCGACTGGATTGGAGGGTGGTCAGAGTGGGCCAGCCTCCCTCCAGGCTGAGGTGGATTATGTAACTGCCTCAGGCCACGCGGTGGGGAACTGGGGAGGTGGGCTTTGACCCTAGGTCTGACTCACCATGGATGAGTCAGAGCTTCCCAGAAGAGCTTGGGCTAGCTCTGTTCTATCTCCTCCCCCAGAGGGAGGGTCTGTGGGGATACAGGGTGTGTACTGTGGTCTCAGAGTGGCCACACCCAGCTCAGCAAAGATAGGGACAGGGTTGGGGTTACCTGCAGTCTGGTCCTCGCCAGTCCCCAAGAACTACCAGCACTGATAGGCTCCAGCCAGCAGATGGTGCCAGAGGGTCAGATGACTATCCAAGGAGAGCACCTTCACTGAGCTTGCCCCTCCCAGGTTTGCCCTTTTTACCATGCCCCCTCACTGAGATGCCTTCTAGAAGCAGCCCTCTCTCCTCTTCAGTTCCCAGTCCCCTGGCCTGGCCATCAGAGACTGGGTGACAGCGCAGCCTGATTGTAAATCCAGTGTGCCCCTGGAAGAAGGCTCTAGCCCTGTGGGTCAGTGTCCCTCTGGGAAACCAAGTTCACACACAGCAAATTCTGGTGGTACCGCTGGTAGGCTCAGCCAGGAACAGAGCAGTGCGGTGCATCAAGGGGTCTTTTGCAGATGAAAAAACCATGACTGGCATGACCTACCATTTCCTGCTATGTCCTTCCTCCCATCTGAGTCTCTGGACTTCCAGAGGATCCCAGTACCATCATGGCATCTGGAACCAGCACACTAGGGCGACAACTACCAGAGGGAGCAACCTGTCAGAGGGGACTGCAGCCTGGCCTGCCAGCTGGCTGCGCGTGTTGCTCCGGGCCAGCCCCGGAGGTGCTGAACATTCCAAGAGCCAGACTCCAGGAGACATCAGTGGGGTGAAGGTGAGTGTGACTACTCAGTACATCCTACAAGCCAGGTGTCAGTGTGAGAATGAACGCTTGGTCAGGAAGGCCTGCCTGTCTGCCAAGCGGCCACTGAGTAGCATGGATTTCCGAAGGAGAATTCCTGAGAGGCCCAGACACTGGCTCAGAGAGCTGCCAGTGTGGCCTGTGCCCATCAGTCAATAAATATTCATCCAGTACCCTCTCTGCCCCTGTCCTAGGCAGTGGTAGAAAAGATAGAAAAAGGACTTCTGCCTTCAGGGAGTTTATGTTCTAGAGGGTTAGACGTGATAAGCACAAATTAGAGAATGTTAGGTAGATAAGTGACAGACTTGATCTAGAAAGTAAAGGTGGGAGGGCAGAGGTGAAATATTTCAGCAGAAACCTGCTGAAAACGGCATCAGCCATGGACAGAGGTGGGAGAAGCGTTCACACAGAGCACGTGCAAAGGCTCCAAAATAAAAATGACCTTGGTATGCCCTAGAAACAGCACAGCCAGCATCATTAGAGCTTAATGAATGGGGGAGGGTGAAAAGAGATGAAGGCAGAGAAGCAGGGAGCTTTCGTAGGGAGGACACCATAAGAAAGTTAGATTTTATTCTATTTGCATTTAGCAACCTCCAAGGGTGGAAGGTGGCGTGATCTGATCTACAGGGTAGAAAGATCCCTTCTGTGACTGTGTGGAGAATGGATTGTAGTGAGGGGAGAAGGAAAGTAGTGAGATCATCTAGGAGCCGTAAACTAGGGCAGGGGCGGTGGAGATGAGGAGAAAGATATACCTATTGACCGAGGTGGGGAGCACCACGTGTTTTTTTTTTAAAGAATTTATTTATTTATTTTTAGACAGAGGGGAAGGGAGGGAGAAAGGCAGGGAGAGAAACAATTTGTGGTTGCCTGTTGTGTGTCCCTCATGGGGACCAGGCATGTGCAGGGACTGAGAATCAAACTGGTGACCCTTTGGTTTGCTGGCTGGCGCTCAATCCACTGAGCCACACCAGCCAGAGCAGCACCAGGGATCTGAGTGGGAGATCGGGAGTTCAGTTTGAGATCCATGCTATGGGTCATGTCATAGAGGTGGCTGGGAGCATAATTCTGGAACTTGGGAGAACTTAGGCTAAGGATAAAAACTTGGGACTCCAGTATATAAATGGGACTAGATGAGGTCATTTAGAGAGGCACAAAGAGACGTAAGCATCGGGTCACCCCAACATTTAGAGGTCTGAAAGAATTAGCAAAGGAAGTCAGGAAGTAGCAGTCAAAAAGACAGGAGGAAAACAAGCGAGTCTGGTGTGATGGCAGACCGATTATTTCCAGGAGATTGTTTTGGAGATTGTTTTGGTCAATCACTTCAAACGCTAAAAACTAGAATTTAATAGTGAGAAAAATACCTACCATTCTTGGCAATGGGGAAATAACCTTACTAAAGCCAACTATTTCAGTGGAGTGGTCCAGTGAGAACCGAATAGGAGAAGATGGACAGAGAATGGACAACAGGAATGTGCCCCAAAAGGGGCACAGGAAAGGGGCAGACACAGAGTTTGCGAGGTGAAGTTCATTTTTAGGACTAAAGATGCTAGAACTACGTTTGAATGCTACTGGGAACAATCTAGGTGAGGAGGCCAACGTTGTAGGGCCAGCGGCAGGGAAGTTGGTGGAGACCGTGGCCGGAGGAGGAAAGAGATGGTGTGGCGTCTGATCACTCTCGGGTTATTAACAGGCAAGGCCACCAGAATTGTCGGGTTCTGGGGGGGAGCTGCGGGCAGTCTGAGAAGAGACCATGCGAACCCGTCCTTTCAAAGCCTGAGGAGGAATCTCAGAAGTGGAGTGGAGGGTGTAGGCCAGCCTGGGCTACGGCAGGCTCCCGTCCGGCAGTGTCCTTCCTGCTGGCCCGGACCTGCAGCACCCAGCAGCGGAAGGCAGTACTCTCTGGGGGTGTTGGCAGATCACAGTCAGTGCTTCTCTGCAGACTATACTTCAGCTTTTTCTTTTAAAATGTGTCAAAAATGTGTGATAGTGTCTAATGCAGGCAGGTGAAAAAAGATAGCTCCTCTCCATCTTTTAGGCTTCAGCTCAATGTCATCTCCTTAGAAACCACCAGTGTCGTTACTCACCCAATCAGTGCACTGTTACGCTAAAATTGACCCAAATTTAAAAAGTGAAAGCCATTACTTCAAAGTGAGTTATTCCCATGAAGAAAATGGTCATAATTCACGGAGTAATTGGGTTGTGCAGCAGACCTCCAGCCCTGGCTGAAGGGTACTTCCTTTTACCTTCTTGCCTCCTACCCTGCTGTACTTTTCTTCATAGCACATTATTCCTTTTACATTCGTCTCTACAAGTATAAGCTCAACTAGGGCAGACACTTGGGGTTGCGTCCACTGTGTTACATTCCCCATGCCTAAAAACACCCGGCACACCACAGGGGCTCAGTAAACAGCTGTTGGGTGTTTAAAGGCATTTCCTTCTGTTTGCCTTTTAAAGGCTGTCATACTTTAAAAAGCTGCTGGCCAACAAAGAGAAGATGGCTAATGAAGAAACTTCAGAGCCACAATTACCCAGGAGCACACACCTGGGATTGGGGCCACACTACCTTTCTGCTTCCTTTGCACACAGATAGTTCTGTCATATGAAGACAGCACACAGCCTTGAGCTGCAATGAAGTCAAGTAAGCTCCCAAGCCCAGCCAGGCCACCCAGTCACTTGTCTGACTCAAGGTACCGGGAGCAGCCACTCCCAGCACTCTGCCAAACCACTCTCAGCTGATGCCTAGCAGCGGCTTACTTACTCCCGTGGTCATCACTCAAACTCCACGGCAACATGTCTTCCTGCTCATTTGCTATGCTCCCCGAGACTGTGCTCTGGCTGAGGAAGTTAAGCCCTCGGTCTAGAATCACATACCCCAACCTTTCCAACACGCACGATCCCTACTTTCCCATAGTTTTTGCCAACTTATTCTAACCTCTGATCTCCCGGCAGACAAACATCTGTCCTTTGCTTCAACAGTTGGAAAGCCTTAGCCCTGGCTGGTGTAGCTCAGTGGATTAAGCACAGGTCTGCGAACTAGAGAATCGCAGTTCAATTCCCAGTCAGGGCACATGCCTGGGTTGCAGGCTGGTTCCCTGCAGGCCAGTTCCCAGCAGGGGATGCATGAAAGGCAACCATACATTGATGTTTCTCTCCTTCTCTCCTTCCCCTCTAAAGATAAATAAATAAAATCTTTAAAAAAAAAAAAAAAAAAAAAAAAACAGTTGGAAAGCCTTAACATTCTTTCATAGACAAGAACATGAATAGTGCACAAGGAATGTTGGGTGTCAGCAGATCCTGAGTCATAGGCTTTAAATCAAACAGAGGTTCCTGCTGACCCAAGACACCGCCAGGCCAAGCAACAGATGAACTTAGGACTCACGACTCACGTCTGTCAATTCATCCAGCTACCACTTCCCCGACTCCCTGCCCAGGAACTCAGATTGAGAGTCAAAGCAGAGCCTCGATTCTACAATGCTAGGTCCTGGTGGTGGGAAAGGCTTTCTGTGCCTACAAATATGTAGGCACAGAACCCCACACTGGTTAAGTTTTCAGAAAGGTGGGGAGATGATCAGGTGATGAAGGGCTAGCTTGAGATTCCACACTGTGCTTGTTAAGGCCTGAACAGCTGACTAGTTTCTCACAGTCTTATACAGGTTACCAGTTTACTGGGAGTCTAAAAAACCCAGGTCAGTCTTTAGCTACAAGAATATTCCAAAATTAATTGGATTTACAGAGAGAAAGGAGGAACTATTTTACTTGGATATGACATACAGGGGTGAGGGCCTGGTAATACGACAGCAGAGGATCTGAGCAGTGAAAACACTAACGGTAGACATGTGCAATCACACGTCTGGACCTACAGAATGTACAACCATGAACAGCGTGCACAACGTAGAATGTTGGTGAATCCCAGTGGGAACCGTGGACTCTGGGTGATTGCTAATGTAGGTTCATCAGCTTCAACTGATGTGCCGTCCCGGTAAAAGACCTTACAATTGGGTTATACACACGTGGGAGCAGGGGGCACATGGACCATCTCTGTACCTTTTCAACTTCACTGTGAACCCAATACTTCTCTTACATTTGGGGATGAGGTGTTCTACTCCATGTATCTCCTTAAAAGAAACCATTTGTTCTCCTTTCCCATTTCTAACAGACCTGTCCATTTAAGTCCACTCTGACAGCGCCTTTACCCTCAGGAACAATAGTTAGGCTGTGGCAGCAGGTACCGAGTTGAAAATCATTTTCCTGATTAGCTTTTGCTTTCAAATCTGGCTCATATAATTGTCCTTGAGACACAGTCAAGTCATTCATGAGCTCTGGGAATGCAGTGACCAGGACACTTGGCTTGGTCCAGTTCCAGACAGCCGATGTGCAAACCTCCCTCCCTCACTGTAATTCCCAAAGGGCCTGCCACATGACTGACTTCCTGAAGCAGAGGTCAGGCACGCACGTCACTTCCTAGTCTATACCCAATAGCTCTTTGGGCTCTTGCCCAGCCTGCCTTCAAAGGCCACTAAATAAATTTCAGCAAAGAGAGGGAACCTGAATGCTTTCTGAGTTAGAGATTCTGGGGTCAGACTATGTGAATGACCTTATTTTCTTCCCTCCCCTCCCAAACTGTTGAAACGGCTTAATAACCCATGTAAAATGCCTGGCACATGAGAAAGGCTTGGTGTTAGAAGACTTTTTCTGTCATGTCAAGGACTGAGCATCCAATACTTATTGCTGTCCTGGTCACTCTGAATTCACCTAACCCTTCACAGTGACAGTCACTTCGGCACTCTCCTCTCGTTCACAAGTGCCAAGTGCACCAGCACCCAAACCTGGCTCAGAACAACAGCTCTTTTAGGATTCCAACATTGAATTTACAAATTTCAGAAGCCACACATCACTTACTCTGTAATTTCCTGAGATACCCAATAATGTAGGCCAACTGCCCTCAGGTTGATGGCAGAAATGTCCAAGCACCTCCAAGTGGCTTAAATGCTCTTTATAACACAAGTCATCAATCCACATTCCCAGCCCTATTTAAAAAAATCGCAGCATCTGATTTTCTAGTTATTTTTCCTAGGAAATGGTCTGAAGTGAAGTTGGAAAAGCCCAATGGCCTACAAAGATTTCGTTTTAAAGAAGTTGAGAGTCAGAGACAAAACATGAGCTCCCCCTGCCAAAATGGAATTATCTTCTGGAGGGTGAGCCCCTCGCATGGGCTTCCCCCGCTAGATGAGTGTTCTAAGAAACCATCTGTATCAGTGCACCAGCTGGTGTTGTGAGGCTGCGTTCAGCTTCAGTTTTTTTAACACTCACCGCGTTTGCCCATTTCACAATGGGTGATTTACCAGCACACCTGCTCACACCCTGCTGAGTGTTCAGCAGTTTTTCACCAGAGAAGGGCATGACCCTCATGCCCCACCATTCTTATTCACCCAAGCTCCTTTTATTTGTTTGCCCAGATGAAAGTCCTCACAGAGAAATGCTTTGCCAATGTGGAAGAGGTGAAACAAAAAACTGACAGAATCACTACAAGGCATCAAAACTGACAAGTTCAAAAACTGTTTTGAGCAGTGCAAAAAGCCTCGATATGTATATTGCATCAAAAGGAGAGCACTTTGAAGGCAACTGAAGTTTACATGTGTAAGAACACACAAAACAGTTCATCAGTTCTGGGGTTTTTTGGTCCCCTCTCGTATGATGCAGTGGTATCAGAGACATAACTGGATCTCTTGACCTTTTCAGAGGTCATGAGCTATTGCAGTGATTTTCAACCCTTTTCACCTCATTGCACACATTACTAAAATTGTTCAGCACACCAAGTTTTTTTCTGATCTGACAAAAAACAGGTGTAATCTTGACTTATTCACACTGGATGGCTATTGTCATTATTAAATTTGACAGTCTAAGGAAAGAGGGCAGTGTCCCTAAGTAGGTAATGCATGTTTTAAAAATTCTTGCAGCACGCCAGTGTTCCGTGGCACACCGATTTAAAATCACTGAGCTACTACTGCACTGCTACCTCAAAGAACCAGGTTCCTAGTTGAATGTCTGTCTCCCAGCTCTTTACAAGCAGCTCCAGGGTGGCTAACGTGCAGGAGTTGGGGCTCGTTTGTCTTTGTGGCATACTTCTAGTCACAAATCATGGAAAGCATTTAAATAAAAACAGTTGCTTTAGTCAAACCAAGGTAGAGAATATTTATACTTCTTCTGCATGTGGTTCTGGGAAACAAAGAATGCTCAAGACCAAATACATTATATAGCTTCCCTTCCACTCCTCTGCCTCAATGTATTCAACACATATTGCAGACGCTCACTGCTCTTGGCAAGGGACTAGCCTTAAGAGAAAAGCTGGCTGGACCCACCAGCAAAAGCACAGTCTACATCTGGTATATTTTCACCACTTTGTAACATGGCTTTTTCCTGAGACATGCCTGGACATATATGACCTCAGAGTCAGGAAGTCCACCCATTACTGGGCTTACAAAACCTAACCAGTAGCCCGACCCCTTGCCCCTAAGTACCACTGCCATGCTGAAGCAGTTCTAAATCAATACTGAATACCAAATCAGACCACCAAATTTGCTTACAGTTCAGAAAGTATGCTAAGCCTAGAGGTACAAACACTTGGCAGCTCCTGGCATTTCTAAGACATTTAATTAGACTTTTCACATTGGTCCTTTAGTATCTGCAGAGCAAGTACTCTTCCTTTGCTAACACAATTCTGGTCTTTGACTTCCATCGGTGGGCACTGGACTTGCTGCTAAGCTGCAGCCTACCATTGCATTCAGTAATCTCCTGGAAGAACACGCCTGGTTTGTCCATTAAAGCTTGACCAGATTTCCCAACGCCAACATGCTGATTCACTGAGCTATTGCAGGAGAAATTCCCAAGAGGTCTAAGTAGCAAAAAATGAGCTACGTGAGTTGGTTTATTACATTAGGAATGTTTTAGGCAGAGAATATGTAACAGACCTAAACAGGTTTACGATATAAACTCCATTCAGTTAACATCAGCCATGAGGCTTTGTGGCTGACTTTGAAAAAACATTCAATTGCTATCTCTTTTTGACCTCCTAGAAAAGGAGTTCTGGTCCAAGTATGTCAGGAGACACAAACCTAGAGTTTGCTGCCCAGTCTACTTATTCTTAGGTATCACTGACTGTGGTGTATGTTCAGCTTGTAAAGAAATTTGTACAGTATAAACATCCCTGATCCACTTTTCCGCCTCTGACGTTCAGACGTCAGCTGATAATTGGACACTGCAACCTACTTCCAGGGGAGCACTGGGCTGCAACCCCACAGTACCATGTGTCTTCGTGGTGGCCCTGCGCAATTAATCAGTGTATACAATAGAAAGCAGGAATAAAACACACTTACAGTTCTAAAACATAAGGCTTAAAATTGTAACTGAAACAAATATGGAGATCATCAGGCACGCCCAAAATAATACATCCACACCTTTCATAAGGCTATTCAAAAGAATAAATGTATTAACTGTGAAGGGAGAAAAACCTGATTGGAAAGGTTAAAGTTTTAATGAAAAAGTTTTAGCTCATGAGAACAGATCCCACTTCAAAACAAGCTGGTTACTGTACTTTACGGCCCATTTCCAGGAACACATTACAGCTGAAATTAAGGGACTGCTCATTATGCAGGACAGGTTAAAGTCACTACTGAAACAAAGAGCCGTAAGGCATACCTTAATTATTTACCAAAACCTACGACCACCACCAATCACCCCAAACCCAATTCAAATGTACAACTGGTGCCCTGACTGGTGTGGCCGAATGGATTGAGGGCTGCCCTTTGAACTGAAAGGTTGTTGGTTCGCCTCCTAGTCAGGACACGTGTCTGGGTTGTGGGCCAGGTTCTCACTGGGGGCTGCGAGAGGCACAGATCAATGTTTCTCTCACACATCCATGTTTTTCTCCTTTTCCTCCCTCCCTTCCCCTCTATAAAAATAAAACGTTTTGTAAAAAAATGTACTCTCAATTATATCAGAAGAGATTGAAGAAAGTGGACAATTAAAATACATACTGTGTAACTGTGTATGTGTATTTTCCAAAAGCACTTAGAAAAAAGAAAGGCGAAAACCTCCTGTGAGTTCCAAATTCAACAGAGTACAAAGCAAAAAAACTTTTATTACTACACTCACATAAATAGTAAGTGCCCCGAAGTTTGCCCCAACAGTTTAAGATTATCTAGTACCAGTTTCCACAGGAGAACTGTTTTAACTTCCAAATCCCACTCAAAGAATAAAAGTGGGGGAAACTGCTCCTTAAGTGCTTAGGGCTGCCCTTCACTTCAAAAGCCATCTTTGTCCTTGGTGAATGCACATCAGCACTAAACCATGATCCAGCAAGTTTCCTGTTTGATTCAGCAAGGGTCACTTTAGGAACTTCATACAAGATAATGCTTTCACCACTCTCTTAGGAGACAAATTTAACTTTAGGTCATATGACATGTACTGAAATATTTGTTAAGAACTCACCAATCTGTCAATCATCTTAAAGAGTCTGTATAACATACATAGCAATATTATATTTATAACCAGAAACTGTACTGAGAGACACATTAGTTTGTTAAACTCTACCTGAAAACATGCTATTAAAAAGAAATTCCCAAAGTTTAAATCTCAAGTTACATGGTTTTACAGTCCAGTCTCACTGAAGCAGCACACAGATTTCCTTTCTTGCAGACAAGTTAATATGCAGGAAGAACCCACGAAGAATACACCAGCAATGGGATAAATTGTACTACCTGAACTACAAATTAAGTCATAAAATTCATCTGAAGAATGCCAAGGAGTTACCAGAGAGATTATGTAATGGCCTTGATTTTTATTTTTCTTTACTTAGAATTCTACAAATTCTAAAATTATCAATTGATGTATCTTTTAAATAAACAGCACCAGTCTTGCCCATTAATACAATTAAAATTTGACTTTCTCAGTTCTTGGTTCACAAGTTTATTAAGAAAAACACTGCAGTGCTCTTGTGCAGTAACATCGTCTTACAGTAGGGGGAAAAAAAAAACAGTTCTGTTCAAAACAACTCACCAGGTTCTGACAATAACAAAAAAACAACATGAGGCTGAGATTTGAGAAGGGAAATAAACTTGAGTGCAGACAAATCATACAATTAAATTAAATGGTATCCCTGAAAATAAACAGAACAATTTCAAAACTCACAAGTAGAGGGGAGGCCTTGGTACTTATTTTTAAAAATGTTCATTAAGCTCCAATGATTGTTGCTATCCTTATCTACAGTCATGCTGAGTAAAGCTATAGCTAAATGGAAGTTAAATTGTATTCACGAGGTGTTAATGTTTACATCTTATTATCTGCAGTCTCTCAGAGAAAGCAAAAGTAACTACAAATAACGCTATGCCAGAAACTGGTTTCTTGACCAACAATGTCGCTTCAGCATGCAATGAACTGGTTCATTCTAAAGTGGTCACGGCTGTTGATGACAAGAGGCTTTGTATTTTTATATGGCACATCTTTTGGTCCGTGTGAAAACAAGTTTTTTGAATGTTAACTATTCTCTGACACTTTGGAGTTACTGTTGCTCTTCCCATTTCCATTAGGTCAATATATGGTTCATGGCAATACTGTACAAGTTTAAAATTTCATTACAGGAAGTAGTCTGGGGTACGACGAGTAACATGGGGCTCACCCCTGCGAGGTGCTGGGTCAAACTGCAAGCTGAAAAACAAGATGCAATTTGTTTATATTCTAAGACATCAATGTACTGGCAATCAAAATCAAGGACAACAGTCTTTCAAATTCTACACATTTTTTTCTCTATCCAATTTCAACTTGCCTCACTGTAACAGAGACCTAACTGTAGCCTCATCATGCATTTAATAAGGGTCTTCTAGCTGAATGCCTTGTCAAAAGAGCCAAGGTAACCTGAGCCAGAGAGGATATGCTTTTATATACTGGGCTTCCTTATAAGATCATTTGAAAAATGGGCTCTACTAAATAAATAAGATAAGGGTTTAAAAGTTGTAATTCAGCCCTGGCTGGTGTGGCTCAGTGAACTAAAGGGTTGCCAGTTCGATTTCTAGTTAGGACCACATACCTGGGTTGCAGGCCAGGTCCCCGGTTAGGGGTATGCGAGAAACAACCACACATTGATGCTTCTCTCCCTCTTTCTCCTTCCCTCCCCCACTCTCTAAAAATAACTGAAATCTTTAAAAAGTTGTAATTCATATTTGGGTCTATATATCACAAGTTTCTGTTGATGTATTTCAAAATACATACCAGACATAAGTCTGTTTTCCAAAAAAAACTTAAAAATCAAATTGGAAAGGATTTAGCATGAGCTTTTCAACTCTTAATTCTCCCACAGTCATAGCCAACAACTACTCAGGTATAGATACTTACAAAGAGTATTTTAGAGTATCATCAAGTTCCATGATTGCAGCTTGGTTACCACAACGATAACAATAGTTTGGAGCACTGAAAATCGTTACTACATTCCGGTCATGGCACCAGTTATATCCCTACAAGCAAAAGAAAGGATATAAAAATTCACTTGACTCCCTTTTTACGTAACTGAATGTGACTTAACTAGAGAGGAAAAAAATCTCTTAAGACTTGAAAACTATCAATGCTGTTTCTGGATAATTTAATAATTTTCTGTACTTTGCATAACTTAAAAAACAAACAGCACCAATAACTAAAAAATAAAATGCTTCTTAAAAGCGAGGCCTTCTGTGAACATCAGTGTCTGATCAGCCTCCTCCATTGCAGTGGCTCCAAACAAGCATACACACTCCGAGGAGACCACAGCTTAATCATTCCATCCTCAGTCGTCAGTGAAGGCCCGCTCCCCCAGTTGGTCACCAACCAGGTACAAAGGACAGAGACCTCTAGGATTTTCGGCTTCACTCCCTCCGACTTTTTGATTGAATGAGTTACTTTTAAACTATTGTTCACCAGTTTCTTTCCCTATCTTTAGCAAAGTTAGACTTTATTGATAATCACCACAAAACTATATTAGAATTAATCTAAATAGGACCCTAGTTTTATATATATATATGCTAAATCAATATTCTACACCAAGAATTTGAGCCCATTTCCCTGTTTTCTTCTTTCAAATCACCTGTAATCCTACCATCCAAAGGACTACTTATTTTGGTTCACTTCTTCCCAAACTCTCCTCCACACAATGTTAAATATATAAAATAACATATATAAAATAACAAAATTGGAATAAAATAGTATATTCCCCTTTCTCCTGCCCAATGAATCTTACATTCCTGCTCTTAAATCCCAAGCACTATTGGGTCTTTAATGTCTGTCAAATTTATGATGACAGGAGACCAGACTTTGGGTGGTGAGTACACAATGCAACACACAGAGGATACATTACAGAACTGCACACTTAACGTGACTAACCAATGTCCCCCCAATAAACAACAACAAAAAATGCGGTAACTACAAATTTCATTGTGATCAAAAGCGTGAGATTTTAATTCTAGTGTGTAGGCTACACTGGCAAACATCGGAAGGAATGCATGTAATGTTCTCAGTAATACCATTCACTTAAACTCCCTAATATCTTCCTTCATTAAGTTTGCTTAGAAAGAAAACCAGATTTCAGAGAGCAGAGCATACCTCCATCACCAGCTGGTGCGCTCTGGACACCAACGTGAGGCCATTGGCATGATTAAATGTCTCGGAAATATCTTGCCCAAAGGTGTAACCAGCTCCTCGAGGAGATATACCCCAACCACCACGGTCATCTGGATCTGACCACAGCAAGTCACACATTGGACCCTAAAAAACAAGTCAAATTTTAAACACTCTTGCAAAAATGGTTAATATATCATATGAGTAATTCATTAGAAGCAGCACTCTGCTAAGCCACACTTTTTAAGTGGTGTTTGCTGAAAACAGTAAAAGGTTTTACAGTTAAAGTCAAACATCTGTGTCAAATTCATAAACTATTTTCAGATGTCTTTAAGAGGAACAGCCTGTATCAGTGAGCCCCAATTGCAGCATACCCTAACCGATCAGTCTTCCTATAACATGCAGATTGCAGCGTTAGGCAGTGCATTCTGGTAATTAAGGCAGAGACTCCGAAGACACCCCATGTCCTAAGCCCAGTTCCACAACTGTTGTGATCCTGGCAGGTTCTTTCATATCAGCTTCTTCTGAAGAACAGGGTGGACAAGAGTGCTCATACCACATGTGGCCATTTTTGAAAATTAAATGAGAGAAAACATACAATGAATTAAATTTTTCCTCTCAGGAGGTTTGCTAAAAAGACTTTATTACTAAATGGAAGCCAGTTACCTCATGGGGAACCTCTTGTAGGCGATCAAGTGCTCTGATGTGGTCCAGTGTGTCTATGGATGGCGAGAGGCCGCCGTGGAGACAGAAGATCTGAAAGAGAGTGGGTTATCATGTCACCCTCACCTACAAGATGGCCCACCTTACTTGTTCCCACTGGTACTGGTGTTCTGCCACAACTGGGCTAGTCTCTGCAGCTCACTCTAAACTATGGAATACACTCCTTTTCCTGATAAACCATCGCTATGTCATGCAGTCTCCACATCAACCAGTTAGTTCCTGCAAGAAAATGTTTCTCTGCTGTCACCCTCAACATAGACTGTTATCTTCCTTCTCACAGAATGTTCTTGGAGTCACCTTAACTGCACCTCCCAGATGTGTTCAGAAACAGTGTGAGAGGATGAATGGGTTGTATCTTCCATCCTCATGGTCCCAACGTATAGATCAGGACCTGATACAAAGGCACCTCACAAAGGCCCCAGAGGGATGTGAGGGTGGAAAAGTAAGTTACTGGCACTTAAACATTAAGAAAGCAGAATACTGAAAATAATCAGCAATATAAGTTTTAACAAGATCTACATACCTGTCCATCCACCAAAGCAGTAAGAGGAAGATAGTCAAAAAGATCTGTAAAATATTTCCAAACATTTGCATTTCCGTATTTCCTTAAACACTCATCATAGAAACCATATACTTGTGTGATCTGTCTGCTCTCATGATTCCCTCGAAGAATAGTAATGCGTTCACGGTAACGAACCTGCAACAACAAAATGAAAAACTACATAGAATGCTGGCACCTTCAAAAACCAAACAACAATTCAGCAAACTTTCCCCCGGGAAATTCAGAGTTCCAATTTTGTTATTTAAAAATAGAAAGATGCCCTGGCTGGTGCAGCTCAGTGGACTGAGCGCGGGCTTGTGAACCACATGACTGTAGTTCGATTCCTAGCCAGGGCACATGCCTGGGTTGCAGGCCAGTTCCCAGCAGGGGACTCATGAGAGGCAACCATACACTGATATTTCTATCCTTCTCTCCTTCCCTTCCTCTCTAAAGATAAATAAAATCTTAAAAAAAAAAAAAAAAAATCCAAGCCCTTACTGAACTGAAACCACATACCTACAGATGTTCGTCCACTGAGTACCTGTCAACCTAAGACCAAACCCCTGCCACCACCAACTTACACCAAGAATAATGATCAGCTATAAAACTCTATTCACGAATGTTTCCCAGTTCAATGATTTTTTTAGTAAAACAGTTATGCAACAACCATCACAATCCAGTTTCAGAACCTATCCATTATCCCCAGAAGATCCTTCCCTTCATGCCTATTTGAAGCTGCTCCCAACTCCCACTCCCAGCAACCACTGATTCACTTTCTAGTGAGACTTGCCTTTTCTAGAAATTTCATATAAATGTAATCATACAACATGCAGTTGTTTTGATTTGGCTTCTTTCACTTAGCAGAGTATTTTTTGAGGCTCACTTGTGTATAGATCAGTGGTTTGTTCCTTTTTATTCTGCACAGTATTCTATTATATGGCTATACCACATTTTGTTTATCTCCAGTCGAATGAACACTTGGATTGTTTGCAGTTTGGGGCTATTATGAATAATGTTGTATAAAACTTATATTCACATGTAAGTTTTACAACAACATATATTTTCATTTCTCTTGGGTACATTCCTTACTGAGTGTAACTGCTGGGCAACATGACAGGGACATGTGTAACTTTTCGAGAAACTGCTGAACTCTCTTTCAAAGTGGCTGAACCATTTTACATTCCCACCAGCAATGTATGAAGGCTCTAATATCTCTGCAAGTTCACTAACATTTAGCAGTATCATTCTTATTGATGATACATTCTACTGGCTGTGACTGTGACTCTAATTTGCATTTCCCTGCTGATCAATGATTTTGTGCATCTTTACATATGCTCACTGAGCATTCAAATATATTCTTGGGTGAACTATCCAAATACTTTGTCGTCCATTTTTTAATTATTTGTCATCTTAGTTGAAGGTTTTTAAAAAATACACGACTACAAACACTTTTTTCTCAGTGATGTCTTCTGAAGAAAAAATAACCTTAATTCTGATGAAGTCCAATTTATTTTTAAAATTATTTTGTGCCTAAAATATGACTGTGCCTTTGGTATCACAGCTAAGAAATCTATGCCTAACCCAAAGTTAAAGATTTTTCTCCTATGTTTTACTCTGGAAGTTTCCTAGCCTTAGCTCTCATATTTAGGTTTATGATCAATTCTGACCCATTTGTGTGGTATGAGAGATCTAAGTTTGTCTATTTGCTTTTTTGCAAATGGATACTGTTCCACTACAGCGGGCAGCAGTTTCCTCCCCCCATAGCACAACAGTTGTCCAGGACTGTCATAACAAGCACTAATGACTGGGTGGCTTAAACAACAGAAATTTATTTCCTCCCAGTTTGAGAGGATGCCGGCAGGTTGGTTATACCTAAAGGCCTCTCTCCTTGGCTAATAAATGCTCAACTTCTCCACAAGTCTTCTCATCACCTTTCCTCTGCATCTATGTCCTAATCTCTTCTTTAAGGACACCAGTCACATTGGATCAGGGCTCCTCCATATGACCTCATTTTACCTTTAATTACCTCTTTAAAGGCCCTATTTCCAAATATAGTCACATTCTGAGGTTCTCAACATAAGAAATTTGGGGGTGGTAGTGGCACAATTCAGCCCATAACAAACATGAATTCTTAAACCTACCACATCCACTCCTTCTTTGAGCACTGGGACTCACCCTGGACTTTAAGTACAGGTTAGCTTGTAAGGCTGCTTTCCTAATATGTAAAGCCACAGCAAAAACTTTCCCTCATTTAACCTAACTCCTTTATTTTATTTTATTTTTTAATTTTTTTTCTTTTATGATTTTTTTTAATTTTTATTTTTTAAATTGATTATGCTGTTACAGTTGTTCTATTCCCCCCTTCATTCCCCTCCACCCTGCCCCCCCATCCCCACCATTACCCCCCTTTAGTTTACGTCCATGTGTCTCAAGTCCTTTAGGTTCTATATTTCCCATGCTATTCTTGCCCCCCCCCCATCTATTTTCTATCTACTGTCTATGCTACTTATTTTCTGTACCTTCTCCCCCCATCTCCTCCTCCCACTCCCCTGTTGCTAACCCTCCTTGAGATCTTCATTTCTATGTTTCCACTCCTGATCTAGCTGTCCTTTTAGTTTGCTTTCGTTTTAGGTGTGGTTGTTAATAACTGTGAGCTTGTTGTTCTTTCACTCTTCATGTTTCTTTAACTTCTTTTTCTTAGATAAGTCCCTTTAACATTTCATAAAATAAGGGCTTGGTGATGATGAACTCCTTGAATTTGATCTTATCTGAGAAGCACCTTATCTGTCCTTCCATTCTAAATGAAAGTTTTGCTGGATAGAGCAATCTTGGTTGTAGGTCTTTAGATTTCATGACTTGGAATATTTCTTTCCAGCCCCTTCTTGCCTGTAAGGTCTCTTTTGAGAAATCTGCTGACAGTCTGATGGGGACTCCTTTGTAGGTGATTGTCCCCTTATCTCTTGCTGCTTCTAGGATTCTCTCCTTCATTTTAATTTTGGCTAATGTAATGATGATGTGCCTTGGTGTGTTTCTTCTTGAGTCCAACTTTTTTGGTACTCTCTGAGCTTCTTGGATTTCTTGGAAGTCTATTTCCTTTGCCAGATTGGGGAAATTTTCTTTTATTATTTGTTCAAATAAGTTTTCCACTGGTGGCTGTGCCTTTCCCCCTTCTCGTACCCCTATAATTCGGATATTGGAGCGTTTAAAGATGCCCTGGAGGTTCCTAAGACTCTCCTCATTTCTTTGAATTCTTGCTCCTTGACTCTTTTCTGTTTGGCCATTATTTGCTTTCTTCTGGACCACTCCATTGATTTGAGTCCCAGTTTCCTTTTCATCGCTATGGGTTTCCTGTGGAATTCCATTCATTTCCATTAGTTTAGCCTTCATATGTTTCTCTAATTTGTGGCTATAATCAACCAGATCTGTGAGGATCCTGATGACCAGTGTTTTAAACTGTGCGTCTGAGAGTTTTGCTATTTCTTTGTCGCTTAGATTTATCTCTGGGGCTTTGAGGTCTTCCTGCGACATTTTTGGTCTGTTCTGGCCCTTTAAGTGGGAGAAGCGGCGCCTTGGACTCCCAGGTCGCTGGGTTGTGACGCTGTATGTGGAGGCGTGGTCAGAGCGGGGGAAATGGCGGCTCCCTCTACCGCGGCGGCCGGTCCAAGCGCCCACTCCCTCGCCTGTCCGCTTGCGCGCAAATAGGCAACCGCAGTCAACACGCAGCACTGCTTCCCCACTGTCTCCTCTGCAGTTGCTCACCTGGTGGGTTGCTCGGTCGCTCACTAGGTCCAATCCTGCGTTTGGAACCCGTGCGTCTGGATTCGCGCGTCTGGATTCTGCGCCCGGGTCTGTCGGAAGGAGTCCTCCTGTGCAACCCCTCACCAGCCGCCGGTTTCGCCCCTTACCGGTCGGGCTGAAGAATTTGTTGTTAACGGACTTCCGAAAAGTTCAATTTTCCGTGTTCTGGTTGTGTTTTCTGATGCTAATATTTAGTTGTCCCTAAACTTGGTTGTGTGAGAAGGCACAGCACATCCACCTATACCTCCATCTTGGCGGAAGTCTAACTCCTTTATTTTATAGATGCAGAGCATAATGACCTCTAAAAATAGTCTGTAGCACTTTTCATGACTCAGACTAGCAGCTTCACAAACACATATACAATATTAACTGCCTAAAATTCAGCTCTTGCCAAAACTACATCTCACTGTTTCTCCAATACTATCAGAAGTCTTTGACCATTTTACCATTCTGCATATTATTTAATGCAATCTTCTCCCCAAAAAGGTAAAGTCAAATTATTTCTTTTAAGTGACAGGCAGACGCCTACCATACTATAAGCTATTTACCATTTTGTGTTTCACCTTCTGATCTTCGAACATTTGCCAAAGCTATAACTGGTATAAAGCAACTTACTTTCTTTAATTATAATTTCTGTTATTCTAGACCATCATGTCATGTTTAATGACTGCAAACTAGTCCACTGAGATAAATCATAATTTACATATTCACTTACTATTGGATATTTAGTTCAATTCTTTTTCTGATATTAAAACAAGGCTGTACTTTATGTTCTCATAACAATAAAGCTCTTTTCTTTTTGAATTTCTACCTCTAATGAAATTATAAAATTACTGTGTCACAGGATCTAAATATTCCAACAACCGATGTGTTTTATCCCTTGAAAGTACTTCAAAAATATCTAGAAATATCTAAAGGTCATTATATTACCTCCCCATATCCCAATTTATTGATGTAAAATTTCTATTTGACTAGCCCTCTAATTTTTTCAAATAATCAGACTTATTCCATTCCTTAAAAAATATCCTTTTTTGTTTTTCTTTTTTACCACTGCCTTAATCTGTAAGCCCCAAACGTGAATACTTGCATTCCTAAATTTGCAGTTTCACTCTAAAACCTAACATTCGGATGGAGACAATCACAAATCCCCGGGAAAAAGAACACCCAAGAAGACTGTTTTACCCAGTTTAAAATATCCAAACATAAAAATTGAAATCACCTTAAGAGCTACGAGCAGAGTAACTGTTTCAACTGAATAGTACCCTCTGTCCACATAGTCTCCCATAAACAAGTAGTTTGTGTCTGGTGACTTGCCGCCAATTCTAAACAACTCCATGAGGTCGTGAAACTGCCCGTGCACGTCTCCACAGACGGTGACCGGACATCGCACCTCCTGCACGTTGGATTCTTTTGTCAGGATTTCTTTAGCCTACAGGTGGAGAAAAAATAAACCAATATACCAGACATTAAACAACATTAACAAGCATATGTTTATTTATACTTAATGTAGCTTGTGGGGTGAGTTCAGCAGAAGATGAAATTATAGGCAATTATGATCCCATTAAAACAGGAGGGTAAGATTCTACTCAATGGTTCTCTCTCCTCTGATTCTTAGAAAAAGTGTGTATCACAATGTATATTCCCTGTTCCTCTCATCAGCATCAGGGTTTTTAGGCCTATCAGCTGCCATCCAAGTAAACACTAAAGAGATATTACTAGCAGCTATATAAAATCAATGAAAATGGAGCAAGACATTCAGGTACCTAGTTCCTTAGTTTTGAAGGTTGGCACTCTGAAATTCCAGGCTCTGAGAAATTGCTTAGTCTTGCTTGACTTACCACAAATTCAAACATTACTTTTATGGATAACATATCTCTCAGTATCATTTCACTCATTCAACACACACTGACTGATCATTTACTACATGACAGAAACTGTGGAGAGCACTGGGGGATAATCATTCATTTGCTGAATTACCTGAGTGATACTATGCACCAAGTCCTGTGCTAGCCACTGGAGGTCTACTGAACAATGTTGCAGTGGGGTGGTGGGGGAAGGCCCACAAACAAGTAACTACATAACAAAGCACAGACTGTGTTAAATGCCATGAAATAGGAGTAAGTAACTGGTGCAGGCCACTTTAAATGAGATATCAATCACAACAAACAAGACAGCCTAAAAAGCACAGAGGAGAGCAGGAAAGGCAGACAATAAAAATGATCATTACAGAAGAAAAGGCCAAGTGCTAAGACAAGATGAAGCAAGCAGCAGTGCGTGTTCCAGGATCACAATCCCTGGGACTGCTAGGAAAACTGCCTGAAGTCCAAAGAATGAATCAGAAAGAGGATGAAAAGTAACGAATGGGAGGAGGTCCAATACAGGCAGCCCACATGTAGGCTGTCCTAGGAGTTGAGGGAAAAATGAACATGGCTGAAGCATAACCCACAGAAGTAGAGAAGAGGGTGGTCTGGGCTGGGGTGAGGGTAACTAACTATCCTGGTTTTAACACTGAAAGTCCTGCATCCCTGGAAATGCCTCAGCTGCCCTAGGCAAACCATGACAGTTGGTCACCCAAGTAGGAAAAGAAGGGGGAGAACGAAGCATGGATACAGACTGAGCAATGAGTCTAATCGAGTGGTATTAAAACACAGGTCCAGTGCCAGAAAATCTGATGAGTGAACTTAATATTGTGGAGGTAGGGCTATGGTTGTGGATCTGAGATGGGAGAACTTAAAGGCCACTAGTACTCATGGACAAATGTAGACAGATCTTGCCCAGTCTCCTTCTGAAATACATCTCAAATCCATCTGCTTCATCTTTTTTGCTACTACCCTGGTCCGAGCCACCATCATCTCACCTGGATTACTGTGCTGGCCCCGACACTGAATTCCCCGTTCCATTTTCCTGCCTTAATCTATGTTCCATGCAATCAAAGTAACACTTAAATGTTCACCAGATTCATGTTATTCATGACTGTGTACATAGCACCTTGCTGAAACAATGCCTAAGATACACAAGGCATTTCATACATATTTGTCAAATGGATCAAGAACTCAAACCAAGGTCATCTTCAGGGAGAGCCATGGTTATCTCCCAGGACATCAGCAGTCCTGGAAATTAATACCAAGTTCGTTGGAGAATGAAGAAACAAGTAATAACAGTGAGGAAAGATGCCTAGATATCTAGGTAGAGGTCAGAAGCCTGAAAAACACAAAGAATTTTATCCTTGAGTAGCTGGAGAAGGCGCCCACCCATCAGGGAGAGCTATCGGAGAAGGTACATTAGTGACTTGCTCAGAAAGAGCCAGATTTCAGTTAAGCCATTAAGGCTAAAGAAATTTGTCTTGAGAATGCGTTGAAGGTGTTTTACTTCACATATTCAATGAACATTGATTAAGTTACCCTATGTGTGACCAAAATTATGGAATTGTGTTCCAGAATGCACAGCAGGAGGCTGGTCAGGGAAAGGCAAAACACTGCAACACAGGATGAAATTACCACACAGAGTTGTTGCTAATGAGTCTTTGCTCATTATATTTCAAGTGACAACCAAGTATGATAGGATTGGTTTTAAGGCGGTGGTATGCAACCTTAGCCACACATTAAAATTCACTTGTTCTTTTTAACCAAAATCAATCAATCAGGCCAGGTCACTCCTCACCCAATTAAGATATTTGGGAGTAGAACCCAAGCATAAATAAAAAATTTTAAAAGTCTCCCCTCCCCACCCTATACCAATACTCTCAGGTACAGTCAAGTTTAAGAAGCCCTATTTTCAAGTCTCCAAACATTTTGGGGAGCCTGTTTCAGCCCACTCACCAACCACTGACATGTAAAATTAATTATTAAATAGATCTAACACTTTCAATGTAGAAAAAGTCCACTGTGTTTCAAAGAGATTACTTCTTAAGAATACGTATAATCTACACCTCTAATGTAATTCCAACCTCCCCTAATTTATTACTACTGAAAAGCATAAATTAACTAGGCGGACTCTATTACTAACTCTGTTTGGCACTAGTACCACGTCTAATGTTTTTAGCACCTACTACGCACTAATGAAAACAGCTATGAATGAAATGACAGGTCTACTTCAAAGAAATTTGCAAAAGTTACTGGGCACTCTCCACAATCTCATTCCCCACTGTGGGCCTAAAGTAACCACCAATAGCATTCTGATGCATGTCCTCTTGAAACCTTGTTTACACATTCTAATACCTATTATATGCCCAAGGAAACATAACTGTGTATTTAAACTAGAAACAACATTGTTCAGCAATTTGTTTTTCTCAACAATGTATCCTGGGAAAAAACCAAACCTTGGAGTTCAGAATGCACATATATAGACCTGGCTAATTTCTCACAGTGGGTATTCCCTAAGGAATGATATTGGGGGGGGGGGGGGCGGCACGGCACGATGACAACCCACAGAGCAGTTGCAATATATGGCCTAGTATCTGCTCCCTTGCATACATACGCAGGCATATTTCCTGAAAGAAGAGATTATAAGTGGACCTTCATATATTTAGCAGTTTGCACTTTTTTTATGTTGCCATTACCAAATTGTCCTCCAAAAGGGAAAGGACACTGTATCTACAAAGTGAATGTTTTAACTGCTATACCTGGGAAAGTCAAAGCTTTCTTCCCTTCCTACCAAATTTCAGACCAGATGGCCACTATCCCAAAATATACCATCACAGAACATCAGAATACTAAAGGCTGCAGATGTCCTTATTAAAGATCAGTTTACAATCAGGAAAACTAATCACATACAAAGAGGTCTGACAGAAGCTGTGCTATCACAAAAGGTTAGGCCTTGCAAATCCCAGAAGCACCTCAAGAAACCCGGCAATGGGTCACCTGGTGGGACCTCTGAAGAGTCTTCTCCAGAGCCTCCAGGCCTGCTGCATCGATCATCACAATTTCAACGCTCTAACACTCAAAAGTAAATGGTAGAACCAGACTTTCAAAGTCCCAAGATTAGACATTTATTTTTAATAACTAAACTACCTTTTCACTCTGGTATTCTAACTGCTATAATTTAAAGCTCCATGTCACCTGAATTACGCACAGAAACAAAAGCAAAACATACCACCCAAACTTTTTTCTTGCTTCCCCTAAAACATTTTTTCCAGACCTTCAACTGTCTCAGCTAATTTAAAAATAAGCAAAGATCAAGCTTTTAAAAAACAGCGTAATTAGCATCATATTGATTTTTTATTTATTGGAACCCTACTTAAGTTCAGTCAAATGATAAAGACTGAAATGAACAAATTATAGGAAAAAATACTTGATATAAAACTTCCTGGAACATGGCTAAAGCGGAGTTAGACTATTCCATTAATAAGAGTTTATCCCAACTAACCATGTGATATCATTTCTATTTAATCTATATCATAGGAAAAGACATGCAACACTATTATGCAGTTTTAATTTAGCAAACATTTAAAAACACAATACAATTGCAACTAAGAAAAATCCTTCATATAAAAAGAATGAAAAACATTAAAATGTTGATATTGTTTATTTCAGTGGCGAAACATTTAAGAATATGGTTGTCTTGATTCTACAACACCAACAAAACTACTCTCATTTCTTCCAGTGTCTACCTACACACAGACCTCACGTCTACAAATAGTCAATGTCTTGTTTTCTAATTTTCATATTCACTAACCCAATTTCCTAGAGCATTATAGTAATCATTTTAAATTGCTGTATATAATATCCTCCTGAAAAGATGTATACATGTATTATTTCCTTTCAGAAAATCCTCAATTGTGGGATTACAGGGCAAATAGTATGAACATTTTTAAGTTTCTTATGTGTCACACAACTGGATTACACATCTTTTTGTTAGGGCTGCTGCCACCTCTGAAGCAATGAACCAGCACCTGTTTGCTTTGTCCTTAGTTCTACCACTCCAAACCCACCCATCAAAGACTCTGAATCTGTCCACGCAGGGCAAAGCAAGACCTTCTGGCTGGATCCTATACCTCCAACCCCACCATTTGGGCTGACTTTGTGCCTTGATGTCTTATCTTAAGCAACTGCCTTACTCAGTCAATGGGCAAGTCTGACCACTTCTTTGCTGCATCCCTTCATGGGCTATCCCGGGACAATTTAAGAACCAAGGAGTGCCCTGACTAGTGTGGTTCAGCTGGTTGGTGCTGTCCTGCAAAGTGAAAAAGTTCCTGGTTCAATTCTCAATTGTAGGTCGAGTTCCCAGTAAGGTAAGGGAGACAACCGATCATTGTTTATCCCCCCTTTCCTCCCTCTCTAAAAACAAATATATAGAATCTTAAAAAAATTAAAAAAAAAAAAAAGAATAAAAAAAGCTAAGTATCACCAACAGCAGCAGCAGCAACAGAATGGAGGTCAAAACAAAGTGAAACCTGCCAAAGACATCTCCAGCTTGGGAAGTGAGTTCAGAGTGGATCAAGTGGCCAATGCACTCACCCTCACTGGCACCTCAGTCCCAGCCATTTCCGGCAGCAGGGCTCCTGTGTCTCTCCAAGTCCAGCTTCCACCTCCCCACGGTCAGATCCCCTTGTCTACCTCTTCTTCCTTGCATGTATGGCCTATATCCCAGAACCTAACTCAGGCTTCAGGTTACAGTCAAGAACATACCAGCTCAACTTCCTACTTTGGGGGTATGGACTGTGAATGAATCTTATTTGACCCCTCTGCATCACCAGCTTCCTGGAGCAGGGGTCACATACAGCCTATTGGTACCAATACAATACTCACAGCCATCTCAGTCAGTCCCCAGCTTTTCTTTCCACCCAGGGATATGGAGTTCTGAGACTGACTTATCTTTGTGGCAATTCCAGGTTTTGTGAAGAACCTCTAAGAACCTCTTTCATGTGGGCGATTTTTAAATATACTGGGCTGTACATTCCAGTTTTAGCCATACATTAGTTACAAGAGATGGCACGACACTCAGACTCATCTTCTTCTAATCAATGTTCTGGGAGGCAAACAAAGAACAATGAAGGTCTTTAGAGGGACCCACCAACCAGCAACCTGAAATGGACAAACCAATCTACTTAAGATCCTGTCATAGTTTTAGATCACTGATTTTCCTGATCTGCAAAGTGATCAAAGCATTCTAGCCATGTGCAACCACATACAACTAAAAATTAACAAACAAAAGTAAATTGTAAGGGAAAGAAGGGAAGGACATAGCCTTCATAAGCAGAGGTATTCCAATGGTTTACCCAATCCTTGGTTGAATCTTAAAAAAAAAATACTCGGTGTGTCAAGCTTACTCATGTTTCATGACCAATGTTTAGTTGGCTCTGGAAAAACTTCTCAGGGCTTTGTGAATCGTGCAACTGACTGTCCTAGATGCACTGCTTTATTTTTCAAATGTTCATAAGGAGTCAATACACGGTCTGAGACAATCAGTGTGTTTTGCACAAATGGTATGCCTGGGGTTTTAAACCTTTGCTAGACTTCAAAACTGTGATCTCCTCTTACTGTACACAACCTTGAACTCCACATCTGCAGGGGTGGTTCTGTGATTAAATAGATTATAATTGAAAGTTAAATTCAGGACAACCTAATATCTTAGAAGATTACGTTTGGCTGGAGGCGCTGTATTGCAACTTTATGTCAAAATGTCTCTGGATAAGGAGAGTAAGAGAAGGGAAAAAAAGGACACTAATTTGCCCGTAATTTACTGCAGGTAAGCCTAGCAGTAAAGAGACATTGGTCAATTGCTCTGGGCCTGATAAATTTATAAACTGAGATCATTATTGTTTATGCTTGCAGCTGTTAGCTGGAAAAGTTATATACTACACACGCAAACTTTTCCCCTGTATTTAGCAGATATGTACAACTGTATTAAAATGGTTCTAGCACATACACACAGAATCTGTATTATGCCTAACTTGTAATGCAATAATAAATGGAAAAACGTACCCACTCTTTAGCTATTTCAGATATAAAATGTTAGCTCCCGATTTAACCAGCACTTCTCATTTGGAGTTCAAACTTTTCATTCTGTGCTTATTTACTAGTTATCTCTCCTCTTACACCAATTGTCCACACATATTCTTTGAGTAGTCAGAGAGAATAGGATGATGTTCTCATGTAGTTTTCTACTAAAAATCTGATTATTAATTTTAATGTTCACTGGAACTCTAGTTCAAGAAAATTTAACATCTCATACTCTAATCACAGTTGAATACATCTTCACTAATATAGCCATAAAGATGTCAGAGAAGCTGGGGGGAAAAAGAGCAATTTTTGAATTTTACTTTCCAATTTAAACATAACAAGATGTTTTAAAACTTTTAAAGTTTTTAATTTAAAGCAAAATAATTAAATTTGCAAACAAAAATACATTTTTCGATATCCTAAGAGAATTTCACTTTGTTTTTTGCTGCCTTTATAAAGATAAAAGGTATGTTTCCTTGGTTTTCATAACTCAGCAAAAAAATTATAGTTTATGACAAATTAAAAGAACAAGATTTTCATTTTGGTGTGATACATAAAGTAGGGCTTATTATTAGCCCTGAAAGCAAATGAATTTGTGTTTTCTTCAATCATCAAACTTTTCTTCTAGTACTTGTCTTTCATTAATTATACAGAACAGATGCCTCTAATGTTTTATGAACTATTTGGTCTTCTATGATTAAAATCTGTATGATTATACTTCAAATAATCATCTTCACCTCTGACCAAAATGAACGACTGTTTTCTTTAAAGCCATGTGTCTCTCAGGCAACAGCCTAGCCTCAATCTTTACCAACCAACCTACCCATGTGCTCATATGAATTCAACATTTCCAATCATTCCAGCACAGGGAAAAAAGGTAATCTACTAAACTAAGAAATGTTGCTACATACATAGTTGTTTAAAATCCTTACCTCAGCAATCCATCACAACCTAGATTCAATCCCTCTGGGCCTGTTTCCTCTGCATCTGAAAAAGATGACTTGGCCCAGAAGATCTTTAAGGTTCCTTCCAACACTAAAATTCTACTCCATCCTAAAGCACTTCTTAAGTCTTTTTATAAGGTCAAAATGAGTCAATGAAATAGATGGTGGGCATTACTGCTAGTTTACAAATGATGAGTGACAAAGAAATAAAAATTCCGAGTGCCACCAGCACAAATGTTCTAAACCTTTCCCACCTAGAGTTTGCAAATTCAACCTCTTGACTAACCTGGAACACTGCTATTAAGAATACAAAATAACATAACAAATCCCTAAGAATGATAACGCTATTTAGCAAAGCTATGTACTGAAAAGTAGTAATGCATGTGATATGGGCTTAATAAATTTTGGTTAAATGAATTCCAAAAAGAAATGTACAGTGTCCCAGTTTACAGCATCAGTTACACTGGATAACCTCTGTCAACTACACTCTCTCTATCTGCCTGGTGAACAACCTTTCCCAGGGACACTCTAACCTTCTTTCAGCCCCCGAAACAGTAGTATAAAAATTCTGCTCCGTAGTAGTAACCAGCTGGTCACGTACAGGACAGACAGACAGACACACACACACACACACACACTTCTGTTACTGCACTGTTCCTCCATTCCAAACCACACCACCAATACACCACTAGGCAACAGTAACTTGGTACTGTGAAGAAACCAAGCTGTTAACCCCAGATTGCTATTTTATGGTTTCTAGACCCTACCCATGTACTGGCAAGCCAGAACTCTCTACTTCAGCCTCTTCTACTACTTCTGCTTCTGAAGTTGAAAGAAAAGCCATTTAAAACAACAAAAGAAAAGTGTTCCCCTTTCTACTTCTGGTCCAATTCTGATCTCGCTTGTGTAGGTCAGTACCGGTTGAGGGTTTTTTCAGATGAGAATGGTAATGAGAAATGAATAAAGAAAAAAAGTGTAATGAATAAAAAAAATAAGAGAACTAGATCAAAGTAAAAAGAGTAAAAATAGAGGAGGGTTTTCTTGACACACAAAACGTTTCCTCTCCTCAGCACCCTCCAAAAAGACCTCTGCCCACTGTTACTTCAACCCAAACCCCGAGTCTCCTGGTTCTCCTAGCTTATCTCCTCTAAACAAAACATTTTACACGGATCACAACGAGGCAGGGAAATGTCTGCTGTCACAAAGAGGGAACACCAGACTGGTGATGCAAACATTATCCCACACACGTGGACAGGGTTCATCGCTCCTTCCACACCAGCAGTTTCTCCTTGGCCCTTCTGCCAGTGAGCAGGGGAGCCTGTGTATGCAAACAGTAGGACTGTGCAGCTTTCTGGTGTTTCCTCATTAAGTCAACTCAAAACTGTTACTGCTCCGTGCCTGTGAGATCATGAAACACACAGGCACCACCAGCTTTGACTGTGGAAGCCATGAGGATAAAAAGAAAGGCATTTCACAAGCTATAATGAACAATATAAATGTCAGGTATGCTTTATTAGAGTATTTCAGAGCTCAGCCTATGGATCATAATTTACACTGAGAATACATAGAAAATAAACTAGGGTTTTCATGTCGGTAATCTTATTTGAGGGACAAATGCAGTTAGCCACATCCGAAATTGAAGAATAATTATTGTTTACTCCTCTAGGACAAGGTGAAGCAACAGTATGTGGCAGGAATAAAGAGCTTTCAAGCAATCAAAATAAAATTAGTGCTTTATTTTACGGCGTTTTTGATTCTACAATTCAATTTGGCCCCAATTCACCCGCATCTTTCATCATTAACACTATCTTAGAAAGGAAAAGGGGGGCTGTGAAGCAAAGCCAACACTGGTCTTAGAATCCACAAGCCAAGGCAACCTCAATTGAGCCCCTGCATCAATAATTTTACCTTTCCGAGCCCCTGGTTTCTATTTATAACTGAGGACAATAAGTGTCCCATAAACTTGTCAGACAACTGTGCATGTGAAAGTATAGTGAACATAACTTTATTCCCTATCATGCTTTTCTGCCAACTGTTTGTTCTCAATATTCATATTACTTTATGTAAATGAACCAAACAATGTTTTAAAACAAACATACACAAACTAGCAAAAACTTATTACCCACTTAATAAAGGAATTATCCTTGGTCAAACATTTGCAGCCCATTCAATCAGAAAGAAGGGGTTTGCTTTACTCATACTCACTTAAATGTTACAACTAAGTGAAGCCTTAATGACTGCATTTTATTTATAGCGCTGGTAGAGCAATGGAAAACAGCATACTTAAAGAACTACTTTGAAAAAAATCTGGCTATCAAACAACATTCTCCACAAGTTTGGTAAGACCTGAAAGCACAAAGCCAAAAGTCATATCTAAATTAAACCACTGATGAAGTCATATAACAAAAGGCTGTTTACCATAGTCAATGCAAAAGCAAGTTGACACTAATATTTTCTTCCAACCTGTAGAGGGAAACATACCAGCCCCGTTACACAGATGTAATGTTACTGACTACAGAACTGTGCGTGAGACAAAACTGCACTCACTCACCACAGATTTTTAAACAATCAACAAACGAGAATCCACCAAATGACAAGGTATATTGCACACACACACAAACCTTAATCACATCTTGGATGTTGGGGGCGGGGGAGGGAGTCTGACTAGTTAATAACATAAAAACCATGCTCACCCTTGTTTACACACACACACACACACACACACACACGAATCCCCTGCATTTGAACACCTAACACTGTTCATTGTTGATGGATACCACGATAATAACCTTTGCATTTTTTAATTACAGTAATCTCTCATGGTAATCTTTAATATTGTATTTAACTTTAAATATGACATTCAGCCCTGGCTGGTGTAGCTCAGTGGATTGAGCGCGGGCCTGCAAACCACACGATCATGGTTTGATTACCAGTCAGGGCACATGCCTGGGTTGCAGGCCAGTTCCCAAGCAGGGGACTCACGAGAGGCAACCATACATTGATATTTCTCTCCTTCTCTTCCCCTCTAAAGAAAAATAAATAAAATCTTAAAAAATATATGTAATTCAGATCAGGCATTTGCAGGTATATAGAAGGCTTTAAAATTAGCGTTCCTTCTCATAATCAAAGAAATTATCAACTGTTACCAAATAGCTATTTCCAACAAATTAACTTTTCTTAAACAAAAAGAGAAAACCATTGTACAAATGAAATTTTTCCCTCAAGATTTTCAAAATCTTGAAAATCTCACAAGATGTGTTATTGGTCATACAAATATTAACAATGAAAACTTTGTTTTACTAGAAAGACTTGTACATACAAAAGACCATTTCAAGTCATGTACCCTAACTCCTACCACATACCCAAAAAGCAGCCAAGTTAACTTAGTTTGGAAAATTAATATAGTACCAAAAAAAGTTGCAATATAAGCTAAAACACAGTAGGAAGGCTATGTGATGATATCCCCCCAAAGGATCCATTTCTTGGAAACCTAACTCCAAATATTACTTCCAATTTTGACTATTAGAAACTAAAATCTGGACACGCTGGATGAGCAATGGAGATCTAAGCATAAATTGATTAATCACTATGTCTTAGTTTTACAAAGACTATATGCACCAAACTTTAGCCACTCTTATCACTGCATCCAGTATTTGCTCTACAGTCTCCAGCCCTCTACTTCATGCCCCACTTACTAATGATGTCCAACTAGATTCAGACTCCTTGAGAATAAATATGATTACTCTGCACTGATTCCATTCCTTATACTAAGAGAAGGCTATCTTGGATATCCAGTAGGTTTTCACTAATTTTAAATGAAATTGTATAATCTTAGATTAGAAGAGACCCTGAAACATCTATTGGAACTCTAGTTTTATATGTAAGAGATTCTATTTATTTTTAGAGAAAGGTTAAGGGGGGGGAGAAAAAGAGGGAGAGAAAAATTGATGCATGGTTGCCTCTTGTGCGCCCCCCTACTGGGGACCTGGCCAGCAACCCAGGCTTGGCCCTGACTGGAAACTGAACCGTCAACTCTCTGGTTCCCAGGCAGGCCCTCAATCCACTGAGCCACACCAGCCAGAGCTCTAGTTATATATTTTCTATACAAATGACTACTCACCTAGCCAATGGCTGACTCAAAATCTTTATGTGAAGTACTGAACTCTACAAGTCATTAAAATAACCACTTATGGTACCAGAAATTAAGACCTGATAAGGTACACTAAGTAACTTTTTAAAACTTGCTTCTAAATCTTTAAAACAAATACCACCCTCATTTGATGCAAGAGAATTAAGGGTCAAGAAGCTAGCATTAAAAGGCAGCTCTAACAGATGATGTGCCACCTCATCAACTGGGAAAGTTCTGTTCTGGCTTGGGATAAATACGCCTGAATCTGGCTCCCTTAAATTCCAATTTACAGCAATAGTTTCTCAAAAAGCCTGTTTCAGGCGCATATACACCAAACTCATGAACCTAATTTTCACATCAAACCACAAACGAGTCAGCAAAATTACTCTTTAACAACTCTTCACTAATACAAAATGTTAACGCATTCCACAATTCTGTATTAAAACAAAATGCTGCAAAGTTAATGTTGAAAAGGAAAATTAAAGTGGACTTTAAATGGACTACAAGAGTCTATTTTCAGCACCTGTGAGGTAAACGCTAAGCACAATGTCTGGAAGACAGCAAAGGCTCAATCGACAGCTATTATTATTATTATTACTACTACTACATAAAGCCACAAAAATACAAACAGTGAACTTTTCCAACAAAGAGCCAGTATAAAAAACTCGCTGCTTTTATAGTTTATGTCGCTCATTTAAAAAATAAGTGGCAAAATGCCTAGTACGTTAGGCTTGGATAAGGGTTTCAACACTACCCAACTTGAGTCAGCATATAAATCATAAATTCAACTGACACTCGATTTCCAATCCCAAAACTCCTTATATAGTATGACTCACCGAATTCTCCATTTCTTGTAACTATAAAAAATAAGGCATATTCCTCCCTATAACTACCACCATGACCTTCGTAAAAATTAGGTTAGATTTTTAAATTCTTAAGAAAAAAAGCCGCGCCTTTAAAAAGTCTCTGGAAAAGACTGCTCGGTGACTTTAGCACAAACCACCCATACAGAAAGCTGTATGACCTTTAGCTGGGTCCTGTGGTCTGGCATGCAAGCTCGCCTTTTGGGGGACCCTCGGGAGCTAGGCCTCGGTGCTGAGCTTAGTAAAAAGCCTTTTTCTTCGCCACCTCACAGTCGAGTCCCAGGCTCCATTCCCATGACCCAGAATTCAAGTCCTCTTTCCCGGATCTCAAAACCGTCCCCAACCCAGGGTCTCTGCTCCCACAGCACCCCGCCCGACGCCAAGGCCGGGAGGCTCCGAAGCCCTGGAGTTGGGGGAAAGGCGCCATTTTAGGCGGCAGTAGCAGGGACGACCAATCTCCGCGCGAGAGGCAGGGGGCGCCGGGTCGCCCGGGAATTACCGGCGGACCTCACCGCGCCGGACACCGGTCTGAGAGGCTCGAGAGACCGGAGCCCGGGGCCTCCGCCATGTTGCACCTTCCCCACGACCGCCTACTCGGCGGGCTCAGCCCACGGCGGCTCCCGCGGCCGAGAGTAGTAGCTCACCTTCTCGCAAAGGCTCTTGACCTGGGGCTCCGAGAGCTGCTTGCACTCATTCAGCTGCTCGATCCACTGGTCCAGCTCCTTGGTGAACACCTTCTCGTCCATGATGACACCCGCCCGAACCGGCTGCCGCTCCGCGCTACTCCCGCGCCGCCGCCCGCACACGGGCCACACGCACAGGCCGCCGCCGGTTTCCGGAGTACTTCTGTGGTCACTGGCGGCTGCTCGGCGCTAGCGCTGGCCCGCTGGCTCTCCCCTCAATGCTCGGCCACAGGCCGCTGCCCTCCTCTCGCTCTACCCCCGGAGCTCGGCTCTCTGTAATGGCGGCCGCCGGCGTGGTTACGTCACGCCCGGCGTCGGGAGGCGGCAGGGTGCGGAAGGGTAGACGGGCCGCGTAGCGAGCTGCGCAACTGCAGAGCCCTCCCCGGCGCGCCACTAGACTCGAGTGGGGGCGGGAACCGGAGGCTAAGGCGCAGGCGCCAGGTAGCCGGCTGGTGACTGAGGCACCTTCGATTTTAGGGCGCGGTCCCTCAGAAGGGTGTGGTCCCGGGGAAAGGGCGGACCCGGTACCGGCAAGCAGGGTGATCGCGGAGGCGGGGTGGGGGACTGGATTAACCCGCGAGCACTAAGTCCCACGGGTTGTGGGTGCGGGTCTGGCGCAGGCGCAGTCCTCGCGGGAGGAGCCTCCTAGCTGCCAGAAACATTTTCCAAAAGGTGGACTCCTTGGTTTTTTTTACTACGCGGCTTCCACCAGATCGGAAACGGCCCTTACTCCTCCGTAGTGCGAAAGCACTGGAATTGCTTGGGATTCCCGCATCATTGTGGCAGGAACGGGAGTTCAGGAGTAGTCTGGTTGGAGGCCACCTCCGCCGCTGGTTCGCACTTTGTAATTAGGTCACACGTAGGTGGATGAGGGTGTACCTGCCGGCACAGTGTCGCGCAGTGCATCTTACTCCCCCTGGCACACAAGTCTCCGGGCTTGGGTGTCTCGGTCGCAATGGCTGAGCCGAGGCTTGGGCTTATCCCTGGGCCTCCGACCTCGCCTAGCTTCCATACACCTTTCGCAGTCTTGCCCGTTTTTGCTTTCTACCCACAGGTGTGTGTCTTCCTTTGACTCGGGTTCCTCTTGAGTATGAGAGACATGCCCCCCCACACACACACCCCTGCCTGCCCTGTGCTAATTTCTAAAGGGAAGGGCTGGAAGAGATGGGTGCATCGCTCCTGACCCGGTGGCAGTAAGAAACAGCTACCATCCGGGCTTAACGCTTGCATACCTTAGGATCAGACCTCCGCCTGGCTATGAATCTCTTTGGAATTTGTGATGTGTTTTCGCATTTCACTGTCCCTGCGTTCGCAAAAATATTTTGGCTCCAGCTATATGCTAGATCCCATGCTTGGGAGAGGGGGATCATCCAAATAGACAAAGCACTCTGAGCTAGTGGAGGGTGAATTCATTCTTCCAACAGTGCCCTTAAAGTGGTCGGGGGATAGGCAGAGAGAGAGAGATGATGTCCACAGGACCTGACAGCAGCTTTCCAAAGGACATTTAACCTTAAAGCACAGGGCAAAAGAGCTGAAACCGTTCCTCGTCTTCTAGACACTTTACTTCCAGAGGGGAGGGCTCACTGCAGCTCGGAACCTATCATCCAGACCAACAAGCTGAAGAAGATCCGGGAGGCCCGGATCAGCCAATGGTGGAACTGAAAATTCTCCTTCCTCCCAGACAACCTGCTTGGCCAGGCCAACTGGCTTAGTCTTACAAGGCTAGAAATTGCAATTCTGCTTTCCCTTCCTACCTCCCAGTAGTGTGCCCCAAAGAAAGTACCTTAGATCTATTCCCCCAAAGACTTATACGTCTGGAAAAAAGCTTTTTGAGCTCAAGGTCTCGCCATGTTTTGCAAGTAGCATCCCCAAATAATAGAGGAGAAAGAGTTAAGACCATTTAGAATGAATGAGGGGAGACAAAAATCATCACTTAGTGCTCAAGATTATAAAGACATGTCCAGAGTGCTGTCTTACTCTTCTGGTTCCTCTGTACCTGTTTCATAGGGCAAGAAGACAGGCACTCGGAAAAGAGAAGGGACTTGCTGGAGGTAGTAATCAGGATTTAAAATGTCATGTTCCAACTGCAAAGTCCTAGTATTTAAAATTTCACTCACCCAACTGACCTCCAAGGACTAAAATATGGAACAAGTCCAATATAATTTCCCTTTGCCTGAGTTCTTATCCAGAAAGGTAGGGGTGATGTTAGTTTGGTAGATTAAAAAGTATTGAACACATTCTGTGTGCTAAGATGATAATGAGTGGGTTTTTCAGAGGTGCTGTGAGCTTGTTGCTAGCTTGCAATTAATGTAGGTATTATTTATTTTCTCTTGATGCAGATTACTTGGTTCACTACCATCATAAAATGGAGGGAAGATATAATTATATATTCTTAAAACATCCTGCGAAGTAATTAGATGCCATGGCTTCTTAAGCAATGAGTTCTAGGAAGCTCTTATTAGCATTCAAGCAGTGAAGTAAAGCAATGATTATAAACAATATATAACTAAACCAGAATGTCTTCAGATGAAATCTAGAATCTTTGCTTGCTCTGTAGAACTCAAAGTAGCTAATGGATCTGAAAAGTCAGTGTTATTAATTTAGTCTTGACTAATTGGTCCAACCTCAATTCCAGAACTGAGGAATAGTTGAAAAAAAAAGTTAAAAGCAAACAAAAAAAATTTTTTTTTGTAATTTCTTGGCAAAAACCAGAGAGTGAATGAAGCAAATATACTTTGAGAAAGAATCTTTGCTCAGGTGACAAACTCCATACACAGCAAGTGTAAGTGTGCCTAAGACATTTAAACAGCTATAAATAAAAGTCGTCTGATGATAGGGGTGCAGTAAGAGGAAGGTAATGTTGAACAAATAACTTCATAATATTAGCCAAATTGTAAAGATTGACATTAAGCATGGAGAAAGGATGAGACATATCTTGAGAGCCACTGCTTTGGCCTAACGTTAGTTTTATTTAGTTGTTCCTTCCTGTTGCCTGACTTGGAGATTTACTGAGACAGAAAGTAGAACTGTGTAGGTAAGAAGTGGCTCTAGAATTAGATAGACCTGCTTTGAATTCTGGTTCTGCAGCTTGAAGTTTGGCAAGTAACCTAACTTTTCTGAGTCTCAGTTTTCTCTTCTGGGGATCATTGGAATAGCCAAACAACAGGGTTCTTTCAATAATTAAAAGAAATTCTAAATGTGAAACACTAAATAGTATATAATAAATATCCAGTAAATATTAGATATTATTTCTAAGTGGTCTCTGATTCTAAATATCCTCTAACACCCATTGAAGCCCTTCACCTGTCTGCCATGAGATACATACTGGTCTTCAGAAACAAAGTAACGGTGAGAAAAACATCGTATAGACACAAAGCCATTGGATGAAGTGCAGATGAGGGAGGAAATTCAAGCAGAGAGAGAGATGAAACAGAACATCACTCTCTTTCCTTGCCTTCAAACAAACATTCAGAAAGCTTGTGTAGAGAGAAAGTTGCTTAGGAATCAATCCAAAAAGCTGGTCAGTTTTATGCTCCTGTTGGCTCGGACTCGTATCTGGAAAGGGTGCCATCTCTGATAATATGCCCTCTGCACCCCGAGTTCTTCTATGCCTCAGAAGCCCCCAAATAATAACCTGAGCAGCCAACATCTCAGTGGCTCTGCCCACAGGAAACCTGCCAACTAGAACTGCCCAACAGCCAGAACATTTCTGGACTCGGGATGTGATGATGCAACTCATTGGTATCTAGCCCTGTTCTTGTTCTTTGTGGTTTTAGGAAAAATTAAAACTCTCTTGTCCCTTCACCTGAAATTAGAATTTTATAAATGCAGCCAAAATGTTGTGGCCAGGAACTTTGCCATAGATTATAATATAGTCCTCCCCCTGCCACTACAGGTTGGCTAAAGAAAAAAGAGAGAGAGAGATGATGATGTCTCTGAGGTCCAGATACCATTCTCAATTACAGAGGAAATATTTTTTTCTCTGTTACAGAGGGGGAGATGCCTCTGGAATGGAGGGCAAAGTTTATCACTCTGGAAGGCTGGGTAAACCTTAAGAATACTGTCACCAACTTTGCACCTATTAAAAATCTCATCAGAGGATTACGTTTATTGACATAGAACATTATTCATAATATGTTATTAAGTGAAAAAGTCCCTTATAAAACAGCATATGTGATATAAAACTAGTTTTATTAAATATATATTATAAATACATGTGTATAGGAGACTTTAGAAAGGTACACAGTGAGGTATTAATATCAGTTGCCTCTGATGAGTGGGATTGTTTTTTATTTTCTTTTTAGTTTTTTGATTCATCTGTAATGAAAACATGTTGCTTTTATGTAATTGTGCAAAGAAAATCTTCAGAATATCGAGTCAACGTGACAAGCTACCTGTTGGGGGAATTACAGACCCAAAGAACAAGTAGCAATAGTTCTGTTAAATAGTCCACTATGCCCGGAATATTACTCAAGGGCCCCCACTTTCTTGTGAAAAGAAGTCTCGCCTCCCCTGTGGCCTTCTCACATGGTTCCTCACAAAGTGTTTCAGTACAACCTTCTTTCCTGCCTTCCCTCTCACTGCACCAACTCCCTCCTCTCTCAGGTCAATGCTATGATCATCCATTTTGTTCCTTCTTTCCACTCTTTGCTCAGCCCGTCCCCCCTCTCTACATTGCCCCTTGGAGCTCTGTGAACCCTGCCTGTCAGTCCCGATCAGTTCAAGCCCCACGCCCTCTGAAGAGTCTTCTTTCCTGACTCCAGGTCTCCCTGGGTCCGGAGTGCCTAGAGCCTGGGAACGGAACAGAGACCTGGCACCTGTTCGAGCTGAGGGGTGTGGATGGAGGGTTTATTGGTGAACCCATGTGACGTGTTCCCTAAAGCCAGAGGGAAAAATCTGTTTACATTTTGTTCTTTGTTTTCCAGATTGTCCAGTTTACCAGTGCTTAAGTCTAGCTTGACTCCAGGCAAGATGTAGAAATCAGATTCCTGAAGCAGGTGGATTTGTAAGCATAGAGGAATCTGAGCAGTGCTTTGAAATGTATTTGCAAAGATAGAAAGATAGGGCCATCCTGCTCTCCTGTCTGATGGAAAAAAACAAACTGCGCCCTCCCGGGAGCGTGGTTCCCTGTTAGAGTGGACGTGGGCAGGGAGGCCCCTCGATTACCATGGGCTCGTGTGCTCATCCTTAAATTCTGAACATGGTGGGTAGTCAGGGAGTTGGGGTCACAAACAAAAAAAAGGAACAGGAAAGACATAGCTGATGGGTAATTTAGTGTCAACAGGGTGTAATTGGCTCTTAGGGGAAGGATGCTAATCAGTTGCCTCCATCTTTGGAGGAAGAAGCAAGAGGAAATGAGCCACTGTCAGGTAGTAACAATTACAAGGCCAGCATTTATTAATCACTTACTATGAGTCAAGTACTTTTCAAGTTCTTTACGTGTATTATATGATTTGTTCCTCACAATTTACTATTATTAGTAGTAATATTAGGTACTATTATTATCCTCATTTTAACAGATGATGAGAAACTGAGGCATAAAGAGATTAACTCACGTGTACGAAGGTAAAATAACTGGTAAGTAGAGTTGCTGGGGTTCAAACTTAGACAGTCTGCCTTCAGTGACCAAACTCTTAACTACGAGACAGCATTTAACATCAGATCACAAGTGATTTTTCAGAAAGAAAGACCCTGACCATTGGAGCATCTGACACTTTCAATGCCTAGCAATCTCCAAGGATACAGCAATAACCAGGATCCTGAAAGTGTGCAGCTTAGTGAGTGGCCTGTGGTCCAGACCACCTCATCAATCTACTCCCTGGGTACACCTCTCCCATACCTGCCTGCACAGTCCTCTGTCTGCTCCATGCACTTCTGCTCTCTTTGCCTGAAGACCCTCTTTCTTGTTCTCCTACGTCTCCATTTGTCCAGCCTCCTGGGAGGACCCATAGGCATAGCTCCTCTCCTCTTTTGGCACCAGAATTGAAAGGGCTGCTGGTCTTTGGGCTTCACCTTCCCAAGCCACCTTCTTAGGGAATGAGGTCCTTCCCAATGCATAGGCTGAGCACAGGCAGCCTAGGAAGCAGAGAGAAGAATCAAAGACCAACTATTCTAAAAATAAGTTGCCCTGCTCACCCGGCGCCCGAGAACATCAGTTGCCCTGGTTGGTTTGCCTTGCCTTCAAGTCCACTAAATTCCACCACGTGGACAGCACTGTCTTCCTCCCAGGAACTAGCTGTAGTGTAAGGGAAAGAGAGTTGGGTCATCGTGGCTTCTGCCACCAACAACCTGTGTGACCTTGAGTGTGTCTTTTCCCACCAGTTTTCCTCTCCACTGATGTACAGGCTGGACTGTATTGGTGAGTTCTCAAATTAGGATTAATGGGTGGATTCAGGGAAATCCATCAATTCCCAAACAATAATGTATAGCAATTTCCTTTTTTTAAATGATGTTTTCAATTGAGAAATTTTTGATTCACATGCAGTGTAAGAAATACTTCAGAGAGTTTCCAGGTTCCCAGAGGTAACATCTTGCTGTACTGTAGTTCAGTGTAACAACTGGGATATTGATAGTGACGATCCTCCTGCCTTAGTCTGAGTGAGATGACATTTTCCCAGTCTCATCTGCACTCATGTGTGTGTCCAGGGTGTGTATGTGCATTTACTTCTATAAAATTGGGAATTTTCTCTTGTATGTACCTTTTTTTCTAGGGCAAGGCTCTTAGCTTTCATCAGATTCTCTCCAGTATCAGAGACACAAAAGGGGGCCGAATTCTCAGCTCTGGGAATTCTATAAGACCACACCCAAATCTCGATAGCTTTCTATTCCAACAGCCACATTTCATTAGCACTTACTACGTGGCCGACATAGATAGGGAGGCATGTAGGGGACGGGTGATGGGAAGAGGTGCTGGGAAAGCAGGGAAAACCCAAAGGTTCATAAAACACAGCCCACTGAGCTTACGTCCCCAGCAAGGGAAGACAGGTAATCCAGCAGGTAAACAAATCACGTCTCAAAACAGGTACAGAAGAGGAGGGGCTTTGTTGCTAGGGGCAGCTCGGGCAGTATTCTCACAGAAGCTGACGCTTAGGCTACATCTTGAAAGCTAATCCAGAATTCCTCAGCTAAGAAGAAAAGAAATGTTAGAGTCATTCCCTCTTAAATCATATCTATTCTAGATGCTTTGAAGAAAGCACGGGAAGCCGTGCCCACATTTGTTCATTCTACGATGTTAGGGTGTCAAATTCTTCAACTCCCGTGTGCTGCTGTTGAGGCCAAGGGATTTCCCCCCCTGAGTCTATTTTCCACTGTCTTGTCCAGTTTGGATACCAGATCCTGCCTGCCTAGCTTGAGAAAGGCGTTTTATCTCTGGAGCTTTGATCACATCAGGGCATATATTTAAAGCATGAGTGATGAGAGGAGACCACAGCTAAGTGCCTGGCTCTGTCCCATCCCTAGGTGCACCCGGGAGCTCCCTCCTTCTCTCGACATCAAGGCCACAGCGGTTGGTGGCAGTAAGAGCAGCCTGAGCCATGAGTAAAACATCCCTGCTCTCCAATCACTTCTCCAGTCACTAGGGTCCCTTTCCCCATGAGGGCTCATCAGAAACCCTCAGGGGCTCCCCGCAGTCTCCCCCGTGTTAGACAGTTGGCTGCCACACATGGACTCTGGTGCAGACTCCCCTTTCTCTTTCTCTGTGGATTGCGGCTTCCACATCAAGTTACTCTGTTCCCAGTACTGTTCTCAGAAGCATCGGTCTCCTGGGGGCAGGGGGGAGCCATTGCTGCATCAGGCAGACCAAGACCCTCCTCTTGGGCCCACCCTTTGAAAAGGCCCCTAGAAGTCCCATTTACCATATCACTTCTACAACTTCTGTGTCTTCCTGCAAGTTATTTAATGCCATAAACCTCAGCATCTTCACCTGGAAGATGGGATTATAATAGTACCATCCACACAGGGCTATTTCAAGCTTTGAATAAACTAACCTATGCAAAGATCTAGCTTGTGACAAGTACTCCATCTACATTAGCTATTCTTATTAACATCACTTTTATAATAAAAGTATTTCTGATTGTAAAAAGAATTAATAATCACTGTAGAAAATGTGTGGACTACTGACAAGTTTAAGGAAGAAGCAATCATAACAACCAGGAATGAGTGTTTTGACGTATATATGGTCTTCCCAAGTTTTGTGTGTGTGTGTGCCTATTTATACTTATGGGAAATTTTAAAAAATGGGTTCATATTACAAACATCTGTAACTTGTTGTATTTGACTAATATAAGCATTTTACCATGAATTTAAATGCTGTTAGAAAATAATATTTTTAGCCCTGGCTGGTGTTGCTCAGTGGGTTGAGCATCCCCGTTACACAGGGCGCTCACCTGGGTTGCAGGCCAGGTCCCCAGTTGGGGGCACGCAAGAGGCAGCTGCTCAGTGTTTCTCTCCCTCTCTTTCTCCCTTCCTGCCCCTCTCTATTACAAAATAAATAAAATCTTTAAAAAAAGAAAATAGCATTTTAAAAAGACTACCTAGTTTTCAAGCATGTTTTTTCCAAGCACATTGATGTAACCCAACTTACGTAACTGATTCCCTAGTTTGGTACTTACATTGTTTCCTGTTTTCCTGTGTATAAACACCGTGGTAACCGTCCTTCTTCCTGAATGTTGTGTGCATTTCTGTTTAGTCCTTAAGAGAAGTGCTTATGGGCAGCATGGCCGTGCCAAAGGCTATATACCTTTTTATTTCTGCTTTCTTCATTGGATTAACCCTGATCCTTGGTTCATCACATACTCTTATAATTGGTACTTAATGGCCTTTTTAATTTAGGTGGTAAATTCATTAATTGTAATAATGCAATCAGTACAGGTAAATCCACAACCCAAAACACAAGGCAGGACCTCAACGATAAGCAATATTTAGCCACGAGGCCTTCCACCCCATCTCCCATGCTCTCCAACCAAGGGAGCCACACTGAATTGTATCTTCATTTCTTTTTTTTTTAACAGTCACTGAAAAAAACTTTTTTGATTTGATTTTTAGAGAGAAAGGAAAGGAGGGGGAGAGAAGGGGATTGAAACATCAATGTGTGAGAGAAACATTGATCAGTTGCCTCTCATACATGCCTGACCGGGGACCGAACCCACAACCCAGGCATGTGCCCTGACTGAGGATGAAACTCTCGGCCTTTCAGTTTATGGGATGATGCTCCAACCAACTGAGCCACACCGGCCAGGGCCGAGTCTTAATTTCTATTCTGTCCTTTTCATATAAGTTTTTGCTCTATCTGACATATTTCTAAAGAGTAATTTTAAGATTTGTCCTTAGCCCTATAAAAAAGGATATCATGCCGCATGTAATAGTTCAGGACTTTTTTCACTTAATACTACTTTGCTAAAATTCATCTGTATCATTGCATTTCACTGTAGTTCATTTTTCTTTTTAATTAATCCTCATCCGAGGATATGTTCATTAATTTTTCTGAGAGAGAGAGAAACATCTGAGAGAGAAATATCAATCGGTTGCCTCCCATACACGCCCCGATGGAGGATAGAACCCGAAGCCTAGGTATGTGCCCTAATCGAACCCACAACCTTTTGGCTTATGAGCTAACACTCCGACCGAGGTAGCCTCCCAGCCTGGGCTCACTGTCGTTCATTCTGACCCGTGTAAAATCCGGCAATGTGTAGGTACACCACAGTTTGTCACCCACCCTCCCCGGATGGGCAGGTGCCCCATTTCTGGGATTTAGCTCCTGTTCACACTGCTGCTCTGAACGTTCCCGTAAATGTCCCGTTGTACAAGAGTCCATCTAAGAAACCAGTTCCTGTCCAGCAGTGCAGGTGAGACCCCCTGAGCCCACACTTGCTGATGCACCGTGGACCCCCCGCTGTCCGGTGGCTCTCCAACAGCTGCATCAGTCTGTCTTCCTGCAGCACAGTCTGAGGGAAGGGCAATCCCCCCCCCCTCCCCGCGCTGTTTGCAGCTCTAGGGGTCATTGAAAATGTTTGACCCTTTGGTAGGAAAACGTGACATCTCACTGCTGTTTAACTTAGTGGCAAGGTATGGACTGCTCTAAAAACTGAGAGAGAAGGGATTGAACTCAGAGAATTGTGCCCGGTGGCTCTGTTGCTTTCCCATGTCCTAAAAGAGGTGACCAGTCGGAAGGAGGGAGCGAGAAGGGCTGGGGTGGGAAACAAGCCCAGCTCGGCACAGTGGCGGCTTGTCCCGCGGTCCAGGCCCGACCGTGTCAGATCACTCGGCGATGAAGCAGGCTCCATCTCTCCCACCCGCACCCGAGAAAAGCCAGAATAATGCTGCCCTTTGTTGTTTGAATTGATAAGTTCAAACCTCCTTCCCTGCTCTGCAGTAAAAGAACTTTCTATTTTGGGCTCAGTGACATAGCCAAACCCAAGCAGAGAGCAGCAGGCTGCACTATGAGTTAATAGTTTTTCTTCAAGGGCGAGAATCCACAGGCAAACAGGACGACTTTCCAAAACATGTGGTCTGCATAGCAACGTGCAGCCTATCTGCCTGTCTTTCTGGTGACAGATATATTTCGAGGTTCAAAACTGAACACCATCTAACCTTCAGAGTAAGCTGAAGGATTAATTCTGAACAGTAAGGTTTCTAAATTCGAGTCGATTCCCCAGGAATTTCTGGATGCCTCCCTGTGTACCTGGGGCTGGGCTAGGGTTAGTCAGGAAGAGAATTCTGTCTTCAAGAGGAATTCCAGCCCCGTGGAATACACCTCTCCCTCTCCCTCTCTTTCTCTAAAATCAATACACATGTCCTCAAGTAAGGATTTTTTTTTAAAAAAAGAACATGCTTTCCTCTGCTCCTCTGTTTCTCTGCCTAAAATTCCCACACTGACTGAGAGTACCGGTTCTCAAGGAGCCTCCAGGAGAACATGGAAGTCACGTTTATGAGAGGAGCACCCTGTGTAAACCACTGGCCCCTGTTAGCACGGAACCACAGCATGGAGGACTGGAGCAGAGGACGGGGCAATCCTCCCACTTGCCCTTTTGTCAAACTTTTCCTTACGTGAAGTTTCAAATATGCAGAAAAGTAACAATAATATAACACACCTCCATTGACCCATCACCCGGCTTCGGCCATTATCAACACAGGGCAGTCTTGTTTCATCTGTACCACATCCCTCCCTCATGTCTACTTTAAAACCAGCTGAAGGCAAATCACAGATGTTCCCACATATAAATACTTCTGTAGGTATCTAAGAAATAAAGACTCTTTTTTCAATAACCACTATATCACATCTTTAAAATGAACAATTCCATAACATTATCTAGTATCCAGACGGAAATCATGGGAAATGATTTTCCTAAGCCTCTTTCTGTAATAGATTAATAGCCAAACTGTCATTTATATTTGTTGATTTATCTCTTTTGTCTTTTTAGCTTATAACTTTAAACTTTTTAATTTATAACAACCCTCTGCCCTTTGTTATTGCTCTGCTTTTTGGTGTTATTGAAGATGAGGACTTTCAGTCACTATTTCTTTTTTTAAATATATTTTATTGATTATGCCATTACAGTTGTTCTATTTCCCCCCTTCGTTTCCCTCCACCCTGCACACCCCCACCCCCACTATTCCCCCCTTTAGTTTATGACCATGTGTCTCAAGTTCTTTAAATTCTATATTTCCCCTACTATTCTTGCCCTCCCCCTATCTATTTTCTACCTACCATCTATGCTACTTATTCTCTGTACCTTCTCCCCCCTTCTCCTCCTACCACTCCGAGGTTGCTAATTCTCCATGTGATCTTCATTTCTATGGTTCTGCTCCTGCTATAGCTGTCCTCTTAGTTTGCTTTTGTTTTAGGTGTGCTTGTTAATAATTGTGAGTTTGCTGTCATTTTACTGTACATGTTTTTTATCTTCTTTTTCTTAGGTAAGTCCCTTTAACATTTCATATAATAAGGGCTTGGTGATGATGAACTCCTTGAATTTGATCTTATCTGAGAAGCACTTTATCTGCCCTTCCATTCTAAATAAAAGTTTTACTGGATAGAGCAATCTTGGTTATAGGTCTCTGGATTTCATGACTTGGAATACTTCTTTCCAGCCCCTTCTCGCCTGTAAGGTGTTTTTTGAGAAATCTGCTGACAGTCTGATGGGAGCTCCTTCGTAGGTGACTGTCCCCTTATCTCTTGCTGCTTCCAGGATTCTCTCCTTCATTTTAATCTTCCTTCTTGGGTCCAACTTCTTTGGAACTCCCTGAGCTTCCTGGATTTCCTGGAAGTCTATTTCCTTTGCCAGGTTGGGAAAGTTCTCCTTTATTATTCATTCAAATAAGTTTTCCACTCATGGCTGTTCCTCTTCCCCTTCTGGTACCCCTATAATTTGGATGTTGGAGCATTTAAAGATGTCCTGGAGGTTTCCAAGTCTCTCCTCATTTTTTTGAATTCTTGTTTCTTCATATTTTTCTGTTTGGTCATTTTTTTCTTCCTTCTGGTCCACTCCCTTGATTTGAGTCCAAGTTTCCTTTCCATCACTATTGGTTTCCTGTGCATTTCCCTTCATTTCAATTAGTTTAGCCTTCATTTGTTCCTCTGATTTGTGACTAAAATCAACCAGTTCCATGAGCATCTTGATCACCTGTGTTTTGAACTGTGCATCTGAAAGTTTGGCTATTTCTTGGTCGCTTAGACTTATCGGGTCTGGGGCTTTGAGTTCTTCTTGAGCCATGTTTTGGTCTGTTTGCACCTGTTACATACGAGCAGTGGAGCCTTAGTTGTTCATCAGGGTGGGGCCACCCAGGTCGCTGGTTTGTGATGCTGTATGTGGGGGCGGGGTCAAAGAGGGGCAATAGCAGTCCCCTCTGCTGCTTCATGCTGCTGGGGCCTGCCTGGTCTGTCTCACTGCTCACTTCTTCACTGGTTTATCTGCTTGCGAATGTGTGACCGAGGTCAGCCTTCCGCCTTGCACGCACCCTCACTGGGTCTGCCTGTTGCTACCCCACACCTGGGATTTGCCCACGGCTGCCTGAGCACCTAAGTCGAGGAATCTTTCATGCCTGACCCCACTCTGCTGCTGGCTCTGCCCCTCTTACTGGTCTGGCCAAAGGGTTAGTTGTTGTTGGACTTCCATATAGTTCAATTTTCTGTGTTTGGCTGCATTTTTTGTTACTAAAACTTTGTTGTCTTTAAACTTGGTTGTGCAAGAAGGCACAATGTTTCTACCTACGCCTCCATGTTGGTGGAAGTCCTCTAGTTACAATTTCTGTGCAACAAACCTAACAGCATTAAACCACCACCAACTGGTGCTCCCTCATGCTGTGTCTGGAACTCAGGGCAGGGCCAGCAGTGACGGCTCCTCTCTGCTCCGGGATGTCTGGGGCCTCAGCTGTGAAGGTTCCATGTCTGGTGGTGACTTCACATCTGGGAGCTAGAAGCATCGAAGACTTGTTTGTTCATGTGTCTGGTGTCTTTAAGCCCAGGACCCTGAGAAACTCAGACTGGTGACTGGAGCACCTACCCATGGACTCTTCACATGGCACGGCTCCCTTAGAGCATGACGGGCTCAGGATAGTCAGGCTTCCAATGTGGCAGCTTTAGGCCCAAGTGCAAGCGTTCCAGCAAACAACATGTAGCTGTTGTGTCACTTTTTATGACCTAACCTCAGAAATTACAGAGTTCAAGCCCTACTCAGTGTGGCCCAGTTGGTTGGGCATTGTCCTGCAAACCTAAAGGTCACTACTTCAATTCCTGGTCAGGACACACGTCTGGGTTTTGGGTTTGGTCCCCAGCTGGGGCACATGTGAGATGCAATCGCTTGATATTTCTCGCTCACACCAATATTTCTCTTTCTCTCTGCCTGCCTTCCCCTCTCTCTAAAATAAATGAATAAGGTTTTTTTTTTAAAGAGATAGAAATTACAGTGTCATTTTTGCTGTTTGGTTGGTTGCCAGCAAGTCACGAGCTCACCGAGACTCAAGGAGAATGGAATCAGACTCCACCTTCACAGGGGCAGAGGCAAAGTTCCAGAAGAGCATGTGGGATGGGGGATAGTGTTGCTCCACTTGGCAAGTGGAGAATCAAGTCTGCCTCCCCTGTGCCAACCAGGAAAGACACTGCACACCACGGAGCCTGGGAGAGGGCACTGGGGAGTTTGTCTGCTTGCAGGGCTACGACCCACAAGGCATAAACTGGGCCCCGAACAACCAAAGGGAGACAGGGCTGAAATCCAGCTCTACTTGCCATCCCTGTGCCTGACTGGGGGGCTGCATTGCCAGGAAGAAGAGGCACCTTTTCTATTTAACCCTCAACTAAGGATATGGGTCTTTTTAAATCGATTTTTCCTTAGAGAGAGAGAAAGGGGGAGAGAGAGAGAGAAAGAGAAATATAGATGTGAGAAACATTTATCAGCTCCTTCCTGTGCACACCCCAACTGGGGATCAAACCCACAACCTGGGCACGCACCTTGGTCGGTAATTGAACCCACCACCCTTTGGTGCACCAGACAACAGTGCAGCCAACTGAGCCACCCGGCCAGTGCAAGAGGCACCTGTTCTAGCACACCCGACACACCATATGAGGAAGAGGTGTCACTGAACGGATAACAAAAGGTCATTCAATCAAACTCCACTTATTGGGCACCTATTGAACACAAGATACTTTGGAGAATATTGGATTTTTTGTTTGATTGTTTGTTTAGGCTGCACACACTGTTGGCCAAGAACAATCTCAAAATGGTGCTGGGTGTCCTTAAATATGTGTGTGTGTATATTTATTTATGTTAAGATTTTATTTATTTATTTTTAGACAGAGGGGGAGGAACAGAGAGAGGTTGCCTCTCTCGTGTCCCCTACCATGGACCTGGCCCACAACCCAGGCATGTGCCCTGACTGGGAATTGAACCAGTGACACTTTGGTTCACAGGCCAGCGCTCAATCCACTGAGCCACACCAGCTGGGGCACCTTAAATATATATTTTTAAATAGTGCAAGTTTTTATCACTAGTTACTTTTTGATTGCCTTGGTCTAGAATGTTCTAGACCTATCCCTGAGGAAGCCAAGAGATTGTGTTCCAGTGACCGAGGGCCCAGTCTGACCCATCTGCTGCCAGCTGTGTTTGGGCGCAAAAAGCGGATGCAGGATCCGTGGGAAACCAGGCCACACAGAACTGTTGTCGTTTCTTCTCTGCGGTCCCTGTTCTTCATCGGCATTGCTTCCATGGTTTGACTGAAGCCCCAGGGAAGTGCACGTTTTTGTTTCTTTATGTTTGTGGCCATCAGGAAAATAAAATGATGAGGCAAGATAATTCCTGACAATTTTAAGGACCCAGATGGCATCAGGCATCCTCGAGTTTGATCAGAGCAGGCACGTGACAAGGCAGCCCAAGCGAGTCCAGTTGTCGCAGTGAATGAGATTATTAAAAAGCTGATCAGGCAGGCTGGTGGCCAACGGCTGGGCTAAGGAAAGCCTCAAATGGCAAGGCCAAGGCACTTATTATTATGACTATTTTTTAGCTTATGTGGTCAAAGCTATTGAGTTAACTTAATCCCACATTTCAGCTCATAGCACCTTATACTATCATCGATCCACACCAGGCAGCTCTTTCGTGTGCGTACACGAGCATGAATTTCCTCCCAGTCCCGCTTCTCACTCGCATCCTTCCCCCACACGCAGCAGCCCTGGTGCACAGGATTCCGGCATTCGGCTCATTTGTGTTCCCGTTCGGAGTGCAGTGGAGTCTCATCTGCACGTATTTTCATCAACAGCGTCGCGCTGCAGCTGTCACCGTGGCTTACCTTCACCAGTCCGCACTTTTCAAGGCCTGTCCACATTGCTCGGCGCACCTCCAGTCCAGCACCCCCGACCGCTGCAGAGGCCCCACCACATCCGGCCTCTCCGCTCCCAGGAACCGGCGCTCCCGGTGCCTCTAACCTCCCACTGCCCAAAACGATGCCGCCGTGAGCAGCCTTACGTGTGACCCGTTTTAGATGCACATGTCGACACGCGTGTCGATCTCTTCAGACAGCCCCACACCCATGGGATGTTTTACGTACATTGGACAAGGCGGCTCCTCCTCCCAGAGGATGCAGCTCTCAGTAAAGCTCAGGCTCGACCAGGTATAGCGCAGGCTGCGTTTCAGGCCCCGCTCACCTGCTCAGGTGAAGCCTTGCTCAGGGGACAACCTGCAAAGTCGCAGGAGGCTGATCTGCCAATCAGCACGCCCCTATTCCTTCCACTCACCTCCCTTCTGGTGGGCGCAGGAAAGCGTGTCAGTTCGCTGCAGAAATTTCCCCACAGGACCTGTGTGTATTTAATGTGGCCAAGTGCAGCCTCATTGATCGAGGACTTTACACTTATGCAGTTCGTGTGAATACCATGGCTCGGTGATGAGGTTCCCGAGAACTGGGGTATCAGTCAAGGTCACAGCGCCCACGGGTAGAGCAGAGGTGCAGAGGTGCCTGCCTGAGGCCAAGGAAGGGGCCCAGACACTTGGCTTGCTGGCTCGCTTTGTCTTGGAGGAGGCAGAGAAACACCTTTTCCCTTAATGCTGCTGTCACAGGACACAGGGGATGTGGTGGGCCTCACCTCCACAGGGCAGCATTTCTGAGTGGCTCGGCCACAGATGGTGGACACCTAGCCTCAAGCTGTCCTGCCTCTGCCCCTTGATGAGCATCCTGTGACAGACACAAGTAAGAAGTGACAGTCCTCACAACCCAGCCATGTGGGTTACCCCTCCCTGGTGAATACCTAAGGCTCTGCCCCTCACTACATAACAGGCACTGGTCATGACCAAAAAAATGTCCCCAAATGTAAGAACAGATCCGAGCTCCAGAAAAAATACAACTAAGCAACTAAGAGGTAGCCAGCCTATCAGATGAACAGTTTAAAACACTGGTGATCAGGATGCTCACAGAATTGGTTGAATTTGGTTGCAAATTAGATGAAAAAATGAAGGCTATGCTAAGTGAAAGAAAGGAAAACATACAGGGAACCAATAGTGATGGGAAGGAAACTGGGACTCAAATCAATGGAGTGGGCCAGAAGGAAGAAAGAAACATCCAACCAGAAAAGAATGAAGAAACGAGAATTCCAAAAAAAAAAAAAAAAACCAAAAAAAAAAAAACAAGGAAAAGCTTAGGAACCTCCAGAACATCTTCAAACGTTACAACATCTGAGTATAGGGGCACCAGAAGGGAAAGAGGAAGAGCAACAAGTGAAAAACTTATTTGAACAAATAATAAAGGAGAACTTCCCCAATCTGGCAAAGGAAATAGACTTCCAGGAAGTCCAGGAAGCTCAGAGTCCCAAAGAAGTTGGACCCAAGAAGGAACACACCAAGGCACATCATAATTACATTAGCCAAGGTTAAAATGAAGGAGAGACTCCTAGAAGCAGCAAAAGAAAAGGAGACAGTCACCTACAAAGGGTTCCCATTAGACTGTCAGCTGATTTCTCAACTCTTGCCTTACAGGCAAGAAGGGGCTGCAAAGAAGTATTCCAAGTCATGAAAGGCAAGGACTTAATCCAAGATTGCTCTATCCAGCAAAGCTTTCATTTAGAATGGAAGGGCAGATAAAGTGCTTCTCAGATAAGGTCAAGTTAAAGGAGTTCATCATCACCAAGATCTTATTATGTGAAGCATTAAAGGGACTTATCTAAGAGAAAAAGATAAAAAACATATACAGTAAAAGGATAGCAAACTCACAATTATTAACAACTACACCAGAAACAAAAACAAAAGCAAACTAAAACAACTAGAATAGGAACAGAACTACAGAAATGGAGATCCCATGGAGGGTATCACTAGGGGAGTGGGAAGAGGAGAAGGGGGAAGAAGGTACAGAGTATAAGTAGCATAGATGGTAGGTAGAAAATAGACAGGGGGAGGGTAAGAATAGTGTGGGATGTAGAAGCCAAAGAACTGACATGTATGACCCATAGACATGAACTAAAGGGGGTAAATGTCGGTGGGAGGGGGTGTGCAGGGTGGAGGGGAGTGAAGGGGGAAAATGGAACAACTGTATTAGCATAATCAATAAAATATATTTTAAAAAAAGAGTGACAGTCCTCACTCATGGTCGGCCAAGTCATCCAGGACAGCCCTTCCAAGCAGGTCAAGTCTAAGGTCCACCAGAAAGTCTTGGTGACCATTCAGATGCACCTAAATCGTCTTCAGATAAGTGTGTGTGGAGGTAAATCAAACACCTAAGTGACAAGGAAAGCTGTTATTCTCATGCTAACGTTTCCTCAGCTGTCCAATGAGGGTAGTGACAACACAAACTTCTACAAAGGGACACAGGGCTTAATTCATGATTTTTCAGAAAAGAATCAATGGAACTTTCAGATTTCTGGGAGAAAGACGGATCCCAGAAATCAAACCATCACTGTATCACTGATTTGAGCTTGTGCATTTAGAACTACGGTACTTAGACAGGCCTGGAGAAGTCAACCACAGAAGGATGCAAGCCGCACTGATACCATGGCCACTACTACTGTAATTGTAAGCAAGCAAGGAGGTGGGCTGTGGAACAACACAGGAATGAAAGTACCAATCACCTGTGTGCAATTAATGAATATCAGCATTGGGAAAACAGTAACCACTGAGTGAGCCTGTGACATAAAATCCATAATGTAAGCTTGGCATTCAGAAAGTCAAAACCTGGAGATGGCTGTCACCCACAGGAAAGACCCAGCGATTCACAAATGGCTTGGCTGCTTCACTCAGGACAAGCCACACACCATCCAGTGGGGCCCCACTTTTCCTCCCCTGGGGGCTCCAACTTCCTCCCCTTCCATCCCTCAAACCAGAAACACATCACCCAGCAGTGCCTCTTTGCCCAGTGCCTCTGCTAGATCTCCATTCCTACATCCTAGAAGTCAGAAATTCACGTCATTGGCTTGTTGACATTCCCTTTAAAGAGATCTGGGGTGGCTTCCCCTCTGTGTGAGTCCAGAGTTAACATCGCTATCTGCCTTACCAGTCCAGGTCCCTGTTCTTTTATCATTAACAATGATGGAGACCAAGAGAAAGAAATGATAGTTATGTGATGTGATGCAGCTAGCAATCATTTTGCAATGTATAAATGTATCAAATCAACACATTGTACACCTTAAACCTATACAGTGTTGTATATTAATTTATCTCAGTAAAGCTGGGAAAGGGCAGAGCAGGGAGGGATATGTGAGAATGGTGGAGACCAGGATTGGCTCCCATAGCTCATCACAAGGTCTCAGACTGGATTTGGATGCTAAGACCACCCTTCCTCCCCTCCCTCCTACTTGATTCCAAGTCTAAGGTATGCCATGTTTCTTTATTTGTACATGCGTTCATTGGATTTAAAAGGACTGTTCTTCTGAGAGGCTCAAAGCTCACAGAAAAAATCATAATGATCAAAAAGTTATTGTGTCACCAGATGACTAATCAAGAAGAAATTGGGCCCAAATTAAGGCGAGGGAGACTTCAGTGGACGCCTGACAAAACATTTGACCAAAGAGGAAATGCAGGCTGGACTAGGCCACGGGCAAGAGGATGGGGACTCATCTCCTCCCAGAGCCCTTCAAGGACAGAGAGAGCAGGACACCTTGCGTAGTTCAGACTCTGGCCAGCCACCCTGCTGGCCAGCCTGCCTACAAACGAGGAAAGGCTAGGGTTCCTTTTGGATCTGCTCACACTTCGGAAGAGTAGCCAGGTGCTCTAGCTAGCTGAATTTTTCACTATTCTTAAAAACTGAACAAGAAGAACCTATTCCTAGTGGAAAAAGGAGGGCTGAGAGCCTGTCTGAATTCCAAGAACTCAAATTCCCTGCTACCTCTACCCCCGCCCCAAGCCCTCATGGACCTGGTTCATTTCCTTAACCCCTTTTTGGGGGGCAAGAAAGGGAATATTAAATGGTAAAGTCCATTGAGTGGAAGAAACTTTCCAATAATCAAGTAAGTCTTGCTGTAATGCCAAAGTCATGTTTGCCAATTGCCCATGCAGAACTGCTATGAAAGGTATCTCCTGAAGACGAATTCCTGAAGGAATCGCAAACGGTGGCAGCGCTGACAGTGATGGCAGCTGTTCCCGGAGAGGCCGGCAGAGCCTGGCCAGACACCCAGCAGCTCCCAGCCCCCCAACCGCCCACGGCTGGGGCCTGGCCCACGCAGGAACAAGTTTCTCTGCGCTGCCTCAGCCAACCGCTCGAGAATCCCAGCTCCCCACACCGGCTCCTTGGGCGCTGATGAACCTGCTGCACTTCCTCCTTCGTTTCCTAAACAAGGGTGTAGTTCCAGTTTCAGTGTGAGTCCAGAAAGCGCTGCAACGTCACCACTTCCCCATAGCAGTTCACTGAGTCACCTTCGCGGGCTGTTTAAGAAGTAAGCCACCCTCCCCTCACTTCCTTTCAAAAGCCCAAACCAGAGATTAGAGTTTTTCTTTGTGTATGTGTGTATGTTGGCTGTGTTATTTTTTCTTTTTTTAAACTTTTATTTGATTTTATTGATTATGCCATTACAGTTGTTCCATTCCCCCCTTCACTCCCCTCCACCCTGCACACCCCCGCCCCCACTATTCCCCAACTTTAGTTTATGACCACATGTCTCAAGTTCTTTAGCTTCTACATTTCCCCTACTATTCTTGCCCCCCCTATTTTCTACCTACCATCTATGCTACTTATTTTCTGTACCTTCTCCCCCCTTCTCCTCCTCCCACTCCCCTGTTGCTAACCCTTCATGTGATCTTCATTTCTGTGTTTCTGCTCCTGATCTAGCTGTCCTCTTAGTTTGCTTTCGTTTTAGGTGTGGTTCTTAATAACTGTGAGTTTGCTGTCCTTTCACTGTTCATCTTTTTTATCTTCTTTTTCTTAGATAAGTCCCTTTAACATCTCATATAATAAGGGCTTGGTGAGGCACTCAACTTATCCTTTAATTCCTATTTCAAACCAAACCTCCAAGCTACATCTGTATAGGACTTGGGTGGAGGCGGGGGTTGGCCCGCTGTACTGAGACCTGGGTTCCAGGACAAGCCCTGCTCCATTCGCGGCCTTTGGATGATGGCCTTTCAAATGATGCTGTGACCTTTCTCAGCAATTACTCTCTCTAGACCTCTGTGAAGAGAGAAGGGGCAGCAGTTGCTGCAGAAGATTCTGGCCTCCATCTCACCTGCTCAGAGGAAGTTAGAGCAGCGTTGCGGCCACACCGATCAGACGCAGACCCACCTGGGACAGGCCCGCAGGCCCTACCACTTAGGAATGAAGTTTGAAACAACCACTGGGTCACTGGGGAACGTTGTTGCCATTCTCATCCCCATTCCCTCCTTCCCCCCTCCTCTCTACCCTGAGACCAGATTCTTTCTTTCTGTCTTTTTTTTTAAAGGATTTTATTTATTTTTACAAAGAGGGGAAGAGAAGAAGAGAGGGAGAGAAACATCACTGTGTGGTTGCCTCTTATACACTCCACGCTGGGGACCTGGCCTGCAACCCAGGCATGTGCCTGACCAGGAATTGAACTGGCAACCCTTAGGCTCACAAGCTGGCACTCAATCTACTGAGCCATGCCACCTGGGGAAAACCTAATGTTTATTCTTTGTTTATTCTCTACTTCAGGATGAGAAATCATGGGGTGAAATCCCCACAAAATGAAAATGAAAGAGCCTGACTCCTTATGACTGATTCCCTTTGGACGAGGAGAGATTCCATGTAATTGGCCAATGGCATGAGGTCATGTCACATGCTGCCTCAGAGCCACACACAACGCAGGGACGCGAGTGAGCAGCGTGGGCGAGGGAATTACTGACGGACCAGAGCACCGTGCAGAGGCGACAGTCTGTGAGAGTTTTCTAATGCTAATTCTTTTGGTTTCTGTTTGTTTGGAAATATTTTAGGAATTTACTGGACACATAATAATATTTGGTGGCATTCATAAGGGTTAGAAGAGAAGGTAGAGTCCTATAAAAAGGGGGGGTTTATTCTAAGGGACATATACATATTCTACATATTCCTTTATAATGGTCGACTGACAAATGTCCCTTGAAGATTACACAAACACAGGGTGGTTTATGCCACTCCCCAAAAATTATGTGCAAAAAATTCTGAAAACTTAATCCTATTTTTTTAAACTTTTCAATAGTGCACACTTTGTAAAGCAATAATTATTCCCTAATTTATATGCTTTGTGAATCTCAATTTGAACATAATTTTTTTTTCCCTTAAAATGGACCGATCCCGGTCAGGCTCACAGGAGGAAACTGCGCCCTGGGGCTGTGCTCCTCTTTTCAATCCCGCCCTGCTGCCGCTTCACTGCCTGTGATCTTTACGCCTCTTCTCTCCTCCCTTCCCACCTAGTGGTCTTCGTAAAGCAAAGAGTAAGTGCACGAGCAGGCGGCGCATGCTTCTATCACCTTCCGAAAGCCTGCGATTCTTTCCCACCGCACTCGCGTTCTCTGAGCTCTGTCCGTCTTCCTGAAGCCACCGCAGTTCCCACTGCTCTCCACTCTCCACGCACGCTCCAGCCACCAACTAGTAAACGTTTTTATTATTATATATTTTTTTAATTTTCAATTTATTGATGAGAGAGAGAGAGAGGGGAACATCGGTTCATTTCTCCGCTCATTTATGCCTTCGTTGGCTGGTTCTCGTATGTGCCCTGACCGGGGACGAACCGCAGGCAGCCTTGGGGTGTTGGGATGCCGCTCTCACCCACTGAGAGACCCAGCCAGGACAACTAGTAAATGTTTCTAGAACATGGCGCACGTTTTTTCTAAACACTGAACCACTGATTTCACTTTCTAGAATAACAGATAGAATAGCATACCGTGTCAGACTGGATTGAATCCTGGCTGTCACCCACCAGCTACATGACTTTGATAAAAATCATTTAATTTGCCTCAGCCACAAGTGTGAGGATTTGCTTGCATTAAGCATGTCAGATGCTTAGTACAGTGCCTGGCATATAACAAACACCCAGTATTAGAGAGCTCTTATTTCAGTCTACTGAGGTCCTTCTATCTGTCGAGAGCCACCATCCCCTGCAACTTTTCTAATTTCCCAGCTGAAAGTCTTATTTCTCTCTTCCAGGACCCCATGGATCGTTAATACCTCTTTCTCGGCACTGACTGCTTTCTCCCTTGGATACTATTAATATTCCGACATGCATCTCTGTTCCACTTTACTGAATCCCTGTCATGTGCTCAGTGCCATGGGGAAGAAATGAGGAAAGAAGGCTGGCTCCTCGCTATATAAGTGCTGACCATCTACTTAGCAAACAGACATTGGCAACTCAGAAAAACTTCAGGATGTTTGTTGAATAAAGCTGTGTGGCTCATTCATTACTGTTGCTATGACGTTGTTTCCCTGAGGGTCTCTTTTATGGAAGAATCTCCAAGTGTAAGATAGACTTTCACCCAGGGACCCTTTTTCTTGCTATGAAACAGAATGTCCCTCTTGAGAGCAAATACAGGGATACTGGTGAACACAGCTGAGTTTAGGGGACCATTAAGGGAAAAGTCATATCAGTAATGTTATCAGATAGGATCAAACTATGACTTCCTCTGCTCCCAAAGCTTTTGCCAACAGAAATACCCTACGCTGGACCTAAACTACAGCTCAAGGCCAAAGTGCTTCTAGCCTCCTTGCTGTGATGCATGTTCTTGGTGTATTTGCAGTTCAAGGGTTGAACAGACAGGGAAGACTGCCCACCCATGCTTCCTCCTCTCACCAGGCACACAGACGGTCAAGACCATTTGGCCAGTGACGGTGATGACCCCTGGGTTTCAGCTTCAGAAAGCTGGCGGTCCTAACTCTGTTTTGTACTAAATGACACTGTAAGTCAGTTCCACATAGTCAGGGCCAACAGATCTGAAGTGAGACTGCTCAGGGCCCTGCGCCACCCGAATACCAGAAGAGAACACCTACTGCATCATGGAAACAATGCGGCCGGACAGCACATTCCGACCATGTGAACTGGGTACATGTCATGAAGGTGGCTCCTGGTGAGGTAATTGCTCTGGACTGCCACAGAAACAGGACTGGCTTGTTCTCCTGGGCAGAGCCGCTCACCCGCTTTCTCCTGCTGCCCTCCCCGCCCGCCTGGCAGAGGACTGAGGCCCTGGGACAGGACGGGGCTGAGCTCCTCACTCTGTCCTCAGAGTCCTCGCAGTCAAGACTGCGGAAGGGAACACTTTACTCAGCTGTGGCAGTTCTGTGTTTCTGAAGCAGATTCAAAAGTCAAATGTATGGTCCAACAACGGGCTAGAATGTTTTAAGGATGGTTCATTCCCAGAAAACTAAAAGCATTATAAAACCTCTAAGTTATATCTCACATTTTAATCATAGTAGCTGGAAACAATGTATTTTGAAGACATTTTCTATTTTTTTTTAATATATTTTATTGATTATGCTATTACAGTTGTTCCATTTCCCCCTTCATTTCTCTCCTCCCTGCACACCCCCTCCCACCACATCCCCCCCTTTAGTTCATGTCCATGTGTTATACTTATAAGTTATTTGGCTTCTACATTTCCCATACTATTCTTGCCCTCCCCCTGTCTATTTTTCACCTAACATTTATGCTACTTATTCTCCGTACCTTTTCCCCCTCTCTGCTCCCATTCCCATTGATAACTCTCCATGGGATCTCCATTTCTGTGGTTCTGTTCCTGTTCTAGTTGTTTGCTTAGTTTGCTTTTGTTTTTGTTTCAGGTGTGGTTGTTAATAATTGTGAGTTTGCTGTCATTTTACTGTACATGTTTTTTATCTTCTTTTTCTTAGATAAGTCCCTTTAACATTTCTTATAATAAGGGCTTGGTGATGATGAACTCCTTTAACTTGACCTTATCTGGGAAGCACTTTATCTGCCCTTCTTTCTAAATGAAAACTTTGCTGGATAGAGCAATCTTGGATATATGTCCTTGCCTTTCATGACTTGGAATACTTCTTTCCAGTAAGGTCTCTTTTGAGAAATCAGCTGACAGTCTGATGGGAACTCCTTTGTAGGTGACTGTCTCCTTTTCTCTTGCTGCTTCTAGGATTCTCTCCCTAATTTTAACCTTGGATAATGTAATTATGATGTGTCTTGGTGTGTTTCTCCTTGGTTCCAACTTCTCTGGGACTCTCTGAGCTTCCTGGACTTCCTCGAAGTCTATTTCCTTTGCTAGATTGGGGAAGTTCTCCTTTATTATTTGTTCAAATAACTTTTCCACTTGTTGCTCTTCTTCTTTCCCTTCTGGTCCCCCTATAATTCAGATGTTGGAACATTTAAAGATGTCCTGGAGGTTCCTAAGCTTCTCCTCATTTTTTTGAATTCTTGTTTCTTCATTCTTTTCTGGTTGGATGTTTCTTGTTTTCTTCTAGTCCACTCCATTGATTTGAGTCCCAGTTTTGTTTCCATCACTATTGGTTTCCTGTACATTTTGCTTCATTTCACTTAGTGTAGCCTTCATTTTTTCATCTAATTTGCAACCAAATTCAACCAATTCTGTGAGCATCCTGATTACCGGTGTTTTGAACTGTTCATCTGATAGATTGGCCACCTCTTAGTTGCTTAGTTGTATTTTTTCTGGAGCTTTGATCAGTTCTTTCATTTGGGGCCATTTTTTTTTTTTGTCATGACCAGTGCCTGTTACACAGTGAGGGGTGGAGCCTTAAGTGTTCACCAGGATGGGGCAACCCACGTAGGTGTGTGGTTACACTGTATATGGGGGCGGGTCCGAGAGGGAACAGTGTCACTTGCTCTGCTCTCTGCTAGATTTCAGTCCCTTCTGACACTTTCCCCAAGCAAACTGGGCCCTTCTGGTGCCGATTCTTGTGTGGGTGGGCTTGTGTTCATTCTAGGACCCTGTGGGTCTCTCCAACGAACTGTCCTGTGAGGCTGGGAGTCTATCCCAGCACCTCAACCCCCACAGGTGTTTTCAATCAGTGTTTTGAAGCTTTACTTCTGGGGGCTGGAACCCGGGGTTCCGGATCTGTCTCACTCCCCAGTTCCACCTGGTTTATTTGCACAGGAATGTGGGACCACCTACTCCACCAGCAGGCGGGCACGGGACGAGAGCCAGACTGTGAGACGGCTGGGCCGGGCAAGGTGTAGGGACCGCGAGTGCGAAATTTCAGTGAGCTCCTGGGGCTGCCTGTACTGTTTAAACTGCCTTTGGGTCACACCTTCTGGGTTACGACCTACTTCCACATACATCATCATTTCACTTGGTTATCACCGCACTTTCGCATCTCATCCCGCACCCTTCCTCAGTTTGGGGGAAGACCAAGGATGGTTAGATGACAGAAATCGGTATTTGCTTAGCATGAATTATTAGTGAACAAAGAAGTATTATCTGTATCTTATTCAGTGTAATGCATATTGAGCAACTGCATAACCATCTAACGGAGTGTTAAGAAGAAAGATTTCTTATAGGACTTTTTTACACACAAGGTCTGTGAAAGGGACAAAACCCAACAAGATCCCACAGTTAAATGATAACCAGGGACATACACAGCAGGTGTCTGTGGACATGGCTGTTTCCCACGATTCAGATTCTCAGCTTCTCTGGCTCTGAGGATCCAGATTCTCAGCTCCTGGATGGAGTGAGCCAGCTGCCCTTCGCTGAGTGAAATCCCCACACATGCTCAACAGAACTTCACTCAGTGCCTCACCCAGTGTAGCCCATCAGCAATAAAAAAATGAAAACAAAAACTTGATGCAAAGAGAATGTAAAAATATGAGAAATATGGATATTTGACCGATTAGATAATTGATAATATTAAGAAACTGTTAATAACTTTACAAAGGCACATAACTATGTCTTTATAAAAAGAAGCTTTAGCTTTTAGAAATACACATTGAAATATTTAGGGAAGAATTATATGCTGTCTGGGATTTGCTCCAAAATACTACAGAAGGGAGAAACCATGGGGAAAGAGGAAAGAAAAGGGGGTGAGGAGTACGTGGGGGATCAGTATGCGCCTCTGTCTACTCCTGTGTGTATTCGACATTCCCCATAATCTTCTCGAAGTACTGCAAACAAATTCAGACTGGACACAAAGAATCCTGCCATATCAACATGGACAAACTTAAAACAAAGGTCGGGGAATGAAATGTTGCAGAATGCCACCTACCGAAATATACCATCTATATAAAATCCCAAGATGGCAAACAATACAATGCACACTGTTAAGGGCGCATACACAAAATCAGGAAGACCAGCGCGGGGACAAAGATACGAGCTTCAGAACCATGGTTACTGGAGTGCAGGAAGAGGAAGGAGTGGGGAGGGTCACACGAGGGGCTTCAAATCTATTTTTGGAAAGTCTTACATAAGGTTGTGGATGCGTTGGTGATTATTATATTATTCTCTAAACATTTTTGTATTTCTGAACTCTTTCACAATAAAAATATGCATAAAAATTAAAATTTAAGAAGATGAGAAGACAAAAGTAGATATTCATCTGCAGAGAGGTTCCGGAAGAGTCTTGCTCTTCTTGGATTGACTCCCAAGAACAATAGCCATTTCCACCTCACCCTCTGCTGGTGAAAATTGCTTTTTATGTTAAAATGCTTTTATTATGAAAAATACTCCTGGCTGGTGTAGCTCAGTGGATTAAGCATGGGCCTGCGAGCCAAAGGAGCGTGGTTTGATTCCCAGTCAGGGCATATGCCTGGGTTGCAGGCCAGTTCCCAGAAGGAGACCCACGAGAGGCAACCATACATTGATATTTCTCTCCTTCTCTCCTTCCCTTCCCCTCTAAAGATAAATAAATTTAAAAATCTTAAAAGAAAAAAAATACTCTGGCAAAAATATAGTTAGCATGTTTAAATAGTAATAATAAAACAAAAGCCCTCAAACTCAAGTGTCTAGGGAACCCTAACATTACCAACACTGCAGAAGTGGAAGTACACTCTCCCTGAGCATTTCCAGCAGACGAAGCTGCTATCCTGAATTTTGTGTGTGTTATTCCTGGCCTTTCTTTATAATCTAATCATATGAGGTCTGTCCAGAAGGTATCCAACTATGTAATATGAAAAATAGAGACATTTATCGAAGAAGATAAGAGATACAAGAAACGTCGTACATAGGACAGTGATGCCTCAGTCCCCTTCAAAGTAGGCACATTGGGACCTCACACAGTTCTCCCAATCACCTTCAGCTGCCCTGTCCTATTTTCCTGAACCTCATTGATGGCCTGAAATCTCTTCCCTTTCAAAGGTGATTTTAGTTTGGGGAAAAGCTGGAAGTTACAGAGTGCCAAATCTGGGCCATAGTGGGGCAGAGTCACTTGGGTGATTTGATGTTTTGCCAAAACACTCTGCATGAGACGTGATGCATGAGCAGGCATGTTGATGTGATAAAGCTGCCAATCACCAGTTGCCCATAGCAGTGGCCTTCTGAATCACCCAAATAGTTTCTGAAGAGGAATGTTCAAGTTTAACGCAAAATCTGATGCAGATTCATTGCTCTACTCAGTCATTTGGAACACACAGCATACATGCTCACTCAATGGCGTTCACTGTCCCCACTGACTAGCACAGTGAAGTCATCATTATTCATGCATGTGCATTCCAGTTCTCCTTGGCTGCCAGGTTATATCAATGTTGTACAAACCATTGTCATTATATTAGCAATGGCTGGACTTTTTCCAGACAGATCTCATATATTGTGTGCTTTAAGATACACTTTTGGATGTTTTTAACTTACTCATGTGCAATCATACTATGATTTGCTTTTCTTTTTGGTGAAATACATTTCTGAGATTTATCAATGTTGATGTATGTAGTTGCAGTTCACTAATTTTTGCTATTAATTTATCCAGTCCGTTGCTGATGCACTTTTGGTTTGCTTCCAGTTTTTGCCGTAACAAACAACACTGCTGGAAACATCCTTATACTTCCCTCCTGAGGTCCCTGTATAACACCGCATCTCGGGAAAACACCAAAGAGGGGAACAGCTGGGCACAGGGTGTGCCCATCCACAACTTTGCTAGGTGATGCCAGGTTTTCCACAGTGGCTGTCCCAACACACACTGCCACCAGCAACGTATAAGAAATGTCACTGGTCCGCATCCTCACCAACACGTGCTGTATGTTGACAATTTATTTTTGCCAGTTGGGTGAGAGTGAGAACTGAAATCTGAGGCTTTAAATGTCTATTTCCCTTCTTGTGAATGAACTGAGCTCTTGATATTTTTCATTCATCTTTCTTCTTTTGTAAAATGTCTGATTCTGTATCTTGTGCACTTGGGAGAGATACATTGTCTTTTTTTCTTATTGATTATTTAAGGAATTTACTATGTACTCTAGATGTAATAATGTAAATTATGTAAGTTCCCAGCTGTGACTTGCCTTCTTGCTTTTGTTGTGATGAAGAGTAGTCCTGAATTTTTAATATAGTTAATTTGTTCATAATTTGCTGTTTTCCTTTGCTTATTGTGTTGGTATAAGGTGAGAATCCAATTCTTTTTTTTTTAGAAATTTTTTTTCTTTCGCTTTTTAGTTTTATTTTTAAGTTGATTTTATGGAGAGAGAGGAAGGCAGAGAGAGTATAGCCATTCTCGGATCAGGCGTCTATCTCTGTGAGATGAAACCACAGCCCTTAGGGGATGGAAAGAGCCTGATACACTTGATTGCTATCAAGCAGCTGCTTCGTTTCCCCAAGGACTAACGCCCTGTTGTGGGGGTGGGGTAGCACATTGGTCTCTGTTGCTGTAGTTTTCAGTGTACAAGTCCTATACCTCCTTTCACCATGGCATTCGTAATGGCCTTGGAGGATGATGTGTCCCCTGGGTCCTCCCAGGGAACACTATCCTCTGGTTGGTCTTCTGGTCTTATATCTTTATTCCAGCATGCCCTTTCACACTGCCTCTTTGTTTTTTCCTCTGCCATCTGTAAGAGCAACTCAGGCATTTTAATTTCCTTGAGTGTTGGCCATAGAATATTTAAGGCTTCAAAAAGCCATCCCAGCAGGGATTTTGCTGCATTCTTGTAGGTCCTCATTAGGGTATTAAAACTTATGTCCTGCCTTGGCTGGTGTGGCTCAGTGGATTGAGCACCAGCCTGAGGACTGAAAGGTCACCAGTTTGATTCCCAGTCAGGGCACACGTTTAGGTTGCTGGCCAGGTCCCCAGGTGGGGGTGTGAGAAGGCAACCTATGGATGTTTTGTTTCTCTCCCTCTTCCTTCCTCCCCCATCTCTCTAAAAATAAATAAATATTTTTTTAAATTAAAAAATAAATCACAACCTCTTATCACCCACTCTTTCCCACCCCTTTCTCTCTCTTTTTAAAAAGATTTTATTTCTTTTTAGAGAGAGGGGAAGGGAAAGAGAAAAAGAGGGAAATAAACATCAATGTGTGGTTATCTCTTGCACACCCTCCATCAGGGACCTGGCCCACAACCCAGGCATGTGCCCCAGCTGGGAATCAAGCCAGCGACCCTTTGCTTTACAGTCCAGAGCTCAATCCACTGAGCCACAACAGCCAGGGCATCTCACCCCTTTCTTTAAAAAGTAAAAATAGGAAAAGTGTGCTAGAGATGAGCAGGTGAGCAGCACTGTTCCCTCTCTGGCCCCTCCCCCACAGGCAGTGCCACAGCACAGCAAAGAGGGTTGCCCTGCCCTGGTGAATACCTAAGGCCCCACACTATTACAACTTCTCACATGCACTAAGACAAAGAAATATGGCCCAAATGAAAGAAAAGATCAAAACATCAGAAAGAGAACTAAGTGAGAGGAGATCACCAACCTCTCTGGTAGAGAATTTAAAGCCCTGATAATCAAAATGTTCACAGATCTGATTGAGCTTGGTTGAAAAGTGAAAAAACAAATGAAGGATACCCAAAGTGAAATAAAGCAAAATATTCGGGATATTTTTGTCAGTGTTTCCAACACTGACAGGATGGAAACCAGGAGGCAAAGCAACAATTTGGAACAAAAGGAAAAAATAAACATCCAACCAGAACAGAATGAAGAAAAAAAGAATTCAAAAAATGAAGAGAATCTTACAAACCTCTGGGAGAACCTGAAATGTTCCACTCTCCGAATTATAGGGGTGCCAGAAGGAGAAGAACAACAGCAAGAAATTGAAAGCTTATTTGAACAAATTATGAAAGAAAACTTCCTTAATCTGGGAAAGGAAATAGACTTCCAGGAAGTCCAGGAAGCTCAGAGAGTCCCAAAGAAGTTGGACCCAAGAAGGAACACACTAAGGCACATCATAATTACATTAGCCAAGATTAAAATGAAGGAGAGACTCCTAGAAGCAGCAAGAGAAAAGGAGATAGTTTCCTACAAAGGAGTTCCCATCACACTGTCAGTGGATTTCTCAAAAGAGACCTTACAGGCAAGAAGGGGCTGGAAAGAAGTACTCCAGGTCATGAAAGGTAAGGACCTACATCCAAGATTGCTCCATCCAGCAAAGCCTTCATTTAAAATGGAAGAGCAGATAAAGTGCTTCCCAGATAAGGTCGAGTTAAAGAAGTTCATCATCACCAAGCCCTTATTATAAGAAATGTTAAAGGGATTTATCTAAGAAAAAGAAGATCAAAAACATGTACAGTAAAATGACAGCAAACTCACAACTACCAACAAATGAACCTAAGAAAAGGGAAAACAATGAAAACAAAAACTAAGCAAACAACCAGAACAGGACCAGAATCAGAGAAATGGACATCACATGGAGGGATTTCAGTGGGGATGGAGAAGGAATAGAGGGGTAAATGTACTGGGAAGAAGAAGCATAATTAGCAGGCATAAAATAGATGGGGGAATATAAAATATATAGAGAGAGAAAACAGAAGATGCAAAGAACTTACATGTACAACCCATGGACATGAACTAAGGGGAAGGAATGCTGGAGGGTTGGGGGGACAGGGTAGGGGGAATAAAGGGGAAAAAATTGGAAAAACTAATAAAAAATACTTTTTAAAAAGGCCAGAGAACTAGTTTCTACTCTGGAAAAATAAAATAAAATAAAGTAAAATAAAACAAAATTAAATAAAAATAATAAAATTTATATCCTGAGAAGGTGCCCCCAACTCAATGAATTCTTACTTATCTAGGCTTATATTTCAGTCCCTTTGATCAAACACCCTAAAAACCTAAATCCAGGGTTATTTTTCTTGGCTCCTGCTGGTCAGCTAGCTAATTCCTGCAGTTCTTGTGGTGTAGGGTTAATTACACTCCCTGTAGTTGGAGGGGCATTTGTGTAGCTGCCACACATGCACAGATTAGTATTCAACCAAACATTGGAGGAGCACCATGCAAATTTCTAAGCTCCTCTGCGTATCTTCCTCTTCTCTAGTACTCTGCCTTGCAAATTCTAGCCACATTGGCCTCCTTAAGCTTATATCCCTACCTCATCAACTCAGCCAAACTGCCAGGCTCTCCTTGGATCACCACCTCTCTGTGCCGTGACCTAGAAATTGTAGAAAGACTGTGTAACCTTAGTGATCACTTTAATCATGTTCCTCCTATCAGGGATCATAGTCCTGGGCTGGCTGATGCTCAGGGTTTGAGACAGGTATTATATATATTTTCCCTATTATCTTAAAAATTGACTGCATTAAAGCAAAACCTTTGACTTGTTGAAGTTCAATACAAACTACTACTTTTACTACTTCTCTGATAATGTTAACTGTAAGGAAGTCTAGGAAAAGTAGTTTTTATTCCAGGCATTTATGTGCTCAGTTAAAAATCCAGGATTTTTATTCCAAAGGAAAAAGCAGAGGACAGATATTGAGAGACAACCATTAATCTATCTCAGTATTCCAGGGTTGCAGCTATTTTCTCTTGGTCCTTGGAAGATATTGTTCCAACTGTCTTCTGATGTCCATTGTGTTATTGAGAAGTCAGCTGTCATTCTACCTGTCATTCATTTATAAAGACCAGTTTTATTCTCTGCCTTTAATTTTAATTTTTTTTCATGTTCTGTATTTTCGTGTTGATATGTCTGAGGGTGGGTTTCATTTGAACTATTTTTAGGATCTACTGGGATTTTTTAATTGGAGGATTTTTGTTTTCTTTGATCAAATCTGGAAAATTATCAGTTATTCTTTCAATTTTGCCCTTCCTTATTCTTTCTATTTCTTTCTTTTGGAATTCTAATTAGTCATGTTAGACTTTCTCACACATCTCTTTTATCTTTTCCACTTCTTCATCTCCTTAGACAAGGGGTGTACAACCTGTGGCCCACAGGCCACATGGGGCCCAGGATGGCTACGAATGTGGCCCAAAACAAAATTAAAAATGTACTTAAAACATTAGTTTTATTACTAAGTTTTATACCAAATTTTATTACCTAGATATGTACATTTTCTATATTAGTGATCACAAATTTGAGATCTGCTCAACGGTTTTAAAAGACTATTGAAAGGACTGCTGCATAATTAGGATTATTTTGTGAAGACTTTTTGCTTATCTATGGTGACATATATGATGAAAATTATACATGGACCTTTTTTTTTTCCTCACCAGTTTTCATTAGTGTTTGTGTATTTAATGTGTGGCCCAAGACAACTGTTCTTCTTCCACTGTGGCCCAGAGATGCCAAAAGGATGGACACTCCTGTCCTAGACTGTAATCTGGATAATTTTTCTAGATCTATTTTTCTGTTCACTAATTCTCTCTTCAGCTCTAATTTACTACTTGACTAATCCACTAGAATTCTAATTTTATAAAAAGATTTTACTTATTTATATCAAGAGAGAGTGGAAGGGAAGGAAAAACAGAGGGAGAGAAACATCAATATGTTGTTGCCTCTTGCATGCCCCCTACTGGGGACCTGGCCCACAATCCAGGCATGTGCCCTGACTAGGAATTGAACTGGCAACATTTTGGTTCACTCCAAACATTTGGAGGTTGCCACTCCATCCACTGAGCCACACCAGCCAGGATGGATTCTACTTTTAATTATTATATTTTTATTTCTTTTTTTCATTTTCTTTAAAAAAAATTATATTTAGTTGGCCCTGGCTGGTGTGGCTCAGTGGATTGAGCACTGGCCTGTGAGCCAAAGGGTCACTGGTTCAATTCCCAGGCAGGGCACATGCCTGGGTGGCAGGCCAGGTACCCTGTTTGGGGCATGCAAAAGGCAACCACACATTGATGTTTCTCTCCCCCTCTCTCCCTCTTCCCCTTTCTCTAAAAATAAATAAATCTTTAAAAATTAAATAAAAATTATATTGAATTGGTTATGCTGTTACAGTTGTTCCACACACACACCCGCAACCCCCCACCCAGCAACCCCCACACTCTCAGGCAATCTCTACACCATTGTTCATGTCCATGGGGTCATGTGTATTAAGTTTTTTGGCTACTCCATCTCTTACACAGTACTTTACATCTCATAGCTATTCTGTAACTACTTTTTTGTACTTCTTAATTCCCTCATGTCTTCACCCCTTCTCTTATACCTCCCTCTGACCAGGCAAGCATCAAAATGCTCTGTATCCATGATTCTGTTTCTGTTCTTGGTTGCTTAGTTTTCTTTTTAGATTCAATTGCTGATAAATATGTATTTATTGCCATTTTATTGCTCATAGTTTTATATCTTTTATTAAATAAGCCCCTTTAACATTTCATATAATAGTGGTTTGGTGATAATGAACTCCTTTAGGGTTGTTTTTTTTTTTTTTTTTGGGTTTGGAAAGTTATCTGCTCTTCAGTTTCAAATAATATCTTTGCTGGGTAGAGCAACCTTGGCTGTAGTTCCCTACCTTTCATCACTTTGAATATTTCTTACCAATTCCTTCTAGCCTACAAAGTTTCTTTTGAGAAATCAGTAGACCGTCTTATGGGAACTACTTTGTAAGTAACTGTTTTTCTCTTGCTACTTTTAAGACTCTCTAGTTATTTTTAATCTTTAGCATTTTAATTATAATGTGTCTTGGAGTGGGCCTCTTTGCATCCATCTTGTTTGGGACTGTATGCTTCCTGGACTTGCATGTCTATTTCTTTCACTAAATTAAAGAAATTTTCCTTTGTTATTTTTTCATATAGACTTCAATTTTCTTGCTCTTTCTCTTCTCCTACTGGCATCACTATGATGTGAATGTTGGACCTCTTGAAGTTGTCCCAGAGGCTGCTTATACCATACTTTTTATTATTTTTTTCTTGTTATTCTGGTTGGTTGTTTTCTATTTACTATGTTCCAAATAATTTATTTGATTCTTGGCTTCATCCACTCTACTGTTGTTTCCCTGTAAATTATTGTTTATTTTAAGTAGTGTATCTTTTGTTTCTGACTGGATGTTTTTTATGCTTTTGAGGTCCTCACCAAGTTCCTTGAGCATTCTTATAATAAGTGTTTTGAACTCTGCATCTGATAGATTGCCTATCTCCATTTTGTTTAGTTCTTTTTCTGGAGCTATGATCTGTTCTTTCATTTGGGCCATGTTTCTTTGTCTCCTCATTTTGGCAGCCTTCCTGTGTTTGTTTCTATATTAGGCAGAGTTGCTATGACTCTCTGTCTTGGTAGTGTGGCCTAATGTAGCAGGTGTCCTATAGGATCCAGTGGCACAGCCTCTCTTATTACCCAAGCTCGGTACTTGAGGTGCACCCTCCATGTGGGCTGATTACACCCTTTTCTTGTAGTTGAGCCTTGATTGCTGTTGGCAGGTCAATGAGAGGAGTTTACCCAGGCCAGTCAGCTGCAAGGACTCTTTGACCACTGACTACCAACCTGCACCCTCCATAGAGGATCAGCTGTTCCTAGCAGGTGGTGGTGCTAAGACATGGTCTATAGCTGTCCACTGGGTGTTCAGGCTCTGGGATGTCCAGGTAGTACATATCAAGGTCAGCCCCCAACTGTGTTCTACCCAGGGCTGAACTACAAAGCAATCCAAGATGGCTGCTACTTGTGCTGGGCTTGGAAATTCCCAAACTCCAGCTGTGAATCTAGGCTGGCTGCTGCTAGTACCAGGCCTGGAGCCACTTAGCAAGAGGTATGGGGTTGCCTGCCTTTCTGTCTGGGAAAAAACTATTCCCTAGCTCCAACCTTGATGCCAGACACCTCAGTTTCTCCCTGTATGCCACTGGTGCATTTGAAGCTGCTTCCCCAGTGCTGGAGCTCAGAAGAGTGAGTCTCAGTCCATTTCTAGGTTCTTTAAGGAGAATTGCTTGGGACTCCAGAAGTTTCTTCCACCAGCTCAGTCCCAACTGGGTTTTGCTGCCAGAAGTTATGGGGCCTTATTTTCCTGGCACTGGAACCCTGGGCTGGAGGGCCTGGTATGCAGCTGAAATCCCTCCTCCAGAGATATCCCTTCCGAATTTTTATCTACCACATGTGGATGTGGGACCAGCCTGTTCCACATCTTCACCCCTCCTACCAGTCTGAATGGATGTGGTTTAATTCTGTAGTTGTCTCACTTCCATTCAACCTACTTTCTAACAGTTCTGAGTGATGGTTGTTTTCTATATTTTAGTTATAGTTTTGATGTAGTTGTGTGAGGAGACGAGTTGTGTTTACCTATGTCACCATCTTGACTGCAAGAGCTATATTTTTATTTCTAAATGATCCATTTTGTTCTTCTCCAAAACCTACCTCATTATTTTTGATAGTCTCTTGTTTTTCAATCATGTAGGCAATATTCTCTTTATTTCTTTTTCTTTTGATGTAGTAATGAAACCTTTGCAGAATATGTATCTGACAAGGTGAATTATGAAGTCTTTTCAGGTTTGATTCTGTTTGTTGTTTCTGCAAACTGTCATTCATGTTTGCTTATTTATTCATGTGTTTGTGATTTATTATTTACTTATTTATTTTTAGAGAGAGGGGAAGGGAGGAAGAAAGAGAGGGAGAGAAACATGACTGTGCAAAAAGCATATCAATCAGCTGTCTCTTGCTTGCCCCCAACCGGGGACCTGGCCTCCAACCCAGGCATGTGCCCTGAATGGGAATGGAACAGGAAACCTTTCGGTTCACAAGCCGGCACTCAGTCCACTAAGCCACACCAGTCAGGGCTTGTTTGTGATTTTTTAAAAATATATTTTATTGATTATGCCATTACAGTTGTTCTATTTCCCCCCTTTATTCCCCTCCACCCTGCACACCCCTCCCCCACCATTCCCTTTAGTTTATGACCATGTGTCTCAAATTCTTTGGATTCTATATTTCCCCTACTATTCTTGCCCTTCCCCCATCTATTTTCTACCTACCATCTATGCTACTTATTTTCTGAACCTTCTCCCCCCTTCTCCTTCTCCCACTCCCATGTTGCTAACCCTTCATGTGATCTTCATTTCTATGGTTCTGCTCCTGATCTAGCTGTCCTCTTAGTTTATTTTTGTTTTAGGTGTGGTTTTTAATAACTGTGAGTTTGCTGTCCTTTCACTGTTCATCTTTTTTATCTTCTTTTTCTTAGGTAAGTCCCTTTAACATTTCATATAATAAGGGCTTGGTGATGATGAACTCCTTGAATTTGATCTTATCTGAGAAGCACTTTATCTGTCCTTCAATTCTAAATGAAGGCTTTGCTGGATAGAGCAATCTTGGATGTAGGTCTTTGGATTTCATGACTTGGAATACTTCTTTCCAGCCCCTTCTTGCCTGTAAGGTCTCTTTTGAGAAATCCACTGACAGTGTGATGGGAACTCCTTTGTAGGTGACTGTCCCCTTAGCTCTTGCTGCTTCTAGGATTCTCTCCTTCATTTGAATCTTGGCTAATGTAATGATGATGTGCCTTGGTGTGTTCCTTCTTGGGTCCAACTTCTTTGGGACTCTCTGAGCTTCCTGGGTTTCCTGGAAGTCTATTTCCTTTGCCAGATTGGGGAAATTCTCCTTTATTATTTGTTCAAATAAGTTTTCCACTGGTGGCTGTTCCTCTTCCCCTTCTGGTACCCCTATAATTCAGATGTTGGAACATTTAAAGATGCCCTGAAGGTTCTTAAGCCTCTCCTAATTTTTTTGAAAGATTTTATTTATTTTTAGAAAGAAAGGGAAGGAGAGAAACATCAGTGTATGGTTGCCTCTTGTGAGTCCCCTGCTGGGAACTGGCCTGCAACCCAGGCATGTGCCCTGACTGGGAATCGAACCATGATTGCGTGGTTCGCAGGCCCGCGCTCAATCCACTGAGCTACACCAGCCAGGGCTCTCCTCATTTTTTTTTGAATTCTTGTTTCTTCTTCCTCTTCTGTTTGGTCATTTTTTTCCTCTTTCTGGTCCACTCCTTTGAGTCCCAGTTTCCTTTCCATCACTATTGGTTTCCTGTGTATTTCCATTCATTTCAATTAGTTTAGCCTTCATATGTTCCTTTAATTTGTGACTAAAATCAACCAGTTTTGTGAGCATCCTGATCACCAGTTTTTGAACTGTGCCTCTGATAGGTTGGCAATTTCTTGTTTGCTTAGATTTATTGGCTCTGGGGCTCTGAGTTGTTCTTGAGCCAGGTTTTGATCTGTTTGTGCCTGTTATGTATGAGGAGCAGAGCCTTAGGTGTTCACCAGGGCAGGGCCACCCAGGTCGCTGGTTTGTGATGCAGTATGTGGGGGCGGGGTCAGAGAGGGACAATGGCAGTCCCCTCTGCTCCTTCCCACAACTGGGGCCTGCACGGTCTGTCTCACCACTCGCTCCTTCACCAGTTTATCTGCGCACGAATGTGTGACCATGGTCAGCCCTCAGTGGGTCCTCCCGCTACTCCACACCTGGGATCCGCCCATGGCTGCTGGTGCATCTGGGTCAGGCACATGGGTTGGTCAGGTGGAGCTTTCCAGCTGGACCCCGCTCTGCTGCTGGCTCTGCCCCTCTTACCAGTTTGGCTGAAGGGTTTGTTGTTGTCAGACTTCCATATAGTTCAATTTTCTGTGGTTTTGCTGCATTTTTGTTGCTAAAACTTTGCTGTTTTTAAACTTGGTTGTGCGAGGAGGTACAGTGCTTCCACCTATGCCTCCATCTTGGCGGAAGTCTCTGTTTGTGATTTTTAATAGTGAGTTTGTGTTTACAGGAAATTTACCTGTGGAAATAATTTAAGGCCCTCGTTTAAAGTGCATTCCTCTGGAGAGGTTTGTGTTTGCTTATGCCAAGCACCTGGTTTCATCACTCACACATCAGCACTTTACCCTACATTCTGATCTTTTTTTTTTAAATCACACATAGTGTGAATTCTGACAGAAAACCTGAGCGAAGGATGGTTATGAATCCTCAGGGAAAAGGTTCCCATCCAGAGCTCAGGATAGGACAAATTTCTCTGCAGCTTCTTTGAGGAATAGATTTTGTCTAAATCTCTCCTTACTAAGAGTATCTGTTCCTAAGGACTCAACTTTATGCAGTTTTCCATACAAATTCCTACCTTGCTTAGAGCCTAGAATTTATATCCTTTCACCTGAGTGATCTACTAAAATCAACACTCTATCCCCTGTGAGAGGTTTTATCATTGGAATTTTTTAGGGTGTTGTCAGATACCTCATATACATATTACCAGACATGAAAAACTAAATTTGCTTTTGATCTAAAAAGGCCAAGACTTCAGAAAAGCTTCAACTATGCCTCCCTAAAGACAAGCAGAATGTGCGTGCTCTGAAGTTTTAAAAAGGAAACTGCAGCATGATACACACCACTAGCTCCCACCCCAAGATTTCTCCTGATAAGCTTTGCTAAGTGGCATCCAGGCCTCAGATTCTTACTGATCGTTTTCAACATTATCCGCTGATACTTCAGCCAGTCTCCAAACTATCAAGGTCATTTTGAATTTAACTATTTGTTCCATACATAGTAAGGTGCATGATTACATAAAGGTGCTGGGGGTGGGGTGGTAAGGTACAAAGATATAAATTAAGGGATAACTAGCATAGAAAAATGGGATGTGAACCATATAATTACATATATAATATATAGTAGAAAAAGTTAAAAAATTAGAGTGTAGAGAAAAGAATGAATCACCTTGCATGGGAGGAGTCCAGTCATATGAGGAAGGCTTCATAAGTTAACCATAAAAAATTAACACAACGTGGAAGGATCAAAATGTGCTAGAAAGAATGAACGAGGAGATGTGATGCCTGAGTGGCTATCAAGTATATGAAAACGGCAAAAAATCAGGTCAATGTCAAGTTTCAAGCAACAGGGAAAACCATGTACTACTTTTAGAAACAAGAAAATCTAGGAGAAAAGGGACATATGGTTTAGGGAGAAATTAATCCAGTTTACGTAAGTTTGAAGAAACAGCAAAATGAAAAGTGGAAATATTAACAAATATGTGGAGACTGGGCTTCAGATAAATATCAGAGTCAGAAAAACAGATCTTGAAACAATACCCACCAATATCCTCAAAGGTGGCAGTCAAGCTACAAGAGCAGCACACGTCTCTGGAGGAAGAAAACAATGATGTGACAAGAAAGATGAGTGTTGTTTTTCAAGGAGGAAGAGATGATTCATGGTGTCAAATGTGACAGAAAGTTGGGGGAAATAAGGACTTTACGAAAAACCACGGAATTGGACAATCGGGAGGTAATTAGTGTCCATCAAAAGTAAATTTTTATCACTGTGGTGAAAACAGAAGTCAGACCCCACATTTAATGGATCAAATTTCGATTTTATTGTGCAAGGTATTAAATGTATCAGGATGCTTCCTATCTCTGTGGTTACAGTCTGTGTTCCTTCTGGCAAATGAGAGGAAATAAGGGCCCCACAGCAGCAACCACTGAGCATCCAGCTGTGACCCTCCTCCACTTACAACTCCGCTTGGTCAAAGGACTGGAGCTGGGACTCTCAGTTATCACATGACTGTCTACCCAAAAGATTTCAAAGCTTGACCTGGTCAATTGCCAATTCAGCTGCCACTGCCTCCGCCATAACCCACTTCCCTGCATGATTTTTCATGGCTATAGAGAACCAAGCAATGGAAATCCCACTGGCAGAGACCAATTTTCCAAGAAGCCCACGTAGGCTCTTCCTCTGTATAGGCTTCTTCTAAGGCCATGAGAACAGTCTTAGCAAATTTTTAATTGCAATTTTGTATTTTTTTAAAAAAAGATTCATTTATTTTTTATTCATTTATTATTCATTTATTTTTAGATAGAGGGCAAAGGAAGGAGAAAGAAGAGAAACATTGATCGGTTGCCTCTCAAACACCCTCAGCTGGGGACCTGGCCTGCAACCCAGGCATGTGCCCTGATTGGGAATCAAACAAGCAACCTTTCAGTCTACAGGCTGGTGCACAATCCACTGAACTACACCAGCCAGGGTGCAATCTTGTATTCTTTTCCCCCCAAAAAGGCCCTCAGATTGAAAAGCTTCAGGCTCCACAATACCACACTAACCAGTAAGTCATCCTCTCAACACCCTAACACAGTCGAGTTTGTCACCTCACCTCACCTGTTCCTCTAACTCACAAAGACTTAGAAAATCTAGTGGAGCCTCGGAAGGTAAAAGTTGGAACTGCTGGTCTAGACCTGGCTTCCCAGGGTGGAACAGAACTACAATACTAGCATCTCCCCTCCCATGTGGCACAACTCTAAAAAGCACTGCTGAGTCTGCCGACATTTTCTTGCAACTACAAAAGGAGACATGTCATACGGTTCTCTTTGAAAACTCTAAATGTCATGTTTGTTCTTGTGTTAAATGAAACATTTTTTACATGTGGAGTATATATTGGATGTGGCACAACTGCATATCTAGACAAACAGAGACCATGGCACAAATATTCTCGGAATTTCACAGGTAGATGCAGGAGGGGTAGAGGGCACCTCTAGACCTAATTTACTACCAGAGGGAATAAAGTCAGGATAAAAGCAGACAGCAGAGCTAAAGTGAAAGACCACTATCCTGCATCTTTGAGGGAGACTCCAAAGGCCCTGTGAACAACTAAATTTCATTAATATAAACCCACTATGCTCTTTAACACACTAAGGTATGTTAAACCTTATCTCAGTAAGTCCTCAGAATATCGTGAAGGGATAGGATATTTTTGTCCCCATTGTCCAGCTGGAGAACTGAAGCCATAGAGCACCACACACATACTCCCCAGGGAAGTGGTAAAGGGCCTGATTCTAACTCAGGGAATCTGATACTAATCTGGACACTATTACTAATCTCTACTACATGGCTTTTAATAAAAATCGAACATTCATTCAATGGATATTTTAAAAAAGAAAGAAGGCCAAGCCCTAGTCAGTGTGGCTCCGGTGGTTGGGCACATCCCAGAAAATGAAAGCCTGCCGGTTCCATTCCTGGTGAGGGCGCATGCCTGGGGCGCTGCCGGTTCTGTTTCCCGACTGGGTGCATGGGAGACGCAGCCAAGCAATGTTTCTATCTCATGGGTGTTTCTCTCCCTCTCCTTCTCCCTCCTTTCTCTTCTCCCAAATAAGTAGATAAATAAATATTTTTACAAGGAAAAAACCCAGGTGTTTTATAGGTATGGTTTTAATAATAGTCTGCTACTAGTACATATTCTGTTGGGTAGATAGAAATGAAAGAAAGCAACTTTCCAAACTCAAATCTAACAAACAATCCGACGAAGACTACTGACAGAAGAATTATTCCACAATAAATCTTGTTTTTAAAGTTTTTCACAAGACATCAGATTCTTTCAACACTGTAATAACGTAGTTTGATATGCTACTAGTCACAGAAAAATTACTTAGGAACCCCAAGGAGATGCTGCCTGAAATGCACATAAATAATCTAGGGCTCTGTTTGCACGTCCTAAAACTGTAGAGTCGTTCGTCTGAGGAAACCCAATTCCTAGCGTGCATTTTCATTGCATCTCTCACCTAGTGGAGCAAAAGGCATTGATGTAGAGCAAACAACATTGCCGTATTAGCGCCCCCTCTTCATAGACTCATTCAGTCCAACACGACTCAGTGGCTTAGTCCTCTGTCACCAGGGCAGACTGTCTCCAGGTCCTGAAAATGCTGGATCCTGAGCTCCCCCTCGAGGACACTGGGACTATAGGACTTAGAAGAAAACAGATTCATCTTTACTCTGTGGCAAGAGGGGCTTGTAGACTAAGTAACAGCCACTGGATACCTGCAATCTGTATACTGCTACCCACTAAATGAAACCTGGTTTGGAAGAACAAGAACCTTAACACAAAGCCCGTTTGGAAGTCAGTCTCGGGCAAACTTCATTTCATGGGATCGTTTATTCTTTCAATACCGCACATATCCACCCAATTAAGCAAAGAAATCATTTCACTTATTCTAAGCCAAGAGAGCTCATTGAGAGATCTGCATAACACTGAGAGGACTTACGCACTCTCCCGCTCTATCGCACATTCCAAGTGTATACTTTAGGAGTTTCCTGGTCGCCGGACACACAGCGGCTGGAAACCAGACCTGTGACAGTAGGTGGGGAATGTGAAAGTCTGACCCATACACCGCGACTCACTTTGCAGAGCATTATTCTATTTACCCTTTCACTTGCCTTATCTGAATTGCCTTGTCTCCTTCCTCTTTCTAATTGTTGAGAAACAAATTTCTAATTTATGTGACATCTCAAATCTCAAACAGAATCCACGGAATTCTGTTCCTAATGAGCATCCCTCTGTTATCCTGCAATTAAGCTTTAATTCCTTCATTAAAATATTAATGAACAGTAAGTTCAGCTGATCTTCTTCAACTTTAATCTCCATGCTAAGTCACTGCTACTTATTCCTTGAACAATTGGACAGTTGTTCAGTTGGCCACATGAACAGTTAATACTATCCTGTCACAAAAAACATATTCTACCCCATCTATAAAGTTATCCCATATTTCATTCTTCTTTGTTTTTTCAAGTGATTACTATGTAAAGTACTTAATAAATTCATTCATTCACAAAGCAAATGTTACTGAGTTCCAGTATATGCTAGGTATTAGGCATGGGGAATACAGCAGCAAATGAGACTCTAAATCTCTGCCCTCAGGTAGTTTCTGTTTTAATGGATGAAGACCATTTAATAAACAAAATAAGTAAAATATATAGCTTGTCAGGCTGTTATATGAAATGCTATATGAAAAAGCGAAACAAGAAGGGGGAATAAGAATGGGGAAAGCTGTAACTTAAAGTAAAATGGTAGAGAAGACTTCACATATGAGTAAAAACCAGTAACGAGGTTGTCCCAAACAATAAGAAGGAGAATGAGGAGGGAATCAATCATGTAGTTACCTGGGGAAAGATCTAAGCAGAGGAAACAGCAAAAACTGAGGCTTTAAGGCAGGAGCATAGTTAGGAACAGCCAAGAGGCCAGTGGGCCTGGACCAGAATGAGCAGTAAATAGTGTCAGTAGCAAACCTGGTCAATGGTGGGCAGAGGCACACTGTGTAGGGCCCCGTTGGGTACTGCGATGTCTCTGGCCTTTGCTGAGTGAAGTGAAAAGCACTGGGGTTTGGAGCAGAGAAGTGACATCACCTCATTTAAATTTTATTAAGAACACCCATGCTGGTCTGTGAACCAAAGGGTTGCTGGTTTGATTCCCAGTCAGGGCACATGCCTGTGTTGCAGGCCGGGTCCCCAGTAGGGGGCGTGCAAGAGACAACCACACATTGTTTCTCCCCCTCTCTTTCTCCCTCCCTTCCCCTCTCTCTAAAAATAAAACCTTTTTAAAAGAGCTTTGTAACAAATATTTACAAGACAATCACATGTGGAAAATGAAAACAGGCTTACCTGAATAATACCTTTTGACAAGTATTATCAGCCAGTAAACTATACATCCTACCAACTGTGTCTACTCCTGAAGTTTCACTGGCAAACTTCATAGTTTCATACTTCAAGCTTTCATACTATTGGCAGAGAGTTCACAAAATAATCATTACAATAACCAGAGTAAGAATAACAACAAAATCAACAAAAGTATGGGCAAGCCACTACTTACATTATAAGGGACAAGTCCCTGTCTCCATACCCACACCCTTAGGAATGGTCTTCAACTAAAATGGTGGTCAGTCAATCAGGGACATTTTATATAAGATAGAGCTATAACTTTTTTGTGATGACTCTGAAGGTTCTGTAAAATTCTTAAGATAAATGTCAGTATGTTATTCAACGGGTCTCCCTTATTCACAGGGACTAGATCTCCACTCCAGAACTCTTTAAATGAACTTATAGTTCCAGCCATGATGGAATAACAGGTATTGGTCTTACCTTGATAAAAGGGAATGATAAAACTGGACAAAAACATATAAAACACTGTTTTCAGATACTAGACAGCAGATAGCAAGTTATTGAACCCAAGCAAGAAGAGGATTGTGGGAATTACTGATTTATAGTCAGTTGGTCAGAAGTACAAGAGGCCCAGACTTGCCATTGGAGTGTGAGGGAGGGGCGGTCTTGTGGGACAGAGCCCTTAACCTGCGGGGTCTGAATATTTCTGATGAAGCATTTCAATTTCATCAGAAAAATAATAGTTCTAAATATATATGCACCTAATAACAAAGCTTGAAAATGCATAAAGAAACTACTATGAGACCCCAAAGGAGAAACAGACACATCCATCATTATAGTAGAAGATTTCAGTGTTCTTCCCTCAGCAATTGATATACTGAAAATCAGTAAAGATATGAGACCTAATACACTCTATCAGTCAACTTGACCTACTTGCCATTAATAGAACACTACACTCAACTTCAGTATAATATATGTTCTCCTCAGTTGTAAATGCAACATTCACTGAAACAGGCCATATGCTGGGACATAAAACAAGTCTCAATGGAATTATCAGAACTGAGATAATACAGAGTACATTATGTGGCCACAATGGAATTGAATTAAAAACCAAGAACAGTAATATACTTGGAATAACTCTAACTAGTTGAAACTTGAACAACACATTTCTAAATAAATGGACCAATGAAGAAACCCAAAGGAAAATTAGGAAATATTTTTCCTGATGGATATCAAATCACTTGAATTTGTAAGATGTGATTAAGAGAAAACATTAAAACTTTAAATGCTTATATTAGAAAAGAAGAAAAGTCTCAAGTCGATGACCTCATTTTCCTCAGAAGCTAGGAGAAGAATAGACAGAAAAACTCTTTCTTCTACTTATAACACTTCTGACACTACCTGGAGTTAGTGCAGACCCCACAGGTTAAAAGCTCCGTCCCACAAGTCTGCCCCTCCCTTCACACTCCAATTGCCAGACTGGGCCTCCTGTACTTCTGACTAACTAGCTATAAATCAGGAATTCCTGCAACTCTCTCCTCAGGATTGATAAACTGCTAGAACAGTTCATAAAACTCAGGAAAGTGCTTTACTTACCATCAATTTATTATAAAAAATACAACTCAGGAACAGCCAAGTAGAAGAGATGCACAGAGCAAGGTACATGGGAAGGGGTGCAGAGCTTCCACGCCTTCTTCTCTGGTGCACCACCTTCGCAGGACCTTGATTTGTTCAACAACTTTGGAGTGCTTCAAACCCTTTAGTTTAGACGTTTAAAAAAATGGTTTTTTAAAAATTTATTTGTAGAGGGGAAGGGAGGAGGAAAGAGAGGGAGAAACAACGATGTGCGGTTGCCTCTTGCATACCTCCTACTGGGGACCTGGCCCACAACCCAGGCATGTGCCCTAGACTTGGAATCGAATGGGCAACCCTTTGGTTCACAGGCCAGCACTCAATCCACTGAGCCACACCAGCCAGAGCCAGCTTAGGGGGTTTATGGAGGTTCCACTATAAAACACGATTGAGTAAATTTTTGGCTGTTGGTAATGAACTCAATCTCTAGCTCTTCCCCTCTCTCCAGAGATCAGAGTGTCAGGGAGAAAGTTCCAACCCTCTAATCATGTGGTTGGTACCTCTGGTAACCAGCCCCCATTCTCTAGGAGTCGACCCATTATCATAAACTCTCCTATCACGGAAAGGGGCTTATTATAACAAAAGATACTAAAAAAGATAACAGTAAAGGAGGAAAATCATAAGAGTATCTCAGTAGATACAGGAAAAGCATTTAACAAAAATTTACACCGATTCATGGTAAGGACACTAAGCAAACAAATACAGAGGGAACTTTCCTCTATCTAATAAAGGTCATCTACATAAAACCTACAGCTAACATCATACTTCAATGGGAAAAAGCTAAATATTTTCCCTCTGGTTTAGGAAAACAAGGCAAGGATGTCTACTCTCACTACTCTATTTAACACTATCACACATCCTAGTTGGCACAATAAGGCAAAAGAAAGTAATAAAAGGCATAGACATCGCAATGGAAGATGTATCTTTATCTATAGATGTTATAACTGCCTATATAGAAGATCCTAAGGATACACAAAAAAGAGGAAGACTGTTGTAGACCACTCTGCCTGATTTTAGGAATTGTATCTCTACCCCTTATGGCTAAGGGCAAGAGACGACCTTTGGAATGCCAGCCGCAGGAGACAAAGCCTGTCTCTGGTAGCAAACGCTGCCTCAGTTCCTCTCCCTGCCCCCAAAGTTTGGTCAGAAGTCAATGACGGGTAAGACCCCTCACAGTGGGGGGCAACCTAAGCCAGACTCGATCACCTGGGAGGCCATCATGGAAGGACTCAGGGGGCTGCAACAAAGAGCAATGGACTCTCACCCCCTGGCTTTGACAAAGCTCGAGTCCCCATGTTCTCTGGGAGAAGCGCTTCCTGGCTCTAATCCCCTCTACTCCGAATACCTGTTGGGGAGAGGTGCAGCTCCTTGCCTTGCTAGAGTGTGTCCAGGGGAAAATCTGGCATCACAAAGACTTGCTGATAAACCTGTGAAATCTGCTCTGCTAAGAGTGCTTTCATTCATATAAGGGTCCGAGAGGAAATGAGTATGTCTCCCAAAGTTTCTGCAACTCTCTTCCTGACAGACACTGACTCAGATCTCCTTGTAATGTTATCTACTGTTTGATCCTTGTCACCCTGTATTCCTGTGTATTACAACCCAATAAAAGGCTATGGAAGAGGGCGCTTGGGGCCTTTTTCTCCTAGGAGGAACTGGCCGCTGCTGGCCTTTGTCTCCCCTGAGAAACTGGCCACAGCCTACTCTCCCTCCCCAAACAGATCTCATCATCTCTCATCCATATTTACTCATTCACACGTGTCCATGGCACTGGGGGGGAGACTCTCGAAAAGAAGTCGCCCCCACAGAAGACAAAGGCAGAAGGAGAAGGAGGAGGAAGAGAAGGAAAAAAAGAAAGAGGAAGAAGAGAAGAAGGCAAAAAAAAAGGTTCGATTTCCAGTCTGGGGCACATGCCTGGGTTGTGGGGTCTTCAGTTGGCATGGGAGGGGCAACCACACAATGATCTATCTCTCCCTCTCTTTCGCCTTCCCTTCCTCTCTCTAAAAAATAAATAAAATCTCTCTAAAAAAAAGCAATACCTCTTATAACAATGTCGAAAAACAAAACACGTAAGAATAAATTTAGTAAATGATGTGCAAGACTGCTACATACTATTACAAAAAAATTAAAGGTGTAGATAAATGGAGAGTTTGTACCATGCTCATGTTTTGGAAGATGATGTGATTAAGAGATCCATTCTCCTCGAGTTGGTAGATAGATTCAACGCAGTCCCAATAAAAATCCCAGAAGGCATTTTTTTTGTAGAAATTGAAAAAAAAATCCTTTAATACTGATCCAAGAATCCACAAATATACAACCCAGCAGGCAATGAATGGACTGAACTGTCAAACCTACCACAGGGAACATGTTGCTCAGTTTCCCTGGAGGAGCTAATGGGTCTGTTAAGTGCAGCACATGTAATCAACACCGATGTGAATTCCATCCCACTTCTGATGAGACTGAAGGAGATTGTAATACAATAAAGAAGCTGTGCCTTCCTTTATTTTTCATGTTTACTTTTAGTAAATATAAAATCAGGTAGACTTCTGGTAAAACATCAGATAATCTCATTTTATTGTTTTTTGAACTATAGGATAATCGAGAATTTTGGTGTATACTTCTTCAGGGTTGTATATAGCTTATTTTATTAAATAGAAAAGGAAGACCACTTATAGTTGTTTAAAAGCATAACAAAATAATTAACATTTGAATACCATATAATTTACAGATATTTTATAAATGTAATAAATACTTTCATAGCTGATTGACAGAACATAGGTTTAATCATGTAATGGCAATAAACAGATTTTGTTTTATTTAATTTATTGTTCTGAATAGCTTTTAAAACAATGGGTCAGATATTTTATTAAGAACTCACTTTGGAAAGCCTAAGCCTTCGAGGAAATGACTGACATTTAAGGTTACATGACCAGCAGAGGGCAGAGATCAGCAGAAGTACCGTGTGGGCCATGTGGCAGGATGTGTTACCTACTCGTGAAATGTGGCAAGGAAAGAGGCAGGCAGACAGGAGATGACTTTAATTCCAAATCATAGCATCACATCAACAGAATCCTTAGACAAAAGGAGAAAACAGTGAACAGTTTGCTAACAAAATGAAGTTGGATGGAGCTAATGCAGATGAATGACCATCTTAACAGCCCGTTACGTTCCTATTGCATATAAAATCAAAAAGGAAGACATGCCAATTTGTAGTTTAAGATTTCAAAGACACTACCACAAAAAAAACACGTTCCTCTTCAAATTCTGCCCTTCACAATGGCCATCTCCACCCTAAAATCAGAAACCAAGTAAGAACCAGAGATAAGAATGTAGATATATGGTGCCAAAACTCTGCCTATTCATATTAAATTATACATGACAACATATTCTATTAAACTACTGGATGATAAACATGCTGTTCAAGCCAAAAGATTTGCTTCAGTGCTTTGCTCAACTTCCGTTCTTATTAAACACAACTGTCATATGTTTAAATGCAGTTTCTGAGTGTTCAGTGTGGAATCAAACCCATGTTGCCTGCTTATCAAGTATATGTGTTTGCTCAGAAGTGTCTGGTGTGCTCAGAACCAAAGCCAAGGAGGACTGCCAATGAAACATGAGACACCATCAGATAAAATTATATAACTAAATGTAAGCTGTAGTTATATTAGAATGTACCAGTCAAGCAGTTTTTATAAATTAATGTTTAAATTAAGAAAACATGAATAATTTAAAGGTTAATACATTTAAAAACAAATTAGGTGAATACACATATAACTTCACAGATTTTATAATATATCTGTAGAATTATTAGTCAACATTTTTTGTGCATGTAATATTTTAAAAAGGATTAAAAAAAACCATACAGTGATTCTGGGATTCCCTGAATTTTCAGCTGCTGCATTTTCTACTCTACATCTGTCGGGTTCTTCTTCCTTTCAGTTTGTGCATTTCCTGTATTCTAAAAAAGTAAATAGAAACAGGACCTTAATTGAGGAAATGGCGAGTCTTTGGCTAAGCCACAGATAAGCACTTGTACTTTGCACCTGGAGGTTGTTTTGTGAGGCACAGGGAGACTATTTAGCAAGGTATTCCTATTATCATCACGAAACAAAACTGAAGATAGTTTTTGTGTGGGCTTTTCTCTCTCTTGCTCAACCCATCAGCAGTAATTTAGGGTTTCTCTCCATGTCGTAGAGTCTATTCAATGCACATATGTACTCTTTTAATATACATTTAAGTGCCTAAATGAGTTTAATGTACAGCTGGGAAGTGCCTGGATCTGATTAGGTAATTCAAAAACAAGTCAACAACAGAACCAAGAATAAAACAAGTAAGTTGCTATTACTTCTTATATTTTTTAAAACGTGATATTCTCTGGTGCTCTAAAACAACAAATTACCAAAAACAAAACAAAACGAAACAAACTACCAACTCAAAATTTAGGGGATTTTCTTAATTCTAACATTAATTTATTAAAAGCGTTTGGACTAGTCTTAGATGCGATTTCAATCACTTGTCAAAACTGCATTTGAATGGACAGTACAAATAAACTACAATCAGCATCATATAACTTCTTGTTGTTCTAGTAACAACTTTCCAAGTCACTCTTAAAAATGTCATCTTTTCCAGAGTTCTACACCATATGAGCAAGAGGTTTTCCCTTCCTATTTACTTTTGTATTTAAAAAATGACAGAACGATCTTAAGAGTTCCTTTCTTCTTGCATTAGAGTGTGGTTGTGGTTCAGGGTGGGGTGGGGAGAATGGTGGGTGGCTCTCATAGGAATGTGGGATAAACACATGAAGCACATCACCAGCCTGTCCAGCTCAGGAGCCCTGACTCACCAATCACTCAAAAAACGTGCATATGGCCCTGGCTGGTGTAGCTCAGTGGATTGAGCACAGGCCTGAGAACCAGACAATTGTGGTTCGATTCCCAGTCAGGGCACATGCCTGGGTTGCAGGCTGGTTCCCTGCAGGCCAGTTCCCAGCAGGGGACACACAAAAGGCAACCATACACTGATGTTTCTCTCCTCTCCTTCCCTTCCCCTCTAAAGATAAATAAATAAAATCTTTTAAAAAACCAAAACGTGCATATGGTGTGCTGTTCAACAAGCTGTGACGTCAGTAAGTCACCCAAGTTTAAAGCCACCTTTTTACTTTTTATACTGAACTAAAAGATGAGCATTAATGGTTTTCCTGTTTTATCTAGAAAATGTCTTTTCTCTGCAATGTGGACTTATGCATTCTTAACAAGTTCTAGGCCAAGAATAAAATATAAATGTCACTGTGAAAATATATCTAACAGTGTCTGATAACTATTTTATTTGAATGTTGTAGAGATTGAACATATTTAGATAAATGCCTCTCAAGTAGTTTCAGATCAAAGTTTCTTGATTTTTCTAATTTCTTTTGATTTCCTTGATCAGCATGTGCTAATTTTATCATGAATACAAATATAATCAATTTTATTTAAAAAATAAGAAACAGAGATAACAAAGTTGATGACCTCGCAGAAACGGAAGGCCAGCTACTGTGATCCCATCCAGTGAGTACTCACCACAATCCCCCCTCTCTAAAAAGAATACCTTGCAGGGGTGTCCAACTTTTTGGCGTCTCTGGGCCACCCTGGAAAAAGAAGAGTTGTCCTGGGCCACACATTACATACACAAACACTAACAAAAACTGATGAGCAAAAAAAAGTTTTAAGTGAATTTACGATTTTGTGTTGGGCTGCATTCCTAGCCATCCTGGGCTGCATGCAGCCTGTGGGCTGCAGGTTGGACACCCCTGTGAGAGTATTCATTTGCATGTTTGGGGCTTCAAGACTTCTAAATAAAATTCAAGATTCTCTGGTGGGTAGAGGCTGGGACATTTCCACGAGATTATCTGATAGCTATCTAAGAGCAAAAATTTGTGAAAATAGGACAGCAGGTGCACAGCAGAGATGCGGGAACAAACTGGAGAGAAAACAGGAAGCAAGAGGCTCAAGACAAATGCATCTGTTCCTGCAGCCAGTACAACCATATGTTGGTACCTTTATTCATTTCCTCAGGCACGGTTTATTTGTCTGGCATTAGGTGACATGCATGACACACACACTCTTCCCTGAGCGCCACCCCAACACTCATGTGAGGCTGCCACTGACTGCCTCCCCCACCCCCAGGAACGCCTTAAGAACCTTTAGTAAGTGGTTATTCTAGGAAAATAGAGATCTGTTTCTAGAGCTCAGAGATTACAGAATTTTGAATTTTTATGTAACTCTCTAATGATAACTAAATTTACACACCAAGTGAAGGATTCTAAATAGCATTCCTTAGTAAAAGCTTCAAACAAAAAGTCTTACCTCTTGTTTTTCTTGATTTTGATCCATATTAAGTAAAGTTGGTATTTTAGATGAATCTGTTTTCTTTGATTCCCTCTTCGGCACTTTTATCTGTTTAACTTTTGCAAAAATATATACGACAACTTATTATTCTTACATTGAAATTTTACTTTCCTTTTTAAGAATTTCTAATGAAAATTCTGATATCCACTTAAGTCAGTTTCCCACTTTATTATAAAGGAACTGAACCAACCATGAGTTGTAATGGTAAAATGTACCAATCATAAATTATTTGTTTTATGACTGCATAAAAAATCTAGAATACATTTATTTTTATGTATTTACTTTGATTGACTGCATAAAAAATCTAGAATACATTTATTTTTATGTATTTACTTTGATTGATTGATGTGAGGGAAAGACAGAAACATCCATTTGTTGTTCCACTTATTTATGGATTCATTGGTTGGTTCTCTTACGGCCCCTGACCAGGGATCAAACCTGCAACCTTGAAGTATCAGAACAACACTCTAACCAGCTGACCTATGTGGCCAGGGGGACATATATTTTTTAATTCTGTGACTTGGGCCCCTGAAAACTAAAAGAATATTATATGCCAAATGTAACTGATAGTGTAGACTCGGGGGAAAACATTATCACATAATATTTCACTAGGCTTTTCTTGGTGCAGTGGCATCTTATATGTCAGCAGTATGGGTAAGGAGAGTAAACTGCACTCATGAGAACCTCAAGGCCCGCCCAACCTCTGCTAACAGATGCACCTTAACAGCAGCTGGCAAATAGTGTTGAATGTAATTCTTTTAAACAGTATCATTTCACATAAATGAATTAAATGGTTAAGAACAATTGCATTAAGATTATGTTTATATATTCACTATTCTGGAGTCCTAACATGTAAGGTTTGTCACTGTGAGCTCAATAATCATGCTTACTTGATTTCTTAATACAATAATAAATGTTCCAGGTTCATTACATGAACTTTATCAACATGTGTAAAATTGGGGCTTTAAAGTCTTAACTGACTTATTGAAGAAAAATTAATAAGTCTGATTATTTATTTTAAAGAATAAAAAGAGTGGATTGGATAACTCCTCTTGAACTACACAAGTACTATAGTCTTGCTATTACATTAATTTCTCACAAGGTGTCACTGTTCTTCAAAGAGTAAATGAGTTTCATTAGAAAAAATCAATACGTTATAAATTATAATCTACTAAAGCACATCTCTAATTCCTGCCATTATATGGACAAGTAATCATGGAGAAGCACAAGAAATTGAGTTGCTCCAGATCATATAATAAATCAAAACCACCTTCTTCAAATACTATTCTAAACATTTCAACAATACTGAGCTAATGGCAAATTTACACTTTAAAGTTTTCTTAATCTTTCTTTAAAATTTCCTCCTTTAAATCTCATCCTTTATTTAACTATGGGAAAAAATTCTCATCTGCTAAAAATACTTGCAGTGATTTACTATATCCTACCTAAATTACATTTTAAAATGTAAGTTATATTACAAAAAGCGGTTTTGTGAAAGATGACATCTGGAGATCTGTACTGCTGTGCAACAAATGTGTACCTTCCATTCTTTTTATCTCTTTTGATTGTATTATGAAGGGCAGTTCTGGGAAGTGGAATTCTTTCCTGTCAGGTCTGGGAAAATTCAGCTTCCTTTTGTTTCCATTTGCAATTTGGTCGTTTTGACCTGTATGCTCATTAAATATAGCCGTCTCCATCTGGCTCTAAACAAACAAATAAATGAGTTAATTCAAAGAAAGAAGTGCAACTACTGAATGACAAGTGTAGAATTATTAGCCATTTGGATGGTATGAGATAGGCAGACCACACAGGATCACAACTCAACCACCTCCACGAGGACCACATTCAAGGGGCAGACTGGATGAGCACCAAAGCCCCACAGCAGCAGGTCCTTGCTTTAGTAGCAGCTGGTCCTCACAGCTTATTGGCCTGGGGGGATGTCAATCCCCCCCAGTGATGTGCCAACAGCGATCCAGGCCCAACTACAACAGGACAGTACACACAGCCCACACAGAGGCTGCACTGGAGTACCCACCTTGGGTGACTGGGGAGGTTGCACCACTGGGCCCTACAGGACACCTACTACATAAGGCCTTTCTACCAAGTCCAGGAGACACAGAAGCTCTACCTAATACACAGACTCAAACACAGGGGAAGCAGCCAAAATGAGGAGACTAAGAAACAGGTTCCAAATGAAGGAACAGGAGAAATCTCCTGAAAAAGGACTAAATAAAATGGAGGCAAGGAAACTACCAGATACAGAGTTCAAAACGATGGTTATAAGGATGCTCAAGGAACTTAGTGAGAACTTCAACAGAATAAAAAAGGACATCTGAAACTAATGTAATATTGCACTCAACTTGAGTTTAAAAATAAAAAGGAAAAAAAGACTTCCCTAAGTTAATGAACAATCTTCCACAAAGTAATATGTAGTATCCCACTATGTAGAAACACTCTAATGTACTTAACCAGTCACTTGCTCTTGGATGAATTTGTCTCTTCGATTTTTATTATTATATTGATCAGCTGCTTCTCACACATCTCCAATCAAAGACCTACTCCACAACCCAGGCTGCATGTGCCCTGACTGGCAATCAAACCAGCAACCTTTTGGTTCCCAAGCTGGCATGCAATCCACTGAGCCACAGGAGCCAGGCCTAGTTTTTATTATTGTAAATAACACTGTAGTTCAATTTTGAATAAGCTACTTTCCTATATAAAAATAAATGAGGGAATGAACTACATTGATTTTTTTTCTAGTGAAAAGTGAAATGTATCTATTTGGCGGTTGCTTTAATTTACATAGAAATATATTAAAAGCATTTTTTGGAGGTGAAAAACCAAAAAGTCTTGTGACTTTTAAAGGTGAAAATCTTAACTTATCTGCCCCCCAAATAACACACTGAATACACAAATCAAGTTAAAAGAAATGAACTAAAATGATGAAGGCAATAAGGACATGATAGCCTATTTTCATCTCAGAGGGGAAAAAAGGAAACTAAAAGCACATTTTAAAAAATGTTAGCACCCCAGAGATGGAGAAAAGGACAAGGGGGGCAGTTAGGGGAATAATGCTGAAAGAAGTTATATTTCAATGACTAGCTTCTTGTCTTACTTGAGTGGGACCTGTATCCTCTTGCCTGCTATTAGCCATAACTTGTCCAATAGATTGTGAAGTACGTCTCTTTTTTGCTCTTTCAGTTGACCTATTATTTAAAAACAAACAAGAAGTTATAACCCCCCAAAACTGCTTCTGTTTTAGCTTTCATAATAAAAGTTACACCATGGGAGTCTACTGTTTGAACACTGAGTGCCAAAATGCAGTTGTCAGTCCTTAAGTGCTGGTTGTGCTGAGTAGAGAGGTGAAAACAAAGCAGGGAACAGCTCCCTCCCAGCTAACATCAGTGGTAATGACCGTGTTATAGGGCTACTCCAGGTAGCCAACTTGGTCCCTTCTACCTGATCTGAACCTGGATCTCTTAATTAGTAGGTTTCTGAATTTCGCAGCTTGCCATCCAAAGCTGATTTACAACCATGGTTATTACAACCATGGTTTTGGGGTCATCTCAAGAACAATTGAGAACAATAAAACTTTTTTAAAAAAAGAAACCCTTACTCCAAAAAAAAAAAAAAAGGAAAGAAAGAAAGTAAAGAAAGGCCCTGTCTGGTGTGGCTCAGTGCATAGAGCATCAGACTGTGAACCAAAGGGTCACTGATTCAATTCCCAGTCAGGGCACATGCCTGGGTTTGCAGGCCAGGTCCCCAGTAGGGGGCACACAAGAGGTAACCACACATTGACGTTTTGCTCTCTTTCTTCATCCCTCCCCCTCTTTAAAAATAAATTTAATTTTTTTAAAAGAAAGAACAACTGAGCTCTTGCTATCTGTAACTCTGTAAGCTGCTATACCCTCTGACTGACACAGACAGGTGCACTTGCCCACCTCTGTGGAGCACTGAGTTTCACAGCTTAGAGCCCAAACCAGTCTGCTGGGATTGGCTTGGGGCAACCAGCCTAGTCTCCTTCCTCATCTAGATACACCGTAGTTTTCCAAAATTTAGAACTGGCCTCGATGCCTTACTAGACAAACCCTTGCCATCCATCACACTGCCCTTGATTATAAGACTCCTGCACCATTCTCTCAATCTGATCAATAGCTAGAGCTAAAACTAGCCCAATCTGTTGTTTTCCACCCAAAACTTTTGACCTTGAAAGACTATTTGACTATTAAAGATTATTTTCAACTCTCTTCTTTGCACTTAGAGAATTTGCTATGATACAGAAATAATGCTTACTTTGTTATACCAAGGCACATCAATACCAACACTTAGGCCATATTACCTTTTTCTCTCCAAATTAAATTTTTTTTCTAAGAGTTTTTTTAAATTGAGGTTTTCCCAAAAGGTATTAGTGAAAAATTTATATAAAATGTGAATATAGCCAAGAAAAGTTAGTTTCTTCTACAACAATCATAAGGACTCAGTAATACTCCATTATATGGTTATAATTTCAATATATCTTCAAATTCTGTTTACGTACAGACACTATAAACTTGATTCTTTGAAATACCATTGTATAGGAACATTGTAGTCCTTAGGTCCATTTCCTTCTGTCTCTTTTCTGTTAGAACTCACCTTGAATTGGAGTGGGAGAGGTTTGCATTGTGATTGGAAGCCATCAAATTATTGCCAGTCAGGTTAATAGGTGGCATCATCATACCACCTCCAGCATGTGGACTGTCCTTCATGCCATTCGAGTTAGTGCTGGGCGTGGCAGGGTCTGCTGGCTCATTGATTACGAGTTTCGTATCTTGAGACATAGTATGAACAGTTTTAGTCGCATCTTGTTGACAATGTCCACTTTCATACTCTGTCTTTTTTGGTTCTAAGGTATTTCCTCCTTTGACTTTGGTAACTCTGGCTCTCATTTCCTTGGGTTTTTTCTCTTTTTCCATTTCCTGGAATAGATACATCCAAAATCTGAGTCAGAAGAAGGGTAATTTTTATCATTAGAGTGCTAACTATAATATCATTACTGGCTAAAAAGAAAACCAGTTTTTACCTTTCCCAAAAGTGAAGTATTTAGCAGTGTATTAGTATAAATTGTTTTTCTTTCATCTTTCATAAATTCATTTTCTTTAGAATTCTCTTTTGACTTTATGAGTGAATTGACTTTTGCTTCTTGTAGTAATTTAGCTCTTAGTTCCTGTATGAATCTGATAAAACAAGCAATATCAGCCAATAATCTTTTTACTTATGTAGATATTTTATCTTTAATGGACCATTTAATCAATTAACTTATATTTCAACCACAGCATAAATAAGTAGTCAATAATGCATGCCAAGAAATGGCCCAATATTTACTTAATACAAATTGCTTTCTGATAAAGATACGTCTTTCAATTTTGCCATGGGAATATGCTATGTAAAACATTTACAAAATAGACATATAGGAATTAGATTCCTTTTGTGATGCAAACTTTACTTAGTAAAAGTACTTCTTTTAAATTTTGATAAATATACTATTTTTTTCAAGGAAGACTCAGGCCACTTTGTCCTTTTTGTGGTTCTTTAAAGTAACAGTACTTAAAAGATGAACTACCTACTTACTCTAGAAAAATATTTTCAGTACAAAATGTAACAGAACATCAATATTGAAGCGAGATTGTCCTGGTTTTAGTTTGAGTTTCTTTAAGTTATTTTTGAATATATAATAACACTATTCATATGGCTCAAAATTCAAAAGACCGTGTTGGAAAGTCTTTCCACGCCTGCTCCTGAGTCACACAGTCTCCTCCTTGGAGCAGCTATTGCTGTTGGTTTGGGGAAGTTTTAAAGTATCAGTCCATGAATGAATTCTTCCCTAGTTCAGCCCCATCTTGCCAGTCCTGTGCAGGGACATGTCTAGTAAAGGGTAGTATGAGGAGACGAAGAAAATAACAAGTACTTTGGCTGAGTGAGGAAACGTCACGTTTCTGTCAAAACTCTCTTGCATTGCACAAGGTTCACAAAAGGAAGAGTCCTCTGACTGAAGGAAAAGGTCTTCCTCAAACACTTGCTGAGGGTTCAACAACTGGAACTCAAGACTTTCACCCATAATAGTAAAATACTATTATCTAAATGTGCAGGGGATATCAACTTAGTCTGCATAGAATTGACATAAAACAACTTTTTTATTCAACTGGCACTTTTCATAAATGGCACTTTAATATGTCTTCTCATTCTTTTGTTTTAGATTAAAATTCCTTAAATGGTTGAAGTTCTATCATAGCTACTTTCAATGATTCCCTTTTCATTGCCTTTTTAATTTTAGTCTCTCCTCAATGGCAGTTCCTGGACTGTTCCACGCCTGATCTTAACTCCATCACATTTTTCATTGATGTCCATCATTCTGACCTCACATCCAAAGGCCAGCTGAATGTTTCTGCAGTCAGTGAGAAACTTTTTCTATTTTTTTCAAAGTCCAAGTAGAAAATTGTGCCCTGGCTGGTGTGGCTCAGTGGATTGAGTGCTGGCCTGTGAACCAAAGAGTTGCTAGTTCAATTCCCAGTCAGGACACATGCCTGGATTGTGTACCAGGTCCCCAGTGGGGGGCACAAGAGGCAACCACACACTTAGGTTTCTCTTCCTCTTTCTCCCTCCCTTTCCTTCTCTCTAAAAATGAATAAATTAAAAAAAAAAGAAAATGGTGTTTTTTAAAGAAATTTGGCTGATTTACATTTTAACTTTTATAAATATATGTGTGTGTATGTATACCTATATATGTGGGAAACAGCAGAGCTGTGAGAGCTTGGTCCATGTCTTTAGGGCACTTCCAATTTGGAGAGAATAAAAACAATAGCAGCTGCAACAGAGACTAAGTAAAGCAGAGGAAAAAGTCATTTTGGGAAATGAATCTTAATTTTAATATATAGATCAGAGATGCTATCAAAAGAGGAAAAACTAGACTATTCTAAGTCAGAGGTACAAATGGGAATAAAGCTAGAAATTATCGGTTATTTATTTAATGTTATCTCTGGCCAAAGATGACCATTGAAAATGTGTGGAAAGAGCTCAGCACACACCCTAGGACATAGTAACTGTAACGAACATTAACTGTGATTATTTTTATTATTAGAATTTTCATCGCAATGCCTCTAAGCCTACCACATACCTAGTCAACACAGGAGCTCAGTATGTTTCCATTAGATTGAGTTTTCCTGTTGTGTGTGTAACATTACCCTATCTAGCAGTTCTCATGCTGGTAAAACTTCCTAATACAGAACACTACGGAGTCCAAACTCACTCAAAAGGCTTACTTTTCAGTAAATCCATCTCTAGTAAAATACTCATGATGCAAAAGATCAGTACATGATATTCTCTCAGCAGGATCAATTTGTAAACAAGCCTAGAATATGAAAAAAACACAAAGATTCTATGGTTAAATAAGCTATGAATAGGGCTCTATGAGGCAAACATTCAATTTATTTGACAAGTATAAAAGTAATTAATTACCCAGAGCTAATAGTGTTCTTGAAAAGATGGAATTACACCTCAAGAATTTCTGGTTGTGTGTTCTGACCATTTATTTCCATAAGAAATCTGTACTCATAAAACACTGTTACAGGTTAAATGTCCTATGATTCTAGCCAGATCAGAAGTGAGTCTGTTTCTGCTCGAATTAGCAGAAATTAACTAACTCCTTTTGACCTTTGTATCAGCCTGGGAGGTGGAAAGTTCATGGATTATCATCTCTATTTTACAGAGCTAGAAGCATGATTACATATTTCCCAAAATAGAATTTTAACTCATGTTGTGCAATTCCTAATCCAGGGCTTTTGCTATGGCATAATCAAATTTCATAAATATACAAGACCCAAATTTTTCAATAATCCATTATTTGAACAGCCCTACCTGGAGAGTACTTCAAGTGAGTGGAGAAATAAATAAAAAAACCCACAAAACAAAAACTGAAAATGGAATGGGGTTTGGATAGTAAATTGCACACAATTCATATACAATTAACTATAGTTATAAAAATACATTTCTATTTTGTTTATTTTATTAATTATGCTATTACAGTTGTCCCATTTTTCCCCCTTTGTGCTCCTCCACCCAACACCCCTTTCAGGCAATCCCCCCATCATTGTTCATGTCCATGGGTCATGTGTATAAGTTCTTTGGCTACTCCATTTCCTATACTGCACTTTACATCCCCATGGCTATTTGGTACCTGTATGTACTTCTTAATCAACTCACCTCTTCACCCCTTCTGCCACACCCCCCTCCCATTTGGCAACCATCAAAACCTGTCTGTATCCAAGATTCTGTTTCTGTTCTTCTTGTTTACTTAGTTTGTTTTTTAGATTCAATTGTTGATAGGTATATATTTATTGCCATTTCATTGGTCATAGTTTTGATCTTTTCTTAAAAAGGTCCCTTTAACATTTCATACAATAATGGTTTGGTGTTGATGAACTCCTTTAGTTTTTTCTTGTCTGGGAAGTTCTTTATCTGCCCTTTGATTCTGAATGGTATCTTTGCTGGGTAATGCAACCTTGGCTGTAGTTTCTTGCTTTTCATGACTTTGAATGCTTCTTGCCAGTCCTTTCTAGCCTGCAAAGTTTCTTTTGAGAATTAGGCTGACAGTCTTAGGTGAACTACTCTGTAGGTAATTATCTGCTTTTTTCTTGTTGCTTTTAAGATTCTCTCTTTATCTTTAACCTTTAGCATTTTAATTATGATGTGTCTTGGAGGGGGCCTCTTTGCATCCATCTTATTTGGAACTCTCTGGACTTCCTGGACTTGCGCGTCTATTTCTTCACCAAATTAGGGAAGTTTTCTTTCATTATTTTTTCAGATAGAGTTCCAATTTCTTGCTCTTTCTCTTCTCCTTCTGGTACCCTTATGATATGAATGTTGGTTTGCTTAAAATTATTTCAGAGGCTGTTTATACTATACTAGTTTTTTAATTCTTTTTAATTTTGCTGTTCTGATTGGTTGTTTTTTGCTTCCTTATATTCCAAATCATTGATTTGATTCTCAGCTTTATTCAGTGTATCCTTTGTTTCTGACTGGATCATTTTTATGCTGCTGAGGTCCTCATTAAGTTCCTGGAGCATCCTTATGACAAATGTTTTGAACTCTGCACCTGATAGATTGCCTATCTCCATTTTGTTTAGTTCTTTTTCTGGAGCTTTACTCTGTTCATTCATTTGGGCCATGTTTCTTTGTCCCCTCATTTTGACAGCCCCCCTGTGTTTGTTTCTATGTATTAGGTAGAGCTATGTCTTGATATCGTGGACTAATGTTGTAGGTGTCTTACAGGGTCCTGTGGCACAGCCTCCCCTATCACCCAAGCTGGGTACTTGATGTGTGTGTGCCTTTTGTGTGGGTTGAGTACACCCTCCTCTTGTAGCTGAGCCTTAGTTGCTATTGGCAGGTCAAAGGGAGGGATTTACTCAGGGCAGTCAGTTACAAAAATTGGCTGTTACCACTGACCACCAACCTCTGCCCTCCATGGAGAATCAGCTGTGCAGGGCCAGAGTGGCAATGTTCTGACATGGTCAGTAGTTGTCTACTGGGTGCACAGGTCCTGGGGTTTTCCAGGTGGCACGGTCCAAGGTCAGCCCCAACATGTGTTTTGCCTGGGGCACCCTGCCTGAGTTATAAAGCAATCTGAGATGGCTGCTGTTAATATCTATAAGTTGGGTGGGCTGGAATCTCAGGAGATCTGCAGGGCAGGGTTAAACAGTGTTAGCCAGCTTAATATAAAGTCTCGGATATGGCATCTACCTGCCAGCTCTATGGCTCTGCCTGCCTTTCTGTCTGGGAGAAAGCTGTCTCCCAGCTCTCATATTGACGCCAGCCACTTCAGTTCTTCCCTGTGTGCCACTGGTGCCTTTCAAGCTGCTACCCCAGTGTTGGAGCTCAGAGGGAGTGAGTCTGGATAAGTATGTGTGTCAGTTCTTTAAGAGGAACTGCTTGGGACTCCAGAAGTTTCTTCCACTGAATCATCCCTGCTGGGTTTTACAGCCAGAAGTTATGAGGACTTATCTTTCTGGCACTGGTACCCTACGTTGGGGAGCCTGGTGTGAAGCTGGGACTTCTCACTCCCAAGATATTCCTCCCAAGTTCTTACCAGCCACATGTGTATGTGGGACCAGCCCATTCCGAATCTTCACTTCCTACCAATCTGGATAAATGTGGTTTTTGTAATTCTGTAGTTATCAGACTTCCATTCAACTCAATTTCTACTGGTTCTAAATGATGGTTGTTCTATAATTTATTTATAATTTTTATGTGGTTGTGTGAGGAGGCAAGCCATTTTTGCCTATGCTGCCATTTTGACCAGAAGTCAGAAACATAAATTTCTATGTATATATTTGGTTAGGAAAGGTCTATGAGTATATAAGTATAAACCAAAATGTTAAAAGTAATTTTTTCTGGATTATGGGAGTTAGGAAAACCTTAACTTATCTTTTTTTTGTTTATCATGTATTTTCTACTTTTTCTATAATCATTGTATATTGTTTATATAATGAAAACTATGAAATAAAAAAAAGGAATTAAACTGAAGATATAGTAAACAAATCTGATCCTTAATAAACTCTAGTTCTCTCCAGGTACCAATAAACTAATCTTTTCCTTCAAGAATAGTCTTTAGATATTACGTATCATACATTCAAGTTTATCTAAATAACAGTGAAGACAATTAACACAAACGGCTTATTCAAGGCCCTGTGCTCTGAACATTGCCTCATTTAATCCTCCAGCCCCAGAAAATGAATATTGTTAAATGTTGTTTTAGCCTGGACTGATGTGTCTCAGTTGGCTAAGTCTCACCCTGCAAAGTGAGAGGTCACCAGTTTGGTTCCCAGTCAAGGCACATCCCTGAGTTGCAGGCTGGTCCCCAGCTGGGGACATGTGCAACTGATTGATGTTTCTCTCCCTGTCTTTCTCCCTTTCTTTCCCTCTCTTTAAAAATAAATAAATAAATAATCTTTTAAAAGTCAATGTAAAAAATACTGTTGTATAGCCCAGTGGACTGAGGCACTGAGGTTAAGTGACTTGTCCAAGGTTACAGAGCTATTAGTGTGAGCGCTAGGTTTTAAATGTAGTCTTTGGGATTCTGGAGTCCCTTTTTACAAACACTACAGTATATTTGCTTTAAAATTTAGGTAACCACTTTTTAAAGTGCTATATATTAGAAATAAGACAACTTAGTTGACACTGGGAAAGGAAATTGGCTGGACAGAGTGAACAGGAATAGCTACTTTTCATAGTAAAGTCTCTTATCCTTCAAATTTTGTACTAAGTGTATTGGTATATTTATTACCTAGTTTAAAATGAAGTTTAAATTTTGAAATAATTTAAAATTACTATAAAACATGTTTTTCCCTCCGATTCAAGGTGCACATGCATTGGCATGTCTTCAAGCAATGTTACAGCTGCAGGTGCCAACACCTGTAGACACCTGAGAATGCCACTGTACCTGGGACAGATCTCTAACTTGGGGAGAGTGGTTACTAAAAGGTGGTGATAAACAAGTAAGTCCTCAGCATTTTCCCAGTTTATCACTAATTATCATTAAAATTGAGGTAAACTAAAAATAATAAACAAGATTATCCTAGTGGGCTTTCAGTTCTAATAGTCTATGAATTTTACTTTCTCTGAGCTAACCACAAAGACAGATACTGTTACTCTACAAATCCTTTTAGAATTTCATTGAAGTAATAGTCTAAAACTGTATTATGATTTATGCAAATGTCCCAGAAATAAGTCCTTAATCTCTTAACATACATGAACAATATCTGCCAAAAATCCATTTAGCTTTGGGTACTTTTTTCTTGCATTTTTGGGGTGTTGAACTTGTGGAAGGATCACTCCAGCAAAAACTGGACTCTTGGAAAAGATATTCTGCAAATGAGGTGTCAAATTGCCTGAAAAGAGAAAAATATATAAGAAAAGAGAAATTAGCCTACAATAAAAATAATCAGCCCTAATGGGTATGGCTCCATTGGCTGGATATTGTTCTATAAGGCAAAAAGCCACCAGTTTGATTACTGGCTGGGGCGCATGCCTGGGTTGCAGGTGCATCCCCAGTAGAGCCATGTATGGGAGGCAACCAATCAGTGTTTCTCTCTCACATCAATGTTTCTCTTCCTCTTTTCCCCTCCCTTCCCCCTCCCTAATAATAAATAAATAATATCTTCAAAATAATAATCAAATTTCTATGTGTTGTGTATTGTTACTAAAAAAAGAATAATTTACACTTTTTAAATTTTTTAAAAAGATCTTATTTATTTATCTTTCAAGGGGAAGGGAAGCACAGGAGAGAAATATCAATGTATGGTTGCCTCTTGTGCATCCCCTGCTGGGAACTGGCCTGCAACCCAGGCATGTGCCCTGACTGGGAATTGAACCACGATCGTCTGGTTCACAGGCCTGCGCTCAATCCACTGAGCTATACCAGCCAGGGCTCACTTTTTAAATTTTTTAAAGTTGAACAAGAAACTATCTTAATATAGCATTAAAAACTGAAGTTTCCCCAGTAATCTGTTGGTAGCACACAGGCACTAGAAAATGTAAAACAACCAGGCTTATTTTCTTTTCCCAAAACATAACACATAATATATAATGCTATCAGGAAAATAAAATATGAACCTTTACAGAGTTCCATATGAGTATCTAAATGGCTTAACTAGCAAGTATTCATCAACAAAGCCTTACTCAGAATAGCTAACATATTAAAATTATTTAGAAACAGAAATACTGCGAAGAAAATACAAGGCTAAATATTAGTAGCAGAATGGAAAGAATTATAAATAGGAGTGAAGAGAGCTAAGTTCTAGTACTAGTTTTGCTATACAACTAGTTCTGTGACCTTGGGAAAATCTCCTCCCTTTCTGTGCCATGGTTTCCTCATCTTTAAAACAAAAAAAGAATGATCCCACCATCTCTCAGTTTTCTTCTCACATTTATAACCAAACCTTTAAAGATGACACAAAAAATGTGATGCTTTAAGGCTCTGAACTATATCCTTAATCAATATTTATGCAGATTTCAACCCTATCTGGTATGGCTCAGTGGATTGAGTGCTGGATTGCAAACCAAAGAGTCATCAGTTTGATTTCCAGTCAGGGCACGTGCCTGGGTTGCAGGCCAGGTCCCCAGTAGAGGGTATATGAGAGGCAACCACACATTGATGTTTCTCTCCCTCTCTTTTTCCCTCCCTTCCCCTCTTTCTAAAAATAAATAAATAAACTCTTTAAAAGAAATATTTATCCAGATTTCACAGTTTTTGTAGTTGTTCACAGTACTTTTCTCATGATCCTGTAATTACGTGTTTATGTATAGCTTCCCTACCACAGAAAGGGCTCCTCCAGCTTCTCACTCATATATATAGGTACACATTATATTTAAGCTATGTGTGTGTATACATGTATACATATATACAATATATACACATAATGTGTATATACATATCATATACATAGTATATATATACAATGTGTGTACACACATACACACAAATTCCATGAGCAAGGCTATCCATCAAAATGCTTGGGTAGTCAAAGAAGATAATCAATTTCAGCTTTCATCAAATATATTTTTGAATAGGTTATTTAGCTATTTGCTTATCTACTATGATAAAAAAGTTTTTTGCAGCAAATAATTGACTATGTCAACATGCTTTTAAAAAGCATAATAAAAGACACATAGATCAATGGCACAGAATGGAGAGCCCAGAAATAAACCCACACCTTTATAGTCCATTAATATTTGACAGAGGAAGCAAGCACATACAGTGGGTTAAAGATAGTTTATCCAATAAACGGTATTGGGAAAATTGGACAGATGCATGCAGGAAAATTAAAACTAGACCACTTTCTTACACCACACACAAGAATAAATTAGAAATGAATCAAAGACTTAAATGTTAGACCTGAAACCATAAAAATCCTAGAAGGAAACATAGGCAGCAAAATCTCAGACATTACTTGCAGCAAATTTTTATTAGATATACCTCCCCAGGCAAGGGAAACAAAAGAAAAAATAAACAAATGGGACTACATCAAACTAAAAAGGTTTTGCACAGCAAAGGAAATCATCAACAATATAAAACCACAACCCACAGAATGGGAGAGCATATTGGCCAATACATCTGACAAAGGGTTAATATCCAAAATTTATAAAGTACTTATAAAACTCAACACCAAATAAACACATACTGCAATTAGAAAATGGACAAAGGACCTGAAAAGACACTACTCCAAGGAGGACATACAGATGGCCAATAGCCATATGAGAAGATGCTCAATGTCACTAATCATCAGAGAAATGCAAATTAAAACCACAGTGAGATACCATCTCAACCTGTCAGTATGGTTAGTGCCAATAAATCAACAAGCAACAAGTGCTGGCAAGGATGTGGAGAAAGGGGAACACTTTTGCACTGTTGGTGGGAATGCAGACTAGTGCAGCCACTCTGGTGGAAAGCAGTATGAAGACACCTCAAAAAATTAAAAATGAATTTGGCTTTGACCCAGTGATCTCGCCACTTCTGGGAATATATCTGAAGGAACCTCAAACACTAATTCAAAAGAATGTAAGTGCCCTTATGTTCATTGCAGCGTTATTTACAGTCACCAAGATATGGAAGCAGCCCAAGTGTCCATCAATAGATGAGTGGATAAAACAACTATGGGATATCTACACAACAGAATTCTACCTGACAATAAAAAAAGGGGAAATTTTACTCTTTATGACAGTATGGATGGACCTGGAGAACATTATGCTAAGTGAAATAAGCCACTTAGCAGAGAAAGACCAGTACCATATGATGTCACTCGTATGTGGAACCTAATGAACAAACTCAACTAACAAGACAAACAGAGACAGACTCAGGTGGAGAGCAGATGACAGCTAGTGGTGTGCGGTTAGTAGGTAGAGGGATTGAGCAAAAAGGAAAAAGGGCTCATGGACACAGACAACAGTGTGGTCATTGCTGGGGGCATGGGAATATAAGGGGACTAAAGAGTAATGGAAAAAATACAATAAAGATTAAATAAAACACAAAAAACCATAAATCAAATACATCATGTAAAAGCCTTCTTTGAGTATGCAAATATTTGTAGAAGCCAAAACAACTTTCAGATCAATTGAAGAGGATTCCTACTGTACCATTTTTTCTTATTATCGGCCATCGACATATGGCTTAGCTATTTGCATCCTGGCAAAGAAAATGTTATTTGTAAAAAACAGAAGAGAATTTTCTGCTTTCTTTATCAGATCAAGGTTTCCATCTGCTGCCATCTATCCAAACAAGATGCTTCCCTGTGGTTATAATGAGAAAACTAAATGTGAAAGTCAAGCAAAATTGATCTGGAAACATTTGTTTTAGGCATTTCACACTGTATTTCAGTAATACCTACCTACTTTTAGAACAATTTTATGAAGTAAGTCCAAATCGGAGCTGCTAGGAAGAAAGGGATTTCCAGTGGCCATCTCGATGATCATACAGCCCAAAGCCCAGATATCCACAGGCCTGAAACGGGTAACAATAAACCACTTTTTCATGGAGACATACATCAAATATATTGCCTAAAAGAACTTGTAAAATAAAGTTAAGGACAAAGAAAAAGGAATGGTTAAGTAGTATTGTTTATAAAATTTCACTATAGTATCATATGCCAACTCTACGATATGTACATATATTAAATATTATCACATGTAGCAATTGAGATAAAAAGCTACTATAATTCTAAAACTTCAGATTTCAGATGTTTCAGATACTTACATAAGAACATTATGATAGTTATGAATTAGAATAATTTAATACTAAAATCATCTTGTATTTAAAAAGTATATATTAAAAATCTCAAACATTAATCACTTACATTTTATTTATTTATCTTAACACATCGTGAATCACCCATGATTCTAACTTTTTTCCTACATAATTAGTTTTTTAAAAGATAGTTTATATCACTGGGGCTTTTAAGTAGATTAAAAACAATCTACTTTTGTTTGGAGATAGAGATATGATTTAGGGGTGAGGAATAAGGATTGGGGATGCCCTACTTTTGGATGGCTGGGGAAACGAATACTAGATTAATTCCAGTGATATATATATAAAGAAAAGTTATTTCTATATGTCTAATCTGTTTCCCTTTTTTGTGGTATTTTTGCTGTACATATTATATCTATTTATGTTATAAACCAAACAATACATTGTTATAATTATTACTTCACAGTCCATGATATGTCACTTACATTTCCTGAGCCAAATGTAATTCATCTCATCCCTACATTGTTTTTGCTGTTATTGGCAGATATACATATAAAATATACATTTATATACTTATATGTTTATAGGCCCAACAAGATATTATGTGTGTACTATTTCATACAATTGCCCTTAAAATCAAACAAGAGAATAAGGGACAAAGATATAAATATATGCTACCATATTTTGCCATGTATAATGTGCTCCAGTGTATAATGCACACTCTCATTTTTGGCCCAAACTTTCAGGAAAAAAATCCTTCATTTTAATTTTAAAAAATGTATATTTAGTAACAAAACCAATTACCATATTCCAGGGTATTATTTTGCATACGGATATCATTATTGCTTTCTGGAGTTACACTTTTATGTTTTAGTGCATAAACATAAATAAATTAATTAAAAGCATTTATAAAGATACAGAATTAGTACTACCTATGTATAATGCACATCCTTACTTTTCCCTCAAAAATTTGCGCAAAAAAAGTGCTCATTATACATGACAGAATACAGTGTCTTTTATAGTAACATAAGTACCTTTACCTGTGCTCGTCGCTTTTCTTGTGGATTCAAATTACTCTCTGGGGTTACTTGTTTTCAGCCTGAAGCACTTCCTTCAGGAACTCCTGTTAGGCAGGAGTGTTAGCAACAAATTGTCTGTTTTTGTTTATTTGGGAAAGTCTTTATTTCACCTTCATTTTGTAAGATAAGTTTGCTGGATATAGGAGTTTTGGGTAGTAATTTTTTTCTTTACGTATTTTGAATATGTTGTACCACTATTTTCTGGCCTACATTGTTTCTACTGAGAAGTTAGCTGTTATTCCTATGGAGGTGCCACTGTAAGTGATGAATTACTTTTCTCTTGCTGCTTTTAAGATTTTCTTCTTGTTTTTAACTTTTGGCATTTTTACGATGCTATGTCTGTTTGTGGCTCTCTTTGACTTTATCTTACTTGGAGTTTGTTGAGCTTCTTGGTTATTGCTTTTCAATAAATCTGGTCCCTTTTCATTCATTATGCCTTCTAATATTTTTTCTTCTCCTTTCTCTCCTCTCTTTCTGGTACTCACAGTAGAGAGATAGTCCAGTAGGACATCAGTGGTAAGTACAGTAGAAAAGGTACTATGAAGTGACTTCCAGCCAATTGGCTTACCTTTCTGTGCCTCAGTGTCTTATTTAAAGTGAGGATAACAATAGCACCACTTTCATCATAGGGTTATCGTGAACGTGAAATGATTTAATGCATGTAAAGCATTTAGAACAATTTCTGACACAAAGTGCTTTTTTTTTTAAAGATTTTATTTATTTGTCTTTAGAGGGGAAGAGAAGGAGAGAGGGAGAGAAATATCAATGTCTGGTTGCGTCTCATGCATCCCCTGCTGGGAACTGGCCCGCAACCCAGGCATGTGCCCTGACTGGGAATCAAACTGTGGTTGTTTGGTCTGCAGGCCCGCGCTCAATCCACTGAGCTACACCAGCCAGGGCACAAAGTCCTCTTTAATATTAGAAATTAATATATATATAAACAGAATAATGATTTCTAGAAAAAGCATATAAAAATCATCCCCCTCCATTACTTTTTAAAATTTAAAACAAATTTTATTTATTTATTTTTAGAGAGGGGGAAGGGAGAGAGAAAAAGAGGAAGAGAAACATTGATGTGGGAGATGAACACTGATAGGTTGACTCTTGCGCACCTCCACCTGGGGACCTAGCACACCACCCAGGAATGTGCCATGACCAGGAATCCAACTGGTGACCTTTCACTTTGCAGGACGATGCCCAGGCCACTGAGCCAAGCTGGTCAGGGTGTCCCCTTCCATTTCTTGTATTAGCTGTACAACGTGGTCCCTTCATGTTCTTTCAGATTCGTTATTTGTGTATTAGGTTGCTATTTCATGTAGTGTATCTATTGTTTCACAATAAACTGAGACCATGCTACTTTTTGAGGCATCCGGAACAGTATACTTTAAAAATTATTACTTGCCAGTCTTTGCAAAGAGAATGCCATATTCCAGAAAATGGGAAACTTGATAGTTCCTATAGTAACACTGGCAGAGAGGTAAATATTTTTTTTATTTTATTTATTTTTAGAGAGGGGAAGGGAAGGAGAAAGAGAGGGAGAGATACATCAATGTGTGATTGCCTCTTACACATCCCCTACTGTGGACCTGGCTTGCAACCCAGGCATGTGCCCTGAGTGGGAATCGAACCAGCAACCCTTTGGTTTGCAGTTCAGTGAGCCACACCAGCCAAGACAGAGTGAGGTAAATGATTTTTTAAATCTTTGCAGAATGTAGAGGCTCAAGATAAGCAGAGAAGGCAACTCCGCCAAGGATGGGGCACTAAAGCAAGCATGGATACAGCCTGAGGGGTGTCTCCATAGATCTCTGGGAGTTGGGGCCATTCAGCCCCAAAGAGCAAGCACATGAACATCTACAATAAGCAGGGCAAGTACCTATGGGGCCTCTCTGTTCTATGTGGAGGTATGTCTTAACCCCAATTCAGATGCAGAAGGCAGAGGGTATCCGTAGTAGGGGTGACAGATTCACCAAAGGAAAAATAGAGATTGATAGGAAAGGCCGGGCACATCCCAAAATATACATACTTTCCGTAACAGGTATCTTTTAATACTAATTCTGGAGCTCTATACCAGCGTGTGGCCACATAGTCTGTATAAATGTCCCCAGGAGCTGCTAGAGTTCGTGCAAATCCAAAATCACAGAGTTTAGTAATTCCTGACTGGGATACTAAAATATTCTCAGGTTTTATATCCCGATGAATGATCTAAAAAACAAACAGAAGATGCAATTCATTAAAATGAGGTTTCATTACCCAGAGAATCTCACAAAAGTTATACAGAGAAAATCTAGCTAATTAAGACAGCAAAGCTATTTCTTACCACATACAAAGAATTAGCCACACAATGCAAAAGCTAAAGTTGTACATTTTCAATTCTTGCCCCATACGGCCTCTTGTGAAGAAAGAAAATCAAGAAAATAAGTATAGACCCTGGCTGGGCAGCTCAGTTGGTTAGAGCATCATCCTGATATTGCCAAGGTTGTGGGTTTGATCCCCTGTCAGGGCACATAAAAGAATCAATGAATAAATGCATAAATAAGAAGAATAACAAATCTCTCTCTCTCTCAAAAAATGAAAAATTTAAAAAGAAAACAAGTATAATGCTAAAAAGGTAAATCACATTCCTAAAAGGAAAAGTAAACAAAAGAGCTTAACAAAAAAAGCTGAACTTTTCCTTCAGCCCCGTTTTGCAGCACAGGTGCTGCCCTTTCTCTCATTCCCTTTGCAGCTAAGCCTCTTGAAGTCATCGTCGTCATTCATTCTTCACTTCATGTCCACTTTGTTCACTTCTCAAAGTAATGTAATCTGTTTTCTGCTGCAATGTTCCGTTAACTGGCCTGAGCTAATGTTGACAACCTAATTGTTGCTACATCTGAATAGATATCCCTCAATACAAGTGTAATGCTACCTTACTTAATATTAATATCTTAGTGTCAAAACGCTGCCAACCACTCCCCCGTAACTGATTTCTGGGACCTAAAACTCCCGCGGGCTCTTTCTGTCTCTGTGGCAATTCTTCTCCACCTGTCTCCTAAACGCGGCATTCTGGTCTCAGGCTCTCTCCTCTCAGACGTCATGCTTCCTGAGCAATCTCATCTCCTTTTTTTTTTTTTACTTTTTGGACCACTTTCTTCACTTGATTATGGGTCACCATACTCTCTTGGGCTTCTTCTCACCTATCGGCTACTCCATATCTCAATCTCATCTACTTTTATAACTTTAGTAACTCTCCATATGCTGATGATTTCCTAATTTCTATGTCTAATTTCTGTTTCTAGACATCACTCTTGGTTTCTTCAAGGAGTGGAATTTCATAAGAAATCCCACTCAGCGGATCCAAAACTAAACACATAATCTCCTCTAAACTTACTTGTGAATGACAGTACTTTAGCTCAGTGAATGGAATCAACAATGACCCATGTCCATGTCTCAAGCCAGAAACCAAGGTATTCTTCTTCCTCATCTCCCATATACTCTTAACCTATCTCCTTCTCCCCCTAGTTAAAACCCCCCTCAGCTCTCTCACTGAAAATTACAACACTGCTAACTGGCCTCCAATCCACAGTCCATAATGAAGTCACAGTGCTATTTTAAAATCACATGTGATCATGTTACTTCTCTGTTTAACATCCTTCCAGGATTCCCTACCCTACACAACAAATTTGAAACTCTTTAAAATGGCTTGTAAAGCCCTGTGGGATTTGAACCCAGTTCACCTTCTCAACCTTCTCAGCCTCTTTCCCTAGAATATTAGTTTCCCAATTTTCTAGAGTTTGTCTCATCTGTGCATTTGTTGATGCTGCTTCAACTGCCTGGCCAACTATTTCCTCAGGTCTCAGCTTAGATGTTCCTTCTATCTGTTTTCACATCACCCTGTACTGCCCCTATCACAGTATTTTTTGTGCTATATTATTAAATGCCTGTTTACTTGTTTGTGACTCCCACCAGACTATAAGCTGCATGAGGGCAAGATGGCATATTTTGCTGTGTATAATGTGCACTTTTTGCCCAAATTTTTGAGGGAAAAATAGGGATGTGCATTATACATGGGAACTGGTGCTAAAGCATGGTTATGTACTGTACACGGGAACACATCACATGCAGCAAAATATGGTATGTCTTGTTTAAGCTACATTCCCACTGTCTAGTACAGTGCCTAACACAAAGAAGGCATTTTAAAACTTTATCAAATGAATGAAGCATGTTGTCATCACTGGAAAAGTATCATAGCACAAGCAAAAATATTTCAGCGACAGAAATCTGAGCTCTTGCCTTGCTTATATAACTTACTGCTATGCTTTTGGGATTGGCTCTTGTTCTGCCTCAGTGTCCTTCCACAAATGGCCAAAATTTATCTTAGGGTAACAAGCTATGTTACAGGTGCCTTCTGTACAACTACATGGATCTATTTTTACTTCCACAATTTTTACTGAGTGATTACTACATGCCAGTGACTATTCCAAAATCCAAGATGTAATGTGAACAAATTAGACCTGAACAAGCACATTAGAATAACACAGCACACACTCTGACCACCACACACCCACTGCCCTTCTCCTTGGTGCTCTGGGCAGACAGCAGAAGGAGCCACCAAGCTGATGCCCTAACATTCTCACTCCTTCCAACAGCTAATAGCACAACCACATGCAGAATTGTGTTATCCTTGAGAACCACGCATTCTCTGAATCGCAACTTCTACAATTCTATGTTCTGACAACATCCTCCTTGGTCTTCCAGGGTCACAGTGAGACCTCTGTAACAGAATTTTTAAAATTTGTTTAGGTCTTCTTTCGCTTTTCTCATCAATGTTTAGAGAGGTTGGAAGTGGGATGTCCATAAAGGGCTGGCAAAACTCTAGCATGGTACTGAGAATCAAGGCCACGTGCAGAGCTGTGCACATGCTGGGAAAGACCCAAGATGGTCCTAAACCCTAGCCTCTGGCTGACTTTATGGCTTTAAAAAAGCAGGAAGGTAAGGCTGAGGCAAAGTTCTAACAGAGTTCTAACTGTCTAACAGAGTTCTAACTGTCCGCCTGAACACTGAAGGCATGTCCCAACACACAGAAAGAGTCCCTCAGTAAATAAGGCTGAGAGATTTATTGGGTTTTGGCATTTCAGTAAACCTATGTCCAGTCACCAGCTAACCACTAAGGTAGCTGAGTAGAGATTTCACATGCTGAATAGACTTCACAGAATTAGTTCAGGAAGGTAACTAAACAAACAGCCACCCCCCAAAACAGCAACAACAAACCCTGAGAGACAGGAAGCTGATTTTCAGAGTGAATACCACATTAAAGTGATTCTAAGAAACAAGTATAGCCCATACACAGGAAAGAAAAGCTGTCAATAAGAAACTTTTCCTGAGGAAACCTAGACATTGAATTTACCAAAGACTCTAGTCAGCTATTTTAAATATGTTCAAAACTAAAGGAAACCATGTCCAAAGAATGAAAGAAAGTATGAACACAATGTCTCGCCAAATCAAGAATATCAATTAGGAGAAATAAATTATTAAAAAGAACTAAATAAAACACTAAATATCAAGAAAGCAAAAAGAGCCCTCCCTGGGTGGCTCATTTTGCTGGAGTGTCATCCCCTGCACTGAAAGGTTGCAGGTTCAATCCTCGGTCGGGGCGTGTACAGGAAGCAACTGATGTTTCTCACTCACATCAATGTTTCTCCCTTCCTCTCTCTCTAAAAACAGGAAATATATCCTTGGGTAAGAATTTTTTTAAAAAGCAAAAAGACAACCCACAGAATGAGAGAAAATATTTGCAAGCCATATATCTACCTGATAATCCCCAGTATCCAAAGCATATTGTATAAAATACAGCTCAACAATAAAAATAACCCAATTTAAAAATAGGCAAAGGACTTAAATAAACATTTCTCCAAAGAAGATATACAAATATGAACTTACCTGTTCTGGATATTTCATTTAAATGGCATTTACACTGGGTAGTCTTTTGCATCTGGCTGTTTTTGTTTAACCTTAAGTTTTCAAGGTTCAGTCATGCAGTAGCATGTCAATACTTCATTTCTTTTTGTGGCTGAATAAATTCCATGGCATGGAGTTACCTTATTCATCAGCTGCTATACACTTCAGTTGTCTCTGCACTTTGGCTGTTATGAAAATGCTGCTATGAACATTCCTGTGCAGGGTCTTAGTGAATATGTGTTTTCAGTTCTCTTGGGCAGATACCTAGGAGTGGAATCCCTGGGTCATATGGTAATTCTACATTTAACTTTTTGAGGAGCTGCCAAACAGTTTTCCATAGCAGCTACATCACTTTACATTCCCACCAGCCATTCGTGAGGGTTCCAATCTCTCCACTTCCTTGCAAACGTTTGTTGTGTTTTCTAAATTACAGCCAGCCTCATGTGTATGAGCAGTGTCTCATTTTGATTTCAATTTGCATTTCCATAACGACTAATGATATTGAGCATCATTTCACATGCTATCAGCCATTTGTGTATCTTCTTTGGAGAAATTTCTATTCAAGTCCTTTGCCCATTTTTAAATTGGGTTGACTTATTATTTTGAGTTGTATTTTATATATCTTAAATACTAGATGCTCATCAGTTATAGTATGATTTGCAAATGTTTTCTTCCTTTCTTTAAACAGTCTTTTTATTTTCCTAATGGTCCTTTGGTGCACAAAATTTTTTAATTTTAATGAAGGATTTGTCTATTTTGAGTTTGACTGCCTTTGGTGTTATCTCTAAAGAACTATTGGCTAATACATGGTCATACAGATTTTTACCTGTTTTCTTCTAAGAGTTGTATAGTTTTAGCTCTTACATTAGATCTTTGATCCTTTTTGAGTTAATTTTTTATAGTGTGTTAACTATCATTGCTTGGATTTAAACAATGAGTTGGATTCTCCTTTACTTAGTAGTGAAATGCTCCAGAATTACATAAAACTCCACTTAACAATCTGATTTACAATACTTCTGCTCTATATGTCCCTATGTGCTTCAATTTAAACAGCCATTTCAGAATAAAGTTTGAACTTCCATATCCTTTAATGGCCTCAGAGAGCCTGGTTCTAAATCACTTAGAGCTTCAATTTAATAAACTTTCCAATTGAATGTTACATAATTAAATGCTAATATCTATGTAAAAAAATAAGCCAACAGCTTCCAGAAAGAGGATGAATAGGATGTTTGAAGTAGACTGCAAGAGTGGGAATTCCCTACTTGTCCTAAAAATCAAATGAAAAGTGGAGTCCCTGATTGGATCCTGATTTTAATAAATGTAAAATCTGTAAATGTAAAAAACATTTTAGGAACAATTGGATAAATTTTAATACAAATTTGATATTAAATGACTTAGGGAATTATTGTTAGTTGTGCAGATGTGGTATAATGACTGTGAATTTATATAAAAATATCCTTTTTTAAAGAGATATATAGTGAAGTGAGGACTTCCGCCAAGATGGAGGCGTAGGTGGAAACACTGTACCTTCTTGCACAACCAAGTTTAAAAACAACAAAGTTTTAGCAACAAAATACAAAGCCAAACAACAGGAAATTGAACTATACTGAAGTCCGACAACAAGCCAGACTGTTAAGAGGGGCAGAGCCAGCAGCAGAGCGGGGTCCGGCAGGAAAGATCCACCTGACCAACCCAGGTACTTGACCCAGGTGCGCAGGCAGCCAAGGACAAATCCCAGGTGCGGAGTAGCAACAGCTGGACCCACTAAGGGCGAAAGGCGGCGGGCTGATCTCTGTCACACATTTGCACGCAGATAAACCAGCAAAGGAGCAAGCAGTGAGACAGACTGGGCAGACCCGAGTGGCAGGAAGGAGCAGAGGGGACCGCCATTGTCCCTCTCTGACCCCGCCCCCACATACAGCATCACAAACTAGCTACCTGGGTGGCCCCGCCCTGGTGAACAACTAAGGCTCTGCCCCTCATCGTAATAGGCGAGAACAGATCAAAACATGGCTCAAGAAGAACTCAGGGCCCCAGAGCCCATAAATCTAAGCGAACAAGAAATTGCCAACCTATAAGAGGCATAGTTCAAAACACTGGTGATCAGGATGCTCACAGAACTGGTTGATTTTAGCCACAAATTAGAGGAACATTAGAGTTTAGAGGCTAAACTAAGTGAAATGAAGGGAAATGCACAGGAAACCAAAAGTGATGGAAAGGAAAGTGGGACTCAAATCAAGGGAGTGGACCAGAAGGAAGAAAAAAATGACCAAACAGAAAAATATGAAGAAACAAGAACTCAAAAAAATGAGGAGAGGCTTAGGAACCTTCAGGACATCTTTAAACATTCCAACATCTGAATTATAGGGATACTAGAAGGGGAAGAGGAACAGCCACGAGTGGAAAACTTACTTGAACAAATAATTAAGGAGAACTTCCCCGATATGGCAAAGGCAATAGACTTCCAGGAAATCCAGGAAGCTCAGAGAGTACCAAAGAAGTTGGACCCAAGAAGGAACACACCAAGGCACATCATCATTACATTAGCCAAGATTAAAATGAAGGAGAGAATCCTAGAAGCAGCAAGAGATAAGGGACAATCACCTACAAAGGAGTTCCCATCAGACTGTCAGCTGATTTCTCAAAAGAGACCTTACAGGCAAGAAGGGGCTGGAAAGAAGTATTCCAAGTCATGAAATCCAAAGACCTACAATCAAGATTGCTCTATCCAGCAAAGCTTTCATTTAGAATGGAAGGGCAGATAAAGTACTTTCAGATAAGGTCAAGTTAAAGGAGTTCATCATCACCAAACCCTTATTATATGAAATGTTAAAGGGACTTATCTAGAAAAAGAAGATAAAAAATAGAAACAGTGAAAGGACAGCAAATTCACAGTAATTAACAATGACACCTAAAACAAAAGCAAACTAAGAGGACAGCTAGATCAGGAGCAGAACCATAGAAATGAAGATCACATGGAGGGGTGGCATCAGGGGAGTGGGAGGAGGAGAAAGAAGGAGAAGGAATGGAAAATAAGTAGCATAGACAGTAGACAGAAAATAGATAGGGGGGAGGGTAAGAATAGTAGGGGAAATATAGAATCTAAAGGACTTGAGACACGTGGTCATAAACTAAAGGGGGGAAATGGTGGGGGAATGGGTGGAGGGGAATGAAGGGGGAAATAGAACAACTAATGGCATAATCAATAAAATATATATATATATATAAAAACTGGTGAAAGCTGAAAAAAAGAGATATATAATGAAGTATTTGGGGATAAAAGTCAGGTTGTCAATAACTTAAAACACTTCAGAAAGCAAAATAGAGGAAGCACATATACCCAAATATTAACAACACATTAAACTATATTAGCTAATATTGAAGTGTTAACAATATTATTCAAAGAATAATTCCTTGTTTGAAAAACTATGAGTTTAAAATCCAAAAGAATAGTTGCAAAAATGACCTAAATTTAGGGAAGAAGGGCTTTGTGAAGTAGGAGGTGGGGTTGGAGCGAGGGAAGATGAACAGTTCTTAGCTATTAATTGGAATTACTTATAATTAATAAAGTTTACTGAAAATTGGATAAAATCTAATAAGCCCCATAAAGGTGGGAACCAAGTCTCTTGCTCAAGACTGCATCCTCAGCACCTAGTATAATCAACATTCCCAGAAAATGTTCAATAAATACTTGAATTAATAAATGAGGAATCACCACCTCTCCCTCATAAATGACCAACTATTTTCATTTACACTCTGACTGCCTCTAAATGGTTTTGAAGAGGCTTATATTAATAACCAGATAAAAATTTTAAATTACGAAAACCACCAAAAGGAAAAAGCTAAACTAGGTTCCTATAGTTAGATACTGCAACTGAATGTTAAATTTCTGTCGGAGCTCCCTAGAAACCAATATAAAAAATCTTTCCATTATTAAATAAAAGGTAAATAAATACTTCCTGACAAAAAAGCTTTTGCTCTTGCTGAACTGTATCTGACTTCATGGATTCTTATTGAGGGACACACAGGGTATCACGGCAGAGAACGTCTCCGACATTTCAGTTATATAAAAACCCAATCACCTTAAATTTGGAGATATTAAGAAAGTAACAGTCTCCTTTCTTGATTTTTGTCAACGTGAAGATAGCCTTAAATCACCAAAGCCAGAATCTAGATATCCAGATAAAAAGTATAATATTTATTCTACACCAGCTCTGGCTGGTGTGGCTTGGTGGATCGAGCATGGGCCTGTGAAGTAAAGGGTTGCCGGTTCGATTCCCAGTCAGGGCACATACCTGGGTTACAGACCAGGTCCACAGTAGGGGATACATGAGAGGCAACCACACACTGATGTTTCTCTCCCACCCCTTCTCCTTCCCTTCCCCTCTCTCTAAAAATAAATAAAATATTTTTTAAAGTATAATATTTATTCCAATGAGCCACTGCCTTAATTCTCATTCTCAATCTGTGGGGGGAGGGACAGGGATAATTTTACTCCAGGTCCTACATGAGAATAAGAAAGCATGAGAGTGTGGGGGCTTCCGTCCGGGCCTCTTTCCCTGTTGCCCCCACACACTCTCACAGACGTTCTTTCAGACTTGGGGCCCAGGGCCACTTTTCACTTTGCTCTGTGCCTTCGAGAGTAATCCACCCTCACCTCTTCAACCACAGTCTCCAAGAGGAAGATTCCCAAGCCTGTATATCCAATTCTGACAACTTCCTGAGGCCATGTTATACGACTGGTTAAGCATTATTTTTACTTAGAAATTCTCATCATCCTTTAAAATATATCAATACATGTGAAAGCAATTCCCCTTTCTAAAATCAGTTACTGCCAATGACACAATTCTCCGGCTCTCAAATTAAAAATCTTGGAATTACCTTTGATTTCTCCCTGTTTGTATCCCTCTCATGTCTAAGTCATCCCCAAATCCTGTCATTTCTCTCACAGTCTTTCCAGCCCCTCCCACTGCCATTCTTCCTCCCCTTCCCACTGCCTGAGCCCTTAGGACTTCATTTCCGGGCTGTCACAGTAGCCTCTCCCCGATCCCGGCTCTCTCCGTACTTACTCTCCACTCTTGCCAAAATAATGTTTTGTTTTTATCCTATTAAAGCAATACTGAAAACTTTCCATGGTTTCCCAGTATCCTCAGGAAAAAGTCCAAACTCCTCAGGATGATTTCCAAGCCCTGGAAACCTCTCCCCAGGGCACCTGTCCCTGCAAGCGCACACATCCCCACTCTGCAGTCCTCTGCCCAGGCCGACCTCTATTCTCACAGTGGTGCCCTATCTGACTGTATTTCTTCTCCTAGTGAAATCATAGTTACAGTTCAAAATTGTACTTACTTTAGTTTTAGCTCTTCTGCAAAGTTTTCTACTCTCAGTCTAGCCCGTACTGGTAAGTCCCTTTATTCAAGAAACATTTTTAAAGTCTATGATAGACAAGGCAGTGTAGGAATACAGATAACATCACTATTCTGGACTCCCTACCAACACTATTACTGAGCACTTAAACTGTGCCTGACGAGCTGCTAAACACTTTATGCTACCTAATTTGATCTTCACAAAAAATCTGTGAAGTACAACAGTGTCACTTCACAGGTAAAGGAAATGAGACTCAGAGAGGTTAGACAACTTTCCTGGGGCCATAGAGTGATGGGGCTGCCACCTTACATCATGCAGGTTGTGAACTGCACAAGCTGTGTGTTTATCCACAGATTAAGGTGGTGGGTGACAACCCAAGGTAGTGTGATTCCCAAGACCGGGTGCTCTTAACTTTCGTATTATATTGTCTCCCATTGATCTACCTGGCAAGGAAATTACAATCTGAATTCCAGTTGCTATCGCAACCATACTTTTTCAAAGCAGCAATATGTGATGCACTATTAGCAAGAGAGAAAATTGGAAATTAGGACGCCTGAAAAAGCCTGGGATATATAGATGTTATAACTATACCACTTACTAATAAAACTACTTTGGAGGCTTTTACTGTCATTTCCTGAATAACATCTAACATTCCAGAAAGCAGAGCTCATGGTGGGGACAAAGTATCTCCATAAAACCCCGCTAAGCTAAATACATACTGAGCAATGCTAGAGGCAACACCAAAAATCAGAAGAGTTGCTCTTCTTTCCCTTCTTGACTTCCCATAAGTTAAACAAGGCTTTGTGTCTCTCGGCTACCGTATTTCTCTCGTCTTCCTCTAAAGGCATTCACATTCACTTGCCATTCTCCTTGCCAAGTTTCCAGTTCCTCCTTAAACTTCCCTTCATTTGAACCAGCATGGCTTTCAACATTTTTAATGCACTTTCTCTAATAAAAGATGCTCCAGTTGACTCTGTACCAAACTTATTAATACCTCTTTTAGCATCCCTATAATTGTCTGCCCTATAATTATAAATGTTGGGTGCTCAATATGTATTCTGGGTCTACAACTAATTGTAAGGTAGTGACCCTATTTTCAGGATGTCAATATTGTACAGAAAAATAATTTTAACAACCTTAATAAGAACAGAGGAATGTTTAAAGTGCACTTATCATTCATATATGCCCTATAGTTTGTCTTATTCTATAGCACTTACATTATTATTGTGAAGATACTCAATTGCTCGAATGATCTGGAAGAGGTATTTTTTAAGTCGTTTACTCTCTAGTCCATGACAATAATGTTGTAACTCATCTAATATTGTGTGGTCAATAAATTCAAATACCAAATGAATTTTCTTTTTCTGTCTAAACACTTCAATCAGGTTGACCAAATTTTCGTGATGGAATTGCTATTGACAAAAGAAACAGAATTTAAAAAAATTATTTCATGCACAATAATTTGTATATATAACACCTATATCATATTAAAAAGTAGAAATATTCTCAGCTTTGTTTCCTCCATGCATTTTAACAGATTTCTCAACTGATTTGCTTACATTCTTATTTTAAGAAAATGTTAACTATTTCATAAATATTTATAGAACAAAGAAAAATGTATTCTCTTACTTTGTTAGCATTTGATTGCTTATTATAATAATTTGAAGTTAATGTACTATAATGCAACTTGGTATGCTGCTAAGAGATGTGTTCCTACTTTTTAGTTTGATTTATGGTTAAACTAAAAAATTTTTTAATCCTCAACCAAGGCTATGTTTATTGATTTTAAAGAGAAGGGGTGAGAGGGAGAGGGTGGGGGGAGGGAGAGAGAGAAAGAAAGAGAGAGAGAGAGAGAGAGAGAGAAACATGATCAGTTGCCTCCCATACATATCCCTGACTGGGGATCTAACCCACAACCTAGGTATGTGCCCTGAACTGAAATAAAACTCCCAACTCTTTGGTGCACAGGACAGCGGAACAAAGCTTCAAGCAATTGAGCCACCTGGCCAGGATGATTGGTGGTTAAATTTAACATCTGAAATTTAAAAGGTCCTTATGTTTTCAAACGAGCAGGGATTTCAATACTACTGAATATGTAATCTGAATTTACATGAATTAATCATTCTCTAAATTTGGTCCTAAACTCTTGAGAGTAAAACCTAAGTTCCAAGTGTAACAAAAGATATCACACTGTAACAAGAGAGTATCAAAGCATCTAAAAACTTTTCAGATATATGAACTATCAACTTATAGCTGTAAGGACTTTTCATAAACATACACTTATTTGTGGGTACATTTTTGTTCTATTCTATTAAGCATTATTCTATTCTATTATAATAAAATAATAGTCCATTATTCTATTGAATAACATGATACCTTTTTAGACTGGAATTAATCAGTTAAAATAATTTCAATATATCAAAAATGATATGTATCACCTTAGGAAACAAATGCCATTTTAACATTTTATGCTGCTTATTCTACTTTGTAACACACTGATTTAATTATAATCAGCTCTCAAATTCTTAATTTTTAAAAATCACCAAAAATATCTATTCATTTGGCTAAAAATTAAATGGCATATTTTCAATGTAGGATTCATTAAAAAACTATACTTTTATGAAAATTATTTGCCTTTATTTCCATGGGACAATATCAATTTTTCTACTTATCCGTATTAATACAAAAACCAGTCCTTAAAACATGACTAATAGAAACACATGCCAAAATGCAATGCCAGATGCCTTTCCTATTTTGGCTCCCAATTTCCCTAGGGGGCCAGATGCCAGAGTGCTGCAGTGACAACATGCTGGCAGTAGCGAAAGAAATGACTACTTTTGGACACTACAATATTAATCTTTTAACTAAGGAAAATTACCAGTTTCCTAGCCAGTGTTTATTCTAAAGGCAAAAGCAGTAAAGAGTTAGTGGGAGTTAGTAAGCATCAGGGAAGATCCACCGAGGGGTAAGGGATCAGGTACACTCTCAAATAAACAAAGAAACTCCTAGAAAGGCTCCATTACCCCTTTTCAAGTGGTTTACTCCTTTTCCCCTTCATTACTAGATAACTTTTATACAGATATTCTCACTAATCACTGTCATTTATTTAGTGAAATTCCAGAAGATAAAGATTTAGTTCAAATTCAGTCATTATGACAATCCTTTTAGACTAAAAATGTTAACTAATCTAAGACAACTCTCTTGTGGAATTAAACTAAAAACTCTACAAGAAATAAACTAATACAAATAGTTAAGGTGTCTCAAAATAGTTTGTATAATAATTATAATAGTTAAGTACATTTTCAAATTCATCTCTGTATTTTTGCTACATAATTGGCTTTTAAAAATGGCTAAATAGCCCTGACCAGTATGGCTCAGTTGGTTGAGTGTTGTCCTGACAAGAGAAGGGTTGCTGGTTTGATTCCTGGTCCTGGCACAAGCCTGAGTTGTAGGTAGGTACCCATTTGGGTCCTGTGTGAGAGGCAACCCATCCATGTTTCTCTCACACATTGATATTTCTCTCCCGCTCTCCCCCTCTGTCTATAAATAAATAAATAAATAAATAAATAAAATTTTAATGATTAAATAAAAAAATAATCAGTTTATATGCAACAGAGTTGAAGAAAAGGAAAGACATTGGCTGGGAAAAGTTCTCCTTCTAATCCGATTTTTCACTTATGGTGCATAACAGTTTGCCTTACAGTATTATTATGTTTTAGGTCATCTGGATAAGGACTGATATCTTTCACAAAATTATAACATCTTTACTGATTTTTACTTTCCTTTTCATTGCCTAGAAACACAGCAGTTCCTACAATCCACAGATGCCTAATATATTTCTTCTGTTTAGAAAGCAAATTGATCCATCATATCTAATATACTCTTACAGAGAATATTACTTTTGCATCTGATAAAAATGAGCAAGAAAAGTATCATTTTTCATTACATAAAACATCTAAAATAAAGTCAAAAGTTATAAACCTTAAAGCATCTAGATGAATTCCAATGTATAAACCACACATATATTTAAATATCTTTAAATCACTAGTTTTTAACCCAATCCCCAAGGGAAGTTAATGCTCCTTTCTTCACACTTCTGACTGAGTTCTTTCCCCAGGGTTGACCCGTCAGACCTACACAAAAATTTATTTTTTTCCCTGATCTTTCTTGATATGGTTCCCCAGCTCTTAGCAGCCCACTGGTCATCTCTATTTAAATGTACTCCTGTTACCTCAAAATCAACATTTCTAAATCTGAACTAGTTCCCAAACTATGTTTCCTTGAGGTCTTTCAAATTTCCATCAATGACAGCACTCACTGAATCTCAAAGATGCTCTTGATTTCTTCTGTTTTACTTCCTTCCACACTCTTTAGTGTCTTCTTTTGCAATATATTACATTTTACTTTCCATTCAAATTGCTGCATTCCAGCTGGGGCCCTCATATTTACATATCCTGAATTAAACTGTATTTAGTATTTACAAACTGAATTAAACTCATATAACAGGCCTCCCTATTTTTACTCTCTGAGTTCTCCAATCTATTCTAAAAAACAGTGCCAGATTTACATTTATAGAATCTCTTTACTCTGAGTTTAAAAAGTTCATCCTCTTAGAAACTCAGATTTTAATTCTTTAACCCAAAAGACAAGACTGCAAAACCTACCTCCCCAATTTACATCTCTAATCCCACCTCTTTCTACTTTGCTACAGGAAATATTACAGGGAAATGCCTCTGCTTTGTCCCTTGTCCTGCTTTAGCCTCTCTGGGCCTATGCTGTTCTGTTAACCTGTAATACAACAGTTCTCTCTCTTATGTAAATTCTACATAAAGCCAAATTCACCTCCCAGTTCTTCCAAGAAAACTTTCCTACCCAATACAGCTTTGTCTTAATCACTTGGCATTTATTATGAACCCCTTTTTATTGAATATTATTTTACATGCCCTACTGTCTTTCTGATTAAATAATGAAAGTCCTGAGAGCAGTTATTGTCTTTTACCTCATTTTAGTCTCAGCATCTGGCACAATGCCTTGCACAAAGCAGACATTTTTATCAAGCATTATACCTGGATACTTCTGAAGTATTTCACAATATTTGGCATACCTTTTGTTACATAAGCACATGTATCTTGTATCACTATAAAATTACAAAACGTAGACAATTAGGTGGAGTATCACACTTGTTTTTCTACTGCCTGTCCTAATACACGTGTTAACTGAAATATTCCTTATATAATTTTTTCCCATAACTATTTCTCTTTTCACTTACGAAGAGCAACTTAGGCAAAAGAAGCAAACCTTTAGAAACTTTATTTCTCTCATTGCAATTTTGTTGACAGATTTTTCTGGTTTCTCATAAAATATCTTAATGGCCACTATCTGCCCGGTATCCTTATGTTTACACTTCATAACTGTTCCATAACTTCCCTCTCCCACTTTTCCAAGGGTTTCATACATCTCCATTCTTAAGCCCGGCTTCTTCTTCATAGAAACAAAGAAAGGAAATGTTAAACATTTTTATTTTATTTATTCAAGCTGGATAATGCATTTCCACAATAAACCCGTACTTTCAAATATAGAAACATAGGAAAAATAGGAATCGTTTCCACAGACACCGTTTGTCTTTGGAAACTGCCAGCTCGGCAGTAAGGTGTCCTTGTGGGGCCCGGGCCCTCACCAGAACTTTGGGAGCTTCCGTAGTCTCGGTTATTATCATTAACACTAAGTTTTATGATTCCTTCACTACCTGCCAACTTCCGTCATTGGGGCGAGGATTGTTCTTCCCACTTCCTGTCATGCTCGTGTCAAATACGAGGTTCCCGCAATACTGCAGTCGCCCATAGATCAGACCCCGAGACCCAAGAAAACCTCGGTACCGCCCGCTCCTCAAACCAGATGTGTTAAGGTCCCAGACCAGTCTCGCGAGCCTCGCCGGCAGACGACCTCGTCTGGGCAGCCGCCACCACCTCAGCCCATTCTGTTGTCCGGTGCGCAGTCCCAGCCCTACTTAGTCAGCTGGCCTCGCTAGCTCCAGGCTACCCATTACCATGGTAACGGTGCCGGCCAGCCTCACGCTTGAGGCCGACTGCGCAAGACCGGAACACAGACCCGGCCTTCCTGACCTGGAAGGGAAAATGAGTAGACGTGAGGAGGAGCTCTTGGTGCACCTGAAGTGGAAGTTCGCTTGTTTTTGCGGGTAGGGATTAGTGGTTGCAAAACGCCCATACTGGGGCCTCCTCACAAACTTGGTTTGAAGCGGAGGTGGGGGAGGATTGGCGTCCTGACTGCATTGTGAAGGACTGCAAATAATCTGGGGAAGGGGAACAGCGACACAGGTTTGTCCAGCCCGACTTGCCTGTGTCCCCAAGCCAGAGGACACCTGTGGCTTGTGCTGGGTCCTAAAAGGATGGCTGGTGTCATTAAGTACGTACTACGGACTTCTAAAAGAAGACTCCCAAGCAAGCCTAGTGTAATTGTAGTCTTCCGAGTTACCTAGACTACATATAGTCATATTCCCCAGTCATGTGAGTTTGAGCTCAACAGTGCACTTTTCATTCTTAAACTGTGGAGAAGATGCTTCTTAAGTCAAGAACCTTTTTTGAACACCTGCTATATGCTTTTATTTTTTTTTCAAGCTCATAGTAATCCTTTAAAAAAAAAAAACCTTCCTCTTTGGAAAAGCAACTAATTCAGTGGGTTCTACTACACACTTATATGGACATGTAAGGGCGGGGCGGGGGAGCTGTTATCTAATCGTTTAAGAATTACACTCAGTGTTCTGCTGGCGTTCCACCCTCCAATGAATGACAAGGATATCACTTGAGCAAGTTCCTAGAGAATACCCACTTTCTTGGGGCTTTATTAACTTTTTTTGTGAGAAGTTTTAAATGTTAAAAGGCCAACTCTCACTTTCCCTAAATGAGAAAACATCATTAGTGTCTAATAAATTCTAGTCCAGTTGGTCTCACTCTAGAGTGCATATTAAAATTACATCAGGTGAGGTTTTTAAAAGGCCCTACCCCCAGAGCCCTAATTTAAATGATCAGTATTTTAAAAACTTCCCAAGTGTTTCTATGCTGTTAAAGTCTATTAAATTTGTGGATTTAAAATATTTGCAAAGGGCAAGTCATGAATCAGAGTCCCTGCCCTCTGTGACCTCACAATCTAGAGCTACAGAATTTATGTTATAAAATTACAACTTTAAAACTATCTACTAAACCATAGGCCCAAAATGGCATCACTTGTGCTAAAAACCCATGATACCAAACCTACACTTAATAGCTAATCTAATTGCTTTTTCAACCTCTCCCCAAAACAACCTAGAACAGAAAATTCCACACTGGTTACCTGGAATTTCCTGGTTTACGCCAATGAAGTAATCTTTCCCATGGGTCCTGTCCACCCTTGTAATGTAAAGAATAGACAATTTGCATGATAAAAACCCTTTTTCTTCCCCCAACCCCCAAGAAAGTTGTCCCTGCCCAAAAATAATCCTTCCAGTTCTTTTGTTAATAGCTCCCTTGTCTCCCCTTCCTACAAAACCTTTCATTTTGTAAAACTTAAAGCGTGGGGTTTGTAAAACCCCACTGTAAGGCCCATGCAGCTAAAAGAGATGCTGCCCAATTCATGAATGGCTTAATTGAAGCCAATCAGATCTTCAAATTTACTCTATTGAATTTTGTTTTTTTAACACTACAAATAGGTTATGGCAGGCCTGGTAACCACAACAGCCAATGATTCTTGCTTATTCGCTGGTGTTTTTAAGGCTTTAATAAAATTCCTTCACTGATTTTGTTAGAAGTGTTATTTCATGCTTGAAAATCATCAACTGGGTTTCCAAAACAATTATAAGTTGCTAGATAAATGACATAATGGATTTTTAAAAGTTTATCTTTAGTATGTTATTGTATGTAACCCTACCAGTGCATCTTCATCCTTAGCTATTAGGAGGTTAGGATTGCTATAGCAGGAAGTCAAAAGAGTTAAAAATATTATTCAGCTTATGATTTCAAGAATCAAATTTGTGAATGAACAGTAGGACTTATCAAGAGTTAAGCCTGGCACCCTGGCTGGTGTAGCTCAGTAGAGTGAGCATGGGCTGTGAACCAAAGGGTTGCCAGTTAAATCCCCAAAGCACATGCCTGGGTTGTGGGCTAGTTCTCCAAGAGATGTGGGAGGCGCAACCGCACATTGATATTTCTCCACCTTTCTTTCTCCTTCCCTTCCCCTCTCTCTAAAAATAAATAAATAAAATCTTAACCAAAAAAAAAAAAAAAAAAAGGGAAAAGAATTAGGTCTGGCTAACTTGATCACAAAGGCAGTTACCAAAAACAAGAGATAGAATTCTCAGTTTGAAGGAAGGGAGTGTTGAATTCTCAGTTTGAAGGAAGGGAGTGTTGATGTAAGAAACATCCAAACCTGTACAGAATTTTTTAGCTTATTTGAGCCAAAGTGATGATAGTGCTGGGAAGCAAAATCTCAACGATTAAAAAAAAATGCCCTGGAAAAATGGCAGCTCTACCATTCACTTTATACATTAGAACCAAAAGAGAAGATGTAAGGGATTACATGAAATTCACTGTTGATTAGGGAGGCAGAAGAAGGCAAAGTAGGGAAACCTCTCAGATTGGATAAAAAGTAAAAGGGAGACTCATGCTTCTTTTACATTGGTGAATATAGGATAGTTAACATTTATGGTATATTAAAGATGGTATGCAGAGAAAAAGAAAACAATGAGGGATTCAGTATTCCCATGTCCTAGGGGGAGAGTGTGCCCCAGGGTTCTGGAAAAAAGGGGATTATTCTGACATTCCAAATGTTATCATAGATGCAAAAAAGACAACAGTCAAGCCTGGGTAGGACCTACCTTCCATGATTCACTTTTAGTTTAGGAGGTTTTAATTTCAGACCATCCTAGGAGACTACTTTAGGTCTCTGAAATTGTAAGGCCCACCATGCCTCCAGTGCTCGTAAGGTTTAGTATGTGGCTCATTTTTCAACCACAGAAGATACCAGGAAAGGAGGAAACTTAATCCTTTCTGGTTCCATTTAACCATAGGCAGCTTGGGGCAAAGCTAAGGCTCATTTTACCCTCCCATTCTACTTTGGGCTGAAGATTTATCCTAATAGATATGAAATTGTACAGAGTCCTTTGCAAGACAGCTGATTTACCCCTCCACTACTCTGTGTGTGTGTGTGTGTGTGTGTGTGTGTGTGTGCGTGCACGCATTTCTGATGCAACTGCACCTAACTTGCTAGTGTCGAAGAACTGGAATGAGTTATCCAGCTTAGCTATAGAATCCTCACTCATGACTTTATGTCCTCCAGATCTGAATCTTACATCAGTTCCTTTGACAACCAACCCCCATCAATATGCTGCTCTCTGGAGATCTCATCCCCACATTTCTTGTCAAAGACAACGGTACCCCATCATAGCCAAACCCACGTATTCTGACACAAATCATCACACGGGAGCAGACCCATGGGAAAAACAAACTTTGTCATTCCTAGGCAGTGTGAACATCGCTTGGACAATCTACACCATTCTTTGATATTTGCCCAGAATTTCCAAGCCTGAAAACCCCATTGTAAGGCCCATGCAGGCTATTTGGTTCCCCTAAGGAAGCACATCAGGGGTTTTTACTTCATAGGGGCCTCAGCATTAAACACCTCACTCGAAAAAGTGGAGTTCTCATCACTTTTTCTTCCCTATGACCAGATTTGATAGGGCCTTGAACCAATCAGAGGGGAGTTTAAATCCAAATTATTTTCAGCTCTGTTTTAAAGACTTAAGCAAAACCAACTTTGCTTTCTATGACCTCTTCCACTTCTATTGCCCTTCCTGTTCCTGGCACCAAATGCTTCGAAAACTAATAAGGGTGTTGGCCCGTCCTCAGTCTAGTCTACCTAACTATCAGTTTCATCTACCTGGTTGGGACTCAGATCCAGCGGACGCTCTCACCGGACCAGTTCTAATCGCGTCACAGAGGCACGTGGTTCTAGATACTTCGCCACCTCCCCCTCAAGGGTGGATTGTTGACAACGCCGCCAGCGGTCACGTGGTCTTACGTCATCCCACCGCCTTTCCCTGAAATCACTGGCCCCACTTGCGTCCTTCTTTTCCCCACTCGGTTGGACCTAAGTAAGTGAAAGGGGGAGAGACAGGATGATGTTTCGGTTTCGGTGTCTCTTAATCCACAATGTCTAGTCTGAACACAGAGAATACTAATTTTTCAATTACTTGAGGAAGATAAAAAAGATAAGGCCTAGCTGCAAGGCCCCCATAGGAGCTCTCATACGTTCCTTCCCATCTTTCTCCCCCTTCACTGTGTGGTACTGGCGGAGGGCGGAGGGATCTGGAGGCGGCGGAGGGAGACGTCATTGCAGTGTTGTTTGTGCAGCCTCGGTGGCGGTGACCCGCAGTGATTCGGCCGCTGCGCCGGGGGGTGGGGGGGCTGCGCGGGACTCTTTTCTTTCAGACGGACCGCGGGGCAGTTGTGGAGCATGTCGACCCCCGCCCGGAGGAGGCTTATGCGGGATTTCAAGCGGTAAGGCCCTTCCCCTTCGCTTGGGGTGACGGTTGCTCCCCAGAGCTACGGGCCTACAGGGCGGGGATCCCGGACACCTTCCCCTAGCGATCCTCCAGGCCGGCCGTGGGCCCCGAGGGAGCGGCCGGAGGCCAGTTCTAACGCCCGTTCGCACTCCCCCATCCTTTTTGCTCACTCCTCTGACAGAAGGGATTTCAATATGCATCCACCTCAGAAGTGAAAAGACGGCTATGGGCTCCAAGGACTCCCCGCTGCCCACCTGGGCCAGCTGCCTGAGGGTCGAACCTTGCCCCCCAAACCCCTGACCCTCACCCTGCGGTGCCCCCTCCCTGAACCCGCAAGGCGAACGCTGGCAGCAGCGCGTTCCTCGCTCGTTACGCCAATCAGCTTTGTTCTCCTGCCCTGCTGTCTGCTCGGAGGGGGAGCGTCGGGGCGAACGCCCCCCCCCCCCGTAGTGAGGGAGGGTGGGGTCTGCAGCGCGAGGCCCGGAGGTGGTTAACCCGGCCCCCGAAACCCGATTCCGCCTGCCCGTCCGCCCGGGAGGACCTTGAGAACTGGCTTAGGGACCTGGGCCCGGGCCGCGCCGCCGGCTGCCAGGGCCAGCTGAGAGCGAGCCCCGGGCAGGGTGCGCGAAGCCCGGTCCGCAGCGGGGTCTGGCCGAGCGTCTTCCTGGGCGGGCGCTCACCCGGGCCTCCCTCTGCGCTGCGGGATTCGGCGGGGAGGTGTGGGGGCCGGCGAGGAGGAAGTGACTTTCTTCTGTTGTTTACCTTTTCCGTGGAGGTGCGGGGGAAAGGGACAAAACGTAGCGCTGCGATCCTCTGCACGTTTTTCCAAGGTTTTTCTGAGGGGGCCCGTCCCGATGCAGACAAAGTATCTGGTCTGAAAACTTCGATTAGCCGCTCGGGAAGTCTCTCGCAGCCTCGCCGTGGCCAGACCGTCGGTGAGGCCTTCGGAAGCCATTGTTTTGGGCTTTGGCCAATGTATCATTGAATTTGTTCGTAACTTCTCTTAGCTGGCTACCTTCGGTGGGTGTCGGGCAGCATACTTCCTGGAAGGCTTCTTCTGTTCAGGGCGGCTCAATCTTGAGGTTGACTTAAAAAAACACCCCAAAACAAAAACAAAACCGTTTGTGAATTAATTTCAGAGTGTTGTACCGCCTGACAATCACGGTATTTGTATATGTAGAGAGAGATAAAATGTAGCGTTTACTCTTCAGTGAGTCTTTAAAAGGGGATGTCGTATTTTGTGTAAAATCTTTTTCTAAATCTTGAAATCGGTAGATTATAGATTATCTGAAATTCGGACGAGTGAAATTCTAATAATAAAAGAACCTGATCTTAACTGCTATTCTCTGCTTTATTCTGTGTGTGTGTGTGTGTGTGTTACATCTTTCTCTCAGCTTTATTCCCAATTGGACACATGGTACCTATGGTAGTTTTCCAAGGGTCTTCAGGTTACAAGAATTTGTGACAAATGTTGGAAGGGAGCTTTGTGTTGAGTCTCCTGATCTGAGAGGTAGATGTAATGTCAGTGCAGAGCCTCTAAAATGGGAAGGGACAGGAAACCTAATTGAACCTTCCATTACTTTAAAGTCATTGCTAATTGAAGCAAATGGAACAAAGAAACTTGGGTGCCTACAACTAGTTTCTTATCCAAGTTGAATGTAAGTGGTGGTTACACTGAGGAATTTTTTGTTTGAGGGGAGGGGTTGGTGGCCTTTGTGCACAAATAGCCTTGGTTAAGGCTCACAGACTCTGCATTACAATAGCAAAATTGATGGTTGAGGGCAGCCTGTACACATTCGTTCTCGGAAGATAACCTTCACCTTGATGATATTTGAAGAGGGATACTCCCAAGCCCTTTGGAAAGTTAGACAATTTGGAGCTGTATCTGATAAGTTTATAAACTGGTCGATTTTCATTTTCTTTTTGTCAGATGGTTTATTCCAGCTCAGTACAGGAACTGGGAAGTATATTTAGTTTATGTCTCAAGGTAGATAGAATAGAGTTTATAGGTGTTATGTTTGGACTTTTTAGTGACCCAAATGTTCAAATTTTAAAATTACTACGATGGATTTTTAGATTGCAAGAGGACCCACCTGTGGGTGTCAGTGGCGCACCATCTGAAAACAACATCATGCAGTGGAATGCAGTTATATTTGGGTGAGTTTAGAGATAAAACAACTAATAGATGTGGTGATTCTTTAAGGAAAAATATGCACCTAGGAAAAAAGGTTGGGGTGGAATGAAGACCTTACAGAAACTGCAAGATAGAAAACACTCCCATTAACTTGTCGCAGTTACACAAAATTTATTTTCATCTCAGTATTAAAGTGTATGATTTTTAAATGACTTGGGGTTTTAATTTTGTACAAACTGTATCAAGCAAGTGTTTCTACAAAAGGCTAGGAACCAAAAAATACTGAGATCTTACTGTGGCAAGACTTTAAATGAAAACTGTTTCACAGCCAGTGTGAAACAGGCAGACCTCAGAGTTACCTGCAGAGTTACTCAGAGTCACCACAATAAAGGAGACCTTTTTTTTTTTTTTTTTTTTTTTGCGGCTAGTGGAGAGCCTTATAAGTTCAATTCATTTTAAAAGGTTACCTGTGAAGCACAGAGAAACAAAGCTGAATACAAACAAATGCTGGTAGCTGAAAGGCTTTGAATAGCAGTCTTACATTTTACATGTTGTATATAGCATAAATGTTTCTAACTTAAAATTTCCTTAATTTTGGTTTTCTCAGACTTGATCTTTTTTCTTTCACTGTTTTTACACTAGGGTTTTGCACTGGACCCTTAGTCTTTCATGAACAATTCTGATTTGCCTCTGAATTAGTTAAAAGAGTCTACCTTAAAAACTAGTGAGAAAATGAGCATAGTTCCTGTTCTGAAGTAATTATATTAAATTCAGGCTAACTTGCTTTGGGATCCTGAATATGCCTTGCAAGTAACAATTAAGCTTTGTGTTGCTGCTCAGGAAGATGAAATGGGCATATGGAGGCAAGAAGAAGATCATCGGAGCAAAAAAAAAACCAAACTGGCTTTCTTGATGACTTCAGTCATGTCTATCCAGTTGTGAACAAGAAACTGCTCATTGAAAAGTAGAATACTCTGTCTTGGTGTCATACTTATCTTAAACTAAAGCATATTGCTTTTCGTTTTACTGTTGTAACGTAAGATAGGACCTTGTAAGAATACACATTTACAAAATGGTTATTTATGAACTGAATTTTTTGTGCTAAAATTATGGATTTTTATAAAAGGAAAATTCAGAAAATAGTTACTTTTCATGCCTACATCTATGAAAATCTAGGGCTAAGATGATATTAAACCAGTGTCTTAAAAACGCCACAAATCATCAGAATGAGCCCCCTGCTTTGTTTTGAGTTTTCACTCATGAAAATCAGGAAAAAGCAGAATGAAGGAAGGAAAACCTTTTTTAATCAGAACTCTTCTTGTTTTCAGACCAGAAGGGACACCCTTTGAAGATGGTAAGTCATTCTTCTTATGTTTTCTTTAGTATTAAGAGGTTTTTTTAAGTAGGAAATTGTGATACCAGTGTATCTACTTAAAACTATTTTCTGTTAATAGGTCAAATTAAAGCTAAATACTGCTACTGAGAATTTTAGTTCACATTACTTGCTTTCCCCATCATCTTGACTAGCTTCGGTTGCCAGTTACTCTGTTACTTTGATATTTGGCTATAAAATTGGAAGCCCAGCTGGTAGAGTCCATTTTGAGAATAGTTTTCATTTCAGGGCCTTGTAGCATGCTAACATGTTCCTGAGGTAAACACCAGGAGGGTAATCATGCTTTTTTCCTCTTTTTGTTACCTATATTGGTAGAGATGTTGAGCTGAAATTGTCATTAAATATACATAGCTGCCAGTAGATTCACATTCAGCTGGCATTCAACACCCGTAAATAGCATTCTGCATAACCCTTTGCATCTTAAGTTCAGTATTTTCACCAAGAGCCAGGGAAATGGAAAACTCGTTATAATATATATTTATAATGGAGCTTCTCAAATTGATTTTAACCAGGTACTCAGATTTTCCTTAATTACAGCATTTTATTTATTTATTTTTAAGATTTTATTTATCTTTAGAGAGAAGGGAAGGAGAAGGAGGGAGAGAAATATCAATGTGTGCTTGCCTTTCATGCGCCCCCCACTGGGGATCTGGCCCGCAACCCAGGCATGTGCCCTGATTGGGAATCGAACCAGAGACCCTTTGCTTCCTGGCCCACACTCAATCCACTGAGCTACACTAGCCAGGGCGCATTTTTATTTTTTATTTTTTAAATTTATTTTAAAGGTTTGTTTTAATTATCAGAATGGCTTCAGCATTAATGCAGCAAGGATATCTGCATAGTGATTGATTGCAGCACCATTTTTAAGGAGATAACCTGAATGCCCAGTAGAGGAAACAGCAGATTATGATAGAGCTAGACTGTGTCATATTATATACTACTTTTTGTTTAAAAAGGCCTATTTTGCAACCCCCCCCTTTTTAGGAGTTTATTTATTAATTTTTGGAGAGGGGAAAGGAGGGAGGGAGAGAAACACTGTCCTGTGTACAGGCCCCATCTGGGAACTGAATCAGAACCCCAGGCATGTGCCCTGACCAGGAATCAAATCAGCGACCTTGGTGACCTTTGGTTTTGTGGGATAACACCCAACCAAGCTACACCAATCAGGGCAGTATTATAAACTTCTTAAGGAATAAGGTAGACTGGACAAGACAACATTACAGAATAATGTATGTTGCGGTATCATGCTTTTACTAAGTACGTACATGCACAAGTGTGTGTATATTAAAGGGTTATGTACCACACTTATCTTCAGGTTGAAGTTAGGAATTAAAGAGAGGCACTTAAGGACTTAAGCTTTTTACTCTATACCTGATCTTTTCAAGGTGATCCATAAGGTCCACCTTGGGTCCCTGAGACCCTTTCAGGGGTTTCACATGATCAAAACTGTCTCCATAGCAATACAGAGGCATTGTTTGCTTCACTGTATTGGCATTTGCACTGATGCTACAAAAGCATTAGTGACTAAAACCAGACCCAAGCAGTTTAGTATCTTGGGGCAAATCAAGACAGTGTGGCCAAACGGTACCAGTAGTCTTCATACTTTTTGCAATTTAGAAGATGCTAGTTTTCACTTAAAAATGTCTTGATGAAAAGTGGAAATTACTAATATTTATTAAATTCTGATCCTTGAGTACACATCTTTTTCATACGCATACAGTACTTCCTGTGTGCCAGAGTATGGTGACTGTCTTGAGGAAAAGCACTTCTGCAGTTGTTTTTGTGTTGCAACTTGAACTTTTGCGTTTTTCGTGGGATATTTTTACTTGAAAGAATGACTTGACAGAGACACTGGTTCTTAAGGTTTGAGTACTTGGCAGACATACTCTCAAAAATGACCTAAGTGAGCTGTTAGGTCATGGAAGGCAGCTGACAGTACTTGTTGCTGCTGATTAAATGACAGCTTTTCAAGATTTCTTTGATGAAGTCAGTAAGTAGTATTACCTATTGTGATTTTTTTGGATGGTGTATAATGGAATATGGTGACATTTGGAAAATTTGTGTAACAATGAACCAATATTTTCCAAATATAAGTGATACAAAAGGTTTAATTCTCTGGTTTTAGATTTTACATTGTGACTAACCTTTAAAAAACCTATCAGTTCTTAGGTGTAATATCAAAAAAATCTGCAATTATCTGGAAAGGCTATGAAATTACCATATTTTACCATGTATAATGCACCCCCGTGTATATTGCATACACACATTTTTGTCCCAAACTTTCAGGAAAACAGTCTTTTGTTTTAATGATTTAATTAAATTATTTACATTTAGATATTTGTTTTTGTATTATAAAGGAATTTTAGCATTTACTTTAGAACATATTCTGGTACAAGAAATTTTATGTAATAAAAAATTATAAAACAAAAGAACAGGTACAAAGTATTTCAGGTTCTACCCATGTATAATGCATACTCTTATTTCTCAAAAATTTGGGCAAAAATGTGCATATTATACACGGCAAAATACAGTACTCTTACATTTATGTAATTGTGTGATGCCTGATTTTCTTCATGTTCCTCAACCAAAACAGCATATTGCAACAGATTGAATGCAGAAGCAGCTAACAGAATCCAGCTGTCTTCTGTTAAGGCAGCCATTAAAGAAATTTGCAGAAATGTAAAACAGTACTTCACTTCTCGCTAACTTTGGGGGAAGATGACATTTTTTCATTAAGTGTTATCTAGGCAAATGTGTAATGAGTCTGTAGTTACTAATGATACACATTTTAAGATTTTCTGGTTATAATTTCTAATACAGTGCATATTGATAGTTATGGCCAGTGGTGTGCTGGAGGCAACTTGTAGAGATTTGTTGCAAGCCAGTTATTCGAGAGCCAATATTTAAAAATGAAATTACCTTTATTATTTGTGGAGATACCATAAAATATGCTATTACATGTATCTCTTTCCAGCTTCACATTCAAGTGCCTTCACATTGAAAACTTGGTGATTGTTGAACAAGAGTGTACAAGGGATCTGAGACCACACAATATGAAAAAAAGTTTTAAAATAACATTAAAATTTTTACATGGTACATTTTTGTAATTAAAGAAAATTAAAATATAAGCTTTAAAAATGCATAATTAGTTGTAAGGCTTTCTTTGCCAATTAACGATATATTTCATAGTACCTCTATTAATATATCAAAATATGAAGTAGATATCGCCTTTGAGTTTGCTTATATCTTTGGCCTACCTAATCCCAAATTTCCAAACAAGAGATAGCATTTGTATACCCAATGTATGACTAGTGAAATGAAGAAGATAAATATGAAATATTTAAGCTTAGAATTTAGGTTAAGGTTTTTTGTTTTGGGGGGGTGGTTTGTTTATTTTTAGATTTTAAAAAAATTTTTACTTCATTAGGAATAAGTACGTCCAAGGGGTTGGAATTAGAGGGAGGGCCTCTCCAACCAACTCACCTTTGAGGTGAGTTTCCTCAAAATAAAAGGACTCTAAATAGTGACTAAACACACAAGTCATCTAGAAACACAAACCCAAAACCAGTAATAATGTTATTTCTGTGGAGTGGATTTGGAGTTGAGAGTTATTTGTTCATTATGAACAGATTTACTTTGCTGCAAATGGATGATTTTTGAAAAATGTGTATGTTTCTCTTGACCAGAAAGTACTGATACAGACTGACCAAAATGTACCATGTTGGTCTATAACCAGCAAAAATTGGCAGTTACCCTAATGTGTACTGATTCCTGACATCCCGAAGTGAAGGGATTGTCAGGGACAGAAGGGACCTTTCACATTAACCATGCCTTCAATATAAGCTATGTTGTGTGAAAGTCTCCCCTCACAGAATCCTCTGGGCTCGCCCCTTCTAGACTGTAAACCACAGCCTCGTCACCTAACTACCTGTATTTCTCCTGATGTACATTTCAAGTTCTGGTAGCTTAAAAGGACCAAATTGCCTCTTAAAACTATGACAGATTAGTTCCCCAAGTGCTTACCAATGCTGGGTGTTAACAGTTTGACATAAGTACAAGTATATTATTAGTATGTTTTATGTACTGACCCAAAATGCACGGTAATTTTTATGTGGTACAAAAACCAGTATGGGCTGAGAAATCATTGATGAAAAGGTTTTAAAATAATGGTTTTCTTTACTGTAATTATTTTGGTTTGTTTTCTATCTAGGTACTTTTAAACTAGTAATAGAATTTTCTGAAGAATATCCAAATAAACCGCCAACTGTTAGGTTTTTATCCAAAATGTTTCATCCAAATGGTAAGTAGCAATTTATTAGACTTTGCAAATGATCGGGGGCGGGGTTGCTTTCTTACTCTTCAGTCTTACCCCACACTTCTCACTCCCAGAGCCCACTTCTACACGTGGCTTCCACGCCAGTGTTAGCCACGGTTTTGTAATCTAAACCCAGGATCCAAATTTGAGATAAAGTTGTTTTGTTTTAATGATTTCTGATTTTGAAGTAATTTATTTGTAGAAATGTGAAAGATGGTGAAAAGAATTTGTCACTGAAAATTCAGCTTTTAAAAATTCAAATAAATGCTTCACAAAATTGGTATGTTTTATGTCAAGTAATTTTTTATATACTATGAACATTTTTCTTTTTTTAAAAGATTTTACTTATTTTTAGAGGGGAAGGAGAAAGAGGGAGGGAAACATCAGTATGTGGTTGCTTTTTGTGCACACCACACTTGTTAGCAGTCACTTCCCATTTCTCCCAGCCCCTCCAGCCCAAAGCAACCACTAATGTATTTTGTTTCTATAGATTTGCCTCTTCTGGAGTTTTCATGTAAATGGAATCATATAATAGATGTGGTTCTTTGGGACTAACTTAAGCTAGCAAGCATAACTTCAGGGTTCATCTACATTATAACATATCTGTACTTCAGTCCCTTTTTATTCCTGAATGATAATCTATTATATGGATATAGAATATTTTGTTTCTTCATCAGTCCATAGATGTTTGGTTTCTTGTTTACTACTTTGTGATTACTTCTCAAAAATAGTTACTAGTTCAAAACTTTAAAATCATTTTATGCTTTTATGAGATTTACAGAGTGATGATTTTTGCTTTGGGCTTCCTAAATTTGATGTCCCTGTGGATCACAGTGGTAGTTGACTGTGCTTTTTTTAAGCTGAGAGTTAGAATCTGGTCTAAAGCTAACAAGTGGAACTACCTAGCACATGGATCGTGATCGAGGCCACGAGAGTGAATAGCATTGCCCAGAGCATATGTAAAGGGTAAGAAGGAATAGGAGGACTGAGCACAGAGTCCTGTGGAATGACAGTATTTAAGTATAATTTTTGCCTCCTGTTCCCCCCAACTGCATTGCTGTTTTTATGTAAAGTGATCTGGCTGCTCCATGAAGCTTTCTACAAGCTGGCAGTATCTGCAACATTTACATTCATTCACCCTTTGTCAACACAGCAGCAGTTCTACTTCTGGAAATTTGTCATACAGATGTATAATCTTGTAGATGGAGAAACATTTATTATGTTCAGTATATTTTCACATAATGAGTTCAAGAGATGAGGGAAATACCACCCAAGTGTTAGACTTCTAAAACATATTATTTAATTTTTATTTTTAAAATTCTTTTTATACATTCCTTATAAGGAATGCATACTCAGTACAAAAACAGATCACAAAATAAAGGAAAAAATAAAATAAGATCCTTCATAGTCCTACTATCTGCAGATACCTACTACTTACCTTTTGTCATTTAGTCTTACAAATGTTTGTGTAACTGCATGTACCTCAAATGAAAATATTTATATGTAATTCTTTACAAAAATGGAATTATATAAATAAGTGGAGAATTGAGGTACTATATTATGAATGTCTTTCTACATTAGTTACTATAGGGTAGATGTAGATCATTTCTGGTGGCTATAAGGGTATTGGGGTTATATGAGTATGGCATTTAGCCAGTCCCCTCTTTATGGACCACAAGGTAGTTTCCAATTTTTAGCTTTTATAAATAGTACTATAGTGAACATGTGTAAATAAAACTTCGCATGTTTATTATTATTTCTTTTAAAGTAGTATCTGGGAGTAGAATTGCTGCATTAAAGAAGAAATTGTTTTCTCTTTTCGTTTTTTTTTTTAAGAAGAAACTTTCAAGAGTTTTATTTAAGAATGTTTAGAAATACGAGCCCTGGCTGGTGTAGCTCAGTGGATTGAGCGCGGGCCTGCGAACCAGACAATCGCAGTTCGATTCCCAGTCAGGGCACATTCCTGGGTTGCAGGCCAGTTCCCAGCAGGGGATGCACGAAAGGCAACCATACATTGATGTTTCTCTCCCTCTCTCCTTCCCTTTCCCTTTAAAGATAAATAAATAAAATATTTAAAAAAAAATGTTTAGAAATACGAAAGTTCTTACTCATTTAAAAATTTATATTTTATTGATTTCGTTATTACAGTTGTCCTCATTTTTCCCCCTTTGCCACCCTCTCCATCCAGCATCCCCCACTGCCTCAGGCAGTCCACACACCATTGTTCATGGGTCGTGTGTAGAAGTTCTTTGGCTACTCCATTTCCTATGCTGTACTTTACATCCCTATGGCTATTCTGTGACTACCTATTTATACTTCTTCATACCTTTACCACTTCACTCATTCCCCCATATCCCTCTCCCAACTGGCAACCATCAAAACACTCTGTATCCATGATTGTGTCTCTGTTCTTGTTTGCTTAGTTTTTTAGGTTCAGTTGTTGATAGATATGTATTCATTGCCATTTTATTGCTCATAGTTTTGATCTTCTTAAAGAAGTCCTTTTAACATTTCATATAATAATGGTTTGGTAAGAATGAACTCCTTTAGTTTTTCCTTGTCTAGGAAACTCTTTATCTGCCCTTTGATTTTAAATGGTATTTTTGCTGGGTAGAGCAATCTTGGCTGTAGGTCCCTGCTTTTCATGGCTTTGAATATTCCTTACCAATCCCTTCTAGCCTGCAAGTTTCTTTTGAGAAATCAGCTGACAGTCTTATAGAAATATGGAATTTAAACAGATTTGCTGTATGGTGTGTTGGAAAAATTTAGTCTCACTCAGCCTCCTGAGGAAAAGGTACAAAATAAGAGACCTTAGTTTTATGACTGGTTTTCCTATGAGACAAAGGGGGTTTAGCTGTTGCCTAATGTTCAAAACTTCTGTCTGTGCCAAGCATTGTTTTAGAGTCTTACCTTCCAGATATGACAATTAATGTGTAACCAGTTTTAGTGTTGTCTTTGCAGTGTATGCTGACGGTAGCATATGTTTAGATATCCTTCAGAATCGATGGAGTCCAACATACGATGTATCTTCTATTTTAACGTCAATTCAGGTGAGTGTGTGTTAAGATGCATCATAATTTTTCAAGGCTGTATGGGATCCATTTGGCTCCTTTAGGTGTAATTTAAAGAGCAAGTGAGCAAACAAATCTTCCCAGCACCCACCCAGGTCACCAGTGGCAGAGCTCAGACAAAAACCCACGATTCTCAGATGACTGGTCTGCTTTTTCATTAGTGACCACCTTATATCAAATCTACCATTACTTTCCTGTTCATGTGTAAGTAAATGTTGCAAGAGCTGAAGTGTTGTTATTCATACCATGAAGGTACAGCCAGAGATTGTGGAGGAGAATGAGAAATCTTGGGGTCAGATGAAGATGGTTGCTTAGAAAACCATAGAGAGGGACCTCAAGAAACTGTCAAGTGCAGAGAAGCATTGAGTGTGCTGCCTCCTCCAAGAAATTCTGCGCCACTCTGGCAGAGTAGTTCATAGTTGTGTTTTAGTTATGCGGATTTGAGGGGAGCAGAAGTAACATTTTGGTTTGTGATCTCTTTAAAGCTCTTCTATTATACCTGCTTTAATTGGGGTCATCTTATAAATATTCTTTATAACCCTCTTATTGCTTTGCTGCTAGATGTATTTTATTGATTAAAGGAAACAAGATTAACTTTCCAAATTGTCGTATGTTAACTGAATCAAACTGCTTATTTCCTAGTTTAACGTGTTAGTATTCTGAAGATTGTTCTTTTCCAGTCTATTTGAAATTAGAGGTCGTAAGGCATTTGAGAATGGTTTATTTTAGAAGCTTAAGTTCTTTAGCAGCAGAAATCTTAACTGTAGTTATCAAGCCATTTCTGAAAAGTGGCTTTAGGTCTTTTAGACCTAAAAATATTTAAGACATACTAATTCTGTCATTTTGTGTAAGTTCTGTGCTCATTAGCTGACCCATGTTAATACAAAGAATAACTGCATATCTGTTTTTTCTCCTCTTTCCTAGTCTCTGCTGGATGAGCCCAATCCAAACAGTCCAGCCAATAGCCAGGCAGCACAACTTTATCAGGAAAACAAACGAGAATATGAGAAAAGAGTTTCAGCCATTGTTGAACAAAGCTGGAATGATTCATAATAGACAACTGGTCTGTTAATCTTTTTCATCATTGTTGTGTATAATTTACCTCTCAGTAGAAAGGCTAACAAATTTTAAGTGCCACAGGTTTTAAGGATTCTGCAGAAAGAAAAAAAAGTCCTTCAGTTTAGAACCTACAAAAGCTTGTGTATCTTGATTAATGTACTTTTTATTGCATGGTGTGAACTAAGTTATTGCTTACATAAATTTGTAATATATCCTGTTTGTATTTTTTTCCAAGTGTATAATGTTGGTGTGGAGTTTTCATGACAGAATATACACATTTTGTAAATCTGTACTTTTTTCAAATATTGAATGCCTTATTTTTGAATTCTTTAGATTTTTAAATTGGAGAAAAGCACTTACAGTTTTTTATATATATTACATGTAAAGCTGTTAAAATACATAACTTCAGTGCAAGAGACTTTGTCACTTATTTCCTTATCTGTGTAGGATGGGTTAATAAGTCTCTAGCTCTCTATCAATTGGTAATTCATTTCCATTTTCAAAAGAACAGATTTATATTTTATCAAGAAGTTCTTCAAATTGATTCTAAACATCAGTAATAATCTCAAACTTTATTTTGAACACATCTATATTAGTTTCAGTCGAGCAGTTTTATAGACATAAGTGCTTTGGTTCTGTCCAGCTCTGACTTAAGCCACTTGTTACTGTTTCTTCCCGCTCTGCCCAGTGTAGAACTGTATGTACCTTCTGTGACTTCACAGTTCACACCTCTACCGTGAGGAGTTAGCACCTTTAACCATGAGCAGAGCTGATGCAACTTATTTTGCTGCTTGATAAGACTTTTAAAAGATTTTCGATAATGAAGAAAGTAAAACCATAACATTTACCAAAAATCCATGCCCCCACTATTAGTAATGAATAAGAGTTAGTTGTTGGCTGAACAAGGCATATATTTGGAAGGAATCTTGGTATAATTTAAATATTTGAAAACTGCCTTTTAATGTGATTGCTTATCTGTTTATTCTGGGGAAAATGTTTTCATACCAGGGCCTACTGAGTTGCTTTCTCTTGTGGAGATTTTTTTTTTATCTCCTAAGTTGTATAAAAGTTGTACTGCATCTTAGTTTACTGGATAAATTTAAAACACAGTATTGTAGAAAGCTAATACAAAGCTATCCTATGCCTTTAAGTAGTATAGAAAATGGAAAATACAAGTATAAATTCTGTTAAATCACTTGTGTAGTCTTTCTAGTAGTTAAAACAGCTATTTCAGTACTTCCAAGTGTCTTGTCATATTCCCACTATCTGAGTAAGCCAAGAGCATCTTCTCTGTTGGAAGACTGTAAGATGGCAATATCTACAGCTTCCGTTCAGCAAAATGTAACACTGGAAGAATTAGTGCCTTTAAAGGTTATTATTTGGCAATCTGGAGGGTAGGTGTATATGGTTTATTTGAATATTGCTTCAAAACCTATTTTTATCCTTTATCTGTTTTCCTTTTGTATTTAAAATGGAAACATTTCAAGTATTGATAGAAAATTATAAAGGGAAATACATCTATCTTACTTTGTGAGGTGTCAACTCTTAACTCCTAAGTGCAACACATATGTAAAACTCGGACCTGGTCACATTCCCATTGGAGAAAAATCTTTGGAACATTCTCTGAATTACTCCTCAGTTTTTTTCCTTTGGCTTTGGAAGAGATTCCTGTTTGGTTGACTACCAGATGTAAACCTTCAATTTACAAGGTTATATGAAAAGAATTTACTTTAAAACTCTACAAATGTTATAAATTGTATGGCAAGAGGCTAGAACTTAAGTTACTTATTTAGATACGAAGGTGGATTCTATTTAAATGCATTGGTGGTGCAATTACTTTGTAACAATACTTCTAACATACAAGTGCTCTATGCAAGGTACTATTCTAAGCACTTATTGAATTTCAAACTCAGAGTAATCCTATGAGGTAGGTATCATAGATGAGCAAACTAGGTACAAAGAGATTAAGTGACTAGCTCAAGGTCAGCTAGCTAGAAAGTGATAGAGCTGGGATTTGAACCCAGGCAGTCTGGTCTTTTAGTCAGTAACTCTACTATCCCATAATATTAAGGGGTTGTGTTTAGTTTTAGAAATTCTACTGAACTTACATTCATCCCAAGTTATGAAAATACTTCAGTTGATTGAAAGTTGTGTGTAGATTAGTTTCTATGCGATGAAAGGTTTTCTTGACCACCGTTAATCTACCTCTTTTCTTCAGTGTGCAGTGTGGACATATAGGAACACTTTCAGGTCTTTGCTATATAAAGATCTCTGACTTAATCACTAGACCAAAATTTTCCGTTTCCTGCAAACCCCCACCCCCCAAAATAAGTTCCTTGAATATGATCAACTTCTAGAGCTGATCTAAAAATTTTTACTCATATAGGTGGAACTATGGGGGTGCTGTTTAGTAACAGTCTCTTGCACTCAGTAAATAAGCTACCTGTTCACTTATTTTACTCAGTATGCCTAGAGAACTCCGGGGCTCACAGTACAATTAGAATTACATATAAGGTATTTTGATCTCTCAACTACCCCAAGGTGTTTTGGGTTTTTTTTTTTTTTTGTAACTTTTTAAATATATATTTTATTGATTATGCCATTACATTTGTTCTATTCCCCCCTTCATTCCCCTCCACCCTGCACACCCCTCCCCCACCATTCCCCACCTTTAGTTTATGACCACATGTCTCAAGTTCTTTAGATTCTATATTTCCCATACTATTCTTGCCCTCCTCCCTATCTATTTTCTACCTACCGTCTATGCTACTTATTTTCTGTACCTTCTCCCCCCTTCTCCTCCCACTCCCCTGTTGCTAACCCTCCATGTGATCTTCATTTCTATGGTTCGGCTCCTGATCTAGCTGTCCTCTCAGTTTGTTTTTGTTTTAGGTGTGGTTCTTATTAACTAAGTTTGCTGTCCTTTCACTGTTCATCTTTTTTATCTTCTTTTTCTTAGGTAAGTCCCTTTAACATTTCATAGAATAAGGGCTTGGTGATGATGAACTCCTTGAATTTGATCTTATCTGAGAAGCACTTTATCTGCCCTTCCATTCTAAATGAAAGCTTTGCTGGATAGAGCAATCTTGGATGTAGGTCTTTGGATTTCATGACTTGGAATACTTTCCAGCCCTTTCTTGCCTGTAAGGTCTCTTTTGAGAAATCAGCTGACAGTCTGATGGGAACTCCTTTGTAGGTGACTGTCCCCTTATCTCTTGCTGCTTCTAGGATTTTCTCCTTCATTTTAATCTTGGCTAATGTAATGATGATGTGCCTTGGTGTGTTCCTTCTTGGGCACAACTTCTTTGGGACTCTGAGCTTCCTGGATTTCCTGGAAGTCTATTTCCTTTGCCAGATTGGGGAAGTTCTCCTTAATTATTTGTTCAAATAAGTTTCGTGGCTGTTTCTCTTCCTCTTCTGGTATCCCTATAATTCAGATGTTGGAGCATTTAAAGATGTCCTGGAGGTTCCTAAGCCTCTCCTCATTTTTTTGAATTCTTGTTTCTTCATATTTTTCTGTTTGGTCATTTTTTCCTTCCTTCTGGTCTGCTCCCTTGATTTGAGTCTCAGTTTCTTTTCCATCACTATTAGTTTCCTGTGTATTTCCCTTCATTTCAATTAGTTTAGCCTTCATATGTTCCTCTAATTTGTGGCTAAAATCAACCAGTTCTGTGAGCATCCTGATCACCAGTGTTTTGAATTGTGCCTCTGAGAGGTTGGCAATTTCTTTGTCGCTTAGATTTATGGGCTCTGGGGCCCTGAGTTCTTCTTGAGCCATGTTTTGATCTGTTTGGGCCTGTTAATTTTTAGGAGAGGTGCCTTAAGTGTTCACCAGGGTGGGGCCACCCAGGTAGCTGGTTTGTGACACTGTATGTGGGGGCAGGGTCAGAGAGGGAGCAATGGCAGCCCTCTCTGCTCTCCCAGTCCGCCTCACCACTCGCCCCCACCCCCCTTGTTTATCTGAGTGCAAATGTGTGAACCCGCTGCCCTGCGTTGGAGCCTGCGTGGTCTATCTCAATGCTTGTCTTCACTGGTTTATCTGCATGCAAACGCGCGACCACAGCCAGCCAGCCAAACCGCACCTTCCCTGGTTCTGCCCATAACTACCCCGCACCTGGGATCCACGCCCTCGGCTGCCTGCGTGCTGCCCAGGTTGGGGGATCTTTTATGCCCTACCGGCTCCGCTGCTGGCTTCACCCCTCACCAGTTTAGCTGAGCAGTTCATTGTTTTCGGACTTCGTATTGTTTGATTTTCTGTGGTTTGGTTGCATTTATTGTTCAAACTTTGTTGTTTTTAGATTTGGTTGTGGGAGGAAGCAAAGTGTTTCCACCTACGCCTCCATCTTGGTGGAAGTCCCCTACCCCAAGTTTTAAGAGACCAAGACCAAATTTCTAGGACTTGGTAGTGCTTACTTTACAATTCTTTTCTGTTGCATTCAGCAATGCACAGTCCCAAAGGAATATACATTGTGTGGGGATTGTGTATGTTAATAGAAAACCGACGGTTAGAAAGCTATTAAAGGTCAGTGAAGTTGTGCATAGAACAGGCCTTATGCCAAGATATGCTCTCTTTCTTGAGTTCCCATTTAGTTAGGAAAAACCCGAGCTGCTATCAGATAAGGGAAAATATTTGTTATTTTCAGTTATTCCAGTATATGAGAGAGCAAAGATGTCAGAAACAAAGTCTTGTTAAAAGTTTTCCTCTATCCTTTCAAAAATAATACAGGATTATGTGGCATTCTTTCAGTAATTTCTGCCCACCATCACTACAGATTTTTAAAGCAATTTTATTAGCAGTGTCTTGAGTTTTTAAGTTTTCCTGTTCATAGGATAAACTAGGGCTTTTTTTAGTTGGGCCAAAAAGATTAATGAGCCCTTTATAAACCTTGTTGGGTATGGGACTGACTCAGCAACTTGACCTTCTTGCTGGTTGAATTCAAGAACCATGAAAGGAAGGGCTGCAGGCTTCCTCTTAGGTGCATGGAGGATTCAGACTTGGGTGAGAACCCTGCATGCACTTCAGGGACTCTGTCATTGAGTGCTAAATCTTGGCCACGTGATGCTTGTTTATCAGTCACTTCTGGAGGAATAAGTTTGAGGACTCCAGTATATAGAGAGTGTATTCTCCTGAGTGAAAGTAAATAACCTTTTACCTGGTATGGAGGTCTTTATATGGTGAGATGGTCTTGGTTACCAAGTATGATGCTTCTTTAGTCTTTGGGGGAGGTTAGCTGGTATCAGGTCTTACCTGGAAGACTGGAATCCCTAAAGTGGCACTGGGTTGGGAACTTCTGTAGAAGGGACCAGAATCTATCTGAAAAGATCCTCAAGCTCCATCAACCTGAACCATTTAGTTGTCATTCTTCCTGGAATGCAGGAGGGGTTCTGTGGTGTCTTGAAAGCTGCTAAAATGTAGCTAGGACCACTTAAGGCAGACCTCTTAATAGTGCTTCCTGTCTGAAGCCCAAAGGATAGTTGCCCTGCAGAGTGGCTGGCCTCTATATAACAATCTTTACAAAAGGGATTTGGGAGAGTCAGTGTTTTTGCATCGGTGCTGGTACAAAGATGACAAGAAACTGGAATGCTCTTGGCCTGATAACCATCCTGGGCAGAGAACAGGAAAGAATTGAAGCCTACCTACATCATTGGCTGTAGCTCAAGTCTAGAAAAGCTAGATTAGTAATCTTGCTGTGTTTTAGTGGGCTTTGTTTGGGTTATAGGCACGGGCACGTAAGGCTGTGGTTTCAGGTGGACAACACCCCATAGCATCAGCAGGGGGAGAGAGTGTTGATCCTTGGGGCGTAGGGGTGGATACAGTAGTCTTTTGCAAGCCAGAAGGATCAGTGAGGGCAGGTACTGGGACCTGCTGCTGGTATAAGGTTGATGAGCTCATCTGTTCAGGAAAGTTCCCTGGCTTTTGTTAGTCCTTAACATGTCAGTTCTTTGACAGAGGTTAGGTGTTCTGTATGGAGCAGCTTCAGGCCAGTCACTGGCACCCCCTGAGAACCCAGTCTGAGAGGTCAGGCTGTACCACAGTTTGGAACTTAAAGCCAAAAAGTGGGAACTGGTTTTCATACAGCCTCTGGCAGGCAGTACGTGGACAGACCTAGACAAGAGGCCAGTAGGGCACAGGACCTCCAGGGTCCAAGTTCCAAATTCTCTGGGGACACTTTTTAATCAGCAGTTTGTTTTTTCTTGTAGTAAAAGTAGCACATAGTCAAAGCAAATAATTTGGTAAACAGAAGGGTAGAAGGAAGCAGGAGTCATTGTCTCACCACTGAGGAGTTGGAAACAGCTGGTTTAGTCCCTGCCAGGTGGCGGGGTTCATTGGAGTGGTGTTTTGAACCTGCCCAGGCACGTGTTTAAGGTTGTGGTTTCAATCCCCAGTCAGGGTGCATATCAGTGTTTTTCTTTTCCTTCCTCTCACTAAAATCAATGGACATACGCTGGGGTGACGATTTGAAAGAAAAAAAAAAAGCTGGGTTAAGGCTAAGTGGAACCACAGGTTTCAGGTGATCCAAGCCCCAACTGTTCCATCATCCAAGGCCTACAATTCACACCGAGTGGTAAGCAATCTAGCTGGAGCTACAGCAGAAACCGTGTTCACAGAAGGAAGCAAACCTACAGCCCTTGCAAGCCCTTGGACCCACATGGTACAGGAGTACCAGGGCACCCAGTGTGGGGGGAGGACTGCAGTGGGCGCACGAGCTCTGGGCAAGGCTGGCCTCTCCTTTCTGGAGGTTGTGCTTCTGCCCCCGCCCGCCCCCGAACAGCTTGACTTTGACTGGTGCTGCATTGCTCAGTGCCCGCTGCTGTTCACTGTGAACATACCAGTAGTACCTGATGGGTGGTGACAAGTCACACGGTAGACTGCTCTACAACTTGAAAGGGCACACACTTTGGCAGCCCTGGGGATGGAGCCTGGTCTGGTGGGGTGATTGTGTGTGCTCATTTTCATGTAAGTTTGTTAGTTGAAACATATCTTTCCCGTTTGGCCTCAGAGGGAAAGTGGGACAGGAATGAAGACAGACATTTGTTTTTCCATTAAATCCTCCAGTAAAGATGTAAGTAGGATCATTCACACCTTGCAGATCCCTACCCTGAGGTGAAGGAACCAGGAAGAATAGCTACCAGTTCACATTTACCAGGTTCTGTATACAACTCTTAACAGAAGAAAATGTCAAAAGCAAAGGGAAATGCAGCCCTGAGAGGTTTTGGTGCTACCATTCACATCAAAGCATGGGCTTTAGGCCCACACAGTTCAAGGTTGACCTCCTTATTCCCCTTCACTAAAACAGGAGAGTACCAAGATTCACCTCAGGCCCCTAACATTTTCTTTGTCCCTCAAGCAAATAGGTTGGAGAGCCAGTGTCAAAGGTATTTTTGGCTCATTAACCTACTTTTCCTAGGCAGGGAAAGGTGGGACTTGGGCTGCAACTGCCAGGGGTGTATTTTAAGAGGCACGCCTCTCTTCTCTGACGGCACTGTGGGGGAAAAAGCTCTGGTTCACGTGGTTGGGGACAGATGAGAATTAGCTCCATCTAATGGGAGGTTAACAGTCTCAATTTTTACTATTTGATTTCCAAGGGCATCTGTTCAGATGATGTTGCCCCACCTCCTCAGCCAGTCCTGTTGTCAATAGACAAGGCCTCAAGCCCACCTCCATGTGTGATGGGAACACATGCAAAGGACTCTGCCACCCCTAGCCCTGGAAGTCATAACTTTGAAGGGACAGAGTAACCTTTTTTTGCTTTTCACTTAAATAAATAGGTGTCGCTTGCTACTGATTTTTGAAAAGCAAGCCATGCAAGATTGTTTCTCCCCTAAACAATTAGGGTATTTATGTTTAAGTTAAAAAACTCTTGCCTCTTAAGATTTGTGTTTACTCATTCCTACAGAACCAAAAGGTATCCCTATACTGGTCCCATGACTAGATGACAAACAGACCCAGAAGTTGACAGTCTTCTTCCAGACATAAGGGTGCCCAGCAGAGACTTTAGAGCTGGACAGCTGGGAAACACTAATTTACCTGACATACGGGGTAGTAGAAACCTCATTTCGAATGCAACGCAGTATTTGCATGACCATTTACTAGAAAGCAAAAGTATCAGAGGCAGTGATAGTGCCAGTGGAATGGTAAACCACAGGTCCAGATGGACCCGGGAAGTTCAGAGGGAATCCTCTCCCCTTCGAAGGCAGAGGATTGATCCGGGGCCATAGGGTCTGAGGAATGTTTCAAAGAACAATTTTCTGGATAACATAAAAGGGTATCACTGTTAACTAAGCACCCTCAACTGAATTGCTAGTAATGACACTTGCTTCTCCCAAGGTATTAAGACTTCAAGTCTTTCACAGAAGAAACTCCATTCCTAGTCATACTGGAAGGCAATACTTCATCATGTTCCCCTCCTAAGATCTCAGTTGACCCGCACCCCCTCTTGGGCACGGCTGTATAAAGGAGCAGCCTGCACCTTGTAGCTTAGTTACAGCTGGTGTGAGCTCCCATTTGAGAGCTCAGAGTGGACTGTTTTACCTGCACAAGGAGTGCTGCTATGCAAAAAAATTAGATTTCCAGAAAAACTGGATGAAATTGTGAAATACTGGCTACTTTTATGGGTCAGGTAGCCATAGAGACTGTAAAGATGAGAAGAAAAAGCTGCTTAAACTGAGGAAACAATGAAGCCCATCAAAATTTGATTTTGGTTAACTAGAGAAGTCTTCAAAAATAAACTGAAGGAGATGAGAGTAATCAGTTCACAATTTAAGCTTGCTGTATATACAAGGATACATTCATAACGGTATTATTAATTTATTGGGACATTAATAGAGAAAACAGAATCAATCATGAGAAACTTACAGAAAATGCATTTTTTAAAGTGAATAACCACGCTCTGATTTTTCCATTTTATCATTTGGGTTTTTTTAAGCCTCACAAATTTTTGTAGATAAGCAGCAAGGAAAGAGACTGGAGCTCAGGCTCGTTAAGCACGTGCTTGGCCCTCTAACACCTTGACCCTGACCACATCTCTTGGTAGTAGATACTTCTAAGAAGTCCATTTTTCAGGTAATATTCGGGGAGAAAAGTGGCTTGTCCGAGGGCATAGATTATAGAGATCTTGTTTCTTCCCTGGGTCCACCCTGATGGTCGCTACAGATTAGGGCTAAAAGCTGCCCAGAGACCAGGCCGATCCAAGGTGGCCTTAGCCTTGAGCCAGCCTTAGCCTTGAGCCGTGGGCAACTCATCCCACTTCCCCTGCCCCAGACACCCTGCTTCCACAGCCAGTTTTCCTCTTTAGTGCTGGGTTTACCAGTAGGTCAAGCTAAGGCAGGACCCCACTGTCTTACCTGCGCCCCCAGGATCACACACCAGGATGATTGAACCCTGCTGAGTGACTGTTACATTGCTGCCCCTAAATGAAGTCCCTCTCTCAGTATTTATGTCTGGAGATAAGTACTTAATGGTGGATACTAAATAAGGAAGGGGGTAGAGAACAGACACATTAACTAAAAAGGGGAAATTAGTGCCAGCATTTCGGAGCACAGCAGCACTGCAATAAACAATTTCTTGTGCTCAGCAAGTCCTCAAGTCTAATAGAAGATAAGAGCCTCAGGCTCCCTCCAGAAAAAGAAAATGTGGGCTTTACTCAGCAGCTGGGAGACCTAGAGAGTCTACAGACCAACTGGCTGCCTGGACCAAACTGGAATCTCAAGTCAGTTTTAAAATAAGGTCTGATACATTTTTGTAGGCTGCCTCTGCATGAGCTGATGGGTACCTGAAGCCTATGCTTTGATTCTTACTCCTCTCTTAAAAAAAAGATGTGTGTGGCCCTGGCTGGTGTGGTTCAGTGGATTGAGTGCCAGTCTGCAATCCTAAAGGTTGCCAGTTCAATTCCCAGTCAGGGTGCATGCCTGGACTGCAGGCCAGGTCCCCAGTTAGGGATGAGCAGGAGACAACCAATTGATGTATCTCGCACATTGATGTTTCCCTCTCTCTCCCTTCCCGCTCTCTAAATAAAAATCTTTTAAAAAGATGAGTGTACACAGGGCAGTGGAGTATATGGGCAGCGCAAACTCCAGACAGAATAGGAAATAAGGGATCTGGCTTGCCTCAGTGGGGAAAAAAGACCATAAGACCAGAATTCCACTTAAAAGGTACAGTGTTGAGAAATCCAAAGTGTAAAGTCCATTACCTGCCATTATTGTATCAACATAAAAAAATACACATTTTAACAAAAAGTCTGATATTCAAAAACTAAAAAAGGGCATGATTTATAAATACATAAATATCTATGAATACTTTTGGAATGATAGGTACTAAAAGAATGAGACATTTTAAAATACCCCTTTCGTTCCAACTGCCTCTTTCCTTTGTGTTGGTAATGCCAGGAGTCTTAAGAGAGCTTCTGTGGTCAAAGTCACATTTGTCCCGTCCTCCTCTCTAGCCTGTAGCTGATAATGAAAGTGTGATGAATCTTCTGCCTTAGTTTTGATGCTGGGGAGAAAAAAAGAAAAGGTTATATAGCCATGTAATCCAGTGAATCAGATTCATAAATTAAAATATAGCAGGGATGTAATATTTATGTCCTGGCCAGATAGTAAGTAGACTCAAATTAATATTTTACCACATTCAGAAAATTCAGCAGAACTCTGACCATACCATCCATCTGGAAGCCAGAACCTCATTTTTTTGTCATCTGTGATCTGTAAATGTTCACAATTTAATGTGAAAATGGAAATACTTTAAATACAACTTTTTTCCTGGCTTGTTTTGCAATGAAAGGTTCTAAAAGCAGGATCACACAAACACTTATTGTTCTAAATTAAAATCAGCTGGATCCAGGTAGTAATTCATAACATTTCACATTCAGCCAGGACATTCAGGAGATGTGAAGGTTATGTACTTCTGGATTTCACACTGTTAGAAACTGTAAACTTCAAATAGTGGCAAAATGAAGGAAATACATTCTTTCTGGGTACTCACTAGCACCTTTGGTAAATTTAAACTTGGCTTTAGACAACTTTTAAGCATGGTGTGAAGAAATCATTTTGGCTGTCACCTTGTATTTGAATAGATTTCCTTAACATTTAGCAGTGTGAATGAATCAGAGTCTTTTTAGTATCAGAGTTTTCAGGGTATGACCTATTTCCTCCTAAGCCTATTACTCCAGTCTTTCTGAAAAATGAAAAGGCAAAATTCCTCAGCAAAAACAAAATAAGATTTTTTTATCCTTATTCAAGGACATTTTTTTGCCCATTGCTTTTTAGAGAGAGATGAAGGGGGAGGTAAACATTAGTTTGAGAGAGAAACATTGATTGGTTGCCTCCTGTATGCACCCTGACTGGGAATCGAATCTGCAATCTAGGTATGTGCCCTGACTGGGAATCAAACCGGCAACCCTTTGGTGTACAGGGCAGCGCTCCAACCAACTGAGCCATACAATCCAGGGCCTTTCTCCTTTTAGAAGAATGTAGTATCACCTAAAGAAACCATCTTTAGTCCAAAGGGAAGGGGATTGCCTAAGCTGACTCTCAGATTTCTGATAAGATAGACCAAGCCCACAGTAGGACAAGAGTTGCACTGGCTTTGGCTGCTGCAAGTATGTTCTTTGACACATGGTGTTGGCTGGCAGGTGAGTGAGTCATCCTGGGCAGCAGGCCACAGACTGGCCTATGGGGTCAGACAGACCTTTTCTGGCTGCTTCTAGTGCATAAAGGGGGAAGAAAAGGTAGCTTTACTGAGCACTTACTTGGTGATGCAAGGCAAAACCTAATTTAATCTGACAGGCTATTAAAAAAAATACTTGCCACCTTAGAATCACATCTCCTTCCCTGGCTATCTATGTAGCTCAGTTGGTTAGAGTGTTGTCCTGATATGCCAAGGTTGCGGGTTCGATCCCCAACAAGAAACAACCAAAGAATGCATACGTAAGTGGAACAACCGATGTTTCTCGCTCTCAAATCAATCAATAAAATGAAACTCCAGTTGAAAAAAAAGCTTCTCCAAACTGCACATAGTGCACAGAGAAGAACCTCCTGAGCCCTCGCTGGTGTGGCTCAGTGGATTGAGTGCCGGCCTGCAAACCAAAGGGTCACCAGTTCGATTCCCAATCTAGGGCACATGCCTGGGTTGCGGGCCAGGTCCCCCGTATGGGGCATGGGAGAGAACCATACATTGTTGTTTTCCCCTCTTTCTCCCACCCTTCTCTCTAAAAATAAATAAAATCTTTTTAAAAAACCCTCCTGAAATAAAGACATATTTTTCTAGTTTCTCTTTCACTTTTCCATTCTGCCATTTTTCCTCATAGATAAAAATGTTTTCAGGGAAAATGGACAACTAATTAAGTTGACAGATTCTTTCTGTGAGCCAATAATGACAGCTTCCTAGTCAATCACTCCTCTTTCTCAAGACGATGCCTTGGCAACGTTAACTGACAGTCGCAGTGATGACAGCCTTCCGAAATATGCTGCTGCTCATTTGTTAATTACTGCTCATTAATGGGTAAAGCTGGTCAACCACAAAGGCTGCTGGTAGGTGCTTCTGGAGGGCTGTTAGATATCTGAGATTGTTCAGTAAACATATTTCTTTGACTCTCCCCCTTTCAAAAGAAAAATCATACAATGCAATTGATTGACAAATATCACCAGTCAGAGACCAATGCTCATTTCTTTTGTCAGATACACACACACACACACAAAACTGGACAGATTGCAGAGATGTACTTGCCTCAAAACTGCAGAATAGCCATTAAGTATTTTTAAAATCCGACTTTAAAGAGCTTCTGTCCCTAAGTCATTATCACTGTCCAGTCCCAAGATATCAACAATGCCAGGTGATTAATTTCCACTTGCCAGCTAGCTTTAAAACCCAACTGAACTTATTTTAGAGATGAGGGTCAATTCTGGGCAGAACTACTACAACACGTTTTCAGGTGCATGGCTCAATGTCAAGGGTTTTTTTGGTTTTGTCTCTAGGCTGGCAATGTTGCTTAAAGTTTGCCAGCCTCTACTACATGCAGAAACCTCAGGTAAGAGACAAAAGAACTGCTGTGAAGTCCCCACGGCTCTTTCCAGTGGGCTCTCGAGGCAGCCTTACATGGAGCGGGGACAGCCTCCAACGCCACACAAGTCTGTCCTGGCACACAGATCAGACGGCTTGTTCACAGGGTGGGCTGTTCTAGAAGAGTCTCAACAACTACTCTACTACATACTCTCTGAGTACCTTGCTTTTCAGGATCAACTGAGTTCCAATTTTCAGTGGCATCAAGAGACTAAAATTAAACTTGGGCCCTGGCTGGTGTGGCTCAGTGGGATGAGCGCCGGCCTGCAAACTGAAAGGCTGGGGGCTCAATTCCCAGCCAGAGCCCAGGCCTGGGCTGCCTACCAAGTCCCTAGTTGGGGCACGTGTGAGAGGCAACTGATCAATGTGTGAACACTGTTGTTTCCCCCTGTTCCTCCTCCCTTTCCCCTCTAAAAAATAAAATCCTTAAAAAAATTTTTTTTAAAGTAAAACTTGGTTACTAAGAAAACATGTTATATTCAAAGGAAGTTGAAATATATGTAATTGAAAAGTGCTACAGAAGTATAGGCTTCTTCCAGGTAGCCAGGTGCTAATGATTAGTCTGATGGCAAAGGCAGTTTCCTGCTTGAGGACTATTCTCTAGGCTACTGATGTTGTGTGACAACAGGGTCAAAAACGGACATCTCAGGGCAGGGAAACTGTTGAGGTTCAACTCCCATTTAACAGCATATAATAGTTTAGAAAGACCCTTCCCCAACACACGCGCATGCACTTCACACCGGTCCATGGGTGGTGGTAGGGACGTGCATGTCAATTACAAAACCTCTGTAGTCTGTCCTGGAGGCTGCAGCCCAAATGCCATGGAGTGATCGGATCTCCGACAGCCTGGCATGACTGGAAAGCACAGCTGCAGATGAGAGGGAGAAGTGTACTATGAACCAGAAAGGTGATGCGGAAGATCTCAGGAAGGGCAGAATACCTCCTTAGGAGCAAGGAAAGAATCTGCCACAAGCAGTGAGCAGAAAAGGTTCAGCCCTGGCCAGGTAGCTTAACTGGTTGGAACATCCTGATGAGCCAAGGCTGCAGGTTCAATCCCCAGTCAAGGCATATACAAAAATCAAGAATGAACCAATGAATGTGTAAATAAGTAGAACAACAAATTGATGTCTCTCTCCTTCCTAAAATCTATAACTTTTTAAAAAAAGTAAAGGTCCACCTTATTCCCTGCCTCCCCCTGCCAGCAACTATCAGCGCCTCCCTGCCTATGCCACAGGAACTTCACCACTGATGGGACACTGAAGGGTTTACTGTCAAGGTGTTTAAAAGTACTACACGAGAGAATCCAAACAGAAATTCCCAATTCACACAGTTCCCTGGCTAAAAACTGTAGCCCCCTGTTAATAGCTGATTTTAAAAACAAAGTAACCCCTTAAACACCAACCTGAAGCTTTTGATACCAGGTTCAGATTTTAAAATACTTTTATGGGAAAACTATCTGAAATCAAATCGGGGTGTGCTGTTTGGGGCTAACGTGCTTTCTGGGCAGTTGAGGATCAGATTTAGTTCCTGGTCACCCACATAGAAGGGGGCATCTTTATATTTCCTGCAAGACCCTAACTAGGGAGAGGCAAGGCTTACCTATATTTCTGAGGGTAGAACAAAAAAGGGCCAGCAGTCTTTTACTCTATTGCTTTAATCAATTTTGTAAGCATTTTCTGAGCACCTACTCTGAGGTATGACGACTAGATTTTGGAGTTAGAAAGACTAAATCTTTAGATACCACCTCAAGAAGCTTACAATCTACTCTAGAAGAGGCCTGGGTCAAGTATTCCCCCCCCAAAAAAAAAAACCAAACAAAACAAACTTTGGGAGACCCAGGCAAATGAGAAAAGCACGTCTTGGGAGATTCTGAGAAGCTGGGTTCTCATCCCCTGAGCCTCTTTCTGCTCTAGTCTCCATGGCCCCAGCCCAGGGATCCAGAAACAAGGCTCTGGAGGCAACAGCTCACTGTGTAGAAATACCGTGGCCTCCTGCCAGACTAAGCTCTGCAGAATATGGACCATGATGATGTGTGGACATGACTCCACCTACATTCCTCTCAGTGAGTCGAGAAGCCAAATAAGGCTGGTCAGGCCCTCACCTGTTGGGTTAAGGATGACTTAATGTTACCAACAAGATTTTTTAGTAAGTGAGAAACTGTAGCACTCTTCTAGCCAATGTTTCCTTTAAAAATCACACAAAAAGCTTAAAACAATGTCCCTAGAGGAACTGAAAAGGCTGAGTTTGTTACTCCACCAACAAGGCATAATTTATCATACTGTTACCTAGATATGCAAAGGTTTATACCAAGAAACAAAAATAAAAGGGCTTAGATCTCTGGGAGACTAAAGGAGCATTCAGAGAATAGTATAGCCCTGGCTGGTGTAGCTCAGGTGATTGAGCAGGGGCTGTGATCCAAAGGGTCGCCAGTTTGATTCCCAGTCAGGGCACATGCCTGGGTTGTGGGCCAGGTCCCCAGTGGGGCCACATGAGAGGCAACCACACATTGATGTTTCTCGCCCTCTCCCTCCCTTCCCCTCTCTCTAAAAACAAATACATAAAATCATAAAAAAAAGTACATACTCTAATACATCACCATGAACACAGGGGCTGTTAACTCTACACTATTTCAAATTCACTTGGAAATCCTGTTTACCTTTTTCATTAGTTCACTTCTGGTGGTAAACTGCGGCAGGTCTTCCACTTCAATCCCATCAGCCATTTCCATCACCTTATCTAAAAGGTCTTTGTTGTAACTGCACAATAAAGAGCAGTAAGGTTAAAAACCTTGGAAGACTGACTTGTCGGTATGGGGCTAACAAGAAACTGCAGGTAAAGGGACTGCAGACTCAACTCTCAGAGGACTAATTTGATACCACAGGGGAAATCAGTGCATGTTCAGCAGCAAGTTAGTTACTGGTTCCTCCCACTTGGGGATACAGAAGTGGCTCCTGGAATGCCAATAGGGCAGGTATTTCAAATTTATGAAACAAACAGATTTACAAAACAGTATGCAAAAAAACTCTGCATACATCTGGCAGCGTACCACATTTGTGGATATGGTACGAGGGCCAACAACTTTTTAGTTTTTGGACACATGGAACGATGGTCTAATGAAAATAACATTATTTATTCATTTATCCAATTTGCTGAATCTTGGAGCCTGTTAACCAGGATGTCCCAGGGGCACCTGGAAGGCAGAGAAAAGAGAGGGGTGTGACTGGCGCTGCTTCCCCAAATCTTGTTGTAATAACCCACAACATCTGAAAGCAAAATCAAGTGGCTTAGGGCTAGAGGGACCATGTGACCAGAATAAGGAGCACAAAACCAGGACTAAACTGAGTCATTTTATTCCAACATAATTTCAGGAAACGCTAAAATAAAAAGATGACTTGCCACCTTCTTCGTGGTTGGAAGGAGGGGGGAATGCAGGGCATCTGTTATTTTCGTAACAGGAAAGACAGGGAGGCCAAGGCTGGCTCTGGCTCAGGGTCCGGCAGACTAGGGAGTGGGAAGAGCCAAGGCCCACAGATTACATCCTACCAGAAACTGCAAGGGCCTAGGTACCTCACCTCCCCTTTCTCAGCTTCTTCATATGTAAATTGGGGATCTCGGGTTCCTCCTCTGCATTGTCCAAGTGAAAGGAGCATTTGGGTGAAAGGAGCTAATGGACTTGAAATGCACTCTGCAAAGGTGATGGTTTGAGCTAACAGTAGCAATAAAAATAAAAATGGACATTTTAGAGCCCAGCCACGTACTGAGCTATTGCTAGATAGTAGCCTGTGCTAAGTGCTTTTCACCCTTTAATAGTGTAATCGTCACAACTCATTTTCCAAATGAGGAAACTGAGGCTCAGAGAGGTCATTAATATCTTCCCAGGCGGCTTGGCTAAGTGTGGGAATCAGACGTAGGCCAGGCTAGCGCCGTTAGAAGTTGGGGGCGGGTTCAGCCCGGGGCGAGGGCTGCGGGTCAGAAGGCAGGGGACAGGTCAGCCAGCCGGCAGGGGTCCGCACCTGCAACCCAGGAAGAGGTGGTTGGCCCAGACCATGGAGAGGGACAGCAGCTGGTCCAGGCGGCCGCCGCCGTCGGGCGGGTCGCGGTAGTCGGGCAGGTGGCGCAAGATGAATTCCATGCGGGCCTTCCATTGCTTCTCGCTCTCGGAGTAGGAGCGGAACTGCTCGGCAAAGTCGGTCGCCTGTCGTACCCCCGAAACCAGCTCCTCCACAGCTGCGACCGTCTCGCCACCCACCATGGCACCCTCCGCCGCCGAGGGCCAGACCCGCCCGCAGCCTTCCCGACACGCACCGCGCCACCTCTCGGCGGCTAGAGGGGCGGTGCACAACTGCTCCGGAGTACTGGGCCGGAGCGCCCTCGCCGGGCGCGGAGGCCTAGCCGCTCGGCCCCTAGGACCTCCGCAGCCCACGGCTCCCGGGCGCAGGGGCGATTCTCGGTGGACCCCGTGAGGAACGGGTAGGGAAACAGAGCACCCCCCCTTCCAGGCACAGAGACCAGGCGCCCCTTTCATTCAGCAGCTGGATGCCAGCCAGTGCTGCGCTGTGTCCTTGCCCTGAGGGTTCCCTGGGCACCGGCCCGCAGACGAATTTCCTCAGTTCCGAGGACTTTTAGATGTATCTTCTTCTGTGATTCCCAGAAGCCTCTATATCCCACCCAGGTTGTGTGTGGCCCACCTTCCCAGAGCTCATCATCCATGCAACTAAGTACCTGCCAGGCCCTTTGCCCTGTGCTGGGGTTGCAATGAGAGCAAACTTAGAGCCCTGCTTCAATGAACTTTACCATCTCCTGAAGGAGGCAGACGTTAGTGAAATACCTAATTGGTCAAGTGAAAAATTTTTAACGTTGACATATTTTAATAAGGAAGAGGCCCAGAGTGCTAGGCGCATAAATAAGCAAGGGACCTGATCCAGGCCCGGGGGTGGGGTCAATGAAATGATGCTGGAGAGCTGAGAGATGAGCAGGTATCAACTACATTAAGAGGAGCAGGCCATGGCAAGAGAGAGCATGCCTGGTCAGAGAACAGCAAGAGCAGTGTGACAGGGTCCTAGAGTGGGGGACAGCAGAGGAGGTGAGGCCAAGAGATCAACAAGGACTGTGGTCTAGATCCTAAGAGGAATAGGGAACCACTGAAGGATTTTAACTAGAACAGGGACACCTGTGTTTCCAAAAGATGTTGGAAGGATCCAGGATGGATGTGTGCAGAGATGAGCAGGCGAGCTGGCATGACTGCTTTCTGTCCTGGGGTCATGTTGCAGACCCCCTGAGAGACAGAAGAGCTTCGTTGCAAGTGGTAAATTTCCCATCGCTGGAAGTGTTCATGTAAAATAAACCAGGCCATGGCAAGAGAGAGCCAACATCAGCCTTGAGAGATTATTGTCCTAATAGGCTTTTCCATCATCCCCCATTAGATGTGGGGTGGGGTACTGAGCTGACCCTAGAATGCAGGACCAGGGCTCCAGTAAAGGTCCTATGTTGTGAGTAATGCCCAGGACCAGAGCTAACTATATGCTGTCTGCTGCTTCTGCAGCTTCTGGCGGCCGTACAGTAGCCCCGCCCCTCCACTCCCCTCCCCGCACAAATCCCAAATGGAGTGGAAATACCTACCAGGCAGTCTTATGACTAGACTGTGCCTCCAGACCAAACACTAGGCTCAGTGACATCTCAATGTGGTTAACAATAAGGAGGCATGCTGCACTCACCCTGGAGAGCAGGGAGAGCGGGAACAGGGTTGTGAGGCCAAAGACAGACTCAGTCTCTCCACAGCAATCAGACACAGGTACCCAGAGCTGGGCCTCCCACACCGAGTGCAGGAGCTTGTTAAAACAGTAGGTTCCCTGGTCCATTACCAGATACCCAGAGTCAAAGTCCTAGGTAATCGATTCCACCTGTGACTGACCAAACTTTGAAAAATGCTTAACGTTGATAAGGGTTTGCTGAACCAAATTCTTTGTCATCTAATTTTAAGGTACACAGGCTGGTCCAGAAATAGGAACTTGGGCTCTGAGCCCAGCAGCTGCAGCGACACAGCTAACTGAGCCACTGGGGAGTGAAAAGGCTACGGGGTCACCCAGTAACGAGCTGATTTAGCATCATCTTTGACAATGACGGGATGTATGCATGTGTGTACCTACATACATACAGAGACTTGCATGTAAGAACTCAAAAGTGCACAAATAGGTGTCCTTTTTTTAAAATGTGAAATTGTTGAACTTACACTTTCAAAATGTGAAACAGAAACATTTTTTTAATGCGAAGTACTTTAAAAAATGCTGTCATTTTTTTATTGGACCCTGTGGCAAGTCTGGTTACTAACAAGCTTATTGTTTCCACCTCGTTTCTATGATTCATATTTTCTTAGAGTACCTACCCCCTAGATGAGAACCAGTTTTCCTACCTTATTTGTTTAAAAGCCATCTTTATTGAGATACAATTCACCAACCATAAAAGTCACCCATTTAAAGTTTTTATTTATTTATTTAAATTTATTTTTTATTGATTATGCCATTACAGTTATTCTATTCCCCCCTTCATTCCCCTCGACCCTACCCCCCGTCCCCACCATTATCCCCCTTTAGTATATGACCATGTGTCTCAAATTCTTTGGATTCTATATTTCCCCTACTATTCTTGCCCTTCCCCCATCTATTTTCTACCTACCATCTATGCTACTTATTTTCTGTACCTTCTCCCCCCTTCTCCTTCTCCCACTCCCCTGTTGCTAACCCTCCATGTGATCTTCGTTTCTATGTTTCCACTCCTAATCTAGCTGTCCTCTTAGTTTGCTTTTGTTTTAGGTGTGAGTTCTTAATAACTGTGAGTTTGCTGTCCTTTCACTCTTCATCTTTTTTTATCTTCTTTTTCTTAGGTAAGTCCCTTTAACATTTCATATAATAAGGGCTTGGTGATGATGAACTCCTTGAATTTGATCTTATCTGAGAAGCACTTTATCTGTCCTTCAATTCTAAATGAAGGCTTTGCTGGATAGAGCAATCTTGGTTTTAGGTCTTTGGATTTCATGACTTGGAATACCTCTTTCCAGCCCCTTCTTGCCTGTAAGGTCTCTTTTGAGAAATCCAGCTGACAGTCTGATGGGAACTCCTTTGTAGGTGACTGTCCCCTTAGCTCTTGCTGCTTCTAGGATTCTCTTCTTCATTTTCATCTTGGCTAATGTAATGATGATGTGCCTTGGTGTGTTCCTTCTTGGGTCCAACTTCTTTGGGACTCTCTGAGCTTCCTGGATTTCCTGGAAGTCTATTTCCTTTGCCAGATTGGGGAAATTCTCCTTTATTATTTGTTCAAATAAGTTTTCCACTGGTGGCTGTGCCTTTCCCCCTTCTGGTACCCCTATAATTCGGATGTTGGAGCGTTTAAAGGTGTCCTGGAGGTTCCTAAGCCTCTCCTTATTTTTTTGAATTCTTGCTTCTTGACTCTTCTGTTTGGCCATTATTTGCTTTCTTCTGGTCCACTCCATTGATTTGAGTCCCAGTTTCCTTTCCATCACTATTGGTTTCCTGTGCAATTCCATTCATTTAAGTTAGTTTCACCTTCATATGTTTGTCTAATTTGTGGCTATAATCAGCCAGTTCTGTGAGGATCCTTATCACCAGTGTTTTAAACTGTGCATCTGAAAGTTTTGCTATTTCATCATCGCTTGGATTTATAGGCTCTGGGGCTTTGAGATCTTCTTGAGCCATTTTTGGTCTGTTCGCACCCTTTAAATATGAGGAGCAGAGCCTTGGACTCCCAGGTCGCCGGGTTGTGACGCTTATGTGGGGGCGTGGTCAGAGTGGGGAAATGGCGGCCCCCTCTGCTGTTTCACGCTGCTGGGTGAGGAGCAGAGCTTTAGGTGGTTCACCAGGGCTGGGCCACTAAGAGTCTCTGGGTTATGACGCTGCATGTAGAGGTGGGGTCAGAGCGGGGAAATGGTGGCGCCCTCCGCTGCTGATAGCCGTGGGGACCCGCTGGGTCCCAGTCCAATCGCCCACTCCCTCGCTAGTGTATCCGCGCACGCATGCACTACCACAGTCCACCCGCAGCCCTGTTCCCTCGCTGTTTCCCAGTGGTCACTGGGTCTCTCACTAGGTCCAACCCTGCGCCCGCGCCTGAGTCGTCTGACCAAGTTTTCCTGTGCTACCCCGCTCCACCAGCTGCTGATTTCGCCCCTTACCGGTCAGGCTGAAGAATTTGTTGTTAACAGACTTCTGAAAAGTTCAATTTTCTGTGTTCTGGCTATGTTTTCTGTTGCTAATATTTAGTTGTCTCTAAACTTGGTTGTGTGAGAAGGCACGGCACATCCACCTATGCCTCCATCTTGGCGGAAGTCTAAAGTTTTTAATTCAGTTGTTTTAGTGTGTTCACAGATTTGTTCAACCATCAACCCAAGTCAAATATAGAACATTTCATCACCTCCCAAAAGAAACCCCATACCCATCAGCATATTGCTCCCCTTTTGCTCCAGCCCCTGGCAGCGACTAATCTACTTTTTGTGTCTGTAGATATCCTCCTGTGCACATTTAACATGGGAGGTATACAATCTGTGGTCCTTTATGACCGGCTCTTTCCCTTATGTAATGCTTTCCAGCTCTCTCCATGCTGCACTATGTGTCAGTATTTCACTCCTTTTTATGGTTGAATAACATTCCAGTCCATGGATGTACTTCATTTTGTGTATTTATTCACTTGCTGGACTCTTTGGGGTTATTTCTACATTTTGGCTATTTAAATAAGGCTGCTATGAACAATCACAGGCACATGGTCATTTGGACATGCATTTTCAGTTTTTGTGGCTACACAATGGATTGCTGGGTGTACTTTAACTTTCTGAGGAACTTGCAGACCATTTTCCCGGGGTCTGTGCACTCTACGTTCCCACCAGCACTGCATGGAGACTCCAGCTTCCTTGAGTCCTCGTGACCACGCTGTTTTCCCTTTTTTTGATTATAGCCGTCTTAGTGGGTGCAAAGTAGTAATTCATTGTGGTTTGGCTCTGTATTTTCCTAAGGACTAATTATGTTGAGCAGCTTTCATATGCTTATTGGTCATTTGTAAGTCTTCTTTGGAGAAATGTTTATTCAGATCTCTTGCCCTATTTTAAAGATATAGACTTTGTTTTTTTAGAGCAGTTTAGGTTTACGGCCAAATTGAGTGGAAAGTACAGAGAGTTTCCATATATTACCCTCCCCACCACATACACACATACACAGCCTCCCCCACGGTCAGCTTCCTGCAGCAGAGGGGTGTATCTGTTACCCTGATGCATCGGTACCATCCAAGTCCATAGTTTACACGACACGAGGGTTCCCTGTTGGTGTCGGACATTCTATGGGCTTTGGCAAATGTGTAAGAACATGTGACTACCATTGTAGTAGCATACAGAATAGTTTTACTGCCCTTACAATACTAAGTGTCTTTTGAAAATCAAAAGTTTTTATTTTGGCGAAATCCAATTTTTTTTTCTTTTATGAGTCATGCTTTTTGGTCCTATCTAAGAAATCTTTGTCTAAACCAATGACATAAATATTTCCTGTTTTCTTCTGAAAGTTGTATAGTTTTAGGTTTTCCATTTAGGTCTATGATTCATTTCAAGTAAGTTTTTGTATATGATGCAAGGTATGGGTTGTCAAGAGCAGTGAAGGATATAAGATTTTTGCCCTACTTGCAAGTAAGTTAACAAGTTGCTCTGCCGCAATTTCAATGGATGCTCATAAAAGACATAAGGCTCCTGAAGCAGGGAACTATTACAGCACAGCGAGCCACGCAAGCTTCATGTTCGCATTGGCTCCCCTTGTCCCCCAAGTCTCAGGGGCTATGCCGAAAGACCCAGGTGGATGAAGCACACACAGCTACACACAGAGGGTTTGTATCACAGCTCAGCAACACCACATTTAGGGAACATCATTTTTTTATGAAGGACCACAAGCAAACCTGCCCGACCTTTGCCCCAGAACAATACATATCTTTTTTATCTGGACAGTAAACAGACTTGCCCTTTGCTCTGGAGGTAGACACTGTCTTCAGACTGTTTCATGGACAAACATCCTTGAAGACACAGTCTGGAGCGAAAGGGGAGTTAGTGTCTAACTCTTAAGATGTATAGATAGATACATGGGAGATCCATGGAGAATTGTCTCCCAGCACAGGTTGAGGCTCTTTCCTCTTTTTTTCTTCCTTTTTTACCCTTCCCTTCCCTTCCCTTCCTTTTCCTCCCTCCCTCCCTCCCTCCTTCCTTCCTCCCTCCCTCCCTCCCTCCCTCCCTCCCTCCCTCCCTTCCTTTCTTCTTTGGCATATGATTGTCTAATTGACCTAGTGCAATTTGTTGAAAAGACTATTCTTTTCCTCTTATCTTGATACTTTTGTCAAAAATCAATTGACCATATATAATGTGTGAGCCTATTTCCGGACTCTATTCTATTTCACTGATATATGTGTCTATCCTTTTATGAACACTAGACTGTCTTGAATACTATAGCTCAGGAGTTAGCAAACTTTTTCTGTAAATGTTGGCTACATATAATTAATTCTTGTAGCATCTTTTGCTTCTTTTTTTTTAACGTTTTTATCAGGCTTCTTTTTTTTTTTGAGAGAGAGAGAGAGAGAGAAAGAAACATTGGCTCATCGCTCTACCCATTTATGTATTCTTTGGTTGACTTTTGCATGTGCCTTGACCGGGGATCAAACCCATAACCTTGGCCTATTGGGATGGCATTCCAGCCAACTGAGCTACTCAGCCAGGGCTTATTTCTTTCTTTCTTCAACCATTTTTAAATCTAAAATAAGTTTTTAGCTATTATGACTTACAAAAACAGGCCATAGTTTGCCACCCCTGCTGTAACTTTATAGTAAGTCTTAAGATCAGATTGTTTGAGCCCTCCAACTGTATTCTTTTACGAATTGTTTGGGCTATTTTAGTCTACTGCTTTTTGAGGCACATTTTAGCATTAGTTTATCAATTTCTAGAAAATTCACTACTGGGATTTTAATTGGGATCGTATTGAATCTAAGATCAACTTAGAAAGAATTAACATTTAATAATATCAAAACTTCCAATTCATAATAATGCTATATCTCTCCATATATTTAAATCTTATTGTTGTGGCATATTTTATTTTAATTATATTTTATTGATTATGTTACTGTAGTTATCCAAAGTTTTCCCTCTTTGCCCCCCTCCACCCCGCACTCCCCACTCCCTCAGGCAGCCCCCACCCCATTGTTCATGTCCATGGGTCATACCCCATTTCCTATACTGTACTGTGCAACCCCATGGCTATTCTGTAAATTCCCATTTATATTTCTTGATCCCCTTACCTCTTCACCCATTCCCCCACAACCACTCCCATCTGGCAACCATCAAAACACTCTCCGTATCCATGATTCTGTCTCGGTTCTTCTTGTTTGCCAGTTTTTTTAGATTCAATTGTTGATAGATCTGTATTTATTGCCATTTTATTGCTCACAGTTTTGATCTTTTTCTTGAATAATTCCCTTTAACATTTCATATAATAATGGCTTGGTGATGATGAACTCCTTTATTTTTTCTTGTCTGGGAAGCTCTTTATCTGTTCTTCCATTCTAAATGACAGCTTTGCTAGGTAGAGCAATCTTGGCTGTAGGTCCCTGCTTTTCATGACTTTGAATATTTCTTGACAATTCTTTCTGCAAAAGAAAGAATTCTTTCTTTGCAGGTAGCCTGCAAAGTTTCTTTTGAGAAATCAGCTGACAGTCTTATGGGAACTCCTTATAGAGAACTGCTTTTCTCTTGCTGATTTTAATATTCTGGCTTTATCTTTAACCGTTGACATTTTAATTATGCTGTGTCTTGGTGTGGTCCTCTTTGCATCCTTGTTGTTTGGGACTTTCTATGCCTCCTGGACTTGCATGTTTATTTCCTTCACCAAGTTAGGGAAGTTTTCTTTCATTATTTTTTCAAATAGAGCTCCAGTTTCTTTCTTTTTCTCTTCTCCTTCTGGCACCCTTATGATATGAATGTTGGACCCGTGAAGTTGTCTCAGAGGATGCTTAAAGCCCTATCCTTATTTCTTTGAATTATTTTTCTCCTTGTTATTCTGATTGCTTGTTTTTCATTTACTATATTCCAAATCGTTGATTTGATTCTTGGCTTCATGTACTTTACTGTTATTTCCCTATAAATTGTTCTTTATGTCAATTAGTGTATCCTTCATTTCTGACTGAATCTTTTCTATGTTGCTGAGGTCCTCACTAAGTTCCTTGAGCATCCTTATAACCAATTTTTATTGTTTTAAATATGTTATTTATTTATTTTTAGAGAGAGGGGAAGGAAAGGAGAAAGAGAGGGAGGGAAACATCAATGTGTGGTTGCTTCTCATGTGCGCCCCCCCCACTGAGGACCTGGCCCGCAACCCAGGCATATGCCCTAACTGGGAATTGAACCAGTGACATTTTGGTTCATAGACCAGCACCCAATCCACTGAGCCACACCAGCCAGGGCTATAACCAATGTTTTGAATGCTGCGTTGATAGATTGCTTATCTCCATTTTGTTTAGTTCTTTCTCTGGAGCTTTGATCTGTTCTTTCATTTGGCCATGTTTCATTATCTACTCATTTTGGCAGCCTTTCTGTGTTTCTTTGTATTAGGTAGGGTTGCTATGACTCTCTGTCTTGTTATAATGGCCTAAAGTAGCAGGTGTCCTGTTGGGTCCAGTGGCACATCCTCCCCGATCACCCAAAGTGGGTGCTCAAGGTTTCCTCTTCATGCAGGCTAAGTAGTCCCTCCTCTTATAGTTGAGCCCTGATTGCTGTTGGCAAGTCAGTGAAAAGGGTTTTCCGAAGCCAGTCAGCTGCAAGAACTGGCTGTGATCACTGACCACCAACCTCCACCCTCCATGGAGGCTCAGCTGTGCAGGGTGGTGTTCCAGTGTGGTCTATAGCGGTCCACTTGATGAGCAGGCCCTGGGGTTTCCCCAGTGGTATGGGCCAAGGTCAGCCATGTCCTGTATTCTGCCCTGGAACATCCTGCATGAGCTAAAAAAACAATCTGAGATGGTTGTTACTTGCACTGGGCTTGGAAATTCCCAGGTGAAGCCAAACTGCGCGTCTAGGCTGGTTGCTGCTAGTATCAGGCTTGGGGCCATATAGCAAGAGATACAGGGACTGGGGACTCACTGAGGCCAGCTGTTGCTTGTTTGATAAGATTTAGGAAGTTGTGAAGCATGAATCAAGACCATACATTCATATGGAAAGTCACAGTTAACAGCTTGGGTGGGACAGAGTCTCAGGGGATCTCCAGGGTGGGGAAAACAGTGTTAGCTAGTCTCAGATATGGCACCTGCCTGCTGGCTCTGTGACTCTGTTGGGGGAGAGCTCAGAAAAGGGACAGTGACCTCTGCCCACCTTTCTGTCTTGGAGAAAGCTGTCCCCCAGCTCCCACCTTGATGTGGGACACTTCGGTTCCTCCCTGTACACCACTGGTGCCTTTCAAGCTGCTTCCCCAGTGTTGGAGCTTAGAGGGAGTGAGTCTGAGTAAGTCTGTGTGTGGGTTCTTTAAGGGGAACTGCTTGGGACTCCATTAATTTCTTCTACTGACTCAATCCCTGCTGGGTTTTGCCGCCAGAAGTTATGGGGACTTATCTTCCTGGCACTGGAGCCCTGGACCTGTGCCTGGTATGAGATTGGGACTCCTTATTCCCAAGATATCCCTCCCCAATTTTTAAAAAATTTTATTTATTTATCTTTAGAAGGGAAGGGAAGGAGAGAAGGAGAGAAATATCAATGTATGGTTGCTTCTGGTGCATCCCCTGCTGGGAACTGGCCCCTGCTGGGAACTGGCCCCTGCTGGGAACTGGCCTGCAACCCAGGCATGTGCCCTGCTGGGGAATCAAACCGTGATCTTTTGGTTTGCAGGCCCATGCTCAATCCACTGAGCTACACCAGCCAGGGCCCAAATTTTTATCTACCACTTGTGGGTGTTGGACCAGCCAGTTCCGCATCTCTAGCCCTCCTACCAGCCTGGATGGATGTGATTTCTTTAATCGTTGGACTTCCATTCAACTCTGTATTTGATGGTTCTGAATGATGATTGTTGCATATTAAAATTGTAATTTTGATGTGTTTATGTGAGGAGGCAAGTCGCGTTTACCCATACTGCCATTTTTATTAGAAATTCCCATGGTATATTTTAAAATCTGATGCAACATTACACTTATACACATGTTTACCACTTTGTTTCTCATTCCCTCTCTACCTCTTACAACCCATCCTATCTCTTTTGCCTGAAAAATTTGTTTGCATTCCCTTTACTACAGGTCTGCCAGTGGCTTGCTCATTTGTTTGTCAACCTGAAATGGCTTTATTTTGCCTTCTTATTAATTCAACCATCTGCATAACAAATCACTTCAAAACTTAGGAACTTAGAACAATAAACATGATCTCACAGTTCCTGCAAATTGAGAATGCAGGAGGAGTTTAACTGGGTGCTTCTGGCTCAGCATCTCTGATGACGTTTCAGAACACGTATTGATTGGCTGGTGCCTCATGTAAGGGAAGGCTTATTTAGGGCCAGAGGAGCCACCTCCAAGGTGTCTCACTCACATGCAGGTCTCAATTGCTCACTGTGTGGGCCTCTCCACAGGACTGCTTGAGTGTCCTGACATGGCAGAAGTCTTCCTTCAGAATAAGGGAACCAAGAAGGAGCAAGGCAGAGGCCACAACATCTTTTGTGACGTGGACTCCTAGGTCAGTCAGCATAACGTCTAACTTAATCTATTCATTAGAAGTCAGTCACTAGGTCCACTATGCATAGAAGGGCAGGAGAATGAGGCTCCATGTTTTGGATGGAATGTTCCATGTATTTCAAACAAGCACACCTTCCTTTTTTTCTTTTCTCTTATTTTTTTCTTCTCCTTCTCCTTCGTCTTCCTCCTATTTTTGCTCCTGCTCTTTCCTTCACCTCTTAAAACTATCTTCTAGAACATTCCTCACTAATCTTTTGGGCCTGAAAAATCTTAAGAGAATTCTAGAGGGTATGTCAGAAAATAATCTAGAATATATTCAATTCTTTTACTACTAATTTATTTATCTTGCATCTACATTGCACTGGTTACAAAGTCTAATATATCTTATATATGAGTGTCTCTAGTATTTCCCTGTAAGCAAAGCTTTACTTTTCTGCTTAGAAGAAAAAAAACATATTTTTTCATTTTGAGGAAGTATTCATTAATTCCCATTATACTAAATGTTTTAAATCAAGAGTAAGTATTTAATTTTATCAAATGCATTTTCAGTGTTTATAAAGATATGTGTGATTTTCCAATTAGAGTTATTAATATGATGTTTTATATTAGCAAATTTTCTAATATTGTACCTTATTCCATTTTTAGAATAAACTCCACGTGGTCACAGTATAGTCTTCTTCCAGGGCACTTTGAATTCTGTTCGCTAAAACTTTGTTTAGAATTTTTGCATTGATATTTTCAATGAGATTGGCCTATTTTTTGTTTATCCTTACAATTGTTGTAATATTTTGGTATCTATGTAGTTATATTTTCTTTTGAAAATAATTTGTTGTCCTTTTTCTAGGCTATGGAGCATTTTAGAAATCACTGGAATCATCTGTTCTTTAAAGGTTAGTGGAGTCGTAGAATCCCCTATAAAACAACGAACCTGATGCTTCTTGGGTTTGGGGGAGGAGGGAGAAGAGTAAGTATTTGACAAATTGTATCAAGTTATATTGACAAAATTATTTATTAAAAGTTTTATTATAACATATATCTACGTGTTGTATTTATGTATATTATTTATTATATTCAAATTATGTTTAAAATCTATGCATATGGATCTATTTTGGTTTTATATCTTTTCTGATGAAATTGTACATTTCATGTAGGTTTTCAAGTTTCTCTGCATGAAATTTTGTAAAGTATTCTCTCACTCTTTTTGCTTTGTTTTGTTCCTTTCTAATCTTTATATTACTATTTCCCATTTGTAATTTCTTATTTTGGCTTTTAGTACATTTTCTTTTTTTTAAGTATATTTTATTGACTATGCTATTACAGTTGGCCCATTTTTTCCCTCCCCTTTATCCCCCTCCACCCTGCACTCTCCCTCCCACCAGCACTCCCCCACCTTAGTTCATGTCCGTGGGTCGTACATAAAAGTTCTTTGGCTTCTCCATTTCCCATACTACTCTTAACCTCCCCCTGTCTATTTTCTACCTATCATTTATGCTTCTTATTCCCTCTACCTTTTCCCCTACTCTCCCCCTCTTCTTCCCTGCTGATAACCCTCCATGTGAGCTCCATTTCTGTGGTTTGTTTCTGTTCTAGTTGTTTGATTAATTTGTTATTGTTTTTGTTTTTCCAGGTTCAGTTGTTGATAGTTGTGAATTTATTGTCATTTTACTGTTCATAGTTTTGATCTTCTATTCCTTAGATGAGTCCCTTTAACATTTCATATAATAAGGGCTTGGTGATGATGAACTCCTTTAACTTGACCTTACCTCAGAAGCACTTTATCTGCCCACCCATTCTAAACGATAGCTTTGCTGCATAGAGCAATCTTGGATGTAGGTCCTTGCCTTTCATGACTTCAGGTACTTCTTACCAGCCCCTTCTTGCCTATAAAGTTTCTTTTGAGAAATCAGCTGATAGCCCAAATGAGAATTTCTTTGTAGGTAACTGTCTCCTTTTCTCTTGGTGCTTTTAAGATTCTCTCCTTATCTTTAATCTTGGGTAATGTAATTATGATGTGTTTTGATGGTACCTCTTTGGGTTTAAATTCTTTGGAACTCTGAGCTTCCTGGACTTCCTGGAAGTCTATTTCCTTCACCAAATTGGGGAAGTTCTCCTTCATTATTTTTTTCAAATAAGTTTTTGATTTTTTGCTGTTGTTCTTCTCCTTCTGGTACTCCTATGATTGGAATGTTGGAAGCTTTGAAGTTGTCCCAGAGGTTCCTAAGCCTCTTCATTTTTTTGAATTTTTGTTTCTTCATTCTGTTCTGGTTTAATATTTATTGCTTCCTTCTCTTCCAAATCATTTATTTGACTCCCAGTTTCCTTCCCTCCACTGTTGGTTCCATGTATATTTTGCTTTATTTCACTTTGTATAGCCTTTATTTATTCCTCTATTTTGTGGCTGTACACAATAATTTCTGTGAGCATCCTGATTACCAGTATTTTGAACTCTGCATCTAATAGGTTGGTGATCTTGTCACTGCTTATTTCTTTTTCTGGAGTTTTGACCTGTTCTTTCATTTGGACCATATTTCTTTCTCTCAGCCCCCATGTTACATTGTAAGGGCAGAGCTTTGATTATTAGAGAGGGGCAACCCACTTCACTGTGTTATGACGCTGTATATAGGGGAGGAGGGATCAAAGAGGGAACAATGCCACTTACTTGGCTCTTGTCTGGCTTTCAGTCACTTCCTCAGCCACACAAGGAAATTGGTCATTCTGGTGCTGATTCTCTGGTGGGTGCATTTGTATATGTTCTAGGACCCCGTGTGTCTCTCCAACGAACTCTCCTGTGAGGCTGGGTAGTTTCTACTACTGCCGCAATACCCACAGATTTTTACAGCCAGAGGTTTTGAGGCTTTATTTCCTTGTGCTGGAACTCTGAGTTGTGTAGTCTGTCTTGCTCTCCAGTTGCTCCTCCCAGCTTATCTGCACTTGAATGTGAGAATACCTCACCAACCCTGGTCCTCTAGCCACTGCCTTGCCACGGGTCCTCTCTGCCCCAGCTGCCCATCTTCGTCCCTCCTACCAGTCTGGATGAATGTTTTTTCTTTAACTCCTTGGTTGTCGGACTTCCATACAGTTCGATATTCTGGCAGTTCTGGTTGTTTTTTAATTTAATTTAATTTAATTTTAATTTATATATTTGTATTTAATTGTTGTTCAAGTACCGTTTTCTGTCTTGTACTCCCAGCCCCCCCCCTTTTAACTTAATTTAATTTAAATTTTTTATTTTTTTGAGTTCTGGTTGTTTTTTGTTTTGAAATTTGTTGTTGTCTTTCTTTTGGTTGTGAAAGAAAGCACAGTGTACCTACCTACACCTCCACCTTGGCTGCGAGTCTCCCATTTTCTCTTTATTTTGATTAATTTACTTGTGGCTTACCTGATTTTTTAAATTTTTCTCAGAACAAACTTACTCATTTATAACTTCTACTGTATTTTGTTAGATTAACTGATTAATTTCTATATTTATCTTTATTATTTTTTCCCTTTGCTTTCCTCTGGTTTATTTTGAAATTCCTTTTTTTAATTTCTTAAGCCAGTTGTTGAATTCATTTATTTTTCTTTTATTTATGTTGATGTAGTTATTTAAGGTGCCCTGGTCAGTGAGGCTCAGTTGGTTGGGCATTGTTCTACAAACCAAAGGGTCATAGGATTGATTCCCTGTCAGGGCACATGCATAGGTTGTAGGTTCTGTCCCCAGTCAGGGTGCATATGAAAGGTAACTGATCACTGTTTCTCCCCCACACCAGTGTTTCTCTCCCTCCCTCCTCCTCTCTCTAAGTCCTCTCTCCCTAAAAGGGAAAAACAAAGGGCTTAAACTTTTTAGAAATATATATTATTTAAGGCTATGAATTTTCCTTTAGGTACTACTTTAACTGTACTTCTATATCCTTCTATATATGTTCATTATTATTGTTTTTTTTAGAAATTATGCAGTTTGAATCTGTATTTTTTTCTTTGATTATGGAGTTATTTAATGTAGATCCCTGAATAGACGGGCACTCTTTGTTTTCTGAATATGTGATAAATGTCAATGTTTATTGTGTTGTTATCATGGAATACTATCTAAGGTATTTTCATTGTGGGGATTTGATGAGATTTGGTTTGTGGTTTAACATATCATTTTTGTGTGTATAAATATTCTAGACCACTTGAAAAGAAAGTATATTCTCTATTCTTAAGGCACAATGTTTGATGGATTTCAGTAACAGCTATTTTCTTGATTATGTTGTTTGGACTTCTAAATTCTTATTTAATTTTGACCACTTGATGTATGTAGGATTGGGCAAGGTGAACCCAAGTCTTCTTTTATTAGTGTGTCTTTGTCTAAATCTGCCTGCATGTCTATAGTTGCTATTATATGAAAATTCCTGCTATGTGATTTGGTGCATATATTCTCATAACTTAAATTTTCATGGTGAATTGTGGCCTTTAGCATTAAAAACTACTTCTCTTTATCTTGTTTAAAGCTTTTTGTACTGAATTTTATGTTGTCAGATATTTTTTGAAGTTCGTATTTTTCTTGTATGCCTTTCTTTGCCCATCCTTTCATTATTAACTTTTCCGAATTGTTTTATCTTATATGTGTACAGTCTATAGTTGGATTGGGCTTTGCAATCTATTTTGAAAATGATTTTTAAAATAGATGAGTTAACCCTGACTAGTATGGCTCAGGGGGTTGAGCACTGGCCTACAAACCAGAAGGTTGCAGGTTTGATTCCCAGTCAGGACACATGCCTGGGTCTGGAGCCACATCCCCAATTGGGGGCCTGCAAGAGGCAGCCTATCTGTGTTTCTCTCCCCCTCTTTCTTCTTCCTTTCCCCCCTCTCTAAAAATAAATAAATAAAAGTCTTTAAAAATAGATGAGTTAAATCCATTTATATTTATTAAGATGATAGATTTGGTCTCAATTTTATTTTATTTTTTTAATGTTTTGTCTTCATTAGGTATTTGCCCTTCTTTTAAAAAATATTTTATTTACTTATTTTTAGAGAGAGGGAAGGGAAGGAGAAAGAGAGGGAGAGAAATGTCAGTGTGCAAGAGATACATTGATTTGTTGCCTCTCACGTGACCCCAACTGGGGACCTGACCTACAACCCAGGCATGTGCCCTGACTGGGAATTGAACTGGTGACCTTTCAGTTCTCAGGCCAGCATTCAATCCACTGAGTCACACCAGCCAGGGCTTTTTACCCTTTTTTTAAAATGTGGTTTTGTTATTTAGGAAGGTTTGTATTTTTGTTCTAGAAGTTACCTTTGTATGATACTGTTGATCCACTCCCTTTGGGGACTGTATCTCTTGATTATCTCCTACATACAACAGTGAATTTACCTTGTAATCTCCCCCTTACCCCTCCTCTATCATACAATCAATAGAATTTTCAATCTTAGTGTTTATGTTAAGCATGCTCAAGCTTCTACTTGATTTGGAAATTTTAAATCCTATCTTTTGAATCAATTAATTTGAGGCGATCAGTGAGCTTTTTCTTATTCCTATCTTCTCTCTCTCTCCTTCAGTTTTCTGTTAGTGATGAGAAATTTCTACCATATTAAGGAATGCGATATCTGCATTATGATATATCACCCTAGCATCTGTGTTTGTTTTACTGTTATTTCTACAGTTAAATACATTCAGTATATTCAAGGAAGGGCCTTCTGCCTAGATTGCCTCGGGCTTGCTCACCGGTGCCGAGACTGTTGTCCCATGGTTCTCATAGGTTCCTCAGAAAAGGCTCTTGATAGTATTTCCTGATTTCTTACAGGTTTTAAATTGGTTGTCTATAGACTTTATACTTAAAGATCAGTTTGGCTGGATAGAATTTTTGGCCTGCACATTTCTTCCCTTGAGTGTCCCGTTGGTATTTCCCCACTGTGTGGGAATCGTTGCCCCAAATAAGGGGTAGAGGCGGGCAGAGGTGGGGCCAGGGGGCTCTCTCTGTTGCCACAGTGACAAACTTCACACAAGGTCTCCGTGAGAAGTCCCCTCTTCTCTGGACTGAGGTGAGCTTCGCTGCCCATCCCTCTTTCCCGGATTTCTTTACAGCCTTTGTTGCTCAGAGAAGGTGCCCACTTTCAGATTTTTTTTTTTTCTCTTTCCAGGGCCTTCTATTGTACTTGGCAATCTTTCTTTGCACAATTTAGGCCTTGTTTCCATAGTTCCCTTTCAGAGTCTGGTCTTCCTTTTCTGGAAAGGAATAACAATAATAAGAGTTTTCTGAGATCCCTTGAGAGTCTAAAACCTCTCCTCACTCCAGGTTCTCCACCAGGTTTCCTGCTCTTTCTCACCTTTGGCAGCCCTTATCAAAACTCTGGAGGTTGCCTGATTTCTCCTGGTTTCTCCTTGTTAAGTGTGAGTCAGTTCAGAAATAAACTACTGCTGTGTTCCTTCTGAAGCAAACCATCCTCCTATTTTTAAAATTACAATAAAAAACTTTAATTGGTGCCACTATGACTTATTCTTTCAAGTTTACTTTTACTTTTTACTTAAAAACTTCCATGGATATCCAGGTTTTCTTCTTTTGACAAACTCCTAGCAGTGGAATTTCTGGTTCAAAGAGCTGCACCCTTTTCAGGCCTGTCCTATGTTCTGCCCAGTACTCTCTAGGAATGCTGGGCCTCCGTTTCCATTCCTCCCAGCCGCAGGCTTCCTCTTTACAAGCTGGTGAGCAGTGCCAGACTCACTGACCGCTCTCATGTTTCTGAATTCCCTGACTCTCCCGAGCAAACCCTTCCTTCTCCTCGTCAGCCCCCCACCTGTGGCTGACGCTCCGCAGAAGCCCATGGGCTCAGGCCCTGGAACGGACCGGCCCCCTTGGGGCTGGAAAAACAGCTAGTCCTCCTTACCCCTCTCCAGCACCTTCAGATCTTCTGTTCTGATCCTGGGCTTGAAAAAGGGGGCCCATCCAGCAGGGGAAGAGCCCCTGGAAATGGCTCCAGGAGGCCTCCTGGCCAGCTGTCAGGTGAGACACTGAGCCACGCCCCCCCCAGAGTTCCTTTGTCCTCCCACTGCAGCCAAGCTCGGCGAGGAACCGAAATTCAAATGGGTACTGCAGGTGTTGGGGGAAGTAATATATGTTTTCCCTCCACCAGTGACAAAACTGTCCTAAAATAGCCAACTGGACTGGAGAAGTGGTTTTATTCTTGCCCATCCTTGCCTCAGAAAGGCTGAAAATGCAGGTGCACAAAAAAATACCTAGTGAAGAGCTCTCTTGGAACTCTTGGAGCCAGCTTTCCAGTGTGAGCAGAGGAAGATTTTCCCATCCAAAGGTTGGAAATGTTAACAGCTTTGAAACCTTGGGGTCCATGCCTATTAAAGTAGTGTCTCTCTTCTGAATATTCCTCTCCAAACGCTTCTCCTGTATCCTGACTCACCAATAGCACTGGGCTGTCCAAAGGACAAATAGTATTCAAAACTTTTTTAGTTTCCTCAGGACAATTGCCTCAAGTTAACATCACAAAGCAATGGAGATTACATTCCCCAAAGGCTGCCTTACTGGTATGTACCCAGCTCCCTGCAGCAAAGGCAGTAACGATGAAAATCGGGTTAGCAACTGCTTTGCCAGTTTGTCTCTTAATCCATTATTTACAATTATATAAGATAGTATTTCTGTATCAAAATGCATGAATGTTTTAACCCATTGTAAATGTAAGCTTTAGTTTTTTATTTTCAATTGGATCAGACAAGGTCTCTTTCTGCCAGAAACCTTAAAACCGATGTTCTCACACCAGCCAAGGAGCTGCGTTTACCTAATTGAAAGGATGCTTGGAGTTCAAGATCACAGAGAGTTGTAGTTCTTTGCTGCTTTGTTCGCCTCGGGCCATCCCCGGAGAAGTTCAGTCAGAGCACCTTACCTGAAGCACAGCAGCATGAACTGAAGTGCTCACAGGGCTGAGGGCAGCCGGAGACCAGGTGATGTGAGAACTGAGGACACAGCCCACAGCCGGAGAGGCCCTGTGACTGTCTTCAGGTCTTTGAGGGGCTGTTTTGTAGAAGATGGCTCGTTTTTTGACTTTTCAAGACAGGCCTAAGGCCAAAAAGTGAGAGGTACTTAAAAGTCAGATTTCATCTTTAAGTAGAACTTTAAACAATTAGAGCTCTCTGAAAAACACAAACCATCCCTTGGGTTCAACTCAGCCCCCAGTCGTCTCACACCTCTAATAAATTCATGATTGAACTAGATACATAACTAAATATTTTACCATTAAAATATACCTCTGGGCACATCTCTTTGTTTTTTAGAAAGCCTTGAAAGTGTTTAAGCAAAGCAAACCCTTGTTATTCTGACCACCAATTTTGTAGAATAAGATGACCTAATCCCAACTGGATTTCTGAAACCTGTTGTCTGCCTAGCTACTGTTGACATCTATTTACATAAGGAATAACTAATAGCAAAGCAATAAAAATGCTTTATATTCATCCTCATTTTTAAATATCCAGATTTTAGTTGTTTCTCTTTCTACATTTATGTATGTGTATTGCCAAATTATATACTTATATATTTCAAAGATGAATTTAGCTTTCAGTAGGGCTCACGCATCCTTAGTCTTAATTCTGTTAACCACAAAGGAGAGTTTTCCCAGCCCAAAAGGGAAACACTGGTGACATCCCTGTCACCAGTCAGTGGTGGCAGAGCACCTCCCCACACAGTTCAAGACGAAATCCTTCCTGCAGAGTGAAACTCTGAGAGCGCACATTGTAGGCAAGATTAGGAACCCATGTAAATGTGCTTAAAGAGAGAGTTTTTTAATAAAACGCAAGGGGTGGTGACATGGGTGTGGTCCCACTCCTGAATTTCCCTAAACCGAGACTCCTTGTCATCCTGCCCGGCCCTTTCTCAGAAGAGAAATCAAAGCCCAGGGACCCTGACTGACGCCCTGCAGGAGCTTTGGGCACAGCTCCTGAGCCCGGAGGGGTGGATGGAGGCAAGAGGCCCGGGCCTCGGGCCCTGGGGTAGACTGCTTCCGTCACAGGGCAGGAAGGGCCCTCCTTTGAATGTACTTGTGGGCTCACAGAGACTGGCAAGGACCTGGCTGGCGCCGCACCATTTGTGCTGACTGGATGCCAAATCGCTGCTCTCAGCACTTGACCGAGAAGTTTCGTCAGCCTCTGTGCACTGTGAAAATTAATTGCAGAAGAACTTTCTGATTCCATTATCTCTTTAGCCATGGGCCTAGCCTGTGGGGCTAGTGAAAGAGTCCATGTTTTAGGGTGCCAGATTTAACAAATAAAATAGGTTAAATTTGAATTTCAGACAAACAGCAAATAATTGTTTGGTTTAGGTTATATCCCAAATATACTTATTTTCTCTGGCAACCCTACCGTATTTTCTAATCTACATTAGTACTTTGATCTGGGAATATATCCAAAGAAACCTGAAATGCTAATTCGAAAGAATATATGCACCCATATGTTCATTGCAGCATTATTTATAATAACCAAGATTTGGATGCAGCCCAAGTGTCTATCAGTAGATGAGTGGATAAAAAAGCTGTGGTCCATTTACACAATGAAATAGTATTTGGTTATTGACAAAGAAGGAAATCTTATCCTCTGAGACAGCATGGATGGAACTAGAGAACATTATGCTAAGTGAAATAAGCCAGCCACAGAAAGACAAATACCATATGATTTCACTCATATGTGGAATCTAGTGAACAAAAATGCGATAATAAGCAAAATAGAAACATAGAACAGACTGACAGCTGTCAGAGGGGAGGGGCATTGTGGGGCTGGGTGAATAAGGTAGAGGGATTAAGCAAACAAACAAACAAACTCATCAACACAGTCAACAACAAGGTGATTACCAAAGGGAGAGGAGGGTGGGTATAGGTAGGAGAGGGTATTAGAGGGATAAATGGTGATGGGCGGAGGCTTCACCTGGGGTGGTGAATGCACAGTGCAAGGTACTGATGATGTGCTGCAGAGTTATACACCTGAAACCTATATAATTTTGTTACCCAATGTCACCCCAATAAATTCAATTAAAAAAAAAGACTTAGAAAATAAATGAATGAATGAGTAAGTGAATGAATAAATGGAGAGGAAAATCAGCAGGACAGAAATAATTCAGAGCTATAAGTAATGAATGTCTAACAGTTTAAATATTTTTGTTTCTGTCCATTTATTTTCTATTAAAAATTATTATTTTATTTTAATGAAAACCACATATACACATACAACAATTCAAAAGTCAGATCGTACTAAAAGGCATGTGGCGAACAACAGAGCCCCTACCGCACCCAGTGCTATCCCCCAGTCCAATGACCCCCAGGGTTGCCCAGTTAGTCTCCTCCAGCTGTTTCCCTCTCCTCCCCCATATTTTTTAATAATATGCTTATACTGTTAATTTGTTGATTTGTCAGTTTTAGGCATTACTCATTTTCTTGTAGTTATGGGAGATGAAGGTTTGCTTCTGCAGCCGCTGCCACCTGCGTTCTCCTTCTCGTCCCCCAGCTCCCCAACCTGTTTCTCAGTCTTTGGTTAAATCAATGATCTGTTTTTACATCATTGTTGTTATGAAAACTTTTGGTTATTGCATTTATTGTCTTTTACAGTTTACGTGCCGTGGGATTGCTCTAGGTAATAATTGCCTCCCATTTTTTATTTACTCAGTTCTTGATAACCTTGTTAATTCTCACAACTCTCTAACGGCCCCTTTACATGATTTCCCACCTAGCCGCCCTGTCAGGTAATCCACCTGGCCCGTCTCTGTCCTAAAGTTCTCTATTCTCTGGCTCAAAGGGGACTCTCAACCCCATGTCTCCTGCCCTGTTGTCAGCCAGAGACTCCTTTGCCGCCATCCCAGGCACCCCTCTGCCTTCTCCTGGGCATGTCTTCCTCATTGTTGTATCATCCTCTTGTTTGGGTGGAGAGTTTTCTGAGAAAGGGAGCGTGAGGGGCAAGTTATGTATGATCTCCCATGTCTGAAAGCATCTTCTATTCTGCCATGTCTCTTAATTGTTTGGGTTTAGATTTCCAAGTCATAAATAATTCTCGTTCAGAATCCTGAAGTCTCCACTCCATCGTCTTTTACACTCCAGTGCTGTGCCTAAGAAGTCTGCTGCCATTCTGATCCCAGATCATTGCACCTGACCTCTTTTTCCTTCCTGGATCCTTGTAGGGTCTTTTCTTTATCCCTGGTATTCTGACATTTCATGATAATGAGCCTTTAAAATGTGAATTTTATTTTCCCTCCTTGAAGATTTTATAACATTTTAAAGCTTTCTTCTTCCCTGAACTCATGTATTCTTTTTCCCTTCCCACTCCCGCCTTCTCCCTCATAACTGTCTGTCATGTCTGAGGCTTGCTTTAAAAGTCTGGGGTCTTGACTTGCTGCTCATATTTAAGAATTTTGTGCTAAAGAGATGATTGGATAGTCAGCATGCTTGGGTGGAGATTTTCTTTTCTTCTTTTAAGATTTTATTTATTTATTTTTAGAGAGAGGGGAAGGAAAAGAGAGAGGGAGAGAAACATCAATGAGGGGTTGCCTCTTACATGCCCCCTACTGGGGACCTGGCCCACAACCCAGGCATATGCCCTGACTGGGAATCGAACTAGTGACACTTTGCTTTCCAATCCAGTGCTCAATCCATTGAGCCACACCAACCAGGGCTGGGTGGAGCTTTTCTAATGGTAGGCTTCCCTGTAGGGTGTGGTTGGTCATGAGCTGGCTCTTCCAGTGGAGTCCCCAAACATCTGTATTCATAGGTCTTCCCCTTGAGTCTTCTTACTTCCTACAGATAAGGGTTCTTGAGTTTGCACCTGAGGGAAAGAAGTACGCCAGAATGCCAGGTTGTCTAGAAGCAGGTTGAGGAAAAGGGACTGGGACTTACCTTCTAGTATCTAGATTTCCACTTAGTCCCCATATTTTCAGTTCTGTACTTCCTACCCACCCTCCGCAGTGTCTCATGTGCTGACCCAAATTCTTCAGTGGCCATCTCAGGGCTCCTGTAGGAGTGGGCAAGCTATGGTGACTCTACTGCACTTCGAGTCTTTGCCCTCACACAGGCTCCACCCATCCTGCCACTGGCAGCCCTGCCCTCCTCCTCCCTGCAGCTCGACCTGCTTCTCACCTTCTCACCAGGAACCTCTGCAGGCATAAGGCTTTCAGCCTCCCCCATGCTGCCGTGTGACTTACTGCTTCTTCCTGGGCCCCCCCCCCCCCACCTTCCAAAAATGTGCTGACATCCCTCATCTGCTGCTGACTCCTACTCTCATAGACCTTGTAGGTTTGCAACTCTTTCCACTCCTTGCTCGCTTGGTAGGGTTTGGGGAGGGAGAAGACAGAGATTCACAAGAGGTTCTCCTGCCACATTTAACCAGAAGTTCTTTAGGGTCTGTCTTCACTCTGAAGTGGTTGGGAACAGCTTCCAGGCCCCATGTTCATACTGTCAGTCAACACAGTCACTTTGTATTTTATTATGAACTAGGTGTTTCTTTATGGAAAATGGAGCAAAGTCCAAACACACACATTGTTTAATCATATTAGCAAAACACTCTTGACCTTTTGAACAAGATCCAAATGTGTTTCTCTGCTTTTGTCTAAGAACAGGGGGCAGAAGAGCATGAGAGGCGCTTTGAAATGTGGCCCTGGCCCCGTGCTTACCAAACCTGCTCTGTCTTCTGGGCTTGAATAAAAGCAAGGAGAAGGTCGAAATAACATCTCCTTTGAATTAATCATGAGCCCCACCTCCCCGCTCTCCTGTGTGTACACATTACTGCTATTGTGTTGTATCTGCTGGCGGATCTCCTTTCATCTGCCAGCCACACAAAACCCTCTTCACATCAAGCTGCACATGTGGCTCTTGAATTAAGAGGGGGCATTTTAACAATAATTCCTCATTCCTCATACTGAGGGGCTCAAAGTCTTAGGGAAGGATTGCTGCTCTTTCTGTGCACCGCTGTGCCCAGCTGACATTTAAAGTCCAGGAAAGCGAAGGTGAGGGAGCAGGGCCGGGAGGCTGTCGCCGGGCAGTGTAGGTCCCCGGGTGGGGCAAAGGGTGAGCAGTGGACCAGGATGAAGAGGGCTCTGAATGCCACACTAAAGATTTTGTACTTTCCTGCAGGCAGTGGGGAGCTACCCAAGGATCTTGAGCAGGAAAGTGACATGAGATCAATTGTGCTTTAAGAAAATTAAGCTGCCCTGGCTGGTGTGGCTCAGTGGATTGAGTGCCAGCCTGCAAAACAAAGGGTCGACGATTTGATTCCCAGTCAGGGTACATGCCTGGGTTCCGGGCCAGGTCCCCAGAAGGGGGCATGCAAGAGGCAACTACACATCGATGTTTCGCTCCTTCTCTTTCTCCCTCCCTTCCCCTCTCTCTAAAAATAAATAAATAAAATATTTTTTAAAAAAATAAGCTGACAGCTGTAGGTGGGAGGGTTTAGAGCAGAGAGAGCCTAGAATCCAGGAGTCCAGTTAGGCAAAGTGGTTCTTATCCCTGGTGACCAAGATAACTGAAAGAGCTTTTCAAAAAAATCCAGAACCTGGCCTCTACTCTGGGAAATTTTGTTTCAAGTGGCCTGTGGAAGGAATCTGGAATCTGTATTTTTAACATTCCTAGGTGCAGCACTGAGCTGGAAGGCCACTGTGAAAAGCTGATAAAGGGGACCAGAGCTCAAACATGGGCTGTGACTCTGGGAGGTAGAGGGAGAGACAGATTGGAGAGGGGAGAGACAAACTGCGACAGAGGTCGCAAGGGGCGGTGATGGAGTCTCACGGACATCTGCCCGTTTCAGGGCCTGGAGGAAGGAGGCAGGAGGCTGTCACAGGGAAAGGGGGCTGCATGGGATGGGGTAAGGGGTTAGCAGGAAAGAACCAAATGAAGTTCTCCCCCCTGCAGGGGAACTAGATCAGATTTGACAGAAGATGGTGACTGGTGACAGGATGCCAGAGGGGCCTGGGACTTGGGGGGAGATGAATCTGTGAGCCTCTGGCTCCCACAGACACAGTCACAGAGTCCATAGAGCTGGACACTACAGTTCAGACCCCTCCAGTCACACACTCACAGGGACACACGCATGGGTGCACGTGGGCATGCACAGCCCTGTTCTGCAGGAGCTCAGCGATGGGGCTCCGGACTCTCGTATCCCTGTCTGTTTGTATGGTGCTGGGATCCACAGTCTCCTCACCTATGGAAAGCTGGCGAGGCTGGCATTAACTCCACATGACCGTTGTGATGGCTTGAGGAGATGCAGCATGAGGGGGCTGGGCACCTAGCCTGGCATGCAGGGAGCGCTCCGTAAGTGGCAGCTATGAGTAATACTAAAAAATGCGATCTCATTTCTGAAGCCAGTGAGCCATAAAGTATTTCATTCAGTGTATCTTACTTCTAAAGCCGGAGAGCCATAAAGTATTTCATTCAGTGTTAGGAGACAAGTCCACAGGAAGGTATGAAACCTTTCATTTGTTGCTACTTGCTCTGGGTGGCTTTCTCTGGGCGTGTGTTTGGCGAGTCCTTTGCCTTTTATTTCTAGAACTTTTAGAGAAATGACAGTCCCTTGCTGCTGCATTTAATTGGAAAGGCGCTCAGAGACCTGAGATTATAATTATGACGTCTTAAATGTTGAGCTCTTCAAAAGCCTGCTGCTGCCCTCACTGTCACCCTGAACAGCTCTGGGAACCCAAACCCTGCAGCCCGCCAGAGCATGCGCTGGGTCTCATCCAGGCCTCACCTGGGAAATCTGAGTGAGTGACGTGCAGGCAGCAGGCAGACACACAGCAAACTGAAGAGCCTGTGATGAGCTCAGAGGAGGTGAGTTGATGATCTGCTATTTATAGCCCCACTAAGAGGCTCTGGCCGCCAGCTCCATGTGAGGCTGGTGGAAATGATGCCTTCACAGAGCTAAGAGCACAAAATGAAATTGGTGATTCGTGGGCAGCAGCACTTGGAATGCATACGCACCCGCGCCCCAGCCCCACTGGCCTTTCAGACACCCACTTTGAAGCATGTTGCACAGAGCTGCTAGCCTGCTGCCTGCTTTTCTGCATGCGTTTGGGCAGGATGTGAGGGTAGGTGGGCTCTGCTCCAACAACAGGCCAGCGAAGGGCAGCTGCACTCCTCGGAGAACCCCAAGAGCCTGAGCCTGCCTCTCCGAGGGCCCTCGGCCAGAGCCTAGGTCAGGGCAGAGTAAGGGGCAAGCCCTGGGCTCAGGAGGCCACCTTCAGGTGCTGGGGCCTCAGAGGGCCTACGGGTCAGAGAGCAAGAGTAGTCCCTGCTCCTGCCTAGTCTCCATGGGCAGCGCTGGCTGTGGAACAGCTTCCTGATGATGTTAGTTCTGCTGAACGTGCAAAAGTGTACCATGAGGAAAGCCTGGGAGGTTTTGCGTTCCCCACCCCCCACTATTGTATAGCCCAGCACCTGTCACCTGAAATGGTTGCTGTTTATTTTATTTTGTTTTTTAGTAACATCTTGGCTTACAGGCCAAAGTCTCCTTGGAGGCCCCAACCCCACCCACACTGTTGGAATGCTCTGGGGGTCTCTGAGGTTCCAAGCCTGGAATGAAAGGACCAAACCAGGGTCACGAGGTGTAAACAAACTGAGTCAGGGAGCCAGGTTGTCTGGACTCAGGTTCTATTTCCGCACTTCCCAGTCGCACCCCCTCCATCAAATTCCTCTCTCAGACTCAGTTTCCTCACCTGTAAGATGGGAGGGATGGCAGAACCCGTCTCACTGGGTACAGTGACAGTGAAAAGAAGGAACGTGTATGTACAGTGGACAGCACAGTGCCTGGCACATGAGAAGGGCTCAGCACCTGGGAGCTGCCGCCTCTGCTGCTGCTTCTGGCTCCCATGTCCCGGTCCTGCACAGACAGCACTCTTTTGCCCACGGCCCTTGGCCCTCGGCCCTCAGCCCTGAGGCTCCTTGTGGAGGTGGTGCCTGGGGCCCCAACAGAGACCCTCTGCCTATCTTGAGCACACCCCCAGTCAGGCTACCAGGCATCCATCGTGGACCTCCCCCGGGGAGCTCAACCCTTTGCTTTGCCTGCCACTGCCCTTACCTAGAAATCGAGTTCCTGTCCCTCGAGGCTGGGCCCTGCCTGGGCTTAAAACCCTACTCTTCCATTTCTCTGTACCTGGGAGGGCCCAGGGGGGCAGTAACCATTGCCATCTAGTAGTGGACTTCCCCTAAGGGTCCCTAGTGCTGACTTGAGGTGTGTAGCTAGCATGCACCCACCAAGGGAAGGCTGGATGACTGGCAGGGTGGCCTACCCCACCTACCGTATGGACACATAGGTAGGACAAACTGCTGACTCACGGAGGCTCATGAGGTCTGGGCTGTTTGTGTATTTTCTCATCTCCAGCTGTCAGCCAAAACATAATTGGAGCTGTCACTTTGGCAGCGAGACGCTGTAAAGTGTCCTAATACAACTGCCTCTGTTCCATGGCAGTGCTCTTTGGGGAGGTGGGAGGAGTCTGCATCTGCTCCTGTGGAGAGCGTCATTCTGGAAAGTGGTCCGAGTGGTATGCGCCCAGGTGCAGCTGCTGGAACGGTGTGAGTGCCAGGGCAAGGCCCTGCATTAGAACAGGCCCTGGCATGCCTGCCTTTGCATGGAGAGAAAAGCAGTTCTGATGATACCAATTAATATGGGAGGCTGCCACTCTAATGAGGCATTTGGGCAGCTATGAGGGCTGGGAAAACAGCCTTTGTACTTATGCACAAGTTGGATTCCAGCATGCATGGGGTAAGTGAGTGGTTAGACAGCAGGGTACGTGGCATAGGGAGATGGTACCAGAGATATAGCTGGAGCCAGGTTGGGAAGCAAGAAACTTGAAGGCCATGGAGCTTGGACTTGATTCTGGAGGCAAAGGGGAGCTACTAAAGCACTTAAGGTAAAGGGTGATAAGGTCAGACAACACTGGGCTCTAGGCTCAAACATCCCCAAGAAGCAGCACTAAGGGTAAGGCTCTCCTTCCCCACAGCACGCTCTAAGGAGTAATGTGCTGCTTGGCAAGGTGTTCTGCAGCCCCAGCCCTAGGATTCAGGGGGTACTGTGGCCCTGTGCTTAGTGGGAAGGGCTGGCCCTCATCGGGCCGGCTGAGAGTGTACAGTGAGTGAGAGGGGACACCACTCTCTGTACAAGGGGACACCATGCTTTCCTTCTTCCTCAGTCTTCCTAGGCCAGAGTTCAGTAATGAAGTAATGCCTGCAGATGTGCCAAGTGCAAGGAACTGCACATACTCATGCTAGAGATCAGGGGAGGTTTCTGGGGCTGAGAGACGGTCCCACTGCTGGTTGGTGTTGCTTCTACCATCACACATACACATTAAGGAAACAGCTGAGACAAATACCCAAGCTTAATTGATGGAGGAATTCCTGGAAGGAGGGTTCTATCCTCATGTACTTAAAGCAATAGTGGTTTTGTCCTGACCAGTGTGGCTCAGTGGGTTGAGCATTGTCCTGCAAAGCAAAAGGTTGCTGGTTTGATTCCTGGTCAGGGTACATGTTTCTCACCTTCTCTTTCTCCCTCCTTTCCCTTCTCTCTAAAAATAAGTAGATAAAATCCCTTTTTAAAAAATAAGTCAGGAAGGAGACAGGATTCAGTTAACGAAAATTTCCTGTACCCTTCTCAGAAGTGCATTGCTCTACAGCAGCGGTTTGGCTGCGAGCCAGGAAGGGCAGGGTGCCTCTCAGGTTGTCAGGGGAACAGAGCCAGGAGGAGAGGATGTTCCCATTCTGGCAGGATCTTCCATCAGTTTTCCCTGAGTTGGCCTGCCAGGGGCGCCAGAGGGCAGAGAGGCAGCAGGTGATGAGCAGTGAGGAAGGCCTCTCACCTGGGCGGCTCCTGACATCCTGAGTGTGGAGGGTGCCTGGAACCCTTAGGCCTATGGGCGGGGCCTGAACCTTACGCTACTCCCTGAGGGCAGGTGGCATGTCATAGCCACCTCCTGGCCAACCATGGTTGGCTTGGAGCAATTGACCAAGGTAGTATAGTTTTGCCTATTTGGTTTGTTTTCCCCTTTAAAATTGATGAAATTTAGCAACGAAGTATATCCAGTTTTTTTTTTTATGTTATTGTAAAATGTAGCATTGTCAGGACAGTTCAAGCAACCACACGTATAGCTTAAAATGAATATTGTTTTTTTAAATATGAAAAAGTATAAAAAAGAAAAAAATGACCTTTAAACCTTTGCCTGGACAAACTCCACTGAAGTTCTCTGAATGTACAAAAAGATACAAAACGAAAAGTGAGTGCCTCCTTTTTTCCCCACAAGTAGCCACTAACAGTTTCTTGTTTATCCTTCTAAAAATTTTTCTCTGCATCACTAATGTTTCTAAAAGTGTATGTGATCATACAAGCTTTGTCTATCTTTAGTGATATATTTTAAAAAGGATGTGATCACACCCCTCCTAAGATATAAAATTAACATATGTTAAAGATTTAACTCATTAATTAATGAGCGAACTGCTAAACATATTACAACTGATTCAAAGCAGAGCTCAGAGTGGGGCCCATGGCAATCAGATCAGGAATGCTGAAATGATGTTAGAAATGGGCACACGGCTGGTTGATTTCACAAGGCAGTAATAGTCCGTTGCATTCCACAGTTCGCATTTCTGTGGACAGGATTATGTTCATTACTATGAAGTCTTTAGAATTTACCTTCCATCACTAGAGTTGAGAAATGTTTGGTCAAAGACAACGAAAGGCAGAGGTAACCCTGGTGGGTGTTTTATTCAGGATACCCACAGAACTTCAGCATCTTTCATAAGTTTCCCATATTCTTGTAATTAGATCCCTACCTACATCCCTCCTAGGATTCCCTGTCACGACCCCTGCTGCCCTGTTTGTAACAGCTGACCCAACCCCTCCACCCAAGTTCCAGGTGATGGGCTGGGGCTAAAGCCTAACCTGGGGGAAGCAGCCATGGCCCAGATGGCTGAGTGCCGCAGCCGGATGTGCCCAAGCCTCTGACACTCGCTTCTCGGGTGGCGGCCGTGGAGCTGCGACTCAGGCTTCCTCTGGGCTGGCGATCACGCTGGGCCTTGTAAGGGCCCTGGTCTGGGTTTGTGGAAGGGGAACGGGTTAGAAATGCAGAGAAAGGATATGTGGTCCATCAAGAAAGACAAAGAAGATGTCCAATGAGCTCCTAGTCTCTGGGACGGCTTTGTGAGTTTGGATTCCATGAGAGTCCTCCCTTATGCTTGCGTCAGTTTGTGGGGGTTTGTTCCAATAATTCCCCACCTCAGAGCATAGGGACATGCAAGATGTACAGTGTTATGACCAAAAGGGTCAGGGTGGCATCTCAAGCCTCTTGGTCTGAGCCAGTTTCCTTCACATCTCAGGGTCTGTGTTGACACCGTAGGGTGACAACTCCAGAAGGCAGGGGCAGATACAGTGGGAGCAGGCAAATCCCAGACTCGCTCTGCACCCTTGACAATCAACTCGTCTCCTGTGAACAGGTTTTCTCATCTTAAGAGGAGGCCAAACTTCTTTTTGTCTTGCCTCCTAGAACTGCTCTGAGGGTCCAGTGAGAGGCTCGGGCATGAGTCTGCTGCCAAGGCCAGTCACGTGGTGAGAACTGAGCCCACAACTCTGGCAGGACAGAAGAGCTTGGCCCCTCTGTCTGTGCAGAGGGTTTTGGGAGAAGAGGTTTTGTGCAAATGGCCAGTCATGATTAATTGATGAGGAGGCTCTCCAGCAAAGGATCAGATTTCATAGATAGACATACGTATATATAGTTGGGCTCCCCTGAGAAGGAAATATTCATTCAGAGTAAGGCAAGTCTATCTAAACAAGATTTTTCATATCTTAAATGGGTACCTTTTCACCATCTCCATTCATTCACTGAGCATGTATTGAGCACCTACTGTGTGCTAAGCACAGTCCCAGACCCTGAGATAAAGAGAGCTAGCTCCTGCCTTGTGGCGTTAGAAGGCAGACACACAAACAGAGCTTTACCAAGGTGTGCGATAAGCACAGACAGAGGAACACAGAGAATATCCCGGCAGCACAAGGAAGAGCACCCACCTGTGACCCCAGTATGGCATCAGGGATCCACAGATCATGTACAAAGGAATGTCTGTTATTGCTGGGGTGTCGGGGGAGGTGAGGGGCTGCCTGGACAGGGCAGTAGGGCCAGTCACCTGGGGTCTTAGTGGCCTTGGAGGGAAGTCCATACATAGTTCACTTAAGAAAATGAGTGCCTCTGCCAGATTTACACCATAAAACAGTCAGTCTGGCTGCCTGCGGAGAACAGGTTAGAGGGGAACTGGCTAGCGGCACACAGACTCATCAGGAGGTGGTTACAGGCATCCGAGCCAGAAGTGATGTGAGCCGAGGAAAGAGTGGAGGGAATTGATTCAAGAACTGCTTTGGCTTTTCAGCCAGAACCACCGTCTTCCAGTAATTCACCAAACTGACTAAGGCAAAGGGAAAGAGGAGAGGCACCTGCTGTACGCTCTCTAGGCCTTTCGGAAACATGGAGCCGTCCCTTTGGCCACATACATGCGACTCTACAAGCAAGGCGACATTGTAGGCAAGGAGGAAAGGGCACCGTTCAGAAGGGACTGCCCCACAGGCATTGCCATGGAGAAACTGAGGGGTCTGCAGTGTCACCCGCATGCGGTGGGCACTGTTGTAAACAAACAAGTTAAGGGCAAGAGTCTTGCTAGAGATTTAATGTACATCCTGAGCATGTTAGGCACTCTGAGAGCTGAGAGAGCTTCCTGACACGTGTGAAGGAAAATGATCAGGAAAAGAAGGAAGCCAAAGAGAAGGGTCCCTGGGTCCAGCTGAAGCGCCGGTCTGCTGCCCCCAGAGGAGCGCACTGTGTGAGAACCCACGAAGAGAACCCTGGGCTGCAGGAACCCCCTCCCAGTGAATTCGTGGCAGAATAAGTGGAAAGAAAAAAAGAGCCCTAACCCCCCCATACTGATTTATAAAAAGAAAAGAAAAAGAAATGTTTAGGCCAAGATTTAACCCGAGAAATGGGACAATGGTGACCCTCAGGGTGCCATCCTGGATGACCATGTGGTTAGGGTATCGCCATCTCAGGGTAAAGAAAGCAGGAGAAGTGGGCTTTGGGGAAGAGGCTGGAGGACTCCCAGGAGTTCCACTGTAGACATGGGGAGTATGAAGAGCCTGTGGGCATTCGGGCAGACGCACCCAGCAGGCAGGTGGATACACACATTGAAACCTAGGGAGCTGTGGGGCTGTGAGGCAGGAAAGAGGAAGCTGCAGCAAATGTAGGCATGGACAAGTTTGTATGAGTGTGTAGGGGGAGGAGAGAGCAGGGGAAGAAGTGGAAGGGCATCATGCTTTTGGCCCTAAAATTCTCACTTGTTGAGGATGAGGGTTGGGGAGCAACGAAGGGCAAGGAGGGGATGTTTGCAACCCTTGGTATGGACCATAGGAGAGAATCTGACTCAGGCCTAGCACTGAAGGGCCCTGTTGCCTTCAGAGGTCATAAATCTGCATCGGCATGAACCTGTCCACCGTGGCTTCTCTCTAGAACATAGAAGCCAGGTTGGCCTATGGTGCCTGGGCTGTGTGGTCTTGCTAGGAAGGCGTAGTAGGGACAGCTAACTACTCACCAAAAAAACAGTCCCCACCCTTCCACAGAACAGAGCTGAGGCTAAGAAGGGGCTTCCCAGCAGAGACTACGCTTCCCAGTACAGCCCTTCATCTCCCACCTATGACATCTGACAGGAAGCGAGTGACTCGTTCTTGCCAATGGAATGCCAGTCAGGGAAATGACGTGAGTCATTTCCAGCCCAAGCTAGTTAAGACACAGCTGTGCCTTCTGCACCCTTCCTTTCCCCTTCTTTGGGTTTGATGCCCCCCTGAAATCCATATGTTGGCCAGAGTAGAGCCATGAGGTGGAAGGATCCTGGCCGCTGAACCATCACTTAGAGGAGACACACCACTGATCAGCAATGTCTGTTTGGGGGTTTTGTGAGCAAGAAATCAACTACGTTGTTTGAGCCAATACTCATTCTGGAATTTGTTTGTTGCATCATGTAGCATCACCCTCACAAATAACGGTTTTAAGAAAACTGATGGCTGTTTGAATGGCTCAGATAGGCCAGGCTGGAAATGCAACTAAGGCCTCTAGGGACAGAAGACCATTTTTAAAGTCCAAGAACAGTAGTAGAGAGGACTAGAAAAATCTAGAAAGCAGAAGGTCAAGGCCTCTGGTGGAATTTAGAAAAGCTACTTCCATGACGTGACAAGAACCATGTGAGACACAGCGAGGGACATTAAGCATGTCCAGGAATTGTGATGCTGAGGTCAGGAACCGTGTGGGCTGGTGCATCCACCCAGATGTTGTAGTGTCTGACGAAGCAGGATGTGGGCAGAGAGGAAGCCTCGGAGGGCCAGTCATTGTGCTGCAGCCAGGGCCCCAGGGAGGAGCTCTTCCACGTGAAGAACCAGCTAACAGGACCACCTCGCTCAGTCCTGTCAGCTACTGTGTCTGGGAGAACTGAGCAGGACCTGCCACCTCTGTCAAGGATCCGCTCAGTAGGCCACATGGGGTGCACACCTCAAAGCTGGCCCATGAAAGGGACACCTATGTACACTGCCCCGGGCGAACTCCACCCGGAATCAGCCTACAGCAGGAAAGCTGTGTTCACTGGACAGAGCAGCGTGGCACCCTTCAAAGCGCTCGAGTATGAACATTTGAGCCTCGTGGAAGCCCCAGGTGAAGATGGCGTTCCTGTGGTGGGTAAAGTCACCGAAGTGCTCAGTAAGATTCCCTCAGGAGAGGGTGGAGCCGGGCTCTCCTGATCCTTGGCCTGTGGTTGTCATCGGAAAGTTCCTTTTATAGACATTAACTGCCCACCACCTTAGGGAGTCTCGGGCCTCGACATGCCACTGGCAGCAGGCCAAACACGCTTCCAGCCAGGGAGTGTTAAGAGTTTCTGAATGAAGGGCGCCAAAACAGGGATGGGAGTATAAGTGACAGAAAACTCAAAATAATAGTTGTAAAAATAAGAGAGGTTTATTTCTCTTTAAAAAAAAATGATGAGGTAGGTGTCAAGGGTTGTTATGGCCTCCCATCATTTCAGAGGGCCCAGGACCCTTCTGTTTTATTGGTCTTCTCTACTGTGTAGCAAACTATTTCAAAACTCAGTGGCTTAAAACAACAATAAATATTTTATTATTTCACACTTTCTGTGTGTCAGGAATGGGGGTGGTTCTGGCCCGAGCTCTCTCCGGAGGTGGCCATCTGGGTGTCACGTGGATCTGTGGTCATCCGAAGCTGGACAGGGACTGCAGTATTGCTGGCAAGTCGGGTCTGGCTGCTGGCAGGAAGCCGCAGCTCCTCGTCTGTAATCCTCTGTGGGTTGGAGTGGCTGACAACATGGCAGCTGGCCTCCACTAGCCTGGAGCAGGTGATCGAAAAGCGAGCGAGGCAGAAGCCACACTATCTTCTATGATATAGCATCAGAAATCGTGCTGTCATTTCTGCAGTATCTTGTTGGTGTCACGGGTCAGTCCTATTTAACATGGGAGGGTACTACACAGGGACATGAATACCAGAAGCTGAGAATCACTGGGGGCTGTCTCGGAAGTTGGGCTTCAACGTCTACCATCCTCAGAGCTCATCCTCATGTTCCCAGATAGCTGCTCTAACTCCAGCTATCATATCACAGAAGGTGCCTCCTAGCTAGCAAGAGGAAGGAAGAAAGGAGGAAGGGTATGCCTTCCCCCTTTAAGGATACTTTCCAGAAGTTGAATACACCATCCCACTCATATCTCACTGATCAGAACTTAGTCACATAGCTGGAAAGAAAGCTGGGAAATTCAATATTTATTTTGGATGGTGATGTGGTCAGCTGGACCAGATCCTGGGGACGGTTGGTAGTCTCTGCCACATCAGCAACGTTCCTGTGTAGATTTCAAAGGAGGGAGTTGCAGGAAGGAGCATAGAAAACATCACTACCTTGGGTTACTGACCTGGCTAAGGACTTAGGACCAGTCTTGTCTGGGAAATAATTGTGTGTGTGTGCATTTTGCAGAGACTGGGAGGAGTGCAGGTTAGGTTAGTGCTTTACCCAGTAATTAGTGCATCTCTGGGTGAAGAGAAAATAGTCCCAGAAGAGCTTGGGAGACAAATAAGCATTAAAAACGGACCTAGTTCTAGAAGCCCAATCAAGAGTGGTCTCAGGAATTAAGCCGATCCAGAAAGCGAGAAGCCCATCACAGGAGGCATCGAAAGGGCAACTTCATTCTGGACCCAGATCTGCAGGTTTAAATAAATTCTAGGTAGTCCAATTTACTGATTCAAATGCAGAAGCACAGATGGGCAACTCTACCAGCTGTGTTTTTAAAAGATCATATGATTCCTGATCAATGAACCAAAGAGACCAAATACGGAAGTGTTTAGAGCTGAGCTGCAGATCTGCCAGAGACCTCTCGGAGACCAGAGCCAAGGCTTGAGCAGCCAGCTGGGTGCTGACTCAAGCTGGGGGGAGTGGGGGGGAGGGTGCTGCTGGGCACTGGAGCCTGGCTGAGCAGATGAGCCATTAGTGAGCCAGAGAATTCTAAGGCCTAAGAAGTCTGCAGCAAAGCTGCCCTGGCAGAGGGACGGCAAGGCCCTGGCTTGGCCAAGCGGCCAGTGAGATGGGGACACTGTCATCCTGGAGGAATGCAAAGTGTGAAAGGAGCAGCCTGGGGCTGGGGCACCCAAGGGGACAGCAGGTACTGCCAAGGCCTTGTGGCAGGGGCTGGCTTTCTCTTTGCTGCGACAGCCTGCTTGGACATGGATCCTCATTGTGGGAGTGGCAGAGAATGGACTGAGGACTTGGAGGTACTCGCTTCACGGAGGGTGGCTAGGAATGCCCCACCTGCCTGGCTGGTCTCACATACCCTGCCCAGGCACAAGCTGGATGATGTCTTAGGACCTGAGTCCCCTACCTGGCCATCTCCAGATGGGACTGTCAGGACAGCCTGCACAGCCAACACACTCACTCGGGACACAGTCCATGGTCTTTATTGGGTGGGGCTGTCCATCATCACCCCATGGCTGCTGCACCAGCTCAATTTCCAGAGCAGTGAGGGGGTCAGGAAAGCTCCCAGCCTTCCCCACTCTGTCTTGGCCTCAGTCCCAAGTTCATCTAGAAACTGGGGGACCTCCACAGACTTTGAGGACCCTTTCAAAAGGGACACCTGCAGATGTGACCAAGATTGGTCTCCAACCTTGGCCAGAGGGGGAGGTATCTGGGGGGTGCTAAAGGTGGGCTGGTAGGGGGTAAGGGGGGGTGAAAAATAGCCTGAAGTAGCTGAAGTTGGCTTGGGAAATCTGGACTCTGTTTTGTGGCTCTGCTACAGCAAGACTGAGTGAGCACCTACTCACTGGGAACGACGCTAGGCTACCCCTTGAGGACACAGAGCACAGGAAGGCTGAGATGACATCACCCCAGACAAACAGTTAAAGCAGAAGAGCTGAGGGTGCAACATGCAGTGATGGGTTAAGTGCAAGGCTCAGAAATAATGGAGGGGGGGAGGGTGAGAGCAGAGTGGTAAAGGGAAGCTCTGCGGAAGAGCTGCTACCTGCAAGAAGGAGTGGGAGTTCCCCAGGCAGCAGTGGGGCCAAGTGAGGAAGGGTATCCAGGCAGATGGAAGAGCAGGCCCAAGAGTTCTGAGCTGTGAGGCCTCCTGAGACAGAAGAAGAAAGGCAGTTTGTTTGCCTGGTGCATTTACTGTATTCTACAGTTTCTGGGCCTGCTCAGGGTGGAGTGTGGCCTTGATCTCTTTCCACTAAGCAGCTCAGAGGGGTCAGAGAGGAAAAAAGATGCTCTCTTGCTGCAGGGGTTGTTGGGTTCCCTTGTATCTCTGGCCCTTGGCATCTGGTCATGGTAGTGAAGTGTCATCATTAGGAAGGGAAGCAGTGTTCCCTGGTTTTGGAGAACCTGCCCAAGTCCTTTTCCATATCAGTCCCTTAGGTGTGACTCTCCCTCGCAGTTTCTGATGGAGCAGAAGGCAGGGCATGAAGGTGCACTGAGTGGTCACTCTGGCCTCCCCTCCCTGTTGTCAGATCCAGGCCTTCCAGGTTCCATCCTGCCTTTTGCAGCCAGCACGATGGGTCATATGGACCGACCCTCCCACTTTTTTTGTGGTTCACATGCCTGCTCTGCACCCAGGAAATTATAATCACCAGATGATCCAGAAACAAACAGCAGCTTTGGAGTTGTTCTATGAAGGAAGAAGGAACCAAAGGCCCCAGTAGGTCCAGTGCACACCCCCTCCTCTCGGGGTCAAAGTGGGTAAGTGGGACTGAACCAGAGCCACACTGGGATGTCACCTGTCCCGAGCTGCAGGCGGACCAGGAGCCTGTGGCACAGAGCGAGGCTACGGGAGAGTTTGTGGTGCAGGTAGAGGACACGCCCCGCCCTTGGCGTCAATGTCCCAGTCAGCCCAGCTCACTCAGCCAGGAATTCCTTCCCCTTGACTACTGCTCTTCTCACCAGGATGTGCAAATAGCTTCTTGGCAGCTCTGGCCTCTCTCTCATCTTTGCCAGTTCCAACCCCAAGGCCTGGATCGGGTCATATCCCTGCGGCTGTATAATTAACTCCCTAATTACAAACCCCTTGGTCTGGCATTCAGAGTTCTCCCCACTACAGCACTGACTCACCTCTCACCAGCCTTCTTACCCTCCTCCATCCTTTTTATACTTCTGTCTGCAAAGCTCTCCCAACCTCAGGTCCAAGGTCTCACCTTTACCTAGTGTAAATGTCCCCTTGTTGTTGCTGCAGACACGGCCCTTCTGACAAGACCTAGCTCCAGTGTGGTCTCACCCATCTAGTCTTTCTTGTCACTCTCTGCCCTGTGAACCTATGGCCTAAGGGATGGAGCTTTTCACTAGATTTGCATCTTTAATTACAGGAATCTTACATGCTTATAAAAACGTTCCCACATCACAGACGGGTGTACGGTAAAGTGAGTGGATGTCATCCGAACTCTCCTTTCCCCAGAACTCACCCCAGGTAACAGTCAGGCACGCACATGGGCACCCATTGGACCCAGCATGAGGGGACCCTAACCGTGTGGCATGGTGGTAGCAGGGTGGGGGTTGGGAAAAGCAGAGTTGGTAGGAGTTTTCAGAGAGCGGTGGCTTGGGCTGACTTTAGAAGAAAATTCTCAAGATCAGTAGTCTGTGGGACCCTTGATTTCTTTCAAAGAACAGAACCCTCGATAGACACTTCTAATTTGTATGAGAATATTCATTTTATTCACCCAAGAGCTGGAAACTCAAGTTCAAAAAGGAACTAGGCCTGTGGAGAATCCCCTTGGCCTAGCACAACCCCTTCTACAAGCCCAGGCTGAGCTGAACCAGAAATCTGGCAGCATGCAGTTGGATGGACAAAGAGGAGGTTTGAACCTTTCCTTCTCCAGCCTGGGCCTTTGCCGGGCTGTGTTCTGGCTGAGCAGCCTGGAGACCCTGTACCCCTGGGTGACTCTCTTTACAGCATGGTCCAAGAGAGGAACCCGCCCCAGGGACCAAATGGACCCCATCATTGGAGAGCTCTGCTTAGAATAGGGTCTGTGCTGCCCTTTCACAGAGCCATGGATGCTCAAGCATTTCCTTCTCCAGGGACCCCAGCCCACATTTCTGAGCACCGTGAGGGGCAGGGGGCAGATGTCTTCCCCAGATAACCCAAGGAACCACCTCTCTTGCCCACACTCTGATTTAAATAAATATTTAAGGAGGGAGAAAGGACTGGGGTGCAAGTGGGGAACACTAACCCCAACTTAGGGATGTCAGGGAAGGCTCCAAGGAATTGGCATCTAAACTGATACTTGAAAAATAAGCAGCAGGTGAAGGTGAGAACAGCATGCCTCTCAGAGGGAACACACAGGCAAAGGCCTGACAATGTGACTTTGCAGAGGGAAAACATGACTTTGGAGAAACTGAAATTCACTGTTGCTGAGCTTAGTGTGTGAGGGGCTGGACAGGAGTGCAGCTGGAGAGGTCAGCTGGGCATGCAAACCTCAGGGCTTTGTCCCGATGGCCAAGGGCAGCCAGGAAGGGTTTTAGAGAGTTGGCTGTGGCTGCTTCATAGACTATGAGCTGGAGGTGAAGTGAATGCCTTTGGGCGAATGTAACGGTGGCCTGGACTAGGGCGGACACCATGGACTATGAGAAGAGGTAGTATTTATTACAGCATGCCGGGTGAGGGAGAGGAAGGGGGCCCTGCCTGGAGAGTTGAGGATATATATTCCAGACCAATGGTTGCATTTAGAAAATGACTGTCAACTGGTTTGCAGTTAGGGCGTGGGCAGCTGGGGGACCCCACATCCTTTCATAAGTAAAGACTTGAAAGCCAGTGGCAAGTAATAAGCCTGGATCTGGCCATCCAGCCTCCTGACATCAGTGCAGACCTGACTGGACACCCAGACCTTTTTTTTGTAAATTCTCACCCAAGGATATGTTCATTGATTTTTAAAATATGTTTTATTAATTATGCCATTACAATTGTTCTATTTCACCCCTTCATTCCCCTCCACCCTGCACACCCCTCCCCCACCATTCCCCACCTTTAGTTTATGACCACATGTCTCAAGTTCTTTAGATTCTATATTTCCCATACTATTCTTGCCCTCCCCCCATCTATTTTCTACCTACCGTCTATGCTACTTATTTTCTGTACCTTATCCCCCCTTCTCCTTCTCCCACTCCCCTGTTGCTAACCCTCCATGTGATCTTCATTTCTATGGTTCTGCTCCTGATCTAGCTGTCCTCTCAGTTTGTTTTTGTTTTAGGTGTGGTTCTTAGTAACTAAGTTTGCTGTCCTTTCACTGTTCATCTTTTTTATCTTCTTTTTCTTAGGTAAGTCCCTTTAACATTTCATATAATAAGGGCTTGGTGATGATGAACTCCTTGAATTTGATCTTATCTGAGAAGCACTTTATCTGCCCTTCCATTCTAAATGAAAGCTTTGCTGGATAGAGCAATCTTGGATGTAGGTCTTTGGATTTCATGACTTGGGATACTTCTTTCCAGCCCCTTCTTGCCTGTAGGGTCTCTTTTGAGAAATCAGCTGACGGTCTGATGGGAACTCCTTTGTAGGTGACTGTCCCCTTAACTCTTGCTGCTTCTAGGATTCTCTCCTTCATTTTAATCTTGGCTAATGTAATGATGGTGTGCCTTGGTGTGTTCCTTCTTGGGTCCAACTTCTTTGGGACTCTCTGAGTTTCTTGGATTTCCTGGAAGTCTATTTCCTTTGCCAGATTGGGGAAGTTCTCCTTAATTATTTGTTCAGATAAGTTTTCCACTCGTGGCTGTTCCTCTTCCCCTTCTGGTACCCCTATAATTCAGATGTTGGAATGTTTAAAGATGTCCTGAAGGTTCCTAAGCCTCTCCTCATTTTTCTGAATTCTTGTTTCTTCATCCTTTTCTGTTTGGTCATTTTTTTTTCCTCCTTCTGGTCCACTCTTTTGATTTGAGTCCCAGTTTCCTTTCCATTACTATTGGTTTCCTGTGCATTACCATTCATTTCAATTAGTTTAGCCTTCATATGTTCCTCTAATTTGTGACTAAAATCAACCAGTTCTGTGAGCATCCTGATCACCAGTGTTTTGAACTGTGCCTCTGATAGGTTGGCAATTTCTTGTTCGCTTAGATTTATGGGCTCTGGGGCCCTGAGTTGTTCTTGAGCCATGTATTGATCTGTTCATGCCTGTTACATATGAGGAGCGGAACCTTAGTTGTTCACCAGGGCGGGGCCACCCAGGTCGCTGGTTTGTGATGCTGTATGTGGGGGCAGGGTCAGAGAGGGACAATGGCAGTTCCCTCTGCCACTTCCTGCCGCTGGGGCTTGCATGGTCCATCTCACTGCTAGCTCCTTCACAGGTTTAGCTGCACGCGAATGTGTGACTGTGGTCAGCCCTCAGTGGGTCTACCACCTTGCACCCTCAGTGGGTCTGCCCACTTCTTCACGCCTGGGATCTGCCCATGGCTGCTGGTGCACCTGGGTCCCGAGCCCAGATCAGTTGGGTGGATCTTTCCTGCCTGACCCCGCTCTGCTGCTGGCTCTGCCCCTCTTACTGGTTTGGCTGAAGGGTTCGTTGTTGTCAGACTTCTGTGTAGTTCAATTTTCTGTGGTTTGGCTGCATTTTTGTTGCTAAAACTTTGTTGTTTTTAAACTTAGTTGTGCAAGAAGGCGCTGTGCTTCCACCTACACCTCCATCTTGGCGGAAATCCTCCTGTTCATTCATTTTAGAAAGAGAGGAGGGGAGAGGTAGAAAAAGAAACATCAATGTGAGAGAGAAACATTGATTGGTTGCCTCCCATACATGCTCTAACCTAGGATTGAATCCTCAACCTAGGTACGTGCTCTGACCAGGAATCAAACCCGCAAATGCAAACTTTTGGTGCACAGGATGACACTCCAACCAACTGAGCCATTCAGGCAGGGCAAGGACACCCAGAGTTTGATTGAAGCATGTCTGTGGCTAGATACCCTAATCCTAACCAGACACCCCAGGTACAGAGCTGACCATGTCCAGCAAACCAAGCGTTCACCTGACCTGTAAGCCTGATGTCCCCAGTCACTCGGCAACGTTCAAACTTTGCTTTCTCAATACAGAACAGAGAGTTCATGACCAACCCCATCTCTCTCCCTCCCCCAAGCCTGAGCCTAGACTCTCTACTGGAATAGTTTCTCTGTTTGGTAGGAAACCTCTTCTACTCAACTTTGATCTCTGGTCTTAACTCAAGCCAGAGGTTCCCACCAGCCATAGGACCCTGAAGGGGTGTCAACAAAGTTGCACACACCCTACATGTTCTTTGCACAGTTCTGGTATTCTGCGCTCTGTGGTTTGCCTTTGAGTTCCCCTGGACACCTGTAGGTGCAGTGAAAGGCCGTGAAGCTCAAGGGTGTTGTGCAGTGGGGTCTGGTGGAAGCATAGAGGTAGGGATATCAAAGCCTCGGTCTGGTCTCCAGCTTCCCAGGTGATCTTTCCTTTCTGGGCCTGTTCCCCCAACCTTGACCTCTACTCCCAGCAACCAGGCCTTTGTCCATGCTGTTCCTTCTGCCTGGAATACTGTCCCCCTTATTCTTTGTCTGTTTGGTTCATCCTTCAGATCTCAGCTTTCTCAGGGAATACCTTGCTGACTGGTCCATGGCAGATTCCTTAGTTAGATTTTCTGATAGACCAGTCTTCTGTTACCTCTTTTCCTTCATTAGGAGTTTTCTTTATTTGCTTATTTACTAGCACCTGTCTCACCCAGAATGAGGGGGACCGGACTTCCATGAGAGTGAGGTTCCACCTGTCTTGCTGTTGTATCCACAGACCTGACAAGAGGTATGTCCAGAAGCAGGCAATGAATGGATGAAGGAAGGAACAAATGAATAAACAAATGAATGAATAGGTGAATGAATGAAAAGATAGATAGCTGCATAGATTTCACCTAGTAAAACAAAAAAGCTCAATTGGATGAGATACTCCCCAGCATTATGATAATTTTCTAGGCCTCTGTTGTTTTATCTCTGAAGTGGAGTCTTCTCTGCTTGCTGCTTTGGTATCTAACATGGGTCAGGTCAGCCTGATACATCCTGGGATGGTTTAGAAACAACTTGGGTAAAAGATCCCTTTGACTCAGGGACCTTATTCTTTGATACCTGGCCGCTTATATGTGAACCTTGAGAGAGAAATTCAGGCTGTGCCAGAGAACACAGGTCCCTCTTTCAGAGCTGGATTTAAGTCTCCAGCTCCCCAGGCAAGATGAATTTTCAGAAGCCCCAGACATGCCTCCTAGAGTTAGGGCACTGAAGGCTCTTGTCTATCTCCATTGCTGGGCAGGGAGGGCAGGGGAGTGTCACGGCTCAGAACTGGGGATTGTGCCCCATGAGGGGCCCAGAATGCTCCGCTCATTTGTCCATCTGTCTGACTTCAGGGATGGACTGAGTGCAGGAGTTTTCCTGAGGCAAAGCCAGAGGTCTGGCTTAAGGCCTGGTGAGCCACCTCCAGGCCTCAAGAGCCTAGGCTACATGAGAAGGCTGACTTTGCTTCTACTGCAGCAGGTTGACCTCACCTACTGGTTCTGCTTACAAGATGTACCAGGGTGAGCCCTGGCTGGTGTGGCTCAGTGGATTGCATGCTGGTCTGTGAACTGAACGGTACCTTGTTCAATTCCCAGCCAGGACGCATGCCTGGGTTCCAGGCCAGGTCACCATTTAGGGGGTATGCAAGAGGCAACTGACGGACGTGTCTTTCACATGTCAGTATTTCTCTTCCTCTTTTTCTCCCTCCCTTCTCCTCTCTCTAAAAATAAATAAATAAAATCTTTAAAAAAAAGAGAGAGAGATGTACCAGGATGAGACCATCTCTATAGTCTTTACCAAGTGACTGTGCCCAGTCGTCCTCTCCCTAAGGGCCTGGAACAACCCCTTCCTGTCCTCCCAGCCTTGAGGAAACATGCTCCTCCTAGACGGAATAGCTGGCTGGACTGGGGGGTGCCCTGTCTAAGGATAGGAGTGTGGCAGGGTCCCAGCCACGTTAGAAACAGTGCTAATGCTCCGAAGACCCAGGATGGGGAGTAGCGGGTCCTAACAAATCAATGCAGGACACGGAAGGGCTGAAAAACCTCAGTGAGGGAAAGGAGGGGGCCTTTGGTTCTGGAGGAACCTCGTCCGTGCTTAGGAGTTTAATGTCCAGTGTACAGACGGGTGAGCTTCTGCCTGTGGGAACCTGCCTCTGGTGGAGGCCGGAGAAGAGTGAAAGCTTTCAGTATCTGAAGGGGCCACCTTGTCCCCACTCTTCAATGTGCCACGTCTGCGTCTTCCCCTTCCGCTCAGACCACTGTTGACTCGTACTGCCCTGTCGGTTCCCGGTCACCGTGGGATACCCTTGCTGGCCCAGACCCTCCTTAAAGTCACAAGGGCTGGTACAGTCACTACTGAAATCCAAAGAATGTTTTCTTGATATAGAATAACCCTAAAATTCCCTGTGGAATCTCATGGGACCCCAGATAGCCAAAACAGTCTTGAATATGAACAAAGCTGGGGGGGTCTCATGACTCCTGACTTCAAAACTTATTTGCAAGCAACAGTAATCAGAACAGTGTGGTACTGGCATAAAGACAGACACGTAGACAAATGAAATAGCATGGAGAGCCTAGAAACAAACCCTCATGCATACGTTCAAATGATTTTCCATAAGCATGTCAAGACCATTCAGTGAGGAAAGGACAGTCTTTTCAACCAAGTGTATTGGAAAAATAGGATATCTACATGCAAAGTAATGAAGCTTGATCCTTACCTTATACCATATACAAATATTAACTAAAAACGTATCAAAGACCTAAACTTGAGAGCTAAAAGATAACATAAGGAAAAGCTTCGTAACATGGGATTTGGCGGTGGTTTTTTAAAATTGATTTAAGACAGAGAGAAGAAGAGGGGAAGGGAGGGAGAAACATCCACTTGTTGTTCCACTTGTTGACGCATTCATTGGCTGCTTCTTGTACGTGCCCGGACTGGGGATGGAACCTGCAGCTTTGGTGTATTAGGGGGACATTCTAACCCACTGAGCTAGCCAGCCGGGGCCGGCAATGACTTCTTGTGTGTGACACCAAGAACACAGGCCACAAAAGGAAAAAATGGATAGATTGGGCTTCATCAACATTGCGAACTTTTGTGGGTACTGGAAGTACCGGGGGGAACACTTTGTAAAGCACATGAGTGTCTGGCCACTGTGCTGTACACCTGAAACCAACACAAAATAATGTTGGAAGTAAACAGTAATTGAAAAGAATAAGTTAATTAATTTTTGTAATTAAAAACTTTTATACAACAAAGGACAATACTGAGTGAAAAAGAAGCCCGTGGAGTGGGAAAAAGTATTTGCAATCATACCTCTGATAAGGGGTTAATACCCAGAATAAATGCAGAACTCTTACAACTTCACAACAAAAAAACCAAATAACTGGATTTAAAGGTGGGCAAAGGACTTGAGTAGACATCGCTTCAAAGAAGATACTCAAGTGGCCAATAAATACCTGAAAAACTGCTCAATTATTTGGAAAATAAGAATCAAAACCACAGTGAGATACCACTTCACACCCATTAGGATGACTGTGACTATAAAACAAAAAGCACAACTAAACAGAATACAATATGTGTTGACGGGGATGTGGAGAAATTGGAATCCCTGTGCACTGCCAGTGAGAATATAAAATGGTACAGCTTCTGTGGAAAACAGTTGGTCAGTTCCTCAAAAAATTAATCATCAAATCACCATATGATCCAGCAATTCCGCTTCGGGGCGTGCACCTAAAAAGAACTGGAAGCGGGAACTTGAACAGATGTTCGTGCACTCACGCTCATACCAGCATTATTCACAAAAGCCAAAAGGTGGGAGGAACTCAGGTGTCCATCCATGTGTGAGTGGACAGGCAAAACAAGGAATGGACATACCCTGGAATGTATTCAGACTCAGAAAAAGGAAGGAAATTCTGACATATGCTACAACATGGACGAACCTTGAGGACGTCATGCCGGTGGAATAAATCAGTCACAGAAAGACAAACACTGTATGATTCTGCTTGTATGAGGTGCCACTGAGACAGCAAGTGGAAGGTGGTTGTGGGCACGGGGGCAGGGGAAGGGGGAAGCACTGCAGAGTGGGCACAGGGTTTCAGGCCAAGGTGCTGGACAGGTCTGGAGATGGGTGGTGGTGGTGGTTTTGCACAACACTGAGCACACCCAGCTACGAGGATATGCTTAATGTCACTCACTAACCGCGTACTTACAAACAGTTGAAAGTGGTAAATTTTATGTTATGTATATTTTAGCACAATAAAAAAAAAAAGGAAAAATGCCACAGGAGTGAGGCACTTAAATCTATTTCAATCTACAAGCCTCCTCCCCTGGGAGGTTACTCAGGGCCCTGGAAAATGCTGGAAAGGGTAGGTGGGGAGCAGGAGGGGAGCCCACCCTTCCTCCTACCTCTCTAGCTCCTGCCCACCTTTCCAAGCCCAGTTCTGGTCCTCTCCCACTTCCTCTGGGATGAATCTCCAGCCCTTCCTGCCCCCTGAAGCAGAGGTGTCCACGCCCTCCTGCTTCCACAGCCCCGCTGTCCCACTCCTGGGCTCCTTCCTCTGGGGACAAGCACCTTTCCCTGGGCTGGGTCAACTTATCTCCCCCTCCGCCCTACGCTGGGGGAGGCTTGCAATAGCTGTTCAGTGTCCTTGTCTGCAAAGTGGGGCTCTTGAGATCCACCTCTCAGTGTGGTTGTGAGTATCCAAAGATAATAAATATAAAGCTCTTAAGTACAGTGGATTGCGTAGTAAGTGCTCATATATTATTTCTATTGCTGTTATGATTATTCTTCATACTAACTTGGAACGCTTACCCCGTTACGTCTTAGTTGCTTGTCCCCCGAGCCCCAGCTCCGCTCCTATTTCCACCACAAAACCTTCTTGTCCACTTCAATCCCTGCTTACCCCCAATGGGTCATCTTGGAATTTAAGAAAATTCTGACTTTATAGGATTGTCATGAAGATCAAATGACTTAATCCATGCAAAATGCTCAGAACCAAGCCGGGCACATAAAGGTCGGCAGACTGGTAGGTGGCCGTCAGGAGGCCAGGGAGGTGGGACAGTCATAGTAAAGCAAAGGGCAACCAGAATGAGGTCACTGTGGCTGAGCTGTGGTCAAGGAGATGGGCCTGGAGCCAGAGAGCTGGGCAAGACCTTCACCCAAAGGGAGCATAGCCCCCTGGAGTGTTTGCAGCAGGAGGGAGAGCGGTGTGACTGTAATGCATTTGGAGAGGCTCGCTCTGGCTGTCGGGCTGGAGAATGGACAGCAGGGGGCATGGGTAGGAGCAGGAGCAGGCAGGCAGTGGGAAGCGGCTGCAGGCCCGTGGAAGAGAGGGGGAGGCAGCTTGCTACGGACGGGACGGACTCCGGAGGTGTTTCGGAGGAAGAGATGCCAAGGCCTGTGGCTGGATTGGTCATGGGGTTGGTGGGCTTTGCCTCATAGGTGGACAGTAACACTGTTTTTCTGAGATCCAACCCCTGGAACAACAGCTTAACGGGACAAGGCTGGCACCTGGTTGCTGGGAGCCAAGTGATCAGTTCACCTTTCCCCACCTTTGCTGGTTACACACCACAGTTCTTATATTCAGAAAGTTCTTTAAGTCTAACCCTGACCTTCCAGCTGCAATGTGAGTGCAGCCATTCCATGTTCGCCGTTGGTAAGTGGGCCGGGTGCCGAGAGGCAGTGGGACTGAGGCATGGGCTCCAGACCAAGGGCTTGGGTGGCAGGCGTGCCTTGTGCGTGACCACTGAGAAACATGCCAACCTCTGGTGCTCGTCAGGCTTGGACCCCGTGAGTCCTTGCCAGGGAGCGTGGGCCGAAGCACCAGGGAAGGATCCTCCTGCCCTGGGCCCTGCAGGCCCGCACATGCCTGCGCTCTGACTCTGGAGCCCTCTCTCAGATCTGAAGCCTCCCCCAGGGCCCTCAAGAAGGGATCTTCTTCATGATTCCTTCAGACGTAGGAGGTGGAGAGCAGAACCTCTGATCCTGATGCCAGACTCCAAGAAATTACTCACCAGAGGGTAGCACTTCAGAATCCCAAGCAGGCTGCCCTGCCCCGGGTCTGATCAGAATCAAAACGGCTGTCCAGCAGGGCTGTGGCCCCGGGGGCTTCAGGGAGGGGCCAGGGCCCCGCCCAGCACAGCTCCTCCCAGGCCTGGGCTGCCTTGTACTTCCTCTCGCCCAACTGCAGGTGGGGACTCAGGCCTTGAGTCCTGAGTCCCCACCTGCAGTTGGGTGAGTCCCCATGGGACTGGTCCCTCTAGCTGACCAGTTGGAACCCTCAAAGCCCCCAGATCTACCCAAGATTGACTTGCCATGTATTCAAGAGTCCCTTCTGGAAAGTGTCCATCGGTACCATAGTGGCCCCTATCCTGGAAGCCTGCTCCCCAACACCCTCAGGAAAGTGTCCTGGTCTTGGCCTCTCATGAGCTCCCTATCCCCAGGAGCTGGGATCAGATGACCGGCCTGCTCAGGTTTCCTCCTCCTATCCCCGCATCCGCTGCCCAGCCATCCTGGGCCTGGCTCACAGCCATGTCTGGTGCAGTCACAGGCCTGCCAGAGGGTAAAGGGACCATCACTGGGAAGGGAGTCGGGTGACCTGGGGTCCAGTGGGCTGGGATGGAGCCAGGGAGTTGTCCCAGCAGAGGTGGCATTTTGGGAGTCATTAAATCTGGAGGGAAGGGGCAGTGTGAATTCACCAGGCTGGCTTCCCCACTCTCTCCTGAGCAGAAGCTTGTCTGGTGTCGCCTTGAGGGGGGGGCCTCTGGGAATGGCCCTGTGACAGGGCGCTCTCTCCCCACGACACCTCCTGCCCTGTGCTTTTGCAGCTTGAGTGGTGAGGACGCATTCCTTGTAGGAGCGGGTTCTCCAGGATCTCCAGCTCCATGCCTGGTTCTGCCCTGAAGTTGCACAGAAACAGCTGCCCTGATCCTCTCCCCACAACCCTGTGAATTCCCCCAAACCACCCCCTCCTGGCTGCACTCCTGGATTTGCTCCAGAGGGCTGGATAGGGTGGAAAGGCCTCAGAAAGTGTCCAGGGTCCACTTCAGGCAGAGGCTGGGCCTGCCCATGTACAGAAATGGGGGCTGCTGAGGCTGATCAAGGCAGGCCGTAGGGGTGAAGCTAGCTGGGGACTAGTGACAGTGCTGAGAGGGGGGTGATGGCTACCGGGGTAGGCCATTTGGGGGAGATGCAGCTACAGTGTGCTCCCCAGCAGCCTCTGTTCCAGCCATGGGGAGTCTCTAAGGCTCCCGCCAATCCCACAGTCACCTTCCTCTCCATTCTCAGCAGTAGACTCTTGAGGGTGAGCCAGCAGGTAAGCTAGCAAAGTCAGGACTACCCTGCCCTTCCTGCCATCCTTCTGTCCCATGCTCCGGAAATGGGATAGAAGTGCCCATCCCTGCTTGTCATCCTACTCTGTGTGGTAAACAATGCAATCCACGTGCCAGGCCCTCCTGCCCAGGATATCATGCCCTGGGGCTCTCCTGGGGGTGCAGTGCTCCCCGCACTCCATGTCCAGACAAGGACTCTGGCCAGGGTGAGCCCTCCACCCCCAGGGAGCCCCTCAGGGCTTCCCAAGGGTAAGGTTATTTGTCTCTCTGAACCTGGCACTGCCCCGTGACAGGAAACCCAAATTCCCCGAGGACAGATGGTCGGGCAGTCAGGGAGAGACGGGGAAAGGTCCACTCAGGGGCAGTGAGAGGTTCTTGCCCCTCATTCACAGCCCCTCTCCAGCCAAGTGAGTCTCCCACTTGGTGCCCCAGGAGAGGCCTCTGGGAAGGAAGAGGCCAAAATCTCTGGAGGTTCTGGGTAGTTGGGCAGATCAGCGGTGGGGGAATGTGATGAGAAACGCCCAGAGAGTAGCTGTGACCTAGGAAGGAGTCACCATGGGCTGTCAGCCCACTCTAAACTGGATGGTGTGCAGCCTCCCTTGGAGCTTGAGGGCCCCTCACCCTCCCAAAGGTGACTGATCTCCGCTAGGCCCTGCAGGGACAGGCCCGAAAGAGCCTGGTAGAGCTTCCTGTGCACTGCTAGAAGAGCCCTTGGGGAGCCAAGCAGTCTCACGACGGGGCTCAGTGTCACTTCGGCTGCTTGCCAAAGCATCATGAGCTCCTGCCCCTCTCTGGGCCTCAGCTTCTGCATCTGTAAAATGGGCATCATCATTCTAAGGACTCAGAAGTCTATTTTATTCCCAAAATATGTCCCTTCTCTGCCTGTCATTCATTCCAAAAGGCCACTCTCCTTAGCAAGTTTTGCTTCGACATTGCCCTGGTCAGATACTGCTCTTGAAAGGTGGCTGAGGGCACGACCAGCTTCTTGTCTTTGGGGGGATAGAGTTTTCCAGTGCCATCATGCCTCCACCCCTTTTCCCCAGAGCTGGCCACGCCCCCATAGACTGAGACCTCCAGGCAGCACGCTGGCCTGCCACCCCAGTGCTGTGCCCAGATGACCCCAATCCCACAGACTGGGGCCTGGGCAAAGGCGTCAACACAACATTTCTCTGCTAATGGGAGCCTAAGCTGTCATCGGCCCAAGCAGAGGTCTGATGTTTAGTGAAGCCACCCTCTATTTCACCCAACACCTGCTGGCCAAGCCCTTATTTTGTGCTAGGCACCTAGGTAGGCAGAAAGTGGGTAGAGAGGAAGGCGAGCCATTCCACTGCCCCCACTGGTCCCCACAGACCAGTAGCAAAGCCTCCTCACAGATGAGGCATTGAGGTTCTGCTCTAGCAAAATCCCAAAGAGGGGGCTCGTCCCTGGGAGCCAAGTAAGGAGAGCATGGAAGGTCTGGCCAGGTGTCCCCAGGCCCTCTTACACCCTTAATGAGATGGCAGTGCCATGCGATATCTGGTCCAGCAGGCTGACCAGAGAGCACAGCCCTCTCATGTTTAAGGGAAAATAGGATGTTGGGTTTGCTATCAGGCTCCAAGCAGGGAGCTGGCAATAAATCAGGAACCGAAAGCGATGTCATTGCTTCAAAGTAAATTTCCAAGCCCGGGAAACAATTGCACATTAAAATCCATTGGAGGGAAAAAAAAATCTATTAAAACTTCAGGAGAAATGCTTTGCTATAAATTAGATTTTTCTGCCAACCAGGATAATTCAATAATTTCCCCTTGACATTCTCGAGATTGCTCTTTGGGGGGAATTACGACACTTTCCATGGGAAGATGAAGAGTCGACTGGGAGTGGAGGTGAGAGGGCAGGAGAGGGCTCGCTAGCTACAGGGGGAGGGGTCCCTTTGGGGGCTCAGTGTCACTCTGCAGAGGTTTTCCATGACAGCTCCCAGGACTGCAGTTCAGGGCTTTGACCAGGGGGGTGCCCCAGGCCAGGCCACGGTGACAGGAGAACAGCAGTGGTCTTGGGGAAGGCCTTGGGGTCCTCAGGTGCTGCCTTACAGCTTCCCTGGGCAATTGTCTAGAACCTTCCCCAACCTGTGTGGAACCAGCACTGGTCCCAGGGAGTAAGGTCCCTACAGTCACTTCGCAGTTCCGGGTGCAGGGTAGGCAGAGAAGCCTGCCTGCCTCCTAGTCTTCCTCTCTTCCGTTGCTGTGCACAGTTCAGTGCCAGCCCAGACCCTGCCCCCGCATCCTATCTACTTCTTGTGATTTGGGGCTTTGATCCCAGCCCATCAGCCCAGGCCCCTCCACATAAGGTTCACTGGTCAGCCAGACCTGCTCTGGCTGGACAGGGCAGCTAGCATAGGGAGGGTGCCAAGCAAGGGACAGCATCTAGGAGCACTGGGCACAATCTGCTTGGCCTCTGGGTTCCAAGGGCCAAGACCACTGAGGGAGCAGGGAAAGGACTGGCATTGGGACTTGGGCAGGACGCGGCTCCAGGGTCAGCCTGCCTGGCTGTGAATCCTGGCTCCTCCACTGGCAGGCAGGCAGGCGCTTAGACTGTCTACAAGCCTTGATTTTGCTATCTGTACAATGGGGGTAAGACAGTCCTGTCTTAAGAGACAGAACCAAACATGACAGTGTGCTGAGAAGCACCTAGAGCCAACCTGGCCCACAGGAGTGGTACTTTGTATCTGTAGCCCACAGGTCCCTCAGCTGCAGGCCACAGCCTTCCCCACTGCAGGAAACCAACCCCCTGCAGCCCTTCTCAGGCCCCTTGCTCTTTCCCACCCAAACTAGGCTGTCTTGGGGATTTACCTCCTCAGGTGGAATCACAAAGAGAGGTGTCTGCCTGTTGAGCTGGGCTGCCCACTGGGCACCGCCACATAACTGTGCCTGAGGAGACCCTACCCACAGTGGGCACTCGTTGCTCCCAACAACAGCCACGGGGAGGGTAGCTGACTAGAGGGCTCTCATTTTGCTAAGGCCTGGGAGGTGGAATGACCTTGTTCAAGGTCACATATCTGGGGGGAAAAGGTTGGAGCTGGGATTGGGACCAAGGTTAACCCAACTCAACCTCAGAGGCAGCCTCTCATCTCAAGATGCCTGCCTGCCTGCCTTCCCTCCGTCCCTCCCTCCGTTCCTCCCTCCGTCCCTCCCTCCCTCACTCCCAGGAACCAGAGCCTCCCAGAGCCCATGGGGTGGCCAGTGCAGCAAACTGAGGCAGGGACATGTGGGGGTGATCTTCTTCCTGGTATTCTCCGAGTCTTCAGGAGGAAGATTCTACAGCCCAGCAAATAGGTCAAAGGGGAAGGAAGTGGGAGAGTCTGGGAAAGTTCCCATTTAAGCAGCTGTCAGAACAAGCCATTCACTTGGACACTGCCTGACTCACAGAACAGAGAAATTGGGGGTTTAAAAGGTCATCTCGTCCCACCCTCCCTTTGAATCATTTCTTCCACAGGTGCTCCCTGACCCCAGGTAACGGGGAGCTCACCACCTCCCCAGGTTACAGGTTGCTCTTGCAACTCCACCCCTTCTGGGGCCAGGCCTGGCTTTCTGTGGCCCCATTCTGCCCCTGCCCCTTCCTGTGCCCCTGCCCCTGACCCCACATGGGCGGGAACCAGCAGCAGTTGGGTGGTGTGCGCCTGCGGTTTCTAACTTGGCAAGGCCCCAGGTTTCAGGAGCTAGTCCGCGAGCAAGGCAGGGGCTTTTTGGAGACTGTGTCTCTCCAAAGGGCAGGGTGGGGTGCTGGCGGGGCAGTGTTCTCTGGGGGCCCAGCTCTGTGCTCAGGAGTTTCCCTCAGAGTGGAGGAGGTCCAGGGGAAGCTCAGGGCTGCGGAGCTTTGCCACCACCCGAAACCAGGCAGGGGGTTCGGCAGACACGTAATCGATACCACTGGATTTGCCTAGAAATGCTAAATATTTATATTGAATTAGCCCCCAGGCCAGGGGATGTCCGGATTCCCGGTAGTGCCTGGGAAGACACTACCGAAAGACCCTCTAGCACCTGGAGGGGCAGGGCATGGGAGCTGGGGAGGGGCAAGAAGGGTCTGGGGGTTCTGAAACCGTGGCCCCTGCTACTCAGTAGCTGTGTGACATCGAGCAGATCGCTTGGCCTCTTTGAGTCTCAATTTCCTCCTCTCCGAATGGAGACACAGGGTAATAGTGTCCCATGCTTCGGAGCCTTGTTGGAGGTACCAAAAGTCAGGATGCCTGCGAAGTGCCTAGCACTGAGGGCTCTGAAAATGCTTGAGTTCATTACTATTCGCAGCAGGCGGGGAAACCCGTGGGAAATCCGGGCGCCTCTGGGAAATGGGGGATGGTGGTGGGCGGGCCTTCCCGGAGCCCTGGGGGCGGGGCGGGGCGGGGGCGGGACGTCTCAGGTAGGGCTCCGCCTCCGCTGCTGGCTCTTGTGGGGCCCACTGACTGACCTTCCCTGTAGCCGAAAGCCGCTGAGTCACCAAGGCCCAGCCGGGCGTCTGTTGGCCTAATCTCAAGACGTTGCTACCTCCGAAAGCCTCCGGCTTGCACGTCGGGCGACATCTAATTTGCACCAAGTCCCTGCAGCAGTTCTGAAAAAACTTACGGGGCCCATGGGTTTGTGGTCCCGAGGAAAGAGGGAGCCCTCTTCCCAGCTGTCTGGAGGTATCCAGGAAGCCCTTCCCCTAGAAAAAGCCCTTTCCTGCCGGCACGGTGCCTGTCTTCTCACCATTAGCTAATCTTTCCTTGGGAGTAAGCATTGTCTTCTGCAGATTGCTCTTTGAAAATGCGCATTCCCACCGGTGCTTTGAAGAGAAAACCAGAAGACTGGAAAACGGGCTGATGGACCCCTAGGAGACAAGTAGGGGAGGGGGGTTGAGGGGCAGGCCTGAGATTTGGCTGCCTCCTAGGCTCCCTCTGGCCCCGCCTGCCCCTCACCCAGGACTCCAGGGGAAGTGGTGGGTGGGGGAGGGGAACAGAGCTGACATTCTGTAAACAGAGCCGGTTTGGGCCTCGGCCAAGGACGGGGTGTCCTGGCCCAGCCTGGGTGTGAGGCCCATACTCGGCTCTCCAGGACTCCCCGCCCTGCCCGGCTGCCCCGGGGGTGAAGGCCCACTGCCAGCTCCAGCCAGGATGTGTCTTGAGTTTTGGGAAGTGGCCAATTCCTTTGCGGAGAATGGGAGAATGTGTCCTGGCTTGGGGAGACAAGGAGGTGGGGGGCTTCTCTCGAAGAACCATCACTGATTGCTCATTCACCTAGTGCCAGGCCCATGGAGACAGCCTCTGGTCCCTGTCCATGGGAGAAGCTGCTGCTGGGTTGTTGCCCAGCTCCCATCTTCACCTGCCATCCACCCCCACCCCAGCTCTTCTGCTGCCTGAGGCAGTCCCTGTGGGGTAGGGAAGCTGAGAGAGGGGGGACCAGGTGCTGAGAACACTTCAAGGCCCAGTCCTGCCCCCTGGGCTTGTTGCCAAGTGTGGTATCCCATGCCGGGGCTTCACGAAGGCGACTCAGAGGAGCAAGGAAATGCCCTGACAGGAGGCCGGGGATGGGACAGGCAGCCAGGACTCAGGGATGCTCAGAGTGGGAAACAACAGCCGGCTGTGGGCATGAGGTGGGAAGAGGGGTCTTCGGGTATTTGAGGGAACAGGTGGCTCAGAGATGCTGGTACCACGGCAGGCGGCAGCTGTGGGTGGTGCCTTGGAGGAAGACAGGTAGGGCTCAAAGAGAGGTCCGGGTGGTGGGAGGGGAGACTGTGGGCTGGTCCCCAAGGTCCAGTCACAGGTTGTAGGTTTTATTGTTGAGGCGATGTTCTCCGGCGTAACAGTGAGTGGGGTGGACAAAACAGGTCCCACAGACAATTACGTTTGGGAAACACAGTTTAAAAAAGCTAAATACCACTCAAGGCAGGCTTTATCAGAGCCTCTATTTCATATGCTAATTACTGAGCATCTTTGTTCTCCAAGAGGGGGAAAGGGTAAGAGGGTATCCTCTTACCTTAGCCCAGCCTCGTAGGACTTCCGCTCTTCTAAAAACATCGGGGCACAAGAGTGAATAAATACGTCTCACGTGCTGGCTCTGGCCCTGATGGAATGGATGGGCACGCACAGGCTCCAAAAGAAAACATGACTCCCGGAAACCCCAATTCGACCACCATCTCCTCAAAGGAGGCCAGTCTGCAGAAGCCCAGACAAGGGGTGATGGTCACAGGAGAATGCCAAATGCATGGGTTCGGCAGGCTCCAGGTTCTGGGTCCCAGGCTCTAGGCAATCTCCTAGTCCCCAGATTAGGTGCCCAGCTCAGCGCCAGTGCACCTGGGCTACCTGGTGGTGGTGGGGAATCCTGCGGTCTTTGAAGACAACACACTGATTAGAGGTTATAGATTGCGGCCAGGCGGAGGCTGGAGGCGGAGCCAGTGTGGTTCCTCCACCAGGATGCATCCTGAGCTGAGCCTCCCATGGCCTCGTGTTTAACCACAGAAAGCACAGGGAACAAAGCTGGGCTCTCTCATCACTCTGGGAAGGCAGTGGTGTCCCAGCATGCTGCTCAGGGGACCCCTCTGCCAGAGTGTAACCAAGACCAGAAAGCCCTGCATCCTCACTAGGAAGCAGAGGGTGACCAGAAGAGCAGCAGAGGCAAGAGACTGCAGACCCTGCATGGGACCCCCAGAGCATTCCCTGGGGCTCCCAGAAATCCCGGGGGCACCATGCAGGGAGTAGCATAGGCCCTGCTTGAGCAGGTGGCAGTTAGAGTCGGGGATACGTAGGCTGGAACCATCCCTGAGTCCCCTTGTTCTCACAGGCTGGGGAAGCAGTGTGTGGGGGTGCCTGCATCTTCCCCCTACTTGCAAGCTGCTCCCATAAACTGTAAGATAGCTATGGTGATGACATCTTGTATGCAGAGTGGGAGCAGGCTGAGAAGGGAGAGGTTATTGGGAGCTGGCACCTCCAGGGAGGGGCTCCAGAATGAGGCAGGGTGTGGTCAGCCTTTCCAGGTGGCTACGTTTTAGTGGCACAGGGAACAGAGGACAGGCCTGGCCAGTCTGGCCAGCATGGGGAGAGAAGGTTAGAGAGGCCCGGAGAGTTGGCCTCTCCAGCTTCTTTGAGGAGCTGAGCCTTAGGCTGAGGAACAGAACGTGTCTCATGGGAGCCTGCAGAATCCATGCCGTCAGGCCTCCCTTCCCCCAGGCCTCACTCCTGCCTTCACGGCCAGATGGGCCTCCCGAGTCCTCTTCACCTATTTTCCTTTCTTCCTTCTTTGCGTTACTGCCCAGCCCGCAGTTTTGCAACACCCCACCATGGTGCTAAAATGGTTTTGGCTGGGGGTCGCCCACAGTCCTCTTGACTGTGAGATCCACTGAATTTTCTTGAAATAAACAGCTTGCTTGAGATGTAATTCTGTTATTCACCTACTTAAAGCATACAATTCAATGGCCATTGGTATGTTCACAGAGTCATGCAATGGTCACCAGCATCAGTTTTAGAACATTTCGCCACCCTTGTTCTCAGTAAACCCTGCTCATTAGGAGCCATCACCTGTTCCCACAAGGCCCCACCTGCAGTCCTAGAAACCACTAATCCGCTCTCTGTTTTTCTGGATTTGCCTATTGTGGATATTTAATTTAAATATAATTACCCAATATGCGGTCTTCGGTTACTAGCTTCTTCAGTTTACTTATCTAATGCTTTCATGGTACTTCCATCTGGTAGTATGCATTTGAACTTCACTCCTTTTCATGGCTGGGTAATATTCCACTATATGGATATACTCCTTCTGGTTTCTCCAGTCACCAGTTCATTCACGCCATTTCTACTTTTTGAGTATTATGGATACTACTGCTATGGACACTCATGTACATGTTTTTGTGTGGACACGTGTTTTTATTTCCCTTGAATCTATGCCAAGGAGTGGAACCATGGGTCATATGATAACTGTTTACCATTCTGGGGACCTGTCAGATTGTTTTCCAAAACAGCCACACAGCTTTACACTCCTGCCAGCAATGTAGGAGGGCTCCATTTTCTCCACATTCTTGCCAACATTTGTTATAATCAGTCCTTTGGATTATAGCTATTCTAGTGGTATAACGTAGTATTTTATTATGGTTTGGTTTGCTTTGTCCTGATAGCTAATGATGTTGAGTATTTTCTCATGTACTTATTGGTTATTTGCATATGATTTTAGAGAAATGTATATTCAGATCCTTTGCCTATTTTAATAAACCGGGTATTTATCTTTCTATTATTGAGTCGTAAGAGTCCTTTATATATTCAAGGTACAAGTCCCTTGGATCTAGTTATATAATTTGTAAAACTTTTCTACCATCCTCTGGGTTGTCTTTATACTTTTATCTTTTTTAAAAAATAAAGATTTTATTTATTTACTTTTAGAGAGAGAGGAAGGGAGGGAGAAAGAGAGGGAGAGAAACATCAACGTGCGAGAGAAACATCGACCAGCTGCCTCTAGGGCCAGGAACCGAACGGGCCTGCCCCACTGAGCCGCACTGGTCAGGGCTATACTTTCTTGAGGATGCTCCCGGGGGCACACAGTTCTTAATTTTGATGAAGTTTAGTTAATCTATTTCTTCCCAGGCTGCTTGTGCTTTTGATTTTATAGCTAAGAAACCATTGACCAATCCACATAACAAATATTTATGCCTATGTTTCCTTTTAAGAGTTTTAGTTTTGCCTCTTACGTTTAGGTCTTTGATCTGTTGTGAGTTGGTTTTTGCATATGTGTGAGGTAGGGGTCCAACTTCATTCTTCTGCATGTGCGTATTCACTGGCCTTAGCGCTCTTGGCTGAAGACTACTCTTTCCCCCATTGAATTGTCTTGATACCCTGGTCAAAAATTAGTTGACCTTAAATGTAAGGGTGTATTTCAGAATTTTCACTTCTCTTATATTGATCTACATGTCTAATCCTGATGTCAGTATCATGTAATCTTTTTTAAAAGATTTTATTTCTTTATTAATATTTTTAGAGAGACGGGAAAAATAGACAAAAAACTGTACTTGAAAAATAACTAAATAAAATTAATTTAAAAAAATTTTAAACATGAAAAAATATATATTTTTAGAGAGAGGGGGAAGGAGGAAGAAAAAGGGAGAGAAACATCAATGTGTGAGAGATACATTGATCGGTTGCTTCTCACTTGTCCCCACCTGGGGACCCGGCCCACAACCCAGGTATGTGCCCTGACCAGGAATGGAACCTGTGACCCTTTGGTTCCCAGGCCACTGCTCAATCCACTGAGCCACACCAGGCAGGGCGGTATCACGCAATCTTGATTACTGTAGCTTTGTAGTAAGTTATGAAAGTGGGACATGTGAATTTTTCAACTTTTTCCCCCAGATTAGTTTGGTTGTTTTGTTTCCCGTGTACTTCCACATGAATTTTAGAATCATTTGTCGGTTTCTGCAGAGAAGCCTGTTGTAATCTGATGGGGATTGCTTTGAATCTGTAGGTCTTCTGATCCATGAACATGGGTTGTCTTTCCATATTTTAGGTCTTCATTTCTTTCAAAAATATTTTGCAGTTTTCACTGTGTAAGTCTTACACTGCCTTGGTTAAATTATTTCTAAGTATTTTATTCTTTGCAAATTGTTTTTTAAATTTATTTTTGGATTATACTGCTAGTATATAGGAATGTGATTGACTTTTATATCTTGATCTTGGATCCAGCAAACTTGCTGAACTTATTAGTTCTAATCATTGTTTAGTGGATTCCATAGGAGTTTCTATATACAAAGTCATGTCGTGTGTGAATAGACAATAGCTTTACTTCTTTCTTTCTGGTCTGCCTTTATTTCTTTTTCTTGCCTAATTGCCGTGACTAGAATTTCATTACAGTGTTTACTAGAAGTAATGAGAGTAGACATCTTTGTCTTGTTCCTGTTATGAGGAGGAATTCAGTCACTCATCATGAGATAGGATGTGGAGGGTTTTTGTAGGTGTCCTTTATATTATGCTGAGAAGTTCCTTTCTATTCCTAGTTTGTTGATTGTCTTTATCATAAAGAGCGGTTAAAGTTTATCAAAGGCTATTCAGGTGATCATGTGGTTTTTGTCCTTTATTCTACTGATATGATTGATGTATTACATAAATTGAGTTTCAGATGTTAAACCAACCTGTGTTCCTGGAATGTATAAACTTTGTTACATGTTCTTGGATTTAGTTTTCTAATATTCTGCTGAGAATTTTTATATCTATATTCATAAGATATATTGGTCTGTAGTTTTCTTTTGTTGTGATATCTTTATCTGTTTTTTAATCTTTATTGTATTTTTTCTGTTACCATTCAGGCCCCTTATACCACCCTCCGCCCAGCAACGACCATACTGTTGTCTGTGTCCATGAGTCCTTTTTCCTTTTTGCTCAATCCCTCCACTGCCTAACCCCACCCCACTAGCCGTCATCTGTTCTCCATCTATGAGTCTGTCTCTGTTTTACTTGTTAGTTGAGTTCGTTCATTAGATTCCACATATGGGTGAAATCATACGGTATTTGTTTTTCTCTGACTGGCTTATTTCATTTAGCATAATGTTTTCCAGGTCCATCCATACTATCACAAAGGATAAAATTTTCTTCTGTTTTATGGCCAAGTAGAATTCTGTTGTGTGAATGTCCCATAGTTGTTTTATTCACTCATCTACTGATGGACACTTGGGCTGCTTTCATAACTTGGTGACTGTAAATAACACTGTAACGAACATAGGGTGCTTATGTTCTTTTGAATTATCCTTTGGGTTCCTTCAGATATATTTCCAGAAGTGGGGTTGCTGGATCAAAAAGCAGTTCCATTTCTAATTTTTTGAGGTATCTCCCTACTGCTTTTCACTGTGGCTGCACCAATCTACATTCCCACCAACAGTGCAAAAGGGTCCCCCCTTCTCCACATCCTGGCCAGCACTTGTTGCTAGCCATTACAACAGTTGTAAGATGGTATCTCACTGTGATTTTAATTTGTATTTCTCTGATGATTAGTGACATTGAGCATCTTTTCATATGTCTATTGGCCATTTGTATGTCCTCTTCGGAGAAGTGTCTATTCAGGTACTTTGCCCATTTTTGTTTGTAAGTACTTTATACATTTTGGATAGTAACCCCTCATAAGATATATTGGCAAATATGTTCTCCCATTCTGTAGGTGGTCTTTTTATTTTATTAACAATTTCTTCTGCTGTGGAAAAACTTTTTAGTTTGATATAGTCCCATTTGTTTGTGTTTTTTCTTTTGTTTCCCTTGTCTAGGGAGACATATCTGATAAAAATTGGCTACAAGGAATGTCCAAGATTTTGCTGCCTATGTTTTCTTGTAGGATTTTTATGGATTTGGGTTTGACACTGAAATCTTTGATCCATTTTGAATTTTTTCTTGTGTGTATTGTAAGAAGGTGGCCTAGTTTTCATTTTTCTGCATATATCTAATTTTCCCACCACCATTTATTGAACAAACTATTGTTAGCCCATTGTATATGCTTGCTTCCTCTGTCAAATATTAATTGTAAAGGTGTTGGTTTATTTCTGGGCTCTCTATTCTATGCCATTGATCTATGTGTCTATTTTTATGCCAGTACCAGGCTGTTTTGATTACTATGGCCTTGTAGTATAGTTTGATATTAGGTAGCATGATTCCTCCAACTTTGTTCTTTTTTCTCAGGATCACTGTTGCTGTGTGGGGCTTTCTGTGGTTCTATATAAATTTGGAAAATAGTTGTTCTAGTTCTGTGAAATATTTCATTAGAATCTTGACAGGAATTATGTTGAATCTATAGATTGGTTTGGGTTGTATGGGTATTTTAATGATGTTAATTTTTTCTATCCATGAACACAGTATGTGCTTCCATTCACATGTATCTTCTTCAATTTCTTTCTTCAGTGTCTTATAGCTTTCCATGTACAGATCTTTTACAATATTGGGTAGGTTTATTACTAGGTATTTTATTCTTTTTGAAGCAATTGTGAATAGGATTGTTTTCTTAATTTCTGTTTCTGTTAGTTATTGGCATATAAAAATGCAACAGATTTCTGGATATTAATTTTGTATCCTGCTACTTTGCTGAATTCATTTACAAGTTCTCATAGTTTCTTGGTAGAATCTATGGGGTTGTCTATGTATGGTATCATATCATCTGCAAATAAAGACAATTTTACTTCTTCTTTTCCAATTTGGATGCCTTTTATATCTTCTTCTTGTCTGATTGCTGTGGCTAGAACTTCTAGTACTATGTTGAATAAGAGTGGTGAAATTGGAAATCTATGTCTTATTCTTGATGTTAAAGGGGACACTTGCAGTTTCTTCCCACTGAGTATGATGCTGGCACTGGTTTTGTTATACATGATCTTAATTCTGTTTAGGTTCATTCCCTCTATTCCCACTTTGCTGAGAGGGTTTTTTTTAAAAAGATTTTATTTATTTTTAGACAGAGGGGGAGGAAGGGAAAAAGAGAGGGAGAGAAACATCAATGTATGGTTGTCTCTCACATACCCCTCGCTGGTGACCTGGCCTGCAACCCAGGCATGTGCCATGACTGGAAATTGAACCAGTGGCCCTTTGGTTCACAGCCTGCACTCAGTTCACTGAGCTACACCAGCCAGGGATGCTGAGAGTTTTTATCATAAATGGGTGCTAGATTTTATCAAAAGCTTTTTCTGCATCTATTGATATGATCATGTAGTTTTTAGCCTTCATTTTGTTTATGTGGTAAATCACATTTATTGATTTGTGAATGTTTACCAACCTTGCATTCCTGGAGTAAATTCCACTTGCTGCATCTTTTTGATGCATTGTTGTATTTGGTTTGCTAATATTTTGTTGAGGATTTTAGCATTTATGTTCATCAGGGATGCTGGCCTATAATTTTCTTTCTTTGTAGTGTCTTTATCTGGTTTTGGAATTAGGATAATGCTGGCCTCATAAAATGAGTTTGAGAGCTTTTGTTACTCTTGAATTTTATGAAATAGTTTGAGAAGGAGAGGTCTTAGTTTTCCTTGGAATGTTTGGTAAAATTCACCTGTGAAGCCATCTGGTCCAGGGCATTTGTTTGTTGAGAGGTTTTGATGACTTCTTCAGTTTCATTAGGTATAATCTGTCTATTCAGATTCTCCAATTCTTCCTGATTTATTTTTGGAAGATTGTATGTTTCTAGGAATTTATCCATTTCATCCAGGTTGTCCAGTTTGTTGGCATATAATTGTTCATTATGTTTTCTTATATCACTTTATATTTATTTGGTGTCAGTTGTTATTTCTCCTCCTTCATTTCTGATTTTGTTTATTTGAGTCCTCTCTCTTTTTTTCTTGATGAGTTTGGTTAGAGGTTTGTCAATCTTGTTTATCTTTTCAAAGAACCAGTCTTGGATTCATTGATCTATTGTATCTTTTTTTAGACCCTCTTTCATTAATTTCTACTCTGAACTTTATTATTTCCTTCCTTCTACTCACTTCAGGCTTTGTTTGTTGTTGTTGTTTTTTTTCAAATTCCTTTATGTGTGAAGTTAGACTGTTATTTAAGCTTTTTCTTATTTTTTGAGATAGGCCTGTAATGCTATAATTTTCCCTCTTATGATGGCTTTCCCTCCCAGTGTCCCACAGATTTGGGATTGTTGTGTCCTCATTTTCATTTGTTTTAATGTATCTTTTGATTTATTCCTTGATCTTGTTGACCTAGTCATTGTTTAATAACATGTTATTTAGCTTCATGCCTTTGCATGTTTTTCAGTGTTCCTCTTGTGATTAATTTCTAGTTTCATAGCATTGTGGTCAGAGAAGATGCTTGTTGTGATTTCAGTCTTCTTAGATTTACTGAGATTTGTGTTATGTCCTAACATGTGGTTTATTCTAGAAAACAATCCAGGTACACTCGAAAAGTATGTATATTCTGCTACTTTGGGGTGAAATGCTCTGAAGATATCAATTAAATTCATTTGATCTAATGTGTCATTTAAGGCTGCTGTTTCTTTGTTAATTTTCTGCCTGGAAGATCTATCTATTGAAATGAATGAGATGTTAAAATTCCCAACTATGACTGCATTTCTGTCACTCTCTCCTTTTATGCCCATCAAGAGTTGCTTTATGTATTTAGCTGCTCCTATTTTGGGTGTGTAGGGGTTTTCTAGGGTTATATCTTCTTGTTAGGTTGTTCCCTTTATCATCATGTAGTGTCCTTTGTCTCTTACTATAGCCTTGTTTTTAAAGTCCATTTTGTTGGATATAAGTACTGCAACCCCAGCTTTTTTTCTTTTCTATTTGCATAAAATATCTTTTTCCATCTCTTTTAGTCTGTGTGTGTCTTTTGCTTTGAGATGGGTCTCCTAGAGGCAGCAGGTATGTGAGTCTTGTTTTCTTACCCATCAGCTACCCTATGTCTTTTGGTCAGAGCATAAGCCATTTACATTAAAAGTGATTATCGATATATATTTATGCAGTGCCATTTTACTGTTAGACTGTTTTCCTCTGTTTTTTTTTTCTTCTTTCTCTTTTTCTTCTTCTTTTTATTAAAGCAAGTCCTTTAACATTTGTTGCAGTACTGGTTTGGTGTTAACAAATTCCTTTAGCTTTTTCTTGTCTGGGAAGCTCCTTATTTCTCTTTTGATTTTAAATGATAGCGTTGCTAGGTAAAGTAGCCTTGGTTGCAGGTCCTTGCTTTTCATCACCTTGAATATTTCACACCACTCCCTCCTGGCCTGAAATGTTTCTCTTGAGTAATCAGATGCCAGTCTAATTGGTGCTCCCTTCTAGGTAATTACCTGCTTTTCTCTTAAGGCTTTAGGATTCTCTCCTTGTCTTTAAGCCTTGTCATTTTAATTATGATGTGTCTCAGTGTAGGTCTCTCTGGATCCAACTTGTTTGGGATTCTCTGAGCTTCCTGGTCTTGTGTGTCTTTTTCCTTCACCAGATTATGGAAGTTTCTGGTCATTATTTTTTCAAATAGGTTCTTGATCCCTTGCTCACTCTCTTCTCCTACTAGTGTTCCCATAATGTGGATGTTGTTATGTTTCATGTTATCCAACATGTTTCTTAAGCTCTCCTCACTTTTAAAAAAAGATTTTATTTATTTATCTTTAGAGGGGAAAGGAAGGAGAGAGGGAGAGAAATATCAATGTATGGTTGCCTCTTGTGCATCCCCTACTGAGAACTGGCCTGCAATCCAGGCATGTGCCCTGACTGGGAATTGAACCTCAATCCTTTGGTTTGCTGGCCCACGCTAAATACACTGAGCTACACCAGCCAGGGCTCTCCTCATTTTTTAAAATTCTTTTTCTTTTTCTCCCCCACCTGGGTGTTTTTGCTACATTGTCTTCTAAAACATGGATTCTATCCTCTGCTGCATCTAATCTACTGTTTATTTCTTCCAGTGTATTATTTATTTTAGATATTGCATTCTTCATTTCTAATAGGTCCTTTTTTATGGTTTCTATGTCTTTTTTCATGCTGTTGAGTATCCTAATAATCATTACTCTAAACTCTCTATCTGATAAATTGCTCTCCTCCATTTCATCTAGCTCTTCTGGAGAATTCTCTTGTTCTTTCATTTGGGGTCTGTTTCTTTGTCTTCCCATTTGGCTGCTTCTTTTTGTATCCTGCCTTAGATATTAAACTAATCAGATGTCAAACTGATAGCTTCTGATCTAATCAAGCTGTAATCAGCAGTCCCGCTTAAGCACCACAGGGTGGGGCAGAGTAACTCCTGTGGGTGGGGCTATTGCTTTCCCTCAGGCTGATGCCACTTGGGGAGAAGGCTCTGCCTGAAAAAGATGGCTTCTGCAGTATGGGGCATGACCCATCATAGGGATCCTGGTAGCTATTCCTTCAGTTATCTCCCTAGAGCCACCAGCACCAGCTCTCCTCCAGTGTCTCTAGTCCACTCTGCCCTCTCTCTGCTGGAGCCCAGGGTAAGTGGCTGCAAATGAAATTTTCTGTGTTGGCCCTTTAAGAAGCTGTGTCTCCAGCCATCTCCCTGGAAGATAGAAACCCTGCTGCCTTTTCACAGCTGGATGTTATCTGGGTTGCTTTCTGGCTGTGGTGCTGTAGCCTGGGGAGCCCAGCTTGGGGTGTAGACCCACACTCCTCAGGCAGAAACCCCTGGCCACTGAAATATCCCTCTGGAACTTCAGCTGCTTCCCATTGGAGCCCAGCCAGCCCTCTCGTGTCTCATCTGCACTCCCTACCCATCACGTTGTGGTGAAGTGGTTTCCTCTGTTTGTCCATGGTTATAAGGCTTCTCTCCAGCTAGTGTTCAGTTGGTTATTCAGAACGATTTCTCTACAGTTCAGTTGTAATTCCAGATTGGTCCTGGGAGGAGGGTAGTGTAGCTTCTACTTACTCCTCTGCCATCTTGGATCTCCTTTATCTGTTTTTGACACTAGGCTAATACTGACCTCATAGAATGACCTGGGAAGTGTTTCCTCTTGTTTCTTTTTAAATGACTTATTTTTCATATGGTAAAAATAGGAAAATATAGAAAAGTATGACTAAAATTAAATTTACTCATAATCCCACTATGTAGAGGTAAGCACTATTAATATTTAGGTGAATTTCCTTCCCATCTTTTGTATGCTTATACATGTTAAAATACAAAATTGTTATCATGCTCTATGTGGAGTTTGGTATGCTGTTTTGCTTTTTTATGTTAAAATTACATTTGTGAGATACAATGGAATTTATTCAGCTATGAAAAGGAATGAGATACTGATACATTCTACAAGATGGATGAACCTCAAAAATATAATGCTGAGTGAAAAAGCCCAACACAAAAGTTCATATATTGTATGATTTCACTTATATGAAATATCCATAGTAAGTAAACCCATAGAGGCAGAATGAAGATTAGTGGTCGCCAGGGACTGGAGCCTATGTGTCTTTGGAGCTGGGGGTGGGGGCAGGGAGGGGTGTGGGGTGAGACTGTGAAATGCTTAATGGGTACAGAATTTCTTTTTAGGGTGATGACGATGTCTGGAACTAAAGAGAGGAGGTGGTTGCACAACATTGTGAATATACTAAATGACACTTAAATATTCATTTTAAAATGGCTATCTTTATGTTGTGCAAATTTTAACTCAATAAAAAATTACATCTGTAAGCTTTACTAGGTGTGATTAAAGCTCTTTAAAAGTGTGATGTTAAAATATTTTATTAGATTCAAAAAATTAAAATACATATGAAATATATATGTATAAAAAATTAAAACACATATTTGCTTGTGATGAAGTATAGTGATAGTTAAGGTTTATGTGTAAATCTCAGCATACCACAATGACTTCACCATAGCTACAAAATATTTCATTACAGATATGCCTTATTTTATTGCATATCTAAATAATCTAAAATTTTTATTATTATAGATCATACTATAATGAATATCCTTAGGATTGTTTCATATTTATTTACTTTTTTTTTCAGAGATGAGGAAGGGAGGGAGAAAGAAAGGGAGAGAAACATCAATGTTTGAGAGATACATTGACAAGTTGCCTCTCATATGTCCCCAACTGGGGACTTGGCCTGCTACCCAGGCATGTGCCTTCACTGGGATTTGAACTGGTGACCCTTCAGTTCACAGGCCAGTGCTCAATCCACTGAGCCACACCAGCCATGGCTGGATTGTTTCTTAGAAGTGTGTTATTATTTCCTGAAATTTATAAGATACTTTAGGAGAATATGTTCATGTTTTGGGGGTAGAGAAAAATTTATTAAGCTAAACACTAAAAAAACCCCACAAAATTAATGCATAAATTGAACTATATTCAAATTAAAATGTTCTGTTCATCAAAGTATTACTAAAAGAGTGAAACAGCAAGATACACAGTAAGAGAAAATACAAGACACATACAGTGATCCTTGAACAACAGGTATTCAAATGGCATAGTTTCTCTTACACATAAATATTTCTCAATACACACAGTACTGAAAGTGTATTTCCTCTTCCTTATGATTTTCTTTTTACTTTAAATAATTTTTATTTTTCAACTACAGTTGACATACAATATTATATTAGTTTCAGATGTACAACCCAGTGATTACATATTATATAACGTACTAAGTGATTATCCCAATAAATCTAGTACCTATTTGATACCATACATAGTTATTACAATATTATTGACTATATTCTTATGCTATACTTTTTACATCCCCGTGACTAATCTGTAACTTCCAGTTTGTACTTCTTAATCTCGTCAACTTTTTTGACTATTTCTCCAATCTCCCTTCTATCTAGCAACTTTCAAAATGTTCTCTGTATCTGTGTATCTATTTCTGTTCAGCTTGTTCATTTACTTTGTTTTTTAGATGCAATTGTTAATAGATATATGTATTTATTGCCATTTTATTATTCATATTTTTTATATTTTTTCTTCTTAAAGAAGACCCTTGAACATTTCATGTAATACTGGTTTGGTGGTGATGAAGTCCTTTAACTTTTTCTTGCCTAGGAAGCTCTTTATGTCCTTTAGTTCTAAATGATAGTAGTCTTAGTCATAGGTCCTTGCTTTTCATCACTTTGAATATTTTTTGCCAATCCCTTCTGGCCTGAAAAGTTTCTGTTGAGAAAGCAGCTGACAGTGTTATGGGAGCTCCCTTTTAGTATGTAGCTGCTTTACTCTTGCTGCATTTAAGATTCTCTCTTTGTCTTTAACTTTGGGTGTTTTGACTATGATGTATCTTGGTGTAGCCCTCTTTGAGTTCATGTTGTTTGGGGCTCGCTGTGCTTTCTGGACATCTATGTCTGTTTCCTTCACCAGGTTAGGGAAGTTTTCCATCATTTTTCTTCTTAATATTTTTATTTATTTATTTTAGAGAGAGAGAATGAAAAAGTGAGAGACAAATGTTAATTTGTTATTCCACTTATTTGTGCATTCATTTGTTGATTCTTGTATGTGCTCTGACTGGGGATTGAACCTGCAACCTTGGCATATCAAGATGATACTTGAACCAACTGAGCTACCTGGCCAGATTTTTTCACATGGATTTTCAATTCCTTGCACTCTCTGTTTGCCTTATGGCAACCCCCATGATGCAAATGGTATAACTGAAGTTATCCCAGAGGCTTCTTGTATTATTTGAACTTTTTTGGATTCTTTTTGCTTTTTTCTGTTTAGATTGGGTGTTTTCTGCTTCCTTATCTTCCAAATCTCTGATATGGGTTCTCTGCTTCATCTACTCCACGGTTGATTCCCTTTAATGTATTCTTCATTTGAGTTCATGTATTCTTCACTTCTGACTGTTACTTTTTTATATTTTCTAGTTTTGTTTTTATATTTCCTATCTCTTTGTTGAAGTTCTCACTAAGTTAATCTATTCTTCCCTAAGTTCATTAAGCATCCTTATAACCAGTTTTCAACTTTGCATATAGTAGATTGCTTGTCTCCATTTTGCTTAGCTCTTTCTCTGGAGTTTTTTTCTGTTATTTCATTTGGGAAATGTTTCTTTGTCTCCTAATTTTAGCAGCCTCCCTGTGTTTGTTTCTATGTATTAGGTAGAGCTGCTATATCATTCAAGAGTTGATCTTATATAGCAGGTGTTCTGTAGGGTCCAAAGGCACAGCCTCCCAGTCACCTAAGCTGGGCACTCCAGGTGCACAACCCTCTCCGTGTGGATTGTGCACACCCCCCTATTGTAGTTGAGCCTTGATTGCTATTGGCACGTCAATGGGAGAGATTTACCCCCAGGCAACTTGGCTGCAAAGACTGCCTGGGACTACCTTGGAGGATCAGTCATGCAGGGTCCCAAATCACAGAGTAGGACTTACCTCAGTAGGGCTCTGGTTTCTGCTGAGTCCACCCCTTGAGTGTATTGTTTGCGGAGGTGGTTGGTTGGATGCTGCTTTGCCATGATTTGAAGCTGTTCACCAGGTGCACTGATTCTGGGAGGTGCAGGCTGAGATCAGCTGCCACCTGTGTTCTGCCCAGGGCCACCGGCATGAGCTACAAAACAATCTACCAATGGCTGTTATTTGTGCTGGGCTGGTAGGTGCCCAGGAGAGGAAAAGCTGCAAACCAAGGCTGGCTTCCACTAGTGCTGGGCTTAGGGCCACTTAGAGAGAGGTACAGGGCATGCTAAGGCCAGATGCTGCTTGTTCGAGAGATTTTACGAAAGTCTGATGCATTAGCCAAGACCTTCTATACAAGGTCATTTGTATAGAAGAGCCCCTGGAAATCGCTTGGATGGGGGCCCACAAGTTAAGTGGGGCAGGGTCTTAGGGAATCACCAGGGTGGGGCAAACAGTGTAAGCCAGGTTGATGGAGACTCAGATACGGTGCCTGCTTGCCAGCTCGGTGCAGGAACAGCTCAGAAGAGGAATAAGAACCTCTGCCTACACTTCTGTCTGAGAGAAAGCTGCCCCTCTAGCTCTCACGCAGATTCAAGAGAACTCAGTCCCAACCCATATGTCCCCGGTGCCTTTTGAGCTGCTTTCCCCAGCTCTGAGCAAGTGAGTCCATTGTCCTTATGTAGGCCCTTTAGGAGGAACACCTGGGACTTAAGGAGCCCTTTGTGTCACTCAGCCACAATCCCTGCTGTTTTTTACAGCTAGATGTTTTGGGGAACTTCTCTTCCTGGCACTAGCATGTTGGGCTTTGGGGCCGGTGTGGAGCTAGGATCCCTCTCTCCTGAGGGGGAACCTCTGCAGCCAAGCTACCCCTCCCCATTTTTATCTGCCACACGTGAGTGTGGGACTGGCCCATTCTGCACCTCTACCCCTACTACCAGTCTCCATGTGGCTTCATTATATCCTTAATTGTAGAACTTCTGTTCAGCTAGATTTCAGGTGGTTCTGAATGTTGGTTGTTCTATAGCAGGGGTGTCAAACTCGTCTTCACCGGGGGGCCACATTAGCCTCGCGGTTGCCTTCAACAGGCTGAATGTAATTTCAACTCCTTAACAGTTAAGGGGTAGTTACATTTATACAGTCCTAAAATTATTTTGGCCCTTTGAAGGCAACCACGAGGCTGATGTGGCCCCCAGTAAAAATAAGTTTCACACCCCTGCTTTATAGTATAGTTGTAATTTTGATATCCCTTGTAATTTCTTAATAACATTTTCTTTTCTCTAGCTTACTTTATTATAAGAATACATCAATAATACATACAACATACAAAATATTTGTTAGTGGACTGTTTGTTATCAGTAAGATTTTCTGTCAGGAGTAGACTATTAGTAGTTGAATTTTGGATGAGTTAAAAGTTATATGTGAACCCTGGCTGGTGTGGCTCAGTGGCTTGAGTGCCAGCCTGTGAAGTGGAAGATCACCAGTTCAATTCCCAGTCAGGGCACCTGCCTGGACTGTAGGCCAGGTCCTTGGTTGGGGCTGTGTGAGAGGCAAGGAAACTGATCAATGTATCTCTCACACATCGATGTTTCTCTCCCTTTCTTTCTCCCTCCCTTCCCTTCTCTCTAAAAATAAATAAATAAAATCTTTTTAAAAAAGTTATATGTGGATTTTTGACTGTGCAGGGGGTTGGTGCCCCTAACTGTCATGCTATTCAAGGGTTGACTGTAGTTAGTTAATGGCTTGAATCCAGAATATATAAAGATCTTCTATGAATTCATAAGAAACAGAACTGAACAATAGTGAAAATGTTATATGTAAAAATTTGTGAATGTAACAAAGGTAGTATTTAGAGGAAAATTTATAGTACTAAATGTACATATTTAAAAGCAAAATTGTTGAAAATATGAGCCAATGATGCATTTCAGGACATTATATTCAAATAAAGTAGAAAAAATACATATAAGAGAATTAATGAAAAATCAAACATGTAATAGAGATTTTTTAATACTAAGTTTTGTTCTTCAAAAAGAATAATGAAATCAATAAAACTCTGATGAGACTAATAAAGAAAAAAGAGGATGAACAAAAATTAGCAGAAGAATGAAGAAGGGGACATGACTAGATGTCCTATCGACATGTGAAAGACACTAAGAAGCTATTATGAACAATTTAATGCCAATAAATGTGAAAAGTTTAGATGAAATGGAAATATCCTAAGAAATAATAATTTACCAAAAGTGATTCATGAAGAAATGGAAATTTTTAATAGTTCCCTAATATTATAGAAATTGAATCAGTAATTTTAAATCTTCCCACAAAGAAATGTTAAATTATATTGAACATTTGAGCACAATAAGAACCCATTCATATATAAACTCTTCTAGAAGTTTAGAAGTTTTGACTCCTGAAGAACCAAAGTTATCCTCCTTAACCCATTTCATGAAATCAGTATGTCACTGACCCCCAAATCTGACAGGGTCAATATAGGAAAATTAAATTTCAATCTTACTTATGAACATTGATATAAAAACTCTAAATCAAGTATTTTTAAATAAAATTTAGCATTCTATAAGAAGGACAGTACATATGACCATGTTGTAATTAATCCTAGGAGTGTAAGTTTGTTTAATATTAAAAATTCACATAATATAACTTATCTTATTAACAGATTGAAGGAGAAAATTCTTATGGTTATCTCAATGGATGCAGGAAAAGCATTTGATAGAATTTAACTTCCATTGAAATAAATGGATAAATAACTTGCCAAACTGGAACTTCCTTAAATTTATAAAGACTATCTTTTTAAAAAGATAGCTAACAGAAGCATCAAACTTATTGGTGAAACATTGTAAGTTTTTCCTCTGAAAGTTGGAATAAAACAAAAATACCCATTATTACTTTTGTTCAGCATTAAACTGGAGGTCCTGGCCACCACAGTGAAGAAAGAAAAGAAATAAGTCTTGGGGACTTCTGCCAAGATGGAGGCATAGCTGGAAGCACTGTGCCTTCTCACACAACCAAGTTTAAAAGCAACAAAGTTTTAGCAACAAAAACGCAGCCAAACCACAGAAAATTGAACTACATGGAAGTCTGACAACAACAAAGCCTTTGGCCAAGCCGGTAAGAGGGGCAGAGCCAGCAGCAGAGCGGGGTTGGGTGGGAAAGATCCACCGGACCAACCCAGGCGAGCAACCCAGGCGTGCAACCCAGGTGTGCAACCCAGGCATGCCAGCAGCCATAGGCGGATCCCAGGTGTGCAGTAGCGGGCGGACCCACTGAGGGCACAAGGCGGTGGACTCACTGAGGGCTGACCACGGTCACACATTCACGCGCAGATAATCCGGTGAAGGAGCTAGCAGTAAGAGAGACCTTGCAGGCCCCAGTGGCAGAAAGTGGCAGAGGAGACCACCATTGTCCCTCTCTGACCCCGCCCCCACATACAGCATCTCAAACCAGCGACCTGGGTGGCCCCGCCCTGGTGAACACCTCCTCATACGTAACAGGCACTAACAGATCAAAACATGGCTCAAGAACAACTCAGAGCCCCAGAGCCAATAAATCTCAGCGAACAAGAAATTGCCAACCTATCAGAGGCATAGCAAACAAGAAATTGCCAACCTATCAGAGGCATAGATCAGGATGCTCACAGAACTGGTTGATTTTAGTCACAAATTAGAGTGACATGTGAAGGCTAAACTAAGTGAAATGAAGGGAAATGCACAGGAAACCAATAGTAATGGAAAGGAAACTGGGACTCAAATCAAGGGAGTGGACCAGAAGGAAGAAAAAATTGACCAAACAGAAAAATACGAAGAAACAAGGATTCAAAAAAATGAGAAGAGGCTTAGGAACCTCCAGGACATCTTTAAACACCCCAACATCCGAATTATAGGGATACCAGAAGAGGAAGAGAAACAGCCACGAGTGGAAAACTTATTTGAACAAATAATTAAGGAGAACTTCCCCAATCTGGCAAAGGAAATAGACTTCCAGGAAATCCAGGAAGCTCAGAGTCCCAAAGAAGTTGGACCCAAGAAGGAACACACCAAGGCACACCATCATTATATTAGCCAAGATTAAAATGAAGGAGAGAATCCTAGAAGCAGCAAGAGGTAAGGGGACAGTCACCTACAAAGGAGTTCCCATCAGACTGTCAGCTGATTTCTCAAAAGAGACCCTACAGGCAAGAAGGGGCTGGAAAGAAGTATCCCAAGTCATGAAATCCAAAGACCTACATCCAAGATTGCTCTATCCAGCAAAGCTTTCATTTAGAATGGAAGGGCAGATAAAGTGCTTCTCAGATAAGATCAAATTCAAGGAGTTCATCATCACCAAGCCCTTATTATATGAAATGTTAAAGGGACTTACCTAAGAAAAAGAAGATAAAAAAGATGAACAGTGAAAGGACAGCAAACTCAGTTACTAAGAACCACACCTAAAACAAAAACAAACTAAGAAGACAGCTAGATCAGAAGCAGAACCATAGAAATGAAGATCACATGGAGGGTTAGCAACAGGGAAGTGGGAGAAGAAGAAGGGGGGAGAAGGTACAGAAAATAAGTAGCATAGATGGTAGATAGAAAATAGATAAGGGGAGGGCAAGAATAGTATGGGACACATGTCTAAAGAACTTGAGACACGTGGTCATAAACTAAAGGGGAGGAATGGTGGGGGGGGGGGTGTGCAGGGTGGAGGGGAATGAAGGGGGGAAATAGAACAAATGTAATGGCATAATTAATAAAATATATTTAAAAATTCAGATTATTTTTGTGTAACTTGACAAGATGATTCTTAAATTTATATGGACAAACAAAAGGCCAAGAAGAACTAAGTCACTCTTAGAGGAAGAATGAGGTTGGAGAAATTGCTGTTACAGAGTTCTTTAAAGCTATAGTCATTAAGAGAGTGTGGCATTATTTGGGAGTAGACATTTCAATGGAATAGAGATAAAGCCACAAAAACAGACCTACACTTGATTTCAGACAGAGATGGCAATGTAGAGCAGTGGCAAAAAGACTTGTAAACTTGGTTGGAATAATTAGGTATCCACATAAGAAAAGAATGAACTTGGACCCCTACCTCACACTATACATCGAAATGAACTCCAGGGGCATATGGATCTATATCTAAAAGGCAAAACTGTAAAGTTTTATAATAATAATGTAGAAGAGTATATTCATAATCTTGGGTAAAGAAAATTTTCTTAAAGCAATACCACAAGGGAAAGGTGGATAAAATGAAGGATCTCTACTTATTAAAAGACATTAAGAGAGTGAAAAAGCAAACTACACAGTAGCAGAAGATAATTGCAATAGGAAAAACTAACAAAGGGCTTTTATCCAGAATATTCACAGAACTCATAAGAATGAAAAATAAAAGACAATCTAATAGAAAAATGGGCCCTGGTTGGTGTAGCTCAGTTGATTGAGCATGGACTGCAAACCAAAGGGTCACCAGTTCAATTCCCAGTCAGGGCATATGCCGGGGTTGCTGGCCAGGTCCCCTGTAGGGGGCGCTTGAGAGTCATCCATACATTGACATTTCTCTTCCTCTCTTCTCCTTCCCTTCCCCTCTCTCTAAAAATAAATAAAGTCTTTAAAAAAAAGAAAGGGAGAAAAATGGGCAATCCAAAGTCATCAAGTTGCATATATTAAATATTACAGCTTTTTGTATGTCAATCATACCTCAATAAAGCAGTTTTAAATAAACAAACAAACAAATAACCTGGTGATAAGAAAAACGGGCAAAGATAGTTAAAAAAAAGTAACCTAAAGAACAAGAACATAAAAGTTGTTTGACTTCTTTGGTAACCAGGGAAATATAAATTAAAATCACAACGAGATAGCACTACACACTTACCAAGTTGACTAAAATTTAAAAGCCCAATACCAGGTGTTAGCAAAAACATTTATCCATATAAACTTATACAAACTTGTACAGCTACCTTGAAAAACAGTCCGGCATTGTCCACTTAAGTTGATAATAACATGCTCTGTGACCCAGCAATCCTATTCCTAGACCAATACTTTACAGAAACGAGTGCTTACAGGACAGAAAGCATGAACAAGAATGGTCGTAAAAGCTTTGCTTGCAATAGTCAGGTTCCCAGGAAACAGAGCCTGAGATGGAGTTTGGGGTACAAGGTATTTATTGGGGATATTAGGGATCCACATCTATGAAAGGAAGGAAGAGGAAGTGGTGTTGAGCAGAAGTCACACTGTGATACAGGTTCAGTGGCGTTTAGGCCAACCTGGCAGGGAACTCGGGAGCAAATACCGTGTGTCTGAATTGTCCCATTTTGGCTGAAAATGGTCTAGCCTCTAAATTCTTGCTTTGATCAGTCACAGAGCGTGAGCTGCTCGGAGAGAGGGCGAGGAAGCTCAGGTGGAACCCAAAGCAGCTCAGCTGCAGGTTCCTTTCGGCCACGCTGCCTGCGAGTAGACGGCGAACCCTTTCTTGAGGGAGTCTCTGGGTGGCTCATCTTTGCATCTGCCACAAGCGCAAACGGGCAACAACCCAGATCTCCATCAGCCGAAGAAGGGTTAGACTCTGCTCTGTTCATAGGCCATACCCACAATTCCCTGTTACCTCATGCCGACCCAGGGCAACCACTGATCTTGTTAATACTTGACTTGGGCAGGCTTTAAATTCTAGTCCTTCCAGTTGGGTATGCAGTTTTAATTTGTATTTCCCTAACGACAAATCATGTTGAGCATCTTCTCATGTGTTATGAGGAGGTACCTAAATACCTTCTTTCATGAGTCTTCAAGTCTTTTGCCAATTTTCAAATTGTACATCATTTTTGTATAACTTTGCATATGTAACTTTGTATATGGAGCATACATATAGGCCTATAGTCCATATCAAGTTAATTTTTGTGTGCAGTACGTAGTGCAAGAGTCAAAGGTCATTACGGTGTCGCAGGTGGCTGTTCAGTAGTCCAGCACCATTTGTTGGAAAGATTGTTTATGCCCGTTGAATTGCCTTGGTACCGTTTGTTGAAAATCAACTGATCATGTACATGTGGGTCTATTTCTATTTTTACACTAATATACATTATAGATCTTTTACATTAGAATTTCAATTCACCTGAATTCGTTTAGTATAAGGTCTAAGGTACAGATCTGTATTTATTATTTTCTGAAATAGTTAACCAATTGTCCCTGGGGGGAAAAATCATGCTTTTTTAATCTCTACTGTTTTGAGGACAGAGCTTATTATAGATAGATTTATTAAGCCATAGACGAGAGTCTTTCTGGGCAATTCTCTTTCATCGACGTGTCTGTGGTTTCAGTATCAATTCTATGGAGAATGTTTTGATGAATATTCCCAGCTGGGACTGAAGAGAGGGCCCAGAGCTTCGTTTTTTTCTGGGGAGACTGCCCCTCCTCAGCCCTCCAGCAGGAGTGAAGAGGGCTCCAGACACGTGCTCTCTCTCTCCCCCCACCGCCCAACAGCCCGGCCTGGCCAGCACCCTCCGCCTTGGGCCCCTCGGGCTGCTCTCATCAGGTCCCTGATCCCTGTTCAAATCGGTTCCCTTCGGAGGCACACAGTACTCAGGGTATCCCTTTCCCCGGGCCTCTAAGACCCCTGTATGGCTCTGTATTTCTCTTTTCTGACCTCATTGTTCATGCTACCCCCATGTCCAGAAATCCTCCCACCGGCCTCTCTGAAACTCATGGTGTGGCATCATCCACAAACTCCCCCGTAGCCCCAACCATATTCGGAAGTCCCCTTTGCTCTCTTGCTCTGATAGAACACTGCCTCCCCCGTAAGCACTCGGCTCCCCTGCAGCCCCTCAAGTGATGGCCCTTTTTCCTCCCGTGTTCCCTTGTATTTCCCGGTTTAGGGGTGAGAGGCGCCCATTCTGCTCCCCAGTGCCCCTGTTTGCTCTCCTCCTCACAAACACCCATGGGTGAATGCCACATGATTGGACATTTTTGCAGTCACTTCCAGACCTCCTGCCACTTGCCCCCATTCATTGAAATTTTAGATCCTGACGCACAGTGACACCCTCTAAGGCCCCTCCTACTTTAGTTTTTTTATTTCATCATTCACATAGATGAACAGGCCTCTCAGCCCCTTAGCCTCTCCTTCGGGATCTTGGCTATTGCAGTCTTTCAGCCTCTTGCTCCCATAGCCAGACTTTGAACTGCGTAGTTGTCATGAACTGTGTAGTTGTCACCGGTCAATGCAATTCCTTCCTCACCTCAGTGTCTGGATCTCGCTCTCCGAAGAACACTGCCTTCCCCTCCAGCCCCCTCTTTTCACTCCACTCCACTCCACTCCACTCTAACAATTCTTCGTGGAACCTACCGATCCGAAAAAAAAATCTCCATCCCCAGCTCCGTCACGCACCACTTCCCTCTTTACTCAGCTCAGAATACAGCCACCTGGCAAAACCACAACCCAGGTCTAAGTCAGCCCTGTACCCATTCTACCTGCACCCACAGGCTGTCCAGGGAGGACCAAAAGCCCACCATAGGCTGACCAGTCTCGCTCCACTGAAATCTCGTCCTAGTTGGCTTAAAAACATAGAAGAGCAAGTTCCAGGGCCTCCACCGCTCGTCCCCCACCCACATGCACCTGTGCCCCTGAGTTCCGCCCTCCGTGCCTCTGGGTGAACTGCCCATGCTCCTGTTCAAAGACAACCCCCTTTTTGGTGCACAGATGCCATCCCCATTCATCTACCCAAGGACTGCCTTCCAATATTTACCCCCATTCTCACCCATGTCACCAAAATTTCCCTCTCTTCGGGAGTGTTACCATTAACACGTAAAAATGCGGCAATTTTTCCATCTTAAAGAGAAACCCCCTTTTGACCTGATGTTCCCACAGGCTCCCACCCAGTTTTTGTGGTCCTCTTTAAGGCACAGCTTTTGGAAGGGAGGGACTCTCCTTGCTACCTTCACACCCTGTCCTCCCTTCCACTCTCACCAGCCTGTAGCTCCCACCACAACAACAGCAAAACCACCTTTGTCAAGGACTTTCCAGGCTGCTAACTCTCAGGCCTCACCTTCCTTGACTCTCCATAGCCTCTAAGAGTTCCTCCCTCCTTCCTGGGCGCCCAGATCCCTGCCACCCTTTCCTGGTTCCCCTTCTACCAGCTGGTTGCTCCTCCTCTGTCTCCTTTGCTGACACCTCCTCTTTTCCAAGGCTCAGCCCTTGGACCTCTTGTCAACTCTGTCTGCACTCACCCCCTTGGCCATCCCCTCCAGTGTCCTGCCTTTAAATGCTGTTCAGTTGCTGATGACTTCTGAAGTCATATTCCGGCCTAAGCCTTTCCCTGCATTCCAGCACACTGTCTCTAGGCAGTCTCTCCAGGAGCTGAATCATGGCCACACCACTTCAACCAGACCCATATCGCCAGGTCTTCCCAGTGCATCCCTGGTCCGCTTCCCTGTAAAGATCCGACACTTGAACCCCAGTCGAGGGGACGAAAAGTAAGACTTTCCCTCTGCACAGGCTATGGAGCGAGGGCAGCTGGGGTGGCGGCCCAAGGCTCAGCGAACGTGGCAGGCTGGTAGATCCACTCTTCACTCTGGGCTGGTCGGGCAGCATGGTGTAAAGCTCTCCTGGCTGGGTCAAGCTGGCCACCGAGGCTGCATCTCCCAGGCACACAGGCGCCTGCCCCTGTGCCCTCTGCCGGCGCTGTGTCCTTTCCCTGCCTTCCTCCCCAGGTGCAGGGCACCACCCTCAGGACACCACCCATCCAGCTTGTGGCCTCGGTGCCAAGCTTGGATATTCTCTCCCCTGGGCCTCATAGCTCTCTGGGACCCCACAGGGACCAGGCCAAGTGGAGAGCTCTGTAAAAGCCCTGCAAGTCTCTCTCCCACCTTCTCTGGACTCACTGTTCTGGAGCCATAGGTAGGGAACCCACGTAGGCTCTCACGGTGGGTTATGTCACCCGGCCTGGCACACACAGGTGGGAAGCCGAGAGTGCTGCTCGCTGCAGCAGGGGACACTGGAGTCTCCAGAGGGGGCTTCTTAGCAGCAGATGTGACATAGGGCAGTCTTCTCCCCACACCATTCAAGGCAGCAATTTTGCAAACCAAGAATTCAAGGCTGGAACACTCAACGCCCTGCGGTCTCGCAAAGTGGGAGGATCCTAAAGGAGGATCCGCTTCCCTTAGAAGCCAGGCACATTGGCAGGAGGTACCCAGGCAAACAAGCAATCTCCAGGCAATGCTAATCTGCTTCTTTCCTCTTCTTCAGAGCTTCTGGCCATGTCTGAATGGAGTTACTAATCCCATCCTGTGTGCCCGTGTCACTTTTCCAGACAACCAGTTTATTCATGACTCGCCCACTATCAATTTCGACATGCAATTTACAATGAAATTTGACTGATCAGCAATACCATAATTAGTTGCACATGTCTGTGCTTGTATTTGTTTGGCATAGGGTCTTTTTCATTAAAGTGACGGAGGCCAGTTAACGCCATGACCTTGCTCTGGGTCATTGACTAACGGCAGTCGTATCTTGGGGCAGGGGCAGGCAGGCTGGTGAAGAGATTGTGGGGCCTTGAAGCTGTGGCACATGGCGCTGTTTTTCACCTTAACACTTTTGTGTTCACAAAGAGTAATCTGAATTGGGCAGGTGATGACACTTGTCCATAAGGAAGAAGCCAGCTGGCGTTCCCTTCCCTGGTCTCACCCTCCAGTCTCCCCAGATCTACTTGCATACCTCCAGTAACAGGGAGCTTCTGACCTGATGAGACAGCTCTACTTGTGAGAAAGTTGTTCTTTGCCTAGGCTCTCACCTGCCGGTTGTAGGTCTGTCCTACCTAGTCCAGGGTCCTGGTCTCAACTCAGAAGCTGTCACACTGCATGAGCTTGGGCCAGTCCCTAAGCCCCAGTTTATCCGCCTACAGAAAGGGAACCCAGTTGTCCTGTCTCAAGGATTATAACAGAGTTTCCAGCTGTGAGCAACAGAAATTGACTCCTAGTTTAAGTAGATTGACTTAATTGACTCGGCAAGAAAATAATGATACTGAGCAGCTCAGAGACTTTGGGCAGAGCAGAAAAGCAGCCCCAGAGCCCGCACAGCCACAAGCAAGGCCCCAGGCCCCGCTGCAGAACTGGCTCCAGCAGGACCTGGCTGCCATCACCGTCACTGCCACCACCCTGCACTGCGGCTGCTGGCTGGGCTGCAGCATCCTGTCCATGCCTTGGAGTGCCACCAGTTCCCTGGGCCCTGCCCCTTCAGGCCACTAACCCCTGGGTCACACTCTGGAGCCATATGTCTGACTGTCAGAGCCTGGGTCATGGGCCCCTGCCTGCCCAGCCACAGGAAGGCTGGGAAAGGCGTGCACGTGGTACTTTCAGCCTCAACAGTGGAAGCGGCTCTGCCTCAGAACGTGGGGAATTCCCCACCACAGGAAGAGGGTTCAGATCCTGGGTAGCCAAAAAGAAGAACAGAGAATCAAATAAGGTAATAGATGTTAAAGAGGTTTGAAAACCTATCAAGTTCTACCCACCTGCCAAAGATGATTCATTCTGTAACTATTTCCGCAGATACAGAGCAGAGAATGTTGTAGTCCCTGAACTTGAAGACAGCACAGCGCTGCCAGGGAGTACGGAGGCTGGGCTGGATGACCCCCGTTCCCAGCAGGGGCTGGTGGCCTTGGTGGATTTAAGGGCGCCCAGCTTATATGCTGATTCACTATGAAGCACCAAGTCCCAGCAGAACAGCAATATCTGGGACTTCTCAGGCAACCCAGTGCTTGCTTGGAGGTGGGTGGTGTCTCATAGTCTCACTGTAGCTGGGGCTGTGTATCAGCCCACCGATGTCTTATCCAGATGCAGGACTAAGAAATCCTGTCCGTACACACCTCTCCCCTGTTGAGAACTTTTTGGTTTCCCTGCTCGGTATGCATCCCCATCCCCCTTCAGGGAGTAGTACCACAATTGTCACCTGAGGAACTACTCCTCTTGTCATTTTCAGCTCAGGTACTTCAGGTGGAGGTTGTCACTGGCGGGAGAGTCCCGTGTGGAGCAGAGCTGTACAGCACAAGCGCATTAAGCACTATGCAGAGTTGCAGGGTGGTTGGCTTAGGGACAGACATGTGACCCAGGACAAGCCATCAGATCTGGTCAAAGCCAATACCAGCTATTTGAGAGGCTCAGAAAGAAAAGATGTCCTTTCACCTGCACTTGGAGATGTGAGAATGTCAGCTTAGAGCTGCTAGGTTCTCAGACCTAAAACCTGAGGTCAGCAAGCAGACCTGTGGGGACACGGGCACAGAGGGAGATGGCCCAACAGGACACTGTGCCCGGGATGCAGCTGAGTCTGAAGGGCGCACGGGAGGCTTCTAAGGGCCTGCCCGGCCTCGTGCGAGCAAACTGAGCAGCCCACTGTGGGCCCAGAGCTGGGGTCCTGGATGTCCCCTCGGAGGTCAGCTCCCCACAAACCTTCCAAGGACTGTGCTGCTCAGTTAACAACCACCACCACCCGACTCTCTGGAAGAAAGAGAGAGTGCATCTTATTGTAGGGCTAGGTTGGGCAAGGAAGGGCAGAGGGGCCAGGTTAGAGCCCACTGTGGGCATGGCATTGGGTCCCAATTTCACTGGCGTCTTTTTACATTGTTCAAGCTCTCCTAGGGTGTTGACTGCCTGCAGGCTCAGCTCGACAGCACATAGGCCCTGGCCTGGTGCTGTAGAGTTTTCTAGTGATTTTACCTGAGGAGCAGGTGTCATGGGCCTAACAGCCCCACTGAAACAGGGTGCAGCCAAGAGTGGGGATTGGAATGGGGTCCAGAGCTCAAAATGTCTAGGAAATATTAGAAAGACATATAAGATGTCCTCACCCCTTCCCCCCCAACAGGTGCGAGTTGGGGGAAGGCACACATGGAGCAGGAACATGCAGAGCTATTTTCTACAGCCACAGCTTTGTAGCTAATCCATGGCATGGTCATTTAACATATCTATAACCTTTAACTGGTTGCATAAATATGTTAAATAGCTGTGGCTGTGCTCTGAGCCAGGTGGATAGAAGGGACTTCCCTTCAAGATGTAACTGGTGGGCAGGTCCCCTGGGTTACAGCACCTGCATGAGAACTTGGAGAAGATTGGCTCCATGACATGGGGCCACACCTGCCCAGACTCAGAATGGCAGCCCAGTAAACTTGGAATAATACAGGAATGCTGGCAGGTGTAACTGATTGTAGGAGGAAATGGGGGTACCGAGGAAGGTTGGTGCGGGCATTTAAACCGAGACTTGGCAGCCATGAGAGGGAGAACCATGCGGTTTTGCCAGAGTGCAGACCCCCGCAGCTTAGGTGAAAAGAGAACCACATGGCTTTGGCGAAAGTGAGGACCCCACAGCTTTGGGGTGCACTTTTTGGCCATGTGGCTTAGGAAATAGGAGAGACTTTGCCTGGAAGAAAATGGGTACAAAGAACTCTTGTAGGCCATGAGAAGGTGCCACATGGCTTTGGATTGATTCCAGAGTCTACCTGAACGGCAACACAGCTGATGGTGCCAGCAGCCTGAACCATGGACATCTGCTTCTTTTCCTGAGATACGGTACCCCAAATCAGGGCAGGGGGAGGGGGAACCACTGTAGGCATCTGTTGGTATCCAAAAGGACTTTAATATTTTAATGAAGACATTAGGTCACTCCTTTAAGTCTGCATAGCACTAAATAAACATTTTCTTTCCTTTTCACAAATCTCTGGCATTGAGAGACATCTTTCCTATGGTGACGGACCATCGAACCTGGTGGGGGATCCTTTCGGTAACAGGACATCGCACCCCCTTGGCCCTGTGTGCGTGCCCCGCAACACCACTGCGCCTTCCCTCAGGGAGGAGGGCCTCCCACCTCAAACGTCTGGATGTAAGGAAAAGGGGGCCATCGGACCATTCCATTGTTAGGTGGCCCTAAGAGTGCCTTGCACACAGTAGGTGATTTTTGACCCTTGTTGAAAGATGGATAGCATAGAGTCTCCAGTCCTGGGAGCAGGATCTGTGTCTGCCTTAAAGCCGACCCGCTCTGTGGGATGCAAAAGCCTCCGGGTTGGGTCCCCGAGGGAGCAGGACCTGCCCTAGACCACGCAGAAGTCCCTGAAGTGGCTGATTGGAGAGGGCAGTATCAGCTTGGAAGACTAGGCACTGAAGTCCGAGAAAAAGCAGAGCCTGCCTACCTTCACCCCAGGGTAAAGATAGGCAAACTGAGTCTTAAAAAAATCGGTTCTGGCTGGTGTAGCTCAGTGGATTGAGTGCGGGCCTGTGAATCAAAGGGTCAGGGCACCTGCCTGGGATGCACGCAGGCTCCGCAGTGGTGGCTGCGCAAAAGGCAACACCACAAATAGATGTTTCTCTCCCTTTCTTTCTCCCTTCCCCTCTCTCTAAAAAGAAATACAATTTTTTTTAAAAGGATAATTTCTAAAACATGGTGCCTTGTGCCCACCTTGGAGCTCATCTGCTCTCATGCCTGTCCTTTCATTTCTCCCTCAGTTTCCAGCTCTGAAAAGCACGGCAGCCACACCTGGCCCAGGGCAGGCACCCCGCCTTCTGCCTGCCTCTAGAACAGGGGCCGGCAGACTTTGCGAAGGGTCGGAGAGTGAGTGTCTTAGCCTCCAAGGTCCACAGGTCCGCACAGCTCCGTGTTGCAGCTCCTCCAACTCTGCCTGGTGATCAGAAAGCTGCCAGAGACGATATGTAAATGAGTGGGTGTGGCTGTGGTCCTTTGTTTACGAGCACCGAAATTTGAATTTCATATAATTTCCGCATGTCATGAAATATGACTCTTCCTTAATTTTGTTTTTGACCATTAGAAAATGTAAGAAACTATTCTTAGCTCAAAGGCTGTACAAACATAGGCAGAGGGCCAGATTGGGCCCTCGGGCCACAGTGTGCCAATGTCCTGTTCTAGAATGTGCTGTCTGGGGACTGGGACTTCCAGAGCCACCGAGGCTGTAAGTCCTGTCACTCCAAAATAAGGGTGGTAATAGAGTGACGAACCGCTGTGGTTTCCCAGGACTGAGGGGTTTCCTGGGATGTGGGATTTTGGGCGCTGTGACAAGACAGCCCCAGGCAAACCAGGATACTTGGTCACCCTAGGGGGGAACCATTAGCCCAAGGAGACAGGCTTCAGGCCCTGTTCTAGTTTGGCCCCTGGGGGGCCTGCCCTGTGCACTTGTGGTTTGTGGTAGGGCCTGTCCCGCTCGGCCTGGTCCTCAGCAGGGAGATGCCCCCTCCTCCCAGTGAGAAAGCCTCTGTGGTCTGGGCACTCTTAAAAGGCAGGAAGTTGAATCATCAGCTCCGGTAACGTCTCCAGTCAGCCTGTGGGTCTGTCCCTAGGAGCTGGCTCTACACTTTGCTTGCTGCTTTCTCTGGCCAGGACAGCTCCAGAGGGAGGATTCCAGGGAGGCTTCTGAAGGAAGGAGAGCCATCGGGACAGGTGGGGAGGAGAGCAGTATGGCAGGGCCTCCCAGGCTCTCCCCCGGCTCTGTCCTGAGCTCGCTGTGTGGCCTCCAGTGACTCCCTCACCCCCTCTGTTTCTCGGCTTGGGCTTCTGCCACAGAAATGCTGATTCTTGAAATCCCCTTGAATGAAGAGCGTGCATGGTGACCAAAGTGAGAGCGTCCTGGGTCCCTGCAGGATTGTGTCCGCTTTATGACCAGGGATGCAGGGTGCTCAGACACACATCCCTGTCCCCACTCTCCAGGGAGCAGAGCCTCACCAGGCACCCAGGTTCAGGCTGCAGAGGCCCCAGAAGGCCAGCGAGTCTGGATTCTGAGGCTGGAGGAGATGGGCAGCGGAGGAGAAACCGGTTAGAGAGGGATACTCATAATGATGAGAAGCGGACCATCTGTTGTTTATCCAGCGCTCGGTAGGCGCCAGCCTTTGGATGAGCTCAGCTGATCCTCACAACGACCCTTTAAGACAAGAACCATTATTTCTATTATTAAGTAAGGCAAGTGAAGCCCAGAGAGGTTAAGGACCGTGCCAATGCTCACACAAGTAGTGGAGCAGGCATTAACCATTTGTTAGACTGTGGCTTTGAGGCCTGGGGGCTGTGGCCCACAGTGGCACAGGGGAGGGATGAGCTCCCCAGAGAAGTCAAGGACAGGGTGGGGGGAAGTGTTCTTCCCTCCTGGTGCTGCACGAGGACCTCCGGAAAATACTTCGAGGTCTAGGGTCTGGTGGGCTTGGGGATTGGGCCCCTGACAAAGCAATCACACCTCACACGCGCTACAGGTTGTCTCTGAGGGCCTCGTGAGGACACTGAACACACAGCAGGATTTCGCTGCAGAGCAGGACCTGAGCATTTACTGTTTGGTTCGCAGGCCGGCACTCAGTCCACTGAGCCACACCAGCCAGAGCAGCACTTACTTTTTGAGCAAAGGCAAGCCAGCCCTGCACCAAAGGTGCCCCTGGGCGTCTCTGTGCTCCCTCCCACCCCAGCCCCAGCATTGATGCCACACTCAGGGGTGGCACAGACCATGGGCCACAAGGCCCATGCCATGTCCTATAAGGAAGGGGATGATGAGAGCTCTGTAGGTTTAACCACACTTAGCAGAGGACCAAGCCTACGAGGGGCCTGTGGAGTCACTAACAGGGTGGGCTTTCTGGAGCAGAGGCAGCCCCTGACTTAGCCTTCCTGGGTAACCAAGCAAGGAGACCACTCTGGAGAAAGAGGCCAACCCAGCTACCCAGGCCACTGCCCCCTTGTGAGCAGCAAGTTCAAAGCCAGGCTTAGGCAAACTCATCAGCATTTCTTACCTTCTCTGGGGCATCATGAAATTCTGCAAGAAGCCCTGAAGCTAAGAAGGGTTTCGTTCATGTCTGCTCTGTGGCCGCAGGCTGGTAGTCTGCAAATGGGGGTTTTAGAGGCTTCGTTAGCCTGAAGACCTACTAGGGGCCAGGCCTTGACTGAAGACTTGAGCTAGATGTAGGGGGCCTAGAACCTTGGTGCAGTAGCTGAGGCCACCCATCTGGCCCCCATCTGGGCCTGCACTAGACCCTCAGGCCTCAGGAGCCAAACTGTCCTTGCAGACACTTAGGTTCCATTACCGGGCTATTTTGGGCAGACCCGAGCTAGACTTGATTATGGCAAATCTGAAATAGTTCCTTATTAGATGTGGCTGGCTCTCCCTTCCAAATGAACTTTCTGAAGACCCTTGGGGTTTTGTGGTGAGCACATCCGCCATCCTACTGTCCAGTCCCTCTAGCAGGGAAGCAAGAGCAGACCAGGAGCCCAGCCTCACCCAGGGCCTGCGCACAGGGTGTGAGCTCCACTGCCACCTGTGAGGCTGAGGGCCGGGCGGCACCACGCCTCCGGCCGCTGTGGGCTCTGCCTCTTCCCTGCCTGCAGCACCTTCCCGCCGGAGAAAGGGCCGACAGGACTGGCTGGTTAAGGACGCTGTGGGACTAGGCACAGCGAATGACAGTTCTGGGCCTCTCCCTACTCTGTGTGAGTGTCAGCCTGGGTGTGGGGCCTGGGAGGCCCCAGTCTTTCCTTGGTCCAAAGGTCACTAACAGTCCAGTGGCTGGGAACATGTGGAGGGGGCCCTCTTCAGCCAGGGAGGTGCAGGACAAAGGAGGGCGGGTGGGAGAGAAGGAAGAGGCTGAGCTTCGTGTAGACCCTGGGGCTTGCGTGCATCTCTGTCAGGGCAGGACCGGGCCCCCCGGGCCGCCCCAGCTTCCCCTACCACACAGCCTGCGCCTCTGGACGAGGCTCTGCTGGACCGCCTGCCCCTTTGACTCCTCCTGCTCCTGGGGGGCCAGTTTCCAATAGGACTTGACTGAGGTGTCACCAGGCTGCCAAACTCTGGAGACAGACCTGGCCCAGCTACTCCTGGCAGAGCCTCTGCTCTGGAGCGTACACCCTTGTCAGGGGTGGATGGCGACCGACTTGCCAGTGGTGGGATTTCTAACCCAGGGCAGGTGGGTGAGGGGGTCACGTGGGTCAGAGGGCCCTTTGCAAGCCCCTCAAATTGTATCAGGTGGGCAGGGCTCCACTGTAGCCCGGTCACTGGTGGGGCCAAGTGGGCTCAAGGGGCCCCCAAGTGGTGGGAGCTCCTGGGATGTAGAGTGTGGCCAGAGCAAGGGAGACCACCCATCAACCAGGATGGTTGGTGTGGGACGGCTCTGCCGCGGAGGTGTGAGCGCGTGCCTGTCGTGGGGAGACCCAGGCTGCGTGAGAAGGCTGGGCAGGGTGGCAAGGAGGGAACCGGCACATAGGTGAGAAGCTGGACTCCAGGCCTCCCTGGTTCTGCACTTGGCGTAGAACAGGGAGGAGGCTGATGGGGGACAGGTAAAGAGATGCCCCCCCCCAGCTTCCCAGGCACCCTGCTGTGGACTCAGTGAGCCCTCGGGCTGTGAGTGTCTCGGAAACCAGGGGAAGGCGCTAGCACTTCCGGTCGGTGTCTGAGAGCATGAGTGTGTACCCAAGAGGTAGGCCCACTCACTGAGAAAGAAAAGGTGTCAAGACAAGGGGAGTGTGGGAGCAAGCGTCTGGGGGCAACCATGCCAGGCGGGGCGGAAGGACCAGTGAGCCTCCCTGGGGAGCTGTGTGCAAAGGTGGTGAGGGGGGAGGTGGTGAATGGTGCGGAGCTCTGGCCCTGAGCTTCAGGCCCTTCCAGGCCTTTGCCTACCGTTAGGGGTTGAATTGTGTCCCCACAAAAGACATGTCTTAGTCCTCAGCCCCTTTGTCTGAACGTTACCTTTTTTGGAAATAGGGTCTTTGCAGGTTTAACTGAGCCAAGATGAGGTCGTTAGGGCGGGCCCCATTCCAGTGGGATGGATGTCCTTGCAAGGCAGGGGCAAAAAACTCATTTTCACCGGGGGCCACAGCAGCTTCACAGTGACCTTTCAAGAGCCGAATGTCATTTTAGGACTGTATAGATGTAAGTACTCCTTAATTAGGGGCAAGGAGTTCTACATTCAGCCCTTGGAAGGCCACCGCCAGGCTGCTGTGGCCCCTGGTGAAAATGAGTTCGACGCCCCTGCTACAAGGAGGAGAAAATCTTGACATTGGCACAAGTGCACGGGACCAAGGCCACTTGAGGGTGAAGGCAGAGGTTGGAGGGAGGCTGCCGCAGCCACTGAGCACCTGGCATCACCGGAAGCTGGGAGAGGCCAGAAAGGCTTGTCCCCTGGAGGCTTTGGGGGAGCAAGGCCCTGCCAACACCCTGACTTCTGACTTCCAGCCTCCACCGCTGTGAGAGACCACATTTCCGTTGTTTGAAGCTACCCGGTGTGCAGTGCCCCCTTTGTTATGGCAGCCCTGGGAGACGGCCACACCAGGCTGGTTCTTTTTTTAAAAAAATATTTTATTTACTTATTTTTAGAGGGAGGGGAAAGGAGGGAGAAAGGGAGAGAAACATTGGCTGCCTCTCACACACCCCTAACTGGGGACCTGGCCTCGAACGCTGGCATGTGCCCTGACTGGGAATCAAACCAGTGACACTTTGGTTCACAGGCTTGAGCTCAATCCACTAAGCCACACCGGCCAGGGCCATACCAGGCTGGTTCTGCTGCCTGGAATGCCCTTCCACCCTGTCCCTTCCAGTTATACCTCTCACCACCTTCCAGGTTCATCATCTGCAGGGAGAGTTGAGTGTGACTTCTCTGTGTAACCCTACACAGAGGCCCCCTTGTCCAGCAGATCCATAAGGTTTGCTGGCCAGCCTGCATCTGGGCAGGGACTCACTGTAGCAGGACAGCACAGACCTGGTGCTCAGTGGGTACTCAGTCAGTGTGGGGTGAATGGAGGCATAGTCGGGGGTGCCAAGCCCCTCTCAGACTGGGATGAGCCTTCCACAGCCTGGCCTATCTGGGGTGAGCACTGGACCCACCAAACAGAGGTACCAGCATCATCCACACAGGCCACCCCAGCTTCTCCACTCCCCTGCCCCCTCCTGGCCCTGTGTGAGGCTGAATGACTTGGGGAAATTCCTAACCTCCCTTTTCAGTGGGCTATTGGCCCTATGAATTTGCTACAACATAACTGCGCAGGTCCCTCCAACAAGGGGACTGTGTCCGTGGCTTGATGACTCATGCACACTGCTCCATCCCGCAGCCTTGGGCGGGACCCAGGGCTGGGGACAGTGCCAGCCAGCGCAGGCTAGGAGCTTGGACATCCCTTTGCCCGAACCCAGTCCCCAGGAACAGAGTGTACTCACAGCTTCGGGACAAAAATCTGGAAGCCGGAAGGCCACTCTCACTTGAACTGAGAACTCTCACTTGAACAGAAGAAACAGTTCAAAGGCCCTGAGGTAGGAATGAGCTTCGTGTGATCCAGAACGGAAATGAAGGCAGGGGAGGTGGGAGCAGGAGGAAAGAGAGGCCAGCAGTAGGACACGTGGTTAGACGGGGCCCACCTGGGTAACGGGGACCGGCTCTCCATCTCAACATCCTTAAATTAGCCAGATCTGCAAAGCCCCTTTGCTGTGTAAGTTTAACACATTCTGTGTTCTGTGCGGCAGGACACATATACCTTGAGGGAGGGGACATGACTCTGCCTACCAGTGTCTCTCTCTCATCCCCTCGTCTTTCTCCCACACACAGTTGCTGCGTTTCTGTTTTCCTATCCACCTACTTATGTGGGACTGTTGACCTTGTCCTCTGGCCACAGTTTCTCTCTCTTCCTACCTCTTTCTCAAGGAAGAGCAAGTTATTTGACAACCTACCATTCTTCCTGGCCTTAATCTTTCAACCTGATCTTTGCATCACCTTTTGGTTATCTCATAAATGAACTTTGAAATGCAGTTTACCATTCAGTTGTCTGTCTATGATGAATAATCGATCATCTGGCTCCATATTTGTGCGTGTGCCGCACGTGGGCATTCTTCTTCAATATACAAATAAAGTAAATAAATACTCTTTTGAGTATTTAAGACATGCTTGCCATGTGCCTGATTCTGTGTCCTGTGTGGGTGAGATGAAGGGCTGATGGCAGCCCAGGAGCCATAGTGAGTCCTTTTTCATCACCATCACCACCACCACCATCATCACTGCCAATCCGTGCACACCGTCAGGTCTTGTTGTCCACGTGGGGACCATCCCTATATGGACCTTCCTGCCCAATCCAGGCTGTTCTAGTCTGCCTGTGTATGCATAAATAATGCAGACTTATTTTAACTTGGTCTTAGATAAAGTGTGGGTAGAAAAATATATCTGCTGGCAACCATCTTATGCATCAAGTAACAAACCCTAAATTTAAATGGAAATTATTTTTAGGTTGTCTGGGCAGATAGCGCAGAAGATGGGGACTCCAGAGAGGTGACATCAGGCATGTGTGGGCATATGCAGATACACAACACACACTTGGGCACACACAGGCACACGTGTGCCCTCTCTTCTTCCCTCTTCCTCCACGTAGTGGCTCCTTCCTGGCTCCCTCCTTTTCTCCCCCACCCCCCACACCCGACCAGGGCCAGAGCAGATGCTTCAACACTGACTCATGACCTACCTCACCTTGTTTCCAGTCTAGGAATCTCACCTCCCCACCTTGGCCATGAGGTCTTCAGGGGCAAGAACGGTGCCTGCTCTTTCTTGGACACGGCCCCCACTAGCCTGGCCAGCCAGAGGAATGGACACCTAAGAGCTGCTGGCCTTTCCTTGAACTCTGAGGGCAGTTGGGGAACAGGGAGGTGAAAAGTTAGATGCCCAGTAACAGAGGCTCTCCAGAGAAGCCCCTGACACCCCCCAAGGAGCCTGCCTCTCCTGCCCCAGCTGATGCCAGGGTAGAACTCTCCTGGAGGAGCTGTACCAGCTGGATGGGCTGCTCAGAGGTGGCCCCGCCGGGGATCCGCTGGACCAGAATTCCCTCGTGTCCAAGCATCCCCACTGCACAGGCCTCCAGCACCAGTTCCTGTCCGAGCTGCTCCCCAGGGCCCTGGCTGGAGATCTGGCACATTGGGAAGCAGCTTACCGCCTGCCAGAGCCACAGGTCCAGCAGTTGTAGTGCCCAAGACCAGCCCAGGCTCACGAGCCACTTAGACCACGGCCCTAAAGGAGGAACAGCTTGCTCACCCGTGCCTGCAGGAGGCTCCCAAGGCAAACACCTTGCATCCTGGAGCACTTCCCAGCAGTGGAGGCTGGTCAAGGCCAGTACACCATTGAGGAAGCCTCAACTGGGGTGAGGCATTTCAGGGCCAGCCGGCCTCGTTGCTTCTGGTTCCATACTGTGCCTGGGTCCCTATCCGCATACCTGATCCCATGCACATACAAGGTATTCCCTCTCCCATCCCCTGGTATCCTCATCCAACAGGACAGAGGTCTCATCCAACACATCTCTGTAGCCTGAAGCGAGCAACAATGGGAGCTGTGTGCAGAACCTATCTGTACCAGTACACAGCCCACACCAATATCCCCGGCCCAGAGTCCTGGCCTCACACAGTCTCCACCTCTGTCACCCAGCCCAGGGCCCTCACTCAGTAAGTTTCATGAACTGTGTAGGGCCCACCAAGTAATGAATTATCCCCACACTTGCTGCCTAAAGGAGCCAGGCTGGGCCAGACATCCTCAAGCCAAATGTGCTGGGAAGAAATGGCGCTCACTGTTGGAGGAGGGCGTTGCACTGGAGGCCAGGCTACTTGGAAACTTCTCTCTTCCTACACTGGTTCCCACCCCAACCTGGCCCACGCCCACGTCCCAGTGGACCGAAGGCCAAGTGGGGGTTTCCATGCCCTGCTGGATCTCAGCCTCCGTGGGAAGGCTCCACCGACATGGACTTGGAATCTTAGGCTGGGCCAGCTACAGAAGCCAAGAGGACCTTTCCACAGGGGCCCAAAGAGGGCCAAACGGGCCCGAGCCACCCCAGAGTCAGCACTGGGGCTCGATCAGACAGCAGACTTCTCATTCCTGCCCTGCAAGGTGATGTTCTGTCCCACCCCTGGGCCAGGGAGCATGTCCCTCTGCACTGGCGATGCTCCTGTCCCTGCGGAATTGAAGCACCTGTGGGGCAAACTGCACTGCTCAACTACAAAGGGCTTTGGGGGTCCCACTCCTCCCCACATCCCCACAGCCCCTACTCCACCCCCTGGCCCTCCCGTCACAGGCAGCCAGTCTTCAGCTTGACAGGTATCTTCCCACACACCTTGTTTTTTTCCGTGAAATTATATATAGCTGGGTGTCTGCCTCAGGATAAAAAGGTAGACTTTTGTAAGTCTTTTTTAATGTGAATACAATCGTATTGTGTGTATTAGCCTGAAACTTGCTTTGTTTTCAGGTGTGCAATAAAGTGATTCAATATTTGTATATTCCGAAACTCGCTTTCCACTGCACACTCTTACGAGGGTTCTTTGTGCATCAGACGCACAAAACCGCACGATGATTCTTCTTTGTGTTGTCTTCTTTTTGCACCTTGGTGGACATTCAACCTCTTTCCAGTTTTTCACTGCTGCCACCTTTGCGGCAACAACGTTCCGAAACATCTTCTAGGGCCCTCGTCAGAGGGTCTGTCAGGCACAGATCCCTGAGAGGGGAGTGCACACCGTTGTCTCCTCCTTCGACGTGGGGCAGCAGCAGCAGGGGCTCACCTTTCACCCTCTGGTGTTAGTACCAGTGCACTTTTCTGTACAGAGGGCGGGCCCCTCTGGGAGAAGAGCCCTAGAACCAGCTAGGAGCTGCACGTTCTGCAGCCCCCCTGCACTGCCGTGGCCCAGGCAGACCCCGCCCACCTCCTGGAACGTCCTCCACCTCCTGTCCCACCTGAATTGCCATCTATCTGCCAGTCAATCCAGACGCCTTTTCAAGAAACCCTCTTGACCATTCCACCCCACAGGCTCCCAAGATGGCTCGTTTGACCTTGACTGTCCTGCACAGGCTTAAGGACTCATCTTCCTAAAGGGGCCAAAGCCCCTTGAAGACAGACTGCCCTAAGACAGAGCCTTGCTCATACTGGAGCTTGTTACATGCGTGCTATTTTTAATAAAGCCACGTTACCTCCAGTGTCACTACGAACTTAGCAAACGAAGGTGAGGGTCTTTGAAGACGGCCAGACCAGGAGATTTGCTTGGATTCATCGGAAACCCTGGGAAAGGGTTGAGAGGGTTTTGCTTGAACTGTTCAACTTGACTTGGAGCCAGAGCCTTTGGTTCTTGGTGGTTCTTGGATGCGCTCAGGCCCCTCAGCTCTGAATGGGGCGTCTCACACTTTGATTCTCGCCAAGCTGGCCTCTGACTTGGCTGGAGTTACCGTCTGCTGCCAGTTTCCGGGGAGGCATTTGGAGGCCCCAGGGATCAGCACTGCCTTCTGCCATCTGTGGCCACTGGGCCGGGTCCGAGACTCTGAGGAGGGACAGGTGGCCTGGCTGGCACATCATCCAGACATCTCCCGGGGCTGGTCAGCACCACCTCTAAACCAGTTGGCACAGGCTCCGGAGGAGCACCTCTCCCAGGAGCACGTTTAGAGTGCGCACAGGGAGAGCCAAGGCTGGATCTTGCTAAGGCAGTGTCTGCAGCCACAGACACGGCCCTGGGCAGCTCTCTCTATCCCAAACCCTCACTGCTGCCCCTGCCTGGAGACTAGGAGGCAGAAGTGGATGGATTTGCCCTCTCTTGAACGTTAAATTACGTGCTTTGCATGGAATAGGCAGCCAGCAGATGTTCACTGAACGACCAACAGAATGAATGTTCTCCCTTTCTCAGAAGAGGCCACCTAGAGCCACAGACCGCATGTGGGAGACAAGAGCGTGTGAACGAGCCACACTGGCTGCATCTGTGCGGTCTTCCCAGGTTTCGTTCTCTCCCTTCGGGACTCCCCAGGTTTCTCCCGGAGCTCTAATGTTAGGGCAAGTGATCCAGTTTTCGTAACCCTTGAGACCTGTTCTATTCAAGGGAGACCCTTGGACCAGCAGCATCAGCAGCACATGGGAGCTTGGTAGAAGTGCCGGCTCTCATGCCCCGCCCCCCACCCCAGACCCAACGAATCAGAAACTGCACTTGCACGAGATGCCAGGTGACCATGGGCATGTTGTCATTGGACAGCTATGGCCTTAAGCAGCAAGTGATTGCACAGAGGTTGGCTGCTAGAAAGTGTGGCGAACTACATTTGCTCACCTTGACGATTCAAATTACTGAGTCAGATATTTTCTGTCTCTCCGGCCCTTGAATACTGTCTAGAACATAATGGGCCTGCAGTAATTATCAATGAATACATGTTGAATGATTTTTATACTATTTTCTCAATTTAGCATGCTGAGCTTTTGCTTTTGGACATAAATTACAAGTTATTGGAAAGAATTTTTGTTCCCAGTAGGGACCCCTGGAAGAACAACTATTGTTAAATGAGCAATTACTGAGTGCAGGCCAATGAGGTACCATGTATATAAGCTCTCAGTCTTTTACAGAGTGTGGTTCAAGGCCAAGGGCATCAAACATGGCCAGGTGCTTGTTAAAAAAGGTATATCCCTGGGCCCTGCTCCAGACCTGACCATTGAGAACCTTTGGAGGTGAGGCTCAGAAATTTGCATTTTTTAAAGACTTTGTTTATTTATTTTTAGAAAGAGGGGAAGGGGGGAGAGAGGGAGAGAAACATCAATGTGTGGTTGCCTCTCATATGCTCCCAACTGGGGACCCAGCCTGCAACCCAGGCATGTGCCCTGACTGGGAATTGAACCAGCGACCCTTTGGTTCACAGGCCAGCACTCAATCCACTGAGCCACACCAGTCAGGGCAGAAATTTGCAATTTTAACACACATCCCAGGCACACTGAAGTTTGGGAATTATTTCATCCCCAGTTTACAGAGGAAAGTAAGCCTTGGGGAGGTTTGCTGACGTGCAAATTTACAGAGCTGGTGAATGGGGGAGATAAGACTCAGACCCCGAAAACAAAACTGCCCAATACCAGATGCATGATTTCTGTGGGATTTCTTAAAGATTTTTATTTATTTATTTTTAGAGAGGGGGGATGGGAGGGAGAAAGAGAGGGAGAGAAACATCAGTGTGTGAGAGATGTATCTATCAGTTGCCTCTCACATGACCGCAACTGAGGACCTGGTCTGAAGCCAGGCATGTACCCTGACTGGGATCTGAACCAGCCACCTTTTGGTTCCCAGGCTGGTGCTCAGTCCACTGAGCCACAGCAGCCAGGGCCAGATCCGTAGTTGTAGCCGCATTGTCTGTGACAACGGGGCTGACTGTATATTTGTGTGAACCTCGAGTGTCCATCAAGTTTGCTATATCGTGAACTCCTGGAAAGCAGCAAATGTGCTTCATTTTTCTCAGTATCTGTAGCATCCATCACCATGCCTAGCACCTGGAAGATCCTCAATACAAATCATGTGAATTGCATTTCTACAAATACATGATTACCCGTCTCTATTAACATAAATGCACAGAGGACATCTCGTTTTCAGGTAGACTCTTGGAGCAGGCTGTGGCACTGTTGGCTTCCCCCCTTTCCCTTGGACCCACTCAGTCAGACTTGTGATCACATCGCTCCCTTGACAAGGCTACTGTCTGCATCACCAGGGGCCTCAGCCTGGCTAACCCTGATGGCCGGCTGTCAGCCCGCACCTCACCTGACCCCTGGGCAGCGTGGGACACGGCACTTTCCTGTTCCCCGAAATTCCCTCCACCTGGCTTCCAGCATATTCATCCTACCTCTCTGGATGTTGCTTCTTCTTTTTTATCCCCCCAGTCCCCCAATTTTGGTACTGTGGTAAAATATACGGAATATAAAGTTATTATTGTGACTATTTTGAAGTGTGCAGTTCCGTGGCACTAAGCGCAGCCACACCACTGTGCGCCATCACCACCGTCCCCCTCCTGAACTCTTCCATCTGGCAAAACTGAGACCCTCCCCATGGACAGTAACTCCCCATCACCCCGGCCCCCAGTCCCTGGCAACCGCCACTCTACTTTCTGTCTCTATAAATGCCACCACCCCAGATAGCTCATACAGGGGGGATCATACAGTGTTCATCTTTTTGGGACTGACATTTCACTTAGCATGGGGACCCCGAGGTTCCTCAGTGCTGCAGCATTCTGCAGAGTTTTCCCTCCTTTTCAAAGATGAATCATATCCCACTGTATGTATCTACCACATGTGGCTTTATCCACTTGTCCGTCAGCACAGGTGTGCGTTGCTTCCATGTTTTAGCTGTTGTGAACGATGCTGCCATCAACACGAGTGTCAAGATATGTCTTTAAGACTCTGCTTTCAATTTTAGGGGAATGCACCCAGACATGAAATTGCTGGGAGATACGGTTATTCTGTTTTTGAACTTTTTGAGGCATGGCTGTTTTATTTTACATTCTCACCAACAATGCACAAGGGCTCTAACTTCTCCACATCCTCACCGACACTCATTTTGTCTTTTTTTTTTTTTCTGTCATCGCAGTAGCCATCCTGGTGAGTATGAGGCAGTACCTCACTGCAGTGTTGATTGGCATCTGCCTGTGAGTAGCGCTGTCGAGCACCTTTCTTTGTGTGCTTATTGGTTCGTATCTCTTCTCTGGAGGGATGTCGGGATACTTCTTTTCCAACAGCATCTTGCTGATTCCTCCTCCCCTGGCATCACCCGAGGGCACCATCCTTAGACCTTGGACTGCTTCCCTTTCTCCTGTCACTTCCTCAGTGACCTCAGACAGACGTGTATCTTTAAGTTGCATCTCCCGCTGACCGCTCTCAAATGATACCTCCAGTCCAGAGCTGGCCCCTGAGCTGAGCTGCTGTTTCTAGCTGCCTGTGGGACGGCTGCCCTTAGATGTCAAACAGGCAGCTCGAGCTTACCATGTCCAGCACTGAGCTCCTTATCTCCTTCCCCCGAAACCTACTTCTCCCACAATTTCCCCCATCTCAGTTCATAACAACTTCACTTTCCATTGGCCCAAGGCAAAACTCTTGTCCTCGTCCTTGACATCTGGTTTTCTCACACCTGGTCAACAAACCCTATCAGAGCTATCCTCAGAATGCATGCAGGTCCTGACCGCTGGTGCTGCTACCACTGTGGTCCGAGTTAACATCGCATCTTGCCTGGCTTATTTCCGTGACTGCTTACTGGTCGTTCTGCTTCAGCCTGCCCCTCATCTAGCACCAGAGTAACCGTAAACTCGAGCGACAGATCATGCCACGCTTCTGCTCAAAACTCTCCATATTACTCCTGGCAAAAGCCAAATTTCTAATCATTGGGCTAATAATGCCTTAATCAACTCTTCCTTGTACAGGCACATATTAGGGGCCTTCTTGCCTCAGGGCCTTTGTACTTGCTGCTCTCTCTGTAGACACAGTGGCTCTCAGCCTCTCGTCGTGTGCGGTGGACCCCCAAGGCAGTCTGTGGTGTTTGTGGGCTCCTTCTAAGTGTAATGTCTTCAAACCCATAAAAATGAGTTACATAAATAATAAAGGAAATGAATTATATTAAAATACAACCCTCAAAATATTTTAAATGGGTAAATAGCAATATACATTTCTTATTAACTCATTAAATTACAAGAACTAGCAGCATTTCGAAGCGGTGATGAGTATAATATTTTAAGACGTTTGCAACAACTATAACGTGACATGAAAATATCTGATTTCTACTAGCGACAATGTCACCGGTGCTGCTAATGTCGCTGTGATTTGCGGTCTACATTTACAATCAAAGAACGTGCTGAATTTTCATTAGTGAAAAAATCATTTTTTTTCTCTTCTTAGATTACCACCCCCTGAATTCTATCCACAGATCCCTGGAAAGGGGTGCGTGGACTCCGGGTTAAGAACCCTGCCCTTAGGATGCTCTTCCCCTGTTCAGCCCTCACAACTTACCCCTTCACGTCCTTTACTCCAAAGCCACCTTCTTGGTGAGCTCCTCCCCGAGGACTGTATGGAAATTGCATCCCCAGTCCCTCATTGCCCTTTCCCACTTAATTTTTCTCCATAGCAATTACCCTCAAATATGATATATATTTTTTACCTTCTAAAAAAAAAAACATGTACAGCTCCTTGCACCAGAAAGTGGACTGCATGAGAGTGGGCACTTTCATGTGGCACCTGGGTGCCGCGTTCCCAGCACACGAATGACCCTGGGCACACTGGAAGCGCTCAATCAATATTTGTTGGGAGAAAAAAAGACTGATTATATCTCTAAGAACTCCATGCTTTCCTTTTTTTTCTGTGAAAAGTTAATGATTTGTGAGACTTTTAATAAACATTAAAGAGTTATAATTAGCTTTACGGTTATCGTTCTGTTAACATTTCCAAGGTTAACCTTAAACAGTAGCAGAGAGCTGTAGAAAGCCAAGGATTTTGATGCAGCTTCCAGTCCTAAGCAAGAAGTGTCTTCCAAGGACTTTTTAGGGGACACGGGTCATATTCAAACTCAGGAAAAGCTACCTCAGAAGCAAAATGCTGCCCGTAGATTCTTTCTTACCTATATAGCAACCAAGCCCCCATCCACAATCAAACCAACGATACGGATACTTTTTATTTCTGGCAGTGTGGTAAAATGGAAAACCCATGGGTTTCAAGGTCAGCTGGGCTAGGTGCCAATTCTGTACCACTTGCTAGCTGTGTGACTGGGGGTAGGTAAGTTACTACACCGCTCTGAATAGTACGAGGATGCAATGGGACGGCTCACACAGGGCACAGCACAGAGCGGGCGCTCTGTCACTGGGCATTCCCTCCTTCTCCGATCTCTCTAGGACATATTTTCACAGCTTGCCAGGGTTCGTGGAATCCTGATGGCTAAGAGGAGCCTGTCCAGTCCGCTCCTTGCACGTAAACGCTCTGCAACTAGACCTAACCAGAGCGGTCTCTTGGGCTGCACCCCCTTCATCGGTGCCTTCATTCCCACCTCAGGTGTGTGGCTGAGGCTGATGTCTGGACCTAGACCACGAACCGGGCCATCTGTCAGTTTCTTCTCCCAGCTTTTCCTTTTGCCCACACTGGGAGGTCTTGTGTTTGTTCTCAAAGATGGTGAGACAGAAATCACTGACCTCCAGTTTTCCAGGGTGAAGAGCTTGCAGACAGCACATTCTCTCCTCCAAAATGTGGGCTCCGGTGAAAGTGCTAATGTGCACCGTGCACCCTGAGCTGCGCCTTGTTTAACACATAGAGCATGTGTGTATATATGGTACATACATGTGCATGCACACACATGACCTGAGGAACCCAACCACCTCTGTTCCACAGACGAGGAAAAAGGGAGCCAGAGAGGAATTTACTACTGATGTCCACATCAGCAGCTGCTGAACTGAAGGGTCAGGATTAGAACCCGAGCATTTAACCATTTTGTTACTCACTCGAGGCCTGCCACCTCTGTCTCTAACCACTGAGCTTGGGGTTGGGCAGATCCTACCCACCGGCTAGGGAGAGAGAGTGAGGTCTATGGGGGAGGCGATGCCCAGCCCCTCCCTCTTGCCAGATAAGACTTCCCAGACTTTGTGAGTAGAAGGCCAGGGAGATGCTGCACTGACTTCCTTCGAGCTCCTATTTCTTTCTTGTTGCAAAAAGTGCTATTTCAGACCCACCATGCCCCTCTTTGTTATGTAGACAATCAGCCCCATCAGAATATGTGTGTTATTATGAGTTTATTATTAGATTTATTTCTCCTATAAGCAACTGTGTTCACATCAGGAATCTTAATTGTGACATAAATGTCACCTTATGTAAATTAAATATTTATCTTCCCATGGAAGGGGGTGGAGGGAAATGAAAGAATAAACAACCTTCAGTCTTGGAGAGGGGAGGTGGTTGCTGGCTCAGTTCATAGCTCAACCAATGTGCTTTCAGAGTCAAAGGTGAGCTGAAAAAATTACTGGATCATCTTTGAGGGCTGCCAAAAGGTAGGGGGAAGAAAAAGTTGGCAATGACGCCTGCGGATGTTGGGCCAGGCTCCCAGGTCTCTCCCACTCCCAAATCCCACCTGAGGCCAGACCACCTCCTCCCCAGCTGGGAGCATCCGGAGTCCGCTGCGGTTGCTTCTCACTCCTCCCCATCCAGGAGGCCAGCCCTGCTCCTTCCTCGAGAGAAGGTGAGCGCGGCGGGCACAACGGGTTGAGTGGGTGTGGCCCGCGGCTCCGGGAACAAACCCAAGGTCCCGCCACCGCTCGCGAGCCGCCCCACAGCCCGCCTGCTGGGCGAGTGCAAGCTCTTCTTCCAGAAACTGCAAGGATCCGAGCGCACTGTTTGTGCACCACAAGGTCAAGTCGGGAAGTGGAGCCGGAGGAGGAGGGGCGAGGAGGCAAAGGGTGGGGAAGAGGGGCGCCCCGCTTCCTCGCCTAGTGCCAGCCTTTGGATGTGCCCCTCGGTTTTTAACCCTTTAGGGGGAATGGGAAGGACAACCAAGGGGGAAGCTCCTCTGGGGCCAGGACATGCAGCCAGCCAGCCACCCACCCATCACTGCGTTCCCCACCCCCCGGAAATGCGGGGCAGAGCTGGGTGCCAGGAGACTCCCGGGCGGGAGGAGGGGGCGATGAACCCGAGAGGGACCCTCTCCATGGACCGCCCCTCCTTTCTTGAGGTCGCCCACAATTTCAAGTTTCCCCTGCCCCAGATGTTAGTTTCCAGCTGCTGTGGGTGGGGGAGGAGGGCCGCGCCCCCTCCCCCAGACTCGCGCGCGCCCCTCCCCTCCGCTCCTGCCAGCACTTTCTTCTCACTTCTGGCGCTGTAAAACGCCACGCGATTTATTCGATTCCCATTTTTAAACCAGCGATTCAGGAGCAGGGCCTAGGGCGAGGGTCTTCCAGCGCCGGAGCCCCGGGAGGCGGGTGCTCAGTGCAAACCTCGTTCCCTCCGCGAGTGTCGCCTTCAGGCTATTTGCAAAGAAACGTCTTTTTGACGCAGGGAAAAAATGGCAAATTTTAAGTACGTCATTAATATGGCGCCAAAAGATTTTTTTAAGTATAAGCTTGCTTTTTTTTTTTTTTTAAGGTTGCGGGGGGCGCCGCCCGGGTCTGAGGCGAGAAGGGGGCGGGGTGTGAGCAGAAAGTGTGAGTGAGAGAGTGGAGGGGCGGGGTATGTGTGTGAGTGTGTGAAGTGTGAGCAGACCTGATGGGACTTGCACGGGCGCAGCCGCCGCTCGGGCCCGGCCCTGGGGACAGGGCGGGCTGGGGGCGCCCCAGAGCCCGTGGGAAGTCCGGGCTCGAGGTGCAGGCAGGCGGGCGGCCTGGCAGGGCAACCTACCTCCAGAGGCCTGCAACGCTACCTGGACCCGCTGTTGAAGCCAAACAACTGGGCACAGGGGGGGGGGGGGGCAGGCGACGGGGGGGGGTGTCAGGAGTAGAGATCCTACTGAATAAGAAAAAAGTGGCTACTCCCCCTCCCTTGCTCCTCCCGCCTGCCCCCACCCCCACCCCAACACATTTTTTTTTTTTCTAAAGAGATCACAAGGAAGTCTTGGTTTAAAAAGAAACAGAAACATACACAGGGGTTTGGTGAATGGTGCCGACCGCGGCCATCGCAGTTGGAGGCTATTTGGGGGGGGAGGGTGAGTAGCGTCCATGGAGTTACTTTGCGCCCACTCCTAGGTGGCAAGGGCTTGGGTCCCGTGGGCTGAACCGTCCCCGGCAGGGGTGCGGGAGCGGGGACGCCGCGGGCCCCGCCGCCTCCTTCGCCGCGACCCCGGATGGATGCGCGCCCCCCGCCCGCCCGCGCCGGCCCCAGGAGCTCCGGATTTCGGGAGCATCCTTCCCGCGCCGGCCCCTGCCACGGCGCGTAGCCGAGGGCAGCGCCCCTCGGAAGGGCACCACGGAGCAAGGTAAGATTCAGCCCCCGGCGATGGGCCCTGCGCATCTCCACAGCGTTATTTTGTGTTTTTGCAACAGATCTGCCAGCGCTCCTCGCTCTCTCTCTCTCTCTCTCTCTAGCTCGCTCTCTCGCTCCCTCTCTCTCCTGCTGGCTGCCTGTTCTAGGAAGCCAGCGCGCGGGGGGAGGGGGGATGCACAGCACAGGAGAGAGAGATTGCGCATGTTGGTCAGTCGTGTTTAAAGAGTACATTGCGGGGAGGCTGAGAGGGGCGCATGCAACAACAACTTTTGGAAGGGTGAGTTTGGCGACCTTCTTTATTAATGACTGCGGCAAAGCGCCCCCAGGCCGGCAAGGGGGCGCGGGCGGGCGGGGGCGCGCCGGGGCTGCAACTTGCCCCGCGGCTACAGCCCGGCAGAGGGGCTGCGGCGGGAGACCAGTGCTTTGAGGAGAGGTCGCGCGGCCGGGGAGGAGGGTTCAGAGGAACCGGAGCTAACTGCCCTCCTGTCGCCCCGAGTTTCATTTTGTTGATACGCAGCACGTCCGGGCGCCGAACCGGGCTGAGCCGGTGCACATGACCCGCGCTGGGCTCACGTGCAGCCGGCCAGGTCCCAGACACCTTCCTGGGGCCACCGCCTCCGCCCTATCGCCCCCTCTCTGGGTTGGGTGCACGCGGGCGCTGCACGCGGGGGCAGCATGCTCAGCTCCGGGGCGCAGAGGCTCTGCACAAATTAAACAGATTTTTGTAGGGGTGGGGGACGCCCTTTCCAGGTAAGTATGTAGGGTGCGCAGCCCCGGCCCGGGGGATGCGGGCTAGGTCAGGGGAAGCTCCCCCCTCCGGGGCTGCGCGGGAGTCCGGCGGGGGAGAAGCGCTGGGAGAGTGGAAATGTACCCGAGGCGGTCGGAGCGGCGGGTGCGCGCCCGCGGGGCGACGGCAGGGGGCGTGGCCCTTGTTTACCTTCTCCCAACTCAGCCGGTTCGCGTCCCGCTCCGGGGATGGTTCTGCAGCCCCTGGCCCTCCGCCTCCGCCCCTGCGCCCTGGGTGGTACCGGGAAGACGTAGGCAAGTGGCAGCCCCAGCCTGGACTTAACACACCGGACCCCAAAATGAGTGACACTGCAGCCCCCGCCCCCACCAAGCACCGCTGCAGTCCCTCTCCCGGATCCCCGGCCCCGCCCCCGGCAGTGGCATCTTCCCGGCCTCACCTCCTTCCTCTCTTCCTCTCCCTCCCTCCTTCCCACCCACTCGCCTGCGCCTGCGGAGCGGCTCCCGCCCGCCACCTCCCGCCTGTGTGCAGACTTGTGGCTCCCTCCGGTCCCTTCCCGCCCATCCTGGGCCCTAACACACCCTCTTCTCCAGGCCAAGGGGTGAGAGGGGGTCAGCCTGTTATGTCTGAAGATGGGGATGTCTGTGAGGCAGGCAGGCAGGAAGGCTTCACTGTACCTTCCAGAGGCCCAGAACACCCCCCCCAACACACACCCAGTTCCGTATCAAATACAGCAGTTCACCCCCCAAGAGGCGCGAGGCCCTTACCCGCTTCACCTAAACCCCTTCCCCTGCCCCAGGTGTCCAGTCCACCTCTCGGCGCTGCCCTCGGCACCAACAGCTTCTTGCCCTTCCTTGGCCTGGGCCGGAGCCCCCCGCAGCCACCTCCGGCTCCTCCTCCCAGCTCCCGCGGTCGGAATCACGCCGGCGCGCCTCCAGCCTGCCGTCCCGCGGACCGCCTCCAGGGGCAGGCTGGAGGCGCGTGCCATCCTCCCCCCCCCCCGCCCCTCCCGCCCAACCCCGTACCCTCTGCCACCCGCCGGGGCAGTTGACTTTTCTTTCTTTCTTTTTTTTTTTTTTTCTTACTGTCTTCGCTGCAAGTCTGGTGCCCAGGGCTGATGGGGGCGGGAAAGGCCATGTTTCCCTTCGCCCGGTGCCAAGGGCACGCTGCAGCCGGAAACTCGGGTCTCTGCAGATTTACAAACCTTGCCCCTGCACTCAGCACACCCCCTCCCCAACCCCTGCTCAAGTGCAGGATTCTGAGACAGAGTGTCACCCAGAGGCGGAAACTCCGCCGCGGGGTCATCAGGGGCCATCATATTTGCACTCAGCATTGCCGAAGGGGGTGGGGAAGCGCTGAGTAGGCGTGGCTGGCTTTCCCTATTACCTTTGCTGAAAGGGGAGGGTCCCTGACCTTTGAGCCCAGGCAAGCTGTCAGGAAGCCCCCTTCGCGGTTCTGCTCGAAAACTGAGTTCTGGACCCCCGTGGTGGTAGGGCTACCTGGCCCCTCTTCCTAGAGCGGTATTAACTCCCTTCACTGGTAAAATTCCCAGTAGGACATTTGGCAAAAGGGCCTGACAGGGAGCTGCCAGCCAGGGCTGGCCCTGTTTCCTGGGTTCTCAAGGTGCTGGCTTCTCCCCTACCCGACTTCCTCTCTCACCTCAGGGCCCCAAGTGAACGCATCATCCCTCCTGTCCCATCTTCATGGGGCAGGTTGGGACCCGCCAGCAGAGAAGGAAAATAACAACAGAATAACTGTAAGGGGAAGGAATGAGTAATGAAGCCTACCCAGGCAGGGAGGAGGGCTTTCATGTTTAAGAGATGCTATTTGCTTTTTAGGTCACAGGCTGCAAAAACAGGCTTTGATCCGAAGTGGGCGAATAATTTATTGAGAAAGTTTGCATGGTAGAAAAAAAAGGGCTGTTTGTTTGATCTGGAGCCCTCTTAGTTGTCCGAAGTGCTGTTGGCTGTTGTTCAGAGTGGAAAAGCATTTGGTTCCACAGCAAATGCCTCGCAGAGGGAAGCCCTCGCCCCAGGCAGCAGGACTTGCAGGGAATGTTGGATGTGAAACTGTTTGGCCAAGGGTCTCCCCAGCACTTTTGGAGATGAAGTGTTTAAGGATAAAGTTGTTTGGGCTTGAGATGCAGCAAATGTTTCCAGAGTGTTTCCCATCCAACAGGCTTTTCCTTTCCCTAAATTGCCTGGCTGAACAGCCAGTAATGCCGATCCAAGGGGCTGTCAGAAATCTCACTTAGCTTTTATGGCAGGTGAGGTGGGGCGGCTGGTGCCCAGCCCCCAGGTGCACCTCGGAGTGGAGGTTGGGCGTTTGACGCTGACTTCCACATCCTGGAGTTTGGGGGCAGGGTGTTCTGGTTAACTGACGTTCCAGTTAACAGGGTGACGGCTGTCTTATGCCCAAGACCCAGGCCTCCAGTCCAAATTTGCCCCAGTTCATGCAGCAGGCTCTCTGTGGGCCTCACACTTCTCCCTTTAGGTTCGCTAACGGAAGGCTGGGTCCGAGCTGTGAGGAGGGGAGTACAGCTCGCTTTCCCTACCCTCCACCTAGGACCCTTCCCATGTGGCTCAAAGCCTAGGACTCCAGGAAGGTTCTCAGACAATCCATGGGAACCTGGAGTACTGGCCACACTCAGGAGAGGTCGCCCAGTGGGATGGGGTACCCCATCTGGGGTTTAGCTTTGAACGCTGGCTGTACTCACCAGCATGCCAGCTACTCTGTGCCTCAGTTTCTTCATCTATAGATAGGGTCAATGACAGTACCTACCATAAAGAAGACTAAACCCAAAGCCAGGCATGTGGTAAGCGCTTGATTAGTATTAGTCATTCTATTATTAATGACCTGGAGAGGGTCCAAATGCAGCTTTGACCTTTGATCTCTCCCCTTTAGGCTTGGCTGAAGAGCCAACCCCCTTCTCTGAAGAAGGGGTCAGAAGGACCCTGCAGTTGCCAGTGGGCAGCCATCTGTGGGAGCAAGCGGACTGAGCTCTGCCCTCTCTGAGGTGGAGAGTAGGGCGAGAGGTGCCGAAGGACAAAGTAGACAAAGCCCCTTTCGCGCTCCCAGGATCCCCTTGGTATGTCCTCAGAACTGGGCCTGGAGGGTGGGTGCGGGCTGCATGTTGCAGGGGAGCTGGGTGCACCCCAGGACACTTGGAATTGTAGGTGGGCAATGATGGGTGTTGGAGGAGAGGTCGGGCTTCCCTGTGTGCGGAGAAGCAAGTGTGAGGGTCTGTGTACAAAATCATTTCTGTAGCGGCAGTTACTGCCCCTGAGAAGGCATTAACGTTAAAGAGAGATAGGAAGGAGCCGGGCCCTGACCCCTGTTTCAAGTCGTTAAAGACTAGCAGTTCTTGTTTTCTGAATGTCTGGCCTTCCCGACACAAGGAGGCTCTGAGGACAGGTTTTCCAGCCGAAATATCATTAAATTGTATTAGCATCTTATTACACACACGCCTTAGTGGTCTGCCTCAGACAGGGAGAGTTTTTGTTTCTCTTTGAAAGATTGTGTCTGGAATGGTAAATTGCCTGCCTGAGAGCCTCCCCCACTCCCCTTTTTTGAGGGAGGAAGACGAAATCCTGCTGCGTGTGGTGGCGGTCGGGGCAGGCCTGGTGGCCCCCAGAGAGGAGCGGCCGGAGGCCAGGTTGGGGTGTTTTAACTGCCCGGGGAGCGGCTGCAGTAGCAGGCCTGAAAGGCCCACTGTTCCCAGGGTCAGCTGGAAGGGCGTTAATGGAGGCCCGGGGTGTTTATTTGAGTTTATTTGCAGAGAGGTCTTTAAAGGGGGCTGGCACTGGGCATTGGTGTTTCAAGTCCAGACCCAAGGCCCCCACTAAGACTAGTGACTGGCGCTGCCAAGAAAACATCTGCCACCAAATTGCTGCCCTGTTACTGAGTTGGCACTGATCGTTAGCCAAGAGCCCGACCAAATAAAGAGCCCTGGAAAATGTGTGAGGTTAAGATGGGGAAGAGGGCTGTGAGAACAGGGCGAAATCTTGGGCTGGGGTGTTTGTCCTGCGAGCTCCAGGCAGGCCCGCTGGACTCTGCGGTCCCCGCACGTCTACAGGGAGGGGACGAGAATATCCTTGGCACTCTGCATGTATCGAGCCCCTGTCACGTGCTGGGTGCCGTGCAAGGAGGGCGCTGTGGCTCTAGCAGGGATCCAGGTGGGCTCACTCCTGTGGACCCCTTGTTCCGGAGGAGGTTTGACAGGTAGATTAGCAAACAAACTGGGGTGGGTGCCCTGAAGATGCTGAATAACGGGCACTATGTGTAGAGCCTGTGACATTTCAGCGGAAACCTGAGAAATGAAAAGTCAGACGTACCCTGGCTGCAGGGAGCATTACAGGCAGAGGGTACTCGGGCTGCATAGGGGTCCCAGAGCGCCGACTGTGGGGCTTGTGTCAGGAAATGCGAGGAGGCAGGTGTAGCTGGAAAGTGGGGGGAAGGGCTGCTGGGCAATGTGCATTCGTGAAGGTTAGGGATGGTCTCGTGGTCAGGGGCTTGAGTGTTACCCTTTGGTCAGCAGGAAGCCTTTGAAAGATTTTACATAGGGGCATGACATGGTCTGATTTATACTTTTTGAAGCTCGTTCTGGCTGCTGCATGGGTCCTGGATTGTGAGGGAGCGAGGCAGGAGCTGGGAGGTCAGTGAGGAGTCCAGGTGGGAGGCGGGAGGGCTTGGACCGGCTTGGGGGCAGGAGAAACGGGGGAAGGTGGATGGGTTCATGGTGCGTCCTGCAGGGAGAGCCCACTGGGCTTGCCAAGGGTTGGCTGTGGGGTAGAGGATGCACAGAGAGGCTGTGGGGATGCTGCTTCATTGGGGTGATCTTCTGACACCCACACTCCCAAAGGAGAGCTTCCTATCTGTGTCTCCATGCTGGGGACAGTGTGGGAGGGGCAAATGGAAGGAAAGGGATCTTTCATTCCTTGAGTTTCCCTTGTAGGGGGGAGGAATGTGCCTTGTGACACCCTCCCCCTGCCCCCTACAGAGCAGACCTTGCTCAGGGAGAACCTGGAGAGGCCAGTGGAGAGGGAAAACCTAGAGGCCAAGGTCAAGTCTCAGCATCCCCAACCCCCACCTATATTTGCAATCTCTGATGTCTTTTGGTAAAGGAGTCCTCCCTGTCCCCCTTGCTAGGATGGACAGTTCGGGTTCATGGGGCAAAAGGCTGTCCTGCAGGAGAGCCCAGGCCTCATCTGGGGCTTCATTAGCCACTGACCTTGGACACTCACCTGAGGCAGGGAGGCCTCTGGGACAGACTTGGTTCAAAGGCGAGAAACTTCACTCACCGACAGTGACTTTCCTCTGAAGCCTAGTTATTGTTTCAGTCAGGCCACCACCAGATCTGTTCCCTTAATAACACCGGGCCCAGGAGGACTCTGGACTGTGTGACAGAGGGCAGGGTGGACGGGCACTGGCCGAGGGTGGGGTGCAGGTCTGCACACTGGCAGGTCCCGGGCAGCAGGACACAGTGTTACGAGAAAAGTGTTGGCAGTCAGGGGTCCTCGTATAGAGGGCCTTGCCTACTGTGCAGCGTCGCCTCTGAGGAGCCCCCCAGGTGGGCACCGGTAGGAGGTCTCTACCTGGCCGAGGGCCGTCGTGGTATTCATAACCAACACCTACGTGGAGAGCCAGCCACCTCGCTCAGGGCCTTCTGCTGCTCTCATTTACTTTCACCAGCTGATTCTGGCCCAAAGATGTGTTTAGTTTGGCCCTCTCCGGGTGTTTTTAAAGTTCTGAATCAGTTGCCAACATTTTAAGTTCAGGAGATTTATGTAGAAATCCAGATCCAGTGTGCGTCCTCGGGGAGGTATGTATTTCCCATGGTCCCTGGTCTGGCGAGGGGTGTGGCTTGTGTACCATGTGAAAGCCAGGCTTGGAAGTGCCCTCTTTGCTAGAAATGAAGAGAAATGCGATTCCTGGACAGCCCACTGCAGGGGGAAGCAGGTGGGTGCCTTGGTAGCGCCTCTCCCCAACTCCTACCCGACCAGTAGGGTAGGCAGCTGGGTAGGGAGGATGTAGCTTAGGGTCAGGGCTTTGTTTAAACTCATTCTCTGACCCCAGAGGACAGCAAGGATGGGCGACTGTGGGTGGTGGAGGCAGGGAGGCTTAGAGGTCAAGAGCGTGGCCTCGCAGGTCAGGTTTCTTAAAAGCACTGCAATCTTGGGCAAGTCACTCCACCTCTTTGCTTTGTTTTCCTCATCTGCAAAAGGGGAGCAGCTTTCATGCCCGCCTGTACCCAGGGTCTGTTCTGGGGGCGTTGTAAGGTCCCCGTGTACCACAGCGTCCCCCACCCAGGACACAGTCAGTTGTCCCCACCACCTGGCCACCCATGCAGCTCATACTGCCGGGCATCCCTCCGTACCTGCACCCCTTCTGCAGACCCCTTATCTGTACCTTCAGAGCCGGGCCATACAAAGCCCCAGGGAACCTCCCTGTCATCTGGAGCTCGCTGTTGGGGGACATGGTGGCAGGTCTAGTCCGAGGCAGGTGGGCCCTCCTGGTCAGCTCAGAGGTTTGCAGGGCTGCATGCAGTAGGAGAAGGGGAACCCCAGGCCTGGCATGGACAGACTTGGGGTGTTGGCAGGTAAGAGATAGGATCATAGGCGGGCTGGGAGCCTGATAGGCCTGCGGCTGGGCTGGGCAATGGGGCTTTTTCCCTGCTGACACTGGTTCCTTGTAAGCAGGGAGGTGGCCCTGGTTCCAGACTGGAACAGGGTGGAAGGTCTGGAGACCCGGGGCAGTTTAACAAGCCACTCGGGGTGCTCCCCTCCGAGAGGGGACTGGAGCAGACTTGGCCACCCAGGTCTCTGCGGGATTAGAGGAAATAGCGGGTGGGAAAGCACTGCCAATAGGCAGGAGCTGATGAGGGCAGTTTGGTGCGGGCTTAGGGGTCAGGCCAAGTGGATTCAAATCTGAGTTCAGCCAGTTACTAGCCAGACAAGGCATTGAGCCTCCCCAGTAAATGAAGCTAATAGCTCACAACTCAGCGGGTTGCTAGGAACTGGAGGCGGCCGAGAGAGCATGGGAGAGGAGTGAACTGAGTGTGGGAGAGCCGCCCTTCTGAGCTTGAAGTTAAAGACCGCAGTCCAGATATAGTTGGTTTGTACTTTTACCTGGAGAAGGGCCCTGGGGGCTGGCGGGAGCCCAGGACCAGTCACCCCTGGGCCTGGTGTGTCTCAGGGACCCAGCTTGGAGCCTCCCTGTCCCCACCGCATCTCCACCTTCCTGGTCACCCCTTTCAGGACGTGTCCTCGGTGCTGACGGGGATGGCTTGTCCATAAACTCAGGCAGCATGGTCCTCCTGGAAGGATCCACCTCATTTCCTCTGCCCTCCCTCCCCTCCTCGGCACCCAGTGAGGCAGCAGTCGCAGCTTTGGGGTGGGGTGGGTTCTCTGATGGGCCTGGGTTTCCTCGAGAGGAAGCTGGTTCTGGGCAAGTCCTGTCGTCTTAGGCTCCCGCTCCTCTGAGGCTCTGGACTCAGGAAGCGGGGTGTGCAGCCTCCTCTCCCCTCCCCCACCCCAGGGTCGGGGGGGAGGTGGGGGGGTTGGCCGGGCAGGGTGAGTGTGGGGAGGTAGGTTTCTGGTGATTTTCGGGGGATTCGAGGGTTTCCCGAGCTGCCTGTAAGTACAGTGGGGCCTGCCTTTCGTTACAGATGGAAGAGAAGAGGCGAAAATACTCCATCAGCAGCGACAACTCTGACACCACTGACAGTAAGGCCTGCCATGTGGGACTCCTCTGGGGAAAGCCCGTGAACAGTCACCGGGCCCACAGCCCGCATGGGGAGTGGCTGCTGTGGTCTTGGTGGTGATGAAGGCATAAACTGGACCAGGTCCCTCTGCTCGAGGGAAAGTGCCCACACCACCCTGGCCCCCGGGACCTCGAGGTCCTCTTTGCTCCACTCCCTCTACCCTGAAGAGGGTCTCGGCCGCACCTGTTTGGCTCTGGTGGGGACAGACCTGCTCCCGTCTGGGACTCTGCCTCTGTGGCCCTGGCTCCCAGGGCACACCCCCTCCCTGTGGCCTCCTGTCGAGTCAGGGCCCTAGAGGAGGCCTCCACACGGCCCAGAGAAAACCCGTCTGTTATAATTACCTGATAAGTATGGTTACCTAATAACTGGTAAGCTCCTTGTTCAGACGGGTCGTGTCTTGCTCGCTCCTCATCCCCAGCTTGATCTGGCGCGTCGCAGGTGCCCAGAGAGTGTTTGCTGAAGAAACAAGGGAAGGGGTCTGACCTTCACGGGGTCTCTGTGATGGGCTCTCTGAGGTAGGCTAGTGTATGGGCTGAGGGTGTCCTTGGGATGTCTAGGGGTCGGGGGACATTGTCGAGGAGAAAATAGGGCTCCCTCTTCTGAGATCTGGGGCACAATGTAAGGCGAGAGCTTTTCTGTAGTAGCAGCAGGCAGCTCTTCTCAGCTGTCCCAGGAGCAAGGAGTTCCACGCTGCCCCGGGGAGGAGAGACTTGCTGCCAGGAGGATCCTGCCTGGTGGTGGAGGCCGGTGGAAGGAAGCCCAGGCTGAGGAAGAGGCTGCGTGGCCAGGGAGGCGGGGCCTGGAGCCCCACTGCCCCAGACCTGTTGGTTCACAGAGATAATGAGCACCCGGGATTAAGGAGACGGCTGAGGACCCGTAGAGCTCCCAAGATCCACATCTTCCCCCCGAGGGCCTGAGGCAGGTGCACTAGTTTGGCAGGTGTGGTCCCAGTTCCTGCCCCCTGCCCAGGTCTCATTCACTGTTCTCTGGGGTCTGTCGGCTCAGCTTGGCTCTGGTGTCAAACCTGGCCAGCCCTTCCTCCCTGTGGCAAGAGACCGCAGCATCCTGCTCTCTGCGGCGGTGACCACACTGCCCGTGGCCTGGCTCAGCAGAGCCAAGAAGAACAGCATCCTCTCGACTTCACTGCCTGCAGAGGAGCCCTCGAGGGCCGCGCACCTGCAGGAGGTGGGCCTCTGGGCCGCGATAGCCGCATTGGATCCAGGCTGATGCACATTCTTTTCTCAGCAGCCCTCCGCCACTGTGCCCACCCGTGGCTGCTGCCCCTTTGACCCGCAGGATGGAGGCCATAGCCCTGTCGTTCATCAGGGGCCTCAGGTCTCCGTGACATTAGCTGATACAGCACCGTGTGCTGAGACGGCAGGCGTGATAGCCTCTAATTCTCACGACCACCCTTCGAAGGCAGGCGGTCAGTCTCCTGCCCCCCATTTTATAGAAGAGCACCCTGAGGCCCAGAGAAGCTGTTGTTTGCCCAGGGGGGCAAACTAGTAGGTGGCTGAGCCAGGGCTCAGGCCTGGTCTGTGGGTCTGTGGGTCTGCGGCTCTGCCCTGCCTCTGTCTGCCCTCTGGGCATTACACTCAGGAGGAGGCTAGGGACCTGAGGGGCCAAGGGACTTGTCGTGGGTTACACGAGAAGCTAACATTGAGTGCCAGTCACTGTCTTTTATTTCCCTAGCCCCTTCTGGTTGGTGAGTGTAGGGGAGGTTACGTCCTCGTGGGTCATTGGAGAGGCCCTGAGTGGGGACAGGCCACCAGGCACTCACAGCGATGCCACCTCCTGCATCTTCAAGGACAGGCTTCTTGGCCTTGGGGGTGGGTGGCTGGTGTTTGTGGCCTTCCCGGGGCCCCTAATGGGCTGTTTTTTTATCTCTGCAGGTCACACTACATCTGCCTCAAGATGCTCCAAACTGCCCAGCAGCACCAAGCCGGGCTGGTCCCGGCAGAACGAGAAGAAGCCCTCGGAGGTGGGTAGTGACCAGTATTCTAGAGAAAGGTGAAGCAGGGACGGGGAGGCCAAGGAGCAGAGACCCGGGGGAGCGAGCTCCGCGGGCGAGTCGGGGAAGCACTCCTGGCAGAGGGCACAGCTGTGGCCGGGCCGGGCCAGTGTGGCTGAGGGCAATGAATGGGGGCAGTGTGGTGTCTTGTAAGTTGTAAAGATGTTTTTATTGATCTGAGCAAGAGACAAAGCCTTTCCAGGATCATCAGCAGGGCAGCGACATAGTCCAGTGTTTTAATGAAAGGAAGGTCCCACTGGCTGTCAGGACAATGGTTTGCTGGGGACACCAGTGGCAGCAGAAAGGATTCTGTTGCATTTGACCAGAAGTTGGATGATGGTGGCTTAGAGCCCAGCTGGAGCTGTGGAGTAAGAAGCAGTAGGAGTCAGGACACCTTGGAGGCTGAGCAAGGGCGACAGGATTGCTGGCTAAGGGGGGCAGGATGGATCCTCAGAATCACCCAGTTATCTGCTCCTTATTAGGCCCAGTTCACATGACTTTGCATTTTAAGCCTTCCTTGCTTTGACCTGTGGCAGGTAGAGTGGCTTCGGGAGCTGCCAGAGGGGTGGGGGTGGGGTCCTAGAATTCCACCTGGGACCTCATCGTTCTCTTCTAGGTCTTCAGTGTGTTTCTCTGGGCACAGAAGAGGCCGTGGGAGCACTAAGTCTCTGAGAAGGTGGGGGTTTTGAATTGAGCCTTTAAGAGAAGCATTGGCTACAGCCTACATACAGGGTAGACCGGCATTGGGCTGGAGGCTTTAGTTTTTTAATCCTTAAAGATGCCGGCACAGAGTTCTCAGTCCTGTTATAATAGGGTAACTGAGGTTCCCAAAGTTACAGAGCCAAGACCTGAAGTTTGGGGGGCCAACAGTGCCTAGAGTGAGAAGGTCCTTGGCTTGGGGTCGGGTGGGGGTGGGGGGCGATGTCTGTGTTCTGAGCCTGAGCCCTTCTCTCCCCGCCCTCCCTCGGCCCCAGGAGCGGTATGGCCTAGGAGTGGTCTGGGTGAGAAGCGTCATTAGCCAGCCTCTGGGGGGTCTTCCGCAGAAACTTGCATTTGAAAAGGAACTCCCGGGGCCTCCTGGAGTTGGCAGACCCTGGGACTCGCCCTTTGTGGGGAGTGAGGAGCCTTTGAGACCTGATGCCTCCCACACCCATCCCCCAACCTGTTGTCACCTCTTGGCCGGTGGAGGAGGGGTGGAGATGGAACGAGGTAACCTCCAGGAATGCAGTCTGGACTGGATCGGAAGCTGGGAGAAGGATTCTGTTCTTGAGGCTTAGTATCTTCATGGACTAGCCCCTGGGAGGACCCCTCCTCAGCTCCACTGCCCACCTCTTCCTCCTGTCCCCCAGCTGGAGACCTGCAGGGGCTCCCCTATTGTTGTGGTTGAAATAGTGAAACAATAGCTACCTTTGTGCGCCCTAGCGGTCCTGGGAGGCCGTGATTGTCATGCCCTTTTTGGAGGAGAAGAACCTGCCTGCTGCTTTCCATGGCTGTTCAGGTTGGAGAAAGGCGGAGAAGTTCTGAGGAGCTCCGTCCTCCCTCCAACACCAGCAGGAGGAGGGGCCGGCGGTCCTGGCAGAGATCCCGAGGGGCTGGGCTGCCACCGACACCCAGGACAGGCTGGTGGCTGGGAGGAAACAGGTGTCAATGCAGGTCGAGGAGAAAGAGTGATTTGCATGGGGCTGAAAATTCCCCCTGCCTCTCGGGTTTTCCAGCTCAGAGCCTTTGAACCTTTCTCCACCTAAAAATAGATCCAGGCCGTGGTGAGGATGGTGGTGCCGGCCCTTTCTGGGGACTGGCTGCACGTGGCCCTGCCTTGGAGCGCAGGAGGCCCCACCCTCGGGTCCTGGGCTCCGGGAGGGCTGAGGAAGTCCTGCCCGCCTTGAATGATGGCCGGGGACAAGCTTCCCTCCCCCAGAGGTTGGAGAGCAGCCTTTGAGGTTTCCCTTGTCCCCTAAGTGAGGAGGCTGAGCCATCGCCACCATAAATTCCAAGCTATCTTGGGGCGGAGAGGAAGCCGTCAATGAAAGGTTCCAAATTATTTGGCTCATGAGAAGGCGGAGATGAAAGGGAGGATTTGGCGGCAGAGAACGTTCGCACTAAATCTTGCTGGGCTCTAACCTTCTTTTTCTGTGTCTGGTGTGGAGAGGAGGACCTTTCCAGTCTTCTGGGCCTGGGGGCTGAGGGCCCCGTTCCCCGGGAGAGTAAGAGGCCTGTGGATGGGGTGGCTGTCAGGCTGGTCACAGGGTCTGCGCTCATTCTGGCCCAAGTTCCCAGCCAGAATGTTTGCAGAGTGATGCGGGTGGCTCAGGAACCCCTCCCTGGTAGCCACACGGTTGGTTCACTTCCTCTCCTCACCTCTGAATGGGGACGGTGACAGAGTGGGGTGTTGGGGACTGGCAGTACTTAGCATAGCAGCACCACCGGCCCGGTAGTGAAGTCAGCAGCTATGAAGAGGGCTGGGGTTGGGTTTCCTTGACACCTGAGGGGCTGTCCCTGTGGTGACCTACCAAGGCCCTCCCTTCCCAGTGCACACTGAGGGTGCAGATCAAGAGACACCCTCCACACCAAAGTGAGGGGACCCCGGGCGGGACAAAGCGCTCAGATCAGGAGTCAGGACCCTGGACAGGGCTGAGGCCTTGAGGTCCAGAATCTCATCCACCCTTACCCAGTGGGTGGCTTTTCTCAGCCAGAGTGAAAGGTGGGTGCAGGCCTCAGGTCCCAGGGGCTGTTGGGATGGGCCCTGGGGGCCTGGGAACCTGGGCCAGGGTTTCTGATGGAAGTCCACCAAGCCTGAGGCCGACCCCCGAGGACACAGGTAGCTGCTTTCCTCTGCTTTGCTCGCCAGCAGCATCCCAACAAGGCTGAGCTCCGTGGCTCGGGAATTAAGTCGGCCAGGCTAGACCGGAAGGAGGAAGTGGGATTATTAGCCTGGCCCTGAGAGGCATCAGTGTAGAAATCGTGCGGAGGCCTTGAGTTTCTGACTTGACGTGTCTCACCAAATGGCATCACCGTTTGGTTGTAGGTGCTTAACACTTTGTAGGTCGCATCTGTCTGAATCTGATGGAGCTCACAGACCACCCTCAGGGATTCTGACTTAAACGGTCTGGGGCCCAGGTACCTGTGCTTTTTAAAAGCCTTCCCCCTAGAGACCAGGATTAAGAACTACTGTCATGGACCTTTCTCCTCAATTTGCTAAGACAGGAGTTGCAGCCTGGTTGGAACTTCCTGGAAGATCCTGAGGTTGCAGGGAGCGGGGGCGGGGGGGGCGCTTTCTAGTCCTGATGCATTGACCTAAACAAAGGCAGAGAGTGTGGGTGGGGGCAGTGCCCCAGCTCACCCCCACCCTCCTGGAGGCTAGGGGACTGACAGGTTGCTGCCAAGCCCTCTGCCTGGCAGGGCAGTTCAGGAAGAGACCTGCAGCCCTGGCTGCTGTGGCTCAGTGGATTGAGCACCAACCTGCAAACCAGAGAGTCCCTGGTTTGATTCCTGGTCAGGGCACGTGCCTGGGTTGCAGGCCAGGTCCTCAGTGTGGGGTGCATAAGCGCCAACCACACATTGATGTTTCTCTCCTTCTCTTTCTCCCTCCTACTCCCCCCCCTCAAAGTAAATAAATAAAATCTTTTTTAAAAAAGAGAGAGACCTGGAAGCTGCTGTGAGGCTGTCTTTCTCGGGCCAGAGCAGAGCGGCCTGTGGGGCCAGCCACTCGGTGGAGGTTTCCTCCAGGGAGGCTGCTTGAAGTAGCAAGCTGTGCTTTCAGAAAGTCAGATGCGCAGAACTCATTTAATGGGCAGGCCCATGGATCTTCAGGGTGCTGCTTAAACTCAGCTCACACGCAGAAGCATCTGATAGACCCTGCCTGGCGCTAGGGGCTGAGGCGCAGGCCCCATCCCCGGGGAGCTCATTCTCGGGCTGCAGCAGGATGCAGGTGCCCACACAGGAAAGTGCCCGTTACGAGGGGTGCAGCCAGCCCGGCCACTGAGGAACTCCGTGACCTTGGGCGAACGACTGTTTCTTTCTGAGCCTCAGCATTGTCATCAGTAGAGTACTGCCCTACAGCCTGCATGGACTTCCCAGTCTGTAGAGGTGATGGTCCTTTCCTGGAGCCTGTGAAGCTGTGGGTGGGGGTGATCCAGGAGTGAGCGGAGGTGACTCTGGTCTCCCTGGGACAGAGACCTGGGTGGTCCCAGAGCAAGGTGGGTGGGAGCTGGGATCCAGCTCTCAGCTCCTGTGTTGTTTTTTTTTTTTAGTTTATCTTATTTTTTATTATATTTTCCCATTACCATTTAACCCCCTTGTACCCCCCTTGCAATCACCGTACTGTTGTCTGTGTGCATGAGCCCGTTTTCCTTGTTGCTCAATCCCTCCGCCGCCTGACCTCCTTCCCACCCCACTAGCATCATCTGCTCTCCATCTATGAATCTGTCTCTGTTTTCCTTGTTAGTTGAGTTTGTTCATTAGATTCCACATATGAGTGAAATCATATGGTATTTGTTTTTCTCTAACTGGCTTATTTCACCCAGCATAATGTTCTCCAGGTCCACCCATGCTGTCCCGAAGGGTAAAGTTTTCTTTTTTTACAGCTGAGTAGTATTCTATTGTGTAAATGACCCGCGGTGGTTTTATCCATTCATCTATTGACGGACACGTGGGCTGTTTCCATGTCTTGGTAATGGTAAATAATGCTGCAATGAACATAGGAATGCTTATGTTCTCTCAAAAAGTGTTTTGGGTTCCTTCAGATATATTCCTGAAAGTAGAATCGCTAGATCAAAAGGCAGATCCATTTTTAATTTTTTGAGATATCTCCATACTGCTTTCCACAGTGGCTGCACCAGTCTGCAGTCCCACCAGCATTACAGAAAGGTTCCATTTCTCCACATCCTCACCAGCACTTGTTTTTTGTTGATTTATTGATGACAGCCATTCTGACAGGTGTGAGATGGTATCTCACTGTGGTTTTCATTTGCATTTTTCTGATGATTAGTGAGGTTGAACATCTTTTCGTATGTCTGCTGGCCCTCTGTATGTCCTCCTTAGAGAAATATCTTAAGCAGCCCCTCTGTAGTCCCTGGTGACAAACTAGTACATCTCTGAATGAGGGAACGGGACCTCTTTGCAGGTTCACCAGTGCTCAGCCTCTGCCCCTGGGGGTCGAGCCTGGGAGAAAGAGGTGATCCTTATGGACAGCCTCTGCCCGCACTGGGATGTCCCCAAGACCCCCAGTGTTGGGGAAAGTTCAGCCAGTGAAGGGTGAGAATGCAGGTCATTGGCTTGACCCTTTGCTTTTAAAATGAGACCCTCCTGGCTTGGGGGAAAGCAGGGGTGGCTTGATGGTGTTGGGGCACAAGACCACGGGATCAGTTAAGATGCCTTCCTGAAGGAGCCGAGTTGGTGTCCAGATGTCGGGTGTAAACTATTTCATGTTAACACAATGATGGTGTATGTTGTGCTGATACGCCAGGTGCCCACCCACTTGGGAGAGAAAACAGGAGAATCCCCAGGGAGGGTCTGGGCTGCCTGCGTGGTTTCGAGCCCTGTTTGCAGCCGCAGCCCGTGTTGCCCTGGAGCGGGCGCCCGTGAGGGGAGGGCCCCATCGCCGAGCCCCCGCTGCCTCCCTCTGGGTCTCATGTAGTCGGAAACAGCGCTGCTCCCGCCAGCTGGAAAGGCCTTCTAGCCTCTGGGACTTGTCTCGCAAAAGAAATGTGTGTAATAAATTCTCTTTTAAGAGCAGGAAGTGCTGTTATCCTTGTGGGAGAGAAAGAGATGTTGAGAGAGAGAGAGGACGTGTATTTGTGTCTGTGTGTTTTTAGCGTGTGACCAAATGTGGTAGCTTGGATGAGACTGAGCCTTTATTTTGCTGGTGTTTTATGCCTAATTTTTTAGTATCTTAACTTTGCTCTTGGCTGAGATACTCATTATCAGGCTCCAGCCCAGGAAAGAGATTTTTTTAAAGAGTGAATACCTGGCGGGTTTGCAGGTAGCATCGCGGTGTCTAAAGCACAGTATAAACCTGGAACCAGCGTTAACTTCCCTTGGTGAGTCTCAGTGCACATGTCTGTGGGAGGGGCGCTGTGAATTAGGTGAGGTCACCGAGCAAGGCTCCGGGTGTAGGGCTTGCTCTGTCACCACAGGGCGGCCGTTCTTTGCCACTACCCATTGTTTCTGGTGAGACGAGGTACTCAGGAAAAAATGGATCAGAATGAGATATCCAGTAGGAATTGCGCTCGACTTTTCAGGGCAGACCCTCAGACATCCTCAGGGCTGCAGGGGGCAGGGGAAGGGTGCCACTCCCGGCTCTGCACTGGGGCTCCGTTTCCCTTGGTTTTGGGACAGTGCCCGGGACCGGTTCCTGAAGCCCACTAAAGAATCTTCCGGGCCAGCTCATCTGCCAGTCAGGACAGGGAGTTTCCGAGTGTAGTCACACTTCAGGTGGATCCGAGTTCATCCATCAATTCGCTCACTTGTGCCTCAGGCATTTCTTGAACCTCTGCAGCATGCCGGCCCCCTGCTACTGAGGGCGCCCTGATCAACCTGGTACAGGTAGAGGCTCTGCCTCACCCAACTTGGTCATCAGAGCAGATGGACATCAAACAAATACTGACACAAGCAATCACATTTAGTGATTGTGGCAGGTGCTAGGGCCTTTCTGTAAGTAACGGACTTCCTCTTGGTCTGAATACTGTGATACAGTAATTCACCCTGAAGAAAAGGAAGCAGAGTCCAAGGTCCTGGGATGAAGTATTCAAATAATATCCACTAGTCTTGTGGTTGTATTTGAGAGCTCACTGCATGGCACGGTGAACGCTGCCCGTTATCATTGTCTTTATCTGCTTTTGGAGGTCAGGTCAGACTCCACTGGTATTTTCGGGCAGAGTCTGCTTTGGGTCCTCCCTGCAGAAATGAGGGCCGAAAGCTGGATAGACTCTGGCAGCTGCGAAGGGCCAGGCTGTGAACCGTGTCCTCACTTCAGGCAGAGCAGGGTCTGCTGCTCCCTCCAGAGCTGCGCCAGCACCTCCAGCACTCAGATGGGTTATCACATTAGAATTTCAGACCTTTGAACACTCTTCCCACCGTTTGAAGAAGCTACAATTAACATCTCCTAAGCAGCTCAGCAGAACTTGGTTGCTAGGCAACAGGCCTTTAACGACAATTTGTCCATTTCTGCCAAAAAGAGAAAAATAGTAAACACTCACATTCTTAGAAAATTGCCTGTTTTCCAACTTCTAACTTTCTTGCCACAGCGAGGCCTCCAGTTCATCGGCGTCCATTTTATTCTTTATTTAGTTTCTGTAAATCATTTAGAGACATGTTAAGAGAATAATCGAGGCTTTTTTCCGGGCCTAACCTCTGGCAACTCAGAGGCGTCTATCTGGGTGACAGTGAGTTGCCATATGTGGGCAGGTTTGACGTGGATGGACAGAGGCTCCTATGAAAGGTCGCGTGCTGGTGGTAGCCCTGCTGCAACCCAGGAAGGCGGCAGAGATCCCTGGGAGACCTCTGGGTCCTTCAGCCTGTGTCGGCACCTAGCACCTGCCAGGCCCTGTGCACACGGCTACACTTGGCCTGCTGCCGGGCCAGACCTCACTCAGATGGCCTTCTCCTGGGGAGACGTGGCGAGAAACCACGAGATTCCACACTGGGGCTGTTGCAGTTCCAAGGAAACCCGGAACCCAGCCTGGCACTGGGGAAGTCTTCCCAGAGCAGATGTGGGCTGGACTGAGACCTTGAGGCTGAGGCAGGCCGCCCCTCTTTGGCAAGGGGCAGTGTCCCAGCAGGCCCCTCCCCTGTGCCGGCAGAGCGAAGTGCTCTGAGTACCTCAGTGGAGAGGGCTTGGGGCTAGTGAGGTATGCCCTGCAGCTCCCCTGCAGCTCTGCTTGAGGGCAGTTGCAACTTGCAAAGCCTCTGTCTGATTTGCATAATGCAGCCCTCCCAGAAGCCACCTGATTTGACTTCGGGTTCACTTGAGGGAATTGACAGAAGTGACAGTGAGCCTTGTGGCCAAAAGGGGCAAAGGGGCTATGGGGTGGTCGCAGCCTGGGTTCCTTAGCCACTTCCAACATGTGGGACCTTGTGTAGGTTATTTAACCCAACTGAGTACCAAGGTTTTCAATGGTAACATGGGGATGATGGCAGCTCCTACCTTAGAGCTAGTGTAGAGACTAATAATAAATTAACCCAAGAGCAGCTGGTACTGGGCATGCAGCATCCTTTAAGTGTTGCCTGGCACCATGCAATAGTGCCGCCCTACTGTGCTTCTGTGAGTCCTCACCAGAAAGGGCACTGGTGTCCCATCTGCCACCTGTTCCCTCAGCGATCCAGGACAAAACTTGGAACTATCTGGAGACCGTGTTTCTCTCGCTCCTGGATGCCCCTGGCCAAGCCAAGCCCAGGGACCCTTCCTGCTCTGAGTCCTCTGTGCCAAGCCTGTCCCTAGGTCAGGGTCACTTCTCCCAGCAGGTGTGGTTGGCGTGCTGGTCTTCAGCTCCTGCATGAACAGCACCCTGGTCCTTAGGCTTTGAACCCTGCACACCAGTCGCTGCATGTTGCTTGGTTCGGGTCCATGTGCTTGAGGATTTCAGCTTTGGGTGTATCTATGAGGCATCTCACCCTGTTGATGGGCATTCAGAAAGCACTCCCAAGAGCCGGCTGGGGACCTCAAGTTCATCAGAGAAGCCCTTTCACTCGTTCGCTCAGCCACTGCTTACTGAGCACCTACTATGTGCCAGTCTTTGTCCACTGAGAATGCAGCAGAGAACAGGACAGGTGTGGCAAGGAGGGGGTGTGACACAAGCACTGCGAAGACACCAGTCAATCATTAGAATTGAGAGCGCCCAGAGGTGAGGTTGGGTGATGGGCTGAGAAGTGGCACCCTGGGCATTCGGTGCTCCCTGGGTCAGGGGATCAGGGAAGGAATCCTGGAGGAGGTGGCGTTTAAGCTGCAGCCCAGGGTGAGGGAACAGTGAGAGGTTTCACACTCACTCATGCCTCCCTGGAAGGGCACAGAGTGACACTAGGCTCTTGAAGTTTGATTCCTGGGGTGGGGAGATAAGCTGACAGGATGGGCGGCTCCCTGTGGTGGTGGAGCCCCAGGGTTTTGACGGGCGTGCCCCTTGGCTGGCCGGGCTGGGAGAACTTGGAGGCAGTGATGAGTCCCCTGTGGGCCGCGATCGCGTGCTGGGCTTGGCCTTGGCCTCAGCTGGGAAAGGCCCCCAGAAAAGCACCGAGCGCCCGAGTTCATGTTCTTGTGTCTGCAGCTCACTGCTTGCTAATAAGATATGCAAATTATTGGGGCTGTAAAATCACCACATTCCATCTTCTGTTTAATTAGCATTTAATTGTAATCTCATTTTAATTTTTTCACACTGGCACCCTAATTAAATGTTAGGGTATTTGTCTTAACGATTAAATTATATTGGCAAATAGAGTCTTCAAGAAACTTGACCTTTTCCAAGCCAGGGCCCTCTCTAGCTAGGTGTGGCTGTAAATTAGATTTCTGCAAGATGCTGCCCCGAACCCCCTCGGTGCAGCCATTTCAGTTGTTTTCTTGCTGTTCTGGCGCGAGATTCGAACAAGACAGGCACAGACAGCATGCTGAGCCCCCATCAGGCAGAGGTGACCGTGAACGAGTTAGTCGTGAGCCAGCAGATGCTGGCTTTTCCAGGGAGGGGTGGGTTTGGAGTTTGGTCCGGGTCTAGAGCACTCCTTGAACTGATTTCTTCGGTTTCAGTGATGCCACCTCATCTTTAACTTGTGATTCTCACGGAGGATCACTGGGGACATTGGTACTTAAGCAAGGCATGTGGCTGCCACCAAGTCTCACAGCGGCCGTTCCTGGAAGCCACAGCGGGGTCAGGCAACAGGGCACAAGAGTGGCCTGATGCACTGATGTTGGCACGGGCTGGGCTTGGAGGTTGTTCTGGGGGGACCCTGGGAGGGCAACAGACAGAACATTGAGAAGAGCAGTCTCCTGAGTGACGAGAACAGCACCAAAGCTCGGGGTGCACCTACTCCCTGGCTCAGCTCTGGGGGAACTTGGATGGGCTTGATTGAGAAAGAATTCCACCCCACCTTCCTCCTACCCATCACACACAGAGGGTGGAGTGGTGGGACCCCTGCTGAGCAGGGGACCCGGTGTCCTGGCGCTGGCCCTCGAGAGACCTCAGAGACCATGACCTGTGGGAAGCCTTCCTCCGGGCTGCCCCAAGCCCCACCCACCTCCATGGTTTGTCAAGGTCCTGAAGTTTGTGCACCTGGGGTGGGGGCCCCACACTCTTGACATCACCACTGGGCCTGCAGCACGGTGTTGCACTGCCAAACACATTGTAGGCCTTCGAGGGAAATTGCCTGAACAGTCACGTGGTGGTGGTGCTGCCTTCACAGAGGCCTTCCTGCCGGCTGACTTGTTTCTTTTGTGCCTTTCCCAGCCTTTCCTCTTCCCTCCGAGGTCCACTCCCGTCCATCACTTCGGCCTGTAACAAGTCAGAGCACATGTGAATTCCATTCAGCACATTTACTGAACATCAGCTATGTACAGAAAGCCCTGTGTAGGGTTCAGAGAAGATGCGTTATTGTGCTTACTGGGTTTCGTGGGCATCTGACTTTGAGGGGCGGAAAGCCCACCCCAGTTGTGCCTGCCGTGCCCTCCCCCAGGCTGTGGAGCAGATCCCTGCCCCCGGAGGCGGTCTGAAGCCACCCTCCCTGCCCTTGCTCCCGACAGGTTTTCCGGACGGACTTGATCACAGCCATGAAGATCCCAGATTCACACCAGCTCAGCCCGGATGACTACTACATCCTGGCCGACCCATGGCGACAGGAGTGGGAGAAAGGTGTGCAGGTGCCCGCCGGGGCAGAGGCCATCCCAGAGCCCGTGGTGAGGTGAGCTGGGCAGCCCAGGCCAGGGACCCAGGCCAGGGGGTACGGGGAGTACATAGCAGAGGACCTTCCAGTCCTGGGATTCCTCTCTAGCCTAGCCTTCTTTTGTTAGATGTTTTGGCCCATAAACCATTGAGATGTTCCAGAAATACGGGCAGTTTGCCTTTGAAGCTAAGCCCTTGGGTTCGGGCGCAGCGATGGACCAGGCAGCCTGGATTCCAATGGCTACTCACATTCATTGTGACCTTGGACCAGAAGTGTAATCTCCCTGGGCCTTAGTCGCCTTGTCTGTGAAGTGGGAATGAGGACAACGACACCTCCCTTCTGCAGTGGTCCACGTGACCTAGGGAAATGGTGTGCGAAAGGCACTTGGCACGGGGTCTGGCCTGTGAGTGTTCAGTGAAAACTGGCCATGGATTAGCCTGATGTAGATCCAGACTGGGTCCCACAAGCCCATCTTAATCGGGGAAGTCTTCAGACTTTTAGTGAGTCCTTAAGACAGGGATAAGCCATGCTCTTGACTTCTTAAACCTTTTTAAGGAGTTCTTAGTGGGAGGGAGTGGTGTGCACACAGCAGGTGCTCAGGAAGTGGCTCCTGTGACCAGCCTCCTAGGAGGCCCCCTGCTGGGGCTGGGTTAGGGCTGGGTCAAGGTCAGGTCCCCTCTGGGCTTGTGGGTCAGAGAGAGACCCCTGGTGCTCTCGTCAGGAGGTGGCCTCGTGGCCATGGACCTCGCCTCCAGCAGCAGAGTTCAGCCAAGTGCTTGTCTCTGCTTCCTGGGAAACTGTCCAAGTCACGTCTTGGGGCAGAGGGGACTGCCGCCCTGGCCTCCCCTGCCCACCAGCCCACGAGGGCTGGGCAGCCTGTGTTATTGGCAGCCCACTCCTGTCCTTGGCAGCCTCGTGGCTCTCGCTTAGGCCTATAGGACTAGGCCTGGGGCAGAGATCACAGCCATCATCTCCTGTGACATTGGCACTGTTGCTTCCTGGCAGCCACGCCTGTGACTGGCTTGCAGACACCCAGGGCCCCCGTGGTGCCAGGCCTGGGCTGGGTCTGGGATTACGGAGGCAAAGCAGGCTAATCCATGCTCGGGTTCTCCGTTAGGATTGGGTGCTGGGCAGGGCTCATCCTCCCGTAGCTGCTGAGGCCTGAGCACCTACCAGTGCTGGTTTTAGGCCTTGTGAGAATCAGGGAGTCCCAGATTTCTGGGAGGGAGCACATGTGGGATTTGGAGCAGGAATTTATACTCCACACCCCCCATGCAGGGCCAGACGTGAGAGTCGGGCTCCTAGCCAGCTTCACATCCTCGCCGCTGCAGACTGAGGTGCTGTCTGCCCTCTTGGAGCCTGTTTTCCTTCTAAGAACGGTACCTGCCTGATGGCATGGTGCTGAGGACTGAGTGACAAAACATGGGCCGAGGGAGGGCCCAGAGTGATGGAGGGGAGGGCCTGGCCGCCAGCTGGGCAGAGAGCGGTGAGTCCTGATTAGGCCTGGCCTAGCAGTCCGTCCCCTCTCCTTGATGTCAATGTCAGGTGGTTCCGGAAACATCCGCTAGCCTGGGCAATGGATTGCAGATGCTTCCATACCAGTAGCTTGGCTTCGGACAGCTTTATCTGTTGACATCAGGAGGAGGGCACATGTTCAGACTGCTCTGGCTCTGCTAGGTGTGTTCCCCGCCTGTGTGCGGCTGCTGGGAGCTGGCCGGAGCAGGCAGCAGGCAGCCTGGCCAGCCTGCTCCTGAGAGGAGAGGAGCGGCTGCAGGCAGGCGGGGTGCTCTCGGAGAGAGCCGCATGCCCTCCCCCCTCCCACCCAGCCTCCGTCCTCAGCGCCACTAGGCCCTCCCCTGGAGCCGGAGCCCTGGCCGCTGGAGTTGGAGCTGTGACAGGAACTCACTTCCTGAGAACTCGCTGTGTTGAGCTGTTACGTTCATCTTCTCCTTTAGTGACCCTGTTGGCCCTATAACATGAGCACATATTGCTGTCCTCATTGTATATAGATGAGGAAGTCGGGAAGTTCTGGGGAATTCCCTGCACTACCCGCTGCTGGGGCCTAGTGGGCGGGGCCAGGAAGTCACTGGCCCTGGGAACAGCCCTGGATCCACCCCGGTGAGGCCCAGAGAGAGCCCAGTGCCCTCGTCACCCAGCCTGTTGGCTCTGGCTGCCCTGCCTTGCCGCCCTGGCCCTGGACAGGTGCCCCCACCTCATGGTCTGAAATTTATCTAGGTAATGAGAATTTGTCTCGCCCCGAGATGGTGAGGACCAATTGAGTGAGGACCTGTAGTGCTCCCTCAGTGAGGCCAGAAGACTCAGCCCAGGACTGAGCCAGCCTCTGATGTCTGTCTGTCTTTGGAGTAGAGACCCCTCGCCTCCCCCAGCTCCCACCCCAGCCACCCGCCTCCTCCCAGCGGACCTCAGTACAGCTGGCTGCACTAAGACTGCGGCCTTGGCCTAAGGTCAGGTTGGTCCCTGACTGGTGTGAGAGCTTCCTCCGCAGCCAGAGCCAGAGAGGCCAAATGTATGAAGGTGAGAGGCCCTGGAAGCCCAGGAAGTAAGAGCCTTTTCTGGTGTGAGCCCTTAACTCCAACCTCCCAGAGAAAGGAATGTGGTATCAGCCCCGAGAGCTCTGGCCGAGTGGCAGCTGCCTGAGCATGCAGGCCAGGGTAGCTAGGCCAGTGGGTGGGGGGCACTCGGACGAGGTCATCCAAACCCCGACTAAGTATGTGCTGGGGGCACAGGCAGAGCAGGGTCATGACAAAAATCAGTCTGTGTCTTTAAAAGAATGTATTCAAATAAGAGCCTCGTGAGGAAAGGCCGGATTTTGTAGAAGTGTGTTGGCGTTGCTTCTCTTTGAAATGACCTGAGGGAATGTGAGGAGCCCATTATCACTGGCATTACCTAAGGTCTTTCTTAACCTGGGCATCTGGGTGGGGGGGCCCTAAGTCCTTTCCCTTTCTCCTTGCTCCCCACCCCCGACAACTGCCTCTGGGCCTCCCTCCCTGCGTGGAGGCCATTCTGTCTCCTTCATCCTTCCTGCCTCTCTTGCTGACGCCCGCCCTGGGCATTTCCTGGAGTACAGGGCTCCGCCCTCCTCTCCCCAGGCTGCGGCTGAGTCACAGCCCCTGGCAGCCCTGCCTCCGACCCCAGGAGGGCTCTGGGGCCAGTGAGGGGCCTCTCAGCCCCAGCAGGGCTGGCCAGATGGAGGCCAGGCTCCGCAGCAATAACCATGGCAACCGGTGGGGGGGTGGGGAGCTGGCATTTTGAACTGGTATCGGGAACCGAGGGGCAGCACACCTCTGCACCGAGAGGGGAAACTGCCCTGCTGAGGTCACGGGCTCTCGTATTTCGTGTCAGAGGGAGCAAAGTGACACCCAGAGGTCTCAGTACACACTCACACATACAGGGTGTGTCCTGTGCCAGGCACGGTCCTGAGAGTTTGCATTTCCTCCTCATGCCAGCCGTAGAAGGCGAACGCTGGGGCACGGAGAAGTTCGGTGGCCTGCCCAGAGGCGCGCAGTCGGTGGTGGAGCCGGGCTCTGAGGCCTCATCCCACAGCCTGGCCCTTCCAGCTGCCTCGGAGGCAGAGCCGTGGCCTGAGGGAGGGTGTTCCTGGCCTGCAGTCCTGGGGCTACAGTGGGTGCATCTTCGTTTCCAGGGGAGGCGGTTTCCATCTTGGGGCGGGGGAGTACAGCAGACCAACTCCCTGCTCGGGTAGCATTCTTTCTGGGGAAGGAACAAGGTGTGTGGACAACTCTGGTCTCTGTGACAGTAGACTTTTATGTGGAAAGGGCCACCCTGGGCTGCAGTGGTGTAGCTGGGGAAGACTCCTCACCCCAGAGGAGACCTGGCTTCGGTTCTTCTTGGGCTGTTGGTAAGGAGGGGCCAAGGCCTGCGAGAGCATGGGGGTCAATCCCCGGTCTTGAGGGGGGTGCTGAAGGACCTGGAGCCCACCTGGCTCTGTGCCACTTGTCCAGAGTGGCTGGCATTGGAAACTGCCTAGAGCAGAACCTGGAACGCCCCCTGCAGGCTGAGCAGATCCAGGTCCCGAGGCTTTAGCCAAGGCCCAGTGCCCTGATTGTTGGGGGCTGGGGGGAAGGTAAGGTGTGCTCTGAGCAGAATGGCTGTTTATGGATGGATGTGCAGGGGCGGTGGGTCAGTCCCACTCCTATCCGTCTCGCTGCCCCACAGCCCTTTGCTCTCCTGTCCTGCTTGTTCATAGTCATGTGAGACTGCAGGGTGGGCAGGTGGGGGGAGGGGAGTGTAAGAAGGCAGTGGAAGGGGGTGGGCCCTGCATGGGTCAGAGTCTCACACCTCACTTGCCCACCAAGTCCTCAGCTGGGCCGGCCAACTCCCTGGTTGCCCCCAGACCTGGCAAGGGTAGCAGCTTAGGGTCCCTCCACTCATGACGTCCCCTCTTGATTTCCTAGGATCCTCCCGCCGCTGGAAGGCCCCCCGACCCAGGTGTCCCCCAGCAGCTCCGAACTTGGCGAGGGCTCCCAGCCTGATTGGCCAGGGGGCAGCCGCTATGACCTGGACGAGATTGACGCCTACTGGCTGGAGCTCATCAACTTGGAGCTCAAGGAGATGGGTAGGTGACCTGCAGGCTGAGAATGAGGTCGGGGCAGGCCCAGCAGGGTGTCCTTCAGAACTTTAGCATCCTCACAGTCAGGACGGCAGCCACGACCGGGCTTTGGCACCAGGTGGCCCCGGGGTGGCAGTCTCTACAGCACTGCTGTGCCTCCGTTTCTGCGGCTGTCGGGCAAGGGCAGCAGCAGCACGTGACTGACTGTCTTTGTGGGTAGGCGAGTGAGCGAGTGAGCGGGACTGTCCCATGAGGAGTGAGGCTGCACACAGGCGGGTGGAGGATGACACATGCGGCTGGCGTCGGAGGGTATGGGCCTCCGGGCCCGAGTGCACTGACCTGTCTCGGGGAGGGCCGGCTCTGTCGTACTCAGCCCCCGTAAAAGTCCCCCCCGTGGCATTCCCCACGGAGCCTGCCGCATCCCAGAGCTATGTCCCCATTATTGGCACGGACACCTAATGTGTGCGGAGCCACAGGCAGACCGTTCAACAGCAGAGCACGGTGACGGGCTGGCCCTTGGGGGTCGGACAGCCCGGCACCCTCAGTTTTCAGACGGTGGAGCTGAGGCCTGTGACAGTCGGCCTGGGTTCCCAGATCACCGCAGATGAGCAGAAACCCTGTCACCCATCTGCCCCGAATGCCGGGCTTCTCATGTGCCTCCCCGTTGTCCTCACAGACAGGCCAGAGCTGGACGAGCTGACGCTGGAGCGTGTGCTGGAGGAGATGGAGACGCTGTGCCATCAGAACATGGCACGGGCCATTGAGACGCAGGAGGGGCTGGGCATTGAGTATGACGAGGACGTCGTCTGTGACGTGTGCCGCTCCCCCGAGGGCGAAGACGGCAACGAGATGGTGTTCTGTGACAAGTGCAACGTCTGTGTGCACCAGGTGGCCAGCCCCCCAAGTGCCCTCTTCCACCCGGTGCCCTCACACGCGGCCCCTGCCTGGGAGGGGCTCCCCACTGCAGGACTGCAGCAGCCCTGCAGGCACCGGCCCCCGAGGAGGAGGGCAGGGTGGGAGGGAGGTACCGGCCTTAGTGCCCCTCGGTGCCAGGGACCCACGGGGCCCCTGAACTCGGCACCGTCAGCCAGACCTGGGTAAACACTGACTGGGTGGTCCTTCTGTGCTCACCTGTCACCTCCCCACGGAACACCCGGCCCCCGCCTTCTTCCTCTGCTCCTCACTGTCCTGAACGTACAAAGAGGCAGCACTGTGTCACGACTGAGAGCAAAGCCTGGAGCCGGGCTACCTGGTTTCAAACTGTGGCTCTGCCCTTTGTGAGCTCTGTGGCTTTGGGCCAGTTTCTTAACCTCTGTGGACCTCTTTCCTCAGCTGCACAGGAAAGTGAGTTGCAAGTCCAAGTTATTTGCTTTGAACAATATCATAAGAGCCCTGAGTATTAGTTACCATTGTTGATAGTATAAACGTGACCCGAGCGGCCGCCCTGCACCTCGATCTTCCACCCAGGACTCTAGGTCTCAGGCATCCCTGGGCCTCATTTGCAGAAGACTTGAATGGATGCAGTGCACCCACTCTGGCCCTGACTTCGATGCCCCCCACACACACTGCTGCTGTTGGAATGTCTCTTGGGGAGCTCCAAGGGCTCGCCCGGCTGGGTGTTTAGGCAGCACCCCCATATTCATCCTTATACCCAGTGGCTCTTAGGCATGTCTGGGGGGGCCCCCTTCACCGGTGCCTATGAGGAAAGGTGAAAGGTTGCTCCTTGCCGTCAGACAGTAGACACACCAAAAACTACTCAGCTGGAGGCATTTCCGAGGCCCCTGCCAATCAGGACCCTCTGGCTAGAGTGTCCTCCCAGCAGAGGGCAGACCTGAGCCCTTTCACAGAAGTCTGTGACTCAGGCTTGGAGGAGCCCTGTGTTCCGCCCCTCTGGAGGTTGCCTGGCAGCTCCCGGCCCGGTAGGGCCGGCAGCACCCCCTGCTGGCCACAGACCAGATGCCCACAGAGCGACACTTCTGACCGTGGCCGCCCTGCTCTCCTCCCAGGCCTGCTATGGGATCCTCAAGGTGCCCACAGGCAGCTGGCTGTGCCGAACGTGTGCCCTGGGTGTCCAGCCAAAGTGCCTGCTCTGCCCCAAGCGAGGAGGAGCCTTGAAGCCCACCAGAAGTGGGACCAAGTGGGTGCACGTCAGCTGCGCCCTGTGGATTCCTGAGGTGGGCAGGCGTGGGGGTGGGAGGTCCTGGGGATCAGCCATGGGGAAGTGGGTGTGCGTGGGACTTAGTGCTGGGGGAGTAGAGCACTGGGGGGGGGGGCACAGGAGATGGGACCACAGGTGTCAGGCCTGGAAAACACTGGGGGAGCAGCCCCCGGGGAACCTCACTGTGAAGTTGGACAGAACTCAGGTGGCAGCCTCTAAGGGGAAATGGGATTTGGGGCTCCCAGGGGGCCCAGTGGCAGGTCTGAGAGCCAGATGAACATCCCTCGGCTGACTCTGGGAAAAGCAGGTTGTGGGTTCACCCCTCTCTAGGCAGTGGCTCCAGCCAAAGTCAGGGCGCCCTTTTAAAATAAAAGTCAGAAAGCTGACCTGAAAGGAAATTGGGTGGCAAGCCTAGTTAAGAGTCGTATGGCGGGTCTGCTGCCAGGGCTGGGGCTAGGTGGGGAGGGCCCATGTAGGCTGGGCCCACAGTGAGGTAGCAGAGGCCCTGGGCTCCCAGAAGGCATCCGTTTCATTTGAAATGGGAAATGCTGGAATCAATGAAGTGTCAGCCCAGCCCCGCTGTGTACCAGGACCCAGAATGTAGCCTCACTCCAGTGCTGCCTGTGGCCGGAAGCAAGCCAGGTGGGCCTGTCAGCAGGTAGCCCTGGGCTCCTGGCCTGACGGTCCTTGCTGGGACCCACGTTGCAGGTTTCTGTGATGATAGAGGTTGTCTTGGCAGTTGTCTCTTGCTCCAGATCTGTATCTGGAAGGTCAGGACTCCCTCTGACTCTACCCCGAGCTGGGCACAGCAGGAACAGAGAGAATCAACAAGGACCCCACTGCAGGGACCCTTCCATCCTGAGGCACGCGCTGTGGAGAGGCGTAGGCCGTGCCCAGGAGATGTGGACGTAGGCTTCTGGGACAGGAGGGCTAAACAAAGGCTTGTCCCCATTGGCCAGCAAAGCCTCTGGTGGCCTCCAAGAAGAGATGCTACCCTGAGGCAATTATTTTGATGCCCAGAAAAATAAATAAAATAAATACAAGTTACAAAAAGAATTCTAAAGATGCTATTGACAAAAGCCTCGGGTACAGAAGAGAGGGGACCTCGCATGTACTCACCTGGACACACATACACTCGGAAACGTCTATCTCGAGGCCACACAGCCATAGGCACACACTCAGTTACACCTGATATGTACTGTCCCACACAGTCACAGACAGTGGCAGGCTTGTCACAGGTGAGCCCGCACTCAGCCAGCAGTCAGCTTAGGACAGACAAGAAGGACTCGGATTCAGGGGCTCTCCCACTGCCCTGTTTGCCCCCTCCCTCGCCTGGTTTCAGCAGCTGGCTTCCCATTTGGGGACTTGGGGATTTGGAGAAGAGTCCTGATGCAGCCCCCTGTGTCCCGCCCAGGTGAGCATCGGCTGCCCCGAGAAGATGGAGCCCATCACCAAGATCTCGCACATCCCCGCCAGCCGCTGGGCCCTGTCCTGCAGCCTGTGCAAGGAGTGCACGGGCACCTGCATCCAGGTGCGTGGCTGCCTCACCCCGCAGCTGCCCGGGAGCCCAGATGGGAGCCAGGCACTGCCTCTGTATGCACCCCACCCGCAGCCCATCCCCATGGTGCTTTGGACGAATCCACCGGTGGGACCCAAACACCTGGGACTGGAGTCAGAATGCCACTTTGGGGGCATTCTTCCATCCCAGTTCCTCTAGGCATAGGGTACAGGCCCAGGGAACCAAGACTCTCCACCCCGCATAGGGCAGGGCTGCCCCGGCCACAGCAGTGGCTCCCACATTCTAGTGTGATCGTTGTTACCCAAGGGCCTCATTCAGCATCTCTGGAGTGGAGCCGAGAATTTGCATTTCTAGCAAGTTCCCAGGTGATACTGCTGCTCCTGGTCCAGAGGCGGGAGGAGGGGGTACCCTTTCTCTCCCCCGGCTCTCCGGGAGTAATTGTCATTGCAAACACCAGCTCTGCCTCCACCCGTTTGTAAGGCTGGCACAATGGCTCATGAGTGCAGAGCACAGCAAAAACAGTCACTACTAGTTGGGTGGGTTGTTGCTGACTCAGTTATCAGCTGCCCACAGCCACCATCCGAGGCTGGGAGGGAGTGGCGGGCCCCAAGTTGACCCTGGCTGCCCAGGCAAGGGGAGAAGGAAGAGGTCTGAGTCCAGCACCCCTTCCCAGAGGACACAGGAGGGGGGCAGCTCCCCATCTGAGATAATGTTGAGGGGCAGGGGTGACAGTGACCTATCACCAGCCTCTTCCAGTGCCTCATTCCAAAGTCATTTTGCCCACACAGAAATGCAGCTTGTCCCCCAGAGTACTAGGTGCTGAGCCCTATTTCCTTTCCAGCACCCTCTTCCTACCTGCTCTGGCTCACCCTGTACCCTGCAGGATGTCAGGAGCCCATGCCATTGTATTTGGGGGCCCTGGGGGATGCTCACCTCCTTACCTCCCATCAGGACTCCCTTCGTGCCTGACACTGCCCTTCCTGTCTCCTCAGTGTTCTATGCCTTCCTGCATTACGGCATTCCACGTCACATGCGCCTTTGACCACAGCCTAGAAATGCGGACTATATTAGCAGACAATGATGAGGTCAAGTTCAAGTCATTCTGCCAGGAGCACAGTGATGGGGGCCCAAGGGTCGAGCCCGCATCCGAGCCAGTGGAGCCCAGCCCAGCTGCTGAGGACTTGGAGAAGGTGACCCTCCGCAAGCAGCGGCTGCAACAGCTGGAAGAAGACTTCTACGAGCTGGTGGAGCCAGCCGAGGTGGCCGAGCGCCTGGACCTGGCCGAGGCCCTGGTCGACTTCATCTATCAGTACTGGAAGCTGAAGAGGAAAGCCAACGCCAACCAACCGCTGCTGACTCCCAAGACCGATGAGGTGGACAACCTAGCGCAGCAGGAGCAGGACGTCCTCTACCGTCGCCTGAAGCTCTTCACGCACCTGCGGCAGGACTTGGAGAGGGTGAGTACTCCCGTCACACCCCCCCCCCTCCACCGGCAGCTGTCCCAGGAGGCTTTCTGCGCCGCCCTTACTGCCTGGAGCCCCTGTGACTCACCGGGACTCATGTGAGCTCTGGCCCAGGGGCCAAGGGCCTCCAGGTCTCAGACAGGGTGGAGGTGACTGATACTTCGCAGAGCAGGGAAGAATCCAGCTCTCGGGTCCGAGACCCAGCCCTTTCCAAGGCCAGGTGAAGGATGGGGCCCCTGCTGGTGTCGTGAGGCCCGGGAATAGCAGAGCTGGGGTCAGGGCCCAGGCTTCCAGCCCCACTGGGGGCCTCTGGGAGCCCTACCTGGTCCCCGCACACAAGCTGCTGCTTCAAGTCAGAGGTAGGGAGGGATCTGGGAATGACCAGTGAGCTGACTCAGCGCGACACGCATGTGCTGGGCCTGGGCAGGGAAGACAGGTGTGAATTGGCCTCCCCGGGGTGCTGGTCAGAGGCAGTGAGCAGAGGGGCCAGAGTGGCTGGAGTGGCAGCAGCGTGTGTACAGAATAAGTACGGAGCCGGGAGGGTGGACCAAAGCAGCCCAGAAACGGCCATGACTGCCACTTCCTGGGACTGCCCTGCTGTGACTGCCACTTCCAAACACAACCTGGAGAAGGAGTCACAGGGCCTGGATGGCAAGGGCAGCCGGCTGGCCAGAACCCCCAGTTGTAACCTGAGAGACGGGGGTGGTTGGCTTGGTCCAGGGCGGCAACTTTGGGGCTGAGCGAGATGAGGAAGGGGGAGCTGTGGGGGCTGGGGAGCAGGAAGAGTTGCTTTCCTGGAGCAGGGAGGCCTCCAAAACTTCTCTCTCCTGCTCCCCCAGAGAGGTGAGGGGGTCCTGCCTTCTGTGGGCTGTGCTCTTAAACTTGGCTTTTTGGGCACCCTCCCCCTGCCACCTCGGGTCGATAAAGTACCACCCTCAAGTGGAGGGCAGCCAAAGGAGGAGACAGGATGTTCTGGGTCCCTGGTTCAGTCCTCTGAACCCCAGGTGCTGGGTGGGCCTCTCTTCTGTAGGACACTCAGCTTTCGGGTGCCAGGGCCCATGGGGTCTGTCGGTGTTCTCCACAGGTGCAGACACACCTGCCCCAGCCCCCAGGCTGTGTTAGGAAACAGCCCAGGATGGAAGCATCCTGCGGGGGCGGGGGGGGGGGCGGTTTACGCCGCCGCATTCTGTGCGGTTCGGCTGACAGGTCTGCAGAGTGAGCAGAATGACTCGGCCAGCGCTGGGCTGCGGGCGATGCTCTGAGACCACTCGACTTCCCACACCCCACTCCTCTGCCCTTCCGCCCGGTCAAGGGGAGACGACCCTGTTGGTCTGCTACTGGGGAGGAGTACGCAGGGGGTGGCACTCCATGACCCTGGCTCCAGCAAGGGCCAAGGACCAGGCCACCTACCTTGCAGTCATGACTTCCTGGGCAGCCCAGCCTCCTGTTTCTCGTGGCAGGACCCTCAGGTACAAACCCTTCAGAGCGACGGCCAGAGTTGTCCTCAGCCCACCCCCAGGTCTCCGGTGCAAGTGCCCTGCCTTTACTCCCACGGTTTCCGTCAGGTCCGCCCCCCAGTTTCTGCCCAGGCCATGTGGGGAGGCACGTGGGGTGGGGGTGCTGATTTAATCATCACCGTGTAAGAAGAGGTGAGAGATGGATACTCACAGCCTCCATGAGCAGGGGAGGAACCTGGTGCTCAGGGAGGCGAAGTGACAGGAAGCCATGTGTGTTCTAAGTTGGGTTTAGATTGAATGGGGGGAGGCTCTGTCAGAAAGAGGGTTGTTGCCTTATTCTCTATTCAGCCCATATCCTGGGCAAAGCATCTTCCTCTCAGTCCCTGAACCTCTCATCCCCTTGCTAGCTGGTACAGGTGTGCCCAAGGTCAAGACTGCTAAGGGCTAGGATGCCAGTGAGCCTGCTGAGGCCGGCTCTTGGGGCAACCAGAGCTGCTGCCGAGACCCCTCTGGTCGGGGGACAGAGTCCTTCAGAGCCGAGTGTGAGCCAGCCCACTCTTCCTCTGGGAAGAATGGGCAGGGCCGGCTCTAAGTCTGTGCGGCTTCTCAGGGCTCAGGAGGCCCCATCACAGGGCTGCACCTCTGGCCACACTGAGCTGGGCTGGCAGCACCAGCTGGGAGTGCAGGGACAGTGGGCACAGCCACATGCCCGTCGGCCCCTCTAGGCCCAGGCTCAGGGCCTGTCACAGCTTCATGCTGGCGACTTGAGTAAACGAACAGAGCCCAGAAGTGTGCCCCTGCCGGTGACCTGGACACCAGGCCCTGACTGTGGCCCAGGGCCGACGGCCGGGAGTATCCAGCCTATCACTGGGCACCAGTCCAGCCCTTCCCAGCTCTGTGCCTTCTGAGTTTCGGTTTCTGTTTCTCTGGGTTTCACTTTCCTTGTCTGTAGAATGGGAACGAGGATCAGACTAACTTCAGGGTTTCAGTGAGGATGGGGACAGAGCTTAGCACAGCGCCCTCTGCTGTTAGAGGTGGTTGTCGCCACTCCCCTGGCTGGTAGCCAGTGGCCCGCTGGGGAGGGTGAGGTCCTGGGGGAATTGAAAGGCAGGCCCAGTGCCTGGGACTACAGGGCATCCTGCGGATGGACTTGCCCCCAGGCCAGGCGGGAGTTTTGCTGAGAGACCTGGAGCTGGGGCTGAGCTGCCTCCGCGAGGAATCCCCGTCCGCCAAGGTGCGCCTTTCTAGCCTGTGGCTATAGGGCCTCCACCCGGTCCACAGCGTAGGAAGGCGTGGCCACTGTGCTCCCCAGTTATTCACAGCTGTCAGAAAAATTGCAGTGCTGACCTGCTGCCCAGGGAGCGTGCTGGTGGCCCCTAGCAACCTGTCGCAACCGGCCCAAAGGCAGTTCAGGCTGCGTGGGGCCTCCTGCCTGTGGCCCTGGATCTGGTTACCAGAGGTTAACCCGGCCTGGGCTCAGCGGACGACAGGGCAGGGGCAGCCCTTGGCTCGCACCGGCTAACACCGTGGCGGAGGAGAGCGCTGTAGGGACTGCTCAGGCCTTGCTTCCCTTAGCTCTCCAAAGAGGGAGACCCTGCAGCCCCCAACCTGCTGGTTGTCCCCCCACCCCACCAACTGGTATATGCCTCCTCCTCAGTCAGTCACGCCCCGTTCGCTGTGTCCACGGTGCCTGGACTGTGTCGCACTTGGCCTCCCACCGAAGGGGCCTTGCCCTGGGCAGCCTTGGCCCTGGGCAGCCTTGGCTCCCGGCGCTCTGGCTCTTCACTCCTTGCCTCTCCCATCCCTGGGACTTTCCTAACCCAGCAGGGCCCCGCCATTCAAACCCTGCCGCCTCGCTCCAATCTCCACATGTCCTGATCCCCAAATCCTTAGCCACAGCCTCTTGGTCTCCCTACTTGGTTGCCCCCCAGACTCTGCCCTGCATGTCCCTCATTTTCTACATTGGCATTAGCTCGCCCCGGGCCTTTGCCCCATTTGGAGGCCACGCCCCTGGCAGAGCCTCCCCTAGGGGCCAGTCTCTGCCCACCAGGAGCCGTCCCACAGCAGTGAGGAGGGGGGCCCCCCAAGGTGCCTGCCCCCAGCCTCGGCAGGACCCAAGCCAGCGAGGTTCTGGGCTCCCCAACCCACCACCTCTCTTCATGCTTCCCCAACCTCACCCAGGGCCCCCCCTCTCAGCTCCCGTCCTGTGCCTCAGACTAGAACCTTCCAACTCCGTGCCAGGAGCTCCCTCTGCCCACTCCCTGGCTTTGCTGGCCCCTCCATCCCCACTCCCTGAGGGTCCCTCTCCAGCCCCCCCACCCCCCCACAGCACAGGAGTCTGTCTTCCTCTGTTCTTGGTCTCCACACTTCTGGCAGCATTCGAATCTGTTTTCCCCTCTGCTCTCTTTGGGGAGCAGCCCCTCCCTCCCCGTCTCCCTCTACTTGTGGGTTTCTGCATTCCCCACCCCTACTGTCCTTCCCTGTCATCCCACACTGCCCTCACTTCCTCGCCTCCCACTCTGGCCAAGCTCCTGCCACCACCACATTCCAGAACTTTCCAGCAGGGCTGACAGCCTCCGTCTCCCTGGGCCCAGCAGCCACTTCCCCGTGCCCGTCTGCCAGCCCTCTTGGCAGTGGTCGTTGCCGTGCCTTGTTCCTGAGTGACGTTTCCTGTCGGCGCTCTGACCAGATCCCCCCCGCACCCCAGCTCGAGCTCCCTCTCAGAGTCAGTGCGCACAGGCCGCGCTCGGCCAGCCTTTCCGGGCGGCACTGACCAAAGAAGGCTGGGCTGGCTGGGGTTCTCTTGTCTTCCGCAGCAGCAACCTCCAGGCATCCTCGGTGGTGTAGGGTGCCCTTCTCGGGAGAAAAAAACAGAGCGGTTATCTGTAGCATGTGGAACTTGTAATATCTATAATCACTGCTTATTATAAAACAAACATATTCAGAATTTTCAGTAGGATCAAAGAACATACCAATAGCAGTTCTGGTATTCCCCCACTGGGTTGCGGTGAGCCATCTAACTCAGGAGCCTGGGCAGCTGACTGGCGGCCCCAGCCGGGGGCAGGAGCTCTGATTCCACAGTCGCAGGTGAAGTGTGTGTATTGAGAGAGTTGGATAGGCCCCCAGGCCTGGGAATCTGTGTTTTTAATCAGCCGCCCATGGGGCCCGGACCCCAGCAAGCCCCCTGGGCGTGCTCACGGACCCTTCCCTGCAGTTTCCCACGGAAGCTAAAACCCAGAAACTGCCTCATGCGGGTTTTAGGAAGTCATTAAGTGTGATTCTTGGTTCTTTTGGGGAGAAATTTGCCACTCTGGCCTCACCTCATTTGGCTTCTCACAGTTAGAGGTTAAGTTAAGTTTAAGATGAGAAACTCCACGATGGCATGTTCTAGGAAGGTTTTAAAAGCCGGAACCTATCGCTTGTTGGCCTTTTGGCTCAGATCAAGTGCAGTTTCTGTTCTTACCAGTCTAACACCTGTTAGGTCCTCTATCCCAGGACAATATGTTTAAAGGTTTTTTTTAAAAAGATTTTATTAATTTATCTTAGAGGGGAAGGGAAGGAGAGAGGGAGAGAAATATCAATGTATGGTTGCCTCTTGTGTGTCCCCTGCTGGGAACTGGCCCGCAACCCAGACATATGCCCTGACTGGGAATCGAACCGTGGTTGTTTGGTTCCTAGGCCAGTGCTCAATCCACTGAACTACACCAGCCAGGGCTGTTAAAAGGGTTTTTAGAATGAGGAGATGGAATAGGAGCTTGCTCCGTCCACTCCCCGCATGAGCTGGTATTGCTGTACTCCCAGGAACAGCGCACGAGAAAATAAACAAATAAAAGCTGGGCCTTGACTGACCTGTTTTTCAGTCAGACATCTTGGCTGGTTTGTTTCAAGAGCCTCCAAAGCGGCCATGAACCCCCCCACACACACTCGTCTTCATCCCCACAGACCCCTCGCACACCAGGCCCTGTGGCTGCCTAGAGGCACACGGACTGGGGCACGGGGAGGGTGACACAGGGCGGCTGCTGCGGGAGACAGTGACGGCCTCGGGGGTGACGCTCCAGCAGGGACCCGAGGGACTAGGGCCAGCCCTGGGAAGGGGGGAGTGAAGAGCATCTCGGCCCAGGAGGCGGATACATTCCGAGGCTCCCAGGCAGAAGCGGGCTGGGCGCAGAGGGAAGGCGACGGGGGCCGTGCCGTCCCGGAGGACTGCTGGGACAGGGGCTGGGCGGTGACAGTGGGCCAGATTGATGGAACAAGGCTTCGGGCTGTGGCTGTGTTTTGTGTCTTGGTTTTGCACTCGCCATCTTCGTTTCCTGGGGCTGCTGTAACCAAGTGCTGCAAACGCCATGGCTTTGAACACCGGGCTGGCTTCCTCACGGTTCTGGAGGCTGGAGTCACCCGGGCTGATTCCTTCCGGGGGGTGAGGGAGGGTCCATCCGCCTCTCCCAGCTTCACCCGGGCAGCCCTTGACCAGTGGGCCCGTGACTCCGTATCTGCCTGTCCACGGCCACGTGGCATTCTTCCTGTATGTCCTCACAGGGTTGTTCTTAAGGACACACGTCGGTGGATTTGGGGTTCACTCACACCCAGTATGACCCCATCTTAACTGATCACTTCTAAGGCTTCAGACGGACATACACACAGGCAGGGCCACTCTTCAGCCTCGTGCAGAGGACGTGGGAGGATTTACATGTGCAGGAGATTTACAGTTGCAGGTCAGGAAGATTGCCCTGGGGTAGCAGATGCATCTGTCTAAATGGCTGCATGGGGGTGCTGAGAGGTGCGGGGCCGATGGCTAGGAGTCATGTTCCCGGGAAGGACTGGTGGCGGTGCTGGGGGGATAGGCCGTGGGGGCAGAGGAGCCACGTCATGAGGGGTGACTCGGGGGGCTCAGCACTCAGACATCCATCAGGAGTCTGCAGTGTGGGCCTGGCTGAGCCTGACGCTGTGGCCACAAGGCCACACAGGGCCTCGCCCCTGCCTGGCCTGCTCAGCTCTCTGTGATCACCTGCCTCTCAGCCTGGCGGCCCCCTTCTTCAGGAAGCCTTCTTCATCCCCCAGGTCCTGCCAGGACGTGGTCAGCATCTCTCTACCCAGCTGGGCAGTAAGTCCTGAGGGGAAAGGGCCCCTCACAGGAGTTTGCAGAGCCACCAGTGCACCAGAGCAGAGCTGCCAGGCCAGGCCAGGGTTGCCCCCTGGGGGAGGTGCTGGCCCCTCGGGTGGCCTGCTGGTCACATGCCAGCATGAGCCCTGCTGAGAGTCTGTCCTGCAAGGCCAGGCCCGGAGCAGGCGTTCCGGGCTCTCCTTCACAACCAGGCCCAGGAAGGAGATGAGGATGCGCCTTCTCAGAGTTCTGATCATAGTCCCCACTCTCCCGTCCCCCTGGGCCAGGAGGAACGGGGCTCTGACAACAGGCCGGGGCTCTAAAGCCTGGAGGCCACTCCCAGGCTGCTCGGGGACATGAAGCCTGAACTCACCCTTGAAGATGGAACCCACCTGGAAACAGGGAACTAGTTTCGGCTGGAAGGACCCAGGTGGGACCCAGGGGTCCAGTCCAGCAGCTCCTGTCCAGCTGTCCCTGCTGCCGGAGATTCCGACCTAGACCAGAGAGGACACCAGAACCAGGAAGTGTTTCCAGGGAGGGGGTCTTGGCCCAGGGGGCGGCTGGTGGGAGTGGGCGTGCTGGGCGAAGTTGTCACGAGCACAGGTGCTCCCAGGCCAGCTGCAGGGCATGTCCCTCTCCTGGCTCTCCGGCGCTTCCTAGCTGGCATCAGATTCAGAGCCCTGCCCTTTCCTGTGAGGGGTTCTATCTCTGGCTGTGCAAACGTGGCCGCCGGGGCCTGGGGGCCCTGGGGGCGCAGGTGTGGGCTGGCTTGGGTCCCAGAGCAGGAGGTAGCGCCAGGTGGCTTGAGGACTGCCTGTCTGCTTGAAGCCATTGTGCTGGAGGTCTCTGTCTTCCAGGTGCATGGCCTTTTGTGCATCGGGACAGGAGGTGCTTTTCCCCCTGTGGCTGTAGAATTTCCTTGATGGAGGGATGCCTTGGACTGAGGGCAGAGGGATAGACTCGGTGGCCTCACGAGGTCCCTAGGGGAGAGCAGCCGTGTTAGGAGGGCCTCGGGCAGCAGCAGGGCAGGGCTGACCCGGCCAGGAAGGTGGGGCCCCCAGCCTGAGCTCACCTGGCGTGCTCTGCTCACTCTGGCTCAGCCAGGGCCCAGGGCCAGGCCGGGCTGGGCTTGGCCCCGAGGTTTGGATCAGAGAAGCATGGCTTAGGGCTGAGGACACACTCTGGGGCTGGGAACGGATTCCTGGATGCACCAGGCAGGTTAGGCAGGGGTGGTCAGCCTTCAGTAAGGCAGGCAATCTCTCTTGTGTCTCCCCAGGTTAGAAATCTGTGCTACATGGTGACGAGGCGCGAGAGAACGAAACACACCATCTGCAAACTCCAGGAGCAGATATTCCACCTGCAGATGAAACTCATTGAACAGGATCTGTGTCGAGGTAGGCGCCCTCCCCACCGGACGCCGCCACCTCAGAGTGCACACTCTTGAGGGGCTGGCTGCCAAGGAGGGTGTGTCTGTGGGGCCTGTTTGGGGGTACTGGCCCCCACCCCTACCCTCCATTATTCAGTTACTTAGCCAAGATGGGGACCTCCCCAGGGTCCCAGGGATGTGCTGTTAGGCAAGAAGCCAGAGGTTGGATTGTGGGCATCAGACCTGCCCTCATAGAACCTTCTGGTGCAGTGGGGACACCCAGGTAGTGCCAGGGACATGGTGGTTCTGGGGTAAGTTGCATGTGGACAGACGCAGACTTGATGTCCTCGTGGCTCAGTGTTGGTGCTGGGACAGGAAGGGCCAGAACAGCGAGTGTCCCTGCCCCGTGAGCCTGCGTGTTGATCCCAAGGAAGGCAGCCGCCGCCATGGTGAGGGGAGAGGTCCCACGCACTTTCTCTTGGACCACATATGGGATTTGGGCCTTGCACCGGCATTTTTTTCCTGTGTTTTCTTTTTATTCTCTTGCATCATGTGCCTTTAACAGTCCTAGAAATCCAAGGCCAAAGAAGCTCCGATACTGTTTTTATCTGGTGGTTGTGTGTGTTGCCAGACGCAGGGATCCTTCCTGGAGCGTTCGCATGTTAAGGGGGCAGTGCATGGCCCCAGCAGCGGTGCTCTCATGTTGAATTGCATTCAGCAGGAAGAGCTGGATGGAGAGAGATTTGAGCCAGGGGCTGCCCCTGACCTCTCAGCCTCTGGGCCAGGCTGGGCCTGGAGTGGACAAAGAGGGCTGCCAGGCCTCCACCAGAGCAGATGGCAGTCCCAGGTCCTGCCCACCCCTGCCTGAGACCCAGGCTGCTTGGTCTGCACCTCGGGATCACCACCCACTTGGGCCCACAGCCCCAGGGATGCCGAGTGCCGGCGACGACGGGCAGCGTGGGTCCCGGCAGAGCTCAGAGTCCTGCACGCACCCCCAGGCCTCAGGCAAGCGGCTTCCCAGCTTCGGGAGCTTCCCCAGGCTCCCCTCACCTGTCCGTGCGCGGTGAGCACTGACCGAGCGTGGTCAGGAGGCCAGGAGGGAGGCCAGGCCTGTGCTGGGCACTGCGGGGCGCACTGCCGTCGCCTGAACTTCTGAGGGCCCTTGCCGTGGAGGGGCTCGCCATCTGGGAAGACAACGGGCCGTGGTGCCGGTGTGGGGCCGAGGTGTGCAGGTGGCATCAGGCAGCGGGGATTCTGTGCCGATGTCTGCGGCTCACAATTGAGGTGGCAGAGGGCAGTGTGTACAGTGCCCTGCCGTAGGGGACTCCAGAACCACGTTTAGGAGCCTGGGCAGCCCACAGCCCCACATCAGGTCCGGGGACGCTGGCAGCTCCTAGGCCCGAGTGGCTGTAGCAGGCAGGACACTTGAACAGAAGACTGGTTCGCCTCTGCCAGAAGCTGAGGGCTCCCTCAGCTTTTTGTGCTTGACCCCTGGGGTGGGACATGGGCGACAGAAATATGGCCAAGGCTCATCTGGCCAGAGGGCTGGAGAGGGCTTCCTGGTGGTGGTGATATTTAGGTCGTGAGCTGAACCAGGTGAAAGACAGGACAAGGAAAGAGCAATTTTGGAGCTTGTCTTGGAGAAACTGGATGGAGGCCAGCGCAGGCGCAGTTAGAGCAGCTGGAAGAAACCTAAAGCAAAGGCTGAGGGGCTTCTGGGGTCGGCTGTGCGAGGTCCTGGGACCCGCAGACGGAGCTCAGACTGTGCTGAGGACAGTGGGGGCCTCCCACGTGTGTGCACTGGTCCCATGTTACAGAGGTAGAGACTGAGGCTCAGCAACAGGCTGCACAGGGAACTGACAGCTGAGCCAGGAAGATTCTGGAGCTGGGGCCACACCCCCAACACTCTTAAACCCACATTCAGAAAGCCCTCCAGCCAGCAGCAGGGAAGCTGGGAGAATATTCCTGGCCACTGGGCCTCCCCCACCCAAGCCCCTCCCTGCTCTGGTGTTCTCTGTGGCCCCTTGGGCCTGTGTGGCCGTGGACTGAAGGCCATGTGTACACCCAGGCTCCCATCTCCGGTCTGGCCTCAAAAGCAGACCAGGAGGCCGAGGCAGGAGACTAGCTAAAGGAGGCTGTGACCAAAGCCTCTTGATGGTGTTCTGTCCACCTTCTTGGCCTGGACTCCAAGGCCTTGTCCTGCCCACTCACCTCCAGCCATCCCACCAACCCCCAGGGCTCCCCCAGGACCTGTGGACCGTGTAGGTTGGGCTGCCGTGCAGGCCCCGCCAAGTGGTCCTCCACCCTCGTGGCCCTGTGCCCTCCCCAGGCCCTGCCAGAGCAGCGGTTACCACTTCTCCCACACTGGGTGCCCCTTGACTCCCTGGAGCCCCGGTTACCCCGGGCTCTGAGCCTGGGATATGGAGGCAGGGCGAGGTGAGCTGAGTGGTAAGGTGCCAGGCGAGGGAGGGCTGCTGGGGTGGCATGCCGTGATCTTGGTTCTGCCTGAGGCAGCTCGGGATAACCACCTGCTCTCTCTTTCCCTGGTGCAGAGCGGTCCGGGAGGAGAACAAAGGGCAAGAAGAGCGACTCGAAAAGGAAAGGCCGCGAGGGCCCAAAGGGCAGCCCCGAGAAGAAAGAGAAGATGAAGGCGGGGCCCGACTCTGTCCTGGGGCAGCTGGGTGAGTAGGTGACCATGCTGGCCTGGCCAGCTGGCCTGGCTCACGGCGTCACTTGGCTTGCAGCCCCACCCCATGTCAGGCCAGCAGGGACCACCAGTGCCCCCACTACACAGAATGGGAGCTCCAGGAGGGCAGGACAAGGCCTTGGAGTCCTTCTTTGCCCAGGGACTCACACCTTCCAGGCACAAAGGCAACTGAGGTTTCAGAGCCCAGCGGCCACCCTGAGGAATTCCCATCCTGCAGACTGGAGGCTGTGCGCGGGAGGCTGACGCCCATCCCCCGGCCAGGCTCTGGGGTAGGAGGTTTCCCCAGAAGCCCTGAAGGGACCTCCAGGCCATCCGGGCCCTTCTGGGAGCCCTGTGCTTGGAAGCAAGGGCCCCAGAATTCTCTACCCTTGTCCCAGTCTGGAGAAACCTTTCCAAATGGGCGACTTTTCAGTACCAGGGACCTTCATGGGGCCACCCAGCGAGACCCAAAGGAGTGGCCAAAGGCTGGCCCAGCCTATCTTCCCTGTCACAGACCTCCTTACCACTGCCCCTTTACGCCAAGCAACCCTTGAGGGGACCCCCGCAGTGGGCTTTATGTCCCAGGACATCCTGTGCCTCCCCTAGAGCACACTTCCCAGGGACCGGGGGAGTGCCCTTCTCAACCTCATTTCTAGCAGAAAAACGCCAGGTCATCTTCATTTCCCTCAGTCCCAGTAAGGGGACTGCTTGTGTGTCCAGTGGGAGGCCCGGTCTCACCAGCTCTCCCGAGACCTGAATAGAGAGGGATGGCCCAGGGCTAGAGCAAGCCCTAATATCCAAGAGTGACTTTACACCCTGATGCCTCAGTACCCTGTTCATGCCTGACACCCTTATCCAGGTTCCTTGCTTTGGAAACTCCGAGAGGTAGTGCTCATAGAAACCCAGCGCCCCCTGGTGGCTGGAGGGCATTTTCCTCCACCACCCACTCCCCTCACCCCTCTACACCCTGGGGATGGGGGTGGTGGGCAGGGCCCGCCTCATGAGTGTGCACCTGTGCAGTATCAAAGGCCCTTGCTTGGTTTAATGTTTTACTGTGGGTACCTTGGAATTCTTAGTAACTTTTGAACAGGGAGCCTGCAGGGAGGAAGGTACCTGTTGGCATGCTGGGTCAGACAGGGCTTCCTGAAAGAGAGTAGGGACGTGCACCTGCGGGCATCTCACCGTCCTCCTCTCTCCCCGCCGCCAGGCCTGTCCACCTCCTTCCCCATCGACGGCACCTTCTTCAACAGCTGGCTGGCGCAGTCGGTGCAGATCACAGCGGAGAACATGGCCATGAGCGAGTGGTCCCTGAACAACGGGCACCGGGAGGACCCCACCCCGGGGCTGCTGTCGGAGGAGCTGCTGCAGGACGAGGAGACGCTGCTGAGCTTCATGCGGGACCCCTCGCTGCGGCCCGGCGACCCTGCCAGGAAGGCCCGAGGCCGCACCACCCGCCCGCCTGCCAAGAAGAAACCGCCACAGGATGGGTCTGGCTCACGGACGACTCCAGACAAACCCCCCAAAAAGTCCTGGGGCCAGGATGTGGGGGGTCAAGGTCAAGGACCACTCGCCAGGAAACCACCACGGCGAATGCCTTCTCACTTGCCGTCCAGTCCTACAGTTGGGGACTGTCCCATCCCAGCAGCCCCCAAGAGCCCGCCGCTGCTGGCCCCTGACACCCCCGACGAGGCAGCCTCAACGGCTGCCGACTCGAATGTCCAAGTGCCTGGCCCGACGGCGAGCCCCAAGCCCTCGGGCCGGCTTCGGCCGTTCCGCGAGAGCAAGGGAACCCGGAGGTCGTCAGGCGCCAGGCCTGACGCTGGGACAGGACCGCCTTCTACTGTGGCTGAGAGGCCAAAGGTCAGCCTGCGCTTTGACGCTGAGACAGATGGCTTCTTCTCTGATGGGGAGATGAGCGACTCCGACGTGGAGGCCGAGGACAGCGGGCTGCAGCGGGGTCCCCGGGAAGCAGGGGCTGAGGAGGTGGTCCGCATGGGGGTTTTGGCCTCCTAAGTCCCCCCGCCCCCACCTCAGGCCCTGTCCTAGTCCCCCGAGGAGGCCTCAGCCCAGACACAACTGCCATTTCCAACCTGCTGAGTGTCTCAGACCCTCTAGGTCACCACTCTGTTGAGGTTTTATTTTTAATATAGAGAGAGTGTCAAGTTCCACACTGTTGTCTTTCCTCTGTGCTGGCCGAGGACCTTAGGACTCCTTCCGTGGCCCCGGCTGCAAGGGCTGGGCCAGGTCCTGGCAGCACCTCTGCTGCCACTGAGGCATCCTCACCCGGCCCCTGTGGCCCCACTGGGCTCCCGGCTAGATGCAGACAAAGTGAAGGAAGCTCAGGGCGCCAGCCCGCCACCACTGGGGGACACAGACTGTCGTTTGGGCATTATTTCATGGCAGATGGGCCGGGCCAGGGCCTGCCCACCTTGCCCTCAAATCCCACTGGAGTCCTTTTGGGGGGTCCTGCTGCACTCCACTGACCCCCAAGGAAGTGTACGTGTAACCGGCACCCAGCAGAGTCTACTCACTGTCACAAGCACAACGAGCTCATACAAGAAAGCACTGAGGGCGCAGAGGGCCCCGCCGGTTCCAGGGGAACCACAGCCGTCCTGTCGACCCACATCTATCTAAGGCGTGCCCGCCCACCCCGAGACCCTCCACTCCCTTGCTGCTCTGTCCCTGCCAGCGCCCAGCCCTGCAGCTCTGGGAAGGGGTTTCCAGAATCCTTCCCGCGCTGTGCCACTTACTCAGGGGACTCCCAAGCAGCCAGCCGCCAGTGCCAGTGGAGGGCTGCCAGGGAGGGCCAGGGCCCAGACCGGGGCGTGGGCACCCACTCACCTGCTGCAGAGGGTCGCTCCGGGGCTCCGACTTCCTTCCTTCCTTAGTGGCCAGTCTCAGCTGAAGTCTGGTCACTCCCAGACAGCTGCCCAGACCAGACCGGTTGCCTTTTCAAGTTTCCCAGTCCGGCTAAGAGATGAGCTGCTTCCTCGGTTTCCTTTTGGGAACTCCCTTCCAACTAGCAGTGGGATCCCGGGGCCCAGGCGGCCGCCGCGTTGGCTGCTGCGGCTGTTGAGTCTTGCTGGAGGCTCCTGGTTCCTCTCCCTCCGAGCCTTAACCCCCTTTCCCACCCTGCCCTCCCCACCACCGACCTGCCTTTCCTACTCACCACCCCCTCCCACCCCCCCGCCTTCCCCCAGCCTCCCAGCCCCAGGTCCCAGGTAGTCGCTCTGAAGAGATTTAGTGGAGTGGCCCCAGGGTGATAGCTCAGGGAACAAACAAAAAAAGGAATTCAGTGAAAACATGTCTTTTTTTTCCTTTTGTGAATTACTTCTGGGTCACTTCCGCCACTGGTCATACGCCAGAACTTCTCCAACAAGAACCTTGCAAAAGTCCAGTGAATCAGTCGAATCATTCTGTGGATGCCAAAGAATATTTTGACCATAATACAGCACAGCCTGGACCTAACAACTTGTCGCTTGGACTTTTTTTTAAATGGAGTTCTTTAGCAACCAATACAGAACCACGTTTGTTGCGCACACCAAGGAGACAAGCCCGAGCTCTTGGAAGAGGATGCGGTTCTGCTGCTCGGCTGTGGGAACCAGGGACTGGGTGCTGGGTTCCAGGTCCCGGACCGGGCCCACCTCGAGCTTTCTGAAACTGAGACTCACGGGGGGGAGGAACACTGGTGGCGAAACCGGCACGGCCAGGGTCTCGGCCGCAAGGTTCCCCCACTGCAGACACACTCACCCCCGACTTCAAAACTATCAAGGTACGACAGTGGCGTTGTCATCGATACTCAGTTTCATGTGAATTTTAGCAAAATAGGAAACAAAGATGAGAACTAAGTGCAGGGGAGCGGACCCAGCGGGCTGCAAGCATTCTGGGCACTGGGATGGCACGGGCCACCAGGCAGCGGCCAGGCTGCCTGTCACCTCGGTCGGTAGTCGTGGCCAGTGCAGCATTAGCAGCAGCGTCCCAGCCCGGTTCTCCGTTTACTGCCTTTGAACAGACCTCCTTCCTCCCCGTGCTTCAGGTCACGGCCTTGTCTGTGCTGGACTGCCCAGTCTGACCTCGCAGGGAAAAAAGGGAAGAGCTTAAAGAACAACCAAACTCTCCCCGGGGCACATGGGGCAGGGGGGCCAGGGGTGGCTTGGGTCCAGCAGGCTCAGCACGTCCCCCTGACCTCTTCCTCCACCGGGAGGCACAGTCTGGGCTCCCTGGGGGTGGGAGAGACCAGGGTGGGGGTACGGTGGGCCTGGTGTGGGCAGGGCAGCCAGCCCTTTCTGGGGAGCCTCTGCTCAAGTTGGCCTTGGGTTCTGACCCTCTTCTCTGAGCTCTCGCTCTGTTTGGACCGGGTCGTTCCTGGGACAAGCCCTAACCTTGCCTCGGCAGGCCACTGTCCACCTGCAGGGTGTCCACCAGGAAGACAGGACGCCAGTTTCCACTCCCTTCCACCATCAGCCACGACCCCTCACTCTTTTTCTGGCCCACTGCCCACTGTGTTCACCGCTCTGCCGCCCCCAAGGTAGAGGTGGGAAGAAGGCGGGAGAGGCCTTTCCAGGCCAGAGGCTGGGGCAGACCTTGCACTTGACCATACCAGCCCTCAGGGAGGGTGAAGCTGCTCTGTGACTCGTTCTGGCTGTCATGCCCATTTCCCCGACCCCAGCTGCCCACCACCACCTTCACCCCCATCACAGTGAGAAAGGATAGTGTGCAAGGAAAGTATTTTTGTGGATCAGAGATGTATTTTACAACAAGGAAGGAGGAGAGGGGTAGAAGGATTTATTTTATTAAGTGAGCTCTGACCTGGTGACAGTGCGTGAGCGTCTGAGGGGCTCAGTTTTCTTGGAGAAGCCACCTTGGTTCCCAGATGTGGGGCTGGACTGCATTTGTGCGCGTGTGTCTGTGTGCACCGTGGGCGGGCACACTGGGACTCGCTGGGGCGTCCCTAGAGGATCAACTGCTCGACTCGGACACTGGCAGCGGCCGGACTCGGCATTCCCGTGCCTGCTGCCGGGGTGGCCGACCTCTGCCCAGGCCCAGCTCTGCAGAATGACCTGGACACCTGTAGCAGGGCCCCTGGGGAGGCCACTTCCCACGCCCCTGGCCCATCTGGCCACATTGGCCAAAGAGCCAGGGCTGGAGTCTGGGACTTGCGGTTGTTCTTCAGGGCACTTCCTGCCGCCTCGTCCCTGGGATACGCAGCACTGTGCTCCACGTCAGCTCGGGGTGGGGGGGGCGAAATGAATGTCACAGGAGGGGACTCCTCCTGTCTTTGTTTCAAAGAAAGTGATGTGCCATTTGTTAATATACAAGAGAAATATTGAAAATATATTGAAAAGAGCAATTTTAAATTATTTTTGGCTTATGTTGCAATATTTATTTTCTTGTATTAGAAAAGATTCCTTTGTAGAGAAAAAAATGTATTTTTCATTAATGCAAAGACCTATTTCTCCTTTTTGTACATTGTCCGTGGTCGCTCCCCCTAACAAGCAATAGAATGTATGGCCGCCCAGTGTGGCCGGCGCCTGCCGAGCCCTGCATGACTCTGTGTTGCCGCTGCTACGTAGCTTTCAGCCCCATCCTGTCCTGCTCACTCACGGGCTCCCCGACCCGGCCCCCACCAGGGCCTGTGTCTCAGGGAGCCCTCTGCACTCCTCATGTGTTGGCAAACGCAGTTAATAAAGCAATGTTTTCTGTGCTGGCTGGTGTGAGGCTTCTTCATGGCACTGAGTAGGGCAAGGGGTCCGAGGGTCCTGTGCAGCCACCAGACAGTGGGCTCCGTGAGATGGCAGTGTCCCCTGGGTGTCCCCCGGGACCCACTGCTGCCTCCTAAGGAGTCATGATAGTGATGGCCACAGCGACCACTCCATCCAAGTCACACCAGGGGCTGTGCTCAAGGGCCGGGATTCTTTGGCTCCTCACTGTCGTCATCCCCTGGACTCAGAGCATGTGAGAGATGTCCCTGAAGCCACACCTCTGGTAAGAAGTGAAGCCCTGCGTCACAGGCAGGACTGTGGGATTCTTGCCACTCCCGTGGACCACCTGCTTGGGGCAGTGGGAACGTTTGTAGGCAAGCTTGGACATCTGTCCCTACATCAGGGAAGAATTTTGCCCAGGGTTGTTTTTCATTCATTGTTTTCTGAGAACGAACTCCACTCCAGGCTCTGGGAAGTGTGGGAAACGTCACCGGCCCTGTCTAGGGCAGCTCACAGTCCAGGCAGGAGGGAGGAACTGGGAGTCATTGGGCTGGTCTGGGTAGGGGGACACTCAGGATGCAACATCGTTCGTTCATTCATTCATTCACTCAACAAGGAATCTGTTGACTGTACACCTGGTTCTGCCAGTGTGTTGGCTCGTTGGCTATGTGTTGCCCCAGGACCTGCTCTAAGAGCTTCCAGGCAATGGAACCTGAAAAATAAGCAGTTGCTCGTCCCAGGGGAGCCGGGTAGAAGGAAGAGACCAGAAGCATTCCCAGTAGAGGGCGTGGCTCACGGAAAGGCCAGTTAAACTCTGCATGCAGGGGTCTTAAACCTCAGAGCCCAAGGTGAGGCTGTGTGGAGAGGGTTGAACAGGGAATCTAGCTTCTGGACCCACTGAGTCCTTTCAGGCAGAGAATTGCCCCATTTCCTCACCAGTGCAGTAAGTGGCAAGTCCCCAAAGGCACCTCTAGAGCCAAAGTTCTGTGACGCCACAATGCGGAAAAGCATTAGAAGTGAACCTGGGGATCCTGGGAGCCAGCCCATCCCACCCAGGCGTGGAGCAGCTCTGGCCTGCTGCCCCGGCTTGGCACCCCAGCCTGCCCCTCCTGTCCTGGCCAGCCCAACACCCTACTGGTCAGAAGAGTGAGGCAGGGTCCCCCCAGGCCCCGGTGGAGCTGCGCCTGACAGCAGCCCAGCTGGTTGTGGGGGTGCCCCTGGGCGTCTGAGGCAGCAACGTTCAACAGAAGCACAGTGCGAGTGGTTCTGGTAGCCACACATTTAAAGAGTAAAAAGTACAGGAAAAAATGATTTTTTAAATTGTATTTAATCCATTTAAGTCCATTGTGATCACTTAAACATGTGAGTAATATAAAATAATTAATGAACTACTTTACATTATTCTTCGCACTGAGTGTGTGGCTTACACTCACAGCACATCTCGATTCAGACCGGTCACATCTCAAGGTCAACAGTCATGTAGTTAATAGCTCTCCATTGGTTGGTCCGGCCCTAGGTGCCCTCAGCTGCCCCCTGGATTACCTTGGTCTCCTCTCCGATCGAGCTCCTGGGCCTGCACTCCTGCCACTGCGTCTGCAGTCCCGGCCGGGAGAGAGCCCAGGACCGCACAAGTGTAGGCCCGCCTGGTTGCCGTCACCGCCCCCCACCCCGCCCCCAGCCCCAGCTCTGCCCTTCGGAGGGCCGGTTCTCTGCCAGCGCCTCCCCGGAGGGGACTGTCCGCCCATCCCCACACCAGTCTCGCTGCACTGACTCAGCCCTCCGAGTGCCTGAGGCCATGAGGATGACCACGGGCGTCCGTGCTGAATCCAGGCCAGAGTGAGAGCAGACGAACCAGAGCATCCCAAGGCTCTGTGCTGCCAGTGAGCCCAAGGCCGGCGGGGAGGGAGGTCTCTGCCGGCCCTGACCTTCCCCTGTCCTCACTAAACTCCTGTAAGTAGGTTCTGGGGTGCCATCTGCCACCTGCCGGGCCAAAGCCCTGAAGCCTGGAACTACAAGAGCCGAGGCCCACGAGGCGGGGGGCCAGCCCTGCATTTCCCCATCTCAGAACTCCAGTTCCCTCTCCCTGACCCCTGCACGCCAGCGCCTCCCAGTGCAGAGAAGGATCTTCTCTATCAGCTTCTGGAACAGGGAGGCAGTACACGGACAAGAGGCCTCCTGGGAGAACAGGCGTTGACTGAGGCCTGCTGGGTGCCCACCCCGGGTGGGTTGGGGAGGCCAAGGAGACCCAGGCTCTGACTTCTCGCAGCTGAAGAAGAAAGGCAGAAGTCCGCCGAGGGCTGGAGAGTGAGCGCTCCCTGCCCGCAGCATCCGCCCCAGTCCCTTTCCTGCACCTGTGTCTGTGCCCAGAGCTGCCAGAGGGGGGCAGCAAAGGCCCCCTTTCTTGGAGACATCTCAGGACTCCTTCCGGCTGAACAGTAGGTTGCTCCCAGTGATCTCACAGTTGCCCTCCCCTTCACAGGAGACCCCTGCGCTTCAGTCTCACCTGGCCAGGCTCTTGCGGGCAATCAGAGGGCCAACTTCTTCACACTGTGACTGAGCCAGCCCCTCACCTCCCCCTGTGTGTGTCTCCCCCTCCATCTACTCTTCCTCCCCAATGATGAGAGAGAGGCTCAGGCAGAGGCACAGGAGGCTTCACGATCACCAGATGGTGTTGCCCAATTGAAACAAAAAGAGAGAGATCACAAAATATAAGTTTTAGTCCTGGCCAGGTAGTTCAGTTGGTTAGAGCATCACCCTGATATGCACCAATGTTTCGAGTTCAATTCCCTGTCAGGGCACATACAAGAATCAACCCATGAGATGCATAAATAACTGGAATAACAAATCCATGTTTCCCTCTCTCAAATCAATAAATAAAATATTTTCAAAAATAAGAATTTTAGCCCTGACTGGTGTGGCTCGGTGGGTTGAGCAGCATTCTGCAAACTGAAAGGTTGCCAGTTCAATTCCTGGTCAGTGCACATGCCTGGGTTGTGGGCCAGGCCCCCAGTTGGGGGCGTGTGAGAGGCAACTGATGGATATTTCTCTCAAACGTCAATGTTTCTCTCCCTCTTTCTGTCTCCTTTCCCCTATCTCTAAAAATATGTAAAATCTTTCAAAATATTAATTTCAGGGCAGCCTTGGGAGTTCAGGCAGACTCATTGCCAGGAGTCAAAGAAAGAGAGGAAAGGATGAGGGGTTCATCAAGCACGTGACGTGAGGGGCAGCTGGCTGGATCGGGGGGCTGCTCCATCCCCAGTGCCCCGAGCCAGGCCTGGAGCTCAGAAGTGTCCACGTCATCCACTCTGAGGGAACCTGGGTTGGGAGACAGAGGCCCTGGTGCTGGCTTGTCAGGGAGGCCTCCAGTGGGCTAGATGGTAGGGTGGCCTGATTTAGCACATAAAAATACAGAACACACACGAAGAATGCTTCAGTACACATATGTTCCAAACACCACATCCTGTATTTTTCCTGGCAATCCCATTGGGAGGCCTTGTGTCCTCTACTACCCTGGGCCCTGGCAGAGGGTTGGTGCTGGCGTGGGGTTTACCGTCATGTACAAATGGCAGCCGATCCAAGACCATTGCCACAGCCCCAGAAAATGCTCACCCCTGCAGTGTGAGAGCAGTGGGAAGGACACTGCAGCAGTGGCCAGAACAGACAGAGCCCAGCCCACATCTGTCTCACTGTGTGAGCTACAGCGCCTGCCGCATCTTACTTCCCAACTTGGACAGTCCTGCAAGGCGCCCGGCTCCCTGCAGCTCCGTGAGGCCCCCAGCCCATTTATTTGCTGACTTGGGTCAGCAGCCTTTGAAAGCACTCGGGTTGGCTGCAGCACTGTTCACTAGAGCCAAGAGGTGGGAGCAACCCAAGTACCCATTTATAGATAAAGGGATAAAGAAAACGTGGTAGATGCAGATAACAGAATAGTATTCAGTCTGGAAAGGGAAGGAGATTCTGACATAAGCTGCAACATGCATGACATTGAACACACTCTGCTAAGTGAAATCAGCCAGTCACAAAAAGACACATCCTGCACCATCCCACTTATGTGAGCCATCTACAGGTCCTACAATGTATCAAACTCATAGACACAGGAAGTAGGGCGGTGACTGGCAGAGGCTGGGGCGGAGGCGGTGTGAGGTACTCCGTGGGTGCAGCGGAAGGGTGTGGGGTGCTGGGAATCTGGGGCACAGCCGTGTGCTTGTTGTGGACTGTGCCGTGCTGTGCACTTGGAAATTGTTGGGAGGGTAAATTTCGTTTTGTGCTTTTCTGCCACAATTAAAAAAAAAAAAAGAATACTATACAGGAAAAAAACCTCTGTTACATTCAGTAACATACAACTTCTTTGTTGCAACAGCAAACATAATATTAAGCAAAAGGTGCTATTCTAACACATTGAAGAGAAGAAAGAGCTCACATGTTGGGCCTTTTTGTGGGGCTCCCAGGACTCCCCGACGCCCGCAACTCAAACTCAAGTTCAGGCTTCCTTTCATTATCATTGCTCCCTCCCCAAGGCTTTTCGCCCGGCACTGTCGAGAAATATGGCTGACCCAGGAGTGAGGAGACCAGGGTTCGACACCTCTCTCTGCCGCGGACTTAATGCCCCTCCGTTTTCCCATCTGAACAATGGGAGAAGAGCTCGGCGGTACTGGGATCTCTGAAGTCCAGGTCCCAGGGGGAGGGTCCGTGGTGAGAGGATGCGTTAGTGAGGATCAAGTGAGAGCCTGCAGGCCCTTTAAGTCAAGGTCCGCTGGGTGAGGTGGGTGGTTGGTGGGTTGGCTAGGTGAGCCCCAGGCCGGACTTGGGCGAAGGGAGGGCAGTAGGAAGCTTTACCGACTGGCACCCAACCAGGACGCCATCGGCTGCTGCGATGCTCCTGTCACCAGATGCAGGGGCAGGAGGCGCATAGTGGTAGCCGCGGGTGTGACCACAGGACAGGGATTGGCGGGGCCCCTTGACGTGACGGCGGGGCTCAGCCCGCAGCAGGGCCCCAGGCACTGGGAGAAAGGGGAGGCGCGGCTCCTCCAGGGCGGGGCTGGCGGCCTCCGTGCCGGGGGCCACAGCAAGTCCGGGTGGGCTCGTCCTGGGTCTGGGGGTTTGTGCGCGTCGGGTGACCCCCGCTTCCCTGCGTCCTCAGCCCAAGGCGAGCTACACGGGGCCGTGCGGGTCTAGAGACGGTATCCGTGAATGCACCAGAAGGGGGAACACTGGGACTGGAAGCCCGGGGGCCTGGGGGTGCTCACGGGGAGTCGCGGCCTGTGTGCTGGCCCTCGCGGGGCCTCAGTGTGCTCACTTGCGAAACAAGGCTGCGAGGCGCTGCTGGGCCCACCACGCAGGGTGGCCGAAGGCGTTGAGCCGGCAGGGGAGTGAAGTGGGCAAGACGAGGAGCCCGGGAGGGTGTCAGAGGCCTCGAGAAGCAGAGCGCCGGTGAGTGAGGCAGCGCCCAGAGCAGGAGGCCAGAGGGGGGCAGGGACCCGAGTGCCTACACTTCTGGGCAGCTGAGCCCCTAAGCCTGTCATTGACAAGCTCTCCTGTGCCTCCCTGCCCTGGTTGTAAACAGCTGGTGCTCATCCGGGAAGCAGCTCACATGATGCCTCATGTGACCCTCAGTTGCTTGGATCTCAGAACACCCGTCTTGCCCGCTCTGGGTTCTTTGGGGCCAGCCTGGACACCTGACCCCTTGTAACCCAGCCAGGAGCAGCTGAAGAGCACACCTCTCCTGTCCCCACCCCCTGCCCCGTTTTGCAAAGAAGGAATGTCCCCTTGCTAGGGATCGAATGTTGAATGTCATGATCCGCAGGAAACTCAGCACGGCCAGGATTTGCAGGAGAAGCAGAGCAGGGAGAGTGACTCAGCAAAAGAAAGCTCCTGAACTGCTATTTTGGGGCTCCGGGCGAGTGCCTGGTTCTGGCGACAGGTGCGCGGTGCACAAGGCCTCGCTTCCACTGCCAGCTGTAATATTCTTGCCCGGCGCTTTGCAGAAGGAAGCCCAGGAGGCTTGGCGGCCCGACCGCTGCCTCCTGCAGTGCAAGACTCCCAGGTGGGCTCCCGTCAAAGGGAGGGCAGCAGACTGGGAGTCGGAGGAGGACATGTTCGAATCTTTGGGACCCGGGTCCCTCCGGAGCACTGCCTTCTAGTCAAGAAGGGTACGGGGCACCTGGGCCTGGGCCTCCTGGGCCTGGGTCCTCGGGGGTGGGGGGGGCAGGAAAGCTTGTGCCCAACTAACTACCTTCTCTAGGACAGCCTCCGAATTCCAGTGACAGAGAGCTGTCATTCTGAAAGTACCCCTGTACTATGCCATCTGTGCTAAACAAAAACAAAAAAATCTTCCTTAAATTCAACTGCAGCCCTCTCCTTGTAACTTGATAGTTTTGTTCATAGTCATCCTGAACCCTGGGGCCACAGAGATGACACCCAGTCCATTCGGGGCTATTTGATGAGTTTGACGCCCTACCCACGTGACTTTGCGAATTCCAGGATTGCCCCGGAGCAGAGTCCTCTGTTTCCGCTGCCCTTCTGCTTGCTGGAAGGGACCACCAGGTCCCCACACTGTGCCCCAGGTCAGAGGTTTGCAGAGAGAAGGGTCGGAGAGGGGACAGCTGCCCTCTGTCCCGCAGGGTCCACAGAGAGCCCCCCACCCCACCCCACCCCGGCCTCAGGCAGGTGACAGGAAGGTTGGCAATCCCGGCTGTTTCAATAGCTTCAACATGTGTTCTAATTTGAACAGAATCTTCCCTGCTAAACAACAAAGTACAAGCTTCACAGCTGAAAACCTTCCTCCACAAACGGTTTATTAAGGCACACGCTAGCCAAAAAATGAACCCGGCCTGGAGGCCCTCGGCCTGAGCCAGCGGCCGCAGGCCTGGGTGGAGGCGACGATGTGGCCGCCATCCTGGGGATGACCAGCTGCTTGCACCCCAAGTCTGAGGGGAAGAGGTGTAAGTCGTTGGGAAGCTTTGGCTGCAGATAAAGGGAGTGGGAGAAGGGGAAGCAGGGTGAGTTCTGGGGGAGGCGTGACTGCCATTCGGCAGCAGCTGGGGGCAGCAGTCGGGAAAGGTCGGGGGCCACAAGGCTGGTTAGAGGGGCTCGGTGGTCTGTGGCTCCTCGCAGTCGGCTCCTGGGTTCTTCTCCTTTAGAGAATCACAGCAGCAGGTGCCTGGAGGTGATTCCAAGTTCACACACACACACACACACACACACACACACACACACAGGCATGCACACCCATGCTGGAATGTGAGCAGCCTGTGGTCCGTTTTGCCCTGCAGTCCTGGACAGATCAACCCCTCCTGTGTTTGCCTTCCAGCCTGTGGCTGGCGGTGCCGTGGTGGAGGACGCCTCAGGCCCTGGGCTCTGCCAGCCGGCCCGTGTGGTCACACTGAGCCCCTTCTGCCACGCCTCTGTCTGCTGCTCTCGCCCCTTGGATACCCTCCCTCGCTTCTTCTCCACTTAGCAGTTCACGCTCCTTTAAGATTCAGCTCTGGTGCCCCCTTTCTAGAAACCTCCTCAAGAGTTTGGGGCCTTTTCCTTTTGCCTCCCAAGGTGCCTTCAGCAGATCTCTGCCCAGGTTTGATCATGTGATGCCAGTCCCCGGCAGGCAGGTGTTGAGGAAATACCTGCTACCTGCCCGACCTCAGGGGAGGGGCAGGCAGGCAGTGAGGCGCGCACCCCAACCTGAATCCAGCACCAGCACAGCCCTCAGTAAATGCTTGATGATAACAAATGGTCTCCTGTGTGGGTAAGGCTTTGCGTGGGAGAGAGAAACCTGGTAAGTGGGGGCCTTGCCCCCTGTTGTGCCCACCCCGGCACTGGCCCTTGGAGGGGCGGGCAAAGGCATCAGGTCACTGGAAACCTTAGGGCACTGCCACGGAGAATCCGGAAGGTGCCCACAGCCACCCCACTGCCAGAGGACCAGGAATTCTGAGCCCAGCTCCAGCTGGAAGGTGGGCTGGAGAAAAACTCAGACAACTCCCTGAACAGCTCTGTGCCCTGCCGTCGGCTGCCCGGCGGTTAGGAAAGGCGGTGGCATTGCAGGCTTCCTTTGGGCGCCATCGGAACTGCAACCCTGCCACAGAGCCCCTCCTCACAAACAAGCTGAGAGCAGGGCTAGCTCGCGCCCCGTCTGTCCCTTACCCAAAGAGGGGCTCTCAGCCACTCAGGGCTCAAAAGGGACGACCCCAGGACGGAGGGAAGTCAACTTGCTGTTCTCCGGGCTGCAGTCTCCGGTGGGACTTGCCAACCCCAAGGTGGGTCTAGAGAGACCTCCACCCAAACCCTTGCCCATCCTGGGAGCGAACCTCAAAATGGTGCTTGATAATTATTTGTGATCTCTCTAGTGTCTGAGATTTTGCTAATTTCAGCTGAAATGGGACTGTGATTCCACTGTGGAACTTCACACACGGCTCCTTTTAGCTCAAGAAAGCAGCGTAGAGAATTTCGGTTGTGATCCCAGGTATTTCTCCGCCTGTCCCCCTGCACCCCACCTTCAGTTACTCCCGCCCCCTCTCGCTTTCCGACTGCACCCCGCCCCCAGACCTCTCACTGCGGTCCAGGGGGAGAGCGCTTCAGTTGCTCCCTGCATCATAATCAGCTTGTCTGAAAGGGCACACTGCCACCTCTGATGTCACAGCGACTTCAATACACATCTTCAGTTCACCAGTGTCCCAATCAAACTCCGACTTCCAAAGTAAGGCTTCCGTTGTTTACTAAGTAACAGACAAAATGGAGACTTGGTGTCTCCTTTTAAACAAGCCAACGTAAAAGGCTTTGTAAACAGGGGCCGTGACCTTTGTGAATGAACCGGACCCCGAGGGGAGCCATCAGCCTCGTGCAAGGACCTTCGTTTTGTCGTCGGAGGAGGATGTCCGTCCGTTGTTACTCACTTGGCTTCTGTGCTGCTGTTCTCACGTTTCAAGGAGGACGGTGGCCAGTGCCCAAAGGGCTGCATCTGCTTCGTTTCCTAGGAAGTTTCCCTGTCCCACCAAGGTGCTTCTCAGACCCTGCTGGGGGCTGTCGCTTGCATTATTGGTACAAGTATCAGACATTCTAGTTGATGATTATGGAGCTCAATTAAAAAAAAAAGAGCAGAATACCCTGGACTTTATTAGCATTTGTCCCTTCAATGCAGTTGTAATTTCTGTCTCAATTCAACAAATAACGGGAGTCCACAGGCAAGTCTCCATCTGACAGAGCCGACGATAACAGAGCCGGCGGAGGGAGGGGTCCTGTCGGGAAGCTGGCACAAAGCTCATCGCCGTTCTGCACGTGGGGCGTGGGAAGGCTGAACGGATGGCTGTCGTAAGGTTTCATATTTGCATTTAAGTCTCAAAAGGAGCTTTTGACCATCATTCCCAAAACGATTTTTTTCTTCTCTGAATAGCTAATGATCATTTAGTGTTGTTAGTCGTTAGTACTGTTATGGCACTGCTTCTCCTGAATGAAAAATCCACACAGGCCCCAGAAAAGGTGCGGAGCTTGTCACAGGTTCAGATCGCTGCTCCCACCCCGCCCCACCCCACCCCACCCCCGCCGGCCCTGTATCTGCTGAGTCAGGCTTTGGTGGGATTTTTTCCCTCCGTGTGTGTGTGTGGGGGGGGGTGGTGTTAAAGAGCCCCAGGAGACTGATGCACACTAGCAGAACCCTCATGGAGAGAAAACCAATTGGCTACCTTACTTCTCCAACAGAGGTGGCTTTGTAGGGTCCTGCTTTGGTTTGCCCACAGTCGTGGTCCGTCTCACAAGGCAGAGTAACCCTCGGTACTTCCAGCAGTTCCCGTGGGTCCTGGTACAAAGGGAAAGTCCTATCATCCTCCCAGTTCCACGGTCTAATGAGTAAAATGAAAATTACAATTGGACGGTTAAAATGGCACTTGAAACCAGCGTTTTTCAGAGTCTAGGTTGGCGTTTTATTTTTCTGCTCCTGACAGTCAAATCCATATGGGATGAAGGGGTAATAGAACATAATAAAATAACATACAAACACAATCCAAGAACATTTACTATCTATTGTATTGACAGTTCTTTGTAAAATACATCAAGGTAAACAGAAACATCTTTCTATAAATTATGCTTAACAATCTGTACACACTGTAAAACAACGGTTAAAACCACACTAAGATGCTCGTGCCAGCGGTATGCAAAGTGCAGACAGGGTTAGTGAGGAGAAGCGTGTCACCACCTCACCACCACAGCACACTGCATTCAGCCAGGACCTGGAGGCCCCACTGTGGGGAACACGGACCACTCAGGAAGTCTCTCGGCTGCGTCTGCCCTGAGCGCTGCGGCCTCAGTGTGGCGGCCGACTGGGCCGGGCGAGGAGCGGCACCGGGGACTGGAGTCAGGAACCCGTGCAGAGCTGGCCGTTCTGGTGCGAACCCTCACACTTGACAGCAAAAAGCTCCCAAGACAACTCGGATGGTGGACACTGCAGAACTGTCCCCCTTTTTCGTCCACTCATTTTTAAGACATTTTTTTAACCTCCGAGGGAATTTTTTTTATCCTCACCTGAGGACACGGTCATTGATATTTAGAGAGAGAGAAAAAGAGACACATGGATTGGTTGCCTCTTGAACCTGTGCTGACTGGGGACAAACCCACAACCCAGGCATGTGCCCCAACCAGGAATGAACCCGCAACCTTTGGTTTACAGGATGACACTCCAACTGAGCCACGCCAGCCAGGGCTTACATCCAAGATTTTTAAACTAACATTAAACCTAATATTCCCTCCCGTATTTGAACTACATGCTGACGAATTCATCTACTCCAGTGGTTTCCAAAAACAGTTCTGTGTAAAACCACACACAAGCCTTTCCCATTCCTGCCCTAAAATCAGTTCGGGGTGAAAACACCCCTGAGACAAAGTGGGCTTCACATGAGCTTGCTTACTTGACTGGTTACTTCAGACTCTACTCAAAAGTGTGGTCAAGGCCCCGAGCAACCAGCCAGGGGCCTTACGCGTACCAGCTACTCAATGCTCTAAATTTTACGAGGACAAGAATTGGTGGTGGCAGAGCGGCATCTTCGATAGACTGGAGATTCCGTTCCCACACGGGGATCTTTTTGTCCTGGTGTGGGGCAGGGGTGTGTGTGAAGGGTCAGGACTGGAGGCGTGGTTTTAACGAAATCCTTGTCACTTTACACAGAGGGACAGTCCCACATTACAAGGGCTTGTTCTTTTTCTTTTTTGTTATTTGCTTACAAAGCACTAATTTCCAAAGAAGGGTAATGATGGAAATGACCAGAAGCATCAATGTGGAGCTTTGAGAATTTTCTCTTTCACTCAAGATTTATTGTTTTCTGAATCCATACTTACATCAAAATGCAGCAAAGGCTTATAGAAAACCTTTAAGTTCCTATTCACTTTAAATTAAGGAATTTGTATTTGCTACCCTCTACTTGCCATGCTTTCCTGGAGAATTTTTTGAAGCTTTACCAACTTTTACATCATGTTTAAGATGATCCAAACATTATCCACTAAAGAAAATGAACACAAGATTTTTTTGAGAGACTTCCTTTATAGTAGCTGTTATCAGTGCATTGTGGTAAAAAAAATATTTGGCAATGAATTCTTGCAAACTTCAGTCACACGTGCGACTGACGAGACAAAGGCCACACTTGGCTGCACACCACTTACAGTTCTACAAAACGTGAATCTTTCTCCTGAATCTCTCAAATCATGTCAAGTAAAAAGTACACTGTTTGTGTTCAATCCTCACTACAGGATACATTTATTTTAGAGGGAAAGAAAAAAAACACACTGATGTAAAGGTATAGTTTTTAATGGTGGGATTCGGGAAAATGCTGGATTTTGAATGTGGCTGATGAAATCATTCTGCAGAAGGCGAGCAACACTATCAGCACAGCCAGTGCCCTGTCCTGGTGGTTTACAAGGGGTCCACGTCCTTAATCCTGGGAAGCGCTGTGGAGAAGTGTGAGCCAGTTGAAAACTAAGGAAAAGCAACAGCATTCTGCTCAGACATTGTAAACCACAGTACATGGTGCTTACGTACACAGGCACACAGAACTAAAATTTAGGTCTGTGCAGGCAGTGTCTAAATTCACACGTCTTTGGCACTCAAAGATACTGGGTTAACTAAGCGATGGTAAGGAGTAGTTTTCATACACAGTGGTTCCCCCCCCCCGGTATCCGCGGTTTCACTTTCTGAGGTTTCAGGTACGAGCGGTCAACCAATATCTAAAAATATTATATAGAAAATTCCAAAAATAAAAAACCCACACATTTTAAACTGCGCACCACTCTGAGAAAAGCACTGTGATGAAATCTCACGCCGCCCACCCTGCTCCACCCGAGACGTGAGCCATCCCTCTGTCCAGTGAGTCCACTTGGTACACAACCTGCCCGTCGGTCACTCAGCAGCTGGCACGAGTGTGTCAGCGCCCGGCCCCACCGACCCTCTCTTACTTAACAACAGGCCTGAAGCAACGGAGTAATGGCATTCAAATATGCCGAGGAGCCATAAAGTGCTTCCTTACAGCAAAAAGCTATATATGCATTGCAAAAAAAATACAAACACAGCACAGAGGGCTCAGTGCTGTCTGCGGTTTTGGGCACCCCAGCGGGCGGCCTTGGAACTTGTCTCCCATGAGAGAAGGGGGCACGACTGTGCTTTAGGGAGTGTCTACGCCCCGATTCAGAAAATGCTGTGCTCTCCATTCTAAAAAGACTGAGATAAAGACAAGCTGGAATCTATCCACTGAACCAGTTACCCAAATAACATTAACAGCAGTCATTGAAATAGGTGTGGGGTTGAGAATCTCCTTAGAAATACGAAAGTGGACTGAGACTTTGTATTTTTGGTTTTGGAACTAAGATTTTAACACATCTTTTGGACATGCCCAACATAGAAGGAACCAAATCTCACCCTGCACGTGAGCGTTAACAAGCACATTTCCACGCCGTGCAGTGGAGGCACATTAATCTGCACCCCCAGGCCGTCCACCTGCCAGCCCCCCCGAGGCGTGCACACCCGCACAGGCTTCCCCCGGAGCGCCGTACGACTCCCTGCCGCCCTCCTGGGCGGTGGGGCTCAGGGGCTCAGGGTGAGAGCCCAAGGAGCCAAGGAGCCGGAGTGCGGCCCCTGGCTGGGGACTCTGCAGGCCTGTGTCCCTGGCGCTCAGAGGACAGATGTGGCTGCTACATGTAGCTCTTTCTAGGGGTTCAGGCCACACGTCAGTGGGAAAACGCCCACAGTTTATTAGATGCGGTCCACAGAGTGACTTGGTTTCTTTGATCCCGGAGTCAGAACGAGAATGAGAATTCTGGAGCAAGGCAGTTTGTACCAAAAAGCATTGTTCCCCCTCTGGAAAAACTGGTAAGCTTCTGCCTTCATACCAATCTGTGAGACTAGTAGTTGACTTCTGATGCATCACCACAGATATTAGGAAATAATACTTGAACTGAAGGAGCATTCCATCCACCAGTGGCAGTCACTTCCAATAAGGCCCAGTTCTGTGTAGTGAGGGCATCACAAGTGAGGACCTTAAACATAATGAACCAACAGGCTGAAATGTCATTTCCTACCTTTCCCATGGTGCTACTGACGTTTCTAAGCAGGGAGGAAGCTGAAAGTGAAATAGCCAAATTACTGCACCCGCACGTTCTGTTCAGAGTCCCAGCCAGGCCCTCAGTCCTCGTCCGCTCCTATCTCCCATCGCTGACGAGAGGACAAGAGAAGCTGATTTGGACAACAGCTAGAGAAAACACTAATTTTAATATTTAAACTATTCTGGATGGCACTGGAGCAATATATTCTCAATGCAGTTGGTTAAATACACTGTAAAATCTTGGCCTATAACCAACAGAGAGATCTTAAGCTTGAGAGTCTGTAAAGATACATAGTTGGCACTTATCTTTCATCTGATTTTACTAACTAGGGGGATCTTAAATGGAAAAATAACTCACTGTCTTAGGAAATTAGAATGCATTAAAAAGCTAGCCACGCCTTTGCTGGTGAAGCTGTCGGCGAGGCTCGCGCACACGGCCAAGGACAAGCCTCACCTCCAAAAATAAAAGCCTTTGTGCCGCACTGCGAATGGCTGGCTGAGAGCCACTGAGGAAAAGGACAATGAACCACAAGCGTTCACTTTCTTTCCAAGAAGTGAAATACGGAGTAGGATGCAAACGTGGCTCAGGGCGGGGGCCAAACCCCGCAACCCGCACGGCGGGGCTGCTGCAGCAGGACAGGCTCCGCTTCCCCACGGGTCGCTTGCCCTGGGAAGTGCCATGAAGTATGAATGTGGGGAGACTGGTGCCTGTCACATTTGGTGACGGGGCACAGATGACCAAAGCAGGCACAAGGAAGACCGACGCACTCCAGAGAGAGACAACTGGAACGGGGCTACAGGAGGGGCCTCCTGCTGCACGGGGAGCAGTGTTTTCCTCCAGATGCAGTCCCATGGGGGCCGGGACACGGACCCCCTCGGTACCGGGGATGCCAGTGTCGCTGCAAAAATTCACCGGTTCAGAGAAATGCGGCGCGAGGGACAACCAAGAGCAGCCGGTCCCCTGGCAGGCGGGGACGTCCCCAGGGCTGCAACATCTGAGTGTTCTGAGGCAGGCTTGTTTCTCGGCAACAACCTCCACGTACACTAGAAACGCTCCAGGGTCCGGGCGCGCTGGCCAGGTGAGACCCTGAACGGAACATCTGTCCAGCAGCAATGCCAAACACCAGGGTCTGTTTTATTGCATGACTTTTGCATAAGAAAAAATACTGAAACCTGTAAGGCATCATGCAATCATCAATAAGCTAATTATTAGCTGTACACTTCAGGTAGGTGGGTGTACATAATCTAAAATTGAAAAACTAGTTTCAAAAAGTACATAAAAATTTAACATGATGAGCTTTTAATTGTGGTTTATATTTGCAGTTTCATATTGTTAAAAACGGCTTCAACTGTCCTGCTGGGAAGCTGCTCTTCATAAATGGCACTGGGGGGCGTGTCAGATTACAAAGAGTAAAAACCAAGTATCTTCATGGAATTAGAAAGCTAACATTGTGATGGTCAAACTTATTTGACTCGGATTTCAATTCTCACTCAAATTAAGTTGATATAATATTAATAATCTAAAAAATATCTGTTTTCTAACCAATGAAAGTCTATTGAATTCAAGTTATGCATGGTCAGCAATCAAATCTCGGAGCAGGCCTGTGTGGCGAGGCTGGACCGGGGCTGCCTCGGTGGCAGGGGCTGTTAATCGATGTACTGGGCCATCCAGCGGAAGCCTTCTCCGTAGCCTTGCCTTTTGAGCACGCTGCACATGAAGACTTCTAAGGGCCGGGTGTTCAGTTCTTTCAGAGGCACGTTGCCCTGGAAGAGAAGACAGACACTATGCCGAGAGCCCTTGTGAAACGAGAGCTCCGCGCCCCAGGAGAGAGGCAGTTTCTATGTCTCAGAACAACAGGTGGCGGGGATCAAGCCACAGCTGGCACCTGTGTCCTCTCGTTTTGCTTTAGGACAGAATGGGACAGAGGTTGGCCTGTGAGGCACACAGAATACAAACAATCTTTGACTGGCTTGGAAAAAACTGAAGTTGCTCAAACTGGCTTCACAAATATTAAGGACAAATATTCTCTGAGTGAAGGTTTTATGACAAAACAAGGCATTTCCTAAAATTAATATGGACTTGAGTTACTAAAAGTCCCTCTCCCAAACAAATACTAGTAGAAACGAATGCAAAAATACATCTTTTTAAAGTATATGTTCAGAAAACACTAAAACGCTCCTACGCCCAAGTTTACTTACATTCTATTTTTGTGTCTAGTGAGTTCAGGGCCTTAACACTGAACTGGGGGCCTAAATACACCAATGGTATGTTTAAACATTCAAGCATATTATTTGGTAGTTGATTCTGAAAACTTATTTTTAAAAAAATTTGAAAGCTTTCATTTAGTTTCCTATAAACATGAGCTTTGACATTTTTATCACCAAGAAAAGGTCTCATTCAGTGGTAGAAAAAAAACAAGTGAGGACATTAAAAAAGGCCCAAATGTGTAAATGACAGGCATTTTTATTTAAGTATAGGTGGTATACAACGTTATATTAGTTCTATTAATTTCAGGTGTACCATATAGTAATTCAACATTCGTGTACCTCAGTGTGGTCCCCCCACCAATTCCAGTCATCACCTGTCACCTACAAACTTATCACAGTATTATTGGCTTGTTCCCCTTCAGCTTTTCTACCCACCCCCCGCCCTCAGCAGGGTGTCTGTTTCTGCTTTGTTTTGTTTGTTTTCAGATTCCACATAGAAGTAAAACCATACAGTACTTGTCTCACTCTGATCCACTCGGTACAGTGGCCTCCAGGTTCATTCACGTTGCTGCAAATGGCAAAATTTCTTTTCTAATTGCTGCCTAACACACACGCACTGAAAACAGGAGTGTACAGATCTTCTCTAATTAGTGTTTTCAACTAATTCAGATAAATGCCCAGAAGTGGACTTGCTGGGTCATACTGTAGTTCTCCTTTTAATGTTCTGAGGACCCTCCCTGCTGTTTTCCACAGCGGCTGCACCGCGGTCTGCATTCCCACCAGCAGTGCCCAAGGCTGCCCTTTTCTCCACGTCCTTGCCAACATATGTTATTTGTTAACTTTTCCTTAAATTTTTAAATAAGATTTTTTTTTTATTTTTAGAGAGTGGAAGGGAGGGAGAAAGAGAGGGAGAGAAACATCAATGTGTGGTTGCCTCCTACATGCCCCCTACTGGGGACCTGGCCTGCAACCCAAGCCTGTGCCCTGACCGGGAATTGAACCAGCGACCCTTTGGTTCGCAAGCCGGCACTCAATCCACTGAGCCACACCAGCCAGGGCTGTTTGTTAACTTTTTGATAATAGCCATTTTGACTGGTGTGCATATGGTTTTGATTTGCATTTCCCTAATTATTAGTTATGTTCAGTAAATGATAGTTTTTAAGAAAAAAAATAATGGGCTTTTGTAGTTGGATGATAGTAACGTAAAAACACATTTTGTTGTACACATGAAACTAACATAATGTTATATTATATGGTTATAATATATAGTATAATGTTATAAGGTATAATGTCAATTATACCTTAATTTTTTTAAAAAATGAAGCCAGACTGTACCAATTAGACTAATAACACGATTACTGCCCTGGCTGGTGTAGCTCAGTGGATTGAGCACAGGCCTGCGAACCACACGATTGCAGTTCGATTCCCAATCAGGGCACATGCCTGGGTTGCAGGCCAGTTCCCAGCAGGGGACTCATGAGAGGCAACCATACATTGATATTTCTCCTTCTCTCCTTCCCTTCTTCTCTAAAAGATAAATAAAATCTTAAAAACAAACAAACAAACAACAACAAAAAAACATGATTACTGTTAGGGGCTGAAATAAACTATTTCAGAAGATAAAAATATACTGTTGAGTGAGATATTCGCACTTGTCAAACTTCTTTTTTACCTTTCCTGTTGTCTGACCGTATAAACCAAATATCTCTCGTAACCTCTCTTCACTGATGGCTTCAGGTCTGTCGATCTTATTCCCGAAGATCAGTATAGGCACATTAGCAATGGTCTCATCTGTCATTAGTGACTGAAAACAATCAAAACAGAAAGAAACACAAAATGTCAGTATGAAGCCCTCCGAAGGACTGTTTTGACAAAACAAACGGGCACAAAGGGCTCGTTCTCCATCACGACGTGCCAGTTTTGCCAACTTTTTTTTGCAAACTTTCCCTCTGTTTAAAGTGAGCTCAGTGAACCACCAGCTCAATCCTTCCGCCTCCCTAAGGCTCCTTCTGTGGATGCTCACGCTGCTTGCTCTGTGCATCAGGGAGGTACAGGGACCAGAGCCAACGCCTTGAAAAAGGGCAGACTGGTTTCATTTCTAGTTCTGCTGCTTCCAAGCTGGGAGATCTTGGACAAGTAGGTCTCTCTGAGATTCAAAGAGAGTTTAGAGCAGCAGCACCTACATTATGGAGGCGCTTTGAGAATTAGGATTAAATGAGGTAATATGCATCGTGTGCGGCATCAGGTGGCAACTCAGGAACTCCCTGGCCCTGTTTCACGACCACAGAGCCTACCTGGACTTTTCACATGAACAAGAATCTGTGTGCCTGTTCTGGGCAGAGGCATGAGCAAGCCAACCTTCAGACAAATCACGGGCCTGCTCTCTCTGAGGCCCTAGATCTAGCACTGGCCTTGCCTGCTGCTCATGGCCCTGCTCCTTCCTGGCAGAGGTGACCAAGATAGTACGTTACACCATTTCCAGGTTCTAGCCTTAAGAAGCTGGCATCCTAGTATGACCAGGACTCAAGATCAAGCCACTCCAGGAATGGAGCCACATGACATACGCTACAGGGCACGCTGCACAGAAGGAGCACAAGTCTTCAAGAAGGAGGTCTGTGCTGGCACTTCCTCAACAGCTGCTCGCTCTGCATTCTAAGTGGTCACCGCGCTCTACCAATTGCCAGGAGGTACATGGGAGACTGCAGAAAAGCTGCGCTCTGACACCTAGATGGCCAACCTATTTTCTCAGGCTTCCTAGCAACTCAACTCTGTTTCGTTTTAATCATTTAACTTACATCAAGTTCTTCTTTTGATTCTACCAGCCTTTCATGGTCTGCACAATCCACCAGAAATACAATGCCATTGATAGCAGGAAGGTAGTTTTTCCACACTCTTCGAGCTAACAAAAACAATCAGGAGTTAGATTTCATTTGCTGGTCAAAGCTAGCAGGTGCTTTGATGAAAGTCCAATAAGATATCAAATGTAATTATCCCTTAGCTGCTGCTACTTCGCTATATACTCGAGTTAATTTTTTACCCAGTGTTGTCCAGATCTTTCCAGAAGAAGAAATTTCAGGCTTTCCTTGATGGTGGGCAAGTCGACGCCTTCCTGTGCCCCAGTTACCCCATGTTAGAAGAATTCCCATCTGTTACCAATGGACAATGCGATGCTCGCGTTAGGTTCATTGGAGAACTGCTACTATTTTCTTATGCATATTCGGTTTTTGACATTTCCAGTGTATCAGTTTTTTGGGTTTTTGCCAATGGTAAATTTGGAGTCAGTGGCAGAAGGAAATCAGTACCAGGTACAGACTTAAGTTAAAATAATAAAAGCAAACTGTTCCATTCGTAACAGAACTTAGTCTATAGTGCCATTAGGGTAGTTTTTCCCATGGCATTCTTTTCTAGAGAAAAGAGTTTTTGGGATACTCCAGAGGAAAAGACCTTTTTTCTCTGACTTCAGTTTTATGACATATCCTACAAAAAATATAGAAATGAAGTCTCAGATGAGTTCCAATAGGATCTAATTCCTTCTAAGTATTTTATCCCAGAAATTACTTTATGTGTATTTCAAATGATCATTATGTCTCAGATGTGCTTTCACTAGCCACAATCACTTAAAATCTTTTCCACTATTTTTCATGAGGCTTTTAGAAGGCCCACCAACTTTGTACCATTCTTCATTTGTGAATTGCTGTGTGCTGGGTACTGCCAAATCCTTTTGCAGACAGAACAAATGAACAGGGTTTTAGTCCCAGAAAGTTTGGGAGAGGAGATGAGACAGTTATCCCGAACTTGTAGACATGCACACAAGTGCCCTCGGAGCTGCGGACGTGTAGCAGGGAGCACTCCCGGCTGGGCACAGCTCCTCGGGGAAGGTAGCAGCCCTCACCCTGGGCCCCGAGGTGGGCCGCTCATGTGCAGATGGGGTGGCGTGAGCAAAAGCACAGAGGCGGGAGAACACCGGGAGGTTCGGTCTGGCTGGAGTAAAGAGAATGGGAAGGGGAACGGTGGGAAATAAAGACTTGAGAAGTGAACTGGAATCAGATCGTACGGATCCCAAAGGCCAGATCTACGAGTCTGGCCTTTAATTTGTAGGTGAAGACTTAGCCAGTGAAGGTTTTTCATACAGAGCAGTGACAGTCACTACATGCTGTGACAGTGAGTGAGAGGCGGGTTAGGGCAGAGAGAACACAGGCTCAGTTTGGCTCATGTGCCTTACTCCAAAAGCACTTCCGACTTAAACTGACATGGAGTTTCATGAAAAATCACCCTTTGCTTTTAAAACATTTATCTGGGGGTAATAATTCCTAAATGTTAAGTCTTCTCTGGCCTTCCTTGAGCCGGAGGAGACTTCACGCACGCATTGGAACATCACAGTCACCTTTTCACTAGGTTGAAATAAAGCCACTGTAAGAGGAATTGAATCTTACCTTGAACGTGTCCTCCCAGATCAAAAGTTGTAAAGGTCATGCCAGCAATGGTTAGTTCTTCTGAAGCTAAATAATAAAAAAACATATTTTTATAACATGAAAATCAGAAATCCATTCATGGTATATATTGCTTAATGTTTGACTTATTTTAATGGCCATTAAGGTCAAATCAAACAGTTAGGAACTAATAAAGGAATTCTCTGTCGGACTTAGATTTACTCCAATTCACAGTGACCATGTGCCACCAGTGACGGTAATATTCAGTTCTAGCATTTACTGCCTATGACAAATCCACCACTTACTTATTTTTCCTTCCCCATTTCTCCTGTTGGAAACATTAATCTATTCAGACAATTATTTTTTGTGAATTCAAGTGACTCTTCCAACCTAATCATTTTTCCTGCAAGTTGAGTCGGCTTAAACAATACAGGTGAAATACACAGTGTTCTCTCATGGCTGTCAAGTTTTACAGGGGACAGTCTTTAATGACAACGCAATGATGACAAAAGACAGTTGGCCATTATTTCTTCAAACGTTTTTTCCACTCCTTACCTTCTCCCGCTGGGACTTCAAGAACAGGCCTGTGAGGCGGCTCAGCATCGCCCCACAGCGACTGAGGCCCTGTTTGTGTTCTCCAGTCCCTATTTCCCTCTGTGCTACATCTTCTGTTTCTAGTGCATTGACTTAAGTTCACTGGCCTTTCCTTCTGCAGTTCTGGCACTAATTCGCTGTTAGTTCCATCCAGTGAAAATTCCATCTCAGATACTCATTTTTTTTTATTTCTGGAAGTTCCATTTGGTTCTTTTACATCTTTCATTTCTCTCATTATGTTCACGTTTTCCTTAAACACTCAAGCACATTCAGAACAGCTGTTTTAACTTTCTTATCTGCAAATTCCATCATCTTTGTCAGTTCTAGATCTGTTTCTACTGATTGATTTTTCTCCTGGGTATGGATTGTACTTTTCTGCTTTTTTGCATGTCTAATAATTTTTTGATTGGATGGTGGATTTTGTCAATATTTTTTTGAAGGAAGTGGCCTTTGTTCTGACAGGCAGTTATACTGATCACAGACCAGTTTTTAAGCTTTGTTAGGGCAGATCTAAAGTAGCCTTTACTTTGAGGCTACTTTAACCCATTACTAAGGTCTGATCCTTTTGGAGTGTCTATCAAATGTCCTGTGTATTCAACCAGATCTCTCCACCCGGGCTGATGGGAACATGAATGACTCCTGGGGCCATGTGAGCACTAGGAACTATTTGGCTAACAGCTCTGCTATAACCTCTCCTCCAGAAACTGTTTTTTGGCCACGTGGAGTTTTACCCCTATGCCCGCAGACTGGTATTCAGCCACAACAATTCCTGGAGTTCTTTCTCTACAGAGCTCCTTTCTCTCTGGTACTCTCACCCAGCAAATGCTAGTCACCTCTGCCTCTCCAAATGCTGGTCTCCGTCTCCTCAACTCAGCAAGACTTCTGGGTTACATCTGGCTTTCCACTCCCTGCACCGTGGTCTGAGGATTGTCTCCTGCAGTAAAGCTCGACTAGAGAAGGAAGGGTTTGCTTTCCTTCTGTCAGGAGTCACAGTCATATGCTCGCTGCTGTCTCCTATCTGATACACTTTTGTCCCGTTTCCTAGTTGTTTACAGTGGAAAGGTAATTCCAGACTCTGTTACTCCCTCATGGCCAAAAGCAGAAGTCTCCTACAATACAATGAAAGGTTCGGTGTAATTGTTTACTATTCAGTAACTGCTAAGGCCCCAGAGTAGTTTATCTTGTTAGAAATTCTGTACACAGTGTGCCAACTAAATAAACAGTTCATGCAATTTGTGGTCAAGTGTGTTCCTTTCCATAAGGAAAAGATAACGCTTGGACGTGGTTTTCAAACTACCTCCTCAGTTATACTAAAAAGTCCCATGTGATTAACTAAGATGCGGAACACTGTTAACGACCCGGGAAGTGTCCTCTAGCCCCTTCCCACGCAGTCCCTGCCTCCACTCCCAGAAACAACTGCTGATCTGAATCGGCCACCACAGGTTAGTCCGGGCTGTTCTGGAATTACAGAAATAGGAGCATCCAGTGTGCAATTTCCTTGTAACCAGCTTCTTCCCTGCAGTATGACGTGCACTAGTATGTGCACCAGTGGTTATTCCTCCTGCTTGCTGACTGGAATCCCACTGGTTACCCACTCTTTTTCTGGTGAACTTCTGAGCTGTTTCCAGTTTTGGGCTATGACAACACTACTATAAACATTCCTGTACAGGGGTTCTGGTGAACATTTCTCTTCTTTTTAAAAAATATATTTTATTGACTATGCCATTACAGTTGTCCTATTCCCCCTTTTATTCCCCTCCACCCTGCACACCCCTCCCCCACCATTCCCCCCTTTAGTTTATGTCCATGTGTCACAAGTTCTTTAGATTCTATATTTCCTATACTATTCTTGTCCTCCCCCCTATTTTCTACCTACCGTCTATGCTACTTATTCTCTATGCCTTCTCCCCCCTTCTCCTTCTCCCACTCCTCTGCTGCTAACCCTCCATGTGATCTTCATTTCTATGGTTCACTCCTGATCTAGCTGTCCTCTTAGTTTGCTTTTGTTTTAGGTGTGGTTCTTAATAACTGTGAGTTTGCTGTCCTTTCACCGTTCATATTTTTTATCTTCTTTTTCTTAGGTAAGTCCCTTTAACATTTCATATAATAAGGGCTTGGTGATGATGAACTCCTTGAATTTGATCTTATCTGAGAAGCACTTTATCTGCCCTTCCATTCTAAATGAAAGCTTTGCTGGATAGAGCAATCTTGGATGTAGGTCTTTGGATTTCATGACTTGGAATACTTCTTTCCAGTCCCTTCTCGTCTGTAAGGTCTCTTTTGAGAAATCTGCTGACAGTCTGATGGGGACTCCTTTGTAGGTAACTGTCCCCTTATCTCTTGCTGCTTCTAGGATTCTCTCCTTCATTTTAATCTTGGCTAATGTAATGATGATGTGCCTTGGTGTGTTCCTCCTTGGGTCCAACTTCTTTGGGACTCTCTGAGCTTCCTGGATTTGGATTTCCTGGAAGTCTATTATCTTTGTCAGATTGGGGAAGTTCTCCTTTATTATTTGTTCAAATAAGTTTTCCACTTGCTTTTCCTCTTCCCCTTCTTATACCCCTATAATTCAGATGTTGGAACATTTAAAGATGTCTTGGAGATTCCTAAGACTCTCCTCCTTTTTTTGAATTCTTGTTTCTTCATTCTTTTCTGTTTGGTCATTTTTTTTCTTCCTTCTGGTCCACTCCCTTGATTTGAGTCCCAGTTTCCTTTCCATTACTATTGGTTTCCTGTGCATTTCCCTTCATTTCAATGAGTTTAGCCTTCATTTGTTCCTCTAATTTGTGACTAAAATCAACCAGTTCTATGAGCATCCTGATCACCAGTGTTTTGAACTGTGCATCTGAAAGGTTGGTTATCTCTTGGTTGCTTAGAAGTATTGGCTCTGGGGCTTTGAGCTGTTCTTGAGCCATAATGTTTTGGTCTTTGTAGTGCTGTTACGTATGAGGGATGGAGCCTCAGGTGTTCACCAGGGTGAGGTGACCCAGTCGCTGGGTTGTGATGCTGTATGTGGGGGTGGGGTCAGAGAGGGGCAATGGCATCTGGTCTGCTCTGTCTTGGATTTCAGTCCCCTCTGCTGCTTCCCGCAAGCAAACCTGGCCCCCCTGGTGCCGGCTCCCGGGTGTGTAGGCTTGTGCACCCTCCAGGACCCTGTGGGTCTCTCCAACAAACTCTCTGTGAGCCTGGGAGCCTCTCCTAGCACCTCAACCCCGAAAGTCTTTCCAATTGATGCTTTTAGGCTTTCACTCCTGTTGCTGTGGCCCTAGCCTGCAGTCTGTCTCACTGCTTGCTCCTTTTGCCTGGTTTATCTGCGCATGAGTGTATGACCACAGTCAGCCAGCAACCTTGCGCCCTCACTGGGTCCGCCTGTTGCCACCCACACCTGGGATCTGCCAACTGCTGCCTGTGCTCCTGGGTCACTCTGGCTGATCTTTCCTGCCCGACCCTGCTCTGCCAATAGCTGGCTCTGCCCCTCTTACCGGTCTGGCTGAATGGTTCGTTGTTGTTGGACTTCCGTACAATTCAATTTTCTGTGTTTTGGCTGCGTTTTTGTTACTAAAGCTTTGCTGTCTTTAAACTTGGTTGTGCGAGGAGACATAGTGTTTCCACCTACGCCTCCATCTTGGCCGGAAGTCTGTTTTCATTTCTCTTGAATAAATACCTGGCAGTGGAACTGCCAGCTCACAGGGTAGACTCATTACTTTTTTCACGCATCCTTTTGATGAACTGAGAGATATGAACTGAAGTGAAGGTGAGCAGCGGGAAGGCTGAGATAGCAACAGGTTTGTGCCACTGCTTTCACTCCTGGCACCCAGAGCAACGTCTGACATAAAGCAGGCGCTCAATAGGTGTCCACTGAATAGACACGAGACAGCAACATCAAAAAATTAAAATGCCCTGGCTGGTGTAGCTCAGTGGATTGAGCGCGGGCCTACAAACCAGACAATCGCGGTTCGATTCCCAGTCAGGGCACATGCCTGGGTTGCAGACCAGTTCCCTGCAGGCCAGTTCCCAGCAGGGGACACACGAAAAGCAACCATACATTGATGTTTCTCTCCCTCTCTCCTCTCTCCTTCCCTTCCCCTCTAAAGATAAATAAATAAAATATTTTTAAAAAAATTAAAATGCGACTTACACCTAATATAGTCTCGTCCAATTCTGCTGTTTTGCAGACAATTTTATAAACTCAATTTCACCATGATCAATTTCCTCTAACAGTACTGTTCTTGTATCACAATCTTATTTGCCATATCCCACTCTCTTCTCCTAATATAAAAAAAGATTTGTCAATTTTATGAAATCTTCCCTTTTCCAACTTCACTAATAGTTTTATAGATAAAATGGCACTTGTTTTGTCCTGTTCTCACTCCTTATTCTTCAATTATTTACTAAACTAGATAACTATCATACTATCTATTTTTTGGTCCAATTCTCAATGTTATACTTATTATTAACACTACGCTCATTATTTCATAATCAATCTGTGGATTAAATTGTCTTTAAACTCTGTGTCTACTTGACTCAGTCTTTTCAACAGTCAAAGTGAGATTCCAGTTATTGGTAAGTTAAGCTTCTTTGGAATAACTTTGTCAGTTTAACTTCACTTTTTCAAAAGGTATGTATTACACAAACTTATATACAGGACGGTATGTGTTCAGTCATGGTTCATGCAAACAAGGTTATGTGGACTCATGCAGCCTCGGTGTCATCTGGTCGGACAGGCCTCGATTACATCACAGTCCCTGAGACAATAACTTTTTAATTCCTCTGGCTGGAGAAGGGTGTACTAACTGATAAAAACATATGAGTATTGTTTCAAGATTTAAATATACTCTCTGGGAATTGGGTCACCTACTATTTATTATTTAAAAACAGGTCAAGTCACCTGATTATAATTTATCCACCAAAAAACCCCCCAAACAAAAACAGTTCGGTTGCATCTATGAGTCGGTGTCGCTAAAAGTGATAACCCGGCACGGGGAGGGTGCTTACTGGGATGCAGCGTCGGGACGTGCTGCCCAAGTCTGTCATCTTTTAGCATGTGCAGCAAGGTGGTTTTTCCTGCGTTATCCAGTCCAAGAAATACCAATTTACCAGTTTTCTTATATAATCCTGTAGAGAGAGCTATGATTAGTCAAAGTAATATCTGACACAAGTTATCCAAATAAAATGACCTTCATGCCCTGGCTGGTGTAGCTCAGTGGATTGAGCATGGGCTTCTGAAGCAAAGCGTTGCCAGTTTGATTCCCAGTCAGGGCACATGCCTGAGTTGCAGGCCAGGTTCCCAGTAGGGAACACATGAGAGGCAACCATACATTGATGTTTCTCTCCCACTCTTTCTCTTTCCCTTCCCCTCTCTCTAAAAATAATTGAATGAAATTCAAAACAAAAACAAATAAAATGACCTTCAGTAAAAGTACATTAACAGTTTAGTTATTTAGATACTTTTCCTAATTACTCTAGATTTTTGATAAAGAAATACCTTTTTAGCCCTGACTGGTATGGCTCAGTTGGTTGGGCCTCGTTCTGTGGGACAAAAGGTCACTGGTTCGATTCTGGTCAGGGCACATGCCTGGGTTGCAGGTTAGGTCCCCAGTTGGGGCACGTGCGAGAAGCAACCAACTGATGTTTCTCTCCCTTTCTTTCTCCCTCCTTTCCCCTCTCTAAAACTAAATAAAGTGTTTTTTAAAAAAAGAAAAGAAATACATTTTGAACTTTTAAGACTTTATAAACTATCCTGAATAAGCTTGGATTTGTGACCTATTTTTAGTTTTGAAGAGCTATTTTAAATGCATTATAATTTGGGAATTCAAAGAATTATAAAACTAAATTTATCTGCAGTGTCAAAATGCCACCCCCTTGACAATTCGGGGGGAAAAAATCTATGTGTCTTCTACTAGAGAAATGTTCATAGAGTAGTTGAAATCATGTATTTATGAAGTCAGATTTTAAAAAAACAAATTTGATGGATGAAATTAAGTATTTTCACAAAAATTAGTATTTCAGTGAAAGTTTGGTTCATTGTCAAATTTCCCTTAGAATAAGGTTAAACCATTCACATGGTTTCATAAAACTAAGAAAAAACAAAAAAGCACAGAATTTCAGATACATCAACTAAGCATTGATAAAGTGATAAATAGAAAAAAGACAGCAGTGACCAAATTGTAGTAGATGGGCATTTACTGCAAAATTCCACATTGACTTTTATAATTTTTCTTCAAAGACTTTTTTTTTTAAGAGCAGTTTTAGGTTTACAACAAAATTGACAGGAAGGCAAAAATTCCCCATAAACCCCCCTCTCCCCACATATCATCAATGTCACTCACCAAAGTGGTATCTTTTTAACCAAGGATGAACCTCTATTGACATATCACAATCACCCGAAGTTTACCTGAGGGTTCACTCTTGGTGGGGTACACTCTGTTTGGACAAAGGTATAACGGTATACCTTTGTCATTGCACCTCTATAATGTCATTATAACATGATACAAAGCACTTTCGGTCCCCTGAAGACCATCTGTGCTCTGCCTGTCCATCCTGCCCCGACCCCACCCCCGCTGTCCAGCAACCTCTGTTTTTGTCTCCATGCTTGTGCCTTTTCTAGAATGTCATATAGTTGGAATCTCATAGTATGTAGTCCTTTCAGATTGGCTTCTTTCACTTAGTAATATGCACTTAAGGGTCCTTCATGTCTTTTCGTGGCTTAATAGCTCATTTCTTTCATTTTTTTTAAAAAAAGATTTTTATATGTTCAATATTTTTATGGAGAGGAAGAAAGAGATACAATAAATAATTAAACATGATTGTACAATTGCAAAGCCCACACTCATAACTACTGGGTATGTTATAAAGTGGCTCTAGACAAATCAGTACTTTTATAAAGGTAGGCTTAAATGGCTAAGAGAAATGGGCCAACTTTACCTAAAAACTGTAGCACACTGCTGAAACCACTGTAAATCCAGTCAAATATAAAGGACATATCCAAATCTTACAGGGTCTGGAAAACAAAAGTGTTCGAATTTAGTAATCAACATTAAGTGCCAATATTCATTAAATAACAACACTGAGTAAATAACCCTACAACAACCTTATTGCAAAGAACTAAACACTCTTATCCAGGCTGGTCTAACTTCATCTATACTGATGCATAAAAACCAAAATGCCATTAAAATTCCAAGGAGAGACCACTTTTTGTCCATCCAAGGAACGAATGTGAAAAAGAACTATAACAGCCAGGACTATGAAAGGTGTGGTGAAGGGGGCATTGTTAGTGACAGTATAAATTTCTACAAACATTTCTCAAAACCAGTTTGGCAATGATATATCTGTTGATACTATTTGACCCAAGAATTCTACTTTTAGAAATTGTCCTAAATATGGAAAAGCTTTCCATATAAAGATGTGCATCAAAATGTTACATAAGAAAAATTTGGAGATAATCTAATTCAAATTAAATTAATTCTAGTATGTATGACCTATGGAATATATACCAAAGTGATGGAGTTGGGGAGGAAGAGCAGGGAGAAGAGAAAGGAGAAGAAAGTTAATGATGATGAAGTTTCAAAGCCCAGTTATACCTAAAGGAGTAAAACCCCTTTTTCTATTTCTTTTGGTCTTTTGGAGCAGTTGGAACCAAGTGGTTAACTTCTGGCTTTATTTTTTTGCATTTTTCAAATTTGAATTATATCACTGAATGCTTAAAAAAATCTTAAATCACAGTAGAAAATGCAGGGCATAGTTCAACTCAGCATTTAATTGACATGTGCTTGATAAACTAATTTCCACTGGATTTACAGTGGAAATTAAGAGAAAGAAGCCTCTTGAGAAAAGATCACGTACTGTATATAAAGATATACTTTCAGGTCAGTAAAGTTCATTTGCTGGAGCTGAACAAAAAAACTCAGGCCCCAAACTTGGACCAAATCCAAAACACTGAGAGGCCGCGCTACCTCTGACGTTCTTCAGACAGAGCGTGACGCACAGCACTGCTCTCTCTGCCCGCTCCCCAGTCCCGTGGCTGCCACTTAGACATCGCTGGGCCCAGCAAACCAGAATGCCTGGAGGGTAAGGCCTTAAGAGACCGCATCCCTGAGAGTAGGAGACAGAGAACAGAGGCAGCCCACCCCGGTTCTGTGCAAGACTTAGTAGTGTCGACTAGGAGATGCCCTGGGTCCTGGAAATAGCCCCTCACCCTTACCTGAACCACCATGAGCAGAATTTTGTTCCTGCAACCAGATGGCTCCTGATTAAGACAGTGACTGGTAAATTATGAAGTTTCATGTGTCGGGATCGCAAGAATGAGATCTACGACAGTGACTTACATATACAAATGTCTAATAGTTCTTGTTTTACTCCAGTTGAAATTATACCTTCTTTTACTATTACCATTCTATATCAGGTAGAAATTGAAAATTGTAGGTGGTTGTCTGTCGGAAAAAGTCCAGCCATTGTTAATGTAACAGGAATGGTCTGCAAGACACTGACGTAACCTGGCAGCCAAGGAGAGAGGACTGGAATGTACATGCGTGAACAATGACAACTTCACTGTACTAGTCAGTGGGGGCGGTATATGCCACTGACTGAGCATGTGCACTGTGTGGCTGGAACATTCAAAATGACTGAGTGAGTAGAGCAATAAATCAGCATCAAATTTTGCGCTAAGCTTGAACTTTCCTCCACCAAAACTATCTGGATGATTCAGAAGACCATAGCTATGGGCAACTGGTGACTGGTAGCCTCATCATGACAATGCGCCTGCTCATGCATCATGTTCATACAGAGTTTTTTGGAAAAACATCAAATCACCTAGGTGACTCAGCCCCACTACAGCCCAGAATTGGCACCCTGTGACTTCTGGATTTTCCCAAAACTAAAGTCACCTTTGACAAGGAAGAGATCTCAAACCATCAGTGAGATTCAGGAAAATACAATGGGGCAGCTGATGGCAATTGGGAGAACTGTGTGATGGCAACTGGGAGAACTCCCAAGGTGCCTACTTAGAAGAGGACTGAGGCGTCATTGTCCTGTGTACAGAGTTTCTTATCTCTTGTATCTTCTTCAGTAAATGCTACTATCTTTCATAGTACATGGCTGGGTGCCTTCTGGACAGACGTATGCTCACAAGTCCTGCTTGTCTCTAAATCCACAGTCCTTTCCCATGGTTCTATGGTGACAAGGCGCAACTGAGGAAGAGTTTCTTGCATGATGTTTGGCCCAAATCCTGAAGACTGAGTAAGAGTTTGCTAAAAGTTTGTGAAGGTCCTATCATGTGTAGAGGGGCAAAATTAAATGGGGACAGCAAAAAGTCAGGTATTGTTAGACAAAATGACTGAAGTAAAACCTGCAAACCAAGAGCAAAAATCAATGGGTCCTAATTAGTGAGGCAGAAGCCAAAGTGATAAACAAATGTGAGACCAGTCTAGGCATTTGATATATACACACACACACACACACACACACACATAAGAAACAATACAGAATCCCTGACTCGTGTGGCTCAGTGCGTTGGACGTTGTTCCGCAAAGCAAAAGGTCACCGGTTTGAATTCCGGTCAGAGCACATGCCTGGGTTGTAGGTCCAGTTGGGAGAAAACCACATAGATGTTTCTTTCTTTCCTCCCTCCCTCCCTCCCTTTCCTTCTTTCTTAAAATAAATAAATAGAATCTGAAAACAAAACAAACGAGGATACAAAATCAATCTTTCATTTAATATCACAAAGCAAAACAAACAAAAAACCAGCTAGCCCTTATTGAACCTCCATGAGCATTATGGTCTAGAGCAGGGGTGTCAAACTCATTTTCACCGGGGGCCACAACAGCCCCGAGGTTGCCTTCAAAGGGCCAGATGTAATTTTTAGGACTGTATACATGTCACTACTCCTTAACTAGAGAAAGGAGCTCGGCGCTGCTGCCGGGCAGAAACAAGGTGCGGGCCGGATAAAACCAGGTGGAGGCCGGAGTCAACCTGTGGGCCTTGTGTTTGCACCTGTGGCCTAGAGGGTACGAGCAAGAGCTCTGGAGCCAGGACGTTGCCACTTACTGTCTGCCTGCGGCAAGTTCACTTCCTTCACCTGTAGAGTGGGGAAAACAGTGGCTACCTAGGAGGGCTGTTGTGAAGATTAAATGAATTCCTGTCGCACATCCGGCATGGAGTAAGCGTTCACTGTCAGCTGCTGTTACTGTTATTTCTCCTACTACGTGGCCCACAGTGCTAGGTGCTTTACATTCATGTATCACCACTAACCACCCCAACCACCTTCAAAGTAAACACATTACTGTTACCATTTTACAGAAAAAGAAAGTAAAACACAACTGTTAATGATCGGCACATCACTGTTTCAAACCTGGGTCTTTCTGACTTCAAGCCCATCCCCTTTCCCACAGAGCAACTCTAAAGCTTTACAACAAACAGATTTAAAGGTCAAAATTTGCTTAAAGTATTAAGTACCATTCTTTAATCTCTTCAGCTCATGGCTCTGACAAGTAATCCTTCTTCTCCCTCCCATCCCACACCCAGTCACTCCCCAGTTCTCCCAACTTCTGTGGAGGAGTCTCAAACTTTCTTTGACTTCCGCAGGAGTTGCCAAGTCAAGAACCTTACGTCACATTCCTAAACTGCTACCTTAACCTCAAAATTTGTTTCTACTCATTTGAACACATCCTCAAGAATGGTTTCATCAAATTTTTATCTAGGGCCCAGATCGGTGTGGCTCAGTTGGTTGGAGCATTGTCCCATAAACCGAAAGGGTGCGAGGGGTTCAATTCCTGGTCAGGGCACCTGCCTGTGTTGCAGGTTCGGTACCCAGTTGGGGGGTGCACGAGAGGCAGCCAGTCAGTGTTTCTCTCCCTTTCTCTCTCCCTCCCTCCCCCCCTCTCTAACATCAATAAGCATGTCCTTGGGTGAGGATTTTTTAAAAAGTCACCTTGGCACGAGCCAGTGTGGCTCAGTTGTTCGGAGCACTGTCCCGTAACCGAAGGGCCGCAGATTCGATTCCATGTCAGGGCACACGCCTAGGTTGAGGTTCAGTTCTCAGTCTGGGCACAAGTGACCCCTGGTCTGGCTGCATATGGGAGGCAACCAATTGGCACTTTGCTCTCTAAAATCATAGTCTCTCTGCCTCCCCCTCTCCCTAAAAAGCGTCCTTGGGTGGGGATTAAAGAGGAGTCACCTTGGACTCGACTTTTTGCACAGTCAGCGTGACTATGCCTCCTAACGTGCTGAGGACAGCCTTAGCAGCTCTCTCAGTGTGACTGTTAATACCGCCTCTTTTCACACTCAAAATGGTCCTATTTCAGTGTGAAACTATGTGGTCACCCCGTACATGTGGACAGAGAGCCACTGGAGGTTTGTAAGCTGAGAAAGGATCCAGTCAAACTCCTAGTCCATTACTCCAGAACTGCCAGTCTTCCTTCCAACTATCCTCCCGAGATTAGTCCACGTTACTTCCCTACCTGTAGCTTTTCCTGGGCCAGAGTAAACCACTTGCCATTCACCTCTGGTGAGCTGTATTTTACCACCTTAGAGCCTCTATGCATTGTCCTTCCCAACATCAGAATATTCTCCCACCACCTCTGCCCAAAGCCCTCCTGGGACCAGCCAAAGGCCGTAGAAGGGAGCCATCGCCCGAGATGGCCTCTGAAGGACGGATGCGGTGGAAGAGCCAGTGGAACCCCTGAAGGGTTGAACTAGAAGAGGCGGTGGCAAAACTGGAAAGGAATTAAGTGAGTCCCATCATATACAGCTGCGGAGATGTCATGGCTGGCTTTGGTGACAAGGAGACAACTGTGGAGAGCATGAGCAGCCCGCAGTAGCACTGCAGTACAGGAGAGCCTATCTCCACAATTCATTAACTATGTGACCCTGAACAAGTTACAAGTTTCTCCTGCAGAATCTCTCGGGGTGTTGTAAAGACCACACGAGACACAACGCGCAAAGTCAGTATTTAATACTTAGTTGCTGTTTTTAAGAAGTAGATGAGACAAAGGTTAACAGGTAGAGGCAGTGAGGAGAGATTTCTCTTTCAGAACAGTCTAAGTGAAATGAGGGAAATGAGATTTTCTTCTTTTTTTTTTTTAATTTATTTATTTATCTTTAGAGGGGAAAGGAAGGAGAGAGGGAGAGAACTGGCCTGCAACCCAGGCATGTGCCCTGACTGGGAATCGAACTGTGGTTGCTTGGTTCCCAGGCCCACGCTCAATCCACTGAGCTACACCAGCCAGGGCAAGATTTTCTTCTTAAGGAAGGGTGAGGCTCAAGTATGTTGATAAACTGAAGGGAAGAGGTTAAAGATGAGAGAGAAGGAGAAGGAAGGAGTTAACCAAAAAGGGCAGTTTCAAGAAGAGCCTGGACTGAAAGCACACTCTTCCTCCAGGATTACAAGGAAGGGGCAGGGAATGCACAGTGGAGGTGGCAGGAAGCTGACTCCCGGAGTGAAGAAGGGGTGCAGAGGAATGAAAACTGGCGAGCAGTGCCCACCTGCACCGATTTCCAATCTCCGCCCCCTCCTCCCCACCCTCACTCCCCAGCAGTGCTTAACTTTAGAGAACATTGAGTAAAAGAGAATTAGAGACTTTCAAGATAGAAACTAAAAAAAAGAGAAAAGCCTGGATGATATGGCTCAGTGGACTGAGCACTGGCCTGCAAACCAAAGGGCTGCTGGTTCGATTCCCAGTTAAGGCCTGGGTTGAGGACCAGGTCCCCAGTTGAGGGTGAGTGAGAGGCAACCACACATTGATGTTTCTTTCCCTTTCCTTTCCCTTTTCTCTAAAAATAACAAATAAAATCTTAAAAGAAAAAAAAAAGACAAGGACAACAGGAGTTTGGGAGTATGAATGAGACCAGTGTGATCTGATCAGAAGTTCAGGCTGGGTGGACAAAGGTATAAGGCAGACGGTGTATGGGATGGGGACCAACAGTGGGGTTCTCACAACACTGAACTGGGAGAAAGGGGGGAAGCCTTTAGTGGGAAAGCAGGCCCAGATGCAGTAAAAGAGTGAGAGAAGTGAAAGGTGGGCCACGGCTGTGCTAGCAGAGTAGGGGAGAAGGTGGGGTTCAAGAATTCAAGGGAGGATGAGGTCTGGGTGGTGGCAAGCTCCAAGGCCTGGCGCGGGGGAGGCAGCTGAGGAGAGCTGGGGTGAAAGACAGAAGCCAAACTATAGCATTCACTGTCCACACTGATGGGCAGTGGGATCACCTAGAAGAAGGGAGGGCTCTGCTACAAAGCCCAACACTGAATCAGGTAGCCAGGTCCTCACTAAAGAGGACTTCCGTAGGTGAGAACTATAGGGAGGGTAGAATGGGGTAAACCTTGAAGGAAAAAGGATTTTTCCTACATAAGGATGGTGGCTATTAGCTGCTGTAAAATTTATCACAAGAGAAATAATTTAATAACCTATATGGGGCAACTCTGCTTTAAAAGATAATGAGATATTTATATTTCTAGAAACATGGTTCCCAAGAACATTAAAACAAGCTAGGAGCTTTCATCAGTCATTTTAAAATAGAGGTAAAAATGCCCAACTAAGAATACAAGTTACTTAGCCATAAACAGATACCTGAGCCCTGAGAACAGGTTACACAACACCATGAACACCCTATTAAGACATGTGAAGAGCAAAGGTCAAGAACAAGGAAACACATGCACGTCAGCAGATTTATTTATTGCATGAACACCAAACAGGAAAAGGCCCTATGCAGGTTAGAAAAGTGATCTGCTCAAGTAACGTGAAAATCAGTGCTAAGGGTGTAATGGAACAGAACCTCTCAGATTAAAAATAACTTCTCAAAGCCTCATTCCATTAAACTTATATGGATAATTCCATCTGTGTGAAATGTCCAGAACAGGCAAATCCTTAGAATGAGTAGAAGAGTGTTTTTCAGCAGGGGAAGGGGCAGCCGGCAGTGAGTGCTACTGCGCCCTGGGTCCTGTCGGGGGTGACAATGTCCCGGGTTACACGTGGTGGTGGTTGCACAACGCTGTGAGTGCACAGAGAGCCCTGCACTGGGGCTACCAGGGTGGACTTATGATACATGATCTCAGTACAGCTATTATTAAAAAATTAAAGTCAAATTTACATGACCTTTTAATATTTACAACAGGTTTATACAAGTAATCAGGCAGAGCCAGTTAGGTATGTACTTTAAGGGGAAAAATATACATAATACAACAAGATACAAATACTCCAGGAAGTACAGCTGGGGGAGACAGAAAGCTATAGTAGTCTAAATACACTAAATACGATATGAGAGTGGCTTATACAATTAATAATAAATTGGGAAGGAAAGAATGGTAGAGCTGAGGTAAAATGGACAGAGTACATATCCTGGAATTTAAAAAAATATGGATTTAATGTGTGTCTTTTGAAGTATCAATACTATTATTTCGTCCTGGGAAAGTCACTCTCTCTGGGCCCCAATTTCCTCCTACACGTAATGGGAACACCATCTGCCTTACAGAGTGGAAAGAAGGATTAAATATGATAACGCACTTGAAAACCCCTTGAATAGTATACGATATAAAGTAGTTTAACTCAATCAGGCTAAATTCAATGCACAAAACTTTAAATGTCAATATTCAAATGAACTTCAACATTAACAACTTTTAATATGAAAAAATTTGTAATGATATTCTGATTTTACTTCAAACAACACTGTCATTGACTGGCTCCAGAAAAGGCATTAGACTAGTTTCTTTACACTCCAAGTTTAAAAAAAGAGTTTCACCGGAAGAGATTAATCATAATTTTCTACATAACTGTATCAGATTTATGATGGAAACATGTATAAAATCCATAAGATGGGTATACTATCTGTAAGCTAATTTAGGAATTATGCACTGAAATACTAGAAGTATAAAGAACTGAAATACTTGAACTGAAATACTAGAAGTATAAAGAAGGCCAAAGTATAAAGATCTGCCCTGGCTGGGCAGAGCATTTGGTTAGAGTGCCCTCCCGATACTCCAAGGTTGCGGGTTCGATCCCAGATCTGAGCCCATACAAGAATTAACTAATGAATGCATAAATAAGTGGAACAACAAATCATTGTTTCTCTGTCTCCCTCTTCCTTTTTCTCTCTCTAAAAAAAATCAATAAATAAAAATTATTTAAAAAAGAGGCCAGAAACTCTTCTTGACCATGTTTTGCAAAATTTCAGCAAGGCCCTGTACATTACCAAGGGCTGACGGTAACCATGTTCAATGTCTCAAGACACTGCTACTTTATCAATATTCTCCCCTAAAATTGTTACATTTCCTTTCTATGGCCTTTAAAGTTTTGAAGCAGTCATGCAAATAAACTCAAGAAAACATTTTAGCATTGAATGCATAGCACTCACAATAATGGAACAAGACCTTCTGGCTTATGTAATTAACAACAAGTACTCAAGTTTCCCAGACGGAAAAGTGGCACTCCATTGAAAGATGGTTAAACCTTTGACAAATAGAAATAGTTTTTTTCCTTTTTTAAGAGGGGAAAAAACTCTATGTTATAAAAAAAGCTGTGAGTCTGAGTACTGAACTTACTCATACTAAATTAACAAAATGAAAATTGACATAAGTAATGAAAAATTCAATCCTTTAAATACTTTTAAAAAATAATTTATTTTATTTTATTTATCTTCAGAAGGGAAGGGGAGGAGAGAAGGAGAGAAATATCAATGTATGGTTGCTTCTGGTGCATCCTCTGCTGGGAACTGGCCCCTGCTGGGAACTGGCCTGAAACCCAGGCGTGTGCCCTGAAGGGGATCAATCCTTTAAATACTTTTAATTGAAGTTCTAAAGATATGCACAAGGAAGAGAAACTTTTCAACACTGTGATTTTAAAATGATTTGCTTAGTAATGTTTTGTAGAAATAATCTAAATGAGTTTCAGCCAAGAGAAGAGGGTGGAGAAATAATGAATCATTACTATAGAATTTTGATTTGTAAGATTCAGATGACACGGCAGTGACTTCTATTTCCGATAGCCTAATCTTTGGACTCAATTCTTGCTTGAAATGCAGGGAAAGGAAAGTTAAAAGTGTCCCTTATTTAAACTGCTAATCCTCACAATTATTGAAAACACTCCTTTAACATTTCTAAAATAAAGGCAATACCTTCCTTTTCTGCAAACTCAAGAAATGCCCATGAACCAACTACACAATCTTAAAGTTTTTAAAGTTCAAAATATTTTGGTAACAAATGCAAATCCACTAAACAATATTACATATATTACAAATTCCTTTTATAATCACTATTAATCATTGACCAATTGTAAGTCTGCCCTCATTCCTTGTCTGTGAAATGGAAGTGATACCACAGCCTTCCTTACTGGATTGTTGTATGCGTAGCGCCTTACACACAGTCAGCGTTCCTTTCTTTTTCTTTCGTTTGTTTCAATGTGACTTACTCTTAACTCATACTTAGCACTGAACAGAGACACTCTTCAGAGTAAGACGTGTAGTAATACAGATCTTGATATACAAACATGCCAATGATACTAGTCTTAATTTTTCAAGATAAAAGAATTTCAATCTTCACCTAATTTTGCCCCATGTAACAAATACCCTAAATTTCTGATGAGTGTGGTTCTTTTAGCCAACGGTGTCAGAGTTTTCGCTGCTGTCAAAACAAATTTCTGCCTTGTTGTAAAATCTTGGAATGATTTACAAATCATTACAGCTTTCCCCAGTACTGTATCTTTTTCCAGCTAAAATGGGCGTTGGGCTAGGGTAAGACACTAACTGGGAGACCTGAAAGCCACCCACCACGTCACAGCCTCTCGAGCTGTCAAAGGTTCCCGCCTTCACCTCACCTGGTGAGGAAACTGAGGCCGAGGGGAAGGAAGGGCTTGCCTGCAGTTTAGAGTCGTCTCACTCTTCCTGAATTAACCCACCGATGGACAGCGGCCGTGTCCTGCCCAGAAGACCATCACAGAGGCCCCGCACATTGGGAAAGGAACGCATCCTGCCTCGCACCGCCGGATTCCGGGGCGTAAAAGGGGCGCCCCGCCACGGGCAGCGGCGCTGGGTGGGCTCAGGCCCCCCAAAAGTGCACCTTCCCTAGGATCCACAGCTGCTGCCCGCCAGTTCTCCTGCCCGTCACTCACCTGTGACTGGGGAGAATGCAATTCTTTAGCTTGGCCTCGAAACCGAACCTCAAAGCGGGGTGGCTGATGGCTGCCGGGGACCCAGCTGGCGTCAGCTCCTTCCCGACCGGCAGGGTGCTTCACTCTTGATTGTCCGCTGGACTGTGGCACCGAGCGGCCGCAGTTCCGCCTTGAAAGGGTTCCGCAGCCAAACCCCAGACTGAGCACGCCCCTGTGGGTGGGGGAGTGCCTCCCTACAGCCTGGCCTCGCCACACTGGGCCGAAGGAGCTTCAGGGGCCAACGGGCCTAAGCGGAGAGGGAAATACCAGACTCTAACTTGGGGAAATTATCCGTGACATCATTTTTAAAGAATATGCTTTTAAAGTATACCTGTTTCTTGAATCCACAAGTGATTTACAAAATGTAGCAAAATACCAGGCGATGCATTGGATGCTGGATATTGAGCTTTAACAAGACTGTCTTGGCTCTGCAGCTCATTGCTTATAGATTAGTGTTCCACTACCTTCCTTGAATGTGTGTAAAATGGGAATATTTGGGTGCCTTGCATGGAAGGTGTGATGACAGTGCTTCTAAGATTGCTCTTGTAACAAGGTCCAAACTTGTATTTTTATATAAATTTATTTGAGCCAAACAGGACACAACTAGAAGCAAGTTCTCAACAGACTGAGGAAAAAAATGCTTTCTAGAATGACTGTTTACAGTTTCCTTCCCGAATTTGGAATTAAGAAGGGGACCTAAGGAAGATTAAATGAAGGTGGGAGAAAGCAAGGTAAGGGTTGGATTATGAAGTGGTTAGCAAGATTCTGCGATAATCTCCCTTGAGGGTGATTATGCCTCCTAGGTGTTTGAAAGAAAAAGGACTATCCTGGCATTTTAAAAGTGTGTTAACCTAGCTATACAAGAACAATGGAGAGCAAACAAAATACCTTTGCTTGGATAAGGCAAAGAGTAAACCTTACACTAACAGGTTATGTGCCTGGGCTGTGACTACCCACCTTGACCTTCCCAGTTAGGAATTTATGATTACATCACCCTATGAAATTACTTTCAATAAAACCCCCTTTTCATCTAAACTTTCAAGCCTAGGATTCTAAGTGATGGGAACAGAAGGAAGAGCTGTTTGGAGACCAAATCACATTATTCAACAGATTCTCAACAAGGCCTATAATCAGCTCTGACAGATTTTCCCCTTTCTGCTCCAGTCTCAGGAAATGCTTCACGCCATGTCTTCTCCCTTACCATTTACCATTCCTTCTGCCAGAGAGGTTTCTCCAGGCTTCTCTCCTGAACACTATTCAGCTCTCTCTAGATGAGAGAGCACAGACAGCCCTCTCTCATCTAAGCCTCTCTCAGACTTGGTTAAGTCTTCTGTTGCAGACTTCCCCAGCACCTGGACAACTTTCTTTATCCTTGAAATTATCTTTTAATTGCACAACTAAGTACAGTAATAGCACAACTAACCTCGGTAATCATCGGCTTCAGAATTTGTCAAACCCCCCACTCATCATATTTTGACAAGAAAAAAAGCTTTCAGTATTGGGTGCTTGCTTGGGACTCATCGCACTTGCTAGAACTCGTATGAGTCATGACACCGCCCTGTTAGAGAAAATACTTCATCGATCAGTACTCATCACTTTTGGCACTTGTCACTAGTTCTGGAACATGTCTCTAGTTCCAGAATGAATTAACAACGAGTACCAAGGTACCACTGTATATATGTTTATTTATATAACCTCTCCCTCGACAGACATTCTGTAAGCTTCCTGAAGTTGAGAACCCTATCTGCCTTTCCCCCTCTTGAACCTATTGTCAGTGCCTGGCACACAACAGGTGCTCAGTACATATGAGCAAGTGATTATTCATAATATGAAGGACTCTTAGGTACATTCTTGTCCTCAAGGGTAGAAGAATTTTCTGAGAGTCCACTGATCTGAGTTACAGGATCCTGTTGTTCTAGTCTGCCTTCCCTCCCCTACTTTTGAAGTCAGTTTGCATTAATAGGTGGCCTGAGGCACTTCATTGGGCTTCTCCAGATAACTCTGTGGTTCTTATCTGGATAGCCTTTCTCTCCTGACATTTCTGGCATTTTAGCCAGCCTTTTAAAAATCTAAATTATGATTTAGACTGGCTTCAGCAACGTATTATACAATAACTGGAAATGGAGGAATGTGACAATAAGCACGACATAGTGTCATCACTCAAGGACCTCTTGGTCTGTCGGGGAGACGTATTAGGTCACAATTATAAAAGAAGTCAGGGGAGAGAAAAGGTTAAAAGGTTCTAGTGGTGGCAGGGGTGAGAGGGAGGAGAGGCAGGAGATGCCAGTGTTTGAGAAAAGCCTGAAAGGATCCATGGGCTATTCCCCCTAATCGTCTTGATGATTATTGTTGTTATAAAAGTAACACATAGTAATTGTAAAAACTTTGGAAAGATAAGAAAAATAAAATGGAAACAAAAATCACCCCCGGTTACACCTCACAAATATAATCAATTTTATAAGATTTAATTATACTATGCATAGTTTGCAACACATTTAAAATTTAAATCTTAATTATTTAAGATGGGCACTTCTGCATATAATTAAGTATTCTTCTAAATATGAATTTTAATGGCTGCATTTTTAAATAGAGTATAATAGTTGAAAGTACAACCTCTAGCTTGAGACTCTGGTTCTAACATTACTAGGCACTCAAAGTTCCAGTTTCTGTAGATGTAAAGTGGGGATTAATATCCAGAAAGAGTGATGTATTATAATGAGAGAATAACGCACAGAAAGGAACAGAGATGGGAAAAGCACCAGGTTTGACTGGATTTGGGCTGAACTCTCAGGGACCTTGACTCCCAAACCATTCAGCCTTTGGGGGATTTTGAGCAGAAGAGAAATATGGTCAGAGTTGAGTTTTTGAACATTAGCTCTGGCGACATCGTGCCGGTCAGACTGGAACAAGTCCAGACTGAAAGCTGAGGTCGGCAATGAGGCTGCTGCAGTCACGCAGGTGAGCGGTTACAAGGACCTGCTTTGGGCCAGTGGGGACAGAGACATAAGGAGTCATGTGTGAGAAAGGGTGAAGGCTGGAACCTATAAGATTTTATGACGGAGTGCATGTTGGTAGCTACTGTAAAGGAGATAGCAAAGGTCAAAGTTTTCACTTGGATTAGCGAGTCCGCTGTCTCCACTACGTACTTTACCACAGGCCATTATCGGCTCTGGACTGGGTTACAACAATTCCATTCTTTGCCTCCCAATCAATTATTCTCACAGCTGTTGGACTAACTGTTGGAGAAATGGATTCATCTTTGAGCCTGAGTTGGATCAATTACTCCCCTTATACTGCCTTATGAGGCTCTCGCTGCTCTGCCCGCCTCTACTTCTCCAGCCACGTCTCCTGCCATTCTGCCTTGCTCACCACAGCAAACTCAGTGCAGCCTCTGGGCCTTTGTAGATGCTGTTCCATTTGCCCAGATCCCCCCTTCTCCCCATCTTCTTCATGTAGATAGCTAGTTTTCCCTTCTTTTACTTTAAAAAAAACTTTAAATTTATTGGTGAGTGAGAGAGGGGACATCAATTTATTGTTCCACTTATTTATTCATTCATTGCCTGCTTCTTGTATGCCCTTACTGGGGTTGAAATCCACAACCTTGGTATATCAGGGTGATGTTCTAACCAACTGAGCTACCTGGCCAGGGCTCAGCTTGCCCTTACTTTAGATTGTAACTTAAATATCCCCTCCTGGCCTGGCTGGTGTGGCTCAGTGGATTGAGTGCCGACCTGTGGACTGAAAGGTTGCTGGTGATTGATATTTCTCTCCTCTCTTTTTCCCTCCTTTCCCCTCTCTCTAAACACTTATAAATAAAATATTTAAAACATTAAATAAATATCCCCTCCTGTCCTGCCTATCCTATCCAGATCCGATTTCTGCTTGCTAGTCTCTTAGTACCAAATACCTCACTAGCACTTACCAATTTTAAACTTAAGATGTATATTAATTTATAATTTAATTTTTTTTCCTCCAATGTAAACTCCACAGAAGGAAGAGACCCTGTATGTTCTATTTTGATTTTGCTTGGTATTTAGCATAATGGCTGGCATATAAAAGGCATTTAGTTAATATTTGTTGAACGAATTAGTTAATCAATGAATTAGTTAATCAATGAATGAAAGAGCTGGTGAGCACATTCAGCAGAAAATATGTTGAAAGATAAGTTTAGAGGAGACGCTGCATCTTAGATCTCTGCTATTTGGGTGCCAGGGTGCTTGTAGAAGAGGTGGGAGCAAAAGGATGACTCTGGGGTTAAGGGAAAAATAGGATCGGCATTTGATATTGTATCAAATATAGTACCTCTGGTGCTGCCCAGGGAAGACAGGGCCTGACCAGAGGTTGACACTATTTCAATTACACTACTAGGTCTGCACCAGATGGGACACCAGGTAGCCTAATAGTTAAGAACCTAAAAGAATAAGAGACAAACATAGTTTAGTAACAAGTGCTGGTGGTGTGGTTTAGGCTCTAAATACCATATGATCTTATAGTAGTGAATGAATGAAGGTCAAAATAGTCGGAATGGAAGATTAGGAGAGATCGCACTTTAAATTTATTCATTTGAAAGTGTTCATAGAACACCTGCGAAGTTTGAGGCCCCAAGCCAAGGGCTGAAAACACAAAGGTAAAGAGGACACAGTGCCCAGCCTCTACTCTGTAACACCTAAACAAGGGGGCAGATGTGAAACCACAATGCTGCCTGTAGAATTGATGGGATATGAATATAATTGTATTCCACTGAAGAAAGGTAAACACAGATGCAAATATATAACAATAATTAGAAGCACTATGGAGGAGGGAAGCAAGGTAAGGGGGATAGAGAGGGAGCAGGGAGGGTATGCTGTTGCGTAGGGTGTTCAGAGAAGGATTCTTCGATAAGGTAACAGCTGAATAAAGGCAGAGGTAGTGAGAGATTGAACTACATGTGTGTCTTGGGGAAGAGGAACCCAGATAATGGAAGTAAATGTAAAAGTCAGGGGCTTCTGGTCAAGATGGCAGCGTAAGCAGACATGGCTCACCTCTTCGTACAACCACATCAAAATTACAACTAAAATATAGAACCACCATCACTCAGGGACATCAGAAATCGAGTTGAATGGAAGTCTGACAACTAAGGAATTGAAGAAACTACATTCATCCAGACTGGTAGAAGGGGTGCAGACATGGAACATGCTCGTCCCCTCACCAACATGGATAAAAATTCAGAAGAGACATCTCAGGAGCAAGGAATCCTAGACCCACACCAGGCTCCCCAGCCCAGGATTCCAGCGCCAAGAAAATAAGAAAATAAGTCCCCACAATGTATGGCTGTGAAAACCAGTGGGGACTGAATCAGTGGAGGAGGCTACTGGAGCCCTAAGCAGTTCCTCTTGGGGAACCCACACATGGACTCAGCAGCCCCAGGCTGGCAGCTTGAAGGGCACCAGTGATATACAAGGAGAGGCTGAAGTGTCTGGCATCAGGGTGAGGAGAGGACATTATCCCTTTGCCAAGCCCTCCCCACCAACAGAGTGCCATATCTGAGACTCAAACAACCTGGCTAACACTGTGTGACCCACCTTGGAAATCCACAGAAGTTCTAACCCACCCAACTTACCTGCCCACCCATGCTCCTTTTCCATATGAATGGCTGGCCTTGGTTCCTAAATCCTATCAAACACGCAACAGCTGGCTTCAGTGAGCCCTAGTGGCAGCCAGAGTTGAGTTACAGCTTGGCTTCACCTGGGAATCTCCAAGCCCCACACAAGTAGCCAGCATCTCAGATTGCTTTACAACTCAGGCAGGGTGGCCCAGGAAAAATACAGATGAAAGCTGACCTTGGTCTGAACCACCCAGGAAAACCCAGGGCCAATGCACCCAATGGACAGCTACTGACCAAATCAGAACACCACCCTACCCCGTACAGCTGATCCTCCACAGAGGGCGAGGTCATGGCTACTCCTTGCAGCTGATTGGCCTGGATAAACCCCTCTGATTGATCCACCAACAGCAACCAAGGCTCAACTACAAAAGGAGGGTCTACTCAGCCCACACAAAGGGCGTACCTCAAGTACTCAGCTTGGGTGATAATGGTGGCTGTGCCACTGGACCCTATAGGACACCTACTACATTAGGCTACACTACCAAGACATGGAGTCAAAGCAGCTCTACCTAATACACAGAAATAAACATAGGGAGGCTGCCAAAATGAGGAGACAAAGAAACATGGCCCAAATGAAAGGACAGAACAAAGCTCTAGAAAAAGAACTAAACAAAATGGAGATAAGCAATCTATCAGGTGCAGAGTTCAAAACATTGGTTATGAGGATGCTCCAAGAACTTAATGAAAACCTCAGCAGCATAAAAAGACTCAGTCAGAAAGAAAGAATACACTAATTGAAATAAAGAACAATTTACAGGGAAACAACAGTACAGTGGATGAAGCCAAGAATCAAATCAATGATTTGGAACATAAGGAGGCAAAAGACAACCATGCAGAGAAATGAGAAGAAAAAAGAAGTTTTAAAAAATGAGGAGAATATAAATAGCCTCTGGTACAACTTTAAGAGGTTCAACATTTGCCTCATAGGGGTGCCAGAAGGAGAAGAGAAAGAGCAAGAAATTGAAAATCTAGCTGAAAAAAATAGTGAAAGAAAACTTCCCTAATTTGGTGAAGGAAATAGACGTGCAAGTCCAGGAAGCACAGAGAGTCCCAATTATGATGGATGCAAAGAGGCCCACTTCAAGACACTTTATTATTAAAAGGCCAAAGGTTAAAGATAAAGAGAGATTCTTAAAAACAAGAGAAAATTTAGTTACTGGAAGGTTGCGGATGGGAGGGGCAAGAAGGAGAATGAGTGAAGAGGTGAGGGGATTAAGAAGTACAATAGGATGCTCGCTTCAGCAGCACACGTACTAAAACTGGAACAATACAGAGAAGATTAGCATGGCCCCTGCAAGGATGACACTCAAATTCGTGAAGTGTTCCATATTTTTAGTAACTGGTCTATTAAAGACTATGACAACTATGTCCCACAGATCAATAAAAATAATTGGGTAAATTTGCCCTGGAGAAAAACAAAAATAAAAACTAATCTAATGGAATCACACACACACACAAAAAGAAGTACAATAGGTAGTTACAGAATAGCCATGGGGATGTAAAGTGCGGTATAGGAAATGGAGTAGCCAAAGGACTTATACACATGACCCACGGACATGCAAAATGGCGGGGGGAATTGCCTGAGGGGTGCTGGGTGGAGGGGGCAAAAAGGGAAAAATCAGGACAACTGTAATGGCATAATCAATGAAATATAATTTAAAAAAAGAATACCTAAAAAAAAATAGAAAGCAGGCTTCTACTTGGGTGGCAAGAGAAAGAGCAAGTGTGTCTGGAGTGGAGTGAGTGACAGGTAATATGGAAAAAGATGAGTACAGCAGGGTAGCAAGACCAGGTCATGTGGGGCCTTGAAGGACTTTGATTTTCCTTAGTATGAGATAAGAAAGGCCATGCAGACAACCTTTAACTTGATGGAGCAGGCACATGTAGCAACAGGTATTGGGGTACAGGGAAATAAACCCGAATCAGTATTGAGGAGTTCAATCCAACATGTAGGATATATCAAAAGAGGGAAACCAGAAAGGCTATCCCAACAGTTCAAGTGCAAGATGAAAGCAATCAGTGGGGACAGAGAAAGGCAAGAACTACACAAAATTGAGCTTTTCAAGGAAAGAAAAAGGATTGCCTGGCGTGGTATGAGATGAATGTACTTCTCCTGCAGCTTTGGATTTGCTGACTTCAGATACAAGCAGATGTCCTGTCAGAGGCAAATGAGGCTAAAAGAACTGTTCCTAAAAGGGAGCCACGAGAGTTTCAGAACAAACCTGCTGTTCATAATTGAACTCATTTTTTGTTTGTTTGACATGGAACAAATCTTTAAAAGTAATGAAACCCAGCCCTGACTGGTGTGGCTTAGTTGGTTGGGCACTGTCCTGCAAAGAAAGGTCGCTAGTTGGATTCCTGGTCAGAGCACATGCCCAGGTCGCAGGTTCCATCCCCAGATGGGGCAGGGACGAGAGGCAACTGATCAGTGTATCTCTTGCACACTGAAGTTTCCCTCCTCTTTCTCTCCCCTTCCACCTCTAAAAATAAATAAAATCTTTTTTAAAGTAAAATAATTAAAGGCTTTAAAATAATTTCCCCGCCCTGAAAAGTAAACACATTGGTTCTGTTTATCAGCTGACAATTCAACAGTTATGAGCAGGCAGGCAAAGGGGCCCTGCTGTGAGCCTAGGTCCACTTTCATGTATCAGTGACTTCTCTCTCTCTCTCTCTCTCTCTCTCTCTCTCTCTGGTGGGTCTAAATTAATAATAACCTTTAATGGAATGTTCTTTGCATAGTACTGTCTCCTGACTCAAACACTTTGATGTCACTTTATTGTTTTCTTTTTTTGTTGATTTGAGAGAGAGAGAGGTGGGGAGAGAAACATTTATTTGTAGTTCCACTTATTTATGTATTCATTGGTTGATTCTTTTTAAAAATTCCCACCTAAGGGTATATACTTACTGATTTGAGAGAGAAAAACATTGATGTGAGAAACATCCATCATTGATCAATTGACTCCCATATGTGCCCTGCCTGGACCAGGGATCCAACCTGTAACCTAGGTATGTGCCCTGACCTGGGATGGAACCCCCAACCTTTTGGTGTATGGAGTGACATTCCAACCAGGTAAGCCACCCTGTTAGGGCCATTGGTTGATTATTGCATGTGCCCTGAGTGAGGATCGAATCCACAACTTTGGCATAGGGTAGCATGCTAACTAACTGAGCTATCCAGGCAGAGTTGAAGACTCCGAAAATAATGTACAGAAAATCTGACACATATAATATATACAAAGGGTGCAGATGTGGCAGAATGGTTCTGTTGTTCTGGAAAACAGATGAAAAAGTTGAACATATTACTGACATCAGTTTAGAAAAGTATAGGGTAGTGAGGGGTAGAATAGGAAGTTGACCAAAGAAATATCAGTACCCTTAACAACTGGTAATAGCACTACAATTTTTTTATTGAGATTTGTGTGACCACATTTTAGAAGTCAGAAGGATTTGACAATGTGTGGACAATACTAAACTTTTAAACTTAACTTCCTATTGTCCCTGAGGATGACAAATGCTGCTTTTCTTCTCGATATTTTAAAGCTGACTATGTTAAAAATGTAAACAAGACTATACTTTCAGGGATCATTTCTATAGTTTGTTACTAAAAATGTAAACAAAAAAATTAAGGAACTTAACTACAATTTTGGGAGGAGTAATAGCAACAAGGGTAGAACAAATTTTAGAAAAAAAAAACACTGTTTACTTATTAGCAAATTATTTGTATATTTAACCTGATTTAACCAATGAGGTTATTTACTTTTTCAAATGGCTAATCCTCTCCATCAGGTTTTCTCCCCCCCTCTGAAAACAGATACTGCTTAAACAGAACAAAGTTCAAAGAAGCTTGAATTAGTCAAATCAAATTCCTGTGTCAAGGTCAACAAACCAAGATCATTAAAGAGTTGCATAAAAAAGAGAAAGAAACTAATGCAAATTTGAGACCAGAATTAAGTATTTGCCTATTTGAAGAGTCACTTGATTTTCTGTCTGACCTCAGGAAGGTTCAGTTTCTCTTTGAGGTCTGTTTTCACTTTAAAAGATTGAGACATCTGTGCTTGTGCATCTTTTTCAGTGTTTTCAGGCTACATGATTTGGGAGTTTGTGATGGGGCTATATGGTGACAACAGTGTGATGGAAAGTGTCACCTTCATTCCAAAGAAAACTCAAGACTTTGTAACTTGTATAAAGGAGTTGTGGAATGGCACACAGAACAAACACATTTTTAGTTAGGTTCTCAGGAAAATGATTGAATAGGGTTAGGATAAAATTTAATACTTTTGAATTCTTACTGTTTGCTTTTCAGGCCTGTACAGTGGTTTAGGGCGTGCTCATTTTGTATGTAATCTAACATTTTACAGCAGGAATTTGCTATTGAAGTAAGTAATATGCACTTCAGGGACTGCAAAAACTTTGACATCACATATTAATCAGCAGTTCAAATCTGTAGTTTAAAGGACTTTATCGTTAGCTCAGAGCAGGAAAAACCTACCTAGAATGGAGATAGCTAAGTTGATTATTGAGATCATCCATTAACTATATTGAGTAATCATTCTGGTTTCTATCTCCCTTTGGCCGCAAAAAAAAAAAAAAAGTCTACTCGCCCAGAAAGGAAGTTTGAATGTAAACTCTTAAGATGAGGAAATAAAACTGCCTTTAAACGTGCTGATTAGTGTGCTAGCAATAAACTTTAGCGTGACTATGCTATGAATCAGCGAGTTTCACAATTAAAATTACTTCTGAATTCTCAGGTCAAAAAGCAAAGGCTTTCTTCACGCTGAATACACTTTTAACACAGTTACATAATTAACCACCTCTTTTTAAAAATTCCCTTACAACTTACATCTGAGATACGAAGACTAAATGAAATATTGCAATGAACATTAATCGGTTCAGCTACCAGAGACATAGTCTCAACAGAGACGATGACGTCTACAATCTCAGGTAATCTTCACAAAAAACCGAGGAGAGGAACTGTCAGTCCCAGTCCACGAAAGGAGCCAGTGAAGCCCTGTTTGTGCTAAGATCCTGACCTTGCTGGCCAGATGACGTCTACGGTGGGGATTTCCGTAACGGTGACACACACCACTTCCGGCCTGTGGGGAGAGTCAGTGACGTGGCAGGGGAGGCCGAGCACAGTCCTTAGGGCCAGGACACCCTGAGCTGTCAGGTAGCCCTTGGGCAGCCCGGCTGGGAGAGTATAGAACACAGCGGCAGTCACTAGCCCGGAGCCGGAAGTGCCACGTGTCCTGACTGCGCCTGCGCAGCCAGGGACTGACAGACACTTCCGGTGGGGGGCCTCTCCCCTGTCTTAGCTTGGCTGCTTCCTTCCAGCCCGGCGTTCCGGCCCCACGGCCGACTCTCTACCCTCAGCTCCCAGGCCAACCGGTGGCCACCGGTGGGCTGGGAACAATGTGGTGCCAGGCCTAGGGCTTGATGCGCCGCCGTCTCTCTTCCCCGCCTTCAGTCCTGAGTCGTTAGTTCTTTCCCTTCGCTTCTAGCAGTCGTCTTTCACCGGAGCTGTCGGCAGATCCCGACCATCCCCTTCCAACCCGATAACCACCGTCGTCATGTCCCAGCCGGGGGTACCGGCCTCCGGCGGTGCCCTAACCGGCCTCCAGGCCCAGAACGGGGCCGCCTCGGCCTCTGGGTCTCCCTACACCAATGGTAGGTACCGCTTGGGGGCGCTTGGGGGCGCGGGGAGAGCGCAGCCTGGGGCCGGCTGGAACTGAACCTTGGTTGCTGCCTGAGGCGAGAGGAGGAGAGGGTGACATCCCGACCTGGGGCCGGTGGCGGTGGGCCGCTGGGCCACGGAGACCCAGGCGGATACCCTCGCAACCCCCGGATTATTTAGCGTTTCATATTTGCTTGTTTATTTGTTCATTTGTGTAGCAGACAGTGAGCACTTGCTGTGAGCAAAGCCTGTATATACCTGGATGAAAAATAGATTCAGTCCGTACCGCAAAACTTGAATACAAAGCTCATAGTTGTTTATGTGCCTTCCCACTCCGCGCCACCTAGCCTGTCTTCTAGACAGCAGAATTTGGGGTCTGATTGATTTCGATCCTGCAGGGCCTGCAGTGTGATGGGGGTCATACTCAGTCTGAATTTACGGAGATGAATGAATGATTGTGCTTTCTGGCGATCCCTTTAGGGCTCTCATCTTTCCTAGAACTTCCCTGGAATTGTACTTGGGCCACCTGTTAAGTAGTTCTGCTTTGGAAGAACCACATAGAGGGGAGCACCTCCTGTTTGATTTCCAGATGTCTTGACGGCACTTGGAGAGTGGTTGGATCCAACTTTTCGAACCTCTTTCGAGTGTGCATGTGGCACTATAATTTGTCATTTGGTGTGAAAGTCATTTGGTACCTCTTCTAGGATTTTAAAAATTGCCCTGTGTTGCGATTTTATTATAAATGTTATAATAAAGACGGACTGTCTGCCTACATCTTTCCAAATTACCAATTTACCTATAATTTTTTGGTTCATAGAAACAAAGGTAGAATAATACTAAAAAATACTTAAATTGCCCTTGGGAATCTAAAATTACTGTGAAGTTCTAGAATGTAGCCAATGACTAAAATAGCTAATTTACATTATTTTTAGGGAAGATTGCTGTCTTTTTGACAAAGAAGGCTCTAAAAGACTTTTAAAAATGTGTGTGAGTGGGCAGAAGCAAGAACAAGTAGGGGTAAGCATTGAAATGGCATTAAATTGAATCAGTTGTTCTTTCTCAAATTTATGGTAACATTGTATAAAACTACATTTACTTTAGACTATTTACTAACATACCGAGGATGAAATCACTTTAAGAAATTTACTTTAAGGTAAAAAATAACTTAAGCAAGATAGCATGGCTGTGGCTTTTTTTAATCTATAAATTACAATTTTACATGCACTTTAAATGGCAAATACTGCAAGTATGCTTGTAAGCTGATATGAAAGTATAGGTCTGTTAATGTTGAAATGTCAAAGGCGTGTAGCCACTGATAATGTGAACTGGAGATGGTATGAAACTGATTTGATACAGTCCGGCAGACATTTGTTGCACACCTTCTAAGTTCTGTCCTTGGGAAAATAAAACCCAGGGTACAGCCTGCTCCTTGTATACAGGCCACCCAGAGACAAATGGGAATTCATATAGGGAGGGAAATCATAGAACTGCATGAATACATATCTTTTAAAAGCTATAACTGACAGTCTTTTTATATGCCCATTTCTAAAGTTTTTTGTAGAGGTAGTCTCGGCAAAATTGCTAATGTCCTGAATTGGATTCCTTTTTTGTACATGCTGGTAGTAACAAAGAGAGTACTGATACAGAGAATTGGAAGGGAAGGTATTTTTCTAGAAGGTGAACAGAAGTTCATTGTTGGAATGTAGTGTTTTTTGTTTGTTTGTTTTTGTTAACTCTTTCAAGGCAATTATTGCTCCATAAATAATCTATTGAATACTCTTTTTTAAATGTTTTATTTATTTATTTTTAGAGAAAGGGAAAGGAAGGGAGGAAGAGACATCAACATGTGGTTGCCTCTCACACACCCCCAACTGGGGACATGGCTCACAACCCAGGCATGTGCCCTGACTGGGAATTGAACCCGCAACTCCCAGGTTTGCAGGCCAGCACTCAATCCCCTGAGCCATACGAGCCAGGGCAAATACTCTTAAGCTTTAGATGTAATGTAGCCTGCTTAAATGACATATTATGGTTCAGTTGGATCTTCACGTATTTTTAGATTGTAATCAAAAGACCAAATGCAGTAGTCCCCCTTATCCATGGGGGGGTGCCTTCCAGTGGACGCCGGGAACCTTGATAGCACTGAACCCTGTGTATGCCATGTTTTTTCCTACACACACGTACCTGTGAGACAGTTTAATTTATAAGTTAGGCATAGTAAGAGGTTAACAATAATAACCAGTAATACGGTAGAAAAGTTAAATAATATACTGTAATAAGTTACATGAATATGGTCTCTCAAAATATCTTATACTGTACTCACCTTTCTTTCCGTGATGATGAGGGATGATACAGGGCTCACATAAGATGAAGTGAGGTGTTCTGAACAGCATGGAATTTAAAACTTATGAATTTTTTCTTTCTGAAATTTTCCACTTAGTATTTTTGAATCGCAGTTGACCAAAGGTACCACAACTGCAGGCAATGAAACTGAATGAGGGGGACTAGTGTAATCACCTTTTTCACTTTCCTATAACTTGCTTTCGTATGATATTGTATGGTATCTTTATATTACAAAATTCCTCACATACAGAGACATTTCTTTCTGTGGTAGATTGTTACATTGCATTGTAATTTTAAATGGAAAAAAAAAAGTAAAAAGAAACACAGAAAAAATAAAATAGTCAAGACAGGCTTTTCTGAGTTTCCGTGTAGAGTTGTCTACATTTATTTCCTTTGCAAAAATTGATAGTGAAACTAAAACTGTTTAAACTGGCGCATCTTCATCTGACTACCATGTCATATGGCTAAAGCAAATCATAATTCCTCCTGTTGATTAGCTGCTTTATTTTGACTGTTTGAATCCATTTGCCAAGGCAGTTAGAAACTGCAGTTTTAATAAATTTATTTTGGTAATATTTATGTAATACTCACTTTCCCATGTAGATTAGGGGTGAGAAGAATATTCTCAACCCTCTCTTCTTCCCATATTCAAAATTATATTATAATTTTGTAAAATAATATCTGATTTGCCTCTAGCCTATAAATCCTTCGAGGGCAAGAATATTTTCTTTTGTGCATCATCCTCTCCCTAATTTCCCCCATGGTGTCTTTTAGGACTTACTAGTTTTTATTTATTTATTTATTTATTTATTTAATTGATTATGCCATTACAGTTGTTCTATTCCCCCCTTCATTTCCCTCCCCCTCCCCCTCCCCCCCCCCCCCCCGTCCCCACCATTACCCCCACTTTAGGACTTACTATTTTTTTGAATGAAAGTTTTAGATTGGGATATTTTGTAATTTAGGTCGCCAAACATGAATTGAATTATTCATTGTAAGATTGGAGCTCACTTCCAACTTTTTTTTTCTGGTGAATTTTTCTGTGAAGTTCTGAATAATACTGTCAGCAGAAGCTCAACAGAATATGTGTGTGAGGGGGTTTAGTCATCAGTTGAAATGCTAGACTTGTACTCAAACAGACTTGTCTGTTTTAGGCATGATAGAAGTATAGCTCTCTTTTAGTTTCACTGTGATGTGTGAAACCATGTTTAGGATTGTATATTTTATATAGGAAATCTTTAGTTAAGACCAAAGCAGGCTGTGAATAAAATCGGCCTGTGGTCTGTAATACTGATTGTTGTGACTGTTTTCAGTGGGACAAGTAACTTTGGACTCCCAACCTTAATACCATCTGTAACCTTAGAACTTCCTGCACTGAGCTTCTCTTTTGTCTCTGCTGGTACACTGGGAGCTCCTGAAAGAGAAATGGTAGCAATAAGAACGTTCACTGTTTACTTACTCTATGGCCAGTTGCTGTTCTAGGCTACATTATATGTGATGTCATCTCATTTAATCCTCACAACAGCCCTATGAGGTTAGAACTGTTACGACCCCTGCTGGTGTGTCTCAGTGGCTTGAGTGCTGGCGTGCCTACTGAGAGGTCGCCAGTTTGATTCTCATCAGGGCACTTGCCTGGGTTGCAGGCCACGACCCCAGTTGAGAGCGTGGGAGAGGCATTCATCCAGTTGATATTTCTCTCCCTCTGTTTCTCCCTCCATTCCCTTCCCTCTAAAAATAAATTAACAAAATCTTTTTTAAAAGAACTGTTATGTTTACTGACAAGAATACTGAGATGAGTGGTCAAGCAGCTACTCAGGGTCACACAGCTAATAACCGAGATTTGTGGAACCTAGATTTAAACCTAGGCAGTCTCACTTAACCACTGTTACTCAATATGTCTGGTGGTTATCTCTCAATCCCAGGACTTAGTTCCTTGAATGAGTGCCTGAATCAAGGATCTCTTTGGTTTCTTTATGTGGATACATATAATTGCAGAAAATGTTGCTTGGTATTTTTTGAAATTGTCACCTAGCTTATTTGGATTATAATTAATACATGACCTGACCCTAATTTTTCTTAGTATTTAGTCCATTTCTTTGCTGTTTCAACATCACATTTCGTAAATGTCTTGTGGATCCTGAAATTGCCTCTTACCTCTGCTTTAATTCCTTCCATGTTTTTTAAAAATCCTCAACTGAGGACATTAAAAAAAAGATTTTGCTTATTTATTTTTAGAGAGAGGGGAGGGAGGAATAAAGAAAGGGAGAGAAACAGCGATTAGTTACCTCTTGCACGCCCCCAACTGGGGACCTGACCAGGAATCCAGCCAGTGATCTCAATCCACTGAGCCATACCAGCCAGGAGGGGACTTTTTTTTTTTTTTTTGGTTTTAGAGTGAGAGAAAGGGAGAGAGCAAAACATCAATGCAAGAGAGAAGCATTGATTGGTTGCCTCCCGTATGTGCCCAGACCAGGGATTGATCGAACCTGGCCTGGGGATTGAACTGCAATTTAGGCATGTGCCTTGACCGGGGGGGATCGAACCTGCAACCTTCTGGTTACGGGTTGACACTCCACCCAGCTGAGCCGTACCAGCCAGGGCCATTGCTTTCTTAAAGCCCTTTTTTTTAGTGCCTGGCTCACAAATTGTACTCATGCAGTGGCATCCATTTGTTGTATTTATAGTTTTAGTCGGTCAACTGTTTAAGAGATCAGAGTGTGATCTCTTTAAGAGATCAGAGATTTTGATGTGTGACGTGATATGTTCTAAGTTGAGATTTTTTTCCTAATTGGGTTTATTAAGTGATTCATGAACCAAAAGCATACCCTCTAGCAACTGACTAGAAAGGTGCTCTCCCTAAATTGAAATTTTGTCTTCCCTTGGACTGTGAGCAGGGATAGAGTGGATTTGCCTCACCTTTGTGTTTCAGGAGATATTTAGTAAAATTTGTCTTTTCAATCAGGGAAAAATAGAATGTTCTTAACAATTTGGGGGAAAAAATGAGCAATTAGTCTAAATATAGGATCCGTCTTTTATTTTTATTTTAAATTTATTTTTAGAGAGGGGGAGAGAGGGAGAAAAAGAGGGAGAGAAGCATCAGTGTGTGGTTGCCTCTCAAGCACCCCCTATTGGGGACCTGGTCTGCAACCCAGACATATGCCCTGACTAGGAATCGAGCCAGCAACCCTTTGGTTCACAGGCCGGTGCACAATCCATTGAGCCACACCAGCCAGGGCTAGGATCTGTCTTTAATTAAGTGAAAGACTAAGAAAAAAAACATTAGTTTGGATGAAATTATTTGATTTACTGGTAATGAAGAAATTGGTGAGTGCTGTAATTGTTTAAGAACACAAATATGTGTTTTTTAGGGGATGACAGTAGCAAACACTTATTGGGTACTAACTATAGGAGAAACCCCATTATAAACATTTCCCTAAATCTCGTTGTCACATTGTATTAGTTTCCTATTGCTGCTATAACAAATTACCACAAACTTAGTGACTTAAACCACATTTATCATCCTATAGTTATGAGGCCAGGAGTCTGAAATGGGTCATCAGGGTTGTTTTCCCTGTTGGAGACTCTAGCAGAGAACATGGTTTTTGTATTTTCCACCTCCTGGAGGCTGTATCTGTTCCTTGGCTCCTGGACCCCTACCATCTTCAAAGCCAGCAATCCCCTGTGAAGTTTTTCTCACCTGGCACCAGTCTGACCCTGAGTCTCCCGCCTTCCTCTTCTGTGTTTGCAGTCACATTGGGCTCACCCTGACTTCCCTGCTCAAGGTCAGTTGATTAGCAACCTTAATTCCATCTGCAACCTTAATTCCTTTTCTGCCATGTAAACTAACAGATACAAGTTCCAGGAGTTAGGACATGGGCATGCATATTTAGGGGCATCATTTTTCTACCTACCATACACATTGACACGGTAGTATAGGTTCTATTACTATTCTCATTCTGCAGATGATGCTGAGGTCTATAAAGGTTAAATATCTTGCTCAAGGACAAACAGTTACTAAATTTCAAGGCCAGAATTAGATCTCAGTTATTCCAGTCTGTGCTCTTAATCCCACCCTTATAATGCCTCTTCCTATAAACATTTCATAGACCGGTGATTTTCAACCTTTTTCATCTCATGGCACACATAAAATAATTACTAAAAATCTGCAGCACACCAAAAAATGTGATTTTCCAGTCTGACAAAAAGTGGGTGTAATTTTGATTCATTCACACCTTATAGCTATTTTGTGTTGGCTGTTATTTTTTTATTTGACAGTCCAAGGGGAAAGAGGTCAGTGCCCCTGACTAGTCAGATTGCATGTTTTAAAAATTCTTGTAGTGCACCTATGACAAATCTCTGATATAGAGTGACCTTGTATTATCAGGAAGTTTATTGTATAGGATTTATGACTTTTCTTTTTAGATTTTATGCATTTATTTGTTTATTTTTAGAGAGAGGGGAAGGGAGGGGGAAAGAGAGGGAGAGAAACATCATGTGTGTGAGAGAGAAACATTCACCAGCTGCCTCTCGCATGCCTCCAACCTGGGACCTGGCTTGCAACCCGGGCATGTACCCTGATTGGGAATCGAACCCATGACCTTTCAGTTCGCAGGCTGGCATTCAATACACTGAGCCGCACCAGCCCGGGCTGTGACATTTTTGAAGATAGTGTTCTATAGTTAAGTCCCAGAAATGGAATATGCACCACACTATGGCACTGACTATATAGAAAATGACTGAGTTTGGTGAACTACGTTGACTTGTGTGATTTGGGACAAGTTGCTTAGCTGCTGTAAGCCTCTGGTTTCTCAGGGTACCAGAATCTTTAGATGCTGTATTTCATTTATTAGTGTTTGATAAATCATGCATATATAAGCAGGGTATTCTTGGAAAACCTAAGTAGTTAATTTCCCAGAACATATATATCCCTCTGATTTGATGTTTTGCAGATCAGTGAGAGATACAATTTATTTATGATTTCTCTCTTTTCCCTACTCATTGTGTTCCAAGGATTCAAGATGACTGTATAAATGGGTTATATCAACATCAAGGGGGTAAAATTTAGGGAAAGTGAAACCTTTTAAACCTGGGTATGGTAAAATAGTCACATTGTTTAGCTGCTTTCTGATTATATTGAAGAGTAGGATCAGTCTAAAGGTACCCAGAATGCTCCCTTGTTTCTAATGTATAGTTTTAGGCACTGGTTGGGTGGCTCAGTTGGTTGGAGCATTATCGTGCAACAAAAGGTTGTGGGTTCAATTCCAAGTGTGGGCACATACCTAGGTTGCAGGTTCAATCCCTGGTTGGGGTACGTCCAGGAGGCAGCTGATTGATGGCTCTCTCTCACATTGATATTTCTCTTTCCCCTTTCCTCTCTTCTCTCTCTCTAAAAATCAATAAACATATCCTTGCATGAGGATTTAAAAATAGTTATTACACATAATAATAATAATAAAATAAAGTACAGATTTAGCATTTTCATTGGTAGTGCCGTTGAATAGTAGTCTCTTTCTCTCTGGCCAATCTTTTATTCTGCTTATCTTAAAATGATTCTAGGCGTCGGATCACTATTTAAATACTTTAAACGCTTTTCCATTGGATTATTATGTCACTTTTCACATTTTATAAATATATTGCTTTCTTCAGAGTCTTTAGACAGGGATCAGTGAAAAACCCTCATTAAGCCCTGGCCGGTGGTTCAGTTGGTGGGAGCATGGTCCCTTACACACCAAAGGTCACGGGTTCAGTTCTGGTCAGGGCACGTGCCTGGGTTCTGGATTCCGGGTTTGGGGTTTCCAGTCAGGGTGCACGTGGGGAGCAACCCGTCAATATTTCTCTCTCACATCGGTGTCTCTCCTTTTCTTCTCTCTTTAAAAGCAATAAAAACATTTCCTTTGGTGAGGAAAAAGAAGACGTAATTAAAATAGAAAGATTAAGAAATTAACCTGAAATGTCCTTAGTGGAGACAATGCATTTGCCAGGAGCCAGAACTAAATGACTTTAACTGTTCCTTTTGGTGCCAGTGGGATTTTTCCCTGTTATTTGGACAGATGACTGTGATTCTGCCAGTCTTTGATTTTCTGACCTTCTATAATCCCCTAAATATTTTTTTCTATATCAGTACTTCCCTTTCAGACCAAATAATACTCCATTTTATGGATATACCTCATTTTGTTTATTCATTCACCAGTTGATAGGTATTTGGGAGAGTGTTTACCATTATCAATTTTCTTGGATATATATAGCTAAGAGTGGAATTGATGGAGCATGCATATCTATGTTTAACATTTTGAGAAATGGCAAACTTTTCCAAAGTGGCTACAGCTCCTCACTAGCAATGTATTAGTTTCCAGTTTCTCTACATCCTGGTCAACACTTTTGTATTGTCAGCCTTTGGTGATAGCCATCCTAATCGGTGTGAGCTGGTATTTCATTACAGTTTTTCACATTAACCTTTGACATCAGTGTTGTCAGTACTACTAGAACAGCTTTCCAGAGTGTATAATTTTCCCTTGCTTTAAAGTCGTTTGAAATCTGATGAACCTTATATGTCAATAACCTGACAAACCAGGTAGTAACAGACACTTTCATGCATAGAACAGACTGACCGGTGCCTGAAAGGAGGGGGGGGAGTGAGCTGAAAGGTGGCAAGGGGTTAACCAAAGAACACTTATGCACAAGCTGTGGACGGGGACACCAGTGTGGGCTGGGTGAGGAAGAGGGAGGGCAGCTGTAATGGCTTAAACACTATAAATAAATAAATAAATAAATAAATAAATAAATAAATAAATAAGAAATAAAATTGTTTGATATACTACAGTTTGAGTTTGAGTAAGCTGCTGTCTTTGGAAATTTCACCCTAAGCCACTAAGTTCTTAGTAGCTTTTCTCACTTATTAAGTAGGTGTGATGTGTAGTCTCTACGATATAACTACTTAGCATTGCTTTAAACGTTTTATTTTGGAACAATCCCAAACTTATAGACAAGTTGCAAGTACATTACAAAGGCATGTTTTTGAACCATGTATTTGAGAGTAAGTTGCTCACAGGATATTTCTTTATTCCTAGGTACTTCAGTTTGTTTGTATTTCCTATGGGTGAGAGTGTTTTTTAAAAATCACACCACCACTATCAAAACAGAAATCTAACATTAATGCTAATCCTCGAACCCCCATTCATGTTTCACCAGTTGTCCTAATATACCCCTTTTGTAGCTAAAGAATCCAGTCCGAAGTCACACTTAACATTTAATTGTCATGCCTCTTTAGTGTCCTTCAGTCTGGAACAGTTCCCCAGTCCTTCCTTAACTTTTTAAGATTACAAGCCAGTTACTTTGTAGTATGTTCCTCAATTCTGATTGTCTGACGTTCGTCGTGATTAAGCTATGCGGTGTAGCAGGACTAGTACAGAAGAGATGCTCAGTTCTCATCCCGTCCTATCCCGTGGTGCCTGATTTCGTTTTTTTCCATCATCAATGATGTTCACTTTAATCACTTGATTAAGGCGGTATCTGCCAAGCTTCTTCATGGGAAGATTTCTTTTCCCTTTGTCATTAATAAATATGTTATGGGGATGTACCTTCAGACCACGCAAATATCTTATTTCTTGTTAGACTTTGATTCATTTATTTATATTGGTATAGACTCTGTATTCATTGTGGTATAATTCATTATGTATTTTGATGCTCGTGTCTCAGACTGGGCCTCTGGGTGCCCCTTCTAGCTGCCTTCTATGTCCTCTTGTCGTGTCTCATCATGTTTGGGCACTTTCTTGCTTTCTGGCACCATAAGGTGTTGCAGGCTCATCTTGTACTTTCTGAGCTCAGGAATTAGCCATGATCCCTTTTAATGGAACATAGTATTCAGAGACCAAGATTTCTGTACTACATATGATAAGTGCTATCAGCGTGTCTCTGCTCACAGTCTCAGCAGACAGAGTTAGGGAATCTACCTATTTATATGGAAATCCATGAGTTTTTATTGTAACCCCCAATACAGGCCCACCACCACTAGGTTCATTCTGGTTTTCTCTTTCCATGTTTGTAATACTCTTCTCTGAGCGGGAGAGGCCGTGTTCCCGTTATCCTATGTATATTTGTTTGGTCAGCACCCCTGCATGTAACCATTCTCCCATTGCTGGTGCTGCCCCCTTCACCGGACTCCAGCTTCCCCCAGTTTATTGATAGATGCTTATCCCGCCTCATGTCTTCAGGACTGAATTTTTCAGATAAGAGACTATTTTGCTCTTTTAGTTTATTTAAAAGTCTGGCTTACAGAAATATCCGACATTATGGGTCCGTACTGTGAAATCATGTTAAGGGGTCCCATCAGGTGATCGCTGTAGCGATCAGGTTGAAACGAGCTTTTATTCAAGTTGATTCTCACTTTTCCCCAGAGAGTACTCTGTTGTTCAACACGAGAGACTGCGCTATAATATTTACTCTTACTCATTCAACAATCATTTATTCAGCACCAACTCTGTGATAGGCACATTTTAGACACTGAGAGTACAGTAATGAACAAAAAAGTCCCTGCCTTCATGGGGCTTATGTAATAGTGGGGTTGACAGACTATAAATAAATAATGTAGTCAGATAAACACTAGAAAGAAAAATAGGGCAGGGTCAGAGGGGAAGAGGATGAACATGGTGCTATTTCAGATATTTTAAGGCAATGCCTCTTTGAGGAGGTTATTTCTGAGAGGGACTTGAATGGGTAGAGTGTTGGTATCTATGGGAAGAGTATTCTTGGCAGAATAAAAGAGTCCTAAGGTGGGAGCATATTTAAGCTTCTTTTTTTTTCTATTTTAATTTTAATTGTAGTTCAAGTACAGTTTTCTGTCTTTTACTTCCATCCCAGCCCATTCCCATATCTCAGCTTCTTGAAGGAACTATAAGAAGGTGAGTGTGGCTGGAGCTGAATAGAGAGAAAGGGGTGTAGGACATTCTGTGGGTAGCTTGTTAGTGAAGGCTTTTAGCCATTAAATGGAGTGATTGATGTCAGCTGACACTGTCACCTCACCACAGGCATTTGCTGAACTCAAAGAAGGCGGCTTCCATCATACATTCAATTTAAAAGGGACTTTCAGTCTTTGGTGGAAAGTATTTACTAAGCCATTTTATATTGTGTTGCAAACTGTTAAAAGGTAGAATTGTAAAGGCATATATTTGTTTGGAACTGCAAATCTGCTCTTAGTTGGTTTAAGTGTCAGGGTGGCCGATGATGCGGGGGCTGTGAAAGAGTTCACAGAGTAGCAAATGCAGAGAGCACAGTTTTTAATTCACTTTCCACGAGTGGAAAGGAGCATGGTACAGAGAAAGACAACAGCTTTGAGCTTTTATTGGATTATAAAAGGATGTGGGGGTTGCTGTTGTGTTGCTCTGGGCTGTTGGGGGCGATGTAACACAGGGGGTATCAGTTTGTTTTGCATTAGCCATACTTTGCTCCAGTGTTATCTTCTGTCTCTGGCTGTGGGAGGTGGGGAAAGATGGTTAGTCACATTCCGTTCTTGGTTCCCAGTAATTTCCGGGCCTGGGGACTTAAGCTCCAAAGAGTAAAATGGCAGTCTTGTTAACAAGTCATAGGTTTGCTAGGCAAATGGGCCACAGTAACAAATGGCACTGGCATCCTTTAGCACAGCAGCATAGCTGCCGCTCCAGAACTGGAGATTCGTAAAAGAACTCCATGGTCTATACAGATGAAAAAGTATTAACTGATAATAAAATCATATTGGAACTGGAGGAGCCTAATAAGAGAAAAGCCATGTTTGATTAATACCACAAAAATAGTTTGAGGGACTCTGGTTTAAAACATTGGCCACTTTCTTGTCTGAGTTGACGTACTCTATGTTAAACCCAACCTTACAGAAAAATTGAACTTCATACTAAAATTTGTCTAGAGAGTAAGAAACAAATAGAATCAGAAGAATATAGTATACTTACTTCCAGATCAGAAGGAACATATGTATTATTCTGGCACTACCTAATACTATTAAATACTATCCTGGCACTATTAAAATAAAATGAATATTTAAAAAAAGAAAGTAGGAGATGAGACCAGAAAAGAAGCCAAGGACATAGAGGGTCATTTAAACTAAGATAAGGACTTGGATGTTTTTTTTAAGATTGCATTTATTTATTTTTAGAGAGAGGGGAAGGGAGGGAGAAAGAGAGGAAGAGAAACATCAATATGTGGTTGCCTGTCAACTGTCCCCCAGTGGGGACTTGGCCCACAACCCAGGCATGTGCCTGGACTGGGAATTGAACTGGCAACCCTTTGGTTCTCAGGCTGGCACTCAATCCACTGAGCCACACCAGCCAGGGACTTTGGAATTTTTGAATAAGGGAATTAATAAGATCTGTTTTTTTAAAATTAATTGATTGATTTTAGAGAATGAGAGGAAAGGGGAGAGAGAGAGATATCAGTTTGTTATTCTATTTCTTTATGTGTTGCTTGATTCTTTCTTTATTGCTTGGTTCTTTTATGTGCCCTGACCAGGGATTGAACCTACCACCTTGGTGTATCAGGATGATGCTCTAACCAACTGAGCCATGTGGCCAGGTGGATTCATGGGTTTGTTTTTTTATTTTAAGGTTTTATTTATTTATTTTTAGAGCAAGGAGGGAAGGGAGAAAAAGAGGAAGAAAAATATCAGTATGTGATTTCCCCTCGTATGTCCCCTGCTGGGGACCTGGCCTGCAACTCAGGCTCGTGCCCTAGACTGGGAATTGAACCAGTGACCTTTTGCTTTGTAGGACGACACTCAACCCACTGACCCAAGCCTGTGAGGCATGATCTGTGTTTTAAAAGTAAAGTGTAGCCCTGACCCTTTGGATCAGTGGGTTGGATGTCATCCCGGAAATGGAAAGGTCCCCAGTTGGTTTCCAGAGCAGGGAAAGCTCCTGGGTTGTGGGCCAGGTCCTGGGTTGGGGGTGTGTGAGAGGCAACCAGTCGATATTTCTCTTGCACATGAATGTTTCTCTCCCTCTGTTTCTCCCTTCCATCTCCTTTCTCTAAAAATAAATAAATAAAACCTTTAAAAATATATGGTAAGGTGTAGCCCTGGCTGGGTTGCTCACTTGGTTGGAGCATCCTCCCAATGTGCCACACCAAGGTTGCGGGTTCAGTCCAGTTCCCGGCACATACAGGACTCAACCAATGAACACATGAATGGCTGGAGCAACAAACCCATGTGTCTCTCCCTCCCCCATTCCCCCTCTCTAAAATCAATAATAATTTTTAAAAAGATAATGCGTATAGAGAGGTAAGGGAGGACTCAAGGTCTCAGTGGTCATGTGGCTTTCAGACTGTGTAGTCTATAATAAAAATATTTTTTAAATTGTGACCTAGTGAATATATTCATATATATATGTATATGTATATTTATTTATAGATGAAACTATACAATATTTGCTCTTATTACATGTAATGGGTCATGATAATTTTCATTGTTAACTATCTTCTGTCTCATTGCAAAACAAATAGTTTGTAAGTCTTTAATTTCATAACCTATTAATGGATTGCTACCTACTGTTTGACAAATAGTGTTAATCTCCTATGACAAAGCATTCTTGTATAATGAAAATCTTTGTGCAGACATATATATGATGACTTCTTTTTTGAGAAATAATTTTTGAGGAAAATCTTACCTTATAGTTGGACATTTGTGGTACTTTGAATAATTACTAGTTCTTTTCTTTTAACTAGAAATGAAATTAAGTATTCTACTCATACTATTCACAAGCTACAAAATACCAAGAAATTAACAAAATTTAATTTAAATAAGGTATGGCATCTTTATGAAAAAAGCATGAAATATAATTAGAAGATATAAATTTCTAATAAATGAAGAACTATACCATGTTTCTAAATGGGAAATGTTTTCTATCATAAAAATATCAATAATCCACAATTAATATATAAATCAAATGTAGTTTCACTCAACATTTCAGTTTTTTGTGGGAGATTGCTTTAAGTGGTCTAATACATTTGTGTATATCTGAAATTTTTCCTAATAAAAAAGTTTATGAGAAAGGTCTCATAATTATCTCTGTAACTTTCTTTTTTCTGTTAATATTCTTTTTGTACTTATCCCTGTTTTTAGATGTGCATCTTGTTTATCCATTTTATTGACAAAGGGTCTATTTTGTGTGACTCATCTACAATTTCATCTACTATTGATGGATATTTCATTTGTTTCCAGTTTTTCATCATTATAAACAATGCTGCAGCTAACATATTTGGATCTCTTTCTTTTGTCCTGGAAGGATACCTTTTTTTTAAGAGAGAGAGAGAGACCAATGTGTGTAGACTAACTCTCTCCCTCCAACTTGCACTATATATCTACGTATGCTTTTGTGGGCCTCCTGAGTTATCTCTCGCTATGTATACATAGGCTTGTGTATGTTTGTATAAACATTGTATAATTGTGAAAGCATTGGGATAGTCTGGTGACATTTGTACATTGGTTACACAGACTGAGACACATCGATTTATGGTTCCACTTATTTATTCACTCATTGGTTGATTCTTGTATGTGCCCTGACCTAAGATCAAACCGAAAACCTTGTCACATGAGGACAGCAGTCCAACCAACTGACCTACCCAGCCAGAGCTCTAATTGTGTGGGTTTTTTTCTAAACATATCTATAGTATGTTATTTTTCCATTACCATTTGGTCCCCTTGTGCCCCTCTACCCCCTCATTGTGGTTTTGATTTGCATTTCTCTAATGACTAATATTAAGTGTTTTCTGCATGTGTTTACTGGCCATATAATTGTATATCTCTTTGGAAATGTATTTGAATATCTATTTAAATACTTTGTTCATTTTAAAAATTAGGTTATTTGTCTTTTTTTGTTGAGTTGTAAGAGTCCATATGTTTTATTGTATTTTTAAAGTATGCTTTATTTGTTTGCAAAAATGAGGGTTTTTTTCTCTTCTAATTGGAAGGTCCCATCCACAATGAACTGATGTCTTCACAAGGATATAATTCCCAGCTTCCAGGGTCCTACTCTCATCTAATACCAGCAAAGACTTTGAATCCCATCTCTGTACAGTCTAAATATGGTGGTTCTCAGACTGTTTCTCCATTAAGTAATTATCAGGGACCTGGGCAGACTCTTCATCGACCACCTGTGGCTTCTAATCCGGTAACACCTTCACTCCATAGTGGGCCCGTTCCCCGAATGCCACAACATGCATCTCAGAATCCAGCTGCTACCCCAGTGCCTTCTGGTAGCTTTCATCCTGGAGCCAATGTATCACCGCCTTTGAATTGGCAGTATAACTACCCATCCACAGGATTACAGACAAACCATGGCCCTCTTGTATCATCCGGACCAGCTATGTCTGGGAATACAAATTTGACAACAGGTCATCACTATGTTTCTTCTGGAGATCCTTCACTTCAAAACAACTTCATAAAATCAGGTAAGAGTTTTCAAAAATATAGAAGTGGGAAACTTTCTTATTCAGATGTTTGAATTAATACTTCAAGCCTTAAAACCATATGGAAGACTATTGATTTTTTTTAAACCATTGTTAACATTTAAATAAATTACTTCTCTAGCCTTTAAGTTAACTTAAAATTATGAGTTGTTCCTGCTTCTCTCCTTATCCTCTGTTTCTTTGAGGCACTTAGGATATTTCAGGGATTGTTGGTGTGTGTGTGGAACCACCTCCTCAACGCCTGGTCATCGCTTTTCACAACTGGGTTCTGTTTATGTTCCAGGGAAGCTCAGTCCCTGTGGCCTCTCTTTGGTCTGGATCTGAGGCTTGGGTTATCTTTTCGTTATGGCATAGACAGTTTTGGCCCTAGGAACTGTAGGATCCTGGATGTCAAAACAGATAAATACTTTTGGAGTGAGGACAGAGACTTGTATGTGTTTTCTTCTAAGAGTTTTATATCAGCTTGGCCAAAAAAATCCACTAGTTTTTTCTGTAAAATAAAAGACACATTTTTTCATTTTCACCAATAACTTTATTAATTTGGTTATTCTGAGTATGTCAGCTATCTCCCATTATTGACTTCTACTCAGTAGAGGCCAGGGGTGCTGCTGAACATCTTCTAGTGCGTATGACAGCCCCACAGCAAAGAATTATTTGGTCAGGCCCTGGCTGGTGTAGCTCAGTGGATTGAGTGTGAGCTGCAAACCAAAGGGTCGTAGGTTCGATTCCCAGTTAGGGTGCATGCCTGGGTTGTGGGCCAGGTCCCCAGTGGGGGCCACGTGAGAGGCACCCACACATTGATGTTTCTCTCTTTCTCTTTCTACCTTCCCTCTCCTCTCTAAAAATAAATAAAATCTTAAAAAAAAAAAAGAATTATTCGGTCAGAATTATTTTGTCACAAGTACCAAGAAACTTCGCAAACCATTTTTGACAAGTTTGATGAGTCACAGCACCTTCTCTAAAAAAAAAAAAATGTGTTTCTGTTGCATTTTTACCTTTCGTAAAATAATAAAGCATAACATACTAAAATATTGTACATCTTCTTCCATATTCACTATTAAAATGTCTGCACACAAATTCACCAATTTTGATAAGTTTTTTTTATGCGTGCTGATATGACAGCTGTCACAATACAGTCTAACAGAATAATTTTGAATGAAGTTGAAGACAACTAAGCACTACTCGAACCATTGTACAGAAAAAAAACTAAAGGAACTTTCAGGTCAGCCCATTAGTTTTAGCTCCTACATTAAGGTCTTTGATCAATTTTTAAAGACATTTTATTTATTTATTTATTTATTTATTTATTTATTTATTTTTAGGGAAGGGAGGGAGAGACACATCAATTGGTTGCCTCTCCCACATGCCCCAAGAAGGCCCAGGCCCACAGCTCAGGCATGTGCCCTGACCTGGAATCGAACCGGCAACTGTTTGCTTTGTGGGACATTGCACAACCAACTGAGACATGCTAGTCAGGGCTCTTTGATCATTTTGGAGTTAATTTTTGTGTATGTTGTTAGGTGGGTGTTCATCTTGTGCATGTGAAGATATAGTTGTTCCAGGACTATGTGATAGGCCATTCTTTCTCCCATAGAATTGTCTTGGCACCCTTGTTGAAAATCAGTTGATCCTAAATGTAAGGGTTTATTTCTGGACTCTGAATTCTATTTTACTGATCTATATGTCTATCTTCATACCAGTACTAAACATCTTTATTATTGAGGTTTGGTAGTGAGCTTTGAATTTGGGAAGTATGACTCTACCAACTTGCCTTTTCTTTTTCAAGATTGATTTGGCCGTTCTGGGTGCCTTGCTTTTCTCCATAAAAACTTTAGAATCAACTTGTCCATTTTTGTAAAAAAAAAAAAAAAAAAAAAAAAGACAACTGGGGTTTTGACAAGGAAATATGTTGAAACTGTATCACTTTAGGAAGAAATCTATATTCTTAGATTGACTTGGATCTTTTTATTTTTAACCTCAGTATTTGGTCATATCTCTTTCAAAAGTGGGTTTATTTAACTATTAAAATTTGTCTTATACACTTACCAACATTAGTAGTGTTATTTTGAAAAGCATTTAAAATCCTGTATTGGGATTTGCAGGTTGATTCTGCTCAGCAGACATCCTTAAGGAGATGAACTAGTGAGAACATCCAAGTTAAATAGTAATGTCAGTAGTTACCTTTTTATACTCATGTGTATTTCTGCATCTATATACTATATACCCTTCATCAGGCTTGTAGTTTGTTAACTGCTGAACTACTTATTTTTCTTAGCTCTTAGCTTCTTGACTAGCCATTGGCCCTGGTAAATGCATTTTGGCCTTGTAAAGATTAAGGCTAATTCTAGAAATTTAGTTTCTTTGTAGAAATCTTTTGACCCACAATTGTTAGCACCAGTTTCTTCTGGTTACTTTTATTCTCATTTATTTGACACCATGAGTGAGCATAATCACTTAAAATAGTGAATATTTACTTCATTATTAATAAAGGTAACATTTACTGAATATTTATTATTTTCCAGCACTTTAGCAACCTTTTATATGTGTTATGTTACTTAATTTTCACAACAGTCTCCTTTACAAGCAAGAAATCTGAGGCTTGAATAATTTACGCAAAGCCACAAGAAAATAATTCGAGAATAGGTACTCTCTAAAAACTATTTAAGAGTAGGTATAGCTTCTTGTTTAAATGCACATGATCTGAAATATTTTTGGCTGTAACAGAAACTTGCAGGGAGAGCACCCTGACTGCAGCACAGGTGTGGTGAAAGAGACACAAGTGTCGAACTTATTTATGAAGGTTTCTATGTAAAAGAAGAAGACAGATATGTAAACTAATAAAATGAACCTAAAATAAATGTATGACTAACCTTTTTCATTATGAGACCTCTAAAAAAAGTCCTCATTTTTTAAACAATCATTGATAGTAGGTGCCTGATTGATTTCAAAACTGTGTATCGAAGTTACACTAAATTTCTAGTTCACATATTAAAAATTTTCCCCCATCCTTACTTTAGCTGTAGGGATCTCAGAAGGCAGGTTCTAAAACTGTAGTTATTAGTGTTATAAATAAGATTTATGCAACTTGGAAAAAAATGTCTATTCTATTAAATGTAGCATATATTTGGATTCAAAATTACTTTTTTCAAAGCTTGAGAAATCTCTGTAAGTGCACTTGCACGCTGTTAAACATTAGTTTGTTTCATTTTTACAGCCAGATGTATCATACATTCTTGTTCATGCTGAGTTGGTAATGTACCTTGCCCTTTTGTTCCTTTGACTTGTCTGTGTTGCCAAAGATCTGTGTGGGTGCTTCTCCAATAAGGGAGTTACGTGGTAATAATCTTTGTCTTCACTTTTGTCAACAGGGCACTGATTAGTCTTGTTAGGAGCTCTAAGGTTTAGTAATTCGATAATTTTTTGATTCAGCCCTGGAGAATTGGACACTATTGAGGAAGCATATTGAATTTTTTTGTATTTGCTTATCTTTATTCCTTTAGTTTTGCAAAATACAGAATTAACTATAGAATATATTATAAGTAAAATGTATTATCTGTTTCATTTACAAATTCCGAGGATAAAAAAAGTCTTGGGATGAAAATTAAATCACATACTAATCTATAGTGTTTAATCTACTTTGTAGACTTTGTTTCTCCTCTTTAGCAAATGAAAATTTGGAAGCAATATATATATTTTTAATGCTTCTTATTTTTAAGATTTTATATTTATTTTATCTTTTTAAAAGAATATTTATTTTTAGAGAGGAAGGGAAGGAGAAAGGGAATCATCAATGTGTGGTTGCTTCTTGTGCGCCCCCTACTGGGGACCTGGCCCGCAACCCAGGCATGTGCCCTAGACTTGGAATCAAATGGGCAACCCTTTGGTTTGCAGGCCAGCACTCAGTCCACTGAGCCACACCAGCCAGGGCAGCCATAGTTTTTTTATCCACACATCTACTGATGGACACTATACCTGCCCTATAAATTATTTGATGCTGAGTTCATACTTACACTGCTTTAATAATTGAGAGGTAAGAAGCATTGTAGGGAAGAGTTTGAAATGTGTAAAATATGCATATAAATTAAATCATAAACCTAAGAAGTTAACATATTTCTGGTAATTTGTTGGCAGTTATAATTAAAATGTAAATTTTGAAGTTACTCAGATTTGGTAAAAGGCTGTTTTGGCCTTTGTCTGAAATCCTTAAGTAACGTGTGAAAAACCAATGTTTCCATAGGTTCGGCACCCCCCATGGTGAATTCACCTCTGCCTACCACTTTTCAACCAGGAGCTCCTCTTCCGCCCCCTCCAATGGGAGGACCACCTCTGGTGAGGGCGCTCACTACTCAGAAATCATCACAGGGGGCCGGGCCCCAGCCCTTATTCAGTTCAGCTGTCAGCCAAGAAGGTAAGTGTGGCAAAACCAAGGCAAATCCTAACATTTGACTTAGGTTAGGGGGATGAATGGTATCTGAAATCTGTGCATCCGTATCATATTTTTCCAGAAAATTTAGTTGTTTTGTTTGGTTAGGGTTGGCCTTCAGAAAAAATTTTTAAAGATTTTATTTATTTATCTTTAGAAAGGGGGAAAGGAAGGAGAAAGAGGGAGCTAAACATCAATGTGTGAGAAACACATCACTCAGTCGCCTCTTGTACGTCCCCAACTGGGGGCTTGGCCTGCAACCCAAGGATATGCTTTTACTGGAAATCAAACCAGCAACCCTTTGGTTTGCAGTCCAGAAGTCCATCTACTGAGCCACACTAGCCAGGGCTCTTCAGAGTTTTTTAACGCTGCTCTCAGAAATGCTGAAATCTTTCAGATAGTCTATAAATTTATAAACTCCACAAAGGACCACCCCTTTTAGAAGTTTATAAACTTATTTGATACTTTTGTTATCGTATATTTAACAACTGTCAGTGTTTGAAATTTTTATTTCAACATTTGATGTTTTTCTTGGGCTGTGGTTGAAACCTTATTTGTCATTCAGAAAGTTATCTGAAATTAGCTACAATCTTGCAGATATTGTAACAATGTTCTAATGTAAATATTGGTAAACTTACTTCTTAGGTATTACATCAAGTACCAATAATGGATCTATGGTGGTTCACAATAGTTATGATGAAATTGAAGGCGGTGGCTTCTTGGGTGAGATGCTATGAAAGTTTTTTTCCCCCTAATTATGTGTTCGTTCCTAGAAACAGGAAATCTTCATAATCATGATCCTCAGCAATACCTACTCTTAGCTTTTTTTTAATCTCCATGCATATAGATTTTTTTGTTAGTTTTTCCCATTAAAATTGGGATTGTGGGCTTTATTATTATATTATGACTATAGGGTATTTTTAATCAATTAGAGCTATTAAAATTTATGTAAGCAGTTGAACATTGAGTATGTTTTTTTTTTAAAGATATTATTTATTTATTTTTTAGTGAGTGGGGAAGGCAGGGAGGAAGAGAGGGAGAGAAACATCCATGTGTGGTTGCCTCCCCCGTGCCCTCTACCAGGGACCTGGCCTGCAACCCAGGCTTGTGCCCTGACTGGGACTCAAACCAGCAACCCTTTGGTTCTCAGGCTAGCGCTCGATATACTGAGCTACACTAACCAGGGAAATATGTTTTCATTAAAGTTTTTTTAAATTAGAATTTTCTTCTGAATTCAAAGTTTAATACATATAAAAATTTAACTATGAAACATTTTTGTTTATAGCTGTAATCTACATTAAATAGAATTTAATCATTGCTATTACTTTGTTACTAATGTTTATTTGTCTTATTCTACAAAATTAGTAAGTGAAAGTACTGTATTATCCAAAGGACTTTGGAGTTATAATTCCATGGCTCTCTGTGTTGATTGCAACTATTCTGGAGTATAAAATAGAACTTAAAAGTTACTTTGTTTCTAGCAACACCACAGCTTACTAATAAGAACACCACTGTGAGCCGAAGTGTCGGATATTCCTATCCCTCCTTACCACCCGGCTATCAGAACGCCACAGCACCTAGTGCAGCCGGAATGCCGCCCTCTTCCCTGAGTTACCCAAGTGGGCCACAGGCCTTCACTCAGGTAAAGTCTTGCTTTTGTTTTATTACTTATTTTTCATCATTTGGTTTAAACTGTACATACATGAAAAAGTTTTAGGAAGTGTATAATGAACATTTTTAACCAATTAGAATAAGAACAATGGATATTTCATAAGACTTTGGTTCTGTTACATATCTCTAGAACCAAAAAGTTGACCAGAGAGTCTAGATTATGGTTTTATTTAGAGAGAAATTAAGTAACTAAGTCTTTATGCACTTCTCTTTTCAGCGGAAGACTTTATAAAGGCTGCTTATTTTGAAATTATATATCTTTAGACTCCCTTAGGTGCTAATCATTTAACTGCAAGCATGAGTGGGTTAAGTCTACATCCAGAGGGGCTAAGAGTTGTGAATCTTCTTCAAGAAAGAAACATGCTTCCACCAACACCTCTGCAGCCTCCGGTTCCAAATCTGCATGAAGACATCCAGAGGCTCAACTGTAACCCAGAGTAAGGCTTCAGTGTGTTCTTGTTAAATAGGACTTTTTACTCATTCTAAAAACTTTCCAGATTTCTTGAGCTTCGTATATTATGAACAAGTTGTACAAATACAGTAACTTATTAAGTGGTTCTGCATGCAGAAAACAACTCTGTTAGTTGCTTGCTTAATGGGTCTTTGAAATGTCCTAAGTTCAGAAATAGGTTTGTAACCCTGCAGTGACTGCGGCCCTTACCAGCTCCAGTGGGAGTGACATTCACTGTCATTACGGTGGCTGTGTTGTTTCTTCAGCACGAAGTACGGAGATTGGATTCTATATAACCCTTTATTTGCTCTCATTTTAAATTGTTTTCGTAATACATGTAATTATAATACTCCTTTTCCTCCCCAAAGTTGACCATGTAGCTTTAAATGTATGTAGTGAAGATGTTCTGATAAATTGAATAAATAGTAACAAATTGTAATAGTCTTTTAGAACTTTTATCAAAGCTGAACTTTTCATCAATAAACTTAACTTGCATGTACATATTTAGATTATCACCTTGTTATTTCAAGCTAATCTAGATTTATATAAAGAAATCGGTCATTTGGTAGTCTGGACTCTCTTAAACGCACAGCAGAGACTTTCCTTAATTATATAATAGAGATTGGGACATCTACCCTTTCTTTCTAAATAGGACTTAAATATTCAACTGGGATAAAATTTGAGAGGGCCCATTGAAATATTTTATCTGTAATCTGATCCAGCGTCAGAATGTGTACCTTTTAAATCTTTTTGTTGTTGTTGTTCAAAGATGGTCATGGCCACAACTGACAGGGCATCTCTGTGTCAATGTAGGTCATTCCGCTGCACGCTGACTAACATCCCGCAGACTCAGGCCTTGCTGAGTAAAGCCAAGCTGCCTCTGGGACTGCTGCTGCATCCTTTCAAAGACTCTGTGGTAAGTTTCACCACTGCAAGTACATGTCTTAGAGAAAATCGTCCCGGTGGTGAAGAGTTTTCTGTAGCAGCGTAAGAAGCACGTGGAGAATTTGTTTGAATTCTTTAGGACTCAAACTATCTTTAGGAATTTGACTGTTGACAGATGCTTTTGTTTGTAATTCAATCATGGTATATATAACCAAACTCTTTTTTTTTTTAATTTAATTATTTTTCAAGTACAGTTTTCTATTTCTCCCATCCCAGCCCACCCCGCCCCGTGTCCCCCAACTCCCTCCCATTTCCACCCCCCTTAGTTATTTTTTTAAATTTTTTTTATTGATTATGCTGTTACAGTTGTTCTATTGCCCCCTTCATTCCCCTCCACCCTACCCCCCATCCCCACCATCACCCCCCCTTTAGTTTATGACCATGTGTCTCAAGTCCTTTAGATTCTATATTTCCCATGCTATTCTTGCCCCCCCTTCTATTTTCTATCTACTGTCTATGCTACTTATTTTCTGTACCTTCTCCCCCCCTTCTCCTCCTCCCACTCCCCTGTTGCTAACCCTCCTTGAGATCTTCATTTCTATGTTTCCACTCCTGATCTAGCTGTCCTTTTAGTTTGCTTTTGTTTTAGGTGTGGTTGTTAATAACTGTGAGTTTGTTGTCCTTTCACTGTTCATGTTTCTTTAACTTCTTTTCCTTAGATAAGTCCCTTTAACATTTCATATAATAAGGGCTTGGTGATGATGTACTCCTTGAATTTGATCTTATCTGAGAAGCACCTTATCTGTCCTTCCATTTTAAATGAAAGTTTTGCTGGATAGAGCAATCTTGGTTGTAGGTCTTTAGATTTCATGACTTGGAATACCTCTTTCCAGCCCCTTCTTGCCTGTAAGGTCTCTTTTGAGAAATCCGCTGACAGTCTGATGGGGACTCCTTTGTAGGTGACTGTCCCCTTATCTCTTGCTGCTTCTAGGATTCTCTCCTTCATTTGAATCTTGGCTAATGTAATGATGATGTGCCTTGGTGTGTTCCTTCTTGGGTCCAACTTCTTTGGTACTCTCTGAGCTTCCTGGATTTCCTGGAAGTCTATTTCCTTTGCCAGATTGGGGAAATTCTCCTTTATTATTTGTTCAAATAAGTTTTCCACTGGTGGCTGTGCCTTTCCCCCTTCTGGTACCCCTATAATTCGGATGTTGGAGCGTTTAAAGATGTCCTGGAGGTTCCTAAGACTCTCCTCATTTCTTTGAATTCTTGCTTCTTGACTCTTTTCTGTTTGGCCATTATTTGCTTTCTTCTGGTCCACTCCATTGATTTGAGTCCCAGTTTCCTTTTCATTGCTATTGGTGTCCTGTGCAATTCCATTCATTTCAATTAGTTTTGCCTTCATATATTTGTCTAATTCGTGGCTATAATCAACCAGTTCTGTGAGGATCCTGATCACCAGTGTTTTGAACTGTGCATCTGAAAGTTTTGCTATTTCTTCATCACTTAGATTTAAAGGCTCTGGGGCTTTGAGATCTTCTTGCGCCATTTTTGGTCTGTTAGCGCCCTTTAAGTGTGAGGAGCAGCGCCTTGGACTCCCAGGTTGCTGGGTTGTGAGGCTGTATATGGGGGCGTGGTCAGAGCAGGGAAATGGTGGTCCCCTCTGCTGTTTCTTGCAGCTGGGTGAGGAGCAGCACCTTAGGTGGTTCACCTGGGCCGGGCCACTCAGAGTCACTGGGTTATGACGCTGTATGTGGGGGCGTGGTCAGAGCAGGGAAATGGCGGCGCCCTCTCTGCTGCTTGCTGTGGGGACCTGCTGGGTTCCGGTCCAATTGCCCACTCCCTCGTCCGCGCACAAATGCATGACCACAGTCAACCCACAGCCCTGCTCCCTTGCTGTTTCCCCCGTGGTCGCGCGCTCGGTTGCTCGCTAGGTTGCTCACTAGGTCCAACCCTGCACCTGGATTCCGCGCACCTGAGTCTGTCCGACCGAGTTTTCCTGTGCAACCCCGCTCCTCCAGCTGCTGGTTTCGCCCCATACCGGTCAGGCTGAAGAATTTGTTGTTAACAGACTTCCGAAAAGTTCAATTTTCTGTATTCTGGCTGTGTTTTCTGTTGCTAATATTTAGTTGTCTCTAAACTTGGTTGTGTGAGAAGGCACGGTACATCCACCTATGCCTCCATCTTGGCAGAAGTCCCCCCAAACTCTTGAAGTATGGTAAAATAAGCATATTGTTGAAGAATCCAAGAGGTACTGAATAGAATAAAGATACTAAAAGAAAATAAATAAATGAACCATATCATTGAAAAAAGTTATAAAATTATTTACCCATTAATATACTTTACCCATTCTCCCATTCTTGGAGTAAAATTTGTTCGTTTAAGAAGTTGTTAATTAAAGGGCTCTTTTTCAAATCCTCATCCGAAGCATTTTTTCATTGCTGAGAGAGAGAAACTAATTGGTGGCTTCCTGGCTTGTGCCCCAACTGGGGATTGAACCTGCAACCTAGGTATGTTCCCTGACTGGGGATTGAACCGGCAGTGTTTCGGTTTACAGGACAGTGCTCCAACCAGGCCACATAGGCCAGGGCAAGTCCTTTCACTTTTGACCTAAAGCTCTGGCACTTTGACATATGGGCACATATTCTTGAGAGGATCAGTGCATAAGTAAATTAATTTTCCCCAAACAAATCTCCTTTTGATGATAAGATTGTATTGCCTTTACGGAGTTTTTTATATGAAGACTTGACAACTTTTAATATGTAGGATAAACATTAAATAGGAACATAATTGCAAAATTTAAATTGAATATTTAAATATGACTCTTCTTTCATGAGAACTTAGCCTCTTAATGTAACATGAAGAAACTTCCAAATAATTTCATTAGTTCTTTGTTTTAGAATGTTTATCAGTTCTTTGCCACCCATCTCAAAAATACATTGTAAGTTTACTGCCCTGGCTGGCATGGATCAGTGGATTGAGCACTGGCCCATGAACTGAGAGGTGACTGGTTTGATTCCCAGTCAGGGCACATGCCTGGGTTGGGGGCCAGGTCCCCAATTTGTGGGCATGTGAGAGGCAACCGATCAACATAGCTCTCGCACATTGATGTTTCTCTCCCTCTCTTTCTCATTCCCTCTCACTCTCTGTAAAAGTAAGTAAATAAAATCTTTTAAAAAAATTTACTGTGCTGGTTTTGCAATGTAAATGTTTAATAAGAAAGTAAATACTTATTAAAAGGTAGATTTTAAACCCTGGCCACGTGGCTCAGTTGGTTAGAGTGTTGTTCTGATGCTCAGGTTCAATCCCTGGTCAGCACACAAAGAGGCAGCCGATGAAAGCATCAACAAGTGGAACAACAAATGGATGTTTCTCCCCTTCCCTCTCTCTCTTCGTCTCTTCCTCTAAAGTCCGTTTTAAAATATATATTAAAAATAAGTAAAAGGTAAACTTTGTAAGAGACTAGTCCTGAAGGAAAGCAATGGGGTTTCAAATCAGTACGTTTCTGCTATGTAATTTTTGTGTGTGGTAATTTGGACATATCTTCTTACCTTAGGTTTTTTTCTCACAAAATTGTGATATCCCAACCATAATTTGGGACGTACGATTAATGCCTCACCTTTAACTATGATGATCGCTGCTGCTAAACAATGAACTCTGTTTCACCAGCAGCCGCCGGTGGTCACCTCCAGCACAATTGTGAGATGCCGTCAGTGCAGGACGTACATCAACCCTTTTGTCAGCTTTCTCGATCAAAGAAGATGGAAGTGTAACATATGTTACCAAGTCAACGATGGTATGTTTTATTTTCAGCATGTAGAAGTTTCTACTTGTATTGTAGGGAAATCAGATAATACAGATGTGAAGTGAAAACAAAAACCAAAAAAATAATTACCTATAATTATTCCACTTAGAGTTTTAGCTTCTGTTAACTTTTTTCTATGCACTTATACTTACATATAAATACATACTTTTTAAGCAAAACAGTGGTAATATTACTTTGATACCACTTTTTAAATTTATTATATAAGGTAGATAATAAGTGATAAATTTTATGGTATTAATTAAGACTGTCATTTAAGAAATTTTTATTTAGTATGCTAAGTGAAATAAGCCAGGCAATGAGGGACAAATACCATATGATCTCACCTTTAACCGGAACATAATCAACAACAACAAAAAAGCAAGCAAAATATAACCAGAGACATTGAAATTAAGAACAATCTAATACCCAAAAGGGGGGAGGGGACATTGGGAGGAAGGGTTTTCAGGAACCACTATAAAGGACACATGAACGAAACCAAGGGGGAGGGTGGGAGCAGGGGAGGGAGGTGGATTTGGATGGGGTTGGGGGGGAGTGGTGGGGTGGGGAAATGCGGACAACTATAATTGAACAACAATTAAAATTTTTTTAAAGAAATTTTTATTTAGAAATTATTTACAGAATACTGTACTTGAAAAATAATTAAATTTACTTGAAAAATAATTAAATTAAAGAAAAGAAATTGTTTGATGCCTTTACTGTAGGGCAGCAATTTTCAACAGCGATTTTCTTGTGTGCCACAAGAATTTTTAAAACATGCACTACCTAACTGTTGAATCATGGGCACTGACCTCTTTTTCCTTAGACTGTCAAATAAGTAAATGACAGCAGCCAACACAATGATAGCTGTTTGGTGTGAATGAATCAAAATTACGCCTATTTTTTTACTAGATCCTCAAAAATATATTTTTTGATGTGCTGTAGAATTTTAGAAATTAGTTTTTGCGCCATGAGATGAAAAAGGTTGAAAATTGTTGCTCTAGAGTAAAAGAAAATAAATCCACAGAATAGCTGCCATTAGCTTCATTCACTGCTGTGTGAAGGCAGATTTGGGCAGTGTTAGAAGGTTAGTAAAATGTTTTCTCAGTAACTGGGGAGGAGGAGATCTCTTTTAGTAACTCATAATTTATTTTTGAGGAATATCATCTAACCAACAGCACTTTAATAGGATTATAAAAGAAAAAAGGTATGCTGATATCCACCGCAAATTAAGTTTCTGGCCCTGACCTACAGGGCTAGATTGGTTAAGCATCGTCCTGTAAAGTGAAAGGTCACTGGCTGGATTCTCAGTCAGGGCAGGGCTCATGCCTGGGGTGCAGGCCAGGGCCCCGGATGGGGTGTGTATCAGGGGCAGCCCATGGGGGTTTCTCTCCCCCTCTTTGTCTCTTCCTTTCCCTTGGTCTAAAAATAAGCAAAGTCATTTAAAAAAAAAGAAAATTAAGTCTCTGCTTGGAAGGAAATTTTATTAAGCATTGGGAAATAAAGGAATTTAAGATATTTTTAAAAGCCATTTTTATTATTTGTATTGTTTAAGAGTAGAGGAAAGTGCTGGTGTGGCTCAGTTGGTTACGTGTTGTTCCACAAACACAAAGGTCTCCTGTTTGATTCCTGGTTAGGGCATGTGCCTGGGTTGTGGGTTTGAGGCCCCTATAGAATGCAACCAGTTGGTGTTTCTTTTGCGCATCAGTGTTTCCCTCCCTCTGTCCCTTCCCCCTCTCTTAAAAAATAAAAAGAGTGGAGGAAGTGAGGATAGATTTAGAGTACTCATTTTTCTCTATAATAATTAAGAAAATTTGTATACAGTGTTTAATACACCTTTAAAATCTTATGTGTATGGCCCTGGCTGGTGTAGCTCAGTGAATTGAGCACGGGCCTGTGAACCAAAGGATTGCTGTTTGATTCCCAGTCAGGGCACATGCCTGGGTTGCAGGCCAGTTCCCAGCAGGGGGCGCACAAGAGGCAACCATACACTGATATTTCCCTCTCTCCTTCCCTTCCCCTCTAAAGATAAATAAAGAAAATATTTTAAAAGTCTTATGTGTATGTGTTTCAGTATGTGAAATGAAATTGTAATAAAGGTTGAAGTCACTCTTATATGTATCCCAGACCATTTCATGAACTGTGGCTTGCATAGAAATTTGAATTTCTAAACAGTGGGAAGACAGATGAAATGATAATTTGCTGAGAAGACACTCTCTGAGCTCTATCATAATAAGTGATGGGCAGCTGACGTTCCACAGTGGCCTCACTAATTAATGGAATTCAACAAACCCTTAGACTTTGTAGGAGCAGTTAGAGTCTGCATACATGAATATTATATGTCAAATGTGAATGTTCTTGTACCATTGAAATTTAAGACAAAGTTTAGTCTTGCATTTAAGAAAATAATTGGCATTTAATGAGTTTTTATCATTTTTTAAGCTATTTTAGAAAAGCTGCTATAGCAAGAATTAAGACAAAGAGGATACTGGAAGACACTTAGGAAGTGATTTAGTTACAGAAACAAGATATACACAGGTCCATTCAGTATATGCGGGATTTGAATGAATCTTCAAAACAAGGTGTATGTGTTACCCCTTAATATTTAGTGTGTATCGAAGTGTTTATAAATTACTAAATGAAGACAAAAGCCAGATGCAGGGTTTAGTAAACTTAATCTTTTAGTTTTATCATTATATGGTGTTTACTTAATAGTTCCTGAAGAATTCATGCGCAACCCTTTGACCAGAATCTATGGAGAACCTCACAAAAGACCTGAAGTTCAAAATGCTACAATTGAGTTTATGGCTCCTGTAGAATACATGGTAAGTTTTCAGTTTTTAATACAGCTTATTCATCTGATAATACTGGATATTAAATGAAACGATATAGTGTCCTTTAACGAAATTTTATGGTTTTAAATTGATAAAAGTAGCATGCTTGTGCCTTTTCCTTCCCCTCTCTCTCCCCTCAGGTGTGCATCTCCGTGAGGCTTGCAGCCAGGGGAGCAGTGGGCAGCAGTAGCTCTTCCCAGGCACCCCCGCCCCCCGGCCTGTCTCCAAGACCCTTTTCTCTGACCCTCCAGGGAGTCACAGTGGCCTTCGCCTGTGCTCTCCTGTTGCTTCTCTCCTAAGCGCTTCCTTGTGTCAGTGACCCCAACTTTAATACACATACTCTCCAAATGGAAAAAATTCATAAAAGTTATACTTGTTCGTTATTAAAATAGTTAATTAGTATATGAGGGTAAGTCTGAAAAGTGTGTGTAAAGTTCCATTTATGTTTCTTATGTGTTCATCCAGAAATTTACAATATCACATTGGGACCATATTTACTTCTAAGTCACTTCCAATTTTTTTTTAAGGTTTTATTTATTTTTAGATAGAGGGGAAGGGAGAGAGAAAGAGTGAGAGAAACATCAATGTGTGGTTGCCTCTCATGCACCCCCTACTGAGGACCTGGCCCACAATCCAGGCATGTGCCCTGATCTGGGAATCAGACCAGTGACCCTTTGACTCACAGGCTGGTGCTCAATCCACTGAGCCTCACCAGCCAGGGCTTATTACAAATAATGGTGTGATAAACATCCTCTTGCAAATACTTTTATACACTTGTGTAAGTATCTGAGGTCTTGCATTTTAAAAATAATAATAATGTTTAATGTTTAATTAGCACTTCACATTTCACAGAGCACTATATTTTTATCATAAACAACTCTCTGAACTAAGCTAAGGAAATACAATTAGTCCTATTTTACAGATGTGAAAAGAGACTTACTATGTTAACTGTAGGTTAAGTGATTTGCTAAATAGCATTTAATAAGTGGTAGAGCTCACGTTAAATTCCAGGTCTTTTGATCTGATTATTCTTTCGCCATGCCATAATTGCCTGTAAGGAAAGGGGAGTATGAAGATAGGCCTTAACACCAACTTTTAATGTTTTATTTTAGTATTTTTTTGTGAGATAGTCTTTCTGTACCTGAGCTATTGGGGCCATTTTAGTATAGAAATTATGAGCGTTCCATATGTTTTCACCACAGAGAAATTTCAGAGTAGAAAACATTTTTGTGATGCTTACATGGTTGGTAAATACCTTTCTCCAGCGTAGCTGTCCCTTTGCTGAATTAAACCCAAAAGATGCAGAAGCATTTGTTCTTTTGAATTGGCCTTCCTGGGTTTCTTTTCTTTTATCTTCCAGGTTTTGCAAAAATGGCTTTCTTTAATTTTGGGACTTGCCTGTAGCAAGAGGTTTTGCTTTTTCCTGATTTACCTCTTGGGCAACAATTTCTATGATTCCACAAATGAAGTATGCAAAAAAATAAAATAAAATAAAAGTTAGTATAGTGCACTATATGCTCAGCTCTGGTTGTGGTTATTTGATGCTCTTAGTTGAACTGAAAACAGATCTTTGAATTTGGAAGTTTAAAAATATAGTTGTACATTTTTAAGAAACTTGGCTGAAATGTGTTGGTCAAATAACCAGCTCAGACAACTTAGGAATTTATACCTTTCAGAACTGTAATTCCCTTAAATTTTGAAATATAATGCATATACAGAGAAGTCTATAAAACACAAATATATAGGATACCAAATAATTGTAAATGCTCTGTCAGCACCACCCAGGTCAGGAAATTGAACACTGCTAATACCCCAGAAGCCCTGTTGTTACGTTTCCATCCCTTCTGTCCTAGAGAAAACACTCTTCTGACTTATGGCAGTCACATCCTCATTTTTCTTAAGTGTGCATCTGAAAGCAATATAATATACTTCTGCCTGTTTTTATTTTTTCTCTGCTTGTTTTTTAAACTTATGTTCTTTTTATGTTGTTTATTGTTTATTAGAGTCTCCACTCAATCTGTAAATAATGCGTATTTTATTTTTTTGAAGATGTTATTTACTTATTTTTAGAGAGAGGGGAAGGGAGGGAGAAAGAGAGAGAGAAACATCAGTGTGTGGTTGCCTCTCACGTGGCCCCCACCCGGGAACTGGCCCAAAACCCAGGCATGTGCCCTGACTGGGAATTGAACTGGTGACCTTTTGGTTCGAAGCCCACACTCAATCCACTGAGCTACACCAGCCAGGGCTAAATAATGCTTATTTTATTGTTTTGCTGTATGTGGACATGACAAATGTTGAATTTAAACTTAATCTTATTAAGCGTATTTAATGAGACCCCTTCTTTCTTCAGTTACGACCACCTCAGCCTCCAGTGTACCTCTTTGTCTTTGACGTGTCTCACAATGCAGTTGAAACTGGATACCTGAATTCAGTTTGCCAGAGTTTGTTAAACAATCTGGATTCGTAAGTATCTTAATTCAGTTTAAATTAGAAACAACAGTGTTTGCAAAATGGCTAAGTAGTTTCAAAATACAACAAAAGCTATGTAATTATGTTCTAAAAGCCCACATAAATCAGTTGTGAACTTTAGGCCTTGCTTTCTCCGAGAAACTTCATTTTAACTTTTATTATGGAAAAAGTTTAAACATATAGTAATAGTTCTTTCAGATATCCATTCCTCAACTTCAGCATTTTTAGCATTCAGCTGTTCTTGCTTCACGTAATCATACACACATACTTTTTTCCCCCTTAAGTATTTTAATGTAAATCCCAATCAGCCTGTCATCTTACCTATAAATACTTGGAATTATTTTTAGCCTTAACTAAAATACAAGTACCATGCTAAACAAAATTACCAATAATTTCATAGTGTGAACTTAAACCAGTTCAGTTTTTGTTCCTGGTTGTCTCAAAAATGTTTTTATGCTGTAGCTTTGTTCGAATAAGAACCTAACTGGGTTCACACGTAGAATTTGGTTGTCATATCTCTTAAGTCCCTTAAAATATCTGTACTTTACATGGTGCTCAGATATGTAACGTAACCTATAAAAGCTCATGCGATTTTTTAGTGTAATGAATCCCAGCGTTCTTGTGCTGTATGGAAGAATTTGGAAAACCGAATCTCATCAGAAGCAGACTAGCCCCTCCCCTTCTGATCAGGAGCGGCCGTGGTCCTGCCAGCACTTGCACTTTCACGTTGCGGGTGGGGTAGGGTTCTGTCTGGTGAGGGACAGTCCTGATTCACCCAGGCATGGGTAAAATTTTTAAAAGATGAGCAGTACCTACATTTATATTACATTTTAGAGTGGGTGTATAGTAATTGGCTTGTGTACTTTTATGAATGAAAATTACCTACAAAGTTTTGGGTATGTTTTTCGATGTTTTTATATGCCATTTCCCAAGTGATTATATAATTGCGTACAGATGTATTGAGTTTTGAATTGCTGTATTATTGCTGGGTTTTGTTGTTTGGCTTATTGTAGTGTTTTCACTTTAAGTTGGGTATGTTTTCATGGTGATGAAATATTGGGTGGGTTAGACATTTATGTTGTGAAACATTCATATAATGTGAAAGTAGATGTTTACATGTAACTCTTAGCTGATGTTTAATGCATATATATGTATATGGGAAAACTTGATAAAATTAACTTCTAAATTTATTTTTAGGCTGCCTGGCAACACTAGGACAAAAATTGGCTTCATAACATTCGATAGTACAATCCACTTCTACAGTCTTCAAGAAGGTCTCTCTCAACCTCAGATGCTAATAGTTTCAGATATTGAAGGTATATATTATATACTTACTGAACTATCTTAGTCATTTTCAGCTCTATAACTATTTCATGACTATTTGACAAATTAGGAGTGTATGGTATAATTCCACTATATTGAGGAAAACCTTGAGTATGAAATCATAAGGTTGTTGGAATTGTAAATGTCCTTTAGTCAGTCCAACCCCTCATTTAATAGAGGAGGAAAAGGGAAGTAAAGTGAATTCTGAACAAGGCAACAAAAACATTGATGCTAAAACTCAGGTTAGCTCTTTTTTTCTTTTCCTTTATTCATTCAAAAAGTATTTGAGGATGGGCTTAGAGCCCAGTGGAATAGATTAGAGAACCCAGAAATAAACCATTATATGTAAGGTCATTCGATTTTTGACAAGGATGCAAAAACATTCAGTAGGAAAAGACAGTCTTTTTAACAAGTAGTTCTGGGAATAATGAATGTGCAAATTAAAGAAGTTGGACCCTTATCTTACACCAGATCAAAAGAATTAGCTCAATGGCTGAAAGACCTAGACTTAAGAGCTAAAACTATAAAATATAAAACTTTTAGAAGGAAACATAGGGGAAAATCTTCATGACATTGGATTTGGCAGTGATTTTCTGCATATGACAAAGGAAAGGCAACAAGAAAAAAAATGGATTTCATTAATATTCAAAACTATTGTACATCAAAGAACACTATCAAGAGAGTAAAAAGGCAACTCACAGAATGAGAGAAAATATATGTAAATCATATATCTAAGGAAGGAATAATATCCCAAACATCTAAAGAATATTCAACAACAACAAAATAACACATCAAAAATAGGCAAAGGACTTGAATAGACATTTCTCTAAAGAATATATACAATAATGAAATAATGAAAAGTACTTAACATTATAAGTCATCAGAGAAATGCATATCAAAACCACAGTGAGGTACCACTTCGCATCCACTAGCATGGCTGTTATCCAGAAATTGACGGTGACAGATGTTGACAAGGATGTGAAGACATAGGAACTGTTGTGCACTGCTGGTGTGGCCGCCGTGGAAGACAGTCTGGGGAGTACTCGATGAATTAGAAGTGGAACTACCATCTGACCCACTTCTACTTCTGGATATTTATCTGAGGAAAACCAAACACTAATTTGAAGACACATATGTACCTCTGTGTTCATTGCATCAGTACTAATAATAGCCAAGGCATGGAAAGCAAGCTCGGGAAAGAAGATGTGATGTGTGTGTGTGTGTGTACATACATAATGAAATGAAATATTACTCATAAAAAATGAAATCTGGCCATTCGCAACAACATGCAGGAACTGAGAGGGTATTAGGCTAAGTGAAATAAGTCAGAGAAAGACAAATAATGTGATTTCGCATATATGTGGATCTAAAAAAACAAAACAAATGACTAAACATAATAGAAACAGATCCATGAAACATGGTGGTGGAAAAGGAGGACTTGCCACCCAGGTGATGGTGTAGGTAAACATGATACTTGCCTCCTCCCACAACCACAAAATAACAACTAAACTACAGAACAACCATCACTCAGAACCACCTAACGTTGGACTGAATGGAAGACGTACAACTAGAGAATTAAAGAAGACATATCAAGACTGATAGAAGAGGCAGAGACACAGAATGGGCTGGACCAACACCCGTGTGTGGCAAATAAAAATCAGGAGGGATATCTGGGCTGCAGAGATCCTGCCCGAGGCACAAATCATCCCAGCCCCACACCAGGCCCCCCAGCCCAGGGGTCCAGTGCCAGGAAGAAGAATCCCCATAGGTTCTGGCTGTAAAGACCAGTGGGAATTCAGGCTGGAGGAGACAGATGGCTTGTGGAGACCTTGTTAGTTCCTATCAAGGGGCCTGTGCATGGACTTACTCAAACTTTCCCTCAGAGCTGTAGTGCTGGGACCTCATCTTGAAAGGCACCAGAGACATACAGCAAGGAACTGAGTTGTCTGGCCTTAGGGCAAGAGCTGGGTGCAGGGGTAGCTTTCTTTCAGACAGAAGTGCTGACAGAGGCTGTTTTTTTTTTTTTTGGTGATTCCTGCCCCCACAGATCCGGCAGGTGGGCTTCATATCTGAGACTCCATCTACATGGCTGATACTGTTTGCTCCTCTCGGTGATTCCCTGAGGCTCTACCCCACCCAAAAAGCTGGCCCACCCAAGCTGTTTCTAGTGGCTTTTTCATACAAATGGCCTGTCTTGGTTCATGTTTCAGATTTTCCTGAAATCTCTCAAACAAGCAGCACCTGGCCTCAGTGTGCACTGTACCTCTCGCTGTGGGGCTTCAGGCCTGGTGCTAGCAATAGCAGGCTTTGGCCTCGTCTGGGCGCCTCCAAATGTAGCACAAGTAGCAGCTGTCTGCAGATTGCTTTGTAGCTTTTGCCAGGTGGCCCCACCCAGAGAACACAGGTGGCAGCTGACCTTGGCCCGCACCTCCCATGAGGCTACAGAGCCTTCACATCCAGTAGACAGCTTTAGATCACGTCGAAGCATCACCGCCCAATGACCTCCACCAGCACACTCAGAGGACACACTCAGCAGGCACAAGTGCCCCAGTGAACTAGGTCCTGCTCTGGGTGGTGGGCCCCAGCACAGCTGATTTCTCCATGTTGTTTTGAGGTCAGTGGTCAATGGTTGTAGCCAGTCTTTGCAGGTGATTGTCCTGGGGGGTAAATCCCTCCCATTGATGTGACAATAGCAATCAAGGCTCAACCACAAGAGCAATGTGTACACAGCCCACCTTGAGTGCCCAGCTTGAGTAATGGGGGAGGATGTACTACTGGGTCCCACAGAATAACAACTGCATTAGGCCACCTACCAAGCCTGGGAGATATAGCAGCTCAACTTAATACATAGAAGCAAACACAGGAAAGCCATTAAAACAAGGAGACAAATGTGTCCTAAATGAAAGAATAAAACTCCAGAAAAATAACAAAATGGAGATATGCAGTCTACTAGATGCTAAGTTCTAAACACTGGTTATCAGGATGCTCAGTGAACTTAATGAGAACCTTAACAGTATAAAAAAGACCAGTCAGAAAAGAAGAATAATTTACAGGGTATCAACAGTAGAGTAGATGAAGCAGAGAATCAAATCAGTGATTTAAAATATAAAGAAGCAACAAATAAAAAAATTAAAATAAAAGAAAGCAAAAAGCACCCAACCAGAACAGCAAAAAAAAAAAAAAAAAAATCCCCGAAAGTGAAGAGAGTGTAAGGAGCCTCTGGGACAACTGCATGTGTATAAGCTTCTATGATGGGAGAGCTGGAAGGAGAAAAGAGGGAGCAAGAAACTAAAAACCTATTTGAAAAATGACAGAAAACTTCCCTAACTTGGTGAAGAAAATAGACATACAAATCCAGGAAGCCCTGAGAGTCCCAAACAAGATGAACCTGAAGAGGCCCACACTAAGACACATATAATTAAAAGGCAAAAAGTTAAAGGCAGAGAACCTTAAAAGCAGCAAGAGAAAAACAGTTACCTGCCTACAAGGGAGCTCCCATAAGATTGTCACCCGATTTCTCTCAACAGAAACTTTGCAGGCCGAAAGGGATTGGCAAGCAATATTGAAAATGATGAAAAACAAGGATCTACAACCACATGATCGCGGTTCAATTCCCAGTCAGGGCACATGTCTGGGTTGCAGGCCGGTTCCCTGCAGGCCAATTCCCAGCAGAGGACTCATGAAAGGCAACCGTACATTGATGTTTCTCTCCCTCTCCCCTTCCCCTCTAAAGATAAATAAATAAAATCTTTTTTTATTTTTATTTTTATTTAAATAAATAAAATCTTTAAAAAAGAAAAACAAGGATCTACAACCAAGATTACTCTACCCAGAGAAGGTATTCTTTAGAATCAAAGGACAGATAAAGAGCTTCCCAGATGAGAAGAAGCTAAAGGAGTTCATCACCCTTAAACCAGTATTATAAGAAATGTTGAAGACTCTTGTTTAAGAAGAGAAAAAAGCCCTGACGGGATTGATCAGTTGGTTAGGGTGTTGTCTTGATACACCAAAGCAGTGGGTTTGATCCCCAGTCAGAGCACATACAAGAACCACCCATTGGGTGTGTAAATAAGTTGAATAGCAAATCAGTGTTTTTCTCTCACTTTCTGCCTGCCTGTTTGTCTCCTTTCCTCTCTAAAATTAATAAAATAAAAATTTTAAAGAAAATATATAAACAAGAAGATGACAATAAATAATACATATCAGTTTAATCTAAGGAAAAAAACAAAGGAAGAAGCAGAATAGAAATAGACTCATAGGTATAAAGAACATTTTGACAGTTGCCAGTTGGAAGGAGGCTTTGGGGGAAGGGTGAAAAAGGTTGAAAGGATTAAGAATTACAAATTTACGGAGTAAGTAGTTACAGAATAGTAAAGTACAACATAGGGACTATAGTCAATAATCTTCTAATAACTGTATGGTGTCAGGTGGGTGTGAGATTTGTAGGATGCTCTCAGTAAGTAAGCTATGTAATGTCTAATCACTGGGCTGTACACCTGAAAGTAATATATATGTCACCTGTAATTGAAAAACGAAAACTATTTTAAAATAGGGGTAAAAAGGATAATGACAAGTATTGCAAAGATACAGAACAATTGGAACTCTCATATACTGCTAGTGGGAATGGAAAGCAGATGGGCCTCTGTGGGAAATAGTCTGTCAGATCTTCCAGTTAGATGCCGTGTGACTCAGCAGTTCCCCTCAGTAGGTATATACTCAGGACAATTAAATACAGTCTACTCAACAAAGTATACATGAATGTTGATAGCAAAGTAGCCAAGAAGTAAAAACAACCCAAAGGCCCGCCTTTTGATGAATGGATGAACAACATGTGGTATATCTGCAGAATAAAAAGAATAAAGTACTGGTAAATGCTTCCACATGGAGGAACCTTGAAAACAATATGCTGAGTGTAAGAAATCAGTCAAAAAGGACCTCCTATTGTGACTCCGTTGATATGAAATGTGCAGAATAGGCAAATGCAGAGACAGAGAGACTGGAGGCTGCTTAGAGCTGAGGGCGTTGGCAGGGAAGTGAGGAGTGACTGCTGACCGGACAGGCTTTTCTTTCGGGGATGGTGAAAAGGATCTGGGATTAGGTGGTGCTGGTGGTCGTTCAACTCTGGATGTGTTAACAGTCGCTAATTATGTCTTCTACAAGAGTGAGGTATATCTCAATAAAACGTATTTTTAATTTTAAAGAAGGGGAGAAATCTAAACAGTAGAATTTTTGTATGACAGCTAGCGTCAGTATTTAATGATTCAAATTATTTGTCGGTTTGTTTTTTATGAATATTATAGTGAACCTTAATTATTTGTAATAAAAAACAAACAGTACACTGATGTAGATTGAGACCCCTCATAATCCTCCACCACCACATTTCCTTCCCAGTTTGCTTCCTTCTCAGCAAAGGAATTTAATTCCTAAGCAAGAATAGACTTGAATCAGCCCTGGCTGGTGTAGCTCAGTGGATTGAGCACGGTTCGATTCCCAGTCAGGGCACATCCCTGGGTTGCAGGCCGGTTCCCAGCAGGGGACACACGAGAGGCAACCATACATTGATATTTCCCTCCCTCTCTCCTTCCCTTCTCCTCTAAAGATAAATAAATAAAATCTTAAAAAAAAAAAAAGACTTGAATCCTGAGCAGCCCATGATGTGGTGGCCGGTCAGCATACCTGTGATTCACTTGATTTTGTAGTTCCACAAACAGAGGCACTGGCAGGCACCTTCTTTATGAGAAAGCACCTGCTTTTTGAGTGACAGTCTGCCAGTGGACTATGTTATGTTTATGTAAAGACATGGTGTTCTTGTATGTCATCTGAGTCAGCCTTTTTTTTTTAAAGTGAATGTTTCTTTGAATGGCTTCCGGGGCTAAGCAAGAACATAAAGCAGGATCCTGAATTTTTGTCTTTAACCTAATCAGCAGAGTGCTTGTGCAAACCCTTACGGAGTGCTTACAGATCAATATTTTCTGATTGGGAGGCTATTTACCTTTTACAGTACGAGTCAGCTTCTGGTAAATACCCAAATCAGTGCTCCGTGGGTCTCTGAACACACGTAGACAGTGCTATTATAGTGGAGGAAGGACTTTTCTGTAAGTATGGGCATGTGACTTATATTAGTCTTACACATTTGAATCACCTTTAACAACTAAGTTTTGTTTAAAAAATATTTGTTTCTCCTTTCAGATGTTTTTATGCCTATGCCAGAGAACTTATTAGTAAACTTAAATGAAAGTAAAGAGGTAAGGCACGTTTTCCTATCTGACATGTTGAATTGCAATATTGAAGGAATATATTTTTGCAATGACATTAAGTAAAATTTTGCTTCTTTCTGTGACATTTCTAAGATGTGTAGTATTTTATATTTTGCTGTTAATTAAAACTCATCAGAAGAACTGCTCTTGAGTTTGCCCTTGAACTGATTGCTTTTAAGTCTAATGTAGCAAGTGATTTGTAGTAGAATAGAAGATGAGCCTACTCCTTTAAGGAGGAAGACCTGAAGGAAACCTGCCTTGCCAGCCATTTGGGAAATTGGGAGGGTTGCTGAGCTAGCTTCTGCTCACTGCATAGAAGCACTTTAGCTAGGCTGCTTTCAGTGCCCTTTGCTTTTCTGATTCACAGAGTGTCATTGGGGTCAGTTCAGAAGAAACTCTTATTACCTGCCTGGAAATTGCCATGACATAATACAGTGAGAGGTGAACAGAATGTGTCTGAAGGGGGGATGTTGTCTACCCTGTACATGCATATATGCCGTAGGGGTAACATTTTAACTAGCAAGTCTATGGTCTCAGCTGTTGGCAATGGTGACTTCGCCATGGTGCGATGTATTTTTTTCCCATTAACTCTCTTTATTTGTACAACCTAACCTGAATAGGTAGTTGTTTTTTGTTTTGTTTTTCTTTTGTTGTGATTATTACTAGTTGGCAAATTTACTGGATGTCTTAGATTTTGTAATAGGGAAGAGTTAAACTCTCTTTGGAACTCAAAAGAATACAGTGCGTAGAGGTGATTGAGAAGGCCATATTTCATGGCATTAAAATAAATCTCTAATCTGTGATGGTTCTTTTAGATACATTTTGGACTTATAGTCTTGCTGGACTACTGCATGTGCAAGAACTATAAGGCCCCAATTTTTGTCTTGCTTGCCAATCGATAATGTTTATTTGAACGAGCTTTCTTGTCATTTGACCAACCTCATTGTTTACTGTACTGTCTGTACATTCTCTGACCATTATCATGACTCAATGTCTTGTCTATTGTATTAGTTTTTGTAAAGAAAAATTTTAATTGTAACACTCTTGCATTTTCTTGCTTTATTTCACAAGCTTGTCCAAGATTTATTGAAAACTTTGCCACAAATGTTCACCAAGACCCTGGAGACCCAGAGTGCCTTGGGTCCTGCACTTCAGGCTGCCTTTAAGCTGATGTCCACAAGTGGTGGTCGAATGTCTGTCTTTCAAACACAACTCCCAACTCTAGGTGTGGGAGCCCTGAAACCGCGAGAGGAACCCAACCATAGGTCATCTGCTAAGGTTAGAAGGTCATCAGATCCATGTTAAAATTTATGTTGGCGCTCTGTCTCTTTGACCAAACAGCTTGTTTTTTATTTAGATTTCAGTTGTGGAGAGGAGGGAATATGAGGAAATAGATAAAACATTTCTTTTTTATGTAGACTTTTCTGTTTTATTACAGTATTTTCTACTTTATTCACTCTTGCCTTAGTTTTCGATCTTTAGCAGGCCATTAGCAATGCAGCCTGCCTTGGCTGAGGAAGGTAGGCTGAGGGAATCAGCTTTCTAGGGACCAGGTAGGACCTGGGTGACCACTACAAAGTACTCATGGTTTGGTACATTGACTGCCATGGATTGATTTTGAGCACCTCGTGTCTGTAAACTTGGTTTGAGATGTGTATTTCTCAAAAGACTATGAAAGGCCATACATAATAATGACTGTGGTGTTGATCCTGGAGTCAGTCTGCCCCAGTTCTACTGCTTTTTAGATGTATGAGCTTGAATAATTACTTAATTTGTTTGCCCCTCTGTTTTCTTATATTTATAAAGTGAAAATAATGATAGTTCCCACCTATTAATCGTAGTTAAAAGGACTAAATAGGTACTACCTGTGAATTGTTTAGAACATTTCCAGCATACTAAGAATTTAATAGATTATTGAAATTAGTATAATAGATTTATTTCTTTTTAAAAGTAAATCAAAAGAAAAAATTCTTAAGCCATATGTTTCGTACTGAAAACCCAAAAACATTCCAAAGCAAAAGGATTTTGTAGAATTCCCAAGGATAATTGTTAACACCTGGTTATGTATAGATAGAAATTTAAGTTTTGTGACAATATAATTGTTTAAATTTTTTTCTGTTTTTAATTTATCATTAATAGGAAATTCACTTGACACCATCTACTGACTTCTATAAGAAATTAGCCTTGGACTGTTCTGGTCAGCAGGTGGCCGTTGACTTGTTTCTTCTCAGTGGACAGTATTCTGATTTGGCTTCTCTGTGTAAGTTTCTCCTCATGCTTATTTCTTTCAAGTGAATGTCAAAATGCTATTTGTATAATGGTATTCTAAATAGAAGACAAAGTGAAAGAAATTTTATTTCCTTGGCAGAGTTAGTCAATATAAACCCTATATAGTCTTCTACTTTAAGAATTTATGATAGAGAGATTTCTGTGCTGTTTAAGGAAATGAAATATTCTATTTGGCAGTGACTGGGGAAGTTAAAGAAAGATTGATTCAAATGCCTGTAGTTACTTTGATGTAGTAATAGTAGTGAATGGCAGAATTTCAAAGGAGTGTGTGTTCTCTTCCAGGTTGTATTTCTCGGTATTCAGCAGGCAGTGTCTATTACTATCCCTCTTACCACCATCAGCACAACCCAGTCCAAGTACAGAAATTACAGAAGGAGCTGCAGAGATACCTCACTCGGAAGATTGGCTTTGAGGCAGTCATGAGGATTCGAAGCACCAAAGGTGGGAGCGCTATTTTTTGCATTTACATAGGAGAGTAAATTGCTTTTGATACCACCAGTAATAAATATACATGCTTTAACTAGTCTTATCTCAAAACTAGCTCTTCTAAGATATTTTACTCTGATAGAATATTCAATTAAAAGTAAGAAGAAATAGCCCTGGCTGGTGTGGCTCAGTGGATTGAACACTGACCTGCGAACCAAAGGCCTGCAAACCAATTGAACTGGTTGCTGGTTCAATTTCCAGTCAAGGCACATGCCAGGGTTGCTGGCCAGGATTCTGGTTGGGGGCACACAAGAGGCAACCACGCAATGATGTTTAAAATAAAGAAAGAGAGAAGAAATTTAAAAGAGAATGTTTTGAATATACTAAAAACCACTAGGTTGTACACTTGAAAAGGTGATTTTTACTGTATATGAATTATATCTCAATGAAAACAGATTATGTCCCCAAAGGAAATAAAACATATTACTGGTGGATTTTTATTCCACTTCAACAATTATTTTTTAAATTGTGGTGGAATATACATAACAAAATTTATACTGTTTAACCATTTTTAAGTACACAGTTGCGTGGCATCAAGTCCATTCTCGTAGTTGGGCATCCATGACCATCACCCATTCCCATTAGCAGGAGCCTTATTGCGTGTGCCTTCACCCCGCACCTGCCGTTGACAGTTTCACTGTGTTCTTTTGGAAATAGTCTCACAGTTTCAGAATGTCTGTGTCCAGTTTGTTTCTGATTATAAATACTTTGTGGCTGCTAAATGATAACTGTTTTACTATTAAAATGGGAAATCGTAATTCTTGATACTTCATTTCTCCACATTTTCAACATGGTTTTGATCTTTTATTCACATTTTAAAATATTATTGCTCAGAAGAAGGTATGAAGCAATCCTTTTTTTAAAGTGGAAAGTTTATATGAAATATGCATTAAAAAATAGATACCAAAAGATAAAGATCTACAAATCTGTTAGATAAATGTTGAAATCTATTGGTCAAACCGTGTGCCAAATGAAGTAAGTGGTTTTTATCTACTACTGTAATAAAAAGAAAAAAAGTGATTGAGTGAAACAGTAGAAAAGAAAACATACGCAATCTCTTATGTAAAGTATCAAATAAACACCTAAGAGGTTGCCACAACTCCAAACAACTCACAGTATTATCGTCACCCATAATAACCAATGAATTATCTCAGTAGCCTTCTGTTTTCATTTTTATGTATAAGAGCTTTGTTGAGATAACATTAACGTACTATACAGTTCACCCATTTGAAGTGTAGAATTCACTGGTTTTTAAATATATTTACCATGATATTACCATAACCGATCTTAAAACACTTTCATCATCCCAAAAGAAAACCTGTACCGATTGGCAGTCACTTATTTCCCCAGTAAACTCCCCAGTTCTCAGCAACTGCCTGTCTTTCTATTTCCATGGATTTGCTTCTTCCGGGTATTTCACAGGACTTGAAGCCTACAATATCGAGTTCCTTTGTGACTGGCTTTCTAAACTCAGCAAAAAGTTTTCAAGGATCATTCATGTAGCATGTATGAGTATTTCATTAATTAAAAAAATATATTTTATGTATTCTTATTGCCCAGTAGTATTCCATTGTATAGATACATTATTTTGTTCATCCATTCATCAGTTGATGAATGTTTGGGTTGTTCCCACTTTTGGGGAATTATGAATAATGCCTCTGTGAACATTTGTATAGAGGTTCAGAGACATATTTTTGTATCTCTCAAGTATTTACTTGGGTCATAAGGTAACTGTATGTGTAACTTTTTTGAGTAAGTGTGGACTGTGGTTGCAGTTGCACCATTTTACATTCCCACTAGCAGCAAATGAGAGTACGGATTTCTCCACATTCCTGTCAATGCTTGTTATTGCCCTGTATTCTTTTATTATTATTTTTTAAAGATTGTATTTATTTTTAGAGAGAGAGAAAAGGAGGGAGAAAGAGAAGAAGAGAAACCTCGATTAGTAGCCTCTGTCATGCCCCAAAGTGGGGACCTGGACCACATCCCAGACATATGCCCTGACCGAGAATCGAACCAGTAACTTTTGGGTTGGCAGTCCAGCACTTAATCCACTGAGCCACACCAGCCAGGGCTATATTTTTTATTTTAACCATTATAATGGATTTGATGGGGTATCTCATTTGTGGTGGAGCTTTGTTCAGCAGAGCCCCCCTTCTGTCACAGATAAGAATAATTCTACCAAGACATGATTTGCTTAGGGAGGAAAGGTGGCCAATCTCTCAAAGGAAAAGGACCTGACCCTGTTCCTCAATGGGCTTTTATTGGGTTTAATTTGCATAAGAATATGGGGCACGTATGTATCTGTAATGCTCATCAATCATTGTCAGGCAGTAATGATAAAAAAATAGATAACAGTCAAAGAACTATGCGGGCTTATTCTGAGTCAGGGTCAGATAGCTAAAGGGCCATAAAACTTTGGGAAACACACTCAATATTATGCTTGGAACCTTATTGTTTAAATTGAGGACATTCCTAGCAAAGCGGGTTTCACAGGATTTTATGCATTCTTTTCCTTGGCCTGATTGCTCCAGAAACCTGCCTGTTCCAACATAGGGCCACACCCACCTCCAGCATCGTTTCAGGCTTAAGTTGGTTAGGGGAAGTAAGCCAGCCAAGAGATTAGGAGACTTCTTGCAGACAGAATGAGGACTCAGGCTATGTCAAAGCCAAGGGGTGAGGATCCACTTTTTTATAGCCTCCCAAGTCCATCCTTGATGGCTCCTTCTAGACTATGTCTTAGGTCTTGCCTTCCTTGAGGAATCTTGACCATCATTGTCTAACCAGTCATCTGCCCTGGGGCCAAGCAGGGTGAAGTAAAGGGGGCAGAGGTGGCGCCCCTGCTGGGAAGATAAGCTTTCTCCCCTTAGTACCTTATGGTCCCAAGGTCTTTTTACTCAGCTTTAGCCATGGGGGGCCACAGTTTCTGAAGCTAGCCAGAGCAGTTCTCAACACTCATTGAGGTTTTTATTTATATTTCCCTAGTGATGAGTGATGTTGAACATCTTTTCCTAGGTTTATTGGTTACTTCAAGTCTGTGGAGTACTGTCTATTCAGATTAATTTTCCATTTTAAAATTTGGTTTGTCTTTTTAATACTGAGTTGTAGGAGTTCTTTATATATTTTTAGATAGAAGACTTCTGTCAGATACATGATTTGCAAAAAAATTTTTCCATTTGGTAGGTTGCCTTTGTCTTTTCACTTTCTTAATGGTACTCTTTGCAGTGCAATTGCTTTTAATTTGATGCCCATCAATATTTTTCTTTTTCTGTTTATGTTTTTGGTGTCATAGCATTAAACACTGCTAAATCTAAGATCACAGACATTTTATACTTATACTGTCTCCTAAGAACTTTATAGTTATACTTCTTATATTCGGAGTCTTTGATTTACTTTGGGTTAATTTTTTTTTTTTAAGAGAGAGAGAGGGGAAGGGAGGGACAAAGAGAGTGAGAGAAATGTCAAAGTGTGGTTGCCTCTCACACGTCCCCAACTGGGGACCTAGCCCTAAACCCAGTCATATTCCCTGACTGGGAATAGTACCAGTGATCCTTTGGTTTTCAGGTTGGCACTCAATCCCCTGAGTTGCACCAGTCAGGGCTACTTTGGATCAATGTTTGTATTTCATTTGAGGTAGGTATTTGACTTCATTCTTTTGCATGTGAACATATGATTCTTACAGTATTGTTATAGGAAAATGAAGCAACCAGACACCGAGGGATTGTAGAGTACGAGGTTTATTATTTTTGTGCACAGGCCCAGAGGAGTCTGTCTCCAAATTCTGAGCCCCAAAGGATTCTTGGGGGGTTATATAGCTTAGGGGTCTTCCTGTCTACGTGACAAAAGTGGGATACAGAAGCAGAATGTGATAATTGTTCTATCAGCGGGGGTGCTAGTTCCAGCCCTACTGACTTTCCGGCTATTTGCTTTCTCAGACGGCCTTATCGTTCTCCTATGGCACCTGGGATCTTAGGTGAACAAAGGTTTTCCAAAGCTTCCCACATTAGTATCACTTATTGAAAAGACTATTTTCCCCAATTGAATTATCTTGTGACCCCTGTCCCCTTGTTGCATTCAGTTGATCATAAATGTGAGGGTTTATTTCTGGGTTCTGACTTTTATTTTTTTAATAAGCCTATTCATACCTAATTTCAAACTATCTCAATTATTGTAGCTCTCTAGTCAGTTTCAAATTGGGAAGTATGAGTCACCAGGTTTTTAATTTTTTCCCAAGATTGTTACGGAATTCTGGGTCTCCTATAGTTCCATATTAATTTTAGGTTCAGTTTGTCAATTTCTGCAAAATAGCTAGCTGGGATTTTGATAGGGATTGCATTTAATAGGTAGATCAGTTTGGGGAATATCGCCATCTTAACCGTATTAAGTCTTCCCGTTCACAGCTGTGGTATGTCTTTCCATTTATCTGTGTCTTCTTTAATTGCTTTCAACAATGTTTCAGAGTTTTTGGTGTATAAGTTTTACATTTCTTTAAATTTATTCCTAAATATTTTTGATGGTATTAGAAATGGCATTATTTTAAAAATTTCATTGCTACTTTATATAAAGAAAATTAATACTTTGTATACTGATCTCATATCCCACAGTCTTGCTGAACTTATTTAGTAATTTGATAGTTTTTAGTTTATGTAAACTAAACTAAACTTGTTTAGTTTATTTGATAGTTTAGTGTTTATGTTTTAAAGGGCCCATTTGTTGTATTCCATTCATTCAAGATTGATGGACCTCAAAAATTATTTATTTCTACAGGTACTGGCTATACATTCCTGGAAATATATATCCTAAGGGTGTTTTTAAAACTTTTTCTATTTGTAGGACATAAGATATATTACATGTACCTAATTTTGCATAAAGAGCTTGAAAGTAGACCAGCATACCAACAGTTTGCCTTCTTGCTAGAGTGCTTAATTTAATACATCTTTGTGGTCACTTGCTTATTAGGTTTTGTCTTTGTTCTATTTGGGCCATATTTCATTGTCTCCTCATTTTTGGTAGCCTCCCTGTGTTTGTTTCTGTGTATTAGGTGGAGCTGCTTTGACTCCCTGTCTTAGTGTGGCCTATTGTAGAAAGCACACCAATAAGTTGATAAGGTGGAGCCTTAGGGAATTGCTGGGGTGGGGCAACCTGTGTCACTGCTCTGTGGGTCTGTGTGGGGGAGGGCTCACAGAGGGGACCATGCGGCTGCCTAGCCTCTGAAGTTTTGCCCGGGAGAAAGATATCTCCCAGCTCACTCCCTGATTGATGCCAGTCACTTCAGTTTCTCCCCATGTGCATTTGGTGCCCTGCCAGTTGCTGCTGTGGTGCTAAAGCCCAAAGGCAGTGACTCTGCATGAGTCTTAAGTCTATTGAGGGGCCTTTAAGAGGAGACTACTGAGAATCCTGCAGTTTCTTCTGCTGCCCCAACCCCCACAAGTTTTTACAGCTAGAAGTTATGGGAACTCATCTGCCTGGTGCAGGACTGGGGTCCCTCATTCCCAATGTATCCCTCCCAATTTTTACATACCATACGTGGGTGTGTGACTGCATCTTCCTCTTCTTGGCCCCTCCTACCCATCCGGATGAATGTAGTAGCTTCTTTAATTCCTTGGTTGTCAGACTCCCATACAGCTTGATATTCTGGTGATTCTGGGTGATGTTTGGTTTGTAGTCTAATTGTAATTTTTGCTGTGGTTGTGTGAGGAGGCAAGATATGCTTACCCATGCCTCTGTCTTGGGTATCTGTTCTTGTGGAAAGTAGTAACTTCCTTTTGTAGAGTAATAACATCATTGATAAAGCTGAAGTCCTTTTGCATTAGCTTGTGTGTGTGCATACTTTTGAGATGAGCACATGCCTTTTTTCCTTTGTTTTGTTAATGTGTTGCATTACATTTATCACTTTTCTTTTTTTAATTGTATTCTATTATTTATGCCATTACACTTGTCCCAATTTTTCCCCTTGTCTCCCTCCACTCAGGGTTCCCCTCACACTACTCCCTCAGGCAGTCCCCACGCCATTGTCCATGTCCATTGGTCATGCGTACATTTTCTTTGGCTACTCTGTTCCCTGTGCTATACTTTACATACCCACGGCGGTTCTGTGACTACCAGTCTATACTTGATTCCTTCACCTCTATTGCCTAGTCCCCCAGCCCCCTCCCATCTGGCAGCCATCAAAATATATCTGTGATTCTGTTTCTCTTCTGCTTGTTTATTTTGTTTTTTAGATTCAATTGTTGATAGATCTATATTTGTTGCCATTTTATTGTTCATATTTTTGATGATCTTCTTAAAGAGGATCCTTTAAAATTTCATATAATGCTGGTGTTATGTTCATGTACTCCTTTAGCTTTTTCTTGTCTGGGAAGCTCTTTAACTGCCCTTTGATGATAGCCATCTTGGCTGTAGGTCCCTGTTTTTTGTGACTTTGAATATTTCTTGCCAATCTCTTCCAGCCTGTAAAGTTTCTTTCGAGAAACCAGCTGACAGCCTTAGGGGAACTCCCTTGTAGGTAACTAACTGCTTTTTTTCTTGCTGCTTTTAAGATTCTCTCCTTGTTTTTAACCTTGGCATTTTAATAATGATGTGTCTTGGGGTGGGTTGTTTGGGACTCTCTGGGCACATGCCTGCCACTGGAAACAGCTCAGCTGGGCCTTAAAGTTGGGTGGAGCAGGGCCTCAGAGAATCATCAGCATGAGGCAAATAGTGTGAGCCAGTTTGGCGGAATCTCAGATATGGTGCCCACCCACCAGCTCTGTGGCTCTGTAGTGGCAGGGCTCAGAAAAGGAACAATGGCCTCTGCCAGCACTTCTGTCTGGGAGAAAGCTGTCCCTCAACTCTTGATCTGATGCTGGACCATTCAGTTCTTTCCCCACATGTCTCTGATGTCTTTCAGTCTGCCGCCCCAGCACTGGAGCTCAGAGGGAACGGGTCTAAGTAAGTCTGTGTGTGGGCCCTTCGAGAGGAACTGCCTGAGATCCCAGAAATTTCTATCTTCCAGAGCCTCATTCCCCACTAGTTTTTAAGCCAGAAGTTATGTAGACTTACACTCCTGGTGCTGGAACCCTGGACTAGGTGGCCTGGTGTGGGGCTGGGGCCTCTTACTCCTGAGATATCCCTCCCGATTTTTATGTGACATTGTTCATGTTTTCAGCAAATCTTGAAGATTCATTAATACTCATTTATATCAATTTCTCTCATTTTGTTAAATTTCTACTAGTATTCAGTAGAATGTACAAATCACAGTTTAATACTTTACTATTGATTGGCACTGAGGATAGTTCTGATTTTTTCATTATAACATAAAAATAGTACTGCTTAATTATTTTTTAATAAATAATTTGGCACTTGAATGAGTGTATCTTTAGGATAAATTCTTAGATATGGAATTACTAGGGTTAAAGTAAATATTCATTTAGAATTTTGGTAGATATGGCCACCATACCCTTCCAAAAAGTTTTTTGAAAATTTGAATCCTCGCCTTCCTTTGAGAAGATATCTCTTACCCGTCCCTCACCCTCACTAGATACTGTGTATTCCTAATGCCATTCTGCTCCCCGTTCCAATGTGTGGGTTGCTCTTTCCCATACCATCAGGCAATTGCCTCAATTCTGACACCATCTCCCTGGAAATAGCATCAGATCCCGCAGGTTAAGGCCCTCGAACTCCCTCACCCAAATGCACACATACACTTCAGAAGCTAATTTTGAGTCCAGGTTGCTGCCTGTGCTTCTCATTGTCTGGTAATAGATTGGAAGTTCCAATGAACCCCTACTTGGGTTCCATTAATTTGCTAGAAAATTACTGCCTGTTGGTGACTGATTCAACCTCCAGCCTCTTTACCCTCCCTTGGATGTGTGTTGAGTGAAGGGGGCCCACTGAAAGTTCCGACCCTCTAATCACATAGTGGGTTCCTCTGGCAACCAGCCCCCCACCTTAGATAATCTAGATGCTTTGTAAACGCCATCTCATTAACATAGCAAAAAATACCTTTATGACTCTTGTTACTTGGGAAATTCTAAGGGTTTTAGGAGTTCTGTGCCACAAATGGGCAAAGACCAAGTATCTATTTTTTATTATAAACCACAATATCACATCTGAACTTTTTTTATTTACTGTCTGCCCATTTGATAAGTGACAAAAGTAAAATATAAATATCCAGGTGTATATAAATCATTTTGATAAATTTTTTTCTTCTAGGTCTTTCCATTCACACTTTCCACGGGAACTTCTTTGTTCGGTCAACAGACTTACTCTCTTTGCCCAATGTAAACCCCGATGCCGGGTATGCGGTGCAGATGTCCGTGGAAGAGAACCTTACTGACACTCAGCTGGTTTCCTTTCAGTCGGCGCTCTTGTATACGTCCAGCAAAGGTGCGTTGTTGGGTTTTTCATTGTAGCAAAACACACCTAACATGAGATCTACCTTCTTAACAAACTTTTAAGTGTACAGTCCAGCATTGTTCACTGTAAGAACAATGTTGTGATGGAGGTAAGTTTTTTGATTTGGTCATGTATTCTATGGCTTGTGATAAACTGTCTCCTTTGGAGATAATAGTATGTTATATAGTGATATTAAGTAAGGAGAACTAGAAAGCAGATTAATGTATTTTGTCCTAAAATGATGTGAAGACTGGCTAAATTTAATTTTTTATTTTAAAGATTTACCACTCTCACCTACTGTTTTACCTCCTTAAAGTTTCAGGAGTGTTTTATGCTATGTCCACTCACATTTACATGCCCTCTAAAATCAAACAGCACACCATACATATAAAAGATAGATTCTGTCTCTTGATGTCATTATTATATAACATAAGGAGAATATCCCAGTCCCTTTTCTGTCTATTGATTATCCAGAATTTATGAAGAAGTCACACACCCCTTCTCACGTTTTCATAGTCAGCCTCTCTCCCGATCGCAACTCCTGGCAACCGTTGATCAGTTTTCTGACTCCATAGTTTGGTCTTTGCAAGAATGTCATACGAACGTAGTCCTACAGCAGGCATTTTTTTGTACCTGGCTTCTTTCACTTAGTATATAGTGCATCCGAGAGTCATCTGTGTTATTCACCAACTAGTAGTTTGTTACTTGTTATTCCTAAGGAGTATTCCATTGTACTCAGTTTGTTTGTTCACTTTCCAGTTGAGGTCCATTTTAGATGTTTCGAGTTTCTGGCAATTTCAAATGTAGCCCCTCTAAATATATATGTACAGATTTTGTGTGAGCATAGTAAGTTTTTATTTTACTTGGCTAAATAGCTAGGAGACAGATAGCTGGGTTGTATGTTAAGTGTATGTTTAACTCTTTGAGAACCTGCCGAACTAATTCCAAAGTGGCTGCATTATTTTGCATTCCCACCAGCAGCCTGTGAGAGCTGCAGCTGCTCTGCATCCTCAGCAGGATTTGCTGTCTCAGGATTTAGGTTTTCTTTCTGTTTTTGGGGTTTCTTTTTTCATTTGCGGTTTTTGTTTTTAATCATTTTAATAAAGTATAATATCTCTTTTGATTTTATTTTGTGTTTCCCTAATAACTACTGTTGGGTATCTTTTCATATACTTACTGTTAGAAGCTTAGGTTGTTTTATGAAAATGTGATTATAATTTATATGCATGTACACAGATCTGTCATTTGGAATAATTTCCCTAAGATAGACTCCCAGAATTGGAAATATAGAATGTAGAGATGAACTGTCTAAAAAAATCTTGGTATTGTCTGATGGCTGTTCAGAAAGATTTTACTAATTTGTAGTCCCCTCAAGTGTGCCTTTCATTTTGGCCTTTATCTAGAATAGGAGCTCTAAACAGTGTTACCCTTTTATGCAGACATTTCTTCTCTTTGAAAGTAATTTATATGAGTTTCTCATATGTGTATTTTCATTAGTCTTAGGTTTTAATTTTCATCTCTAGGTTTTTGTTCTTTTCTCTGGGGTTCAAGGTATTGCTGATCAGAAATTTTTAAAAGGTTGACATAGTGTTTTATATTTGATGGTTGTCAAAAGTTTATCATTTTTGTTTCTTATATTTATTGATTTTTGTTGTGGTTAAATTACCAGAGACAAAGTATTATGACTGTTAGTCAATTTTTAATTTTTTTTCTGTGATTAAAGAGGAAAGTAACGTAGCTCAGTGGATTGAGCACGAGCCTGTGAAGCAAAGGGTCACCAGTTCGATTCCCAGTCAGGGCACATGCCTGAGTTGCAGGCCAGGTCCCTAGTAGGGGACACATGAGAGGCAACCACACATTGATGTTTCTCTCCTACTCTTTCTCCTTCCCTTCCCCCCTCTCTAAAAGTAAATAAATAAATAAAATATTTTCTTTTAAAAAAGAGGAAAGTATAAGATTTATTTCTGGACTTCAAATATCAAGACACAGACTCAAGTCTTGGCCAGATAGCTCAGTTGATTAGAGCATTCCCTTGATAAGCCAAGTTTGCAGGTTTGATCCCCGGTAAAGGAACATACAAGAATTAACCAATGAATGCATAAATAAGTGGAACAGCAAATCAATCTTTCTCTCTCTCTTTCTCTCTCCCTGAAATCAATACATTAAAAAAATAAGATTCAAGGCCTTGGCTTGGTAGTTCAGTTGGTTAAAGCATCATCCTGATAATGCCAACGTTTCGGTTTCAATACCATACCAGTCAGGGCACTCACAAGAATCTATCAATGGCCCTGGCTGGTGTGGCTCAGTGGTTGAGTGCTGGCCTGTGAACCAAAGGGTCACTGGTTTGATTCCCAGTCAGGCACAGGCCTGGGTTGCTGGCCCGGTCCCCAGTGAGGCAAGAGGCAACCACACATTGATGTTTCTTTCCCGCTCTTTCTCCTTCCCTTCTCTCTAAAAATAAATAAATAAAATTAAAAAAAAAAAGAATCTACCAATGAATGCAGAAAGTGGAACAACAAGTTGATATTTCTCTCTCTCTCTCTAAAAATAAATAAAACAGCAACCAAAAAAGACACAGCACATTTTGGACTAGTGTTTTCATATATATTTGCATGTCTCTGTGTGTGTATGTAGATATACACACACTCAATTTTTATTATAAAGTAGATAAATTAACAAGAAAAAGTTCAGAAAAGATTTTTTTAGAGCTACGGTGTTACCATCATTTGAATACCATCTCTGTTGTCTTTTCAGCAATACATTAAACAAAAGAATTTCACAGTAAATAATAAACTTTAGCTTTCACATTAAAGTTTTGATACTATCTGTACTGACTATCCCTATTTGGATTTGAATCAAAAAGAAATGACTTTAATGTAAACTTTTTAAATACAGCTGTCTCTTCCTATCACTTTTGTGTTTTCCCAAAGGTGAGAGGAGAATTCGTGTTCACACTTTGTGTCTGCCAGTAGTGTCAACTCTGAACGAGGTCTTTCTTGGAGCTGACGTTCAAGCAATTTCAGGGTTATTGGCCAATATGGGTAAGAATTGTTATCACCTATTGTGAATATTTTGCAGGTAACTTTAAACAGCTTTATTAGGATATCATTTACGTACTTTATCACTTAACCCATTTTAAATGTACAAATCCATTGTTTTTAGTATGTTTACATAGTTGTGTGGCCATCACCTCAATCTAATTTAAAAATATTTCTATCACCCCCAAAAGGGCCTCATGTCCATTGACAGCCCACTTCCTCCTCCTTCCCCCATCAGCCTTAGGCAACACTGAACTGCTTTCTGCCTCATAATCTGCCTATTGTGGACTTCAAGCCACCATTTTTCACATCATATCTGGTACTGGCAGTCAGTAGCTTTTTAATGAGCTCTGTAACTGAGGTTACAGAGACAGCACTGCGAAGGTCACCAGCCTGGAGCTGTGGCCCCCGGGCCGCACACCCACCACTGTCACATGTGAGTGTGCGGCCGAGGCCAGACCCTGTGGGTCCGCAGAAAATGTGTTCGTATCTTCACAGTGGTTGCCTTCCTGACTTTTTTTCCTTTTAGTCCCTTTCTCATACACATAGAGCTTCACATCATTTTAGTTCTTGCTCTTTTTCTCCTTCAGGCAAGTCAGTGCTTTGAACTTGAATCTGCCTATAATTGGAATATTTACCCCCCTCCCTTTTTTTTTTTCATTTCTTACTGGGAAAATTTTTTCTTTAATGGACCTGGTAAAGGGTCCAAACCCTCGTTAGTATTCTCATGTATTGTTAAAAGTTAAAGATTGTGACTGAAGGAATTTGAGAGTCACTGCATTTATTTTTTAACTAATACTTTTCGGTAATAGTATTATCATTTTAAGTATCTTTATTATTATCACCAACAACTATAATGTATTATCAGACAGTATTATGGATTTAAAAAATTTTTTCATAACAGTTTTTTTCACTGTTACTAAATTTGGTTGATTCCAACATGCACACTTTTCACATTTTATCAAAATCAGGTTGTCTTAAATGGATGAAGTCTTAGAGTTATTGTTGACTAGGTAGCAGTAGTCTTCATTTTTTCTTGCCTATGTACAAATTTGTTCATAGCAGTTTATAACATCACTTGATTGGGTATATTTTTGGTACCACATGAATTTAGTAGTAGTTTGAGAGGTTTTCAAAACAATGTAGTGTTTTTAGTATTGAAAAAAACTTTTGAGTGTGCAGAATGAATGTATACAGAATAGCATGACAGATGATGAACATAATTAATCCTTGAAGAGTTCTTTCAATAAATATAAGAACAATTCTCTGTATTAAAAAGGCATGTATGTTTAGCGCTGGCCGGGTGGGTCAGTTGGTTGGAGCATTGTCCCAACATGCCAAGGTCGTGGTTCTGATCCCGGGTCAGGGCACATACAAGAATGAATGAGTGCATGCATGGGGAAGTGGGGACAACGAATGGATGTTGCTCTGTCTCTCAAAAATAAGAAGAATAAGAAGTAAAAAATAAAAATGCATGTATATTTAATTGCAGAGTTTTTCTTTCTCAGTGGTGTATACAATAAAATAGTGGATTACAATTAATAACATCTTAGAATCTATGAAGTGCAGTTTTCCTACTTTACAGATAAGATACCTGAGGCTTATGAAGGTTAAGTTACTTGCCAAGTTGTCATACAGCAAGGAAATAGCAGAGCAGCATTTCTACAGACATTGGTTGGATTCTCCAGAGTATCCGCTTTTCACTGCTACATTTGGCTCCTTGCATACACAATAAATTGGAGAGAGAATTTGTATAACTGAAAACTGGCTTTTCTGTTCTGTGGGAGTTAAACATCTGTTTTCTTTTTCTCTTGTTCCTCCACTAGCTGTCGACAGGTCCATGACCGCCAGTCTGAGTGATGCTCGGGACGCCCTCGTGAACGCCGTCATAGACTCCCTCTCAGCCTACCGTTCTTCGGTCCTCAGTAGCCAGCAGCCGGGGCTCATGGTTCCTTTTTCTTTGCGGCTTTTTCCACTCTTTGTGTTGGCTCTCCTTAAACAGGTAAGAGAATCAAAACCAGAAATTAACACAGTGAAAATGTCAAAAGGCAGAATATTTTTCATCTGAGCCCCATAAACATTGCACATATAACTTTTTGCCAGCTAAGTTTTCTGAGGGCAAGGACCCTAACACTCACTAACACCTGACACCACATTTTGTTTGTTACTTCTCCCTTGCTAGGGTTTTTGTCCGTGAGCACAGGGTTTTTATCTTTTTCACTCATCACTTTGTTCCAGCACCTAGAGCAGTTCCTAGTACATGGTAGGCAATAAGTAAATATTTTTTTAATGTATAAATGAAACTTTCCTTCTTTCATTTTCTATAGTACTCTTTCTTCTTTGTTAGTGACTATCCACATACCAATTTTAAATATCTTAAAACCCTTTTAAAGTCTCCCTTTACTCATAGTTAATGTGCTTGTTTTAAGGCATAATTTCATTGCTGTTATCTCTCCACCTCTTTTTATTCCTTTCCATCACTAGGAATGCTTAAAACCTTACCTCAGAATTTCATTATTCTCTGCCCTGCCTGGTGTGGCTCAGTGGGTTGGATGCCATTCCACAAACTGAAAGACTGTGGTTTGATTCCCACGTAGGGCACATGCCCGGGTCACCGACCAGGTCCCCAGTTGTGGGCGTGCAAGAGGCAACAGATTAGTGTTTCTCCTGCACATATATGTTTCTCTCCCTCTCTTTCTCCTTCTCTTCCCTTTTCTCTAAAAAATAAATAAAATCTTTAACAAAAAGAACTTCATTATTCTCCCTGAAGCTAATATATCAATTAAAACTTACAATTACCTATTAAATTCTAATCTGATGGGTAATTTTTCTTATGTGTATTATTATTTTCCCTGGTTTGTATGTAAACTTTGTGCATTGTTTAATTTCTCTAACTGTGAGAGAAACCAGGGTAACTAACCACCATTGACCTTCACCCTGCATTTGCAGACCACTTAGATCTTTGGTTCTTCATACATTATTTATTTTATTTCATTTTCTCATAGATGTGTTTAGTTTGTCATCTGTAATATAATGTTATCCTTCTTGTGGTGTTTGTTTTTATATAACTATCACTACATGGTATATAGAGTGTTTAGATCTGTTTCACTGATGAGGAAACACACACCAGAGGGATGCAGTGACTGCTGTGTTCAGTCATTAATTTCTCAAGACTTTTAGATGGGGATAGACCCCCAGTTTAGTACCTGTGTGCGACTTCTTAAAAGACATATCTCAAAGAATAATTAACAGCAAATTTGCTGATTTTGTCTGAAGATTTTTTTTAATAACTGATATTTGCAAAGTTTTACAAGGATTTTTTAAATTCCTTTTTTTGGTTGGGTGTTTTTTTTGTTACAGAAATCATTCCAGACTGGGACAAATACACGTCTAGATGAACGCATTTTTGCTATGTGTCAAGTGAAAAGCCAGCCCTTGTTTTACCTTATGCTCACCACTCACCCCAGTCTGTACAGAGTCGACAATCTCTCAGATGAGGTAAGATTAATTCATTTTTTAGTGGCCTGTACTTGAAGGTTTATGCACCTAGTTATATTCAGTCCTATGCAGAAATGAGCAAAGTGTTTTTAAGGTTTTTATTTTATTCCTTTACTAGGTCTATGAGAAGAAATTTTGGTTTTGGGGAAGTTCTGAAAATGGTGCCTTTATTTATTTCTAGAGCAGATCTAAATAAATAAAGAGATTGGCAGATTGATCAGAGCAACCTAGGATTCATTTCTTTAAACAGATTGATCTGAACGGAGCATCCTGAGCATCCAAATACATCTAAACACCCAGGCCAATGTTCATTGTAATGGTGTTCTTCAGTTAAAGAACAGTTTTTATCTAAGTTGTAACATTATTTGTCCACAATAGGAAATTTACCCAAGTTAAGATCCCAAGCACAAAAAATGCTGTCATAATTTTTCTTTCTAAAATTGTAATCAAATTAGGATGTTACAAGTAATATTTTGGCTAAAACTTTCAAAATTTAAAGAATTCAAGACATCTTGCATATAGAAGGGAAAAATTGCCTATGAAACCTGTGGTAACTTTTAGCAAATGAGAACTGTTGAAAACACTATTAGTTTGTATTACAAAAATAATAACTCAAGATTAATCCTGTGTTTAACAAGTTCAAATAGTTAGACCTACATTTTTTCACATTAAAATGGCACATTAACATAAAAATATAAATGTGATGTATTCTATGTCTATAATATGGAAGCCACCAGAAGGAAGGAGGAGAAAAACACCCGTTAGCTGCATTCAGAGACAAGCGCCATTAGCATGTCAGCGTGTGTGTGTCAGGACTCGAGCCTGGGGAGGAAAGTGGATGGCGGCGCTGAGCCACGAACCGCAGGAGCGGGCAGGGCGGAGCTGCTCTCAGGGTCGGCTCCGGCTCAGAGTCTGCGTTGCCTCGTTCTTTAAGATCAGTCTTCTCTACAAGACTAGAAAACAGCCACTGATGTCGTCCCTTCTTTACCACCAGAGAAAGAAAAGGCTCTCTTTTCTTAGTTCATATTAGAAAACCTCTAGGGGGGATTTCTGGTTGGTTTACTGTATCTCTTGCTCCCCAAATGTCCTGCAGCCAGAGGTCTTACAAATAAATAGTTATGAATATTTAGAGGTGCGTGTGTGTTTTTAGATAACAGTATTATACTCAGTTATAAATGAGAAACTTCCATTTCTGGCCTCAACAAATAAACTATTGAACTCTTGTTTGTATTATGCTCCTATCTTCCTGCCGGATGTGCATGTCCCCAGGCCAGGCCACCAGCCACGATCACTAACTAAATTCCAGGCTGTATGTGAAGCCTATATGAATCATTTATCTGTTCAGGATATATGGATATCGATTTCATATTACTGTATTAGTTTTTAAAGTAATAGAAGATCAGAAGCTGTTGTATTGGCTTTATTGGGGTTTTTACAGTGGCTTTGTTTCAATAAGTGATAAATATTCTTCACCTTTTTTCATATTTAAGTATGAATATGAATATGTGTAAACATTTTTTGGTTAATTGTGACTCCACATTACAATTGTATGTAAAAGCTTTAATCTTTTGTTTCCTTCCTCAGGGAGCACTCAACATCAGTGACCGAACTGTACCTCAGCCGCCTGTTCTTCAGCTTTCAGTGGAGAAGTTGAGTAGGGACGGGGCTTTTCTCCTGGACACTGGCTCTGTGAGTAGCCTGTCGGATTCCGACCCTTAGTTTTGCACTCTGTCGTATCTTCTCGGCCCTCAGTATCTCTCTCCCTCAACGGGTACTTCTGTGTACTTCTGTATTAGTCACCTTCTGCCTCTATAGCCTCCTTTCATACCAAGCATAAAATGTCTCATCTGGCCCTGGCTGGTGTAGCTCAGTGGATTGAGTGCGGGCCTGCGAACCACAGGATTGCAGTTTGATTCCCAGTCAGGGCACATGCCTGGGTTGCAGGCCAGTTCCCAGCAGGGGACACACAAGCGGCAACCATACCTTGATATTTCTCTCCTTCTCTTCTTCCCTTCCTCTCTAAAAATAAATAAATAAAATCTTTTAAAAAAAGTTTAAAAAAATGTCTCATCTTGGTAAGTAGTAGTTGTTAATTAGTTCAGGTGAAGGCTCTACATTATCACTAAACTTACATTTACATTTTGATCTTTTAAAAAATTACCAGTGGTGCCCTGGCTGGTGTAGCTCAGTGGATTGAGCGCAGGCCTGCAAACCAAATGATTGCCATTTGATTCCCAGTCAGGGCACATGCCTGGGTTGTAGGCCAGTTTCCCAGCAGGGGACACACGAGTGGCAACCATACATTGATAATAATTTTCCTCTCTCCTTTCCCTCTAAAGATGAATAAATCTTTAAAAAAAACCAAAACAAAACATTACCAGTGGGAAAGGTGAGTCAACAACTCACTCTTAATCTACATCTCAAAACAATTCTCTTCCTGTCCCCAGGTGCTGATGCTTTGGGTTGGAAAAAATTGTGGACAAAATTTTCTCAGCCAAGTTCTAGGAGTTCAAAACTATGCATCAATTCCACATACTATGGTAAGACTGTCTTAGAGTGATTGTAATGCGCTTAAAGAGCATTTCAAATGTGGCAAAAAACTCGAAGACCCCATTTTGAAATCATAGCATAATACTAAAGTATTTCCAAAACAGAAAATGTTCCCATAGATTCTCTTTCAATTGAAAATACGCATTTTATGTTTTGAAGGCATTTTATAGGTTATTTTGATCATTGACTTATGTTTTCTCAATTTAAAAAAATGTTTGAGTTCTAGTTGAAATACAGTATTTTATTAGTTTCAGGTGTACAACATAGTGATTAGATGTTTACATAATTTATGAGTGATCATCCTGAAGACTTATCTGTTTTTATGTGGCTGGTAGTAGACTATTTCTTCAGAGAAAGTAATGGATTTCATTAATGGCAAAAAGAAAAAAAAGAAAGAAATAGCTTGCTGCTATTAGCATTAGTTCATAGCTTTCGTTGTTTTTGTTGTAAGTGTTTTGGGCATGAGGTTCTGCTGTTCTTTGGCAGGGTTCTCTTAACTGCTGCTTTGGAGTGACAAGGCAATTGCCTCATAAGCAAATCACTTGTGATCAGTGTCAGCTGGACCACTATTGATTATTGAAGAAAGTAGTAGTGGACTCTGTCACTACCTCTGTGACCTTGGACAAGTAACTAACAGTCTCATTTGTAAATTAAGAATGTTGTTGCTTAGAGAAGAGTAATTGAAATAATCCATGAGAAGTCATTTGTTAAATTATATGGCATTTGGATAGTTTTAAATTGAAAAGTGAGAATTAATTATAACATGGTCTTATTTAGTGTTATATTTTTTTTAGTTCCTATCAATTTGTCAGCAACTTTGGAGTGTGTGCTTTATGTCAGCATTTTTTCATATTTCTGGGTTTAACTCCATTCATAGAAGTCATTAGGAGATTCTTGTACTTAAAAAAAATGTCAGGCTGCTACTTCCAGCCAAGATGGAGGCGTAGGTAGACACACTGTGCCTCCTCACACAACCAAAATAAGGACAACAATTTAGAAACAAAATAATAACCAGAACTGACAGAAAATTGAACTGTATGAGAGTCTGACAACCAAGTGGTTAAAATAGAAACATTCATCCAGACCGGTAGGTGGGGCAGAGTTGGGTGGCCGGGCAGAGAGGGGTCACAGCGATAAAAATGGTGGCACTGGGCACTCAAGGCAGCAGCTGATAGGCCCGGGGTGTACAAGACGGCAACTGGTAGACCCCAGGTGTGGGATGGCAGCAAGCAGACCCAGCGAGGTGGTGGATTGTGAAGCAAGGCATGGCACGCAAAGTGGCTGGCTGACCAGGTGGCCCCACATTCGGGCACAGATAAACCAGGTGAAACTGGGGAGTGAGACAGACCGCACAACTCAGGGTCCCAGCAACAGGAAGTAAAGCCTCAAAACACAGACTGAAAACACCTGTGGGGGTTGAGGTGCTGGGAGAGACTCCCAGCTTCATGAAAGAGTTCATAGGAGAGACCCACAGGGTGTTAGACGTACACAAGCCCACCCACTCGGGAACCAGCACCAGAAGGGCCCAGTTTGCTTGTGGTAAGTGACAGAGGGGACTGAAATATGAGAGCGGACCAAGTGCCATTGTTTCCTCTCTGACCCTGCTCCCACATACAGCGTCACAAATTAGCGATACTGGTTGACTTGCCCTGGTGAACACCTAAGGCTCTGCCCCTCACTTGTAACAGGTATGACAAAGAGCAAAAAAAAAAGGTCCAAATGGAAGAACAGATCAAAGCTCCAGAGCAAATACAACTAAGTGACAAAGAGATAGCCAACCTATCAGATGCACAGTTCAAAGCACTGGTGATCAGGATGTTCACAAAATTGGTTGAATTTGGTTGCAAATTAGATGAACAAATGAAGGCAATGCTAAGTGAAATGAAGGAAAATGCATAGGGAACCAATAGTGATGGGAAGAAAACTAGGACTCAAATCAATGGAGTGGACCAGAAGGAAGAAAGAAACAACCAAACAGAATAGAATAAAGAAACAAGAATTCAAAAAAATGAGGAAAGGCTTAGGAACCTCCAGGACATCTTTAAATGTTCTAACATCCAAATTATAAGGGTACTAGAAAGGGAAGAAGAAGAGCAACAAGTGGAAAACTTATTTGAACAAATAATGGAGGAGAACTTCCCCAATCTGGCAAAGGAAATAGACTTCCAGGAAATCCAGGAAGCTCAGAGAGTCCCAAAGAAGTTGGACCCAAGAAGGAACACACCAAGGCACATCATAATGATATTAGCCAAGATTAAAATGAAGGAGAGAATCTTAGAGGCAGCAAGAGATAAGGGGACAGTCACCTACAAAGGAGTTCCCATCAGACTGTCAGCTGATTTCTCAAAAGAGACCTTACAGGCAAGAAGGGGCTGGAAAGAAGTATTCCAAGTCATGAAAGGCAAGGACCTACATCCAAGATTGCTCTGTCCAGCAAAGCTTTCATTTAGAATGGAAGGGCAGATAAAGTGCTTCTCAGATAAGGTCAAGTTCAAAGAGTTCATCATCACCAAGCCCTTATTATATGAAATGTTAAAGGGACTTACCTAAGAAAAAGAAGATAAAAAAACAAGTGTAGTAAAATTACAGCAAATTCACAATTATTAACAAGCACACCTAGAACAAAAGCAAACTAAGCAAACAACTAGAACAGGAACAGAAACCACAGAAATGAAGATCACATGGAGGGTTAGCAACAGGGGAGTGGGAAGAGGAGAAGAGGGAGAAGGTACAGAGAATAAGTAGCATAGATGGTGGGGAGAAAATAGGGAGGAGAGCAAGAATAGTGTGGGAAACATAGAAGCTAAAGAACTTACGACACATGGACATGAACTAAAGTTGGGGTGATGTGGGTGGGAGGGGGTATGCAGGGTGGAGGGGAATGAAGGAAGGAAAATGGGACAACTGTAATAGCATAACCAATAAAATATATTTTAAAAAATGTCAGGCTTTGGCCGGATAGCTCAGTTGGTTAGAGCATCATAACCAACACCAACAATCATTAAACCCGATACACCAAGGTTACGGGTTTAATGCCCAGTCAGGGCACATACAAGAAACAACCAATGAGTGCATAAATAAGTGGGACAATACGTTGATGCTTTGTCTTTCTCTCAAATCAATAAATAAAAAAATAAATTAAAAAATTAAAACATGTAAGTGCCACTGGTTCTATTCCCAGTCAGGGCACATGCCTGGGTTGCAGGCCAAGTCCCCACTTGGGGGCACACAAGAGGCAGCCACACATTGATGATTCTCTCCTTTCCTTCCTCTCTCTCTAAATATAAATAAAAATAAAATATTTTTAAAAAATTAAAACATATGTTTTAATTTAGAGATTATAGCTAGGATTAGCAGGAGCTTTGGGCTTTGAGTAAAACCAGTGGTCTGAATGACTAGATATTTTAATGAGGAGATGAGATATTGTCATATTTGTGACAGCTGCTGGAAGGAACCAGTTCTAAATGTTGTAATAAAATGAAGAGAAGAGTTAGGATGTTCTTCTAGATCAGGGCTCAGCAAACTATGCCAAGACGGCCTGCCACTTGTTTTTTGTTTTTTAATTTATTGACTTTTGAGGAAGAGAGAAATATTGATTTGTTATTACACTTATTTATGCATTCAGTGGTTGATTCTGGCAGACCACATACACTTGTATGTGTTCTGGCTTAGGACTGAACCCACACTTTGGCTTTCAGGTTGATGCTCTAACCAACTGAGCTACCCAGCCAGGGCCCCATTTTTGTAAATAAAGTTTTCTTTGAACATAGTTGTGTTCAGTCACATGTATATTGTCTGTGGCTACTTTAGTGGAACAGTGGCAGAGTTGAGTACTTGCAACAGAGACTAAACGAACTGCAGGCCTAAAATATTTACCAGCTGGGTCTTCAAGAGGTTTGCTCATCTCTTACTAGAAAATAATGGTTGCAGAACCTCAAGCACCTCCCCGACCTCCTGAATCCTATCTGTAGTTTCAGGAAGAACCCAGGTGCTCTGATACAGCAGTCCCCTGTTTATCTGTGGTTTTGCTCTCCATGGCTTCAGTTACCCACAGCCAGCCACAGTCTGAAAACATTGAATAGGAAATTCCAGAATAAATTTAAAACAGTATATAAGTTTTGAGTTGGACGCTGTTCTGAGTTGCATGATGAAATCCCACACCATCTCTCTTCATTGCCTGGGATGTGAATCATCCCTTTTCTGATGCATCCACGGTGTGTGCACCACCTGCCCAGTAGTCACGTGGTAGCCGTCTCAGTATCAGATCCACTGTCAGGGCATCAGAGTGCTTGTTTTCAAGGAGCCCGTTATTTTACTTACTAATGGCCTCAAAGTGCAAGAGCAGTGCTGCTGGCAATTAGGATATGCCAAAGAGAAGCTGTAAAGCGCTTCCTTCCTTTAAATGAAAAGATATGTATGTATGTATGTATGTGAAAAACATAGGGTTCAGTACTATCCGTGATTCTAGACATCAGCTGGGGATCTTGGAATGCAGCTCCCATGGATAACGGGGTACTATTGTACATGATAAAATTTGAGAGTTACTTTAGGATGATACGTATGGTTAGAGTTAAGTTCAATATTGCTGGTTTCTGTTTAATAGACAGACCTTCCGGAACTTGATACACCAGAATCTGCCAGAACAATAGCTTTCATCTCTTGGCTTAGAGAACAAAGACCATTTTTCCCAATACTTTATGTAATAAGGTAAGTTGAATTTTCATTTGCTAATAGTGACAGTGTGTTTTACCCTGCAAATACTTACTTTGAGTCATAGATATATGATCTATTGCTTAAGTAAACCCTTTAGAAGAACATAGAAAAAAATAAAAAGAATTTTCAAACATTACTGAATTATGCTTTACATCCCATTGTAAGTAAACAATGTGTGAAAAGCATTGTGAAAAATCCTGTTTATTTTACTATTATATTTTATCTAATGTATATAAATATTTTCCTTCTATTTTCCTAAGGGATGAGAGTCCAATGAAAGCAAATTTCCTCCAAAACATGGTAGAAGACAGAACGGAATCTGCATTATCATATTATGAATTTCTCTTGCATATACAACAGCAAGTGAATAAATGAACAGGTGAAGATATTTGGCTTAGTTATTTCTAAGGAAATACCTTCCTATTAGGTTTGCGGACTGATGTGATGATTACATGTTCTCACTGTGATTTCAACAAACTATAGCAAGTAAAAGACTACAGCAGAGAATCAAACATGCAACTCTGAAATACTGTACTCTTCAAATCAGAATATACCTAAATATGATTGGATACCTTTTTTCTTTGCTGCCAATTATGTTTGAGTTGTTAAGGATTGAAATAAGATGAGATTATTGCAGAGGCAAAGAGGATTTTGTAAAATAAAGACTTCTGTGTTCCAAATGTATATTTCTCTCTCTCTCTTTTTTATTATCTCAATTTTGGCTGCTGCATTTAAAACCTCACAAGACTACATGTTGCAGGGAAGTTACAAATTGAGTGATAATGATCTTTCTAAAATAAAAAAAATTTGTCAGAAGTAAATAGTATTCTAGAAAATAGATATAGAAATCTATTTTCTATATCTATTATAGAAATCTATTCTAGAAAATAAAAGATTCTAGAAAAACTAGAATCTATTTCCCCATACCTGTCTTTTTCTTAATTAAGGAAGAAAAAGGATCATCATGTTAACTGAACTAAAACTAGAGTAAACTAACTCTAGTCTAGCTTGAAGAGAAGATTATGAAATAACAGTCAAGCTTTAAAATTTGTCAGTATTCTCAATACTTGAACAAAATCACCTGGATTTGATGTGAAAACTAATTCAGTGGTTTTCTGATTTGACTGCAAAAGACTTGGACACACTGTCTTACTCTGAATGGAAAAGAACCTGAGCTGTCTTCATTATATATGTTGGGACTGGCAATGACATTAGGGAGATGAGAAACCTTGGTTACCTTGATCCTTTGAGTGGGTATTTTTTGTCTGCTCTGTGATATATAATAAATGTGTTATATTGATGAAATGAATATGAATGAGAGAAATTGTTTTCTTAAATGCTGTCTAAAATACATCAGTAACATTTTTCTGAGGAGTTTTACTAATGAAATTGAAAGCCACTCATAAGGTGTCTATTCTTGGATAGTGAAACTTCTTAAAGCATGAATGCTGCTGTTTGATTTAATGGGTATTAAGATGACACAAATTCAGTAGATTGAAGTTATTTAGGAAAGAAACTTGATTTCGGAACATGCTCAAGAGACTGCTTTTTTTGATTCAGCCAGAGAAATATTATAGTCAAAACCATTAAATAAGTTTACAAATAGGTAAATTATACATTTGTATATTTAAAGTGCTGTGAGGGAATATCTTTAAAAGAGTTTGGCCCAGTTTTCACAGATATACCTTGTATGAACTTATTAAAGATGCTCATGTGTAATACTTGAGGAAAAGATTTTTGTTTGTTTTCATGGGTTAGAAAAATGTGTTTACAATCTTGGTCTCATATGATCACCAATGAAATGATAACTATCAGATTTACAGCAATATGAGCTGACTTAAATGAGTTGTTTGGGATAGGGAAAAAGCAGGTCCCACTGGAGTATACACTACTATTTATTAGCCAGACAAGAATAATGAATTGTGTTTTATAAAGATATCTCCCTTAAGCAGTGTTATGATTTACTTTCAGTATGCAAGTTGTACATTGAACTGGAAATATGCTTGAAAGCTGCTTCAGTTCTTAGGAAGCAGTTTTCACACTGTAGCAAATTAAAATTTATATTTCCCCTCTTTCAAAGAAACAGTCATTATTATGCACTGATGTTTCTTAACTAAAATTCTCTTCTTAATGTGAATTTTGAGTGTTGATGTTTGTAGATCCTTTCTTAATTGTAGTGAATAATGTCCAGAGGGCAAAGTCTGTGCTTCTAGGGACAGTAATCTTCCTGTGCCTCACTTCATCCCTTTGCGGGTGTGGCTCTTGTTATTACTCCACGCTTCGTTCATGTGTTTCACACATTTGCTTTGAAAGTCTTACTTTAAAAAGTTATTTTAGATATTGTGTAACATGTGCAATCTAGGATAATTTTATTATAATAGCCAGGTCATTAAAAACCGTAACTTCAGTTAGGATTCACAATATTTGTTCTCTGGATAATGAGGGAACAAATGAACCTTTTGGAAATGTTGATATTAAGCAATCATTTTTTGCAATATTAAAGTGCTTTTTAGTTTGATTTTTTTTTGCAGTAGGGCACTTAATCTTGTATTACTTTTTTATGCAAAGCAACTAATTTACACTATGCCATATTTTTTTTATTGTAGTTGTAAATTATGAAAGATCCTTGAATTTTCTACAGATCTACAACTACTAAAGTAACAGACAAGGGCAATCTTGGTATTTAAATCAGAGTATGGCAGTTCTACCATAAAAAGTACTCTATTTTTCTAATTTCTAGGATTTTTAAAATAACATTTCTGTAAGTCTGACATTAATATTCACTCAAGCTGTACCATTTATTTTAGTTGGCACTGTTTTACTTTAAATGTATTGAGTCTAATAGACTTTACAATAATTAGAATAAAAGACTTATTTCTTCTAATCAAAGATTCGTAACAGCTATTATCTAGGGGACCACCAAATGTGATTTCAAGATTTTGTTAACTATTACAAATATAATCCTTATATAGAAATTTTAATTTTGTAAAGTAGTGTATAATATTGTAACATTAAGCTCTTGTTCTCAAATTCAAATATGTATTGATCTTCAATGTGCTGTGTTAAATCTTGCTCCTCTGAAATGTTAGAGACAAGATTTGTCTTCCTTTTTACAGTTTGTAATTTTCACAGTTTTATTCCTGTAAAAAAAAATCATTTGTAACCCATGCAAACAGTGGTTTGAACTGTGCTAATTTAATCAATTTGCCTATTCAATAAAGGTAATCGAAAGAGTTTACATACAGTGACTAGCTGTTTAAAGTGATATGAATAATTTTTTCTTTTTTTTTTGCCCTTTGACCCTTTTATTTTTAAAAAAATTTTATTGATTATGCCATTACAGTTGTTCTATTTCCCCCTTCATTCCCCTCCACCCTGCACACCCCCTCTCCCACCATTCACCCCCTTTAGTTTATGACCACGTGTCTCAAGTTCTTTAGATTCTTTTTTTTTTTAATATTTATTTATTTATCTTTAGAGGGGAAGGGAAGGAGAGAGGGAGAGAAACATCAATGTATGGTTGCTCCTTGTGCATCCCCTGCTGGGAACTGGCTCCTGCCAGGAACTGGCCTGCAACCCAGGCATGTGCACTGACTGGGAATCGAAATGCAATCTTTTGATTCACAGGCCTGCACTCATTCCACTGAGCTATACCAGCCAGGCCAAGTTCTTTAGATTCTATATTTCCCATACTATTCTTGCACTCCCCCCCTATCTATTTTCTACCTACCATCTATGCTACTTATTTTCTGTACCTTCTCTCCCCTTCTCCTCCTCTCACTCCCCTGTTGCTAATTCTCCATGAGATCTTCATTTCTGTGGTTCTGCTCCTGATCTAGCTGTCCTCTTAGTTTTGTTTTAGGTGTGGTTGTTAATAACTGTGAGTTTGCTGTCTTTTTACTGTTCATCTTTTTTATCTTCTTTTTCTTAGATAAGTCCCTTTAACATTTCATATAATAAGGGCTTGGTGATGAACTCCTTTAACTTGACCTTATCTGAAAGCACTTTATCTGCCCTTCCATTCTAAATGAAAGCTTTGCTGGATAGAGCAATCTTGGATGTAGGTCATTGGTTTTCATGATTTGGAATACTTCTTTCCAGCCCCTTCTTGCCTGTAAGGTCTCTTTTGAGAAATCCACTGACAGTCTGATGGGAACTCCTTTGTAGGTGACAGTCCCCTTATCTCTTGCTGCTTCTAGGATTCTCTCCTTCATTTTAATCTTGGGTAATGTAACTATGATGTGCCTTGGTGTGTTCCTTCTTAGGTCCAACTTCTTTGGGACTCTGAGCTTCCTGGACTTCCTGGAAGTCTATTTCCTTTGCCAGATTGGGGAAGTTCTCCTTCATTATTTGTTCAAATAAGCTTTCCACTGGTGGCTGTTCTTCTTCTCCTTCTGGTACTCCTATAATTCGGATGTTGGAATGTTTAAAGATGTCCTGAAGGTTCCTAAGCCTCTCCTCATTTTTTAAATTTCTTGTTTCTTCATATTTTTCTGTTTGGTCATTTTTTCTTTCCTTCTGGTCCGCTCCTTTGACTTGAGTCCCAGTTTCCTTTCCATTACTATTGCTTTCCTGTGCATTTCCCTTCATTTCAATTAGTTTAGCCTTCACATGTTCCTTTAATTTGTGACTAAAATCAACCAGTTCTGTGAGCATCCTGATCACCAGTGTTTTGAACTGTGCATCTGAAAGTTTTGCTACTTCTTCGTTGCTTAGAATTATGGGCTCTGGGACTTTGAGTTCTTCTTGAGCCATGTTTTGATCTGTTTGTGCCTGTTACGTATGAGGAAAGGAGCCTTAGGTGTTCACCAGGGTGGGGCCACCCAGGTCGCTGGTTTGTGATACTGTATGTGGGGGCAGGATCAGAGAGGGACAATAGTGGTCCCCTCTGCTGCTTCCCTCCGAGGTGGGTGGGGGGCCTGCACGGTCTGTCTCACTGCTCACTCCTTCACTGGCTTATCTGCACTGGAATGTGTGACTGCAGTCAGCCTGCCACCTTGCGCCCTCACTGGGTCTGCCCATGGCAACCCCACGCCTGGGGATTTGCCAGCCACGACCTCGCCTGGGTCAGTCTGGCCGAGTTTTCCTGCCCAACCTCGCTCCGCCAGCCGCTGGCCCCGCCCCTCTTACTGGTCTGGCTGAAGGGTTCCTTGTTGTCGGACTTAGAGGTAGTTTAGTTTTCTGTGTTATGGCTGCGTATTTGTTTTACTAAAACTTTGTTGTCTTTAAACTTGGTTGTGCGAGAAGGCACAGTGTTTCCACCTATGCCTCCATCTTGGTGGAAGTCCATATGAGTAATTTTTTAAAGATTTTATTTATTTTTAGACAGAGGGGAAGGGAGGGAGAAAGAGAAGGGAGAGATACATTGATGTGAGGGAGAAACATGTATTGGTTGCCTCTTGTACATGCTCTGACTAGGAATCAAACTGGCAACCTTCTGCTTTGCGGGATGACACCCAACCAGCTGAGCCACAGCAGTCGGGGCGAAGTGATTTCAGTGGTTTGCCAGTTGCTGAGTAGTGCTGTGTCCTGCATCCCAGTTCGTGGAAAAACCATTACTGAAGGTGCTTTTAAATCTAAGTCACTGTCTGGGAGGTTAGAAGGTGAATTCTTTTTTTTTTTTTTTTTTTTAATCAATGTATGGTTGCTTCTCATGTGTGCCCTGCTGGGAACTAACTGGCTTGCAACCCAGGCATGTGCCCTGACTGGGAATCGAACCGTGATCTTTTGGTTCACAAGCCCGTGCTCAATCCACTGAGCTATACCAGCCAGGGCTTATAAGATGAATTCTTGATGCTACTCCTCAAGGTTAGCTGGGTTTAAAATTCTAGATTGAAATTTTTTTAAATTCTAAATATGTTTAAGGCACTACATTGACTTTCTGACCCCGTTGTTACTGATAAAATACTTACTGTCAGTCTAATTGTTGTTTATTTGAGGATAATGATAGCTTTTAAGATTTTTCTTTTATCCTTAATAATCTATAGTTTTACTGGTCTGAGTTTATTATTTATCCTCTTGGTTTTCAGAGGACACTTTAATTCAGTGATCCTTGTGTCTATCTTCAATTCTGGAATATTCTCAGCTACTTTATTTTTAAATATTTTAGTTATGTTTTGATTATGTTATCACAGTTGTCCTGACTTTTCCCCTTTGCCCTCTTCCACTCAGCACCTCCCACTCACTCAGGCCATCCCCCCACTGATGTTCATGTCCATGGTCATGCACAGAAGTCCTTCAGCTGCTCCGTTTCCTATACTGTACTGCACATCCCTGTGACTATTCTGTGACTGCCTGCAGGGGACCCTGTTCCGCAGTGTCCCCTAGACTGGCAGATGGAAGGAGACTACTAAGACAATCTGTTTGGGGAGAAAAGGCCAGCTAATCTCAGAGAAGAGCCCTGAGCATCTTTTCCTTGGGCTTTTGTTGAGTTTAGCTTGCACAGGCATACATATCCAAGAAAGGAGGTATGGTTTACAGATAACATTTCTGGGATCAGAGGGTCCTTTTGAGTCAGTTGAGTCAGAGTCTAGAAGACAGAGTGATGTCAACTGGCCATGAAACCTGGGGAAACAAAACTCATTTGTGCTTGGACCCTAAACATTTAGTATACATTAACTTCAGGGCATTCTTAACAAAGCAGGTTTCACAGGATTTAATGCATTCTTTCTCAGGCCTGACTGCCCTTTCCAGCACAGGGCTGCACCCACCTCCGGCATTGTTTCAGGCCTGAGTCGGGTGCGGGAAGCAAGGCAGCCAAGAGATGAAGAGTCTTTTTACAGATAGAATGAGGACTCAGGCTATGATGAAACCAAGGGGTGAGGGCCTTTTGCCCCTTCTCTATAGTCCCCTAAATCCTTCCCTGATGGCCCCTTTGAGACTATGCCTTAGGTCTTCCCTCCCTTGAGGAATCTTACCTGTCATTGGCTGTCCAGCTGCCCTCCAAGGGCCAAGCAGGGTGAAGTAAAGGGGCAGAGACTGCGCACCTGCCAGGAGGATAAGCTTTGTCTCCTTAGTGATTTATGGTCCCAAGTTCTCTCAGCCCTTGTGGGACCCTCTTGCCTGTTAGCGAGGTTACAGCTGCCGAAACGGTTTCCAACAACTACTTACTTGTAATTCTTAATCCCCTCACCTTTTCAACCATTCTCTCCTACCCTGCTCTCATCTGGCAACCATCAAAATGTTCTCTGTGTCCATGATTCTGTTTCCACAAACATCCCTGAGGAGGGGACACACAGGAGTCAATCAAAGCCTGCACGAATAAGTGGAATGACAAATCAGTTGATGTCTTTCTCCCTCATATCAATCAATCAAACTAATTTTTAATTTTTAATTTGGCTTCTATAGGCTCTCCCAAATGAAAAAAAAATTGAAATAAAAAAAATCTTTTATCCTAGAACCGTTATTTGGTCTTGACTCATCAGGATTGCACTTCATCAGGTTTTGCCCATCTGTTACTACTTAACAATTTGTTCAATTGTAGAATTTTTAAAAGACACAGTCTGAGTCTCAGAGATGTAGGTATGTACATGCTTGGGACCTCTTTTAGTTCTTTAAAATTATTAACTAGGGATGTTAATAGCTTTCATGCAATCAAAAGGGAAAGTTGTGCTTATACTTGAGCTTCTTATACGGTTGAGTCCAAAAGGTAAATTTTGTTTGTTTTTTTACACTTTTTTCTCAAACCCCTTTTTAGTCTGGGGCAGGGTTATATAGGACTAACAGTTAATATATAATTTTATTGCCTTCTAAAAGTGGTTTCACCTGCTTGCTAATTTTGAGTGTGATTGTGCAGCTGGCTTCATTGCAGGGGTGCAATGAATCCACGTTGGATTCATTAAAAAACAGCCCTGGCCAGGTGGCTCACTTGGTTAGAGTGTGACCCAGCCTGCTAAGGTTGTGCTTAAACATTGAAGATTAGATCTCCATCTCTGGTTGGGGCACATACAAGAAGCAACCAATGAATGCAACAATAAGTGAAACACTAAATTGCTGTTTCTCTCCCTGTTTTTTTCTCTCTCAAATCACTATCAAGAAATAGATTAAAAAAAAAAGAAATTTAAAACATTTTCTTTGGTTCCTAAGACTGTTGTGGGCCCCGAACACTGCGTAAGAAGACTGGGTTGAGCGCTCACACTGATGTGCATTTCAGCCGTGAACAAAACACAAAGCTTATCTTCACGGAGAAGCAGACAGTAAACAGAATAAGTACCACATGTTTCTGACCATAAGACACACCTATGTTGTAGAGGGAAATAGGAAAAAAAATTTTTGAAGTAAAAAATGTGGTAAAATATTTAATAACATAAATAACAATATTGCACCAATGTAAATATAAACAGAACTCAACAGCAGCATAAACAACCATTATCCTTCCCAAATGGGGGTAGTGCATCTTATAGTCTGAAAAATACATACATAAGTTTTTAGTTTGGGAGTGGGTCGTAAGGGTTGAGCAGAAAAAGGCAGATAAGAGTATAGGAATTGAAACCGGAAAAGACACCGGAGTTCAGGCTGCCTGTCACTACCAAGCCCAATAAGCAGAGACAGGGACTGAATCTTTATGGGTGCTTTTCTCAGATGGCTGACGACCTGAGAAGATGGCAAAACAGACCATCTTGTCTTTTCTTTCCAGGCCAAGGTTTTTATTGCAAGGAATAAATGAGGTGTGGTGAGGGGTTTTGACATTCAGGGAGGAGTTAAATGGGTTTTAAAAAAAAAGAACTCCAGCATTCTTGCTTTGGGCGCTGGTCTTTAGCTGTGTCCTGTGCGTGGTCGTCTCACCCTGAAGTACAGTGGCTCAGATACCATCTTGAACTGCTTACAGTCCCACTGAGAAACAAAGGTGGAACTGTTACGGTCTCCTGGAGTCAGGGTAGGTCATACCTTCAGTTCCTGGAACAAAAGCTTTTACATGCATTGATTCCTAAGCTTATTGACTATTATTTAAACTAAAATTTTCCAACTCTTAAATCCCCTATCAGTACTAGACTTACGGCAGGATCACTTCATAAATCATGTAAATGTTAGTAACTATGAACACCATTTGTTACTACTATATTGTATGTGAACTAATTAAGAAATAAAAAATTCGCTGTGACCAGTGTGGCTCATTTGCTTTCGCAGCATCTTGCAAAGTGAAAGGTGGAGGGTTCAGTACCCACTCAGGGCACATGCCTGTGTTGCAGGTTAGTTCCCAGCAGGGGACTCATGAGAGGCAACCATACATTGATATTTCTCTCCCTTTCTCCTTCCCTTCCCCTCTAAAGATAAACAAAATCTTTAAAAAAATTATAGCATCATAGATTGTAATCTTAAATATATATATTTATATTTATATTTATTTATTTTTTTAATTTAAAAAAGGGGAGTGTTGGAAGGGATTTAAATAGAAATGGACTGGGGGGGGGGTGCCCAGGGAAAGCCTTGAACATAGACGTAAGGGAAGCCCCGAACAAACCATACACACTTGGGAAAGGAACGGTTGAGGACTAGGAATCATCAACAAAAATTCCCAAACGCCACGCTCCCTGCAGGGACTTACGGAGTTACGTATTCCCGCGGCCAATAAGCGACGCGAGGGAAGGTCAGTGGAAACAAGTGTCTGCCGCTGCAACCTCCATTTTGCTTTCTGGCAGCCATCTGCATCCCTGTACCACTCATTTTCTTCTTTTCCCCGCTGGTCATGCTGTGTGCTAACTTTCTTCAATTCCGCCTGGGCAGCAGAGGGGCCAATTGGCAGGGGAAGGGAAAGGTGAAGGACAGCGGAGGGGGCACAAGTTGGGGCAACCCTACTGCCCTTATTCAAAATGGCGGCTCCAGCCTCCGCTCCGGCTGGTCGGCGGCGCGCGAGTTTATGCCGCAATCTGCAGGGCGGTGCTCGGGGGCGGGTCTACAGTCCGGCGCGGCGACGCAGCCTGCGGCGGGGGTCTGAAGTCATCGCTCCGCCCCTGAGGCTGCCAGTACCACCGCCGCTACTCCCCAGATTGTGGAAGGGAAGATGGAGCCGGTGACCGTGGCTACTGACAGCGGGGAGCGGCCGGGGGCCCCGGCGGGCGCAGGCCTGTCGGCTTCCCAGCGTCGAGCCGAGCTGCGGCGCAGAAAGCTTCTCATGAACTCCGAACAGCGCATCAACCGGATCATGGGCTTCCACAGGCCCGGGAGCGGCGCGGGTGAGGTCCTCCGCTTTTCCCCCAGTGTCCTGCCCACCCTTCTCAGTCCCCAGGAGCATTTTCTTCCTTCTCCGTCCCGCTGACCTTTTTGATCAAGCCTTGCTCCGGGCCGGTTCTCACTCGACCCTCGGACGGTCTAGTCGCTCTGCTGAGTTTTCGGGGGTGGGGCTTCGCTCAGCGGTCTCAGCCCCTTCACCGACTGCTGCGAAGCCCTCACTCCAGGGTCGCCCCCCCCCACTCCCATCCCTCGACTCGCGGTAGTGCCCTCTGCCCAGCCTGCCGAGACGATCCCTCCTCCCTCCCCCACGGCGTCACTGTGGAAGGGCACGCGCGTGGTCTGCCCGGCGTGCTGCTGTGCTAGTTGGGCCAGATGCCGTCCCTCCCCGCCAGTTCCCCAGCGTCCGCCTTCGTTTGCCTTTGGCAGCTACTGCCAGCCCACGGGAGCTTGTCTTTACTGTACTGTTCCCTCGTCCTTTCTGCGTGGGTCAGGGGCTCCTGCGGCCGGGGTTGAGTGCCCTCAGCATTGTCCCCTACAGGTCTGAAACTCGGAGTGGCCGTCCCTATGGACCCAACAAGTGGGACGCGCTCGCCCAAGGCCTCCTTCCCTGGGGCGCCGGGATTGCCGTGATAGATTGCTGAGTTACGAGCGCTGCCTGTAACTCGTGCGAGTCCCGAATTTCTCCCCCGATGGCTTGCACAATGAGCTCCTTTAAAACTTTTTACGTGACTGTCTACGTATTTTATGTGAGTCTGTATCGAACCCCTAGGACGTGCTGGTGTTCCCATTGAGCGTTGCCTTCAGTCGCTGGCGGCCAGCTCCGTAGGTCCCTGTGACTTCTTTTTCGTGGGGCTTTAGGTCCATGAACTTAGTTCTGAACTTACAGACAGGTCACAGGTCCAACGCTTGCTGAGGAAGGCCAGTGGACTCTTTCAGGTTCTCTGCCCTTAATGACTAATAGAATGTTTTTACTCTTGCCCAAAGTATTTACTGTCGTTCTCGAGGGACATTCCGTAGTTTGTAATGTTGCTTCGAAAACGTTTTCTGTCGTTAAGGTTTGGTTTTGTTTTAAAGGACAACAGCATCCTAAACCCCCTGCGTCCCTGCTAATGGCTCCCTGACTCCAGAAGGATTACGTAAGCCTTGCCACGCCCTGTGCTGATAGGACTCGGTATTCATAAATGCAGTATTACAATACAGATTTTTAAAAGCTTTAATGGGTTTCTGTTTTTAACCAAACACGCTGGAGCAGGCGATGCAACAGCCATACTGCAGGGGTGGATTACGCCCGAAAACTTGGTCCTTGCAAGCCGGCTGCCTCCCTACCTGTCCTTCCCAATTTGCTTACCTGGCCTTTACCCCCAAATTTTGGTTTGTAGTCTCGGTAGGGGTACTCTTTTTGGAGTTACATATTTTGAGGATGTAGAGGAAGGAACTAATTTACATTTTATGCAGAATCGGTTAATTTAGATTCAGAGTTCTAGCTCAGTGGCATGTTTTTTAATATTACTGTGAAGGGTGTTTGCCTGTATATTGTACATAAGACTTCTAAATTTCTTTTCTCAGAAGAAGAAAGTCAAACAAAATCAAAGCAACAGGACAGTGATAAACTGAACTCCCTCACCATTCCTTCAGTGTCAAAGCGAGTAGTGCTGGGTGATTCGGTCAGTACAGGAACAACTGACCAGCAGAGTGGTGTGGCAGAGGGAAAGGGGACTGAGCTGGGAGACACACTGGACTCTTTCATTAAACCACCTGAGGGCAGCAGTGACGGGAGCCTGGAGTTCCGGCAGCGAAACAGAGGGGACCTGACAGCAGACACTGTCCAGAGGGGGTCTCGCCACGGCCTAGAACAGTACCTCTCCAGATTTGAAGAAGCAATGAAGCTAAGGAAACAGCTGATAAGTGAAAAACCCAGTCAAGAGGATGGAAACACAGCAGAGGAATTTGACTCTTTCCGAATATTTAGATTGGTGGGCTGTGCTCTTCTCGCCTTTGGAGTCAGAGCTTTTGTTTGCAAATATTTGGTAAGAAACATAACGGGAAATGAAAATTAGCTATAATAATGAGTGTTAATAGTTACAATAACAAACCCATAGAATTCATTGTCAGTATTCGCTTCCTGTTTGCCAGTCACAGGACTATTTGGAGATGTGCTATAAATTGCTATTCACCTTAGTTGTAGGAGGTATTCTGGTTAAGTACAGAGCCTAATAAAAATTGCTAAACTCCTTCTACATGGAGGTACCATTCTAAGTGATTTACATGCATTGATTCATTTAACTGATTCATCCCTTTGAACTAAAATCTTTGTTTTGTAGGTGAGGGAATGAAGACTCATAAAGGTTAAATCATTTGCCCAAGGTCACAATGCTACTAAATGACAGCTGGGATTGAACCCAGGCAGTGTGTTCTGAACCCAAAGGGTAAAGTACATACACACACTGCATATTAATTACACTTCTCAAATAATTTTAAGCATTACATTGCAGTTCGTGTGGTCCTGAACATGATGCACTGTGAAGTTTTTTACAGTTCAGAAGGCAATTCCGCATTTTATAATGAATGCAGTGTGACAGAAATGCCGTCCATTTTTGCTGTACCTTCATGTGCCAATGGCTGTTCATTGAAAGCTGGGATTTACAGATCCTTTCGTTTTACAGCTTGTGGGAGAAGGAAGAAAAGCATAGCTCATAATAGTTTAGGCAGATAATAAATTTTTTAGATAATTATGGTTTATGTTATTACACAAAAATTTTAAAAACCTGTTTCTATGTAAATCTTAAAGAGAATCTGTTGAACAAATGTGACTGTTTTCATGGCTTTCAGCATTTAGTGAGCCAGGCGGCTGTTTTTTTCTCATCTGCAAGCGCTCTGTGCTTTCATGCTTTAAAGTCGTTCTATTTTTGTTCCTCATTTTTGCATGAGTTTTTTGGCTTTCTGTTTTTCTTTACTATGAGATTTTCTTATTTTTTTAACACTTTAAAAAATATTTTATCTATTTATTTCCTGAGAGAAGAAGAGAGGGATAAAAATAGGGAGAGGAGCATTGATCAGTTGCTTCCTGCCTGCGCCCAACTGGGGGCCTGCCAGGCAACCCAGGCATGTGCCCTGACCAGGCATCAGACCTACCAACTGGCAACCCTTTGGTGTGCAGGCTGATGCCCACTCCACTGACCCACACCAGCCAGGGAGCTGTCACATTTTCAATTGTTATTTCTCATGGCTCTCACTGTATTTCCATCTAGTAATGTTTGCTCTTTCATTCCCTTCATAATAGCCTTAATTTTAGAAATAAGTGTAAATTAGGTATTATTTTTATCTTTTTTATTTTATTGTGTGAGAAGTAAGATCACCAAGCTGTTTTATCGTTAATAAGGGTAGCTTGTCATTTGAGAGCCAGATGTAGTATATGAGTTCATTTCTTGCCCCAAAGTCTGAGGAATGTATGGGCATCTACTTTGAGTACTGGGCCTTTTCTGTGTGCTTTTAAATGATCCATAAATTACCTCCAGATGAGAGAGATGTTACTGCATGATGTATTTATTATATATCTATCACCAGTGAATACTTCTAAGTTGAATAAAAGGTAAGTTTTTATGAGGGAAGACATTTTTTTAGGACACTTAAGAGGTGACTTGACTTGAGAAACATGTTTATGTTAATAAATCAAATCCCTTTATTCACTCTTCTGCAGAAACAAGACTGTTTTCAGCTACTAAAATTAAATATTTTTTACAGTTTTTTGCTTAAAATTTATAGCTGCTGTTAGTTTGATTCATTGTGATTTCAATGATTATGTTGGAAATATATAACTATCTTCTGTCTTCACAGTCGATATTTGCTCCATTTCTTACTTTACAACTTGCATACATGGGACTATACAAATATTTTCCCAAGGTAAATACATCTTTTCTAAATTATGGTGATGAATATAGATTGATTAATGACTAGACAATTGTAAGAACTTTCCAAAATTTGTCATACTTTTGGTCTGAATCAGTTGTCCACCAGTCAAACTTTTTGTTCCTTCTGTAATAAGTTCAGAAAGTGAGTGATGAGACACTTTTATAGCAACTGTACATTGCCATAACATTTGTGTCGTATTTTAAACAATGTTGGTCCACCATGGACTGGTGGGAAAAAAAGTGTAGAAAAGTGTTCAATTTAATGACTTAGTAAAGATTTAGTAATTCATTTTGTTTATGATAAAGGAAATTAATTGTTAAATGGGTTCAGTTATCTTACTGTGCTCCTTAGTGGACACTTAACAGTGCACTTGATTTTTAATGCCAAGGGCCTGATATTTGCAAGAAATATTTGGCCATAATTGCAGAACAGAACCATGGGGAATGTCAGTGCTTGCCTGGTCTGCTTGGCTACAGATTATGTACAGTTTGTGGGCCTTGGTTTATCTGGCACAGGAGAGAATTCTGCTTGTGTGATTGAGTTTTGTGTGGGTCTTTTGCTGAGAAGCAGCTACTTGGTTATTTGCTTAGTGATTTGTATGGCGCTGATAGACCTTGTATCTTTTTATGGATTCGAAGCATTTATATATATATATATTTTTAAGATTTTATTTATTTATCTTTAGAGAGGAAGGGAAGGAGAGGAGAGAAACATCAATGTATGGTTGCCCCTTGTGAGTCCCCTGCCGGGAACTGGCCTGCAACCCAGGCATGTGCCCTGACTGGGAATCAAACCGTGATCGTCTGGTTCGCAGGCCTAGGCTCAATCCACTGAGCTATGTGAGCCAGGGCTGAAGCATTTATATTTTTAAGAGGCCAAATAAGTCAAATACACAAAGTAAAAGAGTAAAAGAAAGAGGTGTTATTTTTAATTAAACACTTTTTGATGGTACAGATGTATATTTATTTTAAAGGTTTTTAAAAAAGATTATTTATTTATTTTTAGAGAAAAGGGAAGAGAAGGAGAAAGAGAGGGAGAGAAACATCAGTGTGAGAAAGAATCATGAATTGGTTGCCTCTTATATGTGTTCCAGCCGGGACTGAATGTGTAACCCAGGCATGTGCCCTGATGGGATTCGAACCTGTGACCTTCCACTTTGTGGAACAACACTCAACCAACTGAGCCGCACTGGTCAGATCCAAATGTATATTTATTGACCTTCTCCAAAAGTATAAATTAAACAAAAAAAAATTTATAAGAGCTTATTTGAGCCCTGGCTGGTGTGGCTCAGAGGATTGAGCACTGGCCTGCAAACCAAAGGGTCGATTCCCAGTCAGAGCATGTGCCTGGGTTGTGGGCCAGGTCCCCAGTTGGAGGCACAAAAGAGGCAACCACACACTGATGTTTCTCTCCCTCTTTCTCCCTCCATTCCACTTTCTCTAAAAATAAATAAACACAGTCTTTTAAAAAAATTGTTCAAAAACAAAAAAGAGCTTATTCTAGTCAAACTGACAACATATACCAGGGAACAAGATCTCAGATGCTCCAAAAGAATAACTTTAATAAAAGCATTTGTTTAGAAATTTACCCTTGAAATATTGATTAGTTTTGCAATAGCGGGAGTTTGTAAACAACCTAAATGTTTACTAACAAGTGACTAGTTAAAATATTATGGCTGGAGGTAAGGGAGTATAAGGGGACCAAATGGTAATGGAAAAAAAATACAATAAAGATAAAATTTGAAAAAAATTATTGCCTATTCATTCATAAGCTGTTCATGTATGATAAAGGTAAGCTTGCCCAGAAATATGAAGAGAAGAAATCAAAATATGGAATAGGATCTACATTACACTTCTTTTTCATAAACAGGAAGAAAATATAGATACTTGACTTTGCTTATGTATGTGTAAAGAAACTGGAAGAATATTACATGAAACTTTGAACAGCGCATGAGTATACAGGTTACTGGATGAATGGAGGACAGAGAAGGAAGGGTGACTGCTCCTACTTTTCTCTCAAAACATTTTCTTGTAACAGTTTTTAAAAAAAAATTTTATTGTACTTTTTCCCATTACCATTTATCCCCCTTATGCTTCCCTCCCAGTTTTTAAGCACCGAAAAGTTGAAAGAATTGTGCAGGAACACCCATTTATACTTAACGACCTAGATTCTATAATTAACATTTCACTATATTCGTCCTGTATCTATCCAGTTTTCTATCTATTGTTTTTATTTATTTTGGGGGAGAGGGGAAGGTAGGGAGAACGAGAGGGAGAGAGACATCAATGTGTGGTTGCCTCTCTTGCACCCCCTACTGGGGACCTGGTCTGCACCCCAGGCCTGTGTCCTGACTGGGAATCAAACCTTTGGTTTGCAGGCTGGCACTCAGTCCACTGAGCCATACTAGCCAGATCTATCCAGTTTTTAATGCGTCTTTTTTTCTTTATGCATTACAAAGTATATATGTTGTAGGTGTAGACATCGATATATTTTACCCCTGCACATTTTGGCTTACATATCATTATAGTTCAGTGTGTCTTTATGGTTCTCTTTCTTTTTGGTGAAAGTTTCATGAGTTCAAGTCTTTAGTGCACCATTTAATGACTTTTGTCTGGCCTGTGAAGCCCAAATTCTTTTAAAGGTTTAGAACTTGACTCTAGGGAATTCCATCATGCCTTTTCTAGACTTCTATACTCCGAAGGTCAGATTTTCTTTCTCCCAAGATAGATTTCTTTTTTCTGTTTTTAGTTCCTCATGTAAATTGAATCGTTCTTAGACAGACATTTTTGCACAAGGCCTCTTTTATTCTGCATAGTATTTTGATCATCGTTCATGTTATTGAGTGGAGTGTATTAGTGGTTTATTCCCCCCTCCCCTTTTTTGCCAAGTAATAGTTTATTGTGTAAATATAACCATATTAGACAAATATTGTGTAAATATTTGTCTAATCTGTTGATAGACTTTTTGGTTGTCCAATTTTTGGTCATTATGACCAGAGCAGCTAAGAATTTCCTTGTGTGAATCTCTTTGTGGACATAGGCTTTGATTTCTCTTGATAACTGTAGCTTTTTATATTATTAAAATTTTTGTGTCATGCCACTGGACTTAGTGACATCAAATCAATAAAGTAAATGAAAATTTAGCCTCGAATCTCCAAAAAAACGAAACTAGAAAATTGGGAAATCGGTGTCTGGTGGCACCCTCCCGCGTGTGCAGTCGAGTGCGGATTGCTCTGCGTGGGCTTCGGCTCCACAGACTGTTCCTGCGGTTCTGTCACAAAGTAACTCACTGTCCTGCAGCACACCTGTCACTCTTCTGACGGCGTTTGTCATGGGACTTCACTTTCATTGAAATTTCTCCTCTCACTTCTGCCCACCTAATACTTGAAAGCCTGTTTTGAATTTTACCTTCTGAAATCCTTCCTCGTGCTTTATTTATATATAAGACCCTGGGGTGATTTCTATTTCCTTTGAGCTACTATGCCACACATTATCCAATTTTCTTTTAAAGATTTAATTTATTTTTAGACAGAGGACAAGGGAGGGAGAGAGAGAGGGAGAGAAACATCAGTGTGTGGTTGCCTCTCACACACCCCTCATCGGGGACCTGGCCTGCAATCCAGCGCGTGTCCTGATTGGGAGTCGAACCCATGACCCTTTGGTTCACAAGCTGGCACTAAGCCTGCTTAGCAACACCAGCCAGGGCTACATATATGATTTGTTATTATTATTATTATTATTATTATTATTTAATTTTTCTACTTTTTAAAAGATTTTTTCTTTTTAGATTTTATTTATTTATCTTTAGAGGGGAAGGGAAGGAGAGAGGGAGAGAATATCAGTGTGCGGTTGCCTCTCGTGGGTCTCCTGCTGGGAACTGGCCTGCAACCCAGGCATATGCCCTGGCTGGGAATCGAATCTTGATCCTTTGGTTCACAGGCCTGAGCTGAGTCCATTGAGCTACGCCAGCCAGGGCTTAATTTTTGATAGCAAGAATAGTGTCTTTTTCCCTACTGCTTAGCATTTGCTACTTTATATATTATATGTTCAGTAAATGTTTATTGATACTATTATTGATTGCTATTTTGAAACTTCATTAACAGTTTTGAAATCAGGCCAAAATAGCTCTGATGATGTTCTTGGAGAGTTTGAGTTACCGTCTGAAAGCTGTGAGATTTCTTTGTCTTGCTCTGTACAGGGCGAAAAGAAGATGAAGACCACAGTCCTAACAGCTGCCCTGCTGTTATCTGGAATTCCTGCTGAAGTAATAAACCGATCGATGGATACCTACAGCAAAATGGGCGAAGTTTTCACAGATCTCTGTGTCTACTTTTTCACTTTCATCTTCTGCCATGAACTGCTTGAGTACTGGGGCTCTGAGGGACCATAACGCCTGCAGAGCCCGGAAGGAGACGCTTAAAGAAAACCAGTTTCTCTTCCGCACTGCAGTGTCTCTAAAGGCGGCCCATCGGTTTACACCTTTATGTGACTCTTTTACTTTGTGGGAGTTGTGAAACTACTTCATTAGGAGTGGAAGGGCAGTTTCCCTGATTTGAAAGGGTCGAGTTTGTATTAATACTGATGCGAAGAATAGAGTACCAGTGTCATTAACTGATCTTGCTTTAGTTAGAATCCCTAGTCTACCCGTTCCTTAAGTTCTTCAATTTGTAATTCTCTTGGGGGCTGAGCTAGTGCTTTTGAGGGGGGGGAGAAGAACATGGTCTTGGCCAGTTCCTTGTAACTGGAGACTGCATCTTGTATTTATGTTGTTCTGTCCTGAGAAATGGAGCCGTCTTAAAAATAAAACAAAAGAAACTACACTGTCTAATGTTAACTCTGCACATTTTAATTTATAAGGGCTCAATAAGGTAGCCAGTTGTATCTTTTCTTGTTGAATTGGTATCTTAATTCTTACTCCAGTGCAAATATTATAATTTGAGGAAGGGTTAAGATTCATACATGTGAAATTAGAAGGTATTTGTGAAATCTTGAATTTTTATTTATGAAACATTTCTTATTACCCATCTGAGAATTGGAATTTTTCACTTTTGAGTTTTCAACTTTCAGAAGTATGTTTTTAAGCAAACTAGACTATAATGATTAGATATAAAAATGGGATGTGAAGAATTGAAGTATGCAACTCAATAGCATAAATGTCCCTTTAACTTGGTAATACTGTTATATTTGGAAGGTTTGTATTAAAAGAGTATGAAACATAAGTGTTATATCGCTTGGTATTACATTTCCTTACAGATTTTTGTATGGTCTATTTGATTAATCCTTGTGATATTAAAAACATATCCTTTTTTAAAATTACTCACAAAGTCTTGGTTTTTGTCACCTTATTTTGAATCAGAATAATGCAGAGTAAATGTAATTGAGGTCTAGGCCTCTGACTTAGAATACAGTTACAAGCACACACTTTTTCTGATCCCGCGAGGAATCTAGTATTGATTGGAAATCATCCTTGACTTGGCACATCTCCCCCAGCCTCCAGCCTCTGGGGAGACACTAGTAGTCTTCACCTGCACGTTTTTACTTTTCTGTCTCTTATAAAAATAAAAGGCTCCATTTAGCCAATTGATAATGTGCAAAGGTTTAGTAACTACAGGTTCTTAATTTATTTCAAAAGCAGAAGCTGTGAGTACCTGTGTTGATTTCATGCCACTTTGTGTTGAGTAGTATCAAACAAATATTTCTCAGTGTTTGGAATAATTAAAAAGAATTTTCTTTGGAAATTTTAGGGACTTGCAATGTGTATGGGTTAAAACTAGATTGAGTAGGACAGTTGCTGAAAGGCAACATCTTTGATCAGTAGCTTTTTAACCTGACTAGTATAATGGACACGTGCCTCACACTTGGTCCTAAGAATAGCAAGAAGGTTTTGAGATACTCAGAACTGGGTTAATTAGAATAAAAGCCTGCTTTGGAAGCCCAGGGTCATTTGCTAAAAGTGATACATTGGAGACACAATGGAGTATAATGATAGGACCACCCTGGAGATGCTGCGTGTCTGGTCCCAGACTACCGTGACGAAAGTATCTGTAATGCGCATGGGGATTTTTTGGTTTCCCAGGGTGCATACAAGTTATGATTACACTAGTCTATTAAAGTGTGCGGCAGCATTGCCTCTACAAAACATTACATAACTTTAATTCAGAAATACTTACAGGAGTGCACTTTCTACCAAAGGCTGAGGACTGCGTTTCCCCCACTGGACCTGAAACACTGGAGCGGAGTGGTAAGGATGGGGCTGAGCAGGGCGGAGCAGCCGTGGCAGCTGAGGGGTGGCCTGGCCTGGGGCAGCCTCACCACCGTGCTGCTGCACGCCACTGTGGGGCTGCTTGGCTGCGGTGCTGTTTTCACGGCCAGGCTCTGGCCCTTGAACTGTCAGCACTAAGTAAAGTTTCCTTCACTGCAGCCCAAATCATGGATTCCTGCTGGCATTAACACCAACGATCATCAGCTGACATTATTGAGGTGTAAGCGAATATTTATTTTAAGTGGATGATAGATTCATTATAAGGAATTGGCTCCTAAGATTATGGAGCTGAGGAGTCTCCAGATCTGCAGTCAGCAAGCTTGAGGCTCAGGAGAACTGATGGTGTAAATCACGGTCTGAAAGCTAGCAGGGCGGAAACCCAAGAAGAGCCAGATGTTTCCTTTTGAGTCCAAAGGCAGGAGAAGACCAATAAAAAAAGTTACAGCTAAAAAACCCAAACATCATTTGAGTCTTGGAAAGTGCCACCAATAGACTTGCTTGACATGGTGCTGCCACAAACCTTCAATTTATAAAAAACTGTGAAGCGCAGTAAAGCAAAGCAAACCACAATAAAACAACGTCTGCTTGTACTTTTTTTCACATGTACTAAAAAATAAAAGCTGCTTCTTTTGGGACGTAGACCTACTGCAAACTTGCCATACATATATTGGGGGCATAAAAAGCCAGTCAATTGTCACTTCGAGGTTTTCTCTTAAAAAGAAGTTAGAGCTCTGGTCAATCCTGAGGCCTGGGCTCTGGTATCAGCTTAGATTCAAAAAAGGTTAGTGATCTAGGATTAAATTTGTTTCCCAAGTCTTAGTTTTTTCACTTAAAATTGATATGTGATTTTAAAAACCTGTCTTAAGTTGTGGAGGGTAGGCTGGGATGGGAGTAAAAGACAGAAAACTGTACTTGAACAATAATTAAATTTAAAAAATAAAAATAAAGACCTGTTTAAGTTGTAACATTAACATCTGCATGGGACTTCCGGCCAAGATGGAGGCATACGTAGACACACTGTGCCTCCTCACACAACCAAAAGAAGGACAACAATAATTTAAAAACAAACAACCAGTACTGACAGAAAATGGAACTGTATGGAAGTCTGATAACCAAGGAGTTAAAGAAGAAACATCCATCCAGACCTGGGTAGGAAAGGCAGAGTCGGGTGGCCAGGCTGAGACGGGTCGTGGTAAAAAAGTGGTGGCTGGTGGACCCTGGGCACAGGGTGGCAGCAGGTGGAACCAGTGAGGCAGCAGATTTTGGAGGGGCACGGCAAACAGGGCGGCTGGCAGACCACATGTTCCCACATTCACGAGCAGATAAACCAGGAGAAACTGGGGATGAGACAGACTGCACAACCCAGGGTCCCAGCAACGGGAAATAAATCCTGAAAACACCTTTGGAGGTTGAGAGACCGGGAGAGACTCCCAGCCTCACAGGAGAGTGTTTTGGAGAGACCCACAGGGTCCTAGAACATACACAAAACCACCCACCTGGGAACCAGCACCAGAAGGGCCCGGTTTGCTTGTGGGAAGCAACAGAGGGGACTGAAATAGGAGAGCAGACCAAGTGCCATTGTTCCCTCTCTGACCCCACCCCCACATACAGTGACACAAATCAGCCATGTGGGTTGACCTGCCCTGGTGAACACCTCACCAGGTGTAAGGCTCTGCCCCTCACCACATAATAGGAGTGTCAAGACAAAAAAGTAAAAATGGCCCAAATGAAAGAACAGATCAAAGCTCCAGAAAAAATACAAGTGACAAAGAGGTAGCCAATCTATCAGATGCACAGTTCAAAACACTAGTGATGAGGATGCTCACAGAACTGGTTGAATTTGGTTGCAAATTAGATGAACAAATGAAGGCAATGCTAAGTGAAATGAAAAAAAATGCATAGGGAACCAATAGTGATGGGAAGAAAACTAGGACTCAAATCAATGGAGTGGACCAGAAGGAAGAAAGAAACAACCAAACAGAAAAGAATAAAGAAACAAGAATTCAAAAAAATAAGGAGAGGCTTGGGAACCTCCAGGACATCTTTAAATGTTCTAACATCCAAATTATAAGGGTACTAGAAGGGGAAGAAGAAGAGCAACAAGTGGAAAACTTATTTGAACAAATAATGAAGGAGAACTTCCCCAATCTGGCAAAGGAAATAGACTTCCAGGAAATCCAGGAAGCTCAGAGAGTCCCAAAGAAGTTGGACCCAAGAAGGAACACACCAAGGCACAGCATAATGATATTAGCCAAGATTAAAAGGAAGGAGAGAATCTTAGAAGCAGCAAGAGATAAGGGGACAGTCACCTACAAAGGAGTTCCCATCAGACTGTCAGCTGATTTCTCCAAAGAGACCTTACAGGCAAGAAGGGGCTGGAAAGAAGTATTCCAAGTCATGAAAGGCAAGGACCTACATCCAAGATTGCTCTGTCCAGCAAAGCTTTCATTTAGAATGGAAGGGCAGATAAAGTGCTTCTCAGATAAGGTCAAGTTCAAAGAGTTCATCATCACCAAGCCCTTATATGAAATGTTAAAGGGACTTACCTAAGAAAAAGAAGATAAAAAAGATGAACAGTGAAAGGACAGCAAACTCACAGTTATCAGCCACACCTAAAACAAAAACTAAGCAAACAACTAGAACAGGAACAGAACCATAGAAATGGAGATCACATGGAGGGTTAGCAACAGGGGAGTGGGAGGGGGAGAGAGGGAGGAAAAGTATGGAGAATAAGTAGCATAGATGCTAAGGAGAAAATAGACAGGGGGAGGGCAAGAATAGTATGGGAAATGTAGAAGCTAGAAAACTTATGACACATGGGCATGAACTAAAGTGGGGGAATGTGGGTGGGAGAGGGTGTGCAGGGTGGAGGGAAGTGAAGTGGGGAAATGGGACAACTGTAGTAGCATAATTAATAAAATACATTCAAACAACAACAACAAAAATCTGCATGGCCTCATCCCATTGTTGCTTCAAATATCATGTTATTATGCATTGTGTAAAGTGCTTGTGACCCTTACCTCTCCAACCTCTAATTCTCCCTTGAACTCTAAGCTCCTATATTCCCATCAGGAGCCCTTATCTCCTTCCGGATATCTAGTGAGCATCTCAAACATTACATTACCAAAACAAAACCACTGATTTTCTCTTCTTTCCCCACCAAATCTGCTGCTTTCGTGCATTTCCCATCTCCACAAATTCACTACAATCCACAGTAGTTCTGTTCAAAACCAGGGAGTATCTTTATTTCTTTTCTCCCCCTCACAGTTTGCATCTAATTTAACAGTCAGTGTTTGGAGAGATGCCTCTGGAATAGTATATCTAGAATTTGAATACCTCTTAGTATTGCCAGTTTGTCACTAGTGGTTTCCTATTTCTTTCTGGCTGAAACTTGCATGCTTTAGGTTGAATCCAGAAACAACTTAGAGTGGCTTTGATACCTGCCCCACACTGGTGTCTGTTCTTGTCACATATTAGCACAAGCCTTCCTTAAGTTTTGGCACAGACTGCACTGTCGCTACAGGAGGGTAGTAAGCCACAGAGGAAGTGCAAAATTGGTTTTGGAGCCTTAGCCTGGTTGTATTTTTCCTTTTCCTTTTTTTTTAAAAATTATTTATTTATTTTTAGAGAGAAGGGAAATGAGGGAGAAAGAGAGGGAGAAACATCAATGTGTGGTTGCCTCTCATCTGTCCTTTACTGGGAACCTGGCCCCGCAACCCAGGCATGTGCCCTGACTGGGAATGGAACTGGCTACCCTTTGCTTCACAGGCCCTCGCTCAATCTACTGAGTCACACCACCCAGGGCTTGGTTATATTTTTCTAAAAATCAAATGCATCGAGGTAAAATTTACATACAGTAAAGTGCATCAACTTTTGAACAATTCAATGAATTTTGATAAATGCATACATTCACTCAACAATGGCAACAATCAAGACAGAACTTTTTTTAAAAAAAGATTTTATTTACTTATTTTTAGAGAGAGGAGAAGGGAGAGAGAAAGACAGGGAGAGAAACATCAATGTGTGGTTGCCACACACCTGCCCCCAACTGGGGACCCGCCGGCAACTCAGGTATGTTCACTGATTGGGAATTAAACCAGTCAACCTTTTGGTTCACAGGCCAGCGCTCAATCCACTGAGCTACACCAGACAGGGCAAAACATTCCTTTTCTACCATCCTTAGGTGTAGGAAAGTAAAACAGTACAGAAGTACGAAAATACGAGAGCCTCTCCCCAACTCCATTACAACTTTCTGTGAAAATAACATATCGGTGTGCCTCCCACGGGGCGAGTCTCCTCAACCTTGACTGTACTTAAGAACCAGATGAGAATGTTGGAAATTCCCAATGCACAGGAAGCACTGTAGACCGATGAAGTCATTATAGGGATGGCATACACGCGTCCGTTTTTGTTTTGTTTTTTTAAGCTTTCCGGCACCGGTCATGTTGAGAACCATTATAATTTTGGGAATTTTTTAAAGCTCTTCCTTCTCTCCATCAAGTTAACTCCTTACTCAGTCTTCAAGTCTCCCACTTAAAGATGTCGTCCTCAGGGAGCTTGTTTTCTGACTCTCCCTCCTATGTTGGAATCTCTTTCCTGTTGTATTACATCTGCTTGTGTTTTAGTAACGTAGTGCCCCATTAGACTGTAAACTCCCCGGGATTCAGCACACCCCTCGACACATATCAATATGCTAATGAATTAATGTATAAATGAATGAGAGTGAATGGAGATATTTGTAGCATCACTCAGCGCAGATTAAGGCGGATGTCAGTACCAGTCCTAGGAGAGCAGGAATGCAATTTGCACCCCGCTGGCTGTTGCAGGAAAGTCTCTCCCAGACTCAGGCAGGGGCCTTCCATCGCGGTGCAGGAAACACCCAGCCAAGGCATCTCCTATCTGCGCGATCAGCGCTGCGCGGCCTCCAGCCGATAGGTGGTGCTGTCAGGAGGCAGCCGCTTCCGGCGCGCCTTTCCTTCCTTGTGCCACCGGCGCCAACAAGTCCTGTTTTCGTTGGCTGCTTGCGGATGGGTTCTAGCGCTGTACCTTCTACCTCCAGTTAGTGCTGCTTTTTTCCCCTGCGAGAAGAGTGTAGCGTGGCGCTCGCCTTTGTCCGGTCCTCCTGCACGCCGGCCCAAAGGGCGCCGCCTTCCCGTGGCCCGCAGCATGGGCCGGGAGTCACGGTGAGGCTGGGCTGCGGGCGGGCGGGCGAGCGGCTTCCTTGGAGCGGGGGCAAGAGGCGGGAGTTGAAGTGGCCGCGGGGCCAGGCCTGGCCCGGCGCAGCCCCACGTGTGCCCGGCTCTGTCGGAGGCCACTGGAGGGGCTGGGGGCCCCGGGCTGAGGGAGTGGGCGTATTTTGGCCGGCGACGGGCACAGGGTTCCCCTGCACTACCACCGGCCTGTTCAAGCCTCTGGACCGGTTCATGATTGTATTACCTTTTTTCTTATGTTGTTGAATTCGGTAGGCTAGTCTTTATGTTCAGATTGAGTGTAGACTATAATTTTCATTTCTCTTACTGCCCTGGTATAAAATAGCAAATCTACTTCCTGTCCTTTCCTTTTTCTTTACTCTGATTTATTTTTCTCTATAGCACCACATGGCATTTTGTATATTTGGTTTTATACTTGGCATGTCTTGCTTTAAAAAAATTTTTAGGTTGACTTTAAAGAGAGGAAGGGGAGGAAGGGAAGGAAAGAGAGGGAGTGAGAAACATCAAGTTTGTTCTTTCACTTAGTTATGCACTCATTGGTTGACTCTTGTATGTGTCCTGGCCCGGGTTTTGAACCCACTACCTTGCAATATTGGGACTGTGCTCTAATGAACCGAGCAAACCCGGCCAGGACTGTCATGTCCTCCTTTATAGAATGTAAGCTGCTTGGGGCTTGGTTTGTTTTGTTTACTCTCCTTGCTGCCCTTTTAAGATAGTTCTTTCCCTTCCGTCTGTGCTATCGCAAAAGGGTTCACTCTTTAATGTGAATTATTTTAAAAAAATGAGTAAAAAGTCCTTTCAGTATTTAATTTGTCTGCCGAAATTTTTTTTGAAAAATGTAGTAAATAAGATATAGTAGAAGGTAACTGTGTCTGCTAAACTTAATCTGTAACTTAATGTTCTAGCCACTACCGGAAGCGATCAGCATCGCGGGGACGCTCTGGAAGTCGCTCTAGAAGTCGCTCACCCTCAGACAAAAGAAGTAAACGTGGGGATGACAGACGGTCTAGGAGCAGAGATCGGGACAGAAGGAGAGAGAGGTCTCGCAGCAGGGATAAAAGAAGGTCTCGGTCAAGGGACAGGAAGCGCCTGAGGTAAGGACATTAGTCTCCAAAGGACCCATGATAAATTGAGCCTTCTCAGCTAAATCAGGTTTCCTCAAAACTGTGTTTTGGACAAGAATTTAGTGGCCCCCTTGCAGCCTCTTTGTTTTAATTTCAGCTTGCTTGGTTGGGACTAGAACTGATTTGCTCAGAACAGCGATTTTTCAATCTTTTTCATCTTGTGGCATATATGAACTATTTACTCACATTCTGCAGCACACCAAAAATATGTTTTTTCGAAATCTGACAAGAAAATAGGTATAATTTTGTTTGATTTACAATAGAAATAGTAATTACCTGTTTTGCTTCAAAGTGACATTTTATTTTTTATAAGGTTTTATTTATTTTCAGAGAGAGGGGAAGGGAGAGAAAAAGAGAAAGAGGGAAACATTGATGTGTGAAACGTCAGTTGCCTCTTGCATGCCCCAACCAGGGGCCTGCCTGGCCCACAAACCAGGCATGTGCCCTGACCAGGAATCGAACCAGCACTCTTTCAGTTTAGAGGCTGGCACTCCACTGAGCCACACCAGCCAGGGCCAAAGTGACTTTAAAAAAATCAAGTGCCTATAAGGATTTCTGGTACCAAGAAGTAACCATTCAGACTAAACCTTGTTACGTGACATGACCAATAAGTTGCAACTCTGTTATATGACCTGTATATTTATGGTTCAAGACAGAACAGTCTAAGGGAAAAGCAGTTAGTGCCCTTGACTAAAATAGTGAGGTGTTACATGTTTCAAAAATTCTTGCAGCACAGTGGTCGAAAATCATTGATCCAGAACAAAGACCCTCAGACAGTATTTTAAGTTTGGAAACTTAGGTTGTATTTTCTGTATCCAGAGAGAACCCTGGAAGCCCCCCTTAGATAGGTTAAGAAAGAAGCAACAGGCGAGGCAACGAAAGACCCTCAGTGGGGTTCAATTCCAATTCCATCTCCAGAGAGCTGACCACTGTGTTCAGGGAAGGCACTAAAGCTGACAGGAAGGAACAGGGTGGCGCCAGCTCCAGGTCCTGCTTGCTTTTTGATTAGAGAGAAGGGGAAGAAAGGAGAAAGAGAGGGAGGGAGGGCTGGGCCTGTGGCCTAGGCATGTGCCTTGACTGGGAATTGACCTGGCGACCCTTTGCTTTGCTGGATGATGCTCCACCAATCGAGCCATGCTGGCTGCGGCTTTTTGAGACTTTTAGAGAACTGTTTTTTGTTGTTGATTTAGTTTTTTAAAATTGATTCCAGAGAGAGGGAGAAAAGGGAGATTGAGATTGAGACATCGATTTGTTCCATTAATTACACTTTCATTGGTTGATTCTTACATGCACTCTGACCAAAGATTGATCCTGCAACCCTGGTGTATGGGGAACATGATCTGACCAGCTGAGCTACCCAGGCAGGGCAACGTGTGTTTGTCAATTGCTTGATCCAGATGGTTGACATTCTGTAGGAATGTTCCAGGGCCTTATACTTACTATGCATGGAGGGTAAATAGAGAGATGTAAAGAGAAAGAGAGAAGGGGATGGGGGGCAGAGAGATAGAGAGAAAAGGGAGGGAGGGAGGGAGGGAGGGAAAGAGAAATGGAGAAACGGTGTTTTGTTGTTCTGCCTGTCCATGCACCCATTGGTGGAATCTTGTATGTGTCACATTTAGGGGGAAGGAATTGTCTTAGATTTTTTTAATCTTCATCCAAGGACATACTCATTGATTTTAAAGAGAGGGGTAGGGAAGTGGGGGGGGGGAACAGAAACATGTATGTGACAGAGAGGTATCAACCAGTTGTCCCTGTGGGCGCCCTAACTGGGGAGCAAACTGGAAACTTAGGTGGGTGTCCTGACCAGGAGTCGAAGCCGCCACCCTTTGGTGTATGGGAAGATGCTCTCACCGAGTAACACCAGCCAGGGCAGGGCAGGACTGTTTTATTTATTTATTTTTTAAAAGATTTTATTTATTTATCTTTAGAGGGGAAGGGGAAGGAGAGAGGGAGAGAAACATCAATGTATGGTTGCCTTTCATGCATCCCCTGCTGGGAACTGGCCTGCAGGGAACCAGCATGCAACCCAGGTATGTGCCCTGACTGGGAATCAAACTGCGATCATCTGGTTTGCAGACCTGTGCTTAATCCACTGAGCTACATCAGCCAGGGCAGGGCAGAACTGTTTTAGATTTAGTAAAAGAACATCTGGTTCTGGCCCCAAAGCTTAACTGGTTAGAGCGTTCGTTGTCCTCATACACCAAGGTTGTGGTTTCGATTCCTGGTCACAGCGCGTACAGAAATCAACCAGTGAATGCATGAATAAATGGAACAAGAAATTTATGGTTCTCTCTCTGTCTCAACCTCCCTTTCTGTTTCTGTGCAGTCAATAAATTAAATAAATAAATAAAAACATCAGATTTTTTTCTTTTACTTGAGTACATATCCAGTGAAGCAGCCATTCCTTGAACCTTTCACCTTGCACTTTCTGGGGGTGAAAAACAATCTTTAAATAAAAATAATCTCCCCACACCAAAGACGAAACAGTTTCTCATTGAAATAGGAAAGAAGACAAGGTTGTACAGTTGCTCTGATCACAGACAGACTTTATCTTTTTCAAACATTGGAAGGAGAGAATGCAAAGGTATTACCTAATACTCAGGGCCAGTACACCCCTCGACGAGGTAGATAGTGCTGACTCTCTCAGTTTTATATTATGGGGTCCCAGGAGCAGTTTCGTACAGTTCAGTCAAGACCTTGTGAAGTGAAATTGTTTATTTAAGATTTGGTCCTTGACCTTTTTGGTGTGAAAGTAGAATCACAAGATTTTACAGAAAAAAGGATATTGAGATTATTTTGCAAAGTCTCCATATTTTGCAGAGGAGGAAACAGACCCAGAGAGTTTGATCTGCTCTGTGTCATGTCACTAATTACTGGCAGCGTGAGGGTAGATATTCTTGTCCCCTCGTCTTCATTTCTGTGACCTTCCCACAGCCCTGTCTCTGTCTATCCTTATACTTCGGTTTAGGCTATCTTTCACATTTGGGTTTTCTGTATTATAGGCCATTATTACAGATTAGCTATGTTTTTCTGTAAACTTCATTTTGAAATTATTACCTTTGTTTTCTGAGTGACCACTTCTAAGAATTGGCATTATTATTCCCTATTTAGCTGGTTTGGTAGTTGAAATAGTTCCAGTTGATCGTAGAATATATGAAACATGTCCCTTTCTCAGGCGTTCCAGAAGTAGAGAAAGAGACAGAAGTCGAGAGCGAAGAAGATCCCGAAGTCGAGACAGGAGACGCTCGAAGAGTAGGAGTCGCGGCCGGCGATCCCGATCCTCCAGTCCTGGCAACAAAAGCAAGAAAGCTGAGAACAGGTAACGTGGCACCCGGCTGCGTCTGCAGCGGTGGGGAACCCTCTTCCCTGTTCCTTCACCCGTAATGCACCTGACCCATTATGTGATAACCGTCAGAAATGTAGTTGATAAATGCCTCTGTTGGAACTGTGTTTTTTTCCTTCAAAATGATTTTCTTAATTTTTCTGACATTGAGAAATAACTCGAATTCGTGTGCATTGCTGAATTGCTGCTGGGTGAACTTTGTATAATTTAAACATATGTGTTTCAATTCGAGTTGTTAGGTCAGTTAGACATAATATGTTTATTCTGTATTTCTCTTGCCAGTGGTCTGTTCTTTCCCTGTTGTTTCTAAAGCGGTTTCATGGGATAGTTTATAAATGGTCTTGTATCTCTTTTCTGTTTAGTGTTTATATCAGTCATAAGTATTTTTCCCATGTCATATTTTACTTTGTAAATTATATTTTTATATAACATTGTCAGTGTGATAAAAACCATTGGGGTTATTTAAAATTTTTTCTTTTAGTTTTTATTTATTTATTTTTGGAGTGGAAGTGAGAGAGAAAGGGAGAGAAACAGTGTGTGGTTGTCTCTGGTGCACCCCCTACTGGGGACCTGGCCTGCAACCCAGGCACGTGCCCTGACTGGGAATCGAACCAGCAACCCCTTGCTTCAAAGGCTGGCACTCAGTCCACTGAGCCACACCAGCCAGGGCTTATTTTAAATTTTAGGGGGGTGGGCTGGGATCGGGGTAAAGGGCAGAAAACTGTACTTGAATAACAATTAAAATTAAAAAAAAATAAATTTTAAAAAGTGTATGTGTGTGTTTATATAAACAAATTCACAAAAATGAATAAAATATAAACATGCAGTTTATTAAATAATTATAGAGCAGCATCCATGTAACCACTACCAATGTCAAGAGATAGAACAGCACCCCCGGAAGGCCCTCCACATCCCTTCTGTACCCCAGCTCCTGCTTTCTTGGATAAAACCAGGTCTGACTTTTGTGCTAGTAATTGTCCTATATTTCTTTATAGTTTTACCACCTGCATTTGTCTCTGGAAAAAGCAGTTTAGACTTACATGTTTTTTATCTTTACATGAATGAGTCATGTGTTCTTTTGTGTCTTTGCTCAGCGTTATTTGAGACTCATCTTTGTTGCTTGTAACAGTAGTACATTTTCATTGGTGAATACTCGTGCTGCTCTGCCACTGTTTTTCCATTCTGTTGATGGTCATGTTTGGGTTGTTATAACTCGTGAGCTTTTATGAACACTTATGATACTAGTAGACATATGCATGAGTTTTCCTAGTGTGTATATCTAAGAGTGAAAAATTGTGTGGTTGTAGAGTAAACATAGCTTTATTTTCACTAGGTAATCCTAAGTGCTTTGCAAAGAGTATTGTTAATTACACTCCCACAAACAGTGTATGAGAATTGTGTTGCTCCATACCCTTGACGATAATCTGGTATTGTCAGCCCTTTACATTTCTGTTAATTGAATAGACATGTAATACCAATATGGTTGTGGTTTTAATTTGCATTTCTCTGATTACCGATGAGGTTGAACTTGCATGTGTTTATCAGTCACTTGGCTCTCCTCTTTTCTGAAGTACATGTTCACATCTTTTGCTTATTTTCCTATTGGGTTCTCTCTGTAAACATGGATTTATAGGAAAATTTTGGTTTTGTTTTTAAATATCCTGGGTAGTTGGTTTTTGTCTGTTATATGAGTGGCAAATATTTTCTTACTCTGGTGTGTCGCTGTACTCTAATGATAGTTTTAATAAACATATTTAAGAAAAAATTATGAGTTGAGAACATAGATATTTAAACTTGACAAGGGCAGTATGAGAAAAGAAAATTAGTCTCTATTTAATCTAAACATAGCATCCTGAATTCTCTAAAACAGATAACAATTATAAACCAGTTGGATTTATCCTAAGAATGGAAGATTGGTTTACCATTAGAAAATCAGCGTGATATTCTGTAGTAATAAGATGAACGGAGAAAAGTCATGGTTGTTTTAGGAGATGCAGGAAAAGTGTTGTATTAGCTCCCAACCTGTGTTCATGTTTAAGAGTTATTAGCAGACTGAATAGATAAGTATTTGACAAACTGATTAGAAAATTGGTAATGCAAAGGGCATTAACACTCTTGAAGAATAACATACCAACACTTGCTGTAAAGTTGTAGAAATTAAAATAGTGTGGTTGTAGTGTAGGGGTAGAGAAATAGATTAGTGGAACCATACAAAGGGCCCAGAAGCAGAGCCACACAAACGTGGTGGTTTGATACATCACAGCGGTAATGTGATCAGGCAGAAAAAGTTTTCCAGTAAGTGGTGCTGGGGATGTTCGGTGTCCTGTAAGGAAGTAGGACTGCTGCCTCATTCTGTACACAACAAGCCTTTCCATCAGGTCCAAGACAAAGGCCAAAACTATAAGTTTCTACTAGAGAACATCTTATTTATTTCTGGGTATTTTCATCAAATCTGGAAAGATTTCTAGGTACTTTACTGTTTTCCTTTTTATTGAACTTACTGGGGTGACTCTGGTCAGCAAAATTATACAGGTTGCAGGTGCACAAGTCCAGAACACATCATCTGTGCACTGTGTTGTATGCTCACCACCACAAGGCATTCAGTCTCCTCCCATCACCATCTATCCTGCCGTACACGCCCCCACTGCCCCCGTCTGTCCTCCTCCCGGCAGTCACCACATTGTTGACCATGTCCGTGGGTTTGCTTTTTCTCTTTTGCTTTCGCTTTCTCTCTTTCCTTTTCTATTCTTTCCTATTTTCTTCTCTCTCCCTCCCTTTCTTCCTTTTCCTTTTTCTTTCTTCATCCCCTCTCCGCAAGGCCCCTCTCACCGCCAACTGCTGTCAGCTCTTCTCTCTCTATGAGTCTGTCTCTGTTTTGCTTGTGAGTTCAGTTTGTTCACTAGAGTCCACATATGAGTGAAATCAGGTGGTATTCGTCTTTCTCTGACTGGCGTACATCACTTAGTATAATACTTTCCAGGCTCACCCACCCATGCTGTTGCAGAGGATAAAATTTCCTTCTTTACAGCCAAGTTTAGGAACCTTAAAAAGCACTAATCATAATGGGGAGTTGGGGGGGAGATCAACCAGTTTGATTATATTAAAATCAAATTTTATTCATTTTAAGGTACCATAAGGAGGGTCAACATATGGTACCTTATTGGGATTTAAACCGATTAGGATTTAAACCTATTGGGATTTAAAATATATATGTCCAGTTTTTCTTGGGCAAATTGGTAAATATTTAATAATATTTGTAATTACAGTCATAGCATTAATTTATCATTATATTTCCAAGGTATGAATTAATGGAATTTAACAATGCAGTTGACTATTGGAAGTTTATTTCTTACTTAAAAAGTAAAGGAGGAGTCTGTAACATCACTTTAAAATGAATGTTTCCAAGCACAAATAGATAATGTGTCTTCCTCTCTTTTTTAGAAGGTCTCGGTCCAGAGAGAAAACAGATGGTGGAGAAAGTTCGAAAGAGAAGAAAAAAGACAAAGATGATAAGGAGGATGAAAAAGAAAAAGATGCTGGCGTATGTTTACTAACATAAATAACCATATAACTCAAACTTGTTTCTGCAGTGACATTCTTACTGTTCAATGTTATATGTTTATTTTTAAATATATAACATATATAAGGTAGAAAGACAATTAATAGTTGTTTCTGTGAAATATTTTTGGAAAAAAAGTTGCATATCTATACACATTTAACAAACTATGATTATACCATATACACCATTTTATATCTTGCTTTTGTTTGTTTTTAAAATGTAAATTACTTTATCACTATATAAGGCCTTAAGAATAAAAAGCAACAGTATACCCACCACCTTATTTATAAATAGAATACCTTGTTGCCTTCAGTTGTTTTTATATTAGACAGCTTTCTGTACTGCGTACATAGATATAGCTCATTATTATGATCATTTTTAAAGATTTTATTTATTTTTAGAGAGAGGAAGGGAAGGAGAAAGAGGGAGAGAAACATTAATGTGTGGTTGTTTCTTGTGTGCCCCCTACTGGGCACCTGGCCTACAACCCAGGCATGTGCCCTAGACTGGGAATTGAACCTGTGACCCTATGGTTCACAGGCCAGCACTCAATCCACTGAGCGACGCCACCCAGGGCTCTTGTTTTTTTTTTTAATTTTATTAATGACCTTATAGTGTTATGTTGAAAAAAGGTAGAAAGATTACCTTTGATGGATATTTAGGTTGTTTCTATTCTGCAATTATAAACAGTGGTGCATTAATTCTTGTACATGTCTTTTGTGACTGTAGCATAAGGTAAAGTGGTGTCAAATTACCATTAAAAAAAAGAAAGAAAAAGTTGTATATCCCTGGCTGGCATGGCTCAGTGGATGGAGCTCCAGCCTGTGAACCAAAGGGTCACTTCTTCCATTCCCAGTCAGGGCACACGCCTGGGTTGCGGGCCAGGTCCTCACTAGGGGACATGCAAGAGGTGACCACACATTGATGTTTCTCTCCTTCTCTTTCTCCCCCACTCCCCTGCTCTCTAAAAAATATTTTTTTTAAGTTGTAATTTTTTAAAGAAAATTACATATGAAAATGTCTGTTTTCTTCCTTGCCAACTGAGGATTGGAAATTTTAATTTTTGCCATTTTAATTGGAGGTAATTGGTATCATTTTGAGTTGTGTGTCTTTTGTTTTTATTTTTAAAGATTTTCTTTGTTTATTTTTAGAGGGTGGGAAGGGAGGGAAAAAGAGAAATATTGATGGGTGAGAGAAACATTCATCGACGGCCTCTCGCCTGAGCCACAATAGGGGACTGGGCTGCAACCCAGGCATGTGCTCTGACTGGGTCTCCAACCAGTGACCCTTTGCTGTGTGGGACTACGCTGGAACTGCGCCAGCCAGAGCTAAATTAATTTTTAAAATACCAGCATCAGCCCTGGCTGGCGTAGCTCAGTGGATTGAGCACGGGCCTGTGAACCAGAGGATCGCGGTTCGATTCCCAGTCAGGGCACATGCCTGGGTTGCAGGCAGGTTCTCTGCAGGCCAGTTCCCTGCAGGGGATGCACTAGAGGCAACCGTACATTGATGTTTGTCTCCCTCTCTCCTTCCCCTCTATAGATAAATAAAATCTTTAAAAAAAAAAATACCAGCATTATATAGCCACACCACAAGATAAGTGGAAAGTCAGAAGTAATTCTCTGTAATCGCAGCTGCCCAAAACACCATTACTAATACTGTTTTGAAGTATTTTAATTGCCTGTTTTTGACATGTGTATTTCCATACCTGTCTATAATTGTAACATATAAAGTTCTGATTTATATAATGCTTAATCCTTAAGTCTCTGATTATGGCCATGAAAATGATTTGCTGTCTTCTTTTAAGATATTATTAATAATCTTGATAATGGCTTTAGAATGGCTTGTTTCTACAAAAGTTAGACTTAATGGATAAAAGACCAAAAATAATTCTATTTAAAAATATTTTATTGATTATGCTTTTACAGTTGTCTCATTTCCCCCCTTCATTCCCCTCTGCCCTGCACACCCCCTCCCACCCACATTCCCCTCCTTTAGTTCATGTCCATGGGTCATACATGTAAGTTCTTTGCCTAATACATTTCCTATACTATTCTTAACCTCCCCCTGTGTATTTTCTACCTATCATCATTTATGCTACTTATTCTCTGTACCTTTTCCCCCTCTCTCCCCATCCCACTCCCCTGTTCATAACCCTCCATGTGATCTCCATTTCTGTGGTTCTGTTCCTCTTCTAGTTTGCTTAGTTTGCTTTTGTTTTTGTTTTAGGTGTGGTTATTAATAACTGTGAGTTTGCTGTCATTTTACTGTGCAATCTTGGATATAGGTCCTGGAGTTTCATGACTTGGAATACTTCTTTCCAGCCCCTTCTTGCCTGCCTGTAAGGTCTCTTTTAAGAAATCAGACTTCCGGCCAAGATGGAGGTGGAGGTGGAAACATTGTGCCTCCTCGCACAACCAAGTTTAAAGACAACAAAGTTTTAGTAACAAAAACACAGCCAAAAAAGAAAATTGAACTGTATGGAAGTCCAACAACAACGAACCATTCAGCCAGACCAGTAAGAGGGGCGGAGTCAGCGGCTGGCGGAGCAGGGTTGCACAGGAAAACTCACCCAGACAGACCCAGACGTGGGCAGCTGTGGGTGGATCCTAGGCATGGGGTTGCAACGGGCAGACCCAGTGAGGGCGCAAGGTGACAGGCTGACCGCAGTCACACATTCCAGCGCAGATAAACCAGGCAAAGCAGTGAGCAGTGAGACAGACTGTGCAGGCCCCAGCGGCGGGAAGCAGCAGAGGGGACCGCTATTGCCCCTGTTTGACTCCGCCCCCACATATAGTGTCACAACCCAGGGACTGAGTTCCCCTGCCCTGGTGAACACCGGGGGCTCTGCCCCTCATACATAACAGGCACAAACAGACCAAAACATCATGGCTCAAGAAGAACTCAAAGCCCCAGAGCCAATAACTCTAAGCAACCAAGAAATAGCCAACCTATCAGATGCACAGTTCAAAACACTGGTGATCAGGATGTTCACAGAACTGGATGATTTTAGTCACAAATTAGAGGAACAAGTGGAGGCTAAACTCATTGAAATGAAGGGAAATGCACTGGAAACCAATAGTGATGGAAAGGAAACTGGGACTCAAGTCAATGGAGTGGACCACAAAAAAGAAAAAATGACCAAACAAAACAATGAAGAAACAAGAATTCAAAAAAATGCAGAGAGGCTTAGGATCCTCCAGGACATCTTTAAACATTCCAACATCCGAATTATAGCGGTACCAGAAGGGGAAGAGGAACAGCCATGAGTGGAAAACTTATTTGAACAAATAATAAAGGACAACTTCCCCAATCTGGCAGAGGAAATAGACTTCTAGGAAATCTAGGGAGCTGGGAGAGTCCCAAAGAAGTTGGACCTAAGAAGGAACACACCAAGGCACATCATCATTACATTAGCCAAGATAAAAATGAAGGAGAGAATCCTAGAAGCAGCAAGAGATAAGGGGGCAGTCACCTACAAAGGAATGCCCATCAGACTGTCAGCTGATTTCTCCAAAGAGACCTTACAGTCAAGAAGTGGCTGAAAAGAAGTATTCCAAGTCATGAAAGGCAAGGACCTACATCCAAGATTGCTCTATCCATCCAGCAAAGCTTTCATTTAGAATGGAAGGGCAGATAAAGTGCTTCTCAGGTAAGATCAAGTTCAAGGAGTTCATCACCACCAAGCCCTTATTCTATGAAATGTTTAAAGGGACTTATCTAAGAAAAAGAAGATAAAAAAGATGAACAGTGAAAGGACAGCAAACTCACAATTATTAACCACACCTAAAACAAAAGCAAACTAAGTGGACAGCTAGATCAGGAGTAGAACCATAGAAATGAAGATCACATGGAAGGTTAGCAACAGGGGAGTGGGAGGAGGAGAAGGGGGGAGAAGGTACAGAGAATAAGCATAGACGGTAGGTAGAAAATAGATAGGAGAGGGCAAGAATAGTATGAGAAATATAGAATCTAAAGAACTTGAGACACGTGGACATAAACTAAAGGGGGGGAATGGAGGAGGGGTGTGCAGGGTGGAGGTGAATGAAGGGGAAATAGGACAACTGTAATGGCATAATCAATAAAATATATTGAAAGGAAAAAAAGCAATCAGCTGGCAATCTGATGGGAACTCCTTTGTAGGTGAGTGTCCTCTTACCTCTTGCTGCTTCTAGGATTCTCTCCTTCATTTTAATCTTGGCTAATGTAATGATGATGTGCCTTGGTGTGTTTCTTCTTGGGTCCAACTTCTTTGGGACTCTCTGAGTTTCCTGGACTTCCTGAAAGTCTATTTCCTTTGCCAGAATGGGCAAGTTCTTCATTATTTGTTCAAATAAGTTTTCCATTTCTTGTTTTTCCTCTTTCCCTTCTGGCACCCCTATAATTCAGATGTTGGAACATTTAAAAATGTCCTAGAGGTTCCTAAGCCTCTCATTTTTTTGAATTCTTATTTCTTCATTCTTTTCTGCTTGAATGTTTTTCTTCTTTCTGGTCCACACCGTTGATTAGAGTCCTAGCTTCTTTCCGGTCACTATTGGTTTCCTGTACATTACCTTTGTTTCACTTAGCATTGCCTTTATTTTTTCACCTAATTTGTGACCAAAATCAGCCAGTCCTGTGAGTATCCTGATTAGCAGTGTTTTGGACTATGCCTCTGATAGGTTGGCTACCTCTTCGTTGCTTAGTTGTGTTTTTTTCTGGAGCTTTGATCTGTCCTTTCATTTGGGCCTTTTTTTTTGGTCTGGGTACGCCTGCCACATATAAGGGGCAACCCATGTGGTGGGTTAACCCTCACGTGGGTGGGTTAACCTATGTCTTGGTGCTTTGTGATGCTGCATGTGGAGAAGGGGTTGAGAGAGAACAGTGGTGCTCGCTCCTCTCTCTCTCGGATTTCAGTCACTTCCCTCACTACCCACAAGCAAAGTGGGCCCTTCTAGTGCTGATTCCCCAGTGGGTGGGTCTCTCCATGGAAGTTTCCTGTGAGGCTGGGAGTTTTTCCTGCTGCCTCAACCCCCACAGTTATTTTCAGTGAGTGTTTTGAGGGTTTATTTCTCTGTGTTGGAACCCTGGATTCCATGGTCTGTCTCATTCCCCAGTTGTTCCTCTTGGTTTGTCTGCATGCATATGTGGGACCGCCCACTCTGTCAGCTGCTGGTTTGCCTCGAGTCCTTTCCACCCAGGCTGCCTATCTCTGCCCCTCCTACTGGTCTGGATGGATGTTTCTTTAACTCCTCGGTTATGGACTTCCATACAGTTCGATTTTCTGTTGGTTCTGGTGGTTTCTTGTTTTTAAATTGTTTTCCTTCTTTTGGTTGCAAGGAGGCACAGTGTGTCTACCTATGCCTCTGTCTTAGCTGGAAGTCCCACAAAATTCTTAATTGTGTTGATAAATAAGTGTTATTTCCCACTAATAGAAAATTGCTTTTTATGGAGGCAGTATTGGAAGCGAGGAGTTTCCGACCTTTTGGTATCTCTGGGACACACTGGAAGAAGAGTTGTCTTGGGCCACATATTTTACATTGTCACATGTAATCACAAAAATTTCTCATAATTTTTATTGTAAAGCGACAATTTTATGTTGGGCCTCATTCATAGCCATCCTGGGCCGCTGGTTGGACACCCCTGCAGAGGAGTTAGAGTTGAGAGTAACTGATAAGTACAGAACTTGGCTTGATAAGTCAGGTAGTTTCTGCTTGGAGGAAGAAGTTGAATTTATGTGTACATATTTCTTGTAACTAAAATGAGCCTAATTTATGATGTTTGAAGTCTGGCTTTCTGCTTTCTCAGGTGAAGATGCTTTTTTTCTGTTTTCCTTTTGCCGGTGTATTTACAGATATACTTAAAAGATATGTTGTCTCAATCTGGTCTCATCGTAGAAGTTTGTATATACATCTGTTTTTTCCTTTTTTTATACTTTGAAGAAAATATTTGGAATATCACTTGGAATATAACAGTAACTTAAAATTGTTAATCTTTGCTTTCCTCTGTCTCTTTCTTTCCCCCAAAGAACTTTGACCAAAATAAGCTGGAAGAAGAAATGAGAAAGCGGAAAGAAAGGGTAGAAAAATGGCGAGAAGAGCAACGCAAGAAGGCCATGGAGAACATAGGGGAACTGAAAAAAGAAATTGAAGAGATGAAACAGGGGAAGAAATGGAGTTTAGAAGATGATGATGGTATGTTCACTTGTTAGACTAATAGCCTACAACTATTCATGTAGAATATTCTAGAATTATGAGTAATTCTAATACTGGTATTTTTTAGACCATTTCTCTTTTATTGTGGAAAGCCATATACAACGTAACGTTTATGATTTTAACCATTTTCAAGTGTATAATTCACAGCATTAAGTACATTCAAAGTACAACCATCACCACTGTTCATTTCTAGAACTTTTTCTTCATCCCAAACAGATTCTGTACCCATTAAACAATGAGTCTATCTTGCTTCCACCCCCATCCCTTCTATTCTGCTTTCTGCTTCTGTGAATTTGCTTATTCTCGGTATCTCACAAAAGGGGAATCGTACAATTGTCCTTTTGTTGCACTTAGCGTCGTGTCTTCAGGGCTCATCCGTGCTGGAGCATGTATCAGAATTCTGTTTTCCTTTATGCCTCAACAACACTTACATGTTTTACACACACACACACACACACACACACACACACAGTACACACCGCACTTTGTTCTCTGTTCATCTGCTACATGTAGGTTGCCTGCCCCTGTGGGCTGTTGTGAATAATGCTGCTGTTATTCTGTTTGAGTCCCTGCTTTCAGTTCTTCTGGGTGTATGTATGGAGGTTTTAAATATCTTTTTTTAAGACAAACTTCTTTTTTTTAAAATATTTTATTTATTTATTTTTAGAGAGAGGGGAAGGGAAGGAGAAAGAGTGGGAGAGAAACATCAATGTGTGGTTGCCTCTCATGTGTCCCCTGCTGGGGACCTGGCCTGCAACCCAGACCTGTGCCCTGAATGGGAATTGAACCGGTGACCCTTTGCTTCACAGGCCCGCACTCAGTCCACTGAGCTACACCAGCCAGGGCTTAAATATCCCTTTTTAACACATATGTTAAGTTTGAAATTGTAAAGTAGTGTTTATAAAGCATAACTGATTTTACTTTAGAGTGGAAAGGTGGACACTTAAAGGCATAGTCAGTAAATAGCTTTTTTTTGAAATTATAAGAGAAAGTTTATTTAGAAAGTTGGGTAGTAGAAGTGAGCAGGCTAGGCTGTGTAGGCTGAGGAAACAAGTTTCAGGGGCAGCAGAAGGGCCCTTGGAGCTCCGGAGAGAGAAAGGCGGTGGTAACACACCGTAGGCAGGCTGGACTGGTGCGGGCTTGTCGTCCGCCCCCCCCAGAGCACTGCCGGAAATAGCTTCTTAGTTTTTACTACAAACAAGAATGTTAGGGATGAGGTAAAGGAAGGGAATGTTTTCAGGTCTCTCCTCTGAGTTTTTATGATTTAAAACAGAAACATTTTCCCTCCATATCTGATTTTGACTTGTTAGTGAAGGAAGAAAGTGGAATTTTCTAGGAAAGTGGAATTTTGCCTCATTTTCTGAGGCAATTCCTGTGAATTTTTCATTTCCTCTTAAAGTTCACTAAGAAGCCCTGGCTGGTGTAGCTCAGTGGATTGAGTGCGGGCCTGTGAAGCAAAGGGTCACCAGTTCAATTCCCATTCAGGGCACAGGTCTGGGTTGCAGGCCAGGTCCCAGCAGGGGACACACAAGAGGCAACTGTACATTGATATTCTTTCCCTCTCTCCTTCCCTTCCCCTCTAAAGATAAATAAATAAAATCTTAAATCTTTAAAAAAAAAAGTTCACTAAGAGTGGATTACATAGATGAATGGGTTGTGTCTTTAAGTGGTGGTGATGTCTGAGTTATATTAAAAAATTAGATTGTCTTGAATAAAGAATGTGTTACTAGTTTTTCTTTCTGTGCTTTAAAGAAAGGTAATTGAAAGAAAGTAATTAGCTCTGCCTGCTATGACTCAGTGGATTGACCACTGGCCTACAAACCAAAAGGTCACTGGTTTGATTCCCAGTCAGGTCACATGCCTGGATTGCGGACCAGCTGAGGGTGTGTGAGAGGCCAATGATCAGTTATTTCCATGTTTCCCTCCCTCTCTCATTCCCTTTCCCTCTTTCTGAAAATAAATAAAATCTTTAAAAAAATAGTTAAACATATTTAACAGGGTTTTTAGTTTGATATCTAATAGTGTAATTGTAAGATTTAATACTGGGGCCCTGCCCAGGTAGCTCAGGTGTTTCAAACATCGTTCTGACATGCCATGGTTGTGGGATCGGTTCCCAGTCAGGACACGTACAAGAATCAGCCAATGAAGTCATAAGTAAGTGTAACAACAAATGATACTTCTCTCTGTCTAAAGATAAAGTCAGTAAATAAAAAGAATACATTTCTTTTTAATATATTTTATTGATTGTGCTATTGCAGTTGTCCCATTGTTTCTCTTTTTTATTCCCCTCCGCCCCGTGCCCCCACTCCCACCATTATTCCCCTACCTTAATTAGTTCATGTCCATGGGTCATACATACAAGTTTTTGGGGTTCTACATTTCCCATACTATTCTTAACCTACCCCTGTCTATTTTCTACCTACCATTTATGCGTCTTGTTCCTGTACCTTTTCCTCCATTCTTCCCTTCCCTGCCGATCCCCTCCATGTGATCTCTATTTCTATGAATCTGTTCCTGTTGTAGTTGTTTGCTTAGTTTGCTTTTGTTTTTTTAGGTTCAGTTGTTGATAGTTACGAGTTTGTTGTCATTTTACTATTCATATTTTTGTTATTTTTCTCAGGTAAGTCCCTTTTAACATTTCGTATAATAAGGTGTTGGTGATGATGAATTCCTTGAACTTGACTTTATCTGGGAAACACTTTATCTGTCCTTCCATTCTAAATGAAAGCTTTGCTGGATGGAGCAATCTTGGATGTAGGTCCTTGCCTTTCATGACTTGGAATACTTCTTTCCAGTCCCTTCTTGCCTGTAAGTTTTCTTTGGAGAACTCAGTTGATAGTCTGATGGGCATTCCTTTGTAGGTGACTGCCCCCTTATCTCTTGCTGCTTCTAGGATTCTCTCCTTCATTTTAATTTTGGGTAATGTAATTATGATGTGCCTTGGTGTGTGCTTCCTTGGGTTCAAGTTCTTTGGGGTTCTCTGAGCTTCCTGGGCTTCCAGAAAGTCTTACTTCCTTTGCCAGAATGGGGACGCTCTCCTTCATTATTTGTTCAAATAAGTTTTTAATGTCTTGCTTTTCCTTTTCTTCTTCTGGCAGCCCTATAATTCAGATGTTGCAACGTTTAAAGTTGTCTTGGAGGTTCATAAGCCTCTCCTTGTTTTTTAAAATTCTTGTTTTTTTCATTCTGTTTTGGTTGAATGTTTATTTCTTCCTTCTGGTACAAATCATTGATTTGAGTCCCAGTTTTCTTCCCATTAATGTTGGTTTCCTGTACATTTTCCTTTATTTCACTTTTTAGCGGAAAGAGCCTTCACTCTTTTCTCTAATTTGCGAACATATTCAACCAATTCTGTGAGCTTCCTTTTGTTTACCAGTGTTTTGAACTGCGCATTTGATAGGTTGGCTATTTTTTTCTGGAGCTTTGATCTGTTCTTTCATTTGGGCTGATTTTTTTTTTTTTCCTCCTCAGCATCCCTGTTACGTAGTAAAGGGTGGAGCCTCAGGTGTTCACCAGAGTGGGTCAGCCCACATCGCTGCACTGTGGTGCTTTATGTGGGGGAAGGGCCCAAAGGGGAACAAGGCCACTTGCTCTGCTCTCTGCCTGCTCCCAGTCACTTCCTCCGCTGCCCAAAAGTAAATTGGGCCCTTCTGGTGCTGATTCCTTGGTGGGTGGGTTTGTGTACATTCTAGGTCCCTGTGCATTTGTCCAGTGTACTCTCCTGTGAGGATGGAAGTTTCTCCCGCTGCCACAACCCCCACAGTTTTTTTCAGTCAGAGATTTGAGGCTTTATTTCCCCTGCGCTGGAACCCTGGGGTACATGATCTGTCTCGCTCCCCATTTGTTCTGCTGGTTAATCCACACACAAATGTGGGACCACCTGTGCTGCCAGCTGCCATCTGCCCAGTCTGCAGGCCGCCACCTTGCCACCTGCTCAGTCCTAGAGCTGCTGCCTTGCCGCCAGTCCTCTCCACCCCAGCTTCTGGTCTCTGCTTCTCTTACCTGTCCAGATGCATATTTGTTTTTTAACTCCTTGGTTGTCAGACTTCCATATAGTTTGTTTTTCTGGCAGGTTTTTTTTGTTTTTGTTTTTTTAATTTGTTGTCCTTCTTTTGGTTGCACAAGGAGGCAAAGGTATGTACCTATGCCTCCATCTTGACCGGAAGTCTGAAAAGAATGTATTTTTAAAAAAGATTTAATACTGGAGATTCATTTTTTTTAATTGAATTTATTGAGGTGGCATTGATTAATGAAATTATATAGGTTTCAGGTGTACAATTCTATATTGCATTATGGAAATTCATTTTTATGTTTTGCTCACATAGGACTTTTTTTGAAATTTGATACTTTTTATTGCAATTAAACACCTCCAGTTGTGCCCAGTAAAAGTATAATTAAGTCCTTTGAGATGAGCTCTGTGGAATCATTTAGGGCTTGTTTGCTTTGGTGGTTGGGAACAGTGCTGTATGCTGTGAGTTTCCAAATAGTGTGTGTAGGTAACAGAAAGGAGCATTCTCTTGAGAAATTCCCTTTTTTAGGCACACTCTTTTGCTTCAATTTAATAATTTGTAATTTATTATAATTTATTTCTTTTATTATTCATAAGTAATACATGCTAGGTTTAAAGACTTTCAATTGTATTTGAACTGCAGTGTGCTGGAGTTAACTGGGAAGGAGGGTGTTTGCGTAGCAAGAGAATGGGGGTGCGTGGTCTGACTATAAAGTGTTTGCTTTTGAAACATGTGCAAAGAAAGTGTATTTTCATATTTTAGATGATGAAGATGATCCCGCAGAAGCTGAAAAGGAAGGGAATGAAATGGAGGGTGAGGAGTTAGATCCATTAGATGCTTATATGGAAGAAGTGAAGGAGGAAGTAAAAAAGTTTAATATGAGAAGTGTAAAAGGTGGTGGGGGAAATGAAAAGGTACGGAATTTTATTTTATTTTTGAAGATTTATATTCCTAGTTGAATGGATAACTTGATTTTGATTGTTGCATTGACCTCAGTGACTTCAGTGACTTTATAATGTTTTTGTTTCCTCCTCCCATCTCAGAAATGCCAGTCCTTTTTCTCAGTACCAGAGATACTGGTGAATTTCAGCTGTAAATGCTCTCACCATCGTCATCTTTGTTTAGTACCTTTGCTCACTTGTCACCTCCTCAGTAGGTCCTGTCCTCCCTGGACCTGGCCAGCATTTGCACCTTTCACATTCCTGTCCCCTTTACCCTAGTTTGTTTTTCTTTTTTAAATGCCATTTATTACCATTTGACAAATTATATAATTTAATTTTTCATCATGTTTATTATTGGTCCCTTTTGTCTTCTAAAATAAAAGCTCCTCATTAGCAGTGACCTTGACCTGTTTTGTTTACTGATTTATCCTGAGCTCCCAGAATGGTGTCTTACTTGTCAAATAAGTGAAAAGTACCATTTAGTAGTGTTTTAAAATAAATTATTTACATAATATTATTTAAAATTACATATACAGTAAAGTACATATATATAGAGTTGACAGAAATTGTGAGTATGTGAAACACAGTTAATAAAGCTATTGTAATAATCACAACCAGTGTGCTTTTTCCATACAAACAGCTAACTACACCTACTTTTGCCCACCCCATATTAACGTATTATAAAATACAATGTGATGTGTTGCACTGTAAAATTTAAACAAGTGAGAAAACGACTTTTTGTCTTTTCATTTAGTTTCCTGTAATAATTAAATTAATTCAAATTATAAATTGTGACAGTTATTTCAGTTGGTGTATGATTTCTATTTCAGCTTTGCAGAATATCTTATATTCCTTTTTTATTTCAGAAGTCTGGGCCAACAGTGACAAAAGTTGTCACTGTTGTGACAACCAAAAAAGCAGTTGTAGATGCTGATAAGAAGAAAGGTGAGCTGATGGAGAATGACCAGGATGCCATGGAGGTAATTTTTCGTTAATTTGACTTTGTTCATGATACTGCCCTGGAAGTGTGGATATTTACCAGGAAGCACTGATGGAGATGGGCTTGTCAGTTATGCAGACTGCTGTCAGGAATTCTTGCCATTCTTAACAGTGGCTGAATACCCAGCTGGTAGCGCATTCTGACACCTTTGACCTCTTGCTGTATGTTCACTTTTGATTCTGTCTTGCGATTCTTCAGCTCATCTCAGACACACGATAGGGAGGGAAGAAATGAAGTGGCAGTGAAATTTCTTCCCATTAACCTGCATTGTTAAGATTTATATAGGGAACTATAGCAAAACTTGATTAAAGCTGTATGAGATTATCTTATTATTTTAGCTTTATCTTTTCATGCAACTTTCTACAAGGGAAAAGAGAAGAAATACCAGGTTTAAAAATTCAGAATTTTAAAAAGTAAAAGCCAAAGAACATGTTGTAGGAGAGGAGGATTTTAAAAGCTAGAGATGTTGATTGCCATAAGGAGAAAATAGAAATGAGTTTAGCACTTTTTTTTAATTACAGTATTCTTCAGAAGAGGAAGAAGTGGACCTGCAGACAGCTCTCACAGGCTATCAGACAAAACAGAGAAAGCTTCTGGAACCAGTGGATCATGGAAAGATTGAATACGAACCATTCAGAAAGAACTTTTATGTTGAAGTTCCAGAACTAGCAAAAATGTCTCAAGAGGGTAAAATTCTTTTATGCATATATATTGGTTATTGTGGGAACAAAAGAGGATATTCTTTTTTTTTTTCATCCAGGAGGGATGTAGATAGGCCTGTTAGTTGATACCTGAGTTGGGGGAATTGCCTCATGCACTTGGAGAATTGAAAGAGGAAATTAGAAGGCAAGAATTCATTCTAGAGAGTGGAAAAATCATCTGCAAAAATTCAGAATTGTGAGGAATTGGTGTATTTCTGAAAGTATTAAAAAAATGAAAAAACTTGGCCCATATAGTTGGGAATTTTAGGGCTGGAAATACTTTTCATGGGAAGTTAGCAAACAGCATATTCTTAGTTTTTCCTTCTGGGATTGGGGAGTTAGGAACCAGTGGCATCTGTAATATTGGTAGAACAAGGGTAATCTGGGCAGCTCTTGCTTGGAGAAGATGACGGTTATATTACTTGTCAATGATTGTTCTTTTATTGCTCTTGGAATTGAAGATAAAATAAAAGCCAACTTGTAGAACTAGGGATATTTCCTTTCATCTCTAGTTGGTTGCAACAGTAATTGCTTTAACTGCCTCTCTGAGCTATTCACTGCTTTTCTATGGAATAATCTGTGGTAGCACTAAAAAAAAAAATAGATTCTTAATGTTATCATGCCTCATGGAAAGTAGGAGACACTAATAATGGAACAATAATTAACAGTTGTTAGTCTGGATTTTGTTTTGTAGAGGTGAATGTCTTTCGGTTGGAAATGGAAGGCATCACGGTCAAGGGAAAAGGTTGCCCCAAGCCGATTAAGTCTTGGGTCCAGTGTGGAATTTCCATGAAGATCCTAAATTCTCTGAAAAAGTAAGTGTGTGGTGGCTGTTCTCATTTTACAAAGTCTCGCTGCTTAAAAGTGTCCTTTCACACAAATACCTCTGTGGTTATACTTTTTACTCTTAAGAGAAAAATAAGTCTTTTCTTAAGCAGCTTTTTTGAGGTAATTTATTACATTTCAAAATTTATCCTTAAAAGTGTACAATTCAGTGATTCTTTAGTGTATTCGTGGAGTTATGGAGTTCTCACCATTAACAAATTTTGGACATTTTTATCATCCCCTGAAGAGACCTGTGTCCATTAGTAGTCTGTCCGCTTCCTTTTCCCCTTCCCGGGCAGCCCACTACCCTGTTGGCTCAGTAGATTTGTCCGCTCTGGACATTTTGTATAAAGGCGAGCATACCAGTGTAGAGTCTTTTGTGACTGACCTCTTTTACTTAGCATAATCATTTCCAAGGTCAGCCAGGATGTACATACAGTGTCTTAGGGCTTTATTCCTTTTTGCCAAAAAACATTTTACTGCATGGATATACCATATTTTTGGAAAACCTTATTCTTAGGGAACTTTGACAGCCGAAGAGATCTTAATTTTTTTACCTTGTTTTCCTCTGGTTTTCTTTTTAAGGCACGGCTATGAAAAGCCCACACCAATCCAATCTCAGGCAATTCCTGCTATAATGTCTGGACGAGACTTGATTGGCATTGCCAAGACCGGAAGTGGAAAAACTATTGCTTTTCTGTTGCCCATGTTTAGACATATCATGGATCAGAGGTCATTAGAAGAAGGAGAGGGGCCAATAGGTACAATTTCTTCCATTAAACTTTTTTCAGATAACAATTTTGTTGTCAGTTAATCAGAAAGACCTGACACATTATATTGTTCTTAATTAAACAGTAAAGATATCTTTATGTATATATACCTTTCCTTTATAAATTTGGCACTTTGGGGCTGATTTCCCCTTACCAGCAGGTGGAGTGAGAATCTTCAGAGCTCTGGAGTGACATCTCAGAAGTACAAAAACAGCCTCTCCTGGCACAGCTCAGTTTTTAAACTCTGACTCGGCAGGTAGACTCCTCGTGCATCTATCTGTTCATTTATGTTGAGGTTTGTTTTTAGCCCAGTATCAGTGGACTTATAAACTCAACATAGAAGATTGTAGGGAAGTGTATTTACTTTCTCTTTCTTTCTTTCTTTTTTTTTTTTTTTTTGGCCTTAAAGGCTGTAGTGCCAGCGCTGCATTCAGTATTTGGTCTTCCGATTCAGATCTCTTGATTCATTTGGCAGAGCTCTCTTTTGCAAATCTGAGTAGGGTTTTGGAAGGTTGTTACCAGCTTCTCTCTTGGAAATTTAGGGCACAGTATATTTCTTCTCTGTCTGTGCCCCTCAGACCAAGGTTGTTTCCAGAAACCGGGGAATGGCTCTGCAGCACAGTGAGTAGCTTGATTGTCTTTGCTCTGTGGTTTGCAGTTGAGAATGACTTGCATTCTTTCAACCAAGTATTTTCGTGATGGTTGAGTAGGTATTCAACTGATTTATTTTCCTATAACATGGTCTTAAATCTACTTAAAACTGTCCTCCATCACAATCTCTGCTATTTTATAAAGCTTTTGAAACAGGGTTTTCAGAGGTACATAAAACAAAACAAAAAGAAAAATTAGACCAAGAGATTTAAACTTTACTGCAGAAGTTAAATTTAACACTTTAAAACATGGCCTCTCAAGAATTTTGGTGGTTAGGCATCTGACATGTTTCTCTTTTCAGCTGTGATCATGACGCCAACTCGAGAGCTGGCTTTGCAGATTACGAAGGAGTGCAAGAAGTTTTCGAAGACCTTGGGGCTGAGAGTGGTGTGTGTTTATGGAGGAACAGGAATCAGTGAGCAGGTAGCTACGAAAGGGACATTCACTATTTTTATTCTTAAATTGAATGATTTTATAATGTGATGTTTTGTACAGTGATTGCTTCTAAAATCTTAAACAGTGACATATGAAAGAAATACTAAGAATGAATTATGAATAGGTTATATATTGGAATTTTTTAGTGCTCCTTATACCTTAGCTTTCTCATTTCTCTTTCTTTGCTCAAGGAAGGCAGGTATTATTTTATATGTAAGAAAATGTTCAGGAAGGTTAAGTACTTTGACCAAAGTCCTTAGGCTAACAAGGTGTAGTTTATCTAGGAACCTAGGTCTTCTGATTTCTGCACACCATGTATTTTCTCTAATTTATGTGACACCTTTGAAAGGTGGTAATGAGTGGGATGCATTAATATCAGATTTTCAGCTAATTCTTTAATGATTTCAGGAAGAATTATTTAAACATACCTTCAGTCACTGTTTAATATGACATTTCTCCAAGTGTCTTCTAAACAGTGACCATCGTTGATTAAAGTGTTGTCTTGATACACCAAGGTTGTAGGCTTGTTCCGCAGTCAGGGCAACACACTAGAATCACCCAATGATGCATAAACAAGTGGAGCAGCAAATGGATGTTTCTCTCTCTGTCTTTCCTTCCTCTGTGTCTCTAAAACCAATACATTAAAAAAAAAGAGAGTCATTGGATATTTTGCTTTAACTAGAAGAAAGAAGCTGGGTTCATTCTATGATCAAATAAGTTTGGACATGGCGGATTATACAAAATTAAAACAAGTTGCTTTCTCACAAGACTTCTTCCTCTTTAATGTGCTTAGGTTCAATATATTGTATTGCTAGGAAAATGGGTTAAATTAGATGGCATTTTCTGACCTTAGTTAACCACAAAACTCTTTCTGAGGACTTGTGTTTTCAGGTTCTAGAACACACCTTAGGAAAGTTTGCTTCTCTTAGCCCAGTGCTATTTTGAACACTTGATCTTAGTTTTCTAAGTTTATCTTTGTCAGTTTTTTTTTTTTTTACCACAGCCTATAGTAAGAAATTCATTTGCAAAGTAACGTGGGACATGCATGATTAGTATGTTTATACATATAAGTCGAACAGAAGTTTTAGAGTCTTAACACACTGTAATATTTTTCATTCTATTCCATTTTTAAAATGCTGGTTGGACTTAATGGATTTCATGAATCGTGATGGAAACAATTCTCGTTTAGAAAAACATTGATCTTATAGTCCTAAATGGTGTGGTTCAGTTGCTTGGGTGTTGTTCTGCAGAGGGAAATGTTGCCGGTTCGATTCCTGGTCATGGCACGTGCCTGGGTTGTGGGTTGGGTCCCCTGTCGCGGCACGTGCAGGAGGCTGCTGATTGATGTTTCTCTCCCTGTCTTTCTCCCGCCCTTACCCTCTCTCTAAAAAAAGAAATCTTTTTTAAAAAAGAAAAACATTCACCTTATAATTACTTTATTTACTGCTGTCTCAAGTTCCTTCTTGGTTTTGAGGGATTGTCAAATTAAAATTGGTGAAAATCTCTGATTTTTATCGATTTCAAAGTTATAGCATCGTGCAGCCGTGTGGCCACTGCACGTTAGCAGGGCCCCGGCGTGCCGGTGCAGTGAACGGGGGGCCGTGGGCTCTTCTGATCAGACCTGTTTCTTCATGGAGCTGTGCAAAGACCCTGGAAGTATTTCAAATCTCTTTGAATAAGCAGTAGCGATAAACAGACTATAAAAGTTCTTTTATTTTTCTAATTAGATTGCTGAACTGAAAAGAGGTGCTGAAATTATTGTTTGTACACCTGGTCGAATGATTGACATGTTAGCAGCTAACAGTGGTAAGTTGGGGATTTTTTTTCTCATTTTTCCTTTTTGAATTCTATACATTTTTGTTAAATCACAGCAGATAGAAGAAACCATCTAAAGGTTTCTACATTTCTTCTTAAAGCTGTAATATCTTAAAATTTGTATTGTAAAAAGCTTTATTGTTGTAAGTGTTCATAATATGTTTACAAATTAAATGAAAATTTGTTTTCAAAACTAGCTCTATCTGACCTTTTTATAGCACTTAACATGGATTCTTTATCCAGGTTTAGCCCAACTTTCCTGTTAGAAGGGTGGGGGGCTATCTTTTCTTTTGTTGTAAAGTTTAGACTTTCTATACGGGTGTTAGTATTTTCTTGCAATACTGGATAAATTAAGATATTGCAGCTTCAAGAAATTTTATCTTTTGTAAATATTGCATGTTTTTAGCTCAAATGTTGTAATTTGTTAAATTATTCCCTATCAAAACTGTTACTAAACTGTTGACATTATTTAACTTCTGTGGAGAAAGGCCCTTCAAGATTTATAGAACTGGGCTTCCGAGACTTAAACCATCAAAGGTAGGTAATTTAATGCTGTTCCCAACCTTGCAAAATTACTTGGGGCTGCAAATGGTAGTTTGGAATACTTAAATATTAGAAAGCATTTATTGGGGCTTATTTCTGTTTTTTGGAGAAAATGCTTTCAAAGGTTTTTGTTGCAGTAGTTAGAAAATACACAATAGAGATTTAAAAACCAAATAGAGCATGGATCTAACAGCATTCTGCTGGAATTTCTGTATATATTTAATTCCAGTTCTGTGTGAAGCTGGCAGAGTGGCAGCAAAACTGTTTGATAAGTCACCGTGCGTGCCTAGCATAAGGGAAGTTTTGGGTTGAATGCTGATGGAATAATCCCTTATTTCTTTTCAACGCTGCATTGATTCAGTCTCCTTCTGAAATTCATCTTGATTAATTTTACCCTTTTCCCGTATTTGTGCTTTTGGTTATATTTAATATCTGTTTGCTAGGTGATTGATTCAACAATTGATAGAAGTGCCTGTGTTAATTGTTTGGAAAGGGTTTTCTGTCTATGTATTTAATTTTCACTGCCTAAGAAGCCTGTCACATGTATTTAAACCAGTGGGAGCACTTAGTAAAATTGAGTTTGTATCTTTGTATAGAAAAATGTATTTATGTGATACGTTTTGGTATTTAGTTTTTGTGCGATACGTTAGCTACCTAATGTGTTGCATAGCTTCTTGTTAATTTTTTGCGTGCCTGTTAGAAGTTTCCTACTCTATGGAAGTAGGTTATAAGGTAATACAAAGAAAGGTTTTCTGCTTCTGAAATAGTTGGCACTGGAACTTGCTTTCCACACATACGCTGTAATCTCTAATATGTTTTTTCCTAGGTGGTGCGGTCAGATAATGGCTGATGTGGCTCGATGCTTCATCTCAGTCTTAGTTTTATGATGTGTTTTGGAGAGGGCTGTTTTCTGAATTTTACAGGTTCTTCAGGCCCTATGATGGTATGCAAGAGACGAGTTTGACAAACTAAAGGGCCTCATATATCCATTGTCAGAAAGTATTTGCCATTAGATTAAGACATTGTAGACCAGAATTTCTTTCCACTGTTTAAAGATACCTAACCTGCCCCTCTGGTTATGTCAGGCATTTTAGTTCCCTTTACAGTTTTTTAATGTTCTTGGTAGCCATGAAATGAATGGTGACTGATTTTTAGTTTTCCTTCTGTCTCTTTTTTCCCCTTATCTTAGGTCGGGTCACAAATCTTCGAAGAGTGACGTATGTTGTTTTAGATGAAGCAGACAGAATGTTTGACATGGGTTTTGAACCACAGGTAATCATTAAATTCCTTACTGTTTTCAACTGTAAAATAAACCATGAAACAACCATAAGAATGAAATTTTTGTGTGGTCTCTAAAATTCTCACACACATTTCTGTTGTGTGGTTATATAGTAGGTTAGGGACATATGAAATTGAAATAGATGCTTATGTTTTTAATTGTCCATAAAACTCACTTAGGAGGTACTTGTGCAGGCTTTCCTTGGCCATCTGAAACCATCGTGGGCCCCAGCTGGGCAGCTCAGTTGTTCAGGGCACCGTTCCAGTACACCGAGGTTGTGGGTTTGATCCCCAGTCAGGACACATACAAGGATCACCAGTGAGGGCATAATTAAGTGGAAGAACACATTGATGTCCCCCCCCCCTTTTCCTCCGTATTCCCCATTCTCTCTAAATCGGTAATTTAAAAAAACTCAAAACAAAACCCCATCATTAGTAAAATTAGAATGCTAATAAAAGAAGCTTTAAGTTTTCAAATTTTGTATTTTGTAGTTTTATTGTATACTCCCAAATAAATTGCTTTAATTCGTACTTTTGACCACCTCATGGTCTAGTCAGCACATGTTTGCATTCTCCGGGTGTAGAATCTCAGGCCTGAAGCATTTGCCTGACATTCGTATTCCTCACACATGCTCTTTGCTCAAATACAGAATTTTAGTGCTATAAACTTAGAGAAATACATGTTAAAAGATGCTAGAAATTCTTGTTAAGGGCAAAATGAGTTGCCAGAAATTGTTTTAAATCACAAACTGCAGTGACAGAAATGGGATATTGGAAAGGGATAAGATTAAAATTGCCTGCAGTCTTCTCAGTTATTTATGTATCTCTAGAAATGTGTTGCCCGTCGTGTGAGAGTGCATGCACTGTGGTTCAGTTTCAGGGCCGCATTCTGAGTGAGATCCGGGGGGTGCGAAAGGGAGGAAACGGCATGGTGACGCTTGAGCCATGTGAGGAGTATTTAACTTGGAGGAGAGGACTTAACAGCATCCTTCCGCACTGTGGAGAAGTCTGTCATGTGAAAGGTCACTGTGGTGTGGCTCAGTCGGTTCAATGTCTCCCTGCAGAGTGAAAGGCTGGCGGTTCCATTCCCTGTTGGGGCACAGGCCTGGTTGCGGGTTCGGTCCTCCATTGGGGCATGTACGAGAGAGGCAGCCAGTCGATGTTTCTCTCTTACGTTGATGTTTCTGTCCCTCTCTTTTTCCTTCCTTTCCCCTCCACCTAAATAAATAAACAAACAAATAAATAGGTAGTTAGGTAGATAGGTAAATAAATCTTTAAAAAGAAAGAAAGAAACACAATTTATTCTTTGGGGAAGATGTGCAGAGCTTGATCTGAGCATAATGTGACAAAGGACTAGACAGACATTTGGAGATGAAACAGGTTAGTTTCTGGGAGGGGCAGATACTGAACGTGCTTTTCTTACATGTGTTTGAGTAGAGCCCAAGGTTTATTTTTAGAAAGCGAGTAGAGGGAATTGAAGACTCAGACGGAAGGTGGAACTAGGTTGTTGAGAATTTTCTTCCCCTTGCAAATGTATTTTCTCCACGTTCGTTTTTGTGTATGCCAGTGTATTTGAAAGCTTTAAATAGACTCAAGAACAAGAACACTGAAATAGTCTTAACATTTATTAAAGAAATGAACTTTTAGTTTTCCCACAAGGAAAATACCAGTGCCTGGTTATTTTTTACTAGCAAATTTTTCCAGACATTCATGGAATGAATAATTATATTCCTAATTATACTTTATTTTAAAGTATGAAAAAGAAGGAATGCTCACCAATTAATAACATCATTGTAATCTTTTATTTTTAAAAGAGCTCTGTTAAAGTCTAATTATACACCATAAAACGTACCTGTGTTTGTGTGTGTAATACAGCAGTTCTGGTGCACACAGCGATTTGCGCGGCCCTCCCCACAGGCCTGCGCTGCAGCGTATCCGTTACCGGAACAGTGCCTCGTGCCGTTCACACTTACTTTTTGTTCCCACCCCCAGCCCGAGGCAGACACTGATCTGCTTCCTGTCAGTAGAGATGTGCCTTTTCTGGACATTTCACATCAATGAAATCATAGCATAGGCGTCCAGCTTCTTTCCCTCAGCACACTGTGTTGGAGGCTCAGCCGCGTCACAGCACGTTGTCAGTACTTCGATACTTTTGTTTGGGTCTGTGTCGTATTTCGTTTCTCCATCAGCCAGCAAATGTTCACAAATGATGAACATTTGTATTTCCGCATTTTGGCTGTTACGACTATTACTGCCATCAGCATTCACATACAAGTCTTTGTGGGGATTTATTTCCTCATTTCTCTTGGGTAGATACCAAAGAGTAGAATTGCTGGGTTTGATGAAAATTTATTTTTAACTCAACAAAATCACAGCTTTTAACTGAACCTAGAAAAAAACCCCCACAAACTAAGAAACAACTAGAACAGGAACAGAATCACAGAAATGGAGATCACATGGAGGGGTATCAGTGGCGGGGTGTGGTGGGAGGAGGGGGGAGGTACAGAGAATAAGTAGCATAGACGGTAGGTAGAAAATAGGGGGAGGGCAAGAATAAATAGTATAAGAAATGTAGAAGCTAAAGAACTTATGACACATGGACATGAACTAAAAGGGGGGAGTGTGGCCGGCAAGGGGTGTGCAGGGTGGAGGGGAATAAAGGTGGGGAATGGGACAACTGTAATAGCATAATCAATAAAATATTTTTAAAAATTAACTTTTTAAGCCCCGGCTGGTGTAGCTCAGTGGATTGAGCGCGGGCCTGCAAAACAAGGGGTCGCTGATTTAATTCCCAGTCGGGGCACACGCCTGGGTTGCAGGATGTTTTGGGCCAGGTCCCCAGTAGGGCCCACATGAGAGGAACCACACATTGATGTTTCTCTCCCTTTCTTTCTCCTTCCCTTCCCATCTGTCTAAATACAAATAAATAAAATCTTTAAAAAGAAAGGTTAACTTTTTAAGAAACTCAAACTTTTTCATAATGGTCCATTTATTTTAAAATAGGACAGTGTAATATTGATAACATCATACAAGTTGCAGTCTCATGTACAATGACACAAAACTCTAAAAAATATATTAGGAAACTATATAGCATATTGAAGTCGGTATCTTTTGGATGCAAAGTCAGTTTAAGATTAGAAAAATTAAGTAACATAGTCCACCCTATTTTAGAATAAAGAAAAAAACCATTGTCTAAATATAGGAAAGGCATTTTTAAAAATATTATTTTAAATTTTTTGTATTTGTTTATTTTTAGAGAGGGGGAAGGGAGGGAGAGAAATAGCAATGTAAATACTCAGCAGTCAGCATTTTAGAGGAGGTCCGAGCAAGTAGAGAAGAATCTCATGCTTGGAGAGTAGAGATGCAGCACCCTTGGAGAAGACTCAGACTGATTTGTGGGGAAAGAATTAGAATTGATAAGAAAATAGTAAAGTTTCTGGATACAAAGTCAATGAACAAAATCAATTACATTTCTTTCCCAGCAAGTTAGAAAATATTTTACAAAAGCAATGAAAAATAAACCTGATAAAAGTTATGTAAGATACATCTGTAGAAAATTATGGAACTTCTGTAATGCTTTAAAGAAGACTTAAATTGACCCAGATTTATGCAAAAATTAGGTGGATTAGGTGGTGAAGTGTGACCGTCTGGAAGAAGAGGAACGTGATAGGTTGGGTGTGAGGGAACTGCTTCTCAAAAGTCCAGTTCGTTCTCATTGTGGTATTCAGAGTTCTTGGGTTGGCTAAGTGAGATACCATTTAATCAAAATATTGCTGCCATTTTCTGTCATCTTTGTCTTCATTTGTTTGTTTAATTAAAAAAAAATATGGCTCAAAGCAGTCATGTTTGTATGATATTTTCTAGGTGTAAGCTAGATGCTTTGGGATTAAGCTATGCTTTGAGTTATCCAAGCTCACTTTCCAGTATGCTTATCTTGTTACGACTTATCTCCTCTAGTAGTTATGGTAAATAATAATAGGATTAAATAATACCGTTATATATTTGAGGAGGGTGATGGGCGGTGTATGTGTGCTTCATGGCCTTATTCAACTAAGCACTCTATTCTTAGTTTACTGCTAAATCCACCTTTAGTCCTTGACTAAAGGACTAAATCCCTGTATTTTTACAGAGTTTTTCAAGGGAAGAAAAGTAAATGTCTGTGGTCAACCAATAGTTTTATCTGAAAGCACTGGTGCAGAACAGAGTTTAGATTGGTTGGGTGAAGGCGGGGAGACCTTTTAGGACACAGGTGAGGTGAGAGCTGGTTGAGGTTTAGCTAGGAAACCAGGATTTACAAGTGTGTGGGTAGAACTGTTCCTTTCTCAGATTTCGTATCATCTCAGATTGGAGTGAAAATGTGATCCTAAAATTCTTTATATTCTTGGCAAGACCTTCACCATTCCCAGTTTCTGACCACTCAACACTACCTGCTTGAAACTCTCATTAGGTCTTTTTTTGCTCGTTTACACCAGTCATCCCGCGAATCCCAGGACTTCTCGACTCCTCCAGGGCTCTGTAGGCACTGAGGCCTCAGGGGCCTGTATCCCACCACCTCCTCAACAGTATGTCCAAGTTCATTGTTGTGTCTGTATCTCTTATCACCATTTGACGAATAATATATTTATCTGTCTCACCCATTAGAATATAAGCTCCACAAATACAAGTTTTTGTCTGTTTTTATTGCTTATGTCAAGCACTTAGAAAAATGCCTGGCACATAATGGTTGCTCAATAAAAGTGTTTTGAATAAATGAAGGTAAACAGTGGTATTCAGTGGAGAATGGTTACATCCTAGATACAGTTTGAAGATCGAGACTACTGAATTTGTTGATGGATTGGGTGTGTGACAAGAAAGGAGTCAAAGATGGTGCCTAGATTTTTTGGCCTAAACACGTGGATAACTAAAATGATCATTTCTTCTTTCTTTTTTTTTTTTTAAGATTTTATTAATTTATTTTTTAGATGGGAAGGGAGGGAGATAGAGAGGGAGAGAAACATCAGGAGTGTGAAAGGGTGGGAGAAAGAGGGAAACACCAGTGTGTGGTTGCCTCTTGCGCACCCCCTACTGGGGACCTGGCCCGCAACCCAGGTCTGTGCCCTGACTGGGAATCGAACCAGCAACCCTTTGATTCCTAGACTAGCACTCAATCTACTGAGCCACACCAGCCAGAGATAGAGTTGTCATTTCTCGAGAGAGGAAAACTGAGAAGCAAATTAAGTCACTGAATAGATCTTTTCAAAAGTTTCTTCTGCTTGGTTTTAACATCATTTGATTTTTAGAGATCACACTCACCATATTGATTTTATAATGTTTTCTCAGGTCATGCGCATTGTGGATAATGTCCGTCCTGATCGGCAGACAGTTATGTTTTCAGCTACTTTCCCCAGAGCTATGGAGGCTTTGGCTCGCAGAATCCTGAGTAAACCCATTGAAGTGCAGGTTGGAGGAAGGAGTGTGGTTTGCTCGGATGTGGAGCAGCAAGTGGTGGGTACAGTCCTTAGGATACTCCAGTTCCCCTGATGCTTAGGCTGTGTGTGGTCCTTTTGAGATCGCTCTTGTGATGCAGGCAGATAATTTCTAAAACTAAATAGTGTACATCAACTGCAGCCTTTTCCTCGTTTACTAGATACACTTGAACATGTGCTATTCATGACACTGACTGTTTAAGATACACTTGTAGTTTCTCCCCCCAGAAGTGGGGGGCTGGTAGGTGGGAGCATCACATAGGGGTCTCATTCTTTGGTTAATGGGGTGTATAGTGAAGAGAGGGGACCATTTGTGCATGTTTGCAGGCTGCTGCTTCTCTGAAAGTTAGAGGTTTTTTTTGTCCTATTTGTTTACTAAATCATCAAAATTTTTCTAAGTCTTCCTAGGGATTTAGCAAGGTGTTGTCATTTATCCATTTGCCACAAATAAAATCGGTATTTTTGTTCAAGAGATTTATTTGCATTTTTATTCCATTAACTTTAATTTGCTGTTTTCAGATTGTGATTGAAGAAGAAAAGAAATTCTTGAAGTTACTTGAGCTTCTGGGCCATTATCAAGAATCTGGATCTGTCATTATATTTGTGGATAAGCAGGAACATGCTGATGGTCTTCTGAAAGATTTAATGAGAGCATCTTATCCTTGCATGTCTCTTCATGGAGGTAATGTTTAATGAAATGCCCGTTAAATACCTAACTGGGTCAGGTACTGTTCTGTGTACTGAGTGATGTTTACTTTGTACTCTTAATTTAGAACTAGATTTTACATCATCTATCTCACTTTTGTTTACAGCAGTGCTATTATTATTATGACTCCATTTTTTAAGTAAAATAAGATAATACATTGGTTTGACCAAATTTCGTAGCCATCAATCAGCTAAGGAGGAATTGAAATTAAAACTTTCTGATTCATGTTATATATTTTTTCATTGTGTCATGTTACTTAAAGGTTTTCATCATTCATGTTAGGGATTTAATTGAAATTTTAAAGTAACATTTTAATTTCTTTATAATACCACCATTGTTAAATATATCGGGATTTAAGTGAGTGGGAATTATGTTTTTTAAACAGGAAATCAACTTGGTTGGACCCATATTCCAAACTCAATTTTTTTTGTAATGGGTGGTATCAGAAATTTCTGTTAATTTTTTTAGCCATGACTAGGCTTATTTGGTTCCTGTTTCATGAATATGTAGCTTAGGGATCAAATATTTTGTAAAGCATTTTTATACATAATTGAGTGTGGCCACTCTGTTTTTCCTGGGGTTTAGCCTCTCTTTTCTAGTCCTGAGTTTGTCCTAAATTCTTTCTTTTTAGTAAGACTGTATTTCTACTCAGGTTTTGACTTCCCTACCTAACTGCCCAGCCGCATTCCCACCCTCCCCCAAGTTTAAAATAAATAAACAAAGTAAAATTCTGTAAGCTCAAGCAGAGCATATGGTCTTAGTTTGAGGCTCTTGGGGTGACATGTTTAAGAGGGCTCCTATCGGGTGGATTTTACCAGTGTACTTCAAACTTTAATGTGTGCATAGGTAGCCACCCAAATATCATGTTAAAATGCAGAATCTGATTTCAGTAATTTGGGGGCGAATCTGACATTCTGCATTTTTAACAAGCCTTGGACCAAACTGAGTGGCGAGTCTCCATAAAACCTGCAGAAGGAGCGAGATCTAAATCCTGTCAACACAGGCTCAGTCTGCCTGCCTTCTCTTCAGCTGCTCCCCAGACGAGATGAATTCAGGGTAGTGAATCTGAGATTGGGCTTCTGCAACTGTAAGCTTTACATACACGAAAGCAGGCAGCAGGGGCAGATTTACAAGGCTCATGAATGAGTTAATAGCAGTAGCCTTTGATCTTGCCAATACACTTCCTTGGTGTTTTATTTTCTATGTCACAGTTGTTGGATGTGCGATTATTATAAGTTGGATTTGTCCTTTACTTCCTGTTTAACTTCTTTCTCTGGGTGTCAGAGAAAGTGGAAAGTTTAATTTGAACATGAGACTTTACAACTCTTATGTGTAACTTACTTGCAGGTATTGATCAATATGACAGAGATAGCATCATAAATGACTTTAAGAATGGGACCTGCAAGCTTCTTGTGGCCACTTCTGTTGCTGCCCGAGGTCTAGATGTGAAACATCTGATTCTGGTAGTAAATTACAGCTGCCCCAACCATTATGAAGATTATGTGCACAGAGCAGGACGGACTGGGAGAGCAGGCAACAAAGTAAAAAATAATTTTAGGTTGATTTTTACTATATTAAAGTATAAGTGTTTACTGTCTTAAAGAGTAATTAATCAGAGTTATGGAAACATTTTGAAAATCCTCATTCATCAAAGTATGAGGAATAGTTGAGGTGTTCATCATTTATGTACATATATTTGTAAGTATTGTTAATGCTCTACATGTCTAAATATTTTGAAAATTACCAGATACCTTGCTGTCGTCTATAGTGAGGTGGTGTTAACTGGTATGTCCCTTTTTAGGATTTGTTACCTGCCTGAAAGTTTTTATATACATCCATGTATATAAATCAGAATATTTCATTGCTTTTGGAAAAAAATGTGGAATCATAAAATATACTCATGCCCATACTAATCTCCCCTGTTGTCATACATACATATCTCTTGCTTTTTTGACTCATGTATTCTGGTTAAGTATATAGGTCTAATTTTTTTTTTTCCAGTGGGTGAGAGGGGAGGGAAGAGAGCTGTGGGCAGGCGGGTGAGATCAGGTGAGGAGGCAGGGGAGAAAGGAGGGAGGGGGAAGGAGGGAACGGATTCATTCTTTTTGAAGGAGCAGAATATTCTGCTCTTGGAAACACTGATAATGACATAGCTGGTATTCCAACCCTAGTCATTTCTGCGTGTGGAAGCAATAATGGCATTGATAGTAATAGGGTGTATATATGGAGGGCTGACTAAGTGCCCGCCACAGTAGTGCTTTGTTTATATTTATCATTTCATCTTCACAACTTCCCTTGGAGGTTTGATAATATTATCTCATTTAATAGATGTGAAAAGTTGAGGCACATAAAGATCAAATTACTTGCCCAAAGTTACACAGCTAATAAGTTAATGATGGCATTTATTCTTTCAACCTGAGTTACTCTGTGGATTTGGGAAACTTTTTGTGTAAATGGCCAGATAGTAAAAACTGTAGCGTTTTAAGTGTCTTTTGACACTTAAAAAATAATTATCACCGAGGATATGTTTGTTGATTTTAGAGAGAGCGGGAGGGGTGGAGAGAGAAAGAGACATTGATCAGTTGCCTTCAGTATGCATCCCAGCCTGGGGTCAAACCTGCAACTTAGGTATGTGCCTTGACTGGGGATCGAGCCTATGACATAGGTTTATTGGGAAAATCAGCTAAGCCAGCCGGCCAGGACTTGACACTCTTGAGGTCAGTATGTGGGGAATAGGGGGTCATTTGAGATGCTGGCCATGTGCTCTCCACCCTTCGTAGCTGTGCTTCACAAAACTAAAAAAATCAAGGACTATCTGCTCCCAGACAGGCAAAAGGATGCCAGATCTGTTAAGATCAAGAAAAGCAAGGATAATGTGAAGTTCAAAGTGTGATGCAGCAGATCCCTCTGTACCTTGGTTGTCATAAACAAAGAGAAGGCAGAGAAACTGAAGTAGTCCCTGCCCCAGGTTGGGCAGTGAAGGAGCTGAAACGAATCACATGTGCTGATATGAACTGCATTAAAATGTTAAAAATTCTTTTTAAAATAACTGTAGCCTTTTCAGGCCATGTACGTTTTTTGTCATATATGTGTGTGCAGGTGTATACAACCTTAAACAAATGTAATGCCATTCTTATCTCATGGGCGGTGCAGAAGCAGACCATGGGTCAGACCTGGTGACTAGATATTGCTGAAATATTAAACCATACTTTAAAATTTATAGCAGTTCAGTGGTAGAGGCCGAGTATTTTGCAAAGATGGCATCTGTGTTTTGCAAGTCCTGCACTTGAACTTTGTTTAGTCTTTGTCTTGCCTGAACCGAAAGCTGCTGGGGACCTGTGCAGCCTTAGGTTTCAGCGATCCCAAGGAGATGGTGTCACTGTCTCAGTTTTTGCAAGATGGTTACAAAAATAAATAAATTTTTAAAAGTCACTCACTTTTGTATAGAAAACCATTATACACCATATGCATATACACATATGCTTCTCTTTTTGTTGTTGTTTTTTTACCCATGACTTTATCTGAGAAGTCTCAGGCACAGCCCAGACCAAAGAGCACCAAGGGGAGAGCACAGGGTGTTGCAGGGCAGCTGGGGAGGCAGCAGGCGTCAACCCAGGCATGTGCCCTGACTGGGAGTCAAACCAGTGTCCACTTAGCCACACCGGCCAGGGCACACATACGCTTTTGTACGCTTTATTTGTCTTTAAAAATATGGGCCCCTGACTGGTGTAGTTCATTTGGTTGGGCATCATCCGGCAAAGCGAAAGGCTGCTGGTTCGATTTCAGTTAGGGCACACGCTTGGGTTGAGGGTTTGGATTTGGCCCCTCATTGGGGCGCAGGCGCCTATGACAGGCAGCTGATTGATGTTTGTCTCTTGCATCAGTGTTTCTCTCCCTTTCCTTGACCCTCCCTTCTCCTTTCTATAAAAATAAATAAACTTTATAGAATAGATGGGAAGCTACATTCTAGGAGGTTGATATGGTAGCTCGGGTAGGGTGGTGCAGTGGTGGAGGAAGGGACTGTAAGCAAAGGAGGGAAAGAAAATACCATATTAAAGAAAATTATCTATGCCAATGCAATAGATAGTATTTCACTTATGTAAAATAACATTTCTACTTGTACATAAGAAACTAGAGATTTTTCTGGTTTTGCTTATTTTATTTTCAAATGTTAAACTTAGATATTCCACTTTCAACCATTAAAGAATTCAGTAGGGCTTTTTATGGTTTTTTAAATTCTTTAGTAAGGAGTCAATCTTAAAAAGATTTGTTGGGCCCTGGCTGGTGTAGCTCAGTGGATTGAGCGCGGGCCTGCAAACTGGAGTATTGCAGTTCGATTCCCAGTCAGAGCACATGCCTGGGTTGTAGGCGAGTTCCTAGAAAGGGACGCATGAGATGTAACCAGACATTGATATTTCTCTCCCTCTCTCCTTTCCTTCCCCTCTAAAGATAAATAAATAGAATCTTTAAAAAAAAAAAAAGATTTATTGGGTGACTTAGAATTATCTAAGTAGGATTTACCTTGCTGGTGTTTAACAGTGTCACTGTCCCCGTCTGGTAGGGTTACGCGTACACTTTTATCACAGAAGACCAGGCGCGTTATGCCGGCGACATCATTAAGGCCCTGGAACTGTCGGGGACCACAGTGCCTCCCGACCTGGAGAAGCTGTGGAGTGACTTCAAAGACCAGCAGAAAGCTGTGAGTGTTGGAGCTCCCGTTTTAGTGCACACTGTCATGGGGGCCTAAGTATCGAATATTTAACACTCCTAAATCCTGAAAGAATTCTTTGCATTTATCTTTTTAAAAAGGGAAAAAAGAGAAAACAAAATCCTTTTGCTTCAACTTAGTATTTTGAGTGGTTTACCTGGGGATCTTATTTTTTTCACATGCTAGATGAAGTGTTTTTGTTAAGTTGGCATACTGCTACTCCTTGAAGATATTTAATTGCTGTAAATTCCCGAAGATTAATTTTTTTTTACTATGAAATTAACTTTGTTTTGTTTTTTCTTGAAAGGAGGGGAAAATAATTAAAAAGAGTAGTGGGTTCTCTGGTAAGGGATTCAAGTTTGATGAAACAGAACAAGCTTTGGCTAATGAGAGGAAGAAGCTGCAGAAAGCGGCTCTGGGTCTGCAAGATTCGGATGATGAGGATGCTGCAGTCGACGTAAGTGTTGTCCTAAACCTTGTTCTTGCCCTTTGAAATAGTTGTTCCTCTTGTACTGGTGGTATTACAATGCGCTTGTTGAGATAGCCAGTTAGTGGGAACTTGGTTTGTACTCTTCCCAGCCTGTTCTCATGTATGCTTATATGCTCATATAAGCATATATGAGCTTGGTTTGTATTTTCATAAAAATGAGGTCATGCTGCTTTATGGCTTATTTTACAGTAACAGCCTTATGTTGAAATCTCCCCTTTTTAGCATAATCACTCTTACATCAATCTTGATGACTACATAATATTCTGTTCTATGGATGTTCTACCATTTAATGAATCAAACCCCTATTTTTTAACATATAGGCTATTTCTGTATATTTATTATTTGGAATATGCTATACTTTATAAACTATACTTCATTGCTTCATCTGTGTACATTTAAGTTTGCATGTTCATCAGATTCAGTCTGGATGATGAGTGTATAAAAGGAATCGCTAGTCCAAAAGGTATTTCTAATTTGGTCTTAAAACACTGCCAGATTATCCTCCAGCAAGATGAGTTGCACCAGTGTGCACTCACTGTGGTGGCGTGTCAGAGTGCCTGGCTCCCCGTACCATTAGCAGCATTGGGCTAATGTTTATCTTTTTAAATTGTTATTGAACATCCTTATTAATAATAATAATCAACATTTACTGAGTGCTACTAAATGCCATGCACTATGCCAGGAATTATTTTTATTTCCTTATGAGAGGTAGACACTGGCGTATTCCCATTTTATCATTGAGGGGACTGAGGCTTGAACGAATGATAACCTTTTCAGATTATATAGCTATGGAGGTAATGAGTTGGGACCCGTGCCCATTGCATTCTACTTTAAAGTCCGTGTCCTTAGCTTGTGGAATCATTTGTTATCGATGAAGAGGGACATTGAAGACTTAGCAAGTTGAAGGTTTCAGAGAACTTTCCTCGGAAGCTTGAGCTTTAGAAGATTTTTTTTTTTTTTACAAATTTGTCAGACTGTTATGTTTCACTCATAAAAGGAGCAAAAGCGTATCCAAGAAGATGTTTTCATCATGAAAGAATTTTGGAAAAATGTGCCTCGAATATACCACTAGTAGTGGTATCAGCATATCACAGGATGTGAAAATTCCTTAATTAAAGAAGCTTATTTAACTTTGCTTAACCCAGAAATTTTTCAACATACTTGATCTTTGATCATACACATTTTTTGACATACTCCGTTAAACCTCAGCTTAGAACACACTTTTGGAAATCAGAAATTCAGTCAGTTCTTGTCAGTTGAGGAAATTGAGGCCCAGAAAAGTATTTAGTCTATCACCACGCTGGCTGTTAGGTGCAGCCAGGACCGGAACCCAGGTCCCCCATGAACACCAGGCCATTCTTTCTAGTGTGTCAGACTGGCTTGAAGTTCAGTTAAGTCAGTGTTTTAGTCATCTGTAATGGTGTAACAAGTCAGTCCAAAACTTAGTTGGCTAAAACAATAAACATTTGTTGTTTCAGTTCCTGAGGGTCAGGCAGTCAGGAGCAGTTTAGCCAGGTAGTTCTGGCGGGGGGTCGCATAGGTGGCAGCCAGGCTGCTGTCCGACTGCAGTGATGCGGACCCATCCTCTTCCACGATGGCTCCCTCACTTTGATGTTGGCAGAATGCTTCCTTCCGTTCTTTACCGCGCCCCCCCCCACCTGCATGTCCTCACAAGGCGGCAGAGGCTTCCCCCAGAGCAGTGAACCTCAGAGAGGGAGCAAAGAGGAAGACCGAGTACGTTTGAGGACGACTAGTCCTCCGAGTACGTTCAGAGACTTCTGAAGCCACACACCAGCGCTGCCACTTCATTCTGTCCATTAGAAGCAAGTCACAGTCCAGCCCACACTCCAGGACAGGCTCCACCTCTTGAAGGGAAAAGTGTTAAAGAATTCATGGCCTTGATTTTACGCTTCATTTTTTTTTGTCACTTGGAACATTTTTTATTTTTATTTTTAAAAAAGATTTTATTTACTTATTTGGAGAGAGGGGAAGGGAGGGAGAAAGGGAGAGAAACATCAATGTGTGGTTGCCTCTCACATGCCTGTGCTGGGGACCTGGCCTGCAACTCAGGCACATGCCCTGACTGGGAATCGAACTGGTGACCCTTTGGTACTTTGAACATTTTTTAAAATCTCAAAATGCAGTATGTTCGTTGTTTTTCTGATTATTAAAATGATATATACTGTTGGTAAAAAAATCAAAACAATACTGAAGTGAATAAAGTTCAAAGTAAAGTTAACCCAGCCAGGTAGCAGCATATACATTCTCCATTTCGCTTTTATGCATTTGTTTTGTATTTTAATGCTATATATGCTGTTTTACTCAGTTAAATGGTAAGGTTAAAAGTAGTTCATAACTAAAATCCCTTATTAGATAACAGATTTCTTAAATAATATTTTTATTTATTTATTTTTAAAGAAGGGGGAAGGGAAGAAAAAGAGAGGGAAAGAAACATCAATGTGTTGTTGCCTCTTGTGTGCCTCATACAGGGGCCTGGCCCGCAACCCAAACATGTGCCCCAACTGGGAATCGAACCAGCGACCCTTTGGTTTGCAGGCCCACACACTTAATCCACTGAGCTACATCAACCAGGGCAGATAACAAGTATTTTTTAAAAGAAGCTATTTCAGTTAAAGGGCTTTCTAAATTAACCTAATTAATTTTAAACCTTGAACAAAATTTCCTCTGACTTGTGGTCTAGGAGACAAAGCCTTATTAGCCTAATGTGAGTATATGAAGGGGTTTACGTCTCTGTGGTTGGCAGTGTCAGTCATCATCTTGGTGAAAGGCGGCTTTAAAAGGAAATGCAAACAGTTTACAGGGTGGATGTGGCCAGCCTGAGAATTGTAGTCGCTGCAGGAATCATACGATCCCTGCAGAGCGGAGGCCCTCCGCATTGCTTTTCCTTTGATGGGGAACCCAACTTTAATTTCTTTTCTTTCTTGGTTCAAATGAGTAAAGCAGTAAAACGTTCTTTTGTAATTCTGTTACCCAAGATTTAAGGCACATCTAGTTGCATTTTAGGAGTTGGGAAGAATTTGGGGAGCCTTGTTTTAGGAACATGTTGTACCCATCCCCCTGAAAACCACTGACTCTTTTTTTTGTTTTTAATCCATTGGCCTCGAGTGATTGCCCACTGGGGACCTGGCCCGCAACCCAGGCATGTGCCCTGACTGGGAATCAAACCTGCAACCCTCTGGTTCACAGGCCTCCGCTCAATTCACTGAGCTACACCAGCCAGGAGACAATGGATTTTTTTAATGAAACGTGTTACTCTTAACCAACAGCTGGTATATTTTTCTGTTGATCTGTGTGGTTGAATTAACATAAATATAACCAGACTTTTGGTAGAAATATTTTTTATTATTTGCTGCACGTATACATAAATTGGTATTTTAAATCTCATTTCTATTAACTTTCTCTTGTTTTTAGATTGATGAGCAAATTGAAAGCATGTTTAATTCAAAGAAGAGAGTGAAGGATATGGCCGCTCCTGGAACATCTAGTGTTCCTGCTCCAACTGCAGGAAATGCTGAGAAGTTAGAAATTGCCAAGAGATTGGCTCTTAGAATCAATGCTCAGAAAAATTTGGGCATTGAGTCTCAGGTATTAAGTATTTTGTTCTGAGATTTAGTCAGTATTTTCCATAAGTTCTTTGATTTAGAATCTTCTGATCCGTAGTCAGACGCGTTATCCATTGCGCCACTGGCCCCGTACTAGTTCTTTGATTTAAATGCTTTTTAGGAATTACGGTCAGCACAAGTGAACTAGTCCACTAGACACTGAGTGCATGAAAGTTTAACATTCTGAATACAGAATCCTTTGATTGTTGTATTCGAGTGATTTCTCCAGTGTGGTTAACTGAGGTCTTAATGCCTGTTCTGAAAGTCCTGATTGTTGAGTGTGGTAGCTATAGAGAGGTTTTAAAGTACGATTCTGATCGCTCTTACCAGAATCTAAAGAAGTAACTCTCTTGATCTGTTTTTATTGGGTGGGTTTTGGGGCACACATACAATTCCGTGGAAGTGCAAACACCAAGTTAGTTACATGACTCAAAGTAACGTGGATTTAAACAGCAGAAAATGTGTTCAATATTTTATGTTATCTTTCTCTTTGCAGCTTGTTAAATTTTTAACTAAGGGTAGAAATTTCACAGTGTTCCCAAAGGATGTTGTATTAATTTTAACAGTATTCTGAAGGTTTTTGAGTCTGGGGACCTGCAGGGCCCTCTGTCTAGCAGGCTGTATGGGTTGAGGTCTGTAGCGCCGAACCCGGGATGACCGCACCAGTGCTAGTGCACTGACCGAGCGAGGCAGCCACAGGCAGGCTTGATTCCTCTGGTCTTTGCATCTGCTTTGGTTAACCATTGAGTTATCACAAGGTGTTGACTGTACCCAAGCCCGTGCCACCTCTGAGAGCAGGGATGGCAGGACCTAAATTTTCTGGGATTATTACTGTTAATGACTCTATTGGAGAAATCAAATAGCTGTAGCTTTTCACCATTGTTGGAAGATCTTGACGTATGATTCATGTATTACCCACAGAATAATTCTGAACATGTTAGGCAGATAGTAAAATTAAGTTCAAATTAAAAACCAAAAAGGTCCTGAGTAAGTCATTTACTGTAATTTACTAAATGTTCGGTTGGGCTGTGGGGAGAGAAGGAACTTAGAGGTCGTAGTGGACAGTCTGTTTTAGAGAAAATTCTCAGGAGCCCCAAAGCGTGTAAATGATTTTAGAAATATACTGTGTTAAATATCAAGTGTTGCTTAATTATCCATGATCCAGTAGAACCTTATTTAACAGAAGAGTTGAATGTTCTGTAGTTTTCTCATCAAAGTGAGGGAGATATGTCAAACTGTCAGTTACCAGTGTGTACTGCTAAATTGCACATACGTTTGGTCTCTGCATTAGAAAGATGCTTTTAGTTCGTGGCTTCCCAGAGAGTAACTAGTGGGGTCCCTGATCTTATCTCTGCCCTCATTTGAGATTTGACTGTAGGCTCCTTTAATTGCAGGATGTGATGCAACAGGCCACCAATGCAATTCTCAGAGGTGGCACCATCCTGGCTCCCACTGTGTCTGCAAAAACCATTGCAGAGCAACTTGCTGAGAAGATCAATGCCAAGCTCAATTATGTGCCTTTGGAGAAACAGGAAGAGGAGAGACAGGATGGTGGGCAGAATGAATCTTTTAAGAGATATGAGGAAGAATTAGAGATCAATGACTTCCCACAGGCAAGTAACAAGTTTAAGAATTGTTTTGTAGAGTAGAAAATTTTGCTTCATAGGAGTGAAAATCCCTTCTTTAAAACTCATGAACATTTTATTTTACTTATTTATTTTTATTTTTTAAATGACAGTTTATAGTCGATATTATTTGTATTGTATTACTTTCAGGTTTATATTGTAGTGGTTAGAAAAATCATATTTTACGAAGTGCCATGAACTAAATAGTAGCTACTTTACTTTTTTTATCTAGATGGGGGAGACAACAATAGAAATTCCATTTTTATGACTGTGTTCTAGGTACATTAGGATTTTTTTTTTTAGATTTTATTTATTTACCAATTAGAGAGAGGGGAAGGGAGAAGAAAGAGAAGGAGAGAAACAGCAATACCCCTGTGCCCCTACACCGGTTGGTGGCCTCCTGCATGCCCCCCACTGGGGACCTGGCCTGCAACCCAGGCATGCGCCCTGACTGGGAACCAAACCATCAACCTTTTAGCTCTCGGGCCAGTGCTCAAGCCACTGAGCCACACCAGCTAGGGCTGGGTACATTAGGATATAAGTGAGTTTATAATAAAGTTGTTAATTGTAATGGTAAATTGACCATGTTATGAATTAGACAGCCTAGTTTTTGTCAGTACACTCAGCTTTTAATTCCTGTTATGAAGTGAGTTTTCTCCCCACCCTTTCTTTTATAGACCGCTAGGTGGAAAGTTACCTCCAAGGAAGCTCTGCAGAGAATCAGTGAATATTCCGAAGCTGCAATTACAATCAGAGGCACATACTTCCCACCTGGCAAGGAACCCAAGGAAGGAGAGCGGAAAATTTACTTGGCAATTGAGAGTATGTACTGTTGATTCTGTTTCAAGGTTGACCTAGATGTGGTAGGGAGAGAGAATGTGAAATCAGTTCTAAAAAATAGGGGGTACATATTTTAAAAGTTTCATTTTTTATTTAGAAGTTTAGTACACATACAAAGGTGAAAAATCTGTGTTTGGGAGTCTTTAAGCCTTGACAATTAAGTCAAATTTGAAAATAACTAAATATAAAGGACTTTTCTTTTAAGGATTAATCTGTTTATACTAGTATTAAGTTGAACAATCTGGTCAAAGTTTAGGTTAGAAAGTAAATCAACTATATTAATAGTCCACTTAATGAATGTTTAAGCAAATATTGCCTCTGAAATTATGTCCATAAAAGTTCGCGCAGACCTTTAAAAAACTAACAAGAGGACAATTAATACCATAACTGAAAGGATATAAATAATGCACTAACTAAGAGTGATCTGGTTTGCTTTTTAACCTTTATTTCATACATTCATGTATAAATTTAAAAAACACTTTTCATTTTATTTTCTTTCTTTTTTAAAAAAATATATATATTTTTAGAGAGAGGAGAAGGGAGGGGAAAGAGGGAGAAAAATATCAATGTGTGGTTGACTCTCACATGCCGCCGCCCCCCCCCGCCCCCCCACCCCCGGGACCCAGCCCGCAACCCAGGCATGTGCCCTGACCAGGAATTGAACCTGCAATCCTTTGGTTCTCAGGCCAGGGCTCAGTCCACTGAGCCACACCAGCGAGGGCTCAAGTCATGTTTTTAAATGGCACCCTTTTGTGTATCCTGAAAGACTTTTAGTCTCCTAGTTACTCCGTGATTTCTAAATCATGTGACACTTTTTGGTTGTGTAGTAATAATAGAGGGGGGTTGCCGGCACCCAGATTTTCAAGGAGAGAAGATAATACTGATACGTTCCTGCATTTGGAACTGGACAGGCTGCCCTCACTGCTCTGTTCACTGGCCCCCATGCAGGGGAGTCCGGTGACAAAACAGTTGGTGCGCACGGAGCCGGCCTTGGGCCTCTGCTTGAATGTCATGGGTATTGAAGCAAAACCAGTATTTTAAATTCCTGCCTCATTAAGAGGTCAGACATGACTGATCTGACAGAAGATCCTCTATGTAATTTGTTAATTTAAAGGTAATTATGCTTGTGTAATATAGTATAGTTAATGTATCAGAGTTCAGTTTACATATAACTTTATCGGAACACACCCCCTATACTACAAAGTGAAATGACAGGAGAAGCCCGCAGCTCCCGTTGGCTTTTCCACCCACTGAGAGTGGTTCTGGTCACTTCTCTTCACTGTCAACTCAGGAAATAATGTCTAATTTTTATAATCTAAGCACCCTGTCCCCAGGATAAAGATAACCTTTTCAGAAATGAATCTTGGAAATTCGGCAGACATAAGATCCTGGATAGGAGCTGGGAGTTGGTAATTAAAATGATCTAATTCTGTGCAGATTTTCATAGATGATTAGGACTGAAAGCATCTTTTAGATTTTGAAACTGCAACCAAATCAGCTGAACACTAACAGGATGGAAACAGGTGTTGGAAGGAGCCTGATGTCATCTGTTTCTCGTTCTGTAATTGGAGGGACCCCACCGCCTGGCTCCTTAGAGGCTCTGGAGGCTCAGCAGCTCCAGGCCTCCCACCAGGCAGCGGGAAGGAGAACAGGAAGGACTCACATGCCCAGCCACCCCGTATAATTTATAGTCTTTTTTGTGACCCTCTTTTTATTAGTGGAGAATCCCTTAAAAGCAGCCAGAGTTGTTTTAGGACCAATGAAAGGAAATGCCTCTTTTTCATGGCAGCTTATAAACATATGTAACCTATTACCTAAAGAAGCTATGTAAGTCAAAAATTTAAACTGGTCCAAATGGTCAGGCTTTAACTAAAATAGAAAAGTCATTCTTCCATTTCAGCCTAGGTGAGAGTCATTTTCCTTCTTTTTAAAATAGCAGAGTATCGGCAAGCTTCACTCACACCAGCTCGTGCCAAGCAGCATGTTTTCCTCCTGATTTCTTTTTGGGTGTAATCTTCAGTCTGGCGTGGTTCTCGATTCCACCCTCGTCTGTACTCTCATCTCCCTCTTCCCTTCCATTGCCCGCAGCTTCAGCATGTGGTGGTTGGTCCCTGGTGGAGCTTGGAGGACTTAGATACGATGCTGTGACTTCCCAGCTGTACTCGTGGCCCTGTCCTTCCTGTTGTTCAACCGTTTCTTCTCCCTCTTCCTCTTCTTCCTTTCCCTCCCCTCCCTCCTCTTCCTCCCCTCCCTCCACATTCTCCCCTCCCCGTCCCCTTTCCTTCTCTTTGGGGTCAACAGGGTTATTCACATGTAGTAAGTTGGAAATTTTTTCCATTTCTCATGAATTCTTTTCCTCATTTTGTTTTCTTATACAGAATAATTAAGGTACAGTTCACCGCATTGCAAGCCCAGTTTTCCTTTTATTCTTTTTAAACTTACTTATTTTCAGAGAGAGGGAAGGGAGAGAGAAACATCGATATGAGAAAGAAATACTGATAGGTCGCCTCTTGTACACCATCCCAACCTGGGACTGAGCCTGCAACCCAGGCACGTGGCCTGACCGGGGACCAAATGGTGACCCTTTGCTCTGCAGGAGGCCTTACCAACCGAGCCATTTCAGTCAGGGCTTCTTTTATTCTTTGACATGCCACTCCTAGTTCTTAATCTCCAGTCTGCTTCTTTGGTCCCCTTCTTTTCCTCTTAGCATCCACTGTGCTGTCCATCTAGACATACCTCCTCTGTGTCGTTGTCCCAGGCCCCAGATCTGTTCTCACGTCCCCTTGACGGCTCCCTGATCTCTAGCTCTCCTGAACTACTGGGCCGTGTTTTCACTGGCATTGCTGATGTTTCCAGCTGATGCCCCAGGAGCACCTGGGCTACAGTGATCTCAGAATTGAATTTTGTCCAGCATCACTGCTGATAACACCTGTTCTTTCTCTTGGATTCAGTATCTTCTTTATTCTTATTTTACTTTCTGCTCAACTCTCAGCATGTTACTTTGTATCTCTTCTTTACTGTTAACATCTAGTCAGAAAAAACATTTTGTCTGTCCATTCAACCAAAAAAAAATGTGCTTTCACGGTGGTATGAACACAGTCCTGTGAGAGCACTGAGGAGAAAACCCGTAACTGTGTTGAAGTCGGGGGAAGGCTGCTTGGGAGAAGTGATATTTAAAAGTTACTCTGGCAGACTTCTTCCTAGCGACTCGTCTGGTTGTAATATCTTTATAAGGTGGTTTTTCTAGTGGTCTAAAGACTAATGAGCACAGGGTTCTTTGTATAATGAATGACTCACAACATGTCAGACATGATGGGTACTTACTGTTCCTTGAATTAGTAACTGTAAACGAATGTCTCCAGCTTGCTGTTCAGCCACTTGGCTACCTTGCCACATCCTCTCCCACTCTGTTCCAACCACAATGTACATCTTTTACCTGCAGCATTTAAGCATGCCTTTCTGCATCTGTGCCATTGCACATGTGATTCCCTTTGCAAAAGTTTCTCCATGCCATCTCTTCCCCTTTAGCTTGGTGATTTCTCTGTTCATCTTTAAGACTTTGCTGAGATAACACCTTTCTGAAACATTCGTTGACTTTAAAGAACATAATGTTGTGAGAATGTCTGATAAATATTTGTTAAATAAATGATTCAAGAAAGTTGTATTTCCCTTTAACTTATTCTCTTTGGACAAATTACTAATCATCTTTTCTTCACTCTCCCTAATCAACATACCAAGAACAGCTTTAAGACTGCATGTGATGTGACCTCATGGGTTTCATGTGAAGCTCTAGAAGGGGGGAGAACAACAAGCAGCCATTATATAATGGAAGTGCTGTTCCGGGTAGCGAAAGGCTATCTTGGCAGGCAGCACAGTGTTCCTGAAAGTCATCTGTAGTGTGCCTGGTGGCTCTCCATGACATGGACGAATACCCAGTGTGATTCTGGTGATAACAAATAATGTTTCCACTCGCTCACCAGGTGCCAATGAACTGGCTGTGCAGAAAGCGAAGGCAGAGATCACCAGGCTCATTAAAGAAGAGCTGATCCGGCTGGTGAGTGAAAACCTCAAGGACTTATTTTGTTGTTTTAATAAATGTTCTATTAGACTGTAACATAGAGAAAAGCATGCAAATCATAAACATAGCTGGACGAATTTTCACAGAGTCATAAGCACACTGATGTGGTCACTATCCACACCAAGATGTGTAGAATGTCTCCTAGTGCCCCAGAATCCCTCCTCGGGCCCCTCTTCACTGTTCATCTCCCCCAGATGTAACAATGTTCCCCTTTTTTCTTAAATATTTTAAAATATATTTTTAGAGAGGGGAGGAAGGGAGAGAGAAAGAGGGAGAGAAATATCAATATGTGGTTGCCTCTCATGCACCCCATACTGGGGACGTGGCCCACAACCCAGGCATGTGCCCTGACTGGGAATTGAACCAGCGACCATTTGATTCCCAGCCTGTGATCAGTCCACTGAACTACACCGGCCAGGGCAATGATCACTTTTAACATCATAGATTAGTTTTGCTTATTTTTGAATTCCATGTAAAGTGGAATCCAATGCAGTGTACCCTTTCATATCTAATTTCTTTTATTCCATATTACTTTTAGGAAATCAGTCCTTATTCCATGAAAAAGTAGCAGTTCATTCTTTTTCATGGCTATATAGCATTTAATTGTGTGAACATACAATTATTTATATATTAGATTTGGGATTATTTTAGTTTTGGGTTTTTACAAATAATGCTTCTATAAATATTTTATTCCATGTCTCTCTAATACACATCAGGATGCTTTTCTCTTGGTTATGAAACCTCGAAGTAGAATCACTAATTATAGGGTATGTGCAGTTTAGCTTTAAGTTGGTATTACAGAATAATTTTTCAGAGTGGTTATGCTAATTTACATCCCCTCCAACATTGTGTGAACCTTCCAGTTTCTCTACATTTTTCTGGCAGTTACAGGTGTTATCAGTGCTTTTACACTTAGGTAAGGACTTCATTTGATTTTGGAAAGGCACCTTTCATGGACCAGCTTTCCAAAGGAGCCAGAACATCCCCGTGTCTCTAGTGTTGGTTGAAGCTTAGAAACTTTCTGTACAGTTTGTATATTGGGATGAGGACCCTTTGGAAGGAAATGTTATCCTTTCTCTAAGAATGTGTTTTTGAGGCCTTTTTAAAATTCTCTGTATAGAACATTCTTTAGGGGAGGATAAAAAGTTTAAAGAATAGAATGTACACAAAACAAGAGGGAAGAAGAAAAACAAGCTTTAAATCAATTGCTTGCGAGTGTTCCATCAAGGAGCCATAGAAAAGAACCTGACGCCACCCCCCTTAGTCAGTGCAGAACGGTTGGCCAGTTGTCGTGTGAACACAGGAGGGATTTGTTACTGAGCAGTTCTTTCTGCCTCCATGTAATAGTAACGCTTGTATTTTAAATATCTGGTAGTTGGTAAAGGAAATTTCCTTAATGTATGTTTCTTTTTTTTCTTTGACATTTTCTTACCATGTGTCTTTTATTCTCTATTATAGCAAAATTCATACCAACCAACAAATAAAGGAAGATACAAAGTTTTATAAAACATCTGAAAAAAACTCTTTACCTGTGCCGGTCATGATACGTGTGGCAGTTCTTGTCTGCAGTTTACACTGTATTGTAAATTAAGATTTTTTAAATTCTGCCTTGATGATTTTTTAAAATACAAGAGACCAGTATTTGCTAAAGAAATCCTCTTGCAGTAAGTACCCCTAAGAATTATCAGACCATATTGAAAGCGGGCCTGTTTTCAGAGTATGATGTCCTTTATTGTAAAGCTTAAATATTAACATTTTAAATATCTGGGTAGTATTCCAGAAGTTTAAAAAAGGGAACTAGTTGGACTTTCTATTGAAGTTAATAAAGTACACAGGTTGCGAAGGGGCTGTTCATCTTACCCTCTTGTGCTGAAATGGTGATCATCCCCGTAGGAAAAGTACACTTCTGTCTGATTTTGTGTCCCCCTTGAGCTTAAATCTTACTTAACTCAGTGGAACAATATGAACTGGATTTAAGAATGTTATAATAGAATTTTTACAAAATGGGTTCAGAGTTTTTGTTTCGATTTTTATCATCATAAATGGGCAATAGTTGGATTGCTTTTTGGTTTTGTAAAATTAAAGGTTTGTAGTATAAGAGTCTTTTGCATTTCTTTACATTGCAAAGAGTTTTAGTATTTACTACTTTTAGGTTCCCCTCAAAACCTCTGGCTCTATACCTAGCTACTAACTCTTTTTCTAATCTTCATTTTAAAAAATCAATTTGAGTCTGTAAATACTAATAGAATTCCTTTTACCCCCTGAAAATATTTGTTTATACATATGTACATATAAACACCCTACTCATTTTAATCTAGTTTTTCTTTAGGATTATTGTGTAGGTTGTGAATTTTCTTTAAAATTTTCAAACGTCACTATTCCATGTTTTAGACTTAGACATAAGCACCTCAGTCAAATTTAGTTCACAAGAATCGTAAATCATATTTTTGAGCCCTTAGATATATTTCCTGAAGTATTCTAATTTAAATTGTTGTAATTGGATTACCTAATATTTTTTTCAAGACTCCTGGTATAGTATATAACTTTATATTATTGTCACTTCTTGAAAAAAGAAAAATTTTAAGAATTAAATAGACGTATTTCTTAAATTAAGAGATGGTTCCTTCAAATATTCTTGACTTGGAGATTTTAGAAAAGAAAAGAAAAACAATGAAAGGATACTATTGCTGTTAAAACAAATCAATTTAATAGTACAGTATTACTGTACTGACTACTAAGTGATGACTACTGATCATTATTTCTGCAATATAGTGTTATTACTGAAAAACTACAATATTAACTGGGAAATATTCTTAGATGCTTCACATATCCACTGTCTTTCTTAGAGGAAGAAAATGGAAAAAACAGGCCAGTAGAACCAAATAAATCATTTACCCTGAAATTCCGGGCATCTTGGGCTCCTTTTCCTCACAGCTTATTTATTTTCTTATTTTCATTCCCTCGTGGTAGTTTGTTTTCTTTGCTAGAATGTGCGGCAGTCCTGCCTTGGTGGTGATTGGCGCTCCTTCAGCCTGCTGGATCACTCTGGGACTCGGCGTTTTACCGTGTTTCAGCATTACTAATTTATATTTGTATATCTAGTTGATACAAACCATCGATAGTATTTGGTTCTACAATGAAACACATTTCTCTGTTACTACATTTTTAGTGTCACATCAGCTCCTTGATTTTTAAAATTTGAATGATACATAATTTGTTTTTAACAAAATATCAGTACTTGGTCGTATTTTCTAAATTCCTTATAAAATAAAGTTGATTCAGTCTGCATTTTCCTAAAATTATCTTTGCTGAAATGTCTTTCTTTTGCTGTTTATCTGAATTTGCTTATATTGGTAGTCATGGCAGCAAAGTATTGTATTCTGTGTTTATTTTAAAGATTTCATTTATTTTTAGGGGGGAGGAGGAAGAAAGCGAGGGAATGAAACATTAATGTGAGAGAGAAACATGGATTGGTAGCCTCTGGTATGTGCCCCGACCCAGGACCGAACCCCCAACCCTGACATGTGCCCTACTCAGGAATGGAACTTGCAGCTGTTTTTGCATTGCGTAATGATGCTGTATCAATTGAGCCACATTGGTCAGGCCTCTCTTTATTTTCAAATTCTGGCAACTTACTACCCTAAATATACAGCTTTATTCAAACATATGTTCCTAAACAACCTCTTAGTCTTTGATGATACTTGTATTTGGCATAAGACAGATAAACTATAGGGGAAATAATTGGTTCGTGTGCCAGTTGGTGTTTTACCACAGTGACACTCTTCTCGTGGATAGGAAAGTATAGAATTAAATGATAATGGCTGAATTCTCTCCAGCTCCCTTTACATACTTTATCATTTGCTGTATATCAGGGCTTACTAGCCTGGTGAGTGCACATGGGTGTTCACAGGCACAGTGTACCTCTGAGTGTGATGGTTCCTTCAAAGCAGTCAGCCCCTCCACATACAGAGGTGTTTGAGTAGAGCCAATTCTTGAATGCCTGAGATTATATAATTCCCACAAAGCCCGAGTGGGGTCCTTTCCTAACTTAACACATTAGCATTTTAAGAAAGGCTAGAGAGCCCAGCCTCCAAATGTGTAACTTGGCTGTGTGTCTTTTCCCTGTGCTGCCTTTCTTTGTGTGATAATCCCATCCTGCAGTCATTTAGTGACAGATAACACAGTACTTGCTTAGATAGGAGCTGCAATGAAGTTTAGGGTAAAAAGCTACACTTTGTTTATAGTAAAATGCTCCATTTTGGTGCTTTATAGATGATGGTTGCTGAGTGTTCAGAGCAGGCAGGAGCTTTGCGTGGCTAGCCCATTGTGGTGCATGAGAATATTTTTCCTATTAGATTGGAGTCTGGAGCTACCAGTTCACATTTTGGTACATGGTTTTAAATAAGAATTGCAATTTATTGACATTTTCTTATACTTTCTGTTTCTGACATGAAAAGCTTCCCCCCCGATAGTATTTGTTTACTTGAAAGTGGAAGTTAATGTTTAAAAATGTAGTGCGAATAAATATACAGAGAATGCAAATAAATGAGTATATCTGGAGGGGTAGACTTTATATTCTATTTAAGTGTAACCATCAGAACACCTTAATAAAATCTCAGATGAGTGGGGCTTTTAACTTGGAGTTTAGCAACATCTTTGTTCACACCGACTAATAAAAAAAGACAGTCTCTTAGCCCAGCTCTCTGGAGCTAACAGTGGCTACACTTCCCTCCCTGGGTAAAGATTCCCTGACATGTTGCCAATGCAGATACTTGATGCAAGATTGTAAGTTCTGTATCAACTAACAGGTTCCTCAGGCAAGAATCCAAGTGGAAATGTGAAGAAAAAATGTGAACAAATGTATTCTTTGCAAAATTGCCACAATTATCAATGGTTTCACCTTTTTAGTGCCAGTTGGCTTAGTTTATATATGTATGGTAAGTACTTACTGTAAATCATGTGACTGGTGAAGAATTTACTTTCTATTCTTTTTCTTGACCTTGTTCTCTTCCAAACATAGCATCAGCCTATAGGAGTACATGGTTTTGAAGCTCCAGCCTTCAAAAATAAAATTTAACTTTGCATTAACCTTGTTCTGTTGTGGAGGGGGAAACTATGAAATGAAAAAGTTTGAATCCCTTTGGGGAACTGTAACTGTTACTCTGTCATACATTGTTGGTATTATGGTAAAAAAGTTTAGAATTTTTAAAAATCCTAATCATTTTTAATATTTGGAAAATCGTGGTAGTACATGTTTTAAATCTTAGTTCCTTTTTTAGTTTTTTCTATTTATAGAATAAAGAACATGTGAGAATTCCGTGTGAGAAATGTGCTCTTTGTCCACAGAAAAAGCACGTCATTTGAACTTGGCATTTTGTAGTAGATGGGTTTTTAGCAGCCTATCAATTCCAGGCACTTGTAGCTGTTCTGGATGTTAAAGTGTCCTTGACCTTTACTCCTGAATTCCTTGGAGGCTCTCAGGTGCCTGGGTCCAGCCAGTGCAGAGATCTTTGAAGGGAGTATTTCTTCTCCATGCCTTTGCCTAAGAGCCTTCTGGGAGCTGAGATACCCAGAACTATATTGTGGATTTTTGGAAAAGAGTCCTCTCTATCCCAAAAGCCATCCTAGGCCCAAGTTTCAGATTTGGAAAGCTTGGTGGAGGGAGCGGGGGAGTGCATGCCTGGAAACTTCAAAGAGACATAAGTTCCTCTGTAACTTTTTATTGGTCTGCTGTTGCTATTATTAGTGTGTCTGGGGTGGTAATGATTCTGTGATACACATTCAAGTTTGAAAACAAGTGATGATCTTGACTTTCTTTTGCTCTTGGATTTTGACTTCTCTGATACAAAGCAGTGGTCTCAAAAGTGGGGCACATGTATAGTAAGCCATTGGGAAGCCGGAACACTACACCAGAGCATCTATTTGTATTTATTTTAAAATCATCCTTTAAATTTTTTTGAGTAGGTTTTATGATGTGTTGTTACAAAATATATTATGAATACTATTTCCTTACAGTATTGGTACAACTGTTTGTATACATAATTAAAAATAAATTTACATGTATGGGAGGTACTTGGACAGCCTTAGGCAAGTTGCTTAAATGCTTTGAAACGTCTGTTTTTTTGTATATAAAATGAGAATATTATATCTATTTCTCAGAGTTGTGAAAATGAGGTGAAATAACAACATAGAAAGCCTTAAAGCATAGAAAGACAGTGTCTGGTATATATGTGGTAAGCACTTGGTAAATACTGGTACTGTTATCACTACAATGGGTAAGTGGGAGTGGGTTTTCCTGTGATATGTTTCAATATTACTGTAACTTTCAAAATTGTTTTATAAGCCATGTACCTGTAAGGACAATTGGTGGTGCACTAAAGTCTAGAAAGTGAGATTCCTTTTTTCTATGTGTATCTTTTCTTTGACATTAAAGTGTTTAAGAATACTTGTTGCCTCATTTGAAAGGTCTTTAGAGGCAGCCAGTTCTCAGCTCCAGACAGATTCTTTTTATGTCCTTCCTTTTGCACATATACAGTGACCTTTTTTATTATTTTTTATTCAAAAATCTTACTAACTGGTGATTTGTCTTTATGGTTTGGCCTGCCCTGGGCCAGGCTGAAGGTTTGGAGAAGAAAAAGAAAAGTTTTGAGTCCAAATTATATTACAAGGGTGTACATCATTTTTGTTTAAAGATTGTATTTATTATTCTTAGAGAGAGGGGAAGGGAGGGAGAAAAGAGGGAGAGAGACATTGATATGTGACAGCAACATCGATTGGCTGCCTCCTGCACAATCAGCCTATAGGAGGCACAAGCTTCATATAGGACTGGGCCCGCATCCTGGCATGTGCTCGGACTGGGAACCTACCTGGTGACCTTTCACTTTGCGGGACAACACTCAACCACCTGAGTCACTCTGGTCGAGGCCAGGGTGTATGCTTTTGAAGAAGAAATGGGAGGTACATCAAATAATGTGAGATTGAAAAGTATGCTTTTGTTGTAATTGAAGTGATGATAAATGGCTACGCTCTTGAAAAAACCTCTACTTCCAGAAGTAGTGGTACGTTGTATACCTGTATTGTGTACCTCATTAAGACCAACCTGAGATAATTATCAGAAAACACCAGATCACTTTTCATTTAATGCTATACTGATTATTTGAGCTTTTGTCTACCTCACCAAATGTAAACTTCTTGAGGTCAGGAATCATGTCTATCCTGTATCCCTAGTATATGTTTTGAACCTTAGTTCTCTTTTATCTGAAATGGCATTATGTAGTTCCTTGCATTCAATACATTCCTGTTGAATTGAATTGACTAATCACTATCCACAGTCATACAGCTAGGAAGTGGTAGACCTGGAATTTAAAATCACATCTCTACTCACCTAGTACCTCATTTAATTGCACAGCCCTACAATGAGGGCATTGTCTTCATAGCAGTGATTTGCCCAAGGTACCAAAGGAGTCAAATAGCAAAATGGCATTCAAACCCAGGAATATCTGACTTCTCTGTTACTTTGGCTCCTTCTCCAAAGGAGAATTTGGGCTTGTAAATTATTTGACCTTGTTAATACAAAAGTTTCTGTTAAGTGATTTTATATACAAATGCCATTTCAGATAGAAGTTAAAAGTTATGGATCTGGAATAGTGATGGTATGGGAAACTAATGCATTCTCAAATTCCATTTAAAAAAGAAGCCATGCTTAGGGAAACATTTTAAAGAAGTTTGTTGAAGTGATATTTAATATGAATAAACCAACACATTATGTGTACACATTTTAGCTGTTTTATATATGGGTATTTTCATTTTATATGTAAGTAATACTAGTATGATCAGTCTTGTTTTCTAGTGTTTTCATAGTAATTAGAATGGTATTTAAAATCAAGTTATGAAACACTGCCTGCCAGAAAATGAATGGGCCTGCCTGTTTTATGTACTGAATTTGATTTCACTCCTGGCTTGTGTGTTCACCCAGAAAAGTTGCTCCTCCTTTCTTTCCTACTGACAGCAGAACCTGGCCAGGGAACTTGCTCTGTGCTCATCACGTTAGAGCTTGGTGCTGAGAACCATCTCCTCAAACACTGGGCAAAAAGGACAGGCACCCACTTCTAGCCTCTTTGCACTTCTAATCAAGTGTCTTCCTCTCAGCAGCCTTCCTAATTCTAGATACTGGCCTTTCTGACATCTTCAAATTCATGGAAGAACAACTACGGAAACTAACCCCTTCTGCTAAATGGTATATATGGGGTGACTGACATGCCAGAAATCTCAATAACTATGTAAAAGAGTGGGCGGGTTTGTAAGCAAACTACTTTTTGTGAGCATGAATGAATATGGCAATTCTGAGGAGGTCATGGATGTAAAAACTTTAAATTAAGGGTGTCCCACAAAATCGGGCATTTCATTATCATGTAATCCTAGAACTGAGAATCCAAATACCACCTATTATTTGGATACTTGTATTTTGTTTGCAGGTGGAGGTCTCACTCTACCCAACATAAGCAACTACAGGGCAGAAGCCGAGTCTTTAATATGCTTGGAGCAGCGCCTAGCACAATGAGAAAATAAATCTGTGCCAACAGTGCTTAAAAGCTGGAACAAGACTGCTGTATTCAAATCTTGACTCCACCATTTACTAATCCTGTAACCTGAGAAATGGGATCAGTAGTTTCATCATCACAGAATTGGGGTGAAACAACTCACTAAAGTTATTTCCCTCTTGGTGGGTACCTCCATCCCGGCAGCAGCCCAGGGTCTACTAGAGTCTGAAACACTGGCGTCTACGCTCCGCCTCCGGCGGGTCCCACGACGCGCAAGCGCATTCTGGCTGCCTCCTTCCTTTCCTCGAGCTTACGCGCTGGTCGTCGGCGGGAGATTGGATCTCGCGATGTGCGTGCGCGTGCGCGGTCCTCATGGGCTCGCGCACGCCCCACCCCGCCCCCTCTCAGTGCGGGGCTGTATTGGCCTCTTCCTTTGGCGTTCGGGGCAGGACCCTGAACTGTGGCCGCAGCCGTAGTCGGTAGCCATCCTCCGCCACGCCGCCGCCGCCGACCTACGTGTCTGCCATTCTGCCTTGGGCTCTTCTCCGCGCAGTGCAGAGGCGGCGGGCTTGGAAGGGAGCATTGCCAGCGTGAGGTTCGCGGCCGATGGGCAGCCCCTGGGCGCGCTGAGGTGCCGGGCTACTAGCGGCTGAGGTAGGTGGACGCGAGGGGAGTTGTCAGCTCGGCTGGGAGTAGAGTCGGGGCCGCGGGGTCTCGTGGAGAAGTCTAGACGATGGCGAGAACGGGGCCCTGCCAGCTAGTGAGGCGAGGTCTCGGACCCGCGCCTGAGGAGGAGCTCTGGCCTAGCCCGGAGCGGGAGGAGGGGCCCGGGCCGTAGCCTGCTCTTCCCTGGGCTTGGAGCCATTAATGGGGGGAAATTCCTCTGCTGCGGACGGGAGGGGTCATCCTTTCTTCCCTCAGAGGTCAAAATCAGCAGCCCTCTTCGACGGGGACATCGCGATGGAGTGGCCTGTGGACTTCTGCAGCTTGCACAACTCCGAGTGCTCGCTCGGCGGACGGGAGATTTCGATTATGGAGGGCGCACATCCCTTTCTCTAAGCGTGGGCGTGTATGGTCTGCAAAGTTGTTATTGCTAATACAGTAATAATCGCTTTCAGGCACAACAGGTACTGCGTTTCCCAAGGCCTACTGTCAGCTAAGGATTCTGGCAGTGGGGAAACTGCGCCGTAGGGCGCAATTAAGGAGTGGAAAGAAGACAAAGAGGCCGTTATACGCTCTGCCCTAGTGTCAAAACTTTCCGTGGTGGGCAGGACGCGGAGCTATTGGCATTTGTTTGGTCTTTGCTGCGTGGACTTTCTGGGTGATTGAGGTGGGTGAGTCACAAACGGACTTTCATTTAGAGGTTTAAATTCGTCTATGATCCTGTACAGTTGTTAGAAGCCAAATGATCTGAAATACATCTCTGAGAATTATATGACGTTGGATCTTTGGAAGAGGGCAGAACTTGGAATTCTCGAAAGGCAGATTTCCTCCGTGTTTAGAAAGCTTCATGAATGTTTTGAAAGTTACTAAAAATATAGTTCTTCATGGTATTAATGACCTCCACCCCTCAGGGGGAGGGAAAGGAATTGTTTCCTAAAGAACAGCTCACCGGAAGACTTTAGGGGCTACACACACCGTCAGAACAACTCCAGGGATGGCAAAATTTACCGTAAGCTTTAAAAATTCTAACTTAGACATAGTTAAAATATATAGAAGCTCCTAGTTGGCTCCCTTATATTCAGTGAACTATTTTAATAGATAATTAACTAACTCTTGGTAGTCCACACACAGTCTGTTCTGTAATGCTTGTCTTTCACTAAGTCCAGACTTTCTAGAATCGTGGAATTAATTCCGAGATAGGAAATGTGCTCTGCGTACTTTCAGTAAACTCTGCGCGTAGTGTGGGAAGAGTCCTTCAAGAAGTAACAGCGAGCCCTGAAGTGGGAGTGGGAAAGGATTATTAAGTGCAGGATTAATGCCTGTATATACAACTACGGCACACTTACACCTCCATGTAAATAGTTTACACACACAAGGATCTAATGGTGCAGTCTTAACAGGTCGAAATCTGAAAGTAGAAAAAGATTGGTTTTAGCTCTGTTTTCTTTTTTAGATAACTATTTACATGAGTAACTTAAAATAAATTTCTTGCCCAGGTTGTTAAGTAGTTAGGGAATAAGCAAAATACTGCACTGCTTTCTTGGCAGCAGCGGGGCAGGAAAATGCAGAATATACAGAAAACTGCCCTTAGAAATGTACTTTAAGTCCCTGTGTCGTTGTCTTTTTGTTGGAATAAACAGCTTTACTCCTTTTTTGTGTATTAGTGCTTTGCATGGTGTTGGTCCTCAGTAAATGTGAGCTTTGTCAGAAGTAAATTAACATAATACAAACCAAATGCATACATTTCTGGGAAAGGTTAAAGGAATTGGGGAAAGGTACTTTGTTTTAAAAAAATTGAAGGAATACTTTAGTTTTTTTAATTGGGAAAGTTTTATGAAGATTTTATTTATTTATTTTTAGAGAGAAGGGAAGAGAGGGAGAGAAACATCAAAACTGTTGCCTCTCGGGGAGAAGGGGCATAGAGTTTGCAACCCAGGCCTGTTCCCAGACCCAGAATCCAACCCCAGGCCTCTCATTTTTGCAGGAAGGCACCCAACCAGCTGAGCTGCACCAGTCAGGGCAGAACTATTTTTTTACAGTGATTGTTTTGTTTTTTTTCTTTCTTTCCAGTGTTGGTTGGTTTCTGAGTAATGGATGTCAAATAGCATCTTGCCTCTAAAATTGCCCAGTGTTAATGTGGGAGCATTTGAGATCTTGCTTCCCAGCATATGTCATCAATTTGGCTGAAATAGATTCTTATAAAAGTTTTCAAATGAAATAAAATTCTAACACAAATCTAAGTTGGGATTCTATATATTCTGAGTGCTAATAGATGGTAAATGTTCTGATATATTAAGAAAAAATGAAGTTAAAGACTGTAGGGTTGAGGGAAGGTATTGGTAAGTTAGTGATAGGAACTTAAAAAGCATGAACTATACAGCAGTGAAAAGGAACTATAAAGCAGTGTAGGGAAAAGTTTTTCTCCATTTACTGGCAGTGCTTCCTATGGAAGAGAATTTGGACCTTTCTGCCTCTTTTTACTAGAGCTTTCCAGAAGGGTGATTTCTGAATAATAACATTGAAACAGGGGCCACCTTTTCTCTACAATATTCTGCTCAAAAGTCTGAGTATGTTTCTCTTTGTATTTGCGATTGGTCTCTATTCCATCTTTATTGGAAATAAACTAGTGTTTTGATTCCTATCTAATGTCTGTGCATATTCCTCAATTAGCTTATAACATGAAGGGGAGAGGAATGTGGTTGGTCCCTGCACAAATCCCAGTATTGGCTCCTCTTCAATTTGGAAAACAAATGTTTATAGATGTTATCAACAGGAAGGTTTTGTGAATGTTTGAATAGGTAGGGGCTAAAGAAGTAAATAAAAACTTAATCAGAAATATTTTAAATTAAGTCCTATATTTTCATTTTAGTATAGTTGAGTGATTCTCATTGTTGGGGGTGGATTTTGTCCCCCAGGGAATATTTGGCAATGAATGGAGAAATTGTTGGTTGTCAGAAGTTGGGAGGAGAAAGAAGAGGGTGTAGTTACAAACATCTACGAGTAGAAGCCAGGGATGCTGCTAAGCATCTTACAATGCACAGGACAACCCCCCACAATGAGGAATTATGACCCAGGTAACAGGGCTACTATTGAGAAACCCTGGTACGGTTTTACACTATACTGATATTGTTGGTTCCGAAGGCAGGTGATCTTGATTCGTATTTGGCTTTACCATTTCCTAATGGGTGACCCTGGGAAGTTGCTGCAGTCTGCCTCAGTTTCTGTAAAACAGAGTTAATAATTGTATGCTCCTCATAGAGTTGTGGTGATGATTAAATCAGATAATGTGCAAAGTGTAATCCTATTACCTGACACATAGAAAATGTTCAAAAACTGTTAACTTCCAGCTAATGTTAATACATTTTGAACATGTCTTGATGATCTCTCCTTATTTCTCATCTGAAATTAGAATTTGAGCTAGTGATAATTAGTAACCTAGTTCTCACTGTATCCCTGAGGAATGAGTGAAGAATTACTCCTTTATATTTGTGTTTAGTTAGCTCAGTCTTGTTTTATGTTCTAAGACTATAAGGCTTCTGTCATAAACACATAGTTTCTCATTGTCAGTGTTTTTCCTTGACAGTTAAGACTTTAAGCCAGCTGGCTAACAGCCCTGTATCTGATGATTTTCAGCAAATACTTAGTAATTTAACAGAATTCAATTCTGTGACTTGATCCCCATTTCCTCTGGCCTTTATAAACTGAAATAAATTTACAGTGGTTTTGACTCACATTCATTAACTGTTTTTTGCCTCTGAGAGTAACTACTTTTGTGAGGTTTTGGTGCACTTTTGCATGTGGTAAGGGTATAAGGAAATATCTAACAACTTGGGGCTAGGCCTTCGTATACATTTGAGACTCTTTCTGAATCAGAACCCATATATTTATCTTTTTCGTAAACTCTTCATTTTCTGTGTGTTTTAATGATGTGGCTGTTAGCCCTGGTTTGTCACAGTGGTGGTGGTGGTACAGCCTTTATAAAGAGAAAACAGATCTCAGGGTGGCCCTTACAGACGAAACAGACTTTAGGCGGTGTGTCACGGGGCTCCTGGGAGGGAAACATATCCACGTGCTATTTATGATCAAGGGAGAAAGCGGTGTTGTACATTCAGCTTTTTGTCTTAATAACCAGACCTTCAAAGCAAAGTATTTTGTTACGGTTTTTACCCACGTTTTTGTAATATAGGTCTCAATTGTTTATATAAATGTTCGCTCATTTAACAAACATTTTAGCTAATGGAAACCTTTGTTTACTCTTTATATTGGTATTGCCTTCTGTTTGAATAGAGTAGTTTGAAGGGAGTCCAGACATTAGGCCAAGAGATTGTGTTCCTTGTTTGGTACATTCCATCTATTGTAAAGTGTAACATACACTCAGGATTCTGTATAAATAATAAATTGCAGTAATGATGAGTGAGTTTTGGAAACTGTGGCCAGATCAGAATTATACATGTGAGAAATACAATAAAAGGCCAAAGGGAGACACATTCTAAGAATGTTAGGCAAACTGAAAAAATCATCTTAATAAGAGTTCTTGTCTTTACTGTTATCCTTTTGGGGTTTAGTAATTTAAAAGAAAAGAGAATATAGATTATATAGGAAAATAGAAGATATTCCTACAGAATATAACATTTTTCTACCTACACACCTTTTAATTTCCTAAGCAGAGAGTATTATAGCTACTATATCTGTATTATCGTTGAGTTTATATGGCATTTTGTCTCTACCCATGATTAAATTGAGAAAAACAAGTATCTTTGAATCTGCTGAAGTGTGTGTGTTTATAAGTGGTCTGGAGCCCTGCCTGGTCGGCCTAATTTTAGGTAGCCTGCATAGTTGCTGGAAGACAGACTGTTTTCCCACTGAATGCTGTCATGCAGATATATATTTGTATATGTGTATTTATGCATATTTGTATTTTATTTTTGGTAGAAAATGATGCATCCTGTTGCCAACAGTAATCCAGCTTTCTGTGGGCCTGGCAAGCCTTCTTGCCTCAGTGAAGATGCCATGAGAGCTGCCGATCAGTTTGACATATACTCCTCCCAGCAAAGCAAATACAGCCACACAGTCAGCCACAAACCAATGGCTTGTCAGAGGCCAGACCCGTTAAACGACACGCACTTGCAGACTACAAGTGGCAGAAGCATAGAGATAAAAGATGAACTAAAGAAAAAGAAAAGTCTCAATCGATCTGGTAAGCGTGGCCGGCCTTCTGGAACCACCAAATCAGCAGGATACCGGACCAGCACAGGCAGACCCCTGGGGACCACCAAAGCAGCTGGATTTAAGACGAGTCCAGGCAGACCTTTGGGCACAACCAAAGCTGCAGGGTACAAAGTCAGCCCAGGGAGACCTCCGGGCAGCATCAAAGCTCTGTCCCGCCTCGCCGATCTTGGTTATGGTTGTGGCACTGCTGCTTTTCCTTACCCTATGATGCATGGCAGAGCGGTGCACGGGGTAGAGGAGAATAGCAGTGAAGTCAAGCCTCCCAGTGAGTGAGTGAGGCAGGGAAGGAGGGCCAGGTTTAAAGGAAGGTTGTGAATAATCCCAAAGCTTCTTGGTTTTATTTTGACACACAAGATTTTTTGGCCTGGACTTTCCAAATTTGTTTTCCTGTTTGTTTGGGTGGTTTTCCCCCCTGCTTTTGCTCAAAAACCACCGTATGCTGACAGATGCACTCAGGGCATGAGCAGTGGCTTTGAATTTGTACATAGGTTCAAGTGTAACACCTAACCAAATCATATTTGCTTTTTCTTTAGAGTATGGTTATGTCTCATATTTCATTACTACTTTTGGGCTATTCTAAATAGATGCTTCATGTGCTAAACAACTGAAACCATTATACCTATTAGTCTGTGAAGTAAGCCTACAGTATACTAAAGGTAATATCTAAGGTATTTTTAGTTGATGGAACAAAACAAACTAATGATTCAAGATTGTTTGAAGTATGGCTGTGAAATTTTGTAACATGTATTTTCATGAGACAAGACACAGATATTTTGTTTGTATGCTTTGGCATTTACATAGGCTTTAGATGTTAAAATTTTTATTTTTAGTGTTCTGGGTTTAGGCAGCTTCTTATTTATTGATCTAAATGGCATTAATTGATTTAACCATTGTTCCAAAAGGAATTATTTAGTGTTTGCTTTTCAGCAATGATAGGTTGTATATTTTTTAATTGCCTAAGACCATATGTACTGAACACTACAAACAATTCATATTTACAAAAAAAATAAGCTTTTTAATGAAAACTGCACATTACATTATTGGTGAAATACGATGCATTCTGAGACTAGCATATGTAATATAATAGAAAAAAACATTCTTAAGGTTTGCGTGGAACTGCATTCACTATATTTTGTTTTTCATACACTTAGTTTCAAAACATGCTTAAAACATTTATTATTATTACTCATATATTCAGAATGTTTTTAGTTTTTTTCTGAGGAATTGTCCCTTTGCATTAGCACTTACTGTGGTTTCAGTTTTGGACATGGTAGGCTGTAACACTGATACAAACAGCACTCAGTTTTCTGACTGTCAGAACACAAATATTAAGAAATATATAGGAATCCACCTGTACATGAAACATGTAAAAAATAACGTTGGTTAGTTTAATTACAAATCTATTTGTGGCTCTCTTCACCCCTCCACTCCAGATTTTTTCCAACAGTGTTTTCTCTCGAAGCAAGGTAGTTAGAAAAAAAAAATATCGGGTAGATGTGTATAGTAAGGACAGAAGGAAATTTCTTTTGCCCCCCTTCTGAAAATAATATTCTTTATTAATACATATTTTATTCTGTGTTTGTTCTAAATAAACTATTATAAACTTTGGATTTGAAAAAAATTCCACTGAACTTTAAAGTTACAATGTATGTATTTGCAATTTAAAATGCTTTTTGAGATTATAAAGTAGATTTGCAGGACCCAGAAACTTAAGATAATTAAAAGTGCCCTGGCTGGTGTAGTTCAGTGGATGGAGCACGGGCTGCGAACCAAAGGGTCGCCAAGTTCGATTCCCAGGCAGGGCACATGCCTGGGCTGTGGGCCAGGCCCCCAGTATGGGGTGTGCAAGAGGCAACCACACATCGAAGTCTCTCTCCCTCTCTTTCTCACCTTTCCCCACTCTCTAAAAGTAAATAAATCTTTTTAAAAAAATCCATGCTTCCTATTAAAAGAAAAGATAATTAAAAGTTTAAAAAGGCGTATATTGTGTTATTCAGGCTTGCTCCCAGTTAGTGCAGCCTCTGCTTGCAAATGGATGTCATGTTTCATACCTTTTTTATCAGGAGAAAAGCAGCAAGCCTTCAGGTGTTGCAGTGATGCCTGACACGATGAGCTGGACTGTGTGCTGCTCTTTACAGTGAGAGGTGTAGCATTGTGCGTGGGAACTGTGCGCACTGGCATCTGAGACAGTGACCTCAGCAGTTTTAACCTTGCACAAACCATAGAGAACAATGTTGGGTGACTACATAATCAGTTGTAACATTTTGGCAGCTAAATTGCTACACGAGTTTCTTCTTGCAGAAGCTTAAAATATAAAATTTTAGTAATTTACTCAAAGCAGTATAACTTCTGACACACACAAATGCTTACATCTTTATTTATATGTTTATCCACTTTTATGATGTGTCTGTCATTTAGCTATTTTCAAGGTGATGTTCAGCAGCTGACTGCTTAGAAATCCTCTTTTGAGTTCCTGAGTACAGTCGTTTAATTAAATGTCCTACTGTACATTTGATTGCATGTTGTGTTTCTTAGTATGTCCATTTGACATTGTCCTTCAGTTTATTTTGATTCCTGATTTTGTTACATGTAACCTTTCCTTCCTCCCTGCCCTTACCTCCGTTCAGTTCCCTGCCCTTTCCGCACTGTCCGGCACATCCACTCAGCGTGCTGTGCTGTGTGTCAGGAAGTAGAGCAGGTAGATTCCTGTGTGCTGAACTTTTTATACATGTTCAGTGAAATGCTGAAATCAAGGAAGTATGTTCGTAACAGTGTTTATTAGTATCAGGAGCTGTGTCTTAGGGAAAAAAGGGAGTGAGTGGATAACATCGTTTGGGAAGCTGACTTTTTCTGTTCGTGTCAGTTGCGTGGACTACTATGTCTGTGTGCTGGTGAGCATCTCCTGATCCTACTTCCTTTTCTCCTTGTGAACAGTTTATTGGTGCCATGCTGAAGAGGAAACCTCCTCAGTGGGGGAGGGGGTGTAAGGGACTAAATGGTAATGGACAAAAAATACAATAAAAGATTACATTTTTAAAAAGACACATCTAAGTAATAACACGAAGTCTTAAAATATAAAATATTTTTACTTCTCTATAATCTGAAGACTACATTGTACATCTTTTGTAACACCGTCTGTTGTCATGATAAACACTGAAATAGCATGTAAACAAATGCCTATACTTTAATATCACTTGGGGAGAACTGGACTTTTCTTCCGACTGTATGATTCTTCCTTTAAAGGCGAATTGCTAATTTTATATTGTATAATTCTCTTCACAAAATAGGTTTCACTATTCTATATTGAAACTGTTGCTCAGAAAATGATCTGCTGGTCATTTGTTATACTTTTTTCTTTTAAAAATGTTTTAACATGCCTTATTTATTCTCATGTTAACCAATGAGATAATGCAGATGAAATTTTCATCTTTTGACAAATATAACCTTGCAAAACTAATCTTTAGTATGGGATGATTTTGATACTGTCTTTGGAGTTTTGCACTGGATATTAAAAAAATACACATTGTGTTGGAAGAAAAGTATTGGCTTAATTTTTAATATTGGGACTTTTTAAAATCAATGTTTCAATTGAAGAAATTCTTTATATTTTTATTTACTTTTTAAAAAAAATCTGTTAGAGTAGTAAAAGCAATATTCATTCCAAACTGATGTTTGTGTAAACTTACATGTATATTTTCATGAAATAAGAATAGAGATTCAGTTAAGGAGGAAAAAAATATCTGACTCCACCTACTACGTTAAAGATAATCCATCCAGTGTAAGAAAAACCAGTGTATGAGCTAAAGAAAAAAAAGGAACAACAACACCTCTTTTATATTCTAAGAAGCTTTAAACGATAATTCAGGGGATGTTGACGATAACTGGTACTTTGTCAGTCATTGTCTCTATATGCAGTAAAATTTTATGATCCCTTTATAGTAAAATAAAAGAATTCACAGCAGTTGTTGAAAACATTTTTCCTTGGACATAAAATATTTTAATGCTATTAGGTTTCTGTTTTTATTATAGCTTAACTATATCCTATTAAACTCTAGGGTGTATCTAAATCTTTATTTTTTCCCCTTCACCTCCAAGTAGATAAATCTCTGCTCTCACATATAATGTATTTAATTTTTGGAAAATTTAATGCTGTAGTAAATCAAGTGTGTGATTTATAGTAATCAGACCACTTTGACTCTTTTAAGTTTCACCGTTTCCTTTTTCCACAGATAACTGTGGAGAAAATAATTACCAATGAACTGATATAAGCACGCTGTCCTCTGCTGTAAAAAGTCTGAATAGATACTGTGTATGTTTTTATGTCCATGAACTTGAGCTACTCGTGTGCAATTATGTGTATGGGAATGGAGTAGTGTTCATGATTTGTATCTACATCATCATATGGATGTATATTTATTAATAAAGTCATTACTTTAAAGCCAACTTGCTTACTACTTTATTTAAGTAGAGGAATGGTAAATATTACACCTTTTTTTATGACCATGGATCTTATATTTTTTTCTTGGATTGTGCTTTAAAAAAACATTTTAAGTAGTAATTTTCCCAAGCTTTCAGCTAGCCTATTAAAGTCAACAAACTTTAGTAACTATTGAGCACATACTCTACAGTGTGGTAGGTCACATACTGAATAACACAGTCTCTACCTTCAAGGAATGCCTGGCAGAGAACAAATGCCTTAATACATAGAACTTAAACAATGTGATGCCAGTTTTTACTCATTCGGAATTGACATTTTAGCATACTTTATTTCTCAAATCAGCTAATTAATTTTAGCACAGAACCAGTGAAGCTACTACAGTTCATCTGCCTATTTCTAAGCTTTAGGCTACGTTTTAGATGAATTTCACAAGAAAAACGTTATTGTGATAACGCTGGCTTTTACATCCTGGTGGGAGCTACATAGTGTGGCTGTTGTACTCCTCTGTTGCATGAAGACCAGTAACTACATCGTGTTATGCATCCTCAGTGTGCCATGTGCAGAATGGCTGATAATGAAACTCATGATTTTTTTTTGAGTAACTATAGGACTGTCACAATCTACCCCCCCAAAAAAAAGCTTTGTGAAGTTTTTGAAAATTCTGTTTATTTTGGAAATTACAAACACAGAATTTAATAAGTGTAGAGTGTAGTGACCATCAAGTTTTGGAAATAAAAATTCAAGATACTTCTCTGGGGTTTTTGTTCACTTGTTTTGATCTGTAAATCTAATTTGTCCTCTTCAATTATTTTGAAGCAAAATTTTCCAAATCATATTAGGTTATCCTAAAATATTTTAACACATCTAAAACTAAAGACTTTCTAAAACACATAAGCATGATACCATTATACCTTAAAAACTAATAATTCCTAAATATAATCAAGTAGACAGTTAAAACTTCAAGTTGTCTCATAATTGTAAAAAGAATTTCTTTAGTACTTTTATTGAAGCATAATTTACATATCAAAGATGTCAATCAATGTAAGTGTACAGTTCATTGTATTTTGTATGGCTGACCAATTTTTACCCCACTGAATTACCTGGGCATGTTTATTGAAAATCAGTTGACCACATAATGTGTAGATTTACATCTGGACTTCCTTGCCTACCTCACTGATCTATATGCAATACTGTCTTGAGTTTTTAAGTTAGTGTTAAGTCTTGGGGGGAGGTTTCCCACAAAATTGATTTGAATATTTCAGTCTTGGTGTTTCCATATAAATTCCTGGATAAGTTTGTCAATTTCTACAAAAGCCCTGTGATTTTGTTAGAGGTTATATTGTATCAGTTTGGAGAGATGTGCTATCATATTCCAATCATGGCCATGATCTATCTGCCCATCTATTTGGGTCTCCCTCGATTTCAGTCAGCAGTGTTTTATAGTTTTCAGTGTACAGAATTGGCACTTCTTTACTGAGATTACTCCTGAGTATTTTTGATGACACTGAATGGAATTGATTTCTTTATTTCACTTTGGTATTGTTGTGAGTATATAGAAACAATCTATTTTTGTCCGTTGATCTTGTATCAGGCAACCTTGCTAAAATCACTTTCTGGTATTGTTTTGGTAGTTGCCATGGAATTTTCTAGGAACAATATCATCTACCTAAAAAACATTGTCCCTTCTTTTTGAACTGTACACCTTCGGTTTCTCTTTATTGCTTATTGCACTGGCTAGGCCATCAATAGAATGTTAGATAGAAATCGTCAAAATGGCCCACGCTGGTGTGGCTCAGTGGACTAAGTGCCAGCCTGCAAACTAAAGGGTTGCTGGTTTGATTCCTGGTCACAGCACATGCCTGGGTTGTGGCTTGGGTCCCTGGTTAGAGGCAAGTGAGCGGCAACCACACACTGATGTTTCTCACCCTCTCTTTCTCCCTCCCTTCCCCTCCCTAAAAATAAATAAATAAAATGTTTTTAAAAAAGGAAATAGTCAAAATGGACAGACATCACTGCCTTTTCCTGAGGTTAAGGGGAAACAATCTTTCATTATTAAGTATGATGTTAGATACATGTTTATAGTAGATGCCCTTTAATAGATTGAGAAAGTTTCCTTTTGATCCTACTTTTTTGAGATTTATTTTTGAAATCATGAATGGGTGTTGGATTTTGAGTGTCTCACAAAATGGGTGTCCCTCACAGACACATCCAGAAATGTTTTACTGACTATTTGGGCATCCCTTCAGCCCTGTCAAATTTACACATCAAATCAACCATCGCTGTAGCCTTTGGTGATCTTGGCCAACATTCTTTATTACATTAGCAGTCGCAAAATTGCAATTAAAAAAATTTTATTTATTTTTAGAGAGGGGAAGGGAGGAAGAGAGGGAAACATCACTGTGTGGTTATTTCTCGAGTGCCCCTACTGTGAACCTGGCCCACAACCCAGGCGTCTGCCCTGACTGGGAATAGAATCAGCAACCCTTTGGTTCGCAGGTCAACACTCAATCCATTGAGTCACACCAGCCAGGGCTCAATTTTAATTCTATCGTTTCAGTATCAATTGGGTCAAATATTTCTATGCTAAAAACCTTCCCCTTATCAAATAATTTGGTTACCCTGAAATAATAATCTTTGTCAGGAACATAAATTCCTGATTCTTTCCTTTTATTTTCCAATCATCTGAATAGAGTTGGTTCTCCAGCATCTTCCAAAGGGTTAATTAGTCAAAAAACATTTTTTAAAATGTATTTTATTGATTTTGCTATTACAGTTGTTCCATTGCCCCCCTTTATTCCCTCCGCCCTACACCCCTCCCACCCACATTCTTCCCCACTTAGTTCATGTCCATGGGTTGTACATATAAATTCTTTGGCTTCTGCATTTCCCATACTATTCTTAACCTCCCCCTGTCTATTTTCTACCCACCATTTATACTTCTTATTCCCTGTACCTTTTCCCCCATTCTCTCCTCTCCTTCCCTGCTGATATCCCTCCTTGTGATCTCCATTTCTGCGATTCTGTTCCTGTTCTTAGTTGTTTGCTTAGTTCATTTTTTTTTAGGTTCAGTTGTTCATAGTTGTGAGTTTGTTGTCATTTTACTGTTCATGTTTTTTATCATCTTTTTTTCTTAGATATTTCCCTTTAACATTTCATAATAAGGGCTTGGTGATGATGAACTCCTTTAACTTGGCCTTATCTGGGAAGCACTTTATCTGCCCTTCCATTCTAAATGATAGCTTTGCTGGGAAGAGTAATCTTGGATGTTGGTCCTTGCCTTTCATGACTTGGAATACTTCTTTCCAGCCCCTTCTTACCTGTAAGGTTTCTTTTGAGAAATCAGTTGATAGTCTTATGGGAACTCCTTTGCAAGTAACTGTCTCCTTTTACTGCTTTTAAGATTCTCTCCTTATCTTTAATCTTGGGTAATGTAATTATGATGTGCCTTGGTGTGTTCCTCCTTGGATCCAAGTTCTTTGGGGTTCTCTGAGCTTCCTGGACTTCCTGGAAGTCTATTTCCTTTGCCACATTAGGGAAGTTCTTCATTATTCTTTCAAATGAGTTTTTAATTTCTTGCTTTTCCTCTTCTCCTGCTGGCACCCTTATGATTCGGATGTTGGAGCATTTAAAGTGTCCCAGAGGTTCCTGAGTTTCTCCTCACTTTCTTGAATTCTTATTTCTTCATTCTGTTCTGGTTGAATGTATATTTCTTCCTTCTGTTCCAAACCATTTATTTGAGACTTGGTTTTCTTCCCGTCACTGTTGGTTCCCTGTGCATTTTCCTTTAATTCACTTTGCCTACCCTTCACTCTTTCCTCTATTTTGCAACCATACTCAACCATTTCTGTGTGCATCCTGATTACCAGTGTTTTGAATTGTGGGTCTGATAGGTTGGCTATCTCTTCACCATTTAATTGTATTTTTTCTGGAGCTTTGCTCTGTTCTTTCATTTAGGCCATTTTTTGTGTGTCTTGGCACACCTGCTACATGAGAGGCGGAGCTTTAGGTATTGGCAAGGTTGGGGCAATCCATGATGCTGCGTTGTGGCGCCGTATATGGGGGAGGGGTCCAGAGGGAACAGTGGCGCTTGCTCTGCTCTCTACTGGATTTTAGTCACTTCCCTCACTTCCCATAAGCAAACTGGGCCCTTCTGGTGCTGATTCCTAGGTGGGCTTGTGTTCATTCTAGGACCCTGTGGGTCTCTCCAACAAACTCTCCTGTGAGGCTGGGCGTTTCTCCCTCTGCCACCTGAACCTGCACAGGTGTTTCCAGTCAGAGGTTTGAGGCTTTATTTTCCCCCTGGAATCCTGGGTTGTGTGGTCTGCCTCCCTCCCCAGTTGTTCCTCCCAGTTTATCTGCATGTAAACGTGGGACCGCCCAGTCAGTCAGCTGCCACCTCACCTGGTCCAACAGCCACAGACAGGCCCATCCTGGTCCTCCAGGTGCCACCCTGCCCCAAGTCCTCTCCGCCCAGCTGCCCGTCTCCGCCCCTCCTGCCAGTCTGGATGAATGTTTCTTCTTTACCTCCTTTGTTGTCGGACTTCCATACAGTTTGATTTTCTGGCAGTTCTGGTTGTTTTTTGCTTTTAAATTCGTTGTTGTTCTCCTTTTGGTTGTGTGAGGAGGCACAGTGTGTCTACCTACGCCTCCATCTTGGCCGGAAGTTCTAAAAAACATTTTAATAATATCAGTATGAATTCATGGATTCTAATGTGAAGTATCTCTTGCTATTGAAATTATTCATTCTTATGCTCAAATTGCTCCATCTTTGGCCAGTAGGAACCAGTTTGGCTGCTACATCATTCTGATGTAACCCTAGTGTGATAAAATGTCCCAGACTCACAGACAGGTCTTTGGACTCAGTGAGGCAATTCAGGGAAGCTGTCTTGAATTTTAGGGTGTATGTGGCTTAGAAGAAATGTCCTCTATTTAAAAAAATTGCCGTCTTACAAAATATGAAAACTATTTGCAAGAATCCTTACAATGACACATTAAAAAAATTTTTTTTTTGTAAACAGAGGATATTTAAAGAAAGAGGTGGGGTCAGGAGGGAAAGCAAAGAAAATCAAAGGCACTGGTTCGAAGTGCTGCCTTCCAGTTCGTCCGTGTGTTCCTAGTAAACTGATTCCAGGGCGTCCCTCTGAGCAGATGCTGGAAGTGTGAGATGCCACTAAGTACATCCCTTTTGTTGTCAAATTGTAGTCCTTCCTGCACACGGACACCTTACTCACACCCAGTGCCCTGCTCTGACAGAGCGCCCTCCAAGCCTCCTCTTCCTCTCGGCCCCGCCGCGACACCCCACAGAGGCTTTTCCGTGCCAACGGGAGCACTTGGACAGAGGCTCACTCTTTTCACGGCAGTTGGTAAAGTAGTATTTTTGCTGCCGTTGCTCACATGAAGCCAGATATTGTTGACCTTTGTCTGAGTCCCGATTTTGAGAAGATAAACTGAATACTGGTTACGCGTTGTTCCAGGGCACTCCCCACCTATTTCCGTGGCCTACTGGGTTCATCTTAACTTTGTATCCGTAATATGTCACTTTTCTATGTTTGCGGCAAAATACATTGGATGTGGAGGTGGACCTAGATTTGAGTCCCTGCACAACTCACTAGCTTATGAACTTTCTCAAGTTGTTGCTTAATTTTTCTAAGTTTCAGAAATGGGCTTGTAGTGAGAATTAAACGAGAATAATACATATGGGTCATTTCACATACTGACAGAGTTTGAGTTGGGGTTCATATTCAGGATATGTCGTTTAATGTGAGACCTTAGGAAAATTAGTATTTTATTTTCTTTCTTTATATATATTTATTTATTTTCACCTGGGGATATTTTTTCATTGCTTTGAGAGAGAGAGAAAGAGAGAGAGAGAAACATCGGTTGCCTTCTCATATGCGCCCTGACCAGGGATTGAATCTGCATCCTGGATATGTGCCTTCACTGGGCATTGAAAGTACAATCTTTCATTCTATGAGATGATGCTCCAACCAAGTCATACCAGCCAGGGCGATTTTCTTTATTTTTAACATATGTAACATATCTATGGCAAGGATATTTTAAGAACTTCGTGGGATATATAATCAAATACTTAACCCAGCACTTGGCATGTGATAGTACGATAATTTTAGTTTTTGTTATACACTCAAAAAGGTCATTTAGCCCTGGCTGGTGTGGCTCAGTCAGTTGAGCACAGGCCTGCAAACCAAAAGGTCACCGGAGCAGTTCCCAGCCAGGGCACATGCCTGGGTTGCAGGTTGGGCCCCCAGCTGGGGCCTTATGAGAGGCAACTGATGGATGTTTCTCTCCCACATGGATGCTTCTCTCCCTCTCTCTCTCCCTCTCCCTTCCTCTCTCTCTAAAAATAAAACATTTTTTAGGTAGGGTTTAATTTTCCTATTATTAACATCATCTGGTGTTTATACTATAGTTTGTTAAAAGGTCTTTTAACAAAGTATCTTAATAAAATAAAAACAGATGCTCAATTTTATTTATTTATTTATTTTATTTAATTTTATTATTATTACTATTATTTTTAACCCCTTGTCACACCACCGATTGAAGTGAAACAACACGACATGCTGCCACTTCACCCAAAAGCGGTGTTTTTACTTTGCCCTTTCTTGACGGCTCAGTGGGTCATTAGCAAAAGGCCCAACGAGTGCTTTTCAAAGGGGCACAGATGCTCACATTTTAAGTTTGTATATTTTCCCGTTTATTTGGGCATTTTGGTACTGGTAGTAGCAGAACGCCAGGCAGTATCATGAGATACTCCACTAACCCTCAAGTAATCCGGGGGTTCCCGGGAGTGGGGATGGAGTGGGGTGAGAAGAGGACCCCCCAGTCGAGGCAGGTATGCTCCCTTGGAAAGCTTGGCTGTAAGGGTACTTACTTCCAACACTTGAATGATTTTATCTTCCTTCTTGGGAACTGCATGTACTGTTTTTAGAACAAAAGATACGTGGCCCATTTCCCTTTTTGTAGTCATCATTTTGATGTCAGTTTTAATAATTTGAAGGTAGGGTTAATGAATCAGTGTCTTCAAATGCTCCATTGGATACAGTGTCAAACACAGTGAACTGAACCATAATTTAGGAATTTCTTCATTACTTTAAGATTCTGTACTTCCTAAACAACTTCTGAAATCCTGTTGTAAGTTCAGGTGCCTCTCAAAAAAAGAAAAAAATCAAATTCAGTGAATTAAAAAGGGAAGGAAGAACACACTAGATAAGTAGGTAATCAACCGTTAGGTCATGGCTTGGGTAGGGTTTAATTTAATTTTCCTATTATTAACATCATCAGGTGTTTATACTATAGTACCCAAATCTTTCTCTTCAGCTGTGGTAAGCCAGCCTCCCACACATCTGGTGATGATCCTCACTTCCTGGCATCGGTACCAGGATATAAAAACCTGGATAGTCCTCTCCTACATCGTGTAACCAGCAGGATACTGCAGAAAGAAGGATGTGTGATTTCTGAGGGTAGGCCATACAAGATATTGGGGGTTTGCTTGGCTCATGTGGTCTGGGGAAAGCTGGCTGTTGTGTTACAAGCACACAAATCGTCCTACTGAGAGATCCCCATGGTTACGAGCTGAGCGCTTCTGCCCACAGTCAGCGCCAACTTGCCATCTTGGAAGCAGACCTTTGCCCCCATTAAGCCCTCGGCTGACTGGAGCCCAGCCAACATCTTGACTGTGGACAGAGCCGTCCAGCTAGGCCGCTCCCGAATCCCTAGCCCACCTCAGTAGGTGGGATGAGAAATGATTGTTGCTGTTTCCAGACAAAGTGTTGGGGTAATTTGTTCCCCAACATAACGAATACACTGATTACAATGATTGTTAGGTTACACCCTGTACTCATGAACCTAAGAAATGGCCATCTCTTGAAAGTGCTCTTTAGAAATAATGTTAAGACTTAACTATTCTGACAAACATTAGCAAATACCATAATTTTCAACTAATTTGAAAAGTCGTTCCATCCCACAGGCCTGGAAACACACTAACTCTGGGCTAATTCCAGCCACTGTGAACTCCCGGGCTGCTGCGGGCTGCTGGGGGGACACTTAACGGTGCCATTCGTCACTACAGTCACTTGGCAACCACCGCTGCACCCCCAGCACTCCCGCAGAGCTCTTCTGTATTCTTAGCTCCCATGCCATTCTTCGTTCGGGCTATTTCAGGTTTGCACTCTCCACTCTCCTGAGATTTGTGTATCACCAGGCTTGCTCTCCTTTCCTCTTCACGGGGAAACAGCTGATCTGCATCCATCCTGTTCTGTTCCAATGGAGGAGGTATTCCTCTCTCTCAAGTTTTTCCCTCTCTGGATCCCTTTCCCCACTTCTCAGACATTATCCTCTCTGTGTCTCAAACCCCTCCTCATTAGCTTTTGAATACAATTAACTTACTGAAATCTAAGATTTGCTTACATATGCTATTACAAAAGTATTGATGAACGGTGTGATATCATTTGAAATGAGTCACTGATTGCAAACCCTATTATAAAGTCTTGGCTTCCAACTGGTGTTCTGACATTAGCTCCGTCAGAAACACCCCATCACGTGACACCGAGCCGTGTTCTCCGTGCGGCAGTTTCCCAGCAAGTCGAACGGGAAACACGTCTCCGGGAGAAAACCGCCCGAATGAACACACAAATGCCAAGGACTCGGCACCCACACTGGGAATGCAGAGGTCTCCTAGTACAGTGGAGGTGTAAGCTGTGGTTATGCTAGATAGCATTCTTTTTTTTTTAATTGTAGTTACTTAAATTTTTTTTTTCAATTACATTTTACATTCGACAGTATTTTGTATGAGTTTCAGGCAGGTAGTACTTCCCGCAACTACTATACATCGCTTTACCTGTGTTTCAGGGCACGACTCTCCTCAAATACACATCTTGGGAGGAATTATTGAAGGAGATCAAGTCAGTTTCCTTTCGTTATTACTAGAGAGAATACCTATTATTGATGAGACAGTACTGAGTACATGGGGTCAACTGAAGTCCATCAGCAGATAACATTCAAATGATAAAAGTGGGAAAGGAACTTGGAATAAAACCATGCATATATGCCCCAAGTACTGATTTATTAAAATTTATTAAAATATCTTCCTTAGATTAAAGGAATTTCATACAAAATAAAGTTATCTATTCTCTCAGAAGTCACACAAAACATAGTGACTTAAAGCAACAACACACTTTTAATCTCTGTTTCTGGGGGCCAGGCATTCGGGGAGAGCTCCAGCCGGGCCTCTCTGGCTCTGGCCTCGCAGGCAGCAGCCTGCCAGGGGCTCTGAAGCTGGAACAGCGTGAGGCTGGGATCCGCTGGTGACGGCGGGCATCGCCTTTCATGTCGTCGCGTCGGGGCGCTCTGTGCAAGCTGGTGTGACCTTCCTCTGAGCACGGCAGCCTCTGCACAGTCCAACTGCTTTGGGACTCAGGGATCCCGTATGAATCTTCAAGCAAAAGGGTAAAGCCTACGTAGTGTGGCCTTGGAAGTCATACAGGATCATGTCACAAACTGCTACATTCTGTTGGTCACGTGGGAGTCACAGGCCCCTCCAGATCCAAGGGGCGGGGGAATTCGATCCCACCTGTTGATGGGGCAGTGGCAAACTTACTTGTAGAACAGCCTGTGGGATGGGGCACACTACTGCTGCAATCTTTGGAAAATACACTTTGCCACAGTGATCAAAACGAAAGTAAATACTGGTGTGTTGATGTGAAAGGGAGGAAGAGAGAAAAAGGAGAGAGGTCCTTGTGACTCACTACATTAAAATAACATAGGCAAACACATCGAGGGGGACAAAAAACACCAGGAGTGCAAGTGCGTGGCTGTGCGTAACAGTCCCAACTGTTACCGGCCTCTTGTATGAACAGCCCCAGGTCCTAGGGTGCTGGTGCAGAGAACTCATTTCAGCCAAAAGAAAAGGATGATGTCAACTGTTACCCATCTCCCCTGCTCCCCACCAAAAAAAACACTCGAAAATAAAATTAGTTTCAAGACAAGCTTGAAGGCAATTTTCTCCCCCAAAATAAGTGCATGTGACACCTGGTGGTGGACAGTCAAACGTGCATTCTCTCCTGTTGACTGTACTTACTGAGAAGTCCTTAAGCGAGGATTCCAACATCTGTAAGCGCACCTCTCCAAGGAGCCGACACACACAGGGAGGGAGAGGACAAGGAAAAGAGGAAGGAGTGGTTGGTTAACTGTAGGGCATCCGTATTGGAGTGTCTGGATGAGTCAAATTGGCCTCCTTTTCATTCATCCTAAATCCCCTTACTTCTCTGTCCTATTGGCCTTTTGTGCACCTTCGGATTGGGCAGAGAGGAGGAACAGGGAGACAGTAAGTTTTAAGGAAGGAAACGTTTGTTATTGCACTGTTGGGGGCGAGGGAGGTAGTTAGCGAAATGATGGCTGTAGTGATCAGCTCTAGAGCCATGTCACATCCTCCTGGACCTGCTGGAGAATTTATTGCAGCAAAAGCATGCTGTCTGTCTGTCTATCTATCTATCTACGTTTAATCCTCACCTAAGGACACACCCACTGATTGTGGAGAGAGAGGGAAAGAAACATCAATGTGAGAGAGAAATATCAACTGGCTGCCTCTTGTACACACCCCGACTGGGGACCAAACCCACAACCCAGGCACGTGCCCTGACTGAGAATTGAACCTGCCACTTTGCAGCTTATGGGAAGATGCTCCAACCAACCTACTTAGAATATAAGAATCATCCACGGGGGCAGATTGATCATGCAACTTTCTGGTCCAACAATTTGGGATGGGCACAAGGGGACTATGGTTCCTCTACTAGAATCATATAGTCTAACTAGTAACAACTACCACTTTGAAGTACTTATTGTGTATCAGTAACTGCACTGATCACATTACATCTCATATAATCCATATAATTCTATAATTTCATCTCCATTTTATAGATGAAGGAACTGAACTTTGAGAAAAGCTACGGACCTGAATGACCATATACTGTTATAAATGTTGGAACCAGAATTCACCACATGGCCAAGAAGCCCGGGTTCTTCTTCTTTTTAAGATTTTAAAAAAATTGTTTAGAGAGAGGGGAAGGGAAGGAGAAAGAGTGGGAGAGAAGCATCAATGTGTGGTTACCTCTCATGGGCCTCCATCTGGTACACCTGGCCTACAACCCAGGCATGTGCCCTGACTGGGAATCGAGATTTTTTCCCCACTGGTCAAAGCAGTTTTTTTTAAAAATATTTTATTTATTTTTCGAGAGAGGGGAAGAGAAGGAGAAAGAGTGGGAGAGAAACATCAATGTGTGGTTGCCTCTCGTGAGTCCCCTGCTGGGAACTGGCCTGCAACCCAGGCATGTGCCCTGACTGGGAATCGAACCTCGATACCCTGGTTCGCAGGCCCGCGCTCAATCCACTGAGCTACGCCAGCCAGGGCTCAAAGCAGTTTTTGAACTCATTGATTTTAATACCTTTTGGTGCTTCTGCTGTTTTTGTTTGTTCGTTCGTTTGTTTCACCTCTTCCATATTAGCAAAATGTTTCTCTTCCAGGACTTTCTTCATCTGGGGAAACAAACAAACAAAAGTTGCCAGGGGCAAGATCAAGTGAATGGGGGGAATTGGGCACAGGGGTCGTGTCTTTTTTTGGTCAAAAACTGCTGCACACTCAGCATGGTATGGCCAGGTGTGCCTATAAATCACCCATCATGAAATGGGCCAATGTACTGAAAAATTCACCGAAGCCAAAGGCAGCCTCTCACAACACCACCAACTGGTACACTGACACAGATGGGTTACAAGGAGCATGACGCCTACAAGATAATTCCAGTTTTTCCAGGGGTCCATCCCCTCGGAAGCTGCAAAATTGCCATTCTCTAAAGCTTTTTCTTAATCTGTTGAGATTTTGCTTCCTGGCAATTGATGTCAATTTAGCTCAGTCTCACAAAAATTCTCTATTGGTTTGGATGTTTCTTACGTCCACAAAACCAATGAAAGCCTCCTGCCCTGAGCAGACATCTAGGGTTAAGACGACCAGATGTAGCAAATAAAATTAGGGGGCATTCAGTTACACTTGAATTTCATTGTCTCTTACAGTAAAAACCTATTTATTATTCCTGTGAAGTTCAAACTTAACAGGGCATCCTGTACTCTATCCGGCAGCCCCAGGTAGGGTAGCAGCGGCAGAACAGGAGCTTGGAGGGTTTGCAGTGGGGCACTCACTGCAAGGAGGAGGCCTCCTGCCCTCCTGGCCCAATCATACAGCACCCAGCAGGTGCAGCGTGTGCTGCCAGCAGCCAGGCTAGCCCCTGCGGAAAGAGGGCCACGGGTGTTGGCTGGACCCGCGCCCAGAAGTTGGGGGTCAGGAACAGGAAAGTTCCAGATGACCTGAAATGTTTGGTGCTCGGCTCGCGAAGATCCCTGAGACCATCGCGTAGGCTACAAGCCGGAAGCAGGTCGCCCGACACCAAGATGGCGTCCGCTTCCAGCTTCCAAGATGGCGGCGCGGGCCGCGCCCGCGCACTGTCCTCCCACGGCCCTCCTCCTTCTGGGACCACGTCTACCACTGCTGCGCGACGCTTTCCCTTCGCGCTGGGCGGTGGTCTCCGCCGCCGCTTGGCACCATGGGGCTCCTCTGTTGGTGGCTAGTATTGCTGTGGCTGCTGGCGTATCCCGCCCGCAGCCAGGAGGGTGAGTGCAGGCTGGGGCTGCGGTTCGGGGGCGGCAGGTGGACGTTCGCAAAATGACCGGGCCAATTGGTGGACTGTTTGGCCGATGGTCTTCTACCTGAGCAAAGGCCCGCAGCGCGCGCCTCGCCTCTGGCGAGCTTTTCTCCCCGCGTCCCGACCTCGCTCCCCAGGTGGCCCCCGTGCGTGGTCCGCAGTGGGGGCAACGGCAGGGCGGAGAGTCCCAGGTGTGACCCGGCCACTCCCAGACCCCCTCAGCCGAGGACTGGCGGTCGGGTGATCGTGGAGTAGCGCTTATCGGAGCATTTTGTTTTTCTGGGGAGCGCTTTGTTATTATGGTAGTAATCATAATGAAGAGTGGGCGTCTGTGCCGCCCTTATTGGGAGCCCGGAGCTGCGCCGGCGCTTTCCATCCTACCTCATTTAGTCCCCGCGGCCCGGGGCCGGCTTCGCTCCTTCCTCCTACCTCCTACCTCCGTTTTACCGAGGAAGATGTGGAGCTCAGGGAGGCCTGGTCCTCTGCCCGAATTTGCAGTGCTGGAGAGTGGCCTAGCCTGTCTCTCAGACTTGCAAAGCCTGCTCGACCACCTTCTTTTTTTTTTTTTTAAGGTTTTATTTATCTTTATAGAGGGGAAGGGAAGGAGAGAGGGAGAGAAATACAAATGTATGGTTGCCTCTCATGTGTCCCCTGCTGGGAACTGGCCTGCAACCCAGGCATGTGTCCCTGACTGGGAATCAAACCAGGATCCTTTGGTTCGCAGGCCTGCGCTCAATCCACTGAGCTACACCAGCCACTGCTGGCCACTCTTGGCCTGGCGGGGTTCGCTCAGTGGGTCGGGTGTCATCCCTGTACCAAAGGGTTGAGGGTTCAAGAGTTTGATTCTTTTTTAAATTTTTAATTTTTTAAAGCGTAGTTTATTGATTATGTTCTTACAGTTTTCCGCCGTTATCCCCGCGCCCCCCCCCCCCCATCATCGCCCTGCTCTTGAGGGTTTGATTCTTGATCGGGTCACGTGCCTGGGTTGTGGGTTCTGTCCCAGTTGGGGGCCTATGAGAGGCAGCCCTTGGGTGTTTCTCACATCTATGTTTCTCTCTCTTTCCCTCTCAAAAATCAACGGTATGTCCTTAGGTAAGGATTCAAAAAAATAAATAAATAAGGCCACTCTAGGTCAGGTTCCACCCCTTCCCGCCCCCACCCCAGAGTGCCCTGCTGCTGGCCAGGGCAGGCTCTCTGGCCCTCAGGTGCGGGGCGGGGCAGCCGCCCTGGGGCATGGGCGGTTCCAGCAGTGGAAGCCTGCCTCCAGTCGCCTCTTCAGTCCACTCCTTGCAGGCCTATTCAAGTCCACATCCCTTGGTCTTGCTTGTCATTCAGGACAGGAATGGGCAGGTCTTTCCTTTGTCTGGGTGTTCTGGTGGAGGCAGGGCAGCTGGCTTGCTAAGCCGGGAGAGAAGGTTGAGGAATAGTAACATAATCACCGTTAATGAAAGTGCTCACTATGAGGCTGCTGCTGTGTTAGTACTTTACCAACATCATTTTATTTAATCTTTATTAAAATTTTTTTTAATTTACTGATTTTAGAGAGAGGAAGGGAGAAGAAGAGAAACATCATTTTGTTGTTCCACTTATTATGCATTCATTGTTTGTTTCTTGTATGTGCCCAGACCTGGGATCGAACCTGCAACCTTGGCTATTGGGAGGATGCTTTAATCAACTCCGTTACCTGGTCAGGGCCTCTTATTTAATCTTTAAATGCGCATGAAGTAGATATTGTTATCGTCACCATTTTGTAGATGAGAAAGGTGAAACTCAGCATCAATAAAACTTTTGCCAACATGAAACAACCAGAGATGAGGGGCCACAATTCAAGCCCAGGCCTGTCTGATTTCACAGTGAAGTGTCTGTACTGCCCTTTCGTCACCACACCTAACCCCCAGCCTTGAAGAGGGACAGCATGTGCCAGGTATCTTCTGTTTGTTTCCCAGAGTGTTCTCGAGCCTTCTCTGCCCTGCATGGTCTCTCCTGCCTCCTGGCTTCCCTTGGGTTGGATGAGGGGAGAGAGAGGTCGGGGTACCGTTCTCTTAGCCTTAGCTCCTTCCCTCAGTGGTCGTCACAGGTAGGTTGTGTCCCTCCACTGAAAGTCCCAGCTTCTAGAAGTCCATCCTTGTCTCAGGGTTCTGTGGCTGTTTCTGCCTCTGGCCTCAGAAGACCTCTGAGTGGTAACTGGTCTGCCATGTGCTGTTACTGGCGCTGGAGTTCCTTACTGTGGGTTGTGTTTTCCCTACACCCAGCCCCATGTTGGTGGTCCCTTTATTAAGCTTTCCTCAAATGGCCCAAGTTGAGTGTGCTTTTTGTTTCTTGGCTGATTCAGGGGACTGACTTAGTGTTGCATTCAGTGAGTCTGCTTGGCAGTCAGGGCCATATTCCTGTAGACCTAAGGATAACACCAGCCGTGGGTGGTGGGGGCGGTCATCGGTCACTGTGGCTGGGGGACCTAGGAACCTCCACCAGCTGGGGTTTTTTCAGGGTGGCTGAAAGTCCAAGGCTTTTTTATTTTTAAATTTTATTTTCCAGTAGAGTTTACATTGACTTATTTTGTATTAGTTTCAGGTGTACTGCAGAATGGTGAGACAGTCATATACTTTACAGAGTGGTCCCCTTGGTGTTTCAGGTGCCCAACTGGCACCGTACAGAGTTATTACAATATTATTGACTCTATGTCCTACGCAGTACTCTCCATCCCTGGGGCCATGCTGTGACGACCAACGTGTAGGTCCCAGTCCCTTCACCTTTTTCACCCAGTCCATTCCAGGTTTTTTTTGCAAAGGACACCACTGGCAGATTAGCAACTGGAGGTGGCAGCGCTGTCCAGGTGTCCAGGGATGGGAGGTGACTCCTGGCTTCAGTGCCCCCAGGCCTGTCCTTGCTAGACAGTCACTTAGCAGATTCTCACTGAGTGGCCTTCAGGTGCCACACACGGCTGGGCACTGAGGGTGATGCTGCGCCAGACGGAGAAGCAGGCCTGTCCTCCCGTCTTACAGGGAAGGCAGGCATTAAATGACCGCAAATGATTAAGTCAATTACAAGAGTGGAAAATGCTTCCAGGGGAGTTCTGGGGCACTCCTGGGTGTTGTAATGGGGGGCCCCCTCTGGTCTGAGGGCAAGAGAGGGGCAAAGTTCACCTCACACATGAAGTTCAGGGTGAGAGCTGAAGGATGAGTTGGATTAACCAGAAGAGGGGGCAGAGGGCTCTCCTCGCAGAGAAACTACCCTGGGCAGCTCCGAGGAAGGAGGAGGAGAGCGTGAACCTTCAGGGGCCGGAAGTGCCGGTGGCACCAGCCCAGGGTGTGGGCAGAGGCCGCATCATGAGGGGCCTGGTATCCAGGCTTGAGTGCAGACTCCCACACTGGGCGGGTCAGCTGTGGAACAGGCTTCAGCGGAGGAGTGACACAGTCAGGTCCATCTCTGACTTTCAGTTCCACGTGGGCCGTGAGGACAGCGTCTGGAGGGGGAGACAGAGGGCCCACCTCGGAGACCAGTTAGGTGGCTGCAGCAGTTGTTGGGGTGAGAGATGGCTGTGGCCTGGGCTGAGGGGTGTCAGTGGGGATGGGAGAAGTGGGTGCATCCAGAACGTATTTAGCAGCTGTGGCTGGTGTAGCTGAGTGCATTGAGCATGGGCCTGTGAACCAGAGGATGGAGGTTCGATTCCCAGTCAGGGCACATGCCTGGGTTGCAGGCCAGTTCCCAGCAGGGACCAGTTCCCAGCAGGGGACGCACAGAAGCTACCATACATTGATATTTCTCTCCCTCTCTTCTTCCCTTCTCTTATAAAGATAAATAAATTAAAAAAATTTAAAAGGTAAGGTGATTACTTATTTTAAAAAAAGAATGTATTTAGCAGAGGTATTAATACAACTTTAGTTACGGTGCCCTTCCATCTCTTCGAATTGTAAACATCAGTCAAATCATCATCATCACTAACATCACTGCGGCCATTCATGGAGTCCTATTATGTGCTAGGGACCGTGCACATCTTTTCTCATTTAATATGCCAGTATCCCTGTGAATTTCTGCGTTCCAGTGGTATTTTTGGTGCTCCCACACGTGGCTCCCCTGCCACAGAAGCCCTTCTGAAAAACAAAACCAAACCCTGCTGCTGGTAGAGGCCTTCTGAGGAAAGCTGCACAGCGCGGAGGAGCTGGACTAGGCTGGGGCTCTCTGGCAGAGGGGACGCGGTGCCCCCACCCGTGTTCTCCAGACATCTTCCTTGCTGCCAATAATGCAATACTTTTCGCCTTATGGACAGATCAAGCTGCACGCAGCTTGTTAGGGTCAGAAGCAATCTCTTTTGAAAGTGCATCACTGTGGGAGGGTTCAGTGGCTCTCAAATGGTCAGTCATTTCTGTCTTTATGTGGAGCAATTCAACATTTTCTTTCTCCCAATACCTGAATGAAAACAGTGGTTCCTGAGGCCGTAAGACTTTCTCCCTAATCTGTACTGTCTACGTAAACATCTTCACAGGGAGGGGAAACTACACTGCCGAACTTAAAATGCCAGCTCTCTGCGTCACTCAGACCCCCTCTTGCTTTTCTCTGGGGGACGGCTGTCCATTTTTTCGCTGAGGCTGTTCAGAGAGAACCCGATTCTAATTTGTCCTCTGATTTTTTCTTCTCCCGAGGTTCTCCTAGGACACTGGCATTCTCTGTTCACTCATCGGCCCTGGAATGTTGCTTAGGTTCAGAGAGAGCTGGTCTCTGCACAGCTGGGGCATTTGGGAGTCGGGCTGGCTCTCCAACAGCTCACCCTTTGTCCTTCTCCAGACTTCCTGCCTCTCTGGCTTCATTTCCTGCTTCGTCTTGTGGAGGATGCAGCAAACAGGTTCATTTGTCTGATTATTCAGGCAGCACGTGCTCATCAAACAAAGGCTGCAGAAAGACCTCCAGTGTGGAGCCCACTCCCACCAAAATTCAGAGTGCCCTGCGCTGGCCCCCAGCCCTTCCTCCAGGTCGTAGTGACAGAGGTGCTGCACCCTCTTCTGCCAAAGCCCCTCCTTGTTGCCCAAGCCCTGTACTCGGCCCTGTCTAACCTGTACTGTCACCTCTCCCTGCTGACACGCTCTCCCATCAGCTCTGTATCTCCTGTGTCTTAAAAACCAAAACAGAAACCTCCCTCAGCCCCTTGCCTGCCCGCAGCCACTACCCTGTTTTTCTTCTTCATTGCCAGACTTTCAGAAAGAATTACATATATTTATCCATGTAGTTAGTGCTCCTCATCCTTTCAGGCGGACCCACGTTTCCATCTGTTACCATTTTTCTTCTGCTTGAAGGACTTCCTTTAAAATTCTCATCATGAGATCTGCTGGTGATGAGTTCTTTCATCTTCTGTATGTATGTGTTTATTTGCCTTTGTTTTTTGAAAGGGATTTGTGCTGGGCATAGAATTGTAGGTTTGTAGTTTTTTCCTTTTGTACTTATTTTCTTTCTAGTACTTTATAGTTATTCTTTCAGATACTTTTTCTGTCCCTCCCCTACCCCCACCTTTTATTCTCTTTCAGATACTCCCAATTATCTGTACATTAGACCACTTGAAATTGTCACACGGTTCACTGATGCTCTTAATTTTTTTTTCTGGGACACTTTCCCATTGCATGTTTGGATTGGTTCTGTTGCTATGCCTTCACATTCACTACCCTTTTCTAATGTGATGTTTCATCTGCAATTAATCCCATCCACTGCAGTTTTCATTTGAGACAATTGTAGTTGTCATTACTAGAAGTATAATTTGTTTTTTTTAAATCTTACGTCTATATTTGCTGAATTTTTTGAACTCCTGTTACATAGTTATAATTATGGCTTTAATATCTTTGTCCAATAATTTTTTTAAGATTGTATTTGTTTTTAGAGAGAGAGGAAGGGAGGGAGAGAGAGAGAGGGAAAGAATCATTGGTGTGAGGGAGAAACATCAATCAGTTGTGCCCCTTGCATGCCCCAACCAGGGACCAAACCTGCAACCCAGGCATGTGTCCTGACCAGGAATTGAACTGGTGACCTTTTGCTTTGTGGAATGACATTGAGCCACACTTGTCAGGATGCTTGTCTAATCTGATACTGGTGCAAGTTCTGGGTCACTTTCAGTTGGTTAATTATTCACGTCATTCTGGGTCATTTTCCTGCTTCATTGTTTGCCTGAAAATCATTGGTTGGATGCTAGAGACGAATTTTATCTTGATGGATATTTTAGTATCCCTATAAATGTTCTTGAGTCTTGTTCTGCAGTACATTTAAGGTCAACCTCTGAAAAACTGCTGAAAACAATTCGATCCATGCTTTTAAAGTTTGTTAATGGGAGCAGAGCTGTACTTACTCCAGGGTTACTTGTGCTCCACTACCAAGGCGAGTCCTCTGTGTACTCTGCCCAGTGCCCCATGAAATAGGAGATTTTTCGGTCCGGCTGCTGGGTACAGGTACTATTTGCAGGTCTGTGTGAATGTTGGGTACTGTCGTCTCTAATCCTTTTGGGTGGTTCTTCCCTGGCTTTGGAGAGTTTAGACGCATGCGCTGACCACTCCCGGGGACCCCCGGCAGATCTCCGGAGTCTGTGCTCTGCAGCCCCTCCATCCTCAGAATTCTCTCCTGCAAACCGGAGCTTCCACGGTCTCCGACCCTCGGCTCCATTCCCTCACCTCAGTGAGTCCACCGGGCTCTGTGTGTGCGTCCCCTCCCCCACGCCGTGGTGGGGACTCCCTCGGGGGGCAGGAAGCTGTTTCAGTGGCAGGGCTCGTCTCATTTGGTTGACTGTTTATTGGGATCTCTGTCCTTTTTTCCTGAGGACTAGTCTTCTGAAACTGTTGTTTCACACATTTGACTGTTTTTTGGGTTACTTTAGGAGAAAAGGTAAATCTGATCCCTGTTACTCCATTTTAGCCAGAAGTGGGATGTTTTTGAATCACTGAATGAACCTGCCAATCTCTATGGGAATATTCTTTAAGACCTTGTACGAACGTGCATACCTTAGGAGGCTCCCAGACCCCTGCCCAACTCTGAGGCTAGTTGGTCATTCATAATCTGGCGACATGCTGGTGGCTTGGCAGAGCTCATTCCCCAGCTGGTGGTTCCCCAGCCACAAGGCGAGCCCGTGTGAGTGTAGCGGGGCTCCTTGGTTCCCTCTAGTCAGTGTCTGGCACAGGGTCTGGTAGCTGTTGAGTCAATGAGGGTTGGAGGGTAGGAGTCTTTGTTGTGGAGGCGAGCGGTTGCCAAACGGACACACAGGCCTGCCCGGGACTCTCTCCCTGTCCGCGCATGTTACCTGGGCCCCAGCTCATGGCTCCAGAGCGGGAGGAGGGTTTCTTTTTCTCCTTGCTGCCGCTCCTGCACCCGGCTCCACCGCTGGCTAGCTGTGTGCCATCGGGCACTGGGCACTGTGCTGTACCTCTCCGTACCCCTTTGCTTGGTCATCTGTTCAGTGGGGCTGATGGCCTTTGTCCCGTCCATCTCACAGAACTGTTATGATGTGTGCAACAATGCTTTGCCATAATAGTGTTCTATAGAGCCATCATCATTTTCTTGGATAGTCTCATCAAACGAAATGTTAAAATGTTTGTATTATATTTTCACAATTGAATATCTGTACTGAAGTGCTTTTGTTTATAATTCACATGGCAAGTGGTGGGTTTTGCTTGAAGGTATGTATTTGTCCACTTATTTATTTTTGACTTAAAAATTATTTTAAAAAATTTTAATTATTTTATTTTTTAAATAAATATATATATATATATATATATATATATATATATATTTATTTATTTATTTATTTATCTTTAGAGGGGAACGAGAGAGGGAGAGAAACATCAATGTGTGGTTGCCTCTAGTGCGTCCCCTGCTGGGAACTGGCCTGCAGGGAACTGGCTTGCAACCCAGGCATGTGCCCTGACTGGGAATTGAACCGTGATCCTCTGGTTCGCAGACCTGCGCTCAATCCACTGAGCTATACCAGCCAGGGCTATTTATTTTAAAATACATTTTATTGATTATGCTATTACAGTTGTCCCATTTCCCCCCCTTTATTCCCTTCTACCCTATACATCCTCTCCCACCCACATTCCCCCTTTTTAGTTCATGTCCATGGGTCATACATATAAGTTCTTTGGCTTCTACATTTCCTATATATACTATTCTTAACCTCCCCCTGTCTATTTTCTACCTACCATTCTCTAAGTACCTACCATGCTACCTATTCTCTGTACCTTTTCCCCCTCCCTTTGCCTCTTACTCCCCCACTGATAAACCTCCAGGTGATCTTCATTTCTGTGGTTCTGTTCCTATTTTACTTGTTTGCTGAGGTTTGTTTTTTTTTTTCCATAGGTTCAGTTGTTAATAGCTGTGAGTTTGTTGTCATTTTACTGTTCATATTTTTTTCTTAGATAAGTCCCTTTAACATTCTATATAATATGGGTTTGGTGATGATGAACCCTTTAACTTGACTTTATCTGGGAAGCACTTTATCCACCCTTCTATTATAAATGATAGCTTTGATGAATAGAGCAATCTTGGATGTGGATCCTTGCCTTTCATGACTTGGAAGACTTTCTACCAGCCCCTTCTTGCCTGTAAGGTCTCTTTTGAGAAATCAGCTGACAGTCTAATGGGAACTCCTTTGTAGGTAACTGTCTCCTTTTCTCTTGCTGCTTTGAAGATTCTCTCCTTATCTTTTTCTTGGCTAAGGTAATGATGATGTGCCTTGGTGTGTTCCTCCTTGGATCCAACTTCTTTGAGACTCTGAGCTTCCTGGACTTCCTGAAAGTCTATTTCCTTTGTCAGATTGGGGAATTTTTCCTTCATTATTTGTTCACATAAGTTTTCAATTTGTTGCTCTTCCTCTTCTCCTTTTGGCAATCCTATGATTCAGATGTTGGAATGTTTAAAGATGTCCTGGAGGTTCCTAAGTCTTCATTTTTTTGAATTCTTGTTTCTTCATTCTGTTTTGGTTGAATGTTTCTTTCTTCCTTCTGCTCCAGACTGTTGATCTGAGTCCTGGTTTCCTTCCTGTCACTGTTGGTTTCCTGTAGATTTTTCTTTATTTCACATAATGCAACCTTCATTGCTGCCTGGGTGTTTTTTATGCTGTTGAAGTACCCAGTGAGTTCCTGGAGCATCCTGATCTCCAGTGTTTTGAACTGTGCATCTGATAGGTTGGCTATCTCTTTGTCATTTGGTTGTATTTTTTTCTGGAGCTTTGATCTGTTCTTTCATTTGGGCCATTTTTTTGCACCTTACGTAGTAAGGGGTGGAGCTTTAGGTATTCTTCAGAGTGGGACAACCTACATCACTGCTTTATGACGCTGTACATGGGGGAGGGGTCCAGAGGGAACAGTGTCATTGCTCTGTTCTCTGTCAGTTTTCAGTCACTTCCTCCTCTACCCACAAGAAAACTGGGCCCTTCTAATGCTGATTCCTGTGTGGGTAGGTTTGTGTGGATTCTAGGACCCTGTGCATCTCCCCAGTGAACTCTCCTGTGAGGCTGGGAGTTTCTCCCGCTGCTGTGGCAACCCCCACAGGTGTTTTCAATCAGTGGTTTGAGGCTTTATTTCCCTGCTGAAACCCTGGGTTGTGTGGTCTGTCTCACTTCCCAGTTGTTCCTCCCGGTTTATCTGCATGTGAATGTGGGACCACCCGCTCTGCAGTCGGCCACCTTGCTGGGTCCGCCAGCCACTGCCTTGCCACAAGTCCTCTCTGCCCAGCTGCCCGTGTCCGCCCCTCCAATCGGTCCGGATGGATGTTTCTTCTTTAACTCCTTGGTTGTTGGACTTTCATACAATTCGATTTTCTGTCTGTTTTGGTTGTTTTTTGCTTTTAAATTTGTTGTTGTCCTTCTTTTGGTTGTGTGAGGAGACACAGTGTGTCTGCCTACGCCTCCATCTTGGCTGGAAGTCTAAATTTTTATTTATTTTTAGAGCGGGAGGGAGGGAGAAGGAGAGGGAGAGAAACATGTGCAAGGCAAACACTGATTGGTTGCCTCTCACATGCCCCTAACTGGGGACCTGGCCAGAGAGAGAGTCTGCAGCCTTGGTGTGTCAGGGCGGTGCTCTGACCACTGAGCTACCCGCTCAGGGCTTGTCCCATATTTATTTGGCATTCATTAATCTAGTACTTCCTTGAGACTTTCTTCAGGGCCTGGAGAATGGTGCGGGGCCCTCTGGTAGTTTAATGGGAAGGATAGCTTTTTTCTCTGTAGGGAAAATGTCATATTTGAGGAGAACTGTAAATCTTTTGGGTTTATGTGTTTGGAAGCTGAATATGACTGTGAACATGCTGGCACGTTTTGGTTGCAGAGAAGAAACACGGTGACTTATGGTCAGAGGAGCAGCAGGCCCCCCCGCTCCATGTGGGGGCTGTGTACATGAGCGAAGAGGAGCCTTCGCATGGCCTGATGGGCCCAGACATATCAGCAGAAGAGGCCGGGGCAGTGCTGGGGCTGGACGCGGAAGGCGACAGCGCGGCGATGCTGTCTGTGGTTCCTGGGGAAGCCAAGGGCAAACGGAGCTCGGAGCCCAGCGATGGCACCTGCAGGGCCGGAGGGAACGAGGACTCTCGGTGCAGCCTCCGGGAGCACCTCTTTTCTCTGGATAGCGCCGGAGCCAACTTCCCGGACAGGGATGAGGAGGATTACCCGGAGCCGGAAGTAGCCGGGGCCGACGCAGCCCCTGCGGAGGACTCCAATCACACGGACAGCCAGAAATCCCCCAAGGTCAACTGCGAGGAGAGGAACGTCACTGGCATCGAAAATTTCACCCTGAAAATTTTAAATACGTCACAGGTAGGAAAAAATGATTTAGTGCTCTTCTCCTTTTCAGCACGTCGATATCATGATTCGAGATTCTTGATCAGCTTTCAAATGGGGGTGGTAATCTTGATCATGTTGTAAGTAGGACAGTGGTCAGTGGCTGAATCAGGGAGGATGGACTTGGCTCTCTGCGATCTTTGTAGGAAAAGGGGGAGAAGTAACTAGTGTCTGTTATGCTTTTTGGGGTTGTCCCACCACCAGGCCCCATGACAGAAATCCCAGTGGACTTCAGAATCATAACAGAAGCCACTTAAAAAATGTGGATTGTGAGTCCAGTGTTTATTCTTGGGTGACTTCCTTGACAGTTGTCCCAAACCAAGCCATGTGTTCCTAGTTGGGTAGACCGTGACTCCCCAGAGAATACGCAGGTGAGGAGGACTGACAGTTTTCCGTTAGATCGTTCTGTGAGGCAGCAGCACGAACACGGGGAGGTCCGCGCTCTGGAGGCTGTGACTGCTTCTTCTACAGGAGGACACGTAAGGCGTGTGGAGCATGCGTAGCTCCTCTAAGAGCACGGTCAGCCCTGGCCTCACACCCTGCCCTCAGGGCCTGGTCAGCACCGTGACTTGTCACAGGTGGGACAGGTGTCTCACACATGGCCAGGAGTGGCACGAAGGAGAGAGCACTGTAACATGGTGGATGAAAGGTTTTTAAATTTATTTTTAGAGAGGGGGAAAGGAGGGAAGGAAGGGAGAGAAACCTCAGTGTGTGAGAGAAACATCAATCAGTTGGCTCTTGCTGGCCTCCAACTGGGGGCCTGGCTGCAGTCCAGGCACACACCCTGACTGGGGATCGAACTGGAGACCTTTTGGTTCCCAGGCCAGCACTCAATCCACTGAGCCACACCAGCCAGGGTGGGGATGGTGCACTTTTGACTTGAACTAACCTTTGGCCAAATACATTGATCCAATTGCTTAGTATAGACTTGGGTGTACTGAGATGATCATTCGGGCCTGAGATCACGGTGCTTTTCATAATACCATTGGATTGTGTGAACTGCAGAACTCAAGGGCTGGGACGGTGGCCTGTACCCTGTGAGTACCTTAGTATTTGAATGGATATATTATGAGAAGTATTAAAATGGCTCTACAGTAATACTAAGAAAGCCTAGAGGAAAGTTTGTAACTTGTCATTTGATAGTACTTTTCTGCTGATTGATGGGGATGCAATGGTTCAGAATGCAGGTTTTAAGGAGCACACCACAGGCCCCCTCCCAGCCCGCTCCCACTCCTTTCCCCGGAGGCAGCAGTGTTTCCTGTTTCCTGGCTGTCCTTCCAGAAAAGGTACATTGACCGCTGACTTTAACTCTTGTTTCTTTTACTGCAGGACCTTATGGATTTTCTAGACCCCAACGGCAGTGACTGTACGCTAGTACTGTTTTACACCCCTTGGTGCCGATTTTCTGCCAGTTTGGCTCCTCATTTTAACTCTCTGCCCCGGGCATTTCCAGCTCTTCATTTTTTGGCCCTGGATGCATCTCAGCATAGCAGGTATCTTCCCTGTGTCGGTCTCTGACTTACCCGCTGGGCTGACAGTGGCAGTTACTTGGAGGTGGTGATCAGTAAGGAGAGGAGGTGGCGTGAGCAGAGGGAAGGCAAGTGTGGGTGAGGGGTGAGGGGTGTCAGCCGACTGAGGAAGCTAATGGCTGCCTTTCTGGAGGCCCCTTTTGGGGAGGGAGGACTGTTTCTGTGTGGTGGCTCTGCCTGATGCCAGGGGAGGGGCCCGAGAACTTTCTAGTGTCTCGGCCAGAACCAAGTGGCAGAATCAGATCACAAGTAGGATCTTCCTTTGCAACTTTCGTCTGCAGTTTAGGTCCCCAGCCCTGACAGCCCAACTCTCGGCAACCCTGTTCAGTGTTTATTTACGATTTCTTTTTCTTTTTTTCTTCTCTTCCTTTTCCTTTCTTACATTAATTTTTGCATGAATATTCCTTACTAGACATTCAATAAATTAGTTCAGTGAATTAATTTAGCCCTTTAAAGTGACGTTTACCCACTTTATATTTCTTTTATATTGTTGAGTGGACTCTTGTCTTTTTTAAGTGCTCAGTAAGGTAAGTTCCTGAGGACTCTGGTGAGAGGCGGCACATCGCCCCTCGGCCTCTGCCTCTGCTAATAGCGGTGTGTGGCCCTCCCAGCAGAGCGCTGTGTGTGAGTGAAGGCAGGAGGTCGGGTGAGGGTCAGGTAGGTGGTAAACATGGAGTAAGACTTGATGACCTGTGCTCTGGGGATTTTTGGTGTGGGTGACTGCCTGTGTTCACCTGAAACTGCTCATGAAGAAGGAAACTGCCCGACAAATTAGTCATTTTCACCAGGGCATCAGGGAAGTAGATCTAAGTAGCCTGGCCTAAGATTGATGGGATTGATGGGAAGGATGGTTCAGCCCAGTGTCCAGCTTTGACTGGGCCCTTCACTTTCTCCAGGCTGGCAGGGTAGCTCCATCACTCACCCAGAACTCTTTGGTTTGGGGTCTGGTACTGTGACCCCCACTACATCCCCGTTCCCTGCAGGCTTTTATCACCTGCTTTGTTCCTCCATCTGCACGCGTCCTTCTCCAAGTCTGGTACGGTGCCTTAATTATGGAGAATACAGGGTACTTGTTCTTACGTGGACAGTGTGGGATGCAAGTTTGTCTCCTGTTAATATTTAAGTTACAGCATGTCTATGAAAGAAAAAACCCTGATTGTCCAACATCACCATTTTATAATGGGAGCAGCTGAGGCTTAAAGAGGAAAGGTGATCTGCAGGTTACACAGATTACCTGGTCCAGAGGCAGAATTGAGGCTGATCCAGAGGGTTCTGACTCCAAGCTTGGACGCTGCCGTTACAAAAAGGTGGAGCGGAGCCACGCAGGTCACATTACCTCTCAGTCATCCGCCCCAGTTGTGAACCTCCTGGTGTGTTTGTCATAGATTCCTTACTGCCAACTTACTAATTGTTTACTGTAAGTTGAATCTTTTGTGAGGGGTGGAGGTGGGCATTCTGGAGAGTTTGAAATGTCTTCTGTCAAGTAAATTGACCCAGTGTGCTTTGCCCATGAGTTAGAATTTTTTGATCTGGAAGTTAGGAACTTATGCCCCCAACTGTGACCCATGAGGAAGGAGGCCAGAAACCTCTGTGCAGTATCAGATCCTGTCTCAGTTATTGCCATCGATTCTCATACGGTCATGGCGCGAGAATGCCCACTGTTAATTCAGGTTTTCTGACTTTCTCTCATAGCCTTTCAACCAGGTTTGGCACGGTAGCTGTTCCTAACATCTTGTTATTTCAAGGAGCTAAACCGATGGCTAGATTTAATCACACAGACCGAACACTGGAGACGCTGAAAATCTTCATTTTTAACCAGACAGGTAGGTAGAAGTAATGTGCTGTAGACGAAGACATTTTACTGCTGGGGGATGTGCCTTCTGTGGGCTCCAGTCCGCTGTCACCCTTAAGCGAAGGGTTCAAGATCGCGGTGAGGAGCGAGACTCCTCGTCTAGTAACTGTCGTGGGCCTGCTGAATGTCTCCCAACCAGCCTGCCATGAATAGGTGATTTTCATGATCCAAGACACCTTTAAAAAATGGACAGCTTTATTCAGACAATTTGCATACCATACACCTGTAGATACCTTTTTGTTTTTACTTATTTTTAAATTTTTAAAAGATTTTATTTTTATTTATCTTTAGAGAGAGGAAGGGAAGGAGAGAAACATCAATGTGTGGTTGTCTCTTGTGTGCCCCCAAGTGGGGACTTGGCCTGCAACCCAGGCATGTGCCCTGACTGGGAATGTAGATACCTTTTTAAATCTATTTTTCATTCAAGTATCATATTTACACAAGAATATGCATCAGTCAATAGTGAACTGGGTGATGAACTGTCACAGAGTGAACACCTTGGGTAACCAGCACTCAGATCCTGAAAGAGAACACGACCGGCCCCCTCAGGCACTGCTGCTCCTGCCCTCCCAGCGGGAACCACCGTCTTGACTCCTGACATCACAGACTCGTGTGGCCTGTTTTTGAACTTGATATCAATGGAGGCAAAGTATGGGCTGTCTGGCTTATTTCACTCCCCATTATATCTGTGGGTCCATCTGCACCATTGTGAAGGGTTGTGCTATGTTTTTTGTTCCTGGATAGCATTCCACTTACTAATCCATTTGCAGATGCTATTTTAACTCCTTAGTATTTGCCAAACCAGATGGCCTTATTTTCTTTACTCTGTAAAAGTCTGAGCATCGTACATTGAAGAAATTTCCTTCATTACAAAAGTCTGCTCCTCAAAAGCATTAACACCTCAATAATGAGCATCCGTCTTCTTCCCAAAGTATATTCCCTGGAAATAAATAGGAATTATAACATACCTTCCATATATATTAAGTTGCATGTAATTACTGATATCTGACACTAAAGAACAAAGCTGAGTGACCTCACAGAAAGCTTTGCACCCGGTGGTTAGCTATTTCAGGTCCTGCCATTCAGATGGATATGGAGAGGGGGAGCTATTTTGTTCAATGTTCTAAAGAAAACATAGGATACAAATGAAATCAGTGATCAGCAATCCCAGTTGTTGCTTGTGCTAACACTTCTTTCAGTAAATTCATTTAAAAGCATTTTGATATAAGGACAAAGAGACCAAAAAACAGAAAGGAAAAAATTAAAAGCATTTTGAATTTATACCTTCTGTAGTTTCCTGAGAGTAGCTTTACTAGTTACTTGTTGAGCGTTGGTCTCTAAAGAGAACAAAAGGCCCTGGTTGGTAGCCCGGTGGTTGGAGCGGCATCCCGGTTGCAGGTTTGATCCCTGGTGAGGACACGCACGAGAGGCAACAAATGATGCATAGATAAGTGGACCAACAAATTGATGTTTCTGTCTCTCCTCCCTCCTCTCCCTCTAAAAATTAATAAATAAAAATAAAGAGAATGAAAGACAGCTCTTAACATCTTAGGAACGCACAGAAATTCTAGTGTTTTAGTTAGAACAGCTGCATGGATTCCTGTTCCTTTGACATGGTGGGGGGAAGGCAAATCATAAACTACACCGACAGGCAAGTGAGACCCGTCCCAGACAGATCAGCAGTGGCGGTTAAGACTGCACGTCATTTTGTGAGTCATGCAGAATACTTCAGAAAGGTCCTTGGTGGGTGCGTTTTCTATCTGATTGGAAACAAGTGATTTCTCTTGCAGGTATAGAAGCCAAGAAGAATGTGGTGGTAAGTCAAGCTGACCAAGTAGGCCCTCTTCCCAGCACGACGACAAGGAATGTGGACTGGTTGCTCGTGTTCTCCTTATTCTTTTTAACTAGTTTTATTATGTATGCTACCATTCGAACTGAGAACATCCGGCGGCTAATTCCAGGACAGGAGCAGGAGCACGCGGAGTAGGGATGGAGTGAAGGACGTTGGAAAGAGGCATTTCATTCAGTCCTTTGTTTCAGAAATGAATGCTGCGATTTCATACATTTTCTCTCTCCAGTGAAGAGCTGACAACTGCAGTCAAAGAATCATGCATTCGTTGAACTGTTAAATGTGTAAAAAATTATAAACTGGTGTTTTAACTAGTATTCCAATAAAACAATGCAAAAACATCCAGTGGACTTCACTATTCTTGTTTTTACTACCAGAACATAATCCAGTATTTTTCTTTCTTAAAGATTTTATTTATTTTTTTTAGACAGAAGGGGAGGGAGGAAGAGAGGGAGAGAAACATCGATGGGTTGGTTGCCTCTCACATGCCCCAGCCAGGTAATCCAGTATTTTAAGGGAATGATCCAGTTTGAAATGTGGTGTATTCTGGTGGAATAACGAGTAGGGCAATCTGCTAACTATATAAAAGGCAGAAACAGGCCTTTCTGATGAGTTTTAGAAAACTCTTGACTCCTGAATGTCTAAGAAGGTGGGGCTTTCTGTTCATCTGCAGGTGCTCTCTCACACTTTAAGGGGAGAGTGTTGTGATGGGAAGGAGAAACTAGAATTGCTAAGTGTGACCTTACAAGTAGCAACCGATGGGAAAACACCCTGTTGCCTGGGACCTCTAACTTCATGGACAGAACCTGAAGTGGTTTAAGAAGTGTTTTCTGGGTAAGGCAGATGCTAGAAGGTATCATACTGAAGCTTCTTTAGCTTCGGTTCTGTGCTAACGCATTAAGTGAACCTTAAAATGTTAGCACTGTGCTACATTTAGTGAGAGCCAAAAGAAATAAAAACACTGTTCTTGCTCACAAGTTGATTCTAGTGTAGTTTTAAGACATGTAGAAAACACGTGTAATTTATACAAACTTTTTGAAAAGCTGTTTCTAAAAGATCTTAAATTCAGGTATGACAGTTGATTACATGATGATAAGTAGCTTTTATACTGATTGTTTGTAGTGTTTGAGAGAGTAGTTCATTTCACAAGGCACCCTAAATCCTATGGAAGTAGAACCTTAGATGAGTCTTCTCTGAGTTATATTGGATGAGAGTTTAAAACGTCATGTCTCGTGGACAGCTGTGGCTGGGGCAGTCACCGGCACAAGGGCTCCATGGCTCAGAACAGTCCCATTGCTATTTCCACTTTACGAAGGAGCAAACCAAGGTACAAAGAGGTTGAATGGCCTGCCGAGGTTACACACGTAGTAAGTTGATGAAGCTGGTATTTCAATTTTCATATGTATCTGTACTTAAAGTATAGGGAAAAAACTAGTAATTCTGTCTCTTACAATAACCAACCCTTGCATATTACTGTGTGTGTGCGCGCGCAAAGGGCTATTTTGAGTGCTTTACGTATCATTTCATTTGTCTGTACGATAGCCCCATGAGACTGGCACTACTACTTAATCTCATCTCACCGAAGAGAGAACAAGGCCCCAGATCACTTGCCCTTGGTTATGCAGGTTCCAGTGGGTGGACACAGCCCCAGACCCAAGCATTGTGGAATGGTGCCCTGCCCCGCCTCTGTGCCACGGCCTCTGAGATCATGGTATCTCTTGTGTTTCCCATAGATGTAGTGATAATACAGCTATAATGTAGCATTTTTTTCTTAAATGGTCAAGTATTTCATTGTTGCTAACAGTCTTCCTAACCATGGCTGTGTAACAGGCCTTTGAGTAGTTCAGCGTTGGTTACCTAACCTGTCTTCTGGATTTATGGAATATTCTCATTTTCTTGGGGGCAGATTCCCAGGGTGGGAGTTATTCTATTAGAGGTACAGGGATTTTCATGCCATTTGACATGTAATGGGGCCCCCGCTCTGTCTAGTTAGGGTGGGGGGATGAAAAAAGACCCCCAGGATGACCACCAGATCCAGGGCTTTGCTCTAACACTCAGCTGAGACCAGCTACACGGGGTCCCCCAGAGGAAAGTACGGCACAGGACTGGGCCTTGCGAGGTGAGGTTCAAGAGTAGAGACTGGGGAAGAGCTGGTGTTAGGGAAAGCACTGAGTGGTATAAAGTTTCTGTATCGAAACAGAGCAAGACGAGCTCCAAGGGTGTGTGGGTCCTCATGGCTAGCCAGTGTCCCCACAGCCCACGTCCTGCCCTGTCGTGCCCCAGCTGGACCCCTCCGTGTGGGCCTGTTCAACAAATCTATGGAGACAGAAAGTAGAGGACTGATTCCTAGGCCTGGAAGCAGAGGGAGGGAATGAGGAATGGCAGTAGGTACAAGGTTTTCAGGGGGAGATGAAACTTTCTAAAATTAGACTGTGATGGTTGTTTAACACTATGAATGTACTAAAGAACACTGAATTGTATACTTCATTTTATATTTTTAAAGGTTTCTTTTACTTATTTTTAGAGAGAGGGGAAGGGAGGGAGAAAGAAGGACACAAACATTTGTCAGTTGTCTCCGATACGCCCCCAACTGGGGACCTGGCCAGCAAGCCAGGCCTGTGTCCCGACCGGAATTGAACCTGCAACTTTTCACTTTGTGAAGGACAGTCAACCAACTGAGCCATGCCAATCAGGGATGAATTGTACACTTTAAACAGGCAGGTTACATGGTATGTGAATTATATCTCAATAGAGCTGTCGGAGGTGGCCACACGTAACCAGGTTCTTGGTGATCGGGATAAAGATTTGAACCGAACACCCAGAGTTTATTGCAGAGGCCACGCGGTTTCAGCAGAGTGAGGACCCCCTGTTGGTGAGGTGAAAGAGGGAGCCACGTGGTTTTGGCAGGGTGCGGACCCCCTCTTTCCCAGGTGAAAGGGAAAAGCCACACAGCTTTGCCAGAATGGAGATCCCTGCAGCCAGGTGAAGAAGAAAGACACATGCTTTTGGTGGAGTGCGGACTCCTGCAGCTTTGGTAGAAGAGGCCCACGAGGCTTTGGGGTGCCCCCTTTGGCTGCATGGCCTAGAAAGCAGGAGAGACTTTGACTGGAACTGGGTACAAAGGACTCTTGCCAGTGGACCATGAGAGGGTGCCACAGTACTTTGGATTAACTCGAGATCCTGCACAGTGACACAGCTGACGGTGCCAGCAGCCTGCAACACAGACGTGTGCTCTTTTCCTGATTTACGGTACCCGGAGTTGGGACAGTGGGAGAAGGGAGCGCTGTGTGGGTGTAGGTGTATACCCTAAAGGACTTTGCTATTTTAGTGGTGGCATTAGGCCTGAATAGCATTAAATAAACATTTTGTTTCCTTTTCACAAATCTCTGGCTTTAAGAGATGTCTTTCCAATTGGCGGTGGACAGAAGAGCCCAGTAGATTTTAGTATTTTGTTTTTGGGAGGGGCCCCTGTTGTATAGCAGTTTTCAGCATCCCTAGGTGGGCCAAATATTGTATTGCCCCTCCCTCGGACCTCTTGTTCGGTAACAGTTTCACAGGCCTCACACCTATCCGTTCATTTTCCAGTTCCCTATTTTCTTTAAGAAACTGTTTTTCTTTAAATTTATTAATGAGGAAGAGAAACATCAATGTGTGCTTGCCTCTCCTGCACCCCCTACTGGGGACTTGGCCCAAAACCCAGGCTTGTGCCCTGAGTGGGAATTGAACCGTGACCCTTTGCGTCACAGGTCAGCATTTAGTCCACTGAGACACACCAGCCAGGGCTCAGTTCTTACTTTAAAAAGCAAGTATGTGCATTTTTTTAAAATATTTTTTTAAGATTAAAAAAATTTTATTTATCTTTAGAGGGGAAGGGAAGGAGGGAGAGAAATACCAATGTATGTTTGCCTCTCATGTGTCCCCTGCTGGGAACTGGCCTGCAACCCAGACATGTGCCCTGACTGGGAATCAAATCTCGATCAATGCACTGAGCTACACCAGCCAGGGCAAGTGTGCATTTTTCATGATCTTAAACACTCAAGGTAAATATTGGAAATACAACCTTTAATTCCACCCCTAGTCTCTATCCACCTAAGGCAGAAAAACTATGGCATCTGAGATAAATGCCTTGAGACTGGTGGCATTTGGTTAGGGTCTCCAGTGAGATTCCTCCCTGAGTTTTCAAGTGGGCAAAAAGTGGGTTTGGGCTGTAAGTTTTAGTTTTAGGCTACTTTGAGGCCAAAAGGCTTTATTTTTTCCAAGTCTATATGAGAAGTAAAACTGCCAGTAACTAAGTTGAACTCACATGGCCTCATCCTTAAAAAAAAATGTATTGTTATATCCACTGCAAAACGGCTTATATTATAAATTTGCTTATTTAGTTAAGAAAACCCCACGTTTTCTTAACTAAAAACCACTGAATTTCATACTTTAAAGGGTGAATTTTGTTAAATGTGAATTACATCTCAAAACGACAAAAGGCAAAAAAAGATTATGTAGCAAATATAGATGAAGCAACTTGCCCCAGGGCCTTGGCAGCTAAGGAAGCACAAAGCAAGCTCAAATTTGAACCTAAGGCGCCGTAACCTATACGAGCCCCTGACCTGAATCAGGAAGGTTCGCTGGCCCCCCACGAACACTGGAGTGGTTCCCAGGCACCCACCCGCAGCTCATCTCTTCCTTCCCCTGCCCCCCACATGCCCCTGCCGACTGGACTGTTCGCCCCACCAACCTGGAGGGAGCCCAGCACCATCAGACGGTCCACGAGTGTCAACCCTAAGCGCCAAGGAAAGCCAACCGCCCCGGGGGTCGCTCACCTTCCACGCATAAGTGGGGCACCTCAGCACCCGGGCAAGAGAGACGCAGAAAACGGAGCAGAGCGGCCTCTGCGAGCGCGGGGCCTGCGGGGGGCCTGCAGGGCCGCGCCCCCTCGCTGCCCACAGACCTGGCCTCAAAGCTCCGGGGATCTTCCAGGGCCAGGCGCGCCTGGGCCTGCGCAGTGGGGCCGGGCTGTGCTGGCGGCCTGGTCCGCCGCCGAGAGCTGCCTGTGAACCGGGGCCGGGGTGGCGGGCGGCGGGCAGGCAGTGCGCCGGGCAGCTCTCGGCGGACCGCCATGGCGGTGGCTCTGGGGGCGCGGGGACTGACGCGGGGCTGGTTGGTGGCGCTGCGCAGTTGGGGTCCCGGCCTCGCGGCCATGGTGAGTGGGTGCCGAGGGCAGAGGGAGGTCCAGGCTTCGTGGTGCTGGCCGAGGGATGGGAGGGACCCGCCCCGAGCCGCCCAGGCCCAGGCCCAGGCCCGGGCCCCGGCCAGAAGTGGGACTTTGGCAGCCGCGCTGGTCGGACGAGCTGATCCGGGACTAGCGTGGCCACAGCATCCTCCAGTTTCCCTTGGCTTAAAAATCCTTTCGCAGTCTATGCAATTTCCAACAGAAAACGAACGGGGACGATTAAAAAAAATATATGTAGATGTAAAAATATTTGATGTTTAGGTCACTTGAAGTGACTGAAGGTACAGTTCGGTCCTCTAGGCTGTACACTCGGTGAGAGCAGGGACTGTCTTGGCCGCGGCGCGCTTGCTGTAAATGGGGTGACCGAATGTTAAGTTAACTAATTTGTTTTGGTGTTATTTTTGAGAAGTTAATAAGTTTTGCTTTTGGTGACACATGCATTCTTTCCGCTTACGAGGGGCGTCTGTCAGCTATCCTGCCTGAGAAGTTAAAGTTTTGGTGGTAAATGAACGAGTGAAAGTTTTAACGTGCAGCACCACCTAGTGGGAAAGTGTTGCATTAAGCTGATTTTATTTTAAGTTGCTTGTTGGAGTCCGTTTGGCAGTTTGCAGTTTTTTGATAGGGATGGAGGAAGATAATATATAAAAATATCTCAGGGATGGAGGAAGATAAGCCACTTGCTTTGGGGACGGTAAGGTGAGAACAGAAGCCGAGTGCTTACTTCCCCCTAGGCACGTCTCTAGGTGGAACTCTCATCCAGGGCTGGTGATTAAAATTCGGGTGTTGGGGAGAAATGACTAAACAGATACGATTTGAGGGGCAAACAGATACTATTTGAGGGGCTTCCCTGTGCCAGGCTCTATACTGGGTGCCTTTGCATTCAAGACCTCTTTAATGGAAGCCTTTCAAAAATCTCGTCAGGTCGCTACTGTAATGTCTCCCACGTAGACACGAGGATGCTGGTGTGCGGAGAGGCTCAGTGATTTGTTCAGGGTCCCACAGCTGAAAGTAACAGAGCGAGGCCTTAAATCAAGTTTATGCTCTTCAGAGGCTATTCTTTGCCCTGTCCCTACCCCTAATTCCTACAGAAAAAAATTCAGCCCACCACAAAGGGTTCTGCGTGGGACGTGTCTCCAGGGGGGGCCACTTCTGTGTGTAGACGAAGGGGTTGTGGCGGGCAGAGGAGAGAGCTGTGCTTGTTCCGCAGACTGACTGCAGGTGACCGGTGCGTTACCTACAATGCGCTCAGTCGTTTTCTTTGCGGCCACTCAGGGTGAGTGCAGATAGTTGTGTTTCTTTTCCAAAATACTCTGAGTTGACTTAAAATATTGAAGTGTTCAATAAGAATTTTATGTTATTATTTGTAGTGGGTCTTTGTGAAAAGTTTCAGAAACTGTCATTTTAAAGAATGAACAGATTTTGGTTCTTTGTAGCAAATGTTTTTTATAACAAGCCTTTGAATGTTTTTATCTAATTAGAGATATTTTCATTTTTCTTTTTTGTTATAGGTGAGGGTATCTGACCTAATAAAGAAGGGAAACTAGAAAATTGGCTCATTAGCATATTTTTTCCTCTTCATAGACTGTTGTTTTTTTTTATCTTTTTATCCTTTTATTATTTTTTAAATATTTCAGTTAGAGTCAATGTTCAATTTTATAGTAGTTTCAGGTGTACAGCATAGTGGTTAGACATTAATATAATTTACGCAGTGACCTACTCACTTGACACTGCTCATAGTTATTACAGCATTATTGACTACATATTCCCTTTGCTGTACCCTACATCCCTGTGACTGTTCTGTAACTACCAATTTGTACTTAATCCCTTCACCTTGTCACCCAGCCCCCCATCTCCCCTCCTATCTGGTAGCCGTCAGTTTGTTCTTTGTTATCTATGAGGCTGTTTCTGTTTTGTTTGCTTGCTCATTTTGTTCTTTAGATGCCAACACAAGTGAAATCATATGATATTTGCCTTTACATGTCTGACTTGTTTCACTCAGTGTAAAATACCCCCGGAGGTTCTTCCATGCTGCCATGAATGGTAAGATTTCATTTTTTATGGCTGAATAATATTCCATTGTATGTACCATATTTTGCCATGTATAATGTGCACTCATGTTTTTGGCCCAAACTTTCAGGAAAAAAAGCCCTTTTGTTTTAGTTTTTAATTCAATTTTTTATTTCTTTATACTTAGAAACAAAATTGATTATCATATTCCAGGGTATTATTTTGCGTACAGATATCATCATTGCTTTCTAGAGTTACACTTTTGATGCATAAGCATAAATAAAAGAATTAAAACCATTTATATAGATACTGAATTAGTACTAGCCACAAATAATACACATCCTTATTTTTCCCTCAAAAGTTTTGAGCAAAAAAGTGCACGTTATACATGGCAAAATACGGTATGTACCACAGCTTCTTAATCTAATTGTATATTGATGGGCACTTTGGTTGCTCCCATATCTTGGCTATTGTAAAGTAATGCTGCAGTGAAATAGGGGTGTGTATACCTTTTCAAATGTGTTTTGGATTTTTTGGATGAATATATCCAGAAGTTGAATTGAGGGTCATTAGTTAGTTCTGTTTTTAATGGTTTTCTACCGTGGCTGCACCAATTTGTAGTCCTACCAATCCCACCAGCAGTGCACGAGGGTGCCTTTCCTCCACAGCCTTGTTTGCACCTGTTGATTTATTGATGGTGGCCATTCTGACAGGTGTGAGGTGATAGCTCATTGTGGTTTTAATGTGCATTGTTGAGGATTTTTTGCATCTGTGTTCTTCAGGAATGTTGGCCTATAATTTTCTTTTTTGAAATGTCTTTGGTTTTGGAATCAGGGTAATGGTGTCCATGTAAAATGAGCTTTGGAGCCTTCCCTCCTTTTGAACTTTTTGGAATAATTTGAGGACAGATGTTAATTCTTCTTTGAATGTTTGGTAAAATTCACCTGTGAAACCATCTGATCCAGGACTTTTGTTTATTGGGACTGTGTTAATTACTGATTTAATTGGCAGTTATCAAGTCTGTTCAGAATTTCTTTTTCTCCTTGATTCGGTCTTGGAATATTGTATGTTTCTAGGAACTTGTCTGTTTCATCCAGGTTGTCCAATCTGTTGCCATGTGATTGTTCATAGTATTTTCTTAAAATCCTTTGTATTTCTTTGGTGTCAGTTTTCACTTCTCTTCTTTTATTTCTGATTTTATTTATTTGAGTCCTCTCTTTTTTTCTTGATGAGTCTGGTTAAAGGTTTATCAATTTTGTTTATCTTTTAAAAGAACGAGCTCTTGGTTTCATTGATCTATTTATTGTTTTTTTTTTTAGATTATTTCATTTAAGTCCATTTCCATCTTTATTATTTCCTTCCTTCTACTCACTTTGGGCTTTGTTGTTCTTTTTCTAGTTCTTTAGGTGTAACTTTAGGTTGTTTATTTGAGATTGTTCTGGTTCCCTGAGGCAGGCCTGTATTGCTATGAATTTCCCTCTTTGAACTGCTCTCACTGTGTCCCACAGATTTGGGGTGGTTGTGTTTTTATTTTCATTTGTCTCAGTGTATCTTTCGATTTCTTCTTTGTTCTCATTGTTGACCCATTCATTGTTTAGTAACGTATTGTTTAGCTTCCATGTGTGTGTTTTTTCATGAAACTTTTTCTAATTTTATACCATTAAAACTTGTTTTGTGACCTATATGTGTTCTATCCTGGAAATTTTTTAAAAGATTTTATTTATTTATCTTTAGAGGGGACGGGAAGGAGGGAGAGAGAGAAACATCAATGTGTGGTTGCCTCTCATGTGACCCTGCTGGGAACTGGCCTGTAACCCAGGCATGTGCCCTGACTCGGAATTGAACTGCGATCCTCTGGTTCTCAGGCCCTCGCTCAATCCACTGAGCTACACCAGCCAGAGCTGACTGTGTTACTGTTGAGCTCTCTGTTTTTGTTCATCAATATTTGCTTTATATATTTAGGTTCTCCTATTTTGGGTGCATGAATGTTAACAAGGGTTAAATCCTCTTCTTTGATTGATCTTGTATCATTATGAAATGCCTTTCTTTGTCTCTTATTACAGCTTTTGTTTTCAAGTCTACTCTTGTCTTGGTGATGTGGGCATAAGCATGTTTCCCAAGCTTGGGGTGAGCGATGTAGGCAAGGTGATTGAGCTTGTGGCTGCTGCCCTCCACGATCTTGGGCCTGACCTCCTTGGGCTTTACAAGGGCCTTGAGAGCCGCAGCGTGTGTGCTCATGACCTCAGTCTCTTGGGCCTGCATCTTCTTCAGGCCCTTCTTGAGCTTCTTGGCAAAGCACGTGTTACTCAGGAACTTGAGGTCTACCCTCTGAAGAGATGTGTGGTTTTGTGATTGGAGTTTCTCGATGCCCTTTCTGGACCATTTTTGAGATTCATTGTATGTGCTGTGGTTCTTGGACTTGGCCATGTCTCCACCGAAGCCTGTGGCTCCCGAAGCACCGTGGACCAGCAGAGAGAGTATAGTTGAGTCTGGATCACTGTTGGCACACCAGTGGGTGGGATCGACCCTCAGGTGCCCTGGCTGTGAGGATTGGTCACAACCACAGCGAATGAGCTGCTGTGCTGGGGGCTGACCCCATGGAGTGGGATTCACTCCAGGGTGCTCTTTTGCCTGCTGAGATCTTCCTTTGGGTGTGCCACACTCGCGGAGCTTTCTGGGTGGTGGTCTGTTGTGATCTGAAGCTGGCCACCAGGTGTGTTGTTGCCAAGGTCTCTTGGGAAGCGCTCCAGTGCAGACCCAGGTCAGCAGTTGCCTGTGACTGGCCTGGGCTACCTGGCAGGGGCTACAGAGCTCTCTGTGGTTGTTAGCTGCCTGTGCTGGACACTGCAGACTGAGGCTGGCTTCCACTGGCTCCAGACCCAGGGCAGCTCAGCAAAAGGCACAGGGCACTGTGAGGCTTGCCACTCCCTGCCAGCTGCTCAGTCACTGACGGAGCCTCGGGCAGTATGCAAGTTGTGTGAGGTGGGGTCTCAGGGAGTCAGCAGGGTGGGAAGAGTGGTGTTCACCAGGTTAATGCGAATTCTGAATGGCACCAGTGCCAAACTTGGGTCCATTCAGCTAGGGGCACACTGAGGCCAGAAGCCAGCCCCGGGGCCTGCAGACCTATGAGGACTTTTTCTTTGAGATTTTATGTATTTATTTTTAGAGAGGGGAAGAGAGGGAGAAGGGGCGGGAGAGAAACACTGCTTGGCTGCCTCTCCTCCTGAGGACCTGGCCTGCAACCCAGGCATGTGCCCGCACTGGGAACTGAACCAGCGAGCGACCTTTGGTTTGCAGGCCAGTGGCCAAACCACAGAGCCGCAGCAGCTAGGGCCCTTGGAGGCTTTTTAAGAAAATTGCAGCACGGTCTGGCTGCCACTGCGAAGTAGCCTCCGTTGGTCCTTGACGTGGGTGTGGTGCCGCCTCAGGCAGTCGTCTGCGGGGAGGGAGTGCAGTTCCCTAGGCCACTACAGAGTCACTTTTGGCTGTGTCGGGGGAGGGCTCGGCAAAGTGATGATGGTGCCCTTCAGCTGTGCAGGAGGAGAGCTCAACTTGGGCAAGGGTGGCAGTCCCTCTGGCCCTTACCCCGACGCCACACAACTCAGTTTCTTCCTGTATGTCTCTGGTGCCTCCCAAGCCACTGTCCCTTTGCAGGAGCCTGGGGTGAGGGCCTGTGAGCAAGTGAGTCTGTGCGTGGGCCCTTTAAGAGGAGGCCTGGGTCTCCAGCAGCCTTCAGCACCACCCAGGTGGACAGAATCCCCACTGATTTTCACAGCCAGGTTTTGTGGGGGGTCCTCTTTTTGACACTGCTGTGGGGCTGGGGAGGCCACTGTGAGGCTGGGACCCCTTGCTTCTTAGCGGGGGGCCTCTATAGCCAAGATATCCTCCCGATTCTCAACGGACACACGTGGGTGTGGGGTCAGCTTGGTTTGCGTCTTCACCTCTCTTACCAGTCTCATCGTGGCTTCTCTATATCCTTAGTTACAGGGCTTCTGTTTTGCTAGGTTGCAGATGGTTCTCTAGGTTGGTCGTTCTGTGATTTACTTATAATTTTCTTTTTTAATTTATTTACTTGTACTTTTATAGAGAGGGGAATGGAAGGAGAGAGGGAGAGAAATAGCAACGCGTGGTTGTGTCTCACATGTCCCCTGTTGGGGACCTGGCCTACAACCCGGGCATGTGCCCTGACTAGGACTCGAACCATCAACCCTTTGGTTTGCAAGCCCGAGCTCAATCCACTGAGCCACACCAGCCAGGGCAACTTGTAATTTTGATGTGATTGTGGGAGGAAGGGAACACAGTGCTCACCTACCCCGCCATCTTGACCGGAATTTCTAGAATAAGTTGTCTCAGAGAAAGTCTCCTGCCTGTCCTCTTACATTAATGCCAGTGATAAAGGTTTTAGGATTTCTGAAACGGGAATGAGTTGCAGGTTCATGGTGGAGCATCCGGCTCAGCCCCCTGTTGCCCTTGGATGGAGAACTCTCACGTTAGCTTATTCTTTCTGGGTGACTGTCCCACTGTCACCTGAGCCTACAGTAGCCCTGCAGATTACAGGTAGGGCAGGAGGTTTGGGATGGCGCTTACGCCAGAATGAGAACAAAATTCTTCTGACTTTTACTGGAGTGCCTTCTCTTCTCTCTCTGGCCATGGTGCTTGGAGTTCTTTCAGTTGAAAAACAAGTAGTACGGGAGGCGCGGGCCTCTAAACGAGCAGCACGCTGGCTTTGGGAACTTCCTGGGCAGTGGGAGCAGGAGCGAGGCGGACAGTGCACACCGGTGCTTGGGACTGGGCAGCGCTCTGGCCAGACTGGGGGGAGGGCTTACTGGGGCCCCGAGGAAACGCACTCGGCTGAAGTAAAGGCTTTTTACCTGTAGTCCAGAGGGTGTGTGGACCCCCCAGAAGTTATTATCAAAATCCCATGTAAATATGCATTCGGCTTTTTTCCTCTCTGGGGTTAGTTTTCATCATACCTGAAAGGGATAGTGAACCCAGATAATTAAGTCCCACGTCAGCAAGCCGTGAAGGCTACGAGGTTTTGTGGGACCATCTGAAGAGCACTAGACCAGGAGTTTAGAGCCCTGGGTCCTAATCCTGGTCCCGCCAGTGGACTTGGCAGGGTTCCTTGGGTAGGCATGTCCCCTTCAGTTGCTGAGGAACTGGAATGCTGGCCATCGTTAGTGGGTATCGGCCAGGTGGCCAGTGGTCATGGCCAACCTCAGTTGTGGCTGTAAGACACCAGAGAAGCGTGAGACAGCGGCCAGCGTCAGTGAGACACTGCCCCGTGCAGGCAGCTAATGTGTGTAGAGCCAGCCTTGTTTTTGTTTGTGTCTTGAGAACTTTGTATTTTGAGACCAAAGGAACCAAAGAAGGTTAGAAATTGTTGCCTTTACGACTTTTTGTACATCTTTAATAAGGAAAAGAATTATGAGTAAATTTAGCTAATCCTCTATATTTCACATATTGAATGTGTTATTTTCACAGTCAGCAGATGCTCACTTGTTGACAGCAGAGGAGAAGAGCCAAGCTATACTTGACCTTAAAGCAGCAGGATGGATGAAATTACAAGAGAGAGATGCCATCTACAAAGAGTTCTCCTTCAAAAACTTCAATCAGGTAACCGTTGTATACTCTTGCTAGTACCGTGGTCTGTTTTCGTCCCCTTAGGTGGTGACTTCCTAATACTGCTGGTTGTCTGATCTCACGTGGATCGAAACCCTCTTCTGTGAGGATTCAGCCCTTGTTGACATTTGATATCACCCAGCCCAGGGAGTGACTCTCACTTAGCTCTAGTGGAAGAGGGTGTTTTATCATTTGGAAAATCAAATTCTGAAACCACTCTTGCTTTGATTTGGTGCTGGTGAGGCGATTTGGTTTCCTTTTAAATTTTAAGTAACGTGATAAGAGAGAGTGAGTTTATGTTTATCAGAAGGGAGCATGAATAACAACAGTTGAGAAACACACACCGACTTGACTGATTTCTCCTGATCTTCTTGGACAGTTGTCAAATTTTCTTTCTCTAGTTGTATTTCTGTCTCAGTCATCTCCTAAGCTGCACCCTGGTCTCTGATTGGCTCCTCTCCCCCAAGCCCATAGCCAGCCCTGGCAGCTTTTCTTAAAAGCCGATCTCCAGGTGGAGACTCAGCCTTAACAAGGTAACTGTTCCATTAGGGCGCCACCCTGTTTAGAGAGTCATCTCCCATGACTTCCTTGCAGTTCTTACTCCATTACGTGTGTATAAGGTGAGTGCTTTTGACTCTTTTGTGTTTGTTCAGTCAGTTTGGTAATCCTCTGGACAGATTTGTTGTTTTATTTATATTAGGTGTCAGCATCTAGAAGGCAGAGGCCATGTTTGCCTAAATAACTCTCTATTGTACCTAACGCAGTTCTGCATACAAACAGGCATTTGATAAATGCAGACACTGATCGTAGTGTTTGCTTATTTCTGGAAGGGTGTGTGAGGACCAGATTTCCACCCAAGAAAGCTCCGACATGTTTTCCCAGTAAATGCCATTGGCTCCACTGAGCTGCGTGCCTTGTTCTGCTCTCCGTCCATCTGGCTGCCCGCCTTCGGCTGTGAGTCTCCAACTCCCCTGGAAACCTGGACCAAGCCGACGGCCTGTCACTGCTGCCCCATGTGCTCAGAAGCTCTTGTCAGGGGCTTAGCGCTCTGTGGCTGGTGGCAGGGAATCCCATTGGTACAGTAAGTTCACGCATAAGCTGTAGGTAGCGTTTTCCAAGCTTATTAAAATTCTTACATGCATACAGCCTGACTTCTTTAAGCCTGGGCTAATTTATTGGGCTTGAACATGTGGCTTAAAGTACTTGGGTAGCGTTGCCTTGGGCTCTGCCCATGAGTCAGTCGTCCGGCCACACTCTAACTTGGTGCCATGGTGACTTCGGAAATGGGAGGGAAGGGAAGATGTCCAGGACAGCATCGGATTAGCTAGTCTTTTTCTCGTCACTTCAGCCAGTTTATAAGAGAAAGAGGCAGGTGACAGGAAAATCAGCTGATGTGTTTGGAGAACCAGCGCTGAGTTTATGCCCTAGAGTTGTGTTTCCAGCCGGGCTCCTGCGACCTCTGCGCGCGTAGTGGCCTATCATGGCAGTTGATGCCCTGACAGCTGTCACTTCCCACCAGGCAAAGACTATCAGGAACATACCGTCGGTTGAACAAGTTGGGCTCACTGCTTGGCGAGACGAGGGAGAACACACACCGTGGGGAGCTGCGAGGCATCTCAGGGCGATGCCGCAGGCTTAGTGCAGGGTCGGGGCTGGTGTTAGTGGTTCGGGAGAGTGTAGGGGCTTCGCTGTCAACATCAGAAACATTAAAACCTGTAGAGAATTTTTGTGAGTTTACTTCAGCCAAACTGAGGACAATTGCTGGGAAGCAAGAACTCAAGCGATTGAGAAAATGCTCTAGAGAATGGCAGTTCTGCCCCTGCTTTGTACATTCTATCAAAAGGGAGGAAGTAGGTGGGTCGCATGAAATCCCGTGAGAATAGATTAGGGAGTCGGGAGGAAGCGAAGCAGGGAAACTTCTGGGATTGGATACAAGGAAAGATGATAGACAAAAAGTTTTTTTACATTGCTGGGTTCAGAATAGTCAGCAGTCAACAGTTAACCAATAACAATGAGGGGATTTGTCCTCTGTGCTCTGGTGCAGAGTCTGTGCTTTGAGGGGCCCAGAACAAAGAAGTTACTTTGACAGTCCAAAGGTGTGTTATCATAGATACAAAGAGACAGTAGACAGGCTTAATTAAGGTAAAGATTGACTTTTGTTAGGGAAGATTCTAGCCTAGGACTTAAACTGCTTTCAGTCAGTTAGTTTTCATTTTAGACCAGCCTTTGTGCTTACTGCAGGTCTCTGAGTTAATAAGGCCGCTGTGCGGGCCTCCCCTGGGCTTGGCAGGCTGAGCATGTAGCCAGCCCCCTTTTTGTCCGCAGATGGATGCTGTCAAAATGTGGGCAACTCTATAATTCAGTATGTTTTCCCCTTAAATTGGGGAAGTGCTTTTATAAAGAATTTTAAAATTTAAGTATAGTTGGTATGCAATATTATCTTAGTTATATTAAGTTCAGGTATACATATAACTCAGTGTTTTAATAAATTTTACCTATAGGAAGAAGGGACTAAAGTGGAAATGAGTAAAAACCGTAGTTACTCGTGAGCTGGGGGTGGGTGGGTCATCGTTTGTCCATGCTCAGATGTCACTACAGGTCTTATTTTTGTCTTAATTTGCTAGAGGCGATCTGGTCACCTCCAGTGTAGTGTAGGACTTGACCAGGCAGATGCAGAAGTTGGAGGTGACACGTGGCCCAGCACCCCACTCGGGACTCCTGCAGCTTTCTCTGAGGGGTCTGCTGGGTCCTGGTGGCATCGGGAAAAGCGGTGTGTGCTCCGCAGAGTGGTGTTGCCTCACATTAATGTTTACAGTCAACGCCAAGGCCCAGGGGACGGCCCAGGCCAGCTCCTGGGGGTCAGGGCTGTTTTTCTCAGAATCAGTGTTTAGAGTGGTGACCCTCTGCACTGGCAGATCCTCCCTTATGTTGCACTTAGGGTAGAAACTCTGTTTTTTAAAATTATAAAACAGTAACATAAAACATTAAAGTAGGCTGATAAATAAAAAGATTTCCCATTGTAACTACTTTCACCTTTTTTACTATTCTCTTTTCTTCATAGGTCCAGTTGTTTACAATGTGGCAATTGTACATGCAGTTAAATTTTTAAAAAATTAGTTTTTTACTGTAAAAGTAATATTCATGAACTCAGTGGGTATTTATTAAGCATTTTCCCTGTGCCAGGCACTACAAGCTCATGTCTACAGCTCCCATCCGAGGGGAAAGGGGGACAGAGCGCAAGTGAGTAGACAGCATGGTTTTGGGCAGTGATGAGTGTCATGAAGGAGATTACAGTTGGCTTTGCCGTGGAGTGGATGGAGTGGTCTGGCAAGGCCCCTTTAGGGAGGGGACATCTGAGGCCTGAATAACGTGATGGCGCTCAGCATGTGAAGACCCAGAGAAAGAGCCTTCCGGCAAGTCCGGAAGTACAAGATTCCTGAAGCAGGCATGATCTTGGCATGACCGAGGGAGAGCCGGGAGGCTGGTGTTCTTGAGGACAGGAAGGGGACGGGGCTGGTGGGAGATGAGGCTGTGGAGAGGGAGAGGCGAGCGCACTGAAGCCTTGTAAACGTGGTGAGGAGTTTGGATTTTCTTCTGTGCAAGAAAGCGATTGGAGGATTTCCAGCAGAGAAGTACTGTGATTTGTGTATGTTTAAAAAGATCACTCTGGGGGCTCTGCTGAGAATAGACAGTCAGAGGGCCATATTGCATGGGTTGCCATTGCAGCAGGCTAGGCAAGAGGTGATGGGAGACTGGAGGGAGCAGTTCCCCACGTATTCTGGAGTTGGAACAATTGTGACTTCCTGTTAGAGCGCATGTGGGGAGGGTCAAAGGTGACCCTAAGGTTTTAGATCAAGCTGTAGGGTGGAGGGTGGTCCCGTTGGTGTTACTCACTGAGCTGGGGAAGACGGTGTGGAGGGCAGGGCAGGGAGTTGAGAACCCCGTTTTGTACACATTAGGTTTGAGGTACGTGTCAGTCACCCAGGTAGCTCTCGGGTCAGCAGGTGGAGACTGTGAGGTTGGCGTGCAGGCTGGAGGCACCAGTCTGAGAGTTGTCGAGGGGATGGTTGTGAGAGCACAGTCCTGGACCAGCAGGGGGTGGGCAGGTGGAGGTGTGGGGCACGGTGTGTCCCTTGGAGTCGGAGAGAAGGCAAAGTGGGTGTGCGTGGCTGGAGTGGGTTGCTGTGTTTGCCTCCAGAAGGAGAGAGAATTCTCTCCTGATTTTCCAGTGAGGTCATCAGTTGAGAACGAGCAGGCGTGAGAGGGAGCGTTGGAGAGCTGGAAAGGCAGGGAGAGGAGCGGAAAAGTTCTCTCGGACGTGGAGATGGTGACAGTGAACCGACTGAGGAAATGTGGCCATTTGCTGGTGGTTCTCAGTGTCATTGGAGGTATGGTCAGACATTTATTTTTTAAGATTTTATTTATTCTTTAGAAGGAAAGGGAAGGAGAGAGGGAGAGACATATCAGTGTATGGTTGCCTCTCATGCGACCCTCACCTGCTGGGAACTGGCCTGCAACCCAGGCATGTGCCCTGACTGGGACTCCAACTGCCATCCTTTGGTTCGAAGGCCCTCACTCAATCTGCTGAGCTACACCAGCCAGGGCTGTGGTCAGACATTTAAAGTGAAGGTTTTGAGTGTTTTGTCTAGCCGTGTTCAGCTGCTTGGGCACAGGCCTGGAGCAGGTACTGAGCTGGGCTTAACAAGAGGCTGAACTTTTGCCAGATGAGTGCAGTGGAGGAACACAGGGCAAGAGAGGTTGAAACGTTGGACCATGGAGTCTAACCTGCTGAGGAGGGCGGGGCAGCTGTGATTTGGAGACAGGCCCTGGAAGGGTGGGAGTGTCATTTCCTGTAACCTTTTTGGAGGGCAGTTGGCAAAGTCTGTCAGCTTTTATAATGCACATACCCATTGTCCTAATCTAGAAATTGATCTAAATTTAGTCCTGCATGAGTGACAAACGGATATGTGAGGACATCTGTTACAGCTCTGGGGGCCTGTAATTTTGCGTTGGGGCAGGCATTTCCATGTGCACACACACCCCTGGGGACACCATGCCTCCCTCGCTGCAGCTCCAACCCTGGCCACGGGCAGGCGGCCGGGAGGCCCACTGTGCTCTGTGTACTCCTGGCTGCACGGCACCCGTTCTGGCCTCAGCTCTGTAAACCAGAGGGAGCCGCTGTCAGAACTGGTCCCCACCCTTGAGAAAGTTCAGCCCACACTGGGTGGTGGTAGCATATATATTTTTAAATCTTTGCAGAACATATAGATAAAAAACATGTTGTGTTTCATTTGTTCCCTAGATCATGAACACTTTTCAGTTCTTTAGTAGTCTTTTCATCTTACCTACAGTAAATCTGCAGGAGTAATCTACACTTGGTTGGGTGTTACGGTATTTAAATGGTTTGCTTATGTCGTGTGTGTAAAATGGTATCACAAGTTTGCTTTAGAATTCATTTCTTTTATTACTGTAGAAAATGAACCATACATTTTAGAAACATTTTCAGTGATCATGGATGAAAAACCTGTTGCTCAAAGCTTTTGGGTTATTTTAGATTTACCAGCAAAGTACATATGAACTTTTTTCTCTTTGAGGTTTTATTCCAGGCTATAATTAGTTCCAAATAGTCCACATGCATTTGATAGCTCAGGTGGGTGCATATACCGGGAGAATATAAATGCAAAAGTTCCCCAGGAATTCTAACTGTGTGGGTGGCTGAAGTGGCCGTGGGCTTCGTCCCCTGCCTCCCCTCGGCGGGCAGTGCGGTGGTGACGCGGAGGCTCTGCAGACAGTCAGAACCTGGCAGCGCCAGCACGCCAGGCAGGAAGTTCCGTCCTGGGGGCGCTTGGACTCGGGTGGGGTTGGTATTTGTAAAGGAGTTGTGCACTGTGCGTGTGTGCGTGAGTGTGGACATAGGGAGTGGTTTCTGAGTGACATACAAACTTACTCTTAGGTGTTTGGCGACTGCAGGTATTTGTCTGCATTGAAAGAAGAAAATGTCAGAAGTGCGAGTGTCCCATAAAGACAAATATTACGCGTTTTCATGTGTGGGAACAAGTGGGAAGCTTACCAAATCAGAGGAAACTTTAAGCTATTCAGTGAGTGCACAAGGGGAGGCTTTGGAACCCAGGAGGCAGCAACTGCAGGTGCCAGCAGGTGGAGCCCTCCAGGGCAGGAGTCCAGACCCACCCGAGGCAACACCACCTTCCCTGGAAGGCTGGCCCCATTCTCGCTCTGGATGCCTGGCCCACCCTTGTTCAGCATGGAAATATTAGCTTAATATGAGGAATAGGTGAGCAGTCGTGGCGGGGCACCTGGCCTGGTTTGCTGCTTTTTGGGTAAATGAAGAACTCTGGGTGGAGGATGTGAGTTTCCAGGTGGTAACGGAGAACACTTGCGATTCAGAAGCGGACTGAGCTTCGTGAGAAAGAACCGAGACGCCCTGCCCTCCTTCCTGGAGGCTCCTGGCTCTTGTCCGTCCTTTCTCAGGCGGGCCTGCCTGCAGGGCATGCAGTGTTGTTAGATGGAATGGTATGAAATGGCTGATATTCGGCCAGTTTTGACTTGCTGTGTGTGGTTTAGTCTGATAGCCCGTCAAAGTGCAGTGTCTGTTGCAGAGCAAGGCCCAAGCTTTATTTAGCACATACCTTCTTCATCACATTTTGGCTGTTGTAACTGCTGGGGTGGGAGGAGAGTTTTAGAGCTGGTGGGGGGAAGGGGCCTTCTGAAGGCCAAGGCCGTGGTGGTGGTGGCAGTGATGGTGGTGGGGTGGTCTGTGCATCCAGCAGCGGGAGCACCGTATGCGAGTTGGGGGTTTGTACAATGTTTTTCTGCCTGTGCCCAGAGCTGCTGCTGTGGAGCAGTTGGAAGTTGCTGCTGCTGACTTTCTTTGTAAATGTGTTTTAGTGAGGAAGTTGATAGTAGGCTACAGTTAGCACCTTGAAACCCCAAGTGAGGTCAGAGGCTTGATGATACTAGGAGATAACTGCTGAGGGAAACATCAGTCCCCTGCAGGACGTGGTGGAGGTCTCAACAGCTCTTACTAGGAATGAATCAGTTCAGGTTTTATTGTGTATTGCTGTGCACCAAAGCTGCCAAGCACATCCGAATTATGAATCAGAAATGCAATAATATAAGTGTCACATCTGAGCACTCTTGAAAGCAAAAACTCACTCTGCCTGGTGAGGGAAGGGATGTGCTCCCTGAGAGGATGGTCCCCAGGCTTAGGCAGTGCATAGGTCAGAAGGTGTCTGTGTTTTGCTTTGAAAGTATAGGCTGATGTCTGTGTTGGGAGCCAGGAAAAGTGAGAACTTGGATTGTTATCACACACAGTAACCTGCGCTTAGCACATGTCCACTGTAACCACAGCAACCTAGAAACCTGAGAAAGTGTCCGCAGTGGTTGTCATGTATGGAGACTGGAGACACTCAGCATTTTAGCAAACTTTACCTGAGGTATGAGAAGCAATTAGAAAGGCCTGGGTGGTGTGTCCATGTTGGCGTTCACTTTGGAGTTACTCTAGTGTCCCTGTCTGGCTGGGGCCCCACATCTATGCCAGACCTGCCTGTTGGGTTGCCCAGCACTAGTGGGGGCCCACTCTCCTTGGCATTGCCTGGAAATAGGTTGTACCCAAGTGAAACAAAACAGGGTGAGAGGTGGGGACAGGCCCATGCTCACCTCATCGATGGGGGCGGGGACATCAGTGTTGGTGTTCACCTCCATGGAGGAATTAGAGTCAGAAATGCTGTTGTGGGAGCCTTGCTTCTGCCATTTAGGTTACAGAGCGGGTTTGGACCTGATGTGTGTTTGTGAAAACACGTGCATTAGATAGATGAGGGGAAATGTAAAACAGGTGTCAAAAATGCAAATAGGACACCGCACGGCAGTGGGGAAATGCTGCGGTCGTTACACCGCCTTTAATAAAAATGGACTTTTAACTGCATCGTTTTTTCTTAGTCATATAGTAAATCTTCTGTTTACAGAACTTAGCCTGAGTATTTTGTAAAAGTCAAACAGCCAAGAAATATAATTTCCTCAACAGTCTTTGTCTTGCCCTTTTACAGATGGTGTAAAATCGGGTGTGTAAAAAATAGAATGCAGTTTGAGCTGACGTGAAAGGTATTTCAGATTTATGCTTTGCAGATGATATTGGTATGATTAATGCATTCGTTGCTTTTTTTATTACTTTTCACAGATAATGCACATGATGCATGAAAAATGTGGGTTTAAATCTTTGCCAGGTTTAGACTGTGAATATCAACAGATGTTATCATATAAGTACTATAATCATTATAAAATAAAAAATTTGTCATGAAATGCATTGACATAAATTTCGTTTATGTAAATTGCCTTCATTAGCGTAAAACCTTAGTGTGGCTGTTAGGGTTTGTGAAGCACTTTAGATGAGATTAACTTGGTATAATGTGGTCACAAATGGGTTGCTTTAAATTCAACTGACAAGAAAATAACACTCAGAAGTGAGGAAATTGCCGAGGCGTTTGTTTTCAGCCTGCGTTGCTGGTACTGCTTAAACAGGTTGGACGTGAATGAACAACAATGGACTGGCTGGCTCAGTAATTACAGACAATAATTTAAAGGAGACTTTAAATAACTTAAAAGTGTTTTGGTCCTGTGCTTTTCTGCTCTGTGTCTGGTTTTCCTTGGTGTGCCGGCCCCTTGCTTCAGCGCGGCCACTGTCAAGAGTGTTCAGGTTTGCACAGCAAGTGCTGTTGGTGGGGTTTTGGTGCGTTACGGCTGTGACATAGAGACTTGCACTGGCTGTTTTAAATTATTGATGTTGCCCTGGCTGGGTAGTCGGTTAGAGTGTTGTGCTGATAAGCCAAAGGGTGTGTGTTTCACCCCAGGTCAAGGCCCAAACAAAAATCAACTGATGAATATGTAAATAAGCAGAACAACAAATCAATGTTTCTCTTTCTCTCTCCCTCCCTCTCTGTCTCTAGAAATCAATTAAAAAAATTGAGTATTGGGTCCTGATGGAGTGGCCTTATCAGCTTCAACTCCTCCCAGCAGCCAATGCAGTGTGGCACTACGTTTCTGTGGCAGGGTCATGACCAGTTGCCCTCTGTCCGCAGGAATGACTCGGCGCCCCTGCCCCCAGGGTGGACAGGCTGGCGAGGGTCTTCTTCCCCGTCGCAGAGCTCCCCGTGTCCCGCTCTCTTTTCTACATCCTTTAAAACAAAACAAAGCAGTACATCCTCTCCCCTGGTTTGCAGACAATTTACCATCACATTGCTCTTCCGATCTGGACTGGAACGGGCCATTCTGACTAATTCACTGAATTTTACAGGACACCCAACCAGACTGAGATCATGGGATTGCCCGAGGTTGCCCTGGGGCGCGTCACACTCCGTAGGTGCCAGACTCACATCTGTGGTTCCTACGGCAACTTTTCAATAGTCTGCTGCGATGAAAGGTATTTTTGGTTTTTTCCTAGGAGGTATCTTACTTTCCAAGGGCTACCTGTTGGATTACTCTTCTGTTGTAAATGGGTTTGAGAAAGGGATTAGTCACCAGCTAAAATGAAGCCGTACTTGTTTAGGAGTAACCCAGGCATCATTGCTGAGCACTCAGAAGTCATTTAATTGTATCATTAAAATCAATCCCATCGTACGGGGTGGGGTGGGCTGGGATGGGAGAAACAGACAGAAAACTGTACTTGAAAAATAATTAAATTAAAAAAATCAATCCCATCAAAACAACAAACACCACTAATGTATTTGTTTGCTTCTGGGCTTTCAGTTGGCAAGGCAGGATTGTGGCCTTCTCCCATATTGTTCATCAAACTGACTTCTTGTGACCTGTTCTTGTCATTGAATCCCTGGCTGCGGACAAGTACTGGGCGCCTGGAGCAGAACCAGTCAGGGCTGAGCTGGGGGCCTTGTGGTCTCTCCACTGAGAGCTGGTAATCCCGGTTCTGCAGGATCAGTAGGCAGTGAGATCCCGGAGCTGACAGCCACTGAGGGGCTAGCACTGCTCTGGGCCCCACGCGCAGAATGAGGAAGATGCAGAAGAAGGGTGTGATTCCGTTTCTGCCCAGAAGGGCTCCCAGTGTTGTTGGGGAGGTGGCGCGTCTGAATTGTACGGGATAGTTGATTTTTAAAATTGCTCTCTTAGCCAGGTGCTAATGTGCGAAATAGTAACAAGCTGAGGGAAGTGTGTTTCCAGGATGGCTGCCTGGACAAAGGGGGGTTTTGAGTTGGTCCTTGAAGGTCTGGTAAGTTGTGTTTTGTTTTTTTTTTAGGAAAAGAACTAAGGGAGAGGTCAGCAGGTGGCATAGGTCACAGGCAGGGAAGAAGAGGGCACGTTGGGCTGGTAATTAACGTGTTGGGGATGTGAGGCTGCTCAGACTGGTTCGGTGACCGGGCTGAAGCCTGGCAGCCAGGGCCCCTGTGCTCTCTCTGGGTTCGGTGTCGCCTCGAGTTTAGAGTCTAAGAGCCAGCTCTGGTGTTTCTGTCCTGCCTCCAACTTGCCTGCTTCTCTCAGCAGTACCACTGTCCTCTCAAGTACCCAGACCTGAAACTGAAGACACCTTGGTCACCAGTCACCAAGAACTGGTCAGTCTTTGTTTTTTTTTTTTTTTTTAAATTTATTTTTTTAAATTGATTATGCTGTTACAGTTGTTCTATTCCCCCCTTCATTCCCCTCCACCCTGCCCCCCCATCCCCACCATCACCCCCCTTTAGTTTATGTCCATGTGTCTCAAGTCCTTTAGGTTCTATATTTCCCATGCTATTCTTGCCCCCCCCCATCTATTTTCTATCTACTGTCTATGCTACTTATTTTCTGTACCTTCTCCCCCCATCTCCTCCTCCCACTCCCCTGTTGCTAACCCTCCTTGAGATCTTCATTTCTATGTTTCCACTCCTGATCTAGCTGTCCTTTTAGTTTGCTTTCATTTTAGGTATGGTTGTTAATAACTGTGAGCTTGTTGTTCTTTCACTGTTCATGTTTCTTTAACTTCTTTTTTTTAGATAAGTCCCTTTAACATTTCATATAATAAAGGCTTGGTGATGATGAACTCCTTGAATTTGATCTTATCTGAGAAGCACCTTATCTGTCCTTCCATTCTAAATGAAAGTTTTGCTGGATAGAGCAATCTTGGTTGTAGGTCTTTGGATTTCATGACTTGGAATATTTCTTTCCAGCCCCTTCTTGCCTGTAAGGTCTCTTTTGAGAAATCTGCTGACAGTCTGATGGGGACTCCTTTGTAGGTGACTGTCCCCTTAGCTCTTGCTGCTTCTAGGATTCTCTCCTTCATTTTAATTTTGGCTAATGTAATTATGATATGCCTTGGTGTGTTTCTTCTTGAGTCCAAATTTTTTGGTACTCTCTGAGCTTCTTGGATTTCTTGGAAGTCTATTTCCTTTGCCAGATTGGGGAAATTTTCTTTTATTATTTGTTCAAATAATTTTTCCACTGGTGGTTGTGTCTTTCCCCCTTCTGGTACCCCTATAATTTGGATATTGGAGCGTTTAAAGATGTCCTGGAGGTTCCTAAGACTCTCCTCATTTCTTTGAATTCTTGCTCCTTGACTCTTTTCTGTTTGGCCATTATTTGCTTTCTTCTGGTCCACTCCATTGATTTGAGTCCCAGTTTCCTTTTCATCTCTATGGGTTTCCTGTGGAATTCCATTCATTTCCCTTAATTTAGCCTTCATATGTTTCTCTAATTTGTGGCTATAATCAACTAGATCTGTGAGGATCCTGATGACCAGTGTTTTAAACTGTGCGTCTGAGAGTTTTGCTATTTCTTCGTTGCTTAGATTTATCTCTGGGGCTTTGAGGTCTTCCTGCGACATTTTTGGTCTGTTCTGGCCCTTTAAATGTGAGAGCGGCGCCTTGGACTCCCAGGTCGCTGGGTTGTGACGCTGTAGGTGGGGGCGTGGTCAGAGCGGGGAAATGGCGGCGCCCTCTACTGCCGCACGCCACGGGGACCGCCGGGCCGGTCCAACCGCCCACTCCCTCGCCTGTCCGCTCACCTGCAGACAGGTGACCGCAGTCAACACGCAGCACCGCCTCCCCACTGTCTCCTCAGCAGTCGCTCACCCGGTGGGTTGCTCGGTCGCTCGCTAGGTCCAATCCTGCGTTTGAAACCTGTGCGTCTGGATTCGCGCGTCTGGATTCCGCGCCTGGGTTCGTCCGAACGGAGTCCTCCTGTGCAACCCCTCACGAGATGCCGGTTTAGCCCCTTACCGGTCGGGCTGAAGAATTTGTTGTTAACGGACTTCCGAAAAGTTCAATTTTCCGTGTTCTGGTTGTGTTTTCTGATGCTAATATTTAGTTGTCCCTAAACTTGGTTGTGTGAGAAGGCACGGCACACCCACCTATACCTCCATCTTGGCAGAAGTCTCAGTCTTTGTTTAGTGTCTTTCACCAAGACTGCTTCCAGTCTGGTGCACCGCTCGCCCCAGAATTGCTGTAGGAGTTTCCCACCAGCTTTTCACCTGTGGGTCCTGTCTGCTGCCAGTGGCCTGCAGGCTGCTTTGTAGTGACTAAGTTGGTCTCCGCTCAGAAAAATCCCACTTCTTTCTTATTACGTCTTGTGAGATACGTCTTCTCAGGGATTTTCAAAGCTGCCCACAACATGGCCCTAATTCTGCTTCTTGTTACTTCCCTACAAGAGGCCTCTTTACTCTGAGAGATCAGAACTGTAAGATGCCTGAGGGGGGTCACCCAGTCCTTCCCTCACTGGAGAAGTGGGGCAACCAAGGCTCAGACAGGGGAAGCCCAGAACATTGGTGACCACCATGTTGGAGCTGCACCCCAGGCACCCAGCATCTCGAGTCTGCTCTTTTCTACCTTTAATGCCAGCTGCTCCTCCCCTTCCTGTGCTGCATCCCTTCTGTCCTGCCCCCAGCTTTCCACATCCCACTCACTTCTAGAAAGTGTTTCCTGGCTCTTACACACTCAACACTAATAAATAATTATTGCACACTTACTGTAGGCTTGGCACTCTGGTAGACATTGGGGTGCAGTGGTGGGCAAAGCAGGTATTGCCCCCATTTTCACAGAGCTCGGAGTATAGTACGGGAGGGAGAACATAAACAAAGAAAACAATGACTATATAATTGCAAAGTGTGATAAGTGCCATGAAGGAAATTCCTAATAGCTAATCTTTAAAGAACACTTATGGGGGAGATTCAAGGTGGTGGCACAGTAGGTGGAAGCTTCACTAACCTCCTCCCAGGACCAAACTGGAATTATAACCAAATTATAGAACAATCATCCCGAATGACCAACTGAAGACTAGCTGAAGAGACCAGGGATTTACAGAAGAAGCCACATCAAGATTGGTAGGAAGGGCAGAGCCACGAAAAGGGCTGGCCCCACTCCTGTGAGCAGCAGCTGAGGTTTCAGAGTGATATCTCAGCTGTGGGGGTTCTCCCTGAGAAGCGTGGGGTCTAATCCCCAAGCCAGCTCCCCAGCCCAGAGCCCCAGAGCCAGGAAGAGGCACTCACGTAACATCTGACTCTGAAAAGCAGCAGGGTTTCTGTTTGCCAGGGAGAGGTGAGAGTCTCCTGGAGACTCGGGCACCATGTTAAAGGGCCAACACACAAAATTTTGCTCACAGCCGCTTTCCCTGGGCTCCTGCAGAGGCAGGGAGGAGTGGACTAGAGTCTTGTGAGGAGAGTCTGCAGTTTGTGGCTCTGGGGCGGGAGCTGACATCACAGCAGGCATCTTTTCTGCCCATAATGACAGGAAACTAGAATCAATCACAAGGAAAAAAAATGGAAAAACACACAAAGGCAAGGAGGATAAATAACGTATTACTAAACAGTGAATGAGTTAACAATGACATCAAGGAAGAAATCAAAAGATACCTCGAACAAATGAAAATGAGAACACAACAATCTAAAACTCTATGGGACACAGCAAAAGCAGTCCTAAGAGGGAAATTTATAACATTATAGGTGTATCTCAAAAAACAAGGAAAATCCCGATCTATCTTTAAACTGGAAGGAACTTGAAAAAAAGGACAACACAGCCTAAAGCAAAATTATAAAAATCAAAGGAAAGAATAAAGATCAAGAAGAGGAAAAAAAACAAAAATCAGAACAAAAGGAAACAGATTGACATTTCTTTAACCAGACTCATCAAAAAAAAAAAAAAAAAAAAAAGAGAGGACTCAAATAAATAAAATCAGAAATAAAAAAGGAGAAGTAACAACTGACACCAAAAGAAATTCAAAGAAAAAAAACAAGACCAGCAAATTGGACAATCGACAATCTAAAACATACAATATTCGAAAACTGAATCAGGAAGAATCAGAGAATCTGAACAGACAGATTACAGCTAGTGAAATTGAAGCAGTTATAAAAAAACTTCCAACAAACAAAAGTCCTAGCCTGAATGGCTTTCTAGGTGAGTTTACCAAACATTCAAAGGAGAACTAACACCTATTCTTCTCAAAGTATTACAAAAAATTCAAAACGATAGAAGGCTCTCAAGCTCATTTTACAAGGCCAGCATTATCCTAATTCTAAAACCAGATAAAGACACTATGAAGAAAGAAAATTATTGGCCAATATCTCTGATGAACACAGATGCTAAAATCCTCAACAAAATATTAGGAAACCAGATCCAGCAATAGTTTAAAAAGATCACACACCATGATCAAGTGGGATTTATTCTGAGGATGCAAGGTCGGTACAATATCTGCCAACCCATAAGTGTGATACATCTCATCAACAAAATGAAGAATGAAAACTACATGGTCCTATCAATAAGGAAAAGCATTTGATAAAATTCAGCACCGATTTATGATAAAAACTCTCGGGAAAGTGGAAATAGAGGGAACACACCTCAACGGAATAAAGGCCAATAGGAGAAACCCACGGCCGACATCATACTCAGTGGGCATTCCCCTTAAGATCAGAAACCAGACAGGGATGTCTGCCGTCACCACTCTTATTCCACTTAGTACCAGAAGTCCTAGCCACAGCAGTCAGATAAGAAGAAATAAAAGGCATCCACATTGGAAAGGAAGAAGGAAAATTGTCATTACTCGAAGATGACATAACACTGTATATAAAGAAACCTAAAAATTCCACCAAAAAACTGTTAGAACCAATAAATGAATTTAGTGAAGTAGCAGGACACAAAATAAACATCCAGAAATCAGTTGCATTTTTATACATAAATAATGAACTATCAGATATGTAAGCAAGCAATTCTACTTACAGTTGCCTCAAAAAGAGCAAAGTACCTAGGAATAAATTTAATCAAGGAAGTAAAAGATCTATACTTGGAAAATTATAAGACGTTGAAGAAATTGAAGAAGATACAAAGGAGTGGAAGGACTTACCACATTCATGATTAGGAGTAGTTAACATAATTAAAATGTCCGTGCTACCCAAAGCCATCTATAGCTTCAGTGCAATTCCTACCAAGATCCCAATGGTTTATTCCACAGAACTAGAACAAATATTCTGAAAATTTATATGGAACCACAAAAGATCCTGAATAGCAACAGCAGTCTTGAGAAGATCAAAGTTGGAGGAATCATGCTACCTGATACCAAGCCATATTATAAAACTATAGTAATCAAAACAGCATGGTGCTGGCATGAAAACAGACATTATAGATCAATGGAACAGAATAGAGAGCCCAGAAACAAACCCACACTTTTATAGTCAATTAAATTTGGCAAAATGGGGAAAAATATATGATGGGTTAAGACAGTCTGTTCAATAAATAATGTTGAGTATATTGGACAGGTGTGTGCAAAAATATGAAACTAGACCGCCTTACACCATTCACAAGAAGAAACACAAAGTGGATTAAAGACTTAAATATTAGATGCAAAACCATACAGATCTGAAAAGAAAAACATAGGCAGTAAAATCTCAGACATTTCTCATAGCAATATTTTTCTGATATATCTCTTCAGGCAAAGGAAACTAAAGAAAAAAATAAACAAATTGGATTACATCAAACTAAAAAGTTTTTGCGCAGCAAAACAAATGATCAACAAAATGAAAAGACATCCCACTGAATGGGAGAATACCCAAAATTTATAAAGAACATGACACTCAACACCAAAAAACCCCAAACAATCCAATTCAAAAATGGGCAAAGGACCTGAGTAGACAATTCTCCAAAGAGGACACCCAGATGGCCCTCTTTGGAGTTGAAAAGTTGCTCAGCATCACTCATCATCAAAGAAATGCAGCAAAACCATAATGAGATATCACCTCACACTGGCCAGCATGGTTATTACCAATAGATCAGCAAACAACAAGTGCTGGCCAGAATGTGGAGAAAAGGGAACCCTGGTGCACTGCTGGCAGGAATGTGGATTGGTGCAGCCACTGTGGAAAGCAGTATGGAGGTACCTCAAAGAGTTAAAAATGGAACTGCCTTTTGACCCGGTGATTCCGCTTCTGGGACTAAATCTGAAGAAACATGAAACACTAACTCAACATAATGTGTTCTATGTTCATTGCAGCATTATTCGCAATAGCCAAGATTTGGAAGCAGCCCAAGTGCCCATCAGTAGATTAGTGGGTAAAAAAGCTATGGTCCATTTACACAGTGGAATACTACTCAGTAGTAAAAATGAAGGAAATCTTACCCTTTGCTACAGCATGGATGGGCCTGGTAAGCATTATTCTAAGTGAATAAGCCAGTCAGAGAAAGACAAATACCGTATGATTTCACTCATATGTGGACTCTAGAGAACAAACTGAACTAATAAGCAAAATAGTGACAGACTCATAGAGAGCGGGCTGACAGCTGTCAGGGCAGGACTGCATAGTGGGATTGAGCAAAAAGAAAAGAGAAAAAAACTCACGGACACAGATAACACTATGGTGATTGGCAGGGTGAGGGTGGGGAGGAAGGTGGTCAGGGGAATGGGGGAACAAATAGTGATGGACTGAGACTTGATTTGGGTGGTAAACACGCAGAGCTTATGGGTCAGACCATTATAGGAGTTTACGTGTATTTATTCACTTAATCCTTACGAAATCCTGTGAAATAGATAATATTTTCTTCAGTGTACAGATGAGGAAGCTGAGTTTTAGATCTAGTGACTTGCCCAAGGCCCCACTGCTGGTAAGCCTCAGGAAGCAATAGCTGATGCAAGTTTTCTTTTTGCCTGTTGAGGCGTTTTATTTGTGTATAGGTATTACATTCTAGGGAAAGAATCCCAGGGTTTTCTGTCCTGTGTGTGTTTGCCTCCTTTCTTCCTGGTCTGTGATGCCAGCTGAGGTTGACAGTATAATGGGTGGGGCAGGTTATTCTGTGTTTTTCTAGATCTTTGAACTGCTCATCAAATCTGGAACTGTTCACTGCACACTTGTTCAACCTGCCCGTGAGGTTCACAGCAATTTCCCCAGCTCTGTGGTCATCAGTGATTTCAAATTCGCCAGTGTAACTGGGCTTCATCATCACAGTTGGAAACCGGACAGTGACTTTGGAACGTGGTCTACCAGGCACCTGGCATTTGCCTCTCCTTTTGGCATTGTTGATGCTCTTGAGAGCATCAGCCAGGACATTCACATGCATCGTCATGGAGGCATGGCGGGATGGAGGGAAGAGTATGCAATGACACGGGAGGGCTGTTGCCAGACTTTCAACAGAGCAGTCCCTCCAAGAAAAAGACTGCCTAGTGGAAGGAGGCGGGTGTAGGGCTGATGCATTTTCTTAAAAAGACCAGTCAGAGGACTCAGGAGGAGTGGGCGGGTAAGGGGTAAAAGTCACGTGGAGAGAATAGTAAGGATCCTGTTTCACTCATCCAGATGAGGTGTCATCGCTAGGAAATTGTGGAATGGCACAGTGACAGAAGGGAAGCAAAGAGGCGTACAGGTTGGAGCTATATTTTGGGGTTTACATGAGCAGGAACCAGAGGAACAATAAAAAATGCAAATATTAGGAGAAAACCCAAGTTTCTCTAGGGAGGAGTGGTGAAGGGTTATGAGGAAAGAGAGGGGTTTTAAAAGAATGACTCCCAGATTCAGGACCTGGAGGAACTGGGTGACTGGGAGTGACATTTACTGAACTGGAGAATTGTGGGAGAGGGACTGGATGGGGTGCAGGGATAAAGATTTCTGGTGTGGACCTGCTAAGTGTGATTGGCCGTGAGACATCTAAACGTGAACTTCAGAGGGTAGTTTCATGTCTGAGTTGGGGGCTCAGGGTAGGGATCTGGGACGAAGATATCTGGGGAGTCACAGGTGTGTGTCGAAGAAGGCAAGACAATGGATGTTGTCACTTGGGCTCAGCTTGTGTGAGAGGAGGAGGGCTCAGGCCTCTGTGCATTCAGGGGTTGGACAGAAAAGGAGTTACTGGCAGAAGATTGAGAAACACCTGTTAGTGACATGGGGTGAAAACCAGGCCAGCGTTGTAATACCACGGAATTCAAAAGAACATGCTGTTTTAAAAAGGGAGGAATCGGTTCTGCTGAGACTTAACTAAGGTGAGCACCGAAAGACGACCGCTGGATTAGGCAGCGCACAGGCTGTCGGTGACCATAGCAAGGATGGTTGCAGGGTGGGGTGCAGGGCGGCCTGGAGAGGAAGTGGGGCTCATGTGCCGTCAACAGATCTGATAGCCACAGGCTTTAGTTTGTTGTCTCTTTCCCATTTAGAATTCAGCCTGTGGATTATCTTGTTTGTGACGTTCTCCCAGCCTTGTTTTGATAATGCTCCTGTGAACATTAGGACTAGAAGGGGTGAGGCAGCCGAGGTCTAGGGGTGAAGGGATTCGCCTAAGTTGGCAATGAAGCAGTGGCAGAGTCCGGATGTCACTAAGTGCAGTTTCAATCATGCAGTGGAGAAACGTAACACTACTCTCCTGTGTTTTCTCCACAGCGAGGGTGGGAGCTCCTCGAGGGCAGAGACTTGGGTTGTGCTGGCGCACATCTCCTGCACCTGGCCCAGTGTTGCCCGGGTGCATTTTAGTACACAGGTCCCTCGATCGTGTTCACGGTAGGTGATCCTACTCAGTGTCCTTGGCCCCAGAGGGGACATAGTGGTTTTTGTCTTTTTGTCTTCTGTGGGTAACTACCTAAAACCCATTCTCACCAGGGGACTTTTCCTCACCCTCATTTCTTCACCGCTAGACACAGATGGTTCCTGATGGTGACCAGGTTACTTGGCCGCTTAGGTTGCGCGATGTGACGGGGTGATCAGCAGTGTGATGGCGCACTTCCCAGAAGAGCAGCAGTGGCCGTGCCTTTGTTCTGCGGGCAGATTTGAAGTATCGGAGAAAGGAGCCACTTAGGGCATCTCCAGGAAATTGCCTCCGATAATGAGAGCCTGAGGTTGGCACTTAGCACCTTGGCTGCACAGCTTCAGCTACCCACAGCCAGTCTCTCGTGAATCTTGGTGTCCTGACGGCCCGTGGCACAGTCTTCTAAGACTCCCCACAGTCTCACCTTGGGAGACGGCCACAGACCCCTTCGATTAGGCACTCACATGTTTCCAGACAGTTCTGTTCACCTTGGATCCTGTTTTTCCTTCCCTTCCCTTTTCTCTGACCGTGGCCCAGCACTCTTGGCTGATGTTTTTTTTTTTTTTTTTTAAATCATAACTTGGTGCATTCTAACTAGAAAAGTTTAACAATCTATTGGATACATTTTTTGGACTACTTTAGGAAATTTTGATGTAAAAATGTTGCTTTAAGGCCACTCTGTGTACAGGTAACTCTTAATGTTGCTTCATTTACCTGAAGTGCAGCCAAGTCAGTTTTCTCCCATCTGAGTACTAACCAGGCCCGACCCTGCTTAGCTTCGGGATCAGATGAGATCGAGCACGTTCAGGGTGGTATGGCTGTAGACCCAAATCAGTTTTCTTCGTGACAGTTTGGACAGTCACAAAGTATTTTTTGAACTAATGGTGAGTATCTATGAGGCATTAGTAGCTCTTTGTTAGGTGATCTGTGAAATGATAGAAGCTTTGCAAGGAAGGGTTAGTAACCCCACTTTGCTAATGGGACGTTAAAAACTTTCTTAGACTTACAGGACAGGCAGTGGCCGTCCTTCCGATGCCTTGCTACCCCAGGCCACAGCTCTTCTCCTCTAACCCAGCTCTGTGTTTTGAAGGGTTGCGGGGGTACTTCAGGACGTGGATTGCAGTTGTTTTGGAATGTCCCAAACCTTTGAATGAACAATTCTGTTCATGGATTTTGAACTCTTCTTTGTGCTGTTAGGAAAAAATGTTGACTTTGGAGGTCTTAAAGGGGGCCGTGTGTCCTTTGCATACTTCGAAGGAAAGAGTAGCCAGCTGCTGATAGGAATTCGACTTGTAAATTGCTGCATTCATTTTTAATACTTGGATGATCACTTATTTGTCTAAAGTTGATTACAGATTGGAGTTCAACTTCAATCTGGAGTGGAAATTCACTTCCAGATTGGCCTGCAGAGAACAGCTGAAAACTTTACTCTGCAAGTCAGAACTCTGTAGAGAGAAGATAAACTTGTCATGTATTGAGAGACCCCAGCTTTCTGAGGTATGGCTATGGGTGCAGATGTGTGGGGGAGAGGGCCACTATAATTCTGAGTGTCCGAAAGTACGATTCTGTTATGTGAGCTTGAGAGTGAGTCTTCTCCACCTTCCCATTTGTTTGAACCTGCAGGCGTCACGCATAGGGTTGAATGTTTATGGATTAACATACGCCACAGAGACCAGGCCGGCCCCGCAATCTCACAGGAACGGTATCACCATGTTACGTTTATATGGTATGTTTAGCTTGTTAATAAATAGAACATTTTTCCCCTGATTGCATAGTATGTTTTATGGTATGGAAAACAGAAAAGTGCAAAGAAGAAAAATATAGTGCCTGTAATTCTTCTGTTCACTTAAAAAACATCATGTGTGAATGTGTGTTTTGTGACTATTCATGTATATGTGTATATAACAGATATTTGGGGTCATATTGTAGATTTTTTTGGCTCGGTTGCATTTTCACTTAACGTATGGTGAACATTTTTCCCTGTCAGTGAAATATCTTGCTTGACGATATTTAATGGTGGGATATAAACCATATTCTGTTGAAGGGAAAGGCCATCTTTAATTTAGCCAATGCCTTTCTACAGCAATGAACCGTCTTCACAGATTGGGCTTTGGGAGCCCACTCTTCCTCAATGCTCCGTGTAAATGCCGTTAATCAGAGAGGGAGTCACACCAGGTTCTTGCTAAAAACACTCAGGGCCTTGGTGCCTACTGAGACTGTGCAGAGATCCCATTTACTCGTTTGAAAACAATTAAATAGAAGTCATTGCCTAGATCGAATTGATCCGCTGAAGCTAAAAAAAAAAAATCAAGCCCTTCCAGTTCCTTGAGAAGGTCAGAAGAAAAATGTTAGCATCATAGGGCTTTGTAGCCGCTGTTCTCACAGCTTAGTGGAGTGACGAAGAGAGTGTTTTCATGGAAATGTTTCTCTGTTTTAGAGATTTTTACTTTTCAGATAAAGAAGGCTGGTTTAATTCGGGAAGAGTTATTTCATAGGAAATTACATCTCTTCAAATCCTCTACCACATTTCCTCGTGTGCCGGTTCTCTGGCCAGTGATGGCCTGAACGAACAGTTCGGGAAGGGCTTCTTAAAAGGAAGCTGCTCTGGGTTTTATGCATAGTTACCTTTTTATTTCGATTGGGTAGGTAAGAGAAACTTGTATTTTCCCTTCGTATTTGTCTCTGGGTGATATTGCTGGTTCTCAAACTCAGAATGGTAATTACTTGTAGTGATCCTTTCAAATTTCACCCTGCGAGAATGTTTTCTTGGGTGTGATGAATGACTCCAAAGAACTTCAAAACATAACCAGTGATGCTGGCCAGGCGCTGGAGAGCGGCTGCCACTTAGACGTGGGTAATCGTTGCGTCTTGGTGTGGTAATGCTCGGCAGTGTCTAATCATGTCGTGTGCTTGGGAACCATGAAATAATTTTCTTTTCAAGTCTTAGTGCATCATTTTTTCCAACCTTGATCAAAGGTCGGAACACTAGTATTATATACGCAGCCAGGGCATTCATAACTGTCTTACATGCTTAATCTTTTGGATATTTGGTTGAAATATATCTACGCCTCTTAAATATTGAAAACATAATATTCTTTAATCTACAACTGCAGAGTTAAAGTGAATTTCATGTGAAGTATTTAGCTGTAGACCACATCTTCAGGTCTTTCTGTGCCACAGCGATCTTGTTTTTCCCCTTCCATTGTCTGATAGTGAGGTCATTTTCAGTCCTCTGAGAAATTCTATTCCCAGCCAGATGCAGCTCATATATTAAAAGTAGCACCTGTGGCTAATATCACAGCAGCTTACCATAAATTTACATGGTAACTAGGATTATATCTGTCAAGACGGTTAAAAAACATCTAGATTTAATTTGATTTCCAGTATTGTAGAAGCTCTCCAACATTTTGCTTCATAACTATATTTTAAAAGTTAAAAATCACTCCATTGTTAAGTTTTATAGCACTCCTAGTGCCCATTAAGTTGATTTGTTCAATGGAGGTCAGAGTAAAGCAACTTGGTTACATTAAGATCGGAAACCAACCCATTTGTGACAAATTTAGTCCTCTCGTGTGAATCTTCTCAGCGTCTCTGTGCTGATTGGATTCAGGTGTAGCTTATGTCAGTAGCGTTTAACCTCAAGAGAAGGAGCAGTGTGATTGGGTTGTCGTAAATTATGGAGCGTTTTGCCTTTGCTTGTTTAAACGCGACTGATGACTGCCGCCCATGCCTGCCTGCTGTGCCGCATCTGCTGTGGACGACGGGCGGGTTGAAAGGCCTCCTGGACAATGGGGTGTGTGTCCTCATCCCTCTCCCCCTCCATGTGACCCTTTCTAAATGGCTTTATTCCCCATTATCCTTTGAGTTGTCTTCCACATGTTATGATGGTGCACACCTGCAGTTATAAAATTATTTGGGGGTGTCATTATATCATGTTGTTCACCGATTTTCCAGCATTTATGAATACAATAGTGATTTGCCATAAATCAAGATAATTTACAAGTTACGGGGAATCTGCTCCTACAAGTAAGATTTGAATGATTAACTTCTTTGGTGTCCTCCCATCTGAACATGGGCCCTTAAAATGAAACCGGTAACATTTTTCTTTGTATTTGTGAAAAGTAACTCACAGTCCAGAACTGAATTAAAGTATAAGTTCAATCTTCAAGACACTTAGTATTTTAAGGCATGTGAACAAAAATAAGCCAATTAAGAAGCAAGCAGCATCTTTTTCTTAATCGGTAGTTGTGACTGCCTCAGCAATGATCTTGCTCCTGAGAGAGACCGTGATGTGTCGGCACCGAGGGTGGGGCAGCGTCTTGGCGCAGGGCCCGTGCCCCCGAGTGTGCATGTCGGCTGGGCGCCGGGACTCAGAGTGGCCGTCGTTCTGCAGGTGAGTTTATCGTCTTCTCTGAGCCCAGGCTCACCAAGTCAGTGGAATGGCAGCGAAGAGTTACTGTGTAGAAAGGGTTGTGGTGACGGGAAAACCAAGTAAGAGTGAGACTGGAATTACAGTTATGTATGCTTAGTGGGCTACCAGGTGTAATTAACCACTTAAAGGAATAAGGAAATACCTATTAATGACCAATTTGGAAGCTTGTAAAGTATTTTTTGGGGTGAATTGTGACATTTCTCTTGTATTTGTGTCCCTAGGGTCAAGTCAGCTCCTAGGGGAACTTAGGTGCCCTCCGTGAACCTGCTGCAGTTTCTACTCTGTGGAAGGGAAGGCTGAAAGTACGTGCCCAGCACCAGTCTGTCACACCACCTTTCTGATCACTTCCTCCTCTACCTCCCTTACTTCTTAACTCACCTCCACGGTTGGCCTTTCTGCCCTCCCCTCTCCCACCACACTGTAAGCTCCTCGAGGGGCAGACACTGTGCCCCAGGGCCTGGAGCCCAGGCAGGGCAGCAGATGGGTAAATGTATCCCACACCTTCAGGCACAGACTGTTAGGAAGATTCTGAATCTTCTATATACGTTAAAGGTTTGAGATCTTGTATGGTGGGCAGAAACAGGAAATTGGTAACTTGTTGAGTTGACCAGGTTCTTGTTCTCAGTCTTCCATTCCAGCTGGTGGCATGTGCGATTCTGTTTCCAAAGGTGTCAGTTGGCTTTGTGAAGGGAACAGGAGCCATGAGTGTGCTGGTGGTACGGCTCTCCTTGCCGGGTAGCCGCCTTCAGCCTCTGCAGGGGTCAGCCTCTGCAGGGGTCAGCCTCCGCAGGGGTCAGCCTCCACAGGGGTCAGCCTCCACAGGGGTCAGCCTCCGCAGGGCCCAGGAGTGGTGTCTCTCAGTGGCCCAAGACACAACCTTAGGAATAAAACTTATTTTAGAAGACCTCATTTTCAGAGAAGTATTATTTCTACTCAATTCAGAAATGTGTTAACCCTAAAATAATCATTGACTTGAAATACCCAATGCCAGCTTTTATCACTCATTAATACTATATTACTTTAAGTGGTTTATATATAGGAGAAGTGGCTAATTGAAAGCCAAGTGGACCAGTTTTTTAGCACTAAGTGAGTGTAAGGTATTTTTGCATGCATTTGCTTATAAGATAATATTTAGCTTGGTTCTTTCATAAGCAACATCTGATTGAAAAATGGAAACTGGTATTAACTGCATTTTTATTTAAAATTTTGTTTTAAACCATGTAACATAGTATTATATAATTGGTTTTTCATGTGATAGTATATGAGTAAAAGTATTCTAATGAATTGCTCATTTGACAAATTTTGGCTGTTATAGTTGCCATTTGATAAACAGATACATTAATTTTACATGAAAATTTTTTTCATTCATTATATCAACACAAACTTATTTTTAAAAATACATGTAACTTTTTATTCACTGCATTTTTAAAAATAAGAAACTGTTACAATGAGGCCATGCTGTAACTCTAAGACTGTGTATATATTCTGGACTGTAATTAAGAATGGGCGCTGCTGGTGCATGTTGGGAAGAGGCAGAGAAGAAAGTTAGAATCCATTGCCTATTTACAAATTAACCATTACCTGCCAAAAGCACATCAGACCCACACAGCGGACATCCGCTAATCCAGCGGTTCGCCGTTCCGGGCTCTAATGCACACTGTTTTACACGTTAACGGTTTTGAAGTCCCAGCCAGGGCTGACCTTTCACATGTGCGCCATTCACAGTAGGGATCTCCACTCACTGCTTCCTGTCAGGATGGATTATGGTGACACAGCCCAGGGCTCACTTTGGCTGCAATTAAGTTTTTGATCAGAATTATTTCGTTCACAAACAATCACATTTGTTAAAATGTTACATCTGCCCTGAAAGCCACTGGCAGCCTCTCAGTTTATCAGTGTGATGGGAGTGTAATTCTTCATTTGTTTTTCATAAAATGGCAAACCATCTTATATATGTTTTTAAATTTTTTCTTTTGCTGGTTTCTGCCTTTCATTTCATTGGGTTTGGAAGGAAACTATGTCTCAATAGTAGTACAAATCTGCTCGTAGACTTTGGGAATTTGAATGGAATGGTTTTTGGTGCAGAACAAAATTATCCAGTTGAGCCAAGACTCAAATATTATTTCCAAAAGTTGTTACTGGTGGTTTTGTTTCTCACACGAGGAAACGTTTTAGCTTTGTGAGTGTGGGGGCTCGAGGTTTGGGACTTTGGTCTGCAGTTCCTGCAGCGTCCGTGCCTGTGATGTGGCTGTCTAGTTCTTGTCATAACGCACATCTCAGGGTCCATCACCACTGCCATCGGCTTTGGGCATCGGCACTGAAACCGGCAGGAGTGTTATTAGCCTTGCCTCTCGTGGTTCTTTGACAAGCTTTTAAAAGTCATTTTCTCACTAAGACATGGCAGCAGAGATATATAAAACAGCTTTTTGGCTAACTGACCATTTTGTCTACAACATGGTGTGGGGATCAGTGGGACTTTTGAGTTTCGTGACTGACTTTCATCGTCTGTCCAGTGTCGTCATCCTTTTGTGAACCCTCCCACTCTGGAGAAGAAGAGACTGTTGGCGTGGTAGTTGCGTACAGTGGGTGGGGTGCTTTGGGAGCACAGGACCAGAGTGTGACTTCCAGTAGAAGTTAACCTTTGACCCGATTTTTTGTGAGAGCAGAGGCTGAGGTAGTGCTGGGGGTGGGGGGAGAACACGGGGGGTTGTGAAGTTAGCAACGCTTGAATGCTGCCTGAAATTCACGCATTAAACAGGGAAATTTTAATTGCTTTTAAAATACATATGTACATTTAGAATGCTATTAAAGGAATTTATAACCACCTTTTTAAAAATTATGTTAAAACCCAAACCATTTCCCATTTATTTTGATGTAACCAAAGTCATTTATAATTAACTCATGGAATTACAAGTGGTCAAAGAAAGGTGCCACACCAAAAACATCCCTTTATTTAGCCACGATTTTTAAAACTTTTAAAATAAACTAGGGCTTACCTATACTTCTGAAATCCAGAGGCTTTACTTAAATGAATAATATAAATACTGGCTATATTAATTTACCCTTCATTTTCTCTACTGTCAGATTTGTGAGCAGATTTTTCATAAATCCATCACCATAATTGTGTTTTTAGTTTTAAGAATATCATATTTGGCCCTGGCTGGGGTAGCTCAGTGGATTGAGCGCGGGCCTGTGAACCAAACAACCATGGTTCAATTCCCAGTCAGGGCACATGCCTGAGTTGCAGGCCGGTTCCCAGCAGGGACACACAAGAGGCAACCATACATTGATATTTCTCTCCCTTTCTCCTTCCCTTCCCCTCTAAAGATAAATAAATAAAAAATCTTAAAAAAAGAATATCATATTTGGAATATACCTGATTATCTTTACCACCACTTAAAGGAAATGCACTTAAAGAAAATACCAAACAGTATTGAGTTTTGAGAGGAGACACCAACCTGGAGCCTTCTCCAGTCGGGCTCATGTGTGCGTTCCTTTCAGCTGTGACAGTTCGGGACCACCCTGCCTTGTTATGGAAAGGGGCGCACGCACAGAGGTGGCTGCACAGGACGCATACCTGTTTTACAAGTGTGCGTGAGTGGAGTTGTTGATTTTCTTATGTTCGGATTTTATTGTCTGTTGGGTTTTGAGATTCTGAAATCTTTAGAACTATATCTGTAACCTGTGATGCCCATGTTGTGCGCAGGGGGCGCTGCTGGGTGGTGAGAGCCTCCGTCAGCATCGACGGGTCCCACGGCAACCTGAGGCAGCCAAGACCCAGGGACTCAGAGCGCCCAGTCTGTATAGTATGTCGGAGGCACCGAGTCCTGGGCAGCGTCCACCGCGTGTGTGGGCGCATGGGCTCCAGGCTTGCACTGTTGGTGCATCGAAGGAAGGCAACAGGTGAAACATGGACGAAGGTTCAAAAGTGCTCTTTCCGGGCGGCTGAGACAGACGTTTGTGCCTTGGGGTCCGAAAGTTAAATCGGTCACTTCACTCCTTAAAGTTGCAGTAGAATTTGTAAAAACACATCTGAGGTGCCAACTAGGTCATTCATGTCAGAGGGAGAACTCTAGATTCTCCCCTACCAGGGAAACCAACACCCGTACTTTTAACAGCAATCTGATTGCTGGTTTAGGGAGACCCAGTCTGTGCTCTGAGAATAATCTAAAAAACAAAACAAAACAAAAACACCAGAGTTAGCAGTGTTCACGACTTAGCGCTGGTCACGTGGCACAGTGGGCGGGGCCCTGCTGTTGCGGAGGAAGCCCAGGCCGAGGGAGGAGTCCCCGTGCTGGGCAGGGGTGCTTGGTCCTGCGTCCCAAGTACACTCTCCCTCCCGGGACTTTCTTTGTCTCTAGACTATTCAGCACTTCTGTATAACATTCTTTGTGAGCCCAGAGAGATTTAATGTTAAGGCAGAACACCTTTTGTACAGAAAATTTAGACGAAAAAATCGTTAAGGCCTGCTTTTCAGAGCCTTGGGGGTTTGGACCAGCACGTGCTACAGCCCCCGCCGGTGCCAGCTCTGTTGGTGCCAGGAAGCTGGGCCGTCTGGGTTATGCATTTCTTTCAAAAACACCCCAATTTATTTCTGACCTCATGACCACTTCCTATATTCACAGCTCAACGTATTTTTTGTTTTATTTTAACCCTAGATTTGCAACTGGTCATAATTCTCAAGGTTGCAATGAAGAATCCATCTCAGAATGCCAGGGAGTGTGTGGCCCCCAGGTTTGCACTGGGTGTTCCAGGCAGAGATTAGGCAGCATAAGAGGGTAATGGGGCCTTTGACCTCATTGTGAACCGCTACCAGTATCACAGTTTGGAAAAGGTAGGATGGAGATTGTTTCAGAGCAGTCAGTTGTCACTTGGCACTACTGCTGGGGGTCGCTTCCAGGACCCTCAGAGATACCGAAATCCGTGGGGTTCCTTATACAAAATGGCCTGTGCATTAGACATGAGGCGAACAGTGCTCGCGGGAGTCCTGGAGAAAGACTGAGTGTCTGGCGCGGCGGAGGGCTGCGGCAGGACATGCCTGCACCTCGCTTGCCTGGGGTCAGGGCGGTGCCTGGGGTGTGGCACACTCCGATTTTGCCTTTTGGAGCTTGGGGGGATTGGTTTTGTTCTGTTTTTTGACCTGTGGGTGATTGACTTGGTGGATATAGACTCTGTGGGTATGGAGGGCTGACTGTGCTCTGTTGTCTAAGCACTAAGGACAGAAATACATGAAGCTCTTTTTTAAAAAAATATTAACTTTATTGGGGCGATACTGTTTAATAAGATTATATAGGTTTCAAGTGTCCAGTTTCTCTGATACATCTTCTGTATGTTGCGTTGTGTGTTCACTACCCAAAGTTAATCTCCTTCCGTTACCATAAATTTGACCCCTTTGCCCTCCTCTTACTTGCTCTCACTCTCTTTTCCTCTGGTAGCCACCATGCTGTTTCTGTTTGTTTGTTGCTTTCTGTTTTCTATCCGACACATGAGTAAAATCACATGGTTCTGGCCTTTTTTGGTCTGACTTAGGTTGTTTAACGTATAGTCTCAAGATCTGTCTGTGTTGTTGTCAACAGCAGCATTTTACCTTACGGCTAAGCAGTCACGCACTGTACACACATGTACGGCATCTTCTTTGTCCAGTCTTCTCTCTGCCGGCACTTCGGTCGTTTCCGGGCCTTGGCGCCGTGAATAATACTGCGGCGAGTGTAGGGGGACATGTATCTTTATGAGGAAATGTTTTCAAAGTTTTCAGGTAGGTACCTGGAAGAGGGATTGCTAGGTCATAAGGTGGCTCTATTCTTGATATTTTGAGGAACCTCCGTACTGTTTCCTGCAGTGGCCGTACCAGTTTACATTGCCATCAGCAGTGAATGAGAGTCCCTTTTACACGTAGCTAGCCTCATCCTGACTCACTGACATGTCCTCACCACCTCTCATTGGTCCTTTCCTGGACCAATGGAGGAGCTGGGTGTGGAAGTTGCCCACAGCTTGTGGGTGGCATGCCCACAGTCACATGTGTGGCCGGAAGAAGTATTTGAGGATAAGAACTTGGGTCTCGGAGAAACGTACTTGGGGGATCTTTCTCCAGGACACACTGCCTGCAGGTGGGAGAATTTGATGACAATGCCCCTGTCGTTTCAAATGTGGTGGGTGGAGGTTCTACCAGGTTCAATTGTTAGGGTTTGTCATAGCAGATTGTTAATACCTGAACTAACTGATTGCTTTAATAGGTGCTGAGCTAAAGAGGGTTTTTTTTAAAAAAAATATTTTATTTACTTATTTTTAGAGGGGAAGGGAAGGAGATAGGGAGAGAAACATCAATGTGTGGTTTCCCACATCAATGTGTGGGACCCCCCCTGCTAGGAACTGGCCTGCAGGGAGCTGGTCTGCAACCCAGGCATGTGCCCTGGCTGGGAATCGAACCGCGATTGTCTGGTTCGCAGGCCCGCGCTCAATCCACTGAGCTACACCAGCCAGGGCTATAGAGGGTTTTTATCATATTATCAAATGTTTTCACTGGACATTAAAAGATTAAAAAACAACTTCTAACTTATTCCATAAACCCCCAATTAAGTAGTTGCTCTTTTAATTTTACCCCTGAAGCTCCCAATATGTATTGGTAGAGAATTCAAAGAATCTTTATGTTTGGAAGACTTGGCTTAAAAGATGTATTTGGTATACATGTCTCTCTCCTACATGATTTAACTATTTACATAAAATATTTGTAAAAGAGAAAATGACCCTTTCTGTGTGAGACTGTGCAGCTTCTAAAGAATAAGTAAGGAAGACCAGGAGCCACACGGAAAATGAGTAGGATGTTTTCACACTGAAAGAAGGCTCAGGATACACAATAGATAAATATTATCATGACAGTTGTGAAAAAAGGGCATTAGGAAAAAATAAAAACAAAATATGTAATAGCTTTTTGTAAGCCTCTGTAATGTTTTGTTTTCTCTTGCAATCAAAATTTTAAAATCACAATTACAGGAAACTTATTTTTGCTATAATTAGCATTGAGGTAAAAGAAATAAATAAAAAATGTATATTCTGATGCCAGGGATTTGTCCTAAATGCACACGTGGGGACTTTGGAGTTGGACACACTCGTATTAGAACCCCAGCCTCACTTTTCACGAGGGCATGACTCTGGGCAAGTGACTCGTCCTGGCAGAGACCCAGTTCTCTCCTCTGTAGGGCAGGCATGACAGTCTGTGCACAGGGCGGCGTGAGTGCCTGCCTTGGACTCATTACTTAGCAAACACCCGTCGTGTTTCCCCCTTTCCTTCTTCGTCCATAGAGCTGAACAGTGAGAATCAGTGGTATCTCAGGCCTTGAGATACACTAAGATCATAGTTAGAAAGAATCAGTTAATTCAGAAGGTGCTACCTGATCAGAAAAGTCTACTCAGGTGTTTCTATGTTATTGATAAAATAACTTACGGTTGATGCTGAAATAATCCGAAGGTAATCAGAGGTATCCTGTTCCTTGTGCCTACTAGATGCTGCTGCAAGTATTATTACCTAATATTCTTTTTTCTTGAACATTACTGTGTGTGTAAAGACACTTTGCTGTGCGATTGGTGCACATCACCTCCTTGTGCCCAGATGGGAATTTAAACCCAGCCAAGTCATATATAATGGCTTGTTCAACATCTGGGTTTAGAGCCCAGGTTTTAGATTTGTACGCTGGATAGCCTTTCTGTCTCATTGCACTGCTTCCGATACAATTGATGTGTTTTTAAAATGCTCTAGTCCTCAACACCATTTATTGAATAAACTGTCTTTAGTCTGTTGTATGTGCTTGTTTCTTCTGTCAAATATTAATTGACTATAAAGATGTGGATTTATTTCTGGATTCTCTGTTCTGTTCCATTGATCTATGTGTCTTTTTTATGCCAGTACCATGCTGTTTTGATTACTGTGGCCTTGTAGTATAGTTTCATATAGGTGCCGGGATTCCTTCAACTTCATTATTCTTTCTCAAGATTGCTCTTTGCTGTTTGGGGCCTTTTGTGGTTCCATATAAATTTTTGAAATATTTGATCTAGTTCGGTGAGATAACATCATTGGTATCTTGAAAGGAATTGAGTTGAATCTATAGATTGCTTTGGGTAGTATGGGAAAATTGGACAGATATGTGCAGAGAAGTGAAACTAGACCATCTTCTTATGCCACACATAATAATAAATTAAAAAATGGATTCAAGTCTTGAAACTTAGACCTGAAACTATAAAATCCTAGAAGAAAACATAGGGAGTAAAATCTCAGACATTGCTTATAGCAATATTTTTTCTGATATATCTCCTTAGGCAAGGGAGACAAATAAAAAAATAAACGGGACTACATCAAACTAAAAAGTTGTTGCACAGCAGAGGAAACCATCAACAAAATAAAAAAGCAACCCACAGAATGGGAGAACATGTTTGCTGACACATCTGATAAGGGGTTCATATCCAAAATTTATAAAGAACTTAAAAAACTCAGCACCAAAAAAATAAACAATCCAATTTAAAAAATGGGCAAAGGACCTGAATAGATACTTCTCCAAGGAGGACATACAAGTGGCCCATAGACATATGAAAAAATGCTCAGCCTCACTAATCATCAGAGAAATGCAAATTAAAACCTCAATAAGATACTACCTCAGACTTGTCAGAATGGCTATCATCAATAAATAAACAACAAGTGCTGGCGAGAATATGGAGAAAGGGGAGCCCTTTTGCACTGTTGGTGGGAATGCAGACTGGTGCAGCCACTGTGGACAGCAGCCTGGAGATACCTTAAAAAATTAGAAATGGAACTGCCTTATGACCCAGCAACCCCACTTCTGGGAATTTAGCTGAAGAAACCTGAAACACTAATATGGAAGAACATAAGCACCCCTATATTCATTGCAGCATTATTTATAGTAGCCAAGATTTGGAAGCAGCCCAAGTGCCCATCAGTAGATTAGTGGATAAAAAAAGCTATGGTCCATTCACACAATGGAATACTACTCAGTAGTAAAAATGAAGTAAATCTTACCATTTGCTACAGCATGGATGGACCCGGTAAGCATTATTCTAAGTGAAATAAGCCAGTCAGAGAAAGACAAATACCGTATGATTTCACTCATATGTGGAATCTAATGAACAAGCTGAACTAACAGGCAAAATAGTGACAGACTCATAGACAGAGAGCAGGCTGACAGCCGTTGGGGTTGGAGGGCTGGGTGGGGGTGTGGAGGAGAAAGGACTCGACATGGACAACAGTGTGGTGACTGCAGAGGGGAGAGGGTTTAAGGGGGATAAATGGTAATGAAAAAATATAATAAAAATCAAATCAAATAAAAAATGTTCTAATCCTGTGCAAATCAAGTAAAAATTAAAATATGTTAACCACAGTTTAGCCATTGCCTTATTGATGGACACTTGGATTCTTTAAGATGTTCATTATTTTTTTTATAATATATATTTTTGATTATTCCATTACAGTTATCCCATTTCCCGCCTTCATTCCCCTCTACCCTGCACATACCCTCCCACCCATATTCCCTGCCTTTAGTTCATGTCCATGTGTCATAAGTTCTTTAGCTTCTACATTTCTCACAGTACTCTTGCCCTCCCCATCTATTTTCTCCCCACCGTCTGTGCTACTTATTCTCTGTACCTTCTCCCCCCTTCTCCTCCTCCCACTCCCCTGTTGCTAACCCTCCATGAGATCTTCATTTCTATGGTTCTGCTCCTGATCTAGCTGTCCACTTAGTTTGCTTTTGTTTTAGGTGTGGTTGTTAATAACTGTGAGTTTGCTGTCCTTTCACTGTTCATGTTTTTTTAACTTCTTTTTCTTAGATAAGTCCCTTTAACATTTCATATAATAAGGGCTTGGTGATGATGAACTCCTTGAATTTGACCTTATCTGAGAAGCACTTTATCTGCCCTTCCATTCTAAATGAAAGTTTTGCTGGATAGATCAATCTTGGTTGTAGATCTTTGGATTTCATGACTTGGAATACCTCTTTCCAGCCCCTTCTTGCCTGCAAGGTCTCTTTTGAAAAATCCACTGACAGTCTGATGGGAACTCCTTTATATGTGACTGTCCCCTTATCTCTTGCTGCTTCTAGAATTCTCTCCTTCATTTTAATCTTGGCTAACATAATTATGATGTGCCTTGGTGTGTACCTTCTTGGGTCCAACTTCTTTGGTACTCTCTGAGCTTCCTGGACTTCCTGGAAGTCTATTTCCTTTGTCAGATTGGGGAAGTTCTCCTTTATTATTTGGTCAAATAAGTTTTCCTCTTGTTGCTCTTCCTCCTCCCCTTCTGGTACCCCTATAATTCAGATGTTAGAACATTTAAAGATGTCCTGGAGTTTCCTAAGCTTCTCCTCATTTTTTTGAATTCTTGTTTCTTCTTTCTTTTCTGTTTGGTTGTTTCTTTCTTCCTTCTGGTCCACTTCATTGATTTGAGGCCCAGTTTTCTGGTTCCCTGTGCATTTTGCTTCATTTCACTTAGTGTAGCCTTCATTTTTTCATCTAATTTGTGACTGAAATCAACTAGTTCTGTGCGCATCTTGATCACCAGTGTTTTGAACTGTGTCTGATAAGTTGGCTATCTCTTAGTTGCTTAAAAGTATTGGCTCTGGGGCTTTGATCTGTTCTTCTGTTTGAGCCGTAATTTTTTGGTCAGATCACACCTGTTACGGATGGGGGGGTGGAGCCTTAGGTGTTCACCAGGGCGGGGCAACCCATGTCACTGGGTTGTGATGCTGTATGTGGGAGCTGGGTCTGAGAGGGAATAATGGCACTTTTTCCATGCTCTCTTGAATTTCAGTCACCTCTGCTGCTTCTCACAAGCAAATTGGGCCCTTCTGGTGCTGGTTCCTGGGTGGGTGGGCTTGTGTACATTTTAGGACCCTGTCGGTCTCTCCCACAAACTCTCTTGCGAGGCTGGGAATCTCTCCCAGAACCTTTTCAGTCAGTGCTTTTAGGCTTTATTTCCTGTTGCTGGGACCCTGGGTTGCTCGGTCTGTCTCGCTGCCCGTTTTTGCCTAGTTTACCTGTGCATGAATGTGTGTCTGCGGTCAGCCAACCACCTTGCGCACCTCACTGGGTTTGCTTGTTTCCTCCTCTCACCTGGGTCCACAAGCTACCACCTTTTCCTGCTGCGACCCCTCTCGGCCGGCTGCTGTCCCTCTTCTTGGTCTGGATGAGTGGTTGTCGGACAACCTTACAGTTCAATTTTCGGTATGTTCTGGTTGTGTTTTTGTTTCTAAATCTTTGTTGTCCTTAATTTTGGTTATGTGAGGAGCACAGTGTTTCCACCTGCGCCTCCATCTTGGCCAGAAGTCAGATGTTCATTATTACATCAGTTCTGTAACAAGCATCCTCAGGTCTCCCTGAGTACAGGTGTCAGCATTTGCTTAAATCCAAAACTGAAGTTGTGGGATAACCTGCTGGTACACAATTAATAAAAAAAAGTGAAGGTTCAGGATTGTGAGAAGGTCAGGGCTTTGGGACAGTCCCATTGCAGCCCAGTGATGACAAGGCTCTTTGCCATCAGACAGTCCCTGCCCTTGTGTGAGGCCAGTGTGACTCAGGGTTACCTAAGCTCTTATGACTTCAGAGCACCGGGAGCCGATTTCGAAGTGGTTCCAGAAATCTAGGAAGGCATGCATAAAGTGCAAAGATGATGGGAACAGGAATAGCCTGTGGCCAGGAATAACCTTGGGCCAGGTTGTGAGTGCCTTAGGGCAAAAACAGCCCTCTTACATTCTTTACTAAGGTCACTGTTGACAGCACTGACTGGGGAGGTTACCAACAATACTGCAGATTCGTACTCTGTTACCTTGAACTTTTATAGTTGTGCTTAGTGTTATGTTCAAACCCAAGTTACTGAATGTTGATAGGAAAAAATACTTGAAAATAATATTTTCCCTTTAATTTCCCAATTGAAAAGGGTCCAAGTTGTGACAGAAATGTAACTACTTGTCTCCTTTCCTGTGAGACTGAACAATGGGGCTGGCTGAGTGGGCTTGGGTTCTGTACATGCTGGAATTGAGTTGGGATGTTGCGGTGGGGACTTCAGTGGGGCTGGAGGCAGGTTGCAGACGCCTGGTCCCTGCTAGGCCTGCGTCTTTTAATCGTTTTCGAAGAATCTCACTGCTTTCAGTGGAGGAATCCTGTTTTACACTGGTCTTTATGGGCAAAGATAATTACGTATATTTGCCTGAGTAAGCAAATCAATAAGCTTGTAATAAGGTGTATCAGACCATTTCTTTGGCAGGACTGACCAGAACAGCTTGTGAAGCAGAGCCGTTTCCAATGGAGCATGGAGAGCTTTGAAAATGCTCAGGAATAGCAGAAAGCGGTATTGGAAACCACTCTTAAACAATTGTTTGTTTTCCTCTTCCCCAACCAAGTTTATAAAAATTTGGTCAGACAGGCATTTTGTTTTGATTTAAAATATTTTCAGTGAATTGTTATCTGCCGAATGCACATGTGTTTCTGCACTTTTTCTTTCACGATTGAAACTTTAAACCCTTCCCTTAAGTCCCCCCAAAAACCTCCCTGCCCAGTAAGGTTTGCCTATATGAGGAGGGAGAAGCGGTTTGGACCCTGGACAACCTCGCAGTTCGAAATCTGCCTGGGCAGTTGTGTCCCAGAAAGGGCCACGGTTACTGCCATGTGGACTCTCTGTCTTTCTCTTCTACCAAGATTCCTTGTCCCCCAAAGACATGGTTCATTTGGGCGTTTCAGCTTGGTTAACCAGACCAGGAGTGCCTGTGACCACGGCCTGAGACATGATTGAAGCATTTACAAAAATTTGGCTCGTAGTAAGCCCCATAATTTGTTTTAAAGAATTACCTCTTCAGTGACATTCTAAAAAATCTCCAGAAGATTGTGGTTTATAACACCACACCTGGTCCAGATTGTACTGGACGAATCCATATTTGCTTCGTTGTAAATGACTTCGAGGGTGGAATTCTTGGATTGTTTTCTGGCTTGTAAGCCCTTGACATTGTCCTGGTACCTGTGTGCACACAGGCCTCCTGACATGGGAAAGGCCAGCCCAGCCTCCTGCTGAAATGCAGGTTGGCTACGTTGATTCCGCATGTTCCTAGAACGAGGAAATGATATGACAATAAACAGAAATGCCCTTGCTGAAGAGAGAAGGGAAGCTGGTGTTTATCTGGTCAGGTGGTTTAGATTAGCCGTGATGCGGCTCTGTATTATGTTACTTTAAATCATTGTGTCCCAACAGGACATAAATTACGAAGATTGTTACAGTATGTTTCATCCTATGTAAGATCAACAAATTGGAATAATTTTTTTATAGGAAAATCACAGTGCTTTTGGCAAGGCTATTGAAGCCTTTAATTTGACTTGAGTATTTTTTAAATATTATTGCCTAATAGATAAAGTATGATTTGCATAAGGTATGAAATAATAAATTTAGAAACAAAGGGGAAGAATTTCTCTTTAGTAACCGCATCAAATGGCTGCGCACTTCCACTTTGCCGGTACCTGTGCTTCTTTGTCCTTGTGCATTAGTGCCGGTCGGGTGTGTACCTTCCCTCTGGTGGGTCGTGAACGAGTAGGCAGTGCCTGGTGTGGAGCCGGAGCCCTCAGCCCTCACCTGCAGAGAGGGTGCCCACCCTGTCCCGGGCGGGGGGCGGGGGAGGCCGAATTGGAGCCTGCTCTGAGGAGGACAGAAACAAATGGTCCCACTTCTGTCCATTCGGGAAAACAAACCATTTTTTCCTTTCAGGATTTTGTAAATTATTTAAAAAACAAAATAAAACCCTAACCCCCCAAACTCTACTTGATTAATAGCTCAAGTTAATTTATATTAGACAATTGCAAAAAGAATCGACTTAAGTAAGCATTTATTCTTTTAAATGTTTCTTTTGTTTATTACTATTTTCTGAGTTATTGGTCTCATTTGTGAATTTTTAACACAGAGACTTATATATTCGTATTCAGGATGCAACTAAGTTTATTTGACCACACAGAGTAATTTTCTAGATTAAAAAAAAAGGCGTGAAATTACTGTGTGTAGGACTCAGGCAAATTGGAACCCGTTCAGGTTCCACAGTAGCGCCTCTCTGTGCAGCGCACTCCGCTCACACAGTGAAGTTAGAGTAGTAGAGCTTCCAATTTCCAGAGATGAGGAGAGGGGAGAGGTTTAGGATGTGGGCAAGGCTATAGCATGAGACGGAGGCAGGATTAGAACTTTTCTGGCAGGTGATACCGCTCATTAAACCTTGTGAGTCTTTGATACCAAAAACAGGGTAACTGCCAAGCTTATTTTACTCTCTGTGTGTCTCAAGCCCTGAGAGTTTTCTTTTTTTCTGTAGTAATACTGTTTGAAATGCAAAAACGAAGAAGCACCTCGCTTCAGTCTATAAGGGTGGCAATAGATCTCTCCTTAAGCCTCATCATAGCAGGTTGGGGATAAATTCTGAATATATTGTGGTTTGCTTCACCTCAGTGTCTGAAGACTGACAGGTTCAGGGACCTTTCCAAGTTCACAACCTGGGTGTGCACTTTGAAGCAAATAAATACAGACACCTTATGAGATGGTCTCTTTCCTCACCGGCTTCTTCTGGATTGGCGCCTTGCAGCCCCTCTCCCTAGAGGTCCTCTGTGGCAATGCCAGCTGTCGGTCAGGCTCGTGCATTTGGGTGATGTGTTTTTCTGGCAGAAAATATCGGCAGTGTTGCCAAAACTGTACGTAAGAACTCTTCATAGTGAAATTGATTCCTTTTAAAAAATAAGTAAAAGAAAAGGTAAGTATGTATTTGTTGATGTTGTGTGTGCAGACCTTTTTATACCATCTGATGTTTTGTGCAGTGGGATGAGACTGTTTTACAAAATGCGCACTGCTCGTAGAACTGTATTTACCTTTGAGCCAAGTTAGGTGTTGGCTCATCTCATTAAAATGTTTCTGCGTGTCCCCCTGAGCCCTCATTCACCGCTGCCACCCTTTTGGTTATTGTTGTAGGGTCTTGACTTGCAGTTTAATTTTACAGGTTCCAGTTTGAGCAGGAGCCTTTTTGCCTTTTCTCTCTCTTTATGTAAAGTTAGGTGCATATAGATTCTTTTTATTACAATAATAAGGCAAGACAGTTTTATGTCGGACATAAACTGGAATTATGTAGTGTAAGTAGCAGTTGCATCTCTTAGCAGGAGCCAATTGATTATAAAGAAGACAAAGCAAGAGTAGAGGGCTATTTTGCATATTCAATTTTTAAAATGCATTTGTCCTTATACTCCATATATCTTAGTGGTTTGGGTGCATGAAGTTGAAGAGATATTTTTCTATATAAACTTGAATTTTATATAAATTTTATAATGATGATAATACCAAGGAGTGTAAATTCTAATTCTTAAAAGGTTGCTAAAACAAAACAAAGAACTTTGGCGGTCTTTGCAATACCTCTCACCTCATAAGACTCCTGAAGGGCAACAACTACAGGTGGGTTATCAGTTGGTCAGGAATGAAGACCTCCAACAGGGCTTTGCTGAGGCAGCTGGTTGGCATGAATGAACAGTGAGTCTTTAGGAGTTATTTTGATGTTGGGGAGCTCTGGGTAAATGGTTTTTCTCGGTGTGAATTTTGAAACCAGTGTGTCAGTCTGCTTTAGGGGGAAAGGATGGATAGAAAACTGGTGAAATGTGTCGATCGAGAGAGCGCAACTGGATTCTGAGAGATCCTAGCAGGAGCTATCGGACTAAGCTGTTGGTCTGCCCAAGAGTAGCTGGCTGATGGCAGTACAGGGAGCTATAATTTCAGCTTACGGGCAGACAGATTCGGAAATGAGTAGTGTCTTCTCAGGGAACTGATATTCTCACCTTGTGACCATCTGGGCCAGAATGCCCTGTTGGCGCACCTCAGCTGTGTGGAATCTGTCTGGAGAACTTGCACTAAAAATGGAACAGAAGTGAAGAGCCCTTAGGTAAAGTTGTGTGTGAAGGTGTTCACGTTGGTTGGATGGCTGCCTGGAGAAGAGAAGACCTCACCCAAAGGGCAGTCTTCCTAGCCTAGGAGCTCAGGAGCAGTTTGGTAGTGTAATTAGAAATTGTAATTCTGCAAAGGAACACTGGGTTTGCACCTTGCCTTTTCATTGAACAGCTTATCTTGAAGGTGCTACTGTGTAGTTAGCTAAAAGAACTGCCTTATTTTTCTATGTATGGTAATTTCCAAATATGGTGACTTAAGAACTTTTTTTTTTAAGGCTCTAAAATGTTTTGGTGTTGTGAGTGCAGCTTTTGAGTGTAATGTTGAGAGGTGAGCATGCTCTTTCGTAGGTGGTGCACTTCCCACCAGCTGAAGGGGCACTAATTTAGCTGAGGGCACAGTAGAGCAGGCTGCTCTTCCAGGAACTTATGGAAATTGTCTCAATACCTGGGGAAGCCAGTTTCAATTTTAGAGTTGGATACTCTTGGCCTGAGTCATTGGAAATGTGTTCTAAGTGGGTCAAGTAGAAGGCAGGTGAGACTAGTGGCCCGAAGTTGGTGGGGGCTGTGCCTTCCCCTCCCCCGAGTACCGGACTGCCCAGGTCATGGTCATCATATGACCTTTAGTCTGGCTTCTCAGGGACACGAGTCACCTGCTTGGCCGAGTGCTCACTGACAGATCGCCAGTTGCACCGGAAATCTTCCTGTGAGGATACCCACTTACAGAAACAGTTTTAAGTATGATTCTGGGTTTCGCAGCCCTGCAAAGGTGAATTTCTTTGGCCTTCCAATTGTTGTAATAGGTTTGGAAAGGAATCCTTTCTCTCCAGGGCATAGAGTGAGTGTGTGTCCGGAAAAAGTCCAGCTATTGTTAATATCATGAGAACAGTTTGTGTGACATTGATGTAATCTGGCAGCCAAGGAGAGTGGACTGGAATGCATACGGTGAACAATGACAACTTCACTGTACTATAGTCAGTAGGGAAGTAGACGCCATTGAGTGAGCAAGTGTACTGTGTGGCCGTCACATTCAAAGTGACTGAGCAAGTAGACCATCACATTTTGCATTAAGCTTCAATGTTCCTCTGTGGAAATGATCTAGATGATTCAGAAGGCCACACCTATGGGCACCTGGTGACTGGCAGCTTCATCACGACAATGTGCACCCATTCATGTATCACGTCTTGGGAAGTTTTTTGTTGAAACATCAAATCTCCCAGATGACTCAGCACCCTACAGCTCAGATTCGTGCCTTGTGACTTCTGACTTTCCCCAAACTAAACTCACCTTTGAAAGGTAAGAGATTTCACACCATCGATGAGATTCATGAACATACGATGGGGCAGCTGATAGCGACTGGGAGAACCATCTGAGGTCCCAAGGTGCCTACTTGGAAGGGGACTGAGGCCTCTTGTCCTATGTACCATGTTTCTTGTATCTCTTATCTTCTTCAATAAATGTCTCTATTTTTCATAGTATGTGGCTGGATACTTTCTGGACAGACCTCATGTATGTTAAATGTTAAAGTGTTGGTGATGATAATAATCACTAGCATTGACTGAGTGCCTCATAGAATGACTGGCATACTATAAAACATGTTACATGAATTAGCAGCCCCTTTTTACATGTGAGGAAACTGAGGCTCATTTCAAAGGTGAAGTAATTCCTCTGAGGTCACATAGCTAGTGAATAGCAGAGCTAGGACTTGAACCTAGGTCTCAGATGCTATTGGTCTTTGACTGTTGTGTTCGAAATATGGGTAACAGTTTGGAGAAGCAGCATGGATCAAATGCATCTTTGGTTGGGTCTGTTTCTGACAATTCTCATGTTGCTAGTCGAGAGTATTTTTTTTTTTGCCCACAAATTAAGATCTGATGTTCCCGTTGCAGTGGCCAGGACAGTTAACAGGGTTTTGCATGAGAAAGTCATGTTGAGACACGTAATCATATTCTGGGGCAAAGACCGCCTGTCCTCGGTGCACCCGGCAACCTCTGTGTGATGGATCGGACACCCACACCCGGGGAAGGTCCCGTCCTGTGACATGTGCGTGCTTGGCAATGATCTTGCCGTGTATTTTGCTTAATAATTTTCATTATTTTTAATTAAAGTTGAAGAAGTACAGACTCTAGCCAAAATTAAGGTAGGTTGTGTTGCCGGAATCTGGTAATTACTTTAATTGATCACAAGATAGTTTCCTTGATCACCAATTAGACTAAATTGCCGATCATGTTTCAAGACGTGAAGAAATGCCCAAACTGATTTATGTAATAGTGTTTTCATTTCTAATCAGACATAAATATCATTTCCTTCCATAGCAATTGTGTTTTATAAAAGAAGGGTTATGGGCCCACAAACATAAAGGTGATTCATAAACAATGGAGTTCTAATTCATTGAATTAGTAAAGGAAGTATTTAGAGGCTTAATGGAGATTGTACTGGGGAATTACGTTGGAGTTGCTGGTGCTCATTTTCTTAGTGGGAGATATGTTCTTTTTTAGTGCATAATTAAAATAGTCTACAATCAAAATATAAAAGGCAGCTGATTTAAAGGACATATCAAAGAGGACTGCTCTGAGTAATGAAAGATTCATATTGTAAATATGTGCAAAGTTAAGTCTTAGAACTTTAATAAATCATACATGGGATTTGGCTGAAGCTGCGTTTTAAATTCAGGGTGCTGTTAAACATTTCACAGATTGATACAGGATTTTTGTTTTGGTTTTCTGCATCTGATAGTCTTTCATATTTTCATGGAATAAAGTGAAACAAAAGGAACTTTAAGAAAAATTAAAGTTCCCAAAGAATACTTGATTTGAGGTTCATGGAAAAATCTTTTAATTGCTGATGGTTTGGAGATTTCCAAATGACAAACTTCATTGGCCCGATTTGCTGTGATTGTAATGCTTACATTCCCTAAAATGGCAGAGTGACTTACAGAGTCATACTTCATCAGGCATTCATTGACTTGCTCATAAAATGTTTGTAATTTGCAATAGAGGAAAGACTGAAACTATTATCAGCCATTATATGTTATTTGTTGGCCATATGTTTGTTTGAAATGGCCGTGGCTCAACAGAATGTGGCTCATAGACAAACTATGCTGTAAATTGGCACTAAAAACCCACCTAAACAGGTAGGCATATGTTAAGAAGTTACCATGAGCCAAAATATTTTAATATGAACCAGGTTACATAGACTGCAGGATCCCAGCTGCCTTTAGAGTAAGACCTTCATTTGCATGGCTTCTTCATTTTCTTCCCCAAACTAAATTTTGAACATAGATCAGGTATATATGTGGTACAAAATTCAAAAGGTTCCGGAGAGTATAGAAGCCTTTTCCTGTTCTGTTCTCAACCACCCAGTTCCCTCCCCTGCCATCATTTACACTATTACTTGTTCCAGAGATATGAATGCCTATAGTTTTCTTTCTTTCCTTTTTATACAATTCATAAGCTGTTTATTTAGTTATGTATCTTGGAGGTCTTTTCATGTCAGGATAAACAGTTTCCTCCTCCTTTTTAGTGGCTGCATGGTATTCCAGTGTAAAAATGTACCATAATATGTGTATTTAATCAGGTCCCTCTTGATGCGCATTTGGCTCTCTCAAGTCCATGGCTAGTAGCAGCTGTGCTGCAGCGGCCATTCTTGTAACTTATGTTTGAGTATGTTTGCATACAAATTCCCAGAGGTGGGATCGTTGGGCCGAAAGGCATGGGCATTTTTTTCCCCTAAGGGCATGGTCATTTAAAATTTTGACAGATATTGTCAAATTCTCTTCCATAGCGACCATTAGTAATTTGTATTCACCAACAATGCACAAGAGTGCCGTTTTTCCTATGTCTTCACCAATAGGATGTCATCAAACTCTTTGATCCTTACCAAACTGATAGGTTTAACTTAGTTCCCCCCAGCTTTATTGAGATATAATTGACCTACAACTTAGTTTTAATTTGCAAATACAGTTTGTTGTGTGTCTTTTAATTTGTTGTTTGCTTTTTATTACCATACAGAAAAAAATTTAATGTAATAAGAGTTATCTATTTTTTAGTAGTGGTTTAAAGTTTTCTGCATATGGAATTTGTTTATATATTTCTTATTAAGTTTACTACTAAATAATCTTTGGTACCATTTTAGGTGGGGTCTTTTCTTCCAGTGTACTTTCTAATTAGTAGTTTACATTAAGAGGATGTTGAATATTTTTGGCTTTGTTTTATTCTTCGCTTTAATGGGAATTCTTCTGGTGTTTTCCTATTAAGAATGATACTGAGGATATATTCTAATTATTTAAGGAGGGGTTCATGTAATCTTACCTCATTAATAATTTTAATACATAATAAATATTGAATTTATAATATATCTTTTCAGAATTTATAGAAATTATGAATTCTTGATTAATGTGATGTTATATCAATATATTCCCTAATATTGAACCATCCTTGCATTCTCATAGTAAATCCTATTTACTCGCCTTGGCTGGTGTGGCTTAGTGGACTGAGTGCTGACTTGTGAACCAAAGGGTCACCAGTTTGATTCCCAGTCAGGGCACATGCCTGGATTGCAGGCCAGGGCTCCAGTAGGGGGCATTCAAGAGGCAACCACACATGGATGTTTCTCTCCCATTTTCTCCCTCCCTTCCCTTCTCTCTAAAAATAAATAAATCTTAAAAAAAACACAAATTCTCTCTGCTCATGGCATTTTGTCCTTTCAGTGTATTGCTAGGTTTTGTTTATTAATATTTCAATAAGTATGAGATTAATTTATAGTTTTATAATTGTAGGTTATCTCTGTGAGAATTTGGAGACAGTGTTATGATTGTTTATAAGTAGAACTTGGAAATGGTCTTCTTTTTCTGTGCTTTGAAACAGTTCCGTTAGTGTTGGAGTTAACTTACTAAAAGGTTCGGCAGAACCCTCTGTGAGATGACTGGGGACTGCCGCCTTCTGCTGTCACCTTCAGACACCCTTCTCTTTCATAATGTGCAGTTGTTCGGATGTTTTTCTCGTCTGCGGTCAGTTTTGATAATTTTTATTTCTCAGGGGACTATTTTACCTAAGTTTTACAATTCGAGTAAACTTTTTATTTGCTTAAAATTTCTTTTATCTCTAGTACTTCCCTATTCTTATTTCTTCTTTTGTTTAGTCTTTGTTTTTTTAGATGAAGTAACCAGTTTTCTACTGTATAATTTTTTCAGATACAGCCTTTGATTTATTCTACTATTTTTTCTAACTGATTTACATCTGCTTTTCTCATATATTCTTTCCTGTTCTCCTCCTTAAGTTTATTTTGTTGTTATTTATTTACCTTCTTGATTGAGTCCTTCCTTCCTCCTTCCCTCCCTCCCTTTTGATATATTCACTGATCTTTAGAGGGGAAAGGGAAGAAAGAAAAAGACAGAGATAGAGACATCAGTGTGAGTGAGAAACTTCGAACGGTAGCCTCCTGTCCTTGCCCTGACCGGGGATCAAACCTGCAACCTAGGTATGTGCTCTGAGGTGGGAATTGAACCTGCGACGTTTTTGTGCATGGGACCGTGCTCCAACCAAGTGAGCCACACAGGCCATGGCTTAATTTATTTATTTTTATTTTCTCGTGTTCATTAATTTAAGGTAATTTAAGTATTTAAAGTATTTACTCTAATTATTGCTATTTAGATGTATCCTATATATAGTACTTATTACATTATTAATTTCTTTTTCAGTTTTGGTGTCTTCTTTGATTCAAGATTTTTGGGGTTTTATTTTGACTCCAGATTTTTAAAAGAAAGATTAAAAAAAATTCCCGTGTAATATTTTGCTGCTTTTGGGACCTAGTTTTGCTTTTAATTTTATCAGAGAATGTTGTCAGTACTATTTCTACTTTTTGGAATGTATTCAGATTTTCTTTGTGGGCTCATATATGATCACTCTCTGTGAATGTTTGATAAATATTTTTAAAGATATATTCTCAGTTTTTAGAGCATTATATATATATGTGTGTGTGTATATATATATATATATATATATATATATATATATAAATTTTATTTATTTATCTTTAGAGGAGAAGGGAAAGAGAGAGAGAGAGAAATATCAATGTATGGTTGTCTCTTGTGCGTCCCCGGCTGGGAACTGGCCTGCAACCCAGGCATGTGCCCTGACTGGGAATCAAACCACAATCCCTTAGTTCTCAGGCCTGTGCTCAATCCAGCCAGGACTGGAGTATAAAATATATTGATTAGGTCTACCTTTTAAACTATGTGTTTAAGTAGTCCATAGTTCGCTTAATCGGCCCTGGATTAAGAGATGTGAATTAAAGTTTCTAAATCTGCATGTTTCTATTTGTCCTTATTTTCTGTCATTTCATCAATTTTCATCAATTTTGGCATTTTGTTATTTGTAGTATAAATACTCAACAATGATTTAATCTTTATTGTGGATATGCTTTATAATTGTAAATTACCCTTATGATTTCTTTTAAAAAATGTTTTTTACATTGGCTGTGCCCTTTTATTTTTTAGTGGTTGGGTTTTGCTTTGTGATGCATTGTAAAGTTTGCTGTTTTAATTGGTTGGATTTAGGCTCTTTAGTTGAAAAGATGTTTGGTTTTATAAAATATTACAGAGCCAATATTCTCCTTTAAATCATGGTTTGGATTGTGTTTTCTTTGCTTCATTTTAAGTGTGTTTTTCTTCACTTAGTTGTAAATGTTTTTATTTTCATTTTGGTTCTTCTAGTGGATACTATTATACCTATGATTTTACATAGCAAACTTAATTCTTTATTTGTTTAGATGGCATTTCTTCATATAGTAGTCTCTCCACTAAGCAATATCAGAATTATACTTCTATTTTCCCTTTATCATACAATTTTAGTTCGTATTATTTTAGTTTTGTTACTTATATTTTATACCTTTATACTTATATCTGTAACATTTGATATTTCAGCTTTCAGGACTTTTTAAAACTTTCATCTACCTTCTCCATTTCTTTCCCTTTTTCCTTCAGTCCCTTTAATAGTTTAGAACTCTTATATTTTATTCTGTGATTATAATCCCCACAGTTTTTTTTGTGTTTTCCTAGAGCTGAGTGAATTTATTGCTTACTGTCAGTACCTTTGGTATGGTTTCTCCATGCATCTCTTAGCTACTTATATTTCATTCTTTTTTTAATTTAAACATTTTTTAATTTTATTATTTATTTTTGGAGAGGGGAAAAGGGAGAGAAAGAGTGGGAGAGGAACATTAATGTGTGGTTGCCTTTCAAGTGCCTCCAACTGGGGACCTGGCCCACAATCCAGGCATGTGCCCTGACTGGGGATTGAACCTGTGACCCTTTGGTTCACAGGCTGGCACCCAACCCAGTGAGCCATACCAGCCAGCGCTATTTCATTCTTTTTAAATAAAAATTTACTTAATAAGGATGAATGGGAATTATTCCCCGAATTATTGCATTAAAAATTTTCTCTCTTGCATTAATTTTGAACAACAGTTTAGCTAGGTATAAAATTTTCTGCACTTTCCTAAATTGTTTTTTTTAAACTTTTATTTATTTATTTTCAGAGAGGGGAAGGGAGGAAGAAAGAGAGGGAGAGAAACATCAGTGTGCAAGAGAAACATCAGTTGGTTGCCTCTCACATGCCCCGAACTGGGTGCCTAGCTCTCAACCCATGCCTGTGCCCTGACAGGGAATTGACCTGGTGACCTTTCGGTTTGCAGGCTGGTGCTCATTCCACTGAGCCACACTAGCCAGAGCACATTTCCTAAATTCTTGATAAGTGTTGCTTCTCTGACTTCTGTGTTGAATATCGCTGTGTGGAAGGTTGAAGTCAATTGGATTCTTTTCATCCCTATAGGTGAATAGATCTTTTTTTTTCTTCAAAGGATTTTTGTTTCCTTCAATGGTTGTATGTACATGATTGAATTCTTACCATCTGGAGATTTAAGTCTTATATTTCTGAACATTTTTCTTGAATTACATTTCTAATTTTTCTGGTTTTCTTGTTCTCAATAATAATCATCTATATGTTAAATCTACTTTGTCTTCTGAATTGTTTTCTAATCTTATAAACTTCTGTTGATTTCTGCTTTATTTAGCCCTTTTTCTCATTTCTGTTTTTCTTACTGGGTAGTTAGTGGTGTCTCTTTGGCCTTGGGCCATTTGCAGCCTTATTTTTAAAAATAATTTTTATTTTTGATTACAGTTGCTATACAACATGGTGACTAGATCTTTATGGAATGATTTTAGAAAGTCTGTGCTTTTAGCTAGTTCAGGCCCTTTAAATTCCAACTGGCATCCTGGGAAACAAGTAGGTGGGGCTGTAAAAAGTCTTAGAAAGGAGGGACAGATGCTCTTCATCATCTGCCAAGTTTGCTGTTGAGTCATATTCCTTCTTTATTATGTTTCAGATAATTAGAATTCCCTTTTGAGGTTTTACTTTTTTCTTCTCTTATCCACTCATATAACTTTTTTTGCAGAAATTCTACTTTAATTTGAATGTGTATTGTTACGGATGTTTTTAATTTGTGGATTCAAAGATAAATATTTTGGGGATTATTTGGTTTGTTCTGTGGAAGGAGGGCTGTGGAATTGCCCCCTTGTCCCCAGAGCAGTTCGTGTGTTCTCTCCCTAAGGGGGAGGTAGGAGTAAATCTTGTGTAAATGGTTTATTAGGCTTGGTGATATTTTATTAAATGCGAACATCAGGTGACAGTTGAGGGAAATGTATAAAGCCGAGGAAAACACCAACTTAGAGGGCCTTTGGATGAGCCCTCCTGTTTACGGTGTATATAGATGTGGTAGATGCTTTCCTTTGGTCAGCGTGCCTCTTCGGGTGTGGGTGTTCTGTTGCATCACATCTCTGATGACACAGGTTTCGCCGTCCTGCTGACACTTAGCGCGCATGCAGTTGGAGACTGGAGGAGCGCGTGAGCCCATGTTCAGGTCACCCATTTGGTCCATGCAGCTCTTGGGAAATGGTAAGGGATTCTAAGCACCACTTGGACCTTTTAGGATAACATGGTTCAAAGACATTTTGGCCACAGGGCTTAAGAGCTTGGGCAGTGACGGACTGGCTGCCTCGTTTGTGGTCATTAAACTCTTCCCCCAGTAAGTGTGCACCACAGCGCTATCCCACAGTGTGTCATCTGTGTGTCAGCCTCTCGTTCTGGCACACGGGGAGAGGAGCGGCTGCTTTCTGGGATCACAGCCGCTGGAATCTGGGATTCTCGGGGCTCCGGGAGGGCTCGTCACCTGTCATTGTTTTGTGAGGTTTGACGGGAAGCAGGAGCAATAGCAGTGCTGCCACTATGGTTCTCTCACTCTGTGCCTAGTGCTGTTCCTCGTGCTTTTCTATGCCCCGTCTCATTGTCTCGTAGAATGGTTGCATGAGTGTTTTATTATCATCCCCATCTTACCAATGAGAAAACTGAGGCTTGGAATTAAATTATGTGACATTTCAGTAGTAGAGTTAGGGTTTGAATCCAGGACTCAGAACACATGCCCTTGACAACTGGACTACTGTCTCAGAGGTGAAGATTAGTCTTGTAAGTCTTCTAGAGCTAAACAAGAATAAGGCATCATAGACAGACAGTAAAAATTCTCACTATACACCATGTAATATAGGTTAACTCTGTGTTTGAATAGTTAAAACAGACCTTCCATTAGACTTGTCCCTTCCCCTCACACAGTCTAGAGAGTCAGACTGCAGCGTCCCCCTTATCTGTGGGCAGCACGTGCCAGGACCCCAGCGGGTGTCTGGAGCTGCAGGTAGGACTGAACCCCACGTATGCTATTTTTTCCTGCACACATGTACCTCTGTAGCGTTTAGTTTAGAAAGTTTAATCAGTAAGAGGCTAACAACATAACTGCCAGTAAAACAGAACGATTGTAACAATATGCTGTCATGGAGGCGATGTGAATGTGGCCTCTCCCTCACTCTGGTAACCCATCTGACGGCCCGACGGCTGCTAGGGGACCAAGGGCGGGAAGTGTGCACAGTGGGGATGTGCTGGACAAAGAGACAGTTTGTGTCCTGGGCAGGAAGGAGGGAGACAGTGTGAGATTTCATCACGGCAGTCCGAGTGGTGCACAATTTAAAACTTATGAATTGTTTATTTCTGGAATTTTCCATTTAATATTTTCAGACTGTGGTGGACCGCTGGGGACGGAAGGCTAAACTGTGGGGATAATGGGGGGAACTGTGTGCAGCGAAAGGGGCTGGAGAGTGAATATTGCCTTCCCACTGATGGCTTTGTGCGTGGTTAAATGGTTCTGCTCGAATTTCCTTCCTTTTTCTAACAGGGAAAAGCCTTTAGGCCTTAAATGTCAAGATGGACATTTTTATCTTTAATAAAGTGGATTCGGAGATAGGAACCATTGTGGATGACAAAAATTATTTCAAGTAGCATCTTCCATATTTATTCCCCACCGTTAACTTGGAAATGAGCTCTGCTCTCATTTGTTGGTCCAGAAACAACACAACTCACATTAGATTGATTTTTCTGGATGTTGTGATAAAATAAAGTATTTATTTCTGTGGCTGCAGTGAGGACTGCCCTGTGAATTCTGCTGTAACCGTGATCGATGTGACCTCACCTTGGAGTCTCACCCACTGTTTCTGCCTTCGGGGCACAACAGAGTCAGACTCTCCTATTGTTCGCAGTAGCCCTCAGAAAAATTTGAAAGCAGGCAAAAAAGTCTTTTTTCTGCTCAGGACAAATTTGCCTTCTGCTTAACAAAATTAGGTCTGCAGTTCCCTGTGGTACGAAGACAGCGCTCCGTGCCCCCCTACACCCTGAGCCCTCTGCCGAGAGGCGGGGCCCTTTCTCCTCCGAGCGGCAATGCTGGGCGATGGCAAAAGGACCCGGAGCGGGCAAGCCAGTCTTCCTGCTCATCCTGGGTTTCCATACGAGTAGCCCTTCATCCCCTCCTGTCCTGCCTGAGAGATGGAGCAGGGAAGTGGTTCATTTCTACCAGCGCTTTGGCTTAGGACACACTCAGAAGACATTCCAACGTTGACGCCTTCAGGAGCAGCCCCGTCGCTGAAAACAAAAGGAGCAGTGCTGGGAGAGAAGGGGCTGCTGAGATCTGGGCCCGGCACTGGGGTGGAGGGAAATTATTCCCGGGCTATTTTGGAGAGTCTAGTCCTGAGGACAATTAAACAGTCCAGACAGGTCACTGGGTGAGACCAATTTCCTGCTTTGTTTATTTGAGCCTGATTGTTTTCACCACGGAGCAGCAGGTCACGGTCCTGCTACGCCGCTACCCAGGCTCTGCAGAGAGCAGTCCCTTTCGGATTCGGTTTCTCCAGGCTTCCCTAAGGGTCCTGGCCGCGCCTTTATCTGGTTGGAGTGCTCTGGGGTCTCTCTCGGGTCCAGGGCAGAGGGCAGCGTCAGGAATCACTTTCGACTTCGTCTTCTGCAGGCATTTGGCTTCATGTCCCGAGTTGCTCTACAAGCCGAGAAGATGAATCATCACCCGGAATGGTTCAATGCATACAACAAGGTAATGAAATTGCCTTATTTTGGGATCACCTTAATTAAGGAGTTCAAGAAACTTCTTTGCCCCATGTCATCCTGTGCAGCGAAGTGTCATTGTGCTTAGGAAAGTATTCTTTTTTTCCTCAGAATCTCTGTATTATTGCAATTTAGTAACAGAATTTTGGACCTGCTTGAGAACAGTGACTAAACCCTGTATTTTCATATTTGTCTTCTATTGAAACTAATATGAAAGTTGGGCTATATTAGGCTCCTGAATTAAACTTAAATATCAGCCATGCAGAATAAATTTTAAACCCTCTTAAATTAAATTATTGAGACAAAAGGTAGCAAATAAGAAAGCTATGGCCTTATTTATTTGCATTGATATAAATATGCTCAAGAACCGCACTTTGAATAATGATGATTCATAATGGTTTATTCAGTGCAGTATCCCCAGCGGGAACCGACCTTCTCGTCTGGGACAAAGAGCAAGGTGAGAAGACTTCCTCAAGCAGTTTTAAGGGGACACAATGAGAAGAATCAGCCCCCCCTGAATGTCCTTGCCTTTATGGTCATACATTTAGAATGTCTTATAATCTAGATTTCTGGGTTCTTTTTTCTCTTTGAAAGTCTTCTGTGAATAAAAAGAACATTTCATATTTTTGTGATTTATTGGGGTAATTCGGATCATGCAGGTATCAGCATAAACTTTTCTTTCACAGTTGCCTCTCTTTGCCCATAACTTTGCTTTTGCCTTTTAATTGATTTGTCAAGGACCAAGAACCTGTTCCTTCATCCCACCCCCACCTCACTTCCCTAATTCAGAAATGAGCTTTTTTAACCTTGCTGAGATACTACATTTGATAGCTTGGTTTTTCTCAGTGGCTTGAAAATAGTGGGTGTAATTAAAGTAATGGGAGTTCAACGGGAACCTCAGTCTCTTCTTTTGTTCCCAAGAGACAAGATTTGAGATTCTGGCAGCTCAGTGGCCCTTCGTATGAGGGAACCTTTTTATGCCTGGACAGCCTCTGGGCCCAGCCTGAAGCAGGCTGCGCCCCCAGAGTTTGCTGGGCTTTGGAAATGCTATGCTTATTCATGTTTTCTAAACCATTTAATCTCTTCAGTTCTTAAATATGAACATTGGAATATAGATTGATTTCTGAACCCCCAAAAGAGAAAACTGTAAATCACAGGTCAGGGGTTTAAAAACTGCTTCTCTCTCTTTCTTAGGTCCAGATAACTCTCACCTCGCACGACTGCGGTCAGCTGACCAAGAGAGACGTGAAACTGGCCAAGTTTATTGAAAAAGCAGCTACTTCTATGTGATATCTTTCAAAATGCATGTAAAAATCTTATATACCTCTCAGGTGCATTATATTTTGGAGGTGATTAATGAACAAATTAAGCTGTAAATTTAAGTTCAACTTTATAGACCATGTTTTGTCAAATCAATGCTAAATACAAAAGGATTTACATTTGAGTCTGAGGTATTTTTCATTATATCTAAATCACCTATATAACACAGACCGACCTACGTAATTACATTAATAATGCCATCTGAGAGAGAGAGCGAGAGAGCGCTCATTCATAAAGACCAGAAATTGAGATGTGGGAGCATTTATACATTTGCTGACCCAGAAGTTCAGGTGAACCTGGTGACTTTACCCATATGTTGTGTTGGGAAATAGTTGTGAGACAGAAAAATAATGAAGAACTCTGTAGATAGAGGGTTTTAACCATCTGTAACAATTCTTACGAATTTGACCTTTAGCTGCTGTTATTACGCAGTTAATTAGATTACAAAGTCGCAAAAATTGGCTGAGCTATCTCGCTGAAGGGAGTTGAAGGGAGAGAACAAGTGTGTTGTCCCTGGTTTCTAGAAAGGTGGGAGAAAGGTGGGACAATAGAAGGATTCGCAATCATAAGTGACCAACTTACCAGGTCATTATTTGAGTTTCAGAGTTAAGGAGCAACCAAGGGTCATTTTTTTTCACCATTTGCTTGTTGTGACCTCTGAACTGAAGCTCCACAGCCACTGAGCTACAAGCTACTTGGGTGTTATTCAGTAATGAGCTCTATTACTGTGTGCGTCACGGACAGGAGTGAAATGGAATAGAAAGTTGTCTGTTATTTAAAAATTGTAGCCCTGGCTTGTGTGGCACTTTGGGCCTTCAGACTGAAAGGTCTCCAGGCACATTCCTGGTTGCTGGCCAGGTCCCCTGCTGGGCATGTGCAAGAAGCAGTGAATTGGTGTTTCTCTCACACACGGATGTTTCTCTCATTCTCTTTGTCCTTCCCTTCGCCTCTCTAAAAATAAATAAAGTCTAGCCCTGGCTGCTGTGGCTCAGCTGAGTGCCAGCCTGTGAACCAAGGGGTCGCTGGTTCAATTCCTGGTCAGGGCACATGCCCGGTTCCCCAGTGGGCGAGGGGGGGGGTGTCTGAGAGGCAGCTACACATTGATGTTACTCTCCCTCTCTTCCCATCTCTCTAAAAATAAATAAATAAAATCTTTTAAAAAATAAAATATTTAAAAAATAAAAAAATTAAAATTGTGATAACAGCATCCTGTGAAGGAACTCAGGAATGTACTTATTAATGAGCTTAGAATGCAAATTAAAAATGTATACAGGGTGGGCAGAGGGAGGTTTATAGTTATTCGTGGGGAAATAATACAAATGAGAACAGTAAGTGATAAATAAATATAATACAAGAATAAACTCCGTGTTTCGTGTTCTCAAAACTGTAGACCTACTTTTGCCCACCCCTGTTTATATTTATCCAAGGAACATGTGTTAATCCCTTGAAGGGTTATTGTGGTAGGATTTAATGGGGGTCATCTTTGTAACCCCCCTCACTTCAGAGGCCAGAAAGTTCACGCCCCACCCCACCCCAGCGTCCAGTCCGAGGAACCCTGTGGGCACGTTTGTTACAAGGTGAACTCTCTGAAACTGGTTCCTGGCTGGCCCTGTGGGCCCGGGAAAGGCAGACACGGTCGATTTGCCCTGTGGGGGTGGAGTGTGCAAGGGGCCGAGGGGGGGTGGCCCAGGCGCTGTGGCTGCTGGGAGAGCAGAGCCAGGTGCCCTGGCTCGTGCTGCTCAGTACTTTTTTTAGAGGAAAAGGCAAATCTATGTGATTTTATAAACTCTTATTTATAGATTTTTGAGGGACTTACATATTTTATTACCAAATATTTGTAGTTCAGTGCTTCAGTTTTTTTACATGAGCTGTTAAACATGGGAAAAATACACATTTTAAAAGTGTGAATAGTACACCGAATCCAGGATTTTACCCCAGTTACTTCATGTAATGCCCCGTTTCCTTTTTCTTTGCTAAAGTATTTAAAAGCAACCCTGACAGCATTTCATCTTACCCCTGCATTCTTCAGCAAATATCTCTAGAAAATACAGTCATTTTCTTGTGTAAACCTGACTGCCATTATCACAGCTAACAGCATAAACCATGATTTCTTGGTGTCACTTAACACCCAGGCTAAATCAAATTGCCCTGAAGGTCAAGAATGTGTTTGGACAGTAATTTTGTTCTAATCGGGATCCACATGAAGTGCACCCATCACATCTGGTTGTTGTGTCTTTTTAATTTTTCAGTCTAATAGAACAAACACTTCAAAAATTTATATGGAATCATAAACGAGCCTGAATAGCAGCTGCTCTTTTGAGAAAGAAGAACAAAGTAGGAGGGATCACAATACCTGATATCAAACTGTATTACAAGGCCACTGTAATCAAAACAGCCTGGTACTGCCATAAAAACAGGCACATAGACCAATGGAACAGAACAGAGAGCCCAGAAATCAACCCAACTCTCTACAGTCAATTAATATTTGACAAAGGGGGCAGTAACATAAAATGGTGTAAAGATAGTCTCTTCAGCAAATGGTGTTGGGAGAACTGGACAGCTACGTGCAAAAAAAATGAAACTTGAGCACCAACTTACACCATACACCAAAATAAATTCAAGGTGGATAAAAGACTTAAATGTAAGTCATGACACCATTAAAGTCCTAGAGGAGAACATTGGCAAGAAAATCTCAGATATTCCACGCAGCAACATTTTTACGGATATGTCCCCTAGAGCAAGGAATATAAAGGAAAGAATAAACAAATGGGATCTCATCAAAATAAAAAGCTTCTGCATGGTTAAAGAAAACAGTATTAAATTAAAAAGACAAGCAACTGTATGGGAAAACATATTTGCCAATGATACCTCAGACAAAGGTTTAATCTCCAAAATATACAAAGAACTTACACGACTCCACTCTAGGAAGACATCGAACCCAATTAAAAAATGGGAAAAGGACTTGAACAGACACTTCTCTAAAGAGGACATACAGAATATCCAGAGACACATGAAGAGATGCTCAATATCATTAGCTATCAGAGAGATGCTAATTAAAACCACAATGAGATACCACTTTATACTGGTCAGGATGGCTATCATAAACAAAGCAACAAACAACAAATGTTGGAGAGGGTGTGGGGAAAAGGGGTCCTTAGTTCACTGTTGGTGGGATTGCAGACTGGTACCACCATTATGGAAAACAGTATGGAATTTTCTCAGAAAAATAAAAATGGACCTGCCTTTTGACCCAGCAATTCCACTGCTGGGATTATATCCTAAGAATCCTAAAACATCAATATCAAAGAACCTATGCATCACAATGTTCATAGCAGCACAATTTACAATAGCCAAGAGTTGGAAGCAACCTAGGTGCCCATCAGTAAACGAATGGATCAAAAAATTGTGGTACATATACACAATGGAATTCTATGCAGCAGAGAGAAAGAAGGAGCTCCTACCCTTTGCAACAACATGGATGGAACTGGAAAGCATTATGCTGAGTGAAATAGGTCAGGCATTGAAGGACAAATACCATATGATCTCACCTTTGACAGGAAGCTAAAGAATAAAACAAACAAGCAAACAGAATAAAAACAAAGACACTGAAATAGAGAACAAGTGGGCAGCGACCAGAGGGGGAGAGGGAAGGGAATTTAAGGGGAAAAAGGGGGGAGGGATTTTGAGGAACAAGTATGAAAGACACAGGGATGAGGACTGGGGGGGGGGGATTGGAGGGAGGGGGGAGACGGGGCGGGGGGGTGGGATGGGAGAAATAGATTAAAAAATGTACTTGAAAAGTAACTAAATAAAATTTATTATTAAAAAAAATTTTTTTTTCAGTCTAGAGCAAGTGAGCTCTGCTGCCTTCCCTCCACCTTCCCCATGTTGTTGACTTATTGAAAGAACTGAGTCAGGGGTATTCCGCCTTCTGGATTTGTTTGTTTACTCTCTGGTGGTACAGTTCAGCTTGTTTCACTGTACCTTGAATGGAAACCTTTCCCCCTGTTTAGAATGTATTCTAAGTCTGGGAGGCTCCACGCATTGGCCGTTAACATGTGTGGCATACAGCACACACTAGGGGAAGTGGGACATGGCCCATAATTGCAGTGGTGAAGACCCGAGGATGCAGCCGCTAATTAGCATCTGTCTGGGGGGTTCGACATCGGTTCACGGTCAGGGTGTCGCATCTGCTGGAACGCACACACTTGGGTCCCACACCAAGGAAATTCGCACTGGGGTCAATTCCAAAGGAAGAGTCCCGGACTTATTTCAGGTAACTGACATTTCATCCTAAAAGAGATGTTAGCAAGGTTAGAGGTCCCCAGGTTTCCTTCTGTGCCAAGTCTTTGTGTGATGGCACTGGTGTCTCTGATGTGGTAAGTTTTGGTTTTCCTCCATTTTCTTCCTAAATGATCACTGGAGTAGAGAGGAGTGAAGCAGACGTGACCTATGACCTCTTGCATGACCTCCATAGATAACACACCAGGGCCAGCAGGTTAACAAGTCTCCTTTTCTAAAATGAAGGTAATGAAAATTCTGAAAATAATTACTTTCTGACACTGATAAGTTAGGAAATCGTTGGGTTCATCAGATAGGCATGGTTTTTATGTTTTTGCTTCAGACAAAAAACAGCAGCACCTATGTTTTTTAATACAAACCTGACCCCTACTAGTGTACTGAAGTCTCGCACGACTCGCGTTGGTGTGAAGTGGTCTTTACCCTGATTTAGCATCAAATATGCCAGGTGAACTCTGTGACTCTCGGGTTTTTGAAATTTCCTGCAAAGGAAATGTTACAGGGTTTGGCTATAACATGTGAGCTTTGTGTCTCAGTGCCAGTGTCGTGGGACTACAAAGGGAGAACTTTCTGCCAGAAGACTGGCGTCGCCGAGCAGCCACGCCCGCTGACACTCCTGCCCAGTGCTGCTGAGCGCCTTGACCCCTGTTGGCGGTGTGTGAGTTGCTGCTGCCCGGCGGAATAGGTGCCCCTGTGGCTCCCTCTTCTGGGGTGCCCGAGTGTCCCTGAGAAGAACCGGACTCAGAAGACCCTGATGAGCTGGTTACCTCTGATGCGCTTCCCGGGCGACTGCAGAAACCACGTCGGCTGCCCCGAAGCAGTGCACTAGGAACAGCTGGGCTCTTCTCTGCCGCTCTCAGCTGGCCGCCTCTCCTTACCCTTCCAAGCATCGTGAAGAATTCTTCGTACGCTTATTCTCTTCTCCAGTTTTCCTTAAAAGCATTGCATTGGTGCTTAAAGAGGGCATAGAAGTGCACCGCTGCAGTTTCTGAAGGGGGAGTTCCACTGTGCGCAGCTACGTGAGTGAGCATAAGGACCCCATTCGTTTGTATATTCACATTGCACACACTTACCAAGGGCCTTCCATATGCCCCTCACGGAATCTGGCACATTGGTGCACTGGGGCAGGTGGAACCAGAACTGATCCAGGTGCTCCCCAAGCAGCTGCTCCAAGAGGCCTCCGTGGGGACGTTGAGCAGGAGCCCGGAGGGCGTAAGGAGGCACATGACCAAAGGAGGCAGTAGGAGGTGGAGGAGGAGCTGGTCCCTGAGGGAGAGAAGTCAGCTGAGCAGACAAGACTCAAGGATGCATCTTGGGGGTGTTAATTGAAGTGATTCTTAAAGCTTGACTGCTGATTTTAAATGGAGAAATTGAGTAAATAAGATGCTATTTCCCAGTTTAGTATATTGGTTGCCTACAAGACTCTTTTCATACAAGGAATGGTCATTTGCACTTGTGTTGGAATACCTGGGACAGCTGGGTGGTCACTTTTTTCCTAATGGCCCAAGAACTTAGGTTTCTAGGAATTTGACCAATTTAGCAATTAAAGATATTTAGTACAACACAGGGCTACCTAGATCCCTTTGTCTTGATTTGCCTTAAAAACCAAGGGATAGAAGAGCAAGGAGAATATAGTAATCCCAAGAAGCAAGCGAACAGGGTGAAAAATCCTATTGGCGCTTGTACCTAAAGCATTTCTGCCCCGTGGGCTCATTCCACTCCGGGTGGCTCACACATGTTCAGTCCGTATCCCCAGTTAGCCTGGTTTCTTATGTTCTGGCTCCAAACCCATCAAAACCTTTCCTCGCCCTTCTAGGTGTTTCCAAGGCTATGCCCTTGCTCTTAGGACCTCATAGAACTTTGCTTTCTCCTCTTCTATGAACCTTAACTTATTGTAACATATCATTAAGGGCCTGCGCTTGTCAAGACACTGTGAGAAGGCGTTTTCATGTGGCCCATCTCTGGTTTTCCTAACGTGAGCCTGCAGCTTCACAGTTGCGGGGCACTCATAACCCTTTCGCTGAACTGAGGTGCCTGTTCTTGGGGAGAGAGGAGCTCTGCCCAGATCGTCCAGGGAGGTTGGCCCTCCAGGGGTCTGCGGGCTAGTGACGTGCTAGAATGCCCAAGAGTGACCTCATAAAGCCAGAATTCTCCCCGTGGACCCTTCTCTGTGGCCTCTGGAATCTAGATGGCGAGGAAATCTCTAAGCAGAGATTTTCTGTGGAGTGATAAAAGTGAGGAATAAAAGGCGAGAGTTTGGAGAATGTTTCAACACTTGTACTACCAGTCCCACACCAGAGTCGTGTCTAATTCCCTGTTGGACACCACATTGGCGGTGTTCTGCGCGAGATGCCGGAAATTCCAGTAAACACTCCATTTCTGCTGCTTGTTAGGAAGGGGCCAGTGGCAGAGGGGACAGGGCGCCAGTGTTCTCCGCCTCCTCCCGAGGGCACTGTGGCACCCCCCAAACTGAGGGACAAGCCCTTGGTGGGCCGGTCTCTGAGCGGTGGGGTTGGGGAAGGCCATGTTACTTGTTCGGGTTTAGTGTCAGGACTGGCTAAGTCAGATATTCGGTCACACTCTTATTTGGCCTGTAGAGCGAGTTTGACTTCATTTCATCCTTTCTTGTTAACTGTTAGATAATTTAAAGGCTTTTGTGGGGGGTGGTAACCAACCCTATCAGATCATGAAAATTACACATTTTGCTTTCATGCATTGAAAAAGTATATTCATCTGCATTTTTTCTTTACTGTTGTGAGAATGTGCTCATTTGTTACATACAGTGGAAATAAGTTACACTCTTTGAGAAAAATTGCAAAGCACAGATAAATATGGACAAACGGAAAACAATCACCTACAACCTCACCACTATCAACATTTTGACATATTTTCTGTCAAGTTTTTCTATCCATTTTCGAACAGTTGAGATAATGAGTAGAGAATTCGTATCTTGTTTTGTTTTTATGTTTTGCTATTCAGCGGATCATAAACATTTTTGTAAATCATGAAAAATGCATAAATATTTTCATATCTGTATAATATTCCATGTGATGGATATGCTATAATTTACTTAACCAGTCTTTTTTGTTAAGAATTTTAAATTGTTTTGGTAAGTAACACTGGGATAAACACATTTGGCCCAAGTCACTGTTTTGCATTTCAGATTGTATTCTCTTGGGGTAGATCCCTTGGGTCGGAGGGTATGAACAGTTCTGAGGCCTTTCAGGAAAGTGTCAGTTTACATTCCTCCTTGCAGTTTTTGACAGCGCTCAATCACACCACACCATGGCCCACATTAAATATTATCACGATGGCGTCTTTGCTGATTTTACAAGCAGAAAGAATGGTTTTACTTAATTTCTATCTTCCAGATTAGTAGTACTGCTGACCATTTTGGGGAAAGTTTATTGCCATTGTATTTGTTTCATGAATTGATTGTCTTTGCCCATTTTCTTGTTCGAGTGTTTAGTTTTTTTTTTTTTTAATCATTGATTTGTAAGCACTTGTCTGGGTGATTATTTAATTGTTATTTGTTTTCCTTACTAGATCAACAATATTTAATTTGCTTCTGTTATATCAGCAGTGCCTGCTGTAACGCCTGGCATGTAGTAGTTACTCAATAAAAATTTGCTGACAGAGCAAATGAAGATGATGCTTTGTTTTGCTTGAGAAGGAGTGGTAGCCATTCTGCTTCAGAAGTCTAGAGAGAAAGACCCAAGAAAGTGAGTGAGGACAGAGACACTAGGCGAGCATCATACACATTTCAGGGGTCATTCAATCAGTATTTGGTTGCAGTTTGAAGGTATATATAAACTTTTCTCATGGAAGGGGGGAGGCAGACCTAGTCCCCACAAAAAAGGAGGCAGCGTTTGGGGATCCAGCTCAGTGGTGAGATAATTATAACTCTTACTCGGCTTTTTGACAGGAGGAAAGACACCCAGTTTCAGGCGTTTGTGAAGAGAATCATAACGAGCCCTGTGTTTAAGATAATCATGATCAGCATCATCTCAATGAACGCCTTCCTGGTGGTCTTGTGTACTGATTATGAAACAAGATACAACTTCTTCAGGCTTTTTGAGGTAAGTAGACAAAATGGACCCTCTCTTTTTTCTGTTTGACCTATTTTAATTCTGAAAATATTAGGCAATTTTTAAGACATTTTGTTTAAGAAAATTTTCTGTAAAAAAAATTCTAAGGGCTTTTGCAATACACTAAAGTCTGGGAATATGGGGGGTTCCGGCCAAGATGGAGGTGTAGGCAGAAACCCTTCGCTTCCTTGCGCAACCAAAAGGAGAATAACTACTAATCTAAAATCAACAAACAACCAAAATTGCCAGAAAAGTCAAACTGCATGGAACTCTGACAACCAAGGAATTAAAATATCAACCAGAACAACCAGACCTGTAAGGCAGACAGTGCGGGCTGACTCAGAAAAACTGAGGGGAGGTGGCTGAGGGGCGGGGCTGACTGCTGATCTGGGCAGAGCTGCCCAGGAGGGACTGACCTAAGGGGAAAACTGAGACTCAGCTGACTGTGGGCTACGGCTGGGGTTGCCCTGGTGGGAGACACTTCCAGTCTCACACCAGAGTCTGTTGGAAAGCGTGCTAGAGAGGAGCAGGCCAGCCCCACAGGTAGAGCAGCAAAGAGGGTTGCCCTGTCCAGGTGAATACTTAAGGCCCTGCCCCCTTATAACTTATCAGGTGCGCCAAGACAAAGAAATATGGCCCAAATGGAAGAACACAACAAAACCTCAAAACTAAGTGATGAGGAGATTGCCGACCTATCTGATGCAGAATCTAAAGCCCTGGTAATCAAAATGCTCACAGAACTGATTGAATTTCATTGAAAAATGAAAGAACAAATGAAAGATACCCAAAATGAAATAAAGCAAAATAAACAGGGAGCCAAGAGTGGCAAGAAGGAAACCAGGATTCAAAGCAATGATTTGAAACAAAAGGAAGAAATAAACATCCACTGGATCAGAAAAAAGAAACAAGAATCCAAGAAAATGAAGAGAGGCTGAGGATTCTCGGGGACAACCTGAAACGTTCCAATATCTGAATCATAGGGGTGCCAAAAAGAGAAGAGCAACAGGAAGAAATTGAAAACTTATTTGAACAAATAATGAAGGAAAACCTCTCCAATCTGGCAAAGGAAGTCCAGGAAGCCCAGAGAGTCCCAAAGAAGTTGTACCCAAAGAGGAACACACCAAGGCATATCACCATGGGCATATTACCCAAGATTAAAGATAAAGAGAAAATCCTTAAAGCAGCAAGAGATAAGGAGACTGGTTACTTACAAAGGAGTTCTATAAGGCTATCAGCTGATTTCTCAAAAGAAACCTAATGGGCAAGAAGGGGCTGGAAAGAAGTATTCAAAGTCATGAAAGACAAAGACCTACATCCAAAATTACTCTGTCCAGCAAAGCTTTCATTTAGAATGGAAGGGCAGATAAAGTGCTTCCCAGATAAGGTCAAGTTTAAGGAATTCATCATCACCAAGCCCTTATTATATGAAACGTTAAAGGGACTTATCTAAGAAAAAGAAGATAAAAAACATGAACAATAAAATGACAAAAAGCTCACAACTATCAACAAATCAACCTAAAAGAAAAGGAAAACAATGAAAACAAAAACTAAGCAAACAACCAGAACAGGAATGGAATCAGAGAAATGGACATCACATGGAGGGAGTTCAGTGGGGAGCAAGAGGGGGGAATGGGGGGAAAAGATACAGGGAAGAAGCATAATTGGTAGGCATAAAATAGATGGGGAGAGAGAAAAAATGGTGTAGGAAACAGAGGACTCAAAAAACTTATATGTACAACCTGTGGACATGAACTAAGGTGGGGGAGAATGCTGGGGGGTGGGAGGGGCAGGGTGGAGGGGAGATAAAGGGGGAAAATTGGGAAAACTGTAATAGCATAATCAATAAAAATACTTAAAAAAAATAAAATAAAATCTGGGAATATGGCCCAGCTGGGGAGCCCTAGCTGGGTTAGAGTGTTGTCCGGATGCACCGAGGTTGTGGGTTCATTGCCGGTCGGGGCACAGACAAGAATCTGTAACAAAACGCAGGTCCAGCTGACTGCCACTTCAAAAGCAGTACTTAGTGATGTAAAGGAATGTGGTTTTATTTGGGTGCCGGCACCCTGGAAAATGGGGGACCCTCCTCTCAAAGCATCACCATCCTAGCATCTCAGTTGTCATGACCAGTTATAATCCCAAAGGCAACCACCAAGAAAATAAAAATATACAGAAAAACAAATGCGAAGGGAATGAAAATGATGCACTACAGACACACACACACAACACACAACACACAAAGCCGTAATGGAGGAACCGACGAACAGACATGATGTGACCTATATGTAAGAAAATAGCAAAATGGCAGAATATCTTATCCTTAATTATTTTAAGTGTAAATGAATTCAACTCTACAATTAAGAAAGACTGGATCATCAAAAAACCCACGTGTATGTTGTCTATAGAGATTCACTTGAGATCTGAAGATATAAATAGGTAGAAGGTGAAAACTGAAAAAATATTTTATGCAAATAGAAACCAGAAGAGGGCTGGGTTGACTACACTAACATCGGACAAAATAGACATTGAGGCAAAAACTTAAAAAGAGGCAAAGAAGGACATTGTATATTGAAAGGGATCGATTAATTGGGAAGATAGAAAGTTTTCTCAAGTACGTGTAGGGTGTTCTTCAGTGTAGACCAAATGTTAGGTCACAAAACAAGTCTCACATTAAAAAATATTAAAATCACACAAAATATCTTCTCTGACAATGGAATGAAACTAAAACTCTATAACAATTTTTTTCTACTAGATGGGAATTAAACGACATATTTCACTAAAAAACCCAAAAACACACTTTTTGTTTTTTTTTTATCCAATAGGTCACCATTACATATATCCAATAGGTCAAAGAAGGTATCTCAAGGGAGAGTAGAAAAATACTTTAAGACAAGACAAAATGAAAACACACCGTAACAGAGCTTACGGGATGCCGCAGAAGCAGTGCTCCGAGGGAAATTTATACCTATAAAAGCCTACATAGGAAAGAAGAAAGGTCTCAAATGAATGACTAACTTTACACCTGAAGGAAGTACACAAAAAGGAGCAAACTAAACCCGAAGCCACCAAAAGGAAGGAAGGAAAAAGGGTTAGAGTGAGATGAACAAAATAGAGAATAAAGAAACAATAGAGAAAAATACAACTTCTGTCCCTCAAAACAATCAAACTGACAAGTCTTTAGCTAGATTGACTAAGAAAAATAACAAAGGACTCAAATTTCTAAAATACAAATGAAAGTTAGGACATTACTACTGACCATTTATTTCTGTACTACTTTGTTTCATTTCATACAGAAATGAAACAAGGTTATAGGAGAATACTGTAAGCAATTGTATGATAATCTAGGATGAAATAAACCAACTACCAAGCTGACTCAAGAAGAAATAGAAAACAGACATATTGGAATAGACCATATTAAGTAAAAAGATTAAGTCACTAATCAAAAACCTCCCCAACAGCAATGCCCAGGAGTGGATTCCGTGGATTCCTTCACTTGTTAATTCTGCCTTGCATTTAAAAAAGAATGAACACCAGTCCTTCTCAAACTCTTCCAGAACAGAGAAGAGGAGGGACTACTTTCGAACTCATCCCATGAGGCTAGCATTACCCTGACACTAAAGATAGGCAAATACATAATAATAAAAAAAATTACAGACCAATATAATGAATATAAATGCAAAAATCCTCAGTGCCATAATCACAAAATGAATCCAGCAGCAACTTGAAAGAATTATGCACCATGACCAAGTAGGATTTATGCCATAATGCAAGCAAGGTTCATTATGCAAAAATCAATGTAATGCACAAACGCAATGAAGGCAGAAATCCACATCACTACCTCAGTTGATGCTGAAGAAAATCTTACACCTTTTGATCCAAAGATACAAATAGGTTGAAAGTGAAAGAGTGAAAAGTTATTCCATGCAAATAGAAACAAACAAACAAACAAACAAAAAATAGCTTTGTTGGCTGTACTAAACAAGAAACAGAAGGGAAATTCCTTAACCTGAGAGTGGATATTTTTGAAAAAATTCACAGCTAACATCATATTCCGTAGTGAAAGACTGAAAGTTCCCCTAAGATCAGGAACAACACAAAACTCCCTGCTTTCACCATTCATCCAACATTGTACTGGAAGCTCTAACCTGAGTAGTTAGGCAATGACAAGAAATAAAAGGTATCCAAACTACAATGGAAGAGCTGAAATTACCTTTATTTGCAGATGACTCGATCTTATATATAGAAAGTCCTGAGGAATATTCACATGTGCCCTGGCTGGTGTGGCCCCGCTGGTTGGAGTGTCACTCTGTGTACTGAAAGGTCGTGCATTTGATTCCCAGTCACGGCACATGCCCAGGCTGGGGGTTCGGTCCCCTGGCTGGGTGCATTTGAGAAGACAGCGACTGGTGTTTCTCTCTCACATCAATGTTTGTCTCTCTGTCTCCCCCTCTCCCTCTCCACCTTTCTCTCTCTCTCTCAAAGAAATGGGGGGGGGGAATGTCCCTGGGTGAAGGTTTTTAAAAAATTAAAAGAAAATCCATGTACATGCACACACACAACTACTAGAGCTACCAAACAAATTCAGCAAAGTTGCCAAATACAGACCAACAAGAAAAATCAGTTGATTTTTCTACACTAACAATGAACAATCTGAATAGGAAATTACGAAAGTCCCATTTCCAGTAGCACCCCAAATAATAAAATACTCAGGAGTAAGTTTACCCAAGGAGATGAACAATGTGTATAATGAAAGTTATAAAACACTGCTGAGAGAAATTAAGTAAGACTTAGATAAATGGAAAGATGCCATATTCATGGATTAGAAGATTTAAGACTTAACTGTCCAACATGAACCACAGATTCATTGCAATCCTTATCAAAATTTTAACAGCCTTTAAAAAAAATGAAATTGGGGAGTAGGTCCTCAAATTCCTATGGAGGTGCCCACGGCCCTGAGTAACCAAAACAATATTGAAAATGAAGAACAAAGTTGGAAGACTTGGACTTTCTGACTTCAAAACTTACTACAAAGATGAAGTGATCAAAACAGTGCGCTACTGGCATGAGGATAAACATGCACATAGACCCAGGGACTAGGACTGAGGTTCTAGACCTAAGTCCAACTGTCTATGGCCAGTTGATTCACAAGGCTGCCAAGACCATTCGGTGGGAAGGAGAGTCTTCTCACCCAGTGGTGCTGGGTCAACTTGATATCCACATACCAAAGAGTCAAGTCAAGTTGAACCCCTTTGTCACACCAGATACAAAAATTAACTCAAAATGGATCAACATCCTAAATATAAAAGCTAGAACTCTTAAAAGAAAACATAGGGATAAGTCTTCATGACCTTGGATTTGTCAGTGTATTCTTAGATGTGACATCAAGAACATAGGTAACAAGCCCTGGCTGGTGTAGCTCAGTGGATTGAGTGTGGGTCTGCGAACCAAAAGATCACGGTTCGATTCCCAGTCAGGGCATAAGCCTGAGTTGCAGGCCAGTTCCCAGTGAGGGACACATGAGAGGCAACCATACATTAATATTTCTCTCCCTCTCTCCTTCCCTTCCCTTCTAAAGATAAATAAATACAAATTTTTTAAAAGAGTGAAAAAATACTTGTAAATCATATATCTGATAAGGGATTAATATTTAGTATATACATAATGAACTTGCACAACTCAAAAACCTAAACAACCCCACTCCAAAAAATGGGCAAAGGACTTAAATAGGCATTTCTTCAAAGGAAATACAGAAATGACCTATAAGCACATGAAAAGATGTTCAACATCACTAGGCATTAGAATGGGAAATGCAAATCAAAACCACAATGAGATACAACTTCATGCCCATTATTAAGAACTAGAATAAAAACAAAGAACCATAAATGGAAAGTAAGTGTTCGTGAGGGCATGAGAAAGTAGGACCCTGCCCATTTCTCATAGAAATAAAAGGTTTCATCCGCCATAAAAAAGTTTGGCAGTTCCTCAAGAAGTTAAACGTAGAATTACCGTATGATGCAGTGATTCCACTTCTAGGTATGTACCCAAAGGAACTGAAAACGGATATCTGTACACCAGTGTTCCTAGAAGCATTATTCACAATAGCTGGAAGGTAGAAGCAACCCCATTGTTCGTCAGCTGAGGAATGGGTAAAGGAAACGGAATACACTTCAGCCTTAAAAGGAATGAAATTGCCACATGCTACAATGTAGATGAATCTTGAAAGCATTGTGCTAAGAGAAATAAACCAGAAACAAAAGGGCAAATGATGTATGGCTCTACTTAACCGAAGTACCTAAAATAGGCAAATTCCTACAGACAGAAAGTAGAATAGAGTTTACCAGGAGTGGAGGGGAGAGGGGAATATTGTTTGTTGGGTTCAGAATTTCTGTTGAAGGTGATGAAATAATTCTGGAAACGGATCGTGGTGATAGTTGCACATTATTGTAAATATACATATTCCCACTGAATTTTAACCTTGAAAATGGTTAAAAAGAAAATTCATGGTATGTATATTTTTCCATAATCAAAAACAAAGGTAATAAATACTTAAAACTAACCCTCCACACACTCAATTTTACAGTTTAAAAAGATGAATTTTATGGTACAAGAAGTATATTTCAATTTTGAAAATTAAGGAGCAACAGAATAATATCAAAAAAGAAGGAAAAAGGCCTTGGCTGGTGTAGCTCAGTGGACTGAGCACCAGCCGGCAAACCAAAAGGTTGCCAGTTCGACTCTCAGTCAGGGCACAAGCCTGGGTTGCGGGCCAGGTCCAAATTTGGGGGTGCATGAGAGGCAACCACACATTGATGTTTCTCTCCCTCCCTTTCTCTTCCCCTTCCCCTCTCTCTAAAAATAAATAAATAATATCTTTATAAAAAAAGAAGGACAAAGGAAGACATCGAAGGGAAAAAAGGAATGTAAAGGAAATAATAAAGATAAGACAAAATGAATGAAATAGAAAACAGATTCAATAGAAAGTATCAATAAAACTAAAAGTCAGGTCTTCGAAAATAATTAAAATAACTTTCTTCATGAGACAAACAAGCTAAATAGAAGCCCTGAAATCTGTTAAGAATTACAAGAGGAAATTACAGATATAGTTGATATCAGAAATCTAATATTTTCATGCCAATAATAGTTGAAAACCTAGCTGAAATAAGACAATTATCAAGGAAAAATGTTACAAAACTCACTCAATAAAAAAGCAAAAACCTGACTTCCCCCAAGATGGAGGCATAGGTGGAGATGCCTTGCTTTCTCACATAACCAAGTTTAGAGACAACAAAATATTTGCAACAGAAAACATAGTCAGAACACAGAAAATTGAACTTTTCGGAAGTCTGGTAACAACGAATGCTTCAGCCTGACCGGTAAGAGGGGCGAAACCAGCAGCTGGCGGAGCAGGGTTGTACAGGAAAACTCAGTCAGACGGACTCGCGCAAATCCCAGGTGTGGGGTTGCAAAGGGCAGACCCAGTGAGTGACCCGGGGACCCAGCAAGGGCGCTGGGCAGCGCATTGACTCTGGTGCCGCATTCCTGCGCAGATAGACCAGCCAGGGAGTGGGCAGTGAGACGGGACTAAGCGGGCCCCAGCGGGCCCCAGTGGGCCCCAGTGGGCCCCAGTGGCAGGTGGGAGCAAAGAGGATAGCCATTTCCCCGCTCTGACCCCGCCCCCACATACAGCATCACAACCCAGCGACCTTGCCCTGGTGGCCACGCCCCGCCCCGCCCCACCCCTAAGGCTCCCCTCCTCATACTGAAGGGGCGCAAACAGACCAAAAATGGCTCAAGAAGATCTCAAAGTTATGGGCTCTAGCCCATAACTCTAAGTAATGAAGAAATAGCATAACTTTCAGATGCACAGTTCAAAACACTGGTAATCAGGATGCTTGCAGAACTGGTTGATTTTAGTCACAAATTAGAGGAACATATGAAGGCTAAACTCATTGAAATGAATGGAAATGTGCAGGAAACCAACAGTGATGAAAAGGAAACTGGGCCTCAAATCAAAGGAGTGAAACAGAAGGAAGGAAAAAATGACCGAACAGGAAAATATGAAGAAACAAAAATTCAAAAAATGAGGAGAGACTTAGGAACCTCTAGCACATCATTAAACGCTCCAACATCCAAATTATAGGGGTACAAGAAGGGGGAAAGGCACAGCCACCAGTGGAAAACTTATTTGAACAAATAATAAAGGAAAATTTCCCCAATCTGGCAAAGGAAATAGACTTCCAGGAAATCCAGGAAGCTCAGAGAGTCCCAAAGAAGTTGGACCCAAGAAGAAACACACAAAGGCACATCATCATTACATTAGCCAAGATTAAAATGAAGGAGAGAATCCTAGAAGCAGCAAGACATAAGGGGACAGTCACCTACAAAGGAGTTCCCAGCAGACTGTCAGCAGATTTCTCAAAAGAGACCTTTCAGGCAAGAAGGGGCTGGAAAGAGGTATTCCAAGTCATGAAATCCAAAGATCTACAACCAAGATTACTCTATCCAGCAAAACTTTCATTTAGAATGGAAGGACAGATAAAGTGCTTCTCAGATAAGATCAAATTCAAGGAGTTCATCATCACCAAGCTCTTATTATATGAAATGTTAAAGGGACTTATCTAAGAAAAAAAAGATAAAAAAGATGAACAGTGAAAGGACAGCAAACTCACAGTTATTAACAACCACATCTAAAACAAAAGCAAACTAAAAGGGCAGCTAGATCAGGAGTGGAAACATAGAAATGAAGATCTCAAGGAGGGTTAGCAACAGGGGAGTGGGAGGAGGAGAAGCGGGGAGAAGGTACAGAAAATAAGTAGCATAGACAGCAGGTAGAAAATAGATGAGGGGAGGGCAAGAATAGTAGGGGAAATATAGAATCTAAAGAACTTGAGACCCGTGGATATGAACTAAAGGGGGGGAATGGTGGGGGTGGGGGTGTGCAGGGTGGAGGGGAATGAAGGGGGGAATAGGACAACTGTAATAATGGCATAATCAATAAAATAAAAATTTAAGAAAAGCAAAAGCCTGCAATAATCTTACATGTTTATTGTGTCCTTTAATGGTGTTAAAGTGTTAAATTAGTAGTTAAAGTTTTTCATCTCCCAAAACAACTGGACTCAATGGTTTTATACCCATGGAACATATAATTCCAAACCTATCAGACACTTTAAGTAAATCAAATAAATAAGTGTCTGCCCTGCCCACAGGCAATTTGTTTTCTGAACCTTCATGCCAGAATCAGACCAGGATAGTACAAAGAAGAAAAATTGTACCCAGTGCTATGAAGTTGGACACAGAGTTTCCAGACAGAATATTAGGAAACTAAATTCTAAAAATGCATCCAAAAGGTAGTATACCATTTCCAAGGTGGTTTTTTTCAGGTATGTGCGTGTTAGAAAAATCTACACATTTTATTAACTAGCTTAAACTATTAAAAGGCAAAAAAATCCTGCAAGATCATTTCAAGAGATGCAGAAAAAAGTTTACTATGAATATCGTTCATGATAAAAACTTTGCAAACTGAATAAAAAAAACTGATCAAACTAGGAATGGGAGGGGTGTGTTTTTAAGCTGATTAAGGGTACCTATGAAAAATCTATATCAAAATTCACAGTGAATGGTAAAACTACCAGTATTCCAGTTACTACTGATGAATTTGTATTAGAGTCTTAGCTAATGTATAACACAGGAAAAAGAAAGCATTAAGGATTAGGAAGTGAGGAAAATAACTCATTATTCACAGGTGATGTGATTTCTGCACAGAAATCCCAAAAGAACCTGAAAGAATTATTAATAAAGTTAATAGATAAGAAGTCCAGCAAGTTTGCTGGGTATATGATTAATAAATACATTTAAATATATTTAATAAGTCAGCAACAAAAAGGTAATATTTGCAATAACAAAATATTAAAAAGTTTTAAAATATATTTCATTGATTATGCCATTAAAGTTGTTTCATTTTTTCTCCCCTTTTTTCCCCTTTACCCCCCTGTACAGGGAAATAAAGGGGAGAAAATAATGGGACATTTTTTTCACATCTCTGCCTTGTACCCCCCTCCCACCAGCATTTTCCCACCTTAGTTTATGTTCATGGGTCATACACATAAGTTCTTTGGCTTTTCCATTTCCCACATTATTTTTAACTGCCCCCTGTCTATTTTGTACCTAACATTTATGCTTATTCCCTGTACTTCCCCCCCCATTCTTCCCCCTCCCCCTCCTCACTGATAACCCTCCATGTGATTTCTTGTTCTGTGACTGTGTTCCTGTTCTAGTTGTTTGCTTAGTTTATTTTTGTTTGTTTGTTTTTTAGGTTTGGTTGTTGATAGATGTGAGTTTGTTGTCATTTTGCTGTTTGTATTTTTTATCTTCTTTTCCTTAGATAAGTCCCTTTTACATTTCATATAGTAAGAACTTGGTGATGAACTTTAACTTGACCTTATCTGAGAAGCACTTCATCTGCCCTTCTATTCTAAATGAAAGCTTTGCTGGATAGAGCAATCTTGGATGTAGGTCCTTGCCTTTCATGACTTTAAATACTTCATTTTAGCCTCTTCTTGCCTGTAAGGTTTCTTTTGAGAAATCAGCTGATCGTGTAATGGGAACTCCTTTGTAGGTAACTGTCTCTTTCTCTAGCTGCTTTTAAGATTCTCTCTTTATTTTTTATCTTGGGTAATATAATTATGATGTGCCTTGGTGTGTTCTTCCTTGGGTCCAACTTCTTTGGGACTCTCTGAGCTTCCTGGACTTCCTGGAAGTCTATTTCCTTTGCCAGATTGGGGAAGTTCTCCTTTATTATTTTTTCAAATAAGTTTTCAATTTTTTGCTCTTCTTCTGCTTCTGGCACCCCTATAATTTGGATATTGGAATGTTTAAAGTTGTTCCAGAGGTTCCTAGTCTTCTCATTTTTTTTTTTTTGAATTCTTATTTCTTCATTCTCTTGTTGTTGAATGTTTACTTCTTCCTTCTGGTCCACTGCATTGATTTGAGTCCCAGTTTCCTTCCCTTTACTTTTGATTCCCTGTACATTTCCCTTTATTTCACTTTTCATAGCCTTCACCTTTCCCCCTATTTTGTGACTATACTCAACCAATTCTGTGAGCACCCTGATTACCAGTGTTTTGAGTTCTATGTCTGATAGGTTGGCTATTTTTTCATTGCTTAGCTGTATTTTTCCTGGAGCTTTCATCTGTTCTTCCATTTGGGCCATATTTTTTTGTCTTGGTGCACCTATTACGTAGTAAGAGGTGGAGCCTTAGGTATTCTCCAGAGTGGGGCAACCATGTCACTGCACTGTGACGCTACATGTGGGGGAGGGCTCCAAGAGGGAACAGTGACACTTGCTTAGCTCTCTGCCAGCTTTCAGTCCCCTCTGCCACTTCCCACAAGCAAATCGGGCCCTTCTGGTGCTGATTCCCGGGAGGGTGGGTTTGTGTGCGTTCTAGGACATTGTGGGTCTCTCCAACAAACTCTCCTGTGAGGCTTGCAGTTTCTCCTGCCACTGCAACCCCCACAGGTTTTATCAGTCAGGTTTTGAGGCTTTATTTCCCTGTGCTAGAACCCTGGGTTGTGCGGTCTGTCTAGCTCCCTGGTTTTTCCTCTCGGTCTGTCCGCATCTATATATGGGACCGCCTACTCTGCCAGCTGCCACTTTGCCTTGAGTCCCCTCCACCCTGGCTGCCCGTCTCCGCCCCTCCTACTGGTCTGGATGAATGTTTCTTCTTTAACTCCTTGGTTGTTGGACTTCCATACAGTTTGATTTTTTTGTTAGTTCTGGTTGTTTTTTGTTTTTAAATTTGTTGTTGTCCTTCTTTTGGTTGTTTGAGGAGGCAAGGCGTACCTACCTACACCTCCATCTTGGCTGGAAGTCCTAGAAAAGTATTTAGAAGCCCTGGCCAGGTAGCTAAGTTGGCTAGAGTGTCATCCTGATACATCAAGGATGCAGGTTCAAGCCCAAGTCAGGGTACATAAAAGAATCACGCTATGAATGCATAAGTAAGTGGAATGACAAATCTCTCTTCCCCTACCCTCCCTCCCTCCCTTCCTCTCTCTCTCTCTAATAAATATATATATGTCTGACCCTCCAAACCTTGCCACTCTTGCAGATCTTGGAGATGATCTGTGTGACCATCTATACTGTCGAATTCTACCTGAAGGTTTACGTGGACCCCATCAACTACTGGAAGGATGGCTACAATCTTCTAGATGTGGTGATTATCATCACTATCTCGATCCCCTACTTTCTCCGCAAGGTCAAGGGCAAGCACTACCCCTACCTCAACATTGCTGATGGCATACAGTCCCTGCGCATCCTGAAGCTTATCACCTATAGCCGTGGCATCCGGGTGAGTCACCTGGGGCGCTATGGGTCTGGGGGTGCAGGTGTCAGGGCCTGTCTGCTCACCAGCGCCTGATGAGATGATAATTGTATTACTGTCATCCAGCCAGTGAGTCCTGCTATATGGCAGATTGATCTTTACGATATTATCTCGTGTAATCCTACATCAGTGGTGGGAAAGGTATTATTAGCTCCATATTACAGATGAAGAGATTGAGACCCAAGGTCATGCAGCAGTTAGAAGCCAGAGCTGAGATTTGAGAGGTGCAGCTGGCTCTAGAGTCACCTGAAGTTTTCCTTGGTGCCATGCCGCAAGGTGCACCATTTTTTTAGGCACAGACTCTTCAAACACCATGCCCGGGGGCGGGGGGGCCGGGCTACTTACTGCTTTCCCCAAACAGCTAGAAATCTGCTGCTGCTTGTGGTGGGAATAGTCTCATGACTTTGGAAGTGCTGCCCCTGCTGAGAAGTCGTGGGGTGACCGGCCTTTCCTCAGTCCTCAGAGCCAACCCACAGTGCTCTCGGGCATCAGCCTGGATGCAGGATGCTTGCCCCGGCTCCGCACCCTGTGTGTCCGTGCTTCTCCAGGAAGGGGCTGGTTTGGACCTATGTGACCAGTGAGAGTATGCCAGCCTCTCCGGCTGAGATTGCTCCTGGCCTAGCCCGGTGTCTGTCCAGGGCCTGGAACTGACACCCGGGGAGCCCCAGCCCTAGGGGGAGAGGATAAGGGCAGCGTGAAAGGACTCCTCCTGCCACAAAGCTGCCTTCATTCCTCGCTCTTACCTAGTCTCACGCCTGTGTGTCCCTCCCACACAATGTAGTCCAGCTGCCGCCTCCTGCCTGTGGCGAGGCTTTGGAAAGAGGTGTCTGTAGTCCCGGCCCCCACTGTCTTATCTGTCATTTGTGCCCTGGCTTCTTCCCTCCACTCCAAGTTACTAGTCCCTCTGAGGTTGCCAGCAACCTCCTGGTCACTGAGTCTACTGGTGGTTTCCCTTATCACTGCTCTCTCTGGGTTCACCTCCCGTCTCTCGGGCATGACTTCTGGGGTACAGTTCCTTTGCCTGGCTCCTAACTGTTGTTTTCTCAGAACTATGTCTTGAGTTCTCATCTCTGCACATTCTCTCTGGGTGATATTTTCTACTTTTTGGGAGTCTTCACCTGCCCATGCCTCTTTCTCTGACCTTCACACCCGGCCACCTCCTGGACATCTTGCAGGCTCCTCAAACTCAGCCTGTCTCAGCTGGGAGTCGACGCTTGTCCCCCACCCTACTCTCAACTCCCCGAGCCCTGACTCCTCCTCCTGTATTTGTCTTTTGCTGAAAGGCCCTCCCCTGAGCCTATTCAACTTCCAGGTAATACAGTGGAGTGTTGCTTTGACTCCTGTCTCCCAGAGTCCTCTTGCATGGCTTCCTGCATAGTTACCGAGTGTCCACTTCTCTTCATTTCCATAGCCATCGTTTCCCGCCCCTCACCACCCACCTTTACCTGGACTCCTGCAGTGGCTTCCCACACTACTGGGAGTTCTGGAATCAAAATGCCCCAGCGGCTGGGGGAATCTCCAGAGCGAGCATGAAATCATGACACCCTTCCTTTTGAAACCTGCCCCTGGCTGCCCTTGTCTGTGGCCTGGAGACAGACCCTGGAGTGTGACCTGGGAGTGGGAAAGCAGTGTCTGGGCTGCTGGGCACTGGAGTCAACATCGTGTAGGTTCGAGAGTAAGGCAAGGCGGTCAGGAGAGAACGCTGGAGGTCCCTGGGGAGTCAGTGCTAGGCAGTGGGCACCTCAGAGTGAGGAGGGATCAGACAGTGGGAGGTGAGGCCCGGTTCTTCCAGGTGTTGGGCACCCCGGGAGGAGGGGCCTCACATGGTGTGAGGGAGTCAAGGGACGGAGGAGCCTGGGTGTGGCGGGGAGCCGGAGGTCCCCGGTCAGCAGGATGGGGCGGGGCCTGACAGAGAGATTCTGAGACACTCGGTGAGGGGGAAGCCGGAAGGTCGGCCTTGCTCCGAAGCAGTGGCTTTGTCCACGGGGGTCAGGGCTCCGAGAATGAGGCAGTGGGCAGCTTCCTGAGTCATGTCCGTGGGGGACAGGCAGCCTCCCTCAGGCAAGAGAGGATTTTCAGGTGAGGCCAGGAGAGGGATCACCATGGAATGAAGGAACCAGAGACCTGCAAAGTCACACGAGGAAGGAGGTCGGTGGCACTGGGCTTCGAGAGGAGGGAAGCAGAAAGGCCTGGGGCAGGAGGGACTTCTGTCTTGGGGGTTGGGGGTAGGGCCAGGGCACTGACCTGTATTGGCACCTTGAGGGGCTGAGGGCAGCAGCTGCCTGCCGAGTGCATTGTCTTGGCCATGTCATGACGGCCTGGTCAGAGGTGAAGCCTGAGGCTGCCTGGGGCTTAGGTCCCGGCAGGGACAGCCCACCCTTCAAGCCCAGGGATCCAGTGAAGGGAGCACAGCCCACCCCGCTGGCCGAGGTTTATCGCAGAGCTGAACCTGGCTTGTCTGGTGACTACAGGCTTCTGCTCAGCCTTGGCCCTTGCACACTCTCTCGGAGACCTGTGGGCACGCAGGCACAACGTGCGCGCTGACGTACAGCCCGTATGACTGTTTGACCTTGGGTTTTCCATTAGTAAGCAGAGCCTTGACCCAAAAGTTGTTTCCCAGGGACCACTAGGCTTCCTGGCTGTGGTTCTCCTGTGACCTTGGGGATATGACTGGACTGCAGACCCTCAGGGCCTCAGAAGTGATTCTAACGTCTGTGCCCTGGCTACACTGCCCTGGCCCGCTCGCCAGGGTACCTGGAGGCACCAAAGGTGGAGACCTGCAGCTCTGTGCTATTTATATTCATTGACGTCTGAATGAAGCTTTAACAGGCCCCAGCCTCCGTGCCCAGAGCTGGCGCTTCCGCACATTCTTAGCCTCTGTCCCCTGATTAATTTAAACGGTTCTCTGCCTTCTGCCTTGTGGCACTAAACCTGCACCATGAGGGGAGTTTCTTGTTGCTTTTCCACAGAGAGAAGTTCTGTTAGCTGGGCACCTGAGGGCCACACACTGCCCATTTCTCTGCATTTCGGTCTGAAGAACAACCTTCAGAAGCTGGGCTGTGTGGGGAGCACCGGCCTCATCTTCCTCCCTGCCTCCTCCTTGGGGCTCATCACTTTCCCCACATCGAGCAGCCGGGTCTGGGCCTGTGCCCTGCCCGGAGGTCCTCTTCATTCCCAGAATGCCCCTGGGCTTGACCCAGAGCCCAGGAAGGCTGAACTGGGGGCTAGGTGTTGTTTGCTTAAAGAATTTGGGAATTCAAAGTCTCCTGACTTTGAACTTCCTGGGGGCTAGGCTGTAGGCCTCACAGCCTGGGGCTTCCTTAGGGAAGAAACCACTGGCCTTGGGGATCTGGGCCACCACCTGGGGACCACACTGCTGCACATTCCGGGTTGTGGACTAATAGGTTCTGCCTGGCTGTGCTCAAAGAACATGGCCAAGGCCTGTTGTCAGGTGTCAGTCCCATGGAGGCTTCTGGGGAGGGGGACCTTTTCTTCAAGGCTGTTCTTAAAGCTGCTTGGCCTTGACCTCAGGCGGCTGGCCTGGAGGTGGGAGACCCAGCCGGGGCCTCTCCCCCTCCTTTCCTCGGCGCTTCAGCTTCCACCACTTTGTGCTCCACCTTCCCCTCCTGGGCAGACCTCGTCTGCAGACGGCGTCCTGGGCGTTGCTCTGCCGACTCACCTCTTCAGTCGTGATGGCTCCTGGGAAGGAAGTTCTGTCTCCGGCTCACAGGGAGGGAGGCCATTTTTCGTATCTCGGCTCTTTCAGAATGACTCTCAAAGCCTTGATATGCTTCCTCCTCTGAGCCGGGAGGGAGGCATCTGACATGCGTTCCCCCGGCAGGCAGCTGCCCAACCAGCACCGGCGCAGGGCAGCCCTGGAGCTCCCGCGTGGTCTCTCTGCTTCCCAAATCACCCCAACTGCCCAGACATCACTCTTCTGTGTCCCAGCTCTATCAGGCGCCTCCTTTCCTAGCGTCAAGCTAATCAACAGTTTCCTGGCTTAGAAAAAGGGGTCTTAGTGGTTGCGGGTGGTGGCAGGAGGCAAAGGGCTTGAGAGCTGGGCCCAGTTATGCCCTGGGTGTGGGCCTGGCCAAGCCTCGTTCTTGCCGGAGCCTCTGCTCCCTCGTCCTGAAATGGGAAGATTGATAACACTTACCTACCTTGGCACGATGTGTGTGACAGCGTCTAGGTAGGTGAACATGTACTGAGCACCTACTAACGACATTCAGGACTCTGGGTCCTGAAGAATGAATGACGAGGAGCCCTGCAGTGTGCTCCCCAGCACTGGGCGGTGTAGTGGGGGGTCCGACTGAGGTCACAGGACAGAGACCTGCCTGTGAAGTGGGGCCCAGAAAGGATGGGAAGCCATGATCCTCTCAGCCCCCTCTTTTCCCCTCCCTGAGTGGCTCCCTTCTTCCTCTTAGTCCTGGAACAGCACCCAGGGCTGGGCCTCGGTGAGAAGCAGGAGCAGGCCACCTTGGCCTGACCGTGAGGCCAGACAGGGGTCCGAGTGGAACAGTGTGTGGTGCTGATGGGGAGGCCCCCCCAGACCTGAGACGGCTCACGCAGTCTGCCCACAGGTGACAGCAGGGCTTGCTGGACTGGACTGGCCCTCAGTCTGGGCAGGGTTCCCTTCCCTCCTTCCATCTCTCCGTCCAAGCATTTGTGGGCAGGCAGGGCACTGGATGCTGGGGACAGCTGTGGGCTGGGTGGGCTGGAGCCTGTCCCCTGCGCCCGCCCCGCAGGCAGGCTTGCCTAGCCCGGTGCCTCTGCCTTGCAGACACTCATCACCGCCATCGGGCAGACGGCCTACACCGTGGCCTCTGTGCTCGTCCTGTTCTTCATCCTGATGTACATCTTCGCCGTCCTGGGCTTCTGCCTGTTCGGAGGTCCCGAAGGGGGCGACCTGAATAACTGGGAGAACCTGGCTGTGGCCTTCTTCACCCTCTTTAGCTTGGCGACGGTACCGTGTTTGGGAGTGGTGGTGGTGGGGGTCCTGGAGGAGGGACCGCCAGCAGGCGCGGGTGTGTGGACGTGTTGGGCCTCCCGCGGGCCCTTCCCCATGCTCAGATACCTCCCTGGGTGGGGAAACTGAGGCAGCAGGGAGTGCTCTGGCCAGGGGTCCATCTCTGTCTCTAATCTTGTGACTCCCTGGAGCGTCCCCATTTGTCTCACAGAGTCGTAAAAATGTCACAGGGTTCGCAAAAGATGATCCACTTGGATTAAGTTTAATTTAGAAGTGAAGCCTGTGTTGCTTAGCCTTTTGGAACAGACTGTCACAGACCCACCCGGAATAAGCCCGCAAAGCCCAAGTCTAGAAGTCTGGACTCTGCTGGACTCTGCAGAGACTGCAGTCTTTTCCAAGGAGTTTCCTGGCAGAGAGGCAGAGTCTTTGGAAAAGGGTGGGAAGTCTTTTGGAGAAGAGCCCTCGGGGAGCCTTGGCCAGAAGCGCCCCCACCCAGTGGTGACCTGCACCCCCGAGCCACCGCCTATGCACTGGAGTCAGTGGACTAGGGGCTTCCAAGGGGCTTTTATGGAGGCAGAACCAGCTTCCTTCCGGTGGGGTGAGGGCTTCCATAAGGTAGGTGAGTGGGAAGCCCACCCCGCTGGGCCTTGGCACTCGGCATGCCCTCCCTTGCCCGAGTAGGTTGATGGCTGGACAGACCTGCAGGAGAAGCTGGACAACCGGAATTTCATGCTGAGCCGAGCGTTCACTATCACCTTCATCTTGCTTGCCTCCTTCATCTTCCTCAGCATGTTCGTGGGTGTGATGATCATCCACACTGAGGTGGGGCTGCGTGTGTGCAGGCCAGGAGTCGGCTCGGGTGTGGCAGGCAGGCTCAGGGGTGGGCCCAAGTCTTCAGGGAGGACCCTGCACTGGCCTCCTCCTAAAGTGGAGGGGCGGTGGCCCAGGGGGCCCTCTCCACCCAGCCCTACTCTTCTCCCTGAGCCAGTGCATTTCCCTGCCTCGTAGTGGTGGCCAGCGGGACAGGGGCATGGGAAGTCACTGCAGCTGCGCTGTCAGCTTGAGTTGGGGTCCTCCTGCTGAGGGGTCTGAGCCACCGTGCAAGGCTAGGTAGCAAGAAAGTCTGGGGGTGGGTGTGCAGCGAGGGCTCTCACCTCACCTCTGGCCCCACTCTCCAGGACTCCATCAAAAAGTTTGAGCGGGAGCTGATGCTGGAGAGGCACCTGACGCTCCTGAAGGAGAAGCAGGTGCTCCTGAAGCGGCAGCAGGAGGAGGTCAGCAGGCTGATGCAGATGCAGGTGGGTGTGCGGTCCCCCCAGCAGGCGGACACACAGCTACGTGGGCAGTCGGGCTGACCGAACGGCCAGGAAGAGGAGCCTTGAGGCCTGCGGAGAGGGCGGGCTTTATTCTTGGCACTTCTGTACTTCTCTGGCCCTGTGAGCACGTGGAATGCTGTGGTTATAACCTCTCCCTCCTTCCCGGGCCACGCTGTGCTGCTGGGCCCTCTGCCTGCAGCGCTCTTGTTACTGAGGGCTCACTGGGCCCCTGTCCTGAGTGGGTGAGGCCATGCAGAGGTGTTATGAACCTCGGTTTTTCTCAACTGAACATGAAGAGCACATCAGGCTGGAGAGTGTCCGTCGGGCACGATACAGCTGGAAGGGCTGGGCTGCGAGCTCCCCGTGCTGAGCCCTGGGTGCTCCGCCAGGTTCAGAAGTGCTGCCCCTTCTTCCCTCACGGGGTCAGTGCATCCCTCCTGAGCCTCCTCTCTGAGGCAGAGACATCTGCCGCTCTAGACTGTGCGTAAGGCTTGTTCAGGGCACGTGAGGCCAGGCTGTGCCACCCTCAGGCCCTCGCAGGTTCCTTCCTGTGTCATCTGTCCTCACCTCAGTGAGGGTGGCTCCTGAGGCCACCTCGGTCAGGGGGTCCCGACTCAGAAGGGGCCAGGTGACTGGAGTTAGGCTCAGGATTCACCCTGGGATCAGGGCCAGTGCTGCTGGGGCCCGTGTGGAGGGTCCCCAGGCCTCTGTGTGTCTGGGGTGTCACCCCTTCCTTATCATTGATATCTTTACGCTGCCCTCTCTAGAAAAATGTCGACTACAGAAGTTTCACTGAGCTGGTGGAGAACTTCAAGAGGACCCTGCGGCACACGGACCCCATGGTCTTGGACGATTTTGGCACGAGCCTGCCCTTCATCGATGTCTACTTGTCTACTCTGGACAACCAGGACACCACAATCTACAAGTCAGTCCCAGCCCCACTGACCTGGCCTAAGGAGACCAGCCGTCTCCTGGTCCCCTGCTTCCTGGAGGCAGGGCCATGTCCGGTGCCCGGGACAGCAAGGGGTGCGATGGCCAATGAGCAGGCTGGGTGGAGAGAGGCCCTTCTGGGGTGTGCAGGGTCCCATGTATGCAGGGGGCTGAGCTGAGGCGTGGGCAGGCCCGGGGCGGGTGACTCCGCTCCCCTGCCTCTCCCCAGCCTGCCCTGGACTGCATTTAAGTGCGGCTCCTTTGACTCTCCGGCCTGTCCTCGCCGACCCCTCTCCAGGGGCAGAGGGAAGAGCATGGCCAGTGAGTCGAGAGCTGAGGCTCCTGGCCTGCTTCTGCCACTACTTTCCTCTGTGACTCAGGGCCATCTCCGCCCCTTTCCCACCTGCCAATGAGGGGCTGTGGGGCCAATTCTGTGAAATTGTGAGTCTGGCCTGGCCCAGGGCTGTGCTCAGCGAAGTTAGCTGGGGTGGTAACTGGCCATTACTGCGGGAAGGGGACCTGGGTGTGTGTAGCCCTACGGAGCCACAGTGGGCTCTTGGAACAAGTAAGGATGCAATCAGCCTGGTTTCAGAACGGAAGTCTCCTGGAGGGCTTTGTGGACTGGAGGGACTGCAAGGAGGCCTCAGGGAGCACCTCCTGTGGGCCCAGAGGGGACCAGGCAGTGTCTGTCATCTCCGCCTGGTCACAGCACTCAGAGCTCAGGAGCATGTCATCTCTACCTTGACTCGTGTGATAAAATAACTCACATGGGGGCCACGGGTGGAGCGGCAGACCTGGGCTCCTGTGCAGCCGGGCTGGGCTCGGAGGACCTTGGTTTTTCCTGACCCCATACCTGCTAGGTGTGGTGGCTGCCCCGGTGTGACGGTGGGGCCCGGGTGGCACGGAGCCCTGTTGTACTCAGGCCCCTCCTGCCCCGCTTCCAGGCTTCAGGAGCTGTACTACGAGATCGTGCACGTGCTGAGCCTCATGCTGGAAGACTTACCCCAGAAGAAGCGGTCGCACTCCTCAGAAAAGGTGGACAACGTGTAGCTTGGTGTGGGCGCCCAGGCCCAGACGGGCTCGCAGCCTGTGAGGGGCCCCAGTAAACACAGGCTTTCGGAGCTGGCCTCTGCACAGTTGCTGCGTCACGGCGCTTCCCCACCCTGAGGGCTGGGTCTGGGCAGGTTCCATGATGCCTGATTCCCCAACACCCCCGCCTCACAACACAGCCAGATCTCGGGGGTGGACAGGAGCAGGCCCAAGACTCATCCTGGCCAGGGGGCACAGCCACAGGCTGTACTGGACCTCTCCTCCCTTGACCCCAGCAGCAGGGACCCACTGCGTTCCTGGGGAAGCTGCCTGAGGACCCCAGACCCAGAAGGGCCTTAGACCTAGCAGCCCCCAGAGAGTGTGGGGCTCCTTCAAGCTGGCGTGACCTACTTCCCTCTTGGAAGCTCTGCAGCCCACAGCTCTGGGCACCCTCTTTGGAGGTCGTCCCTGCTTTCTCCTAGGCTCACAGAGGCCGTGGTGCTCCGAGGGGGCGGCTGTGACTGGCAGGGCCCTGCCGTGTGGGCGTGGAGCTCGGGGTAGGCTGGTCTGGCTGACTAGTTTCAGGCACTTCGGGCTGCTTCCCCTCTTATGGTCAGTTAGGACTCTTCACCAAAAAGGTGGGCTTTTCTGCCACATTCCCAGCCAAGTGACTGCCAGAGCTGCCAGGGTCCTGGGACCTGCTGGTCCAGCCATGATGGAGCCATTCGAAGGCCCAGGTAGGGCAAGGGGCTGGCACCCTTCGCCCCCGAGTGGCCAGCCAGCAGTCTGGTGGTTTCCCCTCTGCTCCATGGCTGGGCAGTATTTCCAAGGCCTGTCACCTTGGCAGTGACATCTCAGACAGAAGGGGGTGGGTTCTGGGAGGAGCCAAGTGCAGAAAGACCCAGGACCCACACTGGAGAAACACACTGGGTTGAGGTGAGAGCGGCCGGACACAAGGGTGCCATGGGTGAGCCCATGGGCTCCGGGCCTGGGTGACAGCGCCCCTGAGGCCATAGAAAAGGGCAGGTAGAAACCTATATTTGTGGTTTTATTTCTGTGTTGACTGCCATTTACTGAGCTGTGCTGGGTGTTGGGGTTCAGTGAAGAGAGGCCCGCAGTCTGGTCCTGGCCCTCACGGTGCCCACGGTTGTGTAGGGGAGACAGAGGTCCAGTCAGACTGGACGAGGAGGTTTCCTGAGGAGGTGACAATGCTTGTTTGAGTGCAGAGAGCACACATCCACTAGGTACTCACATTGTGTCCATTTGCGGGTGTTCACCTCTCAGGACCAAACTGAGGATTATGTGAGCAGTGCCAAGGGTTGCTGGAGAGTGAGGCCTGTCCCCGCGCCGTGGGGGAGTCCTCTGAGGGCAGGGGAGGGAACCTGGCTGCCCCCTGGGGTGGGGAGGACGTCGTGCCACTGCCCAGGAGCTGGGCCTGAAGGGAGCAGGGTGCCCCTGCCCTCTGTGGTGGGGGAGAGGTGCAGGGCTGTATGCGTTCAGTGCCTCACCATGCCGGCGGGGGGCTCCCAGGGGTGCTGCTGGGGTGGGTGAGCGCAGTCAGCAGGGCAGCCAGGCCTCGGCAGAGCCCCCGCTCGGGGCGGGGACAGAGCAGGGGTGGCCAAGCACTCACAGCAGCTGTGCCAGCCTTGCTCCCACGAATAGAACACATCAGCTGCTCTCACTGGAACCCTGGGAACTGCCTCAGGAATCTGGGGGTGAGCAAAAGATTTAAAAAAGTGCCTCGGGGAGTTAGAAAGTACCCTGGTTCCCGAGTCAGGAGACCGGCCGGGATTCCTTCATCGGTGACCTTGGGCAAGGTGTCCAAGCCATGGAAATCTCAGCTGTTTCCTCCGAGAAGTGGGCTGATAAAACTGTAAGGACCAGATAAAACGGTGTGAAACAAGATGTGGTCAACTTAGTGGTGTGTGCTTTCTGGCTGTCAGCTCTGCCTCTGCTTGGCGGTCAGCTGCAGAGTGGGCTGTGCCCGCCAGGGCCAGAGAGGGACAGGGCCAATGTTGCAGTGGCGGGAGGAGGGTCAGGAGCTGAGCGCAGGGAGCAGAGGTCAGGAACCTGCGGGGGTGGGGCTGGTGCAGGGCCTGTGGCTGGCAAAGCAGACCTGGGTTGGGAGGTCTGGGTTCCAGGCCCAGCAGGGAGGCCTCGCGCCTGGCTTGTGGCAAGCTGCTTTTAAGGGCACAGGCTGTCAAGGAGCAGAGAATGTGAGAGGGCGACATGCAGGGGGCTGGCCCAGCACGGCTGGCAGAGCAAGCCAATGGGTATTTGGCGCAAACTCTGAAAGCAGCATTTCTGTTTGGCTCTGCTCGCCTGTAGAGCAAACACTGGTAGGTTGGAATTCCCACTTGGGCTCTCACCAACTCAAACAGGCTTGGCCAAACTTTGAATTCATTTGCTTGGGGCAGAAGTGGCTCTGCTTGTCCAGGCCTGGCAGCGGAAGCAGGACCCTCCTGCCCTCCCCCAGCCCTGGGATCCAGCAGAGCTGTCCCCAAATGGCCCTCTCATCTCCATTCTGCCAGCCGGGTGGTTAGGGGGCAGCTCTCAGAAGCAGGGGGCACCTGGGCCTGAATCTTCTAATCACACCCGGGCCCTCCACCAGCCCTGTAAGAAGGATCTGGAATCCAAGGCTGGAGGTGTTTGGAAGGTGGCCAGATTTTTTTTCAAACTGCTGTTGATTCCACCAGCAGGCAGCTGCTCCTCTGTCAGGGAGATCCAGGCAGTGCCTGCGAACGCAAGCTTCCTATTTGTTCCTGCAGATCCGCAGTCCAGCACCAAGATGCCAGGGACTGTGCACCTTCTGTTTTCTTCCAGTGTGGGTGAGACCAGACACCTCCTAAAACAAACTGCCCTTCACCGGGTCAGCCTTTGCTCTCAGGGGCCTCTCCCCCTGTTCTGGTCTCTGTCCCTAGCCCCAAATGGCCTGGGTCTGCTCCATTGTCCCACAGACTCAAGAGAGATGGCCCTGAATTCCTAATTAGGCGACTCAGCAAGGAGAGGGGGTGGTTGCTGATTCCAGTCACAGGATGGGAAGTGGGGACAAAGGAACAAGATGTGATGGAGTGCCCACTCTTCCCCATGCCCTGCCACCCAAGAATGGCATCTGTCCTTGGCCGGCCACGTGCCTCACCTTTCCCAGGTTCTAGCTTTGACTTTGCTTTCAGCCCGGTGCGACGCAGCACCTGGGGAACAGGGGAGAGCCAGGACGGGGCGCGGGCGGGAAAGGGAGCTCCGTGCCTTCTCGGTCCGCTCCTGGGTTCTCCTCCCTGGTGGAGGGTCAGGGAGGTGGGAGGAGCAGGGAGCCTGGATGCCAGTAAGGCCGCAGGGTCCTGTACGGTCGGGCCGGGACAAGGGGGAGGGAGCCAGGCTGAGGCCCGGGAGACAGACACTTGTGGACAGAGCCTCCGCTGTGGCCGGAGTGTGAGGCCTTGAGATCCTGGAAGGGGAGAAACGGGGGTGACAGGTGTCCTGGTGGGGCAAGACCTGGCCCCTCACTGACGTTCTCTGAGAGAGACAAATAATGGCTAGAACTATTTAAAGATGAGTTTTGATGGTTGAACTATACCTTAAAAAAATGGAGCCCCGTGAATAGATTTGACTGTGCAGCGTCTGCAGTGTATTTGGGGGACATCAAGATCACCCTGTGGAACAGAAGCCCATCAGGCTAAAACTGGGAAGTGTTAAGAGGGGCCAACAAACACCTAACAGAGCCCCAGGCTGAAATGGGAGACCCCTGAGTGAAGTGCTCCAGGGGGCGGTGGCACCGGGTGTGACCGGCTTTCTGAAGAACGAAACATGTGTTGAAGTGTGGACGAGGCCAGAGGGGGGTGAAGAATCTTGGGAAACTGGAGGTGACCCCCACATTTGTAAACTGGTGGAGGGCCAATGACATTCTCATAGCAGGGGCACCCCACAGCTCAGAATTCAGAGACCCCAACCGCCCCGTGACTCCCTCCTCCTCCAGGGGGACCCTGGTGCCTGGGACTGGGGCCTGAGATGCAGAGGCTTCTTCAACACTTGCCACGGGGCCAGAGACAGAGGGTCCACGCGGAGCTCAGGCCCAGCTCTGGAGGGACAGCCGTCGTTTCTGCTGGCTGTGCGGAGAACGCCTTCTGGGTGGTCGACGTTTCTGAGTACAAGGCACTTTCACATACCTGATCGGAATCTCCAACTGACACTTAGGGATCCTAATTATTCCCACTGAGCAGGTCGTACAACTGAGGTTCGAAGAGGTGATGTGACTTGAGACTACAACTAGGGGAGGAACCAGGACACACTACCCAGCATGCCTGGCCCTTGTTCTGCTCTGCCATGACACTGTGCATCCATCTTCCAGGGACTCGTCATCCCCTTTACAGGGGGACAGGCTCTGAGAGACTGTCACCTGGCCGAGACTGTCCTTAAAGGGCAGAGTCACTATTCGAATGCAGGCCACACACAAGGCCCTCTGCTCTGCTGCCTTGTAGCAAGCTTGTTCTCAAAGTGATTTTCTGTCTTTAGCTTTTAAATGATTTTATTTTTAGAGAGAGGGGAAGGGAGGGAGAAAGAGCTGGAGAAAAACATCGATGTGAGAAAGATCCATCCATTGGTTACCTTGCATTCCCCTAACTGGGAACCCGGCCCACAACCCAGGCAGGTGTCCTGACCGGGAATCAAACCGGCGACTTTTTGGTTCACAGGCTGGCACTCAGTCCACACCAGCCAGGTGAGGTGAGTTATTTTTTTTAATTGTTTTTAAAGAGACCAACTATTTTATTGACTTTTGTTTTTTCTTAGAGAGAAAAAGAGAGAGAGTAGAAAGAGGGAGAGAGAATTTTTTGTTTCCCTTAATTTGTAGTCATTGGTTGATTCCTATGTATGTCCTGACGGGGACAGCGCTCTAACCAACTTAACTACCTGGCCAGGGCTCAGAGCTGTTTTTCGGAACTTAAAGAATCCAGCCATAATTCCTTTCTGGGCAGGGCCTTGTTCTGGGAGGAGGGAGTGCGGTTGCTCAGATGGGCCTCCATCTGCCATTCTCCTGGCGCCTTCTCTCTGCCTGGCTGAGGCTGTGAGTTCTAAAGTCTGCCGGCCCAGGAGCCCGGGCAGCTCCAGGGATGTGGAGGCGGCAGGAAGCGATCAGTGCGCGCGGATGGGTGGCGGCTGTGGCCTCACATCAGGAAGTTACGGCCTGGGCAGCAGCGGGGCTTGGTTAGACGCTGCCCTTCCCTGCACGTCTGTAAAGCGGCCCAGCAGGTGGGAGGTGCCCAGCAGGCAGGGTAAGCCCACCTGCCAGTGCTCTGCAGGGCAGTCCCCGTGCCCAGAAAGTTGGCCTCTTAGTGGAGACTTTCCGGTTCATCTTTGCTGGCCCTCTGCCTGCTTGTGCACCCACTGATAACTCATCAGCAAGGGTGGAAGCTGTGGGCCTCCAGAGGGGGCGCTTTGGGGGGCTCTGGGCCCAGGCAGCTGGCTTTTACCTGACCCTCGAATGAGCGAGTGGAGAGGGCGCGAAAGGGTTGTCAGGAGGAAAAAACCAGTTGCATGCTGTACATAGGACATCTGTAATTTTTTTTTTTTTAAGGAGAAACACATAAAACCACACAGAAAGTGTTAGAACCTTTCTCTTTCAGGCAGCAAAGGTGATAGACTAACCTAGTGCCGGCCAGGGTGTGGCGAGTGGGCACCACGTCCACCCCGGGCAGTGCGAACAGGCAGCCCCGTGAGGCATGTGTTCCCCTGGCCCGCCGACAGCTCTGCTTTTCGAAACTGTCCTAAGGAGCCGAAGGACAAAGGCACAGACGCGTGGCCATGGATGTTCACGGGGGCCTGTTATAACCGACACCGCAAGAGCAAATGGGTCACCTAAATGCCCATGGTGAGAAGACTGGTTCAGTTACTACGAATCCGTAGTAAACATCGCACGTGAAAATGCACACTTGGAAAGTCGTCTGTGGATAAGAACAGGTGTTCCTGATCTCGTATTGAGGGAAAGAGGTGGCCTCCCGAGCACCGCGTGACGTGGCCTCCTCCTGTAACGGCGAGTGAGCACACGGGACGGACTGGTGTGCCCACAGGCCCACGGGCCGAGGGACGTCTGCGGGGACAGTCGCATTGACAGTGGTTCGAGCTGTCCTCACACCATTACAAACTTTTAAAGAAGATTTTATTTATTTTTAGGGGGAAGGGAAGGAAAAAGAATGGGAGAGTAACATCAATGCGTGGTTGCCTCTCATGTGTTCCCTGCTGGGAAGTGGCCTGCAACCCAGGCATGTGTCCTGACTGGGAATTGAACCTGTGACTCTGCTTCGCAGGCCCATGCTCAATCCACTGAGCTATACCAGCCAGGGCCAAACTTTTTAAATTTTAAGAATGAATATGTGCTTTATCGTCGGGAAAGAATCAGTTTTCACCTTGAAAGAAATGTGGGGCAGTGTGAGTGTGTGAGCGCTGCAGCCGTGGTGCGTGGAAGCGTGTTCCAGGCAGAGGGAACCACAGGCACTGGGGGGGGGGGCGCAGGGGGTGCGGAGAAGGTGGCCTGGCTGCAGCCTGGAGCACGGGGTGGGGGCGAGGATCTGGGGAAGCTGCGAGCAGGGCAGCGGCCCACCCAGGCCAGATTTGATTCCTGCTGCCTCCCGGAGGGTGGCCCTATCCCCCTCAACTGGCGTTTAAGGCTCCCCTATCTTGTCCCCCCTTCCTCTCTCTATAACTCCCAGGGCTCCCCTTTGCCTGGCTCAGTCTCGCCTCCACTCCTCCATGCCCATTCCAATTCCAATCCTGCCTGTCTTTCTACGCTCTGCGCCAGGCCCCCTCTCACAGGAAGCCTTTCTGGGTTGCAGCGGTTAGCCTGGATTTCTGCTCTCCCCCCTGACTTCAGACCCCACCTTAAATTATACCTCAGCTCCTCCACCCACAGTTGTTTCTTCTTCCAGCACCAGCTGGGGAGGGCCATCGACTAAGAAGTCACGCCCCGACACAGTGGCGGTGATGGGCTGCCTGAAACACATCAGCTTAGGGTCCCGATCGGGGAGGGGGAAGCGGGCAGAGAGACCCAGGAGTTATTTTGAGCCTATTAGGTCACAGGCACAGCGCCCAACACTGTACATACGTTTTCACACTTACCCCTGTGTCGTGGATGAGGAAACTGAGGCCTGGAGGGTCCCGTGGCAGTGAGCTGTAGCACTGAGTCCACCCCAGGTGCTACCCCCTAAGGCCATTCTCTTAACCTTGGTCTGCTTGTTACCCGATTGGAGGTTGGCTGGATTGGGCCCAAGGCGGGACCATCCTCTGCCATGCTGCCCCAGGCCCAGTGGGAATGGACTTTGGGGGTGGGAAGGTGATGCCATCTCACTCAGGTGACCCCCTGGAGGATGTGGGGGGCCAAACAGCCTCCCTGCGGGGAGCCTTGGGGGTGCCGTTCTCCTCAAGGAAGGAAAGTGCAATGATTCCCTGCAGGGCAAGCTGGCAGGGGCTGTGGAGGGATGTGGCGGGCGGAGCCTGGGTGCCCTGCCCGACCATGGGCTTCTGTACTTGGAGCTCCTCCAGATACAGGGGGTCAGTGAGTGATCAGGGCCAGTTTTGTCTCTGAAGTAACAGCCCACCTGAAAGCCTTACCTGCTGGTCACATCTGAGGTCTTCAAAGCCTGAGGGGAAACTTTGGCTTGGGGAGGGCCGGCTGTGCTCCAGGGAGGAGCCCAGTGCCGGGACTAGACCAGAGGGCCACCCCCGCTGGCCTCGCCCCTGCAGGCCAGGCAGTCTTTGTGAGCCTGGGGGATGCTGGCCCTGGCCTCTGTGGCCCCACTGTGGGCTCTGGACGGTGTGGGAGTCAAGAAGCTTTGGAGGAGTGGGTGCCAAGCTGGGGAGAAGCCAGGCGTTCACTACTAGAGGCAGGTGTCGGAACTCAGTACCAGCCTTGGTGACTGAATACGGGTGCCAGTCTGGGGGTGGAGGAGGGGTTCTCGGTGCCTGCGTGTCTGGTGTAAATGCGCCCTCGGTGAGGCTGGTCTACCCAAAGGCGGAGAGGTGTGTGCATGACAGGCTGCAGTAGGGGCGGGGACAAACCATCATCCTTGTGTGTTCTGGAAAGTGTCCAGAGAGGCCACAGGCGGGAGCAGTTTGGGGAAACCCTTGCCCGCCTGGCTACAGCCAGGCAAGTGACAAAGAGGCCGGTGCTTTATGACGGCAGTGTCTTGGGGGGGAGTTGCCAAGCACTTTCTGTGAAGTCACTGGGACATTAAGCCCTTGGTTCAATTAAGTGGGTTAATATACTCTGTCTGATTCTGATGAATAATCATGTAATGTGATAATAGCAATAATGGTGCTATTAGCTGTGGTTATCACACGTGCCCACACTGTCCCAGGCACGCAGGGGGGGTGCGGCCCACATTCTCACACGCCCAGGCCTCATTTTCCACTCGTAAAACCCCCCCTTCAAAGCCTTTCCAGCCCAACTCCCTATATCCATTTTCAGGACAAATTACCAACACTTAAAGAAATTGGCCCATTTTGCATGGAAGCCAAGTCCAAATTACTGTTACTTTCCCCTTTGTGTCTTGAAATTTAAAAAAGAGTAGGGGCGGGGAGGTGGTGGGGACAGGGGACGGAGAGAGGAGGAGAGGGGGAAGAAGGGGAAGAGGGAAAACACGTATGAACAAAGAGGAAAAGAACAAGCCTTCCTGTTTCAGTAAAAATGCGTTTCTGGAATGATGTTCCAGTGTACTCAGGCAGAAAAATTAGGAATGGTGTGCTTATTAAACCCTGAGTAAGGCTAAGTAAGCATGACTATTTTTAGTAGTGTAGTAAAACCTTGGTAATTTGGACTCTTTAATAAAGATTCCATGACCGGGCTGGCTGGCAGGCACACTGTGTGTGTGTGTGTGTGTGTGTGTGTGTGTGTGTGTGCGCGCGCGTGTGCGCTCGTGCACAAGGCAGGGGCACAGAGGGGCTGCTGCATTGTGGGATGTGGCGCACAGTGAGGGGAGAGGCGGACTCTCCACGCACGATAACTGTTCCTGAACTCTGAGCCCTCTTTGCTCCGCAGTGAAAGATCATGACAAGTTAATCTTTGAATATTCCTCTTGGCACCTACTGATTTGATATCTGCTTCAAGGAGAATGTATTTGAAAACAGCATTTCATTTCTGTAAAAATCTGTAAATGTTTCCTTGATGCTGGTCACACCGGCCTCTCCCCAACTGTGGCTGTGTCCCAGGGGTTGACACGCCACCCCAGGCAGGTGGTGACCGTCACCTCTGGGGTGAGGACTGGGACCTTGGGCAGAAGACCACCACCCGCCCTCCACATCGCAGGTCTTTCTGTGTTTAAAATAATATCGATGGTCTCAGTGTATCATTACAAAAGTGATATATATGCAGTGCAAAAAGCTTGGAGAAGACAAATGAAAATAAAACCCATTTCCCTCACAAAGGCAGCTGATGGTAACACACTGGGCACATCTAGGAATCCGTGTGTGTAGAAGAACCAAAACGGTGCTCTGCTCGGATGCGGTTTTGCAACCTGCCTTGTTTGGTTTTTTAGACAGGGGAGCTCAGTAAAAAATAATAAAAATTAAAATAAAAATTAAAATAAAAATTAAAATTAAAAAAAGGCATTGGCAAACCTATTATTTAATTTTATGCTCAATTTGTAGGAAGAAGCCACCCTCCCAGTTGCTCTCTCTTGCCCATGTTGTAGATACCCAGTGAGGCAAGTGTCCTTAATGAAGTCCCTCTGCACCCTGAACACAGGGGTGGACCGCCAGGTGAGGCCTGAGCAGGTCGGCGGTCTCTGGGGCCTCCCCAGGGCTTCCGGTGGAAGGGGCCACAAGGACAGGTGTCCTAACAAGCGGCAGCCAGCCCTGACAGTGGGCTCCACCCTGGGCGTCTGGGCCCCGGTCTCTGAGTGCCTCTCTGGATGAGGTAGGGGCAGAAACAGACTTTTTTTTAAGGATGTTGAGAGACTTCTGCCAAGATGGAGGCATAGGTGGAGACTCCGTGCTTTCTCACACAACCAAGTTTAGAGACAACTAAATATTAGCAACAGAAAACACAGCCAGAACACAGAAAATTGAACTTTTCGGAAGTCTGATAACAACAAATTCTTCAGCCTGACCGGTAAGAGGGGCGAAACCAGCAGCTGGCGGAGCGGGGTTGCACAGGCAACTCGGTCAGACAGACTCAGGCGCGTGGAATCCAGGCGCAGGGTTGGACCTGGTGGGCAACTCAGCAAGCAATCTCGGGGAAACAGCGAGGGAGCAGGGCTGCGGGTTGACTGTGGTCGCGCATTCGTGTGTGGATAGACAAGTGAGGGAGTGGGCGATTGGATGAGAGCCAGCAGTCCCAGCGGCGAGCGGCAGCAGAGGGCGTCGCCATTTCCCGCTCTGACCCCACCTCCACACCTCCGCTCTGACACCTCCAGCGTCATAACCCAGCGACCTAAGTGGCCCTGCCCTGGAGAACCACCTAAGGCTCTGCTCCTCAGCCAGCTGCGCGAAACAGCAGAGGGGGCCGCCATTTCCCTGCTCAGACCACGCCCCCACATATAGCGTCATAGCCCAGTGACCTGGGAGTCCAAGGTTCCGCTCCTCATACTTAATGAGTGTGAACAGACCAAAAATTGCTCAAGAAGATCTCAAAGCCCCAGAGCCTATAAATCTAAGCAATGAAGAAATAGCAAAACTCTCAGACACACAGTTTAAAACACTGGTCATCAGGATCCTCACAGAACTGGTTGATTATAGCCACAAATTAGACAAACATATGAAGGCGAAACTAATTGAAATGAATGGAATTGCACAGGAAACCAATAGCGATGAAAAGGAAACTGGGACTCAAATCAAAGGAGTGGACCAGAAGAAAGCAAATAATGGCCAAAAAGAAAAGAGTGAAGAAGAAAGAATTCAAAAAAATGAGGAGAGACTTAGGAACCTCCAGCACATCATTAAACGCTCCAACATCCAAATTATAGGGGTACCAGAGGGGGAAAGGAACAGCCACCAGTGGAAAACTTATTTGAACAAATAATAAAGGAGAATTTCCCCAATCTGGCAAAGGAAATAGACTTCCAGGAAATCCAGGAAGCTCAGAGAGTCCCAAAGAAGTTGGACCCAAGAAGGAACACACCAAGGCACATCATCATTACATTAGCCAAGATGAAAATGAAGGAGAGAATCCTAGAAGCAGCAAGAGATAAGGGGACAGTCACCTACAAAGGAGTTCCCATCAGACTGTCAGCAGATTTCTCAAAAGAGACCTTACAGGCAAGAAGAGGCTGGAAAGAGGTATTCCAAGTCATGAAATCCAAGGACCTACAACCAAGATTGCTCTATCCAGCAAAACTTTCATTTAGAATGGAAGGACAGATAAAGTGCTTCTCAGATAAGATCAAATTCAAGGAGTTCATCATCACCAAGCCCTTATTATATGAAATGTTAAAGGGACTTAGCTAAGAAAAAAGAAGATAAAAAAACATGAACAGTGAAAGGACAGCAAACTCACAGTTATTAACAACCACACCTAAAACAAAAGCAAACTAAAAGGACAGCTAGATCAGGAGTGGAAACATAGAAATGAAGATCTCAAGGAGGGTTAGCAACAGGGGAGTGGGAGGAGGAGATGGGGGAGAAGGTACAGAAAATAAGTAGCATAGACAGTAGATAGAAAATAGATGGGGGGCAAGAATAGTATGGGAAATATAGAATCTAAAGGACTTGAGACACATGGTCATAAACTAAAGGGGGGGTAATGGTGGGGACAGGGGGGTAGGGCGGAGGGGAATGAAGGGGGGAATAGAACAACTGTAATGGCATAATCAATAAAAAAATTTAAAAAAGATGTTGAAAAATACACACAATGTGAAATTTGCCCTTTTAATCTTTTAAAAGTATACAGTTTGGTGACGCTTAGTGGATTGCTGTGCAGTCTTCACCACCATCCGTCTCCAGAACCGTGTTTACCGCCCAGAACGAAGCTCTAAACGCGTGAAACAGTAGCTCCCCACCCCCTGTCCCCACTGCCGCCGGCGCCCCACCTATGTGCTTTCTGTCTGAGTTTTCCCGCCCCAGGTACCTCACCTAAGTGGAACCACAACCATTGACCTTCTGTGACTGGCTTATCTCACTTGGCACAGCGTTTCCAAGCCCCCCCCCCCCACGCTGCAGGGTGTGTTAGGACGCCCTCCTGCTTTATGGCTGAGCAGTGCCAATGCGCGGGGGGTCTCCTGGGTTTGTTCACTCGTCCCTTCACAGACACTGGGTGTGCTCTGACCTCTCGGCTGTCATGGATCATGCTGCTGTGAACGCAGGTGTGCAAAAGTCTGTTTGAGCCCCTGCTTGCTTCCGGGTCTCTATCCAGACGTGCATTTCTAGGTCGTGTAGTAATTCTATGTTTAATTTTTTAGGAGTTACCATACTGCTTTCCACAGTGGCTATACCATTTTACATTCCTACCAGCAAGACACAAGGGTTCCAGTTTCTCCACATCCTTGCCCACACTTCCTATTTTCTGGGGTTTTGTTTGTTTGTTTGGGGTTTTTTTCATTTTGTTTTTTCTTGTTTGGGCCGTAGCCACCCTCATGGATGTGAGGTGGCATCTCATTGTGACTTTGATTTTCATTTCCCTAATGACTAGGGATGTGGAGCATCTTTTCATCTGCTTATCAGCTATTGGTGTATCTCCTCTGGAGAACTTTCTGTTCAAGTCTTTTGCCCATTTTTGGATTGGGTTGTTGGTGTCTTTGGGTGGTGGTTGTTCAGACATAATTTTAAAAGCAGTGCCAAGAGCCAGCTGCGCTGAGAGGGAGGGGTGAGTGAAGGAAGGAAAGAAAGGAGTGCGGAAGAGGGAGAAAGGGCCAAAATATCTCTTGTGGAGTGAAGGGGGAGGGGAGGCAGCCCCTCAATACTTTATTCAGCCAATGTTTATTGAGCACCGACTGTGTGCAGATCCTTCTCCAAGTGTTGCTCTCTGCATCTGTTTGCCCCGCATCCTGGCTCTCCGGGCCTGCAGCAGCCCCCCACCCTTCCCCCGCCCCGCCATGGGCTCTGTGGGCAGGCAGGCTAGGACCTGAGTCCCCAAAGCTGCCTTTGGACAGGTTACCTGATGTCCCTGTCCCTCAGCTTCCTCGTCTATGAGATGAGGCTCACGAGACAAATTAAACCTGCCCAGTGCACAGCCAGGGAGGGAGCAGAGCGACATGGGCCACGTGCCTGGGACAGCCAGAGCAGCTTTGCTTCTGCGCTGAGGCCATCCTGCCCTCGGCCTCTGCCCCACTCCCAGTGCGGCTTCCTGCAGCCTGACCTGCTGCTCTGCAGCATCCTGATTCACAGGGTTGCAGCCCCTCCACCCTGGCTGGCTCGGGCTCCTGCAGCCACTTGACAGTGGGCAACGCCTGCCAACTGGGAGACAGACCCAGGGCCCTGCAGAGTCACCACGGGAACTGATGAGTGGGGTTCCCATGGAGAGAGGCGCAAGGGCTGGGAGGAGGCCTGGGGGCCTTCCAGGGGGAGACAAACGGCAAGCACCTGTCTTGGACATGAGAAACTGGTAACACCGAATGAGGTGGGAGTTTGGATTTAGTGCTGGCTATGCCAGGGCCCTGTCTGCCCCCCGGTTCTGCATCCCCTACGCCAGGGCCTCCTCCGTTCCTGTGGTCACCATGCCCTTACTGCTGTCTCTCACAGTCTGTGGAGTGAGCTAGGTGAAGGCCCATCTCAGGGCCCAGTGCCTTTTTGCTCTCCCCTGGGGCCCAGTTGAGCACAGCCTCTTGACATGAATTATCACCGTTTATCCCGGGCACCAGTCTCACCCGGGGACCAAGGGGATTCCCGTCTGGAGGCCGTGAAGTGCAGTGAGTGGGAGCGCAGGCCTGGCCGGAGGGCCTGACTCTTTCCCAAGTGTTTTACTCTATTTTATTGTTTTTGCCAGATGGCAGAATTTTACGGTTTTACTAACACAAACACAGTGTGCACACAAGCTGTCTATTCATTTTCTTCGCTGCGCAGCCTGGCATTGGGAATGGTGACCCTGACGGCCGGCTGGGCTGCTCTGTGCGCAGTGGCTGGGCAGCTGCAGGAGGAGGTGTTGTGAGCGGTCTCAGCACAGCGACATTTATTGCGCATCCGCAGCACTTCAAGCTCCGTGCGGTTATGGACCAGGAACCTCCGAAAGCCCCTGGGCAGCGTGGGCTCTGTTTTCCTGTTGCTCCCCTAGCCAGCGCCGGGCTCAAGGTCTGGCCCTTGAATCTACTGCGCACCCTTTTGTCAATGGCTCTGAGTCTCTGCCAGGCATGCTTAAGTCTGACCTACCGGTCTGACTGGTGCCGGACGAACTCCCTGGTCCTCTCTTTCACAATCTCAGGCTTCACAAGGGTCTGAGGGCAGCCCGAGGCCCAGTAGGGGACGGCTGCCACCTGTGTAGGCAGCACCAAAGAAGAGAGGAAGAGCAAGTCTCTCAATCAGCTGTGCTCCCTGAGCCTCCCTTGCTTACGGTGTAAGAATAACAAGCCCCTTCCTCCTGCGAGGAGCGAATGTTGGAATTCTTACAAAGTGCTTGCACGGAACCTGGCACTTGCTCAGTAAGGGCCTGATGTTGACTATTGATGAAATGATTGACACAGAAAGAAGTGCTCGGGCACCTTCATCCCGTGATGCAGAGCGCGTACCGGCTGCTGACCTGCCTTGCCCCCAGGCCGCCTGCCCAGCAGAGACTGGGCCTGGCTCCTCTGGGTCTCCCAGGTCGGGCTGCTGAGGGCCCACGTCGAGGGTGGATGGGCCCAGGACTGGGAGGAGGGGAAGGTTGGACGGAGTGGGCAAGTCAGCAGGCGGGGCTGTCAGTCATGACTCACATGGACGATACCCAGCAAAGCTGGAGTGAGGAAACCAGACTGACCCCAAATGACATTTAATAATAACACCACCACCATTAATAGTAACCATTTATTGAGCACTTACTATACCAGCACCCCAATTAACACGTTATGTGTATTATCTCATTTAATCCTTTAAACAACCGTGGGAAGTGATTGTTGTTATTCCCTTTTCTGGAAGAGGCAACAGAGGCTCAGAGACATTAAGTCTCTTGCCCAAGGGAACTCAGAGGTGGAGCCAGAACTTAAACTCTCTGTCTTGAAGACCCCAGCGGCAGTTCCTGTGGCTATCAGAGCCGAGTGACTGGCCCAGGAAATGGGAAGGTCAAGGGGCATAAAACCATCCTGATTCTCATTTCCCAGACTGGCCCTTTTGGTGACAAGGGACTGCCACTATCTCATGGGGACCTGAAGGGCACCACAGAACCCTCCGGGGCCTGGGCTCCCTGGGCATTGCTCCCCCCAAGGCAGGTCTTCCCGCTGTGACTTCCCCTTGGATGCTGTGGCCCCAGGGAGTCCTGCAGCCAAGCTGGGCCATGACGCTAGGGGAGGGATGTCAGTACCTGTCCCTGAGTGACCAGGCTGGGGGGTGTTGTGCAGTGGCGAGTCCAGCATTCCTGTGGTGCCCCCCCCCCCCCGTACCTGGGTGCCAGCCTCTTGCCCTCCTGCCCCTAACTCATGGCCTCGCTAAACCTGCAGCCGCCCTCTGGGAGTGGCTTTGCCAGAACCAGGTAGAAACAAACCTGTGCTTCTGTTTCCTGGGGGCCATCTCTTCAAAGTCACCCTCCACAGCCCATGTTGCCCACGGTGCCTGGCATGGGGCAGCCCAGTGCAGCACACAAACCGGGTTCGAATCCACTCCATCCCTTCTAGTTGTGTGACCCTGGGCAAGTGACCTACACTCTTTAAGTCTTGGGGCCTCATCAAGGAAAGGGGTTAATGGGGACCCTTCCTTACACAGTTGGTGTGCAGGCAAAGGGACTCATCAGTGAGGAGTGTACACTTAGCACAGGACCCTGGGCCGCAAACAGGCTCAGTGAGTGAGGGCGCTTGCCACTGGGGACAGAAGGAGTCTCCCCCTGGAACAGCCTTCCCCGGCCACCCTGCTGAAAGCAGGGCTCCCCTTTCTTCTTACTCACAGCACTCTTTCTTCAAGAGCACTCAGCCCAGTTTGTAATTATACACACGTTTGTTTACTTGTCCATGAGAGCAGGAACTGTGTCTGTTTTCCACCGCCGACCCCGGCACGGAGAACAGGAGCGCAGCGGATGCTGGCTGAATGGACGGCAGCCCTCCCGAGTCTTCCTCGGGCAGAGCCGGGGTCGGACTTTCCGCCTCCTGTCAGAGCACAGAGCCCTCTGTGTCCCTCCGCCGCTCCTCCAGAGACGACCCTGCAGCTGGTGCAGCTGGGAAGGGCTGGATTCTGTCTGCTGTGCCAGCCGCACAACAGCTGGGGCTGCGTCGCTGGGTGGGGCCCACGGCTGGGTCTCACACTCACCTTGTTGGCCGTGATCCCTGGCGAGTGATGGGCTCCTCCTGGGGCTGCTTCCACCTCTCCGCCCTTCTGCAGCTGTTCGGCCCGTGGACCCCACGGCCCCAACCACGGCCACAGCGGGTCTCCACCAGAGCCCGTCTTCATCCCTCTCCCACCTGGAGCTGGGCTTTTCTGGAGAAGCTTCTCTGCCTCCCACTTCCCTCCAGTCCCACCTCCTTCTAGGTCTCCCCTGCCTCCTGCCCTCAATTGAGACCAGGGCCCCTTGGCCTTGGCAGATGTGTGAGGCTGGGGAAGGCACTCGGAGTCCAGATGTGATTGTGTTTATGTTTCCAGAGAGTGAGGGGTCGGAGCTCTGGACTGGAGCCGCTGGGGGAGGGGCGGTCTGGTTCCAGGCCCCCGCCCGGCCCTCCCTCCCCCCCTCGCCCCTCCAGCCTGTGTATCTGGCCCTGCTCCTCTCAGAAGCCCACGCTCCAAGTCCTGTGGCACCAGGCCGGGCCATCCTCCAGGAAGGGCCCTGCCTGCTTCCTCACCTGCGGGTGAGAAGAGCAGCGAAGGGCGCCTGCCTGGCTTTGGGACCTAAAGACTTGACTCCTCCTGAGCTCGGGCCCAGTTACCTAGGTCAGGCGGCTCCTGCCGCGGAGCCTGCAGTTCGGCCCTGTCATCTGAGTAGCGGGGACAACACCCGACCTCAGAGGCGGTGCCGACCTGGTTTGAGAACATGCGCACGGGGCTCTCCAGCCGTTAGTTCGTGGCCAAGCCCACATGTGCCCACTCCCAGCTGGGCTAGCCGGCCTCCCTCTGTCCAGCTCCAGGGCAGCGCCACTCCCTGTCCCAAGGTGATCCCGAAGCAGAATTACCGACTCCTTTCCCTCTGCTGCAGCTGCAAATATTTTGTTTTGCCATTAGAAGTGACTGACTTAAGGAAAGCAGCATTTTACAGGCAGTTTACAGGCTGGTCTTGCTCAGTAGTTTCCAAATGCTGGGGGAAGGTGGAGGCAGCCCGGAGCCTCCAGTAAGTTAGGATGGAAGGGAAGTGAGAAATGAGTTCTGCGTGTTGGAGAATTTCTGTGGCAAGCTACACACCCCCGGATGGGACTGGGGGCAGATGAGGGGAGGAGGGGGACCCTGGCCAGAACGGCGCACCTGGCATTCACAGCCCCCCTTGAACAGAACAGCCGGGGCAGGGCTCCAAGGTGGGGATGCCGGGCCCGTAGGAGAAAAGGCAACCCCAGACCCAAAGAGGCTCTCGGCAGTCCCGCCCCTCCGTGCTGGGCGGGCAAGGGTCGCGCACACCCCGAGAGCCCGGAGGGTCACTGCAGAGCCAGCCTAGGAAAAGCCTGCAGAGCCCCGGCGGCCGGGGTTTGAGCGGGGCTGGGAGGCGGTCCGGGTTGGGGCGACCAGCGCCGGCAGCGCGAAGGCTGAGCAGCCCCGCGGGTGAGCACCCGGCGCAGCGGCGCGCGGACTGGAAGCTCCGGGTGCCCGGCAGCGCCCTCACGGGAGCCGGGCGGACAGGTGGTGCGGAAGCAGGGGCATGGGCTCCGGCGGGGTGCGCCTCCATCTTCCCTCCTGTCCTCGGGGCCCTCGGTGGCGAATTTCCCGTTCGGCCCGCCTCCCTCCTCGGATGAAAGAAGGACTCGGGGCTCAGCAGTGGTTAGCACGCTCGTACTATGGTTTTAATAGACGTACATGGACAAGTCGATATAGACAGATTTATAATTCTATACAGTCAGTCCGACATACACAGGGACGCTGTAAACAGGGGAGCGGGCCGGAGAGCGGGTGTGCAAAGTGGGCGCGGCGCGAGGCCCTGGCCGCGCCCCGAGCTCTCCCGGCTCGACTCTGGCACGGCGGGAGGTGAGGCGGCGCTGCGCCGGGACCAAGGGGCCACCTCCCAGTCTGGGAGCGGAGCAGAGGGCCTGGGCCTGCGGCGACGCTTGGGTACCCGAAGCCGAGCCCACCCCATCCTCTCACTGCCAGCTGCGGCGATGTAGCCTTAACATAGTTTTCCCGGGCGCGCCAGGGCCGCGCGAGGCTCCTCGGCGAGTCCTCGGTCCCGGGCTAGACACCGTCATCCCCGGCTGAACGCCCGCTCCAACTCGGATCCGGATCTAGCTAAGGTTCGTTCTGCCAGGCCCAGCTCGGAGAGGGTATCTTGGTTCGCACTGGGCCGGGGCCAGGATCCCGGGTCCCGGGAGCGTCCAGTTCACGGGCCCGGCGGCGCAGCCCGGGCCCAGCGCGGCAGGAACGCGGGCTTCACGGGCGTCCTCTCGGGCCTCCCGCCCCGCGCCCTCTGCGCGGAGGGGCCGCTGCGGCCCAGGGGAGCGCACACACACCATCCGCACCATCCCGAGGGAAATTGCAACTCATCCGTTTTTTTCGTGGCATTTCGCTCCGACGTCTTTTTTTTTTTTCTTTTTTGACTGGTTTTGGAGGGCAGAGTGGGGTCCAGAAAAGCAAACACAAAACCAACCCAGAGTGGGGTGAAGGAGGAAGGGGCGGTGCAGGCGCGCGGCCGGGAGCCGCGAGCTGGGCCCCGCGCGCGTCCTCCGCCCCTGCGCCCTGCGGCCCGCGTGGCCCGGCGGGGCGGTCAGCTGTTGTACTGGCAGGCGTTGAGGCCCGAGGCCGGGCCCTGCAGGCCGCCGTAGCCGAACGACGAGTGCTGCTTGGACTTGAGCCGCAGGCTAGCTAGGCTCGAGTTGCACGTGTCCCGGTAGACGCTGTAGGGCGAGGCGGGCGTGCCGTACGGGCAGGCGCCCGGGGACATGGCCGAGTTAAGCGAGGAGCCGGTGAGGTTGTTGATGTTGTTGAGGCCCGAGTTGGGCATGCCGGGCACGGCGGCCGGGCCCATGCTCGAGGGCATGGTCATGGAGGAGATGGAGCTGGGTGCCGAGAACATGGACTGCGACGACAGCGGGCTCATGGAGTTGAAGAAGGTGAAGCTCTTGGTGGAGAGCGGCGCTGGCGCCAGGCTCTTGGCGGCCCAGTTGTTGTAGGAGTAGCCGGCTGCATACACGTCCTCGTAGGGCTGCACCAAGCCGCTGAACTGCGGCACGTAGCCGCCCTTGCACAGGTCCAGCTGCTGGTTACGCTCACGCTTCCGCCACTTGGCTCGCCGGTTCTTGAACCAGACCTGGAGGAACCGGGCAGGACAGGGGTCAGGGCGGCGCGGGGCGGGAAGGCGCCCCCCGCCCCCCACTCGCTTCCTTCGCTCTGAACGTAGTTTCTTCGACATTTCCGCCCCTGCCTTTTCTCCATAATGGTCGCTTTCCTGTCCCCAGAAAATACTAGTGTTTCTCTATTCCTGATCTCTATCCCCTTCCCCAAATTAAATCCGTTTTCTTCTTACTACGGATCCTCTAGTTTTAACAAACATTCGTTTTTTCCTTCCTCTCTCAACCCGGCCATTTTCTGCTTTCTCTCCCTAACCGGCCCCTAGCTGCCTCCTGAACAGCCCGTCCTTTTTCTTCTCCCTCGAACACAAAAGGTGTTTTTCTTCCCTGAAACGTAGGATCTTCCTGCTCCCCCCACCCCCAACTCTCCAATCTGCTTTTCATTCCTCATGTGGTCTGTTTCCATCTTTATTTGCAATACTTCATATTCTCATTTCTTTCTCAAATGTTTTGTTTTTTCGTTTGCTAGCCGAACAGCTTTCTTCTCTTTTAAACCATCCATTTTCTTCGTTACCCCCCATTTTGATTCCTCGCCAAATATTTAGTGTTTTCCTTGCTTCCAGGTATCTGACCTTCATTGATTTCTCTTAATAGTTGATTCTTTATTTTCTCAAATACTTGATTCTTTTGCTTCTCTCTTAAATGTTTAATTTTATCTCTGCCACCTAAGTATATGCTAAATATGTTTCTCTGCAAATATTTAATTTCCTTTCACTTACTAGTTCCTCTCGAATGTCCCCTCCACTTCCTCCCACGAGGTTGATGCTGGACCCCTTGTTTCCACACCTGTCTTTCCCACCCGCGTCCACCTTCCCCCTGCATGCCCTCTGCCGTCCCTCGCAACCTCCAGCCCTGGGCTGTGTTTCAGCAGCTGCTTGACTGACCCCGTAGCTCAGCCTTCCTCAGTCTTCAGCATTTAGCTGCCTGATTCCCCTGTCCCCCCCACCATAAACGGGCAGAATTGCGGAGTGCGTTTCTCCAGGCTGGCCGGCTTGCCGGAGTGAGAGTTGGGGTTGTAGCAGGGAGTCCGGGTGGGACTTTGGTCTGTCTGGCTTGAGACATGCTCCCAATATGATTAAATATTTGTGCACGGGAGACGAAATGATTCCCTTGCTGCTTTGGTAGGAGAGCCCTACTCCTACTGGGAGAAGCAGGGTGCAGTCTGGTGTTGGTAGGAAACCTTGTGTCTCCAAGGGAACTTGACCTGACAGTCACTCCCCTACCAGAGCTACCCCCCCCAACCTGACCCCATCCCTACAGGAAATGGAATTAGGGAAAAGGCCCAGCTACCCACGGACTGAATAGTGAGGGACGAGTCAGGGAGACAAGTCCAGCAATTTTGGAAAAGCTGGGATAGATGGGGCCACTGGTCCAGAAATTTTTGAGACCCCGAAACTAGGCACCTTTCAGGCCTCTGGCAGGCCACCAGGCAGGACCCGCCTCTCCCTTTTTGGGGAGGTGGGGTGGGGCACCAGCAGCTCTGAGGTCCCCAGCAGTGGGGAACCCTAGGCGCTGTCTAGGGTGGCCCCAACGGGGCAGGCCCTGGGCCATACAGGGCACAGAAAGTTTCCTGGGGCCGCAGGTCTTCGGGCTGGGGCTGCAGTAGAGCCAGAGGGTCGGTTGGATGCGCGTCAGAGGGATCCGAGACGGCAGCAGCCGAGGGTGCTAGCGGCCAAAGGGCCCGGCAGTGGCAGGGCAGACGCGGCCTAGGGTGGAATCTGCCACCGTGGGAAGAGGGGCAGGTCTGCGTGGTGGGAAACAGTGAAAGCCTGAGCACGGCTCTAGCTTTCGAGTGCTGCGGCCGAGGCGCCGGCAGCCGTGTGTGTGTGTGTGTGTGTGTGTGTGTGTGTGTGTGTGTGTGTGCGCGCGCTCGCGCGCTCCGGCTCACCCTCACGCGCGGCTCCGTGAGGTTGGTCCACACGGCGATCTCCTCCCGCATGCTCATGTCGGGGTAGCGGTTCCTTTGGAAGGTGGCCTCCAGCTCTTGCAGCTGCTGGCTCGTGAAGTGTGTGCGCTGCCGCCGCTGCTTTTTCTTCTTGGCGGGGTCCTCCGCACCTCCGCAGCCCGCACCGCCGGCACCGCCGTCCTCCGGCCCCTTGGGCTCCCCGCTGCGCTCCTTCTCTGAGGCAGGCAGGACGGGGCTCCGGTCACCTTGTGCCTAAGCCCTTGTGTATCCCATCCCGGCTCCATCGAAGGACCCGCCGTCAGCGCCCTCCCTCCTGGTGGGGGCTCTGGAATTGTCTCCACCAGGAAGAGCCCACCAGACGCCTTCTAGCCAGTAGCCGCCTCTGGTCTGGGGTGCCTGGAGAGGAGCCCAGTCCAGCAGCCCCGCAGCCCCGCCGCCCCGCCGCCCTGCCGCCCCGCCGCGGGCCTGGGCTCCTGGCAGGGCAGGGCCCGCTCTCCCAGCTTGGCTCAGGCTTAGGCTTCAGCCCTACTTCTAAAGTCACCGCAAATGTACCATTTTCAAGAGTGGGTCTAAATTTGAAGGAAGTCTCTGCTTTCCTGAGCTAGGATTAAATTTTTGTAGCCCGAAGCTAGTGGGTCTGTGAGCCCGAGCCAGGCGGCGTGACACGCAGCCCCTCCACTCTCTTCTCTCCAGGGCTATGTGGGAGCCGCGAGGGGCAGGCCCACACAGCCCCGTTCTGGGCCTCAGCTGCAGGCCTCCCGTCCCCGGAAAGGGAGAGAGAAAGAGAGAGGCCCTGGAAATTTCTCAGGCTGCAGCCCAGGCCGACAGACTGTCTAGGAGACCCAGGACTGTTCTGGCCTCTCTCCTTTGTAACGACACAAAACGCAAGCAGTCGTAGAAACATCGATCGAAACATACAAAAAGAACTTATTAGTAAAACAGAAGCCTCGAAAAGTTCACAGCTCTCTGCCTAAAAGCACAGAAAGAGACACAAACTCAAAACCAGTCAGGTGGGAACACAGAGCAGATGCAAACTAAGGCGCCAGAAACACACCCCTAACTCAGTACAGTGCGTGGTGCACAAACGCCAGGCGGATGGCGTTGCCTTCTCTGGGATTTAAAAATCAGTGCCCTGTTGGAGAGAGCTTTTTAACCCCTTCTCAATAATGTCCTTCCAAAGGTAACATTCAAGTCCCAGGGAAATAGAACACTATAGTTAGACAACTTCAATTCCCCCAATTAACACCGGATTTTGAAAAGCTACCGAGAAACGCGCCATTTTGGGTTGACTTTTAAAATTCTCTTGAAGAGCAATGTTGCATGTAGATATTTTAAATTCCAGAGAAATATACCTATCAGAGTAATTCTTTATGTACAGAAGAATAGAGTCAAAAATTTAAATCTACCCTCACACATTTGTATTTAAAAAAACAACCTGCGACTATGTTTCTCTGGGTTTTAAAAATAAAAACTAAGCAAAGGCCACGCTTAAAACTTTTGAAAACAAAAGCACAGCCCGGCGTTGATTAGTTTTCAAAACCAAGCGAACAGAACCTCTCGGAGAAAGTCACTTAGGGACGCAATAGAGAAACAGGCGGAGATTAAAACCCCGTAGAGAAGCCCACTGCGCGGCGGGGACGCAGAGAGCGCGGAGCGGCGGGCGACTCGGGGAGCGGAGCCGGCGGGGATCGGCCGCACGTCTCCTCGCACCGCCCGCCGCGGGCCGGGGAAGAGCTGGACTTCCAGCCGCGGGGCGGTGGCGAGGAGACGCGGCCGAGCGGAGTCGGGGCCCGGCTCCCGCGACCCCTCGGGTAGGGGTCCTGCCCCGAGCCCCGCAGCACCCGCCGGCCCTCGCTGTCCCTCGTTTTCCTTTTCCTCGGGGTCGTCGCCCCCGAGCCCCGGTTTGCTTCCCTGACTCTTCCCGCCGCCCCCTCGCTTCGGCGTCCTCTTCTCGGCCGGGGAGCCCGTCCGCGGGGCCGCGCCGCTCTGGGCACTTTTCTCTCGCCCGCCGCCCGGCTGCGCGAACCCCACTTCCCCCCCGTCTCTGCTCCCGGCCTCGGGGGGCTGTCAGTTCGCCTCCAGGGCCGTGTGTCGGCGCACCGGTCGGTCTCGGGGCGAGTGGGCACCGCGTGGAAACGCCTTCGTGCGGCACTAAATGTCCGCTTCGCGGAGCGATTGAATCGGAGAGGGAAGCGCCCCAACCCGGGGCGTGGAAGCCCGGCCCGCGCCCCGCGCCCCGCGCCGGGGCGGGTTCCGTGCGCGCCGCCCGGGCGCTGCGCTTACCTGGCAGCTCCGTGTCCGACGACTCGCTGGCGGAGTTCTCGAGCGGCTCGCGGGGGTCGGCGGCGCGGGCCAGGTGGAAGGCGGGCCCCATGTCGTGCGGCGGTGGCTGCGGCGGCCGCAGACCCTCCGGCAGCCGCTCCAGGCTCATGCCCCCCTTGAAGGCGTCCATGGAGGCGGGGACCGCAGCGGGCGCTCCCGGGGCCGGAGCTGGGCCGCCCGGCCGCCCTGGCTGCGACCTGAGGGGACAAGAGCGCAGCGCCTAAGCGGCCACCCCCCAGGGCTGCCCGCGCCCGCAGCGTCCCCGCGCCCGCCCCATGGGCCGCCTGGGGCTGCGGGGCCCGGCGGGCGGCAGCAGCGGCGGTTCCTTCCGACCCGGCGCCCGGCTTCGCGCTCCGCTCCCGCCGCTCGGGCCTCAGCCGCCCGCCCGGCCCCGGCTCCGCCTCCCGATCCGGGGCCGGTTTCTGAGGCTCCGGCCGGCGCCGGCAGAATCCGTCTTAAAGCGACAGCGCGAACCGCCAGGTTCCAGCAGTCCCCGCGCCGGGGGCGGTGGGTGGGGTGGGCCCGGTGGGAGGGGGCGGGGAGGCGGGAGCGAGAGGGCGAGGGAGCGCGGGCGGGATCCGGCCCCGAGCCGCCCGCCCTCCCCGCCTCGCCCGCGCCCTCCTCCGGGCACCTTCCCTCGCCTCCCCGCCCCCGCTCCCCACCCCCCGCGGCCTCTCCCTCCTTCCCCGGTGACACACCGAGTGTTCCCCGGGCCGCACAAAAGAAACGCGTCGGGCCTGCAAGTCCCGCGCCCACCGCGAGCCCCGAAAGGCTCGTTTCGCTCAGAAGCGACTCCTATCTGGGCCGAGAAGTCCCCAGCCCCCGGGCGAGAACCGCTCAGGAGGAGTGAACGCTCCCTAACCAGGATCGCACCGAGCGGGCGCCTCCGCGCCGGGGCCGGGGCCGGGCAGGGGCAGAGCCCGGGCCCGTCCCGCCAGCTCCCAGCAGCGTCCTCGTCGAGGGGCCACCGGCCCCTCCTTCCTCAGCCTCTTCTCCGGGGACCGGAGCCCAGCTGAGTGACAGCAGCCTGCGCTCTAATGGGCCCCCGGATGCTGCCTCCTAATTAGCTTGGACCCTCTCCCCCCAAGGCTGCTTCTTAGGCCCCCGCCTTTGCACCGCAGTCAGTTTTCCGGGATTGGGATAGAACCGGTGGCTTCTAATCAGATGAGACGTTTCTGTTGGCTCCAGGCCGTTGGCGAGTGCCGCCGGAGACCCCAAGAGCCCCGCCGAGCCCCTCTTCTGTGGGGCTCTTTCCCCTCGCTCTGCACCTTTACCCAGGCAGTTAACCGGCGAAATCTACCAAGCACAGGGCGGGCCTCTGCCCCCTTCAGGGCAGGTTCGTTGCCGCCTGGGGCCTCCACTGGGGTTTCGCAGGGCTGCAAGCGGGGGCCTGGGAGGCCAGGTGAGGGCACTTCCCCAACAGCGGGCCGCAGCCCAGGAGCCCTACAGTGGAGCTTCTCTTGGACACGTTCCCCTCCCTGCTCCCGGGAATGATCCCCTCCTTGAGTCCTCCTCCTTCAGTGGAGTTTGTTGAAGGATTTTGCCCAGCAATTGTTAACTGGCCCTGAGACCTCAGAGTCTTGAGTAAACAGGTGACAGCTGGGGCGGCAGGGTGCAACCCTGACCTGTTTTCCCGGCCACAGCTGGACCCTGGGCCGCCCTCGGCTCCTCACCTGCTTACCCGTCCCTCCAGACAGGAGCGGTGCAGGGCTGGACAGTGGCCTGGGGAGAAACACAGTCCTACTTCCAGGCCCGGTGCCTTCCCCCAGGGCCCAGTGCATTCTCATCTCCCCCTGGGGAGGGGATGTCTCTACTTGGGAGGGAACATGCAAGCTGTCAGCCTTTGGGGTGCTCTGCAGGCACTGCCTTGAGCCCTCACTCTGGCTCCCCTCAGAGGATGACCCCAAACCGAGCTCCCTGGTGAGGACGGCAGGGGCAGGGGCAGGGGCAGGGGCTGGGGCAGGGTGGAAACAGTCCTGCCTCTGACTCCCTCAGCCTCACCCTGAGACCTGCAGCTCTGGGCCCCGGGGAGAAGGCACAGTTCCTCGAGGCCTGGCCAGCGCTCACTGGGTGCTCGTGAGCACAGGGGGCAGGGTCTGAGGCAGAGGCCAGAAGCATCTCGGAGTTGGGGTTGGGGAGTCTCAGCTAATCTTGCCCTTTCCTCCCGAAGGGACGTTTCTCTAAATTGAGCACCCCCTCTCCAGCATGTGTGGGGGCATGGTAGGAGCGGGACTTGGTGAGGTATGGTTGCCCAGCATTTGCCATCAGCTCCATCTTTTACCACAGTTCTCGGCTGAGTCTCCAAGGCAGCAGGTACCTCGGAAGTCCCTAGGTGCTGTCCCACGCCCGCCCGGGAGTGCCCCTTCACCTACTATGCCGTGGCTGCCTTTACTTGGACTGGACAGCTTGCCACAGGCAGGGCACAGGAGCGGGCACACACACCCAGGTGTGCACATGCACACAACTGTGCTGTGTACCCACAGACACTCATACTCACTGCATCCTCACACAGAGTGCCAAGTACGGTCACATAGGTGTGTGCACCGCCAGGCCTCGGGTCCCAGAATGCTGGTGATGTTTGGCACAGAACCTGGCCAGTAGGGGAAAGGAGGTGTGTTCAGGCCAAGGGGGGAAGCACAGTGCCTTCTGGGTGGGGACAAGGGATAAACTGTCTGCCTGTGGGTATCACGGGGTTGAGGGTCGCAGCCCGTTTACTCCCCAGAGGGTCTTAAGAATCAGGCCTTCCATGGATGGGGACTGTTTTGTGACTCTACAGCTTTATTCAGTCTGGGGGCTTGCATCACTCACTCTTAATGGGTTTAATGCAATTATTGAGCACCTGCCGTGTGCCACTCTGGACCCAAGCCTCTGGCAGCAGTCTAGGCAGCCAAAGTACTCCCTAAACTTGGGGATATCGATGCCTGCTCTGTGGACGGAAAGGCCCTCGAGCTACTGTGGGCAATGCTTCATATGTCCCGGGCCCTGAGCCCCAGAGAGGGGCTGAGCTTCTTGGGGGCTGAGCCTCTCAGGGACTGCGCCTCTCGGGGACTGCCCTGGCAAATCTGCTCTGCTGGATCCGGTCAGTGCCGAAGGAGCAGGGGCCCCTAGCCTGCTCCCGGGTGTTGCGGAGAGGGACCTGGGCGAGCTCTCTCTTTCCCCAGCCACACCCTCCACCAGCCACTACCCCAGGCAGGATAGGGGCTTCTTTCTTTCACTGTCACAGATCTCTCTCTCTCTCTCTCTCTCACACACACACACACACATACACAAATGGGACAGAAGGCAGCTGTCTTTCAGGAGTAAAAGTAGGGGTCCAGTGTTCCCTGGCTTTGCTGTGTGACCTTGGACAAGGTTTGGCCTGCGCTGTGCCTCAGTTCCCCTGTCTGAATGGGACACGGCCATTCCCGTCTGCTGCTTCAGTCTCCAGCTCACTGGACAATGGGACAGGAGGAGAGGGGGCTCTCTGGTGTCGGAATCAGGTGCCCTGTTGTGCGCCCTCCAGGCCACACAGTGTTAACAGTGATTTTGTGACTTTCAGGGAAGTCGGGACTTAGAGTCCTGCCTGGGCTGAGCAGAGAGGGGCCTGGCTGCCGAGGGGTTGAAGTACACGCTCGGGGACTCCTCCTGAGGCTGGGCTCCCTCATGACGGGCTCTGCTCCCAGGAATGGTTTGGGACTTTTATTTGGGAAGGGTGGTTGGAGGGTCCTCATGGAGGGCATCCTTCCACCCATGAATGGGTGGAAAGATACCTTCCACCCTGACCTAATCTTCAAATACGAATGGAGGGATTTCAGGAAAAGGGAAGGAATGTGCCATGGCTTGCCCCCAGGGCCATCCACAGCTCTCCGGGACATTCCAGCCCTAAGCCTCTTAGGCCCGTGGAGAAGTTCAAACTAGAAAACCCAGTTTTGGGAGTGCAGACGGGACCACCTACGGCCTTCCGCCTGGTCTAAGACCCCCTCCCCAATAAAAGCTTTTATTTCTTTGAATGTAATTGCTGGGTGAGGGGGCAAAGGGGCGCTCAGGTAGGCGCTGGGAGCTATCTCACGGGGTTATCAAGGCTTCAGGGGTCCTCAGCCTGAAGCTTCTTGTCAACTGGGTTCCCCCCACCCCCGCCTGACCTGGTGGGGAGAGCGCTGGGGTGTATTCAGGCAGGATGACTAGGTAGGGTGCCCGTGGGACCCTGGAACTCAGAGCTCTTGCCAGAAGCTGGTGAGGGCCCATTGGTGTCCTTGCTCATGGCTCGCCCGACTCCACGGTGGGTATCTGATTCCTGAGAACGGCTGAGCAGAGCAGGAGAGAAGCCTAGGAAAGTGGCAGTGGCTGGTCGAGTAACTGGGGAGCAGAGGGTCGGTTTGGGCAGTATCACAGTCTCCTCTTCCCAGGAGCTGTTGCAGAGAGAAGGGCACTCTGAGCCTGGCTGGAAGGTCAGCGGATGCCGCCTCTACGTCCTACAGTGCAGGAGGCCAGTCTCCATGTCCCAGTCTGCTTTCTTTCCTTCTCCCGGTGAAGATCAGGAGTCCCCAAGCATTCTGGAGAAGGGGCAGGGGCCCAGCAAGCCCCTTCCTGTGCCGCCCCTGCTGCCCGCAGCTTTTGCCGTTCCCCAGAGCCCGCGGCCTCCACCCAGTCAGTGGACAGCAGCGCGGGTCGCCTCCCTCTGGCCCTCGTGGCTGTCAGAGGCCACTGGGATGCCAAGAGAATACTGAGCCTCCGTTTCTCAGAGAATTCGACTTAAATATTTTAAGATTAAGGGAATCCCTAGAAAGGAAAACCTCGGAACCAGGGTTCCAGCCTGGGGCTCCCATTTCTGCGGTGCCGGCCGCGGTGCTCTCGTCTGACCCGCGCTGAATCCGCGCGGATTCAGGAGGCTGGTCCAAGTGCGGGCTCCAGACCCGGGTCTGGAGAAGCGGCTGTGTGCTCGGGAGCGCTGCGCCAACAACTACGCCCTGAAAGAAGCCCCGGGAATGTCCTTACTGAATTTTGCGAAGAGCATCTGGGGCTTCTCTCAGGGTAAGAAAAAGCCCGACCCGCGCCGGCGAGGCAGGCAGCGGGGCCGGGAGCGCCTCCGGGTCGTCGGGGGCCGCGGCGAACAGCGCTGCAGCCGCGGCCGACGGCTGTGGCTTTTCTGCGGCGTAGCTTCCCCAACGAACAAGCGAATCAACGAAGCGGTTTCGTTTAGGGAAAATACCCTCTTGACACGAAGCTGGAGCCGAAGCCCCCGGCGCGCCGCCGAGGGGCCCTCGCTTCCCCTCGTGCCGGGACCCCGGTGCCGGAGCGCGGGCGGCCCTGACGCCCGCCCTTTCTCCAGAGGCCCCCAGCGGCCCTGCTGCCAGGAGGGGCTGCGGGAGCCGTCCAGGGCTGTGCCCTCGAAGCTTCTGCCCTTTCGGGGTGCCCTGGGCCGAAGCGTGGGGTGGGCCCGCCGATTAGGTGGGGGAGCACCGGCCGTGGCAGCCGTGACCCCGAGCTGGGCGCGACCCCAGCGGCTCGCGCTGCCCCGATGGGGCCTGGCCTTCCTAGCACTGCGCGCAGTCCCGCGCCGCCGGCCGGACCCCGCGTACGCCCGGAGCCACCGGCGGGGAACCCGCCCAGCGCCTCCCGGCGCTCCCACACCGCGGAGCCCGAAAGTCCGCGTCCCGGCGACTCTTACCCCACCCGGGCTGCGCTGTGTGTGCGGCTGGTGTGCTCCGCGCGCGGTCGTCAGGGACTCCGGCTCGGGTTTCCGCTCCGGCCGGCCCCGGCTCCGGCTGCGCCTCCAGCTCCACGCGCGCGTTCGCCCCCGCTGGTTCGCTACATCCCAGCATGCACGGTCCGGGCTGCCTCGGCGGGGCCCGCTCCTCCCGCTGCCGCCGCCCGTCGCCCGCGGGGAAGGCGGAGACACGGGCGGGGAGGCGGGAAGTGGGGAGGGGAAGCCAGGCGCTGGTCTGGACTAGCGGGGAGGGGGCAGCGTGCAGTCCTGCGGGCTAGGGGTCCGGGCCTCCCTCGGGGCGCAGGCAGGGGTCTGCGCGGCAGTGGCCGGGACCTGAGGCCGTGGAGCAAGCCTGGGAACTGGCTCTCGGAGGAGGGGCCCGGCCGCATGCGGACGAAGCCGGGACGGGTCCGGGCCTGGCCCTTTGCACGTTCTCTCCCTGGGGCTCAGTTTCCCACCTGGCCCCGAGCTCCCTTTAGTCGGGGTCTGGTCAGAATTCCCTTGGGTCCTGCCAGGTGACGGTCAGGACCATGTTCTGCGATTCGACCTTTTCTCCTTTCCGCTCAGCCTGCGGAAGGGAGCCGGTCTTGCGTGTTGGCAGGGAGAGTCGCTGGCACAGAGCTCGGCAGCCTAGGAGGTGTGAGGACAGACCCCAGGGCGTGTGTGTGTGTGTGTGTGTGTGTGTGTGTGTGATCGGGGAGGGGCACCCACTCGACTTGCCCTGCCCGGAGGATCCCCCTCCCCCACCCTCCTCTCAGGGGCTGGGCTGACGAGGAAAGGGGAGAAGCCCCAACAAGGACAGACGCCTCTGTGGCCCCTAGTCCAGCTCCTCGCCTGAGCGCCATCCAGCAGCGGCCCTTCTCGTCCCCTGCCCAGGGGACGACGCCAGCGTGAGGCCTTACTGGTTTTTTCCTGGCTGGTGGGCTTTGGGGAGATGGGCAGGACTTGAGGGAGACTGAGTGCATTTGCAGGTGACTGCTCGCCAGCGTTGCCCACGGCCAGGTAACCTGGAAGGGAAGCAGGATCCTGGGGGAAGCCAAGTGGCCGAACAGGCTCCTGCTTCCCCCAGGCGCCCAGTCTGAGCTTGCTGCTGCAGGGGCCTTGAAATGAGACACCAGTCGGTGGTCAGTCCTTTAGGGTCCCCCCTCTTGGTTAGGAGCTGGGGGCCTGCCCACAGACATGCAGCTGGCTGCAGGGCTCTGGGGCTGCGGCTTTGGCCCAAGGTGCCAGGAGATGGCAGTGCCGTGGCCAAGCGTCAGTGTTTCAGGAGGTGCTGTCAGTGGCGCGCCTTGTTTCTCCCTGACAGCTGCTGCGGCAGGCCGGGCACCCAGCAACCCAGCAAGTCCAGGGCCCACGACCTAAAACCTGGAGACCCAGGACCCCTCTCTGAACACCCAGATTTGGAAGCAGGCTTCACTCAAGCCTGAGAGGCTGCAGGGCTCAGACCCGGAGGGGTGGCCCCTTACCCTGTCCTGATGTTGGGGATGCTACAGCCTCCCTTCTGCTCTCAACAGCAGAACCGCCTCTCCAGTGTGTACGGCTGGGCGCACTCAGGACCAGGAGGGAGAAGGACCGAGTTCCCTAGGCTTGCGCGATTTTAGACCTGGACCTGGGCGGACCTGGGGGACCTGGGGCAGCGACGTGGGCTGGGACCCTGTGCTTTGGGAATTCTATCCTTTGCTCCTCCCGCTGCCACAGGGGCTGTTTTATGTGTAGGTGGAACTGGTCTGTAGGTGGGTCTGGCCCTGAGGGCTGCTAAGCTGAGCTGCTTCCGACCACCCCAGGTGCCCAGGCCAGTTCCTGCATAAAAACAACCGCTGAGCCCTTACTAAGTATGGAGGCCCCAGCAGGTTGCTCACTGGGGTGGCTTGCTTGAGGAAATTGCATCTTCCTACCTCAGCACACCAGTGATTTTTCTCACTTTTGTTCCCAACGGGAGCTGGGCATGTGCCGCCTGTGATTCTCCACATGCCCCTGTCCCCAGGCAGCCCCTGTGGTGCCACAGAGCTGCCTCTGAGACCCAACAGACAAAGTCAGAATCCCGCTGCCTGTGTCTTTTATTAGCTGTGTGGCCTTGGGCAAATTGAATGAGCTCACTCAGCCTTAGCTGCCCTGCCTGGGAAGTGGGAGAATAATGAAAGTTTCCCCGCATTGAGAAATCTGTGAGAGGATGGGTGGGCAGCCAGGCCGAATGTAGAATGTTCGTGGTAACACCTGTCGGCCTGCTTTGTTCTCTGAAACAGTTTGCTCTCATTTGCCTTTCCTTCTCTCCCCAGGGTGGTCAGGTGGTCTGGGCAGGCAGGAGCAGCCTCCTCCTCTGGTTTAGTAGACCTGCCCTCATCCCGTTAGCCAGCAGGAAGTGTTGGGCCAGGGAAGCTGGGCAGGCTGGTGGGGTGGGACCAGGGCCCGAAGGCCTGGAACTTCTTGGTGAATGGAGGCAGGCAAACAAGCTTTTTGTGATCTTATTTTTGCTTCTTTGGAAAATAATTTTTGTACTTTCCCTGTAGGTTCTGACAATCTTGGGCACGTGCATCTGCACTTTGAAGGCAGGGAGCTCAGGCAGCAGGAAGGGGAAGGATGGAGCTGGATCCACCAGGAGCAGAAGTGACTCAGTTCTGGACATCGTGTCAGCCTCTAGGTACCTAATCAAGAAAGGCCAGCGAGACTGGCGGGCACACTTGCTCTGTCTTTCCTCCCAGACCGACCTGCTTCCTCTCACCAGCAGCTTCTCTCCCTAGCACAGGGCTTCGAGGAGAATTGTGGTGTGGGCTCACATGAAACATAATGGGCAAATGTCCTCAGCCATAGATGACACAGAAAGGATAACAGTTCTTCAAGCAGCGTTTTTATCTCAATGTCCAGTAAAAGTAGAGAGATCGCCCTTTCCTTTCATGGCGCTCATTGCAATAGTATTGAAATCAGTATTTGTGTAGTGATCGATTAATTACTGTTACTCCTATCACTTGCAAGCTGGATAGCAGGGCCTGGAGCCTCTAGCCAACCACAAGACCCTCTCTAGGGCGGGCGAAGGGATTTTGTTGTGCTGATTGGCTGGATGCCGCTCACTACCTCCTGCCAACCAATCACTTTGTGGGGAAGAGTGGCTCAGGGCTATGGTTGGCCAGGCTGGGTCACAGGCTCCACCCAAGAAGGGTAAAGGGGAATTTCATCATCTTAAGTAATACTCATCACCTGCCCTCAGGAACACTGGCTGCTGTCCTGGAGCAAGGCCCCTGGGCTGCTGGTGGCAGGGGATAGGTTGGCTTGCAGGGAAGTTCCTGCTCCGTGAATGTTCTTGGGGAACTGATGGAAGCATTGGGAGGGAGTCCACTCCAAAGTGACGGGGAGGCATTGGCTCTGTTGGGAGAGTCTGAAATCATTTAGGATCAGTCCTGCACTCATCTGTGGGGGGGACGTGGAGGGCTACCCGCAAGTCTAGGCCGTGGCACAGGGACGATTGACCCCTGTGGAGATGGGTCCACAGAGCGGGAAAGGGCATCTATTTGAACTCCCTTTTTCATCGGTGGAGTTAGAGGCTCTAGAGTTAGAGAGGAACCCCTAGGATGAGGTAAGATATTAATTTACTTCATCATTTTTATATTGCACTCTGAGCTTCCTAAGAGGCACTCTGGCAGCCAAAGCAAAAATAGAAACCATTTGGGTATCTCAAGTTTTTTTTTTTTTCCCCCCTCATTGGAATAGTGGAAAGAGCCCTGGTCGGGGGCCTTTCTGGACTGGCCTCTATCAGGTCAGCAGAAGCTTGGAGGGAACATATTTTGTGCCTGTGATGGTGGAGATACAATGTTGGTTGGCCCCTGCTCTTTGGGTTGAATCAAGGGGGCAGACACACTGACCCATAAACATTGTGGGAGTGCAGTGCTGGAGAGGACATCGGCAGCCTGGTGATGAAGGGCCGTGAGTGACGTTCCCTGTGCTCAGGACAGTTTTTACCCCCAAGCCCCTCCCTGGGGCAGCGCTGTGACAGGTGGGAAGGCAGTAAACGGTGAAGAGGAAGTCGGTGAACTAGGTGGGACCCAGATCCCACAGGGCTTCAAGGTCCAAGTTCAGAGGGTGGGACGTCATCCTGAAGGCAGAGAGGAGCAGGCCAAAGGTTTAAACAGTGAGAGGTCTGGTCAGAGGTGCGTTTTAGAAAAGGCCGCTCTGTCTGGCCAGTGGAGGGTGGATTTGAGGAGGTGAGAGAGGAGCAGGGTATTGTCACCTCATTTGCTCAGCCACTCCATCCATCTGTTTGTCTGTCGGTCTGTCCATCCACCCTGAGCGCAGGAGGCCACAGCTTGTAACAGGAAATAGGAAAGTGAGAAGTTATGGCTCCCGACTTTCTAGAAGTGCTCCTCAGGGGGCCTCAGTTTACCCTTCCGGGAGCCCGGTCCGCCTCTCCCGTCCTCTCAGGTTCTGTGGCCGGTGCCGCAGCAGCCTTCCGGATGTCTGCTTGCTGGGTGCTCGGGGCGAAGGGGCGCAGCCACTACCGCAGACAGACAGTTTGGGCAGCCAGCGCAGTGAGCAGCCCCGTCGGAAGCTTTTAAAATAATTACTCCTGCCTGCTCTGGCTGCCTGGCTGACAGCAGCCTATTAGCCCCGAGTCGGAAACTCTGAATTGTTTCACGACAATTGAAAACAAAGTTGGAGGCCAGGAGGCGGCTGCCCATGAAATATTGATGTTCGCTTGGTGTCGTGGGGCTGCTCCCCCTCAGTCAGAACTGGGGGTGCGCAGAGCTGGTGGTTGCCCCCAGGGCTCTTCGGCTGGCTTCCCTGTGAAGAGATGGGACTGTGTTTTTGTGTCAAGTTGCCGGGGGGTTGGGGACCTGCACCACTGTCAAGGCTGCACAGACCGAACCCGGGGACTTGAGATGTGTGCTCACGTTTGGCTCCCAGCTTTTTTGGTGCTCAGGCTGGTCTGGATGAGACTGGGTGGGAATCCCAGCTCCACCCCCATCCTTGTGAACCTTGTGTTCTCAGCCATTCAGTGGGGGCCAGGGCGGGGCGGGGGGCAGCGGGGTGCAGTTGCCGAGAGTTCCTGCCCGGTAGGGCTGGGTGCCCAGCTGTGTCAGGCCTGGCTTCTGCCACAGGCTCAAGAGTTAATCAGGAGGAGCCCGTGGTAGGTCCTGGGCCAGCCCCGGGCCAGCTGTGGGACCTGGATGCCCTGTGCATCACGGTCCCTTCTGCTCTGTACAGTGCTTTGAAGTACGGATGTTGTTTTTCCTCCTTCCCCACAAATCCTAAATGAATGTCGCTGCTGGCCTGGAAGTGCCCTCTGAGGGCGAGGTGCCCTGGCGGCTCGGATAGGGGACCTGCATTGTGGGCCCCAGTCTCTGCTCATTGAGATGAGGCTCAAACACGGCTGAGGAAGCTGATGGGCCATGGCTGCTGGCTGCCTGGCTTCAGAACCTGCCCAGGACGGCTGCTGTGTGAGCCCTTGACTTGCCAGCCACTGTGAGGGGCTTACTTATTCCGGGGGGTAAGGGGTGGTGTTTACCCATTTTACAGAGAGGAACACGGAGGCTGTACTTTATTCCTTGTTTCCAGGTGCAGTTATTGGGCTCCTGCTCTGTGTTCTGGCACTGGTGGGGCCAGGGACTTGGGGATGATGGCCGTTCCAGGGTGACCCTTCCTGAGGGGCTGGATTTAAAGATGATGCATCTTATAGAAGTGGGGCAGCAAACTTAACCTGGGGGGGGGGGTCAGGACAAGCGTCCTGGAGGAAGTGACCTTCCTGAGCTGTGGGGATATTAGGAGTTTGCTCTGCAGCCAGGATGGGGGCAGAACCACGACAAAGTGAGTCAGAGGCAGGCTCAGTCTGGGTATCCTTGTCGCCTGAGGATGCTCCCCTCACCCCCCACCCTGTGTCCTCCTCACTGGGTGCCAGGAGGAGCACCCTAAGGGGAAGGGCTTCTGCAGCTCCCACCAGCTGGGTCCCTTGCCCAAGGGCCTCTTTGGGCTTTATATTTTTCATTTAAGAAACAAGAAATTGGATTACTTCTAGCAGCAGGGCACGTTTTTCAGATGGAACTTGTATCAGGGCCCGTACTAGCTAAATATAGTGCTGCTGTGATTGAGGGTGTAGATGTGAGCTCACCTGCCCCACCCCCACCCCCTTCTTGCCCTAAGGCACCCTGAGGAGCCCTGGGCTCCCTGGGTCACCATCTGCAAGCTGCAGGGTGAGGAGCCTTTCCCCAGTCCCTGGGGGTGCTGCACTCAGGTGGCCACGGTGCCCCCTTTCCATCCCAGTGGAAGGACCGCTATGGGCCTCCTATTTCTTGTTCCTTTTACACTTCCCAGGAGCCACTTGTGAGTCAAGTCGGCAAGCACATATTAAATACCTACTGGATGCATGCGGAGGGACAAAGGCCCTCTGAGCACCAGCTGTAGGTGAGGTCTGCGTGGGGCCCTTTATGTTGGGCCATTTCCTTGTCACAACCTGCTGCCAGGCCCAGGGTGACGGGCGAGGGAGAGGAGAGCTGGGAAGGGCTCTGGGACTTGCCCAGGATGACGAATAACAGTAACAACAGCACCTGCTCCGGTGGACTGAGCACCAGGCTGTGCCAGGCCTCAGCTGACATCTTCCTGCGCATTAGCTCCTTTAGTTCACAGAGCAAACCTCTGGAGCCGGTGCTGGGTCCCTCCCTGGGGGTCCGAGAAGTGCAGGCCCAGAGAGGCGAGGACCTGCCTGGACCCTGGACCTGTGCCCGCCTGGGCCTCTCCCTCTGTCCCGGCCCTGCCCAGTGCTGAGGGCCTGAGGCAGCTACAGGTGGATGAGCTCCCTCCCCTCTGTTCACACTGTGCATGTAGGGAAACTGAGGCCCAGAGACCCACTCCCCTCAGAACATCCTGCCTTCTGGGGCCTCCCTCTGGCACAGGCCTCTGTCTGCACCATGGTACTGACTTTGAGACCAGAGTAGCTCCCTTTCTGGGAGCTGTCTGCCCATCTGGTAGCTTGGACCAGGGCACACTGACCTCGGCGGGCCGGGCGGCACCGTCCTAAGGAGTTTAGGACGCATGAAGGGTAAATCTGGGGGGGGGGGGTGTGAGCCAGTGGCAGCTGCTCCTGCCCCCTGCTCCTCACTCTCAGCGCCCACCCTCACAAATCTTGAGTCCTTGTGGTTCCCCCGCCTCCCCTCTCCCAAACACCCCAAACTCACGGCCACAGAGGTGTGACCAGGGGTGACTGGCTGACTGACAGTGCCTGCACGGGCCTCTGGCCCTGGGGGCTTGCGTGATGCTGAGGTGGGCGGCATTTCAGTCAGGGTGGAGGGAGGGACTCCCACCTGGAGCACCTGTAGATGGGTGCTTGGGGCCGCAGAGGATGGGGGCTCCCACCAAGCCTTCGGGGCGAAGCTTGTCCGTGCACAGAGCCCAGGTCGCTGCTGAGCAGACAAACACAAAGCGAGGGACAAGTCTCGACACATGTCACAAGTCCCTCGCTGACTTGGAGGTTGGGAGTCGGCTGGTTTGATGAAGGGGAGGACAGACTCCAGAGGGCCATGAATAGCAAGGCAGGAGGGGCGGCCTCCCGAGGCTCCATGGGACCCAGTCTCAGGCTCGCGGCCCCGCTGAGGGTTCCTCCATCCTCTCCACAGGCTTTGGGCCTGATGGCAGAGGGCCTGGACCATGAGCCTCCCTCGTCTTCCTGGGAACCGCTGGGTGCTGGGCCATCGAGGGGCCTGGGTGTGCTGGGAGCCAGTGTGACCTGTTCATCCCAAGGTCCCTCTTCCTCTGGGGACAAGGAAGTTTGGCTCTAGTCCACTGTGACAGAGCTCCAGGGGAGGCAGAGCTGGGCTGGCACTAGACCCTGGACCTGTGGCACCTGCATGTACCCAGGCTGAGCCTCCCCCGCCCCTGCCCAAGGGTGCACTATGTCTCTGCCCACAGTCCAGACAGGCGTGGCTACCTGCTTTATGGGAAGGGGACAGAAGAAAGGACATAGAGGGTGGCAGGAGGAGATACTTTCTCTTTTCTTTCCTTTTTTAAAAGAGATTTTATTTATTTATTTTTAGAGAGAGGGGATGGGAGGGAGAAGGAAAAACATCAATGTGAGAGAAAAACATTGATTGATTGCCTCTTGTGTGTGACCCGACCAGGAATTGAATCTGTAACCCTGGGCGTGTGCCCTGAGGGGGAACCATACTGGTGACCCTTCATTTTGTGGGATGAGGCTCAGCTCTCTGAGCCACACCAGTCAGGGTGAGACATTTGCCCTCCTTGGGCCTCAGTTTCCTCAGCTTATCCCTGGCCAGCCCCTGCCCCAGTGCTCCTGTGGGCATTCGGGGGCTGAGCTGGCCTGGGGATTGGAGGGGCTCCTGGAGGGGCTGCCTCTTGCACTGAGTCTTGAGACACGGGCAAGACTTTCTTCCTATCAGATGGGGGGGAATCCATCTAGGACGGTGCACAGAACAGCTGAGCCCGCAGGGGAGCTCTGGGCATGTTCGAGTGCCTGCGAGTTCGGTTTGGTTTGGCTCAGTGTGGCTGAGCCTGGGTGCTCAGGGGGTGTGAGTGGGAGCTGGGCTGAGAGGATATCTGGGCTCCAAATGCCAAGGCAAAAGATTCGCCCAGGGAGATGGGGGTCGCTGGGAAGTAGCCTGAGCAGGGCTCTGCTTTGGATGGTGGGGAGGGTGCTAGAGGCCACTGAGGCGGGTCTGGGGGAGAGGCTGGAGGCGGACCGCAGAGGGCCCTGGCTTCCTCCTCTGCCCCTGCCTCCTCTGGGCTGGGGAGGGAGGCCCTGGACAGGGCGGGTGTGGGGCCGGGGGAGGACAGCCCCAGGCTTCCCTCCCTGACCCGGCCTGCTTCACTGGGTTGGGCTCCTTTCTTTCTGAGTGGGGGTAGCCTGCAGCCCTGGCCTCTGGACCCTTGGGCCCCGCACCAGGGCGCTGCCTCTCCCTGCTTGCCCACTGACTGTGCATCCAGTGTTCTGCAAGGAGGCCCAAGGAGGGCCAAGGGCCCTCGGGACGGGGAAGGTAGCCAGGAGGCTCCGCAGACGAACGCTAGGTGCCGTTTGCTTTCCTGGGCCCTGGCCTAGGCCCACCCAGAGTTACTGTCCAAGCTTCCCAGGCTGTGCACCTCACTTTAGGGTTGGGGTTGGGGCTGGGCCTCAGGGCTTAAGACAGGAAAGGACTCACCCAAGGTCATGTACTTGCCTTCATTCAGCAACTTCGGGGCCCCACCTGGCCAGGGGTCCACCAGTGGCAATGGTGAGGCAATAGATAAATCCCCTTCAGCCTTCAGGAGGGGAAGAAAGGACTTGGGTAGCATGTGAGCTGTACATATGCGGGGGACTGCTCCAGGGGAAGGGACAGGGGCCGCCAGAAGGCAGGTGGCTCACTCTGTTGTGGGGAGGGATGGGGGAATGCAGGGCCCTGGCCTTTGTGGAGCTGGGTTCTGGGCCCGCACGACTGGGTTCCCCACCGCCTCTTCATACCCTGTTTGCTCTTCATTCTCTGGTGGGCCCGGGGTGGGGCCGGGTGGTGGGAGGGTGGGAAGAGGGAAGCAGGCCCCCCCTACCGCCACTCAGGCATGGGGGCGGGTTGCCCAGTGTGCCTGATGCTACCTCTCTTGAGTTCAGTTTCCACCCTCTAACTGGATTTATTGATTTATTTTTAGCTTTATTGTTATACTTTAAAAAAAGGCCATCTCAAATACTGGGAGGATGGGACAGTTCAGTATCTTGATTTTGGTGGCGATTCCACGAATCTACACATGTGATAAAATGACAGAACTAACCATATGCTTTACACCCCGGCCAGCTTCCTGGGTGCTGTTCTCTAGTCAGGACACTGTAACCCTTGGGGGAGCTGGGGGAAGGGTGCCCAGGCCTGTCTGCACTATCTTAGCGACTTCCTGTCAAGCTGTATTATTTCAAAATAAATGTTAAAGATGTCGGTTTGGAGGTGGAGAGCATGTCCCCACAGAGGACAGTAGGAGCTGTTGGGGGACCCTGGAGAGGAAGGAGCTCGGGGGCCAGGGTGGTGGAAGGGAGACCCGGGGTTGTGGGCTAGGAGCTAGGAGCGTGTTCTCAGTGGATCACACTGGAGCCCATCCAGGCCTGAGGCTGCTGCCAGATCCCAGGGGAGCTGGGGAGCTGGGCTGAGCCGTGCCCGGGGATAGCAGGCAGGAGGAGGCGTGCACGTTTGCCTCCAAAGGCACCTCAAAGCCAGGGCTGTAGGTGTCATCCTTGCAGATGAGAGGCATGGGCGGGGCTTCTGCCTCTCACTGTGCCTGGGTCACCCAGTGGCAGGCAACAGCTGTGGGGCCTGGGGCGGTGCCTCTCAGAGTCCGCCTCTCCATCACCATGAGAGGCAGGTCGAGAAGCAGCTCTGCTGGAGGAAGCGCAGGCATCGGGTGCAGGGTCTCTTCTCGTGCAGTTCCCGAAGGGCCAGCTCCCTGGTCCCACTCAGGTGATGCTCCTGCTGGATTCCTGGGCATTCCTGCAGCTGGGGCCTCAGCATCACCTGCTTCCTCCTCTCTGCTCCCAGGATCCTCTCCTACCTGTCATCTACCACTCTGATCCAAGAGAAAAGTTCCCCCAAAGCCCTCTAAACTGATGTCTCCATCTTGCCCCACACCCTTCCCCTGCCCTGGACCCCAGTGCAGCAGGCTCAGCCCCAGGCAGGGGCTGCCCCACCTCCATTCCAGGCTCTTGCTAATTGGATGCCTGTCCACCCATTCCTCACACCCTCTCCTGCCAGTCCCAGCTGCCCGCACCTCCCCTCCGGGGGTTCACTGGCAGCCCACCACTACCAGCCTTTTTGCTAGACTGCAGGGAATTGCTTCTTCCTCCTCCTCTTCCTCTCGGCCAGCCCCCACTCAGTCTCCCAGGCCCGGCCCACAGACCCCTCCTCAGAGCAGCTTCCCCGTGCCCCTCCTTTGACCCCTAGTAATCTACTGGCACGCCCCCTAGGTGCAACCCAGAGTTTGGGCTTAGCATGTCCTGTGTTTGTGGGCTTAGTTTTGGTTGTAGACCGTGGCCTCCCCGGGGGTCGAGACTATGCCTTTCTCCTTTTCTGTCACACTGCCCCTTACCCTCGAGCACGGGGGCCCGTGTTGGGAGGCCAGGAAGGTTTGCTATACTTGTGAGGCTGGGGATGGGACCACCGTCCTGCGGGTGAGCCCCATATGAAGGTGTCAGGCTCCTGGGCATGGCCTGTCTGGGCAAATGACTGGTGAGACCTGGCATCTGCTGTTCTTTTGCTGCGTGGGGAGGCCTTGTCACCCATTTCAAAGCTGCTCCTATCTGTTGCACTCCTTCTGTGTGTCATACCCTGCCAGGGTAGGGACTGCCCACGGGCTACTTTCCTGATGAGAAAACCAAGGCCCAGAGGGTGTTACTGCCCCAGGCAGCAAGGGAGGAGCTGGGGTTCAGACCTGGCGCCTGCTGGAAGAGCTCCCCCGTCGCCCCTGCCCAGGTTTTTGACTGTTACAGAATCCTGGCAAACTCGGGGGTGGGGGTGGGGGGGTGCAGTAGAGTCCCAGCCCTAGCCTGGGTGTGACCCCCAGGCCCAGCAGGAAGCAGTAGGTCACACTGGGGGAGGGCACCCTGAGACACCCTGCCCGCTTCAGGGGTCCCAGAGTGTCCTGATGGGGGCCGCTTACCGGCCGGAGGAGAACCCCGTCCCAGCCCCGTTTCCATGTGGCTGTAGCCCACTCAGGGCTGCCAGGGCCTACTGCTGGGCTCAGGAATTCCTTGTCCGCCCAGAGCTGGGAGTCTGGGGCACAGCCGCCTGCACTGGCAGGAAAACTGGGGTTATCTCGATCTCCAGCTGAGGCGGCGTCTGCTGGTGCAGTTGCTGGGGAGGCTCTTTGCCTTGGATCTTGCTTCTTGTCTTCTTCCGGCCCCTGATAAAGAGCCCAAACACAGGGCCCTAAAGGTGGCCATAAAACCCAGAGAAACGCTGGCGCAGCGGCTTATCAAAGCGCATCTCGGACACCGGCCAGGTCTCCCTACTTCAAGTTTATTTCTCTTCTGCTTTCCCTCAGAAGGTGTCTCGTAAACAGCTAAGAGGGTCATTTATAAATGTCTTTGCCTTCCCCTCTCAGCACAGGCGCTGCCGCCTTGCTCTCCCAGGTCGGCCAGCGCTCCTTCCTTCCAGGTGCCAGCAGAGAGGAGCCCCGGACGTGGAGGGCTCCTGGCAGCCCCAGAGAGGTGAGTGATGGTGACAACTTTGACCCCGGTTCTGCCAACATCCTCCCCTCGACTCCCATGATACCGACGGGCAGGAGACACCTTGCCGTAGGCTGGCGTCGGTGACTGACCCACATCTCGGAGCTGAAAGGACTTTTGAAACTGCCTGTATGGTCTCTCCTAATTCCCCGAGGTCTGGCAGCAAGTTTGAGGCGGAACTGGGAGCAGAACGTAGGGATCTCTGCCTCAGCTTTCTAACGTCCCCCCACATCGGCGACGACCCCTTCTCCTCGCACAGCCCGTTTCTCGAGGCGAGGGGCTGGGGCGGCCCATTCTGTCTGATCTTTGCAGTGACTCTGGGCAGAGAACGGTATTTTCATTGCACAGGTAAGGGGACTGGGTGCTCACAGGTGCAGGCGAGGGCCTCTGCTCACGACCACGCAGCTGCGTCCTCTCTGTCCCCTTCCTTTCTTCGCAGAGGTTGCCTTGTTGAGTGTCTTCTCATCCATATTCAAGAGAGGTTCGCCGCAGATCATCTACAGACGGCCCGCAGCTTCCCAGACCTCCCGTCCTGGCCCTGGGCTGGTCCTGCCGCCAGCTTCAGAGCCACGAGAGGAAGCAGAGCGAGGTAGCCCTGGTCCTTCTCCCTTCTTCCCTGGGGGTGGTCCAGTGGCTTGTGGCTGGGGTTGGGCAAAGCCCTCCAAATGATGAGAGGCATTCCAGAGGACTTTGGGTCATGGCCGAGAGGGCCCCAGATTTCTAAGGCGGTGGGTGGGGGTGGTCCGAGGAGTGTGGGAGGGGCCCGGGCTTGGGCCCACAAACCTTGCAGGAGCTCCTGTTTGCCTGGCAGCTGCCCAGGGCTTAGCATACAGCAGGCGCTCAGGAAATGCTTATTGTGCAAATTAGCCCAGCCTGGTGTGGCCACGGTGACTGCACCTGCCTTGGCCAGGGCGGCTTCCTTTCTGTTCTGTTTCAGTTAGAAGGTATCTGTGTGTTCTATCATATCTGTGAAGAACACCCACCCTGCCCCGCGCCCCAGTCGGGTTACAGCCTTCCCACACTGGCTGCTCCTCAGCCCAGCAGGCCTGGGGGGCTTTGGTCTCCATGTGGGAGCCCCTGTGCATCTGTGCCTCCTGGGCTGTCCCTTTCCTTAGCTGATGCCTTGTGGTCTGAGTCAACACAGAAAAGTCCTCCAAAAGTAGGCACTGCTCGTTTCAGGACGGGGGCACTTGCTTCGCTCAAGAGGAAACAGGGTCTGTCCATGGCCAGGGGACTTTGCTGGGGTGGCCCAGAGGGCTGGCGGCAGAGCCAGGGTGACACTGTGACCTCGGCATCTCTTCTTGTCCCCTGTTTCTTGTTCTTCCATGGAGAAACCTGCTGAGGGTCGAGGGGGCCACACGGCATGCAGGCGGCCGTGGCGGAGACCCTCGGGAGGGAGTGAGGGGAGGACTCAGGCCTGCCTGCTGGCTGTAATATATTTGAATTATCTCCGCAGATGAGCCCTGATCTAGCGCACAGGCTAGAGTAAACTTCAGCTTGAAGACAAATGCAATTGACACTGGGCTTGAGTGGTTCAGAGGTTATTGGTGCAAAACTGTCGGCTGTGTTTAGCTGAGGGGCTGTATTTATGATGAGCGCGACAGCAGCGCCATCCATAACTCTCGGCCGAGAGCTGACATTGGGCCGAGACAGCCTATTTACACAGAGCCCACAGTTTAGTTTCTCTGCCGGGAAATGCAGAGGCAACTCGATTCTTGGCCAAGTTGCTCTATGGGCTCTGGCTCAGGTCTGGTGTCATAATTTGGGTCATCAGTTCACCTTGCCAGGGAAGGACAGCTCCACTCGGGGCCACCATTTACTGGGTGGGTGCTGCGGGGTCAGCTGGGGTGGCAGAGGTGCATGGCCTGTTCAAAGGACCTGTTCCACGGGTTTCCCTTTGACCCGTAAGTTAAAGCTCACATCTACAGGAGCAGCCACTCTGTGAGTTCCTGGTCTGCGGCCTGGTTGTTCCCCGTGTCTCCTGGATGGCGGTTGGTTTTGGGTGAGCATCGCGATGACGAGTTGCAGCAGTCGCCACACTGCACAGGCCTGCTGCTCCAGACACAGAATCTCCTTGGAGACAAATGGTGTCCGGGAGGAGCGAGCTGTGCCTGGAAGGAGCCAGGCCGGAGCCGCAGAGCTGCGTGTGGGCTGGCTTTTTGGAAACGACTAGGCAGCCTAAAGCAAGGACCTTACGTGGCTTCTCACGTGGCCCTTTACTCGGCTGCTGGGACCCATTCCGAGGAGGCCGTCACAGATGCGGACAGGGACGCAGGGCCTGGACCTTCACCGCAGCGTCATCCGTGAGAGCCTGGAGGGGAGGCAACTTCAGCACGGGGGTTCTGTTGCATTGGCTGTGGCGCGATCACACAGTGGGCTGGCCCACGTGACTGCAGCAGGACGTAATGTGTCTCGGGAGCATTCTGGAGAATTGTCTGTGGTTTTGTCAAAACGATTCTAAGTAGTGGAAGGGCACATTTTACAATAGTCTGTGAAGGGTGTTTTCTGCTTCTGAAACCATCTGCAGTGAAGGAGAATACATATACCAGCGTGTAAGTGGAGTTAGCTCAGGTGATGGGACTGAGGTGTTAAATTCTCTTATCTCCTCTCGGGATCTGTTGTGCATTTCTGTGAAAGGCTGTGCATTAATTCTCATCCTCGGGGGCGGTTACCAAGGGAAGACACAAAGCTCGAGTGTCTGCCCCTGTGGCGGTCCCTGCTCTTTCCCAGGCCCCAGCGTCCCTTCCTGCAGAGGGGCTGCCAGGCTGCTGCTGTGCAGCCCTGGCTTGAGTCCTGGCTGGGAGGAGTGACCCTCTGGGCAGCCCTGTGTCCCAGGTCTGACGGGTCGCCTAATTTTAGTGCCTGCTGGGGCAGCTGCCTCGGTGCAGCCCCCGCTGCCAGGCAGACGGACGGTCAGGGTGGTGCCGGCCATGTTGGTGGCACCTCTGCCAGGCTGGTAAGGTCAGAGCACGGCCTGGGACCTGCACTGCATGAGTCACAGAGTCCCTGGGGAGTCTCAAGTGTCCATGACTGAGAACATCACCACCTTCATTTGGGAAGAAATCCAGCAGCCAGGATCCCTGGGCTGAGCAGAGGGGAAGGGGCCGCCTTGGAGGGGTCAGGGAAGAGAAAGGCTGCAGGCCCGAGCGCCCGAAAGTCAGTCCTCCAAAATTCCAGAAGCCAGCCTGCCACCAGGGGCTTCCAACGTATGATGAGAACTTGTCTCTCAGCCCAGCACCATCTGTCAGCTGGGGATTTACCTGGAGACACGGACATCTCCCCAAAAGGTCTTGGCCAATGGCTGCTTCACAGAGCAGGCAGCCCTGGGCATGGTGTTCTTCACCAGAATAGCTGAGAGTGTGGGGTCTGTGGGGGTGTGAACTTGAGAACATCTCTACCAGGAAGGAAGTTCAAGGGCAAAGGGAGAGCAGAGTTCAGTTGGGGAAGACGGGGCTGCCATGACCTCCTCCCTGGTCTGCTGTCTTCAATCTTTCGTGTCACCCGCTTTGCGAGTCAAACCATCTTTCTAAACCCAGCTCTGACTTGTCCCCCTTCCTCTGAGTGGGCTCTGCAGAGCCTGTGCATAAAGCCAAGACCCCTGAGTACAGTGTTCAAGACCTTTCCCCAACTTGGCCTCGACCTACTTTTCTGCTTTTCTGCCCGCACACTGCCTGCGTTGGCCGAACCATGCCCTGACCCTGCGCGACCCTCGAACACACTGCAAATCCTCCTCTCCCTCCGGCTGGAACGCCCGTACTCTGCCCGGCCTCGTTTAATTACTCTGTGTCTAGGGAACACCTGCTCCGGGCTGGGACAGTCACCCGAGAAACTCCTACTCAACCCCCAGAGCCCAGATGTCTCCTGGCCTGACACTCCTGTACCAGCGTGACCTTCGGGCAGCTCTTTCTCCACCGATGATGATGTCTTGTGGCTTTGGATTCTCAGAGCATCCCGTCCACTTTTCCCACAGGGCCTTGGTGACTTTCCTTTGTGCTCCTGGCACAAGACATACTTCTCCAGAAATAGCTGCTGGGTGTTGTCATACGGAGAAGGGCCAACAAAACAAGTGGGAGGATCTACTCCCTGGAGGTGACGATAGCGAACCAGGTCAGTTTACACCCACTGAGCACGCACCACGTGCTAGGCGCCGTACGGCCCGCTTTCCAGGTGTTAGCCCCTCTAATACTCCCACGGCCCATGAGACAGAAGGGCTCATCCTCCCATGTTACTGATGAGAAAACTGAGGCACAGCAAAGGCTAGTCACTTTTCCAGGTCACACAGCAAGTAAGCAGATGAGGTGGGATTTGAACCTATACAGACAGGCTCCCAAGCTTCCACGTTATTGCTTCTTTCTTCCCAGGCAGGGAGGTGCTATTTGGCTGCTGGGGAGTGAAGGGCAGCTGCACGCCTGGTGGGTCCTGGGGCCGGAGGCTGTTGGCAGCCTCGCATGGCCGCATGGCCGGTGCGTGGGGGCTTTTCCAAGTCTGTCCTAGTGGTACATCCGGACATGTTTTTCTGTCTCCTTCTCCCTCCCGTGCTATTTTCCACGCAGGAGTACTGTCTTCTTTGACTCTCCTTCAGCAAATGCATTCATTTTCTTTACAATAAGGGAGCTGTTTTTGCTGGTTGAGCCTCTGATGGGCACTGGGGGTGGAGCAGCCCCTGCCCAGTGGGGCATGGCCCGGTCAGCTGGTGTGGGCTTGATCTCTTGTCCCATGTCACAGGCCTGGCACCTGCATTTCCCTTGAGCAGTGGGGTGGCCTGGGCATTTCTGAGGACACCAGGCCCTCCTCACCCTCCATCTGTCCGGGATTCTACCTGTTTGCATGGTGTCTCACAGCAAGCGAGCCTGTCTGTATAGGTTCAAATCTCACCTCATCTGCTTACTTGCTGTGTGACCTGGAACAAGTGGCTAGCCTTTGCTGTGCCTCAGTTTTCTCATCAGTAACATGGGAGGGTGAGCACTTCTGTCTCATGGCCGGACTGAGCAGGAGGCTGGATTGGTGACCTGCTCAGCACTAAGCCTCTGGAGAGCGTACTGTAGCCCCGTGGCGAAGGGCACCGAGGCGACGGCTGTTCCTTAGTGAGGTTACCCGAGTAGCTGAGAGCACGCTGGTGACAGGAGGGGCCTTTCCGGCCTTTGAGACCAAGCACGAGTTTCTCTGCGCTTGGTTCTCAGTGCCTACCCCCCGACTTGGCCGGATTGGGGGTGCTTAGAGGAAGGGGGTGGCAGTGGCTGTGAACTTGGCATTGGTCCCCTGGGGCTGCTGTTGCGAAGTGCCACAAATGGGGTGGCTTGAAATGACAGGAACATGTTCCCTCACAGTTCTGGAGGTCAGAAGTTTGACACTGGGCATCCCCGTGGTTGGCTCACTGTGAAGGCTTTGAGGGGACACTGCCATGTGCCGCTCTGTCCACTTGTGGTGACACCCAGCCCTCCTCAGCTTGCCTCCACATCGTGCAGGTCTGTGCTCCTGTCTGCACGTGGCGTTCTCCCTCCCGGGTCTGCGTCCAGGTTTCTTTCTTCTTCTACGGCCACCAGTCTCGGTGGGGTAAGGACCCCCCTCTTCAGTGGTACCTCATCTTAACTAATTACATTGGTGATGGCCCTGTTCCAAATAAGCTCATAGTCTGGGGTGCCAGGGGCTTCAGTATGTCTTTCTGGGGAACACGTTTAGATTTATAACAAACTCCTTGAGCAAAAGGCTTGGGAGCTGCTGTGTGGAATTGCTGGACTTGTGGCACCTTGTGGGCTTGCCCCCTTTCTTCTGAGGGACATCCAGAGGTGTTCTGCTGCTTGGGGGAAGGGGTGCTACTCGGGACCTGGGGCAGCAGGTGGTGGTCGGGAGCCCACCCAGGTCTCGGCTGAAGGGCTTCCTGCCAGGCCTCACAGCCCTGGGAAGGCCTTGGGAGGGACAGGCTGATCAAAGATGGCTGAGGGGTGGGGAGCTCTTCCTCTTAGAAATGCAAATGGTATCTGCGGAGGAATCCTTTTAAGGGATGAAAGCGGTTTTTAAAAACACATTAATCTCCTCACGCACTTCCTTCTGATGGCCAGAGATGAGTGACAAGCCTCGTAATTGAAGATGGTGGGGCTGATAATTCCGCAGTAGCCTGGGGAGGGACGTCTCTGGCTGTGAATCACAGCTCCCTGATGCTATCTCCCAGGCCCTCGGAGCCTCTTGCTGGCGCATGAAGAGGCGCGTGCCGTGCTGGTAAAAACTCACACTCAGCTGGCCCAGGGAAGTCTTCTGGGGAGCAGCCGCTGCAGCAGGCAGGAGAATTGAGTGCCCCCTGTGCACAGGCACATCTGGGCCGAGAGGGCCTGGTGCGTAGTAGGTGTTTGATAGATGACTTGATAGGACCGTGAAAGCTCAGGGTAGGAGCCTCCAATGTTTAGACCAAGCCCACTCAAGGCCCCCCAGGGCTTTCCCCATCGCCTCTTGGTGGCTTAGAGGGTAGGAGATGCTCAGAATTTATGGGGGGTCCTCTGCCCAGGAGGGCGCTGGGGGAGGGTGGGAGCTCAGGGGAGACTTGGCCTCTCTGTTGTAAACACTGAGGCCCATGCTGTGGAACTGCATGTGGACCCCCTACCCGTGGCCAAGCCGGGGGGTTGTGAGGGGGTGCTGCAGGGCAAGCTGGCAGCAGCGGGCAGACAGGACGCTGAGCAGGGCTATCGGACACACAGACACTGGGGAGCCCCCCGGCCCCACCTGTTCATTGGCTCTGATAGTGCATGCCTGCTTGGGGTTGCTAGCACCTCGGACAGGGCCAGTGCTGAGCTGGGGAGGCTCTCAGGAGGGGACATGAGCACAGCCCTCTCCATTCCAGGACCCCCAGAGCAGCTCCAGTGTGGGCCTGGAAGGTTGTCTGTTAGCTGCGCGCCGTGGGCAAGGTGCTGGGAGGCTGGGGACGTGGTTCGGGCTGCACTGTGTGTGTTCGAGCGTGTAGGCAGGTAGGTGAAGAGAGCATTCACTGATTCACCAAGTCATTCATCCAGTTAGTCGGTCAGAAGTTCCAGTCTCCATGTTTGGCTCTGGGATTCCAAGGTGGGCACAGAGCTGACATGGTCCTCACTCTCATGGAACTTGCACTCTACAGAGGGAGACAGAAGTGACCTCAAAGTCACACCAGCAGACGCAAAGGCCCTGATGCTGCCAGGGTGTGTGTGTGTGTGGGGGGCGGACTGTGGGCTGAGCTTTGCTACTGGTGACTTTCTCTCGTGCCAGGCCCCCATCCGCGTGCCCCTCCGGGTTCTGGGGAGCCCGGTTTGGGCATCACTGCTGCGGACACAGGGGAGCACGGGGCAGCGAGACATCCAGTTGCTGTTTCGGGAAGGGGCACGTGGCAGGGCCATCTGAGATGGACGGTGTCAGTGACGACAGGCTGGGTCATCCAGGCCCCTACAGGTGGACAACTGGGTCCAGGGCCAGCCCGGTGCCAGACATGATGAGACCAAGGTGCCTGGTGGGAGAGGGCTCTGCCGTGGAGCCCAGACTTGCCAGGAAGCCCCAGGGAAGAGGTGGGTGGGGGGCCGGGGCTCGCTGTGAGCTGGGCCTGCTCTACGCATGGACTCGGCCCCCCCTCAGAGAGCGGCTGTATCCATCGTGGAGCCGAGCTCCTTGCCCTTGCGCAGCCTCCTGGGAGCAGGCCCTTCCTGGAAGAAGCTCAGCGAGGTGGTCGGGTGGGGCAGCGCAGGGCCCGGGGGCAGTATTAGTTTGCCGCGGCTGCTGTAACAAATTACAACAGACTTAGGGGCTTAAAACAACACAAACCCATCGTCTTACAGTCCTGCAAGTCAGACGCCATGGGGTCTTACGGGGTTAGGACCAAGGGCTGCGTTCCATCTGGAGGCTCCGGGGAGGGTCTGCTTTCAAGCCTTTTCCAGCTTCGAGGGGCCGCTGGCTGCCTGCATTTCTTGGCTCCCGGTCCCTTCCTGGATCTTCCTGGCCGCAGGGATCACGTTTCTCCGGCCCCCTCCACTGCCACGCCTCTCTCTGCTCCAGGCTGGGGCACACGTCCCACTTTTCAGGGCTTGTGTGATCAGATTGGGGCCACCTAGGCCAACCTGGAAGATCTCCCCATTTTAGGACCCTTAGACTTACATCCACAGAAACCCCCCTTTGCCACGGAAGTGACATAATCTCAGGTTCGGGGGTGCACATCTTTGGGGTGTGGTGGGTATCACTCTGCCATCCACAGAGACCAGGGATCACCACAGCCAGGGACAAGGAAGCGTGTGACTTCTCTTTGGCTTCTGAGGTGGGGGGTCCCCACAAACCCCGTGACTCTGGAAGATCCTTTCTCAGATGGCCACCTCCCCTGCCTCACCTGCCCCTCTGCCCCCTCCCAGACCTCACTGCCTGCCACTCCCCAAACCTGCCAGGTTCCCTTTGGCTTATGGACTTTACACATGTTTGCTCTGCTTGGATCCCCTCTTCCTTCCACTCCCCCCCACCCCACGCTGGTGGAAACCAGTGTGTTCCTGGTAAGCCCCCCGGAAAGCGGCCCTGCTGCCTCCTCTGAGTCTGGCTGGGGTAGGGCTCCCACGTCCCCCGCCCTGTGTGGTCAGGGCCTGTGCTTGCCCTCACCTCCCGGACCTGACTGTGGGCTCCCGAAGGCGGGGCAGGCCTGTTCTACCTCTGAGGCCAGCCTGGGCCTGGCCCTGGGCCTGTGACTGAGGAGCTTTTTGAAAGAAACGAATAAAAGAACGATTCAGCAGAGAGGGAAGAAAGAAAAAAAATGAGGCTGGGGGTATTTGGAATGACGATGAGGAAGGGTGGGTTGGTCCCACCAGCTGACCCAGGTGGGGATTGTGGCTGGTTCACGTGAGGTCCTTCCAGCTTCGTGGGCGGGCTGGGCTGCAGGAGAGATGGGCTGCGAGGCCTCCCTCGGGGCCTGCTGTCCGCGGCCTCAGGCAGTGTGTCAAACGGATGGGCCAGCTTTGGGCAACTGGAACACAGCCCCACCCGCAGGGGTCTGGTGGGAGTGTCCTGACTGTGAGGCCTGCCTCTCCTGGGCATGTCCCTCCCCTGTGGCTGGGCTTCTCCTCCAGCTTTCTTTGCAGCATGTCTGAGTTTGGGGCCGGACCCGGGGCGGGGAAGGAAGCTGAAGTGATGTAGGCACTTGAGCAGCAGCGGACAGTGGCTTCTGAGCCCCAGGCTGGGAACCCAATTCTGAGGCTGGGGATCAGCCCAGGTTCTCCAAGGTACATCTTCTCCCTGTCCCATTTCCCACTGGCCTCTGGACACTTCCTCCTCCAGGAAGGCCCTTGGGTGCACCCTCTTTATGAGTTCTCACCCAGGGAGACGTTGCTGTGGGGTGACGGGAGGGAGCCCTCTTCCCCCTCCCCGGTCTGAGTGGCCATTTCCAGCTGGATTGGAGCCAGAGGCAAAGGCAAAATCAGTAATGCCAGTTCTGTCTTTACTTAAAATTTTGTTACTTTATTCATCATGGACTTTCACCTCAATGTTGCTTTTTAAAAATAGTGCATGGGAATATTGTTAGTGTGGTCTGTGGGTTTTGGCCCCCCCTTACCCCTGACATTTTGTGTCCCTTAAATTTTGTCTCACTTGCCTCCCTCTGGTCCTGGCCCAGCCTCAAAGACGGGGTCCCAGAGTCTTCCACGCCTGCAGGAGCTCGCTCTGGCCTCTGGTCCTGTCTCCTGAGGCAGAGGGTGGATGTGAGCTGGGTGTGCAGGAGAGGTGGGGCTGGTGACATGGCCATCTTCGTTCCCCTCAGGATCTGCCAGGGCCGCCAGCAGGCCCTGTGTGGGGACTGAGCCAGGGAGGAGGCACTGACAGCAGGGGTTTCTCCTGCCCCCCCCCCCCCCCACTGAGCACTGAGTGAATCTCCCACTTCTTGTGGGATTGGAGGCCCAGCCTCTGGAACATCCAGCTGCTTGGACTACAGACATCTCCCTCCTGGGTGTGTGAGAGGTCCAGGGGCAGGGGCTGCTGGGGCGCAGGGCAGGAGGGGAGGCCCTGGGAGCCGGGTCCCGAGCACGCAGCCCCGGCACCCCCCAGCCCCAGCAGCCGGGGCACATCTGGGTGGCTGAGAAGCCGTGTCCCCCGGACTAGCTGACTGCAAGCTGCGTGGGCAGGGCCGAGGCTCCCAGGCCTGGTGCTCAGCACACTGTCAGCACTCAGCAAACAATAAATAATAATAATATCTCCAGTGTGCTGGGGCAGCCTGAGGAGGGGGACGGCTCAGGAAACGTGTTCTGTCTCACGGCAGGTGCCTGGAAGCTGAAGCCTGTTCAGCACCTCACTTTGGGTGGGGTTTGGGGGAGCCATCCCCATCCCCTACCTTGGCACAGGAGGAGGGTAAGCAAACAGCTGGGGCTTGCCCTGGGGACTGGGGGCTTAGGGAGAGCTGGCCGGGGCTCTCCTTGGACTGCCCTCAAAAACAAGAAGCTTAGAGTGTCTTCAGATGTCCTCTGAGATTTGGAGAAAATCCGACTTGGCTTTAAATCCTGAATCTACCACTTCCCGCAGTCAGTGTGCCTCCCACCTATGAAGTGGGACAGGTGCGGCAACCGTGAGGCAAGTTATATGGAGTAGCCACAAGTGCCTGCAAGGGGCTGGCGACGGATGCACGGTGAGCCTTGCTGGGTCATAGCTCAGTTGGCCGTGTCTCTGGGCCTCTGTTTGGGGCCTGAGTTTGGTCCTGGGGTGAGGGGGTGGGTGCGGTACGGTGCAGATGATGAGGCACGGGACCATGTACGTGGCTGGGGCTAGGATTCTGCAGACCCTCCGTATTTGGCAAGTGGCCCCAGGGCTCTGGCTCCCCACTACTGTTTGTTGACTGGCTATGAGACCTGGAGGCTTCCCTGGGGCAGGGGACGGAGGATGAATGCTTGGTGTTGAGGTCAGCTGGGGACTTGGTGGCACGGATGGTGTCCATTTAGAAGCCCCTACATGTAGGGCTCAGCACCAATATCTTGGGGTGCAGCTCCCTGGGGTGTGGGAAGGCTGAGAGGGGCTGAGGTAGTGAGGCATGGGAAGTGCTGGGCACAGTCCTCCGTGACCTTGCCTTCTCCCTGACACAGGGAGGTGGGATCCTGCTTTCCACCCAGGGAGAATGCTTCTCACTTCCTCAGGCTGCTCTGGGGCCGCTGTGCCCTTGAACCTGCCCCATGGCTATCAGGGGCCTGCCTGGCCCCTCCTCCTTTCCCGGTTCCTGGTCATTTCCCTTCACCCACTCCTGGCTTCTCCCAGGAAGGCTATTGTACTTACTCATCACGCACCCCTTGCCTCGAGGCAAGGGCTCCTCCCGGGTGGGCCAGCAAGGTCTGGCCCCCATCCCTTCAGCCTGGCTCAGCTCGGTGCTGCAGGGGAGGGGCCGCTTGTCAAATGCCGTTGTTTAACTTTCACCGCTCGGCCTCTGTGTGCTCCAGCACCCTGCAATGACACGGGTGTTACCCGAGCACCAGGGACTGTAATTATCTGGGTTGAGAGACAAGAATCTCCTGGTGGTGAAGCAGCTGCAGGCCAGAGCCACCCGCCGGCCTGTCCCCAGAGAGCAGCGTTCCTGACTGGGGTCTGCAGAGCTGCTGGGGTTACACCCTTCACCTGGGGCTTGTCTGACCCCGGCTCGAGGTCAGTGGGGCAGGGCCACGGATGTGATATGGGTCGGGTCGAGTGTGGCTGGGCAGCACCTCGAGCGTTGGAGCGGGACAGGCACCTTGTGTGGTCTTGCCGACAGCCCACAAGGCGGCTGTGCTGGGAAGGGCCAGCTTGCAGCCACATGGGTTCCGAGGAGGCCTGGGTGGCCGCAGCTGAGGAGAGGGCTTCACTGAGGACAGGCACAGCGTCGCGCTTAGATTCAGGAAATCAGTTCCTGGTTTCTGGCTGTGGCGGAACCGACCAGACTCAGTGGCGGGGATTCTGGCAGCAAAGTGGAGTCAGCCCGTCACGTGTTATGGTTGCTTAGTAGATGTCCATGAAAGCTGCCTCCAAATGCACGGACACATGTTTAGTGCCCCGTCGGATGAGGGGACAGTGTGTCCTCCTGGGGCGGGTGCCTCGTTGTAACAGGCCCACGAGGTCGGGCAGCTCATCATGTGGGGGTGCTCTGAGATCTGGGAGTGAATCGGGCAGGGGTGCTTACCTGTGCCCAGGTGTCTGAAGGGCACGTGCGTGGGGGAGGCAGCAGACGGCAGGGCTGAGCTCTGGGGAGGCAGGGCTGTTACAGCTGCTGGCCATCCGATGGTCAGAAGGGAGGGGTGTGGCCAGGGACTGAGTCCCCAGTCACCGGGTACCTGGCAGGCAGAGGGAGGGTGGCTGCGTGTGAGGGACAGTTCCTGGGAGGGGCTCAGGCAGGGTCTCTCTCTGGGCCAGGACTTCCTAGCCCCGAGGCTAATCTTGGCTCAGCCACTAACTGGCAGCCACCCCTGGGTCAGCCTCTTCCTTCTTGTGTCTCTGTGTTCCCACCTGGGACGGGTGTAAGGTCTGCTTCCTCCAGATCCTGCCCTGGTGGTACAAGGGGCACACGGGGAGTGGAGTGCAGACGGAGGCTCTGGAGCCTCCTATGGGCACAGGACGCGGGCACGCGGGGCCAGGGTGCTGCGGGTGCGAGGAGGTCAGTGTTTGTGGATGGAACACTTTCTCTTCTTGACACTTGAGATGCTGTGGCCTTGGGGACCTGACTTTCCAGTGTGATTCTGTGTTAGGGGCTGGAGTCGGGGCCTGGGCATAGAAGAGCCCTTGGGGCCACAGGGGAGAGTCCCCCCAGCAGGTCTTCTCCTGGCCTATGAGCTGGCATTGGCTGAGTGCATAGTAGGCCCTTTCTCGGTCAGCATATTCAGGAGACCATGAATATGGTTCCCTGCTGATGGCACAGCCCTGGCCGCCGATGGTCAGCCTAATTTCTGGGAGCCAAAGATGGGCTTGCGGAGGGTCCCCCGGCCTTCTGGGCTTGCTTTGGGACAAGGGGATGGGGTCCGGGGAGGAAGGAGAAACCGGAGCTCCCAGAGAGCATCAAAGGGCTGGTGCGAGGTTTATTGAGGCCTTTACTACCCTAGTTTTCATTATTTACACCCTGTTGATTCTAGGAGCTCCCATTAAACGTGTAATAAATATAAAAATATTTTACAGGCCAGTGAAAATTCCACAGCAAAAATAACTCTATAAAGAGGGATTTTGCCTGGCTCTGCCCGCTGCCGAATTCTGTGTGGCATTCCTCTGGGCCCATCGGCCGGCAGCAGGGTGGTGAGGTGACTGGGTTTCCCAGTCACGGCAGGGGGGGGGCCGGGGGGGCTGGTATTTAATTAGCCACTTTACCAGTCTGCGGATGAAGGCGTTCTTCCCAGCGCCGAGCCCGAGGGCTCTCCCAGCCAGTGGTAGGAGAGAGTGGGCCGGAGGGGAGCCTGGGTCCCAGGGTGGGCTGGGGTGTCTGGGGAGGAGGAAGGGAGCAGGTTAAAGCTGTTCCCCTGGTACCTCCTCGCCCTGCTGGGTAGTTTGAGGCGTGGCCAGGGGGGCGGTCAGAGAGGGTGGAGTTGAGAAGGCAGTGATTTGGAGCAAGCGTTCCGAGGTCTGGCTGCTTGGGTTGCAATCCCACCTCTACCACTTAGTAGTGGTGTGACCTCGGACAGATGACTTGGCCTCTCTGGGCCTTAGTTGCCTCCTTTGTAAAACTCCATCTCACGTGATTGCCAAGAAGCACGTGCCTAACACATTGGAAGGACTCAGTGAGGGATCATACTTATTATCTTATGCTCAGTAGTTATAATTGTTTTTAACAAAGGGCAAGGCATTCACAATTCTAAGCCTGGGAAATCAGGGGCAGGGAGAAGGACTCCCGAGGCCTCCGTCAGGCCCGCACTGTCCAGCGTGGGGGCCGCTGGCCACACGGCGGCTACTGCACGCCTGAGACGCAGACTGAGGTGCACAGAGGGACACGCCGAGAGTCTCAAATGCTGACTGTGGCCAAAAGGATTCAAAACATCTCACTCATAGTTTAAAAAATACTGGTTACGTGTTGAAATGACATTCTCTGTATCTTAGGTTAAATAAAAGGTAGTATTACATTTGGTTTTGCATGTTTCTTTGGACCGCTTTTCTAACGTGGTGACACTTTAATCTGGGACGCTTCAAGTCACCCCCGGGGGCCTGCACAGGTGGCCCGCACGCACGGGTGGCCCGCACTGCGTTTCAGCGGGGTGGCTCCGCCTTCCTCCGGCGAGCCAGGAGGAAGGCCGGCAGGCCGGGAGCCAGGGCTCTCCTCTCTGGCACCCGTCTCACCGAGAGGGAGACCCAGGCCGGAGAGGGCTGTGATTCCTGAACCCTCACAGCTGTTTGGTGGCAGAGCTGGGCCACGACGCTGGACACTCGTCTCTTCGGATCTCAGAGAGCTGGTGACAGCTCTTCTTGCTTCTCCCCTCTCCTGGTTGTGGGGAAGCTCAGATCCAGGGAGTGGGGACAAAGGCGTGTTTTCAGGTTTGTTAAATGAGGTCTGTGGCACTCAGTGACGTCTGTGACCTGTGTAGGGAGGTGGGTGGTGAAGCGTGGAGGTGGTGTCCTCATCCTCCCCTGACAGAGGGTTCTAAGCGGGGTGCCAGGCACTCGGCCACACTGCCTCCTCTGCTGCCTTTGAAGAACATGTGACAATGCTGACCATTTCACAGATGAGGAAACTGAGGGCCCGAGGAGGTTATTTTCCTGCCATTGTCACAACGGGCAGAATGATGCTGGGCCACACTTGTGGATGGAGCCCCTCGGTGTCTCCCTCGGCTCTTAGGCGCCTGAACCCCAGTCAGGAGGCTGCCAGCCCCGGGGCACCCCTCCCTGCTGTGGTGTTGGCGGGCCGGGCTGGCCGTGGGCCGTTGGTGTTTGGAGCAGTGGGACGTGCTGGCTGTGTGGCCCTGGCAATCTCTGCTTCTCGGGCATGGCGTGCCCGTCACAGCCGCGGGGGCCTGACTGGGGGGCCCCCACCAGGCCCTGAGCACGATGACAGACAGAACAGGTGCTGTGCTGGGACCTCAGTGGGGCCAGCCGTTCGGAGAGGGCTCCAGGCTGCTGAGCTGGCAAGCGCATCAAAGGCGGCATGGGCGTGGGCCTCAAGCAGGGCTTAGGGGCAGAGACGCCTGAGCCCCCTCGACGTGGGGGTCCTCGCCACTCCAGGGACCCTGTCGTGGGTCCAGACACCTCTTGCTTGACTCTGTTGTCAGGCTCTGTTGCTGGGCGTCCCTGAGGCTGGTGGGTGTGCGGCCCACCAGGTCAGTGGGGCTGCGGTGTCGGGGTGGGGTGGGGGTGGTACAACATTCGCCTGTGCTGCCTCTTCCTGCCCCCTGGCCCACTCAGCTCCTTCCGGGCAGGGCCGGGGCCAGGCTGGCAGCCCCTTCTCGTTGGCAGCTCCTCCCTTGCCGGGCCTGGCCTGATCCACCCCCTCCCTGCCGGCCATCTCCGCTGGGGAACTGTGCTCCTGTTTCTCCGAGGTGGAGAGGAGAGCTGTGCTGGTGTGACTTGCAGTGTGGCCGGCCGGCAGGTGGGGCCCTGTCTCGCCCTCTAGGCACGTGGGCTGGGTTGGGGGTGTTCTGGAGCCCTGGGGTGGCATTGCTCAGCATGCCCAGTGCAGTGACGATGGCCTTTGTCAGCAGAGGGGCCTTGGCAGAGGCAGCACCCAGGCCTGTCCTGGGCTTCTCTGAGGCCCGCTACACCATCTATAATGACGGGCCAGGCGTTTTTCCAGATGTGGTTTGGGAGGGCCATGGCCCGTGATACAGGGGGTGGGGCATGTGGGTGGTCAGCTTAGGGTGCGAGCCACCCTATCAGGTAGTGGTCTCGGGGCAGCGGCCCCGAGGAGTCCCCTTTGGCTCACCGCACCCGGCTCCACCTCCCCCGTGTCAGCCTGGCGACTTACTCTGTCCGGATGACCAGGCTGTGGCTGCAGAGGGGACACCGTGTGAGGTGGGTGGCCATCTCCTGGGGCCCTGGTCACCACCCGGAGCCCTGGCTTCTGCTCTGTGCTAGCGGGCCTCCTTGTGGCGGCAGACTCGGGACTTCACGCAGTCCTGGCTGTTGAGTACCTGCCCACCTCCTTCTCTCGTCCGGACCGTTGTTCCTCTTGGCTCTGGGTGTTGCTTGTGGTGGCCTCCTCGGCCACGCTGGCGCTGGCAGAGGCAGGCAGCCTTTAATTCCTCTTTTGTGTCGTCACGGGCTAGGGGGAGAGTTCGCCAGGGAGGAGAGAACCCGGGCCGTGTATTAAGTTGCACACTTGGCACGGAGATGAGGCTTCAGTGCACATGTCCCATGTGCTGGCTCTTCCAGGCCGTTGCTCCTGGCCCAGGCCCGTGGACTAATGATAAGGTGTGGGGTCCAGGGTGGTTCAGAGGTCTGGCTAGGCCACCCCAGCCAGTGGGCCACCCCACCGAGGGGCTGTGCTCCTGGGTGCTGTGCGGGCTGTGCTGGGAGGGGCCGTGGTCCACCTGCCGGCGCTGGCCTTGGTGGTGGCAGCGGTGCTGTGCACAGGCAGGCCAGGGGGCCCGGGGGACTGTGCGGGGGTAGGGGTCACCCCTGGGGGAGGTATCTGAATTCTCCTGTGCTCTCGCTGCTCGGCCGGCCTCTGAAGTGGGCTGTGGAAAAAAGAAAAGGCGGGTGGGAGCAGAGCCCCCGCCGGGGCTCACTGGGGGGCACGGAGACGTTCACTCTGCAGAGGTGGGCTGGCAGGTGACTACAATGCTGTTTCCAGAAGTGTCTGTGCCCAGGCTGAGCCACTCTGTTTGGGGCTTTGTGTCCTGGTCCTCAGGCTGTGGAGGGGATTTCGTCCTTCTCTAGAGGCGGATGCGATCAGCCTCACGCCAGGGAGGAAAAGCCCACTGAGCTCGTCGTGGCGAACAACAGAGCCAGGCGTGGACCCCAGCTCCACGGTCGAGTGTGGGCACACCGCCCACATTCACTGAACACGGACGGGGTCCTCGGGACGACGAGTGAGCACGAGCCACCAGGAACGGCTCCCGGCTCCCGGCTCCCGGCTCCCAGCCGTGGTTCTGAATGAATGTGTCGGCCGGGAAACACAGTACATTCCACATCCCCGACTACTTCACTTGCCTTCGATTTTAGAATCAGTGTGAGTGATCGTTTGTGTGGCTCAAATATCTTTTAAAAAGTATCCAAAAAATTTGAATGAGTTTTCCCCCTGCCAGAGCCATCCCTGCCCCCCCCCCCCAGCAAACAAGAGGCGCTCAGGGTTGTTTCTATGCCCCTGAGCAAGACTTGAGTCGGGAGGGTGGAAAACGCTGCTCGGGGGAGACCAATGGCAGCCTCGCCCTTGGCATCCCCTCCAGAGAGGGGCTGGAGCACCTGGGCTAACGGTGTTGAGAGCCAGACTGTGCCAGGGTCTCGAGGGGCCTTTGACCCTCAGACGGCCTCTTGGGTTAGGGGCTATTAGGAAACCTACTTCTAGGCGAGGAGGCTGAGGCACAGAGAGGCAGGTGCCATGCCTCAGATCACACAGTAAGGGGTGACAGTTCAGGAGGGCGAGGCGCTGTCAGCGGCCACCCTCTCCATGAGGAAGGGCTGACTGGCATCTGGCTCCAGGCCAGACTCTGGCCGCATCTGCCAGACTGGCTGCCAGCGGCCCTAGGCAGAGCCCACGGGCTGCCATCTCCACAAGCTGTCTTCCCTGCGACCCACCAGGCCCGGCTCTCCTGCCCTGCCCCCGGCTGCCTGCCTCCGGCAAAATCCGGTGTGGCAGGACGGCGCACCTATTCCGAGGAAGGCTTTAGAAGAGAAACCTCCTGTTTTAAAATTAGGAACCCAAAGCTCAGTCCAACAAAGAGCCTTAGGCCCCTACTATGTGCAGCGGGGATTCCCATTTATAGGGTGACGTGGTGACAGTGCGCTGTTGTGTGGGTCCCAGAAAGAGCTGTCACGGCACAGGCAGGCCCCCAGCAGCCCTGTGAGCTCCGGGCCCACGTCCGTGGCTCCTTAGCTGAGGCAGGCAGGCTCTGCCTGTGCCCTGCGCTCTGCGTGGGGCCCGATGTCCCCGAGCCTGGCAGAGGGTCTGATTCGGGCCACCTGCCTGTAGGACCCATCCCAGAGCCGCCATAGGCCTCAGTAAACCCTTATTTCCAGGTGTTTATTTTGGGCGTTAATGAAACAAACAAAAAAAACCTATGCACAGTCCCCGCACTTGTGTGGGATAAAGTTCTCGGTGCCCTTTGTGGGCAGATCCTTCGTCCTCACAGTGACCCAGTGACGGGGCCCTGCTCACACGCTCCTCCCCAGCCCAGGCGGCCCCTCTGGCCTCTGGTCTGTGCAAGTGCTGCGCCCCCAGCCTGGCCTGGCCCTCCCCACGTCTTTGGCCTGGCCTGGCAAGCACCTTCCTGGCTTTCAGGTCTCAACTGGGCTGTTCCCGCAGGGCTCTCTCTGATCCCCACCGAGTGTGGGTAGGGTCCTCCCCTGGGCACTCGAGGAACCGCCGTCACCAGGGAAAGCAAGCATCTGGGCAGTCCCGCCTTCCTCGGTGACAAGGACTGTCTCATCTTTGCTGTTGGACCCCAGCCAGTCACATAATCAGAATGAGTAACAACACCCATGACAATAAGCACTCGGTAAACGTCAGCTCCACGTTGGTCGCTGTTCTCATTGTCGCCCTGCAAGGCGGGCGCCCTTCCTCTCACCGTCGAGGCCCAGGGTGGGAAGCACTGGAGCTGGGACCCAAAGCCCACAGTCTGCGGTTGGGGCTGCTCTGAACCACTGAGCCAGGCTGCCTCCCACGGGTGGCATCTGGACACGTTAGATCAGCATCTTATCATTTAACAAAATAGTTTGTCCCCTTCTCCAGATAAGGGCTGAGACTAAGGGGGAAGGGGGTCCCCCAGGGGGGTCATGTGGCAGGAAGTGGGCCCCCCCAGCCCCCAGTAGACCGCAGCTCCTTGAGGGCAGAGACTCGGCCCACTTAGCGCCTCTGTGTGTCACCAGCTTCTGTCCAGGAGCCTCGGGCACAGAAGGCGCTCATACCCAGGATCGACCTCCCTGATGAGTTACATCCCCTCCTGCAGCAGTGGGACCTGGACCGCCCAGCCCGGAGCCCCTGCAGACAGCTGTTTTGGGTCGATGGCTATCGGATGGCCATGGCCTTGGAGGCAGGCAGGGGCCGCCGAGTGTGTGTGTGTGTGTGTGTGTGTGTGTGTGTGTGTATGTACGGGGTTGTGAGGTGGAGGGAGGACCCACACTCCTGTTTCCAGCCTTGTGGGGGGCTTTCCTTCTGACGGGGCCCGGTTTCCCCTTTGTCTGAGAGCAGCGCTGTCTGGGAATGTCCTCCGGGGTCTGGGGCTGGGGACTTCTACCGCAGCCCCGGCGGGAAAGGCGACGACGCCTGCCTTAGAAGGTGAGGTTTTGTTTTCCCTGCAGCCAGGAGCGAAGAGCCGTTTGTGGGCTCCTCGGGGGCCTGGCAGCCCCTCCTGCGTGGTGAGCAAACACAGCCTGTGCAGGTAGCAGCGTGGCGGCGTGGCCTTTTGTCGAGCACACCTGGCTCAAACATCTCAGGGGATGGGAGTGACTCCGTCCGTCCCTCCTCCCTGCATAGCAGCACGCAGTCACCTCAAACATTCTCTTTGGAGCTCTGACAGCTGTGTCAGCTCCTGGCCTCTCTCAGAGGCAAAAGGCACGTTGGAAATGAGGTTTAAACCTGTTGCCTGCTGCCTTCCTGCCTGTCCAGGTCCCACTGTCCTGGTTCCAGCTGCACGTCTGTCCCTCTCCTTGCCTTAGTTAGTGCCAGGGTCCCAGGCCAGCTCGCCACAGGTTTCCAGATGGCCCCTAGTCACAGAATAACATTGGCATGACATAGCTTTTTCTTCAGAGAAGCACAGAAACCTATTTACTTATTTACTTATTTATTATTTAAATCCTCGTTGCCATTGGTTTTAGAGAAAGAAAGGGGGAAAGAGAGAGAGAAACATCAATGTGAGAGAGAAACATTGATTAGTTGCCTGCTGTATGTGTCCCAGCTGGGACTCGAACCTGCAACCCAGGCATGTGCCCTGACTGGGAATTGAACCGGCAACCCTTTGGTGCACAGAGCTCCAACCAACTGAGCCACGGTGCAGGCTGGGGCCAGAACCCTCTTTGAACAGGACTTGAAAAATTGCTGTCATTGGGTTAAGTCATTATATCAAATGCCCTGTGGGGAATACTGACCACAGTGAGCTTGCACTTCATCATTTGTGCGAGGTCAGCAGTGAGCCACAAAAAGAGCAGATCAAAGATGTTCTCACAGCCCTTGAGCCTAAATTGAGAAATCCATAATTAAGCTGTTCAATAAAATTATTTTCAAGAATTCTCTTTTGTGCTAATAAGGCACATCACCTGCTGAAAATGCAAGCTTTGCCTTGTTCACCTTAGGCTCGTCATTACAAGACCACTCGGAGGGATCGCCTCTTCTTTGTGAACCAGCAGCACAATGCCTGTTAAATCAGAATGGGAGCTGTAATTTATTCTAAGATTTGGGGATTTTGTGTGTGCAAGCAGGCAGCAATTATGAAACAAATACTGTAATTATAACCACTCTGGAAAAGTGAATGAGGTGCTAACTAGCTGAGGTGTATTTTTCTGGTTAGAAAATACATTATCTCAGTTCTGAGCAAACTCGGCTGGGCCTCCTGTCCCTGGGTTCTTGGGAAGTGAATCCGAGGATGATTAAAAGCCTGGAAGAACTCCAACTCCGCCTGGGCTGCCGGGGAGCATGAGGCTGACCCTTTCTCAGTGAGCAGGGATGCTGCCTCGGAAGCCAGGCGGGCGAGGGCTCAGGCTGCGCCCTCCTCTCCCATCTCTTCCACCTGTGCCCCATGGGCGGGGCAGGTGTGTAGCTCGCACCCATCCCCGATGAAGCGGCGGAGTTCTGTCTTTGAGGGTCTGGAGCTGCCCCACTTTGGCAGCCTCCTCTGGGGCTCTGCCAGACCAGATCTCCCGAGGGCGATCCAGGCCCAGGCGAGCACCTTCCTTCTCTCCTGTTGTATGTTCCTTGGAATGTACTCCGGGACCCCAGTTAGATCTTGCAAAGTGAGTTCTCTTTACCCAGTGGAGTGTTTGTCTAAGTGATAGTTTTAACCCTTGGGGACAACTGTCTGGAGGGCACCATGGAAACATCTTGGGACTTGCTGGAGGTTTTGAGAACCCTTTGGGTTCTTGGTAGGTGGCCTGAGGCTCAAAGTTTTTCCACAGCTGGATGGTAAGGAAAAAGACTGAACGTCGACTGACGTGCACCTGTGCGGGGTAACTCCGAGACAGAAGTGAGAACCCGGTGCTGTAATTCATGGGTCTTTTTTCTCAACAGCACCACCTTCGGGATCACCTGGCCCTTTTATTAGAAATATTGATTGGAGCTGAAGTTTAAGTATTTGAGAAAAGCCAGACTCTTGATAAAAATGTGACTTTCGACGGACTTTGCCACCTTGATTAAGACACATCGGCAAAACCAAAATTCCTTACTGGAACGTGAGTTCTGTGAGTTAATGATTTGTTTACCACTGCTTCTCTAGGCCCCGGAACGGGAGCTATTTTTAATTACATGATTTATTAATTGTGTAAGAGTTTAATAGATGAGAAAGAATCTCCTCAAGAGTAACGGGGCTTACTTTAAGTCCTTCCTGTTGGAACGAGACATGGATGGGCATGTGTGACCGGGGTCCAAGGTCTCCTGGAAAGCATTTCCTTTGGGGGGGAAGGAGGAAGGACTGAAGTACAACACCTGTGCTCACGGAGGAGCCCTAAGGAGCCTTGTTGCTGGGGAACTCTCAGAAGCACCCCCTGTTGCTTTTGCAGGGTGCCGATTTAGTGAGAAGCGTGCTGTAGATTTTGGTTTAATACTTTCTAGTCCCTGTGGGTGGTGGTAGCATCCACTGGCTAATGTTAACATTAGCCAGAGTTTGTAGGTTAGTTATGGATGTCTAAATGTGTCTGTATTTATTTATGTACATAAATAGCAGGGACCAACATACTCTGAGAATTTAAAGCACACATTTTTCTAAGTATCATAGTGGGATGCAGTGTACTGTTTGCCCATCTGAGCTCATGTCAAATATGTAACTAAGCGAATGTACCTCATTTTCAGGAATGCACATGGGCCCTGCCTGTTGTTCCCTCACTCTGTAAAAAGTCAGGGCATTGAATCATACGGCCGTAAATCAAACTCCCGAATATGGGCTGTGGGGCACGCATGCAGGAGAGCCTTTTTCGTCCCATGGGGTTTTGTGCTCCGAGGCTGCAAGTGGGTGTGGGTGTGTTTTCTTTTTCAAATGGGCGTCTAGAGAAGAATTTCTGTTTGAGGGTTAAACACTGGCTTGGCGTCGATCGATTGGGGCAGACTGGGTCTCCTGTGGGTGTGGCTCACCCTAGGTCTGGACGTGGGAGTTTCTGGGAGGCTTTGAACCAGGCTCCTCCTAGTTCACTCAGCAGGAGGGGAGCTGCTGACCCTGGGTTTTGGGGGCCTCACAGCCCCACATACCCTCAAACCTTCTCACTGTTCTTTGAGGTTCTTGCTTGGGGCTGGCGTGGGGCTTCTTGTAGAGGCACCTCAAGGCCCTTGGCTCTCTCCTCTCCAGGGCAGACATGCTGGCAGAGCAGTGGTTTCTGAACCCCCAAGTTTTGGTGGGGCTGACAGATCAGAATAAGCACAGGCCTATGCTGTTGGTCACCGCAGCCCTTGGCCTCTCCCCCTCGCCCCCTGATGGCTTGGGGTTTCGTGATCATTGACATGGCCGTCGTGGGCCTGATAAATGGGAAAGAGGTGTCCACAGGCTGAAAGGCCCCGTGGTGACAGAAACTGCCTGCAGAACGCACAGTGCGCTGGTGTGTACACAGTGTGGGTTCGGGCCCAGGTGAGTCACCACCAGCCTGGGGAACGCACTGGTGATGATGGATGGCCAGGGCGCACGGATGCGCCCCTGACACTATTTGCGCAAACAGGGAACTCAAACGAACGGGGTTTTCACGAGCTTATATAAGGCAGCTGGCAGCGCGTAGCGCCCCAGCTGTGTGGCATGACAGGACAGAGCTTCGTGTTCCTGTTCAGAAACAGGTGACTTTACGAACCAGTTTGTCTGTGTCAGGACTTGAAATGGTTTGCTCTGCCCTTCTGTTGTCATAACCCCCCTTTTCTCTTTGCCTTTCTCTTTGTAAAAACTTTCTTTGCAAAGGGATTCTTCTAACTGGGACAGTAGGGCTACTGTTGCTTCCAGCAGCCGCCCAAGGGGTTTGCTTTTCTTGGGGACTCTGACTTCCTTGAAAGATGCATTGGGGAGGGGACAACAGGTGTGTGTGGCTGAATGCCCCGAAGGGCGGGGGGAGGGGCGGGGCAATGGGTGCAGGGCTGGGAGTTCGAGTTTGGCTGAAACCCACCTCCCCACCTCAGTGTGTTCCTGAGCTCACGTCCAGATGTCCTTCCCGGCTTTGTGAGAGTCGGTTGTGAAATTGACAAGGGTAACCTCACACTCACAGAGCACTCTGCCAGTGCCTGGCACACAGTAGGCCTCCCCTTCGCTCTTTCCGTCAGCCCTATGGTAAGGTGGGCGGGCCAGGAGTTATGGTCCATGCGTAAAGGTAAGAGTCACAGAGGGGATGTGGCCCGCACAAGGTCCTCCAGCATGCCAGAGGGGCAGGGAGGTAGAGCCTGTATTTCGAGGCCACATCCAAGTGCAGACACGCCCTGCTGTCAAAGCGAGGGCGGCAGTCACTCCCCGGGAGCCGCGGAGCATGCCGGTAGTGATTCACATCTGGTGGTGCTGCGGACCCGCGTCTTTTCATCAGCGTGGAGGTTATGGGAACCATTAGTGCGGTAGAGAGGCAAGCATGTCATCCCAGCCTTTGTTCTAGATTTGTTATTTATTCATAAGACACAAACTTTCTACCTTATTAAAAAGCAGTACATGATTATTGGAGGAAGTCATAAGTTAAAAAGGAGGAAAAAATTATAATCGTCTCGCCCCGGAGGTATATAAAACAGGAGGGGATCATGCTGACTGCATGGCACTTTAGTGACCCAGCTTTTCCTCTCACTTCCTGTGAATGCTGGTGGCTGTCATCAGCTGTTCCGGGGACGTCTTCTCCAGGGCTGCACCCCGGACTGTCCCTGGTTGGAGCTGCTCTCTGCGGATGGGTACACGGGCTGCTTCCTCCATCTTTGCGTTCTCTCTTGCACGAACGAACATCCTCAGGGCTAAATCTTTGCCCACATTTATTATCCCAACAAATATTTGTTGCAAGAAAGGCATATTTTTGTTGGGGGAAATTCTTTGAATTAAATTTTCTGGGTTAAATTATGTGCTTTTAAAGTTACCACATTCATGGTCGAAAGAGTGTGGGAAGGAGCATAGTGAACACCTGGAGAACCTAAAATAACCACCGCGAACGACTTCCTTGGTGTCTTTCCAGAAGGGTGTGTGCGTGGCCGTGTGCGGGCACTGCCCTTTCAGCAGAAAGCGATCCACCACTTTCACGGCAGCAGGAACAGCGGCGGTCGTACTTGGTGTGTCCGGGCCACTTCCAACACCGCGCCTGCGCGGTCCTGCTGTGTCAGTCCCTCAGCCACGAACTCTGAAAACAACTTAGGGAGCCCCTACGGTGAAGGGCCGCGTGCCTTGGCTTAGTTGGGCAGGGACCCGCAGGAGCAGTGCTGGAGGAGAACTGCTGAGCGGAGAGGTATGTTCACTGGACACTCACAGTCGGTACCAAGCAAACGTGCGTGTGCAACACTGTCACTTGGGTCCTCTCCAGAGAAGCCACTTCTGTTTACGCTCGTACCAGCAGAATGCAGGAAGGCCTGTTTCCCAGTGGCTTTCATTAAGTCTGTGGGTGATTAATTTTTTAAAAACCATCTGTTTATTAGGTAAAAAAAGAAGGGATTCAGTATCTGTATGTTAATTTACATTTTTCTGTTATTACCACGATCTCCTCCCCACAGGTGAGATAGTGCTCTGGAGCAAACTGTTTTCTTTTTTTTAAAGGCTGAATTACCTATCTACTAACTGGGTAACTTTGAGCAAATGATAGAGAACCTCAGTTTCCTTTTCTGTAGAATGGGGTAACAATACCTGCCTCTCGGAGCCATGCAGCAGACTTCCTGTGAGTGCCCATCCTGGCCTTTCCAACAGGGCTGGCCTCCTTTCAGACACAGCCCGGGAGCTCCAAGGGAGTGCCCTGCGTCTGCACGCGTGCCTGTGGTTTGCCTCTGCCTTGGGAAGGCCACGCGGGTATGTGCTTGCTGCCTTTCTTACCCACTGTTGTCATCCTCTTGCCTTGTCAGGTCTTCCTCTCACCCCCACACCCTCCCTATCCGCCCCCCTCCCCACGCTGTCCAAGGCCACACGTGGACCTGAGCTCTGGCTAGTTGTGAAGGAGGTAGGGATGCGAGTGACCCTCCAGAACACAAGCCTCAGGACCCCTTTCTGAGGGTCGGGGGGATGTGTTGAGCACCTACCAGGCGTCAGACACTGTGCTGCCTGCTCCACCTGCCTCATTCCAGGGGCCCCTCCCCACGGGCCTCTGATGAGGGAGTCATTGTCCTCACTTGCAGAGGCTTAGAGTGGCTCTGGGACTTTCCCTGAGTCGCGTGGCAGTTGGTGGCAGAGCCCGGAGCAGACCTGCTCCCAGGCCTGTGCTCCTTCAATCCTTTCACGTTGCTAAAGACAAGTGGATCCCTAGCTGATACCTGTTACGAGCCTGGGACCTACCGTCAGGGAAGCTGTATTAAGCCAGGAAGAGTGCTTGGGGCCTTAAGCAGGCTGCAGGGACAGCTTCCTGGCAAGGGACAGTACATCCCCACCTAACTGCAACAGTGACCTTCACCCGGCCTCACTAGGTCCAGGCCAGTGAGGCTCCTCTCCAGGTCCTAGCCCAGTGTCTCAAAGTGAGCCTCTGAGGTGTGGGGGATGGAGTCCCACTCCCCATGGGGCAGCCCCCAAAGGGCCCGTGCTGCTCACCAGTGACTGTGGCCAAGGCTCCCGGCTCAGGAATCGGAGCGGGACCACTCACGGGCACCCAGCCTTCTGGAGAGGTCCCTCCCTATCCTGGGTCGAATAGGCCACCTGTCTTTCTCTGTTCTCTGGGTGACATTTTATTTCTAAAAATGAAAACAAGTTGGAATGAATTATTGTAGTGTTTGCATTTTCTTATTTCTAAACCTTTGTATTTTTCTGTTGAATCGCATTGTAGAAAGTCCAAAGGGTATAGTACCCAGCACGCTTCGGTGCTCAGTGACAAAGGAGTATCATCAGAAGGCAGATGAGTGAGTGTAAGACAGAAGGTGCTGGAGACTTCCGCCAAGATGGAGGCGTAGGTGGGAGCACTGTACCTTCTCACACAACCAAGTTTAAAAACAACAAAGTTTTAGCAACAAAAATGCAGCTAAACCACAGAAAACTTAACTACACGGAAGTCTGACAACAAACCAGGACAGAGCCAGCAGCAGAGCGGGGTTGGGCAGGAAAGATCCACCGGACCCACCCAGGTGCTCCAGCAGCCGGGGGCAGATCCCAGGTATGGACAAACGGGCGGACCCACTGTGGTCACACATTCGTGCGCAGATAAACCGGTGAAGGAGCTAGCGGCGGTGAGACAGACTGCAGGCCCCAGTGGCAGGAACCACCAGAGGGAACTGCCATTGTCCCTCTCTGACCCCGCCCTCACATACAGCGTCACAAACCAGCAACCTGTGTGGCCCTGCCCTGGTGTACACCTAAGGCTCTGCTCCTCATATGTAACAGCCACAAACAGATCAAAATATGGCTCAAGAACAACTCAGAGCCCCAGAGCCGACAAATCTAAGTGATGAAGAAATAGTCAAACTTTCAGATGCGCAGTTCAAAACACTGGTGATCAGGATGCTCACAGAACTGGTTGATTTTGGTCACAAATCAGAAGAAAAAATGAAGGCTACACTAAGTGAAATGAAGCAAAATGCACAGGGAACTAATGGTGATGGAAAGGAAACTGGGACTCAAATCAAAGGAATGGACCAGAAGGAGGAAAAAAATGACCAAACAGAAAAGGATGAAGAAACAAGAATTCAAAAAAATGAGGAGAGTCTCAGGAACCTTCAGGACATCTCTAAACACTCCAACATCCGAATTATAGGGGTACCAGAAGGGGAAGAGGAACAGCCACAAGGGGAAAACTTATTTGAACAAATAATAAAGGAGAATTTCCCCAATCTGGCAAAGGAAATAGACTTCCAGGAAATCCAGGAAGCTCAGAGAGTCCCAAAGAAGTTGGACCCAAGAAGGAACACACCAAGGCACACCATCATTACATTAGCCAAGATGAAAATGAAGGAGAGAATCCTAGAAGCAGCAAGAGATAAGGGGACAGTCACCTACAAAGGAGTTCCCATCAGACTGTCAGCGCATTTCTCAAAAGAGACCTTACAGGCAAGAAGGGGCTGGAAAGAAGTATTCCAAGTCATGAAATCCAGAGACCTATATCCAAGATTGATCTATCCAGCAAAACTTTCATTTAGAATGGAAGGGCAGATAAAGTGCTTCTCAGATAAGATCAAATTCAAGGAGTTCATCATCACCAAGCCCTTATTATATGAAATGTTAAAGGGACTTACCTAAGAAAAAGATAAAAAATATGAACAGTGAAAGGACAGCAAACTCACAGTTATTAACAACCACACCTAAAATAAAAGCAAACTAAGAGGACAGCTAAATCAGGAGCAGAAACATGGAAATGAAGATCTCATGGAGGGTTAGCAACAGGGGAGTGGGAGAAGGAGAAGGGGGGAGAAGGTACAGAAAATAAGTAGCATAGACAGTAGATAGAAAATAGGGGGAGGGCAAGAATAGTAGGGGAGACATAGAATCTAAAGAACTTGAGACACGTGGTCATAAACTAAAGGGGGAATGGTGGGGGAGGGGTGTGCAGGGTGGAGGGGAATGAAGGGGGGAATAGAACAAATGTAATGGCATAATTAATAAAATATATATATAAAAAAAAAGACAGAAGGTGCTAAGTTCCCTTGGTCTCTCCCCCGGAAACAGCTGTTGTTAGTAGCTGGCTGAAGAGTTCCACTGTTTTTTCTCAGTGTGCACACACACACACATACACTCACACACACTCTTGTATTTACGTAAATGGACTTATATGACCCATATCATTCACGCTCATTTAAGAATCTGTCTTACACATTCATACCAGTGAACAGGCTGCACCTGCCTTCAGACACCGCCCTGGACTCTGTTGTATGGATGGTCTGCAGGTTGATTCCTTGCTTGATGGACATTTGGGAGGGTTCCAGTTTTCTGTTTTTTCATAGAATGTTGCAGGTAATATAATATTGGGAAAACCTCTTTCAAGTAGAAGATTTCTGGAGCTTATGAACCTTCTTCTGGAAACCATTGATCGCCTGCTGTTCAGAAGCCTTTGCTGGTCTAGTCATTCCCGGTCCCACTGCCTGAGACCTGCTTTCTTATCCTCTGTGTTCCTTGGCCTGGCACGGATAGATTTCTTTTCTTGTTTTTAAAATTTTGATCCTCACCCAAGGATATATTTTTAATTGATTTGTTAGAAAGAGGAAGGGAGAGAGAGAGAGGAGCATTGAGGTGAGAGAGAAACATCAATCAGTTGCCTCCCATATACACCCCAAATGGGGATCAAACCTGTGTTCTAGGAATGCACCCTGACTGGGAATTGAACTCACAACCCCTTGGTATATGAGACGATGCTCTAACCAAATGAGCCACCTGGCCAGGGCCACAGGTGGGTTTCTGCTAGTTTCTGAGCTCTCCACGGTGGCCAACTACACTGCTTTCTCATTGATTTTTCCCCTTTTCGGGAGGAGTGGGGACATTTGTTTTTACTTTTCTTATTTAGTTTTCATTTATTTCCAAAATGACACATTCACATAAAGAATTAAGAACTTAATGTAACACTTATTTAAAAAAAAGAAGCCTCCTTCCACATCCACGCTCATCCATGCTCACTTTCACTTCCCAGTGACAACCAGTTTCAAATCTTTTTAGTGTTGACTTTGATAACTCTCCAAAACATGTTTGTACTGTCACTTTTTAATTCTTCAGGCTTCAGCATTGCCAACTGACTTCTCACGGTGGGGGGCGAGCACCCAGCTTTCTCCTGCATCCCTTGTCTGCTCATCCACGTGTGCCCTCGTGGGGTCCCCGTGGTTCCGACAGGGTCAGTTTGTGGCTCAGTACTCCATGCTCACACTGTCCGACCTATGTCATGTTAAACTGCATCATACTAAAGTATTAAACTGTGACTGTTTTTCTTTGGCCACACAACCTTTTTTCACCACAATTAATAATAGTTGCTTGCTTAATTTTCAATGCATTTATCATGATTTTGTTTCCATACCCTGACCCAGTTGTGTGAGCCTTCCCCTAAATGTATTCAGACACGTGAGTGTTTTGCCAGGTGCATCTTCCTGAGAAGGTCTCCCCGGAGCCTTGGACTCACCCCGGCCTGCACTGGGCGCCCTCTGTGCTTGGTGTGCATCTGTATTCCCAAGCTTCTCTTTCCCCACTGTCCTGGGAACCGGTTTCATTTCTCTTCTGAGCAGACCTTCCTCTTTCTCATAGCCCTTCCTTCTTGATTTATTCCTTCATGCAGTGGACACTCATTATAGCTTCCAGAGAAGGGGCATACGGAAGTTTAGTTTTTAAAACCCTGTGCATGTTACAAACTCATTGTTTTCCTGCCACACTTAATGTGGTAGTTTGGCTGGGTATAGAACTCTAATTTGGAAATAACTTTCTTTAAGAATTTTGAGGGCTTGGCCCTGGCTGGTGTAGCTCAGTGGATTGAGCGTGGGCCTGCGAACCAGACAATTGTGGTTCAATTCCCAGTCAGGGCACATACCTGGGTTGTAGGCTGGTTCCCTGCAGGCCAGTTCCCAGCAGGGGACGCACAAAAGGCAACCATACATGGATGTTTCTCTCCCTCTCTCCTTCCCTTCCCCTCTAAAGATAAATAAAATCTTTAAAAAAAAAACTTGCTTAAAAAATAAACAAATAAAATTATAAAAAAAAATAAAGAATTTTGAGGGTTTGTCCATTGCCTTTTAACTTCAGAAGTTGCCATTGAAAAACCTGTTTTTCTCCCTCCATCTTTTGTATGAAACCTGCTGTTATTTTCTCTTGAGAGGTTTCTAGGAACTTCTTTTTTTTTTAAATTTTTTTATTGATTATGCTGTTACAGTTGTTCTATTCCCCCCTGCTTCCCCTCCACCTTACCCCCCCATCCCCACCATTACCCCCCTTTAGTTTATGACCATGTGTCCCATGTCCTTTAGATTCTATATTTCCCATGCTATTCTTGCTCCCCCCATCTATTTTCTATCTACTGTCTATGCCACTTATTTTCTGTACCTTCTCCCCCCTTCGCCTCCTCCCACTCCCCTGTTGCTAACCCTCCTTCAGATCTTCATTTCTGTTTCCACTCCTGATTTAGCTGTCCTTTTAGTTTGCTTTCGTTTTAGGTGTGGTTGTTAATAACTGTGAGTTTGCTGTCCTTTCACTGTTCATGTTTTTTTACTTCTTTTTCTTAGCTAAGTCCCTTTAACATTTCATATAATAAGGGCTTGGTGATGATGAACTCCTTGAATTTGATCTTATCTGAGAAGCGCTTTATCTGCCCTTCCATTCTAAATGAAAGTTTTGCTGGATAGAGCAATCTTGATTGTAGGTCTTTGGATTTCATGATGTGGAATACCTCTTTCCAGCCCCTTCTTGCCTGTAAGGTCTCTTTTGAGAAATCTGCTGACAGTCTGATGGGGACTCCTTTGTAGGTGACTGTCCCCTTAGCTCTGGCTGCTTCTAGGATTCTCTCCTTCATTTTCATCTTGGCTAATGTAATGATGATGTGCCTTGGTGTGTTCCTTCTTGGGTCCAACTTCTTTGGGACTCTCTGAGCTTCCTGGATTTCCTGGAAGTCTATTTCCCTTTGCCAGATTGGGGAAATTCTCCTTTATTATTTGTTCAAATAAGTTTTCCACTGGTGGCTGTTCCTTTCCCCCTTCTGGTACCCCTATAATTCAGATGTTGGAGCGTTTAAAGATGTCCTGGAGGTTCCTAAGACTCTCCTCATTTTTTTGAATTCTTTCTTCTTCACTCTTTTCTGTTTGGCCATTATTTGCTTTCTTCTGGTCCACTCCTTTGATCTGAGTCCCAGTTTTCTTTTTATCGCTATTGGTTTCCTGTGCAATTCCATTCATTTCAATTAGTTTCTCCTTCATATATTTGTCTAATTTGTGGCTATAATCAACCAGTTCTGTGAAGATCCTGATCACCAGTGTTTTAAACTGTGCGTCTGGGAGTTTTGCTATTTCTTCATCGCTTAGATTTATAGGCTCTGGGGCTTTGAGATCTTCTTGAGTCATTTTTGGTCTGTTTGCGCCCGTTAAGTATGAGGAGCGGAGCCTTGGACTCCCAGGTCACTGGGTTGTGACGCTGTATGTGGAGGCGGGGTCAGAGCGGGGGAAATGGCGACGCCCTCCACTGCCGCTTGCCGCTGGGGCTGCTGGCTCTTGTCCAATCGCCCACTCCCTCGCTTGTCTATCCACACACGAATGCGCCACCACAGTTAACCCGCAGCCCTGCTCCCTGGCTGTTTCCCCGCGGTAGCTTGCTGAGTTGCCCACCAGGTCCAATCCTGCGCCTGGATTCCGTGTGCCTGAGTACGTCTGACCGAGTTTTCCTGTGCTAACCCGCTCTGCCAGCTGCTGGTTTCGCCCCTCTTACCGGTCAGGCTGAAGAATTTGTTGTTATCAGACTTCCGAAAAGTCCAATTTTCTGTGTTTTGGCTGTGTTTTCTGTTGCTATTATTTAGTTGTCTCTAAACTTCGTTGTGTGAGGAAGCATGGCATTTCCACCTATGCCTCCATCTTGGTGGAAGTCCAATTTTACATTTTAATCCCTTTGCCTTTCACCCATCCTCCAGCCCCCTCCACTCTGGTGACCATCAGTCTGTTATCTGTGTCTGTGAGTCTGTTTCAGTTTTGTTTGTGTATTTATTTTGTTCTTAAGTTTCCACATGTAAGCAACATCATATTATTTGTTTTTCTCTGACTGATTTATTTCATTCGGCGTTATACCCTCTAGGTCTATCCATGCTGTCGCAAATGGTAAGGTTTCATTCTTTTTTATGGCCGAGTAATATCCCATTGTATGTATTGCACCGCAGCTTTTTTATCTACTCATTTATGAATGGGCCCTTGGGTTGCTGTAGAAGCATGTTTCTGGTTGCATGAACAATTATTCTTTAAAGTTTCACTCTTTCTACATTGTTTCTTTCCTCCCAGTTTCTTTTTGTTTCTGTTTGTTTGGTCCTCTCTTCGTCACGTGAATTTCCTTTACTGTCTGACAAGCTTTGCCTGCCTGTGGACATTCACTAAAAAGCTGTGTGTGTGTGTTCACGGAACAGCAGTCCTTCTGGGGAGTTTCCGACCCTTTTGTCTAGGGCTGGCTGGATGTCCCAGAGAAGCCTCCTCCAGCATGCAGCTTGGAGCACACTTACCCCACTGTCAGCTTTCAGAGAATCTGGTGCAGGTGGGGGTGGGTAGAACACAAGGGGAACTTAACATTCGGAGTGAAAACTTGCGGCTAGTTCTGCCATTTCCAGCATGGTACCTGCTCTCACTGTGCTTGGTGTCCCCGGACCGGAGTCCTTCTGTTCATCCCCTACAGAGCAGAGCCCTCCAGTCTCCTGCCAGTGAGCAGAGGGGCGTCCCCGGCTGTGGGGGGTGGGGAGGGGCCCGCACGCCGAAGAGCTGGTTACCAGGGCCGCCTGCCAGCCCTCCTGTGCACAGCCGCACCTTTCCAGGTCCCTGGTGCCTCTAATTCCGGAGGCTTTGTGTAATTCTACGGTGAACGCCAGGTAGCTTTTTTCACTGCTGACTTAGGATTTAGCTGACTTAGGTCTGTTAAGTCAGCTTCTCTCATGCATCTGCTTTCCAGTTTCCCAAATTTTGTTGCTCTTACTTCTCACGTTCTGCCTATCCTTGTGGCTTTAGACTTGCCTTTTCTTACATGGTGCTTTATCTTAATGGGATATCTTTACTACTTTCTGATCAGATGTGATTGTTATAAACAATTAAAACAGACGTGGCCGGTGGCTCAGTTGGTTGGAGCGTTGTCCTGAACACCAAAAGGGTTGTGAGTTCGATCCCTGGTCAGGGCACGTACAGGAGACAGCTGGTCAGTGTGTCTCTCTCTCTTCCTGCCTTCCTTTCTCTCTCTCAAATAAATTAAAAAAACATATCCTTGGGTGAGAATTTAAAATATCATTAAAACAATCCAGAGCAAGTGAACCTGCCTCGTAATTGCCTTCTCTACCCCCTGCTGCTCAGGTTTGGGTCCTTTGAGATACTGTTGCCTCTGTGACTCCATGTGTGCGCGCGCGCGTGTGCGCTGGAGTATGCACACCCCTATTCACACCCGCACTTTGCAAATTACACGGGATCACAGCACCCTGTAATATACTCTTCTGTAACCAGTCTTTTCCTTCCAATGCTAGTTCTCGAACATCGTTCAGTCACAAAGCAGGAGCCACTGCTTTTTTTAGCATGCTGCACAGTGTTCTCTGAAACTACAGCATCTCCCCCCGCCCCTAATTAACAGTTATGTCAGATGCTTCCAACTTTTTGTTTCTGTAAAGAGTGTTTCAGTAAAGAACGTCAGTGTGCCCACACCTTTGCATCCGGGTCCTTTCGCCTCCTTAGCTGTTTTTTTTTTTAAAGATTTTATTTATTTATCTTTAGAGGGGAAGGGAAGGAGAGAGGGAGAGAAATATCAATGTGTGGTTGCCTTTTGTGTGTCCCCTGCTGGGACCTGGCCTGCAACCCAGGCATGTGCCCTGATGGGGAATCGAATCGCGGTTGTTTGGTTCACAGGCCTGCGCTCGATCCACTGAGCCACACCAGCCAGGGCCCTCAGCTGTTTCTCTGCGCTGGAATGGCCAATGGGCCCGCATAGCTAAGGTGCTGGCAGATCGTGTGTGCAACTCGCTTGCCGCTCCTCAGTCCAGGAGAGGCCTTTTCCCGGCCTCTCGGCCGGCCCGTTGTACCGTTCTTGTTGACGGCTGCAGGCAGGTTGGGTGACAGTGGCACCCATTGCTGCTTGGGTTGCGTTTCTTCGAGAAGTAAGGCTGGCCCTTTCTGGGTGTCGCGGTCGTGTGTGAACCACGTGCCTTCCGTGTGGTACTTTGCTCTCTTCCAGAGCGAGTCCTCAGACCCACCTGCCTCTCCTGCCCGAGCGCCCTGGGCCCCGGGATCCCCAGGCCAGCGGGCTGTGTGGGTGGTGGGGATGGGCCTGCTGCTGAGAGGGCTGGGAGTGTCTAGGAGCAGGGGGTGCCCTCCCCATCTCTGCCCTTTCCCCCCACCAAGGCGCTTAATTGGGGTGGGCACAGCCTCCCCCCATCCGCACAGGCCTGGAGTGGACGGGCCCCTGGGCAGAGCAGCCCCCAGGGTTGAGTCATTGGGCTGCCTGTACGTGGCCGTGCGAGCGGCTGTGGCCTGGGAGGGGTTCTGGCCCCTGGGTCTGCATTCCACCAAGACAGTTGCTTTGTCTGTCTTTTTTAACCTTAAAAACATTGTGAAATACAACACATACAGAAAATGCTCAGTTTAACAAATTATTGTGAAGCAAACAGCCATGTAACCACCTCCCTGGGAGGCAGTTGACTTTGAACAATACTGTGACAATTGGAACTGGCGTCCTGCCCTGGACTGTTGGGATGTATGTTCCCCTCCAGCTGCCCCCAGGTTTCTGGGCACCCCGCAGTCATGGGAGGGCCACTTCCCGGGTGGCAGCTCTGGGCTAGGGCACCGAAGTCCACAGGAGGTGCCAGGTGGGAGGTCTCGGGGACGGAGCCTGTGACTTGCACCTCACCCTCAGCCCCCTCCACTGCCCTGTGTCCCGATGACTCAGGAAACAGTCAGACCTCAACCTCAGGGAGCAGGGCGAGTCCCGAAACCCAGAGCGGGAAGCTCCGAGCAGGCGGGCAGGCCAGGCCTGGGGCTGGGCACAAGGTACTTGCCGCCCCTGGCAGTGCTTGGCCGCCCTGCCCAAGGCCCTGTCGTGTGGTGCAGCCTCCCTCTCACTGATGCTGATGACGCTTTGGAGGATGACTGTCCTCCGGGTGGGACAGTCCCCGTGTGGGGTGGGCTGGGCTGGGGTGGGAGCACCTGAGGGGGGTGGGGACTGTGTGCTCTTCACCGAGAACCACCCCTGTCCCCAGGCTCACCTGCCTTTGCTGCACCAGCCCTGACGCCTCCCCGGAGGAAACACCCCCCCACTGGCCGCCCCAGGTGAGCAGCCACACGAGGAATGCCCCAGGGTGCAAGGCGCGGCCCTATGCACAGGAGGCGGGCCTCAGCCCCCTGCCTGCCTCCAGTCCTTTGCCTCTGGCTGCCCCTTCACTGGTTCAGTCCACACGGAGCTTCCACTGTCTGCCAGTCCCTGGGTGACACTGGGGCAGGACGGACTCAGCCTCTGCCTGTGGGGGGCTTATGGTCTAGAGCGCCGCTGTCTAGTAGTTTCCTCTGATGATGGCGTGTCCCACCTGGTGCTGGGCAGCGCAGGGAAGAAGAGGGATATGCAAGTGAGTGGGAACCGCAGGCTCTAGGCGCACACAGGGCTTGGTGTGGAGCCGTGGTGGCCCTCAAAGGCTGCCCTTGTGAACCAGACCTGAGGGGTGGAGAAGGCAAGCCGGGCAGAGGGCTCAGGAAGAGCCCATGTGGGGACACGAGCACTTGCAAAGGCCCGGTGGGGAAGGGAGGCAGGTACTTCCGGAATGGAAGGAAGGGCAGTGCGGGCTGGGGACAGGAGTGTAAGGGAGAGGCATGAGAGCCGGTGGGAGAGGTGGGAGGGGCCAGAGCTGCAGAACCTGTGACCACACAGAGGCCTTTACCTGGAGGGATCCTTGGGTGTGGGCCTGCCATGGACAGGTTGTGTTTTAAGATCACCCTGCTGCTGTGTGGAAGGAGAATGTTCTAGAAGGCAGGACCAGTTAGGAAGCTGTTGGGGCCATCCTGGTGGGAGGCAGTGGCAGCAACAGGACGGACAGACTCTGCAGGACTTGACAATGGAGTGGGAGCTGACAGACTGGATGAGGAGGGGGAGGAGGAGGACGGGACATGAGGGACCCTGTGCTTTCTGCTTGGGGATCTGGGTGACAGTGGAGTCATCCCTGGTGGGGTGCGGGAGCAGGTCTGGAGGAAAAGAGTTGAGTTCCATCTGGGCAAGCTGTGTTTGGGGTCCCGGAGGGCCACCCATTGGGCCTCTGCGTGGAGGAGCTCGGGCTGCTGGAGAGGTCTAGGCTGGGGAGAGAGCTGTAGGCATCACCAGCATGCAGTTCGCCCTCACGGCCTGCGTATCTCTGGTTCTCCCCCTCAGCTGTCACTCTCCAAAGCCCTGGACTAGCCCAGGCTGAGGAGAGGGTGGTCCTGCCAGGGATTCAGCCACAGCTTCCCTAGGAGGTAGTGCACCTGTGTGTACATGTGTGTTGTGGGGCTTTTGCATATTTCTGCAGTTGGGATGAAGAGGCTCATGACCCCACTGAGTCTCTTGGGTAAGGCCGTGGCTAAGATGGTAGACACATCTGTCCTCAAGTCCGACAGTGCCTGTCGGGAGGGTCCACTCTGACCGTGAGCACCCAGCCTGCGGGGCAGCGGTGTGAGGATCAGCGGTCTTGGGCTGTGGCCTTTCTCTGGGCTACCAGCTGCAGCTCCTGACTCGGCCAGGTGCACAGTAGGGCCAGGCAGGTGAGCATGGCCGTCTCAGCCAACCCAGCTCCAGGCTCCAGGGTCGCCGTAGCTTCCTCTCTCTGATCCACCACCCAGGTCTGTGGACTCTGCGTCCACACCTGCCCCCAGGTGCGTCCCCTTCCCTCTGCCTCAGCTGCTGCCGCTGCTCTGGTTCAGACCTTCATCGTCCCTCACCTGTTGCTCACAAGCCTGACCCTCTTGGGCATCTGGACCGGATGTGATGGCTCTTATCTTTGACCTCTTTGCAGATTCTGTTTCTGTTGCCTAGGAGGTTACCACCCCTCCGCCCCACACCCTGTGCATAGCCAACTTCTGGGCATTCAGCGCCGGGTGCAGAGTAGGCGGTCCCGTGTTTCTCAAAGGAGTCACTGTGAGTTAATGGTGAGTGAATCTTTGATCTCGACTGATGGTCATTCCTAAGGAGGTCGTCTCTCCCCACCCTAATTTACTTAGCACCGACTCTGTTAGTAAGCATGACCCTCCGTCTCCAGGTTCAGGGACAGCATGGGCCATGCGCCAGCAGCCGTGGAATGACGCTGAGTAACACTGCCTGTCGGAACCGAGAAAAGTCAGTGACACTCTCCCAGGGCCTTCCTATCAGACGCGTTTTCTGGTGTTTGGAGTCTTCTGACGGTGAGAGGCTGGCTTGGTTTTCAGCCTCTGGCTTCGCGGGGAGGGCGGCTCGTCAGCGTTGGAGGGCGGGAAGGTTTGGGCCCGAGAGGCTACACACTAGAGATGGTCCCTTTGGGCAGCGAGAAAGGTTTGGGTTTTCCTCCAACTCACCCCACAGGGCACCATCCCAGCAGCCCAACTGGTGGGTCTGAATGGTCAGTAGTCTGACTTTGAACTTCTTTCCTGGGCTTGGGTTCCTCTAAATCGGACCTCGCCTTGCCGCCCATCTTCACTCTCTATTACTTCTCACCCCCAGGGCTTTGCCGGGGCTGTCACCCCTGCTGGGGGTGCTGCTGCTCAGGGGACACGTCTGCAGAGCCCCAGGCCTTCCGCTTCCCACTGGGGTTCTGACACTGGCATTGTTAGCCCTGCGCATTTCACGTTCCACCATGTTCTGCAGCGGCATGTGTCTTGTAGCTGAAGTGACTACACACTTCATCTGCCCACAGTGTTCTTTAGTTGTCTGTGTGTTTACTGTGTCCTTGTCGTTGCTGCCACTGTGTGTGGAAAAGTCAAGGGCATAAGACAAGGCCTCTGCCTCCAGGGCGTCCATGGTCTGTCTGCCAGGGAAGTCCGGACTTGGGAGAAACGGTGCCCTGTGGAATTACGCAGGACCGAAGAGGGAGCGGCTAGCCAGTGCTGCTCCCTGGGCTGGGGGCGTCAGGCAAGGCTTTGTGGGGGAGGAAGCCTATGGGTTGAGTCATGATGTGGGAGGGAGGGAGGGACTTGGTGCTGGGAAGTTGGGGTAGAGAAGACTCCCAGGTGGGACAGTCTTGAGCAAAGTTAAGAGGACAAGAGAGTGGGGGTCATAGAAGGGATGGGGTGGGTGTTCAGATGGTGGGGTCAGTGAGCCAGGAGACTCTGTCTGGATAAGTGGGCAGGGCCCGGGCTTGGAGGGATGGGAGAACTCCCTCGGAGGATGGAGATCTTGACGAGCTGGGAGGTGTGTTGCTTTTTTTGAAAAGTCAACATAAAACAGTTAAAGATAGGTGGTCAGGCACCATATATTAGCTGGTTTGGGGTGCAGAGAAGTGGCCGTGGTGGGTTTTGGCCCTGAGAAGAGAGGCCCGGAGGGCCGCACGGCATGGGGTGACCCCTGCCCGGGCCTCAGTCCCTGCCGGAGGGACGGACCTGTGTGAGCTGCACTCAGTGACTGCAGACCGGCCAGCGGAGCACAGAGGCCGCGGCCACCCCCAACCCAGATGCCTCCCCGTTTGTCCACTCTGGGGCCAGGCTTTCATGCTTTACTCCACCGTATCCTTGTGTATCATTTGAACTACAAAAGCACATGCTGATTATGAAAACGATAAATATTTTATTCTATTTCAAAACAAAAAAGAAGATGTCTCAAGCAACCTGGGTGGTGATGGACTCAGGGGTTCGAACGCCACAAAATGATTCTGAATGGTGGCAGGTCAGGGGTTGCTGGCCGCGGGGCGAGACGAGGTGTCTTCAGAAAACCACGGCGCCCCGTCGGCGCCTGGTTGGAAGAGGTTTGTCAGGTTCAGCACAAGACAAGCTGTCATCATGGGTTTAGACACTCCTATGACCCAGGGGTGGCCAGCCTTCCCTGGAACAGTTGCTAACCTTTAACAGTTTTTACCAGCGGGGAACAGACCCACTGCTGAGACTGCTGTTTAAAGGCTCGGTGTTCATTCACGTACTCACTGAGCTGATGTTTCATTGGTGTGTCGAGCTGATCCGCCGATGGTAACGCCAGCGTAACATACACCGGAGGCAGGGGGGGTGTGGCTAGAAAGGGGTCACCCTTTACCCCCGTGTGGGAGGAGGTGCTGCTGTTCCTGGGAGTATGAAAAGCATCTTTAAGTACAGGTTGATTATTTTTAAAAAATATTTTAGTTATTTATTTTTAGACAGAGAGGAGGGAAAGGAGAAAGGGGGAGAGAAACATCAATGTGTGGTTGCCTCCTGAGCGCCCTCAAATGGGGGCCTGGCCTGCAACCCAGGCATGTGCCCTGACTGGGAATCAAACCAGCAACCCTTTGGTTTGCAGGCTGGTGCTCAATCCACTGAGCCACACCAGCCAGGGCTGATTATTGTGTTTATTATTGTCAGAGTGATGTGGAAAACACTAAAAAAAAAAATGCAACTTAGAAAAGTCACAGCCGTGCGGCATCGTGGGGGGCCAGCGGCTGTAGGTTCTGGGCTCACAGGTAGAGAGGAGTCGTCGCAGGAGGGCCAGCTGGGAACCCAGCGTGTGGCGTCCTAGGGCAAAGGGCCACACCGATGCCGTTCTAAAGTCCTGGGTCTGGCTGAGGAGGCCAGCAGGTTTGGGGCCCGACTCCAGAAATCAGCCTGCAGAAGGCGGCTTTGGGGCCCCCCAGCCCACAGGTCTATAACCAGTTGCTCAGCCCAGGCAGTTCTGAGGAGTCTCGGTGGCCCAGTCGTGTATTTTCCAGAGATGCCCGGTGGCACGGGTCCCCTCTGTGTCAGCACCACATTGGGTCCATTCATGTGGGAGGATGGCGTGTGTCGGGCCCCGGCATTCAGTCCCACAGTCATCCCTTCAGCTTTGTATGTCCTAGGTGACGAATTCCAGAGGCCTGGGAATCAAAGGCAGGCTTGCCAGGCCCAGCCACGGTGGGGGCTCTGCAGTCAGATTGGCTCCTGGAGAGGGAGGCCTTCGAGGGTGGGGGAAATCCTGGGAGCCAGGAGGCAGCGGGCAGAGAAGAAAGGGACTCTGTTCCTATTTCTTCACAGGCTGCAGAGGCCCCGCGCTGCTTCGAGCTGCTGCCTCAGGCCCTGCTGGGTGGGCGGCGGGTGGGTCTGTGCCTCCACATACCTGCTCCTATTCATCCACTGCAGACCTCGACCAACGGGCCCCTTGGAAGGTTCGGATACCCTGCAGCAGAACACGTGCTAGCAGGAGAGTGGAGGGGTTGACGAGTGGTCTTTCCAGCCGTCTCATTTCCAGATGGGTAAACCAAAGCCTAGAGAGGGGAGAGAGAATGGGCTTCTTCACCTTTGGGGAAGTGGAGAGGATGGGCTATGAAGCCGGACAAAAAGGGGTCCTCCGCCACCTCTACCAGCGCCCCTGGATGGCCTTGAACAGACGGTGTAGTGTCTCCATGCCTCACTCTGCTCATCTGTAGGGTGGGGATGATAATGCTCACACCGTAGGCTTGTTCTGAGGATTCAGCGTGACCGTTCCCACCCAGCAGGCACTGCAGGCGTGATGCCCAGGGCCTGGGCCAGTGCTGGGGCGGGCTGGGCTAGGGCTCCGGCCTGCGCCTGTGGCCGCCAGGCAGTGTGAGGCTCTGCAGCCCGGTCAGGCCTTAGCTTTCATCGTGACATTTGGGATTGGGATGTGGGGCGGTGAGCGGGCTCTGTTTGCTAACTTTGTATATTGCTTAATAAGGAAAACACGGCTTGTCCTGGCGAACAGTGGATCCGGCCATATATGGGGAAAAGGAGTGACTTGAACAGGGTCATGGACGCAATTGCGAGCGCTTCTCAGTTCCAACAACATCAGAGACAATGTGGAGTGGCCCCTCTTCTTCGTCCACTTTGGTTGTGGAGGAATTTTGGGTTATAAATAGGCAACATCTTGCAGTGTGAGCTTTAGAAGTTGCTGTGAATTGTTTGGGGAGCAGATCATTTCCACACTCGAAGGAACTTGGCAAAGAGCAAGAGTCCGCAGTGGATGAGGAGAGAGTGACTGCTTTGCAGCCACACAGAGAAGATTGGACCTGCTCGGGCTCAGCTGTTCCCAGGCGGAACACCAAGTCCTGCGGCCAGGCGGGGCCAGGCTGACAGCTTCTAGTCAGTTCTAAGTCAGGGGCCCTCCTGACCTCCCCCCAGTGCGGTGCCACTGACCACACCCCCTCCTCTCCAGCTGTCCGCATCACCTCCATCCCTTACCCATCACGGGCTCATTCACTCACTGACTCACTCTGGAGCGCTCACCCTGCGAGGCAGCCCCTCCCCCACATCTCTCCAGCTCCTCTTTCCTCTGCCTGCTCCTTGCTGTGTCTATTGCCCTGGGCTCTGTCCTTGGTCCTTTTCTTTTCTCCCTCAGCATATTGTCCCATTTCCTCTTGGCCTGATTTCCACAGTGTGGCAATCAGAGGGGCTGCTCTGCCTGGGTCCAGCTCTGGCTCTACAGCTTCCTAGCTGTGTGACCTCTGGCAAGTTGCTCAACCTCTCTGAGACATGACTACCTCCCCGTCAACTGGGGAGGATGACAGTGCTGACCTCTAGGGTGGTTATGACAGCCTACTGAGCCTGTCTCGTAAAGGTCCGAGAACAGTGCCCCACGGCAGGCCAGCTCTCAGAAGACATAGGAACTGCTGTTCTTTGCTTCTGACTCCCGGGTCTCTCTCTAGATGCTGCTCTGCCCTGGTCTCCAGGGGCGGACTTCCAGCTGCCCACTGGGCGTCCTTCCCTCGGTGTCAGGTCGGGCCCAGCTCCCACTGTGTGCCATCACGTCCTTGGCACTTGGGGGGTGTGGTGCTGAGGGAGAGACGGTCCGGGATGTGAGAGTTCTGGGACATGCGACCTGGCACTGCAGCGGGTGTCCTGCCTGTTAGGTAGCTGGAGCTCCCCGGCCCACCCTCGAGCTGGTGGTCTCTGTCCACACCCCCTCCCCAGGTCTGCTGCCTGGCCCAGGCACAGTCTCCTCTGGGGAGCCACTTAGGCCAGGGGCACGAGAAAGACATAAGACAGGTCTCAGTTTCCAGCCTGCGTGGAGAACGGTGCCGCTTATTTTGCTTCTGAAGTATTTCCTTTTTTTTAAATCCTCACCTGAGGATATGTTTATTGATTTTAAAGGCGGGCGGGGGGGGAGAGAGACACTGGTACTCGATTTGAGAGAGAAACGTTGATTAGTTGCCTCCCCTGCACGTCCCGACCGGGAGTCAAGCCCACACCCTTTTCAGTGCACAGTGCACGGGACAAGGCTCCAGCCAGCCGAGCTGCCGGGGCAGGGCCTGAGTGTGTCTCCATTCTGTATTCCCTCTGTCCCTGTCTGAGTCTGGCCTCACCGTAGATCCTCCACCCAGGCGGCCTTTATGCCTCTTCCACTTCCTCTCACTTGTCCTCCGGACTCCCCTGGCCAGAGTCAGGCCAGGCCTGCGTGAAGCGCCTCAAGGGTCTCCCATCGCCTGCTGCCAGGCTTCAGTGTGTGAGGGGGCGCTGTGTCCCTGTAGCCTGATCCCTCTGTGGGGGGACGGCCCGGATGCTGGCCCTGTGGGGGCTGTCTTCTTCCCCTTGTGTTTGCTGAGAGCCCGGCCCCACGGGTCCTGGAGCAGTGAGGTGCCGCCCCTCCTCTGGCAGGGGCACGGGCTGCCACAGGGGCGCGGGCTGCCTGATCTGCCATGTGCGGCCCTGGCTTTCTCCAGTCAAAGCAGAACCACTAAATGCTCATCCCCTAGACTTCCTGGCAGCGCCCTGCTCTGCCCCTGCCCTCCTCACATGTTCTCTCCCATCGCTGCTCCTGTTCTACAGAAAAGACTCAGCTATCTCTTGGGAGGAACTTCTTCTTGGGCTTGTCCAGTGGGTGTTTCCTGCCCCAGTTCTGAAATTGACTTTGCCTGTTTCCCAGGTTGGACCTCCAGAGCTTCCTGCACCGTCTGTAGTCCCTGCCCTGGGGGCTGCTCTGACCTTTAGCTGGCCGGCGTGAGCACTCACCCCTCTGACCTGCCTCCAAGGAGTCCCTCTGCCCCACCCTACTGTGTGCTTCTGGAGGCCAGGGCTCTGCCTCCCTCCCCCTAATCACCTCTCAGAGAGGAGCAAGCACAGACCTGGCACACAGTGGGTCCTCAGCCCCTGGGCCCTCCTGCCCACGTGACTGCCCTCACAGGAGTGAGGACGTGTGGTTTCCAGGTGGGCTTCCAGTTTAACCTTTGTTTGAGCAGAGGTTCTGATGCTACAGCCTTCTTCAGAGGAGCCTGAGAACCTCCCAGACAGGTTCTCCTGTGCCCCGGCTTCCTTCCGGCCCTGCCTTAGCCCTGACCTGCACCAGTGCTGAGGCCTGGTGACCCTTGTGCATCTGCAGGTCAGTGGTGGGTTCTGAGCCGGAGCCTGCACCCAGGTGGCCTGTAGATCTTGGGCACAGCCAGTCGATCAGGTGGGGCTGGCATGTGTCTGGGCCTGACAGTGGGTCCTGGACCGAGGATTCCACCTGGGTGATGCCTGGCTCCTGGGCTGCTGCATCTCCACCCAAATGCCGGGCCCTCAGTGCCCACCTGTTAGTCCTGGGGGTCTTCCCTCCTGCAATGTCAGAGGAGGCAGAGCTGCAGTGTAGCACCCCTCCTCCCTGCCTCAGGGAGGGCAGGCAGCCAGGGCGTGGTGCACCCCCACCCTATCCCAGAGCAGGGAGAGTACCCCCTTGAATGTGCAGTCTTTCTCCTGGTTCCCTGGGGGAAGGGTCCCCAGGGGTCCGTAGATGCCCCCAGACCACCCCGTCTCACACAGTGGGCAAAGGTGAGCTTTCCCATTGTTTTCCAAGAGCCACGCTCAAGGGGAAGCATGCTGGCCCCTCCCAGGTAGCATCGTGCTGCCGCTCCTGTGACATGTGCATGAAGCCATGGGCTTCCCAGCTGTCTGGCTGGTTGGCAGGGTTCCAGAATGATTCTGTGAATATCATGCCTTCCTTGGCGAGTCTTCCCTTCATGTGTATTTAGGTTGTTGTGCCCAATTTTTCTTTGTTAGGAATAAACTTCAGTGAACATCTTGGTGAATATATCTCTTTTTAGGGTCAGAGGGCATGCACAGGGGTCCTGTTGATGCGTCCCCTCCTGGGGTACTCACCGGCATAACCACGTATCTCCTATACCCCGGCCGACCTGGGTTTGGGTCATGTTTCCATTCTTTGCCAATGTGGCAGTAGAAAAATTATACATTGCATCTGTTTGCGTTTATTTGGTTCTTAGTGGCCATATTGTATTTCTTTTTTTTAAAAAAAGATTTTATTTATTTTTAGAGAGAGGGGAAGGGAGGGAGAGAGGGAGGGAGAGAGAGGGGGAAAGAAACATTGATGTGAGAGAGAAGCATCAACTGGTTGCTTCTTGTATGCGTCCTGACCTGGGACAGAACCCGAAACCCAGGCATGAGCCCTGACTGGGAATGGAACCGGCGACCTTTTGCTTCATGCGATGATGCCCAACTCACTGAGCCACACCAGTCAGGGCGGTTTTGTAGTTCTTATTTTACAAGTTGCCTGTTCCTGTCATTTGCTTGTATTTCTCCCGGGGGCTCGTTTTACGGGCCTGGAGAGCGAGAGCTCTTTGGGTGTTGGGATGCAGGGCCTGGCGCTTTGCAGGCCCTCCGCCCACGTCTGTTGACGAGTAACTTTGTTGTGGATCCTGCAAAGATTTCATTTACCCATATATTTTTTTTAAATTAGAAGTTTTAGGTGTTTATGTGGTTACATTTCCCTCTTTTCTGACTCTTTATTTTTTAATGATATACTTAGAAAGCATTCCTCCCCCCTGCAAGATTTTAAAATTATTCACCCATGTTTTCTTCTAGAAGTTTTTAGGGTTTTATTATTTGCATTGGAACCTATGCTCCAACTAGAATTTGTTGTAGTTTAGGGGGAAAGGCATAGATCTAACCACCCTTTTCCCTGCCCTTGCTGCCAATAAAAAGCAGCACTCAGTTGTCCTGGGAGACCACTTATTTAATAGTCGGCCCCACTGAGTACAGGTGCTGCCTGCATCATAGACCGAGTCCCCATTGCGTTTGCACCTGCTGACGGGCTTTCTCCTGTCCCATTGGCCCGTTGTATTCTGGTTGTAAAAGTGCTTTTGACAGTAACCACCAGCCATGGAGTTCCTACTGTGTCTCAGGTGCTTGGCATGTTTTGTCTCAAACCCTTGCCAGCACCCTACAGGGTGTCGGCAGGATGTTCCTCATGGGATCAAGGCTTGCAAGACTTACATGAGTTCAAAAAGGTCATTAGTGGGGTGAGTCAGGAATCCAACCTGGGAGTGCTCTGAGCCTGGCCCCTCCCACTGCCCTGTCCTGCCTCTGTGACCTCTCTCCCTATCCCCTGGGGCATGTGGAGGAGGGGCTTCGAGAACAGCAGCCAGAAGGTAACTGGCCCTCACTTTACATTGTTGAAAATAGAGGCCACGAGGAGCAAGGGTTTGCCCAAAACAGGGCCGGGCTGGAGAATGACAGTGGGACGCTCAGCTCCCTTACCTTGGGTCCCCAAGCCAGTGTCGTAATGGAGCCGACCTGCTGGCATGGGGATGGGATTATCTGTGCCCTGCTCTCCGAGCTGTCACGGAAGATTCCACTGTGGACACAGCTGGCTGGCAGTCTCCCTCGCAGAAGTAAGCAGGTTAAGTTGGTACCCCAGTGAACTTCTGCCCCTTGCTGAGCCAATGGGAGTTCCATGATTCCTTTGGGTGCTCGGGTTGTGGTACAGACCAGCCCCAGAGGTCCATTCCTGCCACGTTTAGACTAAGAAGCTAGTGCCCAGGGGAGGGACAGAACTTGCCCAAAGTGCCCTGGGCCATGGTGATCAGGGGCACGCTCTGAAGTCCATACCCTGTAATAAGGCCTGTTGAGTAAGAATTGCAGTTGAAGCGGCTGCCAGGGCTGGACGTCCTGGTGAGCTGGCGTCCGGGCTCCCTGTCTAGGCCTTCTCTGCTGCTCTGGTCTTCATGGCTGACACAGGGGAGTCTTCTGAGAATGTGATAAGCACCCCTGTTGGGACTGGCTTCTCCTGGTAGTACTTTCCGTGCCTAAGCGTTGCCTGCTGGCTGATCCCGTGGGAGAAGCAGCTCAGCCTCAGGTGTGAACAAGCACCTTGGCCACGGATGCAGTGTACACGCACGTGCACACACCCACACAGAGCTGTCAGTCTTTGGAATGGTTGTGTCCCCACAGGGCTGTCTGGGCCGAGTCACAGAGTCGCTTGGCCAGGTCTGTGGGTGCAATTTCCTACCCTGGTCTAGGGCAGCCTTCCCGTTCATGCTTTCACCTTGGCCCATCTGCCCACCTGTGCTGACACCTCCCTTTCCTCCACATAATCAAAGATCTGGTTGATCTTTAAGCCTCAGGGACACTCTTCCTGTGGCTCTCGTGTGGAGTCTTCTCCCACCAGCCTTGTGCAAAGTTCCCGCACTTCCCCTCGCTAAGTGCTGACAGTTTTCTCCTATGTCGTTCACGTGACACTTAAGCGGGTGCTGCCTTGGGACACCCCTTCTCTTGAACTTTCCCTTAGGGCTTGTATTGCTTTAACTTTTCACGAGATGACATCCTGTTGAGCTAATGAGGCAGCAATCTCGTATTTCATACCATTTTGTATTCTCACTAGTACCTGGCACATAGTAGGCCCTCAGGAAATGTTGATGGCCTGGTGGATTTGGAGTTAGCCAATATGTAAACACAAACCGAAATGCTTTTGGGCCCGAGGGGGCACGAGGTGCTTGCCTGCACTTGCTGGTGGCCATTCGAAGGCGTGGAGTGGGCTGGCTCAGTCCCGCAGGAGATTATAATGCAAGACAGAGCGTGGTGCTGATGGGCCAGGAAGAGATCCTGAGGACTAGGGATTAGTGAGATGATATGGATCTGGTGTTAACAACTGACAGTCCTCTATTCTGCCTGAAGTGGGAAAGGGCATTTGGGCAGTGGGTGAGAGGGGAGGGCTGGGGAGTGGCGTGTTAAACAGAGAGTGGGTAGCAGAGCTCCACCGCCCTTTGTACCTGGAAGGCTTCCTGGAGAAGCAGGGCTGGTGAAGGTGGGGGCAGGTCAGGATTGCCAGTGGGACCTAGTTCATTCTCAAGACCTGTGTTCGGGCCCAGATTGTCCCCCTCCAGTCCTAGGAGTTCTCAGGAGACTGTACCAGGAGCGGAGCATATTTTCCCCTTAGATCCTAAAAAGGTGTCGGGGCTACTTGGGGGCCCATTTTTGAGAGGGAAGTATTTTTTTAAATTTAAATTTATTTTTTTATTGATTATGCCATTACAGTTGTTCTATTCCACCCTTCATTCCCCTCCACCCTACCCCCCCCCCGTCCCCACCATTACCCCCCCTTTAGTTTAAGGCCAAGTGTCTCAAGTTCTTTAGATTCTATATTTCCCATACTATTCTTGCCCTCCCCCCTATCTATTTTCTACCTACCGTCTATGCTACTTATTTTCTGTACCTTCTCCCCCCTTCTCCTCCTCCCACTCCCCTGTTGCTAACCCTCCATGTGATCTTCATTTCTATGTTTCCACACCTGATCTAGCTGTCCTCTTAGTTTGCTTTTGTTTTAGGTGTGGTTGTTAATAACTATGACTTTGCTGTCCTTTCACTGTTCATGTTTTTTTAACTTCTTTTTCTTAGCTAAGTCCCTTTAACATTTCATATAATAAGGGCTTGGTGATGATGAACTCCTTGAATTTGATCTTATCTGAGAAGCACTTTATCTGCCCTTCCATTCTAAATGAAAGTTTTGCTGGATAGAGCAATCTTGGTTGTAGATCTTTGGATTTCATGACTTGGAATACCTCTTTCCAGCCCCTTTTTGCCTGTAAGGTCTCTTTTGAGAAATCCGCTGACAGTCTGATGGGGACTCCTTTGTAGGTGACTGTCCCCTTATCTCTTGCTGCTTCTAGGATTCTCTCCTTCATTTTCATCTTGGCTAATATAATTATGATGTGCCTTGGTGTGTTTCTTCTTGGGTCCAACTTCTTTGGGACTCTCTGAGCTTCCTGGATTTCCTGGAAGTCTATTTCCTTTGCCAGATTGGGGAAGTTCTCCTTTATTATTTGTTCAAATAAGTTTTCCCCTGTGGCTGTTCCTTTCCCCCTTCTGGTACCCCTATAATTCGGATGTTGGAGTGTTTAAAGATGTCCTGGAGGTTCCTAAGACTCTCCTCATTTTTTTTGAATTCTTGCTTCTTGACTCTTTTCTGTTTGGCCATTATTTGCTTTCTTCTGGTCCACTCCTTTGATTTGAGTCCCAGTTTCCTTTTCATCGCTATTGATTTCCTGTGCAATTCCATTCATTTCAATTAGTTTCTCCTTCATATGTTTGTCTAATTTGTGGCTATAATCAACCAGATCTCTGAGCATCCTGATCACCAGTGTTTTAAACTGTGCGTCTGAGAGTTTTGCTATTTCTTCATCGCTTATATTTATAGGCTCTGGGGCTTTGAGATCTTCTTGAGCCATTTTTGGTCTGTTTGTGTCCGTTAAGTATTAGGAGCGGAGCCTTGGACTCCCAGGTCACTGGGTTGTGACGCTGTATGTGGGGGCGTGGTCAGAACGGGGAAATGGCGACCCCCACTGCTGTATCACGCCACTGGGTGAGGAGCACAGCCTTAGGTGGTTCTTCAGGGCGGGGCCACTCAGAGTCGCTGGGTTATGACGCTGTATGTGGAGGCGGGGTCAGAGTGGGGAAATGGCGGCTCCCTCTGCTGCTGCTTGCTGCTGGGGCCTGCTAGGTCCCGTCTAACTGCACACTCCCTCGCTGGTCTATCTGCGCACGAATGCGCTACCACAGTCAAATCTCGGCCCTGCTCCCTCACTGGTTCCCTGCGGTCGCTTGCTGGGTCGCTCACTAGGTCCACCCGTTGCAACCCTGTGCCTGGGTTCCTCGCGCCTGAGTCCGTCTGACCGAGTTTTCCTGTGCAACCCCGCTCCGCCAGCCGCTGGTTTCGCCCCTCTTACCGGTCAGGCTGAAAAATTTGTTGTTATCAGACTTCTGAAAAGTTCAATTTTCTGTGTTCTGGCTGTGTTTTCTGTTGCTAATATTTAGTTGACTCTAAGCTTGGTTGTGTGAGAAAGCAAGGCGTCTCCACCTATGCCTCCATCTTGGTGGAAGTCTGAGAGGGAAGTATTGATATGCGGTACTTGCCTTCCTTGCTTGGTTTGTCCACTTGGTGCTGGGCCTGATGTGGTCATGCTGATCGGCTAACTGGTCTAAATGGGCTCACCTTCTTAAAACGCCCAGGCAGCTGGTCAGGGTCTCCGGCATGGGGGACAAGTTTAAGGTCATGCTCTCCCTCATCCAAGATAACACCCAGGCTCCTAGGGCTGGCCCGTGCGGTCTTCTTCTCTGGCTCTGTAGACTGCTCCAGCTCTCAGCTTTTGTTTTCTAGAACCTGCTCTAGCCCCACCGCACCTCTTGCATTTTCCAAGCACACTGGTGCCTCACACCACCATGCTTTTGCTCGTGTTGATTCCTTGGTTTGGACCTTCCCGGCCCCCCACTGTTGGTATGACTGAGCCTGTCACACTGATCAGGCTCCCGAGTGGAATCCTGCAGGGATTTGGGGTCAGCTAGGTGTTGGTTCAGATCCTGGCTTCACCACTTCTGCATGTTACTTCTCTGGGCTGGTTTACAGTACACTTAGCATTGACCTCAAGGGGCTGTTGGGAGGACTAAATCAAGGAAGAGCCTGCCTTTTCTTCTCTCCCGGCTTTGACCACTGTTCATACTGCCAGGCCCGCAGATGCCCCGTCCCCCTGGTGGTTCGTCTCAGTGAAGCCCTTTCACCCAACACATATTTATTGAGCATGTGCTGTGCGCCCAGTGATAGGCACCGGGAGTAATTTTTGCTTGGATACTTGCTAACAAAAAGTCCAGAGGGTCCATACTGGGTTTCCAGGGGAAATGATGTGTGATCTGAGCTCTGGAGGCCACGTGAGAGGCCACCAGGTAAGACGGGAGGGAAGAGAATTCTAGGTAGAGGGAAACAGTGGGCTGAGGGGGACCCAGTCAGTCATGAGCTGCGTTAAAGCCTTTATCCTATGAGCAGTAGGAAGGACTCCATGCCAAAGTGGGACACGGTCATGTTTGGACCCCCAAAAGCAGACCAGGGACTAAGAGGGGGCAGAGCGGAAGCTGGGAGACTAGTGAAGCTGGGCTGTGTCCCAGGGAGAGACTCAGCTGGTTGGGGTGGGAGCTGCGGCCGGGGAGAGATCCTGGAGGTCTGGTTAGCAGGCGAGAGGATGGGTAGGGTGTGAGCGGTGGGAGATGGAAGGAAACAGCGACTCCAGGTCTCTCATGCATTATTTATGGAGAGCGTGTTGGGGACTGAGGGAAAGCAGGTCCCCAACTCATCCCCCTACAGGCGTGTGACCTCCCTGCAGCAGGGACAGGCCTCGGACTCCAGGCATCCCCAGTGGCCTTGAGCGTCAAAGGGGCCCCAGAAGCCTCGTTTCTGGTTGAGGTTGGAAAATCAGCCCCTAGTCCCCTGTCAGTCAGCATAGTTGACCATGAACAAGTCCCCTTAGACTTCAAGGCTCTCTACGTTGGGGAGCTGGCCTCTGGCCCCGTGTCCTGGAGGAGCCCAGCTCCCCTCGGAGGCTCTGTGCTGGGGCCATGGCGCCTGGCCTCTCTGGTCGCAGGCAGGGCCAGCTGGGGCGGGGCTCCCTGGCAGCTGTGTTGTACCCAGAGGGAAACATTCGGAATATGTGAATGCGAGTGGCTGCCGGGGAGAAATCTACAGTCCCTCCTCTTACTGGAAAAGAGCTAGGCTACCCAAGGCTCCCAAATGTTCTACGTCATATAATGTATGTTTTATGGCAAATGAAAAAATACGTAAAATCTGTACCCAAACTGTTCCCTGCTTGGTTAAAGGGGGCTAGATCCTCTCTTTTATTCGTACCCTTTTCAGATTTTAGGCCAGAATTCCCTTCTGGGCAATGAACTTATCTGCCAAGTTGGGGCCCAGAGAGAACCCTTGTGGGGGACTCGTAAACCCCGTTTTTTGAGGAAATCTTGGGGCTGAGGCCACATTCAGCCCTATGTGTTTACACAATAGTGTCTCTCAGCTCGGAGGGGCCATTAGAGTTAATTGGGTGAATAATCTATGTTTAAAAAGTCCCCAAATACTCATTTACATAATCCACGCTTTGCCCAAGCCTGTTCAAGCCTATTTGTAGGATCTGGAGTGGATCCTGGGCTTAGAGTCTTCCTCCCATGCGCCCAGAGCAGCTTCTCCTCCGGACTGTCCTGTGGTGCAGACGGGGCCCGGCAGGCTCTTGTGACAGTATGCATTGTCACAAGACCACAGGTTGGACCACAGGGTGGGGGACCGATGTCCTGGCAGGCCCTGCCAGCCATGTTCTGTGGATTGCTGGTCCTGGGAGAGGCTGTGTGGGAAAAGGTTCCGTGATCTGGTGATTTCAGGAGGTGCAGTGTCTTATCTCCTGTGGTGGAGATTCCTCCTGCACAGTACCCCAAGGCTCTGAGAAGTCCTGTGGTAAAGAATCCGATTTGCCTTTCTCTAATCTATCAGCTTCCCTTGGAGGTATCCGCCTCTGAGTAGCTCCCTCCCATCAACTCAGGGAGTGCCCCGTAGAATTAGGGTTCTCTAGAAAACACGTCGGGAGACAGAAATCCCACTCCCTTTCACTGGCAGGGGACTCCGTGGGCTCTGGCCACCCACCCAAGCATCGTGTTTGCTGCCTGGAGCCACTGTGCACAGTCTCGTTGGCTGCCCACTCACAGCCCCCTAGAGTGCTCTTTGCATGACGAGGGCCTTGCCTGGTTCTTGGCCAGGCATCTGAAGTGGGCGCCCGGGGGTTGAGCGGGGACGCAGCATCTGGGTGCCTTGGTAGTTGCTGGAATCCCCTCTGTGATGCGGCCTCTGTGGACTACGCCAGCCACAGGCATTCCCTGGGCCTGGAACTTTGGGACCAGGAAGGGGGCCTCCAAATGTGGTGTGAGGCCAGAGCCTGCTGGGACGGAAGCTGACCTCGGGCACGTGTGCTCAGCTGCTCCTCTGAGTTCTGCTCATCACCTTCACCTGGTTCTCAATCTGGGCTGCATACTAGAATCACCTGGAGAGATGAAACCAAATCCTGATGCTCGACCAGCACCTTGGGCTTGTTAAACTCGACACTGGGAACAGGGGAAACCCCACCCAAATAGATGTTCAAGCCCCCCAGGTGATTCCAGTGCGCAGCCACAGGGGAGGTGGAGAACACCCTGGACCCTGGCCCTCGCGAGGACAGCTGGTGCTGTGGGAAGGAGCAGCAGAGGGCGTGGCTTTGTTCCAGGGTCAGCCACATGGTGTCTGTTCGCCTGTGAGAACCAGCTACACGCACAGTGCTGCCCAGGCAGCCCTCTGGGGCAGGCCCCTTAGGCGGGAGATGGGGCCTCCTGCTGTGGTTCCATCAGTGTGGCCTTTGTCTCGGGCGAGGAGGACTGCCAGCGTCACTGAGCATCTCTGGTGTGCCAGGTACTGTACCTCAAGGTGCCTCAGTTAACCCTCATGCTCCCTGTGAACTAGGATTTCCAATGTAGATGTGGAAACTAAAGCGCAACGTAGTCATGAAATGTGCCCCAAATGACACAGGTGTTCTCGAGGGGCGGAGCAGTGACTGGGGGCGTCCAGGCGGGGTGCCTGTGAAAGCCATCGTGTTCACGGGGCAGGAGCAGTGCTGGATCGGGGGCAGGGTGCATGTGGGGGGAGAGGCTGTGTGTGCGAGCTCGCCAAAGAAGCTGGCATTGGAGGGGTTTTCCCTCAGGCCCGGGGGAGGGCGAGGCGCCCAGGAGGGATGGAGTCGGCGGCAGGGTGCTGGGGTTGGCTCCCACGGGCCGCAGCGTGTATGTCCTCCCACCTCCCAAGTTCAGTGACATTCCGTTGGAAGCTTGAAACAGCCCCAGTGCAAGTATTTACATCATAGAGATCGGCAAACACTACAAGTCAGGTTTTAATTAATTTATTTTCTCAGCAAGCTGGCTGTTACACATTTGCCGGGAAGTGGCTGGACAGAGCCCAGCATCCCCGGAGGGCAGCAGCACCTTCGGTCCAGGGGCGTGGGAGGAGCTTGGCCCCGGGAGGGAGGGCTGAGCCGTGGGAGGACTGACCCGCTGGTTGTGCAGTGCCGTCAAGAGTTGCGTCGAGGAAAAGGAAATGAGAGAGCAGAATAAACTTTGGTGACTTGAGGCCGTACAGTGGAGAAACGTTTATTTCTCTTACAATTGAGATTATTAAAATAAAAGGCCGCAGAGATGGGGAGCGAGATGAGGGAAGGGCAGGGGCCACTGTCAAAGATGTGCGATTGGACAGGGGAGTGTGGCCGCACCGGGGCAAACAGTGAACTCAGAGTCAGGTTGCAGCCAGCAGTCCGGGGTCAGAAAGCCATCTCTGTGCCGTCTCCTGAGCCTGCCTCTTTGAGGTGGTGGCCAGGGGCTCCAGCAGGGAGATGGTTAAATCAGAATAGCAAGGGGTGATTTACCGCACAGCCCCGACATTCCCAGAGCTTGCTGCCGTGCCGGCCCGCTAATGTTCGGGTTGCAAATCTACCTATTTGTCAAGTCCCTCTCCACCGCCTGGCTCCCTCTGGCTGCCTGCGTGGTTTATTAGAGAGGCGTTTGCTACCTGTCATCTCAAATGGACTCCTTTATCCAAAACAGAATAATAGAGATATCTCCCTCCAGGGACGAGGGATGCAAATGCCCGAGGACAGGTTGCCAATTTGCCGCACGTATTAGGGGAAGGGAGCCGTCAAGGGAGACACGGCCGGGATCCAGGCTCTTCTAACAAGCTCATTTCTGGGTGGAGGGGAGACCTGGGCGGCTGAGTTTAGATTATGTGGGCGCGTGCCCCCGCTTTCCTACTGACAGCTGTCAGCCGCAATCGTTCCTCTGCGGGGAAACAAAATTGGCTTTTCCTCCTGTGTGCCCTCCCCCAGCCCGTCCTTGGGCAGCGAGGCCCTGCCAATAACTGTGGAGGAGCCGTCCAGCCTCGGAGCTGCCTTCGCAGAGTGGAGCTGCCGCCAGCGCCGCCACCGTGGGCTGGTCCTGGGTGGCAGGCTGAGGAACCGGGCCCTGCTGGGGCAACCTGGCTTGTTGGAGGTGAAGGAAGGTGGTGGTTTCCTCTTCCGAGAAAGGGGATTTAATCAAAGCAGGAGTCCTGTCCTGGGGGCCCCTGGTGCAGGCAGGGGGGAGCTGCTCCTCTAGGCCCTCATCCTAGGGGGATGCACAGCCCTCTCTCCTGCCCAGGGACCCCCCTACTGGTACCCACCATCAGGGACCCTCACATGGGGTCTTTGATTTGATTTGACTCTGACTTGCCCTACAAAGGGGCACTGCCCTGGCTCTCAGACCACTCAGCAGGCCACCTCAGCAGGGTCCAGTGGCTTTCTGCCCCTCAGCAGTGAGAGGACTGGGGAGCTGGAGAAGGGCCCCACCTGCCACACCGGCTAGAGGATGACGTTACCCCCTCCGTTCCTCACAGACACCTGTGCGCCCCACCTCCTGACTTCCTCCTGAGGAAGCTGTGGCCCAGGACCTTACTGACACCTAGCAAGTGACAAACTTTGGCCTTGAACCTGGGACAAAGCTGTTCCATTTCCTGCATGGCTCTATCAGGGCCATGGGGGTTGCACTTGACACAGAGTTTGCAGGGCACAAAGACCTCGCTTCTGCAGCCTTGGGGTCATTCTGCAGTGTCACATCCCCGTGGGCTCAAGGCTGTCCCACCCTGGAGGGGTGGTAGTGACGTCTGACTGGGGCATGGGACAGACTTGAGTGTGTGTGTGTGAGGCCTCCCAGGTCCCTAAGAGTTCTCATGATGAGCAGGATCATCCACCTGTCCTCCACCATATGCATCTATCCTCAAGACAGAGACCCCAGGCAGGCCCGGAGTGGGGCCGACGTGGCCCAGTCTGTGGCGACACTTGCTGGACTGTGCTGCAGCCCGGAAGCCAGAGCTGGCTAAGGAGAGCGGAGCACGTGGGGCACTTAGTGTAGGGCCTTTCCTGACCGGGAGCCTGACAGTACCTCGGGGTTCTGGATCCGAGCCCCAGGGTAGGGCTCAAGGTCCTTTGTCTGTGTGGCGGAGGCCCCACTGGGCTGCGGGCCCCACGGGGCTGGACATTGCTCTTTGCACGTTTGGTTGCTCTCCCGTTCTCGAGGTTTTTGGAAGGTGCTCAGTTACAGCTCGTGGCCAGCCTGCCCTACACCTTTTTCCTCCACGGTGCTGTCTTCACCCTCGTGGGGTTTCTCTTTAGCCACCTACCGATGCTGGGGGCACACGGTACGTGCTGGTGTGCTGCCTCACTGACAGTCCCCGCCCTCCCTGTGCCTGCGCCTTGTTCCCTTCACAGGTGCCCTGCCTTTCTGCCCCACCAGTGCAGCCGGCCCTCTCCCAGGGCCCCTCGGATGCTGCTGGTGTGGCTGACCCAGCACCACCTGCTCTGTTAATGTCCCAGTTTTATAGGTGAAGAAATGGACCCTCAGAGAGGTCAAGGTCAGAGCAGCACTCTGCCCCCGAGGTCTGTGTTCCTATTCCTGTGGGGCACCTGCCAAGGTAGCTGAGGTTGGGTTTAGGGGTGAGGACTCTGTAAACCTGAAGACCTCGCTAACCTCGAGAGTCCACATCACCTGACTGCCCTGGGCGTTGACTCTTCTATGAAGAGGGCCGAAGATGCCCCATCTGACCCAGGGGATGGGCTGGAGGAGGAGGAGGACAGGGGCACGGCGGCTCTGATCTTTGTGGTTGGGTTTCTCTCTGGCCCAGCCTGCTGGGTTGCTGAGTGGGGGTTGAGTGTGCCAGCTGGCAGGGCCCCAGGCTGTGGCTTGGTGCTGGCCCATGGAGCCACCAGCCCCTGGATGCCGTGCCCTTACGGGGCTCTGCCACTGGTGTGACCCCTCTGGACTCCGTGGCAGGGGTCAGTCCAAGTGCAGCTGGCTGTGGAGTCCAGCTGAGATCAGAGAGCCTACGAGCATCTGCCCGGAGTCCCTGGCACACGGTCCACGCCTCCTGGACAACCCATCACAAAGGCAGCCTCTAGTGAGAAGGGCAACCCCCAAAAGAAAAGGTTGGGGTATTGGTGGGATTCTACCCACAAATATTGACACTGATATGACATCAGCAGGCTTGAGGTTGTACCCCAAGAGGGACCTGGGGCACCCCGCAATTCTCTCTGAGCCCCAGCTGCCTTATCCAGTGCCTGATGTGTGATAAGCAGTCCTGCAGTCTGGAGAATCCATGCAGCGGGAGTGACAGTGACACTGGTCCCTAACTCGGAGGCTCATGGGGGATGCAACGAGATGGAGTGTGGAAAGCCGCTGGTACTCAGCAGGAGCTAAGCAAGTGCTCAAAGCTCTTTCTGGAAGTGGGGCTGGCGGAGCACGACACCCAGGCACTGTCCTCTGCCGCCTTCTGCTCTGGGGCTCCGAGGCTCACTCCAGAGCAGCCACTGTGATTTCTTTTGGGCAGGGGCCCCAGGAGCATGCGTCACAGCGACCTCTGAGCAGCTGTGCAGGTACCAGAGCCGGGAAGGCCCCGGGGGCATCCAGGGTCACTGCTCGGACACTGAGGAGCCAGGCAGGCTGGGGTCCCATCCCAGATCTCTGCCTACGGGCTGTGTGGCCTCAGGCCTCGCACCTGCCTCTCTGGCAGGAGCCTCCACGGCTCCTACCTGGTAGGGGCTCTTGCAGGGCCAGATTAAAGGGCCTTCATGCAGTGGGAAGCTGCGTCTGCGTCGATTGGTTCTAGACCCTGTGTCCGGAAACGCTGTGCTTTTCGTTACCTTTTCTAGTCTGTTCTGCTGCGGAACTCTGGGGCTCAGGAACAGACAAAATCCGCCTGTCCCCCACCGCAAGGGACCCCACACGCTCTCCCCACCTCGAGGTGGATGGGCGGGAAAGGTGCTCGCGGCTGCCGGTCATAGCTCCGGTTCGGACACCTGGCTCCTCTGCCCGTGGTGACTAGGTCTTCTGTCTGAGTGACCTGCTGTGTGGGAGGGAGGCCTGTGTGGAGTCCCTCTCAGGGGCCTTCCAGAACCCCCAGAGGGAGGAGAACCCCTCCCTTGCATCCTGCTGCCTTCCTCAGGGCCCCGAGCAGCCTGGCTGGCAGAGGTCCCCTGTCAGGGCCCAGGGGTTTGGGGGCAGGGAGGAGGTGCCATGGCAGGGTTTGTGCGTTGGGGGAAAATCCGCCCCAAATAACTCCCAGACTCGGGCCCAGGCTGCGCAGGTGAGGGCAGGTAGGAAATTGCAGCCACTTGAGGCTGGCTCTCCTGGGGACTTGATTAAAGCGGAGGGGTGTTGGGGCCTAAATAGCTGGGATGAGTGCCCTTTGATATGTTGGTTTCATTTGGTTTTAATTTGGGGGGGCACAGGGCAGCCCCAGCTTGTTTTATTTCTGCTTCCTTTTATCGGCTTTCTCTTGGCTCCTATCCCCCACGCCCACCCCCACCCCTGCTGGAGTTTATGAATTTCAAGGTCACCTGAAAGTCAAACTTTACCACGTTGGTGATGAAATGCAAGCAGATGTGGCTGGTCTGGCCGATGGCAGCCACACCCTGAGAGCCGGGCTGGGTCCCGTGGGTGATGCCTGGCAGAGCGAACAGAGCCCGATGGCTCACAGCCCTGCATTTCCCAATTGGAGATTCGGGTTTCAGAGTGAGTGCCAGGGAGGCATGTGTTCACCCAGGGGGGTCCAGAGGGGTGACGCTGGCTGGGGAGGGTGTGGCCGGCTCATCCCGCCTCAAAGGGACGGAGAGCACACAGTGGGTGCCTGCAGTCGGGGCTGGCCTCTGTCACATGGCGCTGGCCCTGCAGAGGACGGTGTTGTCTGCTGGCCCTCCTTTCCGGCAGGAGGGGTTGGTGGGTTCCAGGGCAGGCCATAGCCCATGCCCGTCCAGGGCCCTCTCCCTGTCCACAGTGGCCTAAGCCATCAGCTTGTCATGTGACCAGCGCTGTGTTGGCAGTGGCCTCAAGGAGAAGGTCACTTTTTGGCTCAGCTGCCTGGTGTCACCACACCCCTCTGTGACTCATAATGTGGCCGAGCTGGCTGCCTCCGGCTCCAGCCCTGTGGTAGACGTGATCGGCCGTATGGAGAGGAAGGGCCACCTGCTGTCCCAGCTGCTTCTGGCGCTAACCCTGCTGCTGCCACTCCGGCTCCTGGGCGGTCTCGCACTGCCCCTCAGCTTGCCACCCACTGGTGGATGGTGGCAGCTTCATCCCTGGTATACCTGGGAATCCACTTCCCACTAACTCACCAGGATAGCTTACCAGGGAGGCAGGAAAACCCAGTGGACTTGGGTTCCTTTTGCTGGGTTTGTCAGTTCTTCCTGCCTAGCTCCCTACACTCACCCCCCTCCCAAAACCCAGCCACAGACTGAAGCAGATGGACACATGGCCCAGAGCCGGGGGCTGAAGGAAGGGCATTTGGGTGGGAGTTGGCCCTGGGTGGCAGACCAGCTCTGTAGTGGTCAGCTGCAGGAGCTTGGCCAATGTCCTCATCTCCTTTATGCCTCAGTCTCTTTGTCTCTGAAAAGGGTACATGGTGCCCTTCCCAGAGCTGCTGCGAGAATAAAGTGGTGCATGTAAAGCGCCTGGTGCCTGGGGTGCAATTATGTCTGCATTTACAGCTATTGTCCAAAGCCAGCAAGAGAAAGTCTAGAAAGCCAAGTGGGGAGGGACCGGCCTGGGCTCCCCCATGGCCTGCTGGGGTTTTGAGCTGCAGAGCCCAATTACCCAGCCTTGTCCTCAGCGAGGAGCACTCCCTGCTCCCCAGGGACCTTGCCCCAGCTCAGTGGGGCGCAGAGGCAGATGTGGGTGGGTGGAGTAGCCTGGAGCTACCCCCTCCACCCTGCCTTTTTGAGTGGCAGCGTGGTACAGAAAAGTGGTGCGTAAAAACTGTCCCTTAAATTGAGGCGTTGTCCAAAATGGGGCCGGTTTTCACAGTGCAGTCATTTTTGGATAAGAGAGCCTGGAATGAGAAAATTCTGAACGCAGAACAAAGCAGAAGAGCCTGCCGCAACAGCACGTGTGAGTCAGCCCGAAGCCTCTTGCAAGCCGCCTGCCTTGTTAAAGTGAGTCCCTTGGTGCCGGGGATTAGCGCTCTGCAAACTTCCACCCTGGGCCCGCCTGCATTTCCACTTTCCCTGCTGCTGTCTCTCTCTGGTCTTCTCCCTTCATACCTGCAGGGATTTCCTGCGCATAATGGGGGCCGCTCCTATTGCTGAAAGGATGGAGAGCTTTTTCTTTACTTAGGGCGGAAAAGCAGTCGCTTGTGCAGGGACACTGAGAGGCAGAGACACTGTCTGGAGCACCCCCCTTGCACTGTCCCCCATCTCGGGTGTTCGGAGAAGAAGCCAGGGGACCTGAGTGAAGGGGTCCAGGTGGAGGTAGCTGTGTGGAAGTCCCCAGGATCATTTCTTTCTGGCACTTCCTCCAGGAAGTCCTTCCTGGTTTACTTACTCTGCGGGGTTTGGGTCCCCGCTCTGGGGTTCTGAGTAGCACATGCAACTGTCCTCACATGCCGCCCCAGGGGTCGTGCGGAGTGCAGTCATCAGAGGACTTGCCGACTGCGTACAGTCTAGGCCACCATCTGCCAGAGTGGCTTGTGGGCCATGAGAAGTGCGTCTAAGATGAAACAGCGAGGCCACACCCAGGAGAAGGTTCCGGTGCCCTTTGCCCCCACTGCTCCCCGGTCACTCTGGGCTGGTTAGAGCAAGACTGGCCCACTGGCCTGCGACCTGGAGCGCAGAGCCTTTTCCTCCCTGTGTTTTGAGCCTCCCCACATTCTGGTTGCTCATTATTCTCTGCTGGAGGGTGAGTGGGAGAGGCCACGCCAAGGGGAGGGCCAATTACCAGGGCCTCACCGCCACACACTGCCTTGGATGCGTTTTCTCAAATGGAGAGGTTCTCTTTGGGGAGAGGCAATTTGTGGGGAGCTCAGGACAGCATGATTTATGGGCCCCCTCGCCCCCGGTTTGGAGTGAGGCAACTGTGGCTTAATTTAATTAGCTGGGTCGGAGCGGAGCAGCACAGTACCAGGATGGGCCTGGAATTCTGCAAAACGAGGTGCATCCCCTTCTGAGCAAAGCCTGGCCGAAGAGGACGAGGTCTAAAGTTACTTCGTTTGGATTCTTTGGTCGGAGATGGCTTCCAGTTTGAAATTTAAACCCACTTATTTTTCTTCACGAGAATCCAGTGCACCAGCGACAGCATTCTGCTCCTACATTTCACAGGGATAACTGAATGGAGCGTGAACGATCATAAAACCTAATGTTCTCCGAGGCAGGGCCAGCCACGCCACAGTTCCCTGTAGGGGAGGCCGTGCGTGCCGCAGCCCAGCTCTGCTCTGCAGTGCCTTGTTGGCCGGCTTCAGGGGACACAGGTCGCTGGGCTGGGGGCAATGAGGGGCTTTGAGGGGTCAGGGGAGCAGATGCTCCCTCGGTGGTACACACCTCTGAGCTGTGCGTGGTTCTCTGTGCAGTCCGAATGGGTGATCAGGGTAAGAGCTTGACAGGACTGTGAAGTACTAGTCCTCTTGGTAGCGGCAATGATCATAATGATAATTAGGGCGGCCTGTATTTGACAGTTGAGGGAATTGAGGTCCTGAGAGGCTGTAAGATATGCTGCTCAACCTGGCCAGTGTGACTCAGTTGGTTAGGCAGCTCCCTGAAAACAAAGATCCCTGGTTCGACTCCTGGTCAGGACACTTGCCTGGGTTGTGGGTTCAGTCTCCATTCTGGGCATGCGCAAGAGGCAACCGATCGACATTTTTCTCCCTTTCTTTCTCCCTCTCTTCCCTCTCTCTCTGGAATCAATAAAATAGTAAAATAATAATTTAAAAAAAGATGTACTGCTCATGACAGACTTTCCTGCCACATTCCCAACTTTCCCAAACGCAGAGGGAGGGCCCCAGCGAGGTGGGTCATACACAGACCCCTTGGGCAGACGTGGTGCACAGGCCCTGGGGGGCCACAGAGAGGTGGCCCTCACCAGCCGCCCGGTCTTGGGTTGGCTCCTCTTGGCCCCACTTTCCACGGCCGAGGGAGGGGCATCCTCACACCCACCCTGATTTCTCGGGTTTATGACGCCAGAAAGAGAATGAACCCAGGTCGGGGGGCTTAGCAGGGTGCTGCAGCTTGCGTGACCCCTCACCCCAGGGCGCTCTCACCTGCAGAGGGAGAGCATCTTTCTGAGCTCGAAGTGACCAGAAAGGTCTGAACTGCCAGGACCAGGGGTGGGCTGCTGACTGTGGGTGGCCTGGACGCGAGCCCTAGGGCTTTGCTCAGACACGGCCGCATGTGAATCTTGTGGGGACGAGCAGAGTGTGCTGTCTCCGAGCCGTCCCCTCAGTGCTTCTTGCTTTCCTCAGCCCGGGGAGGCAGGCCTTCGGGGTAACCACCTGTGAGGGGTACAGGGCCAGGTGACCCGAGGACCAACCCTTTTCTAGCACGCACGGCCACACAGGGCTCAGAGAGGGGATCTGTTCCCAGGGGACAGGGACGTATGCCTTCCCTCCCCCACGCCCTTTCTGCCTTTCTCTGCCTTTTTCCTTCTAGAGCTCATGTAAGGTCATCAGGAAGCTCAGGCTGGGGTTGGTGGCTGTGCTGGGCACACGAGGAGTCCCGTCGTCTTCACACGGCCAGGCTCGGGGGTGCAGGGTATTTGCCCGATGCCATCAGGAAAGCCGTGTGGCTCCCTGTCGGCAGAAAAAACGGTCGTAGTGGCAGGGACAGTGTTGCAGCAGGGTGCGGGACCCCCCCACTCCGGAGGATCGCTAGGTATCCTTTGCTTACTCACCAAGGCCTGTGGTGCCTGCGCTCTTCAACCCCCAATTGTGATGTTGACTACTTCAAAAAGGCAGAGTGAATATTATTCTAATATTTATCTTAGCACAAAACTAACATTTCAGGGCCCGCGCCCAGAATTCACATGTTGATGGGGAACACATTGTGTGAATGCAGTGCAAGTATATACAAGGGGGAGGTTGCTTATATTTAATAGGGAAACATGAAGTAAACATTTTTGAATAAAATGGCGAAGACTTGGGTTCCACTCGTTGCAATTGCTCAGTGTAACATATTTAACTGGCATTTCTTAGGAGCCGTCCTGTGGTCTGAGGGTTCCACAGGGTTAAGGTCAAGTTCTTATTTCCAAGGCTGCCTCCCAGAACCGGAGCCCTGCTTTTGTGTTTCTGGCGTTGCTGGGCTCCCACTGATCTCCAGGCTAGTCTGTGGCTCTGGAAAGTTTGGGGCAGAGGCTCTTTCTCCCTCTCCGTGTTTGCTCCCGCTCATAGTCTCATGGGTGGTGGGTGCCCTTATAAAGCACGTGGGTTGGGGAGAGAGGCCCCTTGCTCCCTTCAGCAAGGGAGCCTCACTGAGCCCGAAGGCTCGCCCGCCCGTGGGACCCTCGTGTGGAAAAGGGAGGTGGGCCCCCGTGGTCTTGCGCTGGGAGTTCTTCTGCAGCGGAAACCGCAGCTGTGGGCAGCCTGCATCTCGCAGAAAGGGCATGGGGCCTTGTGCAACACTTGGGTCCTGCCTGCACAGACGTGGGGCCTAGACCCCGGCCAGCTCTGTTTCCGTGACGACTGCAGGGGGTGGACTTGTGGGCACTCGAGGTTCCTTCTGGAATTCTCCAGCCATGCATCTGGTTGGGGAAGCGGTTCTGGGGCTGCCCGTGGGGCGACTGGCCGGGTGAGGGTCGGTGGAGGTGGAGCTTCTGTGGCAGGGCTCACGGTTCCCGGGGCTTCGGTGTCACGGTTACCTGTGTCTCCCCTGCCAGCAAGTGGCCGTGTGACTCACCCAAAGGGCCCGTCCTTCACTGGGAGTTGTCCGGGTAGACCCATCTGTTCACGACTGCCACCCTTCTTCCCAGAGTTTCATTTCTGCCCCGCGGTGCTCTGCATTTTTATGGGCAGAGGTGGCAGAGCTATGCAGGCCGCGGGCCGAGATGAAGATGGAAGCTGGGGCGAGGCAGGCAGGGAGGGACCTGGGGTCTCACTGGTTCATTCGGGAAGCACTCACCGGGCACCAGCTGGGTGCCCAGAGCTGTGTCAGGCGCCGGGAGGCAAAGTGAAGCCGGCCGTGGTCCTGAGGTGCCCCACGAGCAGGATGGAAGTTAGGGGTTTACTTCAGAGAGTCGGGGGCCGTTTGTTCCAGAGGCTCTGCTTGGGGGGGTGGGCTAGTGGTAATAATTAAGTTGAAAATTTAAAAAAAGTTGTAAAGCTAATCCAGTGCTTATAAATACACTAGAAGGGCTCTGACTGCTGTGGCTCGGTGGGTTGGGTGTTGTCCCACAAAGTCAAAGGGTCGCCGGTTCGATTCCTAGTCAGGGCACATGCCTGGGTTGCTGGTTCGGTCTCCACTTGGGGCACATATGACAGGCAAGGAATTGATGTTTCTCTCTCACATCAATGTTTTTCTCCCTCTCTCCCTCCCTTCCCCTCACTCCAACAATAAATAGGATCTTTAAAACAAATAACTAAATATACCAGAAGCTGTTCTAGGTACCTTGGAGGTGTTCATTCATTTAACCATGGTAATGAGCCTACGAGGCGAGCATTGTCACCCACACCTTGCAGGAGTGGGTGATAGCGTCCCATCCCGGGTTGAACAGCCGGGGCGGCAGACCTGGTCGCTGACCCCAGGCGGTCCAGCTGCAGGGTGTGGGCCTGCAGCCGCCATGGCAGGCAATGCAGTGGGCCCTGCGGCGGGACCTGTGTCCGCTGCAGCCTCTTCCTTGGGAACGCGGTGCTTGGCTGAAGACCCTGCCGGACGGCCCACTCTGCGCCCGGGGCGGACTGGATGATGTCGGAGCTGCCAGGAGAGCAGGTCAGGATGTGGCTGCCCACTGTCCGCACCTGGGCCTCTGCAGCTCTTCTCTTTCCCAGAGAGTCTGGGACTCAGGGCTTTGCTGCTGCTCGCTGCCAGCCGGCCACTCGAGGAAGGCGTGGGGCCAGCTCTGCCCAGCCCTCGCTGAGAGCCTCCTCCCTGGCTGGGAGGTAAGCTGGGGCCAGAGTTAAGTGGCTGACAGAGGCCACCCTGTGCCTTTCCTCCCGGCTGTTTCCAGGGGCCCAGGACGGGGAAGTGGACACCATAGAACAAGTCACCCCCAGCCTGCTTGTTCTGCTCTCAAGCATGTCAAGGCTTTCGGGGGTGCTGAGCTCTTCTTTTGCACCCTCTGCCCCTACCCTGACCTATTCCTGTCGTAGAGTGGAGACAGCTAGATGGCTGGCTCGTGACTGAGAGGCAGTGGTTGAAAGCCGCCTGGACGCGGTGGGTGTGTGTGGTATGAGACCCCAGTGGGGCAGAGACAGCATGTATGTCCGGGCCAGCCGGGGTGGTGGAGGGGGCCTGGCTGTGGAGGCGTGTGACGGAGAAAGAGCTGGCAGTGGTCCCGCCGGGGTGAGAAACCAGTCCGGAGCACTATCCGAATGCAGCCATCGTCCGGGAAACCTCTAAAGCTTTAGAAGGTGTGTGGTTTCGGGACACTCGACCCAAGCAGCCTGATTCCTCCACTAGATAAATGCTCCTCGGAGAACATCCAGCCCGGGGTCTGGGGCTTTGGGAAGCTGGGGGGAAACAGAGTCCTCTGTGAGAAGTGGCCCTCGGAGACTAGGGGAGCACAGCTTTCTCCCAGCCTTGCTGAGTGCAGACGGTGCGGGAGCTGATGAATAAAACAGCCCAGGACCCTCGGCGTGCCAGGGGTGGGGGGAACTGCAGAGCTCTATCCGTAATCTTATCTGCCTCTCAAGCCTTTCTTCTTCCAGCGAAATTCTCCCCTTCCACTTCCACACAGGGCTTCGCCCTTCCCGGACAGGGGGAGGGGGAGGAGGGGGCGGGGAGTGGCCCGGCGATGTGTCCGCGTTGTGCGTCTGGTGGCTTCTGCTGCCCAAGGAATGGCCAGAGGGCCACCTAGTGCAGTTGCTGAGCCAGGCAACAGCAGAGGGGGAAGGAACGGCAGGACTGTTTGCTGAAGAGTCCTGTTTCTTGTTTCCCTGAAGTGGACCCATTGGTGTCGCCGAGCTGGGGCTGGGGAGGGACACAGGTGGTGCCTTCCGTGGTGTGACATGACACTGCGACCCAGCCCTGGGGGTGGGGAGGCTGGCTTGGGTGACGTGGTGACAGTCCTTCAAGGCTTAAAAATACCTGGGAAAGGACAGGCAGGGGTGTCCCATTTTAGGTGACCTTTGAGAGAAAGAAAAACAGTTTTCTGTTTACCAAGAGGATCGCCTGTTGCCATGGACACAGCTGGAGGGAATGGGGAAGTGGCTGGAGGGGAGGGTGTGTGGTGATGGGATGTCCTTTGGGGGAGGTGCCAGGGCAGGAGCTGCGGGTGGCCCTGTCCCCTCTGTGGACGCGGCCTCTGTGTGGTGACTCCCTCAGGTGTGGAGGCTAGTGGCTCCGATGACCTGTTTTCCTTCTCAGCGGCTGGTCCAAGCCCCCAGGTCTCTGGCTTTTTGCTGTCCTTCCTCCAGGTGGCCCTGTCCCCAAGCCTCAGGCTGTTGTCTGCCCAGTGCCGGAGTGTTGGGGGCCCCGTGGTGGCTCTGGAACGTACAGGGCCCTCTTGTCCCCAAGGCAGAGTGTCCTGGAGTGTAGTCTGTGAGTGACCGGAAGTCCTCACAGTGACCCTGGGGGCCCTTCAGGGAGACTGTTTTTGAAGTGAAAAGTTGTGATTGTGTCCGATGTCCATTGGAGGATGTGAACCAACACAGGAGATTATAGGCATTAGATTTCTCCGCAGTAGAGGCAGGGATGAGACCCTGAGTGGGTGGGTGGGTGGCTGCAGAGGGGGCCGGTGAGAGCAGGGCTCTTGGCTGAGGCCCAGCTCTGCCCCACCCGGACTCCGGGACCTTGGGCCTGTCGCTCGCTCTTCCTGTCTCCCTGGGGCCGGACTCTCCCGCTAAGGCCGTTGCAAGAATGAAGTGAGTTAACGCATGGGAAGCCTTTGGAAAGTGTTTGGCGTATATACCTACTCTGTTGGTGTTAGCTGTTGTGTTTGCTGTTGGCTATGGTTGTTAGTTTTCTTTAAACAATATTATGCAATAGCAAAGGCGGTCTGCAGACAGCCATCCCCAGAGTCAGTGTTCTTTCTGCATAGACAGTCCTGGGCCTTTGTGGCAGCTCCGCCCTGGCTTTCTGCATCCTTGGGGTGACACCTTAGCTGTCTGAGCCCTATTTTCTTCATCTGTATAGTGCAGATGCAATGCTCAACCTGCAGGGTCATGAGGTTAAACACAGAGGACCTGTCTGGCTCAGCGACTGGCACAGAGGAGGCCCTCAGTGGCAGCTGTCGGGATGCCCCTGGCATTGTTGGTGCTGCCATGAATACCCGCGAGCTCCTGAGGGACGAGGCTACACGGTTGGCTTTGATGCTAAGTGTGCCCCGAGGGGAGGGGGTACTGCCCAGATCCAGTGGGTTTGAGCCAGGGAGCCCAGCAGGTGGGGCTGCTGCCCGAGGGCCTCAGGCTGAGCCAGGGAGAGACGCCTGTGGCGGGACCAGGAGGAGGGTGGCATGGGGGCTTCGGGCTGCCTGGAGTCTGAAATCAGCTGTTCTGGGGAAAGTGCGAGAAGGGGCAAGACAAGATGGGGGTCTGAGCCTGGGTCCCTTGCCCAGCCCTCCTGGGCCATGAAGACTCTGGCCGGCCCTCTGAGGGCCTGGTGACAGGTGACTGTGAAGTGAAGTTCATCTCCACAGGACCTGCTCTTGCCACCCTGCCCAGGGCTCCACAGCTGGGCAGTGTGTTCCCAGTGGGAACCCGGAGCCAGGCTGACCTTAGCCCTCCCTCCTGCAGCCACTGGAGTTACTGGGCTGTGACAGCCCCCAGGAGGAGCCCACAGGAGGTGGCACCAGGGCCAGCCAGGCCTGCTTTTGAGAAGGCAAGAAGACCTCAGATGAGAAAACCCAATAGGGGTGTCCGACCTTTTGGCGTCTCTGGGCCACCCTGGAAAAAGAAGAGTTGTCTTGGGCTGCACATTAAATACACAGACACTAACAAAAACTGATGAGCAAAAACAAAGGTTTTAATTTATGAATTTGTGTTGGGCCACATTCATAGCCATCCTGGGTCGCATGTGGCCCGTGGGCCATGGGTTGGACACCGCCGAGTCCTCCCAGGCCTCCCTTGGCCGGATGGTGTCAGGTGGTAGGATTAGGGGACAACTACACTGCAGTGTCCTGGGGCTGGCCACGAGACTCGAGGGCCCTGAGAGTGGCCTGGAGCCCCCTGTCAGCCAGAGAAGACCAGGGTCCCGAGGCCTCGGGTCTCCAGGCAGAGAGCTCCTCATTGGCCTCATGGCTTTGGAGCTCTGGGTGGGGTAGCAGGCAGCATCGGCCGCTTTTGTGAAATTGTACATTTACCCTCGCATTTTACTTTGAGGGTGTTATTCTAGACCACAGTTTCTTTCCCCCTTGATTTTAACAAAGGTATCTCCAATTTTATTGCACAGCTGTGTCTACTTTCTCCAGGGGACGCAGAGTGGCTGTCCCTGTGTGAGAACAGTCTCGATGATGGAAAGATACTCCTTACGTTACTGCTACTGCCGTTCATGCAACATGTGCCGTGGGCCCCTGCGCCTCACATGCACTGCCGGTGAGCCCCGAGAGCTAGGGGCACGCTCCATTTCACAGGTGAGGAGGCCGAGTATCAGAACCCCTAAGTGGCTGGTGTTATTACTAGCTGTCAATATTATTTAAAGGGGTATACCACACATTTAGTAGATGGACTCAAACTCAGGACTTTGTGATTCAGAGTTTCCACTCTTTATCTGTTCTAAAGGCTCTGGTCTTTCTCTCGGTCTTCACCGTGTCATGCATAAAAGGGAGGCCGGGGGGACTGACTTCTGTCGTGGCCCCAGGCCTCTTTGCCCCCAGAGCGAGGGTCCTGTGTGGGGATGACTCTGGTGCTCAGCCCCTCCCCTCGGCTCAGGGGCCGCAGACCCTGCACCACCCTCCCAGACCGTGTTAAACGTGGCCGGGTGCTCGGGGCTTTGCTCAGGTTCCTGTGTGAAATGTCTGTGACTCTGAATGCTGTCCCTCGGCTGGTGTGGCCCCGGCGGTGATGAAGGCCTGCCCCGGAGCCTGGTCTGGGCCCACGGCGAGAGGCCCAGCGGGGCTGCCATCACAGGGGTGGGCACATGGACCCTCTCCCTGGCCAGCAGACGTGCGGCCTGCTTCTGACTCCCTGCAGCACCTTTTCGAGGGACTCCTGACATCCTCTGGGGGCAAATGGCCAGGCTTTGCCCTTCTGTGGCTAACTCTGGCGTCCTGTGTGGCCACCAAGTCAGAAAGGGTGTGGCGACACAGGTAATGGAGGGTGGCTGTGAGCCTGGGTTTCGCCCTGCTCAGCCCCGAACTTGCTGTGTGACCCTGAGCAGGTCACTCCCCATCACTCGGCCTCTGCCCTGTCCTCTGCCCAGACGCTGACACGGGGTCGCTTTGAGGACTGCTGGGGTCACTGGGTGAGATGCAGCTGGATGCTCAGCTAAGAGGGTACGTGGTTGCCACGGTGCCCCCCGCTGGGTTAGAGGCAGCGTGGACACAACCCCCGTAGCCCTCTGTATGAGTGGCCACCACACTGTGGCAGGACCCCAGTCTGTGGGCTTCGAGGAATCAGATGCGATGCTTTCTTAATACTCTCCACGTGTTCCAGGGGTGGGTCTGCCATGGCTTGATCCAGGACCCCAGCTGTCTCCGTGGCAGGGTTTATTTTGCCCTGTTCCTTGGTTCCTTTAATCAGAGCCAGTTCCATTCTCAGTCCCCGTGTGGTTAAAGGATTGTGATAGCAGCTCTACCCCCATCTCCTCCCCATTCTGTCCACTGGGACAGGTGGGGGAGCTATGTCCCAGCCACCCCAGTGGAGGGCTGGGGGCTTGCTCTGATTGGGCTGGCTGTGGTCACATGGCCTCCCCTGAATCCGTGGCTTGGCCAGGGGTAGACCATGTACTGATTGGCTTAGATATAGGCCTGTGCTCCACCCTGGGTGGAAGGAGAGTGCGGAGGGATGGATCCTTCAATAAAACTAAGGCTGTTGCTGGGACAAGAGGAGATGAATATGCGGGGAGATGGAGGGCATTTTCATCATCCGTAAATCTTATGTTTTAAAAAAAATAACCTGTATCATGGCCTCAATTCTGGGCTCCTTCAAGCCCCTGCAGCCCCCTGGGTGCAAACTGGCCCGTGACTCGGGCTCCCTCGCTGAGGGGGGGACCGGCGGTTGGCCCTGGGCTCTTCGGTGCTTTCTGGCTCAAGCATCTCTCAGTCTGCACGTCTCACCATGGGACGTCATCGGGACAGGGCCTTGGAGGCCGTCTGTTCCACTCACCGTCCAGGTGGGAAGACCAAAGCTCCTGAAGGCACAGCCAGTCGGTGTCAAGGCCCCATCTGAGCTCCCTTGCTCACCCCTCCCCCCATCTCCCCAGGTCCGGTTTCACTTTGAGGAGAGATTTGAGAGCCATAGACTAAGGCAGGGGGACTCGAGCAGGAGGTCAAAAGGCAGAGCGTCGCCTGGTAGAACAGCCCTGTCCCCAGACACAACCTGCGGGTGCCTAGCACAGAGTCTGTGGCAGGTCTTCAGCTTCCAGAAAGTCGGCCGCATACAGCCAGCCTTTGCATTTCTCTGCTCTGCACTGAGCCATCACGGTTTCGAAGAGTAACCATTATCTGCGCGCGTCTGGGGAGTGCATGTTTTTCACACATGCGGCCCTTCCAGGAAGACTGAGCCTGGGGATGAAGCAGACAGGCTCTACACTGAGGGTGGATACCAATCATTTTTACAATTGTTTGCAACAGGAGAGGAAACATGAGCTTAACAGTTCTGTTGTGGACGGATTTGGGGGAGAAACGTGAATGAATTGTCAACAGGATGGCTTCTGCTTTTATCCCGGGATTTGCTGCTGCTCCCTGCGATCAGGCTGCCCTGCGCAGAGCCGTGGGATTTGCAGACATTCCTTGCAGGTGCGGCCTCATTGTGCAGTGTGGCCTCAGGGGCTGGCCAGCATCTGTGCAACTCTGTCGGGTATGTCAGGGAGGAGGCATGTTCCTCAGCGGAATTTGGGAGCCCCCACTCTCCCCTCAGTTGGGGGTGGGACCCCAGCGAGGGGCTCAGGCTGGAGCCAGTACCCACCAGCCTCCTGAATGAGCCTAAGCCCCCCAACTAATGTTTTCAAAGGCCCTAGACAGCAGGAACCGAGAGGAACAGCCTTGTCAGCTTCACGCCAGGAAAAAAAAAAGACCCTGTTCAGAAATCCATTTGTGGGAAGTTTGAAGTTTGAGGCCCGCCAGCTGCAGCCTGGCGGCCTGGGTGGTCGGGCGGGCGGGCTGGGTGTCCTCCAGTGGGGCAGGGGGCAGCTGGGAGCAAGGCCAGGAGGGTGGCCATCGCATCAAATGGCAGTGGTGGACATGCCATCCGCCGGACCTGGGTTCGAGTCTTGCCTGTGGCCCTGAGCCAGCCGCAGGATGTCAGACAAGTTACTCAGTGTCCCTCGGTTTTACTTATCTGTAGAAATGGAGACGACACCTTGTCGGTTACTAAGAGAATTAGATGAGTCGAAGTGCGTAAGGCTCTTGGCACAGTGCTTGGTGCAATCAGTGCGGGTGGTTGTTGCTGCTATTAATAACAGTTAATAACGTGGGGTGCCCCCCCACATCTCCATCAACGTGTCCCAAAGACACCCCAAACAAACGCATAATCCACGTGGAACCAGTGTGTTTCTAGACAAGTTCCTAGCCCTTCTCCTACGCAGATGACCACCTCTAAGCCCCTGCTTTATGGAAACTCTGCAGCCTTCGCCGACTAACAGTGGTACAGATCCCATCTCACGGTCATCTGCCTCTTCCCAAATATGAGGCAGCTCTGAGTGGAAAAGGACCCTGACCCCAGGGTGCACGACTCCTGTACAAGGGGCAGGCAGGTGGTTATGCACACACGTGGGGTGGGAAAAGGTGGGTTTCGGAAGAGGGGGGCTCAGTAACTTTCCAGGTCTCTCAGGAAGGAGCACAGCTGAGACTCAGACCCAGGCCTGCGTCCCGCCCTGCCCAGAAGCTTTCGGAACCGGGCCCTTCACAGTTTCCAGGGGCGGGTGGGGGGGTGAAGGTGTGTGTGCCACATCTTGACACTCGGGCATGGAGAGGCCTGGAGGCCTCAGCTGGGAATGGGGCCTGGGTATTCTCAGAGTACGCAGGACCTGGCTGTGAAGAGAAGCGCCTGGGGGACGGGGGTCCGCAGGGTCCGGGCGTCTCCAGGCCCCGTGTAGGTTCACTCGGGCCTGCGTGCCCACGACCTCAGGGCAGCGCCCCGCAGGCACCATTTTCTAGGAACTCGTCCCCAGTCAGCACTGGGCCCCGCCTGGTGGGCGGGGTGGCCGTCTGGGGGAGGGGTGCGCCCGCGCCCATGCTGGGGGCCCCAGGGAGCGTGGGCTGGGAGCAGCCACCCTGGGTCGGCACACAGGCGGCAGCAAGTGCTCACTGTTAGCGTCTGTGGCCCTGGCCTCCCTGTCCAAGATGTAGTCCACTATCCTCAGGCTCTGGCCTTTGGGGGCTCCTCCTTGCACTGACTGGGGTGACAGAATCGTTTTTGACTGTCTCATTACTTGGTGAACAGCGATCCTGGCGCCACGAGGCCCCCACCTGTGCCGAGTTTGTTCAGTGTTGTATCCCAAGAGCCCAGCACCACGCTCGGCATTCAGCCTTTCATTCATCTTTTCACTGAGTGCATCCATTGAGCAACTTTTGTTATTCTATGCCAGGTACTGTGCTAGGACTGGGGTGCCGCTGTGAGCACTAGAGTTGAGTCCCCCTCTCCGGGAGATTACTGTCTGGGAGCCCAGTACTTGCCAGCTGAGCGAGTGATTGAGTGAAGAGTCCAGGGACCTCCCAGCTGGCACAGGGCGAGCTCCGGTAGCCCCTCTGGACAGTGGGAGGCAGGACGCCAGGGCTCCCCCGCCTGAAGGTGGTCAAGAGCAGGGAGCTCTGCTCTCCTCTGATGAAAGGGCTTGGCGGGGAGCCCGGGGCTTGCTCACCCAACCTGTTGGGGTTTCAGATTTGTTCCATCTGAGCAGTCAATTAATTAGAAATTGGAGCTACCCATCATCCCCGGCTCTAGCGCCAGTTGCCGGGTGCCCCTCCTTCCTCCTTTCCATTCGCTCAAATTGAGCAGCCCGGTTCTGTGATATCATTTGAAACCCAGCCAAGGAGCAATTAATGTGCTGTTTGCTGACAAGGGTTTGCTGCCGCTCTAGGAGCAGGGGCTGGGGATGGGAAGGCCTGGCCGGCCGGGAGAGGAGACTGAGAGCAAACAAAGGTGTGGATGGAGGTGCTGCTACTGGTCTTTGCAAAGCGCCAAGGGCCAGGGGCGGGGGAGCAGCCCTCCTCCCCTTGGACATTCTGTCACCCTTCCCTGCCCAGATCTGGGGGAGGTAGAACAGGGTGGATTTCCTGGGAATTCTGATGGCAGCCACCAGTTACTGAGCTCTGACCATGTGGTAATTGCACTGGCTTTGGGAGCCCACTCAGTCCTCACAACCCTGAGAGAAGGGTCACACACCCCTTGTACACACAAGGGGACTGGGGCTCTAGAAACAAAAGGGCCGGCCCCAGCCGTCCCGGCCAGCGCGTGGTGGGGATGGACCTGGGCATCTGGAAAAGCCTGCCTGTTCAGGCAGGTACCCAGTAGGGACAGGAAGGGTCAGCCCCCGGGCCTGCTGCCAGGTCATGGTGACTTGTTAAAGGACCCAGGGTTTGATAAATGGCATTGTGTAATCAGTGGCTGCCTGTGCAGGGCGGCTAGGGGGCATCAGCTGGCGGAGCAGAGGCCCACGACAGTGAGGGGCCAGCCCGGGGCGCTGCTGGGGCGCAGGGTCCCCTTCCCTATCCCAGGGGGCTGAGCACTCGGCAGGCCCGGGGGGGTTCTCAGAGGAGCCCCTGATCTGAGGGGGCCTGGTGGGCCTCTTCCTCAGTGGCTGGGGCACCCAGCGCTCTGCCTCCCCACCCTTCTCAACAGCTTTGGGGCCAGCCCATGGAACACCCTGTCTGCCCTGCTGTTGACTCATCCTGGGTGGAATTTTGTACAGAAATTAGTCAATGGCAGCCATTCCCAGGGCCACAGGCAGCTCCCTGTGGGCACCGTGCTGGCACCAGGGTTCCTGGGGTGGGGGAGGGGTCTTTCCAGGGCCCACTGCACTGGCCTTCGTGGGTGTACTTTTGGAGGGGCGGCTGCTCACTGCAGAGCAATACAGTTGGAGGCTGGTGGTCTTCCCCACACCCCCTGGGCAGGAGAGTGGGCTCTGGCCTCTGCCAACTTGCCAGGGAGAAGTGGAGAGAGCCCAGCACCTGAAGTTCTGGGGCTCCCACACCCAGCCTTTTGCCGAGCACACCATGTGCCAGGCACAGTGTCAGGCACTTGAGGATTTGGGGAAAATAGCACGTGGGTGCACTTGTCAGTGGCCTCCTGCAGTAGGGGCAGGGAGGATCGAATGGATGCGGCATGAGAAGTGCTGTCCCGTAAGAGGGCTCTTGTGTTCATTTCTTTAAAGTGGAAACTGCCTCAGGGCATGCGGTGCAGAGGGATACACAGTGGCAGGTGCCTCCGTCCACCTGTTCCCAGCCATCAGCTTCCCTCCCCAGAGGCAACCACTGTCTCCAGTGCATCCTTTGTGCCCGCTCAGAGATGCGCTCGGTCAGGCAGACAGGGTCAGTGCTCGGGCACGTATCTGGGGCCTCCAGACTTTTTCACTTACAAATACCAGCATACTCTACATGCCAGCATGGCCATTCCTTTCTTCCTTTTAATGCTCAGCTTATCTTGACACTCATTCCATATCAGCTCATATAGAGCTGCCTCATTCTTTTTGCTGGCTGCATCGTATTCCATCACAGAGCCGGGCCATACGTTTTTTGACCAGTGCCCCCCCCCCCCCCCGATGGGCTTTGGCCTTCTGTCTTCGCTGTGATAGGCCGTGCTGCTGCAGCAGGGGTCTCAGCGAGCACCAGTGCCTGTGGGAGCAATTCCCGCAAGCGGGAAGGCTGATCGAAGTGTGAATGCATTTTTAGTTTGATTGATTCTGCCACACTGGTTGTGCCAATTGCTTCTCTCACCAACAAAGTATAAGCCGCTGTCTTCCCATTGTCTGCACCAATGCAGGGCAGTATCAAACATGCTGGTGTCTGCCAAGCTGATCGGTGAAAGATTGTGTCTCACTGTGGTCTCATTTTGCACTGATACGGTTGTGTGCGGCTGAGCTCTTCTCCGCATGTTGAGAGCCACGTGCCGCTCTGAGGCAGGTTTAATCAGGGCGCCATGGGGCGGGCGGGTCCTCTCTCCAGAGGCCTGTCACCAGTGCTCACACTCAGTTACACTCTCGCCAAGAAGGGGCAAAGGAGACCTGGGGCAGTGCTGGGGGGCGGCTCTGGTGGGGGTCAGGGGAGAGGGGATGCCTGCCTGGGGTGCTGGGGAGCACGGCTGTGATTTCATCTTTCCATGGTGACGGAGAAATGGAGCCACATTTTTGAAGAGGGAGACACACACATTCATTGGTCAATCCTTGTATGTGCTCTGGCCAGGGGTTCAAACCCGCAACCTTGGCATATTGGGGAGATGCTGTAACCAACTGAGCTACCTGGCCAGCGCCTTGGAGCTGCACTTTAGACCAAGGGAAGAATGGGGGGGTCTCCCTTTTCCCTGCTTGGCCTGGCGGCAGTCCTGCCTGGAGGCAGGGAGATAGATGCCATGCAGTCTCTTGGAGCTTCTCCACTGCTGGGACTAACGTAGCTGCTTATAGGACACCCCACCACCGTCCTGCTCCCCCCCCCCCCGTACCCTTCTGAGCCGTCAGTCCTTAACCACCTGTTCTTTGGGGATGGCATCTTCCCTCCGGCCCCAGCGAGGGCAGCCCCTCAGCAGCACTCGGCCTAAGGCACCTCTATGACCACAGCGTCCCCACTCCCCGAGCCCTTCCGTCTTGACTACTTTGGCTCCTTGGCTGACTCCTCCCCACTTAGGAGCTTCCAAGGATACAGAACGATGTTCACCCGTGGGACTGGCCCCTGCCTGTTGCTCTTCAAACTCAGCCCGCGCCTGGATCTGCCCACCCACCCTCCCCAGATGTGTCCTCTGTGGCTTTTGGCCTCTTGCGATCCACTCTCCTGGTCTGGGGACTTCCTCTTTCTTTACTTTACCCTCATATCCCTTGAGCCTGAGGTCGAGGGCACTGCCGAGCAGCCATTCCCTGGCCATACTAACTTGTTCTCTTTGCTCACAGTTCACTCCGGGGTCAGTTTGCAGGGCCCGAGGCACCGGCAGTGCAGGGGTGGTTGTAGCAGCAGTAACAGCCAACACGTTAGTGAGTGGGACACATGGGACTTGAACTCCTGGGTCTGAGGGCAGAGCCAGTGCCCTCAGACGCTGGACGTCTACCTCTGGAGAGCAGAGTTGTCTCCTCGGCTAGGACGTGCGCTTCGTTGTCTTGCCTGCCAGTGTCCCCCCAGCTCGTGGTGCAGTGCCTGGCACGTGGTGGACACTCAGTAATGAACGGATGCGGGGCGACGAGAAGCACTGAAGGACCTTGTGCAGGAGAGCGACGCAGTCAGAGGTGCCGGGTCCCATGGTGATGGACCAGAGGACAGGCGGCTCTTCCGAAGCCTGTTAGAGACTCCCAGGTGCTGAGGGCCTGGGTCGGGGCGGACAGTGGGCGTGGAGAGGGCGGCCCCCCGCCCGGTGCCTCGGGGATCCCTGTCTGTGGGCCGGGCACAGGTCCGTCCACCAGGCCGGACCCTCCTGAGAGCAGCGGTGGCTGCCTTCTCCTGCGTGTCTCCCGCACAGCACCTCACCCACAGCCCAGGGCGTGGTGGGCACTCAGTGGAGAGGTGCTAGCAGACCACATGCTGGGTGTTCCCACGGCCACCCCATCAAGGGGACAGGGAAGTGAAGCCCCACCACGTGGCCAGGAGGAGAACTGGAACCGTTTACTGGGTGGAATCCTGGGGTCGGCGGTGAAACCGGCCTGTGAGCGGTAAGCGCTTTGCCATTGACAGACAGGCGCCAATGGCGCCAATGAAAGCAAAGAGCGGAAGCTGAGTTTGGACCTGGACCCCTGAATCCTGTTGAAATCTGGGGGGCAAGGCATCCCCAGGGGGCCCTCTGTCACCCTGTCTTCTGTTTAACCAGAAACAAGAGCCCGCAGAACAGAACACGAAGGACGACTTCAGGTCCTGCCGATGCTCAGGTGGTGACCACGGCCCCTGTTCGGCTGGTGCGGCGATGATGAGGGTCACTGTGGGGTCGCATCAGGCCCTGTCCGAGGGGACTGGCACAGGCTCTGGGGCCTCACAAGTGCTTAGCTCGTGGGAGCCCTTGTGATGGCGCTGACGGTGACGATGGCAATGGTGCGGGGAGTGAGAGCCTGGGTCTTGGAACCCCTCGGGGGTCAGATCAGCGAGGGCAACTCTCTGGACCAGCCAGCAGAGCACCCCTCTCCCCAGCCCCTCCGGGGGGGCTGCTGTGTGGCCTGGAACCCCCAGCGGTGGGAGCAGGGGGCCGGCCCTGCTGCCCTCCCCCGTGGCCTTGCAGGGGGCGGGTTGGCGGGACTCGGTCAGGATGGCCACCATGCCCTCTTGGCCTGTCCAAATAGATGACCATTTCAGGGACTGACCTGCCCTTCGAGACTGTCCTGATCCCCAGCTGCTCTGGCTACTGCCGGATGAGTGGGGTAGAGACTGGCGCGTCGTGGCGGGGAGGGGCGTCGCTGGTAATCTTGGGAGCTGGTGTTTGGCCAGAATTTGGATTCAACCCTGCGCCAGGCCAAAGTCACCGGGTGGGTCTGGCCACCAGGCACAGGGGTGACGATGGGGAGGGAAGGTCTTGGGAGAGCAGGCTGCCATTGTTGGCTGACTTATCTGGATTAGGCTTTTTATGTGAAGGGAAGAAAGGAATCTGGTTTGTCGCAACTGGGGCATCAGGCTAGAAACACAGTTGTCGTTCCTGGCAATCCCCGGCACCCTCCAAAGCGTATTTGTTGCTTTTCCAAGACACGTCCAGGTGCTCTCTGTTATGATAACAAGTGGAGACACAGAGCTCAAAATGGGGTAAACAGATTAAAATGAACTGGGTTTAGGCGTCTTGGCACTGAGTCTAGCTTGCCTGCTGTCACTGCTCGGCTGAGGGCTGACAGTAAGCACCACCAAAGGCACCCGTACCCCGGAGCCATGTGGGAGTTGGGGTTGGGCGTGGCTGAGTCCCTCTCCCCTGTCCCCACCTTCCCCACCGCACAGCGATGGGCGGCCTGAGGCCCCGAGGTGGGGTGTGGTGGGCCCGGATGTGAGCGAGGCAGTTTATTTCTGTCTGCAGGAAGCTGGGCCAATGTTTGGACATCTTTATGGTTTTGGAAGTGTCTTGGCCTCACCCAGAGGCACCATGGTTGCATCAGAATTTGTGGTCCTCTCCCTGGTGGCCCATGGAGAGGGAGGGAAGAGCAGGGGGAGCAGATCCAGAGTCTTCGAGGACTCTAGGCTGCTGCCCGAGCCCCCTGCAGGAGTTTACAGGTCCCTGTGGTGGTCGATCTGGGCCAGGGAGAGGAGGCAGTGGGCAGGAGTCTGACCCATGCAGGCCTTGAGTGTGACTCCTTTCCTTGTGAGGCCTCGGCTGGCTTTTCATGTGGGTCTCATCCCAGCAAAAGACCCAGTCGGAGGGGGCTCACCAAGGGTGCAAAGGGAAGAGATGCTCGCTTGAGGACCCCACTACCATGCCCATTGAAGAGTCGAGTCTTTGCTTTCATTAGTGCCCTTGGCACCTGTCCACCAGTGACAGCGCTCACGGGCCTGTTTTGTCATTGACCCCAGGATTCCATCCAGTAAACTTGGATTCGCTATTTTTAAGTCCCACCCACCAAATGGTTCTGCTTGTGCAGTAGGGCTTCACTTCCCTGTCCCCTTGGTGTTAAGTGTGGCCATGTGAAAACCCTGCATGTGATCAGCTTGATTCTCCTTCCCTCCGGCACAGAGTAGGATCACACAGAATGGCTGATCTGTGCGCCTGGGCCTGGGAGTGAGCACCAGGCTGGGCAGAAACCCCAGCTCACCGGTGACTGATGGGTAATGTAAACAGGAAGTAACCCTGTGGGTGTTCAAGCCTTGGAGACCTCAGCGTTGTTTGTTGTTGCAAACAACAAACTACTCTAGCCCATCCTGATGGTACTAAGGGGTACAAGGCGGTGGGGACCCAGCCTAGCCTAGAATCAACACCTAAGCTCTTCTCAAAGTAGCGAAGGGCTTTTTACAGCACCGTCTCGCTCACTAAGTAAGGGCCAGCTGCACTGGCCTTCCTGTTACCTGAAGGCCAGTGAAGGAGCTGCTCTTACACCCACCCACCCCAGCTCCTTTGCACTTCCCGTTTCCTCTGCAGGAAGCACTCCTTCTCCAGATTTTTGCATGGAAAAAACGCCCTGTCATTTAGAGCTCAGTTCAAAAGCCGCCTCTTAGATTTCTCCCGGCCAGTGCAGGGTGCTGCCCCGCCCCTGTCCCTCTATGGCATTGCTGTGTTTATCTTCACAGCCCCGACCGTCTGTGCCCACTTGCTTATTGTCTGTTCTGCCCCCCAGAAAGTCTGCTCCCTGAAGGCCAGGGCCCCAGGGGTCAGGTTCATGGCTGTGTTCCCCGCGTGCACAACAGTGGGGCCAAGCTGGAGGCCCACTCATCCGGATTCATCAAGTGTGTGAATTGGAAGTTGTGCGGGGCACAGGGATTTATTGCTGTGCCCTAAGGGTGGAAACTTTTTTATCTCAAGATTTTATTTATTTATGTAGAGAGGGGGAAGGGAGAGAGAGGGAGAGAAACATCCATGTGTGGTTGCCTCTTGCGTGCCCCTTCCTGGGGGCCTGGCCTGCAAGCCAGGCATGTGCCCTGACTGGGAATCGAACCAGCAACCCTTTAGTTCTCAGCCAACGTTCAATCCACTAAGTTACGCCAGCCAGGGCAGGGGGAAACTTTACTCTACTTGTTCAGTGCTGACAGTGGAGTGGGAGCTTGGTAAATATTTGTTGGGAGGATGAGCTCTGGTCGGGAGGGGTAGTGGCGGTGCCATTTCCCCTGGATGAAGACTGTGAGACCGCTGAGGGCGGGGACCAGGTCCTCCCTCCATCAGCTCCATCTGTGCCAGGAGCAGAGAGGTCGCCATGGTTCTGCCAGGGAGGGAAAGAGCTATTAGGAAAGTGACTTGGGCCATCTCCTGCCCCCTCATCTCAAGTCACACAGCACCAGGGCCCACTGAGCTGAGAGAGGGGGCATGGCTGGCTGGACAGGCCTCTCAGGCTGCAAAGCAGAGCCTTGTGACAGTTTTAGCGGGAGAGGGAATGGAGTGTGTGTGCGTCTGTGTGTGTGTGTGTGTGTGTGAGAGAGAGAGAGAGAGAGAGAGAATATGAATGAATGAATGAATGAATGAGTGAGTAAATGCTGGGCATCACCAGGGTCAGCTCTGCAAGCTCTCCACCCTGGGAGGGTCCTTTGCTGCTCAGGAGGCTGTTAGAAACCAAGAGCCCTGGGAAGAGGGCTAGAACTTGGAGCCGGTGACCCGGTGGGGTTGGGGTTGGGGTAGGGGAAGAGGCTCCCAGACCTGGCCTGCTCTGGCTCCTGGTCTTTGTCCTTCTCAGAACCTCCCAGCCCTGGGCCTTGCTGGACACCTGCTCTTCTCTGTTCCCGAATTGCTCTTTCCCCTGTGGTAACTCTGGTAACTTCAAGCTCACTCTGAGTGTGGCCTCCCCTGTGAAGCCTCCCCTGACTGCTGGAGTTGGCAGCCCTTCCTCCATGCTCCCGGACTTCTTGGCTCACCTTTGTGGGGGTGCTTATCTTGCTGGCCTGAGTTCCCTCCTCACTCAATGCCTGGCATGTAGCTGCTGTCCTGTCGGTGATTATTGATGACGAGAGACTTGGTCTCCTCAGGCAGCTGAAGGGCCCTGCGTGCTTCCCAGATGTCAAGGGTGTGGTCCGAGGGTCCTGGCCCCATGGGTGCTGATGCCCTGACCTTGCTGAGAGCAGGGCTGAGCAGCTTGGTCCAGCTGCCTGGCGCCCTGCAGATGGGGGAGGGAGGATGCCCAGTGTGTGCCCCGTGTGCAGACACTCTTTCCTTGTCCTCTGCAGCAGAAGGGTCAGCTGGGGCAGGGCCATGTCACAGGCCAGCCCCGTGCCCCTTGGAGTCTCCATTCTCCTGTCTCCTGGTGGGCTTCCTGAGGGAGGCAGCCCGCCTGTTCTCCTCAATGGGCTCAGCATCCCCCAGGTGGATGGATGACCCCCTGAAGTTCTATCCCTGGCTCTGGGTTTCCGAGCGGTCCCTAGGGTAGGCGGAGGCAGATGGCAGGTTGTGGGTATATAGCGGGAAGCTTAGGCTGAGCATCTCCGAGAGCCACAGGCTCCAGGCTCTGCCTAAGGCTGATGTTCTTGATCCTGGGACTCCTTTCTTCTGACGGTGGCTTTGGAAAAGGCCACGTCCTTCTCACTGTGTTGTCCTCTGACTGATCCACCCTGGGCCACCTGTCGGCTGCATGTGTCCTGGCCCACCACGCGCAGCCCAGTCCTAGTCAGCATTATTAGGCCTTGGCTGCAGGACTCCATTTACTGCCTTAACCCTGACCCTGTTCTTTTCCTCCTACCCCCTCCAGTCTGGCCTCCTCTGCCAGGACCTCTCTCCCCACCTCTGTGTCTTCTGCTCGCTCTCAGCGTGCTTGCTGCAAACCCTTGCTGTGCATGACTCTTGAAGCAGCAGGTGTGACACCGATCTCAGGCATGTGCAGCAGAAGCTTGCAGAACGAAGGCACACGTCATCATCTCCCCTCTGATGGCAGGGCCAGTGCTGCTTTGTCCCCATGCCAGTTGGGGTGCTCGGCCTAAGGCCAAGCACGCAGGAGAAGGGCAGTCGTACCTCCTGGTCCAGACAGACTGGTCTGGCCCTGCAGGAGGCGAGGTGTGGGGTGGGTCAAGGCTTCTCCCTCAGGATGGGCTGTGTGCCCGTGTGACCTCTGGGTGACCTTGCTGCACAACCTGTTGCCTCAGCTGCAGGATGGGGTTAGTGGGCCTGGCTCATCACCCCAGTTGCTGGGTGAGGTGAGCTGAGGGGCCGCACTCCTGGCAGAGCAGGAAGTGGAGGGGCCCTTGCAGAGTCTGTTGTCCTAGTTGAATGTTATGTTAATGTGGACAAAGTGGGGTTCCTCCCACCTGCCCCTGTGTGGGGGTGGGTCTTTTTGGGGGGCTGGGCACCACACCCTAGTCCTCGCCTTCACCCATTCGAGCTACTCCAGTGGGCACCCAGGCTGGGCACCCCCACCCCGACATCATCGACAATAATGAAGTGGCAGCGACAGCTCTCTCCGGGCTTCCTGAGCTCTTGGGTCTTGTGGGCAACTCACTGTTCAGTGAGCCTAGCTGTGCTGGGCCCAAGGTTAATACTGCATCAGGCACCGTAACCCATTATGATGTGTATTCTTAATACATCAACACAGCCTATGTAGTAGATGTATTTTCTAGCTATCTGGTACTCACCTACCTGAATTCATCTGCCCCTGACCCTCAGTGTGAATTAGCCCTCCCCACGTGGCTCCGGCTCCCTGCCTCGCTGTGTTCTCAGTCCTTCAAACTATGTAGCTGCAACTTCAGTTCATTCATTACCTGCCACTGGAATGGAAGCGCCCTGAGGGCATGGGTCTTGTCAATCAGTGTTATGTCTCCTGGGCTCAGATAGGCGTGGCAGCCGATAGGTGCTAGAGGTGGAGTGTGCACCCTCCCCCTCATGTCCAGGGTGATGTGTGTGTCCGCTGATTGCAGTGCGGGTGTGTAGGCCCTGGCACGCGTAAGGGCCGTGTACGAGCAGTAGTCATTTTATTGCACGTGGCATGTCGAGATGGAAAGGCTTTGCAGGAATTTTGCTTTATAGGCACATAAAGACCTTTATTACCCTTTATTGTGGATGTGAGTCCAAGGAGGATTCTACTTTGCTTTCTATGAAGGGGTCTGTCCGAGGCCCCTCTGGAGGCTGGAGGTCCTGGCCCTATGCTGAGGAGGCTGGGCCCCAGAGAGCGGGAAATGCCGGCTATGGGCAGGGCCTGAGGTCTGGAGCAGCTGGGTACCCGTGGGGTGGCAGCATCCCTGGGAGAAAGGCAGATTTAAGCAGCCTCAGTGGGAAATGTGACGTTATGTAGCTCATTAAATCCTATAGGAGCACAGGGGAGAGCTGCTTCCAATTACCAGGATGAAAATTAATGGAATGAAACTCCTCACCAGGCTGCCCCATGGCGGAGCAGGGAGGGCTCTCGGGGCGTGACCAGGTTGGCCAGGAAGTGTTGGGGCAGTCACACGGACCATCTGACTGGGCCGAGTGGGGGTGGCCCTTGTTAATCCTCTGTCCCCTCGATGCCGACCAGGAAGGGAAAGGGGGTGGAACAGGAAGCGGGACAAGGCCTGGTGTGCCGAGACCTGAGGCAGGACCCCGGGGGCCCTCTGGTGCCCTGGCCAGCCTCTGGCGAGCCTCAGACCTGGGGTGAAGCTGGGATGGAACTTGGGCTCGCTTTCGAGCACGTGCCTGAACACCTTGCCCTCAGGTGACCTGGTGAAGCTCAGGCACCATGACCGTGAAGGGCAGTCCCGAGTGGGCATGACTCCTGGTTTCACCTTCGGTCCCTGGGGCAGGTGCGCAGTGCTGTGGCCATGCCGGTCAGAGGGGTGATTATACCAACTACCCAACGCCGGGTCTCCTGATGAAAGAGGGCTGGTACTGGCTTGAGCTGAGAGCCGCAGGCTGAGTCTGGCCCTCGGGGTGGGCCCAAGCCTGTTGCTTGTGCTCAGGAACAGCTCTGGTTCCTGTCTGCCTCCTGCCCAGCCTCACACTGGGACTCATTCTCAGGAACGCCACCTCCACCGTCTGCCACCATTCAGCCAGCACGCGCTCAAGGGGGTAGATTCTTCAGTGAGGTGCATGGTCCACTCTCAGGTGATGTCACCTGGCTGCCCCTTGGATTAGGACAATAAATATTCAGTAATGTTCATTATTAATAGCCTAGGAGATTGATACTATATCAGCCCCATCTTATTGGTAAAGAAGCCAAGGCTGAAGAGAAAGAAGTGAGGTGACTTGCCAGGGACACACGGCCAGGAGAGGGTGGACTAGAACTGGGCAGTGGGGGCCGCACCGGTGATCCGAGGCTCAGCATTCTGCCGCCTTCTTGGATGGGTAAAGCGATTTTCCTTCTAGGGCTCTCAAGTCTTCCTCCCGCAGCATTTTGGGACCTCTCACGCCATTCTTTGCGAGTGGGGAGGCTGAGACATTCTCCACCTTGCTTTGACGGTGAGGAAAGAGAAAGGCTGAGTCGTTTGTGGGGCTCACGCTTGCACCAGTCAACCTCATTCTCTGCATTGGGTTGGTCAAAAAGTTTGTATGTTTTTTTCCATAAAATAAGACCCATTTTCATTTTTACCAATAACTTTATTGATTTGGATATTTTGACTGTGTTGGCTGTCTCCTGTTATTGGCTTCTAGTGGGTAGAGGCCAGGGGTGTTGCTAAACATCTTCCAATGCATAAGACAGCTCCTCAGCAAAGAATTATTTGGCCAAAATGTCAATAATACCAAGAAACTTTGCAAACTACTTTTGACATATTCGATCAATCACAAGCACCTTCTCCATACACTGCACAAATCTTTTTTTTTTTGCATTTCAGTTGCAGTTTTACATTTCTTGAAATGATAAAGCATACTATGCCAAAAATATTGCATAATTCCTTCCATCTTCAATATTAAAATGGCTGCACAAAAATTCCCCAATTTTGATTTTTTTTAAATGCATGCTGATAACACAGCTAACGAAATTGTTTCAAATGAAGTTCAGTCAACTAAGCACTACCAGAACCACTGTACGGGAAAAACAGATGGAATTCTGGGCAACCCAGTAGCATGGTGCAGGGATGGTGGGTGTTTGGGTTGAAGTGGTTAAAGTCCTCAATGCCAGTGGTTTGTCATGGGGGCTCTTGCCTGGAGTTCCCTTGTTCTTAGGAAGCTGGTTGTTGTATGTCTAGAACCAAGGAGATGGTAGTGGTTCCCTGGGGTCATGGCTGCCTTGGTGGGGCTTCTCTTTCCTGGGGACCACCCAGCCTGTCAGCTGGCAGGGTCTCATGGGTTAGCACACCCAGCCCTGGACAGACCGGGCAGTGGGATGCTCAGGGCCTGGTCAGCCAAAGTGGACTGTTTCCTTGGATTGTTGTGTTATATTTATTCCCATTAATCTACTTTTGCCTGTTTATACAGTGCAAAGATCTAGTAAAATGTATTTGAGGCCAGAGCAAATGAGGAATGTTTTGGAAAGAAGTATAAAAGGACTCATATCTTGGAATACCTAGCTAATCTGAGTTGCTCTCCCGGCTTTGAGGCCCTGGCTTTGAAAGCTCCATTTTCTTTCCTGTTCCCTGTAAAAGTGAGATTCTTGACATTAAGCAACTGCTGGTGTCCTGTGTTTGGGGTGGGGGTGTGTAAGGGGTGTGCACATGCCCTGTTGAGAGCAGGAAGCTCTTCCCAGCCACTGGTGCTGGCATTGTGGCTTTTCCATCTAAGGATCCCTGTGGAAAGGCAGGCTGATTTCCCCAGACATGCCAGGACCTCGGATGCCGAGGCAGGGGAATGCTACAATCTAAACATTTACATTCTGAAAAATGGGAAATCATCCACTTAGATATAAATTAGCCAGGGCCTGACGGGTTTATTACATCCTGGAATGCTTTCATGAGGCTTTCAGAGGGGTCGCTATGGCAGGCCCAGGTCTCCAGCTGGGCTCGCCTGTGGCTCCTAGGGGGACCCCGCCGAATACACAGGCCGGGCTGAGCTGTCTGTAGATTCCCATGGCCTGTGACTGATTCCCCACCAGTGACATGGAGAACAAGGAAGCACAGTGCTGCACTTGGAACAATGAGGCGCCCTGAGCTACTAGCATCCTGGAGCTGATGGGGTGAGGTTGGTCCAGAAGCAGGAGAGGGAGGAGCCGATGTGGAGGCCCAATCAGAGGCTGTGGATGGATGGGAGCAGGGCAGGAGAAATGCACCTTGTAATGTGACTTGTGGAGCAGGAAGAAGGTAAGTGGTGACGCAAAAAATGTCCAGGAGGGAAGGATCCAGCATCCTGGGGTTGAGGTTTCAGACAAGTCTTGGGCTGTAGGCCCCGGGGCTGGGCTGGGTGTGAACTCGGTTGCATGGTGGCCAGTTTAGCTCCCAGCTCATCTGGAGTGGGCTGAACAACCTCTGAGCAAGTCCCCTGGGCTGGGTGAGTGTTCCAGGGCCAGCTGAGTCCCCTGCTTAGGGAGTTCAGAAGATCTTAGGAAGGAGGGGGAAAAACACACAAACACCGACACACGTAATTGTAACAAGTTAGGAGCTTATTTATATTTTCCCTTTTTTTATATATTATAGACGTGTGTGCATCCTATGCAGACTATGTAGATATACTTAGAACAGATGCTGAATAAATGATTTTGGAGGAATTTGATGCTAATGATGCGTGATCTTTGACATCAGTTATTTTGTGGGGTTTGGCGGAAGAAGCTGGCTTTGTACCAGAGGGGTCTTATTTGGGGGGAAGTTCATCTACAGTGCTGGCTTTCAGAGTAGCTTGCATCAGAACCACTGCAGAGCTTGTTAAAACAGATTTCTGGGCCCCACCCACATGGAGAGTTTCTGATTCATTGGGTCTGGGGTGGGTCCTAGAAATTTGCATCTCTCACAAGTTTCCACGGGACAGTGCCGCTGTTGATGGGGGAGCCACACTTTGAGTGCTGATCCAGAGTGCGATAAGCTGAGGGCTTTTGTGGGGGAGGGACAGTCCTTTGTAGAACTTCCTTGGCTCTGAGAACTCTCCATTCGTGCCTTGGTGGAGGGAAAGAAGACTCTCAGGTATCCATGGCACCATTTCCTTGTTTTCACAAAGAAGCCAGACCTCTGGTAATGTGGGCAGAGCCAGCTTGCCGCCGCACAGAGAGAGCAGCGACTGGCTTTGTGGGTTTACAGATTCATGCAGCGGGCATCCACCAGTGCCTCCGGTGCCCAGCCCTGTGTGTGATGACTCTTCAGTCTCAGGAAAGATGCTCGGGCAGGTTTCCAGCACAATTTAACCTGGTCAGTGTCGGGTGAACACTTTCTTTTCCCTAGCTGGGCTGCCCTGTGTGGAAGCCTGGAGGGAAAGTGACATCGAACTTGCACTGGGGACGGTGGTCCTCCTCTCTGCCCTGCCCCCGTGGCTCTGGCTCCTCTGTAACAGCTCTGGACTCTCTGGGAAGCCAGGCATTTCCCTTAAAGCCTGTGGGTCAGTTCGACACCCAGGTGTGTGTCTGTCATCTTGGGCTTCCCGACAGCAGACCCCCCACGCCTGGACGTTTTGGTCCCTGGGCCATACCCCTGCTCCCCTGCAGCCAAGCTTCACAGGCCTCCCCTCTTGACAATCTGCCGTGTGTTATAGTATCTGTTGTGCATCCATTCGCCACCACTTTCACTGAAGAGTAAAGTCAAACTGGACTTCGGAAATCCACCAATGGTTCTTCCTTGCAAATAGGCCAACCCCATTGTCAGAATGAGGACCAGGAAGGGGCATCTCGGGGTGTAGCTGAAGGGATGCCGGAGCTGAAGGTGGGTCAGGTCGCCTGGGTTCCTGTTAAGTGATTTCAGGCAAGTCCTTTCTTCTGCCTGGTCTCAGTTTCCTCCTCAGTCAGATGCTCTGGACAATGCCTGTCTGGCCTCCTCTCCTCTCCCAGTGATGGGGCTCCAGCAGGGCAGGGTCTCCACGCTCCCTAAACATGTGGGAATGAATGGCTGAGGGCATCCGGGATGGTGGGCCGGCTGCTCTTAAGTCTTTAGGAGAGCACGTGACCCACTGAGGTTTGGGGGTAGAGGGCGTGGAAACCTCGTTGGGGAGCGGCCAGGTCCAGCCTAGAAGTACAGGGTGAGTTGAGAGACCGGCTGAGCACCTGGGTCCACACTCTGCCGCCCACCCCAGGGGGCAGCCATGCATCTCAGCTGTCCAGGCGCCAGGCTCATCTGGACAAAGAGGACAAAGAGTAGTGCCTGGCTCACCAGATGACGTAATGCTCACCAGGCACCTCTGGTGAACCAGGCTGGCCCTGTACTAAGATCCAGTGAATGGTGATGATAGTGACATGGTTAATTGGGGTGGCTTCAGTATCAGCCACAGGAGAGTGAGGTGACACCTTTGGGCAGAGGGCCCCACACTTTCTGCATCCTCAAATCGTACTGTGCTTGGTACTTAAAGCTGGCTAGCACTTCCTGGGTAGAGGCAAGTAAAAATTCAAGGAATGTTTATTAGGCCGAGAGGAGGGGAGTTTGGCTCTTCTGGTGCCTGGGTAGTTTTTAATTTAACTTTTATTTTTATTGAGGGAATATATATATTCATAGCCAACCAGTAATAAGCTCCTAATGAAAAGCAGCGGCCCGCTGCCCTGTGCCTCCCCACCCCGGCTTCTGCCTCCTAGAGGTGACTGTTTTTCATTCTTTTAGTTGTTTCTTTTGTTATTTACCAGATTTCTAAATAGCAGGCTTATATTGCCTTTATCTTGTTTTCAAGTTTTCATCCAGTTTTCCCATTTTTTGCCTTTCCATTACCCACGATGGGGATTAAGCTTCTCCATACAGTTCTTTCCTGACCAGAGAGACGCGCACACACACACTTCCCTCTTCCCGGTCCTTCTGAAACGTGGCAGCGCCCAGGTTGTAACAGCGTGAATTTCCACGGTGGTGGAAGTCCCCACCAGGACCCGCGGGGACTGTCACTCTATCACCAGGAAACTGATAAGATGTCACATTTCCATTGCTTAATAGGATTTTAAAAGTGCATTGCTTTGGGCACTTGATGCTTTTACATCTGGAAACTTCAGCTCTAGGAATTTGCCTTATATTATTATTATTATTACTATTACTATTACTATTACTATTACTATTATTATTATTATTATTATTTTGATTACAAGATTTCCACTCTCCATTTTCTTTTTCCTGGAATTTATGTATTTATTTATTTACATGCTGAATCTCCTGAACTGATTCCCTAATGAGCTTTATGTGCTGATTTCCATCTTTCTGTCGTTTTTAACTCTTTCGACCAGCAGTTCTCAAACCTGTCAGTTTCAGGGGTTTTTTTGGTCTCAGGATCCGCTGACACCCTCAGGGGTCAGGGAGCATCCCCCGGAGTCTGGCTGACATAGATACCGCCTGTTGGCACTTACCATAGTAGAAATTAAACCAGAAATTAAAAAAAAATTATTAAAACTAATAAAGCTGCTACATAGTAACATAAATAAGTTATAAAATAGAAATATATTTTTCAAAGCAAAAATTTAGTGGAACAGTCGACGTTGTTTTATTATACTTTTGCTGTTCTTTTTCACGTGTGGCTTAAGAGACACCGTATTATGCCGTGTATGAAGCACACCCATGTTCTTGGCCCAAACTTTCAGGAAAAAAACCTTTTGTTTTAATTTTTTAATTCAAATTTTTGTTTATTTATATTTAGAAACAAAACCAGTTATCGTATCTCAGGGTATTATTTTGCATATGGATATCATTATTGCTTTTTAGAGTTACACTTTTAATGCATAAGCATAAATCAAAGAATCAAAATATGGAATTAGTACTACCGGTGTATAGTGTACATCCTTATTTTTCTCTCAAAAATTTGGGCAAAACTGTGCACATTACACATTGCAAAATACAGTAGTTATATTCTCATCTGTTTCTACACTTGATCTGTCGTGTTTTGTTGTTTTGATTGATGTATATGAAGAAAGTCTGGTTTCCTTCAGATGTGTAGTTGGAAAAGAGAAGTATTTTTGTCTTTTCAGATAACTGTGGATATTTTCCTTTGACAGTATATCAGAACTCTACAATAAGTTCTTAAAGGTTAGTTTCACTATGGATCTGAAACCTTACTGGTGAGTTCTTTCTTCTGTTACTTTAAAAGCCATCGGTCTATTTTGTACTTCGAGTGAATTTTACCTCCGCCTGCTTTTGTAAAGTCATTCATCGATCATTTGGCAAATATTGGCTCACTGAGTTACACAGATCTTTAAACGGGCAACACGTTTCTTTATACACTATCAAACAATTTAGGTTTGTAAATACCACCACTGATCTCAGCAGGAAGATATGCTCTCAGGCTGATGGTAGTAAGTTTCCTAGAATTGTAATTTTGCTTGAAATCTCAAATTTTGTTAGTAACAAATATTGCCAGTTGTTTTCCTTTTAAAAGGCTTACTTTTTTATTTTTGAGAGAAAATTTCTTGCCATTTAGTTTTACCGGGAGTGCGAGGTGGGGAAGAATACGGTGACCCTGACACAGTTCGCCGCCACCGCCATGGTTTTGGTTACGGCGCCGGGCGTCTCAGCCGCAGCTGCTCTCGTGCCATCAGTGAAAGTGCCGGTGCGGGGGCAGAGCGAACGCTGGCTTAGCATTAGCCTGAAGATGCTTCTGGTTCCGCGGACCCCTGACCACGGCTTCAGGCACCCTGAGGCACGTGGAGCCGCACTTTGAGAACTGCTGTTCCAGACTGCCTCCAATGTTGTCCTGCAAACTTCTACCGGATTTTTTACTCCTGCTGTTCTATTAATTCTTAGAGCTCTTGCTTTGCTCTTTGTTCTTCTTTGTAGCTTTTATTCTTATTTGATATGTGCCTTACGTTGCCTTATTTTGCTGAAGACGCGAATCGGAGACTCTCTGCAGTTTTCCTTCGCTCCTTATCAAGTGTCTTCCTCTGGGCTCCTGTTGCTTCCTCTCGGTGGTAGTGCTGCCTTTTGTGTTGGAGGCTCTTCCCAGTGTCTGCTGAGTCTTGGCTCACAGTTAGGATGAGGCACTGGCATTCTGGTTGCAAGTTTTGTGGGCATGGAGGCTTGTGGGGCTGGGGGACTGGTTGACCAAGGGGCTTCGCCGTAATGCGATTACATAGGAGCCAGCTCTTCTGATGGGGGGGGTCAAATAATGGTATTGTTAGTTTTTTTTCATGGCCTGGTTAGTTTTGAGGTGTTAGCCTGGCACCTGTGCCTCTGGGGGCCAAGAGGAGAGAGTCGACTGCGGGATGGTGCTGTCCAGTGCATCCATTTTCATAGAATCCCTGTTTTCAGAATGGCACCTCACCACTTCCCTCGGTTTGGCCTCGTGCCCCTGAATCCAGAGCACAGACTGGTGGTCTTCTGAGAGTCTGGAAAAGAAGCAGCCACGTGGCTGAAGGCACAGGTGGCAGGTGTAACTGCCCCCTTTGAAGGTGTGCGCCACCCTGTTTGCTGTTCCAGCTGGACCTCTGTGCTCAGAGGCACCTGCCACCCCTGATTTGCTTGCCTTTGTGAGGCCCTGTGCTTGCAGCTGCTCCTTGGATGCTGGAGCTATGCAACAAAAAATTTCTCTGCTGTGTTAGGCAGCATGGGGGACACTCTAGTGGCCCCAGGGAATCCCTCTTCCTGGTACTCGTGCCCTTATGCCAAACCGCCTCTCCTCCTTGAGGGTCGTAGGGATCTGTGATTCCCTCTAACTAGTAGATGCGGCGAAGGTGGCAGGATGTCACTTTGATACCTTAGGTAAGGTTGTAACATTAGGGAGAAAGAAGGCCCTCTCCCTGTTGATTCGAATGCAGCCACACGTGGCAGGAGCAGACGGCAGTCTCCAGCCAAGGGAACTGAGGGTGGCCTCTGGCTGAAAGCCAGGGAAAGCCCCAGTCTAGCAGGTGGCAAGGAGCCGAATGAGGCCAACGACCACGTGAGACTGAAAGGGCCAAGTCCTTCCCCATTCGAGCCCTGAGATGAGATCGCAGCCCCTGTGGACACCTCAGCAGCTTTGTAACGCTGTTCTGTACCAGTGGATAACTACAGCAGGCAGGAGTCCAGCATCCGGGCTGGAAGCTCAGCTTTCCTGCTTTGTCTTCATGAGCTGCAGCCTTGTGCAGCTGAATATTCAGCCCTTGGAGGGATGGAGCTTCAGGTCATGATCTGTTGCCTAAAGGTTCCATTTACGCTTCCTGCTGGCGGTTACAGAATTCAGAGGACTGGACAAGAGCGGCCTTGTAGGTTCGGAGAGGGGCTCCTCCTCATGAGTTCCTCTCTCTCTGCCTTGTGGGGTTGCTGAGGCCTGGAAGCCTTGGCAGCCAACCCGGGCACCATGCGTCCCCAGCCGTAACGCCCGGAAGGGGTCTGCTGCCGGGCCGGGTGGGGAGGCGTGGTGACGTATAACTTGAAACACTGGAGTTCAAACTCCGACTGTGGCTAGCAGAACTACAGAATGAAAGAAGGGCTATTTTTATTAATGTTGTAGACAGGCCCCGAGGGAAACAGCATGGAGATGTACGGCAGGTACACTTAACCTTGAGCCTGAGACTCGCCGCTCATCTGTGTGCTCATCTGTGCCCTCATCCACTGGGGCATCTTGAACAGCGGACTTAACCTTTCTGCCTCACAGCTCCTTCATCACTAATGCATCTACCCCGCAGTGAACAAGCACCGGTGGGGGTCAGGCCCTGTGCCCGGCATCAGGCCTGTAGGGCTCTGGCTCTGGCTCCCAGGGATCTTGGCCTGAGGTGGAGTGGAGGGGATCCGGGCACCCGAGCTTGCAAACGGACGCCCGCAGACTCGGCCTCCAATTTTGGACTTCGGACTTCTCTAGACAAATAGGAAGATTTGGCAACAGCCCCCAGGAGTTGCCTTCTTTACGTGGGGAAGGGCCCACATCTGTATTAAAAGAGAGAGTAAGAGAGAAGCTGCGAAGACTGTCTTCAGGAAAAGAGAGAGCGCACAGGCGGGATCTGTCCTGTCCCGTCCAGGTCCACCTTGGGGCTCCTGAGTGTGACTCCTGCCCCTTGGGGTGCAAATGCTGAGTGCAGCCATGGGGTCCAGGGTCTGAAGTGCCCCCTCCACTGAGTCCTCAGTAGCAGACTGGCCCTCCATTCATCAGTGTTGAGAGCCGGACACCATACTGGTGAACTGCTCTGCGCCATGGTCCGAGTTCCCTGCGCGGCACCGGAGTGCGGGGACTGTGCTTGAACATGACCAGAACGTGCTTATGGAAATGCCTGTTGGGTCCGGGTGGTGTGAAGCTTCCTCGCCCAAACTTTCTGTCCAAACACCGGTTCTCTCCAGGATCAGAGTCCTCTCCCGCCTCCTGGCCACCACAGCTGCCACCGTCTTATAGCCCCAGGGACCTCATCAGCCTGTGGGGGCCACGGGGACTACCTCTTCGTGGAGGGTCCTGTCAAAGGAGACTTTTAGGAATGGCATCCGGGTGGGCTTGAGCTGAGTGTCCCCACCCTAGACCTGCCTGAGGCGGCTCTGGGGAGGGCTGGGAAGTCTGGCCTCTCATCTCACACCATTAGGCTTACGGCAGTGCTGCCAGGAGACAAAGGCTCGAAGGGGATTAGGGGTAATTACCAGGCCGGCTCTTTATTCCCAGGCTTTAATGGGCCCAGCCACTGTAACTGTACCTGCTGGTGTCAGGCTGCTCCCTCCCATCCAAAGGGCAGGCCCTGCCTTGGGGTGTAGGTATTGGGGGGCAGGCCCGGTTGCCTGCCCACCTGCCCACCTATTGCTGGGTGGTGATTGGAGTGTCAAGTGGCCTTAGGTGAGTTCAGTGTGGCACAGCAGCCTGGCAAGGATGGATGACAGAGCCCATCATGGGGAAGCTATAGCCCATAGTGCGCTACGGGCCTTCTTAAGGGGGTGCGAGGGCCCCCTGCCTTGTTAGGTCCCGAGGACTCTTGATCCTTACTTTGGGGCTGTCTCTGTGGCCTCTGGAGTTGGCCGTGTATCCAGAGGGGCGCACATGTGTCCAGAGGGCTGGATGCTTTGGAGGGCAAGGCCACTGAGGATCTTTCCCAGCCTCGTAAGGTGGGACCTGCCTTAGGGATGCAGGAGGGGTGGGGCTTTGGCTCTGGGAGGCTTGGCATGGGTGGGGGAGCACCAGCGTTTGCATCGTGGGTGCTGGGGGTGGGGGCCTCAGGCTGTTCTGGCTGTGGCCATAGGCACAGGCTGGGTGGGGGGCAGGGTTCTAGCTGATGGAGCTCACCCCAGCGCCACAAAGGAACCACTCTTCTGTCCACAGAATCCCTGCTCCATCCCTCTCCCCCTGAGCAGCCTGTGCCTTGAAAAGGCTCAAGGAGGGCACAGCAGAGTGCATTTGCAAATTCAACCTAGGCGTTCTTTTAATCCTTTCAGGGAGCCTGTAAGGCGATATTGATGGCAGTGTTCTTATTTCTTAGAATTATTTTTCCAGTCATTCACGTGAACTCAGCGTGCCGTATCGGTTTTCCACCTGAAGTAAGAGGATTACAAGCGTTGCATAATGCAGGCCCTGAGTTAAGTGCTCCGGCCCCAGTGCCCTGTCACACGTGAAATTGGGAGTAATTGCCAGTGCGGGGTTGGAGGAAGGTGCCCCTCCTGGGGGGTGGGGGTGGGGGCCTCGGGCGAGCCCTCGTCCTGGGCAGGCAGAGTGAGCTGCGTGACTGGGCCCATCCGTGTGGATGGGAGGGGTGTGTTGGGGCATCTTTACCTGGGTATCACTGGAGGGAGAGCGTGGTATTGCTCTGAGGCCGCCGCAGGTGCGGTGGGTGACGGGGGCAAAGCTGACTCTCTGGGGTCAGCAAGGCCTGGTGTCTCAGACGTCCTGGGCTCTTCTACTCCCTGGCCTCTTCGTCACTTGGGGGACAGAGGGTCCGACCCGAGGCCCTCAGTCCCTCTGAGCTGGCTCCTGTGATGGCTTTGGCCAGGTAAGGTGGACGCTGTCTCCTCCGGGCGGGTGTGGGAGCAGTGGTTGGGGTGTGAGGGCTCGGCTCCCACCAGGAATAACTCTCTCAGGGCCTCATTCCCCAGCTTCCCACCACGGGCGCCCTGGGTCAGGTGCCCGCCAGCTGCCAGGCCCCGGTGGCACAGATGCCCCTCGGTCCGGAGTGTCACTTATCAGTGGGGGCTGAGGAGCAGGGAGGGAGACCCTCAGCCCTTCAGGAAGTCACTGAGTCACAGTGAAGTGAGGGTATTTTTGGGACATTACGTTGGGGCCATTGAACAAGCTACTTCTGTGTCTTTGCCCTTCTGTAGTCACCGTTCAGCCACAGATGGCACCTGCCCTCCCCAAGTTTTGACGCCTCCTTCCTGGGGTGTGAGGTGGGAAGGAACTTGGCTCTTCTTCCAGAGCTCAGGGCTGAACGGAGGCTCCCAGTGGGGGGGGGGGGCGGAGGAGCAAGCAAGGGAAGGGGCGGGGCGGGGCGGTGCGCTTAGGAGCGTCATAAGGCCTCCTGGGCTTCTGTCCACAGCGCTCCAGGGTCCTCTGTGCCCCTGGCAGTGGCCTGGGAAGGGAGAGGTGGTCTAGACTTCCCTCCCCCTAGACATTTCTCAGTCCTGCCTTGTCCTCCATAGTCACCACTGTCCCCATGGAAGGGGGAAGAGATTCGGGCCCCACTACAGCCATGACCCTTTAAGACAGGACTTCTTTCCTGGTGCAGAGAGACCAAGAAATCAAAGGTGATGATCTGCAAGAACAAGGCCAGGGGACATCTGTCAGGGTGGGGACGGGTGACTGGCACGTAGTAGTGGTCGGTCACACCGTAAGATGCCCCAGTTGACGGCGCTTGTTCTTTCTTTCTTGCCCTGATGGAAATTGACCCATTTTCAGTAGGGGGCAGAAGCAATTGCCAGGGAGGGAAGGACAGGAAGCAGAGGCTGAGGACATCGCCAGCCTGCTGGGCTCCCGAGCGGGTCCGGAGTGCCTGGCCCCGGGCCCACCTGGTGTTGGGCCCTGTGCAGCGGCTTGCTCCTGGGTCAGCCTCCGCAGGGGGCCAGCTGCGGCCCAGCAACGTACACTCCTCCAGCAGGGGCTGCACGTGAGGCCTCGTGCTCCTCCCCAGGGTGGTGAGAGGTGAGAGAAACTTGCCCCTGCTCTTCAGAAGCTTGCTGGCAGGTCAGAGTGGGGGCAGAGGGGAGGGGGTGGACATACGTGCCTGAGCCCTTTCCTGGGCTCTTGGCTCCCAAGCGGATGTTCAAGGATGCCCCATACGCAGGCGTGGCTGACCAGGGCCCGGAAGACCACTCACAGGTAGGTCATCTCACCTGGGCCCATTGCTAGGGACAGGCTAAAACAGAGTGTGTGGAAGTGTGAGTATGTAAATGCGTGAGGTCGGCTTTCCCAGTCCACTTGCTGGTGGGTGCCATTTCCATTTCTGGACCTGAGATGCTATTTTTTCTGGGCCTGAGAGCATTAGGGACCAAAAGAGGGGCTTTTCCAAGGCCCCCACGTTAGATGGCCGTCAGCTGGATTCTGGTCTTTCAAGTTCTTGCTAACTTCCCTCCCTTGTCTGTCATCCCCCAGATGAGAGGCCCCTGGGAGTGAAGCCCCCTAAAGTATAAGACTGGAATTTCCTAAAGAAGAAAATTTTCAGGACTGTTTTTGGTGGTGGGATCCAGTTTTACAAATAAAATTAGACTGTCTCTTTAAAATCGAGATGCTGCTCAAGAAAGCCACTTTGGCTAAAACAGAGGAGGGGCCAGGGCCTTGCCCCACCCTTCACAGCTCCTGAGGCCCCACCACGAAATTCTAGGGCTCTTTCGAAAATGGCGTATCAAGCGTGCTCCTGAGCCCGGAGCCCCCGGGGGAGGGCGTGGAGGTGAAGATCATGGCCGAGAACCCGGCTGCCTGGGTTCAATTCCTGGATGGGCCACTTGCTAGTTATGGTGACCGTGGGCATGTTCCTTAATCTCTCTAAGTCTCCTTTCCTCATCTGTAAAATGGGCACAATAAGAGTACACCTCACAGATTTGTTATGAGGATTAAGCTGGTTAATCCGTGCGGAGCGTTAAAAACAATGGCGGGCACGTGCGCTGCGCGGTCAGCAGCTGCGAACAGGCAACCCCTGTGCTCTCACGAGGCTCCCGCCCCCCAGGACACTCACTCTGACGGTGAGAAACTGAAACCACCTGAGGTGTCGGCAGGGCGAGCCCGGGTGGGGGGAGGGCCTCGCTCCAGACTCTCGGGGTCACCTTCAGGTCAGACCAGCCCTGGTCCCGGGGGTGACGACCTTGTTCGCAGGTGAGTCACGGCGGGGATCTGTGTCGCTCCCCCAGCTCTTTGCTAGCCTCGAAGCTGAGCAGGATTAGTCAGGGTGTTGAGTTCACTCTCCTGCCTCCGCCTGGGGCGGGAAGGGTGACTGGCTCTCCGCTCGGGCTGTGGCCGTGGGAGGAGGTGGCCCAGCCAGGAGACCTGTTTAGAGTGGCTGTGGACAGACAAGGCACGGGGACAGATTGGAGGGCCCTTTCTGAAGCGGGGACCCTGACCCCTTGTCCCTCTCTCTAGCCCTGCAGGAGGAACTGAGTGGTTGTGATAAGGGGGCCTCACCTTTGTTGTTAGCCCCCGCCCACACCATTTATTGACACTCGTTGGAGATACTCAGGGTAACTCCTTTGTCCCCGTTGCATGCACAGATGGGACAGCTGAGGCCCAGAGAGCTGAAGATGCTTGTATGGCTGGTTCAAGGTCAGAAACTGTGGCCTCCTGACTGCGCTCGGAGGTCTCCGTAGAGCTTCCTCCAGGAGAGGGAGTCATGGCCACAGTGGGGAGCAGGGCCAGGGGTTCAGCGTGGGAGTGTCTGTGTGCGCCATCCCCAGTGGAAAGGCCTCCGCCCCTGCCGCACAGGGCACTGCTCGGTTCCATGGCCGCCGTTCGGGAGGCTGTCGGGAAGTTTCCCAAACAGGTGCACAGTGCTTGGTGGTGTTTGGCAGACGTGACCGGAGCACTCAGCGCGCACAGAACTTGAGTCATGACTTATGCTCAAGCAGAAGAGATGTGTGTGCTGCTGACAGGTTCTGATGACTGTGGCATCTTATGTGTGACCTGCCACTGCCACGTACGTCCAAGACGTCTGCGCGCCCTAGGAGACCTCCCCCATTTCGTTCACGTAGACTGGCGCTTCCCAACTGGCGTGCTGCGGGGAATTTTAAAACATGCGACAGCTGACCACTTAGCTCTTTTTGCTTAGATTGTCAAATTAAAAAGTGACGACAGCCAACACGATGATGGTCATTGGTGTGAGTGCCCTGTTGTAAACCATAATATATAGGTCATATAATAGAGTTGCATCTTATTGGTCACATCGCATAAGGCTGCATCTGATTGGTTAATTCTTGGTACTGGAAATCTTTATATACAGGCATAAATATCCGATTTTAAAAACACTTTGGAGTAAAGAAGGCAGAAAAATTAATAAAAATTATACCTATTTTTTTGGTGTGCCATTTTGAGTAGTTTATGTGTATCGTGAGGTGGAAAAGGTTAAAAATCGCTGATGTGGATCATCATCTTTGATTTCTTCATCCCTGTATCCCGGGAAAGAAGTCCTGACTTGGAAAACAGGCTGGTTTCCCAGAATGTTCTTTACTGTAACTACATAGCAGTTCTTCACTGCTTTCTTCCTGTGGGGGCCCCCCGCACGTGGGGTCAGCTGGTATTTAAGGTGTGATGGGGTTGGACGGATTAAAGGGCCGGCGGCCTCAGCTCTGCAGCTTCCCACGTGCCCTTCTGTGATCTGCCGTGGGAGCTGCCAGGGCACCTGCTTCCCTGCAGTGAAAGAGAAAGGCCCCTCTGGCTGCTCTGGGGCTCCTCGCAGACTTGTCCCACGTGTGTAGACCCAGGTCAGGGGCCGAGGCCGTGCCGTCTGTGGAGCTGAGAGGTCTTCCTTACGACGTGGGGGCGCTTCCCAGAATGAGGGAACCGTGGGCTGCCTTCATGTGGTAGGCAGACCGAAGCACTGGGACGACTTTAGGAGTTACAGCGTCCGCACTGCGAGAGTGCCGTGTTCATTGGACACTGCCGTGCGCCACATACCATGCTAGGCCTGGGAACCTGGGGCCTCGGCCGCTGCCCATGGGTGCCGCCTCCTGCCAGAAGCGTTTTCCCAGGGCAGAGCCCCACACTGTGCCGGTTCTTGTCCCGCTGACAGGCCTCAGAGCAGGGCTTATGGAGCCAGCCCCCAAGGTCGTGAGGACAGGAGAGACCAGTTTCCAAACCCTAGGCCTTTGCTCAAGGTGTCAAACCAGATTCTGTTTTATCATGGGGAAATTTCAAAATTGGATGCAACTTCAAAATAATTCTTTCACCGATATTTGAAAATTAGCAGACCTAAAACCCGACGCTGTCAACCTATCTTGGACTGGGCTAGGCCAGCAAGCTGCTTGGCTCCTCACGTCTGCTCTTCTCCCCAGTCTCCTGCTACAGCTCTGGAGGGTTGGGCTTCAGGGATGAACCCTGGTCTTGTCTTAGGGAGAGATTATTGGCTGTGCAGAAGAGCGCACCCTGAGAAGGAGCCCAGGGCGTACTGGTGTGGTCTCCTTTGGTGCTGGCTGGGACAATGGCCTTGGAGCCCAGCCTGGGGCACCAGTCCCCATTTGGCTGACGCCTCTTGGAGAAGTCCCTTTTTCCCGCCTGCCTCAGTCTCCCTGTCTGAACAACAGTGGTGGTGGCGGCTCACATCAGGTCTCCCCGCATCTGTGGTTCCAGGCCGAATGTCCTCACACAACATTACACTGGTCCCCACTTGCCGGTCTGTTCAGCCATTGCTCTTCCTAGATTTTACCTGGCTAAACTGGGACAACCCACCATCACTGGGAAACCCGCCTGCCTTGTCCCCTCCAGCACACAGCGATTTTCCTTCCTTAGGAGTCCCAGCGACCCAGCGTCTGGGCACGTACCCTGCCTTGTGCTGTGGTCTCTCTGTGTGTGTCTGTGTACGTGTGTTCTTCCCCACCCAGACTAGGAGCCCACCAGGAGTGGACCCTCAGCTATTTTCCTTCTCCTGTCTTTCTTGTGGCCTTCACGGTGGTTGGTGGACATTTTTGGAGACTATAGACACGGCAGATGACCCAGCAGAGTCACTGTGGCCTGTGGAGTGAAATAGCCCACGGATCACATGTTTGCCTTGAGCTCTGACAGATTTCCTTGGGACCTGGCGTTGAGTGAGTTTCAAAACTCTGTCATGCTCTGGCAGTTTTATGGTCTGTCCCACCTGTGGGTTGCCACGGCACAGCTGTCCTCTGTCCCGAGGGCCACTGGGACGGGTGAAGGACAGGAATGGGCCACTGGAGCCCCCTTGTACCCACTGTTCCCTAATCTTCCCCCCCGACAGGTTTAGGGTGGGTCTGGAGGGGACAGAGGCAGCTCGGCTAACACCACGGTTTCTCATTGCTGGTGGGGCCTATGTGTGCGTGGATTGTGGAGATGGGGTCCTTTTCTCCCCACGTTGGAAATGGGCCCCAGAAAGCTACCACTGGCCTGTCATTTGGGAGGACAGGAGGAAGCATGCACTGCAGATACTGTGAAGTCTGCAGGTTTCACTCAGTCGGGATTTGTCATCTGGCAAACAGTCAAGTATCTGCCATACCTGTCCGTGTCAGCTGCAGCCGCCATGGCCAATCGCGTGATGAAGTATCCAGTCAAGTTTTGGCAATTCCGAAGGTGTGGCAATCTTGGTTCTTGCAAGGGGCCAGTGGGAGCGTTGCGACAGAGGCCCTGTGCCAGGCCTGTAGGACGCCCAGGAGGGAGGCGGAGGGCACCCTTCACAGTTGACATCTGTGTCAACAGCGCCCAGTGACACACCGGGGGAGGACGAGCCTGCGCTTGGCAGGCCAACAATGGGCTGATTGATGAAATGAACTTTCCCCTCAAAGGCCCCACCACTGCCGGGGCGCCTGGGCTGACCGTGGTCTGCCTGCTTCCCCCCGGGAGCACCCCTGGCAGGCTCAGAGCAGGAGACAGGAGTGGGTGTCGGTCTGTGAATCTCTGGAGCCCGCTCTGAGGTGAGGGGCAGTCTGGTGAGCCAAGGCCTGGTGGGGGCGGGGGGCGGTGAGCCATCTGTGGGTGGTGGTGGCTCGGCTCTGGGTGGGCGATGTAGCCACAGTGCCCCCGACCTGGCCTGAGGAGGGGGGAGCTTCGTGAGCTGCTGGGGAGGTATGTTTGTCCTCCAAAAAATGTGGCTCACTGTGTGGGGGCTGCTCCCCTGAAACCTTAGCCACACTGCACTTCTGAGCTCAGTTAAGCACTGACAATGAAAACCGTGATCCTCTGCTCGCCCCACCCCTCCTCCTACACATACACACGTGTGCACATGCACATACACACGTACACAGTGCCTTCCCTGCTGGGGATACCTGATTCACGCCAGCCGGGAGCGCAGACTGCCCCAGGCCGCCGTGGTGCAGGGGGACTCTCTCTACAGACATGGGTGCTGAGGCCCAGCAGGCCTCAGGCGATGGGACCCCTGCTTAGCTCTGCCAATAGGAGCTGCCCCACTTCCTTTTTTATTTTTCTGTGATGTAGCCTCAGATGAAATAAGACTTAAGTCTGTTTTCAGACTTCAGTCACTCAATAGGTCCCTCAAGAAAGGTCTCCAACTCTCTCAGGGTCTCACTGTTTTTATCTGCTCAGGGAGGGCAGCAGTGTCAGCTCAGCATGGGACTCGGGGACATTGTGTGAGTTCCCAGGGAGCAAAGGAGGAAAGGGTCCTTCCAGAGCCTATCCGGAGACTGGGCTGACCTTCGGAAACCCGCGTGTGTTCAGTGCAACTTCTGTTTAACACCTGTCCGTGCTCCTTCAGAAGTAACTTTCAGTAGTTGCTCTCAGGACAGAGGCCAAAATGGTGTCGGAGTCCGTCTCTACTCATCTTGTCTTTTAAATGCCATGCTGCGCCCTGTCCCTTGTTTTCTGCACTGCAGCCACGTGGGCGATAGCCTCTTTCTACAATGTCTGATGTTCAGAGGCCTTGTGATGGGGTACAGCGTGGAGCCCACGGGCCCTTTGCTGCAAAAGCCTGGCCTCTCCCAGGCGCCCCCCCGCCCCGACCCACTCTGGGCCTCTCCTTACCTTGTTAACTCCTGTCAATTCTTCAGTTCTTTGGGAAGTTGTTCCTGTAGATATTTTCCATCTTGGTTTTTTATGCATTGTAAACATAATTGTTTTCTAGATTGTGAGAGGATTCATTCCATTATCTGAAGGGTTGTGAGTTTATTTCAGTTGTCTGATTCATGGTGTCTTATTCCCTTATGTGCCTGGTTATTTTTGACTGTGTTCTGGTCATTGATTTTGAAAAAATACTTTAGGGGCCATTGTTTCCCAGACTTTCATTTGCTTCTGCGGGGCTTTGGGGCCAGTTAATTTAAACTTGAGATTCCTTGAACTCTCAGGTTATTTGCACCATGAGGGCTAGTTTATCTCTGGTTCAGCCTCACTGAGGGTGAATGAAGCCCACGAGAGGCCCAGCTTCATTGCATGTGGGGAGTTAAACTCCTCACCATGGGTAGGACCTAGGCTTTGACTTTTGTCCCTGTCACCCTAGGAGGTCACCAGAGCTATACGTCAATGTTGCATGTGTTCCTTTGCGTCAGAAAGTGACCTCGGGGCAAAAGTAGCTTTAAGTGCTTAACTCGTCTTTCTTGATCCTCGCCTTTTTGTCAGTTTTGGCCTGGTAATGAATTCCTCACTATCTTATTAGTTTTCTGATTCTTTTTAGAGGCTTAAAAATATTCAGGGTTTTAATTTAATTGTATTTTTTAATCAAGGTATAATTGACACACAACATCATATTAGCTTCAGGCACAACAGAATGATTCAATATCTGTATATATTATGAAGTATTCACATAGTAATCTAGTTAACATCTGTCACTATACATAGTTCCAATTTTTTCACTCTTGTCATGAGGACTTTTAAGATTTACTCCCTTGGAAACTGTCCAGTGTACAGAATTGTTAACTAGAGTCACGACGCTGTACGGTATGTGCCCACGACTTATTTATCATTCTGGGTCTGTAAGGTATCCTCTGTGAGAGGTCAGTTCAAATTGACCAGCTGCTCTTATGAGAGCTGAAGCCTCTTGGTATAAGCATAATTCCCCAGGCAGCCTTCTCTGGTTTTCAGCACAGGTCTGGGCTTCCCATTATGTCCTCTGCTGGCACAATGAGCTTCTCTCTCTGTTAGTTCTCACTAGGTTTGACTGACCAGTTCATTCATGTGGCGATGTGACCAGCACCTCTCTCCATCTCCACACTGTAAACTCATTCAGGCAAAGGCAGGGCCCACGTCTGTTCCGGCCACCACTGCGTCCCCCACGCCTAGAGCAGTGCCTGCTGTGCAGTGTGTACTCCCATCCTGTCTATTATTGTAATGACCTTCACTGCCTTCGCTGTGTCCATAAGGTTTGTTTTGGTACAACTTTTGGCCATTGCTTTGAACACACAACTCAGTTCTCTCTTACCATATATTTTGGATCCCTGTAGGACTAGGAGACTAACACGCAGGTGACGACTCACAAGATGAGCTGTAATTTACCTTCAGAGTCCTGGCCTTCATTCCCATTCCTTCCTAGCTCTGGGGTCTTGTGTAAGTCTCTTAAATTCTCTGAGCCTCAATTTCCTCATCTGTAAATTGGGAACATTTGAGTTTCTTTGATTTGATTTCCTTGAGGAGGAAGAAATGATAGCTCTGTGTGACCGTTGTGGGTGAAGTGGGTTGGCTGTGGGCACCCCTTCCCAGATCCTCCTCGTGGACCTTCCTGTGAACAGGTGTTGATCTGTGCATCTCAGATCTTCTTACAGCTGAAGTCTGATGCAAGTAGATCCTAACAGATTGATGCATTTGCACACTGTTTGGAAGGCAGAAGTGAGGTGCAGACCATCTTCCTGGTGCCTGGGCAACAAGCCTGTCATTGGTAAGCATGGCCGTGACACTGTCGCCCTTTCCACATAAGGCAGTGTCCAGTCACTGGTTTTGTGGGTGTGAAGAGGCAGAGGTGGCAGTGACAGCACTGTGACGTTGCAGCTGTGGCGGCGTGCTCTTGAAGTCAGCGGTTCCAATGGCTGCTTCCTGATCCCCTGCTAAATCAGGTATGAGGGAGGCTCTGGGTATGACCGTCCTGAGGCACAGTTCCATTTCATCTGAGCCCGAGACATTCAAGGAACAAGTTATCTGTTCAGGCATAGATAACAGATCTAGAAATTTCTGTTCAGAAAGGGGGAAAATGAGCAGCCTCCATACTGGTCTCCACTGTGGCTGTGCTAGCTTACCTGCCCACTAGCAGTGAACGAGCCTTCCTTTTTTGCCACAACCTCTCCAAGATTTATTAGTTGTCTTGTTCAGCATAGCCATCCCAACAGGTGTGAGACAGTATCTCATTGTGGTTTTGCTCTGCATTTCCCTAATAGCTAGTGAAGTTGAGCAACCTTTCATGTATCATTGGCTAAGTGCAGTAAGTCAGACAGAAAAAGTTAAGAACCATATGATTTTACTCATACGTGGGATATAAAACTGAAAGCAACAAATGAGCAAATAAGAAAAGCAAACCAACAAAAACTCACGCACAGACAACAGACTGGCGGTCAGCAGCCGGAAGGGGGCGTGGAGGGTAAGGGGGAAAGAGGGTCAAATGTATGGTGACCGAAGAAGGTTTGATTTGGGGCGTTAAACACACAGTGCCCCTCAAAACTCATATAATCTTATTAGCCAATGTCACCCCAATACATTCAATAAAGATTTAAAAAAATTGCTTTTAAAGGGATAAAATGGAAAGGAAAAAAGCCACTGGTCCCAAGCAGTTCTGAAATCCAGCCGGGCACATGCCGTTTGGGGCAAGGCCTCTCCTGTGGATCTCGGCTCCACCTCTGAGTCCTCCTCTATTTTCATTAAAGGTCGGAGGCATTCGTAGCCGAGGAGGCTTATCAGCCTGCCTCTCGTCTGGAGAACTTTAGAGCTCACACAGCCGCCTTTCATTTCTGTCCCCTCTCCGTCCCCTTCAGTACAAACTGGCAGCATTGTTGCTGGTATATCGTTCTCAAGAAACTTGTAGGTTTCCTCTTCCACAGATCTTCCCTCAGTCATCTCATTTCTGTTTGGCTTCTGCAGAGATGGCTGAGGCGATCTGTGAGTCACTCACTTAATCTTTTCAAAGAGCCTTTTGTGTGGCCGAATACCCTGACCTTTTGATCTTTCTGAGGTTCTAGCAAAAGACTGCCCAGCCACACCCTCAATTTTTACCCTAGAACGTGCTTCCTTGACAGCAAATCTCTTCATTTTAGTGTCTTTTGCACTTTGGGTAGGCTGAGAATTTCCCAAGGCATCCTGTTCTGGTTCCTTCTTGTTTACCAGTTCTTCAATCGGTTTATCTCTCCTTTTGCATTTTGCTATAAGCAGCAAGGGTGCACCTGGCCATACCTTAGACACTTTGTTTCTCTTTTGGGATTCTATGTGAGTTGCAGGTTTTGCTTTCCATGTAACTCCAGGGCACCATTTCGCTGTGTTTTCTGCCACCATGCAACAAGGACTCTGTTCCTTCCCCACTCAAGGCCTTTCCTTCCCACGAACTGCACAGGACCTGTTCCTTCTGGTCCCCACGACATGTCCTCATTTCTTCCTGGGCCCTCGCTGGCGGCACCTTTACTATCCATATTGCTCCTAGTCATTTGTTCACGACAATTTACCCTCTGTGCTGATTTAGGTTTTCCTAACCATCTTTCTCATGCCTGCCGAGTCCTTGCTAGCAGAGCTCTTCACGTCCACATTTCTGCTAATGGTTTCAAGGCCGTCTCTCTTTGTCCAGTCCCTGCAACTGTGCAGTTCCAAAGTCACTTCTACTCGCTTAGGTATTTGTTACAGCATACCGCTTTCCCCACTTTTGATACCAAAGAATGTATTTGTTTCCTATGGTTGCTGTCACAAATTGCCACAACACAAATTCTGAAGGGCGGACACCTGAAATGGACCCTCTGGGCTAAACCGCAGGGTCAGCAGGGTAGCTTCAGTCCTTTGTGGAGGCTCTAGGGGAACTCCCGTTCTCGCGGCTTTTCCAGCCGTTGGGGGCTGCCTGGGTTCCTTGCTCCTGGGCTCGTGGGCCCTGCCACCTCCCACATTGCCTCACTCTGACACTGACCTCTGCCGCACGTGAGGGCCCTTGGGATTGCCTTGGGCCCACCCAGATAATCCAGGGTGATCTTCTTATCTTGAAGTCAGCCAGTTTACAGCTTTAATTCCCCTCGTTACCCTAATTCCCATTCCAGAAAATGTAAAATCAGCACAGGCTCTGGGTTTAAGACCCTGATATTTTTGGGAGGCTACTGCTCTGGCAGCCACACCTGCCTTCAGGTTGTCAGGTCAGCTCCATGCAGTTCCGGAAGCCTTTTCTGGAGCCCACTGGCAGCCCACGGTTCTAGACCTTCCCATGATGCTGTTGGCGTGCGGCTTCCTGGTCTCGAGTCTTTCTCATCCTCTTACGGCCGCCGCTTCTTTTCTGTGAAATGGGCAACTGTGTCCCAATCGTGGGGTGGCAATGGAGAGCACAAAGGACAGTCATCCATCTCTGGACCCTGAGTGGGGGGGGGTGCTCTGGGGACTGAGCAATCGCTACCCAAGAGGGCTTCAAGGAGGCGGCACCTGTCCTCAGGGACAGGCTACTGCAGGAGTGACTGGAGTTTATGGGGAGGGTGAAGGGTATTGAGCACTTACTATCTGTGAGGTGTGGGGCTGGGATTTTTTAAAATAGCAGTTATATTATTTAACTTAATCCGTGATGAAAGAATGGTTTTATTCTGTGCTGGCCAATATGGCAGCCACACGTGGCTGTCGAGCGTTTGAACTGTGGCGAGTAGACTGAAGAACCGACCATTTAATTTTGCCTTATGTTCATTTGAATTAGCAACATGCGACTAGCCGTACTGGGTAGCACGGCTCTGAGAGGGTTAAGCTGTCTGCGGTTTACTGTGGGGTGTGGAGCGGGGCAGTCCCGTCTCATCACACTTTATACGACTCACCTGTGTGGCTGCTGCTCCCTGACCTTTGCCCCGACCTTGAACATTTCAGCTCCCTCTGCTGTCCGGCCCTTGGCCGGTGCCACCCCTGTGAGCCTTGTCACAGCTCCTGCACACCTGCCCCCCTCCGTTGGGGTCTTCCGTTGCCCGTTCATGATTTCCAGGGAGCCAGTGAAAGACTGGGGAGTGTAAGAGGCGGCAGAAGCCATAGTGGTGAGGAGGCGGGCGCCCTCTCGGCACAGCCTCTGGTTGCTGGCACCTGAGGTGGCATCACGGCCCCTGTGCCCCACGTGGGCTTGGCACAGGCCTGGAACCTGCCTCCCCAGAGGCTACCACATGTCACTTGTCAGCTCAGAGCCACTGGTGTTTGCCCTCTTGGGGTCTCCTTTTCTGCGCTGCCTGCATAATCACTTTTCTTGGCACAGGCGAGAGTAGGTGGTGGAGGCAGGCAGGGCTGAGCAGTGGGGACCGGTGGCATGGGCGACGCCAGGCCCTCCTGAGGCCCCGTGGGTGGCTCGGCAGAGCTGGTGACTTGTGCTCGGTGGGGAGCGACCTGTGGTTGGTGAGGGCAGCGATTCTGGCAGAGGCCGGCCAAACATTTGCCCAGGTAGGGGTTTCAAGTGTATGGTTTAGGGGATGTGCCTGAACGAATCCTGTTATTAGCTGGATTATCTCTTCAAACTGAGAACCAGCTTCTGTGGGTCCCCTGTGAAGTGTTCGGTCGAGAGCCAGGGTGGCGGGCCCCACCCGGGGTGTGTGCCTGTGCTCCGTGGGCTTCCTGCCTGCGTGGCAGCCAGGCCGGCTTCTGCCCCTGCCCTTCCGCTAGCTCCTCTTTGTCCATCCACAAAGCAGCTCCTGGGCCCTGGGGTGGGGGAGCCTCAGGCCTGGGGCTGGGTGCCAGGTGCCCGCAGGTGATCCGAACCAGGTGAGGCCTCACAGAGACAGAGACAAATGGAAGACTGCAAAAATGGCAACACAGAGGTAGGCACAGGGAGACGGGGACATTCCGGGGGGAAGGTTGAGGTGGGGCTGGAGAGGAGGGTGGGAGCAGGGGGGGGGGGAGCCTTGGGAGCCCTAAAAGAAGCGGTGAGAGCATGGGGACTGAGCAGAGACCCAAAGGAGGTGAGGGTGTCAGTCAAGGAGAGCAGGCGGGGCCACAGGTCATGGGGGCTGCGGTCCTTCCCGGGCTGCCCTGGGCCCTTGAGGGCTTCGTGGTAGAGCTGATGGGGTCTCTGAGCTTGGGCGGGAAGGACAGCACTGTTATTTTTATTAACCTTGAATGAAATTGAGCATACCTTTTGATTATTATGGCTGTAGACAAAACAAAACAAAACCAAAAACCTTTGCAGAAGTAGAAGCATCTGTCCCTTTATCAACTGTGGAAATTACTGATATTTTTATTGTATATTAAAATGATTCCAGATATCTTGAAATATTTCTGCTTATCTTCAGTTTGAAGTTACAGCAGCCACAAGAGCCTGGGAATCCATGCACACGTGTCACTACGTCACAAATTGAGAAACCAGCCACTTGGGTGCAGTTGGCTTTCTCTGTCAGTGGCAGACGTTTCTCTAAAGCACAGCCCCTCGGCTTCAGCACACGGCCGGGGTCCACTGCTGGCGAAGAGGCTCTGCTGAGGACCTGGGTGCTCGTTCGGCCGAAGGCCTCTGCATGGCACGTGGAGCCAGGGTGGGCTTCGGAACACAGCAGCGCCATCTGACTGCCCTTCGAAGAAGATGGTTCCAGCTGCCCCGTTGTGCCAAGGCTGGCGGGCGTCGGGTGGGGGTCTTTCCAGGGATTTGGGTCAGGGATGGCTCAGACCAGCACAGTGGCAGTGGAGGTCGAGAGAAGGGGGTGAATCTGGATGTGTTCTGAAGGTGAGGGACGGGCGCTAGGAATTGCTGCTGGCTTGGACGTGGGGGGGTGAGAGAAAGACATCAGGGTGACTTGCTGCGATGGGCTAGCTACTCTGTGCAATGGGGCGACTGCTGCTCAAGGTCTCACACAGGAGGCAACATTTAAGCTGGTCTTGCAAGGCGGTTGGTTGGCAAGGTTGTTGTGAGTTCTGCAGAGGTTGTTGCATCTCGTCTTCCCACCCTGGTAGCCCGGGAAGCTTTCCTGGGGTCCACAGCAGGTCCCCATGGTTTGTTGGTCCAAGACGAGAGTGAAGGTGGATGGTAGTCCGTGGGGTCCTCAGGCCTCTTCTGGCTTTGGTGCTAGGAGGACGACTTTGCCAGGATGGAGGTCCTGCCACTCAGGGCAGAGCGACGGGCAGAAGGCATCTGTCGACACTGGAGCTTCCAGCGTGGGAGGGCGTCCACCTGTGCCGAGAGCGCGGGCAGCTTGCGCTGGCTCCTCTACGCGGGTTAGCTGGGGCGACTGCCGACGGATGGCCGTGGGTTTAATACCTCAGCAAACCAGGGCTCCTCCCTGCACGATGAATTGGTGGAGATGTAAATGTTTTATATCAGAGCATTAACTGCTTACTAGAAGTGCACTGAGATTTATATGCTCTGTGCTCTAACTGTGGACATCACAGAGAAGTAATTTGCCTGCTGGAACCATCTCTAACAGAGCTGTTAATCCAGAAATGCGTGTCCTGCAGTCCGCTGGCCTTTCAGCAGAGCGTTTGACTTGTCTTATTAAGCAGAAATTAAACACGGGTATAAATGCTGCCGAATGAGTGGCTCCACACCCTGGGCCCCCCACATGCGGATCACGTGAGGCCACCAAGCCCTGACTCGACTCCTCTGAGATAAAAGAGGGAGTTCTGGGGCTCCCCCGTGTTTGTGGCATGTGTGTGCGTGTGTGTGTGTAGGGGCTGAGGCTGCTCCTCTCCTGCACCCACATCCAGAGTCTGGCTGCCAGGTAGGGGTGCTGCTCTCCTGGTGTCCACAGGCGGAGAGGTCTGTGGCGTTGACCCCTTCCTCCCATGGCTTGACAGAGAGGTACTACACCGTCTGGGGACAGTTTGAAGCCTGACATTGGCAAGTGAGTAAAGCACAGGGTTTTTTGAGCTGAACATCTAGAACTTTCTCTGCATGAAAAATGTGTTCATTGCAAACCATCAAGCAGGTGACCAGTGGGAAAACAGGTATTTCTTGAATGACCAGAGGATGTCGAGTTTCGGGAGCATTTGGAGTAAATGCACCCCTTTACCCCTCCACCCACCTGTTCCCCCGCCGCCACTCACCCGTTCGATGTTCTGAATGCCAGGCACTGGGGATACGGCAGTGAGCGAAATAAAAACTCCTGCCTCATGTGAGGAGCTTACGTTCTCCTGGAGAAGTCGAATGTCAGCAGCGAACACATGACGTGTCCAGAGTTCAGACTGTACACGAGAGTAGTTTTATCCATCAAATGTAACGTAAATGATTTCCGTATCCTTTTTTGCTGTTTATTTTTGTCTTAAAGTGGGCACATGTGTAGACACGTGTCTCAGTGTGTCCAGAGCAGTCACACCTTGGTTTTCTGGAAAAGGGGCAGCTCCCAGCTTTCAACATAGCTCGCCAGCGTCCTGTCTCTGTTCTGCACAGAGATCCCCCGTAGCATTTGCCCATGTCCCGTGTTCTCTGAGTCACAAGGCCAGAGCATGTGTGGCACACTCGGTGGTAATTGCAGGCCATCGACAGGCTTGTCCTGGGCTGTGACCTGGGGCTGGTCTCCGAGTGTGGGGCCCACTTTGTTTGTTTGGCACCAAAGGAGCCTGGGGGGTGGAGCCTTCAGGGTCCCCAGGTCTGCAGCTTCCTCTCTCCCCCCGCCCTCCAGCAGGCTGCCCTCCGAGCTTGCACTCTGCCATCCTCTCCTCCTATCCAGATGCTAACAGCACGCACAGACACACAGCCCAGCCTCGGCCCCAGTCTTCCATCAGAAGGCTGGTTAGCGAAGTGATAAGCATCTTCATCATTTTACCTTGATGTTCCAAGAACTGTGGTTTGTCAGCCAAGCCCGGGGCTGTGAACAGAGGTGTTAAGGGTTGAGGATCCTCCATGGCCGAGGCAGCTGTGCAGTTGGGTCGGGGGATGGGGGGCAGCTCTGGGGTCTGTTCCAGGGGCAGGGCAGGGTAGGGGCGGGGTTTGGTGGGAGTGGAGGGTCTGCCAAGCCCCAGGGTGTCACCTGCCCCTGCGTGCTGTGTGTGGCGCCCTAGTGGGGGCCCCTTTCTGCTGTGACGTGGCCCCGAGTGACCGGTCCTTGCAAGGCCCCGTTTTCCCAGGGCCTTTGACCTGTGCTGTCGGAGAAGCAGCCAGAGCTGAAACGCGGCTGGTGGCCCTGAGGAGCGGAACTTCCAATATGCACAAACTTTAATTAACTTAAATGGAACTTTAAACACGAGAATAGCCTGCCAGCTGGGAGGAGAGAGAAAACCAAAAAGCAGATCCAAGAACTCAAAAAGGTATTAGAAATCTTTTAAGTGTTTCTAGAACAACTTGGGGATATAAACTTACTTGTTGCAAGTGTAGAATTTGTGAGACCTAAATTTGATCAGGTATTTCTGGGGGAAATCTAGCATCCGAATTGACCTGTGCTGTACGTATAAAATGGACAGCAGAATTCAAAGCCATAATATTAAAAAATGCAAAATATTCCGGTAGTGTTTTTTAAAAATATGCATTACATATTGAAATGATAATATTTGGGGTGTGTTGGATTAAATGAGCCATGTTATTAAAATGAATTCCACTTGTTTCTGTTTGCTTTTTAAAATGGGGTTTCTAGAAAACTAAACCTAGGGGTGTGGCTCACTGTGCGTCCTACCGGACAGCAGGCTCCAGGCCCTTCCCTGACCCTCGCTCAGGCCTGGGGCTGCTCGGCGATTAGGTGGGTTGGGCCGACCGCTTGCCGGACACGTACGAGTGCCAGACTCTGTGCCAAGACCCCTGCATGTGTTCAGTCCTCCCAAGAGTCGTAACAGGTACATAGTGTCATTTAACATATAAGGACAATGAGCCCTTTACACATTTATAAAGTATAAAACTTTAAAAATCTGTGGACACTTGAGTCTCCGAGCAGTGAAGTAACTTGCTCCCAGTCATGCAGCCAACATGGAGCAGAGCTGGGACCCCAGGATTAGACACGCCCGGGTCGCCCCCCACCCCCGTGATCCCTGCGCCTCGCGGCCCCATGCCAACCCCAGGAGTCCCGTGCCTGCCTGGGGCCTCAGCACCCAGAGCGGGATCTGCAAGTGGCCACAAGGGCCATAAGAATCCCAGGGGGGCAGGCTATGCCCTTGGGCTTCTCCTCAAGGGCTCGCTTGGAGAGGAGGTACCAGCAGAACCCCCACCCGGCTCTGAGGGTGACAGGGCCGCCGAGGGCACGGCGTCTGGTTCTGGCAGCCTCGCCGCAGCCGCCGCATACTTGCCTCAGCCGTGTCCGCCTTGGGGGCTGAGTGTTCACCAGCATCAGGGGCTGTTTCACAGAGGAACAGACTGAGCCTCGGACGGGTAACGTGCCTTCCCCTAGATCACAGCCGGGGCTCTGGTTCCCGGTGTAGCGCTCTCCCCGATAACTAAACCAGGCTCCAAACAAAGGCAAAGTAAAGTGCTCATGGGGCTTGCAGTTGGCGGGATGTCCCAGAATATCACCTTCATGGTCCTGAAGCCCTTGCCTGTCATGGTGCTAGTGAGGTTTCCATTAGGACATTGTTTCTTTGGGTTGGTCGCCCTGTGTGTGAGTCGGTTTCTGAGAAGGTTGCCTTCTGAATGGGCAAAAGGCAGTGGCCATGTGACAGGGTGGCAGGTGGGTGAGACAGGGCTGCTCAGGGTGGGGAAGGTGGCGGGCCGCCTGTGGACCCAGGTCTGGCCTTCGCTGTGCCATTTCTGAGGCTGGAGACCTCCTTCCCGGAGGCCCCTGGTTTCTCCACGCACCTGGGAATGGAGGGCGGCAGGTCAGACTTCCCTGGGGAAAGCAGGTCCTGGGCTTGCCTGGATCTTCTCCCCAGGCTCACGTGGCTTTTGGAGTCCTGGGCTGCGTCCTGACACTCCCATTTCCCGCCCACGGGATCCGCCTTGCACATTGCCTCACCTCTCTGAACTTGCGTTTCCTTGCCTATGAAATCGGGCCTTCCTGCAGGGCGAGGGCTAGCACAGAGCCTGCGCAACGCCTGGCGCCCGGGGCCGCAGCCAACACGGGCTTGGCGGCACGGAGCACCTGCTGTTCCCTGGGACCCTGCCTGTCTCTCCACGGGACCCTGGGGGCCCCATGCCTGGAAGGCAGGAAGCAGGGCTGTGGGACTCGCTCTGAGCACCGGTCCTGTGTGCAGTGCTGGTGTTGCAGTTTCCTCACCATGGAATCTGGTAGCCCCTCTAGGAGGCTGGGAAGGGTCGGCAGGGCTGCAAAAATCCAGAGAATTCAGAGATGGTTTCTGCCCAGGTGGAGGGAAGAGATCCCCACGGGAAAGTGTATTCCTAGCGTTGTCTTCATGCAAAATTAGTTTCTCAAGGGGCTGGCTTGTCCAGCCCAGACAGTTTTCTCTAAGCCCCTCAGGCAGCCTGGTCTCCCAGAAGAGATTACAAATTCTGGATTGTGTAAACAATTTCTTCCTAGGAAGCCTCCACGGGGAACTTCCTTATTCCTGCCTTGGAGATAGAGAACCTGGCCAGCCCCGCAGAGGAGGCCCTGGCTCAGCCCTTGAGGCCCCAGGGCGGCCTGCCTGGTGGGAGAGGCGGGGATGCTGCTGACTGCCTGTGCCCTGCTGGTGCTGAGCACGGCTTCAGAGAGCCCTTGCCTCCTTCTCCCTTTCTCCCAGGCCCCTGGGCACCTGAAGGCCCTTCCTGGGAGAGACCAGTGGCCTGTGGAGGCAGGGGGTATATCCGGGCCCACTCACGTCCCCCAGGCCCTGCCCCAGACCGCTGCTGCTGCTGTGTCATTAGGATCCATCTTGAGAATAAAGCAGTGACTGAGCAGACGGGCCCCTCCCACTTCTGTCCTGGGGTCCAGGTGAGGAGGAAGGTGGGCAGACTGCGAGGGAATGCTGCTGGGCCCCTGGGCCCTTTAAGAAGCTGGCTCCCTGGATGGTCTGGGGACAGTAAGCCCAGGTAGCTCCTGCCTCTGCCTGACAGTCACTGGGCGACTCGCAGTAAAGCCTGGCTCCTCCTGCCTTTGAACTGAGCACTTTGCCTTCCTCCGGCCTGGGAGCCGTCCTGAGCTGTCAGTTCCCAGGGATTAGATGCGTGTTTAGGCTGGAGGAACTCATGAATGAAAATATTTTGCTTTGAGGTTTCAGCCGTGGAGCCCCGCACAGTGGGCCCCACCTTTCTCTCCTCTCTTTGGCCCAGCACCACCCACCCAGGCCCACCCTAAGAGCCGGGGGGCGAGGCCCTTCCAGCAGCATCCATGTGATGGTTTGGACAGGTCCACTGCGCTGTGATGAAAGTAAGCGACCGACAGCCTCTGGGCCCGGTGAGCACTTTTCTGACACCTTTTCCCTGATCCACAGCATCCTGTTCAGCACAGGATGGCAGGGGGCAGCCTCGGGCTCTTCCGCTTGTGAGCCACATAGGGCTGGGAGGGAGGTCTGGGCCCTGGGTTTGCATGTGTCACCAGCTTTGATTTCAGTGTCCTGAGCTTTGCAGGCTGTGGGTCCCGTGGTTGGAGAACTGAGTTGGTCCTGTTGTCTTGGAAGTGTGGTGTCAGGGAAGAGGCAGGCAGGTCAGGGTTCAGATCTCAGCTCAGCCTCCTGGTTGTGTGACCTCAGGAAGGTTGTGTAACCGCTGCCTCTCCCCCACCGACAGATGGGGCACTGGCATCCCTGCATCTCCTTGCCGAGCTGCTCTGAGGTTCTGTGTGAGGTGCTAGCCCTTGTGCCTGGTGTGGGGTCAGCATTGCGTTACTGTCCGTTTCCTGCCTGCTGCTGGGCTTGGCTGGGCTTGGCTGGGCCGGCAGCCTGGGTCACTACCCACCCTGCCCCTTCTGCCCCACGTCCATGGAATGAGGAAGACTCAAGGGGAGTGCTTACGGGCCCACAGGGTGAGGGATGAAGCCTTCAGCTCCTAAGTGAATCAGTGCTGCGATTAATGGACTGATGCCGTCACTGGCTGGGTTACACCCATGGCGGGCTCCTCTGTATTGGCTTCATTGCCACACAGCTCTGGGGCTCCCTGGAGCTTGTGGTCAGTGGACCCGGCCCCAGTGGGTGGTTGTCTGCTGCCTCCTCCTGCAGGAGGTTGCTGGGGACTTCTGGGGAAAGGGCGTAAGCTGGTGGCTCTTAGGACTCTGTCCCTAACTGGATAGATTCAGTTGAGGATCAAAACAAGCCTTGGGCCGGTGACCTGGCTGGGCTGGGTGGGGAGTGTGAGGGCATGTGTACACCCTGGCAGGTACCTGGTGCCGGCCCTGCGTGTGTGCTGTGTGTGTGTGCGGGGGTGGTAGTGCAGGGAGCATCATCGCGGTATACCAGCATATCATGGTACATGTGGCACGCGTACCTCGGTCTGTCATGGCAGCGTTCCACACGCTACCCATCGCCAGGGAGGGCCGCGCCGCGGCCCACATGAGCACTCACTCCGGATTCAAACCACCCTTGAAAGTTCGATTGCATAGGCTGTTTCTCAGAGTCAGCCCTCAGCGGCTGTGCTGTGAGCGAGTCCTTGTGCAAGCGTCGCTCACTCCACTGTTTGTAGCATCAGTGCTCAACAGGCGAGTTTCTGAGAAAGGTGTCTGTCTGTCGGGCTCTAGAGGCCAGGCACGGAGTCGCCTTCCAGGCGCTGGTGCTGATTTGTGCTCCTGCCAGCGCTGCGGGGGAGTGTGTGCCTCCCTGGACCCTGGCACCGGTGTTGAAAGTGTCGCTCCCTCCTCTGCTTCACTAGAGAAGAAACGAAGGTCTCATTGTTTTACTGTGCCTTTTTCGATTACCCAAGACAACAAGGATATTTTGTGTACATTACCGGCCACTGGTATTTGCTGTCACCCGAAATAGCTGTCTATGTAACTTCCTCATTAAATGCTTTCCTGTTAATGACTTAGGAGAGCTCTTTATATATTAAGGATAATGTTTCATGTATTTTTATAAATTTTGAATGTTTAAGTATTTACCAAACATCGACCTGCTCTCTCCTTCATTCCTATATCCAGCCATTCAGAACGGCTGCACAGATTCCGGACTGTGTCGGGGGTGCGTGTGCGCTGGGGAGTTGGCCCCCGTGTGTCCCTTGTTTCAGGGGAGTTCCCAGCCCGTGGGCTAATCAGCTCTGGCCCTCTCCAGGAGGACTGGGGCAGTTTCCCCAGAGCTGATGGAGAGATGAGGAGGGAAGGGCTGCTGTGGGCAGGTCAGAGCACAGGGCATCGGGGAGGGGATGCAGGGAGTTGGGTCATGAAAGGTGTGGGCTTCAGGTGTGGGCTTCAGGTGTGGGCTGGGAGGGCATTCTGGGGGGAGCAGAAGTGAGGGTGTGGCTGAGCCAGGAAGCCGGGGCTGGGGGTGTAACTGCCCCAAACGCAGATTTACTCAGGGGTACCTGGTGAAGGGCAGAGGGATGAGGCGGGGCGGGGAGTCTCCCCTTTTCTCTCTGAGCCAGGGAGGAGAGAAACAGTGCTTTCCCACTTCAGGTAGAAGTTTCTACAGGAGTTTTCCTACAGTGCAGGGGCCAACGCGAGGCGCACTCTCCTGGGTCAAAGGCCCGTCAGGTCCCTGAGCGGCCTGCGAGTGTGCTGAGTCCACTGGACAGGCATTGAGATCTGAGAAGGCAAAGGGACCATGTGCATCGGCCTCAGGACGGCCTCGGGATGGTCTCGGGACGCTGGCCTGGGAGAGCCAAAGGCATTTAGGGGGTGTGAGGGACCCACCTGCCTCTGGGTCTGCTCTAGTGACCTAGGAGATGGGAGAGGCCTCTGGGCTGGTTGTGAGGAGAGCAGAGTGACAAGTGGCCACTCAGCCAGGGGCTCGCTCTGTGAAGTCTGGGCAGGTGGAGCCCTGGCCCTTGAGTCCTAGTGGGGCCTCCTCTGGGCCACGGCTGCTCCCAGGGAGACTGGCCAGCTGGGAGTGGGCAGGGCTGTCTAGGCTAGGGTGCGCCTGCACCTCCAGTGGGCACCTGCTGTGCGGAGAAGCAGGAGGGGCCGGGCCTCGTGCAGTTGGGGCTGACAGCCTCGCTGGGACATGGGGCAGGGCCCCCTGGGCCCGGACGTCAGGAGGTGGTATCCGAGAAGGTGGGGGCTGTGGGCTTGGTGGTTCCTCCAGCTGGTGTGTCTCGAGCCTGGGAGAAGGGGCTAACCCAGCTCTGCCCTCGGGGTCCTAGTCCCATGAAGTCGGCCCGTCAGAATCCGGGAGTGGTGACCTGGTGGCTGCTGTGTCCACAGCCCTGAGGGCTGTGGGAGCACAGAGGAGGTGGCCTCAGAGAATGCTCCCGAAGGAAGTCACATCTAGGTGAGGCCTGAAGGAGAAGCAGGGATTGGGCGGGAGGGTGGGCGGTGAGTGGGGGGGCATGTGTAGGGGCCCCGGGTGCCTGGGCAGTCTGGGGGGGTGTCAGAGGCCGGCTGATGGGTGGCCTCTGGCAGTCCTGGAAGGCTTCCCGGGGGAGGGGCCAGCCGTGGGAGGGTGCCCAGGGGTGGGCCGAAGGCTGGCCCAGGGAACCAGGCAAGGCAGGCAGCACCGAGGAGGGGGCTGCTGTCCCGCCTGAGGTGCTGCTGGTGGTGCCATGGAGCTCCCCTCCGTGGGTGGGTGTGGCAGGCGGGCTGAGGGGAACCCTCTCTACTCTGAAATACACGATCTTGTTGTATAATGAGTCTCTCCAAGGCTGGGAGGGAGTCAGAAATTCATGCTGTCACCGACACCCCCCCTTTCAGGGGGGCTTGAGGTGAGGTGGGGCCAGAGGCACCTGGCTCCCCGGGGAGACTTTAGCGCAGGGAGGAGGCAGGTCCCTGCGTGGCCCTGCTCATCCCACCCCCACTAGCTTCTTTGTGAAGGCCAACTCCCATCGTGTCCCTCCCCATTGCCGCAGGGGGACAGCCAGACTTCTCACCCAGGCACGCAGGCCCTTTGAAGCCAGCCTGCCACGACGCTGCCAGCTGCCCGCCCCACATCCCGGTGTGTAGCTCCCTGCGTGCCTGCTCCAACCGCCCTCCCTCCTGCCCCACCCGTGGAAACTGGTGTTGCTCTCACCTCCACACCTGTGCCGGTCCTGCTTCCTGGATTGGATCCCTGTGTCCTTTATTGAAGCCCTGATCATCCTCCCAGGTGCACAAAGACCACCTCCTCCCAGAAGCCTCCCTGGCTTTCCTAGTCCTCTTGGGCAGAGCATAGCTATCTTGATTCCGGTGGTTGTCGCCATCCTGCAGTCACCTTGTGTTTAAATTGGCTCTGCCAGAACAGAAGCACTAGACAAGGGACTCTTCCAGGCAGCCTGTCCCTCCTCCATGTGTCTTCTATGGGGGGCTCACGACCCCATTTGCTGAGGCAAGAGGTGGGCTCATGAGGCAGCATTTCCTCAACAACAGGCAGGGGCTACTCAGTGGGCTCCTGCCCACCCACTGTTTTGGAGTCCAGTGGTCGTGGAGTGAGAGCCGGAGATGGTGGGCAGCGGCTTGGAGGGGAGGCCTGGGGGGAGGCCCCTCTCAGCTTTTGCTGCTGCGCCACCTTAGACAGGTCATTTAACCTGTCCGAACCTCAGTTTACCCGTCTGATGAATGGGGACAAAAACATGCTCCTGTGCACGCTGAGCATTAAAAGAGGTCACGGTGTCTAATCCTCGCTGCCCCAGGGCCCTGTGTGGCCGGGTCTCTTCACAGTCATCTAGCCAGAAGTAATGGGAAAGTTGTCCCTTTGTTGTCCTTTGAAGGGACATTGGCTTTGGGGAGTCCCTGTCCTCTCCTGTCCCCAACAGTACACGTGAGCCCCTGTGACCTGCTGCAATTCCCTTCTACACCCTTTTCCGTTCTCTGTCCCCCCTCCCCACCATCCCCCTGTGGCATGGGCCCACCCTCCAAGTCAGCCGTCCCCCAATCTCCTCCCTCTTCTGGGCCGCCCACCACGTCCTGCTCCTACGTCACGGAGGGGCAGGAACAGGCCGGTGGAGGGAAGTCTCTTGAAGTAGATGGTTGGCAGGGTGCCTCAGGCGGATGGCTGAGGCTTCTTAGAGATACAAGGTCCTGGCCCACGGTTAATGTTACTCACTGGGTGTGAGGTCCGCAGGAGGTGTGGACGGAGTACCTCTTACATGCCAGGCACCATGTTGGGCTTTTGTCTCTAAGAGACTCTGAGAAGTGGTGTTAGTGCCACTTGACGGAGGAGGAAACTGAGGCTCAGAGCATACACACTGACCCAGGTTGTCACTCCATGGATGATGGTTACATGTCAGCTGGATGTCAGGGTCCGGGGTCCCCTTGGAGGGGTCCCCTTGAAGTCCCCTCTTGCTCCTGGGCCTAACAGGGAGACCATCAGGGTGAGCAGAGAACAGGGAGAAGGCAGGTGATGGGCAGATCCTAAACGTGCAGGATTAAATATTTACATTAGACAAAGATGAGGGTTAAGTGAGGGACAGGCTGGGCAGAGTGGAGGGAACCCTGCCGGGCCAGCCTCCAGGGAGCTGTGGGACTGGGGGCCACCTCTGGGGGTTCAGCAGGGCCCACGAGGGGCTGGGGCCGGAGCAGGCGTCCGGGGCGGCGTCTCCTTGGAGGTGTGTGAGCATGTGGTGGCCCAGGAATGTGGGGGCCACATAGTTTTGTGTAATTAGGTCGGCTCCTCTGCAGCGGCTGCAATTAGCTGCAGCCAGGAGACAGGACTTCCTGCAGCCAAGGTCACTTCTGCACCTGGGACGGCTTACCTGGGCTCCTGCTGCCCGGGCCTGGGCCCCGTGTAGTTTCCGGCAGAGGCGGCCCAGAGGCAGGTGGGGCTGTCGGGACTCCAGGGTCACAGCTCCCACCTCACAGCAGGAGGACAGAATTGTCAGGGCCTTCCTCCTGCCACTTAGCCCTATTTATGTCCTCTCTGAGGCCCAGCTGGAGACCGGCGGCTGCCCCCATCCTCACCTTTCAGGGGGCTGGTTCTCAGCTGTTCTCACTCCTGCTGCCTGTAAGTAGCACTTTCAGTGTCCTGGAGGGGATCAGCACTCATGTCTGGTCAGCAAGTGCCTTGTATGCCTCCTTCCATGGGAGGCTCAGTGGCAGGAATATTTTGAGAATTTGGCTTTTCCGTTTGAGGAGTCTGACCTACCCAGCCTTAGTGAAAAATGGAGAGAGAGAGAGAGAGAGAAAGAGAGAGAGAGATGATTAATGCTGCCACTTTTTTTTCTTTTCTGTGTTTGGGGAGCAGTACTTTGTGATTGTTGCTGATACAATTAGGTGAATAATCACTGCCCTTGTGCTCTTTACCGGCCCTGCCTGTGTATCTCCCCAGATTGTGAGAGACTCTGTGGGAAAACATGGAGGCAGGGAGTAATTCTTCCCATCTGTCCTTACAGACACAGAAAACTCGAGGTTGGAGAAGCGAGGTGTTTGCTCGGGCCACATGAGGAAGTGGACAGCGGCCACGGGCCACCTGTCTGCCAAGTGCCTTTGCGTCCCAACTGGCACTGGCGCCGAGGTTCAGACCGGGACCGAGGCTGGAGTCTGGGTCCTTCTACCCGGCCAGGCTGGGCCGAGAGGGTGGGTAGCCTGGCGGCTGACCCGTGGCAGGGGCAGTTACTCTGGCGCCCACCGCAGTTGGCAGAAAGGTGGCGTGGCTCTGCCATAGACTGGGGCTCAGTCGTGGAAGGCTTTGGGGTCTGGCGTGGGGACAGGCTAGCTGCCCTTGAAGGCCACTACCTTGAGGCTGGACTGAGTACCTGGTTCCCCTGTCCTCGGCCATGCACCCCAGAGCTGGAAAAGGCTCTAAAACCTTTGGAGCAGGGCCTGTTTGCAGGCAGGCCAGACCTTCCTTCGGAGGAGCTCAGGGCAGGGAGGACGCTGGCCCCCTCTGGGACGGCACACATTCCCACGGACAGGGGGCCCTAAACCCGTGGCACAGCAGGCCCAGATGAAGTCCGGTGCGGCGAGTGCGAGTCCTCCAGATGTGCCTGGCTCTCTGCAAGTGTGCAGCTGGTGTCCGTGGCCATTGCCGTGACTTTGAACACTATTATCAAAGTCAGAGACGGGGCTCCATGAGGCAGGCCGGCTGGGAAGACATGGCTGTGTGAATGGCCCCTGACGTCGTTGGCCTTGGAGCTCCTGTGATCTTGCGTCCCCTCACCAGCCTGCGCCACCTTCCGTGGGAGTGAAACCCCCTTGACCCTCGTGATGCGCAGTGAGTGCCTCTGCTCTAGATTCTGGAACACGTCCATGAACAGGGACTCGGCACAGTCTGAACCACTGCCCCTGGGGAGGGCGTCACACCTGCAACCTCTGGTCCCCACACACTCACCACCCAGGCACCTGTGAACATGCCTGTGTGTTTCTCTGTGTACTCGTACATATAATGCACACACATGCATATATAGTATATAGTATGTATACATATGTATAATATACGTATGCATGTATATAAGATATATAATATATGTATTTGATCTGTCAACCTTAAGCCCACAGCTAACAACAGCAGCGTAACTCGCACCCGAGCAAAGCTCATCTAACCCAGGCATCTCCTCTGCTGGGCACGCGGCAGCACACGCATGGTGGGATGTGGCGCTCCCTTCCCCGTGGACGGGACCAGTGTTTACCAGGCGAGAGCTGGCCAGGGAGGCGGAAGATGGTGTGGTTTGACCTCAGCTGGGGGGGGGCGTCCAGGAGACCCAGACTTTTCCCTGCTCTGTGCATGTCCGCCTGTGACCTTGAGAATGTGGGCGTCGACTTTGGGGGTCACTAATACACATTAGCACGGAGGCAAATCACACACCCAGAATCTGCAGACCATGAGGACTGGGGTGTAAACAGCTTCAGCTGTTTACAGTGGTGTGTTTATGTGGACGAGGTAGGGCGGTTATATTTATTTTTATTCTTCGGACATATTTTGAACCTATAAATGAGAAGAACCTTAACCTTTGCAGGATTTTCACTTTTCGCCCACCTTGTGTGTCCTGTCCCTGCAGGTTCCGTGAGATGAAGATCTCACGGGAGCATCTGTGTAGGTGGAAGGGCGGGAAGGTGGGTAAGAGTCCCCAGGAGTGAATCCCCAGGCTTGGCTCGAGGGCACAAGTGAGGGAGGGCAGGGAGGAGGGCGGGGAAGGAACCGGGCAGCCCCGCCCCAGCTTCTGGTCCCTGGGGTCTCTCTGCAGACTTGCTGGCACCCTGGTGGTTATCTAGAGGCTGAGGGTGAGACCATGTGGGGTCTGTGGACTCTAGTCACCTTAGGTTCCAGGTGGTAAGCGAGACTCAAGGAGAGGCCAGTCACCGGGCCCCTAGACTCTCACACTAGCAATCTCGCCACGCGTGGGCTCTGCGCACAGCGGGGGGGCTGTTCCCTCCTCCCTCCAGGACCTGCCTCTGGTCCTGCAGGAAGGTGAGGAGCGTGGGGTTTGGAGTCAGTGGTAGGATATGGGCTTAGTCACTCGCCCTGGCTGTGTGACCTGGGCAAGTAACTTAACCTCCCTGCAGCTCAGCACATTCATTTTTGAACGGGGGCGATAATACCTATTGTTCGAGGCTTCGTGGAGGATTTATTGCATTAATATTTATAAAACACACAGAGTAGGACCTGGCAGAAAATTAGAGACACGTGTTTGTTAAATAAAATTTATAGACTTGCAGTGTGATTTGGGGCAAACGACTCTGACTAAGCCTCAATTTTACCATCTGAAAAATGGGAATAGATGATAATGCCCACCACAAAGGGCTTTTGTGATGACTCGGTGTGACTGATGATGAGTTTGAGATGCTTAGTGTGTGGAATAAGCTTTTAAAAACTATCAACGGTTTTTATTGGTGCTATTGTCATCACTTGGTAACCCAGCCCCAGTGATAGTCTCCTGACCTGAATTCAAATGGGGGGGGGGAGCAAACACGGAAGGGGGGCCAGGAGGGAGGGAACCAGCAGGGCGGCTGAGGCCTCCACGCAAACCAGGCCACAGGCGGCCTTCGGGCCCGCCGCCCGCGAAGACCTGAGAGAACCGAGTGCGTGGTCCCAGAGGCCAGTGGGGAGCTCTCTCTCCCAGCCACACCTGCAGGGACTCTGAGCCCCCGCCCTGGTCAGCAGTGGCTCCTCTCGGAGTCTCCGGCCCGGGCTTTGGTTCTGCGAGGGTGGCCGCCCTACCTGCCCAGGTGAACGTGTGGCGGAGGGCACTGCCCAGCAGCATTGGTGCCGGTGGAGAATGTGGTGCGTGCACAACCCGTGTTTCCCTGGAAGGCTCAGGGTGCACTTCACAGGAAGCGCCAGCACAATTTTCTAATCAAGTTGAAGTCCGTGGCCCGTAGTTAGAAACAATAAATGAAACGCAATTTGAGCCGGCACTTTGCCCGCGTCTCTGTTTCTGGAAGTGGGTGTGGGTGAGAAGCTGGTCTTTCTGAGGGAAGAACTTGACCCCCCGACCCTGGCCATTTAGCCCCCAGCCTCACCATCAGCTTGCAGGGGCGGGACCCTAGGACTTGGTTTTAGGTAATCATTCCAAATCCTGATTTTGATCTGTCGGGTCAAAGTCCACACTTCTCGGTAAATCAGTGCACACTCCTTAGCCGACTCTTTTGTTTTCCCTCCTTCCATCCCCTTCTACCTACCATGCTTAGAGTTTAGTCTTGGAGATCATTGTTTAACCAATATTAAACCGTTCACGTAGTTTTAAGTGTTTACTTATGTGCTTTGAATCATAGCTTGCAGTAAGAACAAGTGATGCCCCTAATCTGCCTTCCCTACACTCCCCAATACCCTAATTATGTAATTTAGAAAAGAACATTTCCTGACAGCAGTTTCTCAGTGCGCAGCAACAAATGCCGATTGGGGACAGGACCAAACAACCTGGTAATAGCTAGCACATGGAGCCCACTGCCTCGGTCCAGGCAGCCCCGGCTTTGGGCAGACGCCCGTCCGTTTGGGTTAAGGCTTTCAAATGATGGCGTATTAGTGCCAGTAGAAGCAATCCCACATGAAAAGAGCTGTAGCTAATAACCCATCTCCAGTCGCTCTCAGTTTGCAGAATAGGCCGTCACTGCAAATCATTACTGACTCAGACCCTCCGGAGCAGGCAGTGAGACCCAGCCGGTGAGACCCATGCAGCCAAAGGCGTGAGCACCGGGCCAAGGTTTAGACTGAGCCACTCTTCACGTCCTTAGCAACCCCACATCTCACGGTCCAGGGCTGGGCCTCAGTGTCCCTGATATTTCCTTATTGTTTTTGGGGGGAGTTTAGAGATGAGCCCACCTACCCAGTCAAGCTGAGTGGTTGGTGTTGGAGGGGCGCTGGGTGTCAGGCTGTGGGGTTGGTGGGGCGGGGCCCAGGGCCTGAGGGTGCATCTTTACTTCAGCAGCATCTAGTCAGTGTGGCTTTGGGGGTTGGGAGGGTCCCAAATGCCTTTCTTCTCCCCGGCCTGCCAGGGTCAGTGACCAAGTGTCCTAGGCCCACTGCCCCTTGCAAGCCAAATCATTCTCTGGCCACACACTGCCCCAGCTGCTTCCATAACAGAAATGGAAAACTACCCTTTCCGCTTCTCCATCCCTGTGGAGACCTTGGTCAGACAATTATTCCGTTGCCACAGAAACCTGGTGGACACCTTTGGGAGCCCACCTGTCCTCACGTCCAGGGCACCGGGTGCCTCCCACACTGGGGCTGAGCCGCTGGCGGTGGGTCTGTGCTGCCAAGGCCCTCACCCAGCCTCCCGGGGCCCGTGCTCCTGAAGGTCCCAGAGGAGGGCAGGGGGTGACTGAGGAGCAAATCGAGCTGCACAGATTCTAATTTGGCTGCGAGTCCCAAACCCATGCGTTAGCCTTTCTAGAAGCACCAGTTGCCATGGTGATGGAAGCAGTGCCAATTGCCAGAGCTGTTTTTGTGGCTCTGGGCCTGCCTTAGACAAAGAGAGCAGGGCTAGGGGACAGCCGTGGCTCTCCTCCCTTCCCAGGATTGGCGGTTGTCAAGACCTGGCCTCAGGAGGAGGGGTCACAGCCTCCTGGGCTGTTTTGCGCTCACATTATTCTGGGGGTCCTGTGACTTGGGCAGAAAGGAGCGAGGGCCTGGCGTTCCCAGAGAGAACTCACAGGTGGGCTTACCAATGGAGGAGGGGCTTTGCAGTTCTGGCAGAAACGAGAGTTTAGAAATTCCTGGGTCTCAGGGTGAACTTGCGATACAGTGCTCTTGTGGAATCTTCTGCCACCCAGCGCCGGGACCGTGGGCCCACTGGGGACTGCTCCTTCAGGCCACGTTCGGGCTGGAGCCTCAAACATTAGCTCCCCTGAAAATTTTCCTAAGTGACAGAACGGAGGCCTTTCCTGTAGCCGGGGTGCTTGTGCAGCTCGTTAACTCTCCCGGTGTTTCACAAATATTTACCCACCTTAGGTCATTTGCAATCCTAACCCCTGTCATCCCACCTCAGGCTCGTCCCCTCCAGCCCAGCTCCCCAAAATGAAGTCAGAGCCCGGGACTGGGAATTCCACATTGGCGGATTTTGAACAGCGGGCCCGAATGGTCGGTTTGTTTCTCCAGCCTGCCCTCCTTAGAGTCCCAGAACGTGTCAGGGCTTCCCAGTCCAGACATGCAAAGCCCTTTACCCTCCCTGCCAGAGGTGAGAGCATTTTACTTATGAATTCATCTTAGATCACTTCTAAAATCACTTTAAATCAAATTAATACTCCTTCTCAGAGATTATGTCAAAGCATCAGAATGAAGGGGGCATGGCTCCGCGCGAGGTGTTGAGGACAGGTCGCTGGTTCCCTCTGACTGGCTTTCCCAGCTGCCGTGGGCAAGCGGGGGTGGGCACTGCTTGTTGTTTCTGAAGTGCGTCTATTTCCTGGTAGAGCGGCAAGCCCCTGGGATTCAGAGGCCTGGGTCCTTTCCCAGGGGCCACTGCACGCGGGAAGTCAGTGCTGTTTTCCCCAGGACGCACCCAGATGACTACTGGGCTCTGCCCCTCCCGTCTTCCCAGCAACCCACCGCCCCGAGTTGCATCAAGGTTGCTGGTCTCAAAGTGGACCCGAATTCGCCTCGGCCCCAGGCCTCAGAACAACTGACTAATGCAGGCTGACCCCTGGAGAATTGTCAGAAGCCACTGCTTGCCTGCACCAAGCCTGTTCTGCTGATAAGATAGGCTTTTGTGTACAGCAGGCAGGAGGGCAGCAGCTTCAACACGGTCTCTATCAAGGTGTTACTAATCCTTTGGCTAATGTTTGCCAAATAAATAGCCTAATTAGGGAGGGCTATAAAAGTCTGATAAGATTCTTCTAATTATCCCCCAAAGCACAAATACTTGGGGTTTCAGGTCAGCATAATAGGAGACATTGAGAAAAGAGGGGGGAATGTTGGAGCGTGAGTACTTTCAAACAATGAAGGTACGGTCCCACCTTCCCCCATCCCAGCACGGCAGGGCACGTCTCCCATTTCATGTTTCACTTTTGCAGAAGCAACAAATTGCTGGACAGAAGGAACAAAACACAAGACAATGACATATTTTAGGTTACTATTTCACCTTTGTAGACCGATACATAATCCGTTAAAACGACATTTTTCTACGAATGATAAATGTAATTACCTCTCTCTTGCCATGAAAACTTGTCCTTATTAAATGTAAATATTTAAAAATGATTGAAGTCTATTTGAAGGGCACTTTATAGCTTGACTTTATATGCTGACATCTGGGTTGCCTTTCCTAAAACAGTATTTCTTGGAGAGTTATTAAATTAGTATTTTGAAGGCACTAATACTAGATTTGTTTCTTATTTTGATTTTAATTTTGCACATATTTAGATTTACTGGAAACTCAGAGAGGGTTTACATTAGGCTAATATACCGTAGGCTTGCGGGGCTTGTACACAGAGCGGCCGTGATACTGTTTGCAGAGGGAATCTTTACGTCGTTGCGAACTGCTTCTCCACATTTATTTATGTACCCCTGCAGAGTAGAAGAATCGAGATTCCAAGATTCCTGTTGTAAAATGCTCCTGGAAAATGTTCCCTTTCCAATTCTTCTTTTGAGCAGAAAGCTTGTGATCGTTTTAAATATTTACTTTACATTTAATTGTACCTCATTTCAGATAGTGAATACCCGATCACTCTCTTTTTTCCTGAGATCTGTCGGAGGTTATTTAGCTGAACTCCGAGGGAGCTGCACAGTGTGATAACTTTTTTCAGCTCTACTCCTTTTCTTTGAAACTTCTCATTTTTCATCATCTCACTCCACCCCTAGTTTTCGAAAGGGGAGGCTGTCCAGTTTTGTGCTTGAGAGAGTTTCAGAGAGCGATAGAAAATCTAATATTTGGAAATACTGGCTTCAATAACATACCTTATTCCAGATGGCAAAAGGACCTTGCCCCAAATGTGAAAGAATTCAATATTTGGTGGCTCAAATATTTTTTCACGATAAACAAATAGTTCTGGGGTAGATGTATCCCTGAGATCCGCATAGGAGAGCAGCCATCCATGCAAGCCGGCTGGGCTGCCCTTCAAACCCGCTTCACTCTTTCCTTTCACTGTGTTAAATCCTTGAGATGTGTGAAGATGTTATGATAGGCAGTGGGTCAAGTGATCTGCACATGTAGCTTTTTATACATTTTTCTTTGCAAAGGAAAATTTTTCTTCCAGTTCGTCCCCCCAAATAAATGGTTTATAAAAACAAAAGTCTGTTTGTTCTGAAATGGCACACAAGAAACCGTGTTATAACAATCTCTCTCTCTCTCTCTGAGTTCCGCCTGAGAAAAGAAATTGACCTATCGTCAGCGATTTTCCTCGTGATAAGCCCTTAAAAACTAAGATTGTCTCTCGGGAGAAAATAAACATGAGAGAGGGAGAGGTATTTGTAACGAAGTGACCTTTATTCTCTTGTCCAGCGGAACTGTTTAACCTTGTTGTCCCATCTCCCACCCTCCTGTCCTTTTTTCTTTCTTTATAGTTCTGTTCATGCACATTCCTGAACCGTCAGCATTTTAGAAATTTCCACATAGCTACTTCTTGAATGAGTGAATGTGCTGGGTTTTTTTTCCCCCCTAGCCAGGTAGAAATTTTAGAAAGGCTTCAAAATTCACTTTTTGCCAAAACTCTTGGCAAAGCATCCAGGGTTTGGGGGTATTTTCACAGTGCCATTGAAGGTGAGCCTGTGAAAAGGGAGCACGGGGCCATCAGCAGTCAGCGAGCTGGGAAATTTTCAGGAGGCATTATTTTCTTACTTGAATGCCTTTGTAGATTCCATCGACCTTTTGACATCAAAGAGTATGCAATTAATAACGGGCATCTGGAGGGCTGATCACATGCTTCCAACGTTCAAGTCAGCCGTGGTCAGAGAGGAGCTGCAGTCGGTTCTCAGTAACAGCGAGGGAGCCTTCTCTCGCCGGCCTCTGCTCTCACAAATGCACAGGTTCCCACACGAAAGGCTCCCCTGATGCTGTCTTTCTGGCAGATGAGAGAGTGACACATGGTCTGGGGACCTCCCGTGGCAGCAGTGATTCAAATCACCTTACTTTCCTCGCTGGACGCAAACCCAACACTGGGTGGACTTTTCCCCTGCAGCCCAACACGGACGTGGGGCCGAGGCAGCTGCTCGTGTTAGTTGCATTTTTATTTCCCTGCCCTGGCTTCGCCCCTTTATTTGTGTGCACTTTCCAAAATAAACAAGTTATTTTCTAGCACTAGCCTAGTAGGCACTTTCTGCTTGCTACAACCCAAGGTGTCTTTACTGCTTATTTATATCCTCTCTTTTACGGTGGCCTGTTTATCTTTTCCAAAGCGATGCGTGTTCCCCAACCCCGAGTAATATAAGATAGGCAGGTAAGACTGTGCTTAAGCCCCACAAAATTGTTCCCGAGAAATACGGTGCTTTGGGCTCTAAGTCCTCTGGCGGGTCTAAAAACCTGCAAGCCTTTAACGATAATTCTCATTTGAGTAGGTTACAGATAATAAAGGAATGCTTGTTTCTGGGAAATTGAAAAAAATGACATGGGAATATTTATTTGCTCTCTGCATTGGTCAAATGATGAGTGGATATTAAAAACTTATAAACAGATGCAACCAATTCTCTTTCATTAACAGCTATTGCAATTTCACGATAAAAAAATGCATTAAAAAAAGTCAACACTTCTGAGAAGCTGAAATTGTCAGGGCTTGAGCCTGCTTTAAATGTTTTAAAAAATGATATTCTAATCAGTTTATGGAAAATGGTTTTTATTTTTGTATTTTTTTTTAGTAAATCTTTAAAGAACCAACTTGAGTGTTAAATGCTCCTTTGGCTGTTCCTTGTGTACATTTCTGTATGTTTGGCCCTTGACTAAATCTCCCCACTCACCAGCTTTGTTTTCCTTCTAAGTACAAGCCGTATCAGCAGCACATTTTAAAATTAATTTGAAGCAAGTTCTGTAGTGCAGGGCCGTCAGCAAATATGTTACAGGCTTATTATTTAATAGTGATTCCCGGGGAAGGCCATCATCCCCTTCCTAAATCCAAATAGAGAAGCTGAAATCGCATTTGTTAAAACTGTCATTTTGAATTTGTGGCCCAGGTCACCTTCCTGAGCGAGGCTCAGAGGCTGCTCCCAGCGGCAGGCGCCCGAGGCCCGAGCAGAGCTGCTGGCCACGGCCTGGGGCCCAGACGCTCCCCGCCGCCCAAACCGCCGGCTGCCCCCAAACAGAGCTCCAGCCCGGCTGGCCGCTCTCGGCTTTTCCACGTTGTAAAGTTACTTGATTTATTTGTTCGGTTTGGTTTGGTTTTTAGAAGCACTGCAGAGATTATTTCCTACTGGCAGAGAGGGCACTTGGTGTTGCACTACATTAGTTTCACGTCGTTAGTGTGAGGTTCTCAAACTTAACACTGCAGCGTGTACGGGAGGCTCCTGGAGACCTCAGTTCTGACCAGAGCAGGACCAATTAAACATGATGGATTCCTTTCACTGTCTGTACCGCGTGAGGCCACGCTTAACGCCGTGCGGCGGCGCCGCCGAAGGGGTCCTCTCTGTGAGCTTCGGAATTTGGTGGTAGGAAATGTTAGTTATAAAGAGGAAAAATTCCTCTCTTACCATTTGGTTTCTCAAAAAACCCGCAATTTTATCATCACTGCTTGTAGCAAGAAGCCAAGAAACATGGGGTGCCGAGGACAGCCAGGACCCTGAGTCTCTGGGCTGCCTCCCTCACCTCCATCAGCCGCTTCCCCACCAGATGCCTGTTATTTACAAGTAATTCTAAACCTGCCTGCGGATGGGCAACAAGTCCAGATCAGACCAGCCCGGGCCTGTGGTCTGCTCCAAGGTGCCAGGCTGGAGTGGGTGCTTCAGGCACTTGGGGGAGCTTGTGCCCCAGCTCAGGCATCAGCTGGGTGGGGGGTAGGTCACCCTGCAGGGGTCTGTGCCAAGCTGGGTTGGCCCCCAGGTGAGGCTCAAGGCCTGGAGTACCTTCTCTGCTCAGGGGCTAAAAGAAGAGACGCACTAGCTGGCTCCCACGCGCCCATTCTGCTCCCTCCTCTCTTCCTTCCCCAGTGTCTCCTCCGTGCCCTGTGTTGGAGCCAGACCTCGGCCTTTGCAGCTGCGCCAGCCAGACCAGCCCTCGTCCTCAGGTGAGCACTCCCCAAAGCTCTCCTGCCACCTGTTGGCCGCCGCTGGTGGTGACGCTGAGAGGAGCAGTGCTGGCGGGGCCTGCAGGCCTGGCTTCCAAACCCTGGCTAGAATTCTAATAACTTCTCTGCGGCAGACCTCTAGGTCTGGCTAGGACCCACAGGCTGCCCAGCCTGCCGCTGTCTCCTGAAGCCCCTTCAGGCTGACCCCCTGTGTTTCCTGAGCCCCCACCTGGCCAGGCCACCACAAATGAGCCAACCTGTTTAGGAGTATGGTGTCCAAGGCCCTGACTCTGAGGCAGCCTTGGCCTATGAGGGACGAAATTGTGTCAGAGAGGAGAAGCTGGCGTGCCCTGGGCCTCATCTGGCAGTGGCCCTCGGGGGCTTGGTGTGCCCTGGGTGAGAGACTCAGGTGGGTCGCCTGGTCTGTCCTGAAACAGTGGGGCAAAGGGAGCGAAAACCAGCTTGTCCACCTTGGCCACCAGGCAGAGGGCTCTGCCCAGGTCTCTCCTTCGTCAGGGTGTGCCCAGGGTGTGGACGGACTGGCGGCACCAGGGACTTCAGCCAAAGGTCAGAAAGGAAGCTGTAGGAGCTCAACTGTGTGGGGGGGGGGCAGTGCCTTCTCATTGGGCGTCACGGACCTCTCATTGCACAACAGGCCATCCCCAGGGATCACGGCCCAAACAGGCCTGAGTTCACCACACAATGTCTCTACAAGGTCGTCTTTAACAAAGGGGGCCTCTTGTTTGGTGGCTGTTTGGGCACTTCTGCTGCAAAGCAGCACAGCAGTCACATTTCCGAACCAGCTGGGGACAAAACCAAACCTCTTTCCAGGTCCCGAGGGGACCAAGTCTTAAGAATGGATTAGACCTGGCTTTGAAAGCGTCACATGTGGTTTAACAGCACCGAGGGCAGAGGACATGTGTGTGTGTGTGTGGGGGGGGGTGCCCGCATTCCTATTTTGGGGAGGGGTCTGGAGGCTCAGCCCTCCCCTAGGGCGGCCCTGCTGGGGAGGACTGAGGGCTGCAGCTGCTGTTGGCCCCCAGCCGGCGCTTGGCCCAGTTGAGATGCAGTGTTTTTTCATTCTGTGGGAGCTGGATACACAAAGTCTGTGTCGCTGCAGCCCCACCCGCCCATGGCGTGCCTCAGCTTATATACACAGCCACTGGGGGCCGGCAGGGCACCCGTACTTGGGGCTGTCAGCAGCTTGGCCCGGCTACGTGGGTGCCCCGATTTTGCCAACACAAATACTTTTTTTTCTGGCCAACTTATTATGTCTGATGTGGACACCGTTTCTCCACCCTGTAGAAGGGGGTTGGCCCTGGAAGCCACGGGGGCCCTGTTTAGGGGATTGTCTCCCGGCTTATCTAAGGCCAACTCATTCTCGCTCCTGGTCTTGGAGGTCATGGAGGTCATGGAGAGGGACTCTGGTCTGTGACTCAGTGGCTGCTGAGAACCCAGCCCTGCGAAGCTGTTTTCTGAGTCAAGGGGCTCACACGAGCCCTGGACTCGGGGTGATTTAGTTGTGTTTCTTTAGCTCACCTCGTTACTCAATGTAGAAGAAATCCGTTGGCGTGCATCCTCCTGGGTGCTGACCACCTTCGGAGTGGTTCTGTGTGGGGTAGTGCCCAGAAATTACACACCGCACTAGGCCAGGCCTGGGCTTTCGGGAGTGGCCGAGCACCTTGCTACAATCCCTCAGGTTGGCCAGCTATGGAGGGAAGTGGTCCTCCTCAGCCAGGACCCACATTTTTATGGAGAAGGAGGAATGTTGGAGGAGTCAGTAAACTTCCAGTCCTCTTGGCCCCGTGAACACGGACCCTGGCAGCTGGTTCTTTACCCCCTGAAAGTGCCTCCCTCCCATCACTCCCTGCATTCCCAGCCACCCTGACGGAAATGCATCCCTGATTACCACACCCTTCCACAACGCTGTCCATGATGCAGGTGCTGGGGGCCCCGAGGTAAGACGGACTCGGAACACACCCGACACCACTGCTTCCCACCTTGGTGTTCAGAATGGCCGCCAGCTGGCTGGCTGCTCTGTCCCCCGTTCTTACAGTCTGTTGAGGAGTTCTGACAGACTGACTTGTCTTCTGTGGCCACACGGTGTTCTAAAATCAGGCCATTACGCTATCTCGGGCTGCCTGTCTGGTAAGCACCCTTATCTGGAAAGCTGCTCAGCTAAGAGAAGGTTCTAGAGCAGGGAAGATGCTCTGGGATTCTCTCTGCTCCCCTTGAGCACACAGCGCAGGTTTCCAAGGTTCCCAGGTGACCCCACCCAGCGGTCAGTTACCGTGCCGATGCTGTTCCTCCCGCCCCTGTGGACGCCTTCAAAGAGTGGACAGCTGCCCGAGCTGCGGCCATCTCCCTGGTTTATGCAACTGGGACTCTACAGAGTTGAAGCTATTCCCCAGAGTTGTCGCGGAGAAAGAGAGAAAATACGCTATTGGCACAACTCTCTCCCACGGTCGACCTGGGAGGCAGCTGGGCTTCCTGGCCCCTGTAGTGTGGGGGGCGGGGCGATGACCCTGGGTCTCTCTGAGTCTTCCTCCCCAGCTGCTGCAAGTTCATTTGTTTGAACTTTCCCTCTCCCGAGATAACACATCCCAGAAGCCAGTGGTGTGTGGAAAAGCCTTTTAAGTGGGGGCATTCTTGGTTGGGAGATGTTTTCCCAGGTCACGAAGCTGAGAAGGGATGAGGCTGTAGCGGCCCTTTGGATCTGGGTCTGATAAGGCTTTTTTTTTTTTTTTTATAAAAATGCTGAATCCTCTGTGATTATCAGCTGGGAAATACATTGTAGCATTTATCTGGGAGGAAGGAGAAGACGAAATGGACGTGGAGACAGTCCACTGGGTCACTTGTCAAGCAATCACTTAGAGAGCATTTGCTCCTGCTGCGGAGTGTCACTGCTATTTGCCACTTAATCCTGAGGAGAGGCCACGCTCTGGGTCACCCCCATCGCAGAGATAAAATTCAGCCTGCTTCTCTTCTCTGAGTGATCTCAGCCCAGGCAGCTGGGTGTTGCACTGACCCCTGTAAGCAGACCTCTGCAATCAAAGCCCTTGTTATTAGCTTGAACCCGAACTGCATCTTGACCCCAAAGAGAGTCAAGAGCGTAGGAACACGTGCTTTTGGAAGAATGAAAGGAGATGACACAGCCGGGGTCGCGGATGTCGGGCCCTGTCCTGGAGTTCCACGCCCCTCTTCTCCCGGCCTCCCTCCCCGCTGCAGGCACCGCGGACTCACTCGGTGTCCCCGGGCTGTGGGAGAGGACACTGTGAGACTCCAGGTTTGCTGGGACGACTCGAGGACACGGACAATGCCGACTCCCCGCTCGGCCTGTCCCGCCCTCTGCCAACGCGGTCCGACGGGCCGTGGGCGTTCCGATGCCAGATATAATCCAACTTAGATAAATCTTTAAGAACGTAAAATAAAAGCCCTGTCACATTTTTCTTTTGTTTTCTGCACAAAAAGCCATTCTCCGCCTGTGAGTGGTGTCAGATGCAATAATCCAGAATAAATCTCCAGGAAGAAAAATCCACCTAAACGTGAACGATCACTCATTTCCCATTCGCCTCCCTCACTTGTTCTTCTACGGGGTGAGTCACCGGGGTGGCTGCTGACAGCTTCTGTCGGCCCGCCAGGACTGGGGGGTGATCACAGGGACTCGCTGAGGCTGGGGTGGCAGCCACATCCACACAGGTCCTTGAGCCCCAGCCTGGGAGAGTTTGGGCTTTTGCCCTTTGAACTGTGTCCTTTCTGGCTGAGGGGCGGAGGAAGGGCACAGCCTTTGACTCCAGGCCCCTGCAGTGGCCGAAGCCTCCCCGAGAGAGCCCGTGGACACGTTCTTTCCGAGCACATCCACCGTGGTCACGCGCTCGTTGGCCGTCGAGAGCTGCTGAGCATTGGGCATGGGAGTACCTGCTCATTTGTTAGTGAAGGTGACGTGGCTCTGGGGAAGCACATGTGGGGAAGTATTTGCCAAGCCGAGATTTCTGAAGTTCCTTCAGCATTAGAAGACTTTTGCCATTGAGTAGTTAACCCTAACGCTCCCTCCTTCACCCTGTTCTGAGGTCCCTCTTCCAAATCCACCCTTCACAGCAGGATCCCGTTGGTGGGTGTGTGTTGCGCTTGGTGCCAGGTCTCCGGTGAACACCCTCTGACCTGCACGGGCGGCCAGCCCTGCTTCGTCTTTCATGCCTCCGATGTTTGGTTGGAGCTCAGGTCAGGTGGCTCCTCGGTTTGGGCCTGTCAGGTGTTTTCTTGTGGCTGGATTCGGACTCTGCACCCCTTGCCGGATGGGTGCATTATCCTGTTATCAGGATGTTGTGTTGGAGGCACCTGCGATCTACCTGCCCTTGATGGTGATGTGGCAGTTTATTTCCTCTCACTTTTCCCCCTTGTAACTGATATTTGATCTGTGGGGGAGACACTTTGACATGCAAATATCCTGCTCCTTATTCCAGTCCACCCCAATTCAGCGTCCATCAATGGTTTTGCCCCAACCAGTATTTACTCTGCGGGCCACCAAATAGCAATTTTCCAGTTATTCTACTTTCTCCCCACTTATCACTTGGCATCTCCTTTAACGTAGAGCCTCCCTCCCTCCCCCTCCTGCCCCTCCCCTCACTTCCGCTGCTGCTGCTTCACAGTATGGGCTCATAGATTTCCATTTGTAGATTTTCATTTGACTTGATATATCACTACCATTGTTTATTTCATGTTCCGATTGTCCCACAACTAGCCAGTAAGACCCCCCTTCAAGCCTGGCATCCGTTGGTCTTGCTACCATCACTGTTTTGAGTTTACTTTCTGGCACTAACAAGATATCCCAGGCTCACCTTGTGCCTCCCCTGCTCTAGTCTTGGAATAAACCATTTTACTAAGAAACTTGGATCTTTTCCTTTTGGGGAATGGTATTTAAAAAACAAGGTCTAGGTACTAGGTATGTCCAATGCTCCCAGGGTGTTTTTGATTCAAGACCACTTAAAATCTAGGAGATATACATTATACACATACGCACTCCTGTATCCTAGCTTTGAAATATATAAATACATACACACACTTGAAATCATATATAGGTGTACAGAGTCAAAATCATATATACTATACATATGCATATCTTTTCCAGGGTATTACCCTCAAATTCATTCATCCCCACATTGTCTTCATCACCTCTCCTCACCCCAATTTGAACTTTCCTTCTTCCGTGGTGGAAATCTGGCTCCCGGCAACACCGCACATTCGCTGGCATCGTCAGTCCAGCAGGACGTGTGAGCTAGTTCAGAATGCTCCGCCCACACCACTGCGGAAAACAAGCCTAAGTAAAAAGAGTTCCTGACTAAGTCTGTTGTTCTTTCTGCCTCTAGACCGAGGCTGCATTCCTCAACGTACTTTGTTAAAAAATGGCTTAGAATTGCTTGTTTCTTTTCCTTGTCTGTGTGGTTTTCAGTTTGGATTTGCCAGAGGTTTTCTTATGCTTAGGTTTATTTGAAATACAGTTGAGTTCATTTGCTTCTGTTTGCTTTCAGTTGAGTTTTTGTTGAATCCTTGTTCATTTCATTTTATATTATATAGAATATTAATATGCTTCCAAAAGCCAAGTCCACCCAGAAAAGTATGCCGTGGGACCTCAGTACTCATCGTTAATCCATTCCCAAACGTGAGACAAGTGTTGAAACCAACGAGTACCAAATGATGATGCATTTTCTTTTGCGGGGGGGGGGGGGGGAGCGTGACTCATACCAGTCCTAGCCAGTGCGAGGAGTCAAGAGCAAGTGCCGAGTGCTGAACCACATTGTTCTCATCAAACTGTGACGAGTGCCGAAGCTGATGAATGCCGAGGTACGACTGTGCCTCAAAAAGTGTCACTTCCACGTCCTGGCCACTCTGTCTCCTCCCCACCACGTCAGTGGTGACCGATGTAATTGGTTTTTCCTTCTTGCCTGCCTTCCTTCCTTCCTTTTTCCCTTCTGCAAAAATCTGCAAACACATGTATGTTTTCCTATTTCCCCTTCTTTCTTGCACAAAAGGTAGCCTACTATATATCTTCTTTTGCATCTTGCTTTTTTAAAAACAATATATTCTAGAAATCACTCTATATCATTTCATAGATCTTCCCCATTCTTTTTCACAGCAGCATATTCTTCCGCTGTGTATATGTAACATAGCTTATTTGGAACCAGTTTCCTGTGTTTGAGAATTTAGGTAGTTTCCAGTGTTAGGGTGCAATGAATAAACTTCATGTGTGTGTATTCTAACTGGTGGAGGTATATCTTTAGGGTAATTTCTTAGAAGTAGGATTGCTGAGTCAAGGTGAATAAGTAGGCAGTTTCGTTAGCATTGTCAGATTCCTCAGTGTGCATTCCTACCAGCAACGTGTATGAGATTACCCATTTCCTCATAGCTTTTCCAGCAAAGTGTATTGTCAAGATTTTGAATTTTTGCCAATCTGATGGGTGGAATAGTATCTCAGAGAGGTCTTAATTTGCATTTCTGATTATGTGTAAAGTTGAATATTTTCTCATAAGTTTCAGAAGCATTTTTATGTCTTTTTGGTGACTTTTCTATGCTTGTTTACTTTTCTATAGGATTTTTTGGAGTCTTTGAAAAGGAGTATTAGCTCTTCATCTGTGACATATTTTGCAAATATTTTCTCCCAGCTTATTGTTTGTCTTTTGATTTTGCTTGTGGGGTTTTCCACCATGCGAAACTAAAAAAATAATTGGCAGTGAAAATTGGTCTATTTTTCATTTGATTTGGTCTGGAGTTTGAGTCAGAATTAGAAATCTTCCCTCCACTCAGGTTATAGAAGAATTCACTCATGTTTGACTTTAATATAAGCATAACTTAGTTTTTCACACTATGAACTCCAGTCTCAGGGGAAAGAGAATTTGGAATTTGTTTTCATATGTGCCGTAAGGAGTGGCTCTCATGTTGTTATTGTTGCCCAAATATCTATCCAGCATACCAGCCCCCTGTCTTATAAAATCCACCTTTGCCTGAGCGATTCGAGATGTCCCCTTTATCACATACTGGGTTTCCACATGTGGTTGGTTGAATTCTGGACATGGCAGTGTGTCCCATCAGTCTGTTTCTTTATGTGCTATTACCAAACTGTTTTAATTATAGAGGCTTTGTAATATTTACAAATATCTGGGAGGGCTAGTTCCACTCCCATTGTTCCCCTACTTCTGCTGACACATTAATTTTTTATATGGACCTTAGTATTAACTTGTTCAGCGACAGAAATAAAACCTGCTTAGAATTTTTATTGGGATCATATTAAGTTCATGTATAGACTTACGAAGACTTGACATCTTAATGATGCTGAGACATTCTGACCACGAATAAGGGGTATCTGTTTTATTTGTTCAAGTCTCCTTTTGTGTTTTTTTTTAGGAGTGTATTATAGTTTTCTTTATATAGGTTGTCAACACTTCTTGTTAGGTTTATCTTTCAGTATTTTATCTTTTCTATTCTTGTAAATGGGGGGTTTCTCTTCTGTTTCAGCTTATGATTCTATGAAGGCCAGTGGCTTTTGCTTTGGATTTCTGTTGTTGTTGATTTTCCATTCTACCAGGCTGAATTATTTCATTGTTTGGGTGAGTCCCAAACTCCTTTGTTTGGGTGAGTGCCTCTCCATACGTGGTCCAAGGGTGTCCGGCGGAGTTACCCGGAGGCCACACAGTGTGTGATGTAATGGACTGAACACAGAAGCAGATGTGCTGACCCAGCTGCTCTCTATCACACGCAGCAACAGAGAAATGCAAAAATGTAAAACAATGTGTTCTTCTCACTGGAAGTTTCTGTTTTTGCTTATTTTAAAATATGCTAATTATGTTAACATGTTTATTATAGTTACAGTTACTTTAAAATTAATAAATGTTAAAATTTTTGTTTCAATTTCTAACCTAATAAATATCGATAGATATATTCCACATAAACAGAGACTCTTTGAGAACCTTAATCATTTTTAAGAGAGTAAAGGGACCGTGAGATCAAAGAGACTGAGAAATTCCAAGTTAGTTTTCCATTCATTCTCTGGGTTTTCTAGCTATGCTGTCATGTTCTACGTGAGTCAGCTTCCTCCTTCTTTCCCAGTTCTCTAGCCTCTTATTTTCTCTTGTCCAAGTCTGTTAGCCAACACTTCCAGTGCGCTGTTGGCCGTGGGAAAGGGGGTCTCCGGGCTCTGGTTTGGGCTCCAGTGAGAAAGCCTCTAGGTTTCCCCATGATGTAATTTCCCCATTGAGCTGAGATGCTGGTTTAGGGCCCTGTGTATCATGTTAACTGAGTTTCTTTCTCTATTTGATGTATTTCTGTGGGTGTCTAAAATATTTTTTTTTTGGTTTTTATTTTTGATTTGGTGGTTGCCTTTGTATTTATACCTTTTATATTGCCCCACTCCCCTTTTCTCAAACATTTACTCTCTGGTCTGTCAGATTTAAAAGGTATCCTTTGATTCCCATCTGCTGTCTAAACAATAATCAGTGGTTGTATTTCACTTTCCCTTTTCTCTCTCCCCTTTGTTATCATTTTTAAAGTCACAAACTTTCAACTTTGTCAGAACATGTAATGTTTGTATAGTCTTTTGTTATTATGACCATACCCTTGTTTCATTCTTAGCTCTGTAATTATATATGTTAAATTATCACTATGAATCCTATTGCTGAAACTCTCTCAGTTATCCCTCAGTTGGCTAAAGCTTGGTTGGATGAATACTGGGTATAAAATATTTGGCTTTTACTCTCTTTTCTTCAGGGTCTTGAGGACACTACTTCACTCTGGGCCTGTTCTGTATGTTGTCCTTAGGAAGTCTGATGTCAACTTAAATTCATTACCTGAATAAAATTTTGATCTTTTTACCTACAGATCCTGAGGATTTTTTTTGGTCGTTGAAGTCTGATAGTTTTACTAGAAACATCTCAGACTTAATCATTCCAGATCAATTTTTCAAGGCACACAGTGGACCTTTTTAATATGTTGATTTAGGATTTACATTATTTTTGAAAAGCCATCTCTGATTTTATTTCAAAATACTATTTCACACCCATTGTTTTACTTTTCTTCTTCAAGGACTCCAATTATACTTATGTTGGACCTTCTTGGCTTTCCATTTCAACTACTTCCTCTCTGACACTTTTTACTTCTTTTAAAACTTATTTTCATTCTTTTTGTTTGTTTTATACCTTTCTTCAATATCCTTTTTAAATTTTTCATTTGAGCCCATTCTCTTTTGGGCATCTTGCAATCTATTCATTTCTGAAATAGTTTTGACTTTTTTTTCAAAATTTTTCTTGAATATGATCAATTCTCATTGCATTTATTCCTGATTTTGGAGGTGATTTCTATTCTTAGTTTTTATATGTGATTCTGCTTTTTAAAAATCTGTAAGTGTCTGTTTTATAATATTTAATTTAGTTTGAAATGTGACTTTATAGTTTTCTCATGCCTGGTTAGTTTTTTTTGTAGGGGGTGAGAATTTTCATGAGCTGAAATGTCCTGATTCATATTTAATTTCTTTTTCTTTTGATAGCTTAGTGTGGGATTTGATTTCCTCCCAACCCACCCCCCTACTCCTAGGCATTTTGCGGAGTGGGTTCCTCTTTCAAGAGCGCCCTCTTCTGTCAGCATAGTAAAGTTCAGTTTATTGAATGGATAGTGCTGGAAAAACAGAGGGGGAGGGCTTGGTGTATTTTGTTTCTATGATTAGTTTTCTGCAGGATTATTAATTTTCCCCTGTTACTTCTTTCTCTTTACTGCCTCATCTGTAAAGGGAAACACCTCTTCTCTATTTCCTTCTCTTCCTCGAAGCCATACTTCTGTGGCATTGCTACCTCTGACACTGTTCACTTTCAACCACCTACCCTGCAGCCGGGATTCTGAACCACTCAGTTTCAGACTTACACTCATTATTTTGCATATAGTGTTTTTCAGCTTTATTCAGGTATAAATGGCACATATTATGCATTCAATGTTACATGAATACATACTATTTTAGGGGTGATTATGACTGTGCTTCATCTATGTCCTTCATTCTCCTTCTTTGTTTTCATGGTATTTCTTAAGACTCCCCTTTTTTGCGCTCTGTACCCACAGACTTGCCACAATGGTAGGTGCTGTGTTGGAATTAGGTGCTTACATGTAATTTGAAGTTTATAGCGCTATCTAGCTCCCTGTAATGCTGAAGGCATGGGTCAAATATAGATTTTTGTTTCTTTTGTGGACCTTAGCTTTTTGCTGGTTTGTTACTTGGTTTTGATTTTTATTTGTGAGGACAGGTTTGTAAATTTAGGAGGCCACCATTATATTCCAAACGTATTGCTGTTTAAACAGTGAAAATAATTTATTTTCAAAGGAAACTTTGTCATTTCAACAGATACTTAAAATTTCTCAGATTAACATACTTTATGCTGTGATATCACCACTCCGTGTGTTAAAGGTTTTACTCAGGCATTTCAGTGGGAGAAGTGGCCCCTGGTGGGAGTTTTTACAAATGCTTCTATGCAGGTCAGGATGCAAACTTCTCCTGGGAGGGAGGAGGCCCATGTCATGAGAGCATTGCTCCTCCTCGAAGCACTTATCCTGCGGAAGCAATTTCAGTTTTAATGCTGCTGTTTTTTCTACTATCCTGTATGATTCGAGAACCCCCGTTCTCGTCTTCTGTGTTGGTCATCAGCCTACGGTTAGGTATGCAGTAGTTGTTTGTAAGCATAAAAGATAGTCTAAGCTCTTACATTTTTCTCTTGGTGGAGATAAGGTCAGCCTGAACCGCTGTCACTCTTCATGGGTGCAGGTGAAAGAGCGTCAGTTCTGACAGGTGGCTGCTGACACGGGATCAAAAAGTCAGGAGACTGTCTTTCTAACCGAGGCATCCACATATCCCTTGCTTCTCCATGCTGCGGGTTTGCTGTCTCTATTTGTGGTTGCCCAGGGCTTTTCTTAATTTCTATCTAAGAAGTGTGGTTTTTTTTTTTCCTAAAAGAATCTTCATATAAACTGAAAGAAATACAGACAAAGATTTCTTGAACGAGCCATAAAAACTGTTAGCCATACAAGAAACTAAGTTGATAAATTGGACCATATTAAATGTATACACTTCTCTTCAGTAAGAGACACCATTAGGAAAGTGGGAAGGCGACCTCCAGAATGGAAGAAGTCATTTGCAGAACCTCCATCGGATAAATGGTTTGCATCCAGAATATGTAAATAACTTTCACAAATTGATAAGAAAAAGACCACTCACTAGGAAAATGTACGGGAGACTTGAAAAGATACTTCTTCAAAGAGGATATCTGTGTGGCCAAAAACCTATGAAACAGTGTTCAGCTTTATTAGTCAACAGGGAAATGCAAATAAAAACCATGAGAAACATCACATCTACCAGAATGACTGAAGTGGAACGAAGAAACCCACGAAATATCCAGGTGTTGGCAAGGATATCGAATGCCAGAAATTCCATACATTTTGGGTAACTCAAGATTTGGATAATCTCCCAAGATTAAACATATGCCTTCTTACGATTCAGCCATTCCATTTAGGCGTATACTCGACGGAAGAGTGTGCATGTGAACATGAGAAGACATATATTAGAATGTTCATCACAACACCATGTGTAATAGCTCCAAACTGGGAACACCCCAATTCCCACGAAGAGTAGGCTGGATAAAAGTTTTATGGTACAGAGTATGCAGTGGAATATTGTACCACCATGAAAACAAACGTCCACAGCTGAATGTGGCAACATAGAAACAAGCTCACAAATATAAAGTCGTACTTCAGGAAAAAGTTAAAACATAAACAAAAAACTGGGCTGAGCAGAACCCAAAAGATGATGCCCAGACGGGAGACATTCCCGTGGCTTTGTGTTAATGAGATCTTCCCCATCTAGGACAGGCTGGCAAGGAGTCCCGGTGCCAGCCTGGCCCCCAGACCTCCGAAGGGGCCAGCCTCTGAGCCACAGCATCAAGACAACAGGAGGGGAAAGGTCTTGATTGAAGACACAAACAGAAAAGGGCAGCCCTCCTCACCCTTAGAAGCTCTGGCTTCAAGAATTCTTTTGTTAAACCTTGGACATCGCTTGTAGAAATTTTTTATTGATAGATCTCCCCAGCCAAGGGAAACAAAAGAAAATAAATAAACACATGGGATTTCATCACACTGAAAAGTTTTTGCACAGCAAAGGAGACCATCAGCAAGATAAAAAGGCAACCCACAGAATGGGAGGACATATTTGCTGATACATCTGATAAGGGGTTAACATTAAAAATTTATAAAGTGCTTAACAAAACTCAACACCAACAAAACAACCCAATTAAAAAATGTGCAAAGGACCTGAGTAGACAATTCTCTGAGGAAGACATGCAGATGACCTATAGACATAAGAAAAGATGCTCAACACCACTAATAATCAGAGAAATGCAAAAAACCACAGTGAGATATCACCTCACACCTGTCAGAATGGCTGTTGTCAATATAGCAACAAACAGCAAGTGCTGGTGAGGATATGGAGAAAAGGGAACCCTTGTGTATTGTCGGTGGGAATGCAGGTGGGTGTGGCCATGGTGGAAAGCAGTATGGAGATACCTGAAAAAATAAAAAATGGCTCTGGCTTTTGATCCAGTGATCCCACTTCTGGAAATGTATCCGAAGGAACCCAAAACACTAATTCAAAAGAACGTCAGCACCTGTGATCTTTGCAGCATTATTTATAGTCACCAAGATATGGAAGCAGCCCAAGGGTCCCGAAATAGCTGAGTGGGTAAAACTTGTGTGGGACATTTACACATTGGAATTCTAATTGGCTATAAAGAAGAAAATTTTACCCTTTGTGACATCATGGATGGACCTGGAGAACATTACGCTAAGTGAAATAAGCCAGTCAGAGAAAGACAAATACCATGTGATTTCACTCATGTGTGGAATCTAATGAACAAACTGACTAACAAGGAAAATGGGGACAGACTCATAGACGGAGAACTGATGACAGCTGGTGGGGGCGGGGGAGCCAGAGATGAGGGGGGTGGAGGGACTGAGCAAAAAGGACAAAGGACTCATGGACACAGGCAACAGTGTGGTGACTGCTGGGGGGAGGAGGGTAGAAGAGGGCTCAGTGGTAATGGGAATAATATAATAAAGATAAAAAAGAAATAAAAGGAATTCTTCTGTTTTTAATTAATTTTTAATTACCCAGGCAACATAGAGATACTTTCTTCATACATGTGAAGCATCACAGGTGATCGGATGTCTTGGATTTGCTTTAAAACAGTCTGGGGTGGGGAGTGGCTGAGGCCGCAGCTGCAACACGATGGGCGGAAACCCATGGCTGCTGCAGCCGGGACCTCTGCATAGTATTCTCTCGATTTTTTGCATACGCTTGGAAGTTTCACAAAAAAAGCAACCACACAGCAAGTAGTTACTGGAAAGGCTGAAGTCACTCTAGGTGACGCTGCCTCAGATACTTACTGGTGTTTACCCCCCTCCCCCCCACTTCCCACCCCAGTTAATCACTGTTACTGGTTTGGGTTTTGTCTTAGGAGGAAATGGTTGGCACAGTCGAAGTAGGAGGTTTTGAGGAGGTTTAGTAGAAACAGTAGGTAGAGCCGGGGGAGGGGAATCCACAGAGCATAGTGCAGCGCCCCAGGACTCACTACAGCAGGAAGCCTTTCTCATCTTCGGGCCCATGAAGGCAGAGCCTGGGAGGGGAAAGTCCGGGGACCTTGAACAGGAGCTGTGACTTTAGGTTGAGAGATGTGGCCAGTGTCTGGAGACCCTAGGGAGGGAACTGGCAGAATAAGTAATCTCATTCTCCTCTGTTCCTTGCTCTCTCGCTGGTGCTTGCCACTGGCTGGGAGGGAAGGTGACCCACTGATGCGGTTCCTTCGGGCCAGCGGCCGAGGGCACGGAGGTAGAGAAGGCTGGAGAATGGGTCTGCAGGGGCTCGCGGAAGATATTTTGTAGAGTGTGGCTCTTGCCAGATGTTTTTCTCTATATTTGCATGTCTTACGAATGTAGACACAATACGTGGTTTTGTTTTCATTGCTTTTTTAATGTCCACGAGATCATCTAGTGTTGCCTGTGGTTTTCACTCCTCAGTGTTTTGGTGTTGTTTCCACACCAGTATATCAACATTGACCTCTGTGTGCGTGCGTGTACGCGTGCCATCAGGCACATGCACACACAGAGTTTATTTTGCCTTTCTCTCTTGACGAACACCCAACTTGCTTCCCTCTCGAGACCTTGTCTTCACCCTGGGAGATCTCTTGCCATCTTGGGAATGTCTGGGAAGTTGCCATATGCGATATGTCATTTGCACTGTTGAAGTCTCATGCTCGGTCTAGAGGCCTTTTGTGATGTAGTATGTACTTCAAGTGTCCAAACTGTCTGGATTTTGGGAGCTGGGACTGGTGGGGAGAGAGTCAGATGAGAAAGGCAGCAAGAACTGGACTGGGCTTTGGGAGACTTGGGTTTGAGTTCCAGCTTTGCCACTGCCTTGCTCTGTGACCTTGGGCAAGTGGCTTAACCTCCCCCATCCACAATGTTTGTCTGCAAAGTGCAGGGGATACTCATACCCACTCCCCCCATCCTGACACAAAGGGAGGGAATGTGCTTTGTGAAGACCCACACAGCCGCAGATGTTACCTCTTGCACTCTGACTTGAGTCTGGCCAGGAAAGAAGAAGTTTTCAGTTATAGACAGGAGCCAGTGACGGTCCCCTGTCACGTTGTAAGCTTTGTGCTCCTCTCCTGCAAGCTTCTTTCTGCAGCCAAGCCGATGGGAGTGTTGCCAAGAAGCAGGGGGTCTCCCTGTGCCCATCATCCTGGGTCCTGACACACAACCAGGGCTCAGACTCAGTTTCCCTGAGTGACAGGGCTGTCCCAGGCCAAGGACTGTCCAACCTTGTGCTTTGGCAATCTTTTCCACGGGGCTGATTTGCTATGGGATTTTGACTCCTTGTGCTGGAAGACTAAGTGGCTCTTGGGAGTGAATTTTTCTTTTTCTTTTTTTCCATTTAAAAATTATTTTTATTTTTCAATTACAATTGACGTACTTTGTTATATTCATTTCAGGTGTACAGTCCAGTGATTAGACATTACATAACCTACTAGGTGATCATCCTGATAAATCCTGTACCCGTCTGTCACCATACATAGTTATTAGAATGTTATTGACTATATTCTCTACGCTGTACTTAATATCCCATGACTGTTCTGCAACCACCTATTTGTACTTCCTAATCCCTTCACCTTTTTTACCCTTCCTTCCAACCCCCTTCCACCTGGCAGCTGTCAAAGTGTTCTCTGTACCTGTGAATCTGTTTCTGTTCTGCTTGTTTATTTATTTTGTGTTTTAGAGTCAATTGTTTCAAAAATTTTTTATTTATTGATTTTAGAAAGAGGGAAGGAAAGAGAGAAAAACAGAAACATCGATTTGTTGTTCCACTTACTGATACACTCATTGGTTGATTCTTGTATGTGGTCTGACTGGGTATTGAACCCACAATCTTAGAATATTGGGATGATGCTCTAACCAACTGAGCTACCTGGCCAGGGCTCGATTCAATTGTTGATAGATATGTATATTGCCCTTTTATTGTTCATATTTTTGGTCCCTCCTCCCCTTCCTCTTCCTCCTTCTCCCCTTCCTCTTCTTCCTCCTCCTCCTTCTTAAAGAAGACCCTTTACCATTTCATGTAATACTGGTTTGGTGGTGATGCACTCCTTTAGCGTTTTCTGGTCTGGGAAGCTCTTTATCTGTCCTTCGACAGCTTTGCTGCATAAAGTAACCTTGGTTGTAGGTCTTAGCTTTCATCACTTTGAATATTTCTTGCCAGTGCCTTCTGGTCTGCAAAGTTTCTGTTGAGAAATCAGCTGACAGTCTTGTGGGAGCTCCCATGTAGGTAAGTAACTGCTTCTCCCTTGCTGCTTTTAAGATTCTCTTTTGTTTTAAACATTTTGCATTTTAATTATATGTGTCTTGTTGTGGGCCTCTTTGGATTCATCTTGTTTGGTACTCTCTGGACTGTCTGGACTTGTATGTCTATTTCCTTCACCAACTTAGGGAAGTTTTCCATCATTATTTTTTCAAATAGATTTTCATTTTCTTGCTCTCCTTGTTTTGACATCCCCATGATGCAGATATCGGTATGCTTGAAGTTGTCACAGAAGCTCCTTATGCTATCCTCATTTTTGGGGGGGTTCTTTTTTCTTTTTGCAGTTCTGACTGGGTGTTTGTTGTTTTTTCTTTCTTTTTCTTTTTTCTTTCTTTTTTTTTTTTTTGCTTCTTTGTAGTCCAAATCTCTGTTTTGACCTGCAGCTTCATTTACTCTAGTGTTGATTCCCTGTAAGTTTTTTTTTTTTTTTTCATTCAGTTCATGGATTCTTCATTTCTCACTGGTCCTTTTTTTATGCCCTTGAAGTTCTCACTAAATTCCTTAAGCATCTTTATAACAAGTGTTTTAAACTCTGCATCTAGTATATTGCTTGTCTCCATTTGTTTAGTTCTTTTTCTGGAGATTTCTCCTCTTGTTTCATTTGGGACATGTTTCTTTGTCTTCTCAGTTTGGCAGCCTCCCTGTGTTCATTTCTTTGTATTAGGTAGAGCTGCTGTGTTCCCCAAGTTTGGTAGAGTGGCTTAATATAGTAGGCATTCCATGGGTGTCCTCTTCTGTCACCCAAGCTGGGTACTCGAGATGTGTCCCTCATATAGATTGTGTACACCCTCCTCTTGTATTTGAGCCTTGATTGCTGTTGGCAGGTCAATGGGATGGTTTACCCTCAGGCCAATCAGCTGGTTGGTGGTTGGAGTCCTTACTGGCTCCAACCACCAACCACCCCAATCACCATGGAGTATCGGGTATGTAGGGGCCCACCCCACACAGCAGGACTTCAGTGGGGCTCTGATGCCTGCTGAGTCTATCCCTTGAGTGTGTTACTTGTAGAGGTGATTGGGTGGTGATGCTTCAACATAGTCTAAAGCTGTCTATTGGGTATGCTGGCTCTGGAGCCCCCCAGGAGGTGTAGGCCAAGGTCAGCTGCTGTTTGTGTTCTGCCTGGGGCCACCCAGCATGAACTACAATGCTGCCTGCAGATGGCTGCTACTTATACAGGGCTTGGAGGTGCCCAGGAGAGACCAAGCTGTGAACCAAGGCTGGTTGTCACAAGTGCTGGGCCTAGGGCCACAGAGCAAGAAGTGTGGGATATACTGAGGCCAGATGCTGCTTGTTGGAGAGATTTTAGGAAAATCTGAAGCATGATCCAAGACAGGCCATTTGTATGGAAGAGCCACTGGAAATAGCTTGGGTGGGCCTGAAAGTTGGGTGGGGCAGGGCCTCAGGGAATCACTAGGGTGGGTGAACAGTGATATCCAGATTGATGGAGTCTCAGACATGGCATCTGCCTGCTGGTTCAGTGGGGGGGGGGACTCAGAAAAGGAAGAATAGCCTTTGCCAGCACTTCCGTCTGGGAGAAAGCTGCCCCTGCTGTTACTCTCCCTGATGCTGGGCAATTCAGTTCCTACCCACATGTCTCTGACGCCTTTCAAGTTGCTACCCAGTGCTGGAGCTCAGAGGGAGTGAGTCCAAGTAAGTCCATGTGTGGGCCCTTTAAAAGGAAGTGCCTGGCCATCCATCTCTCTCACCCTCAATCCCCAGTGGTTTCTTACAGCCAGAAGTTAATGGGGATTTCTCTTCCTGGCACTGGAACCCTGGGCTGGGGGGCCTGGTGTGGGGCTAGAAACCCTTACTCCTCAGGGGCACCTCTGCAGTTGAAATATCCCTCCCAATTTTCACCTCCCACAGGTAGGTGTGGGACCAGCCTGCTCAGCATCTCTGCCCACTCCTACCAGTCTGGATGTGGTTTCTTCTTTAATTCCCTACTTGTAGGACTTCCACTCGGCCAGATTTCAGGTGGTTCTGAATGATGGTTGTTCTGCAGTTCAGTTATAATTTTGATGCGGTTGTGGGAGGAGTTGAGTACTGCATTTACCTGTGCTGCCATCTTGACCAGAAATCTTGGGAGTGGATTTTTCTATCCGTGGTTGGACAGCCAGCAATGGGTTCTTCCCTCGCCTCTGACTCCCGATCCAGGGTGGGCAGCCTGTGTCCACATCACCACCCCACAAGGGTAGGTTGACACACCAGGGCCTGGGTCTGTGTCCCTAACTGCTTCCTAGGCCTCCAAACTCACCTTTTCCCAGAAGCTTCCTCCTAGGACAAACCACAACTGACGTTCTTTCAGTTTTCTCTCTGCCCGGCACCATGCAAAGTGCTTTCCCTATGACGTTTCCTTTGGCCTGCACAAGAACCCTGGGGTTACTATTCTTATCTCCATCTTGCGGGTGAGGAAACCCAGGCCCAGAGGCTCTAAGCCAGTTGTCCCAGGTCGCACAGGTAGAAGGGGGCAGAGTTGGGACTCAACCCCCAGGCTCCCTGACAGTGAGGGCTGTGTCCTTGGTCACTCCCCCTGGCTCGCCCAGCCATCCTTGATGTCACCCTGACCTTGGTTTCTTAGAACTTCTGTGTGATTTAATCCACAATATTTTCGACCCAGTGAGCCTCCTTCCCTAGAAAACTGTGAGGGAGGTTTACTGCTGTTTAGTTCCTTTCCAGAGAAACGGTTGTGTATACAGTAGGAGCTCAGCAAATACCAATTTTTTTTAACGAAAACCCAACTGGAGGCACTGTTGACAGGCCGAGCATACCAAAAAGGCGGCCTCGGCCCTTAATGGAAGTTACCAGGAAGATGAATAAGGCTCCAAAAGGCAGGGCTGACTCAGACCTCGCGGAATGGCTCGCTCTGGCCTTTGAAGAGCTGAGAGCTGTTTACACCCTCCTAATGGACCTCGCTGTCTGCGCCGCATAAATTCTCTGGTCTAAGGCCGTGAGCGCGTGCGGACAGGAGTGGGAAGAGAACCCCCTCCTCATCCTCAGTGTGGGACGCGTGGGTGTGAGAAGCTGACGTGGGAGTGATGACTCCGGTTCGTGGGCACACACACGGCTGCCCGTGTGTAAGGCAGAGAGGCTTTTAGTTGGCGTGTATGTGGCAGAAAGAAGTCTCTCCCGGCAGGAGGTTCTTTGCATGAGTAAATGGTGACCAGCCGTTAGTCTTCTTGTTAGCACGGCCATCCATCACAGCTTGTTTCAAATATAAGTCTGGGAAGACGCTGGGACTCCCATGAAAGTCAAATATTCCAATGATAATCCAGCCCCATCTGGCACGCATCTGCCTAGAGATACTCACAAACTGGAGATACTAGCTGGGTCCATCAGGGGAACCGGTTCGGAGTCTGATGTTCTCTGTAGATGCCCCCCACCCAGGGCACAGGGAACACCGAATGGGAGCAGGCTCCCCTCGGGGGCCTATTTGGTGGAGCCGACATGCGCCGCTGGCTCCTTCCCTCTCCTGGGTGCCTGTCCCATCGCCCGCCTCCAGCCTTGACTGACAGCTGACCTTGAGAAGGAACAGGGTGCAGGGAAGGGAACATTCTTCTCCCCTAAGGCCCAGCCCCCAGCTTGCTCACGGTGGTCATGGCCCACGGGCTGTTACCGATGTCCTGTTTCAGGGGCAGCAGGTGACAGGCAGGGCAGGAGGTCCCCACCAGGGTATCACGAGCTCTCCACTGCCACTCTCTGTCTGCCTGCTGCAGGTCCGAAGCCACCTGGCAGCCTCGTCTGCTCCTAGCCAGGCTCCGTGAGGGAGGCAGGGGCCCGCCCTGCCTGTAACCGGGGGACGCTAACACTCTCTTCATTCATTTTGGATCATTATTACCACCATTTCTTTCTCTCTCTCTCTCTGGGAACTCATTCATTCATTCATTCATTCACTTACTCACCCGTTCTAAATATACATATGTGTATGTCCAGTGTGCCGGGCACTGGGAGTGCAGGGATAAGCAGGGTGGATGTGACCCCTGATTCACCAGAACCGACACTTCCTTGGAGGGAGAACATAGTTGGATAAAACAGAAGTAAGGAAAATAAAAGATAATGAATGGCAAGTTGGGAAGGTGTTATTAAAGAAATGAAGGGGAGGTGGAGGGTGGCAGGAGGGACCTGTCTAGATAGAGTGGCTTTCTGATGAGGTGACTTTTGAGCCTGACTAGAGACAGAGAAGGAACCTGCCAAGTGAAGTCTAGGGGGAAGAGCACCCAGAAGCGAGACTGGCATGTGCAAAGGCCCTGTGGTGGGGCAGAGCTGGGGCTCCCTGTGGAGCTAAAGCCCATCAGTGTGGCTGGTGTGTGATGAGCGAAGGTGCACTAGGACGGCTCCTGGTGGAACTGCAGGCCCCGTGACCTTGTGGCGGGTCCAGGAGCGCCATGGGCTCTGATGCGGCGATGAGGTTTAATGGACAATGTGGGGCGCACTGAGAATGTTACTTTATGTGCCTTTGTCACATTTATTCATAAGCATTTGCTGGGGGGCCTAGTGCCCACCAGGCACTGTGCTGTGTGTCGAGGCAGAGCAAACAGCTTGGATTGGCTCCTGGAAACAGAGAAGCCACAGGGGCCTCTAACCTGGGGCGACCTGGTGGCCCACGGAAGCAGAGCAGCAACAGGGGAACTGGCTCCTGGGGTTCCCCTGCTTTCTGCAGAACCGCTTCCCTGCTGCCAGCCTGGGGCGCCCACTTGTTTGCTTCTACCTGCAGGGGTGGCCCGTACTCCACACACAGTGCACTCCGACTCCGTGGTGTGTGAGCCCAGGAGACCCTGTCCTTGGGGGAGGTCGGCACAGAGGCCTCCACCGGAATCATAGGTGCAGAAGGAGAAACAGCACCTCCCAGTGCTGTGGGGCGGCTGGGGGCTTGTTGCTCCCGATCTGGGTGGATGGAGAAGTTGAGTCCCGAGAGAAAGTCACAAAGTCACTCAACAAGCTGATGATTGTATTTTCCACTTCACGTTCAAAAAGTGCTTAAGGGTAGAGCTGCCTCTCCCTGCATGGCTCAGACATCTACTTTTAGTGCTGGGAGGATGGGTCTGGCAGCCTTGTCCCGGGGACCCTGGGTTTGGGTATGGCATGTCCTTAATGTCTGAGGCACGGAGCCCTTTCCGCACCTGCTGTTTTGCAGGGATCCTTTCCACTCCATTTCTGTGCCTTCCTTGTGGGTTTATGAGGAGCATTTAAAGCTATCGGCCAGGCTAGCCTACATTCCGCAGTGTGGAGAATGCCACAAATACTTGTTTTGCTTCAGGCTTGGGGAAGGCTGTGGCCTTCGAGGCACGAGGTCTGCATTCCAGCTGTTTGGCTTTGGGGAAGTGACTGAACGTCTTCGATCCCCGCGGAGAGGAGAGAATCCGATGGCGATTCCTGAAACAGTGCTGACGGCCTGCCTACCAGCTGCCTGTTGCTAAGCCCCTCAGTGGTTCTGTTACTGAACAAGCGGTCCGAGGGAGGGGCAATACAATATTTGGGCCACCTAGGGATGCTCAAAACTGCTATACAACAGGTGCCCCTCCCGAAAACAAAATACTAAAATCTACTGGGCCCTTCTGTCTGCCGCCAATTGGAAAGACATCTCTTAAAGCCAGAGATTTGTGAAAAGGAAACAAAATGTTTATTTAATGCTATTCAGGCCTAATGCCTCCACTAAAATATCAAAGTCCTTTAGGGTATACTCCTATACCCACACAGCGCTCCCTTCTCCCACTGTCCCAACTCCGGGTACCGTAAATCAGGAAAAGAGCACACATCTGTATTGCAGGCTGCTGGTGCCGTCAGCTGTGTCACTGTGCAGGATCTCGAGTTAATCCAAAGTACTGCGGTACCCTCTCATGGTCCACTGGCAAGAGTCCTTTGTACCCAGTTCCAGTCAAAGTCTCTGTTGCTTTTCAGGCCCCGCGGCCAAAGGGGGCACCCCAAAGCCGCGTGGGCCTCTTCTACCAAAGCTGCAGGAGTCCGCACTCCACCAAAAGCATGTGGCTTTCTTCTTCACCTGGCTGCAGGGATCTCCATTCTGGCAAAGCTGCGTGGTTCTTCCCTTTCAGCTGGGAAAGAGGGGGTCCGCACCCTGCCAAAACCACGTGGCTCCCTCTTTCACCTCACCAAGAGGGGGTCCTCACTCTGCTGAAACCGCGTGGCTCTCCCTCATCTGGCCAAGCGGGGACCCTTCGTGTCTTGGAGCCAGTCTTTTCCAAGCTCTCACCCAGGCGCCTCTCACTCTGGAGCGCAGCCCCTAGTTCCATCCTGAGTCCCCAGCTACTCCCTTCTTCCTGGCTCCAAACTTGGCCACAGCTATTTAACATATCTATGAAACCAGTTAAAGGTTATAAATATGTTAAATAATCATTCCAGAGGTTAGCTGCAAAACTGTTGCTATGCAAAACAGCTCTCAATGGCCTGGCTCCATTCGTTTCTTCCCCCTGGGGGGAGGCGGTGAGGACATCTTAATATGTTGCTCCAATATTCCTATACACTTTGAATTCTGGACAAATCTGTTTTTTTTGGGCCCCCCCCTGGCTGCACCCTGTATCACAGCCAGCAGCTTCCTGGGTGCTGCTGGTGCTGCTGGTCCAGGACTGCACCTGGAGAATTAGTGCATGAGCTCCGTTCCTTCAGCCATCATGACAGTCCCCTGGACTCGGTATCACTGTCGTTGTCCCTTTGCTGGTGAGGCAATGAAGGCTGAGAGAATGTAGTAACTTGCCCAGGGTCATACAGCCACTGGGTGGTGATGCCAGGGTTCAGACCCAGGTCTGTGCCATCTAGAGCCATTGTCCCAGGGCGGGCAGGGCGTCAGTCACAGTGGTGCCTGCCCGGAAGGGAGGTGCACTTCATAAACGCTGGCTGCGGTCCCTTCCCTGCCTGCTTCACGCACAACGGGCCTTTATCCAAGATGACAGTTGACACCAAGTGGTTCTCGTTATTATTTTGTGATAAAGCAGAACCAGCTAATTCTCCAAACACTTGGGTGAGAAAATCCAGACTTGAAAGGGTGGCGAATGGGAGAGGTGCTGACTCACAGTCGGTCATGGGCCCAGGGTGTGGAGGGGCTGGGGGCTCACTCAGGCAGCCTGTCCCCGGGCCCTGCCACATCTGCAGCCGGGTCCCGCAGCCGGGTCCCGCAGCCGCGAAGGGCTTCTGCTCCGACAAGGGGCCAGGACGAAGGGCTTCCCTTTAGGGTGGAGACTGGCCTGCTGGGGCCAGCCCCAGCCAGTTCACGGCCCGTGTCTGCACCTCTTGCCTCCACTGGGTGGGGTAGAGGGTCTGGTGCCCCAGAGGATGAATTGTGCCCCCCCCTTGTACAGACAGTGTGGGTGCACTCACAGACGACTGGGCCCCGGGGAGGTGGTGGAACCGGAAAGCTGGACCTGACAGGAGGCAGGGATTCGGGCAGCAGGAGTGGGGAGGGCGCCCCTGGAGGGGAACCTGGCAGGAGCCAGAGGTTCAGGGGCTGGAAATGCCAGTGGAGGAGGCACGTCACTGGGGGCCCTTCCTCCCTCCAAATGCGGTGCCGTCTCCCCTGTGTTGACAGCTCCCCTGTGGAAGCTTGTTTCCTACCCTGGTCAGCTCGTGGGCAGCCTCGCACACGCACCTGAGGTGATTGTCTCCTGTGGACACAGAGTTCTAGAGGGAGGAAGTCCCCCCGACCCCAATCTCAGCCTGGGCCTCGGCTCACATGGGGGCAGACTGCCTTTCTTTCTGAATTCTCACCCAACCATGTCTACCGACTTCCCTTGTGAATTCTCTGGAGGGTGAACTATCATGGAGGCTCCAGCCAGGCAGCCCTCCATTTGCTCCCCCTGTTTTGTTGCTGGCAGTAAGAGGTATGTTTAGGGAGAGGCACTGTCCACATTCCGCTCCCCCACCCTGGAGCAGGCCCTGCTTAAACTGGTACCTTCATCTCTGTGAGCTCAGCCCTAAACTCTCTGGGTCTTAGCTGGATTAAGGGCCAAGACTGTTGCTGAGGAGGAAGGAGGTACCTCTGTAATTGCTGCTTAAATCTGCCTAACAATAGCCACATGTGGAGCCCGATTTGAGGGTGATTAAACCTGAGCCCACTCTTCCCCTAAACATGCCTTTGTTTGCATAGCTGGGCAACTTGGGGAGAGAAAGAGCGCAGAGTTAGAAACGGACTTTGGAGGCCCCGTTTCCAGGGAAGAATGGGCTCTTGGTTTGGCAGAGAAGCCTGGTGACCAGTGTCTCCCAGCCCTGGCCTGGGCAAGCCACGTTCTGGGGGCGCTGGGACCCATCGCCAATGCAGCTGTTCTGACTGTGAGCCCAAGTCCCAGGCGGGGGCAGCTGCTTCGTGCAGCCTGGCTCTGTGAGCCTGTGTGGTTGGGGTGCTGCGATACCAGCTTTGGAGGCCAAGGTCTTGGTGGCTGTAGTGCCCAGAAGGCGGGAGAGCAATTGGTGACTGAGGCAGAGGCCAAGGCAGCGCTGGTGCATCGGGAGGGCTCACACTGCTCACCACCAGCCCCCTCTCTGGAAGAGCCCCGAGCTCAGGGCAGACCCGCTCCCCCTCAGAGGACTCTTCCGGCTTCCCCAGACACAGGGCATGGTCTGCCATAGAGAGCAGGATGACAGTCTTGTGAAGAAGTGTCTTCGCAGGTGACAGACCCTTTGATTGTTTCGGCTTTAAAGTATCAACTTAAAACAACTTTGGAAACCAGCTTATTAATGTCCAGTTTCTAGAAAGGAACCTAAAGCATAATAAAAACCAAGGGCAACAGGGTGAATTACGTTTGCTTCATCTCTAGCTGAAGTGTTATGGGGAAATGAAGCGACCAGACACCGAGGGATTCTGGAGTATGAGGTTTATTCCTTTACGTGCACGGGCCCTGAGGAGTCAGTCTCCAAATTCTGAGCCCCGAGCAAAGGATTGTTGGGGAATATATAGATTAGGGGTCTTCCTGTGTACGTGACAAATGTGGGGTACAGAAACAGAATGTGATAATCGTTCTATTCGTGGGGGTGCTAGTCCCAGTCCTACTGACTATCCGCTCTCCAGACAGCCCCATCGCTCTCCTATTGCGCCTGGGGTCCTAGGCGAGCCAAAGTCTCCTGAGGCTTCTCCTTCAGAAGAACGTGAGAATTCTCATGGATCGGTAGAAGTTTTTGTTTGGGAGGGCGGAGGGAGCAGGGCGCCCTCACACAGAGCTAGGTGTGGCTGGCCGCTGTTTCCGACAGGCGTTCCGGCAAAGTGTGCCCAGTGCCTTGAAAGTGGGCACAGCGCTTTGCCTTTTGTCTGTTTTTACACAGCTCTGTTTCATGCAGCAATCCCCCCGCCCCCTCCCATATTTTTTCCCCTCTTGGTGATGGGCAGCAAATTTCCTTCTGTGTGTGCAGCTATGTAACACATTTGTTATAACTTTTGTGTCTGCATTATATATAAACTCTACTTCCTGACATCACCATTCGCACTGCCACACTGTCTGCAGATCTCGCCTGCCCCGCCAGCGGTCCCTGTTACTCCATTTCTGAATGCACTTTGCCACCAGGCTCGGCTCTAGAACCAAAGCCAGGGTGGGGGTGGGGCGGGGCAGAAGGGAGTAGTGTGGGCTTTGGTGTCCGGCAAGGGGTCAAACCCCGCAGTGCCCCCACCTCCCCGTGTGGCTTCAGGTAGGTCTCCTGACCCTTCTGAGCCTGCGTCTGAGTCTTCCACACGGGCCCACTGCTCACCCACGGGCGTGAGGGCCGAATGAAGGAGCTCCGGTGAAGCCCCTGAGCACTGCAGCTGTGTGTGGGATGTGCCTGGTGAGTGGAGCGGCCACTGTGGGGGTGTCCAGCTCCTGGGACTCGGACTTACTCACCTGGGCCCCGGGAGCTTCCACGGCCCACCAGGTCCAATCCCTGCTTCTCGGCAGGACTGCGTTCCAGGTATTCCCCAGAAAGCAACTCATCCCGGCGTCAGAGACCTCAGGAGGAGGCGAGCCCACGCTCCTGCTTACTAACGCATTCCAGCGGTTCGCCCGCGGTGCCAGGAAGTCCTCCTGAGTGTCTACACTTAATCCCCACTGCCTGATTTGAAGCTTATTTTCTCTCGTCGCTTCCTGAGTGGAGAAAAGACTGAGATTTCCCTCGTGCAAGGAGACATCTGGCTTCTGTGGCGAGAGCACTGCCTTTGAGGGGGATTCTGTAGGGAGAATGTGAGAAGACTCTGGAGGAGGGGCACTGTGGAGAGAGAGGTGCAACGTCCTGGGGCTCGTCTCTGAACAGCCCTTGGAAAGGGACCGCACTGCTGTGCAGGCCCTGTCCTCCCCCGGGACGTGGATGCTCATCTGCACCTTCCGTGTCCCCACGTGGCTGTCTCAGGAGCCTGAGCCTCACTCTGACCCTGGAACCCCGGCACACCCCCCTCACACCTCCACCGGGGTCCCCCACTCCAGGGCCCGTATCTCTGTTTATCCACCCACAGACATAGCCCCCCACATCCGCCTGACCCAGCCCTGAGTCTCATTAGCTTTATATGCTATAGCTCCTGAATTCCCCCACTTCTGTCCATGTGCACTGGGGCCCCCCAATCTGGTCACCTTGATCTTTCCCCTGGCTGCCCCCCCCCACTCTTCACCTTGCTCTTCCAGGCCCCCTCCCTCCACTCAGCACCCAGGCCATCTCTGCAGACACAGACCAACCCTTGCAGTCGTCTGCTAATGCTCTCCAGTGGTGTCCCAGTGTCTTTTGCATAAGGGCCACCCTCGCTGGCATGTCTGGGAGCCCTCATCTGTCGTCATGCTGGCCCGGCTCCCTAGCCACTTCGGCTGCCTTCTTCCAGTTCCTCACACTCATTATGTTCCCTCCTACCCCAGGGCCTTGACACATGCTTTGGCCTCTTCTTGGACCACTTTCCAGTCTCTGCCTCATAAACTGTCACTTATCCTGTGGATGTTAACTTAACAGTTACTTCTGGGAAAGCCTTTTAGTAAACGCTCAGGTTCCTGTATTGAAAGCTCTCCTGGACCAGAGTTCCTTTCCTCCGGAGTCCCCAGGATGGTTTACAGTTAGGCGTTTGTGGGCGTGGCTATCTGATTGTCACCTGCCTTGACATCCTTCCATCCTGCTCTGGGGGAGCAGGAATCCTGCTGGTTTTGCTCCTGGTTTCACCCAGTACCCAGCACGATGCCTGGCGTGCAGCAGGTGCCCCATTCATGCCTGTGGAAGGAGTTTATCCCCGAGGTCGGACGGGAACCAGAGCGCACTGAGCCTTCCCTTTGGGGGTTGTCCTGGAGCCCGTGTCTGCTTGGCATCCTTCCGGTGGTCAAGGTCCCCTCACCACCCGGGTCATCTTTGCGGGCAGGTTTGGTATAGACCATTGTGAGCCATTCACCTGGTGCTTTAGGCAGGCTGGTTGTCAAGTCCCCACCTACAAGTTGCTCTGGGCCTCGGAATGGCCTGGTACTCAGAGTCTTTGTGAGTGGGATTAGACCCAATGCTGGTAGGAGGGCTTTCACTATTTATTACAACCTAGAGGTAAAGAAAAGAACAATCCTTTGGTAAAGCAAATATTACCTGCTAATTTTATCCCTTTTGTGACTTCAGTTTGTCGTGTGCACAAGGAGGGCTTGTTGGCCTCCTGCTAGAGGCACGGTGGCATCAGGGGGCCACAGAGGCCTTGTGGGGGCAGGTGCGGGGGCCCTGACAGCAAGGGTGTCTTCTCAGTCCGCTGGCTCTCCCTCCACGTCTCAGCTGACGTAAAGCACCTTTGGTGGTCTCACAAATAAATTGTCGCTGTCTACAGGCTCCCCAGCGAGCCGAGCTAATTCTCCCTCTGCCCCCACCCCCACGTCCCCATCTCAGACACATACCGCCCTCTGGCAGGTGCAGCCTGTCAGGTGGTCGGAGCGGGAAGGTGGGCCTGGGCCTCTGTCCCTGGTTCTCTGGGGGAGCTAGAGAGTTACTTCACCTCGTTGACCTCCGTCTGCCCTGCCCGGCGCGGGGTCACAGGGCGTGGGGCTCACTTTGAGATCGTGGGCTAAAGGTGCTTTGAAAAGGCTAACATCGTTCAAATTCAGGGAACCCCGAGCATTGAAATAGACCAGCTGGCAAAAATCTGGTTGTCCAGTACGGTGATTTTTTGCCACATGCTCTTCTGTCCTAATGTGTGACCTTCTTGCTCAGGGCCACCTTACTTCCCGGGGCCTCTGTTTCCGTGCCTGTGAAACCAGGTGGGTTGACCCTGGGGCGGCACATCGGAGAGCTGGACGCCGTTTCTCTTGCAGGTCAGGCAGACTCACTGGCAAGCTCCAGAGCACGGGCCTTCGGACGGAGCCGCACGGAGGGCCAGCCGGCACGAACCCGTCCAGCTCTGGCTCAGGGATGACGCTGTTTGCTGGTTGTGGAGGTGCAGACAAGAGAATCCGGGCCCAGGGAGGTCACCTGGACCAAGACTTGGAGGGTAAGCACGCCTGTGAACATACAGCTGGCTTTGGGGAGATTGTTCAGGCGCACCCCGTGTTTGGAACATACTCAGCAGGTCCAACTCAGGGCCCAAATAGGCCATTTACGTTTCGAAGACATCTGTTTCTCTCCTGTCCACGTCACAGGAGGCCCTTGACTTTTTTCTCTTTTTTAAAAGTATATTTTATTGATTACGCCATTACTGTTGTCCCATTTCCCCCCTTTTCATTCCTCTCCATCCTGCACACCCCTCCCACACACATTCCCCCCTTTTAGTTCGTGTCCATGTGTCACAAGTTCTTTAGATTCTATATTTCCCATACTATTCTTGCCCTCCCCCCTATGTATTTTCTACCTACTGCCTATGCTACTTATTTTCTGTACCTTCTCCCCCCTTCTCCTTCTCCCACTCCCCTGTTGCTAACCCTCCATGTGATCTTCATTTCTATGGTTCACTACTGATCTAGCTGTCCTCTTAGTTTGCTTTTGTTTTAGGTGTGGTTGTTAATAACCCTGAGTTTGCTGTCCTTTCACTGTTCATCTTTTTTATCTTCTTTTTCTTAGATAAGTCCCTTTAACATTTCATATAAAAAGGGTCTGGTGATGATGAACTCTTTGGACTTGACCTTATCTGAGAAGCACTTTATCTGTCCTTCCATTCCAAATGAGAGCTTTGCTGGATAGAGCAACCTTGGATGTCTGTGTGCCTTTGCCTCCCTGCCTGGGGTGAACACAGCAGACCCCAGCAAGGGTTCTGCCAGTCCCCGTGGAGGCAGACCCAGGGCCATGTCCCTCCCTGGGGCCTGGCCTGAGCCCCTCTGGAACAGGTGTTGGGGGCTGTGTGCCCTAGGAGCTGCCACCCTCTGGGAGCAAACTGGTTTTCCATCTTTGAGGAGTTTCTCTGGCCAGATGCTGCCAGCAGAGGAGTGAGGACGGAGAGTTGCTTGGTGGGAGGGGAAGGGGACGAGAGTGCTGCTTGCCCGTGTGCATCGGGAAGCTTAGATAGGTGGTTCAGGGCCCTCCCTCCCTCCAGCATCGGCTCCCCTGCCTGGGAGGCTGTGGGGAAGGGGGGGGCTGCAGAAAACAGGGCCCAGCCTAGTCCCACCGTGGGGAGCTGGGTGGCATGCGCCGTTCAGCTTGGGCTTCCCCAGCGGAGATGCCCCGCTCTGCACAGTGGGGAGCTGAGCGGGGGCCTGGTTGCTGGGAGGGGGAGGGGGGGGTTCTGCCTTCCTGCCCAGAGCCAGTCTGAGTCCCATGGGAGAGGCAAATGTCCTCTCTGGTCTCTGAACCTCTCTCATCCCTGTCTCTCTTTAATGCTTTCCATTTGCTTAAGAAATTGATATATTGAAGACTTTATGTGGCCAAGTAGGTCCAACCCCAAATGTGACCTCCAAGCCCCAGGTCCAGATACCCCTGCCCCACCCCTGGGCATGTCCCAAGGGCCACGTGCACCTGCCGGGGGCTCTGGGCCTCGCAGGCAGGCCCGTCCTCTGACCTGGGGATGCCAGTTAACAAATCCATTTGGGGCGAGCTCCGAGATGAGGCTAGGAGGTGAGAGAATTGTCTTTTCTTCCTACGGGTCCCCAGGACGCCTGGAGTGGGCTCAGAGGGTTCCCGCTAACCTAATCCCTGTCAGAAGAGGAACTAAGACGAAGCCAGTCAGGCTTCCGAAGCCAAATCTCCTGCCCGGACTCACGGGCTCCTCCAGGGCTCCCTCCCCGTCCACCCTCCTTTGTGTGGAAGCCGACTCGGCCCCTGGGTCAGGGTTTCAGGGATGGGGATTTCATATTTCACTCTTTCAGGTTTTCATATTTAAATTTGCTTTACTCTCCGGTTTGACTTCCCACTGACCCTTACAGAATTGGAGTGTTTCAAGGAGGGAAAAGAGATCTCATTATAGGAAATGAGAAAAATGGAGCCGAGTTTTAAAACTTTTAATGACGACAGCGCGGCGCTCCAAGTCGGCCTCGAGCTGGGGCCGGAGTCACCGCCTGGTTACAAGTCTTTCAGGCCTGAGCGGGGCCGATGACATGTGTTTAATTTTCAATGTCTGGGATACATTCTGAAAATAATGAAATCCAAATGTATGACTGAATTAGAGAACAATTTTTATCTGCGACAGAGAAGTTTTGAAAATAAGCGCCCATGCTTCGACCAAACAAAGCTTTAAAAGGCCCGCCAAGCCTTCGGTCACCTTGCCTGGACTTGTCCCAGTGGGTCTGCACGGCCGAGAGAGCTTCCCTGTCCTTTGTGTGCCAGTCAGGCCTTATTATGTAATTTTATACCCATTCCTCCTGCCCCTTCCTTGGGCGTACGCTCTGCTCTGTGCTGTTGGCTCTGGAGAGAGCACCGTTAGGGGAGCGAGGACCCTCTGCCAGAGGGTCCTGTCACAAACACCGGAGGCCACTCTGGCTGGCACATCATGGTGCACTGAAGGCGGGAGGCCCTGCCGCCGGGGCGGGGCACCACTGCGCATCGGGCCAAACGAGGCCCATTTCTGGCTCTTGCCTGGCCTGTGTGACTGGGGTGGGTCCCGGACCCTCTCTGGGCCACGCTGTCTGCATCTGAACAAGGAACTCGTTCTGGGGGGCTGGCAGTGGCTGGCCTCTCTGTGGTGCGCACCCCTACTATTGGGTGCTGCCCTGTACACCCCCCCTCTGCACTTCCTAGAGGCCCAGCATCTGGGATGATGGGGAGACCCTGCCCGGGTGGGTTTCTTTATTGTCCCCGTCCCAGCAGGTCTTCCGAGGTATGTAGGCAGACAGACATGCCTGTGTCCGCTTGTGCTGCCAGAGTGGGTCCAGTGTCCAGCCATCTCCTTTGACCTTGGCGAGACTCTCGTGTGCGGACAGGAAGTGAGTTATGGGCATGGTCTTGTCTGACAGCTTAAAACACTTGGCATCTGGGGAAGGCAATTCTGTCCACCTTGGATACTTGTGCCTTGAAAAGACTTCTGGACTCTGAGCCCCCTGCCTGGCCCCCCCCTTCAGCGTGGGTGTGGGGCTTTCCCTGGGAACAGCCCTTTCTCCGCTGCGTCCCCTTGCTCTCCTCACCAGCGCCGTTTGGCCAGGCTCAGCCCTCCCGAAGCACAGTGTCCCTTTGGTCGGTTCCCCGAAGCACGGCTCCATGGGCCATTGGGTACACATTTCATTCACAGCTTGGGATTGTCTGCCGGTCATCCCAGACAATCTCCTTTGGGAGAAGGAGTCCCAAGTGCTTGCCCTTGACCAGCGATCACAGGCCAGCCTGGAAATGCGGGTATAAGCCTGTGGCGCCCAGGCTGAAATGCCCGGGGTAAAGCTCAGGCTTGGCGAGGCCTCTGGGCCAGGCTGGCCTCTGCAGCAATGAGCAGGTTGGGTGTCTTCCGCTGTGGACAGATGGTGGGTAGGTGGGTGGGTAACGCCGAGTGAGCCTCTTCTGCCTCTGTGTGGCCTTGGGCAAATTCTGCATGTCTTTGGGTGTTTGTGTCCCCGTCTGTAAAAAGGGGCCAGCAGTCCTTCCCTTTTGTCACTGGGCTGGTGTGGGCACGCGATGCAGCAGGCTGGAAGCACCATGGGAATGGGCTGGGTGCACTGGTTTCTGGGAGGGGCGTTCAGGCCAAGACGTCTGGGCACAGCACCTCGGGAACTGAGGACTGATCTGAGTGGACGCTGCCTGTGGCCCAGGTGTTACCTGTCAGGTCACCAGCAGCAGGGCTCAGTCCCTAATGCAGTGGACCGGAGTTCGTCGGGGCAGCTGTAGTGAGAGCTCACACTTTGCAGGTATGAAGTGCAGCCGGGTGTCCTAACGGCGGCGCCATTGATTTGCAGCACCGGGGCTGGGTCCCGCTTCCCGGTAGACTGAGGGCATAAAGACACAGGTGCATTTTACCAGATGCACAGCAGAAGGGATCCCTGGGGGCCAGACTTGGCACTGTTTTTCTTTTTTTTTGTTTTAATAGACTTTAGTTTTTAGAGTGGTTTTACATTCACAGCAAAATTGAGAGGAAGGTACAGAGAATTCCAGTGGACCTGCTGCTCCCCACTCCCGATGCACAGCCTCCCCCACTACCAACAGCCCCCCATGGACGCTTCATCTGTTGCAGCCCATGAACCTGCACTGGCACAGCATCGTCACCCAGCTTTCCATTAGGGCTCATGCCTGGGGTTGCACGCTGCGGGGGCTTGGACAGGTGAGTGATGGCGACGTGTGCCCACGATTATAGATCGCACCGCCCAGAGTAGCTTCGCTGCCTTAGACTCCTCTGTGTGCCGCCTGTTCGCCCCTCCCTCCCCTTTCCCTGGAACTGCTGGGTTTATTGTCTTTATAATGTTTCCTTCCACAGAAGTTCATACACTCGGAATCACACTGCATACCGCCCTTCTCTGATTGGCCCCTTCCATTTAGTGACGTGCATTCGAGGGTGCCCCCTGTCTTGTCATGACTTGGTGGGTCACTTCTTCTCAGCACTGAGTGATATTCCACTGTCTGGGTGCACCACTGTTTACCCATTTGAAAGCATTGTTTTCTCAGTCCTGAGATCCACTGGCCGCACTTGGTCCCCGTCCTGGGAGGTACATGGGTAGGCCCCTCTCCTCTCTGGGCCCGGTCCTGGCCCCGAGGCATGACCGATGGTCTCAGTCTTGGAGACTGAGCACGTGCTCGGTGTCAGGCCCTCCTTGCAAAGATCATCTCATTCAAATCACCCTGACAACCCAGGAGGCAGGTGTTGTTCTCACCCGCATTTTCAGGATGAATCAGCTGAGGACCAGAGAGATGAGGAGACCTGCCCAGGGCCCCTGACCATATGTGAGGAGCTCAGATGTAAGCCCTGCCTGTCCAGCTGCAAAGCTGGCGCTCTGAGCATGACGCTGCCAGCTTGGCGTTAGGCCCCAGGCTCATGGCAGGGGTGGCTCAGGGCAGCAGGAGGTGACTAAAACTGGGAGGGAAAAGACAGCCCCTGCCCTCCCAGCCCAAAGCCCTGGCCTAATCCATCTTCTTCACCTTGCGGGCGCTGGGCCCCGTGGAGAAGGTCTGTTCTCGGGGAGCTTGGGTGGCCGTGGGAGCAGGGATGAAGAGACGGCAGGAAGCTGTGACTCATGCCACAGCAGCCAAGTGTCAGGTCTGAGCCAGTGCTGTGCCCGATGCTGGGAATACAGCAGTGAACGTGACGAATGAGGTCCCTGCCCTTCTGGGGTGAGACAGGGGTACATATACAAGAAAATTGTCAGGTGTGACAAGCACACCGCGGGGCATTGAAAGTGGGTGACTTGATAGAGGGCTCTTTTACACTGGGTGATTGGGACGGCTTCCCCAAGGAAGTGGCAGTGCAGCCGTGACCTGCGTGCAGAGGAGTCAGCTGGGAGGAGGTCGGGGGGAGCCCTACCAGTAGACAGAACGGCAGGTCCAAAGGCCCTGGGCTTGAACAAGCCTGGTGTGTTGAAGGTGCAGACCGGACGAGGCAGCTGGAGTTAGGGTCCAGGGTGGGAACGAAGACACAGGTGAGATACAGTTCGGAGCACGTGGGGTGTTCGGGGCATCGTCTAGGGGTTTGGGTTTAATTCCAAGTACAGTGGGCCCCTGGGGTGGTCACATGCTTAGCTTTGTGTTTTAAAAAGTCCCTTTGACAGCTGAGCGGACAACGGATTGTAGGGAGCACAGGTAAGGGCAGGGAGGTGAACTAGAAGGCCAGTGCGGGGGTCTAGGTGCACGACGACGATGGGGTGCGGGCAGTGAGGGTGCAGGGCGGTGGGTGGGCCCAGGTGTGTTTCGGGGGTGGAGTCAGTAGGAGTTTCTGGTGGACTGGCGCACCCTCCGCCCAGTTGCTGGCCCCCAGGCTGAGAGTGACGCCCGATTTCGCCCTCTCCTTGAGCCCCACAGCCGCCTGCTGAGATGGGGATAACCTTAGAGGGAGAGCAGGCTTGGGGGGTGGAGGTCAGAAGTGCAGCTCGGGACTTGCCGAGTCTGAGAGGGAGGCCTGTTGGACGTGCAAGTGATGACACCAAGTTGGCTCTCGAGAGAGCGGAGCTGAGTGGAGCGCAGGGGTGGACACGGTGCGTCACGGGTGTGGCAGTGATGTTGGGAGCCACAGGCCTGGGTGGGATGGTGGACAAAGGGAGGAGAGAAAAGGGCTCAGAGACTGGGCCCTTAGACAGTGCCGTCTACAGATGTGGAGGAACCAGCAGGGAGACTGGGAGGGTCCCGGGGGGTGGGAGAGAGGACCCGGGGAGCATGGCCTCCTGGGAGGGGGGGTTTGGGGGAAGGGCTGCTGAGAGCGGACTTTGGCCACCTGAACTGCCGGAGCCGTGGTAAGAGCCAGCCCAGAGGGGAGGCAGGGATGAAGCCTGGGTGGTGGGACAGAGGAGATGCCAGCCCTGCCCAGCACTTCCACAGCTCTCCAGTTTTGCCAGAAGAAGCAGCAGAAAGAGGGGGCGGCATCTTGAGAGGGACGTAGGGGTCAAGGCAGGGTTGTTTTTGTGGGAGAAATTACAGCAAATTTGTATAATGGTGTGAATGATCCAAGAGGGAGGAGAAGTTTAATGGTCCAAAGAGAGAGGGAACATAGACAGGAGTGACGTCTTCGCCAGGGTGCGGGAGGTGGGGCTCGGTGACAGGAGGGAGCTGGCCTGGCATGGGAGCGGGTGCACTGCTTTTTTCAGACTTGGTCATGACAGGGAAGGCAGAGAGTGTGTATTTGGTGGCAGAGAGCCGTATTCACACGGCTGTGTGACCCCCAGATGTCTGTCCCCAGACCAGACCTCTCCTCACATCCTTCTGCCCACCTGTCCCTTGATATCTCCAGCCATGTGCCCCTGAGCACACTTGTCTGTTCCCACCTGCGCACCCCAGTTTACCCACTTCTGCTGTCCTCTGTGATTCAGTCCCTTCTTCCTCTGCCTTCTTCTTGTCCCCTTCCTCCAGGGAGCCTCCCCAGATTACCACAGGGCTCTCTTCCCAGCCGAGTTGCTGGAGCCCTGATGATCCAGAACCGAGATGGACCCCTTGAGTCACTAGGACTCAAGGGCCAGCAGGAAGCGTGCTGCCTGGTCACATCGGTTGTGCGGTTGTCATGAGGTCCTTTGTGGCTGGGGCTCATGCTGTTAGTTTGTAGAGTAAGAGGGAGAAGATTAAGCACTTAGGTTCTGAGTCTCTCTGATCTGGGTTCAATTCAGAGGTCCTCACTACCTCTTCGAGCCTCAGTTTCCTCATCTGTAAAGTAAGGTTAATAATGGGACTCATGCCACCAGCTTTTGGTACAAGTTAAGTGAGCTATGACATATAAACTGTGTCTGGCGCATCACTAGCACTCAATAGCTGTCATCATCTTTGTTATTAATATGTTGTTTTTGTCCCTACCATTTTTTTTTAGTGGGATCTAAGGGAAGTCACCTGGCCACCCAATGCCTCGGTTTTCTCATCTGCAAAATGGGGCTGATGATAGTACCTTCCTCAGAGGGCTGCTGCGCTGACGGAGTTCAGGTGTGTAAAGTGTGTAGTATAACAGCCGGCACATAGTGGGTGTTTGAGAAGAGGAGCTTCCTGCTGCTGCTGGCGATGACAGTGACAATAATGATCACTTTTTATTTCTGTCTCCCCTGCTGAACCCCACTGACATGGTGGAGCTGGTCCCTGGGGGTCCCGTGCACTGGCAACGGCGACCCCACCACCAGTCCTCCCAGGCTCGATCTTTCTGCGTTGCTTCTCACACTTTCCCACAAACCCATTCATTTCTGGCTGCAAGGTTACAAGGCTTCGCCCCTTTAAATTTCATTTTAAGTCCCTCTAGTACTTTAACAAAGGTTAGGCTGTTTAAGGCATCTTGGGGAAGTGTGGCCGGCAGCACCCTTTTAGTTTACATGAAAGCAGAGGGACACACCTGGGCCCAAACATGTATCTGTGTAATGAAGAATAAAAATCACAATCCCCGCAGCAGGCCAGGCTGGCGAGCATCAGGTTTAATAGAGGATTAGGAGGAGGAATTAAAGTTGCCCAAGGGGTACACGGAGAGACTTCAAACACCTTCCAGAAAACAAATTAACATGATTTTCAGAAATCATTTACCAAGGGCGGCCGAGGGTTTTCCTCAGGCTTCCCCGCTTTCTTTTGAAATGTATTTTTACCACTTGTATAAACAGTTTGGGCCTGTGACATGGGGCTTCCTGTGCTGCCTTCATTAACTGGTGTCTCTGCGAGAACTCGGCTCATTATCTGGGCGATTTGATTTCCGAGGCTGCTGCTGCTGTGGCGGCTTCTGCCGCAGCTGCTGCTGCTGCCGCGCTGGCCCGGGGCCGCCCTCTCTTCTTTTTCGTTGCCTAGTGGTGTGGAACCGGTGGGTGCGTGGATCAACCGTTTCCACATCTCCTCACCCAAGCCGGGCTTCCCAGAAGTGCCCTCGATCCCCCAGTACTGGATTTCTCAGATGGGGGGCCGCTGCTGGGGGGTTGGAGGCTGGGCTCACCTCAGGATCCTCAGAGACCTTGGCAGAGTTGGCCTTCAGTGCCCAGCCTCCACTGGCCATTGACTTCCCCCTTGCCCTCTCTCCAGGTGCATCTGCAGTGAAATGTGTGGCCTCTACAGGTACAGAGTTCCCCATCACTGGAGGTGATCAAGCAGGTCCAGCTGAGGTTTTGAGGGTGTTGGTGGACCTGGACAGTCACTAAAGTTCCTTGTAGACCTGAGATCCTGCAATTTACATGTTATAAGTAGAGTTTGAGCAGGGTTGGGCTCAAGCTTCACTGCCACAGGGACACCTGTGATAGAAGACGCGGCACCTGGCTCCCACAGTCCCCATCGCTGACGCCTGTTCTGCTGTCCTCGCTGTCCTTGCTCGAGGCAAAAGAGATGGTGCCCCATTCCCTTCTGGAGGCTCCAGGCCTGTGTTCCGCTGCTGGGTTTCCCTTGGAGATTTGATCCTGCCACGTGGAACTCCGAAGGCTGCCTGTCTGGGCTCCCTTTTATTTCTATTTTATTACTATCCTCACCTGAGGACATTGTTTCCATGGCTTTTAGAGCCAGAAAGGGAGAGGGAGAGAGACATCGATGTGAAAGAGAAACTTTGATCGGTTGCCTCCCGTATGTGTCCTGACCAGGAATCGAACCCGCAACCTTTCCATCTATGGGACGATGCTCCCACCGACTGAGCCGCGCCAGCCAGGGCTGGGTTCCCTTTTAAAGCTCCATTTCTTCCTGGGGCAAATGGGGCAACGGGTGCGGTAACCACAGCTATAGCGCTTACAAAGCGCTTGCTGTGGCCTGTTGCCCCTCGAAGCTCTCGTTTGCCCGTAACCACTCAGTACGGGTTGCCGGCCAGCGCCCCCCCTTCACAGAGGTGGGAACCGGTGTCCAGGGAGGCCCCTCGCTGGAGGCCACACCTGGTGAGGGATGCACGCTGACGCCTAATAAGCAGCTACTGGGCTCTTCACAGGAGAGTGGAGCTTTACTCACCTTTCCTAAGCGTTGCCAGGAAGCCAGTGGCTGCAGCCCTGGTTCTTGACCTCCGGAGCGTGCTGAGTGACGTTAGTCCCTCTTGGCTTGCTCAGTGCCTCGTCCGCGCCTGGCAGGGGCAGGTGGTGAGTGTAGAATCGCCTTTCCCGCAGAAACAGAGCTCCCTAGACTGGCAGGCAGTGCATTCATGCCGGGCCGATGGGTGTGCCATCTTCTAGAAGTTTCCCTCACTTTTGCAAATGGACTGACAGTTGGAGGTGAGCTCTCTGAGGCTGATTCACCCCGAATTCACATGAGGCCACTTGCCCATATCGTGCCTCTGCTTCCTGCTGCTGCTCTTGGGCAGTGTCTGTGGGTGCCCGTGAGGCAGGGCGGGAGCGTCCCCATCCCGAGCAGGAGTGTCTCAGCCGGGGAGGGAGCGCAGGCCCCCTGGTCTGTGGGCGAGGAGCTTCGGCAGTCCCGTAGCCCTGCTTCTCCCGGGAACTGCACAGCAGTCCCGCCCCCCACCCCGCGGCTGCCTGTGCTGCTCTCTCAGGGTGCTCTGGTCTTATGTCACTGAGCCACGGGCCCCTGGCTGGGCTGCCAGGAGGGAACAGGCGAGTTCTGTGGGTTCACAGGTCCAACTTCACCCACGGGAGAATTTCTCTGGGCAGAGAAGGGGTGACCCTGTTCCTGAGCACATTGGCGGAGCACAGGCTGCGATGAGCTCGTAACACCCAGCTCTCTTTCCCGCTCGCAACGCCTCAGGCTGCTTTCCGCCCGAGACTGCTGAGGGGACAGCGAGGGGAAGCAGCTTACTCAGGGTCGCACAGTGGGCTCTGGACTCGGGGCGGAAGCCTCCCTGTGGCCAGCGGGCCTGGAGGGCCTGGCGGGGGTGGTGAACAGCTGGAGGGAGAGGGTGGGGGACAGGGGGCAGCAGGACGTGGGGCTGGGCTTGGTGGTGGCAGCGGTCGCTCACGCCCCAAATGTCGAAGGCCCAGTTCAGTGGTGTGCTGGTGAGTGTCGAACAACCGGCTGTCTGGGGGGAGAAGAAGGAAAAAAGCCCTGATCTGCAGTGTTTGCCGATTAAATGTTCCCGCCACGGCCAATTTCAGGCTATTAGTGTGATGTCACTGACCACCAAGTCCCCGTGAACCTGCCGGTGTGGGCCGTTGCCAGTGGCTCCTCCCTCAGGCTCTGGTGTTGGGGTCAGTTTGGGAGACAGCAGAGGGGTAGTAGGAGCGGAGGTGACTCCATCGGGGCTCTTTTTTAAACATGCAACTCTTGGGTCGCCTGGCGTTGGGAAAGGAGGGCTGGAGAAAACTGACCTCGGAGGCCAGAGAGGGCAGGGCCTGGGGCAGGCAGGGTGGGCGGGGAAAGGGCACGATCCCACTGTATTCGGTGAAGTAAAGGCCTTTCCCTCTGGGTCTCTTGCTCTAAAAATGCACGTCTCGGAGGGACGCTTTGGAGGCAGTGAGCTGGAGCTCCCAGCTCCCCTCCCCTCCTGGGTCGGGCTGGGCCGCACAGTCACGTGGGAGCAGCTGGCGATTTAGCGGCAGCAGCAGCAGCAGCATACACCCATTCCTCCAAGAAAGGGCCTGGGAATTTTCATTTGGGAGCAAGAAGATTTTATTGGAAATAAACCCTATTGGGGAGTTTAGGGCAAAAGGGGACATCAGAGTTAGTGCTCAGCTGTGACAGAGGCCTGCTGAGCTGCTGGGACATCTTTGAGGCCGGGGTGGGTCTGGTGAGGGGATCCTGCCCCGACCCCGGGTGGGCAAGGGGACCAAGGCCAGGGCGATGGAGGCCGGGCCCCGAACAGCAGCCCGGGCTCCCCGAGGAGAGGTGGGTTCAGCTGCACTCTGAAGCTGTGCAGGATCTGGGGTGTCGGGGGCCAGGTAGGAGTCCGAGGGTGTCTGGGTGGCTGTCCTTTGTCTTTTTCTTGTCAGACCCACTAGTGCCCCATTTGGTAGCACAGACGCTGGCCCTGCCAACTCCGGTCCCCAGGTTTGGGGGACCGGAGGGCAGGTGGAAGGGAGAGGAGAGGGTGCTTCCTCCCTCTCTGGCTCGGGGGGCACTGCTGCCTGCAGCAGCTGTCTCTCCTGTGGCCCCGCCTGCCACTCACTTCACCTCCCACGGGGTAACCCTGGCTCCTGGGCCCTGGAAGCACTTTTGTCCACTGTCCCTCTGGTCCCAAGTTTGGTGTTGTCTTTCTCTTGCTCAGGCTGACCCCGAGTCATGGTCCCCTGCTTGTCTTTGCCACCCCTCCAGCTTCATGGCCATGTCGCCCTGATGTCTCCTTCCCTGACCAACGCTGACCGATCCAGCCTGCCTCTCGCAGCACGAAGGGGTGAGGGGTGGAGAGGCCTCCTGGGCACTGGGGAGGTGGGGTCTTGGGTCAGGCCTGATGCCTGCTGGCCTTCCACCTCAGCCTGACTGTGTGGTCCCTAGACCTCTGTGGCTTTGGTGGTGACTTCCAAGGCTGACTGTGGGTCCCAAGTTTGCTGTCACACCAAGGCTGTCTTCTAGAGGCCAGGTTCCTGGCTGAAGTAGTGACCCATTCTCATGTGGTTCCTTTATGAATGGGGTCAGAGCAGGCCCCTCAAGCCCCTGCCAGCACCCACACGCTGACTGGCTGGCCTGTCAGTCTGTCCTTGCTCACCTTGCCCTGCCCTCCCCAGGGCAAAGGGCCCTCTGGCCCCAGCCTTCCTTCCTGAAGGTTCTTGGATGCCTGTATCTGAGTGGGAAGAAGGGGTGGGGCTGGAATTCTGTCCAGAAGGAGGAACACTTGCCCAGGGTTATGTGCCAGGGCAGGAAGGCTCAGCTCCCGTTGACTTCGGGCCCCAAGCGAGGCCGCAGGGCTTCCAGGAACAAAGTCTGTGAGTCTGCAGGCTGGTCCGGGTGTCTGTTTCATGTGCGAAGAAAGAGAGGCTTGAGAGGATCAAGGACTTTCCCCAAGTCCCTCTGAGCCAGCGACAGCCCCGTGCCTCCGGGACCTCAGTGGCTCTGGGAAGCACAGTGGGATGGCCGGAGAAGTCACATGGTGAGGACGGTGGCCTTGCCGAGAGGCCGGCCTGCGTTGGGGAGGCCCCTGCTGGGCCCAGGCAGCACGGTGCGCATTTCCCAGACTCCCTGTGCCCAGGTCTGCAGAGGCCTCTCCAGAGCCCAGGGATCCACCCCGGCTGGCAGCCTCCAAGCTCGGGGTACGCATGCGTGCCTGCGAATGCCTGCGCCGGGTGCGGCCGCAGCAAATCCCCAAGCACACATCTCCGGGTTGCGCAAGAGCCGTGTGGTAGTGGCTGTGCTCCTGTGACTTTGCATGGAACCAAGAATGCCGCGCTCTTTGTGAGAGAGCACTGACTCAGCGGTGCCGGGCCCTTTGGGGGGGTGCCAGGGGAGGCCAACCTGGCACAGACACCCTCCAGGGCAGAGGCAGTGTGTTCAGAGTCCTGCGGGAAGGGCGGGGGGGTCATGGCAGGGGAGAGCAGGCAGTGCCTTCTGCCCGGGCTGGTGGCCTACTCATGCACCCAGCCAGTCCCTCCCACTCCCCCCTGCCCCTGGCTGATGAGCTCCCCAACACTGCACTCGCTGGCAGCAACCTTGGGTTTGCACACATGTGAGGTTTTGGGTACCTAGACACAGTCCAAGCAAGGACTTCAGTGGGTAATTCCAACGGCATGGGAGAGCATGTATGTATTGCAAAATGTCCCCAAAAAGATACCTGGGGAGGTCTGATCACAGGCGGCCTTCAGTGAGAGGCTGGCTTCGACTTTAGTCTGTGAAAATAGGGAGCCACAGAAGGTTTTGGAGCAGGTGGATACGAGGCCAGAGATACGCTTCAGGAAAGTGGGGAGAGAAGTAGATAGAGCCGATGGGTGGAACTCGATGGGTGGGGCAGTGCAGGGCGAGGCCACACGGTTTGCAGACACCAGCACCGGAGAGGGCTGGCTCAGAGCAGTCGCCACAGGGACGGCCAGCTAGGCCCGGCCGTTCTTACTCTGCCAGCCCCTGGGGTCTGCGGAGGCACTGCTTCCCCCACGCAGGACGGTTGGGGCTTGGGAACGGGAACGGGAAGGGTGGTTGAGAGCACCCTGCCACGTGCTGGTTGGCAACGCGGGCCAGTTACTTAATGACCCATTAAGTTATGAAGTTATTAAGCATGCTGAGCTTCCGTTGGCTCCTCTGCTAGTTGGGAATGACACGCACTTTCTAGCTCTGGGAGGAGGAATGGTGGTAGAGGGCCGGGCCTGGCGTCTGCTGTGGATGTAGAAAGTGCTCAGTAGCTGGAGGCAGAGAGGAGGCGACCAAGCCGGGTGCTGTCTGATGGTCCTTCCCAAGGGTCCAGTCCAAGGCCGCGTGTTGAGGGTCTTCCCAACCTCCTCGTTTCAAGGCCCTGTGCTTAACAACCTCTCTGTGGTGCCCTTGGGTCAAGGTGGGGTGACTGCTGGGGCCCCTCCCCTCTCGAAGCACGCCTTCACCTCTCACTGCCCCCGTGACTTGGATGAGGCAGGAACCAGCCTGCCCTTTCTACCCCCTGGGGTCACGGGGTGGGGGGTCATGTCCCCAGGTGCCACACCCTGCTGGCTTGGGAGCTGGAGGGGGCCTGACCAGGCTGCTTACACTTGTCATTTCTAGTCCATTCATTTCATTGTCAAGAAGGTTTCAATAAAGAGGGAAAGATGGTAGACATTAGCTGACAAGTGTTTTCTGGGAGGAGGACTGATTTCTCTCCCACTGAGGGCAGAGCCGGGGGCCATGGATAAGCCCCTCTTCCTCTTGGGACCCCAGTCACCTCCAGGGGGTAATTGAGCTGGAAGGTGGGGCCTGCTTGTGGGTATACTGGGGCCACTGGCAGTGGGGAGGAGCAAGGGAGCCTTGTGGGGTCAGCTAAGAGGAGGCGGGCACGGGGCCAGGCCCCGGGGCTCCTGGAGGGGGCACTCCCTCCCTGGGAGGTGGGGGGTGCTGCCACTGAACAGTCCTGGGCCTGTCCCTCTCTGCAGGTGCCATGACCTGGGTGGCCTTCCTGCTGCCTCCAGCGTGTGGCTGCCAGGCCTTTGTCTCTATAGGTTCCTGGCCCCTACCTCACACCTGAGCGGTGAGTGGAGGTGACTTCCTTGGTAAACAGGGCACTTCTGCCTCTCTTGGAGACCGTTGAGTCAGGAGGCTGCATTTGTCAGGGTGGCAGCAGAGAGCATGGGGGAGAGAGAGAGAGACCGGTCACCAGGAGAGCAAGGAGCTGGCCCTCAGCTCACAGGGACAGCCTGCAGCCCGAGTTTCGCTTTCCTGGGCCTCACTTAGAGGGACTCTGTGAGGGCCACGTCCACCAGCCTGTGGAGGGGCAGACCGAGGGGGAGACGTTTCCCTCCCTGGACGTTCCTGCGCTGAAGAGTCCCCTCGGCAAAGACTTTGGGCTGGCGGAAGGCGTGGAGGAGAAGGCAGGTTGCTCCGCTCCGCACTGGGCGCCCTGGGAAGCTGAGTCTCAGGAGCACGCCAAGTCCATGGTTGTGCTGGGGGCCTGCATGCAGTCAGGTCGGGTGAGCTGACCCCTTGACCAGCTGAACCTGGAGCCTGACCTCCGAGGTGGCTGGTCTTGGCACCCATCCCGAGGACGGGTGCCGGTGGCAGGATCAGCACCTGGGCTGGGTGCCAGGTCCAGCCCCATTGCTGAAAGACTCCCCCTGCAGGCGACCAGGAGCTCTGTCTCCCAGGACTTGGGAGGCCCCTATAAAACAGAACCATGGTGCTCTTGTCCATACTGGCAGGGCAGACAAACCAAACTCGAGAGAGTGGATGCAGCGCTCCCGACTCCACATTTTTCCCCCATAAACTTTTAGTTAAACTGTTGGCACTTGTGGTGTCTTCATCCCTGGGAAGCCCTTGCCGGTGTAGAAAGTGTGGAACCATTGGAAAACCTGTGTGAGGGCAGTGAGTTGGTTTGCCCGGCCCCATGGGCCTGGCTGCGGTGGGAATTTTGCCAGTCCCTGGTGGCCGGGTGGGTGCACTTTCAGCTGGTAAGCTCATGCCTAGTCACGGGCTGGAATTCAGCATATCTGTGGCTGGCTGTGTTCCCTGGGGCGGCGGGGAGGGGGGCTTGGGAACTCAGGGCCTGGTTCTCCTTCAGAATGTATCTGATCTGATCTAGAGTATCTGGGTGCCCACTGGTGACCTCCAGGTGTGGTGGCGTCACTAAGAAACTGTGTCTTCATGTTGGTGTCGGTGTATTCGATTGTTCATGTTTGCTTCAAGGGGAGGCCACACACAGCAGTGCCCGCTGTGCAGAGGAAGTTGCTTCTAGTTGTGTTAGTTCAGACGGAGAAAGCCGAGGGCAGGGCAAAGCATGTGCCCAGGGGCAGGGCCAGAGGTGTCGCCACTGTTTGCTGGTGGCCAGTGTCTCAGCTTGACAGGTGGCAACTCGCTTGAATTTGTTGGGAGTAGCTGTGTCAGGAAATAAGTGAGTAAGAGATTTCTGGAACTAGGATTGGGAGATAGAATCTATTTAAGGCGCATTTTAGTGCCCCCCAAGGCTAGCGTGGCCTCTAGTGAACAGGACAGCTCGACAGCGGGATCAGGAATTCCCTCATTAAAGTGGGTGCTGTCGGCTTACGGGCAGGGTGTTGGTTTTCCATCACAGCCGGTTTTCCTCGCAGACAGGACCTTCAGTCGTTAATGCCACTTGGTTTGCACACACGTTTGCAGCCATTCACTCTCTGCATCAGTGTTAGTATGTCAAAGTTCAGGAGCAGAGCTGGCCTGCGGCCACCTCTCCCCACTACTAGTACTAAACCCATTCTTGGCCATTTAAATTCAGAAAAACCTGAACATCCTGTTTTGTCTATATTTAATTTGCAAATTTATTTTAGTTTTTTACATTTCAAGAGTCATACGAGGTGTCGATAGTTCTGTTTTTTGTTTCTATGCATGTGTTCATTTACTGGTGTATTTACTGAGCTCCCGTGTGACAGGCATGTTCTCAGGACTGAGGATGTGGCATGAACAGGACAGGTAAAACCTGTGTCCTTGTGGAGTTCATGATCCGGAGACAAAATGCTACAAACAAACACCAACCAAACAACAACAACAATAACAACAACAAAAAGTTCACCGCAAACAAGTGAATAAATGCACAATGCCACATTAGGTGGAGATGAAGAAGCGGTTATTTGGGTCAGGGCACAGAGCTGGTGGGGACTGGCCCTGAGACAGCAGGGCCAGGGCAGGCCTCTGCAGAGAGGTGACATCACCCAGAGAGCTGAATGAAGTGCGCTGATCAGGAGAAGGAAGTTCTGGCTCAGGGAGCAGCAGGACCAAGCCCCCGAGAGGGATGCGGTCAGTACGTGTGTGTAATATTGTTTTGTGATGCTGTATGAATAAACACTGATCATTTAGCAATGCATGGCCAGACCGGGCACTTGGGGCTTGGGGGCCTGCAGCAAGCAGCCCGTCTGGTGAGGGGCCTAGAGGACCCCAGACCCAGAGAGAGAAGCAGCCCATGGTGGCAGCAGGGTTCCCTCAGGTCTGCAAGCTGAGAGGCAGGGCCAGCCCCTGGGGCTGAAGGAGAACAGAGCTGGGAGTGGCACCCCTGCATCATATACTGTCCCCCACATCATGGCCGTCCAGAACAGGGGTTCTCGGCTTCAGCATGAGTCAGAATCACCCAGAGGACTTGTCAAATCCAGTCCCCTGAGCCCCACCCCCAGTTTTCTGGTTCAGGAGGTCTGGGGTGGGGCCTGAGAATGCATTTCACCTGAGTTCCCAGGGGACGCTGCTGCTGGTGGTCCAGGGACCCCATTGTGAGACCCAGCGCTCTCAGGCAGCTGTGAACATGCTCTGGCGCCTGTGGCATGACTGAAGCCCTTGGTCCAGGACCCGTTCAGGTCACACAGGTGTCTGGCTGGCTTGGTGGCCCTCCTGCAGAGTCCCAGCCATGATTCTGGTGCCCTGAAGGGCACGACTGGGTCAGCAGTGCCCCTTGCTGAATGCAGGCATGTGTATGTGACAGGTGTTGCCCATGCATCTGTGAGTCCTTGCTGCTCTGGCCACTAAGGCCAGGAGCTCAGGGGTCAGGACCTGCAGCTGAGGTGGGTGGAGTGGGGGTGGGGCACAGCCCTGGGTAGTCAGTTGCCGGTCAGTACGGGCGGAGGCTGAGGGGTGGCGGCACAGATAACACTGGGTTCTCCTCTCTGCCCTGCCATCCTGGGAGCCAGCAGCTCTGTGCTCCTCCTCTTGCCTTCCCTGGCCCTCCCTCAGGTTAGTCTCGTCTCCCAGCACAGCCGTGAGGACCCCCTGCAGGTGGTTTGGGATCCAGAACTGCGGCGTGGCGGTATTGCAGATGAGGCCCCGATGCCTGGCTTGATTTTCCCAAGGGAGGCCTCTGCTGTTCCTAGCTGTTCACCCCTGGGAGTGCGCCTGAGCATCGCATCGAGGGAGAAGGGAGGAGGAAGGGAACGGGAGGCGACGGGCTGAACTTGTGGCCTGAAGCCTGGCGGGAGCTGATGGGAAACAGCTGAGCCAAGGGCTCGGCACATGCAGAGAAGAAGTCGTGCTTCTGAAGAAGCTGTAGAAAATTGATTTTTCGCGGCTTCTGTGGTCATCCTGAATGGATTTGGCGGAGTGGAGACTGCTCCCACTTCTCATCTCTATCTGCTCTGTGCTGCCGGCTCGGATGTTGAGCGGGCCTCTCCCAGAGGCAGAGGGGCCTGGGCCAGCACCGCCACCCACACCTCCCGCCGCCCTGTGCAGATGGCATGGGGAGCAGGGCCCTCAGCCCCCAGCGGCTCCTTCCTGCTGCTGGCTGTATTGGGCCTGATGCCACAGACGTGGAAAGTGCATGTGTACATGCAGCTGAGCTGGGATTGAAGCATGTGTCCCGGGCGGCAGCTGCGGGCCTTTGGTGTCTGGGGCGTGGTGGGCGCCTTGGAGAGCTCAGCCTCTGTGGGTCTGTTCAGTCCCTCAGTGGCTGCCCGGAGGCAGCAGCCAGCCAGATCGGGTCTGAGGCAGCCTCACCCTGGGCACTGGGCAGCCTCGCCAGGGGCAGGACCTTGTCTGGGAACAAGGGCTGGCCTCTGGCACATTTCCCCTGCATGGACGGAGGGTGGACTCAGTGCAGGCCCGGGGGAGCTAAGATTCCCACAGCCAGGGAGGAAGCGCAACCACAGACTGACGGTTCCCGGAGCTCCTGTTGGCTTTGGATGATTTCATGGAAAACTTGGTCGGGAGGCAGGGCTGTGACCTCTCGGCCCAGCATCCAGGACAGGGAGTAGCTCAGCCTTCCAGAGACGTGCAGTCTGGGCGGCCACAGCTCACCCTGGCCGAGCGCGGGGGGGCAGAGGGCCCGGCTCCGCACCTCCCTGGTCCCAGCCTGCTGCCCGGCTGCAGGGAGGCACTGATCCCTGCCTTGCCGTGCCGCTGGGAAGACCCAGTGAGACCAGGCCTTGAGCACCTCACCTTCTGCCCATGTGTGGGAGCAAAGAATCAGACACCGGAGCCTGGGCCACGAGTGGTCATGTTTGTTGAGTTTTGGGATTTGGGAGTGGGTCATCTTTCCTGGTGGTCCTCGCCGCTGTGGCATATCTGTGTCCCTTTCCCACCCCGAGCACCATGGCCCTGTCACTCGAATGTTTCATTCTGCTGGCCGTACTGGAAGGAAAGGCCAGGAACACTTGGCCAGAAAACAGGATGTTTATCCAGGTTCTGATGCTGAAAATCCTGCAAGGTGGCAAGCATTTCTTCTTCCGTGTTTTGTTTGCAGAGGCAGTGTGTTGCCCACGCCTGGCAGCTCCAGTGCTTGAGCTCGGGGTTGCCATGGGCATGTGGGGAGGGGAGAAAAGGGGGGCATTGGGCAGCTTATGAAGAGAGACTTTCTGTAGGTAAAAAGGGAGATGGGAGCCTGGTTGGAAATAATCATAATGGTGTGGTGTGTCGTGGGTATCATTAATTTTCCCCAACTTTGGCCCCATCAGGGCTTATATAACATTCCATAAACATAATATGTCAATAGTATAATGGTACTAAAGATTGTAGTTATCGAAGAGGAGCTAACTTTTATTAGACTTTTATTGGCGGGCACTGCTACGCACTCTGATATCCATTATTTCAGGTAATCATCTCAAGAACTTTATGAGTAATCATTACTTCTCTTTTAAAGTGAGGGAGACAACAGTGGCGAGGTTACGATCTTGTCCGAGTTCCCCCGAGGCAGAGCAGGGGAGCCCGCAGCCCCAGCCCCGGACGTGGACCCTGAGGAGACCACTGCCTGCGTGTGGGGTTGTGCGTGGAGTGACAGACAGTAGGGGGTGCTAGCGCTGTCATTACATTATGAGGAGGACAGCGACCAGGTAGCAGTCAGGGGTCAGGGGTCTGGAGCCATACCACCTGTGTCCAGTTGCCTGGACCTTGGCTCAGCAGCTGGGCCATCGAGGGCAAGTGACTGATCTCCGCACCTCGTCTCCTGACCCGGGCCTCCCTCAGGGGCGGTGGTGGGGCTAAGTGGTCAGTACCCAAGAAGGGTGCTGTCCATGTCACTGTCACTCTCTGTGTCTGCCGCCAGGTCCACCTGGGAGGTGCTCCGTGGGTTCGGACAGAGAGACTGGCGTGCGGCAGGCGCCCGCGAACACTCACTGGGAAGGGGAGCAGGTGACCGGGGGGCCCGGAGGTCCCCTGTAGCCATCCACCATCTCTAAGGAGGAGCTTCCGGCCAACCTGTGGGTTTATCTCTGGGCTCTCAACTCTGTTCCGTTGGAGAAACCGTATGATTCCGCTCATATGTGGGATAGAAAACAAAAAAGTAACAAAACAAAACAAAAATGAACTAACAGGTGCAGATCACAGAACGGTGGTCGCTGGAGGGGGAGGGGAGGGAGGAGGGCGAGTGGCCAAGGATGGGGGCCAAGGACAGGGTGACGGAAGGAGACTAGACGTTGGGTGGGGAGCACTCATAGAGTCTACAGATAGCAAATTATAATGTCGCGCACCTGAACTTCATATAATGTTATTAACAGATGTTACCTCAATAAATTTTTTTCAAGAAAGGATGCTCCCTACAGCTGCCTACCTGAGACTGACCCCCAGGCGGGCGGAGCCTGCCTGCCGTCCACACTTGTTGGCACACTGCCCCACTGCCCCACTGCCCCGGGGCCGCTCGGTGGGCCCGGCTCCTGGAGAGCCAGAGGGTGGCGGACCCCCACTCTCCTGCCTGTGAGGGGGGCTGCAGAGATACTGTTCTTCTCTGAATAGTGGAATGTGAGCCGTGGCTCCTGAGCCCTCCCCCCAGCCTCTCGAAGCGGGGTAGGGGGCTCACCGAGAGCTGGGCTGGCCGGGCAGGAGGCTGCAGAGCCTGTCGAGGTTAGCAGCTGGGCCTCGGCTCTCCCCTAGGACGGCGTCAGCCTCTCCTCTGACTCGGGCCACGCTGTTTCAGAGCACGTGGTACATACTCCTGACCACTGGGGACTTGCTCGAATTAGCAAACTCATTTTTCCTGAGCCCTGAGGTTGAACTTGAGTGAGGAGTTCAGGGCTCTTTTGCCGAAATCCAGTAGATCAGAACTCATGTTACAGCATGTTTTCAACCTTGATCAGATGCACATTTTGTATGGTGGGGCCTCCTCCAGGCCTGCACAGTTCCAGCTGCAAGGCCTGCTCGGAACTGGGGCTGACCAGGGCAGCGGATGGAGCTGGGGCCCGGCTTCGGGGGGGCCACCTCCCTTCCTCTCCTCCCCACTCCTGCCTCCCCCATGCCCACCCTTCCGAGTGCCATTACTGAGAAGAGGTTTGAAGGTTTTCCTGGAACATCCTGGTTTCGGGGCTGAGTCACAGGGCCCCGGCTCAGCTGTCCTGTGCCTCTGCCTGTGAAGACCTGCTCCACCTGCCTCCCCTCTAGCAGATCCACAAGGTCAACAAGGAGTTGATCCCTCCTCCACCGTCAGCCCACACTCCACAACCCACAGCCAGGCCTAAGCCTAGAGGGGCGCTCAGTGGGGGCCCGGGGGTGGCATCACTCTCCAGAGCACACAGCCTGTCTGCAGCAGGACAGGAGCTCCCCAGGGCTGAGGCTTCATGCATAATGTAAGCCGAAAACCACAGGAGGCAGCGGAGGTCCAGATGCAGGGAAGGTGGGTCTCAGGAGGGAGTTCATATAAGCAGGGAGGACTTCCTGGAGGAGGTGGGATGGACAGGTTTTGTCAGACTGATGTGGAACTCCCCAGAAAACAATGTTGTTCCCCAAACACTGTCCTCTGCCATCTAGACCCTGGGGGGGGGTCTGTTTTCAAGGGGGTTGGGGGCAGGTGGCCCAAACCAGTGGTTCCTAACCCTGGCCCAGCACCCTGGTCACTTGGGAGTGGTCACACTGTGGGTGCACAGCCCTGCCCCAGACCTGCCCGAGTAGTTGCCCTTGGGTAGGGTCTAGACATCTGCAGTTACAGAGCTCCCCGGAGGGTTATGAAGCTGGGCCAGACTCCAGATCCCTCCCCGCGGCATGGGTCGGCTCTGCCCCTCGCACTTCCTTCCCTGCCCATGGCTGTTTGGGGTTCAGGGACCTCAATCAGTGGAGAGAAGTTTGGTGGAATCTCCATGGGTTTCCCTGTACCTGTGGCCCAACGGCAAACTCCCAACTCCACGAGGGCTCCGGGAGGCAAACTCCAGATTACGGGGGCTCTGGGCCCAGGGGTGGGAGATGGTGGCCTGGCTACTGCCCTGTGCTGGCCTCCCTCCGCCTGCTGGTGGAGGCCTCTCAGCCTTCTGCCCCGAGCTTTGTCTCTTCAGCCTGGGGAGAGCTGGGGACTGCCAGCTGTGGGAACTGCCGTGAGCTTTGCAGCTGCATCGGCTGCTGCACTGTAGCGCTCTGGCATTTCCTCTCTCCAAGTTCCAGGGCAGAGAGTCCACTTGCACCAACTCAGAGGTCAGTGGTAGTCCATAGGTTGTCACTTCAGAAGCAGGAAGGAGCGTGGAAGATGCCCAGTGTGGCTGCCAGTGGGCCGGGTGGGTCCTCAGGGCCTGGGCATGACCCATACAGCAAGTCTCTGTGTGTGGAGGCAGGATCATCTGAGGCATCTTCCGCAGGGCGAGCTGGCTGGAGAACCGTGGTCTCCAGGTGCAGGCGAGGAAACCCAAGGTCAGAGAGGGTGTCCCATGAGGACAAGCTGGAGGCCCCGTTTTCATGTCGGGTGTGCAGAGGTCAGAGACCCCAGAGGAGCTGGGGGTGGGGGAGGGCGGGACCTCCTCATGGCCGAGGTGTGGCTCCCTCGGGTGCAGTCTGGAGCACAGGGAGTCGAGTGGGCAATGGCCTTGGGCGTCTTTCTGCGCTGGGGGACTTTTATGACAGAATTTCTTCCTCTGCGCTCCCTGCGATGTTGGAAAGTGTCGTGCGAGCTCCTTGGGGAAGAGGGTGCACACAGCTGTTGGATTCTCCCTGGGGCCCCTGGCCTAGTTACGTGAAAACCCAGTGCTTCCTGAACCTTCTCAGTTTCCTGTGTCATCGACTACGGGAGAGAGCTGTGGAGCCAACAGCCTTTCTTGTGTCAAAGGAACGCAGCAGGGTCCTCAGAGTCTTTGTCCCCCCTAGTCACTTTTCCCGGTGGCTGCTGCCGCTGTAGGCACACTCCAGGGAGGCTGTCGCCCTGGAAGCATGTGCCAGCCAAGTGCACAGTGGCTGATGTGGCTGAGTTGGCACCTGGCTCAAAAGAGCCCTTGGACTTGGAAGAGCACTTGGGCTTGGCCCAGGAGGTGTCGCCTTCCTCTTCCCGGGGCCAGGGGATCCGTGTGCCCACAGGACACAGAACCTGCTTCAGTGTTGTGGCTCTTTGGGGGTCATCGTGGCTCAAGGCAGCTTAAGCTTGTGACCAGGCCTTTCCCCTCGTGGCTTCCTGTCTAGGTCAGGGCCAAGTTTCCTGAGCTTTAAGAGGTTCTCTTAAAAAACGCAGACCTGGCAGTGAATGCCGCTGCAGCCTCTCCCAAGCAGCTGTCATATAAGGCATTAGTGACGTGCCCGAAAGGTTACAGTGGGGATGGGCCAGTGGTCCTGGTTGGGCTGGTGGCGAGTGTCCATCCCAGTGGGGGTGCAAGCGCTGACAGTGGGTCTGCCACCCCCCTCAGCCTGTGTTTAGCGTGGACGTGTGTGTATTACTTAGGTGGCTAATCAGATTCTTTACTAAGGGTGACAGTTACATACCATAAAAAGTCCATTAACTGAATTTAAGCTTCTCTAGAGACCGTGAGGTCTACTCTGTACTTGGCACGTGATGTGGAGGGAATTGAAAATCCAAAGGGCTCTGTCTGCTGGATCTCAACTGGGCTTGAGCACGAGCTCTGCTGAGTGCGTGACTAGGTGGATGAATGTGTGTGTGTGGGGGGAGGGGCTCAGAATGGTGTCGCTGGGTCAGGCATGTGTCTTGTAAGGCTTGTGAACCGCAGTTAGGCTACTTTTACATGAGTATTGATTAAACAGCTTTTTATTCTTGTTGCCAAGAGGCACCGTGGAAGCTCTCTATGGTAATAAGATAGCCTCCTTATTTCTGAAAATCAGAGTGTTTTCAAATACTGTTCTCTGTTTTTATATCGACTGTTCAGAGAGGGTTGTGTTCTGTTGTTGTTGTTTTAGCTAAAGACTTCATCGGGTTGAGAATCAGTAGTTTGCCTTTCCCTGGTGCTGTGTTCTAAGCCTGAGCCGAGGGGTGAGGCTGCCCCCCGGCTGGGCCCTTTGGCGCATCCACCAGTGGGCCAGCTCTCCTGGGTCCCTCTCCTGGCCTGTGGAGGCCACCCAAGTCCCCAAGCCGCAGCAAGTTCTCTGCTGTTCCTTTGGGGCCACAGCAGAGCCGGGGCAGCTCGAGGAGCCCAGGTCGAGGGGCTTTCTCTGAGGAGCCCACCCTCCAGCCTCCAGGAGAGTGTCCGCTTCACGCCTCTCAGGGCTCACACCTGAGCACAATCAATCGGGGGGCTCCCAGGGGCCAGGCATGGGCCCCTCCTTTCTGGAACCTCTTTCTAACCCACTGTAGAAAACAGAAATCGATGGATTGCCTGATGGTGCTGTCCCAAACAGCACAATGTGGGAAGGAGGGAAGCCTTAAAATGACACCCCAGGCCCTGGAAGGGGGTTGTTGTGGGAAACCCAGAAACTTCACAACCAGAGGCTCCCGAGCTTGAATCCTGGCTCTCCACCACTCAGTGACCATATGAGCGTAGTCAGAGGACATTGCTCCTGTACATTTTTTAAAAAGCTTTTATTTTATTTATTTTTAGAGAGAGGGGAAGAGAGGGAGAAAGTGGGGCGGGGGAGAAACATCCATGTATAGTTGCCTCTTGTGCGCCCCCTACTGGGGGATCTGAACCTCAACCCAGGCATGAGCCCTGACTGGGAATTGAACCAGCGACCCTTTGGTTTGCAGGTCGGCACTCAATCCACAGAGCCACCCCAGCCAGGATGACATGACTGTTCTGAGCCCCAGTGTGCTGACCTGTATAATGGGGATGATGCCATCCCTGTGTCACAGGTTGTTTTCATGGCTTTGTGACAACGATGATTATTAAGGATCGTGCTCAGTGTAGACATGTGGGAACAAACCCTCACAGCCTGGGTGTGGATCCTGGTGGGACCCCTTGCGGGAGCCTGAAGCTCATGCCGTTCCTCTCTCCCGGGGATGTTCCACATCCTGGACACTGCTGAGCGTGTCAGCGGGACCAGTCCTCTTTGCCCGCAGTCGGGCCAGCCAGCAGAGGGTAGACCGCCTTTGGCCGTGGGCGCTGCTTGGCTTGTGCGTGTGTCAGGGCGCGCTGATCGCAAGGCCACTCTCCCAGCCTGGGTTCAGGGAATCTGGAGAAGAGGGGCTGCAGCCAGCACCCCCTTTCCCAGGCAGGCCCGGAAGCCCACCCCGCCTCTTGATTGCTAGCAGGCCCCAGGACTGGCCAGGCTGTGGAGCGTAGCCTGGCCCTGACCTCAGGCCCTGAGCCCCCGGGGGTGCCCTGCCTGTCATCTGCAGCCCCGTTGGGGCTGCCTCGCCTGGGCTCGGGGGCTGCCCCTTGTTCCTCTGGGTCCCCGGCCGAGCACACTGAGTTATGTAATGCTGCTGAGCCAACATCTACGAGTCTCAGCCAATTTGCCGGCCTCGAGTTACACTGTGCAGATGCTCTGCCGTGCGGTCGGCTTTTGTCTCGGAGGCCGTCAGCAGATAGCATGACTCCGCTCACCATTAGACGTTTCGCAAATCATCTGGGCCCGAGCGTGCCGCAGCCAGACAGTTCATTTATGCTGCGAGTGGTATGATTTGTAAAGTCATAAATTTCCCGTCTCTCTGCCAGCAATAAAGTACAGAAAGCAGGCGAGGCCACAGCCCTCCAAAAATGCACTAGCTCCCAGGGAGACCTGGGAAGGGAGCACCGCCAGGTCTGCCTCCTGCCGTTCCCGCCCTCGTTGGATTCTGGGAAGTCAGGTTCGGGCCATAAATCTCCCCTACCATCTGGGTGACTCTGGGCCCCGGCACGGACCTGTGATTAGCCTGTGTCATTGGCCCCTACCTTGACTCAGGTGCTGCTTCCTGGGCCCCTCTCGGCCCTGGCATTAGTGGGGACAGATGACAGCCTCACTCAGACTGAAATGATGGAAATTCGTTGGCCATCCCTCCCCTCGCTGTGGCTGCACGTGGGTGGGTGTGGGGTTGAGGCAAGACCGTTGGTCACGGAGAGCCCGTGGTGGCCTCTGGGAAGGCGTGCGAGGGCGGTACTTTGCCGAAATACAGGGTCTCTGCTGTGAAGGTGGCTGCTCTGGGTGGAAGGTTGAGGACGACATCAGGAATGAGCCTTAGGGAGTCTGGGTTCCACTTTCCTTCCTGGAGGAGGGTCAGTGGGCAGTGGGCATCTGTGGTCAGCAGACGTTTCCGAGAGGCAGGAGTTGTCAAGGAGACCCCAGAGCCGAAGGGCCAGCTGTGCTCTGGGACCCTGGTGCGAGCAGGCAGAGTCCCCATTTCTGACCAGTCCCTTTCTTCTTGTCCTGTCTGTGTCCCTGACCTCTGCCCTCGATGGCTGGGAGGCCCCGCTCAGCTCCAGCACCATGCTGGTCAGCAGTGTCACTGTCCCCTTTGTGGGGAAGGTGGACCTGAACATGGTCCACCAGGAGGGGAGTGCACTCATGCTCGGGCCCTCACACTCTCATTTTCTCTCCTTTTCCTCTTCCCCCTTTTCCACCTCTGCCTCCACCTTCGATGTTTGCTCTTTTTAAATCCCATTTTTAAGTTAAATGACATTTCAGATGCAGGAACCAGACCAAAGTAGGAAGAGTAAGTTACCTGCGGTGCAATCACCCAGACACAGTCGCCACCATGACTGTTTAGCTGCTGCCTCTAGGCTGAGGTTTCTACGCTTCATTGCTAGAAAGGGACCCCCCTTCGGTGAGACAGCTCTGCCCCTCCCGGGGGGGACTGGGTTTGCACAGCGTTCTCTGCCTTGGGCTGGGGGTTGGGGCTGGTGGGCAGAGAGGGCCTGAGTGGGGAGAGTTTGCTGTTTACAGAGCTGCTTCCCCAAGTCGCAGGCTGGCCGCAGAGCAGGTAGGAGACGAGGCCTCAGGAGCGTCGCTCCCCCCGCTGTAGCCTCCAGGGCCTCCCTGGCTCTTCTGTCTGCACCCCAGCCCCAGCCCGCTGGTCTTACCCCTTCATATTCTTCCAGCCGAGGTTTAGGCCCTCCCTTTACTGCATCACCCACGACATGGTGACCTTGTCCACCACCTGCCCCGCCTCTCCGAGCCCCAGCGTGCCCTGAGGTGGGGGTGAGCGGGCTCCATGTAGGATTGCTGTGAGGACTGGAGGGGGTGACCTGGCAAAGAAGGGCTTCAGTGAGTGTTGGCCGGGTTCGATGCCTGCACTGGACCCAGGGCCACCTTGTCACCTGGTCCCAGCTGGGCGGTGCACAGTCTTCGCCCTGCAGGCGACATTTGCAGCCTGGGACTAAAAACAGAGAGGCTGGGAAAGACATTTGCTGGAGACGCAGGAGAGCCCAGCATCAGCATTAAGGGTGGTGCTGTATGGACCTTCAGAAGAGTCTTTGGACTTTGATCTGTGGGCGAGCGACCAGGGGTGGCAGGGAAGAGCTGTGGGAGGGGCTGTGCACTGTCTCTGGGAGTGCGGTCGGGACCCACCGGCCAGACGACCAGAGAAGAAAGGCTGCAGAGGAAGGAGCGTTGCCACAGGAACGGAGGACCGGCCTGAAACTAGTGCCGAGGCTCCAGGGTGGGGAGCAGGCGGCAGGGGGGAGTTGCAGGGGGCCCAGGACCAGCTGTCCTCTCCAGCCAGAGCCTCGGGTGTGCCACACACTGCCCGCCCCCAGGGACTGAGCCCGGTGGCCAGACTCGGGTTGCCTCGGGCGGGGACTGGCAGAGGACTCCTGCCTTCAGTAGGATGTCCCAGGCCCCTCCCCTTCCTCCAGTGATGGGTCACAGCAGCCCTGTGAGTAGGCATTAAAATGGGGAGACCGAGGTTCAGAGAGGTTAGTTAACTCATCCAGATTGTCCCAGCTAAGAAGGAGAAACAGGGACCCAATCATTTCAGAAACGTCCTCTAGACCAAAGGCTCTGTGAGGGCAGACCCAGGACCAGGCCTGCCCCTGCCGACTGCCCGGTGCGCAGCAGGGTGCCTGGTCCACAGCAGGCCCAAGCGCTGAGCCCGTGGGTGTGTGGATGGGCCGCACCTGTGCCCCTGTGCGCCACCTGGCGGTTCTCTCTGCTGTGTGGTAGCCCCATGGCTTCCTGGGGAGTTCCACTCCCTGGTTGCAGGGGAGACCCTGGGTTAACAACTCCCTCCGCCAGCTCTCTGGACCCTTAAGTCTCTGAAGAAACTATTGAGTCACAGACTTTCCTTGGGTTTCATGATGTGTGATTAACATTTGCAGGGAAGGCAGGAGAGTGACTCACGCTGATTTGACGAGCCTACGAGTATTCTCTGGAATCAGCTGATAAACAGCAGGCTGGCAGCCCACTCCCTCATGACTGCCAGTGCCAAGTGCTCAAGAAATCACCAAGTTAAACAAGTCGGCAGAAAATCCCATCTCCCCAGCATTATAATGTTTCCTTACGGAGCTAATAGCATGAGGCGCCTTTCTTCTGGCTCTTCCAGGTGTGTGGCCGGGCTCGGCCACCTGCCTGGGGACCTGCAGGGGAAGCAAAGCAAATGCTTTACATTCAGCAAGTTCCTGAGGTGCGGGGTAGTGATAAGAGTTCCTAGGACCTCCGGGAGTTTACCTCCTGCCTTGGAGCCAGCTCGCTGAGCCCTCTGAACCCCCTGGGGAGCCGCTCCATGTCCTGTGTTTGGATGATAGGGTAACACGAGCAAGGCTCCTTCTCTGCAGAGTGACGAGACGAGAGCAGGGCCGACAGGGCTGTGCTGGCCTCTCCGGCCACATCAGGGCTCACTGGCCTGCGGAGGCCATGAGCCCAGGTTACCCGAGATAAACAAATGAAGGTATAAAGTGGTGGCCCAGAGGAGCAGGCCATGGTGTCAGGGAATGGGTCACTTCAGATGGCTCTCAGGCCACCAAAAGGGTCCCTGACAACTAGCAGGTAGTGACATGAGGGTCAGTCCTGTTGGTTGATGGTTCCGTCTGATTCCCATGGGCCTTGGCTCCAGATCACTCAGGCCGCCGGACTGGAGAGGAGAGTCAGACGTGCATGGTCAGCATCTGTAAGGGCCATGGACAGAGACGCTCCTACATTCAGAGGAGGGACGGGGGGGCAGATGGACCAGCGAGAGTGGGGGTGCCACATTCAGATGTAAGAGGCCTCCTAAGTCTGGTCTTTCTGTTAATTCTTTGGTGTCTGTCCCCATGTTTACTCAGCCCCTGGTTCTAAGTTAAGCTCAGTGCCGGGTGCAGCCAGGGAACAAGGGTTCTGCCTTCGTGACTCTGGTACTTGGTGGGAACGCAGCCTCTCTCCTCCCCTCTCCGCCTTCTCCTGTCCATCCACCCATCCATCCATCCATCCAGAAAATACTGATTAAATGTGATCATGTATGTGAGGCATTCAGTATCCTGTGCAGCTCAATAAATGTTTGTTTTATGATCATAATTAATATTATTGCCATTATGTAACATTTATTGCATGCCAGGTCAAAAAGGCGAATAATGGGACAAATCGGTGACCCAAGGCAGTCTAGCCCCGCCTCCTGCTGCAGATGGGCACCCTGTGGCCCAGAGAGGCGCGGACGCCGACGGGATCCCACAGCGAGGGCGAGCCGAGCCCAGCACCCAGGGCTCCTCCTGCCGTGGCGCTGCCGTGCGGTGGCCAGAGGAGGCTTCCTGAGGGGCGGGTGTGAGAGGAGCCTTGGGTAAGAGGAGGGGTGAGAGCAGCCCTCGAGAGAAGCAGCAGAGTGTGGCCTGGCCTGTGCGGTATGGGGGAGGGGCTCTCAGCAGACAAGGGTTTGGGGAGTGGGGGGGCGGTCCCACAGCTCCCCCAGGGCCACCATTTCAAGAGTTCTGAGAAGGCCTCACTGTCCCCGGATCATTCTCTCTGTCACCACCAGCAGGTGTTTCTTTCTGGCAGGGACGGATCGGACGTGGGGTGGGGAGGGGGGCTCAAAGCCCGGTCTGCTGGCCGCCTCAGTGCCAGTGCTCAGAGGGGCCCGTGGGCCCAGGCTGGGCGTCACAGGCCAGACACAGATGCTGGACGGTCCCCCACGAGGGAGAAACCTGCTCCACCTTAATCTGCCATTAACCCCTCACACTCGCTTCCCAGCCCAGCCGAGGCCTCCGTCATCCCGTGGCCCTCTCCTATCTGTGCTTTATCTTATAAAGACACTGGTCATCGGATTTAAGGCCAGCCTGCATCAGCCAGGGTGACCTCTTCTCCAGCCCTTTACTTAATTACATCCACAAAGACCCTTTTTCCAAATAAGTTCACTTTCACAGGCTCCAGGTGGACATCGCTTTGGTGGGGTCACCATTCCATGCCTCGCTCCCCTGGAGCAGTGTGAGAATACGGCTTGAGAGGCGGGTTACCGGGTGACTTGTGGTGGGATGTGCCTGGGTGGACACGGCCCTCCGGTGAGACGGCTGGGTGTTCTGGGGAAGTTCACAGAAGCGTTTGGGCCTTGAATGTTGGGTTTTGTGGTCTGTTTGTTCTTTCCTGAGCCTGGAGACTGAGGGCTTAGCTTAAAGTGATGACCAGACACACATGGGCAACCCCACAGGGCCTGTTGGCAGAGTCCAGCGTGTTGGGGGCAGATCGCGATGACCACAGCCTGCCCCCAGAGGGGTCCAGAGCAGTGCTGTCCCGTGGAGCTTTCTGCGATGGTGGCAATGTTCTTTGATACCGAAGCTGTCCGACACAGTGGCCATGGCCATGGCCACGTGTGCCTGCTGACCTTTGGAAGTATGGTTCGTGCCACTGAAGGACTGCATTTCTGCTTCCCTTTCGTTGAACTTAATTACACTTGAACTTAAGTAGACCTATGGGTCAATATATTGGCCAGAGAGGGACCAAGGCGCCATCGGACCCTTTCGCCTTGTCTGGCCTGCATTTCACCATCAAAAATAGATTTCGTCATAGATTAACTTGCTCTTTTGCTTTAAAAAAAAATAATGTATGTCACACTCACGTTTCAACTTTTGGCTGAGAGGCAGAGGCCAGATGGCGCCCGGTCTCAGACCCAAGGCCGGAAAGTGTGGCGCACCCTGTTTGGGTGAAATGGAGAAGGACAGCGGTTCCCTGCTGACACCGGATAGCGGACAGGCTCTGGAGAGGTCACGGTGAAGTCCACACTCACGACAGCAAGGGTGCTGCCCAGCAAGCTTTACTGGGGTCCGAAGGAAGGGGTGAGGGTCTGCATCTGCTCCGGCACATCTTTGGGGAGCTGTGAGTTTGGGGTTCTTTGCTTTTTTTTCATGGTGGCTGGAGAGCCACAGGAAAAATTTGGGTCCCCTGAGCTATTTCCCTTGAAATTGCTTCTCATTTTCCTGGTCCCCAGATGGGTATTGCTTGCTGTCTCTCTGTGGAGTGAGGATATTAATTTTGCTCACTGTTTAGACATAATCTTAATCCACACTTCATCTATTTACACGTTTGCATGTTTTTGACCCTTCTGGATGAAAAATAAAGTGTTTGCCTGAGAGCAGAAGATCTCAGAGGAGGTGGCCCCTGCGGTGAGGGGGTCTGTGCTGGCCGGACACGTGGGCTTTCGGCTCTCTTGTCTCTCCTCCTTGTGTCTTTTTGACACGTTGCCGGTCAGACACGGAGCCTCTGGGGCTCCAGGCTCAGTCGGCTCGCCTCTTCTGTGCTCGTGGTCAACGGGAACCCACGGCCTGGGCTGGATTCACGGGCCAGGCACAGAGGGAGGTGCTGGTGGCGCAGGCAAGTCGGGCCTGTTTGGGTGGAGAGCTGTGGGAGGGAGATGGCGCTCAGGGTCGAGCTCACACTGCGCTGTGTGCATGTAAGACACAAATGAGGGATTTAGAGGTGAGAAGGCTGAAGAGGGTTGCTAGGCAACCTTTCCACAGGATCTGGAGGTAACACAATCTCTGGAGCAGCCTGGCAGGAGGGCCTCCTAAGGACAAGCTACAATTCAGACAAGGCCTCTCCTGCGCCTGCTCCCACCTGGCCTGCCGCTGGACGGGGGTGGGAAAGGCCAGTGAGCCGTGTTGTCATGTAAGTGGCTTGGGTGACTGATGTGTCCACAGATGCTTTATTTGTTGTGTCTTCTTTTTCGTATGTATTTATTCTACCCCACCTTATACAAAAGAGGCTCCGAGCTGGTTTCAGAAATACAGATGCCACAACAGGGTGGACATTAAGTAAAGGAGGAAGCTGTGTCAAAGGGAAAAGAGAGGTACGAGAACAAGGGTGCGATCAGTCATCCAGCAAGTGTTTACTGAGTTTCGACTGTGATCCTGGCTCTGCGAATATAGCAGTGAACAAAACAGCAGTGGTTCCTGCTTCCCTGGAGTTTACAGTCTAGGAGAGGAATTAAAAAAAAACAAAAGACCATTGGATCATTGCTTTTATTGGAGGTGGGCACCAAATTAGACTCTGAGCCTCCTAGTGGCCAAAGCAAGGAGGGAATACAATGTTAAGGGTCTGGGTGTGTTTTCAGTGTTTTGTGGATATCCACAGAAGAGTGAGTAGCTTTATCCCTTCCACCCCTGTGCCGGTAACCCCAACCCCTGTGCAGCGAACCCTCCATGCGCTTCACTGCCAGCATCCTGGCTGGGTTCAGAGTCAGCCCAGATGTCCTGATTGGCTGCCCACAAGTGAAGGGTTTGAGTGCCCAGGGCCCAGTCAGGCCCAAGGTTCCTCCCTGCAGCCTCCCAATCCATGTCTTAGGCCAGACTCTCCCCTCCCCCTACATTGCCATTTATGTTCCTTGTTATCCCTATCCTCTGTCCTTACCTACTGAGGGTGCTCCCCAGTTTTTAATGTGGCCCTTCTGAATAGCAGTTTATTCGATTCTCCCAGCAGCACTTGCGAGCTGGCTGGGATTTTGGCCCTTTCACAATAAAAGGAGACAGAAGCACAGGAGGGCTGAGCTGTTTGCCTGATGGCCCGCGGCTTCACAACTCCGCTTCAGTCCCTGACTTTATCCTCCTTGGTGCTGACATTCATTAGCGTGCTTTCTGTAGTGGGGGCCCAGCTTGCTGACAGACTCTGTGGGAGCCCAACTCTTCAGCCCTGGCATCTCTCTGAGAAGCAGGCCAGGGTCACCCCTTCGTTCCATGGAGTGTGGGGTGGGCAGATGCTGGCGTCTGGGAATCCATCTCCCACAGCAGCCTTTTTGTTTATCTGCCTCTTCATTCATTCATTCATTCATTTACTGATGCATTCATTCATCAATTTCTTGAGCACGCCAGGTACTGCGTGTTAGCCGCCCGTCATCCCTGCCCTGGAGGCACTCAATCAAAGTTCAGTTGAGGGAGAGGGATGGGTACACGTGAGACTGGAGTGCAGAGTGAGAAATGTTAAGTGCTAATCAGCAGCAGCAGAAATAAAAACACAAAAAGGCTGAAATGGTCTGGTCCATAACCATTTTATCTGTCCTGGTCCCAGGATTCCCCTCATCCTGAGCACCTTCCAGTAAACTCACTCTCTCTGGGCAAAGTCCACCTTAAAACACGAGGGCTCAGGGGGTAGTACACCCAGTCCAGGTTGGCTACAGAAGCAAGAAGGGCCTCAGCTCCCTTGCTTTTGGCAGCATGCTCCTGTGAGGGCAGCCTTAATTTGCAGCAGCCTAGTGTATAAGGGAGACCCTAGAGCAGACAGGCCTGCAATGCCGGCCTCTTGCACAAGTGACGCCTTCCTGAGCACTCGGAACCATGGGGCCCAGGTCTCCCTGAGGAAGCTGGGGGACTCTTTCTTAGGAACACGAGGGCAAGCGCCTTGCGCTGCCCTAGTGCCGAGTGCCTCCGTTCTCAGGTTACATGAGCAGTGCTCCCTGATGGGTTTCAGTGTTTTGGTTCCTCTTTTAAAGAAAGCAGCCACAGGTATTCCAGTTACAAATTTTGAATTACCCTTCGCAGCCATAGGGATGGGAGATGATTGGGCCATCGCGTTATCACCCCGTGCATCTCTCAGAGATAGAGACCTGCGTAAGTAAAACCACATTTCGACTTTCCAAGTCCCAGGCTACCAGTCCCAGGGACAGGCAGGCAGGCTCAGGGAGCAGCCCGTGGGGAACATTCTTAGACTTGGTGAGTGGCTGGCCCCGCTGATAGAGGAGATTAAGGTGCTTTTGATCTCTTCGCCTATAATGGCAACGCCTCTAGTTTTTAAAGGGACTCAGAAAAGTCTTCCTTTGAACAGCCAAGTGATTGCTTCAAGAAGAGTGAGCCCTGTTCTAGACGACTTGTCTGGGAAGTTGTGCTGCTGAGTTATAAATGTAGTTACATGAATTTTCCCTTTCACTTCCTTAAGATCCCGGGTTTGGCCTTCAGATCCATTAGCTGCTGACCCAGAGGGCACCGAGGTTCCGTGCTCTCACCACACACCGCCCCCACCACCAAGTCGGGCTGTTGGTGGAGGCCTCCAGCCTTCGGGGGCTGTCTCTGGGCAGTCACATCCTCTCTCTGCATTCTCCCCAAGGACGTACATGCAGGCTCGTCCTGCTCCGGGTGCTGCTCTGCTTCCTCACTCTGCAGTCTCCCTCCAGCCTCGGCCCTCAGCCCATTATGTTGGTTGGATGGGCCGGAGGGGTGGATCCCCCTGCAGGCGGTGGGTGGTGTAAGGGCACGGTGGTGAGATGAAGTCTGGGCGCCATACTTCCTTGTGGAAGATTCAGGGAAAACTCTGCGTGTGTTGCTCTGGTGCTGGGAGCAAGGAGAGTAACAGGAATTAGTCAGCATTCGGATGTCTGGTCATCCATGAAAGAAAATTCAGTTTAAGTAAACATTTAACCCCTCACTCACTCCTTTGTAACATGGAGGTTAAGGTTACAGGTCGAGAATCTAGACTGCTTGGGCTCAAGTTCTGGTTTCTCCAGTTATTGGTTGTGTGGCCTTGGGCGAGCTATTTTATTTCTCTGAGCATGAGTTTTCTCATCTGGAAAACTATATCTAGTTCACTGAGTCAGCATAAATGAAATCATGCCTTCCTAAAACACTACCTGCTTTACCTGCTGTGCGCCAACCAATACTTGTAATTATTCTAATACTCATTTTTTCATTGTGCACAAATTTCTTCCTTTCTTATTCTTTGTGCAAGGAGTGATGGAACCAAGGGAGATGGACAAGATTTCATTTCAATTTTATTAGAAAAGAATATACAAAAATGGAAATTGTGTCTAAAAGCAAAGTCACATATTTTTAAGTCTATCGGCGAGCAGAGAATACAAGAGAACCTAATGCATTAAAATCCAGAGTAAAAGCCCCTGTAGGGAGAGATGGGCACGTGACTGCTTCACCTTGGGCACAGCAACAGGAGGAAGAAGTAGCCATCACAGAAGCACATAACAAGAAAATAGCTGAAACGGTAGTGAGTTTCTAAGAGCCAGGTATGGGCTGGCATAACAGTTTGGAATTCTCAGAAGCCCAAGATACAAGAGGTATCCAGTTGCTCGCTTTTGTCCATGGGCCTCCACCAAGAGCTCACAAGAAAGACTGGGGACAGGGCAGGAGAATATAGAGAGAAATCTCTGTGGCTCGGGTAGGCAGAATCTGTCTGAGTCTGTAGACAAAGCAGGAGAACCAACAGAAACCTTCCCATGCTCCTGACCTTTCAGGTGTAAGAGGCAGCAGTTATCTGCCACTGGAGGAGGATCGAAGTGCTGAGAGAGCCCCACCCCTGAGGCAGAGGTTCACAAGGCCTCCCTGGCATTGACACCAGAGCAGGAGAACCAGGAGAAATGCTCCTGTGCTGAGAAGCCCTTGGGGACACTGCATGGGAAATAGTCAGGGGGCATCTGCTGCTGGATGAGAGCCAGAAACCTGCCCAAGCTCTGGATTCTGTACTGAGAATGCGACAGTGGTCATCTGCTACTGGGGACAAAACAAGAGAGCTGAGAGTGATTCAGTCTGAGGCACAGGTATATAGAGCTGCCTAAATAAATTCCTCTGAATGTCGGGCTTTGCATTGAGCACCAGGCAGCGGTATACCACTCAGAGAGGGGCAGGAATGCAGAGAGAGCCCTCTTCTGTAGCGCAGAGCCCTCTGAAGTTGTAGGTGGTGTAGGAAAATTTAGAGACGCTCTCAATTATACTAGGCTTCTCTCTAAGTATGGGGAATCACATTCTACCACTACGAGAATTTAGTATACAGAATGTAGTATACAGAATATAAGTCAAGCAATAACGAAGTTAAAATGCAGCTCAAGTACAGGCTAGATTCTAACTTCCCACATCAATAGTCTGATAGAAGACGAAAATTCTGCATTTTGGGGACTATTTTCTTTAGTATCTACTATATTTTGCACAGTGTGTGGCATTCAATATAAACTTATGGTATATACATACCACAAACAGTAATATGATCACTTGTCCAAAGATAAAATAATCAATAGAACTCGGTCAAAGTTGGCTCAAATGTTGGAATTATAAAATGACTCTGATGAATATGTCAAAGGATCTAGTGGAAAGGTGGGCAACATGTATGAATGGATGGAGAAGATCAGCAGAGAATGGCAACTATAAAAAAAGGATCTCAAAGGGAATACTACAAATGGAAAAGAGGATGTTATGCATGAAAAATTATGTTAATGGACTCATCTAGAGATTGGACACAATCAGGGAAAGAACTGGCAAACTTAAAGACATGTCATTAGAAACGATCCAAACTGAAACAGAGAGAATAAATGAAATAGATGACCTGAGATCTGTGGGACAACACCTAAAGGTCTAACACACATGCGATTGGAGTCCTATAAGAAGAAGAGCGAGAAATGGGCAGAAAAAGTATTTGAAGAGATAGGGACCAAACATGTTCCAAAATGAATAAGAGCAAAACAAACAAAAACAACCATAGGTTCAAGAAGCCAAGAGAATCTGCTTTCAAGATTAAAAAAAAAAAATTGTTTAAGTGATTTGATGACCACAAGTGGTGTCATCAAATCACTTAAAACAAATGATTTTTTTTTTAAATCTTGAAAGCAGCCAGAGAGAAAAGAAAAATTACACAGAGAGGAACAAATGATAAGAATGACAATTGACTTCTCATCAGAAATCATAGTGATCAGGAGACAATGGAATGTCATCCTTAGCATATAAAAAAAAAAAAAACAATTCCCCCCAAATGCCCTGCTAACCTAGCGTTCTATAGCCAGTGAAAATATACTTCTAGAATAAAGATGAAATAAGACATTTTCGTGTAGACAAAAGCTGAAAGAATCAATCTCCAGGAGAACCCAAAATGCTAAAGAAGTTCTATGGGCTGAAAAAAAGTTTTAGATGGAAACCTGGTTTGACAGAAAGGACTTTTATGAATGAAGAACACCAGGAGGAGTGAGTAGGCCTATAAATCAAAAGCACCTTTAAAACTCTTTAGAAATAATTGGTCATTTAAAGTAAAAATAATGACCAATTGTTTTTAATTCTAAAACAAAGGAACATGGGGGTTTATAGTTTTTTAGAACTGAGCACAAGAGCACAATAGCACAAGAGCACAAAAGGTGGGAAGTGTATTGTCATTAAGTCCTTAAATTGTTCGCTAGGTAAAAATTATTTTTGAAAGTTAATTGTGATGAATTAAAGGTAAACATGTAATCTCTAGGGAAATTACTAAAAAATAAAAACATGTATGTCTAAAATGTCAGTAGGGGAGATGAAATGAAATACTAAAAATGTTTGTTCTATGCCAAAAACTCAGGTCCTGGGTTAACTCAGGACTAACTAACTGAGTTAGTCCTAACTCAGGTTAGGACTAACAGAAAAACAAAAGTATACACCAGTATACACCTAAGTATTCACTTAGGGTGAATAACAATAAAACCCAGCTTTAGTATGTTTAAAATCAAAATACATACATAATTGAATTAAATGTAAAAGGATCAACTTTCCAATTAAAAGGCAGAGACAGACAGAATAAAAATGTGAGATCCAGCATTATGTGGTTTATAGTAAATCCACTTTAAACTTAAAATCACAAACAGGTTGAAAATAAAAGATCGGACAAATACACTATGCAAATGCTGTGCATAAGAAGACAATTGAAGCTACACTGACATCAGAATGAGTAGCCTTCAAGATGGTAAAGAGGCAATGGGGGCATTTTATAGTAACATTAAGGGTTAATTGATCAATGAGACACAAAAATCTAAAATTTGTTTGTATCTAATAATAATGCTCCAAATGCATGAAGCAAAAATTGAGAGAACTAAAGCTGAATCTTAGCTGTAGAATTGAAGGCCCTTTTCTCAGTACCTGATCAATGGAAAGATTAGTGAGTATGTGGAAGATTTGAACAACACTGCCAATAACCTGGACTAATCGGTATTTATGGAGCACTCTATCTAACAAAAGCAAAACATACATCTCTCTCAGGTGCACATGGAGCATTCCTCATCATGGGCCAGAAGTGGGACCATTAAGTCAAAATAAATTTCTTCGCCTTTCTGAGGGTTGAATTTCTAAGTATGTTCTCTGAACAAAATGAAATTGAAGTAGAACTCATTGACAAGATACCTACAAAATTCCTCAAATATTGGAAATTAAACAACACATAACTAAACTCGTGAGTTAAAGAGAAAGTCACAAGGGAAATTAGAAAATATTTTTAAATTATAGTAACAAAAACATAAAATAGGTGGGAATGCACCCTTTAAAGGAAAATGTATATCTTTGAATGCTTATATTAGAAAATAGGAAAGCTATAAAATCAATGTTCTTTATTTCCACCTTAGAAGGCCAAAAGAAATGAGCTAATTAAATACCTGAAAGAGCAGAAACCAATGAAATAGAATACAAACAATAGAGAAAAGTCAGTGAAGACCGAAGTTGTTGTTGAAAAGATTTTTAAAACAAGAAAAACTTATTGTTTAATGGATATAGAGTTTCACCTTGCAAAGTTCTGGAGATTCACAGCAATGTGAATATAGATAGTAATATTGAATTTTAGACTTAGAAATGGTTAAGAAGGTAAATTTTATGTCACATATTTTTAACCACAAAATAAAATTATATATATATAAAGAGATGATACAAATTATTAATATCAGGATTAAAAGGAGGGATATCACTAAAAATACCAAAAGGGCAATGAGGTGCTATTATGAACAAATCTATGCCAATAAATTCAGTGATTTAGATGAAAAGCACAAGTTGGAAAAGATAACTTACAAAACTGACACCATAAGAAATAGAAATCTAAACCCTACAGTCATTAACGAAATTAAGCTGGTAACTAAAAACTCCCCACAAACAAAACCCAAGCCTGAAGGTTTCTTTTTTTTTCCTGGTGAATAGTTTCAGTGTTTAAAGAAAAAATAACCCCAAGTCTACGAAAACTCTTTCAGAAAATAGAGCATTAGGGGACACTTTCTACCTCATTTCATCAGTCCAGCATTACTTTGACACCAAAACCAGAAAAGGACATTATCATAAAAGTACACATTAAAGTCCCTCATTAACAATGCTGTAAAAATCCTTAAGAAAATATTAGCAAATCAAATCAACAACATATAGAAAAGGGTAGCGTTTACCCCAGTAAAGTTGATACACCATTAAAAAGACCAGTCAATATAATTCACCACATTAACTAAAACAGAATAAAACAAATACAAATTTCAGCATCCATTCATGATAAAAACTCAGCAAACCGAGCAGAAAGCTTACTCAATGTGACAAATAGCAGCTCCACTTTGTGAGGAGGGGATATGGGCACAGAGGCTCTTCTCAGGGCGTCCCTGAGCAGGGTCAGCACCTACAGAAAACCTACAGATAACATGCTTATTAGTGACTAGATGCTTTCCTCCTGAGACAGGAGATGAAGTGAGCATGTCTCTCTCACACCTTTTATTTTACATTTTACAGGGAGCCTTAGACAAGGCAATAATATAAGAAAAAGAAATAAAGGACATATACAGAGTCCCACAGAAGTAAGGCCTGCTTGACTGTGGTTGGTAGGGTGATAATATGGGTGTAATAATTTATAGTTTTAATGTGAACATTTCACCTAAAATGTCATCTGGTGTGCTTGAGTGTGACAGTGTTATGTTACAGAATTACATGCTTATGGTTTTGTAAATTAAAAAAATGGGTATTATTTCCAACCCTGTAGATTGGAAAGGAAGGAATAAAATGGTCCCTACTTACAGATTACATGACTTTATACAAGGCAACTCCTAAGGAATTTTTAAAAAAAATGAGCAGAAATAATTGTTTATTTTGCAGTACTGGAGGATGTGTGAAAGTTATGATTCTGTATACTAAGAATGAACAATCAACAATGAAAAAATTTAAATAACATTTATTATAGCATAAATATTAAATATTTTAGGGCTAAATTGAATGAAAGATGCATAAGACTGAAACTAGAAAACATTGCCGACAGAAATTTAAGAAGATCTAAATAAATGAAAAGGTGTATCATATTTATGGATCTGTAGTCTCAATATTGCTAAAATGCCAATTCTCCCAAATTGATCAAGTCCATTCGTTTGAAAGCCCAGCAAATCATTTTTTTTCTTTAACAAAATTATTTTAAAATTTATACGGAAAGGCAAAGGGCCTAGAATAACCCAAACAATATTGAAAAGTGGAACAAATTTAGAAGACTTCCCCTCCCCACCCCCATTATTACCAGAGTAACCATACAGCCACAGCAGCCAGGACAGGTGGGGTTGGCGAGAGGGTGGGTGACCAGGTGGACGGAAGGGACAGCCCCGCAGAAAGACGGTCCAATGAGGTTTGACAGAGAGTGCCGAGGAAACTAAATAGGGAAAGAAAATCTCTTCAACAAATGGTATGGGGACAATGGAACATCCATTGGGGGGAAAAAAAGAACCTTGACTCCATATATAAAAATCAGTTCAGTATGGGTCACCGACCCAAATATAAAAGCTAAGGAAATAAAATTACTAGAAAAACATAGACTGTTTTTTCAACCTTGGGGTAGGCAAAGATTTCTAGGAGAGGTCACAGAGAGCGTGGACCATAAAAACAAAACTTGATAAATTGGGTTCATGAAAATTAAAAATTTATGCTCTTCAAAGGACACTGTTAAGAGAAGGACAAGGCCAACACATGTACACACCTATCGCCAGAGCATGTCTGATGGGACTCGCAGGGAAAACACTACTCCTACAATGAAAAGTAATGAAAAGACGACAATCCAATTTAAAATGGACTAAACAACTCAAATAGAAAAAACTTCACTAAAGAAGATGCACAAATGGCTAGTGAGCAAGAGTACTCAACATCATTAGGTATCAGGGAAACGCAAATTAAAATTATGGTGCAGTACTACTAGTTACCTACTAGAAGTTACCCAGGAGAAGCGTGAACGTGAAAAAAACTGAACTTGAAACCTGGGAGAGGCCGCGGAGGAGCTGGAATGTTCACGTGCTGCCGGTGAAATGGTAGAATGTCCTGGGAAGGCTGGCAGTTTCTTCGAGTTAAAAATACACGTACCCTGTGACCAGCAATGTCACTCTTGTGTGTTTACCTGAGAGAAATGAAAATCTATTTTCACCAAAATTCTTGCATGAGAATGTTCAGTAGCAGCCCAATTTCATCAAGTTCTGAAATGGGAGAGCAGCTCCTGTGCCTGTGGGCGAAGCATGACCGGACCGTGTCACCGTGTGACACAATCATCCAGCAGAGCCAAGCACGTGGGAGGGAACCGCCAACGCACACGGCGTTGTGGATGAGTGAGTGAAGCTGGACACAAGAGATGCCCACACTGTGGGCCACTCACAAAAAGTCGTATAGTAGGGAAAACCCACCTGTAGGAAGAACGAATCCAACAGAGGTCAGATTAGGGGCCGATTCCGGGGGTGGAACACTGAGAAGAGTGTGGGGAACTTTCTGCGTGAAAGGAATGTTCCCTGTCTTCACAGGTATTCACCAAACTGAGGGAACACTTAAGACCTGAGCCTTTCACTTTATGTAAATTACACCCGAATAAAAAAATCATTTCATGGACAGGTAACGGATATGGAGACACTATATTTAAAATACCCAGTGAGGTAACTATTATATTACTATGGAGAAATGCTATGAAAAACTATTGGAAACCTAATTGAAATGCTTAATGAGAGTCACAGACTTTAAACCCGCTCTCCAGCAGCATCTTTTCTAAACCCAAACCTGCCCACTTAGCCTACACCTGGCGGGGGGAGTGCGGGGCGGCCCCTGCCTGCCTGCTGGTGAATGGGCAGAGTGGTTACCAGCTACGAGCCACCCGTGATTATCTGTATCTTATCTCCTTCTGAGGCAAGAGTTTATGAAATACTGTCCACCAGACTTCAAAAGCTGCTGAGTCATCTTGGTTATCTCTGCAAGGAACCCAGTTTATCCCTCTCTCCCAGTCTGTGACATCAAAGACTCCGCTTCGTTGCAAAATCATCTGGCACGATGGCGTCGGGCTGGCTCCCCTTGGGAAGGGCTTGGAAACAGTGATGACTCAGAGCTCCTCTGAGGAGCCTCGCACCCGCCCCTCCCTGCCACATGCCTCAGCCCGGGGGGACCTGGCCGCCCTGGGAAGGAGCCCAGAGGCCTTGCACATAGGGAAGTGGGGCTCCGCCAAGACTCGGGGTTACGTCCTCCAGCCTGCCTGTGGGGGACGAGCATCTCAGCATAGGCCAGAGAGAGGAGAGGGTTTATTTGCTGGCTCACTCACTTTTATGTTGGGGGTGGGGTAGGGTGAGAGTGAGTGGTAATAGTTTTCATTGAGTAAATTTCATTGAGAGAGAGGGGAGTAAAACTTTCCTAAACTGACAGAACTGACTGGTGAGGATCAGCTTTGCTTCCAGTCTTTTATTTTCCATCCCTTTATTTGAGGACATTTCTCTACCAGGTTTTAGGTGAGAGTCTACTTCTGTTTGTTCTGCGTCCCTGGTTTTCCTTGCTAGAATAACTTTTGTTTTCCTAAAATAATAGAAATATCAATTTTTAAAAAACTCAGGACATTTTTTCCCCCTGGCATATGTGACTCTGTTGGCTGGGGCATTGTCTCATAAACTAAAAGGTTGTGGGTTAGAATCCTGGTTGGGGGACATGCCTACGTTGTAGGTTTGGTCCCTGGTTGGGGCACATGCAAGAGGCAACTGTCGATGTTTGTCTCTCACATTGATGTTTCTCTCCCTGTCTCTCCCTCCCTTCCCCTCTCTCTCTAATCAAGAAGCATGTCCTCAGGTAATGATAAAAATAAAACAAAAGAAATGACAAAAATTAGTTTTTCTAAGGACATTTGCTTCGTTATTTGGAGACAAAACTGGAATGCAAGGTTACTTCCCTGCTTGTTCCTCTGCTACCTGGTATTAATTTTGGAAGCTAAAACTCTGGCTTGTTGCTTCCTGTGCTAACAATTCCCTTCTCACTAAATCATGCCACAGATGCAAAGTTTCCATTGAATTTGGACTCTGGTATTATGCTCACAGGGGTAAATGAAGACCCTGGCTTCGTAAATCTTTCTCGTTTTTCCACTTTTATTTTTAAAAGTTTATGTCTATGCGGCTGACCTTTTCAATAGCCGGAGCTGTTTTATAAGGCAGCAGAAGTGAAAGTTATCAGCAAGGCCGGATAATGTAAAGTATTTATGAATGAACGTGCAAAAACCAGTCTGGGGGTGTAAAGTACGGGGCTGTGCTCAGGCAGAACTGCTTGTGACTTGAGCCTTCTTTGCTGTAAAGCATAATTCATGCTGCTGTTAGCCCTTAAAACAGGAAATAATATACCCATTTAACTCAATCACAATTTATATTACATGTGCATATTTCTAAACAAATGTTGTAGATGGAGAGTTTGGTAGCAATAATATTTATGAATTACACTTTTAGTTAGCAAAGGAAATGTGTGACCTCTTACATTTGGTTTGACATTTGAGTTTGGTGTTCAGTGCATTTGACAGGAGTGATGGATTCTCATTAGCTCAACGTATAAACAGGAAATGCTTCCCTGGTGAACAGTTATTAATGTGGGACATCCCTGAATTTGAATTTTTAGTTGTTGTTTCTGGCCGCGACGGAAACTTATTTGATTTCTCTCTTAAAAAAAAAAAAAAAAAAAAGCTAAAAGCCAGGATTTAATTTTGTGTTAAGCGAACCTGGACAACAGGAACGCCACACTCTGAAAAAGAGGAAGTAGTTGAGGGGCCAGTTAGCCAGCGAGGCTGCAGAGGCCTCGGACGCAAGGAGCAGGCCTGGCCGCGCATGGCCCCACGTGGATTCTGCTTGCCTTAATTTCTAAATAAGATAACCTGTAGGAATTAGAACATGACGTGAGGGCAGATGGGAGTAAGCTCATACTTAACCTTTAGCCACACCAGGATTAAAGCACTTCATGCAAGAGGAGAGGCATGGCACATTTGCACTGCGTTTTAAGGCAGCAATTTCTCCGTTTGCGTTTTCGGCATTAACTGAGTACTGCTGTGCTGTGATACCCCCAGCCAGGCTCTGGAGGAAAGGCTTTGGGAGAGCTGGAGGGGGCACGGGACCAATGGTGGGAGGGAGGGGAGCCCCAGGCTGGTGTCCAGCATCCAGCGTCCACCATGGGCCTGGGCTCAGGTTCTGCCCCTTTGGAGCCCTGCTTAGAATCTAATTAGAAATCAGTCAGAAACCCGGAAACTGAAGCTGGCAAGCCCCTAATCTGAATTTCAGGTCTTCAGAGGGGGAAAGTAGCATTTTTATTGTTGGAGGTCAAAGTTTAAATTTAGTTTATATCGGATTACCAAAATATGCTTTCGGTAAGGTTAGATTCTCATGCTCAGAGAGAGTCAGACTGTAATGAAAGCAAACAGGGTGAGAGATAATCCCATTATGGCTGAACTCTTCCCTGGAACCTCCAACAGTTGGGAGCCGTAATAACACCACTCAGCTGGGAGATAAGGGCAAGCGGGCAGGAGTGGGAAGGACCCTGTTCACCGGCCCCCGCTTCCCACCCTGGCAGGCCCTGCCCTGCTTTATCTCATGGCACTCGGATAAATGACTTTTTAATTAATTAGTTTTTCTTCTGCTTCCCTTGCTTTTAAAATTTAAGCCCCAAGAGGGTGGGAATTTTTGCTTATTTCATTCACTGCTATATTCTCGCCATGTAGATAACAGCCTGGCTCCTAAAAAGCCCTCGCTAGGGATTTGTTGAGTGAATGAAGGAACCAGTTACTCTGAGCAGAAAGCAAATTTTTTTTTTATTTTATGAAATTTATTGGGGTTACTTTGGTTGAACAGATCATATAAATGTTAAGTGTACCGTTCTGTAATAACATTGTCTGTATTCAGCATTGTGTTCACCACCCAAACAAAAAACTCACAGACACAAAAGCAAAGATTTTTTAAAAACTTCTCACCTGAGAATATATTTACTGATTTTAGAGAGAGAGGAAGAAAGAAAGAGAGAAGCATCGGTGTGGGAGAGAAACATCAATCTGTTGCTTCCTGTACGGTCCCCAACCAGGGATCAAACTCACAACCTTTTGGTTTATGGGATGACACTTCAACTAATGGAGCCATGCAGCCAGGGCAAAAAGCAAAGATTTTTAAAACCAAGAATTTGGAAACAAAGTTAGGGAGCCAGCCCCTTTTGGTTCTGGGAGAAGCAGGGATTGCACCAGAAGGAGGAAGGTGGCACCTTTCCTGGGGGTTCTGGAAGGGAAGCGCAGGTCCCACAATGGGAGTGGCCAGCTCGGAGTCCATGAGGGCAGGAGCCCACTTGCGGTGGTGCTGAGGGCCTTGCCCGGACGTCATGCTGAGTGGATGCTCAATGGTCAGGCGCTGAGCTGCACAGAATTAATAAGGGCCTGGGTTGGAAGAGCCCTCAGTGGCGTGTCTGGGAGATAATGTATGTATGTCCCTTCCCCCTCCTCTAAGGACAGTGAGTCAGTAATCGTGGAGCAGGACTAAGTGGACACCTCCAGCTGCAGACTGGAAATGGGTGAGGGGCGTGTTTCTCCTGGGAGGTCACAGGAGCTATACCAGGCAGTTCGGCACCTCCCATCTCCCTGGACAGGTGCGAAGGGCCTGAGGCTGAGAGAGACAGATGGGCAGGAAGGGCTGCATCCCTTCGGAGCCAGCTTTGCTCTCCCTGAGTGGTCTGGGAGTGTGAGCCCTGACGGGAGTGTCCTGGGCTTGAAACACCTCTTTGACTAAGGAGGTGCCCTGGTCTAACTGCTCTCCTTTCTTATTCCTCCTTCAGAAACCACGTGAAATAGACCAACTGTTTGTGCCCTCAATGAAAATAAAGAAAAGAATTCGCAAAGGGTCCTCTTCCTTATTCAAATACTTTTAAGAGGGTTGGTAGAGGTACCTATTTTCTTTTTTTTTAATTTTTAAAAATATATTTTATTAATTATGCCATTACAGTTGTCCTATTTCCCCCCTTCATTCCCCTCCACCCTGCACACCCCTCCCCCACTATTCCCCCCTTTAGTTTATTACCATGTGTCTCAAGTTCTTTAGATTCTATATTTCCCATACTATTCTTGCCCTTCCCCTATCTATTTTCTACCTACCGTCTATGCTACTTATTTTCTGTACCTTCTCCCCCCTTCTTCTCCCACTCCCCTGTTGCTAACCCTCCATGTGATCTTCATTTCTGTGGTTCTGCTCCTGATCTAGCTGTCCTCTTAGTTTGCTTTCGTTTTAGGTGTGGTTGTTGATAACTGTGTGTTTGCTGTCCTTTCACTGTTCATCTTTTTTATCTTCTTTTTCTTAGGTAAGTCCCTTTAACATTTCATATAATAAGGGCTTGGTGATGATGAACTCCTTGAATTTGTTCTTATCTGAGAAGCACTTTATCTGCCCTTCCATTCTAAATGAAAGCTCTGCTGGATAGATCAATCTTGGATGTAGGTCTTTGGATTTCATGACTTGGAATACTTCTTTCCAGCCCCTTCTTGCCTGTAAGGTGTCTTTTGAGAAATCAGCTGACAGTCTGATGGGAACTCCTTTGTAGGTGACTGTCCCCTTATCTCTTGCTGCTTCTAGAATTCTCTCCTTCATTTGAATCTTGGCTAATGTAATGATGATGTGCCTTGGTGTGTTCCTTCTTAGGTCCAACTTCTTTGGTACTCTCTGAGCTTCCTGGATTTCCTGGAAGTCTATTTCCTTTGCCAGATTGGGGAAATTCTCCTTTATTATTTGTTCAAATAAGTTTTTCATTCGTGGCTGTTCCTCTTCCCCTTCTGGTACCCCTATAATTTGGATGTTGGAATGTTTAAAGATGTCCTGAAGTTTCCTAAGCCTCTCCTCATTTTTTTGAATTCTTGTTTCTTCATCCTTTTCTGTTTGGTCATTTTTTTCCTCTTTCTGGTCCACTCCTTTGATTTGAGTCCCAGTTTCCTTTCCATTACTGTTGGTTTCCTGTGCATTTCCCTTCATTTCAATGAATTTAGCTTCCATATGTTCCTCTAATTTGCGACTAAAATCAACCAGTTCTGTGAGCATCCTGATCACCAGTGTTTTGAACTGTGCATCTGAAAGTTTGGCTATTTCTTCATCACTTAGATTTATCGGCTCTGGGGCTCTGAGTTGTTCTTGAGACATATTTTGATCTGTTTGTGGCTGTTACATATGAGGAGCAGAGCCTTAGGTGTTCACCAGGGCAGGGCCACACAGGTTGCTGGTTTGTGACGCTGTATGTGGGGGCGGGGTCAGAGAGGGACAATGGTGGTTCTCTCTGCCGCTTTCAGCCGCTGGGGCCTGCAAGGTCTGTCTCACCACTGCTAGCTCCTTCACTGGTTTATCTGCGCACGAATGTGTGACCACGGTCCTCCCTCAGTGGGTCCAATGCCTTGCACTTTCAGTGGGTCCGCCCACTTCTCCACACCTGGGATCCGCCCACGGCTGCTGGTGCACCTGGGTCGCCCACCCTGGTGGGTCCGGTGGATCTTTCCTGCCCAACCCCGCTCTGCTGCTGGCTCTGCCCCTCTTACCAGTTTGGCTGAAGGGTTTGTTGTTGTCAGAGTTCCGTCTAGTTCAACTTTCTGTGGTTTGGCTGCGTTTTTGTTGCTAAAACTTTGTTGTTTGTAAACTTGGTTGTGTGAGAAGGCAAAGTGCTTCCACCTACGCCTCCATCTTGGCAGAAGTCTCGGGGTCCCTATTTTCCATTGGTCTCTCCAAACAAAACCTAGGGCGGGGCAAAAGTAGGCCGACGGTGTTCATATGGAATATAATACAATAATTAGAACATAATCATGAGAGAATAAACTCCGTATCTTCTGTACTAACAACTGTAAACCTGCTCTTCCCCACGTGGGATGGCTCATCGGTCTCGTTGTCCTTGGACCCCAGCCCTCAGCTCCCCGGCATTGGTGGGAATCTGCTCCACCAGACACCCGGGCGGAGGGGCAGAGCTCACGCTCAAAGACCGACTCAGTGGACGGACACTGGTGTGCACTTACACGCTGAGCACTGCGCTCACCAGGCTCTGTTTGGGCAGCTTACACACCGGCCAGGGGGACAGTGTCTGGCTGCGTGCTTCTGAGTTGACCTGGCGGGGGTTCACCCGAGATACTGATGACTCTGGGAACTGACCTGGGCGGGGCCCAGCGTGAAGGTCGCCCTCTGACCCCAGATGGCAGCCTGCCTCACCGGCCTGTGCTCCCTGATGGGGCTCCAAGACGATTGAGAGCCCGCCTTTGGCTCAACCCTTGGGGCAGAGAGCAGTTCCGTGGTGAACCAGTCCCTGGACCAGAAATGAAACCTCAGGCAGCAAGCAGGCCCCTGTGCGAGTTGGTTTATCAGTGCCTCCTGAGGAGCAGGAAATGCTATTGGCAGAGTTTAGGGGGCGTTACTGAGTACCCACAGTGTGCCAGCCCCTTTCCCAGACCCCTGCCTCTTATTACCAGACTCAGGTGCAACCGGGAATCTTTGGTTCGTGCCGCTGCTACCTCTTGCACTTCCCCGGTCCTCCACTCATCCAAGTCTTTCCATTTGCAAAGCCTTAGAAGCCTCCACCATGAAGCCCTCCTGGAGCACCCCCCAATTCTGCCATTCTCTGAACCCCTGTGGATTTTTCAGCTCTTCTCTGAGGGCTGCGTGCATGTGGTCTCCCCGACGGGGCTGTGAGTGGGGAGCCACTTCCCTGGCCACTCTGCAGCTTTAATTAGGAATGCCATCATGTCTGTTACTGTGTCTTGAGGTTCAGCTACCACTTCCCCCCTTTGTCAGTGAACTTTGTTTTTTAGAGTGATCAGAAACTTTCTACTTAAAAATATTGTAAAACTTGTGTGTGTTGGCTGAAAGAAAACCCCCCAAACATATAGAGGTGTATAAGGGAAAAGTTAATACCTTTCAGCCCTGCCTCCCGAGGTTTTCAGTGTTGGGCGAGTCCATCTACATCTCTCTCTGTGCATGAACTGACGTAAGAGTGTATGCACATACAGTGTGTTGGGATTTTACCTTGTCCTCCTTTTTAAAAAAATCAGCTCACACTAAACACAGCCTTGACATTACTTCTTAGTCCACGCCGCATCATGGTGCCGCATTCTCCAGCAGGTTTACTGAGAAGGGTCACCCCTGTCAGTGAGGGGCGGAGGCAAACCTTCTGACCTGCATGAATAACCTAAAATGTTAAGTAATATAAAGAAGAAGTAAAAGAGACCTGTTTATAAAGTCATATAGTTGGCAAGGGAAATGCATTATAATTTATCAGTAACCGAAAATGAAAAAGTCCATCACGGCCGCCTTCTGTTACTACACGTCAGTTGTTACTTACTCCTTTCCCCCTAATAGTGGCATAGTTTACAGTCATCGATATGACAATGACAATGACAGTGACAATCGATTTAACACTCTCACTGGTGGACATTCCCTCTGCTCTCAGGGTTTTTCTTGGACAAACGCTGCCGCGGCAAACCTTCGTGTAGGTGTGGCCTGTAGGACGCATTTCTAGAAGTGAGGCTGTGTGGGTATTTTAAATTTTACTAGATGCTGCTATGTGTCTTTCCTAAGGACTGCCACAGTTCAGCGTACCCCAGCAGTGAGTGGGGGCTCCCGGGCCCACAGTCCCCGGCACTGAGGTCGCTGTCCCAGTTGTGTCGATCCGGTGGGTCAGATTCACTGCTTTAGTTTGTGTTTCCCCAGCTGCTGGCAAGGCTGCATCATAGTTTGCTGGCAGCTTACCTCTCCTCCTCTGTAAATTGCTCTCTCTCTCTCTGCTGTTTTTTCTTTTTCTTATTAATTTGCAGGAGTCCTTTATTAAGACAACCTATAAACCCTTTGCCATATGTGTTGCAAATTCTTTCTCTCTCTATTCTTTTAATTTTGTCTATGACAAAATCTGGCTACCTAAAAATTTAAAACTTTGTGTTGCCACATAGTAAAACCTCTCTTGCTTTATGGCCTCCGGTTTTTATGACTCACTTAAGAAGACCTCCCCACGCTGAATCTGCGTCCACGTTGTCTTAAATTCTCGTCTAATATTTTTTATAGTTTCTTTTTTCATTTAAATCTCTAATCCACCAGGAAGCCATCCGCGTAGCTGCTGTGCCGGGGGGTCTGGCCTTGTTTCACAGACGGTGTGGGACCGACTGGCCGTCCACGGTGCGAAACAACCAAACGTGCATCCGCGTCGACCGCACCTGTGTCGTGTGCAGAGCTGTCCTACCCCGATGATGCATTTGGTTCCCAGGCTTCGCTTCCGAAGTGTCACCTTTCGGGTGAAAGGTAGCACCGGTGTCCCAACAGCACACACAGAGCCGACGGGAGCCTGGTTCGAGGCCCGGGCGAACCTCTCTTTGCTTGACATTCAACCGTCAGTGGGAAGGGTCTGAATTACGCAGCCTACACTCGGGCCCATGCAGCCTCTCGAAGCAGCACGTGTCCCTTCTTTTGGCTTGAAAAAGAAAAAAAAGAAAGAAGGAACCAAATTTTGAATTATGACAACCCCAAGTGGTGTCTTAAATCACCAGGCTTCTTACATGCTGGTGACAAGAGCGCCCCAGAGGAAGGGGTCCTGGTCAGAGGCACTCTTGTCCTTGGGAGGCTGGGGGCCGTGTCTGTCTGGCGTTCGTTCTGGTATCTACTCCCGTGCTGAGATTTTCTTTAGGCCAAGTTTCAGCCCGGAGCACATTTTTTATGGCTGTGAGCTAATCCCCTAGCAAACCCTGGTTTATATAGAAATGCTGACGCAGTTCTAGCTCTGGTGATTCAACTGTGGCGGCGGGGCTATTTATGGCTCCCCAGTGCCAATAGGGGATCATTCTCCTTTAATAGTCTCAGTTTCTGTTGGGACAGGGACCCCACGTTTTCTCCCCAGCGGCCCGGGGGAGCGTTTTGCGCCCAGACCTGAGCGAGGGAGCAGGCAGCGGCCTGTGGGGAGGGCCCGACTTGGAAGCAGCTTGAGCTTCAATCAGTTACAACCAAGGGGCATGCTTTTCATCTTGGGATTGCAAGAGCCTTAGAAACAAATAAATATTTTCATCTCCTATTTTGTCTCTGGGCAGTGGGCCCAAAAAGTTGGTTCTTCTCAGCGGAACTTGGGAGAAAAGCTGAGGGCGACTTAATTCTGTTTTCCTCTCCCCCTTTCTGCACTTATTTCTTGGTACTGAGGGTCTGGAGCAAAGATCCTGTGCAGCCACTGTTCGTGGGTGTGAGCCAGGCAGAGCTGGACTCTGGGGGCTCCGGGGTGAGGCGGTGGGTGGGGCAGGCCCTCGAGACCCTCCAGCCAGTGCCCAGTGTGGCAGCCTCCAGAGAGGGGCTGCTGGGACCGCAGGCTGGATCCGGGGGCTGCTGGGAGGTGGCCAGTGCTTGGCTGGGTTTCCTGTCCTCCGTCGGCAGGTGGGAATCTTGGGTTTCGGTCTGAGCCCTTGGATGAGCTGGGAAGCACCTTGTTATTGCTCTCAACTGTCTCCTCTCCTTGAGAGTCAGACCCCCCCAAATTGTGGTGAACTATTTATAACTTAAGATTGGTCATCTTAGCCATTTTGAGGTGTGCAGTTGGGTGGCATTAAGCACATTTATGTTGTGGTGTGCCCGTCAGCACTGCCTGAGTCCAGGACTCTTCATCTTCCCAAACAGAAGCTCTGGAGTGTTAAACGCCAACCCCCACCCCCTCAGAAACAGTCTTTTCACTGCAGGACAGCAGGCTTGGTTTGCAGACTGAGCTCTGATGGGCCTGGGGTGGGTGGAGGGGCGGTCGGGAGTGGGGCCCGCAGATGCCGCGTAGCCCGGTTCCTTTCTCCGCTCCTTTCGTCCCGGTGCCACCCCGCAGATTCAGGCCTCACTGCTCCCCAGGCCCTGTCAGGGTGGCTGTCAGGGGCCCCGGGGAGCCGCCATCTCCCTGTAGGAGGGAGCTCTCTTCCCCAGTCAGGTCTGTCCCTGTGACATTTGGAGGGTCAGACAGGCACATTTCCCTATCCCTGCTTGTCAGAAATGATGTCGAGAGCAACATTCACTAAGCAGTTGAGCTGGGGGCCTTACTTGGCTCCAGAGCCTGCGCCCTTTCCCAACTCTTTGTGTTTATTGATAAACTCTGGGGCCCTCAGGAATGATCCCCAGACCCACAGGGTCATCCCAGGAGCACCGAGCATGGCTCTGAACTCAGCAAGGCTCTCGATGGGCTCGGCCCCACCAACCCGTGGCCTTTGAAGCTGGTGATGTCAGAAGTGGGGCAGCCTTGTCTATTACTGACGTTTATGGGCTGGATGGAGGCACTTAGAGATGGCAGGCAGATAAAGGGTGGGCTGGGCTTGCCCTGATAAGGTGGCCCACGATCGGGGAGACGCTGAGGCCGCCAGGGCTGTGGTTTCTGCGTGTGAGTAAGTGCGATTTCTGGCAGAGCTGGGGGAGCTGCGAAGACAGGCTGGCGGCCACGGGATTTAGTGGTTTAGCTTTGTTGAAATCCTCCACTTCAAGGACTTCCCCTGGTGACTGAATTTTGTCAGGCTAATTAAGAGTGAGCTAGGCCTGGCCCTGTAGCCAGCCAAGGAAGAGAGGCAGGAAGGGGAAAATGGGTGAGGGCTGCCGAGATGGCTGGGGAGGAAGGGCCCCGTGTACCCCTCACGGGCGAAGGCCCACCTGTGACCAGCAGGACAGATGGTGAGGAAGATGGTAGGGGAGGGCCTGCTCCACTTCTCACGGCTCCTCTTCCGGGCGTTCTCCTTCTCCAAGGTGCTGCCAGGACAGGGAGCCCACTCGGGGCTGGGAGGAGTGCGGGGCTCAAGCCTGGGAGGGGCATCCTTGGATGGGATTCAGGTTCATCCATTGGGTCGCCTCCACAGATGAGCTTGGCTGGAGACTAGAGCGCGGGCCATGTCTTGTGTGGGGTGGTGGGCTTGGGCCGAGTGGGGAGGGTGCTCCTCAAGGCTCTCTGACGGCCGTGTCCGTCACACTAACTCCTGCCCACAGCACAGGCTTAGGAGATAGGGTGGGCCTTACTGACCAGTTTGGTTGTCCCAACCCATAGCAGAGGGGCGCTGTTATCTTCCCTATTTTACAGGTGGGGAAACCTAGGTTCCAAGAGGCTGAATAACTTGTCCATTGTTACCCAGAACGCATCTCAACCCGTGTCTGACTCTGGAGCTTAAGCTCTTAAGCACAGGTTATTGACCCGGCAGAAATGCCTGCCTGACCATCTGTCCTCAGACCAACGGAAAGGGACAGCCCTGCGACCCAGCTCCCCTGTGGCCAGACTTCAGTTCTCTCAGCAAATGAGGCTGTGTGGGCACAAGCTGTGTCCCTCAACCAGCCACATAACAGGAAAAGTTACAGGAAAGGGTGGGCTTACAGATGCTCACTGGGCCCTCTGAGGACGGTTCTCTTCTAGTCTGGAGGGACCTCAAGAAACACATTGTATACCGCACGGTGCTGGGTGCAGAGCAGAGACGCCTTTCTCAAAGGCGAGGGTCATGTGGGGAATCTGCTCCCCTCTAGATCCTGCCCTGTTAGCAGGCCAGGAGTGAAGGCAGAGCCCACGGAGGGTGGGGGAAAAGGGAAGTGGGAGGCCTGGCCGGGGGAAGAGTGCTGGAAGCCGGGGCTGGGAGCTGAGCTAGGTTTGGAGGGCAGCCCAGGTAAAGAGCCCGGTGGTCTATTGGGGTTCAAAATCCTGGCTCTGCTGTTAATGACCTTGAACAATTTAACCTCACTGTGCCTGTCCTCATCTACGGGGATAACAATAGTCCATGCAGCGTGTGGCTATTTTGAAGACTCATGAATTGACACAGGTGGAAATGCTAGGACTAGACTCAGCAAACAGTGAGGGGGCCGTGTGGGCCCGGGGCTGCTGTTATTGGCCCACTTGAGAAATGTCAGCAGCCACAGCCTTGGAGCAAAGGTGGGGAAGGGGGCCAGGTGCTCGTCCCGGGGTGGGCAGGCCACCCGGTGGTCTTCCTGGCCTGGGTCCCGGGGCTTTTACTCTTTTACCTGAGTCTTCCTGGTGTGACGCGTCAAGGGCGGTCAACTCGGATGTTTCCCAAATTAGCGGTGTGGCTCTGACTTGAGAGTCAAAGCTTGTGGGGAATATCCTCCCAAAGAATGGAGAGGCTTAACTTCATTTAAAACACATTCTTTGGTCTTTGTCCTCCCTGTGCAAGGCGCTGAGCTAGGCTCTGAGTGAACAAGCCAGCTGTGGCCCTTGCCCTCCAAGAGCTCACAGTCAAGTGAGAAGACATACGTTTATGCATTCACTCAGCTGCCACTTACCTACTTTGTGCCAGAGACCTTTTTGGCACAAAGGGACCAGATAGTCAGCTCCTGCCCACATGCTAGAGGGGTGGTTTGCATTTCCATGGTGGCATCAAGATGCATTCAATCTGGAGTGACCAGCTTGACTCTCAGTCCCCACCCTGCGCCAGCCCCTGGGAGTCACATGGTAGATGGTGTGGCAGAGTGGATACGGCTGGGTCTCTGGGGCCAGACCGCCTGGGTTTGTGTCTTAGTGCCGCTCTTGACTGGCTGTGCGGCCCTAGGCAAGTGACCTTACCTCTCTAAACTGGTTCTCAGTCTCTAGCCTGGGGGCACTAATGATACCGTCCTCACCCAAGATGGAAAGGGCAGCATGAAATGAAGCGTGAGAAGCACTTGGAGACCGACACACTCACATCCTTACAAAATGTCACCCTGTTAGGGCCACGGTCATTACTGCTCTCTCCCTGCTGTTAGGTGCCCAGTTGAGACCCTGGAGGACTCTCCCCCAGCTCGACCGCGGGATTGACCACTAGAAAAATCAGGTGCGTAATTCTGGTTCACAGTTAACTAATTTCCTTACTTTATAAGTACCCTTTAAAATCAGTTAGAAAAAAGAAAACAAAACCCAGTGGGAAGATGGGGAAAGACTCGAGCAAGCAGTTCCCAGAAAAAGAAATGTGAATATTTAGGAACCAATGAAAGAAAGCGGCTCAGCCTCACTTGTGTGGGTGTGCCTCGGAGACACAGCAGGTTCGGGTCCAGTGCATGTGAAAGTTACATGTTTAGTACACTGTCGTCTGTTAAGTGTGCGGCAGCATTGTGTCTACAGAAACAGTGTACATAACTTAATTAAGAAACACATTATTGCTAAAATACGCTAACCATCATCCAAGCCTCCAGCAAGTCATAATTCTTTTGCTGGTGGAGGGTCTTGCCTCGATATTGATGAAAACACAGTATCAGTGAAGATCAATAAAGCACAGCACAGCCCTGACTGGTGTGGCTCAGTGGGTTGAGTGCTGGCCTTCGAACCAAAGGGTCGCTGGTTTGATTCCCAGTCAGAGCACATGCCCGGGTCGTGGGCCAGGTCCCCAGTAGAGGGCACATGAGAGGCAACTGCACACTGATGTGTCTTTCACTCTCTCCCTCCCTTCCCCTCTCTAAAAGTAAATAAATACAATCTTCTTAAAAAGAAAGAAATAAAGCAAAGTATGCTAAGCCCTGGGTGGCTCAGCTGGCTGGAGCGTCATCCCCTGCACCAAGGGGTGGTGATTTGATTCCTGTCGGGGCACACACCTAGGCTGCGGGTTCGATCCCTGGTTCGAGGCACATACAGGAGTCAACCAATCAATCTCTCTCTCTCTGTCTGTCTCTCTCTCTTTCCTCCCTCCCCTCCCCTTTCTCTCTAAAATCAATAAATATACCCTCAGGTGAGAATAAGAAGCCAAAGCATAATAAAATGAAGTTGCCTGTATTTTAGGAAGTGTCTATTAACACAATAAGATAACATTTTCACCTTGCAGGTTAGTCAAAGGTTTAAAAACTTGCTGACGCCTGTTGTTGGAGAGAGAGTGCGCGTTTCCCTCCCTGAGCGCCTGCCGTCGGCGTCCGGCCCTGGCCACATAGCTCAGCTGCTTGGAGCGTCTTCCTTCCCTACTACAGGGCTGTGGTTGGGGCACAGGCGGGAGGCAAACCCCGGCGCCTCTCTCACATCGACTTGTCTCTGTCTCTCTCTCCCTCTCCCTCTCTCACCTGCCTTTCCCTCCTCCTAAAATCAAGGAAAACATGTCCTCAGGGGAGGATAGAAGATAAAGAATAGGTAGTCTGACCCTGTGTTATTTTCCCTGTAGAAGCAGGATACCCCCCGCCCACCCGGGGTGAGCCTCGGTTGCCAGTGCACCCCCGGAGCCGCCTCGCCCCTGTGCTGGTTAGCAGGTGCCCTGCGGGACAGGGACCACACAGTCAGGTGGTCCCGGGGAGGTGTGACAAAAGTGGGTCCTCCCAGTGGGCCAGCACATCTGCACATTTCCCGGGAGGGCTGCCAGGACAGCCTTCGTGTGTGCGGGATTCGGGACACAGTCTAGCCCACGTCTGCCCCTGAATCGCCGGTTGCCACAAGGGCTCTGCCAGGAAGGAGTCGGGCCTTTGGGAGGAGCTGCACGTGCGGCTGACCTGCGGTCTCACAGTGCGACCCCGGAGGTTGAGGCGTGAGGTTTTTTCTCTCGTTCCCTCTCACCGCTTGGTCTTTCTTTCCTTCTCCTCCTATTTTTTTCCACTTAGAGTTTTTATTGTAAATTGCATTTTAAATTAAAAGTTATATTTGCACATAGTTTAAAGAGGCAAATACTTCTAGAAGGCTTGTTGTAAACGCAACATCCACACACACCGCGCCCCCTTTTCTGCTTTCCAGAAGCAACTACCTTTAGTAACAGGGCTGATTCTTTTGATATTGACCTGTGTATCGCTAAGCTGCTTAAATGTCTGGCATTGTCTATCGACTTCTTGCTATGGTAGATGAGGATTTAACTATTCTTCCCCCTCACCCAAGGCTGTGCTTATTGATTTTAAAAAGAGGGGGAGGGAGGGAGACTGAGAGGGAGAGAAACATCAGTCAGTTGCCTCTCATACGCTCCCCGTCTGGGACCGAACCCGCACTTGGGCACGTGTCCCGACCGGGCCTGGAACTGGCGACCTTTCCGTCTACAAGACGACGCTCCAGCCAACTGGGCCACACCAGCCAGGGCAGGATTTAACTTTTTAATCACTGCCTATACTTCCCATCCTTCATAGTTATGACATCATTTTATTATATTAACATCCAGTGATTACATCACTTTGACCCTGAAAACATGATATGCATCTGAACGGCGATGACTTGTATTTTCCAGCCAATATTTTCTCTCTGGAATCATTTATTTATTTATTTATTTGCCCTATTCCCAGTTTAAAAAAAAATATGCCACTGATTCAACACCAAACTCTTCTGTTGAGTAAAATTCATCTCAAAGTCGTGTGCACAGTCCTTATTCTATTCACGTCATCTTCTGGAGAAAATCTCCCCTGGAATCGTCCAGCCGGGGGCGGTGCTCTCTGCAGCTTCTGTGCGGGGCGTCTCCGCCAACCTGTCCGATTCCCGGGCTCCCCTTCCTGCGGGATCTTCTGCTTCCTGGGTGCGGTATTGTCCTGTTCCTCGGGCTGCTCCCTCCTTATGGGGGAGCACTTCCCTCATCCCCCACTAATTGTTACAAAGAAGTCAGCTGGGTTGGGTTTTGTTTTGGGTTTTTTTTTTTAACTTGAATGTCTGAAAATGTATTTTATCCTCGTGCTTAATTGATGATTTGGCTGGGTATAGAATTTTAAGTCAGAAATAACTTTCTCTCAGAACTTGCTGGCGTGGTGCCGCTGTCTTTGGGCTTCTGGCGTTGCCGTGATGAAATCCATCTCTCGCCCTCTCCACTGTAGGAGCTTCTCCTTGTCCCTGCTGTTTAGAAATGTCATAGCGCAGTTCCCGGCGCAGGTAGATGCTTACTCACTGTGCCAGGCATTTAGTGAGTTTTCTTCCGTCTTGAAACTCATGCCCTTCTGTTCTGGGTATTCCGTGTGAGCCTTGTTCCCTTGCTTTTTTCTCTCCCATCCCCTCCCCCCTTTTATGTCATTTTTCACTCTGCCGTCGCTCTTTTTAATTTCCAAGAGCTCTCTTTTTCTTGTTTTCTAAACATCGCTTTTTAAAATAGCACCTTGCTCTTGTTTTAGAGATGTGATATCTTCTCTGAGAATATCTAGTTTCACTAAAGTTTTCCTCCCCCTATCTGTCTTGCTCTCTGCATTTCATATTAGGTGATTTCCTCAAGTGCCTGGTGATTCTTGATTGTCTGCTCACCTTGAGAGCAGAGGTAACTAAAAAGCTGACTTGAAAGCCCTATGGACTTGGGCAGGACTGTTTCCTTAAAATACGACCTTCAAGTAGCATAATCTGGCTGGGCTGTTTTCGTAAGGAGTCTTTAGTGTAGGTGCTTTTTGAACTTTTCTCCCAGACTAGTCAGATTGCTCAGAAAAATTGTCCCCCATCTTCTGCCTGGAGATGGTACATTGGCTACCAGCATTCTGGGAGCTTAAGAAGGGAAAAAACGAGCTATCTTCTTATTTAGTATGTGTAGTAATCAGCACGTGTTTGCCCAAGCTGTCCGTAGCAAAATGCCGCAGGCTTGGAGGCTTAAACAACAGAAATTAATTTTCCCACTGCCGTGAAGGCCGGACGTCCAAGATCGAGGTGCCAGCAGGTTGGTCCCTGCGGAGGCCTCTTTCTGGCTTTCAGAAAGCCACCTTCATCCGAGGACCTCGCACAGTCTTTGCTCTGTGTGCACCGAGAAAGAGGACACTCTGCTGTCCCCTCTTCCTCTTCTTTTAAGGACATCAGTCCTATTGTATCAGGTCCCCAACCTTATGACCTCATTTAACCTGAAGTACTTCCTTAAAGGCCATATTCCCAAACACAGTCACCGAGGGGGTTAGGGCTTCAATGTGTGAATTTGAGGGGGGACGATAGTTTTACCAGTATGTGAAGTATCACTTATTTCTGTTTTCATTCTGAGTCTCCCACTTCCAACTGTGTGTGGCGATCTCAATACCGTTTCCTTGAGTCTACAGCGGAAGCGGTGCAGGGGCTGTCCCCTCGCTGCCTGGAATGAGGATGGGTATCTGAAGGCTCCGCAGTTTCTTAAACAGATTATAAACTTCCCATCTCCCTCTTTTTAAATTCTCATTTGCCCCCGAATCCAGAGGTAATATTGCCGACAATTCCCGGCCAGTCAACTTTTTGGTTTTCATCACTGTGGACTCAGGACTAGCTTTTACAGATCTGCTACGTTGCTTACCACTTGTCCAACTTCCAAAATGTCCTTGCTGTGGTATTATCTTCTGCTGTCCTTGTCCATGAGGATTATAATATAAAAGCATCTTTTCGTCGTGAGTTACGTGGGGTTTTCGGAGGGAGTAGAGGTGAGCGCATGCTTGTTCAATTTGCCGTCTTTCACCAGGTGCCAGGTGCCGTGCATCTTCTCCCTTGAGAGCCGATGGAGACCCATCTGCTGAGTAGCTTTACTCCAGGTTTGCCTCTCCGCCAGACCTGGTGTGTTCACGAAACGTCTCTATCACATCCAGATATGTTTGATTCTGATGCATTGGTTGGCTTTTGAGAACCAATAATCTGATATCACTTGACCAAAGGACAGGGAACACATTCTGAGCTTATCACAAAAATGCGAAGCTTTTTAATAAACTCAGAAATGATTTGTGTTTTGGGTTGAACAAAGCCTTCACATTTTCCCGAACACCACTTTCCTTGCATTTTAAAACGTAATATATTTCCAGGAGAATCTAATCCATATGTTTCTTATTTTTTGCTTTTAATACATCATAATATTGCTTCATAAAGTACTGTTTAAGTCAGTATTCTTTATTAGCTTTTTTCTTAAGTAAACCCTTTTCCTTAGCTTTTATTTAGAGACATATTTTTTCCAAAACTTCCCAACCACAAAGTTCAGCCGAACCCTCAAAGATCTGAGCTTCATTTGAAATTTTGACTTTTGTTGAGCTCTAATTGGGGCAAGCCCAGGTTTTCTAAAATCATGTGGATTCCGTGTTTGCCAGTGGAGCGTGGCTGCACCCGGAACCCGCTTCTCAAAGCACCTTACTCCGTGGCACCTTGGGTCAGAACCAAGCAGGTACCAGCAGCGTGCCCCTCGGTGCGTCTGCTCCGTCACTGGTGAAAAAGGAGAGTGGGAGCAGGTACGCCCCCACCTTGGGGAGTCCCCAGTCCAGTTAGGGAGACTGGGGAAGGAGGAGAGGGTCCATCATTTCTCCACAGCCAGCTACGCGCCAGGTGATGAACTAGTCACTTTGCCATTATTGTCCTATTAACCTAGAGATAAATGGAAGTATTTTACCTAAATTGAATCCCTATGATAAGCCTATGTAATAAATGAAGTCTTTAATTCAAGGTGAAATTTCCCTCCAGTGAGATTCACACACCTGAGTACAGAACCTGGTGACTCTGACAGATGTTTGCACCTGCGCATCCACGGGCCCATCGGGACATAGAACGTTTTCATCACCTCAAGACGCTCCCCTAGGTTGTCTTGTGGTCTGTCCTCACCTCCGATAGGCAATTATTTTTGTTACTGTAACCACAGATTAGTTTTGTATGTTCTTGAGTTTGGTCTGAGTGAAGTCACACAGGGCGCGCTGCGTCTGGTTTCTTTCACTCAACGTGCTGGGGGTTCATCCATGCTGCTGTGTGCGCTGGGGTAATGGCGCACTTTGGAAATTGCCAAATATTATTTCCATTGTATAAAAATACCACAGTTTATTGATTTTCTTGTTGAAAGAGATTGGGTTGTTCCAGTTTGGGGCTATTATACATGAAGCCGACACAAACACTTTTGGACGCGAGGCTTTGTGGACATGTCTATTTATTCTTTTGGGTAAGTGACTAAGAGTGGAGTTGCTGGTTGTAAATAGATACAGGTTTAATATTTCAAAAAATGCCACAAACTTTCCAAAATTGTTTTTTTCCATTTTATTTGTCCACCGGTAATATACGGAGATTCTGTTTGATTCCTTTTCCACTTGACAGTCTAACAGGTAAAAATGAAAAAATATGAGGAGACCCAGTGTGGAAGGGCAGAGTAAGCAGAATAATTAGAGGGTCATGGAGAAATCAAGTATAACCCTATTATTTATTTCAAATTAATTTGCATATGGTGTGAAGTAGGAGTCAAAATTCATTTTCCACCATGTCAATATCCAGTTGTTCCAGCACTGTTGTAATTTTTTGTTACGTAGCACTGTTTTAAAAAAATTTTCCATTACAGTTTACATCCACCACTGTCTGTATTAGTTTCAGATGTAGGCAGAGTGGCCAGACGGTCCTTTACGGAGTGGCCCCCACATGCTGCAAGCACCCACCCGGCCCCGTACATGGTCATCACATGATCGACCGTGGTCCCCATGCGGTGCTCTCCATCTCCACGACTGTTCTGTTCCTAACAATTTCCACTGCTTAACCCTTTCACCCTTCTCATCCAGCCCCTGCTACTCCGCACCCCCAACATAGCACTGTGTTTTAAAAAGGCGTTCCTTCTTCAGTTGAACTGTCATGGCTCATTTTGTCAAAAGTCACTTATGTGAGAGTCTATTTCTAGGGCATTCATTCCATCCCACGGACACACAGGGTCCGGCAGAAGTAAGGCCTGCTCGAGTGTGGTTGGTAGGGCAATAATACCAGTGTAATAATTTATAGTTTTAATTTGAACACTTCACCTAAAATGCCATATGGTGTGTTTGAGTATGACAGTGTTGTGTTACAGAATCACATGCTCATGATTTTATAATAAAAGATTTTGTAATTAAAAAGGCCTGTTGTTTGTGCTGGGTCCTGTGTCTGATCTTCAGGCCAACGTTACACTCTCTTAATTATTGTAGCTTTAACGCGAGGCAGGCAGTGTGAGTCTTCCAAATTCGCTCTTTTGTCATGTTCGTTTTGCTTATTCTGGGTCCTCTGAATTTCCAAATACCTTTTTAGAATCAGCTGTCACTATGCATTAAAGAGCTTGCTGGATTATTGATTGGGAGAGTGTTGAATTTATAGAACAACTTGAGGAAAATCAACAACTTTAATTCCATTCAGTCTTCTATTAACATGGTGCAACGCTTCCTTCCTTAAAGCCTCCTTAACTTCTCTCCTGTCTTGCAATTTTCAGTGTAGAGGTCTTGCACATGTTTTATTAATTTGTTCTTAAATACTTTTTTGTTTTATGTGCTGTAAGTGGCATTGTGTTTGGAATACCATTTTTAATTGCTTGGTACCAGGTTCCAGCAATGCAGTTGATTTTTGCATTTTGACTTTTACTCTGTGGTTTTGCAAAATTTCTCTATTGGTTTTAGCAGTGCGGGTTTTGCGGGGGTCATATGCCTAACAGTTTATCATATAAACAACCATATCAGGAGGCAGTTTTCTTTCTTTCCTACTGATCTTTGTGCCCTCTTAATTCATTTGCTTGCCCGTTTACTTATTTATTTACCTTTAATGCGCTGAGTAGATCTCCAGTGTAGTGTTGAATGGAATTAGTGAGAGTGCATGCCCTTTCCCATTCTCTATCTCGGGGATGAAAGATTTCAGTATCCCACCCGTAACCTTAATAGTAATCCTGTTAGCTGTCAATTTTTCATAGTCGCCCATTGTACCAGGCATTCTCCGAGATCGCCCCTGAAGGTCCCCACCTCATTTTCACATCTGTGTGTGATCTCTTTTTCTCGGGCTGGGCTTCAGTGACTTGCTTCTGATGAACAGAATGCAGCACAAAGTGATGGAATGTCAATTTAAAGGTCATAAAAAGGCTGTGGCCCCCACCTTGGCGTTCACTCCCCTTGCTAGCTTCCTCCAAGGGAAGCCAGGTGCCACGGCGTGCGCTGTGCTACGGAGAAGCCTCTCCCTTGGGCTCTCCATAGGACCGAGGGAGGTCTCTACCCAACAGTTGGTGCTGAACACAGGGCCTCTGTCAACAGCCACGTGAGTGAACTTGGAAGTGTGTCTTCTGCCAGTTACGTGTCCCAAGGAGACCGAAGCCCCAGCTGGCAACCGGGCTGTAACCTCACGAGAGACCTTGAGCCACACTCATGCCGTTAGGCCACATCCAGATTCCTGACCCTGGAAACTGCGAGACGAGATTTGTTGTTCTTCCGTTCCTGGTTTACGAATCATTCCCACCGTGAATCGGCACCTAATTTTGTCAAATGTCTTTTTTTGTTTTATAATCAATTGAGATGATTATAGACTGTGTTCTGCTTATGTGGTGGATTGCAGTGATTTTCAAGTAAGCCCCACATACTCATGATGTATTATCCTTTTTATATATTGTCAGAGTCAATTCGCCGATATTTTCTTAAGGGTTTTTGCCCTGTGTTTGTTTGACAGATGTTGGTCTGCTCTCTCTCTCTCTCTCTCTTTCTTTAAAGATATTATTTATTTATCTTTAAAGGAGAAAGGAAGGAGAGAGGGAGAGAAATATCAATGTATGGTTGCCTCTCGTCCGTCCTCTGCTGGGAACTGGCCTGCAACCCAGGCATGTGCCCTGAATGGGAATCGAACCTTGATCATTTGGTTTGCAGGCCCGCGCTCAATCCACTGAGCTACACCAGCCAGGGCTGCTCTCTTTTATTATTGGGACATAATTCATATATGGTAAAATTCACTATTTTAAAGCTAATGTGTAGATCAGTGGTTTTTAGTATATTCTCAGGGTGTGCAACCATCACTACTATATTATTCCAGAACATTTTCATCGCCCCAAAGAAACCTTGTACCATTAGCAGTCACCCCTCATTCTTCCCTCCCTCCAGCCCCTGGCAACTACTACCCTCCTTTCTGTCTCCATGAATTTGCATATTCTGGACAGTTTCTGTAAGTGGAATCACACAGTATGTGGCCTCTTGTGTCTGGCGTCTTTTATTTAGCGTACCATTTTGAGGACTCATACGCGTTGTCGCGTGAAAGAGTGCTTCACAGAACTTCCTTCCGTGGCGGAAAAATAGTCCACGGTGCAGATGTGCCACCTTTGTTCACCCATTTCCCCATCAGTGGTGGCCGTTGGAACTGCCGCCACTTTTTGGTTATTCTGAGTAATGTTGCTATGGACACGTGTGCACAAGTTTTGATGTGGACGTATGTTTTTAATACTCCTAGGGACACACCTAGGAGTGGAACTGTGGGGTTCTGTGGTAAGGGGAGGTCCAGTCTCCCCACGTCTTCACCGGTGCGTGTTAGGGGAGTCCTTCTCACCATTGCCGTCCCGGTGAGGACGGCATCTGACTGTGGCTTCGGTTTGTGTTCCTCTGGTGGGTAATGATGCGGAGCATCTTTTCAGGTGCTTGTTGCTGTTCGAATATCTTCTCTGGAGAACTGTCTGCTCAGCTCCTTTTCTTAATTTCTTTTTTCTAATTGGGCTGGCTTTTTGTTATTGAGTTGTAATAGTTTTTAAAATATATATTGTAGATACAAGTGCCTTAGTAGACATATTATTTGTGAAAATTTGCTCTCATCCTTTGGGTTGTCTTTTCGCTTTCTGGTGGTGCCTTTGGAAGCACAAATGTTTTTAATTTTCAAAATATCCAGTTTGTCTGTTTTTTATTTTGTTTGTGTTGCAGTCATATCTGAGAAACCATTGGCTCATCCAAGGTCATCAAGGTTTATGCCTAAATTTTCTTCTGAGGTCTTTACAATTTTCACTCTTACATTTAGGTTTTTGATCCGTTTAATGTTTACCGGGAGTGTTTGGTTGGGATCCACATTCACTCTGTTGCCGGTCGCTGTCCTGTCATCTCAGCGACATCTGTGGAGACCAGCGCTCCTTCTTCCATGGGGTGTCTGCGTGCCCCGTGTCAGGGATCAGTTGGCCACGGACATGTGGGCTTTTTACATGGACTGTCGGTTCTGTTCCATCAGACCGACGGCATGTCTTTGTACCTCTGTCCTCCCGCCAGTTCCCCACTTTCCTGATTTACTGCAGCTTTGTAGAAAGTTTTGAAATTGGGAAGTATAAATTTTCCAACTTGGTTATTCCTTTTCAAGATTCTTTTGGCTACTCTCAGTGCCCAGCATTTCTGCATGGATTTTAGGACTAGCTTGTCGACTTCTGCAAAAAAAGCAGATGGAATTTTGATAGGGACTGTGTGGACTCTGTAGATTAATTTAGGGTACAGCCATATTAACAATATTCAGTTTTTTGATTCATGAACAGGGGATGTCTTTACATTTATTTGGCTCCTTCTAAATTTCTTTCGAGGATGTTTTGTAGTTTGTAGTGTTCTTATATGGACTTTGTTGATTTTTTTATATCAGGGTGGTAATGCTCATTTCAAAAAATTAGTTGGAAATTATTTCCTCCTTTCCTACTTTCTGAAAGACTAATGTAAAACCGATACTGTTTTTTTTCTTTAAGTGTTTGTTAAAATTCACAACTCTGGACCTGAGATGCGGGGACTATTTTAAATAATGAAGTCAATGTTTTTAAAAGCTGTAAGAAAGTAAATCAAAATGCCAATTTTACTGTATGTTGATTTAAAAAATAAAATTAAAATATAGGATTTTTCAGAGTTTTTATTTTATTTATTTTTTAGTCTGTTATTTTGACTACCAAGTTAATTGGCCTGTAGTGGTTCTCTACATTTCCCTAGTCTGTTTTCATGTCCATTAGATCCGCGGACTCCTGATAGTCTGTGTCATTTTTTCTTTCACAGTTTGACTTGTTTAACTTTGATTGTTTTAGATTCTTCACTTTGGATTCTGTAGCTTTTCTTCTACTTTATTATTCATTTCTGTTTGCTTATTCATTTTCTAGTTCATTAATCTTTGCTCTAGTATTTATTTTCTTCTTTTTTGAATTATTTTGGACTTTGCAATTATTATTATTATTATTTCTTTTTTTTTAGTTTCCAAAGGCAGAGGTGGTGATCTTTGGTTTAGGTCATTCTATTTTTCTAATGCAAGAATTGAAAGCTGTAACTTTTCCTTTAAGCATAACTTTAACACCTTTACACAAATTCAGATATGATGTCTTTTGATTTCATTAAATTCAAATTTACACTTCTGGCCAAGATAGAGGCATAGGTAGACACATTATGCCTCCTTGCACAACAAATATTAAGCACAACAAATATTTAGAAACAAAAACCAACCAGAGCTGACAGAAAAATTGAACTGTACAGAAGTCCGACAACCATTCAGCCAGACCAGTAAGAGGGGTAGAGTTGGCAGCCGGCGGAGAGGGGTCGTGGCAGGAAATAGCAGCGGCTGGTGGAGCCAGGCTTGCAGGCAGTGGTGGGCAGACCCCGGGCACGGGGAGACAACAAGCAGACCCAGTGAGGTGCGCAAGGCAGCTGGCTGACCGTGGTCCCACAATTGCATACAGATAAACCAGGCAAAAACAACCAGTGAAACAGACCGCATAACCCAGGGCTCCAATGCCAGGAACTAAAGCCTAAAAGCACTGATTGAAAAGATGCCGGGAGAGACTCCCAGCCTCACAAGAGAGTTCGTGGGAGAGACCCACAGGGTCCTAGAATGTGCACAAGCCCACCCACCTGGGAACCAGCACCAGAAGGGCCCAGTTTGCTTGTGGGAGGCAACCGAGGGGACTGAAATCTGAGAGAGAGCAGAACAAGCGCCATTGTTCCCTCTCTGACTCCACCCCCACATACAGCATCAATACCCAGTGACTGGGTTGCCCTGCCCTGGTGAACACCTAAGGCTCTGCCCTTCATGCATAACAGGTGCCACCTGACCAAAAAATTATGGCTCAAAGGGGAGAACAAATCAAAGCCCCACAACCAATATTTATAAGCCAAGAGATAGTTCAGATGCACAGTTCAAAGCACTGGGGATCAGGATGCTCACAGAATTGGTTGACTTATCAGATGCACAGTTCAAAGCACTGGGGATCAGGATGCTCACAGAATTGGTTGACTTTGCTTGCAAATTAGATGAACAAATGAAGGCGACACTAACTGAAATGAAGGTAAATGCACAGGGAACCAATAGTGATGGGAAGAAAACTGAAACTCAAATCAACGGAGTAGACTAGAAGGAAGAAAGAAACAACCAAACAGAAAAGGATGAAGAAACAAGAGTTCAAAAAAAATGAGGAGAGGCTTAGGAACCTCCAGGACATCTTTAAACATCCCAACACCTGAATTATAAGGGTACCAGAGGGGGAAGAGGAAGATCAACAAGTGGAAAACTCTTTGAATGAATAATGAAGGAGAACTTCCCCAATCTGGCAAAGGAAATAGACTTGCAGGAAGTCCAGGAAGCTCAGAGAGTCCCAAAGAAGGTGGACCCAAGGAGGAACACACCGAGGCACATCATAGTTACATTAGCCAAGATTAAAATGAAGGAGAGAATTCTAGAAGCAGCAAGAGCTAAGGGGACAGTCATCTACAAAGGAGTGCCCATCAGACTGTCAGCTGATTTCTCAAAAGAGACCTTGCAGGCAAGAAGGGGCTGGAAAGGAATATTTCAAGTCATGAAATGCAAGGACCTACATCCAAGATTGATCTATCCAGCAAAGCTTTCATTTAAATGGAAGGGCAGATAAAGTACTTCTCAGATAAGGTCAAGTTCAAGGAGTTCATCATCACCAAGCCCTTATTATTATATGAAATGTTAAAGGGACTTACCTAAGAAAAACAAGATAAAAAATATGAACAGTAAAAAGACAGCAAACTCACAGTTATTAACAACCACACCTAAAACAAAGCAAACCAAGCAAACAACTAGAACAGGAGCAGAACCACAGAAATGGAGATCACATGGAGGGTTAGCAACAGGGGAGTGGGAGGAGCGGAGAGGGGGAAAAGGTACAGAGAATAAGTAGCATAGATGTAGGTAGAAAACAGACGGAGGGGAGGACAAGAATAGTATGGGAAATGTAGAAGCTAAAGAACTTGTGACCATGGATATGAACTAAAGGGGGGAATGTGAGTGGGAGGGGGTGTGCAAGGTGGAGGGGAATGAAGGGGAAATGGGACAACTGTAATGACATAATCAATAAAATATATTTAAAAAATACAAAATATTTTCAAATTCCATGTTTTTTGAGGTTCTGTTATTCAGTGCATTCATATGTAGGATGTCTCTTTTAAATGAACCCACTCCTTTGTCGTTGTGAGATATTCCGCTTTACCTGGCATCGTTCCATATCCCAAAGTCTACTGCGTCTCTTGTGAACACAGATGCTGCAGCTCTCTCATGACGAGTCTGCCGGACATGCATCTCTGTTTGCTTTACTGTTGGTGTGTCATTGTCTTATTTTGAAGTGGTTTCTTATACAGATTATATAGTTGTGCATTATTATTTTATCTGGATTGAGAGTCTTCAACCCTTAACTGGACTATTCAGAATCAGATTTAATGTGGTCGTAGGTGTGGTTGGGTTGGGTGTAAGTGTATGATTTTGCTATTTCTTTTTCTAGTTGTTTTGCTGTGTCTATACCTTTCTAAAATCATTGTTTATGGCCTTTCTGGAGTAACTTTTTTAGTGATTCTATTTTGTTTCCACTCGTGGATTATTAAGTATACCTCTATTTTACTGTGGTTTTCATTTTTAGCGGTTGACTCGTTTTACAACACTCATGTTAAACCCGCCGCAGTCCGCCTTTAAATGGCGGTGCACCGCATCACTCACGCGCAAGGACCGTGCCTTCCAACTGTTGTTTCATCAAACAGTCAAATCTCTCTCAAAGAAATTTTTACCTCTTATTTTATAACGTCTTGAGATTTACAGAAAAGTCAAGTTATTGTGGAGAGAGCCTGTGAGCCCGGCCTCCCCCGGTGTCAGCCACGCCTTGCATAACCACAGTACGATTGTGAGAACTAAGAAGTTAGCACTGATACAACATTGTTAACCGAGCCAGACTTTCTTCAGGCTCCGCCAGCCCTTCTCCCGACACCCTTTGTCTGCTCCAGGAGCAGGTCTGCACCCCCGCTTCGTGCTCAGCTCCCGCGATCTCAGACACCTGTGCTCGTGATTTGTGTCTGGGCTCATCTGAGGGGTTGGTTATTCTGTGCGCTGCCCCTGGGGTCGAACCCGATATTTCCTTATGATTAGACCGAGCTTGCACACGTTTGGCAGAGATACCCCCAAAGCAATGTGCCCTGTTCAACAACCTCCTCAGGGGCATGTGTAAAATAAAATAAGACTGGGTAAGTCTTACTCACAGTGGAGTTAACACCGATCATTTTGTTTGGGCAGCGCCTGCCAGGCTGTCTTTTTGAGCTTGTTAGACACCTTGCTTTCATTATTTACAATGTATCAATTTGTTTAACTCTAGCGTACATATACAGTAGCTTCAAAATTGCCAACCCATTCCTCTGTGAGAAGAAATTTTACCAACTACCATATAGTATCTGAGTACAGTTCTCTTTACCTTTAGAGTATCCAGTCAAAATAAGTTTTGAAAGTTACCGAGGTTGATGCTTCCCCTCCCCCGCCCCCTTCGGTGTGTGCCTGCCGCTTGTTTGTACACTTTGGCTCATTTGCTACAGTTTGTATTCCATGTTGGCTTCTCACCACGTCCAGGCTGATTTTATTTTATGTAAATTGGCCAGCAGTAGACTTTGCTCTTCACAGTATTCAGTTCTAGGAATTTTGGCAAAAGTATAGAGTCACGTCATCACCACCAGCCATGACACAGAATGGCTCTGTCACCCCCCAAAGTCTCCTGGGCTGTCCCTTTGTAATGGCCCTGCCCTACCCTCTGTCCCTGGTTTGCTTGCCTTTTTCCCCAAATGTTACCAAAATGAAATCATACATTATGGAGCTTTTGGGGTCTGGCTTCTTTCCTTTAGCCAAATGCATGTGACAGTCACCCATGTTGTGTGAATCATTAGTTCCTTTCTCCTGGTGAGCAGCGTTGCATTTTTGGCTGTGCCGCTGGGACGGTGTTTACCCATTCACTGGTTCAATAAGAGGCATCTGGGTTGCATTCAGCTTTGGGCGATTATGAGTAACGATGTTACATAAATGTACAGGTTTTGTGTGAACATAACTTTTCATTTCTCTTGCGTACATATCTAGGGCGGAGATTACTGGTTTTCTGATAGCTGCAGGTTTCAGTGAGCGGAAAGTGACCGACCGCTCTCTGCTCTGCCTGCATCGTGTTGCAGCTCCACCAGTGACGTGTGTGAGGTCCGGGGGTTTCCCACTCCTGCCAAAAGTTGGTCTTGCCATTTTTTAAAATTGTAGGCACTCTCATAAGTGTGCAGTGACCTCCTGGTCTTATTATTTTTATTTAATCTTTATTGTGCTTCTTCCCATGACCATTTAGCCCCCTTACCCCCCTCTCCCTCCAGCAGTCACCATACTGTTGTCTGTATCCATGAGTCTTTCCTTTTCACTCGGTCCCTACACCCCTGCCTCCTCCTCCCTCCAGGTTTTAATTTGCATTTGTCCAATGATAGGGAGCATCTTATCATTTGCCTATTTGCCATCTACATATCTTTGGTGAGGTGTCTGTTCAGATTTTTGCTCATTTTTAATTGGGTTGTTTGCTTTCCTATTGTTGAGTTCTGAGAGTACTTTCTGTATTCTGCAAACAAGTTCTTTATTGGAAACATGATCTGCAAATATTTTCTCCCAGCTAATGGCTTGCCTTCTCATTCTCTGAGCATGTATTACATAGAGCAAAACTTTTTAACTTTGAAAAGTCCAATTCACTAATTTTTGTTTAATGAGGCTTGCTTTTGGAGTAGCCAGAAGATTCTGTAGAGAATTAACATTTGAAAACTACTAAGTCTTTCAACCCATAGACATGGTGTGTTTCTCTATTTATTTAAGTCTTTCATGTCTTTTATCAGTGATGTATAGTTTTCCATCTATAGATCTTGTAGATATGTTGTCGGATCGACACCTAAGTATTTCATCTTTGGTGCTGTTGTAAATGGTGCTCATTTCTTAATGGTGAATCCCAATGGTTCGTGCTACAATAGAACACAGTTGATTTTTTCTATCGACCTTGTGTCTTACAACTATAGGAAGCTTATTTAGCTGTATGAGTCTTTTGTAGGTTTTTGTTTTAATCTTCTCTGCAGACAATCATGTCATTTGCTAATGCGGACCATTGTATTTCTTACTTTCCACCCGACATGCCTTTTCTTTCTTTTTCATGAACGTCGCGCTGGCCAGCACTTTCAGTCTGAAACTGAACAGAAGTGATAAGAGAGAGCATCCTTGCCTGTCTCCAGCCTCGAGAGGAAAACACGCAGTCCTTCACTATGAGGTATGTTATTAGTGGTCTGTTTTTATAGATGCCCTTTGTTAAGAAAACGTGCTGCTAATGTAACAGCTGGTGAGAGTTTTTATCATGAATGGATTCCGAGGTGGGTTAAATGCTTCTCTGTGTGGGTCGGGATGATCGTGTTGCTTCTCGTCTTTGGTCTGCTCGTCTAGGGCATCACGTCAGCTGTTTTCAAAGGCTGTTTCGGCCTTGCATTCCCAGGAGAACTTGGAATCATACTGTATTATTCTCTTTATAGATTGCTTGAATGTGCTGGTATTTGTTGAGGATTTTTGCATCTGCGTTTATCACAGACCCTTTTGTGTAGTTTCCTCTCATGTAATATGTTTCTCTGGTTTGAGCATCAGGGCTGCAGTAGCCTCATAATGTTACCGAACAAGAGGTCCGAGGTGGGGACAGTATTTGGCCCATCTAGGGATGCCAAAAACTACTACAGAACAGGGGTCCCTCACAAGGACAGAATACTAATATCTACTGGGCTCTTCCGTCCGCCGCCAATTGGAAAGACAGCTCTCAATGCCAGAGATTTGTGAAAAGGAAACGAAATGTTATTTAATGCTATTTAAGCTTACTGCCTCCATTAAAATATCAAAGTCCTTTAGGGTATACTCCTACACACACACACACACAGCGCTCCCTTTTCCCACTGTCCCAACTCCAGGTACTGTAAATCAGGAAAAGAGCACACGTCTGTGTTGCAGGCCGCTGGCACCGCCAGCTGTGTCACCATGCAGGCAGAATCTCTCTAGTTAATCCATAGTACTGTGGTACCCTCTCATGGTCCACTGGCAAGAGTTTTTTGTACCCAGTTCCAGTCAAAGTCTCTCTTGCTTTCCAGGCCACGCGGCCAAAGGGGGCACCCCAAAGCCGCGTGGGCCTCTTCTACCAAAGCTGCAGGAGTCCGCACTCCACCAAAAGCATGTGGCTTTCTTCTTCACCTGGCTGCAGGGATCTCCATTCTGGCAAAGCTGCGTGGTTTTCCCTTTCACCTGGGAAAGAGGGGGTCTGCACTCTGCCAAAACCACATGGCTCCCTCTTTCATCTCACCAAGAGGGGGTCCTCACTCTGCTGAAACCGAGTGGCTCTCCCTTCATGACTGCAGGGGTCCTCACTCTGCCCCAAACTGCATGGCTCTCTCTTTCACCTGGCCAAGAGGAGGTACTCACTCTGCTGAAACCGTGTGGCTCTCTCTTTAATGGCTGCTGTGTCTGGCTTTTAAATCCTCACACCAATCTTCCTCTGTACCCCTATTTCCGACTCTTCCCATGATCCGTTACACCTGCCAGTATTTCTGTATTATTACAAGTTTACTGGGCTGCCATTGTTAGGCTGGGCAGTTATCATCCAATGTCCCAGAGCCAATCTTCTCCAAGCTCCCACACAGGTGCTGTAACTTGGGGGACCTGCCCCCAGTTCCCCAGTTACATCTTGGGGGAAGTGACTTCATCCCCCTAGCTCCAAGCCTGGCCACAGCCATTTAACATATCCAAGTGACCCACCAAAGGCTATAGATACGTTCAATGACCATGCCAAAGATTAGCTGCAAGGCTGTGGCTGTACAAAACAGCCCTACATGTTCCTGCTCCATGTGTCCCTTCCCCTAATTCACACCTGTGGGGGAAGGGGTGAGGACATCTTATATGTCTCTCCAATATTCCTATACACTTTGAATTCTGGACACCATTCCAAATCTCTTTTTGTTCCCCCCCCCCCCCGGCTGCACCCTGTATCAGTAAAACAAGTTGACAAGCATTGCATTCTCTTCTGTTTTTCTGAATGAGATCGTGGGGAACTGGTACTATTCCTTCCTTAAATGGAACATTTGAGAAAGTGAAACTGTCCTGCCTGGAGTTTTATTTGCTTGAAAAATTTTAACCATGAATTCAATGTCTGTAGTAGACAAAGGACTATTTAAGGGTTTTTTTCCTCACTTTTTCCTGGATGAATATCTTTGAAGGAGTTGGTTCATTTCCACTAGGTTATTTAACTTACAGACACAGAGTTGTCTGTAGCATTTGTCTATCATCCATTTATGTCTGAAGTCTCAACAGCGACAGTCTCTTTCTTGGTGTTGGCATTTTGCATCTTCTCTTTCTTTTTTGGTCAAGTGGATAAAATTTGTTTTGTCAAAGGACTGACTTTTAAATTCACTGATCTTTTCCCTTCTTTTTGGTTTGTTTTCAATCCCACTGATTTTTGGTCTTTACTATTTCCTATCTCTGTTTTGCGTTTAGTTTTTTCTTTTTTTGTGTATGCGTGGTTTCTTAAAATAGAAGCTAAGATGATTGATTTGAAAATTTTCTTCTAATAATAAGAATATAATGCTATAAATTTCCTCTACATACTCTATTTGCTGAATCTATAATTTGTTATATTTTACTTTCATGTTCATTCCATTAAAAATATTTTCTAATTTTCCTTGAGAAATCTTCTGTAATCTCTGGGTTATTTACAAGTGCAATGCTTCATTTCCAGATATTTGAAGAGTTATGCAGATCTCTTGAAAATAATTTCTATTCTACTGTTTTGAGCGGCACATTCTACAAAAACCAACTAAGTCGGTCAAAGTTTTTTCGTGATGTTGTCTGAGTCTGCTATATTCCTGCTGATTTTCTGTTTACTTGTTCAATCAAGTACTGACTGAGATAAATGCATTAAATGATCTAATGATAAAGTTTTCGATTGTAATTGTGGGATATCTTCTGCTTCTTTCCACGTTACACTTGTTAGATTTACTTCATTTTGGAGTTTTGCTGTTAGCTGCAAAGACATTGAATTCACAGTTTCCTGGTGAATTGAAACTTTAACTATTAGGTAACATCCCTAGTAATTTTCCCAGTTGTAGAGTCTATTTTCTGGTAGTAATATTGTCCTCAAAACTAAAATGGCCTGTCATTTTGCTAGTAAAATGTTTTTTTTTGGGGAACAGCAGGGAATGGCAATCTGGGACAAGTGTACTGTAGCAAGAACTGTAGGTAAGGCCAACAAGCAAAGGAGAAGAATGTTATTCTACAGAAAAAAAAAGGAGGAAGTTGGGAGCAGTTGTTTTGAGCAAAAGTCGACTGGAGGGAAGCAAGGTGGGCAATGTTGTATTTATCAGTTTTGGCTGAGTCGCCGGACAAGGGAGGGACTCTTCCTCCTGCTGGGAGTAAAGGAGTATTGACTGGTAAGGTGTGTCCCTTCTTGTTGAGACTCATGACTGATCATTCTTCCCACTGGGATCTGTCATTGACCTTGAGTGATAGTCTGTGAGGGTCCCCCTTCTGGACTCCTACTTCATTAGATGAACTTTTCCTTTATTAATTTCCACATTACTATAGTCACTCCAGCTTTCTTTTGATTGGTGTTTGTGTAATGTATCTTTTCTCACTCTTTTACTTTTAACCTACTTTTTTAATAATGTATTTTATTGATTATGCCATTACAGTTGTCCCATTTTCCCCTTCATTCCCCTCCACCTTGCACACCCACTCCCACCCACATTCCCCCTCTTTAGTTCATGTCCATGGTCACAAGTTCTTTAGCTTCTACATTTCCCATACTATTCTTGCCCTCCCCCCGTCTGTTTTCTACCTACCATTTATGCTACTTATTCTCTGTACCTTTCCTCTCTCTCTCCCTCCTACTCCCCTGTTGCTAACCCTCCATGTGATCTCCATTTCTGTGGTTCTGCTCCTGTTCTAGTTGTTTGCTTAGTTTGCTTCGTTTTAGGTGTGGTTGTTAATAACTGTGAGTTTGCTGTCTTCTTACTGTTCATATTTTTTATCTTGTTTTTCTTAGATAAGTCCCTTTAACATTTCATATAATAAGAGCTTGGTGATGATGAACTCCTTGAACTTGACCTTATCTGAAAAGCACTTTATCTGTCCTTCCATTCTAAATGAAAGCTTTGCTGGATAGAGCAATCTTGGATGTAGGTCCTTGCATTTCATGACTTGAAATATTCCTTTCCAGCTCCTTCTTGCCTGCAAGGTCTCTTTTGAGAAATCAGCTGACAGTCTGAAGGGAACTCCTTTGTAGGTGACTGTCCCCTTATCTCTTGCTGCTTCTAGAATTCTCTCCTTCATTTTAATCTTGGCTAATGTAACTATGATGTGCCTCGGTGTGTTCCTCCTTGGGTCCACCTTCTTTGGGACTGTCTGAGCTTCCTGGACTTCCTGGAAGTCTATTTCCTTTGCCAGATTGGGGAAGTTCTCCTTCATTATTCATTCAAAGAATTTTCCATTTGTTGATCTTCCTCTTCCCCCTCTGGTACCCTTATAATTCAGGTGTTGGGACATTTAAAGATGTCCTGGAGGTTCCTAAGCCTCTCCTCATTTTTTTGAACTCTTGTTTCTTCATCCTTTTCTGTTTGGTTGTTTCTTTCTTCCTTCTAGTCTACTCCATTGATTTGAGTTTCAGTTTTCTTCCCATCACTATTGGTTCCCTGTGCATTTACCTTCATTTCAGTTAGTGTAGCCTTCATTTGTTCATCTAATTTGCAAGCAAAGTCAACCAATTCTGTGAGCATCCTGATCCCCAGTGCTTTGAACTGTGCATCTGATAGGTTGGCTATCTCTTGGCTTATAAATATTGGTTGTGGGGCTTTGATTTGTTCTCCCCTTTGAGCCATAATTTTTTGGTCAGGTGGCACCTGTTATGTATGAGGGTCAGAGCCCCAGGTGTTCACCAGGGCAGGGCAACCCAGTCACTGGGTATTGATGCTGTATGTGGGGGTGGAGTCAGAGAGGGAACAATGGCGCTTGTTCTGCTCTCTCTCAGATTTCAGTCCCCTCGATTGCCTCCCACGAGCAAATTGGGCCCTTCTGGTGCTGGTTCCTGGGTGAGTGGGCTTGTGTACATTCTAGGACCCTGTGGGTCTTTCCCACGAACTCTTCTGTGAGGCTGGGAGTCTCTCCCGGCACCTTTTCAATCAGTGCTTTTAGGCTTTATTTCCTGGCACTGGAGCCCTGGGTTGCGTGGTCTGTCTTACTGCCTGTTTTTGCCTGGTTTATCTGCATGCGAATGTGGGAGCATGGTCAGCCCTGCACCACCTGTGCTCCTGGGTCTGGCAGCAACCACCTGTTCCTGCCGAGATCCCTCTCAGGCCACCAACTCCTCCCCCCTTATCTGTCTGGATGAATTGTTGTCAGACTTCCATACAGTTCAGTTTTCTGTCTGTTCTGGTTGTGTTTTTGTTTCTAAATCTTTGCCGTCCTTAATTTTGGTTGGGCAGGGAGCACAGTGTTTCCACCTACACCTCCATCTTGGCCGGAAGTTCTTTAAGCTATTTTTAAATTTGGTTATGCATCATACAATGGAACTATTGTTTAAAATTTGATCTGACCACTGTGAGAGGGGAGGGGGTGGTGGGGACTGATTGAAAAAAGGCGAGGGGATTAGTTAAAGAACATTTAGGAAGGACCCATGGACATGGATTTGATCTGACCATCTGTCTTTTAATTGATGTATGTCACCTGTCAAATCTAATTACTAATATTTACATTTAGGTTGACCACTTTATTGTTTTTCTGTTTGTCTTCTGTTTTTGGTTCCTCTGTGCCTTATTTCATATTTTCTTTTGGAGTCGTTGACTATATTTCTTTAGTGCTCCATTTTCTTTTATCTGTTGGTTTTTTTATTATGCCTTTGTATATTTTTTAGTGATTGTTCTAGAGTTTATAGTATATGTACCTAACTATTCAGTTTATTTAAAGTTAAAATTTTACTATTTCAAGCAAAACACAGCAGTGTCACAGCCATAAGCATGTATTAGCCCCTCCTTGTGTTGTAGCTTCGTGGGTAGTATATACACACTGTAAGCTCGTTTCTCAGTGTTCTGTACATTATCATATTTTCTTTCAAGAGTAATGTACATTTTTAAAAACTTAAGGGAAAAACTTAAATAATTTATACAATATTTACCCTTTTTGTTTCTCTTTCTTTATTCCCAAAGATCCAACTCTCCCTCCAGGATCATTTGCCTTCAGTCTGGGAAACTTCCCTTGGCATTTCTTTTAGAGCCGTCCTGCCGGCGACAAGTTCTCTTAGGGCCTTTCCTGAAAGTGTCATTATTTAGCTTTTGTTTCTGAAGGGTGTTTTCGCTGGACACAGAGCTGTGGGTTGACAGTTAGTGTCCTTTGCTTTCTCTCTGGTGCTTGGCGGTTGGCTTTAGACACGCCTGCACACACTGTCCTTGCACTTACTCTGTTTTAGGTCTCTTTCAGTTTATTTTGCAAATTTAATGCTTTTCACTCAATTTGCTGGGTTTGAGATGTCTTCAACTAATTTTTTTTTTCTGTGCTAATCTTTCTCTCTCAGGGACCCCAACAACATGAATGGCCTTTCAAAAGCGGCATACGGGTCTCTGAAGCTCCGTTCATTTCTTTTCTCCATAGTTTTTCCTCCACTTTTCAGTTTGGGTAATTTCTATCGATCTGTGTTCAGGTTCCCTGACTGTTTTTTCCTGTCATCTTTATCGTACTATTGAAATGTTCCGATGTTGTATTTATCAGTTTTGAAATTTCCATTTGCTTCTGTTTGTTTGCTGGGCATGTCTATTTCTTCATGCATTTCAAGAATGTTTATCTTTGCCTCACAGGGGATGCTGACCTTGCTGCTTTAAAGACTGATAATTCTACTGGGTTGGCCAAAAAGTTCATTTGATTTTTTTTCTGTATGATGGTCTAGTAGTGCTCAGTTGTCTTTAACTGCATTTGAAACCATTTGGTTAGATTGTGTTGTGACAGCTGTCATATCAGCATGCATTTAAAAAAATACCACAATTGGCGAAGGTTTGTGTAGCTATTTTAATACCGAAGATGGAAGAATACATGTGATATTTTTGGCATATTATGTTTTATTATTTCAAGAAAGGTTAAAATGCAACTGAAATGCAAAAAAAAAAAAAAAGATTTGTGCAGTATATGGAGAAGGTGCTGTGACCAATCAAACATGTCAAAAGTGGTTTGTGAAATTTCTTGGTACTCTTGACATTTTGGCCAAATAACTCTTTGCTGTGGGGCTGTCGTATGCACTGGAAGATGTTCAGCAGCACCCCTGGCCTCTACCCACTAGAAGCCAATAGCAGGAGATAGCCAACATACTCAGAATATCCACATCAATAAAGTTATTGTTGAAAAGAAAAAATGTGTCTTTTATTTTGCGGACAAAACATAACAGATTTTTTGGCCAGCCCAGTAACATCTGATCCATCTCGGGGTTGACATCTGTTCCTTGTCTTTCCCTTGAGAATCGGCCAGGTTTTCCTGGTTGCTGGTATGTTGAGTAATTTTGTACTGTACCCAGGGCATCATGTACATTAAGTTGTGAGGCTCTCGGTCCTGTTAAAGTGTCCTAGAGGATGTCGGTTTTGTTTAGCAGGCCCCCAGCCTGGTGGGGGGCAAAGGACCGGCTCTGCTTCGCCATCTGTGGGCAGCCTCTCTGCTCTTTGAGTGTGTTCTGCACACGTGTGCAGCTCAGGGAAGTGCACTTGGGGTCCGGGCTGGTTCATACCCAGGATCAGGGCTCCCCTTTTCCTCATCCCTCTGCCATAGGATTTCCCCCTCCTTCTCCTCTCCAGCTTCCCGAGGCCCCTCTCATGGCTACAAAGCTGGGGTTCTGTCAGTGCTTTCTTCAGCCACTGGCACAGTTGCTATTTTGGAAAGTAGGGGAGTGGGTCTAGAAAAGAGGAAAAAGCAGTGTCCTTTGCAGAACAGGAGCCCCCTTTCCCGGAGGTACAGGCTTCATTCGGGGCAGGGGGCTCAGGTGCCCGCATTGCCACCATTGGCGTGGTACTGCCCTTCTCAGGTTGAAGCTGGCCTTGGGGCAGGGCCAGGGCCAGGAAAGAAAAAGGACATTCAGAACAGCCAGGGCTTCTCCACACCCTCAGGCTTTTGGGGGCCACATTGGCCCAGAAGAGGACATATCTTGGGGTGTTTGCTTCCTGTAACTACTCTGAAGTCCCCCAATTTGACTCACCCTGGGGTTAAAGCCAAGAGATGAAGGGAGAACAGAGGAAAACCACATAACTCATTACCACCATACTGATTGTACTTGAAGTTTTGACTTCCCTCGCTGTCCACCTGCTGGTACTGACTGGTGAGGCTCCTCAGCAGCTGCCTTTCTGAATTCTGTCCAGTGTTGTTAGTCGTGAGCCGTAGGATAAACTGCAAGAGGCTTACTCCATCTTGGTGGGAACTTTGGGGATGTACCTAGTGGTTTTGGCATTTCACAGCTCACAGGTGGGCCCTTGCACCTGCACGCTCCATGCAAACCCAGAAAACTCAGGCTGACGGAGGGGAGACTCCATTTCTGTTCAGTTCACGCAAGGCTGGCGCTCTGTCTCATAAACAGCCTGTTGCTTAGATCTCCATTTGAGTTGGGGCATTAGAAATTAACTGGGGCAGATAGAGCCAGAGAGACTAAGTACAAGTCTAGTCTCTGGCACTTATTAGCTCTTTGGCATTGGAAGAGCTGCTTTCCTTCTCTGAGCCTGAATTTCCACATCTATAAAATGCTATGTAAACTGCCTGACTTGAAGGCTGTTAATTCATTTAAGAATTATTGATGTAGCATCTGCTATGTGCCGGGCATTATTCTAGGCCCTGGGCCTATGGTAACAAGAAGCAGGCAGAAATTCCTATCTTCATGCATCTTATATTCCAATGGTGGGTGGTGAACGATAAAAAATATGACTGTGGGAATTAGATAGAATTTATTAAAAGCAAGACTAGTATGCACTCCACGTATGTGCCTCGCCTAGAGGAAGAGCATTAAATGGCAGGTGCCAGCCAACATTCCCTACAGTCAGTCGTGAGAATTAAAATGAACCCCCGTGAATTCCGCCAAGATGGAGGCATAGGTGGAGACGTCATGCTTTCTCCCACAACCAAGTTGAGAGACAACAAAATATTAGCAACAGAAAACACAGCCAGAACACAGAAAATTGAACTTCTCGGAAGTCTGATAACAACAAATTCTTCAGCCTGACCGGTAAGAGGGGCGAAACCAGCAGCTGGCGGAGCGGGGTTGCACAGGAAAACTCAGTCAGATGGACTCAGGTGTGCGGATCCCAGGCGTGGGGTTGCAACGGGTGGACCCAGTGAGCGACCCAGTGAGGGATCTGCGTACCCAGCGAGGGTGCAGGGCAGCGGGTTGACTGTGGTCCCGCATTTGTGTGCAGATAGACCAGCGAGGGAGTGGGTGGTGAGATGATGGGACCAAGCAGGCCCCAGCAGCGAGAGGCAGCAGAGGGGGCCACCATTTCCCCACTCTGACCCCGCCCCCACACACAGCATCACAGCCCAGCGACCTGGGCGGCCCCGCCCTGGTGAACACCTAAGGCTCTGTTCCTCATAATTAATGGGCACAAACAGACCAAAAATGGCTCAAGGAGATCTCAAAGCCCCAGAGCCCATAAATCTAAGCAACGAAGAAATAGGCAAACTTTCAGATGCACAGTTCAAAACACTGGTGATCAGGATGCTCACAGAACTGGTTGATTATAGTCACAAATTAGAGGAACATATGAAGGCTAAACTAATTGAAATGAATGGAATTGCACAGGAAACCAATAGTGAGGAAGAGGAAACTGGGACTCAAATCAAGGGAGTGAACTAGAAGGAAAAAAATAATGGCCAACAGAAAAATATGAGGAAACAAGAATTCAAAAAAATGAGGAGAGGCTTAGGAACCTCCAGGACATCTTTAAACGCTCCAACATCTGAATTATAGGGGTACCAGAAGGGGGAAAGAAACAGCCACCAGTGGAAAACTTATTTGAACAAATAATAAAGGAGAACTTCCCCAATCTGGCAAAGGAAATAGACTTCCAGGAAATCCAGGAAGCTCAGAGAGTCCCAAAGAAGTAGAACCCAAGAAGGAACACACCAAGGCACATCATAGTTACATTAGCCAAGATTAAAATGAAAGAGAGAATCCTAGAAGCAGCAAGAGATAAGGGGACAGTCACCTACAAAGGAGTTCCCATCAGATTGTCAGCGGATTTCTCAAAAGACACCTTATAGGCAAGAAGGGGCTGGAAAGAAGTATTCCAAGTCATGAAAACCAAAGACCTACATCCAAGATTGCTCTATCCAGCAAAGCTTTGATTTAGAATGGAAGAACAGATAAAGTGCTTTTCAGATAAGATCAAATTCAAGGAGTTCATCATCACCAAGCCCTTATTACATGAAATATTAAAGGGACTTAGCTAAGAAAAAGAAGATAAAAAATATGAACAGTGAAAGGACAGCAAACTCACAGTTATTAACAACTACACCTAAAACAAAAGCAAACTAAGAGGACAGCTAGATCAGGAGCAGAACCATAAAAATGGAGATCACATGGAGGGTTAACAACAGGGGAGTGGGACGAGGAGAAGGGGGGAGAAGGTACAGAGAATAAGTAGCATAGACGGTAGGTAGAAATAGATGGGGGGAGGGCAAGAATAGTATGGGAAATATAAAATCTAAAGAACTTGAGACACGTGGTCATAAACTAAAGGGGGGAATAGTGGGGGAGGGGGTGTGCAGGGTGGAGGGGAATGAAGGGGGGAAATAGGACAACTGTAATGGCATAATCAATAAAACATATTTTATAAAAATAAAAAGAGAAAAAAATTGGTGAATTTTTGTGTGGCCTTTTTAATATTGAAGATGGAGGGAAAATAACACAGCAGTTTTGGCACATTATGCTTTATTATTTCAAGGAAGGTAAAAATGAAACTAAAATGTAAAAAAGGGTTTGTGCAGTGTATGGAGAAGGTGCTGTGACTGATCGAATGTGTCAAAAATGGTTTGCAATGTTTCATGCTGGAGATTTCTCACCAGACGATGCTGCAGGGTTGGGTGGACCAGTCGAAGTCGATAGCGATCGAATCCAGACATTAATCAAGGACCATCAACGCTCTATCACACAGGAGACAGCTGACAGAGTCAAAATATCCAAATCAATAAAATTTTTGATGAAAATGAAAGCCGTGTCTTTCATTTTAGGGGAAAAAACCATATGGACTTTTTGGCCAACCCAGTATTTACTCAAGAGACATGGAAACGTATGTGCACCAAAAGATCTTTTATGTAAATATTAATAGTAGTTTCATTTGTTAAAGCCCGAAACTAGACACAGCACAAACACCGCTGAGGAGGGCACCTGTATACAGATCGTGGTACATTCTCATGATGAAATGCCACGCAGCAGTATAAGAACAGCAAGCTGCCGACGCATTGTTGCGCGTGAATCTTATGAGCATTATGCTGGTGCGAGAAGACTGTGTCTTATTGATCCCATTAACATCTATTTAGGACAAGTAAAACTGTAGTGATGGTGGTTGAAACCACCTCCCCTGTTGGCTGGAGGTGAGGGGAGCTGACTGCAGAACAGCCCAAGGGGGCTTTCGGGTGATGGGGCTCCTTGAGATCCTGCCTGCAGGGGTGGGTGTATGTATATAAACGTGTGTGTGTGCATGTATGCGTGTATATGTATATTTTTTCAAAATTCAGCAACTGGTATAGTCAGAATGGTCGTATTTTACTTTATGTAAATTGTGCTTCAAAAAAGTTGAGAAAAACAATGCTAACTAAGACCTTCAGCCAACAGGAAAGTTTTACCAAATTCCTAAAATCAGTACTGAATGCACATGTTCTGATTAGGATCCTCCAGCCTTATTTTAGGCATTCTGGGTTCAAAACAGAAGAAATAAATTTAAGACCACTTTAAAAAAAATGGTGGTGTTGGAAAGTCAAGTCACACGTGTGAATACTTTTCATCACCCTAGTCTGACATGAATTTTGTATCTTGGGGACTCTCCCTGACGCGGTCGGGTCCCGGTGCTGAGCGGTGATTCTGGGACAGGGTCCTGCGTGCTCAGCGTCAAGCACTCCGCCTGCTTCCCACAGAGGCGAGGTCGTCCTTCAGACCCCTGGAAATATGACCAGGGACCGGCTCTTCTTCCAGGGCCGCCGAGTCCCTGTTTATCAGCCCCCGTCTGTGGCACACACGAGAAACTCGAGGCCATTTAGATAATTTCCATGGGAAGAAAATTTTTGTTACTTCAGTGACATAGTGACAGTCATTTAAAAACTTTGTCTTGCTTCCTCCAGGTAATCAACCCTCTGGCCCACTCTGGGGCTGGTGGTGTCAACGTGCTGTGGTCTGAAGTGGACATTGCTGTTGAGGGCAGGGGACAGATATCTATGGAGTGCCAGGGCTGTGCCAGGCTCGGGGCTCAGGACTTCATGGGCATCTTCGTGTCAGGCAGAACCTCTGTCTTCCTTCCACCTGTGGCCAAGACTCAGCTGGGGTGAGCAATGTGGCTTTTAAATTGGGAAATTGGATTTAAACCCAGGGGCTTACTCACCCCCAAACCCGTAATCTTCCTCCACATCTCACTAAAAAATAATTATGACCCAAAGACGGCCCAGGAAACAGGCCCACTTTGATCAGATCCGAAATGCCATCTGGCCTGCATTTTCCACGGCATGAGTGGCTGAGGACTGCAGCTGGGGACCGGCCACCGCCACAGCGCCCTCCGACAACAGCCAGCAGGACTTGTCCCCGGGGTCCCTGAGTCTGGTCCGATACGGTTCCCCTAATTTCATGGAACGCACGCCAGCCCACCCGGAAGGCACCACAAGTGGCTCGTGAGGAGACCAACCGCACGTTCTCAGGGCTGCAAGAGCTTGTGTCGCCCCTTCTCTGTGGAACACGTTTTACATGGGGTCGAACTCCTCCCCTTTATGCGGGAATTCAGCCCTGTGCACCAGTATGCCTTCAGACTCGTGAATATTAAGAGCAAATTTGTCTTTCCTCTTCTTCCTGCTGCCCCAGTGATGGCTACCAGCAAGCCAGGCAGGTGTCTGCTTCTGCGCCAGCCACCTTGGTTCCTAGGGCTCCTGTGAGCAGGGCGGGCTGGGCTGGGTGGGGCCTGGGGCTGAGCAGGAGAAATGCTTTTGTGTGCCTTTGAGGCTGGGGGAAGGTTCATGGCCAGGTCAGCACTCCAGCATTCTTTTCTGGGCCACAGGGGCAGAGGCAGAGGGGCCCCAGTGGGAGAAGTGCAGGCGGGCAGGTCTTGGGAGGCAGAGCTGCAGCTGCTGTGTTTGGTTTCCCTTTGGTCTCAGGGATTTAGATAAAAGGGCTGCTTTCATTGATCGGGGAGGCTGGGGGAGGGAAGGAGCTCTAGAAGTCCACGTTTGCCTTTTTGTTTTTCTAAGCAAACATTTATTGAGCATTTACTGTGTGCTAGGCACCATGCTAAATGCTTTTCATGCATTATTGGGTTGGATCCACATGACAGCCATTTGACCAAAGAGGAGGAGAAAGCTAAGGCTCGGAAAGGTTAAGAAACCTGCCCGAGGTCACACAGCTTAGAAATGGCAGAGCATGTGGGTCCCCGAGCCCTCTCTCACCCGGACGACCGCAGTCACCCCTCACGGCTCCTCTTTCTGGCCTGCGCCCTTCTAATCATCTGCTACTTGGCCACCACAGTGGTCTTTCCAGAGCCCAGGCCTGCTCTGTAGGCAGCAGTGGCTTCCCTTTTCCCACAGTGCGAAGTTCACACTGTGGTCTGAGCTCGGTTACCCTTCCTGCAGGAGTCCCTCTGAGCTGGGCCCTTTCTGCCCTGGCTCCCCTCCCCCGCACCCTGCTGCTCCAGATCACCTGATCCCAGGCTCCTGCCCGTCTCAGAGCAGCTCTCAGGGTCCCCCCTGCCAGTCACAGCTCCTCTGCCAGCTGCTCCTGGCCCCTGGCCCCTGGCGTGCTTGGCTTCCCTGCTGCCCTCACGGGGGACTGGCGCATGGTGGGTGTTCTGCTGATGCCTGTTATATGGCTCATATGGAGAAGCCCGCCTTTTGCCTCTTTATCCTCAGTTCTTAAGGAGCTTCCTGGTATCAGGACTCTGCCAAACCCTCCCCTGGTTGGCAGGGGCCTCATCCCATGGGGGGGAGGGGGCGGGCTGGGTGGTCTTTCTCTACCTAGAAGTAAAGTCACAGGGAGAAGATGGCTGGCGGGTTGAGATGAAGGCCCTGCTGCTGGGCAGATGGGCTGGCAGGCTGAGGCAGAAAAGGAAGGACGACCCGAGGACCACCTTCCAGAAGGCAGAACGGGGCCCAGTCCAGGGCTGAGGGTCTGGCTGGCTCTGGACAGATACAGGCGATGCCGGGGTGAGATGTGGGGGTGGCCAGGAATGGACGCCAGACCTGCCCAGGGGCACGGTGGAGGGCAGGTGCAGGACCTCTGGGAGCGCAGGTGTTACCTGGCAACAGGAAACCAGAGTGGCAGGGATTATCCAATTCGAGATCACGGAGACAGAAATGCGTCCGATGCCATTTGCTAAAATGAATCAGGACTCAGCTGGGTGTTCAGGTTGCAAAACCCCACAAAGCAGTATTACTGGGGGATCAGCGTCACCCACTCTCGTTAATGAGCTGATAATGCTTCCATGGGAACATTTCGCTGGGTCCGAGGGGCCATCTCTGTGGGCCTCAGTTTCCTGCCCGGTGACGTGGGGCCCTGGCGAGGTAGCTTTCCTGCCACACGGGTGGTGGTGTCCGGGAAGCGATGAGGGGCCTGCTTGAGTCCGCATCTTTCCTGGGTCCCTGGCTTCAGCCGTCACTCTCTGGACAGGACAGAGCACAGCCATCGGACGGTTACGTTTTGTCACAGGTTGTGCCAACTCTGAGTATTAATGAGTTTCTGGGTGGGGACCAGGCTCCCGCCGTGCCTAACCTGTGTGCAGGGTGCCGGTGGGTTCATTTCCACCCTAGCGCCCCCGGAGCAGGGCAGGGGTGGGGGTTGGTATTCTCATTTGTAAGCTGGAATTAATGTGGCTCAGACAGGGCAAGTGACTGTCCCAAGGCTACATTGGTGAGTGGTGGGGGAGGGTGGACACCAGGCTCGGCTCCCTTGAGCATTCCAGCCCCGGGCCACTCTGCCAGCAGGACTCGCTGTGACCACGTGGGGCGGAACCAGGAGTCTCGCAAGCCTGTGTCCTGGGACAAAGGGCTGGTCCATCCATCCTCTGTCCCTGCCCCTCCCGGCACACGTGGATCACGCATGTCCCCACCATGCTTCCTTGTGTCCAGTCCTTGGTGACAGACTGGTAGTCTGTGGTGGGAATGGGCCTTCTCTTCTTGGCCTGATGGCCCCAAGTGGGGCTGGTGGCCCTGGCCCTCTGCACGTCACACTTGCCCCAGAAGGGCCTTGGTGGAGCCAGCTCAGGGCAGCATCGCTTTATCTGTATTCAGTTCCCGAACTGGAAGGTTCAGCAGATACGAGAGGACGGCCCTGTTGGAGGTGACACTGGCCCGCAGGTGTCGCTTGCTGCTTAGGGAGCCTGTGCACACCCAAGGTTACGTCGAAGAGCCCCCGCCCGGCCTTCTTCACTGGCAGACACTGGGGTCATCCAGAGCAGTGGCTGGGGCCTGGGGCCTGCTGAGCACGCTGTGTGAGCACCAGCAGGTGGGACTGCAGAGTGGGGAAGGGCTCCGGCCTCCGGTCACACAGTCTAGAGCTGGGGTTGCTGCTCTGCACCCTGTGCGAGCCTGAGTGAGGGGCTTCAGCTCGGTGCCGTCACCTGTGAAACAGGGAAGATGACGACAGTGTGATCGGCACTCACGGTGTGGGGCACGTGAGCCCTAGCAGGACTGGGGTCAGGGAAAGTAGCCCTAGGTGCTGGGAGCAACCCTGTGGGTTACTGTTCGGGCCCTGGGAGAAGCGGGTCCTCCAGCAGGTTGGGGAGGCCGACTGGCCCGCTGACCCCACACGACAGGTTGCTTCCTGAGCCTCTCTCTGCCTGGCAGATGCATGGAGGTTGTGTTAAGGCCAGGCGTCCATTGTCCAATCAATCAGGCTAATCGGCCTGCCCCTCGATAAGGGTGGGGATCGGGTTTCAGGGAGATTTTCCCGGGATTACTTCCAGTAGCCGCTCAGTCTAGACAGGCCTCTCAGTTACAGGGGCGCAGACAAAGGCGAGGGCTGGGAGTGCCCCTCCACGAGGCGGCCCCACCCTGCCCTGCAGACCCTGGTCTCTTCCTGGGGGGTCAGGGCAGGGAAGGAATCAGCTCACTGACTGGGACCCTGGCCCATTCAAGCCAGGGTCCTGAGCCCCCGTGGTGAGCCCAGGCAGGGCACCAGGTCCCAATGGTGCCCCATGCGCAGGTGCCGGGAAGAGCACAGCCCACGCTTGGTCTCATTCCGTTCAGTCAGGCACAGGGAGGTGAAGCCCCACAGCTAGAAAGTGGTGGGGGTGGGGTGCGAGTCATGGCCTGTCTCAGGAGTTAAGCTGGGAATCTCGGGAGGGCTGTCCCAGAGCTGAGGGGATGGGCAGGGCAGTCTACCTGCCTGTGTCTCACTCCGGAGTCCCCAGCCTGGTCTTGCTACTTCTTGCTCTGAGACCCAAGCAAGTCATTTTTGGACATCGGTTTTCTCATCTGTAAAATGGGCGTAATATCTACTCTGCCAGATAGGGGTTGCCGTGTGTGTCACTGAGAGAGCGTGTGTGAAATGGTCTGGGAAACTGTCGGGTGCAGTGCTAACGCTAGTCCCTGGCTCCTGCGTGCAGCCTGCACGGCGCTGGCCTGAATGCCCCTTCTTCTACGGTAGAATCGGCGAGTCTTGTTCGCTCCCCTTCTCCATCTTCCTGACGCCTCCTGCCCCTGGGAAATGTGGGGAGCAGTCCAAACCCACAGAGACAGGGAGCTGCAGGTATGACCCTTCTTTCCAGTTTTCCTGTGACATGTCCTGCTCTCACTGGCATCCTGGGGACATGCAGGTGTGACCCCGTCCACTCAGACGTTGCTGTGTCTGCCCTTTTAGGCTTTTGGAGCAGAGCCATGAGGAAGTGTCCTTCGGGGCTGAAATGTAAACTTTGGTCCTACACTTTTGTGCATGGGAGAGAAGGGATGATGAGACAGACAGCCAACCAGCCAGACAGACAGACACGTAAGGCCTATGCAGCTCTTCATGTTCTACCCTGGGTTTGAAACAGGCTCCGTGTTGGGTTCTGGTTTCTACACCTTCCCCCAGGCCCTACAACAAAGTTAAAGACTTGACTCAAGAGAACAAAGTGCTGCTCATGCGATGGGTTAGCTTTTCCCAGGACAGCAAATCCCCAAACCAAAACAGAATGCAAAACATAGTAACAACAGCAAAACCTACAAGTTCAACGAGGCCCTCAAACCTCCCTCTTTTGTGTGAAAGGCCTCTGCCTCCGAGTGCTCTTTGGTTTGAGGGCCTCAGGTCAGAAATTGACCTTGTCCGTGAGCCTGGAGGGCAGACCCTCCACAGAAATGGCCTGGGGCAGGCTGACTCACACGCCCCTTCTAGGGGGTGGGGGGTGCGGCTGTGCAGCTGCCCACCCTGTAGGCCGAATTCCTCAGGTCAGAGTACATGATGACCAAGGGGGGTGGGGGGTCTCTGTGGCAAGTGGCGCTGGGGAGACAGAGGGGCTCACAGAGTCCTGAGCCCCAGTGACTGGAGCCTGAGCCCAGTTGCACCGTCCGCCAGCTGTGTGACATAGGCAAGTCAGTTAACCCCTCTGAGCCTCCGCTTTCTCCTCGTGAACTGGAGGAAGGATAGGACTTGCGTCAGGAGGCTTCGAGGGTTTGTCTGAGACAGTGGGCGTGGAAGGGCGCGTGAGGAGGGAAACAGGGCTTTGGCAGGGTTCACCCTTGGAGGCTGGGGAGGGGGTGGGGGGATGGCCAGGCCTTCACTCTGGGCTCTAGGGTGTTTGACATGCCCCGTGTAATTGGCCTTGGGTGCCTCAACTCATTTCCATGCTCACCAATGCATTAAAAATGCCACTGGGCTCAGAACAAATGCCAATTTAACTTTGTAATGGAGTTTTGAATCTCCACCAAGCCGTGCATGGCGGCTCCCAGTGAGATGAGCAGAATCATAATGAAATCAGCATGTGCTCACGGACGTTGGCTGTGTTAGCAGCATCTCTGGATGTGATAAACCCTAATCCCTTCCACAGTCTGTGAGCGAACGATGTTAGCGAAGGAGGGTGGGAACACACCCACGGCTGGAGGCCAAGGGCATGCGCCGCAGAGGAGGAAGCGGCAGCAGCTTGCCGCCGGCTCTCTGTGGAGCGCGAGCGACCCCTCGACCGCGAGGGCCTCCGTTTCCTTCGTCTGCCACATGTGAAGATTCCTCTCCTGTCTACTCGCTGGGCCATTTTGAAGGCCACATGGAAATAGATGCTGAAAAGGTGCCGAAATCCATAGAGTCTCGCACAGGTGTACGCAGCTGTGACTCCTGGGAGAACGTGATGGTGTGTGGGCCACGGGTGATCTGCACGTTTTTATAGCTAAGTTTTAGTCTTTTTTACCTTCACCTGAGGACATTTTCTCATTGCTTTTAGAGAGAGGGGAAGGGAGGGAAGAGAAAGAGAAACATTAATGTGAATGGGAAACATTGATCATTGCCTCTTGTGGGCTCCCCAACCAGGGATCAAACCCCACAACCCAGGTATGTGCCCTGACCGGGAATAGAACCCGTGACCTTTCAGTGTATGGGACGACGCTCCACCCAAAGGAGCCACACCCGCCAGGGCCACAGCTAAATTTTGGGTTTCTGAGATCTGTGAGTGACTTGCCAAACATTCCAACCAAGACGAGGGTTTACATTTCCACGAACCCACCTGCTGTGTTTTTCTGTAATTAATTACACATCCTTCTATCTTCCTCAATAAGCGGAGCAGACAACATTTAACCTTTCCTTGTTGACTTGGCCATTGTAAACATTATCAACAAGGATGGCTGTTAGAGGCCAGGCACCGCATGTGTGTTTTTCCTGTATGAGCTTATTGAACCCTCATCACAAACCTAGGAGACAGATATCTTTCTGTTTCAGGGTGACGCACCGTGCCCCGAATCACACAGCTGATGAGAAGTGCGGTGGAGGTTCGAGCCCTGGAATCCATGGTCCTGTAGGATTGCCGGTGAGCCAGTTACAATGATCTGACGTTCCCCCTGCAGCAGCTGCCCAGGTGTCCGTGTGCTGGGGCGAGAAGCCGGCACTTCCTCTCCTTCACTGAAACCAGTCACACTTGCCATAAACAACCCCTTCGGGGCTCTAGAAACTGACCAAAATCATACATTTCTGATCATGTAAAATGATACAGCCACTTTGGAAAAGAATTCATCAGTTTTTTACAAGGTTAAATATAAACGTACCCTCCAGACCAAGAGCCACTCTGAGATATCTGCCGTAAGGAGTCGTCAGAACTTCGTGGCTGAAAACAACGCAGATGTATTAGCTCGCAGTTTGGGAGGTTGGAGGTCTGGCGGGGTGTTGCTGGTGTCAGCAGGTGTGCTCCCCACCCCACCCCCCGCGGGGGGGGCTTTAGAGGAGAAACTTCCAGCTCCCAGAGGCCACCCACGGTTCCTTGGTTCCTGTGCTTTTCTCTCCATGTTTGAAGCCGGCAACAGACAGCTGAGTGGTTCTCACAGCGCGTCGCTCTGCCCCCTCTTCTGCCTCTTCTGCTTTTAAGGATCCTCGTGAGTGTGCAGGGCCTTCTCAGATAATCCGGGATAGTCCTGCACTCTTAACATCAGCTGTTTTGCAACCTTGTTTCCACCTGCAGCCTGAATTCCCGGTTGCCACATAGCACAGCACATTCATGGGTTCTGGGGGTCTGGGTGTTGTCTCAATGTGAAGTCACCAGGGTGGTCTGGCTTCTTAAAGTCAGCCGATGCGCAAGTCGGACATGTTTGGGAGCCTTTGTTCCGCCTACTGCACTGCCCGGAATACTTTTACGTGTGTGTCCACGCGAAGACTTGTACACAAATGCTCATATCAGTGTGGTAGGTAATAGCCTGGAGCCTGCAACAGTCCAGGTGTCCATCAGCTGGTTAGTAGATTAAAGAAAGCCTGCTGTGTCCTTCAGTGGAGTGCCGTGCAGTGATAAAGAAGAGGAAGGAACTCTAGTGATACATGTTATAACATGGACGAGCCCTCAGCCATCATGATAGTGATATGTCAGGGACAAAAGGTAGGTTATGTGATTCCCTATATGTGAAATTTCTGAAGGAGGCAAACCTGTAGAGACGGGAGATGGGAATGGCCTCAGATGCACCCTGGGACGCGGGCTGGCGTGGAAGAAGCGTTTACCCGGCTCCAGATGGAATGCTGCCTGGCAGTGGTCAAAGGCCGTGCGAGAGTGGCGGCCGAGTGTGGTGGCGGCCTCAGCGGGTGGAGAACCTGGTCCTACTCGGGGGACTGAGCCGGTAAGAACCTGTACGGAGGGTGCAGAGGTCGGCTTTCTCACTGTTAGAGGACGGAGCTGCAGATAAAGAAAGGGGAAAGCCAGAACGAACCCGGTGCTGTCGGACCGGAGTTGGGGATATTGGTGTGAACTGACGGTTTTCAGTCTAGATAAATAGAAATTAGCATGTATGTAAATGCCACACAAATATTGCTGAGCTCTTTCCATCAGGAGGGCCAAGGAGCAATGACACCTGTGTAGCTGACGGCACACCAAGTTGCTCGGGTCCTGGCTTCAAACACCGTTCTCTGCTGACGGGCCCAGAGCCAGCTTGAAGGGGCTCCCACTGTCGCAGTCAACGTGGGAGCATCAAAACATATGCATATATATACGAGCCCATTACTATCAATATATGAGTATCAAAACATATACTGATAGTAAGGGGTTAAAACCCACTAAACAGAGACCTGTGAACCGCTCTGGTTTAAATGAATAAATGTGGGAGAGGAGAAAGTCCCTCATTATGGTAGAATGTCAACTGATCAGGAGTAATAGGGCTAGAAAAATCTCCATTTAGCAGTCATTAGAATAATGAATTCAGATCCAACTAATGAATTAAAATAGTTTCACATTAAAAAGTTAAAAAAAAAAGGGGGACTTCCGCCAGGATGGAGGTGTAGGTGGGAACACTTTGCGTCCTTGAACAACCAAATCTAAAAACAACAAAGTTTTAACAACAATAAACGCAATCAAACCACACAGAAAATCAAATACAGAGTCTGAAAATAACGAACCGCTCAACTAAACCGGTGAGAGGGGCGAAGCCAGCAGCGAAGTGGGTCAGGCAAAAAAGATCCCCGGACCCAGGCGGTACACAGACAGCTGAGGGCGCAGATCCCAGGTGCTGGCTAGCTACGGGCAGAACCCAGGGAAGAGGTGCAGCTGGCTGGCTGCGGTCAGTCCTGCATTTACACGCAGATAAACCAGTGAAGAGGCGAGTGTTGAGACAGATCGTGCAGGCCCCAGCGGCTGGCGCAGGGGGGCTCACACATTTGTGCTCGGATAAGCAGGTGGGGGGAGCGGCGAGGACCGCCATTGCTCCCGCTCTGACCCCGCCCCCACATACAGCACCACAAACCAGTGACCTGGGCATCCCCACCCTGGTGAACAACTAAGGCTCCGCTCCTCATACGTAACAGGCACAGACAAAAACATGGCAAGAACAACTCAGAGCCCCAGAGCCAATAATTCTAAGTGACCAAGAGATAGCCAAACTTTCAGATGCACAGTTCAAAACACTGGTAATCAGGATGCTCACAGAACTGGTTGATTTTAGTCACAAATTAGAGAAACATATGAAGGCTAAACTAATTGAAATGAATGATAATGCACTGGAAACCAATAGTGATGGAAAGGAAACTGGGACTCAAATCAAGGGAGCAGACCAAAAGGAAGGAAAAAATGACCAAACAGAAAAATATGAAGAAACAAGAATTCAAAAAAATGAGGAGAGGCTTAGGAACCTCCAGGACATCTTTAAACGCTCCAACATCTGAATTATAGGGGTATCAGAAGGGGAAGAGGAATAACCATGAGCGGAAAACTTATTTGAACAAATAATAAAAGAGAACTTCCCCATTCTGGCAAAGGAAATAGACTTCCAGGAAATCCAGGAAGCTCAGAGAGTCCCAAAGAAGTTGGACCCAAGAAGGAACACACTAAGGCACATCATCATTACATTAGCCAAGATTAAAATGAAGGAGAGAATCCTAGAAGCAGCAAGAGATAAGGGGACAGTCACCTACAAAGGAGTTCCCATCAGACTATCAGCAGATTTCTCAAAAGAGACCTTACAGGCAAGAAGGGGCTGGAAAGAGGTATTCCAAGTCATGAAATCCAAAGACCTACAACCAAGATTGCTCTATCCAGCAAAGTTTTTATTTAGAATGGAAGGGCAGATGAAGTGCTTCTCAGATAAGACCAAATTCAAGGAGTTCATCATCACCAAGCCCTTATTATATGAAATGTTAAAGGGACTTACCTAAGAAAAAGAAGATAAAAAACATGAACAGTGAAAGGACAGCAAACTCACAGTTATTAAGAACCACATCTAAAACAAAAGCAAACTAAGAGGACAGTTAGATCAGGAGTGAACCATAGAAATGAAGATCACGTGGAGGATTAGCAACAGGAGAGTGGGAGAAGGAGAAGGGGGGAGAAGGTGCAGAAAATAAGTAGCACAGACAGTAGATAGAAAATAGAAGGGGGGAGGGTAAGAATAGTAGGGGAAATATAGAATCTAAAGAACTTGAGACACGTGTTCATGAACTAAAGGGGGGGATGGTGGGAGAGGGGTGTGCAGAGTGGAGAGGAACGGAGGGGGGAATAGAACAAATGTAATGGCATAATCAATAAAATAAAATAATAAACTCATTTAAAAAAGTTTAAAAAATGGATTTAAAAAATAGAAAAATTAAAGCCAGACGTTATTTTTATTTAAAAATGCTGAAGAGAATTTACAAAGGCCGGAGGGTGTTGAAGTTTCACAGAAGATTGCGCCCAGGCAGCGTCTTTTGGCTTCTCCTTTACGAAGGCGTGAACCTGACCCTCGTTAATGGAGCTCCCCAACGGCTCTCGTGGGGCCGTGGCAGATTCCTCTGACTCCTGGAGGCCATCAGCTCACAAGCGATGAAAGATGCCACACCAGAGGTCGTCACGAAATGTCTGCAGATTCTACTCGCATACCCTTTCTGCATCATTTCCCGAAACCAGGCCCAGCGATTACCGATGGGAGTCGTGAACCCCAATAAAGTGTCATCTGCAAAAGGCTGTGGTCCTGCCTCTTCCTCCCTGCCTGTGTCTGTTGCATCTTCAAAAAGCAGGCAGCCCTGCGGGCGGGCCGGGCTGCCCGTGCCCCTCTGCACAGCCAGGTCTGAGCGTCGGCGTGCAAGCTGATTGTGCGCATTGGCGGGTGGGGCTTCCTGGGGCTTCCTCCGTCCCTCTTCATGCTGGTTGTAGAGCTTCAAAGAGTGGACAAGGCAGCCTTTTCACTGAGTGCTGTGCAAGGGCCCAGGGCTGCGGTGTGGCTGGGGCTGGAGGGGCTGCGAACACGCCGTCTCCTGGAGGCTCCAGTGGGCATTTGGGGCTGAGAAACAGGTGCGTGCGTGGACGGGGGTGTGGCCGTGAGACCCCACTCCGCCCTAGGCTGAGGGATGAGCTGCCGTATTGTTGAGTGACTCCCAAATGCCCACCGGCCAGAATTCACTTGGCCCAGGGTCCTCAGGTATGTTTTTAAAACCAGTATTCATTCCCACAGATCACGGCAGCTTTATCACACAGGTCTGGACTTGGTCTTTCCGCCCCAACCCAGCAGCGGCTGCCGTCATTGCTGCCGTTGTTGCTGCTGTCGGGCCCCCAGAGTCCATGGTGCTGGGTGTGTTGGCCCTGTTCTGCTTGGTGGGAGGAAAACCCAGTCAAAAGCGCCCGATAACCCAGGTGTCAGTGTAGAAACCGAGATGCTGGGATTGGCAAGGCGGCGGCCCTCCGGCCCTGGGAGGAGGGCATCTGGGTGGCAGAAGGGGTAAGCAGGTAAATGGGGGGGGGGGTGCGGGCCTGGCCTGAACAGAAAGCCCACACAGCAGTGGCACTTGTAAGCTTTCCTCAGAAATACCTTTGGCTTTGCTGTAGAGAGCATGCACTAGACTAACACCGTCACCGCATCTGCAAGAAGAGAGCATGCAATAGGCAGCTGGCTTTGTTGAGAGGAGCTGTCAGGCTATGGTGATGGATGGGGGACCACAGGGCAGTCAGCTCTGACGTGTTTGCTTGTTTTGGGGCCTCCGGAATCTTCTGTGAACAGGCCAGCCTTTGCCCGTGGCTGGCCTCCTTCCCGAGCCTGATTGATCCACGTATCCTCAGACCTTTTAAGTAGAGAAACAAATCAGCTCTTCATCCAAAGAGGAATCGAGCACAACTGCTCTGGGGTGTGGGCATTTCAAGGCTGTTACGAAGGAGGATGTGGCAAAGACAGGGAGGCAGGCAGACCAAGATAGGGGTGCCTACCTTCCCAGCAGCGGCACGAGGCCCACGACCAGCTCTTGAGCAGCCCCTGTGCACCTGGGCCCTGGTTTCCCCACCTGCCCCCCGGGAGTTCCCCATGGTCCGTCCACCTCTGACTTGTACCGCTGGTTGATTCCGGGCTCGAACATCACCCAGGCCTGTGCTCCGCAGGACTTCACACAGAGGAGTTCTCGACCCATGCGGAAACAGGGAGAAACTATTTCATGAATGATTCCACAAAATTCTCCTAGAAAGTAAGAACTCCACCGAGGTGGTTAGCAGAGAGGCCTTCTGAATTTGTAAAGCGATATTCATTTTCCAGATCATTCCAGACCCGGCCGTGGCTGAGCGACGTTCGCTCTCTCTGAAGGGGATGCCAAGTGGCCTCGACTCCTGCCTGCACCGCCCCCCAGCCCGGCCCCTCCCCGGGTGCACAGCCAGGCCCGCTGCGGGCTCCAGTGCTGCGGCCGGCACCCAGGGCCACGATCAGTCGCCTGCAGATACTGAGTCGGCCACAGGCCCTGAAGACGTTACACTGCCACCCTCACTGCTGTCACCAACTGAAACTGAGAAACGGCCCCGAACTGTGATGCTGAAATTAAAGTAATTCCTTTGGAGATTCGCTGGTTGCATGATTTTAGGTAAGTTTCTTGACACGGAGCTTTTCTCGCTGATTTGGGGGCCCGCTTTGCCCCCAGGCCTGGGGGGGTTCACATAATAGCCTTCGTGTCCGTGGGCTTTGGAATCTGAGATCTGGGATTCGAACCCAGTTCTGTCCCTTCCACATGACTTTGGCTAAGTCATTTAACCTTCTCAGTGTCCTTGTTTCCAAAAAAGGGGAGATATCTTTCTCAGAGTTGCTAGGGCTCTGGGCTGCCATTTCCCGAGTCCTCGCTGTGCAGCAGCTGGGCCCTGTGCTGTGGGGTTTGTCCTCACAGCAACCTCACAGTGTGTGCATGCGTGTGCGCATGTGTGTGTGTGTGCGCGCGCGCGCGCAGGGCAGGGATAGTATCATTTCTCTTTTGTAGGTAAGTGACAGACTCAAGGCAACTAAGTGACCCACCAAAGATCACAGCTTGTAAGTGGCACAGCTGGGGCTCGAACCCCGGTACTGATTCCCTTGTCTGCTTTCTTAACCACTGAGATCAGGCCCACCAAGCATCCAGTCAGCAGTGACCGATGTGAGTGAGCATCTCTCGTCTGTGCTTTGCACACAGTAAGTGCTCAGTACAAATGAGGAAATGAAGAGAGGGCAGTGCGGGATGTCTGCAAACCTGACCCTGAGGAACCCGTCAGGGCCCAGGCATGACAGCTTGACTCCACGACCTTGGCAGGAGGGCAGCCAGTCAGGCGGCGTCCTCGGGGCCTGTTCCGGGGCAAGGCTGGGCAGGAGAGCCCCCTGCGGGCTGCCTGAGCAGGCTCCGCTCTTCCTCCTGGGTGGGCAGGCACCTCTGCAGTTTGAGCCCGGATCTTCTGGATCCTGGAGGTGGACACCGGATTGCTTAGAATTATGGGGTAAGCACAGAGCAGAAAGGACGCTCTCCTAAAAGTGAAGGGCAGCATGAGTGCTGGGGCCAAAGGAGGACGGTTGGTAATTCCTAGTAAAACTTCACGGCTTCCGCTCTTTCCCTCCTCTCAATCTTCCCATGAAACCCGTGCGGCTGGGGGGGCCGTCTCGGCTGAGTGAGGACAGGAGCCACCCATTGGCCCAGCCAGGGGAGGACTTTCTGGCTTCACTGGTGCCCAGCCATGGCCCTGGTGGACAGGGACCTGCTACCTGGCCCCCTGCTCCAGGTCCATAGGTGATGAGCGGCAGCCACAGGTGTCCAAGGGAGCTGGGGTGGCACTGGCACCGCCCTTCAGCCCCGCGGGGCCGCATCTGGGCAGAGGACGCTCAGCTGTTGTCCCTTTTATGCGTATGGACTTAGTGGAGTGTAAACATGTTACAAGTTCACTTTCTCCTTTATAGGAGTCTATAAAAAGGCTCTTAAACTGGAGTCCTAGGGCTTCAGCGAGACAAATGTACAATGGGGCCTGGGGGCGAGCACAGTCTGTCCCTTCACTGTCAGCCTGGAGGTGTGAGCCCAGTAGGATGTGGCTTTGGCTTGGAGCCTGGCACTCTGGCCTGGCCGGCATGACCGCGGTGGACTCGCGCCAGCAGGCAGAGGCTTCTGGAGGCAGGGCTGCCGGAGGCCTGCAGGCTGTTTCGGTGAGTCCCTGGTGAAGGCTGGCTGGCCTGCGTGGCCCTTGGGGCTGTGAGATCAAGAGAGTTCCCCTTCCCTAGAAAGAATTCCCTGGGCCCTTGGAGGCGCATGAGAGCCAGGGGTCTCTAAACAAGTGGGACCAATGAGAGGAAGTGTCCCAGGTCCCCAGTATATGGCCAAGTGGGCTCAGCAGTCCTCCCTGGTGACTTGAGTCCTGGGTAGCCTGCAGGGGAGAGGGTGAGGAGGGGAGACCCTGGAGCTGGCCTTTGGAGCCCCAGAGCCCGGATGTGCCTTGTCCAAGTAAAACACTCCCTTCAAAGAATGAGCTGGCACGCAGGCGCTGTGCCCTGTGGGCAACCTCTGGGGTGGGGGCAGTGCACCGACTTTGGGAAACTGCATCTGGGATGAGGGAATGAGGGGCCAAGGAGTTCTCTCCAAGGGCCTGGTGCGCGCACCCTGCCCTGCTCGCTGAGCCTCCCCGGGGGCCGTGGGCACAGCTTTGAGCAGGGGCACAGGGCTGCTCCTGCGCCCAGACACATGCAGGGACAGCTGGTGTCCCGTGCTGACCTGACCCCTGCAGGGGTCGGGCTCCTTCTGAAGGGGTTTGGCATCACAGCTGGGGCCTCCACCCATTTTCTCCCCTACGGCACCTGGCCCGGAGGGGCCCAGGGAGTGGGGCGGGGCAGCTGCAGTGGCCAGCAGCAGTCTGGAATCCCATACAGCAACCATGGATTTGAGTGAGCCCCAGCCCGGCTCAGTCATGTCCACGGGGAAGTGTTCAAAGCCAAGTGAAAGGCTTTTTTGGGCAGAAGCACCCTCACCCCTCTGGGTGCACATCTGTCAGAGCACAGGACGAGGTCCAGCCACGCTCTGCACCTGAGTGGCAGGCTGGCTGTGACGTTGGAGCTGGTTGTGCCCCTCCATCTTGCCGGAGCTCCCCAGTCTCCCGGAGACCATTTGGTCACTAACTACAGAATGTTGGAGAGGAGAAATTAAATATACTAATGAATGGGAGGCCCCTGGTGCAGTGCCAGGAACACAGAAATGTCTGCTACATGGGTCACTCTGTCCACCGTCATGGGTATCAGTCCAGGCCATTGTCACTATTGGGAGCATAGAAACATTTGCTAGGGGAACTGCCCTGCCCGTGGTGTTGGCTGCACACACTAAACTGAATGGGATGTGGAGCTAGGGGGGTCTCTCCACAGGGCCCCACCGACTGGTGTTCTACAGAGCTGCCCGACACAGCAGCCTTTAGCCCCATGTGGCCACTGAGCCCTTCAGAGGGAACTAGGGAAAATGAGAAACTAAATTTTTCATTGTTTTTAATTTTAATTTAAATAGCCACCTGTGGCTAATGGCTGTCGTGTGGGACAGCAGAGTTCTAGAAGCTTCTCTCCCAACTGGACATCGCCTGCTCCTCTCTGAGCCGTGGGAGCCCCAGATGGAGGGGCCGCCCACGCCTCCAGACCCTCAGCCACACACAGCGAAGGCTGTGCTGGAATGGCTCACGGGACTGCTCACCATCTGGCCGGGTTTCCTTGAACTTGGCTGGTGCGGAGAAGAGCTGGCTACTTGCTAACCCTGACCAGCGCTAGATTTCCGTTATGACAGGCCCATGGCTTCCAACCTTCACGGGGACCAAAGCAACAGAAAGCGAGACCTCGCGGTTATTAAGCATCCCTCCCCACACTGCGCTGCCGACTCTGTTTTACAGACCAGGAGTCAGACACCCTCAAGAAGTGGGGTGACCTGCCTGGCTCTGCATTTCCTACCCCTCCCTCAGACCCCCAAACAAAGGACCAGCCAGTTCCATACTGAAACAATGCCAAAGTCAAGGTCACAGGCTGCAGAGCAGGGCTCTTTCAGCCCCGGCCCCTCTCTGACCACCTCTGAGGTGCTTCCCTGATTATGAGACCCCTGCCTCTGTCCTGTCGTTTGTCCCTGACAGTGGGCGGCCAGGGCAAGGGGTAGGGCCCACTTTTCAGCTGTGGGAATGGAGCCTCCAGGGGCTCGAGGGACCTGCCTGGACCCCACTGGGCCCTGGCCAGTCCTCTGGGGGCCAGGACAGTGCTCAGGGGCTGGCTGTCTCTAAGGCTGATTCTTCCACCACCCATGTCCTCCCTGTGTCCCTTGGACTTCCTGTGACCGCTCTGGGAGGACAAGGCACCCCTGTGGGGCACACCCACGTGGACTGGAGGTGGACAGGCCTGGAGGGGGGCGGCTCTGCCTCTGCGGGGCCAGGTGTACTGGTGGGGGGCTGACAGCTGACAGCCTTAATAGGCACATTGTCCCCTTGCTGCCGAGAGTGCCGCCTGGCCACTTCCTCACACGCCGAGTGCTGGATGAGCTCATGTCTGCGGCCCAGGGCAGCCGGGCCTGGCTGTTGGGAGGCGGCCGGCCGGTGAGGGCCGGGCGGGCTGGGCCTGGCGGAGTCGTGAAGCGGAACGTTGTAATGAGCGACGCCGGCTGGATTTATGGGGCTACGCACGTGGGCCCAGCCTTCCTGCGAGGGCCTCTGCATGGGAACACAAACAAGTCCTGGCCCAAGGGCGGCGCGACTGGGTCTTAACGAGAGCCCACTAATTATGGGAAGGCCCCGGCCAGTCCCCAGCCTGTGGAGGAGCAGAGCGGGCTGGCCCCTGTGCCTGCTCAGGCTTCACTGGGGTCCCCGTCCCCACCGGGAAGCCGCGGGAAGCCCGGGCGCGCCTTCCTGGCTCCAGGGAACCGCAGAGGGCTCTTCCTCCTCTGGGAAATAGGATGGTGCCCCTCCACGGGCCTCTGGGAGGCCGCAGACCGGGATGCGGGAGTCGGCTTCGGTTATGCGTTCCCAGCTTTGGATCCTGGTTCTGCCAGGTCCCTGCTGTGTGGCCCGGGCAGGTCATTTCTCCTCTCTGATCCAAGCTGCCTCACAGAGAGAGCAGGGATGCTAATGTCCACTTTGTGGGGTTGTGGGAGGATTTGATGGGAGATCGCACACAGGATCCTCCGTCTACCGCGTGCTCACAGCACTGGCGCTGTTGGTGCTTGGTCTCCGGCTGAGTTGTTGTCATTTGCCACCGAGGTGTGGAGGTGGCACGTGACATCTCAGAGGCCCAAGAACATTCTGACTCTGCCCCTGTGCTGTGGTGGGCGAGGCAGCAGATGGTTGGACTAGCACCTCATCGGGGGCATGTTGGAAATTCACACAGTTACCTGCCTGTCCTTGCGACCCCAGGCCTCTTTCTGCAGGTGTGGGGGCTGGGTGGGACCGGATGCACTGCATGGCAGCAGAAGCTGGTGCTCCTGACCCAGGCGGGGGCGGTGGGAAGTGTCCTGACTTGGGCTTGTGTGTGGCATCACCGGGACGTGCTGCTAGTCACCCCCAAGGACGCCGGCCCCTGGCCAGTGCCTTTGCCTCTAAAGTTTGTGTGCCAAGCTCACTGGCACAGCGGCAAGAACTTGCTGGCTGCTCTAACCCACAGTCTCTCCTGCAAACATTTCCCACTGTTTTCCTTGTTTACTGTTCCCGTGGATTCAGCCTCTTGCCAGAGAGGTCCGTGTCCACACCCTTTTCACATCGACAGCCGGAGAAAGCAGATGCACCAGACTCGGCGAGGCCCAGGCCGTGGTCAGCAGTGCGGCAAGAGGGTGCCGATGCCAACGGGCGCCTGGTGCCAGCGTCAGGCTGCACTCTGAAGCCACCGTGTGCCCACGTGAAGGGAGGGGGCCGGCGGGATGTTACCCCTGGCTGACTTCTGCAGGGCCCAAGTGTTAGGAGTGACCGTATTCTCCTTAACCTTCCTGCTGCCCTGCCCGAGTCAGGCACCCTGCCTGATGACTGGGCTCTGAGGTCCTGGCAGGCGTGGCTTGGCCGGTGACTCACGCAGCCACTGAGAGAGAGCTCCTCTCCAGCCCTGGGCCCCTGGATGAGGGGGCCACTGAGGGCAAGAGGCGTGGTCCCTGGGCTGGTGGCAGGCCGGCTCTCCTTTGCTTGCTCACTGCTGTCTGTCCAGAGCCTAGGACAGGGTCTGGACCAGAAGGCTCAGGGAACATGTACGAACGAACAACGCACACCACCTGACGAGGTGACAGTATGTCAGCACAGGACAGTTAGTTGTCCAGGGGCACGATGCTGAGGCTGGTGGGTGCGCAGGGTGCGTCAAGAGCGGGCGTGTAGCCTGGACAGCAGGGTGATCAGGGAAGGCTTCCTGGAGGAAGTGGAAGGCGGTCTAAGAGTGGAGACGGGGGGCTGGGCAGCATTGTAGGTAAGTGGTGGCAGCATCATGCTCCAGGCTGGGGAGCTGGCTTATGTGACGGCCTGAAAGCAAGACAAGAGTGGCCCCAGACAGAGACGGGGTTGGGAGAAGGATGGGCAGAGAGGAAGGTGGCCCCAGAGACAGGACAGCAGGGGTGGGGACAGAAGCCAGATCGAGTAGGGGCAGGAGGCCGGAGAGGATGACCAGGCTTCCTTGAGTTGCAGGCCCATGAGGACCTCGGAAGGCAGCTTCTGAACTTCCATGGCCCTGTTTCTTACCCATTTTATAAATGGAGACACAGCACCGTCATCCCAGGGCATTGTGAGGGATGCGTGTGTGTGTGTGTGTCTTACACACTGTGCAGGGCTCAGGGGGGTGAGGTGATGGTTTGGGAGTGTTGCCCCTCGGAAGCCCCGGGGAGACTAGGCATCCGTAAGGAGGCACAAGAGGGTTCGGGCAAGGGCTCCCTGGGAAGGAAGGTCCCTTGGGTGTCATCTTAAAGGGAGACATCGACATCCTTTCAGCTGTTTGGATTTGCCCATAATTAAACCCCGGAGGGGCTGTCAGCGGCAGGTGACAAGTATATCGTAAGCACTTTGGTTAAGAGGAAGTTGTGAAGGCGGGCCCAGCCCTGGGCCCGAGGCGGCACTTCCCTGCAGAGAACGTGCTGCAGGGCCAAGCCCGCTCTCCGCTGGGGTTCAGAGGCCGCCTCAAGGTGGGACTCCATGGCCAGGTCCTACATGGGACCTAATGAGGAGCTGCCGGGGTTCAATTATGCGCCCGGCCCAGGCTCTGCGCTGGCTGACTGACAGCTCATTACCCCGCTGCCATTTTGGGGGCAGTGGAATTTAATCTCCCAGATGGGAAGCAAATCAATTTGCCCATCTGCCGCAGCTGTGCTTGTGTGAACTCCAATGTAATTTATTCTCTTCAGCTTAGGAAGCCTCGTTGCTTTTAGGTATGGAAATAGCAGGTTTCCCAGCCAGCCTGGCCAGGGAATGCAGGCGGACATACCGAGGGGGTCGAGCTGTGAGGGTCAGCAGGGAGGTGCCATCGGCCTGGCTCAGGGGAAGCCAGGCTCTCACCCAGGAGGCTGGGCTCCTGGATGGGAAGGTTGTATGTGAGAAGGGGGGGTGTTGCCTGACATCCCATGTTGCTGGGATTGAGCTCACCTGCCCAAGGTCTCGGGACTGGCAGGGACTTCTGCCAGCAAAGGCACATGTGTCCAGGGCCGTGTTATTCGTGCTGTGGGCGTGGCTCTGGTTTCCCAGCTTTGGACACAGAAGGTTTGGAAGGTACTGCTCCGGGACCCAGGTTTCTGCCCTCTGTAAAGTGTGGTCACCACCAAAGCCAAGGTGGGGACCTTTGACGGGGGACCATCTGCAGGGCAGTCCGCCGCTTCTTCCCCACTGAGCACATTACCCACGGCGTGTGCGCCCTGGTGTGTCGGCGAGGCTCCTGTTCCTTGCTGAGGGAGTGGGGCCCCTGCAGCCTCTAGAAGGTGGTCTGGGTGCCCCCTTCGAGCATTCTCAAGGGGGCTGTTGGCAGATTCGCATTCACAGGGCCAAACAGGTGAAGTGGGGCGTCTCCCAGGGGAAACATCAGCTGTTTGGTGGGAGACAGAGTTTGGGCTGATACAGCTTGAGTTGGAAGGATATTTCTTTGCACGTCCCTCAGTTCTGCGCTCTGCACTCTGCACACAGAGGGCTCCGGAGTCTCTTTAGGGGTATGTGAGCAAATGCATGTGTGTGCATGTGAGCATGAGTGTGCATGGGTGTGTGTGCATGGGTTTTCATAGGTGTGGGAGGGTGTGTATGTGTGTGTGGGTGTGTGTGAGGACAGGCAGGCATGGGCATGGAAGAGTGGGTGCATGGGTGTGTGTGAGCATGGGTTTGCACAGCCGTGGGAGGGCACGTGTGTATGCATGGGTGTGGGAGGGGTGTGTGTGTGCATGGGTGTGCGTGCATGTGCACAGCTGGGTGTTGGTGTGGGAGTCACCCTGGTGGGAGAAGCGGAGTGAGGAGGAAAGCGCCTTCTGTGGAGAGTGTTTCTGAGACTCCTCCTCAGAGCTGACAAGGCAGCTGCCGCCGGTCTTTAGGGGTCAGGGAAAGGCCACTGTATTTACACACCTTTGCTGTGGAGCACGGAGGGTGGTGCTGGGGGCTGGGACTAATGAGCAGTTTTATTGCCGCGCCCATCAGGAGGGTCATGTGATATTATTTTGATACGGGGGCCCCCAAAAGCAAACCCAACAGACCAGGGGATAAATAGAAGAAAACAGAAGAAAAGGGGGCCTCACCCTTGTCCACCGAGCGTTTCTCTTTCTTCTCAGCCCTGGGTGTGCCCAGGACCCACCTCCCAGGGCTGTTGCCTTGCAGGCCACTCGCTCCAAGACGGCACCAAGGCCAGCTCCAGAGATAACACTGGCCTGTGGCGCCTGGCAGTGAAAATTAAACATTGAAGTTGCTAATGAGTAAACTGGCCAGGCCGCGCCCCAGCCACCGCTGCTTCTGATGATGGGGAGAGCAGGACCAGCTCAGGGGACTGATGGCAGCGTGAGTGACAAACCCGGGAAGGAGAGGAGTGCCTGCCGTGGGCACCGACCAGCCGAGCCCGTCTCCCCTCCTGAAAGGCCTCTGTGAGCACAGGGCGGCCTGGGCCCCGCACTGGGAGGGGCAGGACTGGATGAGAGAGGGAAATTACTGCCTGACTCTGAACAAGAGGAAGGAATTCTGCTCTATAAACCAACCCGGGACGGACAGCTCCACACACAAGCCAGAGACAGGGCTGGGGAGCAGAGGGCGGGGCAGTGGGGCCGGCCTGGCGGCCAGTGGCCAAGCCGCCTGCTTCTCAGATGGGGGAGGCCTGCCCCCCACCACCACACCCACGCTGGGGCTGAGATGCCTGGGGACACCTTGCCACTGATCTATCACCTTGCTCCCTCAGCCTAGAACATTCCAGCCTTTCCTGCAAAGTCCAGCTCTAGGTTATCTGCCCTAAGGAACCCGGAGCACTCTGGCCTGGGCACGCACACCTCTCTGAGCGCCCATTTAGCAGGCATGTCTCTGGGTCCCCACTCTGCTGGCCGGAGGCTTCACCTCACCTGCCTTGCTAAGAGCCCCTGATCTGAGGCCGCATTCATAGCCACGACCCAGTAAGTCCTTGTTGGCCACTGGATTGCTTTAAATAAACTTTCTGTTCACCCCTCACCCAACAGGTTCTGTTTATGCTGCCAAGGCCGACCACACAGGACAGCTATCCGTGAATAGACAAGAGGCCCTGCCTAACCGGAGCGAAGTGCCAGGTGCATACCAAAGGAGAAGCCAGCCCCTGGGGCGGGGGAGTGGGAGAGCTGTTCGCAGTCCGACAGCGGGGTTCAGATCCCAGCTCCACCGACAGCTGTGTGACCTTGAAGAATATGCTTCACATCTCTGTTTGTAGTTTTCTATCTACAAAATAGGGATCACGTGAACAACCTCCTAGAGCTGCTGTGAGAAGCAGAGGAAAGGATGGGTGTGGAGGATGGGGCGGGGGTGTACGCACGTGCGCACACACGCACACACACAGTGGTGATTACGGTTGGCTCGGCCCTAGTTAGAGCCACGGTGCCATGTTAGATCTTGGGTGTCATTCACGGTTCCACGTCGTTCACAAGGGCTACTGGAAAAGCAGGGCAGAGATGGTCTGGATTACTCAGGACAGAGCTCAGCTGCCGAGGGCAAGGACTGATTTTTAGAAACGTGTGCAGCAGGGAGGAGGTGGACAGGCATTGCCTGCCCTGCGCTGTGGTGAAACCACAAGGGTGCGTGACCCAGGGTCGGGGCTGGGGGACTCGGGAGCACTGGCAGCGCGACAATGGGCAGAGTGCCCCTGCTGCACAGCACTCACTGCAAGCGACCTCTGACAGCTCACAGCAAAGGGGAGGGTGGGGACAGACCGCAGGCTTCCCCCCGCCTCCCAAAGAATGATTTCATTTTTGGTAAATTCTAACAACTGCAAACTTGTCTTTTGAATAGAGAGAGGCATGTGTGCATGTCAAGCAGTTCTGTGCAGCTACACCAGTTTTTAAAGTAATGAACTGTTTTCTTCTTTTCCGTAAACATGAGGCTGACACGAGAGAACAATTTTTTGATCCCAGTTTTACAACGAACTGGGTGGTTTGGAGATGATGGGAATCCGAGGCAGCGGGTTGGCTCCCTTTCCCTCGGTTTCATGGAAAAGAATTTCTTCCAGGAGCCCACAGCTCAGGGGCACGATGCACTTTGGATTATTGAAAGTTTAGAAATATTTAGGTGATTATGGTAAATAATTCACGCAAATCCTGACCAATGCAATTTATTCTTTTGTGCAAGCACAAGGAAGAGCAGAAACCAGCTATCCTTTTTTTTTTTTTTGACTTCCCAGTCCTCTCGGCGCCATCTAGTGGAGATCCGCGCTAGACACAGGACTTGCTTCTCTGCGCTTCCTTCTCCAGAGCTAAGGAAATGCCCCTCACTCACCCAGAAGCCAGTAAACCCCAGTGCCATCTGTGTTTCTGCCTCAGAGTTAGAAATACCACCAAAGCCAAGTACACCCTCTCTGGTTGCTGGTTCGTGTACCCCAGGGGGCCTGTATCCTGGTGGTCAGCATCTCTGCGTTCCAACAGGTGGCCTGTGATTCAAGGTGGTGCTGCCGACATACTTCTCCCAGCCTTGGTGTCTTCGGCTGTGAAGTGGCTCTAATAACAGGACCTGTCCTGTGGAGTCACCACAAGGACAAAACAAACTGATGCCCACAAGGGGCTCAACACACTGCCTGGCATGCAGCAAAGTACCAGATTCCTAATCAGAAAGTGGGCGTATGTAAACCTGGACCCCGTAAAGATCTTGGGGGAAAAACTAAAGTTCTTAATAACACCTCACACTCAGGAGAAACGCGGAAAGATCCTCAGTCCGAGTTGGAAGTAGCCGAGTTTTGTTGGCGAGCTGGAGGTGCAGCGGCGCGGGGCCTCCGTCTTGGTTTCCTGGGGCGCTGTGGAAAGGAGTGGCGGGGGTGACATTCGCCCGCGAGGCGGTGCCTGGCTCCTCCTGCACCAGGTCCGCTTCAGCAGCAGGCGCGTTCCTTTCTAAACAGACAGGTGCAGTCTCCTGTGCATCTCAGGCAAATTTAAATGAAGGCAAAAGTGCATTCCAAAGCAAACAGTGTTTGTGTGTTGCTGAGTTTAAGCATTTAGCTCCTCCAGTCCGGCTGGGATCCTTCTAAATAACCCCCATGCCTAAACTCCTGCAGCTGGGGGAAGGCACGGAGAAGCTGGAGGCACGCCTTGGGGACCGTGGTGGTACCCCTTGCCCTTGGAAAGCTCCTGCTACTAGGGACCCCCAGCCTGTAGGGACAAGAGGTCCAACACAGCCCTGGGGGAGGCCTCAAGGGTTCTGCAGCTGCATCTGGCAAGTGGCCCAGGGGCCCAACTGTGAGCCAGAGACCAGCAGGTGGGGGGTCGGTGGCAGGACAGAGCCAGGCTCTGGTAGCAGCCAGCCACTTGCTGCCACTTGCCTGCTTTTAGTGCGTCTGCTTCCTCATCCCTGAAGTGAGGGTAACACCTTTTCCCCAGTGTGCAAGGATGGAAGGAGAGACTTCATTTCACATCAACTCCCTCCACCGGCCATTAGGACCTGCAGATGGCCCCACCCCCGCCCCACTGCGTGGCCACTGCGGCCCTCCAGGGGGGCAGGCTGTCCCACCCCAGACACTCCCCCGCCCCCCTTCCTGCGGAGAGAGAAACCAACTGAGGCCTGAAAGGCACAATAACTTGAAAGGCACCGAACAACAGTTTAACATTTTACTAAATCAATTCACACAAATCGCAAATATAATTAAGGACAACAGACTCTTGTTTTGTCTTTTAAATCTTTCATTTTCAAATCCATCGTTAAGACAAAAAGTAAACAAAAATTAAGTCTGCGGCATATTCATGATTCTTCTTGAAGGACAAAAAAAAAAAAAAGGAGCATCATAGTAAAAAGAACGCCACGGGTGTACGATAAAGCACCACGACACATGGTTACGACTCGGGCTCCTGGGTTCTGCCTCCTGTAGTAGACGCTGCTCTCCCGCTGCTCTGCGTCAAGCAGGATTTCATTAAAATAAAACTATAAAATCTCCTAGGTTACGCTAAAGTCAGACACAGTCTGGAACACAGTGCTTAACAACAGTAATGCCAACTATCAGTGCTAACGTAAAAACATTTTAGAAAGTCGAAAACAAACTGGAAATCAAAACCTTTTTTTCCCTAGATGAGCAAACCAAAAATGAAAGGGTTCCCGCCTCCCAGGTGGAATGAAGGGGATTTTTTCTTCTTTTCTTTCTTTCACATTGGAGGCTGGGAGCACGGTGTGGGCTGGCCCCGTCGTTCCGCAGCCTAGTTGGCGTCCAGCTTGGCCATTTCCTGCACGTAGATGCCTATACTCTCGCTGTCGAAGAGCACGAAGTACACTGTTTTGATGGAGGAGGACATTGTGGACACAAAGTAACTGGAGATGGCCTTCAGGATCAGCTGAGCTGCCGTCTGCTTCGGAAATCCGTTCCTGCAAGACAGAGGACGGGCTCACCAAGGGAGGCCGCGGCAGCAGTGGACGCCCCTGCTCACACGCCCTCACCCTTCAGGGGGCTCTCCAGGCCACGCGTGCCAGAGTCTGCCCCGTGTAGGGTGGGGCGGCTGCTTGGACACAGGCATGAGAAAGCTCAAAGCCCACCCGACAAGGGAAGGGTGAGTAGGCAGGGAACCACGGCCGGCAGGACGTGTTCTGTGGCATGCGGTGGGCGTTTAGTCCCCCAGGCCCCCACGGGTCTCGGCGCCAAGGGCGGTGGGAGGCTGCGGCCTCTCCAGGATGCTCTCAGCTTATGCACACGAGTGGATGGGCCACGCCCTTCACACCAGCCCTCGGCTGCATGGGTGAGGCTCCTGGCCAGGAACCGGCTCCTGGCACATGGCAGCTTGTACCACCCCAAGGGCCAGGGTGTCAGAGCTGTGGGTGCAAGGGAACATCTCCGGGCCAAGTGGGCTCTTCGTCTCAAGGGACAGTCTTCGTCTCCAAGCCACACTGGTGTGAATTCACATGCATCTCCATTTAAAGTAAGTATCACAAGCCAATATGGGGGGTGGGGTCTTAGAACTTGAGCAAGAATCTGAAAGCAGGGCTCCTTGTTTCATGGGAGCCCGAGATGAAATGCTGCGGATGCGGGACCCAGGGGCACAGTGGCAGCTGGGGAGCAGCCTGCCTGGTCTGGTGGAGGTAACATGAGCTTTGGAGCCAGGACTGGTCCTGGATTCAAGTCCCTGACCCCAGCTTATACTTAAGGCTATCGAAGGTGAGAGTTTGGGGCCTGTTTTCCTGAGGAGTTCTCTGTCCACCTGCAGACCTACAGTCCCCCATCTGCTCTGGGCCTGCAGATCTGTTGGTGCCCAAAGTGCTGGGCCAGCTGGCCAGTCTCAGCTGGACTGTCCATCGGAGGAGACCTGCTGCCAGTGAGCGGTTTCCCAGAAGACGCCTGGTTACACTCACTGAGGGCCGTGAGTTCTGACCACCTCAGTTGCTCCACAGGAGAGCCTTGCACTCAGGGCACTGCGGGTACACCGGAGAGAGCCGTTCCCAACTTGCTATTGATCCAACAGGGCTTCACCCAGCCTGACAGCGCTCCCTGGGAACTCCTGGAAGCTTTAGAAGTGAAGCTTACTCTTAGAAGATGGGGCATCACCCAGGACACATTCCCAGCCTGTACAGGGGAGCCCCCAGGTGACAGTGGGGTACAACCCTGAGTCCGAGCGCCTTCACACACAGGGCTGCGGGAAGAGGCTCAGCTGTTCCAGCCCTAATGGTGTGTCAGGCACGGCTTCCTCCTGGGAGGCCCGGGGACTCGGTCTGTCGCCTGAGTCGGGGTGACCACAAGATGCCAGGGTGGAGGGTGGTGGGGACAGTGCAGAGAGGAGGGCTTTGCTGGGAGTGAGGTGGGGCACCCACACGGCAGGTCGCTCCCCTGCACCCTTCCTACCCCCGGCCCCCCAAGAGGGGGTCTAGCCAGCTTTGGGGAACAGGGTGCAGGCACAGGGTCACCGTGTCACTGGGACTGGGGCCAGTTTTCAGTGTTTCACAAAGAGCAAATGTTGGTTTTCCTGCTGTAAGTGCAGCTGCTGCCCGGAGGGCTGGTCAGGGTAGACAGGGGATGTCCAGAGGCTGCTGTGGCCCAGGGAGCCGGCCGGGCACTGGAAGCATCCTGCTGGGGCTGCACGAAGTCTGAGGGCTTCCAGACCAGGCAGAGCCGTCTGTGGACGTGACCTGGCTGGGGCCAGGCAGCGCTGAGTGGAGCTGTAAGGAGTGGCTCCCCACATGGAAGCCAAGGCTCCAAGCTGCACTAGTGAGGGTGCCCATCCCTGCCTCACACCCGTGCAGGTGAGCTGGGCTGAGGTGAGGGCTTCTGGGACTTCCTGGACGGGCAGTGCATTGTGGGCCTGATGGTCACAGCCTGTCCCCTCCGGGGTTGCCAACACAGGGTGTGGCCCTAGCCCCTTCTGTCCTTGCTGACGGGGCCTCTCTGGGAGCCAAACCCATGCCATCACTCCCACCCATGCCCAGCACTTCCCGACACAGACTTTCTCCCACAGGTTCCATCCTCTGCCTGGGGCCCTTGACAGGAACCATGCAACTCTCAGCAATGGGGTGTCCTTCCCTGTCCTCACACCAGCAGTTTTCCACCCACGGGAGCCTGCCCTGGGACTGAGAGGGGCCTGTGGAAATGCAGGCTGAGGGCCCCCAAGCAGGGGGTCTGACTGGCTACATGGAGCCGGCAAGGACTTCACACTCCCGGCTCGCAGGCTGTGCCCAGAGGTGACGAGCCCACAGGTGGGGAAACAGGTGGGGACGGAGGTTTTGGAGCCGCAGTGGCCACACTCCAGCCCTGGATCAGTGGAGTGTGGGCTGGTCTGGCCTCGTCCCGCAAGGTGACTGCTGGATGAACGTTGACTGTGATTTGCTTCCAGGAAAACGTCTTGCTGGTGAACCGGCCCTCGGTACCAGACAGCCACAGCCTATATGAGAAACCCCAGCCCAGAAGTGGGTACACTGGACCCCCCAGGCGCCCGGAAGGCACGAAGGTGACGGCTTTCCCACTGTTTCCGGGCAGGGCCCCAATCTGTTTCCTAGTGGCCACAGTCGGAGTGTCTGTAACAGAACGGACTGTGTAACAGATGTCCTCACAGGGGCGCTGTACACACAGCCCTGTGCCCTCGGGACAGGGGCGGCGGCAGCACCCGCAGCTGCTGGAGCCGCACAGGATTCAAGCTGGGGTCCTGTGTCTGCGCCTCGTTTCTCTGCCTGGTGCAGTGGGGTTGGTAATCAAAGTACCTGTCACCTGAGGCAGTGGGGGGAATGAACAAGATGATGTGCCGAGTCCTCAGTCACTCGTGTTTCTGAAAGGTGACGGTCTTGGTCTTTCTAAAGGCTTCCGCGGTGGAAATCCACCTCCCACCCTGAGCCTGTGACAGCTGTGACTGGCTGACGGCTGCTGTCACTGCAGTTGCCCAGTGCTAACAATGTGCCACCCAGGCCCCGGAGGGCTGCTGTTGGGATCTGCGTGGCCCAGTCCTCTCGAGGGCGCCTGGACTGGTGGCATGCAAGGGCACAGGTGGGGTTCCCTGGGTAGGCGCTGCCCAGCTTCTGGGGGTAGGGGGCTGCTTAGCCGTGCCTTGGTGCCTTCTGCCCCCATCTCAGCCGATGGCCTGTGACAGTCACTCTGTCCTATGCTGCACTGTGTCTGCCTTCTGGATGAGGCCAGCTGCCACCTCCTCTGAAACACAGCAGAGCAATGGGAGCGGGCACTTAAACCCCAAGGTCAGATTTAGACCTGAATCCAACCTGCACAGGGGTGTTGGCCTCTCGGCATCCCCTCCTGTACTGGAAAATGGGTACCTTGGGGGTGCATGTGGGGTGCCCACTGGTGGGGACCATGGTGGCAGTGACTCAGACACTGCTGCCCCTGAGAGGGGCGCCCCGCCCCCTCCCCCTGACATAGCTGCGGTGGTCAGGGCTTGTGTCTTAAGTTCCTTTGCAGCCAAGTGCTCACACCCCGCACGGGGTTTATCTTGAACTTGGACCTTTTTCTTCTCAGCCATGCCCTGCACGGACTGAGGAGGCCAGGTGCCTGGCTTCCCCTGAAGTCACTCCAGTTATGCCCGGGATGGCCTTTCCTAAAGGTCTTGGTCCTCAGTGTCCCTGGATGGGTGCAAGAGGACCCCATGGGCTGCCTCTTTCCAGTGCCCTCCTGGGCCGCCAGCCTGCTCAGTGGTGGCTGGGACTGTGCACATCGGCTGCTTGTCCCACCACCCCATCCGGATGGCAGACATTTGGGTTCGTGGGGCCCAAACTTCACAGAGGTTTCAGTTTTTCCACCTCTGCTGAGACCGAGCTTTGTGTGGGGTGGTGCCAGGCATCCCCGCCCCAGTGAGCCTGCTCCCCAGCAGCCGGGCTGGGGCGGCACAGCGGAGCCCAGGCCCCACCCTGTGTCGAACAGGCCGAGCAGGGGCCAGTGGGGAAAGGCTGTGCCCTGGGGCTGGGGCGAGTCGGGTGGACTTTCTGGAGCAGACAGGTGGGCAGCGTGCCCGTGAAGGCTGCACAGGCGCAAACGTGCGTTTTAGGTGGAGCCTGGTTTCTTGCTGGGCCCGTCCAGCCATCTCAGCTGTTTGGGAGATGGTGGTGGTGGTGGGGAGGGGGCTCGGTATCTTGGGAGTGGGGGTGACATGGGAAAAATGTCACCCCATGTGGACACTCTTCTACCGGGATTAGGTGCCCCTCGCACCTAGATCCTGGGCCCCTCCATTTTCCCACGGTCTGCCTTTGAGCCTGTTTGGAGTTGCCCCGGCCGGAGGTGAAGACCAGGCCATCAGGGTGCTCAGCTGAGAGCATGGGACTACCAGCAGAAGTCAAAATCAGAAAGAGGTGAGGATGGACTCTCTGTCCCCCAAGGCCAGAGGGAGCCTGGGCAGCAAAACCCCAAAAGAGGCCTCTTACCTTCTCTCACTCAGGGCCAGTGTGTTTGGGGTTAATAAGTGAGTCTCCCTAATTCAGTTGGTTTCTCTGCTTTACATGTCTCTTCTCAGGCTCATGCCTAAGGAGTAAGTAGGGAGGCCGACGGCTGTGCTTGGGTGGGTCAGGGAATTCTAAGTGGGGTGTCAAGGTTCCCTGAAGCCCATGCACAGAGAGAGTGCAGGCAGCGGGGCGAGCCTCCAGCAGGACGCAAGGAGGTGGGTCTGTGACCACCGGGGACAGGAGGCAGGGGTTCCATGCGCCTGATGTTATGAGTGCTGAAACTAGGGGCCTCTAACCAGATCCTGGCTCTACCACATGCAAGCTGTGTGACAGCAGCTAAGTGACTTAACCCCTCTGAGCTTCCAGTTCTGCGCCTTTGAGTGGAATTAACAGCACACCCCTGGAAGGGCTGTTGTGAGAGGATGCAGCTAAGGGTTTAGCACGGTGCCTGGGGCTCAATAAATACCATAAATGGTAGCTTGAAAAAGACAAACTGGCTTTCCTTTTAAGCTCATAAACCTAAGGGGAATTTAATCAAAGCCCCAGATGAAGCTACACCCCAGGACTGCCCCTCTGGAGAGGGGTCGCTCCCTAATGTCAAACAGCTGAGGGACTGGGGTATCCATAAATATTGTGACCAGAATGCCCAAGGACAGGATGTCCAGATGCCAGAAGTGGCTTCCCAAGGCTACACACGCCCAGGTCTCATTATGGCCAGTGGGCTTTGAGGCTGGCCTGGGGGCCGATGGGCTGGAGGAAGGGGGTCTGGGGTCATGGCCACCCTTCAGATGCCCAGGATGCTGGGCTAGGCTGAGAGAAAGTGAGGCCACTGGACCAACACGTTCACATTTATACTGTTTTAATCCCAGCACGACTTCTATGCCAGAGACACTGGATGCCACAAACAAGCCGTTTTATTTCCCCTCCTAAAGCCCACTGTGATTTACGGGCCGGCTCTGCTGTAACCCAGCTTTGCTCATGAAAGGGCAGCTGCTGACTCGGCGCTGCGGGGCAAGGTCTGCCCAGCAGATGTGGGGCCGGGCAGCCGAGCACATGTGCTCACCTTAGGAATTCCGCCCTCTTAAAAGCTTTCAATTGATTATTTCTTAAAACTTTTTACTCCATGAAAAATGTAAATAAGTTTGTAATAACATGCTCTTTTATGAGAATTACTTTTATGCTGCAATTAGAAATTTCCCAATAGCCATGTGAAGGAGCGTGAAATTATTACCTCCAATAACAGCTCCTATTGCTTCTCTTTTTGGGAGCACCTTTCATCAGGGCAGATCAAAGTGCCTCTGAAACGCTAATTAACTGAACCTCAGAACCCCGTGAGTCAGGGCAGTCCCCAGAGCCTCGCTGATAAGGCAGGCCCGGGACGGAGAGGGCGATTCATTTACCAAAGGTCACACAGCAGCCCAGAGTCAAAGAACAGGCCTTTTGTGGAAGATGGGAAGGTTGGAGAAGCTGGCTGTTTATGCTGTGATAGAAAAAAAGAATTTGGTATTTAAAAAAAAGAAGTCTTGCATTGACTCTGAAACTGATGCTGGCACCTCCTTAGGGAACCCAGGCTGCCTCTGCAGAGCCCTGACTTCCTCGGGCACTGAGCGGGGCTGGTGGCAGAGACCCAGCAGGCTCATGATGGGAAGCCCAGGTGCAGCCACCTGTAGGTACACAGTCCTGGGCCTAAGATGCCCACAGCTGCAGTTCTGAAGGCATTTCCCTCTGCTCAGGACCCAGTCCACAGGCCAGCAACTCAGCTCCTCTGCAGGGGCGACCCTGAGACAGAGCAGGCAGCAGGCCCCTCCCTCACCTCCGGAGCAGGCCCAGACACTGCTGGAGGGACTGCTGTGCCTGTTTTATAGAGTGGGGGTTAACCATCACTGAGCTGGTAGGTAGCCGAGCCCAGACCCAAGTCCAGGCTGACCCCCACCACAACACAGTACTGCTCTGCTAGGCAGGGACCTGGCGACTGTTTGCTGGCATCTGGGGTGTGCAGCCTGGGGAGTGGCGTGGTTGGGGTGGTCGCCGCCTTGCCCACTCCATCAGCTGTTCAAAGACGACAGGCTTCCAGTGCAGGCTCGTTGGCTTGTGTGTCTGGCTGAGGGGCAGCTGAGCGCCCCTGGGGGTAATGCAGGGCCAGGAGGCAGGGTAGGCCTGGCCCTGTTTCACTCAAGTAACTGCCCACTCAGTGGCCTCATCAGCAGGGTGATGAGACAGAGGCAGAGCAAACAGGTCTGGGAGGTGAAGGATGCCCAGGGATACAAAGGTGGGAGGCACAGGGTTTTGCCCAAAGAGCGCTGTGGTTCGGGGATACAAGTGGAACACAGCCATAGGCTAATTTGAGGGCTGCTCCTTTAATTATACCCACTGCCCGTCCTCCCCACCCCCCTGGACAGTCCCAGGCCACTCCGAGGCTCCCCTCTGTGATGCATGTGCTGTCACAGTAGCAGCTCTGCGCTGTCCTCAGGCCTTCCGCCCCACCCCAGCTCTCCTGCCGTCCTTCACCACTGCTTAACGTCTGCTCTCACCCGTTTCTTGCTCTGTTTCCCTAGATGAAGGCCAGTGCCCAGGAGCAGCCTCGGGTGACCTTGTCCACAGTCAGAGCCCCACAGTCGCGGGCTCAGCACACAGGGAAAGACACCCCTGAGTGCTGCAGCCACAAGCTGGAGCCCTTACCTGCCACTGCCAATGGATGGGAACGCAATGGACTTCAGCTTCTTATCATCCGCCAGGGCCAAGCAGTTTTTCACTGTCTTTTCCAGAAGCTCCTCGCACTTGTCTGCACCCCAGATGGGACTGTTACAGTGGATCACAAACTTGGCGGGCAGGCCGTGTCCTGCACTGACAGCAGCTGCAGGGGACAAGACAGGAACCGTGAGCTCTGTCCCTCTGTAAAGCACACAGCACTAGGCGCCAAACCCAGACCCACTCGGCAGTGACAGCAGCTTCCCAAGCCCCCGGTGGCCTGTGTCCAGGGAGGGCCGAGGCGGGATTCTAGTGCGAGCTCGAGCCGGAAACCGCTCATCAGTTAGCCTTCCCTCTCCCTCCAAAGGAAGCCACACCAAGGCCCAGCCTTGGAAAGCTGGCACAGGCTGCATGACCACCAGGACTTTCAGCCAGGACTGTGGTAAGCCCTTCTCTTACCCTCCCAGAAGGCGGGGCCTTCAGCATCTGACTTCACTGAATGTGTCAGAATGTTTGCAGCCTCAAATTAACTGCCTTCTGGGCTCTCTAACCCCCTTGCCTCAAGTGCATTCATGTGCCTGTGTTATTATGATGTATCTATAAACCTGCCGACAGTTTGGTACAAACTTATGAGGAAAGCGACCTGACTAGCCTGTCCTTCTCCCCAGCGGCTTAGTTCTGACAGATGGGACCGTTTCCTTTCCTAGAAGGGGGGCCTCGGCGCAGCCGCACGTTTCTGCAGCCAGCCCTGCTCTCCATCTCCGACCCTTGGCAGATCCCGAGACCCTGGCCATGGGCCTGCTCCCCAGCAGGAAGTGGGACAAGCTGTCCCAGTGTCCCCCCAGCACGTTTCAGGGTTCCCGTCCCCAGAGATGAAACACTGAGAAGGTGCGTCTGGTCCAAGGGCTGGTGAGCAAGCACTGCCTGCCCTGCTCCGACACAGGGCACACCAACTCCCACAGCACTGCCACCCACACCTGGGTGGCGGAAGAGACCCAAACCTGAGGTTTGACCGAGCGTTTCCTGAGCCTGTTTCGTGAGGAACCCCAGGCAGCACGACCCACGAGGTGTGGCACCTTAAGGCTGTATCACTAGCAGACCCGGGAAACAGTGCTTTGTGGGTGGTGCCTCAGTGCGGTAGAAACAGCTCTGAGCTGAGTCTCGGGTCTGAGTGTGTGTGCACGTGCTGCTCACGTGACGGGCTCATGAACCTGGGCTGAAGTGCTGACCTACAGCAACCTAAGCCTGAGGGTTAATTCACTGGTTCGTCCCTGTGAGACATCACCGCTAAACTGTGCATGAAAAAAGATCGCAAAGAAACGAGTTAACAGTGACTGTCTTCAGACAGTGGAGCAGGGGTGTGCTTTAGCTTTATATTTTAAAATCTCTTCTAAAATCTTAAAATCAAGCCCAAAGAGTGCTTTTATTACTAGAACAAGCAAATGCATCCTTAGCCATGCGAAATCTAGTGCACAGCAGCACCAGGGCCACCAGTTAGGCCCGTGCTGGAATGCCACTTCACAGGGCGCCAGGAATGGGCTGCGGAAAGGCCTGGAGCCCTTGGCCAGGTAGCTTATGCTGTGTGGTTCCTCTCTTGTTCCAGGTGATGCCAGCTGGGTAACTATGTCCCCACACAATGTCATGTCCCCTGTAGGCAAAACGGGCAGAGCTGAGGTCAAAGGCACAGAGCCGTGAGGGGACAACACCCTCTCATCCCCACCCGGGATGCCAGCCCGGGCTGGCAGGTCGTAAGGGGTCGGGGGGGAAAGGGCTTGCGTGGACATGGCATAGGAACTGTTGATGCCCATGTTTAATTTAGATTCATTAAAAACAGGATTTGAAGACAGAATGGGCACTGGGACCATCTAGTAAGAAGAGAAACCAGAGCCCCAAGAGAAAGGGGATGGCCTGTCCCCACCCAGCTGCAGGCAGAGCCCGGCCTCGCCCGCTGTCTGCACTCCCAGGAATTCCGAAATCCTCTGCCTCTGCAGCTCTCAGCCCTCTTCTCCCCACCCCCACATCAGACTGCCCTTATCAGGAAAGGGGTAACTGGCAAGTGAGAAATGCTGTTTGTATTTCCCCACTGAAAGCCAGATGGCTGCACATAAATGACTCATTTGCATCCCCCACCAGCAGTTTCTCACAGGTGGCTCAGCATCTCTCTCTCTCAGTCAGATCTTAACGTCTGCCAAACTCGGTTTCCATAATTCCTTAAAATTTGAGGTGTAGACATCAAACATTTAGAAGCTATTTTAAGTAATAAAGAAAAAAAACTGGCAAGGCTATGTTCACTGGCCCCGAAGCTCTGGTGACAATTTGCCTGTGACAGAAGTTTAAGTTGTTAGGCCGCAGGCCCTGCCTCAGCTCAGAGACACATCTGCATTGCCTCATCCTGAATTCCAACTTGTCTTATAAAATGGTTTCCCTGATTCTGCATGGGCCACACCCAGATACGCCCCGCGCTTCCTGACCTTACCTCCAGCTACTTCCAAAGGCCCGTTCTTTTTCCGGAGCTCCAGAACAGCTTCCACAAACTCCTTGCCACCTTTCTTCTCCAGCGTGTTTCCTAGACAGGGACAGGGCGAGGTCAGATCGCCACCCCAGCGTCCCAGGGCACACACACACACGCAGCACGCCAGGTGACTACGCACTTTGTGATCTGACCAGCTAACTTCCCACGTGGCTGCAGAACAGGAGCTAAGCCTCAGCTGAGTCACAAGAGTGAGATTTAGAAGGGACTCACCGTTGACCAGTTACTACTCTGGCGCTGCAGACCCTTGTTTGGGGCCGACTCAAGGTGATCCTGGAGGGACCAGAGATGCGAGAGGGATGGGAGGTGCCTGATCTTGGTGAACACGCCTGTGCCGCGTGCTTTATTTCAGCATGAGAAACCAGATGGTGCTGGATTTTCTTCTCTGCCTCTGGGAGAGCCCCCAAATAAGGAGGTTTTAGGAAAGGCAAACCATGCTCCCATCAGGAAGCGGGCTCCCCTCCTGGCCATAGGACCAGAGAGAGCACTCAGGGCCGGCCACCTCTGGACCAGCATTATTATCGTGCTTAGTTCCTATTTTGCAGCGTTGATATATGTGAATACAAAATAATAATAATGGCCTCAGACAGAATTTCCTTAACCACGCTTACGATTTAGAATCATTTTAGGTAAAGGAGAACATCAGAAGCAGAGCTTAAAGATGAACTCGTGTTATAAAAAAAGGCTTGGGAAGAAGGGTGGCCTGCCTCTCAGGGCCAGGTTTATTTTTTCAGCCCAGTGGCGACAGGGAGTACCTTTTCTTGTGCATCCGGGTGCTTGACAATTAATTTCTGCTATGAAAGCCAAGATCTCCAGTGAGATCCCAACACCGATAAGGTCTGTAGGTTGCATGTCTCATGTGGGACAGCAAGCAGTGACCAAAATGATAGACATCATCGTCCTTTAAAGTTTGGCCAGAATGGGGTCTCATTCTTCCTTAAGCTCTGACTCCTCAGTTTTGCACATTTTAAAGTACTTTTCCTCACAAGAGGACAAAAATACTCCCCTTAAGATTCACCATGTATCTTGGAAAATTCAAGGTGTACCTGGCAGATTTGGGGATGGGCCAGTCAGGGTGCACGGGAATGCACCAACCCTGTAATGACCAGGGCTGACTTCCTTAGGGAAACCTGCCTCATTTGCACACTTGTTCTGGAGGGGTGCAATGACCCCAGGAAGTGTCTAGAAGGAAAATCAGATGCCCGGGCACTGTTACCAGTAAGACAGCCTCGGGCTAATGGCAGGCACTGACCTGTGAGCCCCTGGCTGCAGGAAGCCTGGGCTGCGTGAGCAAACATGACCAGCAGGCTGTCACCCATAGGGGCTCTCAGCTCTCTGGGGGCAGGCCTGGCTTTCCGAGCAACTGACTCAGGATCCGAGGTGGGACCCAGCTTCCCTCCTCATCAGCCCAGACTCTCCATCTTGGAAAGGAGTGGAGTAGGCATTTAAGTGGCAGATGTGGCAACGGCTTTGTTTCTGACCCACTTCAGCATCAGAGACTGGCTGAATGGGCTTTAGGGAGCAGGTTCGGGTCTTAGGGCTCAGAGCCCTGCCCACCAGCAAGTGGAGGCTTTGAGGATACAATCAGGTGAGTGAGGCCCGCTTACAGTTTCACCTGTGATATCCGAGCAACTAAGAAAAAGGACCCAACCTGCTGGGTCCCAAATGCGGCTGCCCAGCTGCACCTGGTCTAGCCACCCCTCCTAACCCAGCCTGAGGAGGGAGGAAGACACGTGTTCTAGCAGGACCCTCGCAGGTCCTCACTCGCCATCCTGTCTGCTCTTGGGCAGAGCTGGGAAATTTGGAAGGGAAAATAAAATCAGTACTGTGTTAATACTATCAGCTCCTTCCAAAAATACAAAACATTTAAGAAAATGGGCTGATATACAATTAAAGGTGTTTTATCTTAGGAAGAGTGTTTACTTTAAAATTTTTACTTAAAATAATTAAATCTTGCTTTAATTAGAGGTGACATTTGCAAGTTAAAAATACACTTAATGCATTTCCCCAACTTAAAAACTGAACCCTGGATTGCAGGCAACGCACCCAGTCAGGACGTGACTCCTACACACACATACGTATGCACATGTTCATGTAGACACACGTGTACTTTTTAACAAGAAACAGGCCCATTTCAACTGTATTGTCAACACTCTTAACGTGAGACTCTTGCTTTTTAGGCTTCACTTCAGGGTTAATCATAAGCAATAGGCTTCCTTGCCCCCAAGCATAAACAGGTGTTACGCCCGTGAGAACAAGAACGTTATTTCATGCTTAGAAAGCAGGCACAGGTGTCAGTGTCCAAAACAGCCTGAGCAGAATTTAGGCTTGGGCAAACGTCAGGCTCAGCCTGTGGTCTATTTCACTGTTAGAAAGAACTTCTGATGGGTCAAGTTAATCACTGGGGCTACGCATTCCTGCACTCGCATTCCTTCTTCCAGCAGTCTCGGGGCTCGGAATTCACACCCAACGGGAGGGGTGGAGTGACTTCGTCCTAGCTTCCTCGCTTCCCCTCTCACACCCCCAGGTGGGAGCTGGAACCAATTGAGAGCAGGCACGAATCTGGTTGGTCCCTGGTTTGGCATTTAATGTGAGTCTGGGTTCAGTGCTCTGAGCAAAAGCACTGAGGTGGGCTTTGGAAGGCCTGGGTTCTGGTCCTGGAAGTCTCTCCTCCTCGGCCACGCAGGTTGTCTGGACCTGCTGAGGTTTTTGCCCAGTTGTGACAGTGTCAGTGTGTGAGGCGACCTTGGGCAAGTTCTTGGACCCAGGTTCCGTACATGTCACCAAAGCCAGCATGTTTATTACCGAGGGCACATCAGTGGGCTGGAGTCAAGCAGGCCAGAGGGGAAAGCATGGGCATCATCGCTATTCAGGAAGGATGGGGCCCTGGGGGCTGGGGGTGGCTCGCTGCCTGGGCCTCCCTGGGCCTCGGCAGGATGCTTGGACCGGGAACTTTCCTCATTTCCATTTCACCAAAAGCCCTGGTGGGCAGGGTGAATCTGGGCCTCAGTCACTCCTGGCTGAAAGATAAAAGAATGGCTGTCCATTTATCTTCCTGCAAGTAAGTATTTCTCTCCCACTGAGTTTTCATTTGGTTAAGAAAGGAAATGTCTCTATCTTAAATTGCCTGACTTAGGTGCTCTTAAACTCCCCCAAAATCTTGTCATAGGGGAGTTTATTTTAATTACCTACAGCTGGTTTCACTTTGGCCTGGAGGATTTGGTGAATCTTGACTTTCCACCCGTGTCCAAAATTCAACATGCCCAGGACACCAGTAGGCCCAAATCACAGGGCTGGGGCAGACGGGGCACAGCAGGCTTTCCAGTGACACAAAGCAGAGCTGGGTGGCCAGACTGCTCACCTGCCGCCCCTCCTACGTCTGGGACACTCATGAAAATCCCAAGAGCCTCATCCCTTGCGATAACCTCACCTTTGCCCTTATTACAAACATCTTCATTCTCCCTGGAAGCTGGTGCCTGAATCTACCTCAGAAAGCTCCTCTTGGGGCCCACGAATCTACTGTAAAAACCATACACACACAAGAGCACAGGTAGGCACCGGCCATGAGCCAGGCACAAAACGAGGTGCTTTGCTTATTATTTAACATAACCGTTATTGTTATAACTACTTCTATGATAGGGAACCTGAGGCACCAGGGAGCTAAGTGACTTGCCCAGGCCCCATAGCCAGTACAAGGTGAGATTAGGATGCAAGCCCCCGGTACCCAGCTCCAACACTGTTTTTTCGCTTTGTTTGCCATCCTACTGATGTCTCGTTACAGAAGTGCCCCAGCACATTTTTAAAGCAGGGCACATACCTGACCCACTGCGGCAGCAAGGCAGCAGCCATGGCTCCACACCCCGAGTGCCTGAGCGCCCTCGGCCTGGCCCAGCCCTCAGCTGTTTAGCACCAGCAGCCAAGGATGATGTGCGCCAGTGCTGGGGAGGGGAAGGGGCTCTCTGGGTCTAGGAAAGTGTTTTTTGAGAATGGTCTAAGGACACCACATTGCAATCAGGTTACTTTTGTTCCCGGAGACTCTGAGAAGCCTGGGTGTGGGCAAGTGTTCTGAGTGTCGGTAAGTGCCCTCAGCCTTGAAGGCCACTTTTGGGAGTGTGCTCTGATGCAGAGAGAGAGGGGCTGGTACGCAGCCATCCTTGTGTGTGTCTGGTCCACAGAGGGCACAGAAGTGGACCAGGACGCTACTCAGACGAGCTGGGTGCATCACCCTGCGGCCGAGGTCCCGCATGAACCCAGACTCTGTCAAAGCTGCACCTCGTGAAGCAATGGAGAGATGAGGCTGCTGAACCGGTTTCCAAACCAGAAGCGTGCCCATCTGTGAGCTGCGCGAGGCCCCCGGCTGACAGCTAGCTGTACTTCTCACGTTCACAACCCGGGGACGGGAGACCTTGGCAAGGTCAGGACAGCTGGAAGTGTGAAATGAATGCAGCCCTGCATAGCTGTCCAAGGGTCAAGCTGTCTGCGGCGGCCGACTGACCATGCACACACACACTCGGCAGCACCCAGCTAGGCATTACCTACTTCACCACCGATGTAGAAGTCAGTGTTTGTCGGGTGAACGACAGCATCACTGTCGATCGAGGCAATGTCAGCCTGTACAACTTGCAACTATAACAGGTAAACAAATGTATATCAACTGTGTTGGACCGAGACCCACGCACAGGCACATTCACTAACGCCCCATGGCAGGGCTGGCCTACCTGGTCGATTCCAACATAGCAGCCCAAGGGGCACAGTCCACGGAGTGTGCGCACACGTGGGTGGGGGTGAGGAGGAGGAATATCAAATGTGACATGTTGAAATTAAACATTTGAATGACAAGTCCCAAAAAAAGAGAAACACACACGAGATCATTACAAAGGTTAAAAGAAATAACAAAACAACGAATGCCCCGTTTCACTTCGCAAAAGCCTGTAAAACCAGCTCCCCACAGAAAAGGCTGCTAAAATATGGTGTCTGTTTAAAAAAAAGTGGACGATCAGGCCAACCAAAATAATGAGTTTCTCCATTCTGTCAGCAGCAGTCAGCTTCCCGGTTTAGTGTGGATTGTCTAAAGGGACATCCATCTCTTGGACCCCAAGGAAACAGTACAGGTGCGCAGAGAGGATGTCTTTGTCTTTCCCCATCAATGAGGACAAATGTTGCTCCAGACCTACCTCATTCCAGGTAATCTTATTTTAGGTATTTTATGTATCACAGAACAGAATACTTGCTTTTCCCAGCTTGTGGCTTTTATTAAAGAGGGTGTCTTATGTAGGCAGTTGGAAAACGAGTTCGAGCAGGGCCCTGCTGAGTCCCAGGTCCCAGACTTCCGCCCCCTGCTGGGCCCGGCTTGTGCGGGCTGGGTCCGGGCTCTGCAACACGCCTCTCTGGCACGGTCGGAAACCTGCTGGCTTCCAAAGGCAGCCCCGGGCGGGAGCCGGGGTGCGCAGAATGTACCTAAGCCAGCACGGGCATGAGGCCGCCTGGCTGTGGACACGTGCCAGCCTGCTGCCCTCAGCAAGGCTCACAGCCAAGATGACAGTGGCCTTTCTGGTGCCCCTGAGCTCACCACTCTGCTGGGCAAAGATGAAGCCGCAGAGTGGGACACTTCTGAGCAGGGAGACCCTGTGGCTCCTGGGGCAGAGCTTTCCTCTGCAGGAATGCTCTTGGCAATACTGCTCTTCTTTTTAATGTCATCCTCTACCCAAATCATTTGTGATGGTAACACTCAGTCACACACTGTTTTCAGTTGTAAAAACAAGTTGAAGTGGCAATAGGAGGTACATTCGGGGAAAACCAATTGGCTGGTGGATTAAAAGAAGCTTAATTGTATCCTGATGCAGCTTGTCTCCCTTTTCAGGGGCTTTCAAGCTTTGAGCGTCACTGTAAGGCTTAAATGGAGAAACTATCATTTTGGAGTTACCTGAGATTTTTTCAGTTCTTAAAAAAAATAAACACATTTTAAAAATATACCCCCCAAGTAACCAGCAGTCAGTGTGATCATTATGGAAGAGAATTTAGATGGCAGTAGGTTTACAATCAAGGGGAAGAAAGCAGCCAATTGCACTCCGTGAAACCCCATCCGATCATTTCCATTTGGAAATGGTCTAGAGTAAGCAGACAGCCAGGGTCTGCACCCCAATGTTCGTCTTGGATTCGGGAATTTGGCTTGACCATCTGGAGTTTGAGAAGATGAAGAGCCTAAATTCTGGGTTCCATAACTTTTCATCTGACAGCTGGTGGTGCCAAACCCCATTCCCAATTACCTAGGTCATCTTTAAGGTCAATGTCAGCATTGGTAGGATTGATTATGGCCTCCACCTCAAAGCCGGCTAAATTACTGATTTCACTGTGAATAAGGTTCAGCTGAAAAGAAAAGCATGAGGTGGGAAATAACAGGACAGCCGGGAAGTCACAGAGAAGTGAGCCTCGGGACACAGATGACGTGCACTGGGCACGGAGGGGAACTGGCTACAATGGATCTAACGAAGGACTCGAATGCCACTCGGATGCTGAAGGACGAGAGCTAGCCTGTGGGTCCAGAGCCCATTGGGTGATGCTTAGGCAAAAGAGCGGCACAAGCCACCCCGGACTGGGTGGATCCATATGCCTAAAAAGACTTATGATTTGGGGGCCACAGAGAGGCAGCTGCCAGGCCCTAGGATCAGGACACTCACTGCTGGGTGGGGCGCTGGGTGTGACCACCCTGTCCTCTGAGCTCTGGGATGTGCAGAAGTCCCAGCTGGTCTAGGCAAACCCTGGTAGCTTTGCCGTTCTCCTCCAAGTGGCCATGGGTCTTCAAAGCTGTCCCCCCTTGCCATGACTACTGGCCGACTGGCCCCCTGCCCTGCTCAGGGGTGGCAAGGAGGAGAATGGTCTTTGCTCAGTAATTTGATGTGTCCTGTAGTCATGTGATACTGATGGCCTGGTGGAACCCAGGGAGGAAACAGCAGGTCTCTAGCGAGTCACTGTCTTTGGAGTGGTTTTTACCTTATTGGTGGGCCTCAGCCATTGGGCCTCATTGGCTGAGGCCCAATGAGTCAAGCACTTTCCTTGATTGAGTGTTATAAGTACCTGATCAACTGGCTCTTTTTAAATAGTCATTAAATGCCCCCTCCCCACTGTAACTGTGTTGCCATAGCAACCCTCAGTGTGAGAGGAATCCCAAGTTCTAGGTTCAACTGTGAGAGGGACAAAGAGAACTGAAATTAGCGGGCTCAGGACTCCTATCCCACATGTACTCTTCCCCTTCCTGTTCTTGGGTACAGGTGCCCGCAGCAACAGTAGCTCACTCTCTCAAGATGCTCATTCTTCAGCAGCATGCAAAGAGCAATGCCTGTGAGCCCCGAGCAGCTGGTGCCCTAGACGGTCTGACACCAGGTTGGGTGAGCTGACTGCAGCCCGCTGGGCCCGGCAGAGCAGGAGCCTTTGTCTGGTCCCTCACTCTGAGGACACTTGGCAGGGACCCTCCTGGCAATGGAGCTCCAAGTCACTGAATTTCTGGGTCCAAACATTTTGTTGAAAACAAAATCGAACACTCTATAAGCCTCAGAGATATAAACCCACATTTCTGCTTCCCAGACAGAAGCAGACAGTGGATTCTCAAAAAAGGGTCCAGCTTAGACTAAAAGTCGTCATCCTTAGTGAGAAAGCAGTTGTGGAAGTAAATTTGGTCGCATGGCCAGGGAAGGACTCTGAGAGGCCCTGCTACACGGCAGGGGTCCGCATTTTTAGTTTGGACTGGAAGAGAAAGAACAAGAAGTTTTCTCCACTTGGACTTTCTGCACTATGGCACCCAGCCCCTTGGGATAATTTTAGGGCCGCCCATGTCCCTGGGGCCAAGCTCTGTGAAGCACAGGGCCCTGGTGCCAGGGCAGAGGCACAGGAGAGAGACCAGTATCAGGCGAGGTGCTAAGGGCTGCACTCGGGGAGGGTGTGGTGACACGGGTGGGGCGGGGCCTCGGGGTTCAGGACAAGGTAAGAGGTTGGATTATATGACATCATTCCATTTGACTTTAAGCAAATGCTGTTTTTAAAAACTCCAATTAGGCCAACACTCTGTTTCCCACCCCACTGGAAAAAAAATAACAAAAAACCCTGCACGGTGTGCAAGTGGCAGGAAGTTGGTGGGGAAGGAGGAGGAGGAAAAACCAATACTTCACTTGGTGTGCTGTGGATGAGATGAGCATACACCTGTGAGATTCCTTTCCTGTTTGCAGAAAAACTGTACATGTGCAAGTCCTTCAAATTCACACTATTTTTTCCTAAGTGCACAGATGCTTCTGGATTTGCATTTAGAAATGCCTCACTGAAAAATCACCTCTTTCCATGGGATCTGATTCAACTCACCGAGAAGACCCCGCAGCCGGCCTCAGACTCTGCCCAGGGAGGGGACAGAGGGCTGCGTGGCTTTGCGGAAGGGAGGCAGTGGTTGCAAACAGGACTCCCAATCCTTGGAGGATTCCCTCCTGACCAGAAGCAGCCGGGCTCTCGGGGGCGCAGAGGGAGGCAGTTCCCGGAGCCCCTACCCCAGCACCGAGCATGCCCAGCTAGTCAAGGGCTGGTCTCTCACCTACACTTTCACTTTCCAGCTATGCTCTGCTGTGCGCTAGGCTTGGCCAAGTCCTCAGAGTGAGGGGCTAAGCCACAAAACAATTTTGCAGCTATATGTACAAATATATATTTTTAAAAAACCCTTTTAACTATAAAGCATGTGCTTGGGGAGGGGGTCTGGTGTGGGGTCTGCTTGGGAGAGGTAACCAGCCTGGCTTGGGCAGGCTGCAGCAGCGGGCAGACGCTGCAGTGAGATGAACGTGAACAAATACAGTGGCTGCTCCGAGCAGGAGAAGACCCGGGAGCATGGACTATAGATGGGCCATGCATGCAAGTCTGAAAAGTAGATGCCGCCCCGTGGACGTACAGACCCGGCAGGGGCGCGGGAGATATCCAGCCCTGGGAGGTCCCAGGGCCTGCCAGCACCACCACTCAGGGGCAAATCTGACCAGGCCTCTCAGCCAAAGGGGCAGGCAGCCATCTGAAGCAAATGGCAGAGCAAGGGTGCTTGAGGGATGGGAGATCAGATTTCTGGAGAACTGTGGGAATTCCCAAGTTTACTACAGTTTTTGGGAGGGATGAGGGTCATGAAGATTTTAGAATTTTTAGAATAAAGAGACTCTTTCTTTTCTCAGCATTGGGAAAGACAGGAAACTATTTTAAACCATAGCTGGGGGCGGGGATACCTGTGGAGACTGCTGGCCACTGGAGAGAGTGACCAAAGGGTACAGGCAGTTACAGAGCAGAAGAGGGTCCTGCCTGGCTGCAGAGTTGGAAGGAGGGGATGGAGCCAAGTGTCCTTCTGGCTCTGCTGCAGCCACCACTGATGTCCACAGCACCCGAGCTGTCCCTCTACAGTCGCCATGCCCACACTAGCCCCGGTGCTCACTCACGGCGTGAACTTGTTAGGTACGAGCTCCATGGAGGCAGAGGGGTGCTGCCTGCTGATCTGAGTGCCGCGCAAGGCCCGAGACAGCGCTCAGGTTCCTGTGGGCACCTAGACGGGGCAGAATTGACACCCAATACCATGACACCACTCTGAGATGAACATCCTCCCTCCCTTCAAGCAGGGCGAAGGGAAATGGCAGCTGGGGAACCAGGCCCTTGGCCTGCCTTGGACCTGAGGTAGCCAGAGCCAAGCTGGCTACCCTGGAAGGGATGTTGGCACCCACTGTTTAGGGACACCAGAAAGGGGCCTCCTATGATAGGGAAGGAGCCAGTGGCTTAGAGATGCTGGATGGACACCCAGCCTTGACATGGTCCACCTGGATGCAAGAAATAGTACAAGCCTACTCTTTCACATAACCCGATCAGAAATTCGATTTTTGAAAATAAAAATGATGGTTAAAGATTCTATGAGTAGCATGTTTAGTCTGTAATTGTCAATTTTGGGTGTCTCTCATTCCCTCATGATGGACAAGGAAGGAGAAGCCTGGCAGGTCCTATTCCCTTGTGGAGTCACATGAAATGCCACTCTTCTTCTGTCCCCGAAGTCTACTTAAACGAAGGAGGACCAAAAGGGCAATGTCTCCCATTGAACTGATCCTAATTCTTCACAGAGAACTGTGTTCTCTGTGGCCCCCTCGAGGGCCGACTCTCCTACACCTGCCCCGGGATGAAAGGGCTCCTTCATCGGTACTCCGCCATCTACCTTGCATGCAGCCTGGCCTGAATTTCCCCGGAAGCCTCAGGTCTACCAGTGGCATCTGCTGTGTTTCAGGCTAGAATGTGTCACACAAATATACGGACACATGTGGGCACTGCTGCAGGCCCAGGAGCTGACCGGTCAGCAGCCACAGGTGGAACGAGGTGACAGCCCTCCCTCCTCACTGCTGCTGCAAGAGCTCCCTGTCTCCTTCCAGTTTCCCAGCCCCAGGAGCAGGGTGTCTGGACCAGAGGGAGAAAACCCACGGAACCCGCCCTGCCTGTAGTGGCCGAAGTGCTGTGGCTGCCACCCTGATAGCCAGGGAGGCAGGAAGACTCGCTCGTCCCTCCTGACACGGCCTTCCCGGCAGCTTCAGATAACACTGACCCTGCCAGGAGGCCTCAGTCAGTCCACCGCTGACACAGATTTACGGAAATACACACCAGAAGTATTTTGGGGAAATAAAATCATCAGGTTTTTATATCTCTAATAAGGAGCTGCAAATCTCCATTGAACCACGAAGGGAAAACTCTCAGCTGATTCGGATTCTGAACACGTTCCACACTGTGTGTGAACACTGGGTGAAACTGTGGCGTAGTAAGGGCGATGACTTCGGAGACTTCAGTGTGTGAAAGTCCTCATCAACAACAAGGAGGTCCCAGCCTCCTGAGAGCAGCCTGCAGCGCCTGTGAGTAGCTTAGCAACCATGCCTAATGCAGCCGCAGGGAGCAGCGTCGCCTCTCCACCCTGGCCTGCTTGCAATATTTAAGCCTTGGTCTCATCGTCGTGGGTAGATAAACAAAACTCGTAGGACTGTATGGCCTCACCATCCAGTCATCGTCCAAGGACCCTTTTTGAAACATTTCCTAAAATCCAAGTCCAAATTAACGTGTATAACAACATTTTAAAAGGCTGCGGCGCTTGGTGTAGGACAGCCTTTGCCACCTCCCTTCCAGGGCTCGCAGGCAGAGCCCGGGCAAGACCCTTATCCCAAGATTGAGAGGGGCATCTCCATTTGTAGGGCTGAGTGCTGAGATTTTGGAAATATTTGTGCTTATCCAGCAAAGGGTGTGAGGAGTTCCAATCTGAGGCTGACTCTGGGGGAGCCCGCAGGCGGGAGGTAGCAAGACGAACACCGGAAATGGAGAGGCCAGGGGCAGGGCATCCGGGGGCAGGGTCGGGGAAGGAGTGAGGGAGAAGGTGACTCCAGGGGGCTGACCTGTCCTACCTGCTCAACAGGCTTCCAAGTCCTGGCCAATCGTCTGCATTGTGATCTGAGGCATACAGGAGCTAGTGCTAACTAGCAGGGGTTTCCAAGCTGTCACTCAAACTTAAGCAATTTGACGACAGGGCACACTGACTTTCAATGCATTACCGGAAGGACGTGTTAAAGGGTGGGCGAGGAGACCCAGGTGGGTCTCTGCTGAGTTGATATTGTTTAAATAAATAAAAAATATTTTAAATCAAAACTTTCAAGGCCCCAGACCTTAAGATGACAACTAGTGCTGCTTAGTTTTTTCCCTGGAGAAATGCACACAAAATACAGGTGATGGTTATAAAATGCAAACTGTAATGGTTATTTGCCGGAACACAGAGGCCACCACTGGAACTGCGTCATGAAACCCGAGTGCCATTAGCGACAGGAGAGGGCAGGGGGACAAGGAGCACTTGCAATGAATGACGTGCGCAGGAGGACTGTCACTGAGATGCAAAAGAAAATCGACAGTGAGGTTTTAAAAATGATGCAGTGTCAGAACCAAGTTGTTGACCACATTCAAAATGACACAGTTTACACAGAAGGCCAAATTCATGCCTTTAACTTTTTTACATGCAGGATTAAAAATATTAGGAAGAGTTTAATTCGCTCTCTCCCCGCCCCCATTTTCAGTGTCATCGGAGGATTAATTTGCTCTCATTCTCAGGTCTTAAAAGCCTCTGCATCATTTTTATTTTCAACAAAAGTGAATCATCTTTTACAAAACCATGATGTCCTGGCAAAGTTGCATCACTGGGGCAGCTGAAAATATACTGCCCACAGTTAACAAAACCAAATAATTGGCTGGAGGAGTCATCAGGGGGCTCCGTGCACCCCTTATATACCTCTAGATTAACAATGCTGTCCCCCAGGTCAGGGGCTCTACCTCCAGTGCCCAACAAGATGCATGGGCTGCCTGCTAGATCTCTCCTTTTCCAGGACCCAGTTTTAACTTCTGGCTGTTTCTCTGGCCAGTGCTATTTGATGACCAGGCAACACCACATCAGCAGCTCCTTCTAAAGGCTGACCGGGGTGTCCCGACACCCCATAGGAGCCCTCCCCCGTCTTTACCACCACATCCTCTTCCCACCTGCCAGCCTCCTTCTGGCACTTGAGGAGGCCCCTCCTAACGCCCCCCACACCCCCCTCACCGCCCACCCCACAGGAGACCGGGAGTGGCCTCTACAATCCCCAGGCCTTCCTGCCAGTGGAGGTGGCCTGTGCCCCTCCTTCCCAGGGCCCAAGAGCAGTCCAAGGCTGCACGTTTGCCTACCTTCTGGCCGAGGAAGAGGCTCTTGGTGGAGAGAACTGTGAAGCCATCGGTGGGCGTGCCCTCGGTCGTGCTGTCGGCACTGGCTGCCTTGCTGACTTCTCCCTGCTTCTTCTTGCACAAATGGAAGAGTCAGTACAAGGCCCGCACAGGCTGAGACACACGCATCTGGGCGTGTCTGACTAGGATGCAGCTCACAGGCCTTGTCCATAGCACTCAAGAGAAAACAGGAAACTAAATCGCCAGCGCCCCTCAGTTTTTCTCAGAGTGGGGGGTGCACATTATTTTGAAGTACAAGAATTCTATGAAAAACGTTAAACTGTATTTTCAGCACTTTAAAAAATTAGCTATCAAAGGCAAAACTTTACACTGATAATTTAGAACAGACCCATTTTCATAAAGTTAGATGAAGTACATATTTCTTAATAGTCTCCCCTTTCTAGGTGGCTATACACTATTCAAGTTTGAAGAGAAAAACTGTTCTAGGTCATTAGTTCTCAAAGAGCCAAAAAGCAGACTGAGGACCAGTCTTCCGACTCTCCCCAGCCCAGGGTAAGACTCCCTGACTCCCCTTCAGTAAAACCAGCCCCGGAGAAGGATCCACAGGGAGTGTCGTGGTGAGCCTGCCATCTGCCTGGAGACCCCCAGCTCCCATTGGAGGCATGTACCCCAGCATGTCCAGCATCATTCAGTCTGAAGGTGTGTGTCCTGGGGCTCCCAAGAGCCTTTCCAGACTTATGTTGCATGGAGAAGTTTCATCAGTTTCCAGATCCTCGACTTTCTCATCATGTACTTTTCCTAAAATTGACCTGCCCTAAGAGAAACTTAAGCCTGTGGCCAAGGGTTCACATTGGGCTTCCTTGCACAACCATCCTTCTCCCACTTCCCAAACTACACACTAGCATGGCACACCTGGGAGGAGGAGTGCTAGTCTTTCCTGGTCTTTTACATATCTTGGCTAAGGATGAGGCTTGTGTTTAAAAAAAAATGGGTATTTTGAGTCATTTGGGGATTTTCTGCATCCGCATATATTGTAGTGATGACAGTGGTAACAATGACAATTTTTGCTTAGACACTAAACCCTTTCCTTGCCCTAATTATTGCCAAAAAGTATATCACTCCTAAGGGAGGGTCCGGTGGGAACGAAATCAAGAAAGCAGAACATCTCTGCTGCAGTCATGTCCAGTCCTCACGGCTGGTCCGCCCGAGGGTCAATCCCACCCACTGATGTGCCAACAGTGATCAAGGCTCAACTGCAACAGGATGACACAGACTACCCACACCAGGGACACCTGGCTCAGGTGGCCAGAGAGATGGTGCCACTGGGCCCCACAAGACAACTACTAGCTAAGGCCACTCTGCCAAGACTGGGAGGCTTAGCAGATCTACTTAATACATAGAAACACACACAGGGAGACAGCCAATGTAAGGAAACAAGCATGTCCCAAATGACAAAATAGGAGAATACTCCAGAAAAAAAGAGCTAAATGAAATGGAGGCAAGTAATCTACCAGACACAGAGTTCAAAACACTGGTTATAAGACTGTTCAATGAACTTAGGACAAAAATAGATGAACTAAGTGAGAACTTACACAAAGAGATAGATACTGTAAAAAGGAACAAGTTAAAAATGAGAAATACAAAAACTAAAGTGAAGAATTCATTAGATGGACTCAACAGCACATTAGATGAACCAGAAGATCATATCAGCAATCTGGAAGACAAGGCAGCAGAAAACAATCAATCAGAAAAGCAAAAAAAAAAAAAAAAAAAGTAAGGATGGTTTAAGGCAGTAACCCCAACCTTTTTGGCACCAGACACCAGTTTTGTGGAAGGCAATTTTCCATGCACCAGGCTGGGATGTGGGGGAACAGGAAGCAGAGCTCAGGTGGTAATGCAAGTGAAGCTTCATTCATTCACCCACTGCTCACCTCTTGCTGTACGGCCTGGTTCCTAACAGGCCATAGATCGATACCGGTTTATGGCCCAGGGGTTGGGGACCCCTGGTTTAAGGGACCTCTTGGACAACATCAAGTATAGCAACAATTTGCATCACAGGGGTACACAAACAAGAAGAGAACAAGGAATTGAAATTTTAATGTGAAAGAATAATGGCTGACAGAAATAGACACACAAATCCAGGAATCAGAGTCCCAAATAAGATGAACCCAAAGAGGCCCACATCAAGACACGTCACAATGAAAATGCCAAAGGTAAAACATAAGTAGAGAATCATAAAAGTAGCAAGAGAAAAGCAGTTAGTGACATACAGGGGAGCTCCCATAAGACTGTTATTTATTTCTCAACAGAAACATTTCAGACCAGAATGGACTGGCATGAAATATTCAAAGTAAAAAGCAAGGATCTACAATAAAACCACTCTATCCATTTAGAATCAAAAGAGAGAGAGAGAGAGTAAAGAGGTTCCCTGGTGGTAAAAAAAAAAAACTAAGACTTCATCACCACTAAATGAGTATTACAAGAAATGTTAAAGGGATTTCTTTAAGAATAAAAGATAACAAAATATGAATTAGGAAAATATAGAACAGAGAAAAATTCTCACAAAGGCAAACACATAATAAAAGAAGTAAATCAATCTACTATAAAGTTAGTACAAAGGCTAAATGGCAAAAGTAGGAAGATCATGTGTAATTACAGCAATAAATTGATATGTATACAAAATAAAAATAATCACAAAAACATAATCATGGAGGGCTTAGTAAGACTTGTGGTGCTTATATTGTGTTTCAACTTAAGCAACCAACAACTTAAAATACAGCGCTATAACTATGGCTTTGTGTATAAGAAGTACATGGTAACCACAAGCCAAAAATCCACAAGAGATATTTATTGTTTACTTCCTTATACTCATATTGGGCTTGTTTTTCTTTTTCTAGTTCCTTTCATGAAAGATTAATGTGTTTATTTGAGTTTTTCCCCTTAATCCTTAAAGTGGGCCTGCATTGCTTTAAATTTCCCTCTTTGAACTGCTTTCACTGTGTCCCATAGGTTTTTGGGTCATTCTGTTTTCATTTTCATTTGTCTCCAGGTATCTTTTGATTTCTTCTTTGGTCTGACTGTTGACCTATTGTTTATAAATAAATAAATAAAATATTTAAAATATTTTATTTATTTATTTATAGAGAGAGGGGAAGAAAGGAAGAAAGACAGGGAGAGAAACATCAATGTGTGGTTGCCTCACATGCGCTCCCTACTGGGGACCCAGCCCGCAACCCAGGCATGTGCCCTGACTGGGAATCAAACCGGCAACCCTTTGGTTCACAGGCTGGCACTCAATCCACTGAGCCACACCAGCTAGGGTTGACACTGTTCTTATAATATTTTTTTGAATGTCTCCTCAGGCAAGGGAAACAAAGGAAACAATAAATAAATGGGGCTGCATCAAACTGAAGAGTTTTGCACAGTAAAGGAAACCATCAACAAAATGAAAAGATGACCAACTGAATGGAAGGGAGAGATCTGCCAACGATATAAGGAACTCATATAACTTAACACCAAAAAACCCACAAACAATCCAATTAAAAAATTGACAGAGGACCTGAATAGACATTTCTCCAAAGAGGACATAGATGGCCAACAGCCATGAACAGATGCTCAACATCACTAATTATCAGGGAAATGCAAATTAAAATCACGATGAAATATCACCTCATACCCATCAGAATGACTACCATCAATAAACCCACAAACAACAAGTGTTGGTGAGGATGTGGAGAAAAGGGAACCCTTGTACACAGTTGGATTGCAAGTTGGTTTAGCCACTAAGGAAAACGGCATGAGGGTTCTTCAAAAAATTAAAACCAGAACTACCGTATGACCCAGCAATTCCACTTATGGGAAGAAATCTGAAACACTAATTTATCAAAAAATATGCATCCCTATGTTCACTGCAGCATTATTTATAACAGCCAAAATATGGAAGTGGCCCAAGTGCCCGTCAACAGATGACTGAATGAAGAAGATGTGGTACGGATACACTATGGAATGCTGCTCGGCCATGAAAAAGAATGAACTCGTGATACCTAGAACAGCATGGGGGAACCTAAAGGATGTTGTGCTAAGTGAAATAGGTGAGACACAGAAAGGCAGATACCATATGATTTCACTTATATGTGGAATCTAATAAACAGAATAGAAACAAACTCATAGATACAGAGAATAAACTGATGGCTGCCAGATTGTGAGGGAGGGATGGCTAAAAAAGGTGAAGGGATTAAGAAGTACAAATCTGCCAGTTATAAAAACAGTCACAGGGATGTACAGTTTAGCACAGGGGATATGGTCAATAATACTGCAATTACTATGATGGGTACTAGACTTACTGATGTGATCATTTCATAGGTTATATAAATGTCTAATCACTATGTTGTACACGTGAAACTAATGTAGTATTGTATTTCAACTGTAATTGGAAATTTTTTTTAAAAGAAAGCAGGGGGTGGGAAATATTACAGGTGGCCATTCGTTCCTGCAGGACGAATCTGGGCAGTAGACTCAGGGCAAGGCCTGTACCCTGTCCTTTTGTCCATTTAGGACTCAAATTCATCAACAATAAGGGCTGCTCTGGCATGTAGGTTATATAGCTGACCTGGAACATTTCCCATCAATTAAATGAGCTAAATCTGAAGCTCCAAAGTTTTAATATGAATGAGAAGATAAAAAGCATTTTATAAAGAAATATGATAGCAGAGAAGATATATTACAGTTATTACTATTTGGGTTTTCCTCATAGCTTAAGTGTATCAGATTTGACACACGAAAGAAAAACAGGTATAATCAACAATTACAAGGTAAATCTTGATAAAACTGTCTTGATATACTTCCCAGGAAACTAGAAAGGGAAAGGCTGGATGGCAAATCCTTTTGCAAGTCAGATGTTTCTAATTCTGTGCTTTCAACAAAACTGAAGAAATACCAAATTGAGTGAACAGCTGATAGATCATTAAAGAACAGACTGATGTGGTTAATAGTAATGTAACAAAGTTGGTTTCTTAGTTGTGTCTAATGTACCAGGTTTGTGCAAGATGTTAACAAGGAAATTGGGTGAGGGACACTGAGAAACTCTCTGTACTGTCTTTGTAACTTTTCTGTAATTTAAAATGATTCTACAATAAAACATTTATTAAAACAAATGGATGACAGATTACTATGTGATTGTTGGCATATAACTCAAAAAGAGTTCAGGGGACTGAGTAATGTTGCCGTTACAAAATCTTCTCCATTCCTATTTAATTATTTTTCTGAACAAGGTTTTCCAGGGACTTATAATATAAAAGTATAGGGAGCTGAATCCTATTTCACTTTAGCGATAAGCAACACTCATCTTACAGTACTTGAGTTCATTGATAAACTGTCTCCATCTACACCATATAGTGCCGAGAAAATTTCACTTTTTCCTTGTTATTAAAATATGTAATATATTTTTCAGTTTGATCAACTGTGTATTATTAAATGTGACCATTCTTCAAGCCTATAAAATCCATAACCTTTAGTGCTTTTATGAAAAATTTTTTAAAATTTGAATTTATATACATCATTTTTGTTGTGAAGACCGGTAAAATACTAGAAGCATAAAAGTGTGTTACATTAGGATAAAATTTGTGGGGCAAGAAAATAAGGGCCCAAGGAGAAACGTAATGTCAAATTCCCAACTATTAAAAAAAAAGCCTGTTTGTGCATTTTTTTAAATGATGATGGTATATCAAATCATCATAATATTTAGATTTCTTTGAATACATTTAAATGAGTGATGAATGTTTTCTTTTTAAATGTCAATTTTATCATATATGAAAAATTATACTCTTTGTAGATACTTAAATATATTGTGAAAATGTAGCTGTGAATTCTGAACGTGTGAGACACAAAGGTTTCCTAAACGACCCAAGGAGGTGAGAAGCGTGACTGACAGAGCTCCGGACGCCTGGGCCTTCGGGGTGGTTTTACCGGGAGGAGCCCGAGAGCTTCCCTGTGTCTGCAGCGCCGGAGCAGGCAGGTGATGAGGCTTAACCTGTGAGCATTAATGCTGATGATTTTCAGCAGTACATGCAGGGGTGTGCAAGGTACGAAAAAGACCGCAGGTTATGGTTATTACAGAAGCTTTATTCTCTCAAAAGAATATCACAATGGCCCCAAAAAATTTACTTTTGCCCACCCTATCGTATGGGATGTTATTCATCTATAAAAAGAAGAAAATCCTGCCAGGAAGCCCAAAGAACTGCAAATAAGATAACGCCAAAGAAACCCACCTGACACACGTTATAATTAGAATGGCAAGAGAGAAATACAGGGATAGAATCTTAAAAACAACAAGACTCATTTGTTACATACAAAGGAGTCCCCAAAAGAGTATAAGCAGATTTGTAAGTAGAAACTGCAGGACTGAAGGGAGTGCCACGATATATTCAAAGTGCTAATATAAAAAAAACAAAACAAAACAAAAATCTCCTAACCAAGAATACTTTACCACCCAGCAAAGTTGTCCTTCAAAATTGAAGGGGAGAAGTTAACCACTAAACTAGCCTTATAAAACAAATGTTAATAGAACTACTTTAAGCTGAAAAGCAAGGGTGTTATTAGTTAACAGAAAAAGTAAGAAAGTATAAATCTCACCGGTAAAGATAAATGTACAGTAGAAGTGGTGTATTAATCACTTATAAAGCAAAAGCCCATTATCGACATGCACAAAAGAGAAAGGTACCTAGTTAATCATACCACTAAAAATATCATCAAATCACAAAGAGAACAAGAGAATGAGAAAGAAACAGAGGAACTACAAAAAGCCAAAAAATAAGGCGGCAGTAAGTACATACCTACCAATAACTACCTTAAATGCAAATGAACTAAGTTCTCCAAACAAGAAACAGAGAGGGGCTGAATGAATGAAGACACAAGACCTATCTATATGCTGCCTACAAGAAAGCTACCTGAGATTCAAGGACATACACAGGCTGAAAGTGAAGGGACAGAAAAAGATTTTCCATGCCAATGGAAACCGAAAGAAAGCTGTGATAGCTATACTTGCATCAGAGGAAATGGACTTTAAAACCAAGACTGCAATAGCAGACAAGGAAGGCCATTATATAATGATAAAAGGGTTGATCCAACAGAAGGATATAACATTTGTAAATATTTATGCAGACCACACAGGAACACATAAATATATAAAGCCAATATTAACATAAAGAGAAGTATTCTAGATAGAAATTAATACAATACCAGGAGATATCAGAACCCCATTTTCGTCAATTATCATATCATCCAGACAGAAAGTTAATTAGGAAACATCAGCCTTAAGTGACACGTTATACCAGATAGAATTAACAGACATGTACAGAACATTCCATCCAAAGCAACAGAACACACACTCCTCTCAGGTGCACATGAAACTTTCTCCACAGCGGACCATGTGTTTGGCCATCAAACAAAAGCCTTGATCAATCTAAGAAGACTGGAATCCTATCAAGCACCTTTTCTGACTACAACGGTCAGAAAAATGGAAGCAGGAATCAATGACAAGAATTCTGATAAATACACAAATATGTGGAGATTAAACAACATGTTAGTAAACCAATTGGTCAAAGGATAAATCAAAAGGGAAATAAGAAAAACCTTAAGAAAAATGAAAATGGAACTACAACGTGCCAAAACTTATAAGAGAAAGCAAAAGCAGGTCTAAGAGGGAAATTTTAATGATAAATTCCACATCAAAAAACAAAAAACAAGAAAAATCTCGAATAAACAACCTAACTTCCCAACAACCTGAGGAACTAGAAGAATAAAGCGCAAAGTTAGCAGAAAGAAGGAAATAAAGATCAGAACTGAAATAAATGAAACACACTAAAAACAACAGAAAAGATCAATGAAACTAAGAGCTGACATTTGAAAAAGTAAACAAAATGGACAAAGTTTTGGCTAGATTTACCAATAAATAAAGAGAAATCAAATACAATCAGATATGAAAAAGGAAACATTACAACTGATAGCACAGAAATACAAAGAAAAAAAGACTAAAAATACAATTATGTGCCAGAAAATCAGACACCTGGACAAAATGGATAAATTCCTGCAAACATCCAATCTACCAACACTGAATCATGAAGAAACAGAACATGTGAACAGACTAATTACTGGGAAAAAGACTGAATTAATAATCAAAAACCTCCAGGCAGGACCAGGAGACTTCACTGGTGATTTATTTCTACCAAAGATTTAAAGAAGAATTAATACAAATCCTTCTGAAATTCTTCCAGAATATAGAAGAGGAGGGAATACTTTCAAACTCATTTTACGAGGCCAGCAATACCCTAATTACAAAACCAGACAAAAGATGCCATAGGAAAAGAAAATTACAGGCTAATGTACCCGATGCAAAAATCTTTAACAAGATATTAGCAAACCAAATTCAAAAATACATTAAAAGGATCATATATCACAATCACATGGAATTTATTCCAGGGAAGCAAAAATCATTCAACATTCACAAATCAATCATGTGATACCCCGTAATCACAAATGAAGGATAAAAATCATATTATGCCCTCAGTAGAAGGAGGAAAATTATTTGCAAAATTCAACATTCATTTATGATAAAAGCTCTCACCGAAGTGGGTACAGAGGGAATGTGCCTCAACATAATAAAGGCCACATATGACAAGTCCACAGTTAACATCACGCTCAGTAATGGAAAAAGCTGAAAGCTTTTCTTCTAAAGAGCAAGAACAAGACAAGAATGCCTATTCTTTCTACTTCTTTCCAACATAGTACTGGAAGTCCTAGCTATAGCAATTAGGCAAGAAAAAGAAATAAAAGGCATCCAAATCAGAAAGAAAGAAAACTGGATATTTTCAGATGCCATGACAATATGTATAAAAAACCCTAAAGACTGTACCAAAAAGCCTGTTAAAATTAGTCAGCAAATTCAGTAAAGTTGCAGGATACAATATCAATACACAAAAATCAATTTTGTTTCTATACATTAATAATGTGCTATCAGAAAAGCTATAAAATCTATTCCATTTATAATACATCAAAAAGAATAAAATACCTAGACATACATTTAATCAAGGAGATGAAAGACCTCTACCCTGTAAACTGTAAGACATTAGTGAAAGAAATTGAAGACACAAATAAATGGAAAGATATTTTATGATCATGAATTGGCAGAATACTGTTAAAACCCATACTACCCAAAGCAATCTGCAGATTTGATACAATTCCTAATAAAATTCCAATGGGTATTTACTGGCATTTTTCACAGAAACCAAACAATCAATCCTAAAATTTGTGTGGAACCACAAAAGACCCTCAATAGCCAAAGCAATCTGGAGAAATAAGAACTGAGGCAATCATGCTCCTGATATCAAACTATATCACAAAACTGTAGTAACCAAAATGGTATGGTATTAGCATCAGAATAGACACACAGATCAATGGAACAGAACAGAAAGCCCAGAAATAAATTCATGAACAGTATTGTCATTTAATTTTTGACAAAGGCACCAAAAATATGCAGTGGGGAAAGAATAGTCTCTTCAATAAATGGTGTTGGGGAAACTAGATATCCACATACAAAAAAATGAAACTGGACCCCTATCTGACACCATACGTAATAATCAACTCAAAATGGGTTCAAGACTTGAATGAAGACCTACAACTCTAAAACTTTAGGAGAAAACATAATAGATGTGCTTATAGACTTTGGTCTTGGCAGTGACATTTTTGGATTTGACACCAAAAGCAAAGGCAACAAAAGCAAAAATAACATGTAGGACTCCATCAAACTTCCTAAAAGCTTCTGCTCAGCAAAGGAATACATAAGCAAAATAAAAAGGCAACCTATGGAAGCAGAGAAATATTTGCAAATCATATAAGGGATTAATATCCAATATATACAAAGAACTCATAAAACTCAATAGCAAAAAACCAAAAACCCAGTTTAAAAAAAATGGACAAAGGACCTGAATAGATCTTTCCTCCAAAGAATACATACAGATGGCCAAGTCCAGAAAAAAGTGCTCAATATCACTCGGTATCAGGAAATTGAAGTGAAAGCCAGAGTGAGATATCTTGAGACAAGAGATGACAAGTGCTGGTGAGGATACGGAGAAACAGGACCTTTTGGTGGGAATGTAAATTGGTACAACTACTACAAAAATTAACATGAAGTTTCCTTAAAAAGTTAAAAATATAACTACTACATGATCTGACAATTCCACCCCTGGGTATGTACTGGAAGGAAACAAAAACACTAACTCCAAAGGACATACACACCCCCATGTTATCATAGCCGAGATATGGGAACAACCGAGGCGTCCATCGATGGATGCACGCATAAAGAAAATGTGATACATATCTGTTGTACAGGATGTATTTTACAAACACAGGGTGGGGCAAACATAGGCTTACAGCTGTTTGTATGGAAATACAATGATAATAAATAACAATACAAGAATAAAATATACATGATGGAATATCATTCAGCCATAAAAAATACTGCCATTTGTAATGACATGGATGGACTTGAGGGCATTATGCTAAGTGAAATAAGTCATATGGAGAAACACAAATACCATATGGTCTCACTTATATGTGGAATCTTAAAAAAACCCAAGTACAAAAACTAAGCTAACAGTTCAAAGAACAGACTGGTGGTTGCCAGAGGTGGGGGTGGATGAATCAGCTGAAGCAGGTCAGAAGGTACAAACTTCCAGTTATGAGTCAGTCAGTCATAGGGATGTGAGGTACAGCATGGTGACCACAGTTGGTAACAATGGACTGCGTATTTGAAAGCTGCTAAGAGATCAGATCCTGAAAGTTCTCCTCACAAGAAAAAAACTTCATCACCATGAATGGTGACAGATGCTAACTAGACTCACGGGATTATTTCACAATACAGCAAGCCCTCTCATAACAACATCAACAGGTTCTGGGAAAGCTGTGAGATGATACAATCATACATATGAACAATATGTTGGAACAACAAAAGATATTGTTCCAAATATCTTTTAAAATTTGGAACAATTTTGCCATAGGCTAGCCTATATATAACCAAGAACTCAGTTCCCAAGGCAACTCTCAGTGTTACAACAAAACATTATTCAAGTATCAGCTGTGTATACAAATAGCAAGTCATTATGTTGTGCACCTAAAACAAATATACTCATGTGTCAATTATGTGTCAACAAATATAACCTTATGCGTCAATGAAAAAGAGCTCACCTATAATATAGAAAGAACTGTAAGTCATTAAAATGAACAAGATAACCCAATTTTTAAAAAATGCATAAAACATTTGTACAAGAGAAAATATCCAGAGGACCAAAATTTACCTGAAAACATGCTAAAGCTACTCAGTCATCAGGACAATACACACCCACCAGAATGGCTAAAAGTTAAGTTTCCAAGTCCCTGCTTGGGCAACAATGTGGAACTGGAGCTCCCATACACTGCACTGGACAGCACGCTGCACCGGATGGCACGCTGCACCGGACGGCACACTGCACTGCCACTTGGGAAAGAAACTATTCGGCCCCATTCCCTAAAGCTGAACACGCGAACACCCAAGACATCACAATCCCACTCAGAGGCATACTTCCAACACAATGCAACGTGTGTGCACAGAAGGCCTTGCTCTTTTGCAGTAGGAGCCTCAAATTGGAAACAAATCTCTCAACCACAGAATAAGCACATCATGGTACATTCGAACAGTGAAATGTACGGATTTGGTGCTGTCTGCTACTCACAGCAACCTAGGTGAACCTCCCAAACACCGTGTTAAATGATAGATCAGAACAAAAAAGCAAAATATCCACCCTTGCAGAATTAATTTACTCTGAAAATAATAAAGGTCCCTTAAGGTGTGCAGATCCCATCTAAGGCGCTACATCTAATTTTATATTTATAGTTTTGTATTTTATTTAAATGGGGTCCTCAATTGTCTCAGCCTCACACCCCGTGAGCCCCTTCCCTCCTCGTGCAGTACAGAAACAAGAAGCGGCAGCAGGCGACATGTCTGTGATGCAGGACATGAGGACCGCAGTTAACACGGCTGTACGGTGCACGTGGGAGCTGTTAAGAGAGCAGATCCTAGAGTTCTCATCACAGGGAAAACCACACTTTTTTTCTTTTTTAAAAAAGTGGTTTCCTCTAAATCTGGTATTTTACACACTGAAACCTCATCTGGAAAAGGATCCTGGGCTTCTCTGACTGCAAAAGGCATCCACCAGAGACATGTGAGGGCCCCCGCATGCAAATCCTGTCTGCTTCTCTCTGCAAGGAGCCACGCGTGCTCCTGCCTCGGGGCCCTAGCTGCTGCTCTTCCTGGACTTGTCTCCTCCCAGGCACCTGAACGCCCGACACCTCACTCTGTCAGGTCTCCATTCAAGTGTCACCTTGCCGACAAGGCTCACCTGAGCACCCATGTTCGATCACACTGCCCGTGCCGTCACTCCACTTTATTTCTGTCCTTGTGCCTGCTCTCCTCCCAACAGCCTTCTCTGAGGACTCGGTCCCCTCATGAGACCAAGCTCCCTGCTGTACCCCACTACTGAGAACTGTGATGGCGAACACATGTGGACTTACCACATGATGTGGTGAGCAATACCGATCACATGACTACATCTTTCACCAACCCAGTGTTACAAGGTGAAAGAATGAGCGGGCTTTTGAAATTTCTTAATGGGATAAAATGCTCTATATGTAAGCAATAGCCATCAAAGTTGAAAACCACACTGTCTGCCTCAGCAAGTTCACCTTGAGGACTTCATCCTACGGACACTCTGGCACGTGAGCAGCACAGAGACCCATACACAGTGACGTCTCTGTGGTGCTGTGCACAGAGTGAATGACAGCAACAACCAGAAGTCCATGCGTGCAGATCTGGGTACACTGGTCTTGCATACTATGTAAGTAACCAGAGTCACACAGGAGACACTAAGGAGGCTCAAACGTGCAGATACTGAAGCACCGCCGAGTTCGTAACTCCAGCAGCTAACATTTGGGCAACACTATTATAAGTGCTTCACATCAATTCTCTTTGAAGCCGACCAACCACCCATTTTACAGATGAGAACACTGAGACAGATACCACAGAGGTCAAGTCATTTCCCAAGTCAGGCCACTTCCCAAGGCCACCTAGCCAGGAAATGGCAGAACTGGAATGCAAAGCCAGGTGAGTGGCAACCCCTAGCCACCGTGGAACCCCACCAAAACAGCGGGTAACGTGTTTCGGTAGAACGGGGCAGGGTGTGCACATCTAATGGGCCTTTCCGGGCAGAGCCCTTCTGAAAGGGTACATAGAAACTGACTACAGAAACCTGTCTGGGAGGAAGCGGGGTGGACTGGTGGGAGTGAGGTTTTATCGCCATGTACTCTTGCACCTACTACCTAGTAAAAAACACATTATGCAAATATTCATTGAGTCACTGGGTCCTAAGTCTGGGATGGACCCCATCATTTTATTGGAGGGGGTGTAAACTGAGGCACGGACTTGCCTGAGGCCACCCACATAGGAAGTGGGAGCCCTAAGGCACTGCCAGGGCTACAGACTCCCGGCCCCCGGGGGCTCGGCTGCCTTCCCCACTCTCTCAGCGTTTCCACTGTGGCTGACTCAGCTGTCACAACTGGAGACTTTCAAAAACTTCCAACAACATGGAATTGGGGGGAAAATTATGATTGGGAATTTGAGTGTTGACACTTGAAAAATACCAACTCCCTTCCACTGCAAGCACTTCAGCATGTTACGAAGGCTCTCTGGCTGTCTCTGGAAAGGTTATTTTCAGAACATTCCACTTAAACCTGGAGATGCAGGGTTCTCCGCTCTTTCTGGGAGCTGACACCACAATTTACATTAAACAAATGTTTTGAAAATTAGCTGTTCACGGTTCCAATTTCAGCTTCCCCCAGGGTTTAATGTTAGCCAAACACTCGTACAGTAAGCAGACAATGTGATTCATTGTGTGGAAGAAAAACAGACCACCATAACAGACTTCCTGCTTTTGTAATCAAGGGAAAAGCGGAGTGTTCGAGCGATTATTGACATGTGGGTATTAGAAACACAGTTCCAAATATAGCTACTAGGAGCAAAAGACACACACGCCCCCTCCATAGTTCCAAAAAGCCTTCCCAGTGTTCGGTCAGTTGGAAAGTTCAGAAAGTCATGGGCAAAACTCTGGGAATCGGAGTGACAGGGAGCACGGGTCAGCCCGGGGATGCCAGACACACTGCAGTCGGGGAGCTGCACAGACAGGAACGAGGGCCAAGGCTCGGGCCACAGCTGGAGGGTGGCCAGGCAGAGGGACGAGGTTCTGCCCTGCTGGTGCCCCTCGCCCAGCAGCAAGGGCCCTGCTCTGTGGGCAGCCTGCTCCCTGGGGCCTGCTCTCAAAGAGAGATGGACTTTGCACCTTCCTCTTCTCCTGTAACATCTGAAAGGGGTTGCACAGGCACTTTTCCCTGCCTTCCCCATCCTGCTCCTCCCCCCAACTACAAATGTTGAAAGGGGGAAAAGAAACCGTCAGTCTGCTAATTTTATAGTTAGCAGGAATGAGAGCGGAGCACTCTGTGAATTCCCTGCCTGGCTCCAAGCCTCCTCCAGGACTTGTGAGCTAGGTGGAGTGCAAGCGTCTGGAAATGGATTTACAGGATGCTCTTCAATATCAGGTTTCTCTCTCAAAGAGCTGGGGCCGGGTGGGGTAAAATGGGGGGAGTGAGGCGGGTGGTCTGTTGGAAAGAGGTATTTCGACTCTAACGTTTTCAGGGAAGCACTTGTTTGCACAGAGAAGGATGTACACAAAAGTGCACCCTCTTCCACCTCAACTACGGAAGGCCTGCAAGGAGTGTGGATGGGAGGTTAGAGGTCAGGGAAGGTGTCCCCGTGTGGTGAAAGCCAGTCTGGCTGAGGCACAGACATACCAGGGACCCAGTCTTTGTACAGAATCACATGAGGGGACACGCTGGGACAGCGGCAGGTGTGAGGCTCTGGGTCAGGGCCCCTGCAGCTGTCCTGGGAGGTGTCCTCACCATTACACTCTGGTGAGAGGCTTTGTGCTCCAGGAGTAAGACTGTCCTGACCAGCATCATTAGACCCAACGAGTCATTTCCAAGGAGTTCGTCGAGGGGCTTACAAAATAGTGAGGTCACCTTCTGCCAGAGGTGACTGTCCCCTAGTCTGGCTGGTGGCTGGAAGGCTGACTCCAGAGGGGCTGCCGCAGGGCCAGGCAGTCCCACTCACCTAGACAAAGCTCCAACCGCACTGGACCTCATTTGCTAGCCCGGGAGCCCACTGGGACAGCTGCTGGAGGCAGAGCCCAGTGATGAAGGGGCACACTAACGAGAGGGTTTCTCTCACCACAAGAAGACTGGCACCCATGACCTGGTTTCAGTCCGAGTTGAGTCTAGTAGGAAGGGCTTGAATAACGCACCTGTTTTGTTCCTTAATGAGGGAATCATTCTAAAAAGCAAACTGTCTTGGACTGTCCCGGCTGGAACGTGGCCAGGAGGACATGCAGCTATGGCAATGCAACATCGGTTCTGAGAGTGCCAGGGGAAGGAGGCGGCTGGCAACCTCTGGGCAGGGCCTGATGGCCACTGTCCACAGCACAGGGAAGCTCCTGTGCACACAACTTACCTCCCACAGGTGAGGGCGTCCCCTCAAAAGGCCAGGCATGAGGCCCTTTGACCCCGATCTACCCAGCTCCCTCCCTGCATCCCCCTTGCCTACAGGAATCCAGTCCTCAAACTGTGTCCAGACTTTGGCCACTTGAGCAGGACCAGACCCTCTGTAACTGGTTCCCACATGTCCTTTGGTAGTGCTGCACCCCATCAGTGGGATGAGCACTCAGCAGGAAGGGGCCCCTCTCGACCCACCTGTCTGCACTGCCCTGCCCTGCCCCACACACCCCTGATGAATCGCGTACCTTGGATTTCCGGGCCCCCTTCTTGCCTCCTGTCTTCTTAGACGTGGGCTTCTTCTGGGATGGAGACTTGGCTTTTTTGGCTGGGGGTGGCGTGATGATGGCTTCCAGCTTCCCTTTGGATCCTCGTTTCTTCGCTAGCAACTCCGGGTGGATGTTTGGCAACACCCCACCACTGGCTATGGTGACTCCTTTTAGCAGCTTGCAGGAAAACCAAAGTAGCAAATGGTGAGCCAGGCCACCCTGCCCCTGACCTTCAAGACATCAGCCCTGCCCATCCAGGCTTTCTGTTTTGGTTGGTAGAGCACCTCTACAAGGAGGCAGATGGGACCCAGGTTTACTACACAGGAACAAGTCCTCAGAGTCCCTCACTCAGGGTGGGGAATTTTGATGATCTCTTTCCTCTACGGAGCACCAAGTACCTTGTTTCATCCCTGCCCCCCACTCCCAATAAGGCCTTCAGGAGACACTGCTGTGAGGGGCGGGGACGCTGCTAACAGTCCACAACGCGGTCCACACCACTGACAGCCAGCCAAACACCAACGCCCCTGCACAGACCGCTGTCTCTCACACAGCATGACTGGCTGCTCAGGGGCCTGGGGCGGAGCAGCTACAAGAGCCCCTTACCTGATTCAGCTCTTCATCGTTGGCCACGGCCAGCAGGATGTGGCGGGGCGTGACCCGTCCCTTCTTGTTGTCTCTGGCCGCATTGCCAGCCAGCTCCAGAATCTCCGCTGTGGGGAACAGCACACGGTCACGTTAGGGCACAGGTGGCAAACACGAGGCCCGCCCCTGTGAAGGGCCGAATCCACCCTTCAACTGTGTTTTATCTGGCCCAGCACTCTGTTTCTACCCGGTGGCAGCACTGAGCCCCTTGCCCCTAGTTAAGGAGTAGTTACATTAATATAGCCCTAAAATTACATTTGGCTCTTTGAAGGCAACCGCGAGGCTGATGTGGCCCCCGGTGAAAATGAGTCTGACACCCCTGAGTTAGGGCATCAGAGGACCACCTACATCCTCCCGGCCCCCAATCCTGGTGCTGGGAAGGGCACAGGCACCGGTTCCCGAAGCAGCCCCCTGAGGGGCAAGACGCAGGCAGTCTGCCTGGCATGCTCTGAGTCGAGTCACAGAGGTATCGAGTCAAACCTCTGGTACAACCCCTTGTTTTGGAAATGAAGACCCTGAGGATTTGAGAGGAGGAGAGGCCAGCCAAAGGTCCCTCAGTAAGAAGTGGCAGAGCTGAGATCTGCCAGAACAGGGCTGCCTGCAGTCAGCATCCAGGTGTCGCCAGGACCAACCCTGAGGAGCCAACATCGTGGCCCGAGAGTGAACCGTGCAGGCCTGGGACTGAGCAATGGGTCTTCCGTGGGTTTACGGGGCTTGAGGGGGCGGTGGCATATGACAGGTGCTTAGTCAGCCTGTGTCCATGGAGTCCACACCGACCGCCTGCACACTCAGGCTCAAAACTGGGGAGAGACGACTGGACTCTACAGAGCCAACATCATAAAAATATGTATAAAAAGAAAGAGGTGGGGTGCATGTAGATTAGAAACAGACTGAAGAGAGATAATAACCAAATACAATTTGTCACATGGGATCCTGATTACAAAAAAAACTAGAAAACCCATTTTGGAGACAGCGGAGCAGATCAGGATGTGGACTGGCAGTTAGACACCAGGGAATTACCGCTCTTCTCGGGTGTGATCATGGTATCACCACTCCACAGGGAACTCCTTTTTCTGAAACGATACATGCTGAAGTACTTAGGGGTGAAATGTCTTTGTGTCTGCAATTCTCTCTCGAATAACTCTGAAAAATTCTACAGCGGAAAGTAATGGTGGTGGAATTTTAACAGCCGGTAAATCTAGGTGAGGATACAAGGGTGTTCCTCTTTCAGGAACATTCTATAAATTTGACATTGCTCAAAATAAAGAAAAAGAAAGCTAGAGGGATCTGAGCCCAACCTGTGGCTGCCTAGGTTAGGGTTTCTTTACCTGCCTTTCTGGACGGGCTCTCTCTTGCCAGACAAGATGCCTCAGCACCAAAGACGAGGAAATCAAAGACTGTGCCCCTGCGGCACGGTTCTCCTGCAGACTGCCAACCTCCTCACCGCGTTTCTTCACGAGAAACAGAGACTCTCTCAACATGCACGTGACACCCCCACCTCTGCAATTCCGCCCACACCTCGGTCCTGCCACAGTGTCCTTCCAGTCCACGCTCTGGGCTCAACTCGAATCTGACCTCTTTCTGGCACTAACGAACTCCCAGCAACTTAGGTTATGTTGGAAACACGAGAAATCTCTGCCAAGTCACAACTCGGAAACACTATAAAGTAACTAGGGGGAAAATTTCCAGCTATGTGAAAACCACGCATTTAAAATTCACAATATTACATAGTATTCGTTGTGAGGAGGTACTAACAGCTGCGCCCAATGCAGAAACTGCTCAGTGTGGAGGCTGAAAAGCTGCTTGGCTACTCCCGAGAACTCTCCTGTTGGTGGGAGTGAAAAATCAGTCACACCTGCAACAGCAGGAATTCATTTATCAGTAACCACAGCACTGATGACACAGGACACCAGAGGCACCTGCCTGCTCGATGCTCCCTGGTGAGAACCCCTCACCTTGGATTTCACATGTGACAGTGACTAGAGAGAGGTCCAGGGAAAGGGGGAGAGCAATAGTACGTCTCCTATGCTCACCTATTAGTCTTGACAGAGCTGTTCCCCATGTTCCCCAGCACAGCCCTTGTTTAGGGGCAGGGAATGGCCCACCTAGTGGTTTCCCTGAAGCTTCCCTCCAAGTGCTCCTGGCAGTGTGAGCCAATGCCCAGCACAGGTGGACCTACCTTAGCCAAGCAGGGAAGGGTGCTTGGATGCCTAAATGACCCTAGGGCTCAGGAGCCATGAATGCAGAAACGCCTGCTTGTCCAGCCCAGCTTCATTCTGCCCTGTCCCTGGTGGAGGCGGCATATCTGCAGCGCTACAGTCCTGACCATGCCTGGGCGGGGGAGCAGAAGCCCAGCTGAGCGTAAAGGCACAGGCCGGAGGGCCGGTCGCAGCAGGACGGCTGCAGAGGGACAGCTGCAGTGGGAGAGGGAGCCCACTTGACTGGCTCCTGCACCCCCACTCCCATCAGCGTCTGTGGCGTGCTAAGGACACTCTACCTGGCCTCTTCCAAAAGAGGCACAGAAACACTCACAGTGGTGCCCCAAGCCCACCCCTGTGGCAAGAAGATCGTTTGAAACTACGGTTTCTCAAGAAAGCTGAGGGGCCTGCTTCCTCTTTCTGTCTGGAGTATTAGTGGAAGGCTTGCCCCAGAAAAGGCACAGTGGCCGTTGGTGGGGGGAAGGAGAGGAGGGATGTGGTCTTTTTATTTTGGGCAGCACTGCTCTATTTGTGCAGGAAGATGGTGACAATGACCGCAAAGACCTGGAGCATGTGAGGGATCACCAGAACTCAGTGTGCTTGGCCCCCTGATTTGGGTAGGGGATGGGAAGTAGACAACACAGGGAAATAAAGCAATGGAGTGACCTGTAAGTAGCACCTGTGGCTGAGAGCGCTGAAGGTCAACTCTCCAGGAATCCCCCCAACTTCCATGAGCTTCCCCCCACCCACCTTGAACTCTCCCTTTGTGGCTGAAACGTCCACTGGCCTGAACTCATTTACCACTAATGAAGCAGTAGATTCGGGGCGCCAGACCTGACCCACCTGCGAGTGACAATGAGGTGGAGTGGAGTGGCTGGGCTACATGTGTGCAGCGGCAGGAGGAGGGTTTCCAGCCCCCTGTAAAGAGCTGGGCAAGGGCGTCATTCTGCTGCCTTCCTCACCAAGGACCCAGAAAATCCAGGACCCCATCCTTTTTGCAAAACTCCAGCTCACTTTTGAACTCAGCCCCGTGGGATGGGAGGGAAGCCGTGCCAAGTGAAAATAAGGAGGGGCAGAGATCCACACTCCACCTAGAGCTAAGCACAAACCTTATCTTCCATTTCCTCCTGCCTGTTTGCCACAGGACATTACCATAGTAACCCTTCATCAAGGGACACAAAAGACAGAACACCTCAGAGACACACCTTTGGGAGAAGTGTGCGCCCTGCCGCACCCGCGCTGCAGCAGGCAGACAGCTGGGCATTTTACAACAGCCAACGAAGATGGAGGAGAAAATCTGACTGGTAACAAACGCAGGGATCCAGGGCACATGCCCACCCCTGGCCAACCGTTCAGTAAAACCCACCCTTTCAGCCTTAGTCTGATTTTAGAAGCCCAGTGCTAAAGGGCCTTCCTGGCTGAGAGAGGGCTGCCCCTTCAGGGGAGAGAGGGAGCTGCAAAATGACAGCAACTGGATGAGGTCGAACAGTCCTCTCTGCCTTCTGGGAGACAGGTGCCCGTTGCTGAGCAATGGGACAGGGCGCACACCTCCAGAGGACACTTCCTGACTGAGTTTCCCTCCCAGTAAGTGATCCAGGCTTTGCAAATGAGAGCGAGAGCTCAGTCACGGAAGCCCAGTCACGGAAGCCCAGGCTCAGGGCTAGATGTGGGTTCCTGCCACTGCATCCTGAGCCTGTGGGGATGGGCCAGGGCCAGCATCAGCTGAATAGAGCCCCCACCTGTGCACAGGGGTGGAGGTTCTGCCTGTGGTGCAGCTTGTGTTTGGGAAGGTTTTGTGCATCTTTAAAAAAAAAAACAGCCCTGACTAGTGTAGCTCAGTGGATTGAGCGTGGGCCTGCGAACCAGACAATCGCGGTTCGATTCCCAGTCAGGGCACATGCCTGGGGTGCAGGTCGGTTCCCTGCAGGCCAGTTCCCAGCAGGGGACGCACTAGAGGCAACCATACATTGATATTTCTCTCCCTCTCTCCTTCTCTTGCCCTCTAAAGATAAATAAAATCTTAAAAAAAATTAAAAAAAAAAAACATTTTTTAAACCTCTCACTGGTTCAAGAGAAAAGGAATTCTGAGAAAGAGAACCAGGACAGAACCAGATCTGCAGACGTAAATTCTATTCTCCATGGTTTCCCGAGCTCAAAGCTCGCTCAACACTCTCGTCCTCCCTTTGAGGGAGTTTTCGGGAGCCACAGCCCCAGGGGCTGTAACCAAAACAAACCAGGGGAGGAAAGTGCAGGGAGCAGTTAGGATAAGAAACACATCCCATAGCAGGTTCTCCATCCCTCAAGCCAAGTCCTCCAGGCCGGTGATGGCCTCATTCTATTACTCAGCAGGGGTTGGGGGCCAACACTCAGCTGGTTTGGGGGCCCGGCCCTGGGGGGTCAGCTCTGGAGAGAACCCTAAGTGTAGTAAGGTTCCCTAATTATGAACACTGTGAAGGGGGCATGCTGAAGGAACAACATTGGCCAACTCATGTGCTATTTTTTAAAGGTTTTTTTGCTTATTTGTTTGAAGATCTGATTTGCAAGACACCCCAGCATCTCTGGCTCCCAGCCCAGTCTCTGGCAAGTAGTGAGCTGGCTCCCTCCTTTGTGCTGGCCTGGACCAGCGCGGCGACCTTATTCTCCCCCCAGCACAGCACGTCCTGTACAGAGGCACGTCCGGGCCCAGCGTTCCCCAGCCTCACTGAGCATGATCATTTTAAGGCCACTTCACAAAATTCTTGCAGCCTTGAGGAACAGCATAATTTGGCAGCCTTTCCAGCTCCAGACCAGCTGTCTGAACGTGAATACCTTTGACAGGTCTGTTTTCCAAGTTCACCCAGAGACCAAAGGCTTACAGCTTTTCTCTTCCCCCTCCAAACATCTTGAATTGAACCATATCTGCAGTGCTGAAGCGTTCTGTCTGTCTTCCTTCAGGGAGATGAAGTCATGGTTTGCAGAGTCAGACTCCTAACAGCTAACAGGTGATGTGTGGAGGCCGCGCCAACTTCTAAACACAAACCTTGCAAAGGACAGAGTCAGGGGCTTCTACAGAGCTGTTTGAAGCGTCTCCTCTAACAAAAGAAAGATTGAGAGTAACAACCAGAAATCAAAGACAAGCAAATGTTCACGTAATCCCAAGGAGAAAACAGATATTTGCTACAAAGCCAACAACATGACAAGGAATCTGTTCATTGTAATTTCTCTGCAGTCACCAGGCTTCCATCAGCAGTTCACTGAGTTCAGAGCAGTTCTACACCGTCCCCGAAGGCCTTAACCCAATCGACCCCAATCCGAGAGCGCGGCTAAGGGTTTCCTGCGTCCTGCCTGCACCAGTTTCCTCCAATTCCCTCCGGGCCTTGAGGCCACTGGCACAAGTCCCACCTTTCCAGCTGAGTGGCAGGGTCTGAAGCCTGATGAGCCATCAACCTGGCGTTCTGGGGCCCGCCTGTGGGCCAGAGTGAAGCTCTCAAGTCTGCCTGTCCCGGGGGCCTCAAGGAGCCAGGGATTCCAGGGAGAGAAGAAAGCCTACAGCAGCACCTGAAGGCAACGCGTTCCGTGCAGAGGGCAAGTCGCTGCATGAGAATGAGGCATCCAGCTGCTCTCGTGCGGATGCTCCAACGCTGACACGAGCCTGTCCACTGCTGTTAAGCCCACATCACAGACCCCTCCTAAGGGCCAGGGGTCCAAGGGGCAGCATGTGGTCCAGGGTCTCACCTTCCCCACAAACTCTCCCAATGAGAAACACAGCTTCAGTGGGGAGTTTCTAAAGTCAGCCATTGGTTTTTATATTTCAAAGTAAAAGAAAAAAAATTTGCATTATACAGATTAACAAAGAGGAGATAGTATAATTCTCAGCAAACATTACTTTTGCTGACACAGCTCAGTGCCTGAATACCTTCCCTCCCGGAGGGCCTTCCGCTACCTTCTTCAAACTTCAAGAGCACCTGTGCAGGCCACCTCCTGGGTCTGTCTGTGGCAGAGCGCGGGCGCCACGGCGCACCAAGGTTAGAGCTGGGGTCTGCTGTCGCACAGCCTGGGCCTACATCCCGGCTCCTGCACCGAGTTGCGACTCATCCAGACACATGTGATTCTCGGTTCCCACTCCATAAAAGAGGGGTGATACCTGAGGTTGCCTCTAGGCTCACAAGGACTAAAGAGTCACCAAGTTACATGCCGAGAAGACCGGGTACATGTAAGCTACTGTGATTGAGGCTACAGCCACACACTTGACCTTTTAAAAGTACCGCAGGCCTGATTTCTAGGGGGAGAAAACTAGATTTTCTTTTCCTCAGTTTCCTTCCTCTAACAGAGTAGCTGGCTGGCTGGCTGGCTAGATGGATGGATGAGAGAGACAAGCAGAGAAGAACAGCAATGTATTTCGAAAACCTGGTGTTTCCTCCCCCAACAGTTTACTCTTTGCTGTTACACTTAACAGTTTACATGTGTTTGAAAAATGCACTTGAACCTGATTAACCTCGGTGCTGCCAGATTGCCTTGATAGAACGCAGCACCCAGGGTGGCCCCACAGGCAGTCTCTGCTGTGGAACGGGCTCTGGGACTTCGGTCTGACGCGGGCAGGGTGTGCTGGGCCAGGGGCAGGGCCCAGGCCGCTGCTGAGGCAGCGCAAGTCAAGGCCCAGGAAGGAAGGTGGGAGGCCCGGAGAGACCCGCTCTAAGCCGGGCCCTCTGCCCCACCAGTCACTTGCTTTCAAGGACTCTGTGTTAAAATACAAGGAAGTGGTTAAAACGTATGTTTGTTTTCATATGAAAAATCACAGCCATTTGTTCTTAATTCGTCTCAGGAAGGGGAGAGCAATCAGAGATGTCTGCTGAAATGAAACGATTTGAAGAGTGTAATGTAAAGAGGAAACTCACTTAAAGGGCCCTGACAGGGTGCCATTCCCCAGATGGACGTTTAGGGGCAACAGCTGCAGTGAGTGCGAACTGCGGCGGGCTGCCGCTGCGGGGAGCAGCAGCGCCGCCTGTCATCAGTGCTCACACACCGGTGCACCGGGTGCTGCACGGCTCTGCCTCCTGGAACTGGGTCGGGGCCTAGGTCAGAGGGGACGTTTTGCTCTACCCTGTGTGCTGTTTGAGTTTATCTTGTGCACAGTGTGTTTCAAATGTAAAATGAAAACAGTGTAAATGAGAAGGGGCAGCCATGCGACGCGCCACCCAGTTGGCCCGCTCAGCTACGGGTCACGACACCCTCCTGCTCCCACGTCTGTCCCAGCCTGCTTTATCCTGCTTCTCTAGAAGAAGTCCTGGGCATATGAAGACTTTTCAGGTTCTTTCTCCTAATTTTTTTAATTCTCACTCAAGGACATGCTTACTGAATTTAGAAAGAGAGGAAGGGAGGGAGAGAAACACTGATCAGCTGCCTCTAAAACAGGTTCTAACTGGGGATCAAACCTGCAACCCAGGTACGTGCTCTGACCAGGAATCGAACCCACCACCTTCTAGTGTACAGGACAATACTCCAACCCACTGAACCATCAGCCAAGGCTCAGGTTCTTTTCAAGACTGATTGTTTTTAGAACAATCTGAGTGTGTTGTAGTCAGAGAAGCCCCCAGGAGGGACTGCCACTCCTGGGGTCACCTGTACCAGCCTGGGCTAGGCCCTGTCTGACCAAGTGCTTTCCTGATGCTAAGGGTCACTCGTCTAAGGATCTGCCTAAGCTCTGTCACCCAGGACTTCACCTCCCCTTGACTAAGGGGACAGTGAAGGGCCGCTGGGCAAAGAGCTTCTGGTCCCACGGGCCACCCTCAGTACCTGAGCCATACAACCGCTCGACACCTGACCAGTACTGCCCTCTCCTCTCTGAGACTCTGTGGCTCCTCATGGCAGCCCTCAGGCCACCTCTGGCCGTTAAGTGCTGTCCCAGGACCTCACTTGTCCTGTCGGTGTTATAGCCAGCACACTGAGCAGACCACCCACCCCTCCCGCCAGCACACGGCACTCCAACAGCCATCACCCCTCTTGTGCTCACACCTGTCTCATGCTGCAAGCCCTCAACATTCCTCCTCCCTGCCGGTGACTACTTGTCTTTCTGGGCCCATCCCTGCAGGAAGACTGTCCTCCTCGCCCATGACAGGCTGCAGGACGGTCTCCAGCCTTTACGGAGCCAAGCCATGTGCCCTTTGGTGGTCTCCTGGGACTCTCAGGGCCTGCCCCCTCAGGAATCCAGGGCTCCTTGGCCAGGCAGCAGCTCCATCAAGGACAGGAGCCAGCCTTGGAACATGGGCATGCATCACCCTCCTGAGATGCCCACTGAAGACAAAGGAGACACAAAAGGGGTCAAGTGGCCCTGAGTGCCCATCTCTCCTCTGCCTGCTAAGGTTTCCGCACAGGTGGGGAGCCGGCAGGAAACGCCCTTCTAGAGACGGGGCCTGTGCTGGGGGGGCTGGGGAAGCTAACTGGACTCTCGGGGCCCCGGTGTCTGCCTAAGCAGAACAGGTTACCACACGGGAAGCACTCAGCCAGTGCCTGGCAGTTAGTGCTCAATAGATGGCAGACGTCTTACTAAACTGCTCTGCTTTTCTCAGCACTCAAGACACCGTCTCAATGACAAGCCACCACCTGATTCCAGAATAGAGACCATCGGGGCCTGGGGTGCAGGTGGGAGTCAAAAGGAACAAACAGAAACAATGCTGCTCAGGTTGAGGACGCTCATTTCCTGAATGAACAGCAGATCCAGATTTACAGAGGCCAGTGTCACCAGAGGCTAGCTCAGCTACCAGTTACCCTGGGGTGCACCAGCCAGGGCATCAACGGCCAGGGGAGGTGGCACATGAGGCTTTTCCAGAGGCCCTCGATTTCCAAGTGATTGCTCCAGGCAAGAAATGCGAGCTCTGGCAGGGAATGGGCCTCCGTCCAGAAAGAGGACATTCATAAATGTCTCCTATAAAGGCCATCCTACAAATGTCCTCCTCTAGACAAATGGGGGTGTTGTCAATGCTGTGTAAGGACAACCTCAGTGGCAGGTGCTGTCACCAGCCTCTGAAGGACCAGGAAACACATGCTTTCTGGCCACAAGATGGAAGACACTTGCTTATAAAGTAAGGAGGTGGGCGGGAAATGAAGGTGGAAAGGGAGAGAGAGACAAAGGTGGGAGCCAGGGTCAGAGCAGCAGGCTGGCTGAGCAGCCCAGCAGATCCATGGGGAGTTTTTGTCACCTTCCTGGCAACCAGAACCAGAGGGGGCAGTGGGGAGAGACAAGGGGGTGGAGGGAGGCTGGCCGTCATTAATATTCTTTGGGTTTGTGTTCTTGCCAGAACTTACGTGTAGCTCTGAGTGGCTTCTTACTTTCATATCTTCTACTGGGTTGACTAGACATAGAAGCCCTTCTGGGCTGGAAGAGAAAGCTAGAAGACTATACATATGGTTTATTAGTTGCTGACATTTTAACAGGAAAATATTGGGAGAGAAGATATTTGTAGACCTCTTACCCATTTCCTTCTTCTCTCAAGTAAGTAAGCAGTTCTTTTAAAGCCATTCTTGATGGTCACACAGGGGGGCCCTGGGATGCTGTTATTTCAATCAGCTGGGCGGCGCCTGGCAGCCTCTGCTTTTCAAGGTAGAGCTGAGACAAGCTCCATGGCTCTTGAGGCAGAAGTGAGGGATCAGCCCTCAAAACACCCCGACACCTGTTTGCCACCGATCGCCGCCCTCCCACGTGCCTCTCTGCAGGCAGGTCCGGCCCCTACACCCTCGCATTAGTCCTAATGACACTTCATTTAAACACCCTCATCAACTTCCTCAGGAGCACTGACATTAGCAATATTTCTTCCTTCTGAGACTCCTCCTCTAACTGATCTTACCACTTCAATAAAAAACTATTGGATTGGCCAAAAAGCCCATTATGTTTTTTCCATACGATGGCTCTAGTAGCACTTAGTTGTCTTTAACTTCACTCAGAACAATTCTGTTAGTCTGTATGGTGGCAGCTGTCATATTAACATGCATTTTTTTAAAAACTGACGAAAACTGCCCTGCCTGGTGCAGCTCAGTGGATTGAGCGTGGGCCTGCGAACCAAACAACTGCTGTTCGATTCCCAGTCAGGGCACATGCCTGGGTTGCAGGCCAGCTCCCAGCAGGGGACACACAAGAGGCAACCATACATTGATATTTCTCTCCCTCACTTCCCCTCTAAAGATAAATAAAATCTTTTTTTAAAAATTAATTTTAAGGACTTCCACCAAGATGGAGGTGTAGGTGGAACCACCTTACCTCTGTGCACAACCAAATCTAAGAACAACTATTTTTAACAACAATAAACACAACCAAGCCACACAGAAAATCGACAATATGGAGTCCAAAGACAACTAAATGCTCAGCTAAACTGGTAAGAGGAGCGAAGCCAGCAGCGGAGCAGGTTGGCAAAAAAAAGTCCCCGAACGGGTGGTGCGCGAACGGGTGGTGCGCGAGCAGCCGAAGGCGCAGATTGCGGGCTAGCTACGGGAGCACACAGGGAAGAGGCACGGCGGGCTGTCTGCGGTTGGTTGCACATCTGCGTGCGGATAAACCAGTGAGGAGGGAAGCCTGCGCGGGGGTAGCAGGCTCGCACAACAGCAGGCTCGCACAATTCCGATCGGATAAACAGGCCCGGGGCGAGTGCTGTGACTGGACGGACTGAGCTAGCGGAGAGGACCGCCATTGCTCCCTCTCTGACCACGCCCCCACACACAGCGTCACAAACCAGCGACCTGGGTCGCCCCGACCTGGTAAACAATTAAGGCTTTGCTCCGCTTAACAGCGCAAATAGACCAAAAATGGCTCTGGAACAACTCAAGAGCCCCAGAACCGATCGATCTAAGTGATGAGGAAATAGCCAATCTTTCACATGCACAGTTCAAATCACTGGTTATCAGGATCCTTACAGAACTGGTTGATTTTAGTCACAAATTAGAGAAACATATGGAAGCTAAACTAATTGAAATGAATGGTAATACAAAGGAAACCAATAGTAATGGAAAGGAGATTGGGACTCAAATCAAAGGAGTGGACCAGAAGGAAGAAAAAAATGATCAAACAGAAAAGAATGAAGAAACAAGAATTCAAAAAAATGAGGAGAAGCTTAGGAACCTCCAGGACATCTTTAAACGTTCCAACATTCGAATTATAGGGGTACCAGAAGGGGAAGAGTCACGAGTGGAAACCTTATTTGAACAAATAATAAAAGAGAACTTCCCCATTCTGGCAGAGGAAATAGACTTCCAGGAAATCCAGGAAGCTCAGAGAGTCCCAAAGAAGTTGGACCCAAGAAGAAACACACCAAGGCACATCATAGTTACATTAGCCAAGATTCAAATGAAGGAGAGAATCCTAGAAGCAGCAAGAGCTAAGGGGACAGTCACCTACAAAGGAGTTCCCATCAGACTGTCAGCTGATTTCTCAAAAGAGACCTTACAGGCAAGAAGGGGCTGGAAAAAGGTATTCCAAGTCATGAAAACCAAAGATCTACAACCAAGATTGCTCTATCCAGCAGTTTTCATTTAGAATGGAAGGACAGATAAAGTGCTTCTCGGATAAGACCAAATTCAAGGAGTTCATCATCACCAAGCCCTTATTATATGAAATGTTAAAGGGACTTACCTAAGAAAAAGAAGATGAAAAAGATGAACAGTGAAAGGACAGCAAACTCACAGTTAGTAACAACCACACCGAAAAGAAAAGCAAACTAAGAGGACAGCTAGATCAGGAGCAGAACCATAGAAATGAAGATCACATGGAGGGTTAGCAATGGGAGTGGGAGGAGGAGAAGGGGGGAGAAGGTACAGAAAATAAGTAGCACAGACAGTAGATAGAAAATAGATAGGGGGAGGGTAAGAATAGTAGGGGAAATACAGAATCTAAAGAATTTGAGACACGTGTTCATGAACTAAAGGGGGAAATGGTGGGGGAGGGGTATGCAGGGTGGAGGGGAATGGAGGAGGGAATAGAACAAATGTAATGGCATAATCAATAAAAAAGTTTAAAAAAATTAATTTTAAAAAACTTACAAAAACTAAACTTTTGTGCGGCCATTTTAAATACTGAAGATGGAAGAAAATACACAGTATTTTTGGTGCATTATGCTTTATTATTTCAAGAAAAGTAAAACCGTAACTGAAATGCAAATAAAAGATTTGTACAGCGTATGGAAAAGGTGCTGTGACCGATGGAACATGTCAAAAGTGGTTTACAAATTTTCCTGGTACTATTGACATTTTGACCAAATGGTCAAGAGTTATTGACCAAATAACTCTTTGCTGTGGGGCTGTCGTGTGTACTGGAGGATGTTTAGCAACACCCCTGGCCTATACCCACTACAAACCAATAACAGGAGATAGCCGACACAGTCAAAATATCCAAATCAATAAAGTTATTGGTGAAAATTAAAAAACATGTCTTTCAGTTTATGGACAAAGGGTAAAGGACTTTTTGGCCAACCCAGTACTTGCTGAACAGCTGTGGAGGGTCAGTCCTCCTGCGAGGAGCTGAGTACGTGGTGCGGGGGGGAGGGGTGGAGACAGCACAGGCCCAGCCCTGGGGTCACTGATATGGCCCGTGATATGTCCAGCCCTCACAGACACTCAACACAAATCTGTTGAAGTCAATAGCGACTCCTTTGACCCTGAGCACGCACTTGGCGGCTTGTCCCTGGTCGGAGCTGGGTAATCTCTCATAAATGGGTCATCACGGACAAGTGCACCAGACATGTGGCGTTCAGGCAGTGATGAAGGGGAGTGCAGGAACACTCCCCAGGGCACCGGCCTGGTTCCATGTATTCGAGCACTCAGGGCCCACAGCAGGCAGTGTCAGCCCAGGCCAAAGCAGCCCCGTGATGGCCCAGGACCCAGGCAGGCCTCACCCCACAGTCTCAAGTCAGGACTCAACACTGGCCGAGGAGACTGGGGTGCTGGGGGGAGGGCAGGGGCAGGTCAGTGATCCTCAGATTCTCCCAACCGAGATTTTGGCTCAAATACAAATGTCAGTCTCCATATACCACATGTACCCATTATCCTGATTCACTATTGTTTGAAATTTCATTTTCTAGATCTGTTTTTAAATGAAAAGGGAAGACTATCTTTGGGAAGATGTATAATATATAAGAAACTAATAACCATGACTGTCCCCTCAAAGGGAGATTGGGTGTGCAAAAGAGCAGGGAGGCAGACATATATCTCGTTGTATGTACTTTGGGAACATACAAATTTACCATTGGTATTATTAAATAAGTTCCACTGGTACTTATTAAAGAAAATGATTAACTTCCACAAAAGTAAAATGACAATGGAAGACCTACCAGATATGAGAAACATATTAATAAGTATGTAACAAGACAGACCAATGAAACAGAAAAGAAAGGCCCAAAATAGCCTTAACTATACCTAGAAATTTCATGTATGGCAAAGGTAGCATTTCCGATCACTGGGGAAAGATGGATTATTCAGTTCATTGTGCTGACATAAGTGCGTAACTGTGTGGAACAAAATTGAGTGGATCCTTGTCTCATACCATTTATCAAGTTAAATTCTAAGTGAATCAATCAAAGTAAGAGTGTAAAAAGAATTAAACTATTAAAAAACGAAGCAAAAGCATGAAGGAATTCCTGTGTAACAGGCTTTCTGAACAATGATTCAAAAATAGACTCATCATAATATTAATAGGCTCATTAATATTATTCAGATAAATGTGGTAATTTCTTAATGTATAAGGGTGGGCAAAAGGAGGTTTATAGTCACGAGTATGTGAAAGAGTTTATTCTTGAATTATCCCTAATTACTGCATTACTCCCCATACAAACTACAAAGCTGCTTTTGCCCACTCCTGTGTATGTACATCAAGTCATCACATTGTACACTTCCACTGTATAAACATAATTATATTCATCAATTATCCCTTAGTTGAAAATAACTATTCAGATACACATATAACTACATATTTAAGTAAAACTTTGAAAATGAGGAGAAAACAAAAGAGATTATAAAGAATAACTGAGCAGATTCAAAAAAGAACCCAAAAAAACCTTCTAGAAATGAAAACTATCAAATCTGAAATTAAAAATTCAGTGACTAAATAGTAGCTAAGATACAGCTGAAGAGAATTAAACTGGGAGGTAGTTCTAAATGATAGATCAAAAGTAATTATCCAGGCTTCAGTAAAGACAGCAGTATGGGTAAGTACAGTACTCACGCCCTCCCACAACCACATCAAAAATGCAACTGAACTACAGAGCAACCATCATTCAGAACAGCCTGAAATCCAGTTGAACGGAAGTGCCACAACTAAGGATTTAAAGAAGCCCCATCATGATTGGTGGGGGGGTGGAGAAACAGGGCGGGCTGGTGCCAGAACCACATGTGGTAGATAAAAATTAGGAGGTATATATCGGCTCAGGAGGTCCCCCCCCCAAAGAGCAAGGGGACCAAGACCCCTATCAGGCCTCCCACCTCAGAGACCCAGGGCCAGGAAGAAAAGTCCTCATAGCTTCTGGCTGAGAAAACCAGCAGGGATTGTGGCTCAGACAGAGGGCTTCTGGAGTCCCAGGCATTCCTCTTAAAGGGCCTGAGCATAGACTTAACTTGGACTTACTCCCTCTGAGTTCCAGTGCTGGGGAGCAGCTCAAAGGCAACAGGGACATACGGTGAGAAAATGAAGCATCTGGTATCAAGACAAGAGCCAGAGAGGCTTCTTTCTCCCAGACGGAAGTGCTGGCAGAGGCCATTGTTTTCTGAACCCTCCCCTCAGAACTGGCAGGTGCCATGTCTGAGACTCCACTGACCTGGCTATCACTGTTCAACCATCCTGGTGATTCTGAGACCCCACCCCACCAACTTTCAGGCCCACCCAAGCTGTTTCCAGTGGCTTTTCCATACAAATGGCCTGTCTTGGATCATGCTTCAGACTTTCCTAAAGTGTCCTAACAAGCAGCATCTGGCCTCAGCATGTCCCATGCCTCTCACTAAGTAGCCCCAGCCCTGGCACTAGCAGCAGCTGGCCTTGGTTTGCAGCTTATCCTCTCCTGGATATCTCCAAGCCCAGCACAAGTAGCAGCCACTTGCAGATTGCTTTGTGGCTCATGTGGGTGGCCCCGGACAGAACACAGGTGGTAGCTGACCTTGGCCTGTACCTCCTGGAAGGCCCCAGAACCAGCGCACCCAGCAGACAGCTTCAGGTCATGTCAAAGTACCACTCAACCACCTCCACAAGTGACACACTCAAGGGGCAAACTCAGCAGGCAGCAGAGCCCTGAAATAAACTGTGCTCAGTGGGGTGGGCTCATCCATAGCTGATCCTCCATAGTGGCCAAAGCCAGTCCTTGCAGCCAGTCAGCTTGGGGGTAACTCCCTCCCATTGAGGTATCAACTATAATCAAGGCTCAACTACAATGGGAGGGTATACACAGCCCACATGAGGGGCACACCTGAGATGCATAGCTTGGGTGAATGGCGAGGCTGTACCACTGGACCCTACAGGACATCTATTACATTAGGCCTCTCAACCAAGCCTGGGAGATGTAGCAGCTCTACTTAATACACAGAAACAAACACCGGGAAACAGCCAAAATGAAAAGACAAAGAAATACGTCCCAAATGAAAGGACAGAACAAAACTGAAAAAGAACTAAACAAAGTGGAGACAGGCAATCTACTAGATGCAGAGGTCAATAGTGGTCATAAGGATGTTCAACCGACTTAAGGGAAAAGTAAGTAAACTTAGAACTTCAAGAGCATAAAAAAAACATGGAAACCATAAAAAGGAACCAATCAGAGATGAAGGATATAATACAGGAATGATGAATAATTTATAGAAAATTAACAGTAGAGTAGACAAAGCCGAGAATCAAAACCACCATTTGGAAAATAAGGAAGCAAAAATATCCAATCAGAACAGCAAAAAGATTCCCCCCAAAATGAGAAGAGTGTAAGAAGTCTCTGAGCCAACTTCAAGTATACCAATACTTGCATAATGGGGGTGCTGAAAGTAGAAGAGAAAAGGAATTGAAAACCTATTTAAAAAACTAATGACAGAAAACTTCCCTAACCTGGTGAAGCAAACAGACTCACAAGTCCAGGAAGCACAGAGAGTCCCAAAGATGATGAACCCAAAGAGGCCCATACCAAGACACATCATAATTAAAATGGCAAAGGTTAAAGACAAAGAGAGAATCTTAAAAGCTGCTAGAGAAAAGCAATTAGTTACCTACAAGGGAGCTCCGTAAGACTGTCAGCTGATTTCTCAAAACAAGCTTTGCAGGCCAGAGGGATTGGCAAGGAATATTCAATGGTGAAAAGCAAAGACCTCTAATGGAGATTACTCTATCCAGCAAAGCTATCCTTTAGAATTGAAGGACATTCAAAGAGCTTCCCACACGAGAAAAAGCTAAAGGAGTTCACTACCACCAAACCAGTATTATGTGAACCATTAAAGGGTCAAGAAGAAATGTCAAAGCACCTAGTGCTAAACTGCTGCTCTGTCAAGCACTCCTTGAATGTCCTCCATTCAGCACACTATGAATGTCCATAGTCATCAACAGATGACTATGGAGTCATCTATTGCCCTGGGAAGCTGAAGGAGGATGGACAATGCAGTGTATGTGGAGAGCACCTCCATCATTACTCCGTGATTTGCTTTGACAGTGAGGATTTTCTGTGATCGGCTATCAGTGAAGATCATCAATAGCGGATATTAGTAAAACAACTACATTAAAATGTAACTCTCATGCATGTACACATACACACAAAAGGCATTCAGTGCCAGCTGTTCTATCTCTGGGCAGTGGGATCATAGTGAGTTTTAGCTTCTTAAATTTTCAAACACCAATTACTTGTATAACCACAAAAGAGAATGTGCATTTAAATAGAGTGAATGCACACTTGGTATCCAGCACACTGGAGTTTTAACTTCAGTGTTTCCAACTTTTTTCTAGTTGCAACCCTCTGGCTCATTAAAATCCCTAGTCCCCCCTTTCCTGTATTTTTTTAAATTTATTTTTAAAAGAAAATGAGCCCTGGCTGGTGTAGCTCAATGGATTGAGCATGGCCCTGTGAACCAAAGGATCGAGGTTCGATTCCCAGTCAGAGCACAGGCCTGGGTTGCAGGCCACCACCCAGCAGGGGATGCAAGAAAGGCAACCACACCTTGGTATTTCTCTCCCTCTCTCCTTCCCTTCCCCTCTAAAGATAAATAAATAAAATCTTGAGAAAAAAAAAAAGAAAATGAAGCTGGTGAAGGGCTCTGCAGAGCACTGAGCACCAGTGGGTGCTGAGAGCCCCAGGTGAGCACAAAGGCCTAAGAAGGTGCTAGCAAGGGTCAGCTGGGCCCCGGCCTGAAGTGTTTGTTAGTTTGACACAGAGGTGGTCAAACAAACTAGCATGAGACAAAGGAATTCAGAGAGCCTCGGGGCATCAAGGAGCCAGACTGACTGTCCTCCTCCTCCTTCCTGCCCTATTTTTAACTGTGTGAGTACAGAACACACTCCGGTGTCCTGGATAGGAAGGTGGTAAAGAGGCCAGGTAAGTGACAGAGCCAGCTGCAGGCTTTGCCTCACTTACAGATGGGGGTGGGATGGCGTGGGGCCCAGTGACTAACACCAAAGGGACATGAAACATTGGACCCAAGGTACAGGTCAGAAATCAAACAAGCTAAAACTTGGGATGAGGATGCTCCTTTTATTAGCCAAAACCAAGTATATTTTTAACAATCACCCTTTTTCTTGGGGTTTTATTGCAGGAAACAGCCAGGTGCAAGGGCTGGGCTTCATCTAGTCTGTGAAGTGGCCATAAGGTCACTGAGGGGACCCTGCTTGTTGCCCAGGTCAGGGGCTGGCCCTGTAAACTTCACAGGCAGCTTCGGGCAGGACTGTCAGCTGTGACAAGATGCCAGGGGCCTGCGAGAAGGCTTCGGGGGTTCTGGTCACGGACAAGAGACCGGAGAGAGAAGACCAAGGTCTGAACCAAGGCGGAGGGACAGGGGTGGGGCCTGGGAAATGGGAAAGGAGGAGGGGATTAGGAAGCCACTAATCCCAGAAATGGAGATCACAAGGAGGGTTAGCAACAGGGGAGTGGGAAGAGGAGAGAGGGGGAAAAGGTACAGAGAATAAGCAGTGTACATGGTAGGTAAAAAATAGATGGGGGGGGGGCAAGAATAGTATGGGAAATGTAGACGCTAAAGAACTTATGACATATGGACATGAACTAAAGGGGGGGTGTGAGTGGGAGGGAGTGTGCAGGGTAGAGGGGAGTAAAGGGGGAAAATGGGACAATGGTAATAGCATAATCAATAAAATATACTAGGAAAAAGCCCTGGCTGGCATAGCTCAGTGGATTGAGTGTGGGCCTGCGAACCAAAGGATCACAGTTCGATTCCCAGTCAGGGCACATGCCTGGATTGCAGGCCAGTTCCCAGCAGGGGACTCATGAGAGGCAACCACACATTGATGTTTCTCTCCCTCTCTCCTTCCCTTCCCCTCTGAAGATAAATAAATAAAGTCTTTAAAATATAGGTGTATGTGTATGTGTATGTGTGTGTGTGTGTGTGTGTGTGTGTGTGTGTGTATTAGGAAAAAAAAGCTGCAAATCCCAACGTCATCACCACTTGTGGATCAGATCCAAAGAAGACAGCCTTGTCCTGTGAGAGGTGGAAATGCACAAACTACTGTGACACTAGGTGTTTAAACAGGCCACAGCTTGGTGTCCAAGTCGGCAGACCTCTCACAGCCGTCACCACAGGAGGACGTATGTTTATTGCAAGGTGTCAGACATCGGCATGGAGAACCAGGGCCTTCTAATGTCGAGAAATCCTTTGAATCCTTTGAGAGTTGATCTGATTTCTGCTAACACGCCTAAGTCCTAGGAGGCAACCTGGCAGACTAAGGTGTGTGACCAGGCTGCGCAACAATGTTTCTGGACCACACACGAAGAGTAAGATGTCATCGCACATCTTCTTGGACCTGATGAACAGGAACCAGATTTGTTCTCTGAGGGGCTGAGTAAAATGGCTCTAAAGGCACTTGCTCCCAAGCTAAGTTCCTTGGGCAGGGACTTTGGTCATATACCACAGTGTCCAGCACAGGCTTGGACAGTGGTAGGACCTCCCTGAGCAGTGCCTGAGCGGCTCAGCCTGGCAGAATAAATGCACAGCCTCCCCACATCACTACCCCACTTAAATACTGAAGCACCTTCCGTGTGCTGGGCCCACTGCGCAGAGGAGTAAGTGACTGATCTAAAGCCACAACTAAGAAATGGCAGCTCTGACACCAAGGGCCACACTCTTAGCCACCAAGCTCCACTGCCTCTACCTGATTTTCAATGAATGGCTCGGCACGCCCCCTCCTCTCCACCCAGAGGCAGCCAGGCCTAGGGGGGCCCTGCAGCTCAGCAGTCCTATCAGCAACACCTGCACCCTCGTGTCTCCACAGGATCCTTCCGAAGGCAGGAGGCCTGGCCCAGCCATTTCCAAATGGCCTTGTGCAGCACACCCCATCACACCTGCCATTGTCCACACCACGTGGGAGGGTGTGGGCCTCGCAGACGGGAAAACAATCCCTTCACAGCGCCCTCCAGGTGACAGCTAGACAAGCAGGGCACTCTGGTTAACTAGTTAAAAAGCATCCTCCAGGAAATGTTTTCCCACACCTGTTCACGGCACACGCAGCCCTGCATCGTCCCCTTCTTTCTCTCACCTGTCCCTAGAAGGCTCTCTGGGGTAGGGACAGGTCTTGTTCTAGCTGCTATCCCAGTGCTGGACACGTCACAACTCTCAGTGAGGACCTGCTCAACGGCGGTGCTTCCTCCACACGCCTGTGCTAGAGCATGAGGTCTGGGCCCCATTACTGACCAGGCCCTGGGATGCTTATGGCTTGGTGCCCTCTCCCACTCCCGGAAGAGGCTGGCTGCCACTCAGCAGGTGCATCCAGCAGAGAGGAACAGATGACAGAGCGCCTCTCCCAGCTCTCGCAGGGCTGGCCGGCACCACTTTCTTCTCCAGGTCTCAGTGGATGTCTCCCCCTCAAAGAAGCCTTCCTGAGTCAGTCGTCTCCAGGCTCCCAGCCACGAGGGTGCCCCATGGCCTGCTGATGCCCTCCCCGCACTCCTCGAACTCGGCTACCATCTGGGTCGGTTGGTGCTTCTGCCCCCGTTGTTCCTGTGCCCTTACACAGAGCCCAGCGTGGCGCCTGGCACATAGTAAGTGCTCAATAAGCATGCAGAATGAAGGGGAAAGGGCCTTCAGTGAAACAAAAGCAAAGAGCAGAATAGAAAGAGAGCTGGTCCGCCTTTCCTTTTCACTCAAGGACCAAACCGGTTCTGAGTGAACTGGTGCCCAGGACTTCCAAACCTCCACATGCCTTCCTGCCCCAGCCTCAGGGCAGGTCGCCTCCGAGCGCCACCAGTGTGGGTGTGCAGCACTGTTCTAAGGGGCACAGTGGAGCAACAGTGTTTTTACTGGACATGGCCCCAGAGGGCAGCTCCCATCCCTTCACCAGGCAACAGGACACAAGTGACCACAGCAGCTGCCGAGCACAGCACTGGCGTCTCCTGAGGTGCCTGTCACGTGGACCAGTCACCGTGCTGGGGTCTAGCATTAGGCAACAGTCATGCCAGTGACTCAGCACCGAATGTGGCCAGAGAAGATGGTTTGGATTCAGCTAACTACAGCTCTGTGGAAGGCCTTGGCATAACTTAAAAATATGTATAACAGGGGTTAACATGGCTAATACTAGAGTAAGGATTTGCCAAAAGCCACTTTTCCAGTTCAGTAATGGGCTTCCCTGACCATTCCCACTTCCTTCTGTGACCACTACCACACACCTGTGGTGGGTGCGATGGGTGTGGGTACAGACAGGGCCAAGGTCTCTGGCTGCCATGAGAATGGACCAGCTGGCCGTGACCTCATGAGCACTGTGCTCAGTTTCAGAGCCAGCCAGGCACAGACAAGGAAAGCTACAAGTCTGCCTTGTGGCACGGACGCTTGTTGCTTCAGATATGATGGAGTAATGGTAACTCCTGTCCCGCGCCCTGTGAACAAAAGAGAAATCTTTATAGAAGAAATGACATTGACGCTGTATTTGACCCAATGACAGTGTCTATGAAAACGCCAGTGACAGGGGCACTGTGTCATTTGGGAGCCAAGAGACACTGGCTGGCTGGGTTTACACATTGTCTCAGCTTTCCCATCACGGTCAAAGCCCCTTCGGTCTCCCAGCAGCCTAGAGTTGGTGGAGTCCATTTGAAATGTAAGGAAACTGGGGTCCAGAGAGGTTAAGTGACTCACTCTGGGTCACACAGCATATAAACTGCCAAGCCAGAACTAGAAAACATCCTCTGATTTGATTTCTATCTGGTGACTTCTCCCCTGGTCTCCCTGGATGACTGCCACAGTGTGTCACATGAACTCTGGGCCTCTGTTTCTTTCTCTACACAGTGAGAAGGATCAGGCCTAGCTCATGCTACCAGGCACGCCACTTGTTTGAGTCTCTGACAAGCAGAGGATCAAAAGTTCCAGAGTATGTGCAAACACCTCACAACTCTAACACACCAGTTATGACAGCATTTTTCATGGGGGAGCCTTTGGTCTCTCCTAATTGAGAGACTCAGGAGAGTAATAAGTGACCTAGCTCTTCTGCTGTCTGACTGTAAACTGTGGAAGAGACACCTTGTCTTGCTAAGAATCAAGGGTGGCCCTCCTGCCGCCTACGCTAACAGTGTGCAGAGCAGGTGAGGGCTAAAAGCACTATGACAAGACAGCAGGATATGGGACCCCCCCACATCTTTACTGGTCATATGCAACCCAGGAAAGTCCTTTCATGCTTTGAGGCTGGTTTTCTCATCACTAAAAGTGGGGGTGGGATCCCTGTCCAGCTGGCCCCTCAAAATTTCTATGGAGCCGCCAATAAGACCAACAGAATTTTATCTGTGAAAAGGCCCAAGGACTCCCTGGAGAGATGGCCAATTCCAAGATGGGGGCAGGGAAGGTCTAGGGTGAAACCCGAATATCTCAGTGTCGGAAAGCAAGGACACATACAAAATGGAGGGAGACATGACAAAGGGCCCGGGAACCAGCCCGAGGGTCAAGTTTGAGACAATCTGAGCATCGTAATGAGTTATGACATGATAGTGCATAATCCACTAAATTTTTTAAAAATCAGTGAACCAACACTGACAGAATAGAAAATAAAAAGGACAGAAGGAAAGCTCTTCTTTACAGAAGAATGCCAATTAATAAACACAAGAGAAATGACGGAAATAGAAAATTCGGCCCGGGCTGGTGTGGCTCAGTGGATGAGCACCAGCCCATGGACTGAAAGGTCTCTGGTTCAATTCCCAGTCCGAGCACAGGCCTGGGTCGCAGGCCAGGTCCCCAGCTGGGGGCGTCTGGGAGGCAACTGATCAATGTACATCATGGCCATCGATATTTCTCTCCCTCCTTTCCCTTCTCTCTGAACATAAAGGAATAAAATCTTTAAAGAAATTCACCATTTTCCAACCACCATAGAAGATCGTCGGAGAACACTAAAGCTGCTGGGTAAAAGCCTGCGATTCGGGATGGGCGGAGATCCACAGACACCGCCGTAACCGCACGACCACACTGAACACCACCAGTGACAGCACAGAGCCCCATCGGGTGCCTGCCAACCAGGCAGGGACTCGACCCCACTTACACAATCCCCACTACAGCGTTGAACCAGAATCCACGCGTGAGACCAACCAGACTGAACTCTGCAAAAGGACCTGGACTCTTCAAACAACCATGTCAGAAAAAAAGGAAAAAAAAGTCCACGCCATAAAAGTTTTTCAAAAGCCGGGGAACTATTTAAGATTATCTGAGACCAGAGAAAACAGAGAGCCAAACGTAATCATGCAAGGTATGATCATGAAAGGGATCTTGGATTGGGAAAGAAAACCAAATAAACCTATAAAGGTCACTGTTAGGGCAAGTGAGGGAATTTCAAAATAAACCATCTAATATGTAGCAGCCAAAAACAAACGTACGCGTGTATGTGCACACGTACACACCACGGGGTGGGGCCAGGGTGTTAATTGGTGGGTCTGGATGGAAGCGGTCGCTGTACTATTCTTGTACCTTTTTTGTTGGTTTGAAGTTTCAAAAGAAAAGAAACCAAAAAGGCCCTTCAAAAGCTGTCAGAACTGCCAGCGGTGTCCCAGCTGACTCGGCACTCACCTGTCAGGTACTCCAGGACGGCGGCCATGTACACTGGCGCCCCCACTCCAATCCTGTACTTGGGGTGGCCTTTCTTGATGTACCGCAGCATCCGCCCCACAGGGAAGATGACTCCTGCCTTGGCGGACCGGGAGGTTTTGGTAGACTTCTTCTTCCCACCCCGGCTCGACATGGCGGTGGCCCTGGAGCTGGATCAGGCAGCACACTGCAGAGGGAGGAAGCACACGGTCAGGATCACTGGGCCGGCGCCATCCGCCCTTCCCCTGCACAAACGGGTGCTGCCCACAGACGCCACTGCCTGCAGCCGCCGAAGCTGATGATCTCCGCTGAAGAGCGGAGGCCCCTGGAGACAGAAAGGCTTAGCTTTTCACATTTTATATCACGACATCAATTCTATCAGCCACTTCCATGTAAAGGTTACTCTGACAGTGGCTTGTCTTAAGTATCTTGCCTTTATGCCATATGACATAAAAGAAAATGGGATTTCTTGGCTATGTTCTATACACTTATTTAATAATTGCATTTTCATACACTGAGACCAGAGCTAGTAAATTTGCTGAAGTCTACATAAAAGAAAACTGTGTCACCTGCCCTTAGAATGAAGTTTTACAGCCAGATACCTAAGTTCTTTGACAAAAGCAGCATCAGATCCTTTATCTGAGAGAGGCAGGAATGGCTCACAGGAGCCCAATGAGTAACCAGGTTGGAACGAGAGGCCCTCGGGACACTTCCAGTCTGCTGGACAGGCCCGCCCTCACAGAAGCGTTTTTCCTTCCCTGCTCCTCCTCCCGACCCCCATCCAAAATGCCACTCAGTCCAGATGATGCCCCTGTTCAACCCCTCTGAGGGGTCCTCTCCTCTCCACCCCAGCTGTGACTGACCGCTCATCACTATCTAAACTAAATGACTGAAAATGTCTCCTGAAAAGGCCTCCCACCTCGCCCCCCTCTCCTCCACTCCACCCGCCCTCCACCAGCAGGGTTACCTGTATACACACAAATCTGAACACGCCGTGGCCTTAAAGTGCTCCCTGGCTGCCACCACACCCGAGATAAAACCAGGGCCCTTGGCCTGTCATGCAGAGCCCTAGAAATCTAGGCCTAGCAGGCCCATCCAGCTTCAGCTCGTCCTCCTTGTGGTCGCACGTGGCCCCCCAATGTCCTTCGTGGTGGTGGCTGTGCTTCGACTGGGACCTCCTCCATCCCTCGTGCTTGCTTTCTGCCCGCTGCCAACCCGCCCCTGGGTGTTCGATCCAGACACTCCGTCCTCTGGGCTCCCATGTGCTTCACACACAGCCTGAGGGGCACGAGCCCCCCACCCGTTCCTCGCATGAGACCGCAAGCTCTCTCATCTTCCCCTGGCCATGCGCCTGGTGTAGCACCACACAGTAAGGTCTCGAACGTTTGCTGAAAGCATTCCGGCTGCCATGCATTCACTTCGGGAACCGTGCTGGGGCACGGAGGCAGCAGTGCGCAGGGCAGCGTGGTCCCCGTTCTCGCAGAGTGGGTGGGGAAGGGAGACGGGGAGTCCTAGGCTCACTTAAGTGGTGATGGGGGAAGGCCGATTATGCCCTGACCACTGAACCAAGTGGGCAGGTGTCCCATTTACTGCTAGACTGAGGTTAGGCTCTGTGGTGTGTGGACTCCTCCAGCTCCGACAGCCCACGCCTCTGACCATGGAGGCCACTAATTTTTAATTCCTTCTTACTCTGATGACTGACCCTATACTGGAGACATTCCTAACACCAGTGTCACCAACCCCTAGATCATCTCAAACTGGCTGCCAGGCAGAAAGGGCCAAAACAGCAGAGAGCAGCATGCTGGGCTCTGTGTGGGGTAGCCGTGCTGCCAGGCCCAACGGAATTAAAGGGCTCGAGCCCTGGCCCTTGCAGGTGATGGAGGGAGCTAAGCAGCCCCTGGGAGGAGAACCCCATATCTAACCCTGTATTTCACCCTGCTGAGGGGCACCAAGTCTTAACTCGTCACTGGGTGCTCAAGAGACCCGGATGGGTCTAAATTTTCCTAAAACAACTGGTTGGCTTCATTTTAAAACTTTCCCTGCAAACAGAAGCTTGTGCTCACTCTGTGCAGGAAGCAGCACGTGAACACATGTATGCATACGTGTTTGCAGGGGAAGCAGCCACAGGGTTTCCTGGGTCTTTTGCATTACCCCAGACGTGTTTCGCAGACTGACCCTATGCTTTGGACGGAGAGCTTTTCAGATCTGAACAAAATTCCCCTGTTTCAGCAGAAGCCTGTGGTCAGTGGTGATTAATGCAGCCTGGCCTCGTTCTTACTGGAGCACAGACTCCGGCTCTGTCTGCGTATGTGCGGGGTTACCCCTGTGGAAATCGGACAGTGTCCTGCCCCTGAGAGGAGCCATCGGCACTCAGGAACCTGATGGGTCCTAAACACACTTACTCCCTAAAAGTGATGCTCCTAGTGCTCCCCTCTGACTCTAGCCAGGAGTCCTTACTTACATCCTCCACATGCTGGTGACGCCCGGGTCTCCAGCCCAGTGCGTATCTTGCTGCTGAGCCCCAGGGCTCTGTCTTGATTACCTGAGGCAAGGGCCCACTGGGAAGTCCCATGGGCGCCTTGAACTCCTCTGGGCTTCTCAGCCCCATCAGTGGCAACATCATGCATGGAGCTACCAAGAGTCAGCCCGGCCCCTACTCCTCTGCCGCAGCGCTCAATCATTAGCCAAGCTCTGCTGAACCTGCCTCTGCAACTTCTCCAGCCTCTTCCCTGCTCTCCACACCACCTGCACTCTGGTTCAGCTCTACTTCTTACCTCCTTCCCCAGCACCAGTCTCTTCCCCTGGAGAGAGCCTGTGCCTGCTTTGCTAGTGCCTCATCACCCCGAACCGGCCACAAACAGCACCCTTCAACTACTTCCGCAGCCCTGTTTCCTATCACCAGCCTGTGATGCTGTGTCCAGTTTCAGAGAGAGAAGAAGAGAGGGAGAAACATCAATGTGTGAGAGAAATAGCAACTGGCTGCCCCTGTCCCCAACGGGACCTGGCCAGCAACCAAGGCATGTACCCTGACATGGAATCCAACCGGCGACCTTTGGGTTCACAGCCCGGCACTCAATCCAGAGCCACACCAGCCAGGGCCAGAACGCCTTTATATACGCTGTTGCTCCTGTCTGTCACACCCTTGCCCTCCTGCCAACCTGAACTGTGCTCACAAGCCCTCTCCTCGAACTCGACCAGGGACCGGAACTGCTTCTGCACCATGTTCCCACAGCACATACCCTGGCACGTATCTGGGGGCCTCCCTCCCCAACTTGACTGAACTGCAAGCGACTTGAGGCCAGGCAGTTGTTGACTCGCCTCTGGCTCCCTGGGTCCCAGGAAAGATCTGAAACATCACGGGCCTTCAAGTGTCACCCTGCTGAACGAAGAACGTCTTCCTGTCTGCCCGTGAGTCTGGCTCCTCTCTGAGAAAGCAGCCCTAAGTCCTCATCCCTTCCCCAAGGGGGCTATCCCTCCCTGCAGAGATTCTGTTGCTCACCTCTCCCCATGTTCTTTCTGCAGTTCTAACTGTAGATCCCCAAGCTGCAGCCACAGCTATGAGAATTCTGACTAAGCCATGCAGCCTCTTGACATCCGGTGATGGGATTTTAGAAACATTATTGGGACAATCACCGTGTAGTTTGCAGCCTCCAGATAAACCCACAGATGTGCAGGCCCATCCTGCTCTTCAGATGGCCATGGAGAGCTACGGGCAGCTGTGGCCAGGCTACAACTGGGGAGAGTGGCTGTGACAGAGTGGCTGTAGAGCACTGTGTTAATAACTCAAATTCCAAAGCCAGACTGACCTGATCCAAGTCATGGCTCTGCCGCTTACAGCCCATGTGTCCTTGGACACGTGATGTAACACCTCTGAGCCCAATTTCTCATCAGTCAAGTGAATACGATGATAGAATAGACCTCCGAGAGTTGAATAAGAGCATGCATATAGGAATATAAGAGAATTGAATGAAAGTATGGTATAAGGGCCTGACACTCACCTAGGCAGGGAGTGCTCGGTAAGGTTAATAAAAATGACGACAAAATGCCTACGATGAAGAAAGGCTGCCTTCTTGAAGAACTGGCATTGGATGTTTGTATTCATGAGGGCAGCACTAGCTGCTATAATAAATAAGCCCCTACACCTTATTCCTCACTCATTAAAGTCCAAAACGGGTTTCCATGACTGGCCAGTGCTTCTCCACGGGATGACTGCCGGGCCCAGACTCCCATCCTCCTATGCACGATTCCGGAGCTTACCATGGAAGAAAACACATGGAGGTTTCCAGGGCCCAGATCCAGAGGTGAGCGTACCACTTCTGACCACCATCCATCAACTAGAACTTGGTCATGCGGCCACAGCTAACTACAAGAGAAGTTGAGAAATTTCCCCTACCTATTTGCTCAGAAGAAAAGAGGAAACAGCCAACCCCTGTCGCATGACAAACCAACTCAAAAGATGACCCTGAAGCCAAGTCTGGACGATCCGCCGAAGCCTGCTAGGCCCTGTCTGACCCATGCCCTGCACCCAGCCTCTGCTGAGAAAGAGACAGCTCTGCATCATGGAAGAAGTGGCTCCTGGTGCACCTGACTTCTCTTCGGGGCACAGACATTGCTCACAAGAGAAACAGCAATGCTCTCTTGTCGGGCAGACAAAGCTGTGTCCTTCCTTCCTGGAATCATGGCCCAAAGCAGACTCCGCTCAGTGAACCAGAAGCCCTCACCCCTGCAGACGGCCCCCCAAGCCTTGAAGAAGGTGATAGGTATTCAGGCAACCTGGCCATCGTTCATCACATTACGTTCACATACATTAGCCTGGCTGCCTTTTTGACTGTTACCAGGCCAGCAAATGAAGATTCTGTGGTTGGTGCTGAAGGGATCGCTGTGTCTTCACCTTTGCGACTCCTCCAACTATATGAATCAGTCAGACAGACAGGAACCTTGTGAGCAGAAACCCAAAGATTTCCCAGAGACTCTTCTGGGAAGAGGCTCCAGAGATGAGCCAGGCTTGAGTGAGATGCGAGACTCAGACCACAGGCCCTCAACAAATGAGACGTGACTGGGACAACATCATCTATCCTCATAGCTCAGGGCTAACTCATTAGAAGCCTGGCAGCGAGGAGCCCATGAATAAGATGGACATGAAAACTGTCAGCCCCCTATTACTAGGAGGGGCCACACAGGTGAGGAGGGCCAAGGACCATCTACTTACCTACGACACCACTCCTCCCCAACAGGGCACCCTACAGGCTCCTCATTGCACGGCAAACCACCTTTGATCCTACCTCCAGTCTTTGGCACACACTATAGTTCAATATGGAATACCCTCACCAGCCTCCAGCCTGGAACAATTCTACCTAGTGGTCCCAGCACCTCTGCCGACGCAGACCTAAGAAGGAGCTCTTTCCACTGCATTCCTGCTGTGTGGCCCCTAGTCACGGTCGAGTTTGGGGCAGCCCACGCCCAGCTGCAGCCTTGCACCAAGGCTCTGAGGCCCTCCAGCCCCTCTCTCCCTATTTCTAGCAACCAGGGCTCCATGCCCTGCACCCAGCAATCCACCAGGCTGAACTGCTCCGTTTCCTCATTGGACATTCCTACTGTGGCCCCTGAGTCCGGCTAAAAATCCCTTATGATGTTCCCTAGGCCTACCACCATTCTCTAAAGTGTCCAACTGCTTTCCTCCATCTTTTTATTGTAAAGTGCTCTGCAAGTGCAGATTTCAGGCCTTCCTTCCAACCTAATTGCCCCTCTAGACCCAATTTATAGAAACATTCTAACACCAACTACTCCACTCTTAACACTTGTTACCCTGTATCATCGCTGTCTATTTCCTCGTCTTTGTTGTTTTGTTGCTGTTGTTGAAATACCCCATGGGTGTAACTATTTTTTTGGCTTGAGTCTCATATTCCTTGTCAGTCTTGAGGAGATGGTCCAGTCCGCTCTGCTCACCACCACATTCTGTCTATGACCTGGGAGGCTCTCAAATGCAGGCAGGACGGAGACTGATTAGTTGACATTTACTGTGGGTAGGCTACTCTTAACAAAGATGAGGGGAGCATTTCCAAAGGCCACGGGACTCTGAGATGTGGAAGTGGGACAGCAGCTGGAGACCTTGTCTGGGACCAGTCAGGTACATGTACCTGGCTAATCCCTGTGGCAGCCCAGACCCTCAAAATTCAGGGACCTCGGGGAGCCAGTTTGGGGATTCCCAAAAGGGAATGTTGCAATTGTTCTGCTCCCTGAGGTGTGAGCCTGGCAGAGGCTTTCCGGCCCCCTGACAACTCTATGGCTCCAGTGACCTCTCCCCTTGCCACTAGACAGGCTCAGTAACACAGAGCAGAGGAAAATACTTACCTCCCTCACACCTGTAAGAGACAAGTCTCTGCTAAGGTGCAGCATACACACACAAAAAAACACCTCTTAAATAAACAGGGCACTCACAAACCCACTGGAATGGTCAATCGTGAAGTCTTTTATTACCTAAGCAATGAATGCCTGCATATTGATCCAGAACAAGCATCGACGAGAACTGCTGGGGGCTGCTGGACAGACATCCCTATTCCCAGCACCCGAGGAGGAAGGCAGTGGAGCTCTCGGGGCTCGAGTCATGGTGGCTGAGGGAGGATTCCCCCCACCCTTTTCCTGTAGCTGGATAAATGCCCACATGTCCACAGGCATTTGTCACCTTCCCATCAACTCCAATCACAAAGGCCAACCTGAGACACTTAATTCTTAAGTGAAGGGCATTAATTCTATTTACAGCATTCTCTTCCGTTTACTCCCATCACACCAAATGATTAACGGTGTCTCTGCTGTCATGTCCCCAGAGGCATGTGGATAAACTACACAACTATCACTCACAGAGCAGGGGTTCTCAAGCTACACTCTGATTGGTTCAGAACAGAGAACTGCTCTGGTACTCTAGCCAATCAGAAAAAAATCTCTCTCCATTCATAAAACACTACATCATACAGTGAGCTGGATGATTAAAGAAGTTACAGTCTGCCCTGGGGGAACCGAGGGACTGAAAACAGGGAGTGAAGGATAAATTGAGATAGTAAATAAATTCTAAACCACACACTTTGTTCTAGCAGATGTATCTCCCTCACGTGTTAGATTTTTAGTGGCGGGAAAAAACAAAACCCAAATACCAGTGCTATTCACCACAAGCAGGAAACAGCTTGCAAGACGCTAGTCTGGGATCAAGATCTCACCTCTGCAAACGCCCCCTGTGGTTAGCTTCCCCAGCTGCACCAAAGGAGCCACCACTACGCAGGGTGGGGCAAAGTGGGTCTATAGTTGTGTGGAAAGTAAATAATAAATAAAAATAAAATAATATAATAACACAAAAATAAAAAATAAATAATAACACAAGAATAAACTGTCTTGCATACTCACCACTGCAAACCTACTTTTGCCCCACCCTGTATCTCAGGAGGAAGGCACCGTCAGCTAACCTCACCAGGAAACTTTCCTTCACACCCGCTGTCCCTTTCAAAGGCTGGGCCAAACTAAGATGACCACTCCAATGGAAGACCATCAAAGATCACGTTAAACTGTGACTTTCAGTAGGGCAGGACCCTGGCCAGACTTGGCATCTAGAAGCCATTCACTGTTGGTGGAACAGGGGAAGTGCTCCCGGTGAGAACAAAGAACTGGCCGAGCCTCTCTGCTGTCAGGATGAAGTCCAAACCCCTCAGCGTCTCTGACCAGGATCCTCTCTGATCTGGCCCTCCTGGCCCCCTCTCGTCGCCTGATTCTCCCCTTGGACCCAGCCACCCAGAGCCTCTGGCAGCTCCCCCACATGACCTCTTTTCTCACTGTTCGAGGACTCTGCACATGTGGTTCCTCAGGCTTCAAACACTTATCCTGGCCTGCCCTGCTTTGCCCAGCCAGTTCCTGCTTGGCCCTTCTGTGCCTGGTAAGGGCTTGCTCCTGGTTAGGTTGCCATCCTGGGCCCACTGGGGGAGCAACTGCGGCCTCCTGCACTGGCCTCTCAATGACCACTTGCCTGTCTTTTCAGTATGTCAGCTTCCTGAGGAAAAGGACTGGGCATTTCTTGATCATGGTACTGTCCCCAGTGCCTGACCCAGAGTTAATTCTCAACAAGTACTTATTGGAAGACACTGGTCTTGGCAGGCTCGATCCAAGCCAGCAACCCATACAAGTCTGGTATGAAGAGCTGACCCTCTTGGACTCACTCAGAAGAGCTGAGGTGGGGCCTAATATACTTCTAAAGCTGCAGAAAGTGGGGAGAACCCACAGGACCAGTACACGCCCCACTTACCCCTTCCCCTTCCCAGCCCATGTGCCAAGAACAGAACTCTGAAAAACCCAACGCAAATCCAAAGGCACAATCCAAGAACCTTGGACTGCTACAACTGTGACAAATGCCACAGATTCCCAGGTTTTGTCAGCTTAGGGTGTTCAGTGTGTTCATTCTGTAAATGACTTGGGCAGCATTAGCTCTACAAGTAGTAGAGGCAGGTGTCAGAATAGATGTATTCCAAAATTCCAAGCCTCTCTCTCCGGGGAAGAAGTGAGGGCTCTCCCTGAGTCCTGCATCTCCAGGACCAGAGATGCACGTGCCTGGCCCATTCCCTACAGACTGAGCCAGTGACGTACAGTTGTGCTAGTGATGTTCTAGGCAACTCTTGACCTTTAGCAAAACCTGGGCTATCCCTTCCCCATTCTCAAGGCCCTGCCTCCAGCAATCTTCACTTAAACTCCTCCCCTTCCTTGATACCTTTATCCCCATTACTACGGGAACAGAGTAAAATATAACAGACTGAGAGATTACCCACGCTCCTCCTAAAACATTTCTGAGGAAAAATTTAAAGTCTTGAGGGGGTTTTTTAAAGAAAAAAAAAAAAGGCTTAACAAACGTATCCATATCAGACAGCCTCTTGTGCAAGACTGAGATGCCACCGCCCAACTTTGGTGGGTGGTGTACAAGGGGCATTAATTCCATTTGCAGGCATGAGGTGTCCCTTTCAGAGCTAATAACTCCTCTGACAGCACAGAGTGCCCCAAAGGTGGCTGGCAGTGGGTGGACTCCACCAAATTTACAACTGGAACCTCCGAATCAAATCCAAAGCTGTTCGAAACTCCCCCTGGGCCCTGGAGCAGGGAGGCTTGGAACAAAGCACGACTCCCACCCCCTAACGGTAAAACCTCAAACCACAAAGGTGGAAGGAAAAGAGAAGCTAGCAGGAGTGCCCCTCTAACTGCCTATTCTTATAGGCTGTTTATGAAATCATTAAAGTCTTACACGGACTTCATGATCATTGTAATTATTGAACTCAGTTTTGTCTCAGCTGTTCCTACAGAAGCCTCTCACTTTCAAACTCAGGAATATTTTCCTTAACAGCTTATCTAAAACAACCTTCCAAGCAATATACTAATAAGATCAGTGAGTGATCCGTGGTCCCTGCAGGAGTGAGGGTGGGGTGCCCCATCCACACACCTGTTGTCAGGTGACCCTTTCAGCAGCGTCCTGCTCACTCACCTCGCCACTCCACCCCCCACCCCCACCCCCACCCCCAGCGAGTCTCTTTTCCTCCAGGCCTTCTCCACCCAGGGAGCCTGCAGCCTTCCCGAGTCACCTTTAAGAAACTCCCAACCAAGAAGCAAACAAAAGGCCCATCAGGAGCCCAGCGAGAGCAGCGGGGGTCCCCTGGCCTCTCCCCCGCCCGCCTCTGGACAACCCCTTCCCCGCCTGGTCTGGCTCCAGTCCCGCGAGTGTCCCCCTACCACCCCCACCCTGCGCTCCCAGCAGACTGAGCCAGGCGCCCACAGACTGAGCGGCCCCGGGATCTCGGGCCTGACTTATTGTGCCCAGGCTGGCAACTCGCTGGCGGGTGGGGCCTCGCCGAGTCCAACCCCGCGCACAGCCGCTCCCGGGCGCCCAGGCCCAGCAGCCTTGCCGCGGGGCCTCCGATCGCCGAGGGAAGGGCGGCCGCGAAAGGGGTCCCAACTGTCTCCCTCCCACGAAAGCTCCCGGGCGCAGGCGGGAGGCTGCGTTAACGAGAAGTTGGCTTCCGGGTTTGCTCTCGGAACAAAACCAAAGGGAATCCCACGCGGCCCCGGCCCGGCCCGGGGAGGAGCGGGGAGCGCGAGGCCCCGGCGTGCGCCGCGCCGAGCCCAGGGCCGGAGCCCGGCCAGCGCACCCCGGGCGCACCCGGCCGGGCCGCTCGCGGGCACCAGCGGCCGGAACAGCGCGGCGGCCGGACCCCGGCGGCCGGGACGGGACGCGCGGAGAGGGGCCCGCGCGGCACTTACGGGCGGCTCGGCGGCGGCGGCGGCAGCAAGGTGTCGGGCCGGTGCCCTCTGGGCCGCTCGCGCCTTTCTCTTCGCGCTCCGCGCTGGCCCGCCCGCCCGCCTGCTCGCTTCCCGCCCGCGCGCCCCGCGCTCGCCCCTCCGCCGGCTCCTCCGCCGAGTGAACTGGAACCAGTCGCCGCGGCCCGGGATTCCCACAATGCACAGCGCGCCGCTCGTCACGTCCCAGCGCGTCCCTGCGCGTCCGGCCACCCCGCCCACGCCGCCCGGGCCTCGACCCCGGCCCCGGCCGCCGCGCGGGGCGCTCTCCTCGCCCTGCCCCCGGGACGTTGGTCGGTCTGGCCGAGGCCGTCCCGGGGCCCTGCGTCCGGCCCTCGGCTCTCGGGCACCCCGCCAGGGCGCCGGACGCAAGGCCCGCCGAGCAGAGGTGCCCAGGCCGCGCTGCTCCTCCGTCGCGCATCCCGGCCTGTGTGCCTCGAGTGGCACTTACTGAGCCTTTTACTGACCCGGGGAGGGAGGCACGGTGACTGTTACCACGTTCCGCCTCCCCAACCAATGCAACCCCAACCCCTCCCGCGCACCTCAGAGCCACCTCTGCCCACATCCCCCGCTGTCTTTAGGGAAAAGCCCCCAGCAAACCTTATCTGTCCTGCGACCAACTGCTGCACATCCGGCTGCCCTGGGGTTGGTTCTTCATCGCGACCCCAGAAGTCTGGACCCGCTTTGCGCACGGAAGCCGCTAGCTACTTCGATTGAGCGAACGTTCACATTGAACCAGTTGGGATTCATTAATGTAAAAAGAGGTTATCACCAAACACGTGTTTTAAAACTGCAGACAAGCAGAAAGAGGAGGGGCCTCTGTACAGCCCTCCTGTGAATCCCTAAACTGGGTTTCTCTCCCCAAGGTGTTAGTGCCCCATCGCGGGGGTACTTAAATAGGGCCCTCCCTCCACTCCCCTCCTCTCCACCTGCCGCAGTGGGGAGGAGGAAGCCACCTGAGCACCTAGCTGTGGACCAAATTTAGATGACAATGCACGCCTCTCAGAGTCGAAGTGCGGTTTAAGGTGCCGCTGCCCCTCCCAGCCCTCTGGCTTCCTCCTGGAGCAGCGGTGCTCACCTCCTTCCTTCAGCGTCGTGTTTTACCCTGGTCTTTGCAAAGCAGTGTACAATGCGCACCTCTCATGCATTCCTTCGTGTCAATTAAGTACTGAGGTAGTATTTTGTGCCATGCACCAATTTGAGTAATTAAGATAAAAGCAGTGAACAGAACAGACAAAAATGCCCTGCCCTCTTGGAGGCTGCAGTCTAGGAGGGAAAGAAACACAATCGACAGAAGAAATGATGTGGTAGATGGTATTCATGCTGTGGAGGGAAATAAGGCAGGGAAGGAGGGCAGGGAGTGTGAAGTGGGGTGGAGTTTCAAATGTTAGAGAAGACCTCCCTGAGAAGGTGACATTTAAACAAAGACTTGAAGGCACCGAGGGAGCAAGCCATGTGGATATCTGGGGGAAGAGAAGCAACAGCAAGTGCAAAGATCCTGAGACAGACGTGTCTCTGAATTCTCCATAAATAGTGAGTGTGTTCCTACCACACACAAACACACACGAATGATAACTCTGTGATATGGTACCGGTGTTAACTAAAGCTAACATGATCATCGTATTGCAATATATATAAATGTACCAACTCAACATGCTGTACACCTTAAACTTCTTTGTTACATGTCAGTAATATTTTTTTGGAGTGGGATGAGTAAAGGGGAGTTGTAGGAGATGAAACTGGAGAAATGATGATTCTTTGTATCCCAAAATAAAGCATTAAGGACATGTGAGGACCCCCGCCACCACACTGCCCTGGGAAGCTGCAGAGGGATGTCAGGGAAGGTGCAGCGACCACCTGCCTTGTTGCTCTGTCCTTCCCTGGGTCCTTGCGCAGGCCCCTTGGTTCTGCAGGGGCCAGCCACAGGGGGAGGTTTCTGTGGAGCACAGCAAGTCAGGAGGATGCCAGACTTTATGTATTCATTCGGCTGACACTCGCTGAGCACCTACTGTGGGCCAGGCCGGGGCCAGGCTCCTTCCCAGGGAGAGCAACATTCTAGGCTTGTTTCCAGGCTAGGCCTGTAGGGAGAGAAGGAGATGCCTGCAGCCTGCTGGTTTCCTGGTGGTGGACAGACCTGAGGCTTCTTCTCCGGGTCCTCAGTGATGGCCAAGGCTAGAACCAGAGGATGATTTTCAGTCTGCAGTGCCAGGGACTTAAGAAGCAACTCACTCACCCCGACCCCAGCATTGGTTTCTGATGCGGTTGATTTCCCTGGTGACTCGGAAGTAGGGAATGTTCAATAGGCCGACTTTGCTCTCCATTTTACTGCACACTCACCAAGTGCCAGGTCACCTACATCCCATCATTGCACCCTCACAACGGCCTCAGCAGGCACAGGCTATTTCTGAGACATTTCTATCCTCATTTCACAGATGAAGACACTACAGTTTCAGGAAGCCAAGAAATACGCCTGAGATCACAGGCATGCGTAAGAGAGAGAGGGCAGGCTGGCACTTGGGTTCACACCCGGCTCCTCCAGGTCCTGAGCTCTCACGGGTCAGGACTGAAGACAGCCCTCCCAGGAGCCCGGCTCCTCTGCACCCAGCCCCCAAACTCCCCACACTCCCCAGTTCAGAGTGGGTCTAATTGTCCCCACTCAGTCATCACTGTCCTCCAAGAGCAGATCTTGGTGCCATCCCCACCCCCTCATCCCCTCCTCAGTGAGCAGTTCTCATAGAACTCACCAGGAATGTTGACCCCTGGAGCTGGTCAGCGCAGAGGCCCCGTGTCCACCACTGTCCAGAAGGCTCCCTCCTCCCATCCCCAACCCCTACCCTTGCCACCCCTGGGCCTTAAGTGTTTGTGCCTTCATGGGCCTCTTCCTCTGTGAAAAATGAACAAACAAAACCCCCTGCATTGATACAAAGACAACTATGTTAACATGCTATATTAAAATTGTGCTTCACGGAGAATTCAGCCCTGCACACACCCGAGTCTGAGCAACCATAGTACGTCTGTCAGGCCCACTTTGCTTCTCCACCAGGGGCGGTGCCGAGACCCACACGGCTTTGTGGGCTCACAACGCCATTTTAACTTCTTTTCAAATCAGAAGGAGAAATGAAGGTTAATTCTTTTAGATTAAAAAAATACATTTTAATTTAATTAATAATGTCTTTATACCAACGCAGTCATAAAATGTACGTTTTCTAAAATCACTTTTTAAAAATTCTCATCTGAGCATATGTTTCATTGATTTTAGAAAGAGAGAGGAAGACAGAGAGAGGGGGGAGGGGGGGAGAGAGACTGGGAAGCACTGATTGGCTGCCTCCCACACACACCCCAACAGGGGACCGCACCCGCAATAGGTATGTACCCTGACCAGGAATCGAACCCGTAATCTGCCGGTGCACAGAACAATGCTCCAACCAACGGAGCCACTTGCCAGGGCTAAAATGTCATTTTTATATCTTGTTAGAGGGGAAGGGTCCACAAAGCAAAAGCGTCTGGAGCCCATGAAAGTGTTACTGTTGCCTTGTTGGTTCGAGTAAAAACGATGTTCTGTGAGAAAAGCAGAACCTTTAGCCCGGCATGCGATGACAGCAAGTGCTTTCCCTCCGGGCAGCCGTCCTGGTCTGTCACCTAAGGGAAGCACTCTGTGCACGCTTCCCACGTGCTCACAGAGAATATTGACAAATGTGTCCTGAGGGGTCAAGACTCCATAAAGCTAACACTTGTTACTGCTTCATCAAAGACATTCTGAAGTGAAACTGTTGGGATTTTTTTTTTCTGCGAGTTTGTGGCGGTAAAGAATAAAATGATTATTAAGGCAATTTGGTACTGGTGCTGATCTGTGTCAGTTCACCAGCAGTTTTGCCCAGTTTTGTTTTCTCACCATTGGTGCAAAGATCAAGACAGCAAAAAAGCTAAGTAACGTTTTAGCATTACCGTGAAAATGTTGGACCATGTGGATACCCGTGAAGGTTCTGGTAGACGGTCCCCAGACCCCAGTGTGGGAACCTCGGTTCCAAACACCCTGGGGCTGTACCATCGTTTATTTGACCAGTCCCTTGTTGTAGTTGCTTGTTTTCAGGCTGTTTCCAATTCTATTGTAAGGACCTGGTAAATATCCCTAGAGTTAGACACTTGTGGACACGTGTCTGTTGAGGACACGTTCTTAGAAGTGGAGCTGCTGTATCAAAGTCTAAAGGCTTTCACAGAGGTGGTCAAATGGCCCGCAAGAGAAGTCGGGGCAGGACAAGGCCAGGGGCAGGGTAGGCAGTCCCGCATTCTCCCAGCACCTCTTTGCCCCACCCTGCGTCTTTCCAAGACCTTTAAGGATCTGAGAGTCAAACGGTGGGGTGTCGCCTTGCCCCTGGGTTCAGTAAGACCTTGTTTGTGGAAGGGCAGGGAGCAGGCCTCCAGTTAGTTCCTAAGCTGCTTTTGATCGACGCATCTCAAGCCAGAGGAGTGAGTCTGTGCCAGGGAGTGTGAAGGATCCCAGGAGCGAAAGCCTCTGGCAAAACTCTCCCCACCACCCTCTGCCCCCACCAGCCAACAGATGTGCTCTTCTCCATGGGACAGATGCTTGGCCGTCGCAGCAGGTGCAGCCTTTCTTCCAGACTTGATGACTTCAGAAGTTCTTTCTCTTTGATGTCCAAGTGGCCACAACATCTGACACCTGACACTTTTCTCATTCCTCATTTCCACACCTCCCCAGCCCTCCAGCCTTTGTTAAGCAGTTAATACCCTCCTCTGAGAAGTGCCCGTGATTGTTTACCCTTAACTAGGAATGACAAAGGAGCCAAGGAAAACCATCCCAGGGTGCTGCAGGAAGAAGGAGGGGCTGTTTTACGACGTGCAGTCCTAGAGGCACCCTGGATTTCAATATCGTTGCCCCCCCCCACCGAAGTTAGAGCTGAACTGAAAATGCGGTCTGAAGGACCTAGGCTGCCTGTGGAGCAGCGGCTCGGGGCGTCCCCGGGAGGGCACTGAGGTCCCTTCACCGGGCTTGTGGGTCTAAACCACTGTCATAATAATAGTAACTCTGAAACCTACGTGCCCTTCCACCGTGTTGACATTCGCACTGGAGGAAAAAACTGTGAAACACACACACGCATGTGCACACGCAGTCACGGGTTTTAAAATATCCTTAATGAAGCAGATTTAAAATTTTTTTAATTTAATTTTTTAAATACTCACCTGAGGACAATTTTTTTCATTGCTTTTAGAGAGAGAGAGAGAGAGAGAGAGAGAGAGAGAGAGAGAGAGAAACGTGGATCAGTTGCCAACTTGTTTGCATCCAGATGGGGGATGGAACCCACAACCCTGCTTGTGCGGTGTCCGACCAGGAATGGAATCCACGACCTTTGGGTCCAGAGGATGACACTCCAACCAACTAAGCCACACTGGCCAGGCCGGATTTTTAAATGTTCGAAAGGTTCTATCTGCCACCAGGAGCTTGACAACTTCCCAACACTTTAAAGCAAACAAACGAAAAACTTTCCTGATGACATCAGTGGTAGTTTTAACTAGCGTGATTTTTTGATGTTGTGTAATAAAATCTGTCAACATTTGGAAAGACCTCACATGTCAAAGTAATACATATGCTAGCTAGTGTTACTTTGTGAACCAGTATTTTCCAAATGACTAGAGTTTGATGCTACGGCATCACATGTAAGTTTAAAAAATCTGTTCAGAGTGAAAAACAAACCAATGGATTTAATGCCACAGAATATGAAAAGTTCAGTGATATATTTTAATATTCCACATGACTGCTAATATTTAAGAAATTAACTCTTGCCAAGTTTTGGTGCTGTGGATGAACAGAGGGCTTCTCTGGAGAGGAGCCTCAGAGGGCGATCTGATCGTAAATTCCTAACTGGGCAGGTCATGGTGCACAGTCTCGCCTCCAGCATGGAATTTGTTCAGTAAAAGGTTTATCTTTGTCTTAAGCAAGCCCCATCCATTGTTTCTGAGCACTTACATTAACATACCTCTGAAATACCACCCTCCGGAGAGCACGTAGTCTCCCTAACCATCCTGTAATCCAATCCTCACCTTACTTCCCCCACCTCCATGTAATATTCCTTACATTCCCGCCTAATGTCAAAGGCCTCAAAGAAGCTGCAGCAAGGTTGTTCTTCAGAGCTTTGGAGATTTGCTCCCCGGCCATGGCATCAGTTTGGCTCAAATGAAGTCTTACAAAAAATCTCTGCACGTTTGGATACTTCTTACCTTGACTTTGTAGAATCAGAGAAGATCCACAATCATCTGCAAGGTTATTGTAAGGCTCCTACCTTGACTACTCTGAAAACAAAACAAACCTTTTGCCTGAGAAAAAGCCACCATGAGAAAGTCAAATGACAAACTGGAAGAAAATATTGGCAAAATATACCACAGGTAGAAGCTGTCTCTGTCTTAATCTGCTTGGGCTGCCGTAACAAAATACTATCTATAGACTGGGTGGCTTATATAATACAATTTTCTCACAGTTCTGGAGACTGGATAGTCCAAGGTCAAGGTTATGGTACAGTTCATTCTCTGGTGAAAGCTCTCTTCCAGAGTACATGACCAGTTGCCCTCACGTGGCTTTTTCTCTGTGCCTCTGTGTGTGTATGGGGGGAGGGGAGAGCAGGACAGAGAGAGAGAGAGAGAGAGAGAGAGAGACAGTCGGCTGTCTGGTGTCTCTTCTTGTCAGGACACTAATCATATTGGATAGGGCCCCATCCTTATGACCTCGCTGGTTCTTGCAGCTTCAATTTGAATTTGGGGGGCACCATTCAGCCCATTGCAGGTATGTATATTTTCAAAATATTTTTCTCTGATTATATATGCTGAAAGTTGAACATATACAACCCTGAAAATTGAGGGAAATAGATTAAACATCCCATTTTTAAAATGCTTAAAAGATATAATTAGCAAAAAAGATCTAAAAACTGGTGCTTAAAATGCAAACAGATGTTCAACTTCACTTGTAAGAAAAGTACAAATAAAACCATACCCGACTATCATTTCTGACTTGTAAGACAGGCAGAGGTCCAGCAGCTGGAACCCACACTCTGTTGGCAAAGCAGTAGGAAGCAGGGCCATCACATTGCTCGTAGGAGTGCACCCGGGACAGCTCTGTGGAGAGCAATTTCACAATATTCACCAAGACTCCCGTGGTATTTACCCTTCACCGGGCAATGCTGCTTTTGGAATTTACCCTGAACACATGCACTACAATGATAGGAAAATACATACCCACGAGATTATTCATTGCTTCATTTTTTTGGTAATTGCAAAATGCTGGCAAATGCTTAAATATTTTTAAGCATAGGAGATTGGTTGAATAAGCTATGGCACATACTCACAATAAGTCCTTACACTATAAAAGTGAGTGATGATCTCTGTGAATTGATATGGAGTGATTTCTAGCAGATATTGTCAACTGAAAAAGACAAAGGGCTAATGAGCGTAGTGCACTACATTTTCTGCAAGAGAGAAGGAGAAATAGCACACACACACCTCTAGAAATAGAAACACAGGAGGGGTGAGGCAGAAAACGATGAAGATGGTTACCTATAAGGAAGGGGTGAGAGGCAGAGAGAGGCGGAGTCAGGGGCATTTCGCAAAAACTGAAATTGCATCTGCAAGAACGGGCGGGAAGAATATTCCTGAAACTGAACTCAAACTGAAACCGATGAACCCAACCATATTTCAAATGAATATCATAACCTTAGTAAAGGGGGGGGGAAAGTAATCTGCTTTATTTGTGAACACAGAAATTCATACTCTCAATCTACACTGAGAAAGACAGTCAAGGAAGAATTACAAACAAATCCTGAACCATTTTTTTGGTAATGGTATAGGAAAATTAATTCTAAAACAATTTTGGGTTTATCATGGGCTGTAGCAAGAAAGTTGGTGCGTTGGTGTCACTGGGAGCCAGGTTCTCATTGTGGGGAGAAGGTAACACAGAACAGAAGACGGCAAGAAAGACTCCTGAGGGGATGAACCGGGATCGGAGGCGTTGGTGTGAACTTCTTTCTAAAATAGGTATATATAAATAAAATAAATATACAGGAAATATTATATATGTATTCCCTATAATTCCCTAGCTCAATCTGCTGAAAGGGCAAGGACAAAAGCCACCCCTGTGGCAATAAGCACATCTAGCAGCCAGATCTTGTTTTTGATATTATTTCCTATTCAAGGGACTCCTTGGAGAAATGGCTGATTCCAGGTCTGGGCTCTTCTGTCTTTTTCCCATCAGGGCACTGATCCCATCGTGGGGGCCCCGCCCATGCTACCTGACAAAGACCCCAGCTCCAAATCCATCACGCTGGGTATTAGAGCTTCACTGCGTGAATTCTGGGGAGACACGAGCCTCATTCCAAGGTGCACGGGTTTTAATATGCTGTATTTTCATTATTTTTCAGGTAGTTTCTCCTCTCCATTATGAGTTCTACTTTGGCCCATGATTTATTTGCAAGTATACTGCTTAATTTCCAAACATTTGAGTACTTTCTAGTAATTTTATTGTTACTGATTTCTAGCTTAATTCCAGTTAAGCTGTGGTCAGAGAATCTTTTGTATGATTTCAGTTCTTTGAAATTTGTTTAAATTTGCCTTGTGGCTCAAAATATGTTCAATTTTGGCAAATGTTCAGCTGCGCTTGTAAAGAAAGTATATGTTGTTCTCTCACTCTTGAAAGGTGGTAGTCTGCGGGTGTCATTTATGTCAACCTTATAAAAGAATATGAATTCTTTTATATTCTCACTGATTTTTGCTGCTTGTTCTATAGTTACGAGAAAAATGTATTATAAAGTCTCCTACTATCATTGTAGATTTCTCATTTTCCCTTTTCATTCTGTCAGATTCTACTGGTTATCATTTGAGCCTCTGTTATGAAGTGCACACAAATTTGGAATTGTTATCTTTCTGGTGGATTGACTTTTTAACATGCATTATGTCTCTTTACCTGTGCTAATGCTTTGTCTTGAAGTCCGCTTAGCTACACCAGGTTTCTTTTAGTTACTGTCTGAGTTGAGTATCTTTTTTCATCCCATTATTTTAAAAATAGCTTTGTGTCCTAATAGTTAAATTACAGATTTAAAGATGATTTGGTTGATGTCGCCATCATTGTTTCTAAATCTACTCTAACTTTGACTTTTAACTGGAGCATTTTCTTCATTTATATTTACTGTTACAACTAATACTTGGCTTTAAGCATTGTAACTTACTATTTATTTTCTATTTGTCCCACCGCTTTTATGTTCCATTTCCTTTCTTACTCTCTTTTGTGGTATTTTTTATTATTCTATTTTTCTTTTCTGTTAGGTGTTAGTCGCCCGTTCAGTGCCTAGAAATTACAGCATGCATTTTTGACTTATTAAAATCTAATCTATGCCCTGGCTGGTGTGGCTCAGAGGACCGTGTACTGGCCTGAGGACTAAAGGGTCGCCAGTTCGATTCCCAATAAGGGCACATGCCTGGATGGTGGGCTAGGTCTCTCGTAGGGAACGTGCATGAGATCTAAATGCATATTTTTATAATTTCCCAGACAATATAAGGATTTTTAATAAATATTTTATTTATTGATTTTGGAGAGAGGGGAAGGGAGGAAGAAGGAGCAGGAGAGAAACATCAGTGTGTGGGAGAAACATGGACTGGTTGCCTCTCACACGCACCTGAACCGAGGACCAGGCCCGCAGCCCAGGTGTGCGCCCTGACTGGGTATTGAACCAGTGACCTTTGGCTTTGTGGGACAATTCTCAACCCATGGAGCCACCCTGGTCAGGGCCATTTAAGGCTTTTAGGACACTTTAACTTGGTTTAACTGCCTCTTCCTCCCTTTTGTGCTATTGACATAGTATGTTTTAATTATGTACATAATACAATTATATTTGTGTCTATATTATTAATATTCAATACGTATGTAATTTTTATTGTAAGTAATGCTAAATAGATATTTATAATCCCACAAGAGACTATTATTGTTTGCAACAGTGAAAATTCATTTGATCTAATCTACTTGTTTATTCTTTTTTAAAAAATAAATGTTTTATTTTAGAATAGTTTTAGATTTGCAGAAAAATTGCAAAGATACACAGAGAGTTCCCATACCACATACCCACTTTCCCTGTTGGTAACCATTTACGTTACTATGGCACACCTGCAACAGCCAAGGAACCAACCCGCTTCATAACTAAGCTAAACTCCATACTCCATTTGGATCTCGTTAGTTTTTCCCTAATGTTCTTTTTCTGTTTAAGGACATCACTTCATATTTAGTTGTTATGGCTTGTCCTCCTCTGGTCTGTGAGATTTTCCTCATTTTTGATGAGCTGGAGAGCCTTGAGGAGCACTGGGGTCTTGCAGAGCTCAGGCGACCCTCCCTCACGGAGGTTTCCCCTGCTGCTCTGCCTCACTCCAGCTCCCCTGCCCCTGTATTTTCTAGGAAAGTGTCAGCATGCAAGTTTTTGCATCGGATCTGGCTTCTAGGAAATCTGGGCGAAGGCGCTCTTTCTCTCTCTCTTTCTCTCTTTTTCTTTTAATCCTCATCCAGGGATATGTTTATTGATTTGAGGGAGAGAGAGAGAGAGAGAGAGACAGTGCCAACCCAATAATGCGTGTGACCCAGAATGCAACCCACAAGCTTCTGGTACATGAGACAACACTCTAACCAACTGAACAACCTGGCCAGGCTGGGCTAGGGCTCTCTTATTCCAGGTGATAGATCTTGAGGCTCTGAGACTCCAGCCGGAAACCTGCACTGCTCATCAGAACCCTTCCTGATTGGCAGGCCTCAAACTCCAATTTTTGTCCCTGCACCCTGATGAGAGGTCATCAGAAGCTCTGCCCAGCTTCTCAGCTGACACTTCCTGATGAGCCATTCCACTGAAGAGTCTGACTTGCCAATATCTCAAGGCAGGAAGGGATGCCAACGGTTGGTTGGGCTCAGATTCCTGGGTTCTTCTTCTCCCTGGGATCTTGCTTCCAGAAATCTTTGGTTGCTCTTTATTTATTTATTGTTTTGAATCTCAAAATCATCTACTTACTATAATGCACATAAGGTTGCTTGCTCTTTAATGCCATCATGCAATTTAAAGACACACCTTTGTCTTCCTTTTCAGTTCTTTATCTAGAAGCTGGGTCTAGAGAAAAGCTAGCTCCCCATTCCAGGAAGCAGAACCCACTACCTTGGGTTTCCCCAGGAAACCACAGGGCATTGCCAGAGAAACTGCTATTTTCCTATACTCTTGCAGGCCCCCAGCCCTTCAGAGAACAAAATGGGCTCCGTCCTCTCACCCACTTCTCTTTTCATTTCTGTTTTTTTCCCCCATTGTCTTCATTTTCTAACAGCTCTACACATTTGGATGTTTTTGTGGAAGGTGGTTGCAGCACAATTGTTCCTTAGGTCAGGCAGCTGGAGAATTTTTATACGGGTAGGAAAAACACAGGCCAACTTAGCCACTGGAACAATTGCGAGGCAGATGGAGGTGGGGAGCATGCATCTCCAAAATGCTTTCCTCGCTGTAGTCCATCCCAGCCAGGCACGGCTCTGGTGTCTGCCTCCTGCCCTGTTAGGCGAAGGCTGACTCCATCTCTCCCTGTCACCGAGATTCAGTTATTACGTGCGTCTGCTATTACATAGTGTCGCCCTCTGGTGGTGCAGAACGGTTAGCCCCCGTATTAAATGGGCCTGGAATGCAGTGTTCTGAGCGGTTTGTTAGTTTAGGAAAGGAGGAGAAAGAACAATTAAAAAAAAAAAAAAAAGACTGCCATCTTACACACATCTTACAACAATGAGTCTTCTCCCCTGACCTTTTGCCCTAACTCAGCTAGGAAACTGGCGAATTGTACCTGTTTCTACTTAACTAAGAGTCAATAGGTAACAGGCAAGACATGGCTTCGGCTTCTCAGATTTAAAAAACGCTTTGGGGCTGGCTCTGGGTTGAAAAGGCAGGGGTGATTTAGAAAACAGGATTTGCCTAGTTTCAAAATGGCTCTACTCTGAACAGGCTAAGTTTTGAAACAAATACACTTCACACCACGAAGTTTCTTTCTTTCTGATGCAGTGTCCCACCCTAGGTTTTCCTGGTTGGGTGACTCTCCTACTGGCTCTCCTGCACGTGACGTCACGGCACCCAGGATCCTTTGGTCTTCTGGCTCGTTCATCCCCCTTCCAGGCTCTCAGAGAACTCTCCAGTTAGCCAGTAGGTAGCAAAATGCAATCAAAGGTTGAACATGGGGAGGTTTATGGGCCAGGCATGAAAATTGTAGCCATCCCTTCCTCCCACTATGGGTGTTCCATAGGCCAGAAGCCAGTCATATGGCCGCGCCTGCCTGCAGGGGCGGCCGGGGAGAGTCGCCTCGTGGTTGCCTAGGAGGAAGGCAGATGATGAATAGTTCGTGGACAGCTGCAGGTCTCTGCCCGGGGCTCATGTTCCTGTGCGTGTTTCTACCTCCTGAAGAGGAAGTAAAGAAATGACTTTGCTTCTGTCCCCAAAGCCTCTGGGCTATTTTATCCCTCAGTTGTCTCAAACCCTCAGTTGACAGCCGCATGGGACAGGGCATTTTCAGCCTCTGAAGACTGGAAGGGAAAAATACCCTTCAATTAAAACATGGAATATTTTTTTGGTCCTGGGGGAAGTCTAATTAGCCAACATTATTGTTAATAAGCATTACATTGAAGTTTGACATAATGTAAAAAAGTGCAAAAAAAATCAAAAGATCCCGTAAGTAATTGGCTTTATGAATTTTCACACGGTCAATATAGCTATGTGACTACTATCCAGACTGAGAAACAAAACATTACCAGGTCTCAGAAGCCGACAAGCAAGGGCAGCTGGGGAGCTCTTGGTGATGAGGAAGGGTGTGTCCAAGGTGCTGAGTCGCTGCACAGCATTTGGGCTATGATGGCTCCTCCATTAAATGTTAAAGATCTAATAATAACGGCAATGTAATTATAGTTAATAGGAAGGCTTCGCACATGCAGAGCGCTTTTTCTCCTTCATTCCCCTGACAGCAGTGGGTAAGAACAGGCTTCAGAATCCTGAAAACTTGGGCTCAAGTAACGGTGCCAATGCACTGGCTGTGTGACCTTGTACAACTGGCTTAACCTCTCTAGACGCAGCTGAAAAATAGGGTTGTGAGGCCCTCTTATTCTCAACGTCACCCTCTCTCCTTGGGGAGCTTGGAAAGCTCTGCAGACTCTTTTGAAGCCAGAATTCTGGGTGGGAGGAAACTGCCACTACTTGATAGTATTCATGGGATGTTTGGAAGGTACAGCCGAGGGAGCCCCCTTGCTTGTGCTGAGGCAGGCTTGGTTCTGGGTGAGTTACGAGGCAGCCAAGAAAGATGGTCACCCACTTCCCAGTGGGAGAGGTGGCTGTGACAGCAGCTCTGCTGGCAGCGATGGCAGTCTCCTGGTGTCTCAGCTGCGTAGTGGGTCCTTAGGTTCGTTGGCTCATTGTCACCCTTTGTGTGCTCCTCCAGTCCTCCCGGTGATCTTGTGAGCATCCGATTCACTACACAAAAATCCACTCCTTTGCTTGAAAATACCTCAAGGGGCTTCTGCTTCCCTCACTGAACCTAACTGATGCAGGATGACGATACCGCTAATTTTTCAGGGTCTCGGGATCAGGCCAGCTGTGGTTCCTGTCACGGCAGGAGCACTTAGTCAAGGATAGTTGCTAATGACCGCTATACGACTAACTGCTGGCTGTTAAAATGTGCGGGAAACCAGTTCTGTAAATGACATCTTTCTGCCCACCAGTGTTAGCAGGACTTTTTTCCCCCACTTTGTTTTTTTCCAAGCAGTCAGCAGGCATCCATAACAAGAGGAAAATGATCCTTGGCGACTGTTGCGTCCCCCTTATGTTCTCGCCAACAATTCATGTTGCCTTAAGAGATTAGGCCTTTTTTATTGCTTGCCTCATTGCCCTGCTGTCTGCACCGAAGTTACGTCTTGGCTGGCTGGGCAGGTCCCTCTGATGGAGTCCAGGCCTGCTGCACGGAGAGCAAGGAGGTGATTTGATCTCTTGTTTGTGGCTCCTGCAAGTCCCACGGAGAGCGTGCTTACCCACAGAGCTCCGCTAGGCTAATTGGCCTGGTGTAGCCAGAGAAGCGAAACTCCACCTCAAGCCACAAGTGTTACTTGGCCAGGACGTGGCGTTTGGGAGGGCAGCCTCTGTGGGTGCTCAGGCTCTGCCCCGGCTCCTGCCCAACGCTACGCAGACACTCAGAGCCCCCTGAGCTAGTGGGCAGCCGCTTCTGGATCAGGGTGATGGGGGGTCATGAGGGGCATTCGCTGCCCCCAGAGAGAGTCTCCCTCAGCCCAAGCTGACGTCCCAGAGCACAAGAAACCCCTCTGGTTGGGTGTCCGTCAGGACGGGTGCGGAGTTTGATACCTCGACCCCCGAGTGCTGCTCCACAGACACTGCTGGAGGGAGGGCAGGGAAGTTACTCTCTCCTCCCCTGACTGGCATGGTTTTTGTTTGTTCAATTTCTATTTTTATTAAAAAGCTGGGTGGAACTGTTCCCACTGCACATTCTCATCACAGCTCTTCCTGAAAGGCAAAGTTATCCTGTGAAGCCGACTCATAAAATCACGAGACCCTGCAGAGAGGCTTGGACTCAGTCCTTCCACTGGCAAAAGCTCCAGGAGGACGGATTCCCTGCCTGCGGGCCCCCACAGCTCTGCTGTCGCCACCCCGGGGCCCCCGGGGCCCCCGTCCCCAGTGCAGTCACGCTCGTGGGCCTCGTCTTCTCAGATCTTAGCCCGGCCCTTGCAATGCCCAGACTCATCAGGTTCACTGTGGACTGTGAGGTGCTCTTGATGGACCGCTGACCTAACAAACACTAAGAAGAAGTGTTTGTCAGGAGGAGGAGCAGAAGAAGGAGGAAGACGACGAGGAGGAGGAGGAGGAGGAGGAGGAGAAGGAGGAGGAGAGAAAAATTTATTCTTAGAAAAGGGATAACCGCCCCTTCCCTCTCCCCCAAGTCCTGACCTCTCTGTGTAGAATGTTCTGTCTCCTTCACACACAGCAGGGGCCTCTGACTTTAGTGCGCCTATGAATTACCTGAAAACCCACAGTGGGTCCCACTTCACCCCTATCAGGATGGTTATAACTGAAAACATGGGGAAAACAAGTGTGGGCAAGATGGGGACAGAGCCCTTGGCCACAGGGACAGAAAGTGGTGGAGCTGGTGGAAAACACTTCGGTGTTCCCCCACGTTAAAACATAGAATTATCCCGTGACCCAGCCATCCCATTCTCGGGTATAAACAGCGGAAATCTGAAAGCAGAGACTTGAGCACATATTCATCCCCCCCAAGTTCACAGCAGCGTATTCCCGACAGCCAAAGGTGTAGACACAGCCCAGTGTCCTTCCTCAGAGGAATGGGCGATCCGAATGCTGTCTCCACATGCAGTGGATGACTGCCCACTCAGCCTGGAAGAGCAATGAAGTTCTAACACACGCCACAACATGGATGAGCCCTGAAAACCGTCACGCTAAGTGAAATAAGCTAGACATAAAAGAGCTTGTATCGGAGGAGTCCACTGACGTGAACCAGCTAGAATAGGCACATTTGTGAGACGGAAAACAGATTCCAGGTTCCCAGAGGCCAAGGGAACCGGGGGTTATGCTGAACTGTTTGGGATGATGGGAAGTTTTGAAAACAGACCCTGGTGAGGTTTGCACAATAGTGTTGATGCGATTAATGCCTGCCACTGAATTGTACGTTTTAAAATGCTTAAAATGGCACGTTTTATGTTATAAATATTTTGCCATGATTTTAAAAAATTGCCTGAAGAGCTTGCAGAAATGCAGGTTCTTGGAATGTGCTCCCAGACTTGAGTCAGTAAGTCCATGACGGGCCCAAGAAGTGCCTTTATTTTAAAACATAATTTTTTTATTTAATTATTTTTCAAGTACAGTTTTCTGTCTTTTACTCCCATTCCAGCCCACCCCCCATACCTCCCACCTCCCTCCCCTATCCACCCCCTTAGTTGTTGTCCATGTGTCCTTTATACTAGTTCCTGTAAATCCTTCCCCTTTTTCCCCTGAAATTCCCTCCCCTCTGGTCACTGTCCCCTTGTTCTCTATTTCAGTGTCTTTGTTTTTATTTTTCTTGCTTGTTTGTTTTGTTTTATAGCTTCCGGTTAAAGGTGAGATCATATGGTATTTGTCTTTCAACACCTGGCTTATTTCACTCAGCATAATGCTTTCCAGCTCCATCCAAGCTGTTGCAAAGGGTAGGAGCTCCTTCTTTCTTTCTGCTGCATAGAATTCCATTGTGTATATGTACCACAATTTTTTGATCCATTCATTTACTGACGGGCACCTAGGTTGCTTCCAACTCTTGGCTATTGTAAATTGTGCTGCTATGAACATTGGGGCGCACAGGTTCTTTTGGATTGATGTTTTAGAGTTCTTAGGATATAATCCTAGCAGTGGAATTTCTGGGTCAAAAGACAGGTCCATTTTTATTTTTCTGAGAAAATTCCATACTGTTTTCCATCACGGTTGTACCAGTCTGCAATCCCACCAACAGTGAACTAGGGTCCCCTTTTCCCCACAACCTCTCTAACATTTGTTGTGTGTTGCTTTGTTTATGATGGCCATTCATAAACAAAGCAACACCGGTGTAAAGTGGTATCTCATTGTGGTTTTAATTTGCATCTCTCTGATAGCTAGAGATATTGAGCATCTTTTCATGTGTGCCTTTTTGACCAGTTTCTCAAGTGTCTCGAACGTGGGTAATCCAGGGGCCTCCTTTGGAATTGCAGGTATGCATAACTTATGCTAACAGCCCTCCTGTGAAAAACAAGAAACAAAAACAAAAGAGGCCTGCTCGCTGCTTTTTAGAGCTTGTCCTGAAAGGACGCTCTTCTTTACAGTTAGGGACCAGGCGAGGCAGGCCGCTCCACCGCTCCACGCTCCACTCGTTGGTCCCACTGGCCCACCCAGGCTGACTCCGGGGAGCAGAGGACTGGCAGGGTCACTCCAACCAACCCTGTGGCCCTGAGATCCTGGGCTTTGCGGGCCATCGACCCACCTCCATGGCAGCAGTCGCGCACCCTTCTCCAGCCTGCACGTCCCCAGATGGGCTCTTCTGCTGGGTGCAGCAAAGGCCAAAGGCAGGAGGCGACGTTGGGTCCTGACCACTTACTTCTCAGAGTTGGTCACGCTGTCTCCTTTCTCCCTAATATTCCCAGTGCCAGGTCAGGTCTGCGCTTCTTCCGTCAGTGGTGCCTGATCTCACTTCTGGTGTCCTTCCAATGACTGGCACGATGCTCTGTGTTTTTCAAATGCATCTTACCTTGCAGGTAAGTAAGCAAATTAGTAAAATGACCCGAGCAATTATGAAACACCTGTGGGGCTGAGATCTCAGAATTTGCACTTGTGTCCTATTGTTTCCCGGCAACCCGGGTGTTCTTTGAGCTCGGTTCACACCTCCACCCTGACACCTTACGACTTGTGTTCAGACCCTGTTCAAATAGGCCCCACTCAGAGTAGAGCACAGAAAAAAAGCCCAGCCTGGAAACTCATGTGCAAGGACTGCTCGTCTTCAGGAGGGAAAGAGGAGGAAGGAAGCCGCCCTCTCTCTCCTGTCACGGACTTTCATTCAGTCTCGGCCGGGCGCTGCATCTGTGCCAGCCCCGTGGGAAGGGGCCAGCGGACGAGGCACAGCTTGCGCCCACAGGGAGCTCAGTCCAGGGTGGTGGTACGTGGAGGGTGGGGTGGGAGTGAGAGTGGAGAGCAAAGGAGAACTGGCGGCTGTAAAATAGTTGACCAGCGGGCAGGGCAGGGGTGTGGAGGGAGGGTCAGTGGCTTGGCCTGAAGGCTCGGAGATGCGGGGACTCAGGGAAGAGTTCAGAAATGAGGGGACACTTTGAAGAGACTCTTGAAGGATGGGTAGGTTTTTGCAGGCAGAGAAGGTGGGTTAGTCTCCCCTGCTTTTCAAGCAGAGTTACGATGATGGTCTCTGATAGGGGGAGGGCAGTGAAGGAGGGGAGGGAGGCTGGGGAGTGGCCGTGCCTGGCCCCGGGAGGCCCCTTGGGTGGGTGGGACGCATGTGCGCCTCTGAACTAGACCTCAAGGCAGTAGGGTCACCACAGGATTCCCAGCAGAGATGTGTGCTCAGATTCGATGCGAGTTTTGAATGTCTAGAATTTTTTTGTAAAAAACTGAACCTCCACGAACCCACGATTCAATTAAATGATTGTAGCTGTTTCTTCAGGCTTGTTTGATGTATTTCTTAGACTTACCTAAAATAGTTTAAGGCAAACCTAGACATCCTAACCATTCCCCTCTAAAAACTGTAATATATCCTTTACCAACAAGGATTCTTCTTTTTTTTTACAAAACTACCCTACCATTAATTATCACACCCCACCTAATTAACAGTAACTTGTTAACTTCTAACACCAAGTTCATATTCAAACTTCCCTGGTCATCCCCCAAATGCGTCTGCTTCAAGGTCACTTTGTATGGACCAGGATGTCAGCCAGGCCTACGTACTGCGCCTGTGATTTTTGTTTTAGGAAGAGAACCCAGAGAAGGTGAAGTCTGGGAGACTCGCCTCTCCTGCCTTGGGCGGGAGACCCAGCCACACAGAAGTCTGGGGTTCAGGAAAGCGGGCTAAGTTCAGATCATCTCCATTGTCCTGGGTGAGGAAAGGGTGGGGTCCACCCCTCGGCTGACTCCCCCAAGAGGGGTAGCTCGGGGGAGCAACCTTCTAAGCAACCTTCAGCAGCAACCTTCTAAGAGAGCTGGGGTGCTTGCCTGGGGCAGATGCAGCGGAGGGCAGACCAAACACTGAGAAACAGCCTTGAGGTTTCGTTTGGGGTCCTGCAGTGACTCTGAGGGCAGCATCCTTGGAGCGGTAGGGGTCCTTCTGCTGCAGTGCCCAGCAATGGGGGGAGGGGAGGAAAGGGTGAGGGAGCAGGGCGTGGACAGCCCTCCCGCTCGAGAAAGTGCTAGTGGGAGGGGTGTCCACACGCGGAGGGCTGTCTTTGGGGGTGGGAGGCCCTTGAGCCTCCAGAGGCTGAGGGGCCAGAGCCTGTTGCTAGAGAAGGGGGCAGAAGGCCGGGGATGGTGAGGGTACCCCCAGACCACTTTTGGAAGGCAGTCTAGTCGTACGTAAAAAGTTTTAAAGTGGCCTTAACAGCGAGCTTGTCAGCAGAAACTGAGGCTAAGGAGAGAATCGGAGGTTTGTTGTTGCCTTAACAATAACAGTAAAAGCTGGAAGAAGCTTGCATGTGTGACAATAGGTCATGATGATACATGGATTCTCAGCACTGTCCATGTGTGGGGTAGGATAGTTTTCGCTGTGGATGCTGTCCCGGGGGTTGTGGGAGGTTCAGCAGCGACCCCAGCCTCTACCTACCAGATGCCAACAGTCACCACTTCCTGCAAATTGTGACAACCCGACATGTCTCCAGACATTGCCAAATGCCCCGGGGGAGGGACAAAACCGACTCTGGTTGAGAGGCACTAGGTGGGAACCCCTGATGTCCTGGTGGTGTCAGCTTACAGAGTCACAGGACAGTGTCCTGGAGTCATTAGGGATGTGTGCACAAATCCTTACAGCACAGTGTTAAGGGAAAAAGTCACACATAGAATAACACTAAATGTATCAAAACCACACATGTCACACATGGAAAGAGGTGCAAAGGAAACAGACTAAAACATAAAAGGAATTAACACAGGATGGTCAAATGAGTGACATGTTTCCAATTTTCTTTTAAAAGAACACATTCTTCTACACTGAGCATGAATGTTTTATATTTATTGGTGTTTACATGCAGCTTTGCTGTGGATCCAAAAATTTACTTTAAGAAAATGTATTATTGAATGTAACATCTATGCAGAAAAGTGTGCAGATTTTAAGTGTACAGATCAGCGGATTCCCACTAAGTGGGCACACCTGTGTAACCGTCACCCTGGTCAAGAAGCAGGGCACGGCCAGGCCTCCTGGCAGCTCCCCTCGCGTCCCCTTGCAGTCACCACCCCCCAAGGATGACCCATTTCCTGGTTTAAACAGCATGGGTTTCTTTGGCCTACTTTACAACTTTATATAAACAGGATCACGCCGTGCGGACTCACGCCCCCCCCCCCCTCAGCGTTGTTGGTGAGATTCATCCCTGTTATGCTATGGCATTGTAGTATGCTATGATGAGCATATGTTATTTTTAAAATCATAAAGCTATTTTTAAAAGATGGCAGATGGCAGCTATTAAAACTGGACACTTTCTGTTTCCCAGTGAGAGCAGGCAGCCCTGCCGGGGGCAGCCCTGCCGGGGAGCTGGCCGCGGCCTGCAGCGCGGCTGCTTGGCCTCTCTCAGTTGCCTTCCGGGACCAGGAAGGGTTTGGGCTGACTGCACCATCGCCTGGCTCACCCACGGTCCCCCGTGATGCGGATTTGTGCGTGAGCCCCCGGATGAGGAGACCAGTAGGCAGGAAGTGGGGGGCCGTGCATGCGTCTTGCACGAGGCTGAACGGGGAGTGGGGCCGGGCCCTCCTGACTGTCCCGAAGGGCGGCTTTCCTGTGGCGACCCGCTGACATGCCCCCGGCACACAGGGAAACAGAGGTCTCCCGGCAGAGGTCACCTCCTCTGGAGCCCGGGTTGCCACAGTCCTCGGTACAACGCACCACGCAGACTCACGCGTATTCCTCTTGACAACTGTGTAGAGGAGGGGCTTTCGCCGTTCCCCATTTTAGGCACCACGAGAGGGAGACTGAGGGAATGAACTCTCAGGAGGCCACATGCTGGGCTTTGGGCCCGATCCCCAGTACAGCCTCCCAAGGCCACCTCCCTGCCTCCCCACCGCTGGCCCAGGTGAGGAGCCGGGGGTCACAGCTTAGCCTCCAGCGATGAACTCAGTCTGCTGAACCAGCTCCGGCCAGCTCTGTGGTCAAGCCAGCTGGTTGGACCAGGAAACAGGCAGTTCAGTATCTTTCTCCTTTTTGATCTAAGCCCCACCTCCTCTAACCAGCAGGAATCTCTGGAAAAATGATCTGGAAAAACGGAGGCATTTTTACGACTCTCTCCTCACCTGAACCTGCTGGGCCAGGATGGCATGCAGACCCCAGGGCTCTGACCATTCATCCGACACGTTGGGCCTGGGAGCCCCCGGCTTTGATGTCATCTTGGTAAACGTCCCCGAGTCACTGATGGGCTCTGATCTCTCCAGCACCTAATAATTCAAACAGCCTGGGATAGTGAGCAGCTAATCAGCTGGGCGTCCCTGGCAGCTGCACAATGAGATGGAGAGGAAAGGGGCCCCTCTTGTCCTCAGGGTCTCATTCCACAACCTGAAGGCCAGGGCAGCCGGCACTGTCCGCGGGCCCAGTGGGAAGGTCAGTTCCTGCCAGGACCTGGGCGGGGATCTTCCCGGCCGGGGCAGCGGGTGGTGCATTGGGAGTCACGGCTGTCCGGGCCAGGCCATCGGGCGGGAATTAAAATTTAATTTAGAAAGTCCTGTCTCTGCGGCCCTGGTGGCCATCGTCTGGGTGATTGACCGGCTGGTTTCTTTCACCTTCACACGCCTTGGGTTTTTACTGGAGGAGGAAATGAAGGCTGAACCCGGGCAGGAAATTCCATGTACACAGGTGTTTCTGGTTAGCCCCCCGCACCTCGCCCAGGGGCACGACTGGGGGGCCGGGGGTGCCTCTGTGATCTCGGGGCCTCTCTGGCCCAGCAGCTGCATCTAGAGGACGCCGGGCAGGACAATCAGGCCACCGCAGGGCAGACAGAGGTAACAGCAAGTGACCCCCTGTCTGGCCCTGGGAGCCCAGTAACTGCCGCCCCCGACACGAGGTCACGCAGGCGATGTGGCGAGAGACCCCGGCCTCTGTGCCTGCAGTGGGCAGCTGGTGGCACCCGGGCCTGACCTGGGAGATTAGCAGCGCCCTGAGGTGGTGTTTACACATTGTAGCCGGCACTTCATGTGGCTGACCTGCCCCCATTTTCACATCTTCTAAAGGGCTTAGGTACCCGAAAAACAGGCCCTCTCTGGCTTAAAGGGTCTCTGGAGGGGCAGCCTCCAGCTTTGCCTGAGATAGCCATCTGCAGGGCTTGTTTCAGAGGCTAAAGAAGCAGCTCTCTCTGCCCCACAACATCCCCACGCTGCCGCCGGGCATTTCTACCATTTGTCTGCGGTTCACTGCCCTGGTAAAGGCTCCTGCTGGGTCCTAGTGTGCCTGGGGCCACACTGAGAAATGGACCTGCGGGGACGGGGGTGGGGGGCTCTGGGCAAATGTCCACCACTACCCCACCCACCTCAACTTTCTCATCTGCAGAATGGGAATCATTGGAACAAACATGCTGGGTTTGCACATGGATGAATGGAATACCATCCCCAGATCCTTGGGCCCCACTGTGGGTTACAGGGCAACCTGCCCCTGGGGACATGCTGCTCCTAAGGGCATCCCTGAAGGAGTCCTCAAAAGAAAAACTATTTTCTGAACAGTTTGGGGTATAACTTTAAACACAGCATAAAACAATTGTGACCAAATGAAAATGCCCAGGAAGTGACTGTAGACTGAGGCGTGTCAGTGATGTGACAGCGTATAACGAACAGGGTCAATGCGACGAGGTGAAAGCCACATGAACTTCCCTGGAGAAAGCCAGTCTGTGCGCCCCGGTCACAACTGTGGGAAAACGTGTCCCTGACAAAGATTGGAGGGAGATGGAAGTGACTGCTTGTTCAAGCGTATTTAAGCCATTTGATATTTAAGAGCATAATTTAAAGGAAAATTCACTAAGAAGAAAAATAAATATGAGAATTCTAAGTTGTCAAGTTCTTACGAGGATGAGAGAGGGTCCGTGACATCGGTCCAGGTCAACAAGACACGAGTGTCCCAACGGTTGGAGGAGAACCTGTGGCTGAGACCTTGCCCCTGGGGACATAGAAGCAGGGCCACTGGAATGAGCGTGGTCGCCCCGGTGAGGTCCCAGGTTGCGAGGGAGAGGATGTGCTGGGAATCCTGGGGCATAAGCCCCAGTCAGAGCGTGGCCGCAAGCAGTCTGCCTGCCCCCTGCTACGACAGCCAACACTCAAGAGGCCGGCATTGATATAAAGGGGGGGGCGCTCAGGTGCCGGCACCCTGGACGATAGGGACTCGAGTCACAGAGCCGTCTCCCATCTCGGTGGAGGCGGAGGTTTCTATAAGGAGGTAAAGGGAACGCGACTGAGGGAGGGGCCTGCAAAGTGCTCTGTGTGTGGACGAGCACAGTCCAGTCCGAGGAGACCAGTGACGGTGGTGAGTGTCTTCCGGGGTGAGTCATCCCGGCTCCCCGTCACCCCGGCCTTACGTTTGGAGACCCACGTATCTCCTGGGGCCAGGATGCCTGCAGGGTGGAGTCATCTTTTGAAGTCAGTTCCTAGGATTCTTGTGCAAACGTACTGTTCATCTACAAGCCACACAGTAGTCAGAGTGAGCACTCACAGCGGCAACGTCAGGAGAGTGGTGGGTGGGCTAGACACCCCCACGGGTACAATTTCCCGCTGTTAGAGTAGCCCATGACCCCATGTGCTCCCTCTGCCCCTGGATCCCAGGGAGGGACTGGGCGCCCAGGGAGGGTGCAAGTGTCCTCAGGGCTCTGACCCGCACGTGGCTGCCCCTGGCTGTAAGGTGAGAGAAGTGTGTTTTCAGTGCCATCAGGAGTTGAGAGGCTGGGCGCCTGAGCAGCACGGCAGACAGGGCCTCTGGTTCGGAGCGAAGCCCTGATGAGTGGCGTCTGTGTGCAGCTGTGTAGGCTGGAAAGTGGAGGGGGTCTAAATTGAGACCTTGGAAAACAGACTGCCTTGTTCTTGAACCCTTGCATTGGGCAACAAGGCATAGAGGGTGGACCTCTCTCCATCAATAGACCCCATCGTCCGAGGCACGGCTTCATCCTACTCCGACCAGAAACCCCTTCTGACCAGCCCTGCCCTGCGGCGCTGAGAACCTGGGTGTGGTTTTCTCTGCTGCACCTCCCTCTCCCCACAGGCTTTCCATTCCTTTTCTAAAACCGCTTGCAGATACTTGTGCTGCCTTCCTCCCCACGCCTTCCACCCCCCAGACAGGAATCATGAGGCCGTAACTCACATTCCTCCCTTCTCCTCTCCTGCTCCGCTCGTGGTCGCCTGTGTGGTTACTGTTGGGTAAACCTGCCTCTCACCCTGCTCCCAGCCCTCCAGGTCCCATGGAACATCAGACAGGGGGCTTGTCATCCTGGAGGGAAGGGCAAAGCGAGGTAACTTTCAAACGCCGAGCCCTCGCTGTAGGTCAGCTAAGCCCTGCACGTGTCTGCTCCCTTCTCACCCTCCCAAACTCCCTATGGGGCAGGCGCTATCCCTCCTTTACAGGTGGAAGAACCCGAGGCTGGGAGAGGCTAGTCTCTGGCTCAAGGTCACCGAGCCAGTAAGTGGTGGAGCCGGGATCCAGACTTCAGCTGTCTGACTCCAAAGCCTAGGCTTGTCTTCGCTCTAAATCCCTCCACTCAACCTTCTCTTTTGTCTGCGGAATTCGAGGAAGCGTTGGCTCTTTTTCTCATCAGCGTGTTTTCTCATGCTCCCCACAGAACAGGGTCTCTGGGCAATTGACCATCGTCCCTGGAGGGAAAGCTTGGGTGTGCAGAGCCTGGTCTCCGGGTCCGGGGTGTCCAGAACCAGCTGGAATCAGAGGCATTCTGGCCCCTTTCCCCACCACACAGAAACATCATTTGTAGTCAGCCGGCTGCAGTTGGAGAGCCGCCTTTCAGGCGCGGTGAGTCAGCCACATGGAAACACTTTAGCCTGAGCCGGCACTGGAGAAGCCCTGGCTCATAGCTGTGAACGGCGGCAGGTCCAATAACGCTGAGCTTCAGGCATGCGTATTGCCAAGAAGCCAGAGGGGTCTGGAGGCTGCCCGGAGCCCCAGTCCATGCAAAGGCCCTGCACGGTGCTGGGTGTGGGAGTGCTTGGGAACATGGATTCGGGTTCCCTGTGAGAGAAGGGCCTTGGTCCTGTGGGCCGAGTGTCTGGGCGACAGAATGTTCTGTGCCGTGGCTGCCTTGCGGGGGGAGGGGCAGGGGAGGGTCTAAACCAGAGGACCGTGCGCCTCTGTGGTTGTGTGCCAGTCCACGCACATTCCCGTGTCCAAAGAGGAGCCATAGCTTTCTCTGCATTTTCAGAGGCGTCCAAGACCCACCAAAGGCAAAAGACCCCACTATCCAAGAGCCCGCAGCAGGGCCTGGGGAATTCAGCCATTCAGCGTGTGCAGACACACACAAGGATCCATCCCGGGACAGCTGGCGGAGGAGGTGTGCCAGGCTGGTGCGAGTGTGCAGGGTGAGAAATGCCTCCCAAGGTCTGGTTGGCTCTCGAAGCCGAACGGAGCTGCTCCTTGTTCCAGTCCCACCCTGACCACACAGGCTGCAGAGAGCAGTCCCCCCCCGCCCAGGCCTTTGGGGGAGATGGCTCCCCCCAGCATCATCTGTGAACCTCATCTCCACACTCGGAGCTTCCTCCCCAGGGGGGGATGCCCCTCTCTGAGCTCCAATTTCCCCATCAGACTAGGGCCGTATATCTTTTCCTCTTTTCTCCTGGCTGCTTTATAGCTTGCTGGAAACACCTTTCCTTAGCACTTCGCAATGTATCACTTGAAAGCAACTTAATGTTAACCAATGGGATTCTTTTTTAATTTGAAGGGGCTTATTTCTCTGAATGGCTTTCCTGATCATATAGGAGGGCATGCTCCCTAATATTAAACTTTTTTCTTTCAAAAGAGCAAAGAAAAAAAAAAAGACTCACATCTGTTTGATATTTAATTCAAATTGAATGGCAGGACAGGAACAAAATTACACTGCAAAAGGCCATAAAGCGTGGTGGTTGAAAGAGCCAAGCATACCAAACCTATATGCCAGAAAATTTGCAATGACACAGGATTGAGGGGATGTGGCCTGGGCAATGGGGTGACTCCTACCCACAAGCCAGAGGGGCTGTGGCCAAGCTGGGAGACTCTGAGAGGTGGGAGAGGGGTCATTTTGTACTGGAGGATTTTCTAGGGACTGGTTTCTTGCCACACGTGAGTTTGGGGTCTGGGATCCAAGCCTGAAGCCGGATCCTGCTCCTGTCTGGAATCCAATGCCAGTTGCTCTGGGCTGAGGGGGAGGTGGCCTATTCGGGGCTCCCTGATGGGCTTCTGGGGCGCGCTCACACACAACCTGGGTGGCCAACCAGGTACTGCCCCACTGGCATTGTCAAGGAGGTTTGTCATTGGGGTTTGGCTGTGGTTCAGAAATTGAGTGAAAGTCTGTCTGCTCCCAGTTTACCAGAGACGCCAGCATGTGGTGCCCAAGAGGGCAGAGGGAGGGGCGGGGCCCAGAGGGCTGTGAGTTCCCCCCTCCAGAGCAGGAAGTCACCTTCTAAATGCCAGGGGCCTGTTGCTGCCCCCGAGGTCTGAGAGACAGGCCCCAGGAAAGAAGGGGAGTGTGAGCTCTTACTTAATTCTCCTGCTGCATGTTCTGAGCCAGAGAACTCATCCCAGGACCCCACTTGTGAACCATTACCCAGTAACATCTATAGGCGGGCACTGAGGGTGGGGCTCGAAACACAAGTTTAGCCAGAGCCAGCAGGCTGCCCCTTACCAGGTGTGCACGGGTGGAGCAAGTGAGGAGAAGAGCAAGGGTCTGGCACACATCAGACGCTGGTCCCAGCTGGTAGGTAGGCTGGGTGAATCTGGGCATGCTTCCCCCTCATCTGCAGTATGGGATGGTTTAACATCCTCCTAAGGTTCTGTTGAACACCTCATGCTATCCTTATAAACACACCCACTTTTAAACAGCAAAATGTCGTGCCAGTTTCTTAGAAGGGCTGCTCTGACCTTGCCAGGGCTTCTGCGCAGGTGCCTCTTCAGTTTCTGTGCTGGTTATTTCGTAGAAGGGGCTGCGCCTTTGTCTGTGGAGCGGTGTGTGGGGGCTATCTCGCACTGCCTGGTAAGGCCTGGTGGTCGAACACCCGTTAGTAAACATCACATTGTACAAACTTACACTTGAATAAACCCTATCAAGTACAAAGTTCATAAGCAATCAGAGCTCACCGCTTCCTAACTGGTTCATATGTTGTCCCAGCACGTCTGTGCCATTGAGGTCATTTCCACGTTGGCCTGCGTTTCTGTCTGGCGGAAATACCACATGACGGTGTGTTCACTGTGCCTCTCTTTTCAACTCCAGACTCAGCGGGCGTCATCTGGGAACCTTGAAATTGACTCTGGTGGCAGAACTGGGCATCGGTCAGCACTGCAGCTAGAGCTGGCCCAGCCACCCCGGGTCTCGTTTCCAGGGTGCATGCGTTGCTTTGTCCAGACACGCCGGCCTCCTCCAGGTGCCCCCCTCCCTCCCTCTAATGAGATCTCTCCTTGGCTTCCACTTCTCCCCTGCGCTGAGCCAAAGCATTCCCCCTGGTTTGTAAAGCGTGCTGAGACTCTCAAATGGAGCTATTTTCTTTCTGCAACCGAGGAGCAAATCTCTCGGCTCGTAATTACCCTGTGGTTTCCCAACCGACACTTTACCTGGGGTGCTTGAGGGAGCCTAGAGGCAGGCGTGTGCGTGTGTGTGTGCACGTGTGAGTGAGTGCTGGGGGGCAGGCAGGGGCAGGGGGAGTCAGACCGCCTGAGGCTTTCCTGATGTTTCCACTTGGAACCTGCCCGGCAACTGCAGGCCCAGGGGAGAGGAGTGTAAAACTGAACGATGGAGCCCCTGTCTCGTTCGCTTCCCCGACTTGGCCTCCAACGAGTGTCCACGGGGGACCATGTACTCCTCAGTAATGAGGCCCCAAGCTAGTTCTGGACGCCCCTGACGCCAAGCATCCAGCCTGCCTGCCTCCAGGGCTCCCAGGGCAGAGCTCCAAGTTCAGGGGCCCTGGTCCTCATGCGTGTGTTTCTGCGTGGGGAGGGGCTGGGCGGTCGTGCTGCGTCCCAGAGACAGGCTCCTCTGGGAGCGGGACAGTGGTTGGGGCTGTGGGCCTCTCCTGGTCCTACCGGGTCTGCCCTTGGCTCCTGGGCTCAGGGGCCTATGCACGCAGGGAGTCTTTTCTCGGAGCCCACCGCTCACGCCAGTCTCCTCCCACCCTGAGCAGCGACTTGTTTAAAACTCATTTTAACTTTTTGGCTAGGAGATTTGTTGTTTGTTTGAGCTTCTTCCCAAAGCCTCATTCCTGAAGGTCGGCTATCACCCCGCCCAAATTCTTTCTCTCAGTTCCGTGTCTTGTGAGTCAGAAAACAGACCCTTATACACCCTCTACTGGATGCCAGGTGGCTGCTCCGTCCAAGAGGGACAAATCCAGACAGGTCCACGACAAGCTCTTCCCCCTGGGGTTCTGCTGGGGGAGGTTCCAGCACGACACAGAGCACACAGCCGGTGCACATTCCCAGCTGAGGGGACACCTCCCGACCCACGGACCACTGCCTGGAAATCCCTTCTGAGTGCCCCAACGCTGGCCTGGAGCCAGCGGCTCCTTAGTGGAAAAAGTCAGGGCAGCGTCCTGGAGGAAGGAATGTTTTGGGATGGGCGGTGGTTAGTGAGACTGGAGCGTTTCCCAGGGGAGGAGCAAAGTCCCCTCCCTCCAGGTGTGTTTCTGTCATCACGGAGGTGAGGCAGGTACCAGTCCTGTCCCCACTTAACGCTGGAGGAGAAGGGACTCAGGGGAGGAAGGCCATTGTCTGTAAGCAGAGGGGCTGGGGATGTAGACCCAGCTCTGACGCCCCGCCTCTAAGAGGGGAGGGGTAGGGTTTCAGAGCAGATGTCCCAGTGGCTGGGATTCTGTGGGCCAGGCCGGACTAAACCCAGCTCTTCTTTGTAGCTCCCTGAATGGCACTTGTCCTTTGTGCCCTTCTCACTCCTTTTTTAAAGGCGCCAAAGGTCACAGAGGTGCGGACGCCCCTGGTGGAGGGCAACCTGTGTTGGCCGACTGCCTCCCGGAGGCCCTGGGCTGTGGAGGCCTCTCCACTGTGTGTCCCTCTCCATTCGTGGCGGCCACCCCAGGGCTCCAGGCTGGGACGGAGGGGCACTGAAGTGGGCTCGCTCCCTGGGCTGGCTTTGACCATTTGCCTCCCCTACTCTGGCCTGCAGGCCGCATTGCCTAGGCTGCCGGTTAGCTGCCTTCTGGGTGGCTTCAGCCAGTGGGGGCCCCACTCCTTGGGAAAGGGAGAAGCCAGGGTATGTGGCCCTCTCTCTCAGCATCTCAGCAGCTGCGTCTCCTCTTGGCTCCAGGGACTCATCTTTCCCAGGCGCCCCTGCGGCCCTGGGGTGGGGATGGGCAGTGGCAGCAACTTCCCGCTCTGGCCGGTCTCTGACTCTGAATGGCATCGCCCGTGTGGCTTCTCCGCAACACCGCCTGTGCACCCGTTTCCCTGAATTAAATTTCTGAAATACTTAGAGCGGCTTCTATGTTCCCAACTGGATCCTGACTGATACACTCCCCACCGCACCCCCCAAGCAGGTGACGTGATAGGTCGGGTCCATTTTCTTAGTTCAGCAAACTGCAGTGAATGAGAGAATGTAGAGAGACCACTGTGGAGGCCGCGGGGTGGGCTGCCTGCCTGAGCTCTCCCTCCGAAGGTGCCGGTCTCTGCCATCTTCAGCAGACTCCCCACCCCACCCCTTCCTCTGCATCTTGAAAGGAAAACAGGCAGATATCTCAGCTGGGACGCCTTCCAGCAGTGAGAGCAGTCGACCTGGTGGCTGTGCTGGGTGCCTGCTCTACGGCTCCGCTCTGTGTAAGCTCCGCGTTAGGGAACAGAGAACTAACAGAGGCGGAAAGAAAGCCCTTCCAGAAACACGAACCCCACGGTCTCTTCCCCCGTCCTGGGCTGGGACTAGATTTCGATCCCAATCTACTCTTTCTCAGACCCCTCCCTGGTCTTTGCAAGTGCCCGGAGCTGGGTGCTGTGGCTGCCAGTGCCCTGCCCCCAAAGAAGTGGGTGTTGTGGGGAAGTGGAGGCCACGCTCCCCTGGGAGGGAAAGGCAGAGGCCAGTGACCGCGCAGGAGTGCGGGTGTCACGCACGTGTATGTGGCGCGAGCCCCCACGCCACCGGCACCGGCAGGCCCTTCCAACCCTGTGCCTGAAGAAGAAAATAATTAAACTCTCCTGTCTGGGATCACCTGGCTTCCCACATCCCCTCACTTAAGATGTTTTGTTCCCACTGGAGCATGTGATTGGAAAACAAAGGTAAATGAGAGCAATTTTTTCCCCGGATCATTTTTTTTTCTCCAGCAGGATTAAAGCTGGCCTCAGCCATAAAGAGTTTACAGACTCTGAAGAAAGATAATAACTTCCCTTCTCACAGCCCGGTCATGGGGAGGTAATGTATGTTTCCAATCAGCTGAGAATGTAACTCAAATAGTAGGTTTTATTTCACTGTAATCCACCCGCAAGTTCACGTTCAAGGTAAGAGGGATCACAGCCCTGCAATGCGAACAGAGTTCATTAACTGCGGGATCTCCTCTCAAAGGCAGAGGAGCTGGGCTTGTTTACTCTTTGCCCCACATCCTGCCATGGACCATGGGTGCCTGGCCCGGCGGGGAGTGCGGGGGTGCTCGGGAATTCAGGGAGAGCAGCTGGAGGGTCCGGATGCTCTGGGAGCCAGCTAACGGGCTGCAACGTCAGCACCACCAGATGCCACTGGAGGGGAGTGGAGGAAGAAGAGGACACAGAGCCGAGGTGGAGAGCGCAGCACACACAGTCCACCAGTGGAGGGCGGCATGGGGTCGGGGAGGGGGAGGCCCTGAAGGTGCAGATGAACTGCCCAGGCTGCCTGGGGCTTACTCGCTTCTGCTTGTTCCTTTTCGGACTAAAGAACTGGCTGCCCAGCATGCTGTTGTGGAAAGACGGAGCTCTCAGTTCCTGTCTCAGCTCTACGACTTAGTCACAGGGAGACCTTGAGCCAGCCCCTGGATCAGATCTGGATTTGTGCAAGTGTGAAGGGACCATGCATTTAAGGGGAAGGGGAAATGTCTGCACCCTGTGAACTGTCACATCACTCTTCCTGCAAGGAAACTCACTCCTTGGGGCCAGCGAGACCCTCTCCAGTCTCTCCTTTCAAAATGCAGATGCCTCCAGCGAGGCACGTCTCAGTTCTCGGCAGCCGCAGGGAGCCTCTTGGACTGCCTGGCCTGTGTGGGTGGGGCGCTGGTACAGGGAGGGTGTTCCTCGGTGAGTTTGAGGAAGGAGGTGAGCAGGGGCTGGCCTGCACTGCGCTTGGGTGCAGGTGAGGGCTGGGGAGAGGGTCCAGCCAGGTCCTGTGGAGACCTGGTGGGCTGCAGGCCAAGGTTCAGTTCAGCCACCCAACTGCTTCTGCTTGCAGCTCCTGAACCAGGGTCTCCTGCAGGTGTCTGTCCCCACTCTGGGCCTCTGTTAGGGGCAGGACAGATGTGCTGGCTAGGAGCTATCTCTCAGTGCCATGGGGCACTGTCAAATCTATCAACCTTCCTCAGCAGTCACCACCAAGAATTACAAACACCCAGAGATCTGGTTGAGTTTGGGCTTCGGGGAGTCAGTAATGAGGCAGAAGCACTGGCCTTATTGGGACCCAGCCGAGGGCCCAGGATGCCCCCACGAAGGCCCGGTGCCAGTGAGAGCTGTGAGCTGCTGCCTGCAGTCGGCCCGTGGCTTCGCAGCCTTGCCGACCCAGCTGCCTGGCCCGCTGCTTGTCCTGCGCTGCCCTCCCCTGCCCGGGAAAGCTGGCTTGTGCCCAGCCACAGCCAAGGTGACTGCTTCCCTGACCACCCACACCTGTCTGCCCGTCCGTCCTCTGCCCAGCTCCGTGATGACCACTGGGAACACAACCGTGGACAATCCGTGGTTCTGTCTGCATGGAACTTGAGGTCTCGCGGGCACAGAACAGGAAGCCGTGGACACAGTGAGCTGAAGTCCTGCGTGGGATGCCTGTGCTTAGTCACGGCCTTCCTGGCTCTAGGCCATGGCCAAGATGGTGCTGACGGATGCATCTGCCACCACGTCCTCACGGAGCTTCTTCCTGCCTTTGTGTCCCCCTGGACCCAGGGCTCAAGGGATGCAGCATCTCACTGACACTCCTCCTCTGGTCCTCTGCTCGCCGAGAAAACTATCCCACCCGGCACCTACTGGTCCCTTATTTGAAAAGACCACCCCGTCCCATGGATGCATGACCTGCCCTGAGTGCAATAACTGCTGGCCGAATTCTAACACAGCCTCCCACCCGCCCTCTCCCAGAATTAATCCTGAAACAGCTCCTTTCTCTGGGAAGCTGCCTTTTCCCCGAAGACCTCTGCGCCCTCTAGTCAGCCAAGGCTTTGATCCAGAAATGACCGAGAATGGTGGAGCGTGAAGATGAGGAGGATAATGGTGACAACGAATGTTCAGGCAGGCCCGGCCCCCAGCTCCCCATGCCCAGGAAGCCCCGAGCTCTGCTTGCATCCTTTCCAGAAATGCGAGCCTCCGCCTCTCCAATTTCCTCTTACACCTCTTCTGTAGTTCCTGCCCCTGCCTCTCTGTGACAATGTGGCATGCATGCAGCCCATCTGGGGACCAGGGGCTCCTATTGGGCATGCCAGCTTAATGAAATACTTGTAGTTTATTAAACACAGGCTTCCCTAAGCCCCCAGTGCCTGTGGGTATTTGAGAGCCGAAGGTAACCCCCAGCTACCACAAACGTAATTGTTACATGTGTCCGTGCGTTCCTGCTGCAACCTCAAAATCCCACTCTTAAGCAGCACACAAAATTAGCAACATAAAGTAACTCCTAGTCAGACAAGACCGTGAAATGTGGAAAAATGCTGAGGAGCACTCCCAGAGCCCCTCAGCACCTCTAAAAGTATATGACGTTCTCATTGCCTTGCAGAGCTGGAAGCACGGAGGGCACGTCCCCCCACCCCGGCACAGTTCGTGTTTGCAGAATCAGTTCATTATTAGCCAGGCAGGCCCCACTTGTCAGAGTCGCCTGTTATAGTTCGAATATTTCCAGCCCTGTTTCAGCCGAGGCGTGCTCTTGGCGGCGGGGCTAGCAGAGCATGCCGTCTGTGGGCTCCCTCTGGGGCTGTATTTCTGGGCCTCCTCCCACGCTTGGCTGGGGTGAGCTGTCCCCAGTCTGGGCAGGGCCATGGAGAAAGCCCAGGTGGCCTGGAGCCAGTTGCTCCGAACCTGGGGCAGGTGGCTCCTCCGGGATGTCTTCCCATTCGTCAGTCTCCTCAGCCTGGGGCCTGCAAATCAGGGGCGAGGGGCTGACTTGGAAGCAGCAGACAAAGGCCTCCAGGGAGGTGCCTCCCTCCACGCAGACCACCATCTGGAGGCCGGAGAAGACAACTTTGTTGACAGTGCCCAGGGAGACCTGTTCCAGGAATCTCAGCGTCAGCCCGTTGACCCACACTTGGCCCCTGCGACTCAGAGCCTTGAGGTTGAAGGCCAGCACCTCACTGCCCTTCTCCCGGTAGGGCTCCAGGGACAGGTGCTGGCGGGACAGGCGAGGGAGAGGCAGCCGGAGGTGGGCGTCCAGGCCGCGCCCCACCAGCAGCGGGCTGGTGTCGTGCTGCAGCCTCAGGGGGACGGTGGCGAAGACTGCGGGGCCCCGGGTGGGGTGGTGCAGGCTCACTCGAAGGACCGTGAGGTGTCTCTCCATGGATGCGAGCCTGGGAAGGATGGAACACAGACACACAGGCGTGGCTGGGGCCAGGCCCACCTCTGACTCGCTGAGCCCAGACGTGCTTGCCCGGCTCAGGGACCCCGGAGCACCTCCAGCCAAACAGAGCCAAGCACCGACCGTGGGTGCTGGGGAGGATTCTGACCCAGCTTCGTTTCTCCCAGCCTGCGAGTGGGGCCTGCCGCCTGCCCTCTCTGAATTCTCATATTCTTTTCTGTAACGTAGGTGTGCCCGACCTTGCCTATGCAAAGTAGAAGATGTTTTGGCTTGCTGAGTGGAATTCTGGTGACCATCTGTATTTGGGGACAGTTTGGCCCTGCTTCACAGAAAGGGAAGGACAGACGGGTTCCTTGTATCTGACAGTCACAACAGAACCCTTGCTGGGCCCTCCTCTGACCAGCTGCTGGGGTCCGGTGGACGTAAGGGAACAAACCCCCAGCTGGCGGGAGAGCCAGGAGCTTCCAGCGTCAAGATTACGGAGGGACACAGAAGGGGGAACCCCTGCTCTGGGAGATCAGAGAGGCTGCCTGCGCGCCCAAAGGAGCAATGAAAACATCTAGCACATCCCCACGGGAAGCCAAGTGCTTATGGGCCTGATTTTGGTGAGTGTCGCATCCTCATTGTCTGGGGCGGAAGGCAGACCCTGGCAGGAAAGGTGTCCTGCTCCAGGACTAATCGAGGCTCCACGGAGGGCTGCCGGCAGTGTTCCGCCTCAGCGTGAAACACACACACTGTCCCAGTCACTCCGCCTCCAGTAATTTGTCCTTCAAGCCTCACTGGCACTGGTGGGAAGGCTAAGTACAATGGCCAGCTTTGTTGCTGCACCTGTCTGAGGGACACACACTCTGCGCCGGAGCCACTAGTGCCATGTGGTCTGGGACCTGCCTGCAGCAGAAACCAGCCTCCAACAGGGCTGAGTGTGTTTGAACAACTGATCACACGCTTGCCCAGCATCAGGCTTCTGCTCACACAATTTTCTCTACTGAGAGTGTACCTTCCATCCCAACCCTGTGTCCAGAGATTGCTCTTCTCTAAAGGCCTGATGCCAATGTGACCTCTTCTGGGAAGGCAGTTTTCGCTTCCTGCCCTCTGACCCCCGTAGCAGGAAGACCCCTCCAACCTGGGCACCCACCTGGCCAGCCCCCCACTCGGTTCCTCCTTGCATGACATGTCAGAGCTCTGGGTCCTTGTCCGGTCCTCCCTGAGCTCCCCTCCTCCCATCTCTCCGAGGCCTTGGGAGGGCAGAGTGTGGCCCGAGCTGCCACACTGCCCAGTGCAGATGGGGCTTGGCCAGGGAAGGGATTTGGGGGCACATTCGCCAAACAGCTAAACGAGAATCACATGGAATCAGGCTCACGCTGACCCAATATTGGACTCTGGTCCTTAAAGGCTGTGGGACAGGGAGCCTGTCACTTGTGGTGCAGGTTCGATGTCCCTCTGAGTCCCTGCCCCTCTGTCCCTCCTGCCTAGTGGATGAAGCTGGCTAATAATGGAGACCTTCCAGTCTGATGGTGAGGGGTGGGCCCCTCAGGACACCCCCTCTTCCCTGACACACACACTCACACACACACACACACACACACACACACACACACACACGTCTCCATCCACACCCTGCTCCAGCCCCAACCTGCAGAAAGACTCTCCTCCGTGAAGAGTGTGATGCAAGCTGGTCCAGGACAGCTGGGCCCAGCATCCAAGCCCTTGGCCTGGCCAGAAACTCAGTTCGCTCTCAAGAAGCAACCGACCCCATGACCCGGGGGCCCTAAGAGTGACCCTCTGAAAGAACGGTCACTGCTACTCATGTGACCTTGTTCTCCGAGCACTCCAGAGCGGCACTCTCCCCAGAGCAGCTGTGACTCATGTCCCCAGGACCCCAGCTGTTCTCTGGAAGCAGAACCCCGGTCCTGCCAACGCTGCCTGCGGAACGAGGCAGGAGGAAGACACTTTGGGGTGTGTACCTGGCAGGAAGCCCTGGGGCCTCCCCGCCAGCCCCACAAGGGCTCCTCCCCCCACTGGAGGTTCAGATCCCTCTACCTCCACCTACCTTACCTCCAGGGGCCTGGCTGGCTCTGGCACTTTTGCCGTGAGCTCTTAGGAGGAAGTGGACCCCGGATGGGCGCTTTCGGAAACGACCATTACGGCTGCGGTTCAGGGAGGTGCTGTGTCAGAATTCTCACCAGTTGTGTCGCTTCTTCCCTTTTCCTTTTAGAAGAGAGAACGAAGTGTGGCTTTCTATTGCAGAAGTGCAGTCCCACAGCTGGGAGGTCGAGCACCCCCAGTCTGCTAGGAGAGGCCCCTGGAAAGACTGGCTCCCTCCTGGGTTTCAGCCCAGCCAGTCTCTGTGTCCCTCTGTCCCCAGGGACTGAGAGCTGTGTCCGGGGTATCAGCCTTGTCCCTCTTCTCTCCTGCCGGTCATGTGGGGGCAAAGCACCCCAGGCTTATTAGAAAGGGGAGCCTCTTTGGACAGAGGGCCGGGATGCCCATTGGTGCCCCCACTGCCTGTGGGGAGCTGCGAAGGGAGCGCTGAGGCTGCGCTGGGGCACCGTGGCGGTCCCCCCAGAGCCCAGGAAATGGCAGGGCCTCAGGGGAAGGGAGGAAACAGCCACTCACACTGGGTGGCCTCCCTCATGGAAGGACAGCAAGAAAGCCACTTTCCACGTCCCCACCCCCTGGGCTCTGCTGGCCTCCGAGGGCAGTCTGGAAGACACCGAGATGGATGCTTGCTCAGCACGTGGGTTCTGCTGTCCTAGAAGTGACCCAGTGCCACGACGGTGCTAATCCTTCCCCCGGCACAGCTATTCACAGTTCACCAGTGTGGTCACACTGTCTCCACCGTACCCGCCACCCTGCCAAGGCGGCAATAGACCTGTGTCCACCTTATACAGGAGGCGCCTAAGGCCCTAAGGGAGACAGTGTGTGGCCCAAGTCCCAGAATGAGCTGGGAACAGAATCCTTTCTCTTTTTTCCAACAACCCCATGCTGGGGACTCCTGGAGGGTGTCCGGGTGAGTGGTGCAGGCGGCCACCCCCGTCAACCAGCAGGAGCCTCCCTGCTCTGCCTCACCTCCCGGCTGGCTGCTGACTCACTCCTCAGGGCTGGTTCCTGTGGCCCCGGAGGTCTCAGCAGGCCACACCCCAGGGATAATGGAATTGAAGCCCCTCTGGGTCCCATTCAGTGCTCCTTGCCTGCTTCCTCTTTTCTAAGCATTTAGACCCTAGTCGGCTGCTCAGTAACTAAGAAGGAAAAACAGAGAACAGAGCTCTGAAAACTGCTGTCCACCACTGCCTGTCCCAGCCAGTGCACCACCAAGGGCCTCCCAGGGGACCAGCCTCCCCAGAAACGAGAACTGTGTCTGCCCCCAGAGCGAACCAAGCATTAACCCCAAACTGGAAGCAACACAAATGTCCATTAAGAGGAGAACGAATAAATCAGTCGTGTGCCGTGTGCGACAGAACACTACACAGCAGTAGAAAGAGAAGGAACTAACGATGCGCACACAACGCAGATGAAGCTCAGAACCGTAGGCAGAGCCGAAGAAGCCAGGCACACTGCTGCCCCGGACGGTCTGCGTCCAGGCCCACGAATCCCCAGGACAGGCCTGTGGTGGTGAGGTCAGAATGCTGAATTATGTCTGTGGGGATTGACTGGCGTATTGGTTTCCTGGGGCTGCCATTACAGAGCACCACACATTGGGGCCTTGAACAATAGAAATCTGTCTGGCAGGCCTGGAGAAGTCCCAGATCTTCTCGATGGAGTGGGCTCCTCTGGAGAGCTGCGTGAGAGGCTGCTCCAGGCCTCCCACCTGGCTCCGGGTGGCTGGCCAGCAGGCACTGGCCTCCCATGGCTGTGAAAGGGCGGCCCTGATCTCTGCCTTCATCCACGGCACTCTTCCTCTAGGTGGTGGCTCTAATAGTAGCACTGCAGGCATGCGGACTGGCTTATGAGGGAGAGAAGCCACGTGCAGGTTGGGCAGCTCGGGCAGAGCCCAGGACTCTGGCCAGCACCGTGCCCCCTCTCAGTACAGACAGCTGTACCTCCCTGGCATGTGGATGCAGAAACAGAAGCCCAATGGCCACTCCGAGGGGCTTCAGGGGCTGCAAACGCACATGGGGCTGAGCCTATGGAGTGGAAGGTGGCTGGCCATGTTCCACAGCCTTTCCTCTCTGCCCATCGGTCTCCCTGGCCCGGACTGCCTGGCCAGCTGAGTGTCTCTGGGCCATGGGAGAGGGCCTTCACCTCCCACCTTCCAGTTTTGATGGTACCCATGTACTCCCGCCTACCAGAGGAGGAGGGCGGTGGGCCGTGGACAGAAGCCTGGCAGGGGGCTTTGCTGCCCCTATGTGTAGGATCTCGGGTGAGTCCCATCTCTCTCTGGGCCTTCATTGTCCTCTCTTGGGGATGGGACACCTCCTGCCCACTGCCCACTGCCACTGTGAGAGGCGGGCTCTGTCCACACTACCAGCCCTGGCCGGAGAGGGCAGGCAGAAGAGATATGTTCCCAGTCCTTGCGTAGCTCGGTTCAGAGCAGCCCCCAGAAAGAGGGAACCGAAACAGCCAGGGAGTTGATCTGGCCAGAGGAAGCCCTGCCCAGCTGCATCTTCCACCGGCTGGCGGGAATCAGGCGAAAGGAGGGGGAGTGGAGGTGCTGGTTTCCCTCTGCTTGGCCTCCTCGGCTAGGACAGGCCCTTCCAGCAGATGTCCCCTGTCATGTGCTCCTTGGAGAACTCAGGGACAGAACAAGAGCTTCTGGGGCTTTCTGCACTGATGGGCAGGCAAGGACTCTGGTGTCAGAGACCCCCGACAAGTGACTCAACCTCTCTGAACCTGGTTTCTGCTCTTTAAGACAAGGGCAATCTGTTGTTGTTGTGTGACGGCTGAAGCACCGAGTGCCGAGCAGAGGGAAACCTGCCCTTGGCAGAGCCCTGGACACAGAGCAGAGTGAAGAGGCACCTGGGGAGAGGGGTGGGCAGAGCCGGCCGGCAGCTGCACAGACCCCAGTTCTCGGAAGGCTTCAGGTTTTGCTCAGAACAAACAGGATTTTGGAGTTGGATACGCAATTGGCATGAGTCTAATATTAATTCCCTTTTTACAACAATGAGGTCAAGAGGAGGCTCCAGGAAGAATCTCCAGGCTCTTGATGGGGAACATGGCCCTGACACTGGAGCGGGAGGCTACCCATACTCCAGAGGGGAAGCTGAGACTCACAGTGATTAGCGGACCGAGGCCACGTGTCTGGAGAGGGTCAGAACGAGGACTTGGACCCAGTCTGTGGGACTCTTGGACTTAACCGTGGAGCTGTGGTGTCTGATGGGTGGTGCTCACTGGAGTCAGCTGCCCTGCCGTCCCCAAACACGTGTTACAGCTGACCGCTGGCCATACACTAAGCAGAGAGGGGCCCTGCTTCCAACCCACCAAGTCAGTGTGCCATCCTCTCCCCTGCGTCCTGATGGCCTATGGCCGCCAGGTGGCAGCATCCCTAAACCCTGTGGATTGCTGTCCCAGGTGGAAGTCTGGCGGAGCCATTCAAGGAACTGCGGGCGGAGGGGTTCGGAGGGGTTCTTGAGGCAGTCCTAGAGCTCAGAGTAGGATGGGAGAAGGGTCCTTGCTTCTCTGACTCCAGTGCCCTGAAATGACCCAACGTGAGTCCACAGAAAACCTCACCAGAGGACACCAACTCATTGAGCATGGAGACGAAACCAAAAGTTCGGAGCGCGGGGCTGTGGGAGCAGCGGTTCCATGCACAGGTGAGTTCAGAAACATTAAATAACTCGCCTGAGGCCACAGGCTTAGTGTACAGCACAGCCAGCATAAGAAGCCAGGTTTGCTCCCTTATCCGTGAAATGGAGTGAGGATGATCTCTCTGGGGAGGAGGCACCAGGTGAGGAAATGCATGCAAGGCACTTAGTCCAGACCAGGGCCTCGGGCGCAGTCAGTGCTCAGAGTGTGGATGGAGTGTAGTTACTCCGGTCATCAGAGCAGAATGCTCCCTGTGTACCCCGAGCTCTCAGGTGAGGAGAGGAGAACCGGTAACTCCACTGTGACGGGGGCTGCACAGGATCTTGAATCCCGGGAAGGTAACCTGACCCACCAGGGATGGAGAGGGCTTCAGGGTGGGCTTTCTGGAGGAGGGGACCACCTGTGCTGACATCCTGCAGGACGGCTAGGAGTTGGACAGGTAGAAACTGATCGTGTGTGAGATGTTACCTGGTAGAGGGGGTGGGAGTCAGATCCCCATCTTCTGGGAATGGCTCTGCCTCGCCTGCTCCATCAGCCAGTAAGATGGTAACAGAAGGAACACAACATTGTTGTGTTGAGTTTTAACACAACAATAACGTGACCATCAATGAGTCCTACTGTGTGCCGTGTCCTCTACTAAGCCCTTATAGGAATTGCTTTACTTAATCCTCACTGCAACTCCGAGATAGGTCCCAGCGTTCACCTTATTTCACCAAGGAGAAAATTGAAGGCCGGCTGAGTAACTCCCACAAGATCGGCCCTGTAATATGCTACAGAGTTACATCTCAAACCCGGCTCTGATCTCCAGATCCTGTCCTCAGCTTCTGTGTCCTATGGCCTCCAAGGGGTCAGGCCATTCCCTTCCTAGAGCCTCAGGTCCCCACCTTCTTCTGATGACGAGCCTGGATGATCCTGACCCGCACCCTGTTGGGAAGCAGGTGGCTATCAGGTGGCCCTGACTACTTACTTGGGTGGCACTCCTCCCAAGGGCTGGCAGGCATCTCTGCAGGGCAGGGGGAGGGTTGGCTGTCATGACAGGGTGGCTCCGTCTGCCGAGGGGCAAGAAGTGGTGAGAGGAGGACACGTAGGAGCTGCTGCCATTCTGGCCCCTGCTCCCTCCCCTATTCCAGGGTCATGGCTAAGCCCAATTTTGTTATTGTTCTAGATTCTTAATGTGTGTCAGTTTTACCAAATGCTAAATCCAGCCATGCCTAGGGCCCTGAGTAATTCCTGGGGTGCTTAGAAATTCTGCAGGCCTCCCTGATTCTTTTCCTGGTGCTGTGTGGCCAGGCCACACAGAGCTGGTGCAGGTATACCCAGCAATCAGCTCAAGCTTTTGGCCCCCTTTGTATCCACTGAGCTAAAGGGCTGTCCCCTGGCCCACATGCTGTCCCTTCTCTTTTGGCCAAGTGCATCCAGAGCGACCGAGGGCCCGAGGGCAGGGAGGGAGCCTTCACGGGAGCCCAGCCTTAGTTCCGCCGTGGATATGATTTGTGGCAAGTGGCTTTGCCTTTCTGGGCCTCAGTGTTCTCATCTGTACAGTGGGGTGAGCACGCCTGCCCAGCCCCCCACCCTTGCCCCAGCGTTAGAGTCCACATTTAATACTTTGAGAGGAGTCGGCTCTCACTTGGTCAAAAGGATTTGCCAAGGCCTTGCCGCTTCCTTTTCCAGTCTAGACGGGCAGTGCAGCGACACAGCTCGGTCTTATTTAAAGAATGCATCTGGCCAGGAAAGATGTCCTCAAACTCAGCACGGTGCACATCAAACGTGGGCTTTGTGTTTTTAATTAAGTGAGGTAGATCTATCCCGGCATGAATACCTCTAACTAAAATTTAGGAATAAAGCATATTCTGAAATTAGCGTGTCTTCAAGGAGGATATTTAATACACCCTGAAAACCCTCTGTGTGGGACTGTGGGCGGTTCCTGGTGCTTCCCGGGCCTCCTCTCGCTGACCTGACGGCAGGAGGCAGGGGAAACAACTGTCCCTCTGCAGTAATGCACCAACACGTGTTTATACAAGAAATTTATTTTGTGTTATTTAAAATGGGCACTTGAGCCATTTTAAGTGTACAGGTCAGCCATGTTAATAAGAGATTCACAGTGCTGTGCAACCGACCTCCAGAACCTTTTTCCGTCTTGCAAAACCGGAACTCTACACCCACTCAGCAGCCACCTACTGTTTGCGTCTATGGGTTTGGCCCCTCCTACTTCCTCATCTGAGCGGAATCCTGCGGTATCTGTCCTTGTGCAACGGGCTCATTTCACTCAGCTTAATGCCTTTAAGGTTGACCCTGGAACATCCCTGTTGTAGACGTGTCCAGACCTTCCTTTCTAAGAATGAATGACATTCCATACGGATACCCCGCTTGTGTTGGTTTGTTCATCCGCGGATGGACACTGGGATTCTTCCACCTTTCGGCCATTGTGAAGGACGCTACCATGAATATGGTGGTCAAATATCTGTTAGATTGCTTGCTTTCCATTGTTTTGGATATACGCCCAGAAGTGAGGTTGCTGGGCCATACGGTAATTCTGGGCCAATTTTTGAGGAGCAGCCAGATGTGTCCGAGGTGGCTGCCCATTTCCTATTCCTACCAGCAACGCACCAGGGCCCCCGTTTTTTTTTTTTTTTTTTTTTCCCCGCATCCGCGCTGACATTTGTTACTTTTTGGTTTTTTGAACCTAGCGATCTGGTGGACAGGAAGTGATGTCTCCCTGTGGTTTTGACTTGCATTTCCCTAAGAATTACTGAGGTTGCATATTGTTTATATGCTTGTTGGCATTTGTGTATCATTATTGGTGAGATGTCTGCTTTTGTCCCATGCCCATGTTTTCATTGAGCTTGTTGTTTTTCTGCTGTTAACTTGCAGAGGTTCCTTATATATTCTGGATATGAACCCATTGTCGGAAGTAGGTTTACAAATACTTTTCCCATTCTGTTTGTTGCCTTTTCACTCTATGAATAGTGTCCTTTGATGCACAGAAATCTTAGGTTGTGATGTAGTCCTTCGTGTCTAATTTAATTTTTGTTGCCTGTGTTTTCGATGAAAAGCACAAGGCATCCGAGATACCCAATGGTATCCAATAACTCATGGCCAAGTCCAATGTCGTAAAGCTTTTCTTTTAGGAGGTTTAGAGTTTTTGGTCTTATATTGGAATCTTTAATCTATTTGGAGTTGATTTTTGTGTATGGTTTAAGGGTCCACTTCATGGGGATTCCAGTTTTCTTACAAAACGTTATCTTAAGATAAAATTTATGATTGATGGTTACAACTGACCAAATTTGGTTGACTCAAATGTTTACATGTCCTGGGAACAACACAAAACAAAAACCACTCAAATTCAATGTGTAGCTTTCCTGAACTTTGTGCTCCCACATTTACATTGTTTCACAGAACTCTCCTTCATTCACAACAGTACAGCACGTGCCCGCAGTGTGGACTGTGTTGCAACAGTACAGACCTCAGGGGTTATGAATGGGAGGCTCAGTGCGTCGCCCACGCCCTGTTACCTGCCAGGTACTGCGTCCTGCGCTTCCTGCCTGTCAGCCGGATCCCGTGCCACTCACCCGCTGCTCTTTCCTGGTGTCCCGGATGCCACAGGTTTTCAGGGACAATAATGCTCTCATTATGTTTTCCTTCCATGGGCTTCTGAATAAAGCTGGGGCCAACCGGTCACTAGCAGGGTCTGTTCTTTGTGGGTTTAGGCCCCAGACTCGTGAACAGGGCTCTGAACTGCCCAAGAAGGCAGACACACGAATCGCAGAAATTCAAAGCATTTTCAAACTTTTGAATGTCCTCATAATTTAAAATTCATATTAGAAGCTTGATTCTTTAAACTGTTGCGGAGTACCCACCAGGAGAGCTGACCACTGAGTGGACTGCCCCCGGAGTGGGGTCGTGAGAGGCCTGCACTGTCATGTGGGATGTCCCCTCACTCCTGCCGCCCAACACTTCAGCCCATCTCCTGCGCCTGGGATGGTCATCATGAGCTGGGACAGGACCCAAATTTCCTGAAAAAAAAATGCTAAATCACAGAAGCTTCTGGTGCCAAAAAAACAGCCTGGCCCAGCTTTATGGCTCTGAGCCTCAAATGCCGCCTCAGGAAGCCACTCTGACCGTGGGTCGTGCCATCTGGCTCAGTTTTGCCAAAACAAAGGAAAGGCCCTCTAGCAATTTTTGTGAGTTTCTTTTGCAAAATCAAGTTGCCTGTTTTTAATCCTCCTTTACTAATGTAATACAAACTGGAATTTCAAAATCCTGCAAAAGACAGAAATCTCTTTGGAGTGGATGAGAGATACCGCGTGCCCTGCCTGTCCGTCGGGGCCAAAGAGAGTTTCCGGGGAGCAGAGGCTCTGGTGCTGGGGTGGCCCCGTGTGCACAGCACTCTGAGCTCTGGGGGAGCGGCTGCTGTCTCCACGCACAGACCAGAGCAGTGGCTTAGCTTCCCGGACCTCCCTGCTTCAGGCCCACATGCCTCCAGAGCCGAGTTCAGTCAACTTGCATTTCTGAGTGGGGCCTTTGGACCTCTTCCCAAGGAGCAGGCTGCACGCGAGGGAACTGGCCTCCTCTGTTCCAGCCCCAGATGGGCTCTGCAGTGGCCGAGCTCACAGGACACACCCACCTTCACAGAGGTTCGGGCCTGTGCAGGGAACAGGCTCTCAGACAAGGACCCGCCAGTGGGACCCATGAGGGAGTCCTGACAAGGTGCTGAGAGCAGCCTTGTGGATAACTGTCTTCCTCAAGGAGATGATGCCAAGCCCAGGTCCTGAAGAACCAGTAGGAGTTGGCTGAGCTGATAAGGAGGGGCAGGCACCCCAAGAAGGGGCTGTGAATGAGCAAAGGCTCATTGAGGAGTGCGAGGGAGCAGACATCGAGAGAGTGGTGGGAGAAAGAGGAGGCTGCTGCTTGCTCAGGCCTCTGCACAAGCGCTTGGGGTTCTCCTGTCACCATTGCCCCCAGGTCCTCTGGCTCTTCCCCTCCAGGGCTCATAATAGTGACTCCACAGTGTCAGCAACCTAAGCACCTTCCAACTTGTCACTCAGCTGACCCCAGAGTATTGCTCCCATTCATGTGGCTCCAAATAGCTTGCCCCCACCATGTCTGCATCACCACCAGTGGGAGTGGGCAGAGGGAAAGGTGTGGAATGCAGCCTCTGCCTTTAAAAGCATGACCTGGAGATTGCCACATTGCTTCTGCTCACATCCTATTGGCCCGGTCTTAGCCAGCAACCAGATCTAGCTGCAAGGGAAACTGAGTGGCCATGTACTCAGCGATAAAAGAAGGGTTCTGTTATTGTAGAAAAAAAGCCAGACCAGGTATTGGAATACAATTATTCTTCTTTCCCAGCCTGCTAGTATACTACTTGTCAAGGGTGTGAAAGACCTCATGAGCTTGAACTTCACATGAGCTCAGAGCTGGGCTCATCAGCCACAGATTCGTTCACACAGAGGGAGGCTGATGGCCACCCTGGCACCCCAGACCTGCTATGCTGGAAAGAACGACAGTCAGCCCTCCAGCTTCTTACAGTGCAGAACAAGGGAACAACCAAGAACAGTGTAGTGACTGTGGCTTAGCTGCAGGGGAGATGTCCCTGGGAGGGGCTTGTTCGAGACAGAGGCAGGTCGCTGTGAATGGGACAGTGGTTGATGGCCGAGGGCCAACACTGGGGTGCAGAGAAAGGGACGGCTAGAGGGAGGAGGTTTCGTTTTTGAAAATTTTTTTTTGGTTAAAATATGCAACATTTTTCTGAATGTCCTAGTTCTGTTCTGAGATGCAGACTCACAAAGTAAACAGCTTTTTGCTTGCTTTATTTTATTAAAAATTTTTTTATTGATTGAGTTCAGAAAGACTGTGGGGGGGATGAAGAGAGAGAGAGAGAGACAGAGAGAGAGATGTTGTCCCACTCATTTATGCATTTATTGGTTGACCACTTGTATGTACCCTGACCAGGGACCGAACCTGAAACCTGGGTGTATGGGAGACAACAGTCTAACCCACTGAGCTGCCTGGGCAGGGTGCTTGTTTTATTTTTATGCGATGTTTCAAAAAGGTAATATAGTCATAGACAGAAAGAAGTTATGTGAAAAGTCTCACCGCTCCCAGCAGATAATCGCTTTAATAAGCGTCCTGTGACTCCTTCCTGATATTCTTTATTCAGGCACAAGCAAACCCGAGTACGTATCCTGACCATTTCTCCTCTTCCCTAAACACTGGTGTCGTGCTTTGTGACACTGTCCTTAAGACCAGCAGCCCACATCCTCCTCCCCAAGGTTTCTCACTCTTAAATTTTCTCCCTGTCTTACGGTATTTCAAAAAACTGGCCCAAGCCACGAGAACAAATACTTCAAACTCTTCATGCACGACATTTTTCACAGGAGCTTTACAAGCGTGCGTCTCCATTCTGGATGGAATGGCACGGGAAATATGTCTTTTCCACATGGCCACTAATATAATACAAAGCGTTTTCCACTCCCCTCGGCCCTGGGGGGAACTAGATCATGCAAATGGAAAAGCGATGAGAAAATGAAAACCCTGACTACAGGCCTCGCGCTCCAAGTGGTTTTCCAGAAGCTCCCCGGGACGGTGTCACCTCGTGAAGCGTAAATCACCCAATGGGCCTGGTGCATGGCTGTTTCTTCACGGTGGCCATTTGGCTGCCTGACACCACAGGTCCCTGCTGTGTAGAGCTGGGTTCTGCCTGCCCTTGGCTGACCGGGCGCCAGGGTGGACACACACTGCCTGCGGGCCCATCTCCCGCAGAGACTCGGCTGGTGAAGCTGCCGTGTCTCCACTGGAGGCTGAGGGCCCGCGGTTCAGCCATCGGGAGGCAACCCTAACTGCTGCAGGGTTCACTGCACAGTGGAATGCCTCCACCACCTCCAAACAAAGCCCAGGGGCTTTTGGCTCAAACTCGGCAGGACTTCATGAGCCTTTAGTGTAAGCCATGATCTGGACGGCCTGACTGACACCTGGGGTCCTGGCTGAAAGACCAAGGCCAGGGCTCAGTGGTCACCTGCCTTTCCTTCCCCCTTCTGCCCTACCTGCTAACTCCCAACACACACACACACACATTATTAATAAGTGTGGCTCAGAGAAACAGATCTCCCCCACACTCTTTCTTTCTTAATTTTTATCAATTTTTTCCACTACCATTTAGCCCCCTGATACCCCTCTCCCCCCAGCAATCACCACATTGCTGTCCACGTCCATGAGTCCTTTTTCCTATTCGCTCTATCTCTCCGCCCCCAAGCCCCCCCACCCCCACAAGAGCTGTCATCCCGCTCTCCATCTGTGAGTCTGTTTCTATTTTGCTTGTTAGTCAGTTTGCTCATTAGAGTCTACATATGAGTGGAATCTTATGGTATTCTCTCACTGGCTTATTTCATTTAACATAGTGTTCTCCAGGTTCACCCATTCTGTTGCAAACGGTAAAATTTTCTTCTTTTTTACAGCTGAGTAGTATTCCATTGTGTAAATGTACTGAAGTTGTTTTATTCACCCATCTACTGATGGACGCTTGGATCATCCCCTACGCTCTTGCTCTCAGATATTAAAACAAAACCCCAGCTCTAGTCTCTGCGAGAGTTTACAGTCTGTGGGCACTAGAGGGCACTGTGAGGCAACCTTTGTGTGCTCAAAAGGTCTTCCCTGGATTTTTAAAAATGGACTTCGGTGTTGGGAGCACTTTAAGTTCACAGCAAAACTGAGCAGAAAGATTCCCCAGATAGCCCCTGCCCCTACACACTTGGCCTCCCCCACAATCTACACCCTGCCGCAGACTGTGTTACAGTCTGTGAACCTGCACCGACACATTGTCCTCACTCAGTGGATTTTTGACTCCTGTGTAATGATGTGTGTCCACCATTACAGTACCACACAGAATAGTTTCACTGCCCTCACAATCTCCTGTGCGCCAACTTTTCATCCCCCGGCAACCACCAAGCTCTTTAGTGTTCCATAGTCCGCCTTCTCCAAATGCCATGCAGTTGGAATCATACAGTGTTTGGTCTTTTCAGGATGGCTTCTTTCACTTAGTAACATGTGTGTGAGTTGCTGCCATGGCCCGATAGCTCATTTCTCTTTAGCCCTGAGCCATATTCCATTGTCTGGATGGGCCAGGGCTTACTCATCCGCTCACCCACTGAAACACATCTGGGCTGCTTCCAGGTTTTGACCACGATGGATAAAGCTGCTGTGCACACCCACGTGCGGGTTTTTATGTGGACATAAGATTTCGACCTGTTTGAGTAAATGCCTAGGAGGATGGTTGCCAGACTCTAGCCTGTATATGCGGAGGGCAGGATGCCCAGTGGGTAGGCTGCCCCATACTCAGTCAGCTTGCTGGGACCCCAGCAGAGCGCCTCCTCCTCAGGGCAAGAACCCCCCCACCTCACTCCTCTGGAGCCCTCCGGCCCCCCTGGGGAGTCCGTTTCAGCCTCCAGTGGGGAGAACCCCAGTACACCTGGGAGGGAACAGGACGCCGTCTTTCCTTCCCCCTCTTTCATCCTTCCCTCCACAAGTGCGGGCACCTGGACGACGTTTGGTACGGACGGAATTGTTTTTGCTAACACCAGCATTCAAGAAAAACCAAGAGCACAGCTTTCCATCAAGTTGTCATTTTTGGAACAAGTAATGCCACTGCTCTTGTTCGTCTGTGTGTTTGCTGCAAACACACAGCTGGTTGGCATTCCGGCTGGTTCAGACGCCTACTAACTGTGGGGCCGTGGGGGCATCCCATCACCTCCTTTACAAAACGGAGGTGGACGTGTTGTCGTAAACCTTCAAAAGGATCTTAAAACAGGCAAAGGGCTGACTGCAGGGCCTTGGGTTAGGACATTAAAAAACATGTTAACCATTGTTTGATTTTTAGTTCCTGTAGGAGACCACTTTGAGAGCAAGCTATTCCTTTGTTTTCAGAAAAATGGAAAAAAACAACTAACAGGATATTTGATTTTATATAGAAAAACACGCCAAGATGCTGTTTGGGGATGGAGAGGCTTCAGGCACCAGAATAGAAACACTTGAGTTTTGTTTCAATGTGCAAGGTTGTCTTCAGGGCAGCACGGCGTCTCTAGCCAGTCTGCTTGCAGAAATAAAAAAACACTAGGGGTTCCTGGAACTGGGGAGGGGCAGCCTGGCTGGGGCTCTTGCTTATTCAGGAGGGGTTAGCCAGGGACCCCGGAGAGGGAGAGAGCCAGGAGGAGCCGGGGCCGGGGACTCTGAGCCTGGCCACACCCCGGAGCCGACTGGGCCTTTCCGTCATGCTCTGCGGCCTCCTTTCAGGCAAGTCGGTCCTCCTTGGGTTTGAGGTGTGGGGAGACTGGCCTTGGCCATGACCGGGCTGAAGGGATCGGCAGGTCCTGGGAAAACTTGTTACGAGGTGGTAAGAGGGTCACCGGGGAAAAGGACAGTGAGTGGGGAGCTTGCGTCAGGAGGTAGACTGGGAAATAACAGCATCCAGGACTTCAGGGAAGGGCGTCCTCAGCCTGCAGACTCCCGGAAACACTGGGGAGGGGACCCTGACAGCAGCTGGCCACAGCATGACCACGTAGGGTGAAGGCTGGGTTGGTCTCGTGCTATTTTGGCACCAAAGGGAAGGCTGACCTTTGGGAGCAGTTGGTGTCTGGGCATCTGGATTATAGGTAGGACTTTTCATCTTCATGGTAACCCTACGGGGGAGGTACTACCATGGAGCTTGTTTCACCGCTGGAGAAACAAAGGCACAGAGAGGGTGAGTAACTTGCCCTCAGTCACACAGCTAGTAAGTAGCAGAGTTGGCATTTGAACTGGGTCTGTCTGACCCCAAAGCCTGCTGGTCTTCCCCCACCCCTGGCCCTGCCCTGCACCCCCATCAAGGAGCAGGCCTTTGCCTCAGCTCTCTATTCGCTGCTGTTGCTGCCTCCTGACCAAGGTCTCACTACAAGGAGTTCCTGAGAGATGCCTGGCCCGGAGAAGCCTGTGGAAGAGAAGCCCACTCCTGGATATTCCCAATGCAATTCGGGACTGGCTATCACTCTTGGGCCCCAGCCTTTTTTTTTTCTAAATGAGGCGGTCAAGTCAGCTGGTGATTTCGGGGCAGTGTGTAGAGCGTTTGCAAAGCGTGGACTCAGGAGCAGCGTCTCAAACATGTTGACCTCTCTAGTCGGAGGGAGGGTCTTAGAGGGGCCCGGGTTCCCACTGCCCCATCGGCCCTTCCTGCCGGCCTGCGAAGCTGCCAGTAGATGGCGCTGCGACCCCGCTCCTTGTTCTGCAGTCAAAGCTGTTCCGCTTGAGCTCCAAGATCCCAGTGTTCAGCCTGCCCATCCCACACTCGCTGGGAGGCGGGAGTCCTCCGCACTTCCAGAACAAGGGCTGTTTCTTCACTGTCCTCTTAACAGACACCTACCTGGCGTCTACGAAATACCTGGACCCATGATGTGTGCTGAGTATTCAGCATTCATGGTCCAATGGAGAGGACAGATGGACCGTTGCAGTTCAGCGTGACCACAGCTAGGGCAAGAGGGTCCTGGGCAGAAGCTTGGGGGCTTCCAGAACACCTCGCTCTGGGGCTGGGTAGCCGTGCGCCCACTGGGGAGAAGGCTGGAGTTAGTGTTCTCACAGGACTGTGCCTGGGGGGCGTTTGGGGCCGGGCACCGCCAGGCACACAGTTCTCCAGAAACAAAGGAGAGCAGATGAGTGCATTCTGCAGACTGTGCACAGAGATGTCAGCGGCCTGGCCCCGCGGTGCTCCAGCAGTGGCAAGAGTGTGGTTTCCTGGGGACATCTTGGCTCCTCAGAGTTTCATGATGGTGACCTGGGCACCCTCTCTGAAGCAGCTGTGTCCCAGGCTCGGGGCTGCTCCCGCCTCACAAGAGAGATCCAGCCACAGGGCAGGGGCAGGGGCAGCAGGGAGGGCGGGGAAGGGAACAAGTGGCCGGCAGTGGGCTGGGCTGTTTCCTACATCATCCTCACAGCAACCCATTCAGGCTATGTGTTTCCTCCTAAGCAGATGGAGGCTCAGAGAAGGAAAGTCTCAGGCCCAGGTGTCTGCACCATGCGTGAGTGGCCCACGGGGAGGAGCTGTCCTGTTGGCACATGGTGGGGTGCTTGGGGGGAGACTAAGGTCGGCCTCCCCCTTTGCTGGTATTGGAGAAGGGACCTGTGTGTGGCTATATGAGAGCAGAGTCAGCGATTGCCTCTTCCTGAGTCAGGCCAGCTCCTGACCACATGCCCCCATCCAGCTGCCCCTGAATCAGCCCCAGGCCAGCTTTGGTCCATCACCTGGCCACCTGGCCCCAGTGTGTGCCTCTGGGGACCACAGGGTGCAGAGTACAGAGGGCAGGGGGGAGGAGGGCCTTGGGAAAGTGTCCTCTCCGGATTTACAGTCCTTCCTGCCCTCCTACAGGCCCTGGGTCAAAGAGGGGGAAAGAGAAGGAGAGAAACATGAAATTCGAGAGAAATAGCAATCGGCTGCTCCTCTCATGCCCCCAACTGTGGACCTGGCCCATAACCCAGGCATGTGCCCTGACTGGGAATCAAACTGGCAACCTTCTAGTTTGCAGGCCAGTGCTCAATCCACTGAGCACACCAGCTAGAGTGGCTCTCGTCTCTTTACTTGGCCTGCCCCTGATTAGGCTTCCTGGTGGAAGTTCTGTATTTGGCCTGATTCTGAGCCCAAGTTGACCAACCCACAACCCACCCCATCTCTAAACCACAGTCCCAGGCGACTTCTCCAAACCAGCCCCTTGAATACTCTCCCCCAGCCCTGCTTGGTCCCCAGTCTCCCTCTTTTTTCTTCCTTCCAATAGTCCATTATTTTGCATGGAGATTTTGCTTTTCTTTGACTTTCTTTTCTTCATATATAACCTGATAAAAGAACTCCCGTTATTTCAGAATATATTCTGGGCTCTATTCTGTGCTCAATTACACACTGTCTATAGTTGATTTTCATGAAATTTAAATAACAAAGACAGACGCTTATGTCATTTCTTCCCTATAAAAATCCACCCTTGAAATCCCCTCTCATTGGAAAGCTGCGGCGTGTCCGCAGTCAAGCAGCTTGTGTGTGTGTGTGCGTATGTGCTGCCTCATTAGAAGTGCATGCGGAGCGAGGTGTGTCGTGGTAACAAGAGCTAAATTTGCACTCACTGTCCCCAAATGGAAAGAGACAGCCCGGAGTCCCAGGACGCGGCAATGCCTGCCAATCTCCACAACAGCGTCAGGCCAGGGCCACCTGGCACAGGGAGGTCCCTCCCGTGGGCTATGGGTGCTGGGCTTGTGAGTCAGCAGGGGCCTGGACATCTGCAGGTGGAGCAGGGGACATCTCTCAGTGGCAGGACATTAGGCACCCACCCTGGGTTCGACCCTCATGAACCCCCAGGTGGCAGTTGGGAACCTTGACCAGCTGTGTGCCAAATAGCCCAGGCAAAGGGAAGGCCCGAGTCCCTGAATGCTTGATCTCCAAGTTTGGGAACTGAAGGTGTTGGCTGAGAAACAAGAGGGCTTGACAGGACCCCTGTAATGGGGCTACTCTGTTGAATGATGAGGTGATGATATTTGACATCTAATTTTAAATTTCCCTCTTGTGGAGTGAATGCCCCATGTAGAGTCTGGCAGAGAGGATCAAGGGAAGGCATCCTTGGGTGGTTGGTTGCCAAGGGCTGGCAATAGAGGAGGAGCCTGGATTTGTGGAAGGGAAGGGCCTGCCACAGACCTCAGCCTTCATTCCTTGCATCCCGAAGCTCACGGGCTGTGCCCCTCCAGGAGGGACTTTCCACAGGGAGACCAAGGTGGTCTGCTCTGGCCCCTAGTCTCAGGCCTCTGCTAGGTCCACTCCCTGCAAGCTGCATCCCATCGTAGGAAGACTTGCCTCAGTGCGCAAATTTCACACCAACTTCCTTCCTCCAGGTCTGATCTCGAGGGAGCTGATGCAGAAGCAGAAGGGCACCCACCACCCCAGGGGCCACTTTAGGTTGACACTTGGAAGTCTGGAGGTGACCTCCTTGGGTCCAGCCTGTCATCCTAAGTAGCTCGGAGAACTGGGACTTGGGCTGGGCCCTGAAGGGTTCGGTGCCTGAGAGAAGCGACAGGGCGTGTCTGAGAGGAGGGATGGGTGGACGGGGCCAGGAGCCAGGGGAGTGTTCGTACAACTCAGGTTTGCAAGGAGGGAAGACAGTCTGCAGCTGCTGAGTTGAAAAGATAGGGGGAAGTCGCCCAGAAATGTAAATCAGGATGAAAATATGTGTCGTCGAGGAATTAGAAAAAAACCACAGAACTATGCCCAAAAGCTCCACATGACCTGGACCCAAATTGTGACAGTAGTTAGTATTTGAGGGTCCAGGATGCATTAAGTCAGCGGGGGTGACAGAACCCCTGAGACTGAGTCAGCCAGGGAAGAATGGGCCCAACCTGAACAGCAACGGCGAGCAGCACAATCACACCCAAGGGAGAAAAGGAAAAGTAACCCAGGACACTTTCGAACACAGGACTATGACTGTACACCCTTTGTCTAAGGCAAAAAAAGCTGCAAATACAGAACTGTACTGAGGAGGCATGTTTTTCACAGGGTAGAGGTGCAGCAGTTTTCTGGTATTGTACAAATGAGTGAATGGAGATTAACTGACACTGTCAGTTAGATTCTCACCAGTGGAGGAGGAAGGCCAGGGAGAATTCTGCGAGTTGGAGTTGTAGGACTGGAGGCATCAGCACATAAACTTATATCATACATACAGATATAAACAAATATACATATATACACGCATGTATACACACATACATGCATGTATTTCCTAGCTCCATACAATGAAAGGGCCCAGAAGCAAAAAAACACCCCAGTTGCAATGATTACATTTAATATCTAGATCCTGGTTTCTAGACGCCATTCCTTACTAAAAACAAACCCGGGCTCCTTGGGAGAGGGCTGGGGCGGGAAGAGTGCAAGCTGAGTGTGGAACCTCGGTTTACGCTGGAAGGAATGATGGGGGCGTGTCAAAGTGCCTTAGAAGCTGGACTGAAGAGATCCCACAAGTCATGTCTAGAACAATTGGAACATCAAAACAAATGACGACTGGAAAAGACTATATCCATTGAATGAAATATGAGCTTGAGAATCTAAGCTAGCACAAAATGAGTGAATGAATGAATCATACGTGGCATAGAAGGGAAAATATTGCCTTTCTGTAGAAGGCAACTAATGAGTGTAGAAAGAATAACGAAGTTGGAAAATTGTCATTTTGAAAACACAAGTAATAATTGATTTGAGCAAAAACCATCAATGGGTGTTAAAACCGGTGGGTGGAAGTTTGGTGGGGGTCAGGACATTGTAAATGTCTCAAAGACTCCCCACACAAGTTACTTCTTAATTGCGTAGGGAAAGTAGAAACTTCCTGGTGAAGAGTCCCGGCCCACATTACTGAACCAAGTGACGGAAGAGAACGTCACCAACACTGAGACGGTTCAAGACACCAAGTGCCTCCTCATGGGACACACCGAGGACACAGCACTTCTGTGGTCCCCCAAACGTAAGGCCGGCATCTGATGCGAGAGGGCATCAGGCAAGTCTATGCTGCGGACATTATGCAAAACAACTGTCCTCCCCCCAAACAGTAAGATCATGACAAATAAAGGAAGGCTGCAGGACAATTCCAGATTAGAGAGAATAAAGGGACTTGACGAACAAAAGCAACGAGGGATTCTAGATTGGATCCTGACCTGGGGAAAAAGGGAGAGGTGAAGAGGACGTTATTGGGACAATTGGAGAACTTCGAATAGGGACAGGGCATCGGGTATTAGCATATGTCAACATTGTATTTCCTTATTTTGATAATGGTACTGAGGTAATGTTTAAAAAAATGTTCTTTTCTGAGCAAACATGCACTGGAGTTCTTAGGACTAAAGGGTAATGAACTTGCTTTCCAATAATGCAACTTAAAAAAGCACTTTTATCTTCTTATCTACCTGGAGGCTGATACAAAGAGAAATGTGGGAAAATGTCAACAATTCAGGAAGCTGGGTTTTCGGGATTTTTGCGACTGTTTTGTGTGTGTTTGAATTTATACTAAAATAAAAAGTTATCAAAACAGTATGACAAAAAAAAACCAGTATGACACACACAAGAATCTAAGCTCTGAAACAGTTGAAGGGAGATAAGACTCTGACCCTGAAGTAGGTTGGGGTGAAACACCTGGCATTTTGTGAGAACTTAATAAATGAAGCAGGTTTTGTGATTGCTGGGGGGAGGGTGTCATAGGGGGACACTGGTAATGTGAAGACAACACAATGAAGATTAAATTTGTATAAAAATAAAAATAAAGCAGAGATTTTTTACAATGTCTAATTTTACTTACAATCATTTATGAGGAGGGCGCATGCCTTTGCCCCTCACATCATGGGGGATCTGGAGGGTATTCCTGGTTGGTGTCTGGCCCCTTGCAAATGCCTCAGGTCCTCAGAACTGCCAGGAGCCTCCAGGGCGCGTGTCGGGAGCCTGGAATGGGGCTGAAATTCTCCCAGATTCACCCTCCTCAGATGATTTGAGATGAGCCCCAGGGCCTTGCCTTTCGCTAAGACCTCAGCATCTGATAAATAGCTTTATAAATATCGAGTGTGACGGTGGGTGAAGGTGAAGACTGTCTTAGACGCAGGTTCCTAGCGTTTAACGCGTGGGCCAAGTAGGCAGAGGAGAAGGCTGCTGTCAGAAGCCCAGGGGGCCCCAACTTCTGCTCCCCCTTTTACTAGTGCAGAAACTCAGGCCCACCGCTGGCCTCCCGGTTTCCTCATCTATTCCTACGTTCGTGTTCAACAGGCCCTCCAGAGAGCCAGGCCAGTGGCTTCAACCTGCCAGCTTATCCATTCTTTTCCTGCCTCAGTGTCCAGCCCGCCCTTGCTCTGGACAGGACAACCCCCTCCGGCTGCCAGCGCTCTCAGCCTGCTCTAGCTCAGGGGCTCTCAGAGGGTGTCCCATGGACCCTGGTGCTCCCTAAGACCCTCCCATGGGGACTGTAGGGGCTATGCTTTTCCAGTTACATGCTCGCTGAGACTGCATTTCATATACGTCAACAACATATCAGACCAGATTGGTTGCGAAAACAGGTACGTGAATCTAGGTTTCTATTAAGCCAAATATTTAAAAAGATTTGCAGAAAGATAAAAATAAAAATAAAGCAATGTCACACTTCCCACTAACTTTTCATCTGGAAAAATATAGTTATTTTTCATTAAAAATGTTACATGTTAACATTATTTATTTATTAGAAATTTATTGAGGTATAACTGACAAATACAATTTTAATATATTTAAAGTATACATGACTTGATATACATATATATTCTAAAATATTCCCACTATCACATTAACACATTCATCACCTCACATATTTAGGTTTCATTTTTAAAATAGATTTTATTTATTTATTTTTAAAGAGAAGGGAAGGGAAAGAGAGGGAGAGAAACATCACTGTGTGGTTGCCTCGAGCACGCCCCCTACTGGGCACCTGGCCCACAACCCAGGCATGTGCCCCGACTGGGAATCTATCTGGTGACCCTTTAGTTCGCAGGTCTGCACTCAACCTACTGAGCTACACCAACCAGGGCTATTTTTCATTTTTTAAAGAACACTCAAGTTCTACTCTTAAAAAATTTTTAAATTTATTTTTAGAGAGAAGGGGAGGGAGGGAGAAAGAGAAGGAGAGAAACATCTATATGTGGTTGCCTCATGCATCCCCCACTGGGAAGCTGGCCCACAACCCAGGCATGTGCCCTGACTGGGAATTGAACCAGCAACCCCTTAGTTCACAGGCCCTTGCTCAATCCACTGAGCTACATTAGCCAGGGCTCAAGTTCTAGTCTTAAGAAGCCCCAATTTTACAATATAGTATTGTCAACTATAGTTACATGTTATACATTAGATCCCATACTTTATCTTACAGCTGAAAGTTTGTTCCTTTTCCCAGTCTCCCTATTTCTCTTACCCCCAAGCTCCTAGCAATTAATATTCTACCATTCTACTCTCTGTTTCTATGAGTTTGACATTTTTTTTGTCATATAAGATGTATCATTCAGCCCTGGTTGGTGTGGCTCAGTGGATTGAGTGCTGGCCTGTGAACCAAGGGTCGTCAGTTCAATTGTCAGTCAGGGCACATGCCTGGCTTGTGGGCCAGGTCCCCACTAGCAGGTGTGCAAGAGGCAACCACACAGTGATGTTTCTCTCCCTCTCTTTTTCTTTCCCTTCCCCTCTCTCTAAAAATAAATAAAACCTTAAAAAAAAGAGATAGATTCCATTCAGTATTTGTTTCTTTGTCTGGCTTATTTCACTTAGCATGAGGACTTCTGGGTTCACCCATGTTGTCATAAATGGTAGGATTGTCTTCTTTCTCAAGACTGTGATATACGTATATATTGGGTTGGTCATAAAGTCTATTTAGGTTTCTTTTGTAAAATAAAAGACACGTTTTTCACTTTTACCAATAACTTTATTGATTTAAATATTTTGAGTATGTTGGTTCTCTTCCACCACTGGCTTCTAGTGGGTAGAGGCCAGGGGTGCTGCTAAATATCCAATGCATAAGACAGCCCCACAGCAAAGAATTATTTGGCCAAAATATCAATACTACCAAGAAACTTCACAAACCACTTTTGATGCATTTGATCATTCACGACACCTTCTGCATATACTGGACAATTCTTTTTTGTATTTCAGTGTGTTTTAACCTTTCTTGAAATAATAAAACATAATACATCAAAAAGGTTGCATTTCTTCCTCCATCTCCAATATTAAAATGGCTGCACAAAAATTCACCAATTTCGATTAAGTTTTTTTAAGTGCGCACTGATATGACAGCTGTCACAATACAACCTAACAAAATTGTTTTGAATGAAGTTAAAAACAACTAAGCCCTAACTAGAACCATCATATGGAAAAAACTAATATGCACTTACTAGTTTTTCTTTATCCATTCACCTGTTGACGAACCCTTAGTTTCTGGGCTATTGTAAATAATGTTTCTGTGAACGTGGAAATACAAATATATCTTCGACATAGTGTTTTCATTCCCGTTAGGCATATATCCAGAAGTGGGGCTGCTGGATCACGCAGTAGTTCTACTTTTAATTTTCTGAGGAACCTCATACGGTTTTCTGCAGTGGCTGTACCTGTGTACATTCCCAACAGTGTGTGAGGGTTCTCTCTTCTCCACACCCTCGCCAGCACTTGTCACTTCTTGTCTTTTCGAAAAGAGACATCCTAATGGGCGTGAGGTGAAATGTAACTGAGATTTTGATTTGCATTTGCCTGCTGATCAGTGATGCTGAGCATCTTTTCATGTACCTGTTGGCCATTTGTTTGTCTTGTTTGGAAAGATGTCTACTTGGGTTCTTTGTCTAGTTTTAAATTGCATTATTTGTTATTTTGTTCTTGAGCTGTATGAATTCCTTGTATGTTTTGGATATTAACCCCTTATCAGACACATGGTTTGCAAATATTTTCTCCCATTCCATAGATTGCCTTTTCATTTTGTTGATAATTTCTTTTGCTGTGCAGAAGCTTTTTTATTCTAATGTAGCCCTGCTTGTTTGTTTTTGCTTTTGTTTCTTTTACTTTTGGTGTTAAATCCAAAAATTATTGCCATAACCAATATTAAGGAGTTCACCCTTTATATATTTTTTAGATTTTATGGCTTCCAGTCCTATGTTTAAGACCATTTGTTCAAGGGGTGGGGGGAAAGGCAGAAAACTGAACTTGAACAAGAATAATGTGAAAAAAAAGACCATTTGTTCAAGGCCAACCCCATGTTTAATCCATATGGAGTTGATTTTTGTCTATGGTGGAAAGCAGTGGTCCAATTTCACTCTTTTGCAGGTGGATACCCAGTTTTCTCAACACCATTTGTTGAAGAAACTATCCTTTCCCCCTTGTATATTCCTTTTTGTTGAAAATTGACCATATAGGCATAGATTTGTTTCTGGGCTTTCTATTCTGCTCTACTGATCTATGTGCCTGTTTTTATGCCGATACTATACTGTTTTGATTAGTATAGATTTATAATATAGTTTGAAATCAGGATGTCAATAACTCCAGCATTGTTCTCCTTTTTTAAGTTTGATTTGGCTACTTAGAGTCATTGTGACTGTCCAAACAGGATGCTTTGTTCTTATTGGCTCCCAGCAGTAGAGGGTGTGGGAAGACCAATCAATGTTCCAAAGGGGAGGGTCCCAGTTAGCCTCTGGAGGCAGGCTGATTAGAGGCAGGACTCTCAGGCAGCAGCTTGTAAGGTATAAAGTCAAACCCTTTTCAGGGAAAGACTCTCAAAGGGGTGATTTAGCCTGTGCCCTCTGTGCTGAGGCTCTGAGTCTAGCGTGGGGTTTGAAGGACAGCATTGCCAGTGCTAACCACCCATAGGTATTTGCTATACAGAGACTCGTGGAAGCAAGTCCCGTTGGCTGGCAGAGCTCCATATTTGGGGGGCCAGTCTACTGGGTGGGGAGCTTCAAGTTGGGATGCTAGATGTGGGGTCTAAACCCTTTGCTGCTGACGGAGAAGCTGGGAGCTGGGAGCTTCCTCCTGACTGTTCAGCACTGGGCTGGGGGCAGGGTTCTGATGAGAGTGCATCTCAGCCGTTCCTACCCTACCAGTAGGGGTGTGGGTGTGTTTCTCGTTCTCTCCGGGTGTAGGAGCAGCTCAGCTAGTTTCTGGGTTTCCCTCAGAGGAAATCGCTTCACATTTGGGGTGTCCAGGAGAGGAGAGAAGTTCAGGAATCTCCTATGTCACTGGCTTAGTTCCTCCCCTGTGATGGCTACTTTAGAATAAATTAGATAAATATTTCTTTTTTGATTTCTAAAAAGGTAAACAGTTGTAATTTACAGAAACCAAAGCCCTCCGCAGTTTTCAATAATGTTTGACAGACGGAAACATTTGAGAACCCTGTTGTAGCACCTAACTATTTTACTGGGAATGGGCTGGGCTCTGCAGCGATAATAACCCATTAAAACAGCTACAGGAAGATCCACTCTCTGCAACATTGTGGGCCACTGTGACAGAGGAAAAGGGGGCTGGAGAATCTCGTACTAACCATGAAATGCCACAGGCTGGGAGTGACCTGTGTTGCTTCCACATGTGGCCTGTTGGCCATGCCTGGTTTCATGACTCTTGCAGGGGCAGGGACACATGAACCTCTGGAAGAGGGAGCTGGTGCTGGCTGAGCACCAGGAGTTCGTAGCACCCCTGCTTTATTTTTCTTCACAGCATCACTGTCGTATTAGGTGTTTGTTTACTTATAGACTCTGTCTCTCTAGAGGGTAAACTCTTGGAGGGGAGGCCCTTTGTCTTTTCTTGCTCACTGCTATATCCTCAGTGCCTGGACCTGGGCCTGCCACATTACGTGGCCTCGATAAATGGAAACGGTGGATGGATGGGGAAGGGCTCTCACTGTCTCCTTGGTCTGTCCGGATGGTTGGAGTTTCCAGTGAGGGCTGAGTCTGAAAATGCTTCCCGAGCCCTAAAGTGTGGGACGTGCATTAGCTGAGCCCGCACATGGGCTGTTTTTATCTAAATGTGCTGTGCACAGGTCTAGATGCTGGGGCTGGGCAAAGCCAGGCAGTCTGCCTGGAGGTGGGGCCTTGGTTCCGTGGGTGAAAGCTCTCCATGACAAGGACTCGGGTGCAACTCACTAGTGAGGAGAGCATGGTTGCCTTTGGCAGGCCAGGGACCCCTCTTCTCCTGGGCAGGCCTAGCTGAGGGCAAGGCCTGGGCTGCAGCTTCTGCGAGGAGTTCTTGAGAACCAGCTTGGGGAGTCCTTGCAGAAATGGCCTCACACGCATGACCTCACTGCAGGTCGCTACTCTCATCAGCCAGCCCCACTGGGCCCTTACATCTGGCTTGAGCCAGGGTGTCATGTCTAAGAGAGAACTTAGCCTTGTTAGGCAGTGGGGTGAAGGACCAGGTGGTTTAGGAGGGACAGCTGGTACTTGGAAGTGGGCTTCGTGCACGGCCCCGAGCGCAGGCCCTGGCATTGCCTGGTTGACCCATTTCAAGGGGCCCGGAGGCAGAACCCATCTAGGGGTTTTCATGGTCTCGTTGGAGGAATTGGCTCAGACTTGGGAGAAGATTCCTGAGGCGTGGGGGGCATTCACTCAATGAGGGTCTGGTGATTTCCACATTCTGATGGCCCATGGAAGTTCTTTTTCCAAACCCCGGGGTCTATGACACAGACTTTGTTTGGTCCTGTTGCCAGGACAGCAGAGCGAGTCTGGATGATGGAACACTGAGATTTTCGGACTGTGTCAGAAGCCTCATGACCTATGAAATACGACACTGAAACCAGGGTCACCCTAAGAAACCGGGGATGGGTGGCTGCCAAGTTTTCCAGACTGAGTCTGTGGCTGGTGCCGGGGTTTGGGGAAGGGGAAGACATGGGCCTGTGTGGGAGAGGCACTGGGCGTTCTCAGGAATTCGGTCACGCAGCGTGGACGGCGCATGTCCGTTCTGGCTTCCGCAGTAAATCAGCGTCAGGTGCCGATGAGTCGGGACATCCCTGAATCTCATAGCACTAGGTTTGGAAGCTTCAAAAAATTAAGTCCAAGCCCTGGCTGGCGTAGCTCAGTGGATTGAGCGCGGGCCTGCAAACCAGAGTATCACGGTTCGATTCCCAGTCAGGGCACATGCCTGGGTTGCAGGCCAGTTCCCAGCAGGGGACTCATGAGAGGCAACCACACATTGATGTTTCTCTCCCACTCTTTCTCCTTCCCTTCCCCTCTCTCTAAAAATAAATAAATAAAATATAAAAAAATTAAGTCCAACCACCTATGACTTTGTCTAAGCCCTCGAGAATAATTTTAAAACAATAACAAGGAAAACCCCCCAAAACAACTGGATCACAAAAGCACCCTCAGCCTGACTTGGGGAGAGGGAGGGGCTGGAGGGAGCAGGCCTGACGGAGGCCTGAGCCGAATGGATTGTGAACCCCAAACTGGCTCCGATAAGCAGCTGAGTTCCATGGAGACCCCTGGGGCATGTATTGTGCATGGTTCCAAATCAAAGCAATGAAAACTGCAGGGTCTGACTTCAACATGAGTCTAGGGACCAGGTTCATCATCAAATTCAGTCTTTAAAATGCATCTTCCTGGGACTGAACTGATATTTCCTTCATCGGAGTATCCACACTGGGAGTAAAAAGGAAACAAAAAAACAAACAGACAAACCAAATAAAAACAAAACAAAATGAAACATAGGATTACCACATCATCCGGCTTTCCCACTTCTGGGTCTGTATCCAAGAGACCCAAAAGCGGGGACTCACGCAGGTATTTGTACCCTGTGCTCATGGTGGCACTATACACAGCAGCCAAAAGGCAGGAAAAACCCAAATGTCGATGGGTGAATGGGTAAATAAAATGTGGCTTATATGTCCTAGACAGTGTGGCTCAGGGGATTGGAACGTCATCCCATAAACTGAAAGGTCTCAGGTTCAATTCCTGGCCAAGACGCATACCTAGGTTGCTGGTTTAGTCCCTAGTCGGGGTGCATATGAGAGGCAAGGGATTGCAGTTTCTCTATTGCCTTGATGTTTCTCTCTCTCTCTTCCTCCCTCCCTTCCTCTCTCTCTAAAACCAATAAACTTATCCTCAGGTGAGGATAAAAAGTAGTACGAAATTATATTCATGAATAAGTTTGAAATAAATCTTTTTTCATATGTGGTTTATACATATCGTAGAATATTATTTAGTCTTAAAAATGGAAGGAAATGCTGACGTGTGCTACAATACAAATGAACCCTGAGGACTTAAGTTCAATGAAGTGAGCCAGTCAGACAGACAAATTCTGTAGGGTCCATTTCTGTGAGGTGCCCAGGGTAGTCGAATTTGTAGAGGCAGACAGTAGGATGGTGTTGGCCCAGCACCTGGGGCCAGAGAGAACGGGGAGCTATTTACTAATGGGCACTGAGTTTCACATCCGGTTGCTGGAGAAGCTCAGGAAAGGGATGGTGGCGATGGTTGCACAACAGTGTAAATGTGCTATTTAATAACCCTGACCCTTAAAAACAGTAAACTTTATATTGTGTATATATGTTTCATTGATTTGAGAGAGAGAGAACGAGCAAGGTAGAGAGACAAAAAGACCCCTAGATTCGTTGTTCCACGCATTTATACATTTATTGGTTGATTCTGACGGAGGATGGAGCCTGCAACCTTGGCACGGTGGGACACACTCTCACTGAGCTACCCGGCCAGGGCCTGTTCTGTAGGTACATTTTGCCACAATGAAACAAAGCAAACAGGGAGCGTGCCCGTCCACTTTGAGCAGAGGTTCTTGTTAGTAAAGGCAGGATTGGACCGCTGAACGCATGTCCTAGAGGGGCCCCTGAGACCAGGGCTTCAGAGCCGGTGGGCTGCCCGCTGGCTCTCCCTGGGCACAGACAGCAGAAAGCAGAAGAGGGGGGCTGCTGAATATGGGCTTTCTTTCACCTCCCTGGGCGGAGCTGCCGGCTCCCAGATGAGGCACAGGAGAGCTCGGAGGGGAACAAAGCCAAGAGGGTAATTTAAAGGTGCCCTGACCCCCCAGGGGCAGCACGCACCATTGTACTGGGGTTCCCCCCTTTTCTCCCAGGCACCACCAATCATAAATATGCATGAATAAAGGAGGCCCCAATCCATTCCCACTTCTCCAGTTGGGCTCCCTGTTAATGGGGGAGAGGCGGGTCCTCAGAGGAGCCAGGCAGAACCCAATGCCCAGTGTGTGACTAGCAGCAACCATTATAATTATCACCTGCAGAAGGGGACTTATCACATAACAACTTTCTCTCGCCCCGCAGGGGGCAGGAGGTGGGGCCCTCTAGCAACTGAAGGGACTTCCATCTTCATTCACTAGTTTCCGAATGTCAGTACAAAATTGAGGGTTCTGAACAATTTGCAGATTAATAACCACTCAAGATGTGGGTCCACATAGCCTCACCGTGTCAAAAAAATAAGACACTCCCTCCTCTCCCTCTGTTCAGTAAGAACGTGCATCAGATATATTGAGAGGAAAAAAGAGAAAAGCAGAAATGTAAGTAGCCTTTCCTTTCCTGCATAGCAAGTCTTCCAGCAGCCCCAGCGCCCAGCAACTCCTGGATTACTCTCTCTCTCTTTCTTTTTTCTTTTCTTTTCTTTTCTTTTCTTTTCTTTTCTTTTCTTTTCTTTTCTTTTCTTTTCTTTTTTTCCTTTTTCTGCTCAATGGATTGTGGTCAAGGCCATTGTAACATGAGCAGTGCCTCGGAGGGGATTGGCCAAGGGGGCTGCGAGGGGCCCCTTTCACAGAGGGCTAATTGCGTTTCAGACCACCAGTATTCGGGAGCTACAGATGTCTTCCTTCATTTGCCTAGGCAGCACAATTGGACCCATCTGTTGCATTTATTCCGAGGGCTCCCCTGCCCACCCCACCCCCGGCCCCCTCTCCCCTCCCCTCCTTTCCCTTGTCTGCTGGGTCTAAATTGAAAACTCATCAAAATGTAATCCAAGAGCAGTTTGGCTGTGAGCTGCTGAGAGGGGCTCGGTGGGAATAAAGGCCCCCCGCCACTTTACACACGGGCCAGAGCCTGGGGAGCCGGGTCACAGGCAGCCTTAGGGGGGAAAGTGAGAAGTTAGCCGGCAGATGGGCTGCTCCACGCGGCCCTATAACCTGATGCCTCCGAAGAGGGGCCCTAGCAACGGCCAGGCCCAGGCGGGAGGATGCCACTGCCCTGGAGGTGGCGACCCCACCTCGAAGGCCTCGCCCCTGGCCCAGGATGCTTCGATTTCAAACAGGGCCGGGGCCAGGGCTCATCACTCTCTGACCCCCATCTGCCCTCTCGAGCTCAAAGGGATTTCCAAGGCAGAGAGGGCAGGCCCAGCGTGGCCCCACAAGGGCTGGGGAATGTGGCACTCGGAAGACAGCCTGCCCGCCCGCCCGGCCCACCTCCTGCACGCCCAGGCCTCTTTCCATGTCCCTCTCTCTGCTCCACAGGCCTTGTGATGTCCTCAGGCTCCTTCCTGCACCTGCTTCTCTCTCTCCCAAGCAGGCAGTGGGCTCTGGAAGGTATGGGTGTGTTCGTTGCTGTCCCAGGCTCAGAGGCTAACCTGGGGACTCTGCTTGCCACCAGTACGAAAGTCCCAGCTCCGGTCTCCAGTCTCTTTGGTGGTGTGTGCGTGCATGCGAGGGTGGGGGGTGGGGTCGTCTTTCTAATACCTGCCCCAGCCTGGGCCAGGAATGGGGCTGTTACCCCCAGGAGCAGCTGGCGGGTGGCTGCGTCCTCCCACCTGTCTTCTGGGGGAGGGCAGACTGCCAGTGGGCACGGCGTTTCGGACCAGTAGGCTCGGAGGAACAGCTGTCGTGAGGTTGCGGTGTGGGCACATCCGTGCACTGGGTGCCCAGCACTTTGTGGAGGACGTGGGTGCCTCTTTGTTGCTGACGAATTGTAAATGCAGGGCTTCCAAACTCTTTTTTAATCTGAAACCCATAGTAACACACACACACACACACACACACACACACATTTTGTATATTTATTGCACGTATATATTTTTCATAGCAACCCAATATATAAGCAACAGACATATATAACTAAAGCCAAAGTTCACAAAATAAAATTTCCCTCCACTCTGTGCGATGTGCTCTGATACTTTCTACTCTGATGTTCCAGCTGCGTCGCCCCAGTTTGAAAGGTGCTGCGCTGCCAAAGTGCCCCACAGGGAGCGTTCTCACACACTCAGGCATCAGACTCTGCTCTGGGAATTTGTGGAAATGCAGATGCCCAGGCCCATCTCTGAGAGTTTGGTTCAGCGGCCCTGAAGTAGGGCCTAGGAATGGGTATTCTTGGTGACAGAAACCCCTGGCATCTTGGGAAATTCTTCTGCCTGCAGTGTGCTCAGTGGTCTGGAGCCCGTGGTCTGAGCTGGAAACAAAAGGTCGCCCGAGATGGTCAGCTCAAGGTGGGGCCTTCCGAGGTCGCCTCTTGTCCTGCCACTTCCCCACCATGTCTTAATTAAATCCTCGCCCAGTGAGAGTGTGGATGTCGGGTCTGGCTTGGTTGGCTTTTAATCGAAGTGTTAATTTGTAGCTGCAGAGAGTACGGCCCTTCAGGTCTGGAGCCTTTCCTTTGCAGCCATCCTAAGCTGATTAGCCTTGAGGGGTCTGAGGGGACACAAGCCATCAGCAGGGGAGTTAGCCGGGCCAGAATCAGGCCTTGGAGCGGCCTTTGCGGAGTGGGGGTGGGCCAGGGCTGAAGCCTTCTGCACCTGCCTCATCCTGCCCCCCAGCCACCAGGCAAACACCTGCCCTGATGGGCCTCCAAGGCACTGACCTGGTTTCTGCTACACTGCCCCCCGCCCCCTCCCACCAAGTCCATCTTGCTGATAAAGAGATACCTTTAGCCTGTGAGTCATCTGCTCACACACAATTGTCTACACAATCTGCTCCTTAGCTTGATGCTCCAGGCCCCCCAGGACCTGCCCCGAGAGCATCTCCCAGTGCCCCCTCCCCTGCCCTCCCTTCATCACAGCTGGGCCAGGCTGCTCCCGCTCCCCACCCAGGCCGAGCAGTTCCCACTTCTGTCTCCAGCCCTTTGATCTGCTGTGACTCCACCTGGAATGTCCTTGCTGACTCTTGTCCATCCTTCAATGCTCAGAGTCACTGACGCCTCCTCCAGGACCCTCCTGTCCTGTCGGGTTGTCAGGAGCAGGACCAGTGAGCTGAGAGAAGCAATCGAAAGGATCCACTTGCCAGAGCACCCAGGGGTGCTGGGTAATCAAGCCTTGGGAAGAACAGGCAGCTCTTGGGTGGGCCTTGTCCTTCTGTCCTCAACCCCTTTTCCTCTCAGCTTATCTGTCCCTTCCTGGACACCTACTCCTCATTGCTGACATAAATCTGGTTCAGTAGTTGTGGTTCTAGAAGTGAACAGCCTGGGCTCACAGCCTGTCTTTGCCTTTCACCAGCTAAGGGGTCCTGACTTCACCTTCCTGGCCTCACTTTCCTTGTCTGCACAATGGAGACAGCCTTTCCCTATCTGTCCCTGAATTGAGGCTTGTGTGAGCCGCATGCACACAGGAGGCCAGCCCTCCCCGGGCTCTGCCCCTTTTCCTCCATCCTGCCCTTCCTCTGGGCTCCAGCCCAGGCCCTCTCTTGCACTCACTTTTTGGTGAATGCCTCTAGTTCCTTCCCTGTGGAAGCCACTGCAGCAGCACCTGTCTTCTGGGGAGCCTTTTGGCCCACTCAATGAAATGAGGACTTGGAGACCTGCAAACAGGGCCTCACTCCTCAGCCTTGCCAACTCCCCCACTCCAAGGTCCCAGGACAGCCTTGCTTCCCGATGACAGCAATGCTCCTGGTTTGGGCTGCTACCATGGGCCCTATATTGTGCTAAATGCTTCACAGAGGAGGTTGTGTAATCCTCTTGGACGACCTCAAAGGCAGGAACAGTGTCATTGCTATTTAACAGAGCAGAGCACTGAGGTTTGGAGGTGTGTGGCTTGTTCAGGCTGTGATCCTGCATTGTCTGCAGCCAGAATGGTCTTTTAAAAACACGAACTGGTCCTAGGACCCCCTGCCTTACCTCCCCCCTCCCCCCACCCCAGGGCCTCTCCATGGCTCTTGTGCCTGCTGAACTTCCCACTCTTGTCTCTCATCACTCTCCCTCATATTTTCTGCACTAAAGACACATTGGCCTTCTGTGTAACACTCTCTCCTTACCCACAGGGCCTTTGCACATGCCGTTTCTACCAAGTGGACTATCTTCTGCCTACCCCCCACTTCCAAAGTGAGCTCCTAAGCAGACTTCTTCCCAAGAGCCTACCTCCTAGACTAGGTTGGGATCCCCCACCACCCCCACCCTCAGCAGTCTCAGCATACGTGCCCCTTCTTTGTATCCTTTGTACTAGTAAGATGTTCCCCAAAAGATCCACACAAACAGTGCGTTAAAAATCTCTCTCCCCATCAGACTGTAAGCTCTAAGAAGGCAGGACCTGTGTGTTTTCTTATCACTCTATCACACCTCTGTCTCCAGGGCTTAGCACAGTACCTGGCACAGAGCAGACACACAGTTAATGCTTGTTGACTGAACACATATAAAAAGTGAGGAACCTAGGATTTAAACCCATAGGGCTCGGATGCCAAACCTGGGTTCTCAACCTGGCCACCCTGGGCTTCCTGGGCTTCCTGGGAAGACAGGTCACAGGAGCAGAGGACTGAGGCTTCTAAGCTTCAGGGCTCATTATCAAGTTGGGGCTGCAGGTGGGTTGGGGTGGGGGCGACAGACTTTTTTTTTCACCGAAGGAGTGGGATGGAAGTGTGCAGGAGGGGGTGGGGTCAGCTCAGGCTAATCCCGCAGCAAACGGGTTGATGGGGGTCTGCTGGGTGCTGCCCTCTGCCCCCCACCACTGCCCCCGAACCCTCACAGGGCTGACCGCCCACCTGGCACACCGGAGGGCTCTGAGCTCAGAGATAATCCCTAGGCCAGGGCTACTTACAATGCCCCACAGGCAACCTGTGGCCAATTGCAGCACGAAGAGACCAGAGCAGGCGCTCCCTGCATGGCTGAATCTTCTTCCTCAGGAGGTGAGGTCACTGCAGCAGCAATGTCAAAGCCTTCAGGGGAGCCTCTTAAAGTCCCCCAACAAAGGGCATGGCCCTGGGGACAAGGGCGGGTGTGGGGGTTACGCCTCTGTTGGGGAGGTCCAGTGTGACGGACACCATGCTGGACATCTGAGGCAATGTCACTCATAGCAAGAGTGGGGTTGCTTGCCTCCCAGCCCAGGCTGACCTTCTTCTGGGGGTCCGGATACCCCCTGACTCCTTGAACCTGGGGAGTAGGGACTAACCTCCTTGAGGCTGGGTGACTGTCGGCAGGCCCTGTCTGCTTGGACGAGGGAGACAGTAGGCAGCCCACTGGCTCAGGCTCAGCCCAAGCAGAGACTTGGGGGTCCCCCCCAAGTCCCAGGGGACTCAGGGCCCCTGCTGCTACCCCAGGCTCCTGTCTGAGCCACAGAGCTGTTCCCTCAGCTAAGCCAGCTTGCTCTGGTTGCTCAGTCTGCCACACCACGCACAGGACGGTCTTCTGCAAACTCTTCTTCAGTTACTTTGCATTTTGCCCTGCGCATGAGTGACTTTTATGACCAAACAAGCAGTATGGAAAGGAACAGTGCAAACAGTGAGTCACCCCTCCTGACCTGTCTGTCCACTGCCTTGAGGAAAGCAGCACCTTGGGCCAGGGAGGGGCTACTGGCTGTCTTGTGTCTTAGGTCTGTGCTCAAGCTCTCAGCACCATAGTTTCTGCAGCTGTAAAATGGGGTAACAATGCTATCAATCCCATCGGACTGTGGTGGGATAAACAAGATGATGTGTGTAGAGACCTTGGAGTGGTGCCTTCACTGAGCACGCTCCAATGCACACACATAGAAACTATGCTTAGTAACAAACTCATGTGTGTGACTTCCGAAAACTTCATGTAAACCCAAGCAAATGTGATATATGATGATGTCTGTCCACCCTTCAAACATCACACACTTTTTGGAGACTGTCACATACACTGTCATGCTCCTTGGCTTTTTCAGTGATGTGTTAATAACAGCATGGGTGTCTTTCTGTGTGGGTAGGTAGAGCTCTCTCTACTCCCCTGTGACGGCTGCCCAGTTCCATTATGTACATATACTGCAATTTATTTAAATAAAGTACTGTCACAGGCATTAGGTAGGGCCTCATTTTTGCTATTAAAACAACACTGCCATAAACACCCTTACCCATTGTATTCATGAGCACATTTCACTTGCAAATAATAGACACTGAAGGCAAACCGACATCAGTGAAAAAAGAAATGTATTGGTTTGTGTAGTTGAAAAGCTAGGAGTCTGGCTTCAACTTTGACAGTGGAATCCTCCTGCGGCCCCTATGGTGGCTTCAGCTAACTTTCTCCCTCTCTTTGTTCCCTCCCTCCTTCCTCTTCTTGGCTTTGCTCCTGTCTGGCTTTGTTCTCAGAGAGGCTCTTTCCACGTGAAGGCAAGAAAGCCACTATCCTATTCCAAGTTTATGTCTTATGAGCTTGACAACCTCAGCAAAAAGAGGGTTGATCTCATTAATTCCAGCGAAGGTCCTGGAATGGAGTCTAATTGGCCTGGCTCGAATCACTTGCATATTCAACTTTGCACACATGTGTGGGTGGGCCTGTAGGACATTTTCTTAGAAGTGAAATGGTAGGCCAGAGGGGATGCTCATTTTAACACAGCCAAAGTGCTCCACCGCTGCTTGTGCACCGTGGAAGTCCCTGGCTGCATGGCAGGGACTAGGAGGTGGGGCAGCAATAGCACAAGCATCTCGTGGTACCCAAGTGGCTTCAAGAAGAAACATAGACTCCTGGCCTGACAACTGATCACTCCCGGCTGCCTCAACCAGCACTAGCTAACTTACCAGTCTAGCATCCTATCACTCTCCTGTTCTCTGACCACAGCAGGCAGCTCACTATCCCCTAAACGTGGTGACCATTAGTATCCTTAGAAAATAGAGCACAAAACTCAAGTGGTAACATTTCGTTGGGAGTTCCATCCCAGGAAGGCAGGAGTAAGGGAGAAGCTGAGTAAGAGAGGAAATGAGGGGGTGGGTTATGCATTGGTCATTGTTTCAGTAGCTGCTCATAACCAGCACAGCTGACTGGTTGGTCCTGCAAGACATCTTCCGAGACATCATCCAAGAGAAGGTACAAGGCTACTTTGTCTCCAAACAGACCAGGGGAGGATCAGAGAAGAATTAATCTGTTAGTTTCTGTCTCTGGTTGGTCAAAGTTCAGTTCCTTAGAGCATCGGTTCCCCTGTCCTTCTGGGCTGTGCCACCTGGCCCTCTGCTAGTGAAGCCAGGTCCCAAACAGCAGTGGTGGCACCTGCAGCGCTGCTCCCAGCCTGCCCATGGCATCAGCGCTCCCAGCCTGCCCACCTGTGGCCTGCAGCCTCACAGGCCTAGTGGAAGGAACTGGTTATGGGAAGTAAGGGGCAGGTCTGGTTATGCTGTAGCATGACCAGAAGCAGCTACTGGAACAATGAAGGCTGGAGTGTAAGGCCAGCATGCACATCGGAGCTGGCACACATGAATGGAGTCCACAAACAGTGTCTCTGTGCTATGGCACCTGACGGTTGACTTCCCCAGGTAAGTCTTTCATTTCAAATCTGCCTGTCTGATCATCAAGCATCCATTTATCTCTATTTATTATTGAGTACCTACCACGCTCCGGGCTGTGGGGATACTGGGCAGGCTTAGACATAACCCCTGGGGGCAGGGAGCTCAGTTTCTACGTGGGGTTGGGGACTAGACCTATTAATAGTGGCTGTATCATGATGTGATGGGCGTGGTGATAGAAATATCCTGTGTTATAAGAGGGAACCATGGACACTATTTGGAGTGACATAAAATCCAAAGCAAGAATTGCTTAAACATGGTGAAAGTTTCTTTCTCTCCAGGTTTCCTGTACGTGGCTAACAGGATAGCTCTGCTCCCTAAAACCCTCAGGAACCTGCCATTCCTAGTCCATGCCTTTCATCTGATTATCCAAGATGGTAGCTCTGTTCCACGTGGCGGACGGAGAACGAGATGAAGAAGAGGCACACACATCCCAGCGGTCTCTTAAAAAAGGTTCCTAACTTCCTGAGGGAAATGCCCTGAGGAGTGATGGGGGCGCCTCCCTGAGAAGCAGCAGCAAGAAGGCAGCTCAGGGCGCAACTTCTCCAGCAGAAGCTCATACCCATGTCCCCAGCAGCGTTGACAGGACAGGACAAGGTGCTGGGTTGGGTTTGCCCTCATCCCAGCCCGGGATCGTCGCCCCCTGCCACTCCCCCGCCCCCCCCAGACCCGGTAGTGCCAACGTTGCTGCAGTGGGGGAGGGATGAGCGGGTCCTGGGCACGCGCACCAGGCAGAGGGCACGGAGGGAGGGGTGGGAGCGAGCGCCTGCGCACTCTTCCAGCCGCTGCCCCGCGTGCGCCTGGGGCTCAGCATCCGGGTCTGGCCGCCCGCCCGCCTGTGCGCGGGGCCTGCTGGGAATTCCAGTGTCAGTTTGTGCGGTTGGGCCGCCGTCCTCCGTCGAGGAACTGCCTGTGCGGCCCCGGAGAACCCGCCTCAGGTAGGACGTGATTTTTGTCTTTTATGACAGCTGACTGCTGTCCTGACCCCGGTCCTGACTGCTTCGTGTATATTTAGGAGACTCTGTATTTGTCAATTCCAATCCCAGTGGTTTAATGGTATAAAACTCTTCTATGTTGTGGCCGAAATTATGTGATGTTTAGTGAGGAAAACCCTTCCGTGAGTTACTTTATAGTCCAGTATACTCCGTGGCTAATACTTCGAAGGACATGCATATTTGGAATATGATAAATTTTTTTCCTCCACGACTTTACAAGTCTTCAAGAGGCTGTTTTATGGGGGTAAAGATTTTGTAGGAGCTATATAACGAAATGGGAAGATTCAAGTGCCATCCTCTGACAATCAGACATGTTTATATTCACTTTCTCCAAAATAAGGGGGGGAGGGGGACCTGGAGGCTGCCACGTGCCACTTTTTTGCTTCCATTCCATTGGTCAGAATTTAGTCACATGACCACGTCTAGCCGCAATGGAGGCTGGGAAGTCTCTTGACCGTTGGCTGAACTAAAAAATTTCATTCCATTAGAGCCCTGGCTGGCGTAGCTCAGCAGATTGAGCACAGGCCTGTGCACCAAAATATTGTGGTTCAATTCCCAGTCAGGGCACATGCCTGGGTTGCAGGCCAGTTCCCAGCAGGGGACACACGAGAAGCAACCATACATTGATGTTTCTCTCCCTCTCTCCTTCCCTTCCCTTCTAAGGATAAATAAATAAAAATTAAAAATTTTTTTCATTCTGTTAATGCAGAAGGAGAAAGACAACCATCAGTCTCTGCCACAGGCACGTGCTATAAGGAGGTGATCATGGTAGTGAGGGGAGAAGGTGGCCTCCAGGTGTCTTAAAACACGAATTTCTGCTGGCCATTCACTGAGGAGGGGGAAGGGCAGACCAGGCAGCCCAGAGGGGACTGTGTGAGCAACGAAGGCACAGGACTGATGTGTAGCAGCATGCTGTGTGCGTGTGTGTGTGGGTGGGGTGGTACGCACAGGTGTGTGCACGTGTGCATGCACCCATATTGATGGGGGGGGGCACTGTCAAGATGGGCAGGTCTCAAGTCATGTGCCCTAAGCATCTCAAAAGGAAATTTCAGCTATATCTCTTCCAAGTGCAGCGTGGAGTCAATTGCACTAAAATGTAGTTTAATTTTTCTAAACTGAAACCTTCAGGAAGTCAAATCTGCATGAGAAATTGAGGGGGGAGAAGTAAGAGGAGAGCAGGTAGCTGTCCGGTTCCTGGGCTGGGAGGCTGGTGGGTCGGGGCAGAGGACCGGTTCTCCTGTGGAGTCTAAGGAAGCTGGCCAGGGGTGGGGAGAGCAGCTGGGGTGAAGGAGTGTCTGAGGGAGTCCGGGTGTGAGAGCTAGATGGAGAAAAGGCTAGAAGCTGAGTCTAAAGTGTGTGTGTGTGTGTTGTGGGGGTGTGATGTTATGTGGGTGAGTATGTGGGCACCACTGCCTAAGTGTGCGGGAGCTTTCAGAGGTGGAGCAGTGGTGGATGATGACCACAGCTAGAGTGTGGTCATGAGAAGGACAGCTCCAGTGGCAGAAGGTGACAGTCACTGGAATCACTTAGGCAGGCCTGGAGCTGTGAGCCACAGTTTGCTGTTCTACCAGGTGTTGAGATCTTCAGAGGTCAGGCCATGTGGAGAGCAGGATAGCCCCTGGAGCATCATGCCCCTCAAGAGCTGTCTGGTCTGTTGTTCCTGTGACTGTTACCACTCATCATCGTTGGTCAGCGGGGGTGAGGGATGTGTGTGGCGTCTGGTGGCTTGAAGAGCTGTTGCTTCTTGTGTTTGCTCCTGGATATGGAAATGCACCACAGCGCAGATCAAGGACAGGAGCCAGGCCCTTGCCAGGACACAGTCAAGATCTATGGGTCAAGGTGCCAGCGCTTGCAGTCCAGTGGGGTGTGGGTCGCTAGGAAACCAGGCAGGCCTCTGACCAGCGGAAAGCTCCCTGTGTGGAGGGCTGGGCACTGGGGCCCGTGCTCCCAGTGCCCCAGGGATAATAAGGACTTCAGAAAGGACAGCCCTGACTCAAGGCTGAAAGAGGCTTTAGTTCCTTGTTTGGCAGCTTAAAAAAAAAGGCAAACAGAAGCTTTTCTCCTTTGGGGATCAATGTGAATCCCAGAAAATCCCATTATTTCCCTTTGAGATCAGTGGCCTGCTCTTGAGGGCTTTCTCTTCCCCAAGGCAACAGCCTTCTTCTTGCTCTGTGTGAGCATCCTGCCCCTGCATGGCCCCGGAATGGGCCAAGGTAAGGGGGGAGATAGGGAAGGGGCACAGGTGAGCTACACACTACAGCTGTTTCCTCCTGCTGGCTTCTTATCCCTATTCTAGTCTTATCCTCCCATCTCCCCAAGGGGGAGGGCAGCGAAGCCACTAGAAACAGCTTTTAATGTTCTCCTCTTCCAGAAAGCCATTTTTGACCCCAGAAGATGCCTGAAAGATGTTGCTTCTCCAGACTGCTGTATCGTTTAGGGTCTGCACATCACTTTGCACCGGGAATATAGTGGATGTGATGCATGGTACCACAGGAGGACCATCGTGGTGGCGATGACATACATTGAACCATTACCATGGTGCCTGGTGCTGGGCTAAGCTCCCTCAATGTGGCTAATAACCCACACGGAAGGCATTATTATTATTATCCTGCCTTACAGATGAGGAGACTGAGGCGTGAAGAGGCCAAGCATATTAGTCAACTCAGGCTGTCATGATAAAATGTCATAGACTGGGACTTAACAGAAACACATTTTCTCAGAGTTCTGGGGGCTGGAGGCCTGAGGTCAGGGTACTGGCATGGTTGGGTTTTGGTAAGGTTCTCTTCTTGGCTTACACTTGGCTTCATCACATGGTAGAGAGAGAGAGAGAGAGAGAGAGAGAGAGAGAGAGAGAGAGAAGGGATCCTTCTCTTCCTCTTAAAAGGCCACAGTCCAGTAGGATTCAGACTCTACCTTTGTGACCTCATTTAACCTCAATTACCTCCTGAAAGCCCTGTCTCGAAGTACAGCCACACTGGGGGTTAGTACTTTAACATATGAATGTGGGAGGAGGGGCCACAACTTAGTCCCTAGAACCTTGTCACAGACCATGGGCATGCCCTCCCAGCCTGGTTCAGAGGGAATTGGGAACTCTCCCCTGTGATCTTTCAGTAGACACCAGGAGCTTCCCCCAAAGTCTTCATCCAAACCTGCCCATCTCGGGTTCTTCCATCTGACTGGGTGTGAAGTGCTGAGCCTGGGACCAGGGCAAGGCCCACGGTAGCAGAGGCTCCTTGAGGGCTCATTTGGTCTGTGCCAGCCCTGCACCTAATAGGGACTCTCCAAAGCACCCGGCCTCGACACGTCAGAGCAGTGTCAGATATCCTGCTTCGTGAGTGCAAAGCCAAGACTGGAACCAGGGGCCTGTCTACTCAGGAGCACACACTGTGATGTACTGTGGCCCCGAGCATAGCTCAGTGACATCCCCTGTTCCGCCTAGACATTTTTCCCCTGACTGGCCACCTGCTTCTTAGTGGTGCTCCCTGAAAGGGCAGTTTTCCTTGAAGTGGCTTCTAAGTAGGGAAGATGTTGCTGATATGTCCTTTCCTGTGACTTCTACGTCAGAGGAATGCCAGTGGGGTGTATTGTGCAGCAGCCCCAGCCCCATTTTCTGGAGTTCCCACTTGGCTCTTAGACACACGAAGGCTTGCGGGTGCACACCAGCTGGGAGGAGGTCTTTTGGAGATGTGCTCTAATGAATACAGAAGAAGGTCTTTCATTAGCATAACAAGAGTTTGCTGTGAAATAGGTGCTCTAGAGAGCACTTGAAAGCTGTTTGTTCTTTCAAGTAGGCTAAAAGTCTCTGCGGAGGCCTTTCCAGGCTCCTGGAGGAGCCTGTGTAGACAGGGCCATGGGATTTTCAAACCCACCTGTTCTCCCCGCAGTCCTGAGAGCATTTTACACATCTCAGCTATGGCCTGTGGCATGAGGGGCCTTCGTGGGCGCCTGGGTCTTGCCTGGCTTTGCCCTGCTGCAGCAATCACCCTACTGAGCAGCCACCTCGCTCTCTCCAGGGTTCACTGGGGCAAGGCTGATCGGCTTAAAGGGGCTCTATGCCTGCTGGGCCTCTTGGCCTCTCTGTCCCCCCAGGTGGCCTCTGTGTAGACTGATGCCGGATTTGTACTCACTTTGCCTGAGAGGAGTTGGGGCCAAGATGGGGACTGATGGCCAGAGAGCAAAGGTTAAGAGGGGTTAAGCCTTCACCCCAGAAGGTCACGTCATCAGCCCTGAGACAAGTCCCTCACAGGTATTTCCCTGAAACCTAAAGCACAGTTAGGCCCGCAGGGAATGGCCGTTCATTTACCAAGGAAACACCATCTTGCTGGTGTGGACAGTCTGTACTCCAGTTTCTTGTTATTAACCGTTGGGCTCTGGTTTGGGGCTAGTCACTGACTTTCAGGGCTTCCGTTTTCCCATCTTTCCAATAAGGAACTTGGACATGATTGATTGACAGTCACTGGAAGAGAATTCATTGTCTTGGTCCACTGGAGTCCTAAATATATTTCTGCTCTTGGGCAGTGAGAGGAAGTTAGGCTAGATAAGGTGGATAGCAGGGGAGGTGTTTGGCCCTGCCTGGCCTTCCTGTAGGGGCTGCAGTCTGTTTTCTCCATGGATCATGGGGTTTAGAGCACACTCTGCTGGGCGGTGTTGGCGCAATGAGTGGGTGAGCCCCAAGTCCTTCCACCTGTCTGTCTGCATGGCTCTGATCCAGAGGGCCAGAGTCCATCAGGCCCCTCCAATGGGGCAAAATCGAGGCTTGAGGGGGCTAGTTTGTCCTGAGAGCACAGTCCGTCCAGTGGGCGGGATATTCCTCCACCTGCCTGCCTCTGGCTCGTTAGACTGGTGAGGAGCAGTGCCAAGGCACACCTATCAGGATAGCGACATCCCTGCCAGGGGGGCCACCCAAGGCACCAGTCTCACACAGAAGGGGCACCTCAAGTGCTGTGGGTTGCAGCAGGAAGCACCACAGAAGATGCAGCTTTGATGAGCATCACGTGGGTAAGAAGTGGTTGAGAAGGAGGTGGAGGAGGTGACAAATTATGCTGGTTGTCCTTGCCCTCCTGGGGCTTTCTGTTTCCATTCAGAGGTGTGCTCAAACTCCCTCTCCAGGGTACTTGGTTCAAGGCCACAGGCTCCTTCAGGACTGTCCTTTTCCATCTTGGGTGGCTCAGAGGGAGGCGGCTGGCCTGAGGAAAGGACACCAGATGTGGACACAGGAATGACCAGGGGCCTGTTGGGGTTTCACGGCCTGACTCTGGATTTAGGAGGAATCCTTGGCTCCATTACGGGCTGTGAAGCTTGGGTGTGTGACTTGACATTTCTGTACTTGTTTGTGGGCTCCCCATCTGTAAGCTGGGGTAATAGTGAAGGGGCAGTGAGGTAACATGTGAAAGCACTTAGCACTTAGAGCAGTGCCCACAACATGAGAACTGTTCAGTAATGACACGTGCTGCAAGAATAGGAAGGAGATGTGAGGATAGGATACTGAGTGTGATGTCCAAAGTGAATGGGAAGCCCCTTTGAGCCCAGAGTGGGAGTAGGGGATGAAAGTCCTGGTGGACACCAATAACCGCTGACATCTGTGGAGTGCGTCCTGCAGCACAGGTGCCAACCTTTTATGCTTTTTGTGGCATTTGCCCCTACCAGCAGCCCCACGGGAAGGGGCTGCTACTGTCCTTGTTTTCCAAACGAGCCCATGGAGGCTTGGAGGTGGATGTGGATTTCAGCCAGATCTTGGGAGTCTAAACCGTTCAACAAAAGTTCTCAGGACTGTAATGTGGGCCTGCCCTTTAGTCTCAAGCCATTTCAGAAAGTGATTTGGGGTCAGGCAGAGAAAAAGGAAACTGGGGTCCCAGCATCCTCTTGGTCCTGTGGGAAGGAGCATAGAAAGGGAAGCCCCCTCTGTCTTCACCAGAGGAGGGGGCTTGAGGCTTCCCAGATCCTGGGGGCCCCCCAGCCTTGGGCCCTGAGCATGATACTCCCTTAGAGTCAGAAGACTGTACCCCCACCCTGTTACTATGTTCATCTGTGAAGAAGGGAGGGGTGAGGAAAGCCTGTGTCTCCAAGAGAAGAAATAGGAGATGTGAAAATAGATTTTAAAGGCAGGAAGATAGATTTTAAAGGAAGGGGGTATTGCTCTGGTGGCCTGGTTCCTGGTTGTACTCCAGCAGGACACAGAAAGGGTCCCAGGACACAGCAAGTTTTGGTGCAGGAACCAAAGGATATGGGTCCACTGTCTGGATGGAGCAGGCTCCCTGATGGAGCCTTTTGAAACAAAGTGGATGGGGGTGGGCACCATGCTGTTCCCTCTCCCAGTGGGGCTCATCAACTCCCCCCCTGCCCTGCCCCCCCCATGATGGATGTGGCAATCAGGGATAGATGGCAGTCCCCAGAGAAGCAGCTGGGAAGAGAGGAGGAACCTCTACCTCACTGAAGGGAGGGGTCAGGCGGGAGCAAAGCTCTCCAAGAGAGATCCTTCCCTCCCTGAGATTCGTATCATTGGGGGCCTTGCCCCAGTGACACCCAGAGAACAGTCTGGGGCCCTAGCAAAGCTGGCCCTGCCAGGACAGAGAGGACAGATGGTTCTGTGCAAGGGCTGGAGGTGGCAGAGCCATTTCATCCTGGGTGACTTCACACAATGTTCCAACTGTGAAGTGAAGTTAATGCCACTGTTCACCCCCTGCATCCTCAGGGCTACTTTGAGGGACATCTGATGGGTCTCACCCAAGCCACTTCTCCCCCCATTCACTGCCCAAAAAGCTTTTTAGGGATTGGTTACTGTTATTATGGGGATACCGAGATTAGAAAGGGGGGAGATTTTCTGACTGTTCTTCTTGACTATGGGAATATCTGAGCGTTCTAGACCCTAAGCCTGGAGCTTTAAGGAAATAAATCAGGTTGGGTGGGGTGCTCTTTTTACCCCGGGAATTTGATAACAGTGAGGGGATTAGATAATACTTGGTTTAGGTGATACTATGTACTGGGTTGGCTGGTCCAGCATCAAGGCTAAAAAAAAATCTCCAGGTAGCTACAGTGAGTTCCTGAAAGCTGTCCCTGCAGGCAGTGCTGCAAGGCCAGCATAAGCTTCCCAGCCCCTCCACATGCCCAGTGATCTCCCTGTACTTCATAGACAGTCCCTGGGAAGTCCACCTCCAGCGGGAGCCCTGGATCCTGAGGCCACTGCAGACTAGTCCCTCTATGCCATGTCTCTCCAAATGCCCTGTTCCCTCCAAGGGCAAAAACTCAGAAGTGGAAGGAAGGAAGGAAGAACCACCAGTCAGAGACCACAGACCCATGCTTGCCTGGTTGTTGACAGGCAGAGTGACTAGATAGGTCCTTACCCTGTTTCCTACCTCAGGGTCTCCCGGTACATGAACAGAGGTCCTGTCAGTTGGCCTGAGAGCTTGGGGTGGGGCCGAGGTGATGTGTAGCATGGGTCAGGGACCCTAATGGACCAGTCACAGAATCAACAGGGACCTGTCAGCCTTGGACTCTATGCCTCAGCAGGAGGGGGGGCAGGGGGTTTACAATGAAACCTGTAAGCCTTTAAAAACTCCTCCTGAGTCATACCCCACAATATATAAAAGATATCAAAATGACTCCAGGTCCTATATTAAATTTAATTTTTATAGAGCGACATGTTTAAACTTGGCTAACTACAATGTTATCATATTACACACAAATGTTTATTAATATCAATATATTTTGCTGGGGGTTTGTTTTGCTTTTTAGAGCTAGTAATGTTTTTCATCTCAAACCTTTCTGTAGGGCCCATTAAAAATCCTGGGGCTTTGTGCTTCTATTTTGTGGGTTTGTGACTGCTGATGGGGGTGTGTGGGGCTTGAGGGAAGAGGCAGACTGTCCCCGTCTGCCAGCGTCAGCCTACCCTTCAGGAGGCGCCAGATTGTGTGGGCGGCGTCGCCTGGGGATGGTGGGCTGTGGCTCCCACCCTGTCGAGGGCAAGAGCTCCTTCTCAGCTCGCCGGGGAAGTTCAGCCCTAGCGGTCTCCTCCTTTTCGCTAGGCCTCTGAGAGCTCTCCAATTGGAGAGCCTTTCATCTCTTTGTTTTTACAGTGATTAACCCGTCCGAGCGCGCTCAGAGCGTGGCACATGGCAGCGCGGGGGAGGGGAGCGGAGGACAGGACGGCTAAGGGAGGGAGGGAGGGGCTATGTGCTTTGTCGCTTTCAGGGATCTTTGCTGCCATAGCAATGTGGGTTTCTGAGGCCTGACTTTGATTCGATTCCATAAAGAACCTGCCTGCTCAGTCTTCCAAGTGGAGAGGGCGTTCCGGCTTCCCCAGCCTTGTCCTGCGCTCCCGGCCCTTGGGAAGGAAGGGTGCAACCGAGGTGGAATAGCCGAGACTGCGCGGAGTTTGGGGTAGCGGGGATGTTGGGGAACCAAGGGCATGATTTTGGGCACAAACCACCCCTCCCTGGGTTGCCCAAGGTGGGACACCAAGGTGCGCAGGCGCACCCCCCCCCCCCCCCCCCCGAGCTGCTTCCTCTTCAGGGGCATTGGACCTAGAGGGAGGCGAGTGACAGTCCGGCCCTTGTCCGCGGGAGGGAGGCCAGGGCACCTGCCGGTCGCTCCACCTCTGCATGCATTTCACACTCTTCTATCCTGTTAGGCGTCCGCACTCCTGTACCGTTGCGGACTTTTCCCCCTCTGGTTTTTATGTCATATGGATTTAATCTAGTTAGACGATTTTCTGCTTAAAATTGCATTGTTAACAGCAATTGTTTAAAAGTGACCCGAGAGCGAGGGTGCCCCATCTTTGAACCCGGCCGGTTTTGCATGCCTCTGCTAGGCGCAAGACGTGGGCCAGCCGGGATTGGAGTGGTGCGGGGAGGGCGGGGAGGGGCGACACAAAACAATCCTCAGGCTTTCGGGCTACCGAGGCTTCAGGGCCCTTTCCCCAAGCGCAAACAGATGCAAATGTCTCTACAAACATTGCACAAAGCTATTCAGAGAGGCGGCCTCTCCAGGCCTCAATAGCTCTTTAAGCCCAGTCAAATTGCCTCCAAGTAGAGGTAAAGGGTGCACAGACATTTTTTTCACTTTGACTGGAAGCGGGGCGGAGGAGACGAGAGCTTTCGGGAGCGGGGGTTGAGGGATTCTCTGGTTCAGCGGTTTGTGCCATCGACCCCAGCTGCCGCACACCAAAGACAGGCTGGAGGGTGCAGTGGCTCTGGGGACTTCGAGCCTGGGGCTTGGTGGGGCGGCAACATCGCGGAAGCTGGTGCCGCGGGAATGTGCACCCCGAGAAGCCTTCAGTCCTTTCAGGCCCACAAAGGCCTCGCTAAATCGCGGCGGCACAATAGCATGAAAGGGCGCGCTCGGGCCGTTCGGGAACAAAGTGGAATCACACTGCTCCGAGGAGACTAATAAGCTCTTAACTAGTACTCAGGACAGCGTTGCCGCGCCCTTTGTGAGCTCCGCACCGCGGCGAACCAGCGTGCACCCTACTGGCCCCTGGGGGCAGGGAGACTGCCCTTCAGCGCCCTCTGAGATCCAGAGGCAGCCACTACGCATCCGGCCAGACATTTCCTTCTAACGTCACCAGCAGAGGCGCTCGGGGCCCGCGGTGCAGTCAGTCCTTCGCTCTCCTGGAACCTCTGCATCCTGGGCACTCTCTTGGGCCTCCGTGACCCTAGGGGCTTGGTCATTTCCTCACCTAGAGACCACAGGTGGGGGGAGGAACAAGGGCCAGTAAAAGATGCCAGCCTTGGTGCAGACTCAGCCGCTGGTTTCCAATGTGTGGCCCAGAGGCCACCACCTTCATCTCAGGCTGGCTCATTCCTCTGTCCACCACACTCGAAATGTGCTCTGGGCCCACTGGGTGGCTAAACCCGAGCAGGAACATCTGTGAGCTGAAAGTAGCCCCTTTTCTCCTTCACCCTCTTTCTCTGGCTGTGTGAACTACTCCCCTACTACCCATGTTTGCTCAGGTGAGTGGGATGTGGAGGGTGGGTGTCCCACCCTCACCTAACTTCCAGCATTGTGCTCGCAGGGTCAGAAATCAAATTATACATTAGATATAGTCCCAGAGATCCATTAACCATTTATACCTCAGTGAGAGTCTGTTAATTCTAGTTGCTGAGGGTAGCTAGAGAGAAGAAATGATTGCCCCACTGAAGGACAGCGAGCGACAGGAACCAGCTGTACAGTGTATAGTCTGTAGTTGTCTCTGGTCCCACCGAGTCCTTGCACTTTACCACAAGGGTGGGGCTGTATTCGCTCCTCACTAGATGTGGCTTTTCACAACTGTTCCCAGGGTGTTTGTGGAATAAATGAATGAGTTGTGTGGGACCTCTGAGCAGGAAGTCTCCCAGGCACCCAGGGGTGAGGGGCTTAGGGACCTTGAGTGCCAGGGAAGGAGAAGCCTTCCCTTGATGCCTCTCCCACTCCAGCTCTCTGTTCTCCCAGCTCCAATTTCCCCATTATTGTATCACTTTCACTTGTCGTTTGCCAGCTCCAGATGTGATCTAACTGCTCCTCTCTTAGAATTGGGGTTTCGTGTCTGGCCATAGTGCCTCCCCCCCACCTCAAACATCTTGGGGCACCTTTAATGCCCGTCTTGGGGCTGCAGTGATTGCTTCCTGGATCGTGGCAGGCTGATGTCGGCCACTACTACTTAGTGAGGCTCACTCTGTGCAGCCTCATTTACTGCTAATTGTACCAGCCCAAGGAGGTGGCAAGTTATTAGCCCCACCTCACAGATGAAAACATCCAGGCTCAGGGTTGCTATCACTTGTGTAACAGTGGCAGAGCCAGGATTCTAACCTTCAGACTTGGTTCCAAAGCCCAAGCTTCCCGGGCTTGTTGTGAGTTTGTTAGTAATGGAGCTTCTTTCTTCTCTAACTCCACCCCTATTCACGGTGCTGGAGGCCATTTCTCCAGGCTGCGTTGGACGTAGCCTGTCTCCCAAGAGGCACATTCTGGCAGCTTAAGGCAGGTGCAGGGCCTGGTGGGTATGGGGGGCGGGGCGGGGGGCGTTATCTCCTGACCACGGCGGCCGCCCACAGCTGTTTATCTCTGAAGCTGTGCTGGATTGGATTTCTGGATGTTTGATGTTTATCTCCCTCTAAGGAGCAAGTGTGCTTGGGCAGTGGAGAGTGCAGCTGAGGACTCAGCTGTGATTGACAGGTCGGGAGCTGGAGGCCCAGCTCCTGCTCTCTCTGGGTGGGGCCCTCCCTGCTGCCCACCCTGCTGCCCACCTCCCACCTGGGTCAGTGGATAGTGCTGCAGGTGAGTGAGCTGGTGGTCAGGTGCTTCCAGGTTCCTTGGTCCACCAGCCCTGGAACGCCAGGCCTCCCTCTCATGAGGGAGCACTTAGTTGGTCCAGAGAGTAAACACTGTGATGCAGATGGGGGCAGGGTTGGGGTGTGGGAGGAAGTGGGCAGTGAAAAGATGGATGAAAGCCTAATGAGTCCATTTCCTGACCAGTCATGGAGGCAGCTTTGGGGAACCAAGGGAAGGCCCTGGGAATGTCCTCTGCTGCCAAGAATGGCTGGGGCTAAGAGGGACCCCCTTTGGAAAGAGGGACTGTGAGGCCACAAGTAATTACAAGTGGGGCCACTTCAGGGGGCTGCAAAGCTCAGGGGAAACTACATCTGAATGTCTATCTACCTTCCCTGGCCATACTTCCTGCCCAAACCAGGTCACCTTTCCATGTTCTTTTCTCTCATTGCATATACACACTCGAGATGTGGTTGATTCAGGAACTTTGTTCCTGAGGGTAGGGGCAGGGCCATTGTTGAGTCACCCGAGCTGTAAGCAGCATGATGTAGATGATCAGGAAACTTTTTGATGGGCAGGACTATTAGCCTTTCAGGAGGCTAAGGTGCTGCGACTTGTTTAAAAGGCACATAGGACCATGGAAGAAGACATCTGGATTTTCACCTTTTTCATGTGAGGCCCCACTGGGTGTCTGTGTAGCCTGGCTTATTACATGAGTGTCAGCCTATGTCAGTGACTGCAATCCCCCTTGTCTGGTGGCTGCCTGATATGATTTGTCCTTCAGAAGCCTTCCCCCGAATTCCCTCACTTAACCCACCACTGAGCTCCCTATTTTATGCTCGTGATGTTGGGTACAGATTAGCACATCTGTCACAGCCAATACCCATTCCTTGCAGTGGTGGCCTGGAGCCTTGAGTGATAGGAGATAGGGCATTCAGGAGTAGTCTGGGCAGTGCGTGCTCTACCTATGGCTTGCTAAGGACTCAAAGTCTACAGAGAGAGCATGGCATAAACCGGTCTTTTGTTACATTAGCCTGGCTGCGTGGATGGCCCTATATCTTCAGTGACGTGCTGTGGGCCACCTGATTTTGCCATTTCACTCAGACTATATGGAGCTGACTAATGGTTATAAGCCCAAAATAAACTGAAGTGTTGATTTGATGGGCAAGTGGGTACTGAGTGACTCCACTTGCGACAAATGTCTACCACCCCTGGCAGAATGGGCACTGACTCTGGGCTGGAGGGGCAATGGGTTGCTCCAGAGTGCCAAGGAGTAGAGATAGGACTGTTGCGAACAGCCTCCAGTGCCCTAGACCTGTGCTGGAATGAGCGTCTAAGGGCAGGTGGGGTGGGAGGGTCTGCAGGTGTTACCATGGTTTCCTCAAGGTTGAGGCTCCCCTGCATAAGCAGAGTGTGGCTATTCTGTCCGTTTATTGAATCAGAAACCACAGCTTCTGTGGAGGGCTACCAGAAAGAGAAAACTGGTTCATACAGCAAGGGACAAGGCAGCCCAAGATGCAGAGTGTGCTTTTGCTGAGTGTTTGCCTCTCTTGGTCAGGAGCTGCCTGAGACTTAACACCTGGTTCTCTGTAGCTAGCAGCTTTGCTGGGACACCTGAGGTTCAGGGAAGGCCTTATCTACACCCTATTTCTTGCTCTTGAGTCAGGATCAGGCTATAGAAAAACAAAGCCTGTTCGAGACAAGTTCTGGCAGGTTTAGCAGGCTTCAAAATACAGCAGACCAACAGTGCGGCCTGAATGATGGAGATGACCTGGCGGTATGGGGAGGGCTGAATCAACCTCCCCAGGATCCTCTGGGACACCCCCAGGGGAGCCTCTGCATGTGGTGCCATAAGCCCCGATTCATGCTCTCCTGTTGGGTTGAGAATCGTGCCCAGGACAATGTTCACGCCTCTTTCTCTAAGGGCAAGTGCTCCAAGGCTCCAGAGGGCAGGGAGGCTCTGGGCCCTCTCCTTAGTCCTTCCCAATCCCCTCTCCAGCCACACAGCTGCTGTCCTCTCTTCAGTTAAGCCACCCCTTGAATCCATTTCCTAAGCAAGGCTCCAGGGCCCTCCCCTGGCAGCTGGCCAGCAATTCTGGGTGTTTAAATTCCTCCCATTCCTGACTCTCCCCTCAAGATGTTCATGACCTGGTTCTTAGAGGGAAAACCTTTTAAGCCCTGTCATGGTAAGTGGCCATTTGAGTTGCTTCAGGGATATAAAGATTTCTTTTTAGAAATAACGGATTAAGTCTGACCTTTCTGAGGTAATCGAGAAGACAAGGTCCTCCCTGTGCTTGTCCTGGCCTCTGTCTTGGTGAATGCCAACTTAATGGCAACTGTTAGCAGGAGCCATTATAACTCACAAAAGGCATGAACATCGTCCTGGGCATGATTCCCAGGCCTACAGGAGAGCTCAAAGCAGGGCTTACGGCACCACATGCAGAGGTTCCCCTGGCGGTGTCGGGAGAATCCTGGGGAGGCTCTGCCATTGTGGAGGTTGATTCAGCCCTCCCCATACCACCAGGTCACCTCCATCATTCAGGCCGCAGTGTTGGTCTCACTGCTCTGCTGCCTGTCCTCCTTCCCATTGTGACAAACCCCTCATTAGACCAAGTCCTTTCAATCTGAACAAGAAGACAAAGGCTGGTACTCTTAAGAAAGGGTCTTCTCTTTCTAAATATTTACCCTACTGCCCTGGTGAGTCATTAAGACTCCCTTTGTGTGTGGCTGCACAGGCACAAGTCGTGCACTCCCAGCCCACTCTGGTGGACATGTCCAGCGGTTTGGGCCTCACCATCTCTCATGGAGGCAGGGCTGGAGCAGACCCTCTGTCCTACACAGAGACCCAGCAGGCACACTTTAGACCCAGGGATAGGGGCCTGGCGATGCAGTAGGCCATTTCCCTTGGCCGGCCTGAGGTGCCAGGGAGTTCTCCTTGCAGAGGGCCTGGGCAAGGCACTGGCAGGGGCAGCTGCAAAGTGTCCCCAGCAGTGGAGGTTTTCTTTCTTTATATGGTCGAGGGTCAGTTGAATATTGAGGTAAAGTTCTGTGCCTTAGGAACCGGTTCCAAGGCAGCTCACCTTCCTTCAGCAAACATTTACTGAGTACATGACATGTGCTGGGCCTGGTCTTCCCTTCAGTGTCCTTAGAACCTCAGCCTTAGAACTGACATGCAGTAGATGCTGAGAAACAGAGTCATGAAGCCACTGTGGAGGGATTAATCAGGTGGGGAAGAGCCCTTCACAGAATTTTACTGCCTGGGGCAGAGCCCCTTGTACATGGGGCTCTGCCGTCATGTACGAGGCAGATAGTAGCTTCTCGTGTCTGTAGATGTCTTTGGGGAAACTGTGTATAAATCTGATTATTATAAATTGGAACCTTGGAATTAGACTAGATTTTTAGAAACCGGGTAAAGGGTGTGAGTCCTTACAAGTGGCCTTTGGGATGTGATTAGGTCACATGGGCGGAGCCTTCATGAATGGGACTTATCAAAGAGACTGCAGAGAGCTCCTCCAGCTTCTCCCACATGAGGTCACAGTGAGAAGTCCGCAATCCCAGAAGAGAAGAGGGCCCTCGTCAGAACCTGACCACGCTGGCACCCTGGTCTTGGCTGACCTCCAGAGCTGTGAGAAGTCAGCGCCTATTTTTGATAATCTGCCCCATGTGTGGTTGTTGGAGGAGGTCATCAGAGGACATGGCTGCTAGTTGGTCTTGAGCTGGACCCAGGCAATCAGAGGCTTTTTACCTTCCTCTCTGTCCTTGGGATGTGCATTCTCTCTACTCCTATACTAGGAGCCGCTTCAAGGATACAGCCTTGAGAGAGTAATATATTATTGAGACCACCTGGACTATGTATATGAATGAGCCTGTGTAAGGCATCTGTATAAACCCAGACCCTCCCAATCTGGTCTGAAAGGAGCCTGATGCCTTCCCTGTGGTCTGCCCCAGTTACTGCCAACAGAAGAGGCCTTGGGGTCCACATGACTATGTGATGATAGAAAACGAGGGGCAGGGAGACTTGATCCACTTTGCTCTTTATTTTGTACTTCTACTGCTGGATTTCTTCTACTGGAAAGGAGGGGACTCGTTTTAAAAGAGCTTTACCACTCTGTTTCCCCCTTTCTCCCACTGGAAATGAAATGAAAGCCTTTACAATACCTTCCATATGCTCCAAGCACTTGCTCTATGCCTGGCTCAGTGCACACTGGGGATAAAGGCAGTGGCTGCACAATTCGTTTCCCCTGGAGACCAGAGCCTGTGCACCTGTCTTTGCTTCTTCAACAACCTGTGGTTCAGGGTCTGGCCCTTTTAGCAGGGGCCCAGTGAGCAGATGATTCCTGCAAACAGATTCAAACACTGTTTTCAAACCCTGTCTTGCCTGGCTGGTGTGGTTCAGTGGACTAAGTGCCAGCCTGTGAACTGAAAGGTTGCTGGTTTGATTCCGTCAGGCCACATGCCTGGGTTGAGGGCCAGGTCCCCAGTTGGGGGCATATGAGAGGCAACTGATTGATATTTCTCTCACACATTGATGTTTCTCTCCCTTTCTTTCTCCCTCCCTTCTCCTCTCTCTGAAAATAAGCAAATCCTTAAAAAAGCCTATTTTCAGAGAGTCCTTGTTTCTGCACACACTCGTGCACACAGGTTCACATGTGCATGGCATCATCCTTCCACAAAACCATCCTCCAGCATGGGGTATGTCCGATCGGTCTCCACCCCATTCCCTTTCCACCCTCCGTTCACAACCAGGGAAGTGAAAGATGAGCCATGTGCTTTTTCTTTTGAGCCAAATGACTTGGATCTCAGTTAGAGGGAGGCAGGCACATCTGTCATGCCCAGCCTGGGGACTGTGGGGCAGGCCTCTGGGGGCAGCTTTCGAGTATCTCCCTTCTCTTTGAGGGTAGTAGGGAACCGTTACCAACCGACCGTGCAGGGCAGGGGTCCTTGTAGTCTCCTGTGCCCCAGACCCTCACTCCTGCACAACCCCCTGCACAGTCCCCTGCACAGCCCCCTGCCTCGTGTTGGCTCCTCATTTCCCACCGTGTGTGTGAGGCAGTGGGGAGGAGGAGTGTCAGGTTTTTGTGGTGGAGAAAATCTGGCAGCCCTGAATTTATTTCTGAATCAGCCATCTGCTGAGTGTGTGTTCCAGGGTGATGATACATTTTTGGAGGGGGGAAGGGAGGGGAGAGGTGAAAAGATGGTGATTCCTTCTTACTTTTTCTCTACTGTTCTTGGAGCCCTTCAGAGAGGGAATTGGCATAATGAAGCAGCAGGAAGCTTGGCATCAGACCCGGTATTAGGTCTGGCTCTGTCAATTTCTTGACCCGTGCCTTCAGTCCATTTCCATCTGTATGGTGCATGTCGTTCACCTGAGGAGCCACTGAGCCGTTGTATGCGAGAAGTTTTATAAACTGCACAGTGATGTGAACCTGCCATTTGTCCATGGTGAGGAAGCAAGGACCTGAAGAGCCAGTGTTAGCTGAGCGCCAGGCACCCTGCTGCTTTGGTACTTCGGTCCAACACATTGCCACAGCTTTTCCTCCTGAGCGTTGACAGCCTGGGAGTGGGAGCAGCTTTGGAAGCTGATCTTTGGTTATCAATTCATCAAAACCCACTGATGGCTGAGGGGAAGGGATGAAGCCACCACCTGCTCCCGTGGCATGAGCGTGTCCCCTAGCATCCCCGCTTGGTCTCAGGGTCTGACAAATGTCTTTTCTCATAGAGAAAAGTGGGGAGGGGACATGGCTTCAAGCTGAGCCACCAAAAGGATATAGATGGTTGAATCAGATTACCCATGCTTCTCTTTCTCACCCTTTGTAAATACTTCAGGCCCTGGAAGTAAAGGAGATGTCTCTTAGGCGGGGTGAACTACTGTTTTGCCTTCCCCAGGACTCCTGGGATGCTGGGCTTCCAGGGCTAACACGGGCATAGTCCTGGACAGATCAGAGTAAACGTCTTCTTAGAGTTCATTCCTCTTGAACTGATTGCTCCACTGGTCCCTTCATTGCTACAGAAGAATCAATGTTACCACCCCTCTCACCCCCAAGAAAAGGAGGAAAGTTGATTTCATCTTAGTTTTCTGTATTTGCAGCAGTGAGGTTGGTATAATCTGGTGAGGGAGTGGGTGATTGATGAATTATAGACTTCAGTTAACTTAAGGTGACTGAATTAGGCTGCATAGGCTGTGGTGAGATGTGCTGGAAGTTAAAAGGCTCATAAATGTGTAGTTCATGTGGAAATGGGGAGATCAGGTGATGTCCAGCTCTGTCCGAAGGGAAATCTAGAATAGGAGATACAGCAGGTAAATGTTTTTGTTTGGAGCTGTAAGTGGTCACATCTGGTATTTGGAGGTTAACATGCTTGAGGTACTCAGAGGAGACCTGGGGCATTAGGGTGGGGAAGGCATGGGCTTCGCAAGTTAACGCTCTTTGGAGCCCTCACTCTGCTGCGGATTTGCTCTGTTGCCTCAGGTGAGTGATCCACTGCTCCCAGCCTCGGTTTCTTTTCCAAATCTGCAAAATGGGCATCTTATTTAGCATAGGGTTGCTTTGAGGATCAAATGTCATTTCACCTGTCAAGTGTTTAACATGATCCTTGGCGCCTAGTAGGGAGTTGATACCCGTGAAATTCCTCAAATCTCTCAGGAGCCTTAAACATGCTTAGGAACTTTCGTTTTGCTTATACAAGGAGGGGGGGCAAAAATAGGTTTACAGTTATGAGTACATGGAACACAGTGCTTATTCTTATATTATTTATTAATTATTGTATTTTCTGTACTTACATAAAATATTGTAATAATATTGTAAACCTATTGTCCCACCCTGTACATGGTCTTCTAACCTTTATTTGAACGTGTTTTATGGTATTTGCTTTATGCAGTAGAACACATGTAAGGTATATGTAGTTCTGACACAAAATTTAAAAATAAGAACTCAGAAACTTCCCAACTTAAGATCTAGGGTGTCACTGTGTTGAGTTTCCTCAGCTTGTAACAAATGACCACAAACTGCGTGGCCTACAACGACAGAAACGTGTTGTCTTCCAGCTGCGGAGGCTGGAAGCCCGGAACCAAGGGGCCAGCAGGGCCGCACTCCCTCCTGTGGCTCCAGGGGAGATTCTTCCCGGTCTCTGCCAGTTTCTGGTGGCTCCTAGCATTCCTCGGCTTGGGGGCATCGCTCCAACCTCTGCCTTCATGTTCACCTGGCCTCCTTCTCTGTATCCGTGCCTCGAATACCTCACTCCTGTCTCTTATTAGGACACCAGTCATAGGATTCAGGGCCCACCCAAAATCTAGGATGATCTTAGCCCAAGATCCTTGACTTAATTACATCTGCAAAGACCCCATTTCCAAATAAGGCCACATTCACAGGTAGTGGGGGTTAGGACTTGGACTTTGGAGAGAGCAGGGACACTGTTCAACCCACTATGATCACCATTACTAGCACATATACCTATATGTCCATTTTATATCTTATATCTTATACCTCATTTCTTAAACTCTCTGCCCTGTCCCTGACCACCATCCTGAAGTTTGTGGTTATCATTCTCTTGTCTTTGGCTTTATAAAACTGGTGTTACATAGTCTATATAGTCTTTGTGGCCTGCTAGTTTTAAAAAATATTTTATTTATTTATTTTTAGAGAGAGGGTAAAAGGAGGAGAAAGAGGGAGAGAAACATCAGTGCACGGTTGCCTCTTGCATGCTGCCAACTGGGGGCCTGGCCCATAACCCAGGCGTGTGCCCTGACTGGTAATCGAACCAGTAACTATGACCCTCTGGTTCTCAGGCTCGCACTCAGTCCACTGAGCCACAGCAGCCAGGGCTGTTTTTAAGATCCATGAAGTTGATATGAGTTGTATTTACTCATGCTTAATACTGTATTGTGTGCTGGTACCTTAGTGTATTTCTCCATTCTCCTGAAAATGAATATTTGAATTGTTTCCACTTGGAGGCTGTTATAAACAGTGCTGCCTTTACCTGTCTCCTGGTGCAGGTTCAAAAGCTTCTCTAGAATATATGACTTGGAGTTGAATTGCTGGGCCTAAGGTTATGGGTGAATAACATTTTACAAGATAATGTCGATTTGTTTTCCAAAGTGAATATACCAATTTGCATTCCCAAAAGCTGAGCACAGGTTGTTCTCTACTCTCAAGGTGATTTTTTAGTCTAGGAAATGTAAAACTCTCAGGATGTGCCTTCCCTGTGGTGGTGAATATTACATAATGACATCTCATCTTCCCCCTCTATGATTTTCCTCTATGGTGGATTATTTCTGGTGGGTCTCTGCCCTCCGAGAAAGCGCTAGACCCTGAAGTCTCACCTGCTGCCGGCTGCACAGTCTCTCACAAATCCATCCTAATGGGTCATTAGAGGTGCCTAGAAACTGTAATTATGGTATAGTGTTTCATGGGCTTACAATTGAAGGCTGTGTTTTCTAGACGCCCAAATCAAATCTATTGTGGAATGATGCATCTCAGAAAGTTTGCATATGATATTCTGGATAATGAGCAAAACCAGATGCTTACCTTTAACTCAGGGGACCACTTACTCTCAGGTGAGTGATGTAGACATCCCCAATAATTGGTTGAAATGATTTATATTAAAATTACAGAGTAGAAGGCATGCTGATGAACCATAAGAAACAATGTAATGGTGTATTCTGGGGACCTTTCTCTGCAGAGGAAGGGGGACAGAGCATTATTTGTCCTAGTTAGCGCACAGAGTCCTCACTGACAGAACGTGAGCCCAGAAAAATGAGCTTAATAAATCCCCTGCCTGATGGGGAGACTAAGGCCCAAGGAGGAGAAACAATCAACTCCTGCTTTCAGTATTGACCTCAGGGAATTGCCTCCCCTGAAGAAAAGAGTCTTAGTCAGAGATTCCGGGGTAAGTGATTCATTGAATGTGGTCTCAGGTAAAAATTGCACGAGAGTGAGGGAAACAGGACAAGGCAGGGGAAGAAGTTAGGCAAAGGTGGGGTGCAGCTGAAGTCTAACCTGATCCCACAAGGAGCTCTGCATTGTGAATGGTACCTCAAGATTGTCCCACCCTGTGCCTTCATTGATTGGTTATAGGGGGCAGGCTGCCTGAGGGGAGGGTGTAGCCGCCCAAGCTGCCCCTTTCTCCCATCAGCTGAGGGCAGTTCCCTGGAGGAGGTGGCTGTGGGCTGTGGACAGCCACCACTGCCAGTGTTTGATGAGATTTTATTTGCGTCACTATATGGTGTGTGGTCAGAAGATGGGGATTTATTTTGTGCAAGTTGTTCTAGTCTCATTTAACTCCAGCTCATGCCCTGATGCCAGCTCTACTGGGTAAGGATCTCTGGTCCCTAGTCTTCCCCATTGAAAATGAGCATGAGATCCTTTTAACAGAAGAATATATTATGCCAAAGGAGGTCCATGTCAATGTAGATCATAGACCTAAGTATAAGAGCTAGCATTATAACATTTGGAGAAGAAACCTGGGAGAAAGTCTTTGCAACTTTGGGGTAGGAAAATATATCCTAGATAGAAAACAAAAAAGCATGAGATGAAACAACAGCAAAGGAAGATAAACGAATTAAAACCTTCTGCTTGTCTGAAGAGCCACTAAGAAAATGAAAAGGCAAAGCCACAGAATGGAAGGGAATAGCTGGACCGCATATATCTGACAAAAGAGCTGCATCCAAAATACACAAAGGGCATTTACAACTCAATGATTAGAAGATTACCCAGTTAAACACTGGCAAAGAAAACAAATAAGCGGTGGTATTTAACTTTGATTTAAATTAAAAAATTTAACATTGATTTGTTTTAGAAATATCTTTCACTACTCCTCTGACTTTATTCTATTTTGCTGCCTCCCTCACAGCAGTGTTTGGGAATTAATATGCTCATATATGATATAGTAATCTGATTATACATTGAATATGTGTTTGCAATAAAAATCACAGTATAAAAATGGGCAAAGGACTTGAACAAGCACTCTACAAAAGAAGATATATATGGAAGGCCAATAGGAACATGAAAACATGCTCAGTACCAATAGTCATCAGGGAAATGCAAACTAAAACCATAATATGGTGTCATCGTACATCATTAGAATGGTTAGTATTGAAAAGAATAAGATACCAAGTCTGGGCAAGTAGTTGGAGCAACTGTAACTCTCACATAGTGTTAGCAGGGGTGGAAAATGCTATAACTGCTTTTGAAAATAGTTTGGCAATTTTTTAGAAAGTTCAATATGTCCTTTTCATATGACTCAGGAACTCCACTCTCAGGCGTTTTCACAAGAGACATGAAAATATAAGTTCACTCAAAGACTCGTGCATGATTGTTCATGGCAGCCCTACTCAGTGTGGGCCAAAGCCAGAAACAGTGGCAATGCCCACTCGCAGGTGATTGCATAAACAAACTTCGGCACACATGTGCAGTGGGGTACACTCAGCAGATAGAAGAGTCTGAGTCCCTGGCACACAAGACAGCATATTGTGTCTTAAAAATATTATCCTGGGACTTCTGGCCAAGATGGAGGCATAGGTAGACATACTGTGCCTCCTTGCCCAACCAAAACAAGGAAAACAACAATTTAGAAACAAAATAACAACCAGAACTGACAGAAAATTGAACTGTATGGAAGTCTGACAACCAAGGAGTTAAAATAGACACATTCATCCAGACCAGTAGAAGGGGCGGGCAGAGAGGGGTCACAGCAAAAAAAGCGGTGGCACTGGGCGCGCAAGGCAGCAGCTGACAAACCTTGGGCACAAAAGGTGCCAGCAGGCAGACCCAGTGAGGCAGCAATTGTGAAGTGGGGCACGGCCCACAAGGTTGTGGCTGACTGGGTGATCCCACGTTCGCATGCAGATAAACCAGATGAAACTTGGGAGTGAGACAGACCATGCAACCCAGGATCCCAGTGCCAGGAAATAAAGCCTCAAAACACCAATTGAAAACACCTGTGGAGGTTGAGGTGCAGGGAGAGATTCTCAGCCTCACAGGAGAGTTCGTTGGTGAGACCCACAGGGTCCTAGAATGTACACAAACCCACATGGGAATCAGCACCAGAAAGGCCTAGTTTGCTTGGGGGGAGCGGCAGAAGGGACTGAAATCAGACAGAGAGGAGCAAGCACCATTGTTCCCTCTCTGACCCCACCCCCACATATAGCATCACACCCCAGCGACTGGGTTGCCCCACCCTGGTGAACACATAAGGCTCCGCCCCTTATACATAACAAGCGCAACAAGACAAAAAAAAAATGGCCCAAATGGAAGAACAGATCAAAGCTCCAGAGCAAATACAACTAAGCAACAAAGAGATAGCCAACCTATTAGATGCACAGTTCAGAGCACTGGTGATCAGGATGCTAACAGAACTGGTTGATTTTTGGTTGCAAATTAGATTAAAAAATGAAGGCTACACTAAGTGAAATGAAGGAAAATGCACAGGGAACCAACAGTGATGGGAAGAAAACTGGGATTCACATCAATGGAGTGGACCAGAAGGAAGAAAGAAACAACCAAACAGAAAAGAATGAAGAAACAAGAATTCAAAACAAATGAGGAGAGGCTTAGGAACCTCCAGGACATCTTTAAATGTTCCAACATCCAAATTATAGGGGTACCAGCAGGGAAAGAGGAAGAGCAACAAGTGGAAAAGTTATTTGAACAAACAATAAATAGAACTTCCCCAATCTGGCAAAGGGAATAGACTTCCAGGAAGTCCAGGAGGCTCAGAGTTCCAAAAAAGTTGGACCCAAGGAGGAAGACACCAAGGCACATCATAATTATATTACCCAAGGTTAAAATGAAGGAGAGAATTCTAGAAGCAGCAAGAGATAAGGAGACAGTAGGCATATACCTACAAGGGAGGTATACGCCTCCCTTAACCTACAGACAGTAACCTACAAGGGAGTTCCCATCAGACTGTCAGCTGATTTCTCAAAAGAGACCTTGCAGGCAAGAAGGGGCTGGAAAGAAGTATTCCAAGTCATGATAGGCAAGGACCTACATCCAAGATTGCTCTATCCAGCAAAGCTTTCATTTAGAATGGAAGGGCAGATAATAAAGTGCTTCTCAGATAAGGTCAAGTTCAAGGAGTTCATCATTACCAAGCCCTAATTTAGATTTATTTTTAAAAATTATTTATTTTTAGAGTGAGGGGAAGGGGGGGAGAAAGAGAGAGAGAAACATCAATGTGTGGTTGCCTCTCACATGGCCCCCACTGGGGACCTGGCCCGCAACCGAGGCTTGTGCCCTGACTGGGAATCGAACTGGCGACCCTTTGGTTCTCAGCCCGCACTCAATCCACTGAGCTACACCAGCCAGGGCCACCAAGCGCTTATATGAAAATGTTAAAGGGACTTAGATCTAAGAAAAAGAAGATAAAAAACATGTCCAGTAAAATGACAGCACACTCACAATTATTAACTACACCTAAAACAAAAGCAAACTAAGCAAACAACTAGAACAGGAACAGAACCACAGAAATGGAAATCACATGAAGAGTTAGCAACAGGGGAGTGAGAGGAGGGGGAGGGGAAAAAGGTACAGAGAATAAGTAGCATAGACGGTAGGTAAAAAATAGACAGGGGGAGGGCAAGAATAGTATGGAAAATGTAGAAGCTAAAGAACTTATGACCCATGGACATGAATTAAAGGGGGGCATATGTGGGTGGGAGGGGGTATGCAGGGTGGAGGGGAATGAAGGGGGGATAATGGGACAACTGTAATAGCATAATCAAAATATATTTAACAAAAACATTATCTTGAGTGAAAGAAACACAGAAGAGTGCATATTCTTTGATTCCATTTATGCAGAATTCTGGAACGAGTAGAACTAATCTAAAGTGGCAGAAAGTGAATCAGTGATTGAGACCAGAGAAGAAGGAGGACTGAATGGAAGGGACAGGAGGGAATTTTACGGGGTGATAGAAATGCTCTGTGTTGGTGGCGATAGTCGTTAAACAGGAGCACTCATTTGTCAGTATGCAACAAAATGTACATGTACTTCAAATACACTGTAAATATACTTTAAAGTATTTTGATGAAAAAGAAATGTAACTTTTGGGTGATGGAACTAAAGATAATTTTTATTTTAATCTTTAGTTTTCTCTGTTTTTCTAAATTCTCTACAGTAGTCTCATCACGTTCCCTTTCAGAAGTTCGTTGTCTCTGTGGACGTGTCCTCTGCATCTCGGCAGCCTTGGCATGGTGCTCTCTCCTTCAGAAGCCTCACCTGTTGCTCGGCTGCCACTGCTCCCACTGCACATTCCGTCTTGGGTGGGTGTTACTCCTTGTGTAGTTGATTCCTTGCCCTGTGGGTTCACAGTGGTCAGAGGGCTGTGCAACTGTTCAATGTTTGCCAAATTAAACCGGGATTTGTCGGGGAGGGGGTGGCAGGGTGTGGTTTGTGTAGGTAAAGAGCTGCCATCTACATATGCACCCTCAGTGAGGTGGGGGAAACTGAAGCACAGTAGAAGCGAGCTTGGCTTTAAGTCCAACCTCTGCCACTTACTAGCCAGGTGATCTCCTTGGGCAAACCCTTGAACTCTCTGAGCTTCTGTATCCTTTCTCCAACGCAGGGCTAATGATATCTCCATGTTTGTTGTGACACCTAATTAGCACAGTGCTTGGTTGGCTGCTATTGTAATTGTTATCATTATAAATAATAATAATAATAATATAAAGTAAGAGGATTGCTCAGATGGGAAAGTACTAAGAAACACACAGGGAAATGGAGCAAAAGTTTCCGTCCTAGTAAAAGACTGTCATTCCGATTAGTGGGTATGTAATATCAGCCTTTAAAGGGCAACTGAAAATTAATTTTCTTCCACATTAATGGTTTTTGAGAAAATCAAAACCGTTTCCCACAGAAGCAGATGCCCTGAAAGGAGTTTGGATTTTGCTGGCTCTGCTCTTCATTCAAGTATCAGATGGCAGCCAGGGCTCGGCCTGGAGGAGGCTGCCTTTCTCTGGAGTGTTTGCTGGAGCCGGACTGACACAGATCTGATAGAGACTGTCAGATCTCTGATGAACAATCGACTTTCTAAGCAGAGCCCCCTCTCTGAGCTGCATGGTGCTGCCTTACATTTGTAAATGCCAGCGCGCTGCTAAGCACGTCCTGGTGAATAGAAGTGTTTTGATGTTTTGTTTTTGGTCGGAGATTGAAGTCCAGTGTCTTGGGACCCAGTGACTTCGGCTGACCTTCCTGCTACATGGACAGGGCTAAATTTCAACCCCTGGAGGCTTCTGCACACAAAACCTCATGCCTTGCAAGGGCAGGTGCAAGGAAACCCGGCGGAAATCTGAAGTCTTCGCTGCTTTCGAGACCTGAGCCCGCTTCTGTCAGAGGAATTAGGTTTCACAAGCCCTTTTTCTTATGTAGAAAGCGTATCATTAGGAGTCTGGAAGGGACGACTTATTAAAACTGCTGCCTGTAGCAGAGAGAAAGCCATAAATGCCTAAGGACATTCAAGGGCTAATGGCGTGCACTTGTATTTCCAATAACTCTTGCAGCAGCTTGGCCAGCATATTGGGCTTCTGCATGGAGGTGTCTCTGTTATGTTATGTCTTGCTGGTTCTGGAAAACATGTTTTTCTTAAAACTTGTATCCCAGTTTCAGGATCAGGAAAGACCTTTCATTTATAATTTTTAATTCAGTAAGCAACTTTATAAAACCTGTAACTTCACCCTCTCACCATTTCTGAACTACTGTTGACAGCTCTGTAATGCCTCCTGTCTAGCTGTTTTTGCATCATTTTGACCAATGTGTTTGTAAAGTTTGCAATCTATTTCTGCCTAACATTTAGTTCAAGCTTCATGTGCTTACACAGTCATTATAACCATTCTTAGAAGGCAGTACTTTTTCATGATATTCTGCTCTACTTTACTAAGTCGTTCCCTTTGGCTTGAGCATTTAGAGATTTGTTGTGGTCGTGGTTATTGTAAATGGGTCACTTGCATCTTTGACAATTGAGTTTTTTTTTCCTTAAAAAATGCTTTCTTTAGCTACATTAGTAAAAGTAGTTCTGGGAGCTGCTCTAATATTTGCCAGGGTTCCCCAGTCTTCTATCTCTGCCCCTTATCCTGCCTTTAAAAGCTCCAGGCTCCACACGCACCCACAAGGCCTCTCTCAGCCGCCTCTGTTGTCTGGCAGTGCCCTGCACACGTCTGTGGCCTTGTGTAGCCCATAGTCAAGGGGTTCCTGCTTCCGTTTTTCAGGCTGTCTCTGGGAAAGGGTTTCTGTATGAGGCCCCATGGACTGGCCTTAGCTGGTGCCACAGAATCTCTACTCTTAAAAATGATTCCCATGATGTGTTTAATTCATTGAATACCCATTCTCTGGACATTAGGGCTACCTACATTTGGGGTGGGTTTTTTTTTTTTTGCTGTTGTTGATTTTTCCTAGCAGGTGGTCACCTAGCAAATGACAGAGTCTCTGACACAAAAGTGCTTCATGGTGCAGGATCGAGCACCTTCTATAGCATGGCCTTCTTTGTGATTGTGGCGATGGTTTCTGACTGAAAGCGCTCAAATGTGCCCACTGTCATTTTGACTGGAAACATTCTTGGAGTTTCTTGAAGCCACCATCTGACTCCTGTCTGTCTTTCTGTCCTCACCTCTACCACCTCTTTCATGCTGGCTTCCTTGCTGTCCTTCAAATGCACCAGTCTCTTTCCCTCTGCTTGTAATGCTCATCCTCCTCATTGGAGCAAGGCTGGGTCTCATCACGCAGGGGTCAGCTTAGCGGTCCCCTCCTCCAAGAGGCCTAACCCGACCACTGCTTCCGAAGTGGTTTACACTCACCCTTTAGTACATTTTCCTTTCTGAATCTTCACAGAGATTTTTGTCACTGTCTGATACTTTGTGTGTCAGCGGTCTCTCCCACCAGTTGATAAATCCATGGCAGCAGGTACTCCATTCGTCTTATTCTCCCAAATCCAAGAACAGAGCCAGGCACTTAGTAGGGCCTCATAAATATTTGGTGAATAGCTGAATGGATCCTTTGCTCAACAAGGACTTACATGTGCTCCTAGGTAGATACTGTGGATTCAGAAAATTGAAGCCAGACACACAGTTTGGTTCATAATAAAGGCTAGTGTCGATGTGGCTATTTTGGAGTTCAGTGGTCAGCCCAGGGAGACGAGACCCACACTCCTGGCTGTTTCCTTACATTTTTTTCTCTGGCAGCAGCAGCCAGAGCTCCATGAGAAATATTCTTACAATGTTTGAGGTATAGCGTGCTGTATGCAAAGAGTGTTCATTACCTGCTTTCATTCATTTTGCCAGCACTTGCATAGTACTATTGAGAACTCTTAAGTCTGAGATTGTATCCTACTTGCATGCTAACAAGTTACCCTGCTAGTTTTATGCTGGTAGAAGATATGAGACTCTTGGGTCAGAGGCAAAAGATAGGTTATTACTCACAGCAGTAGCAGTTACCAGAGTATTAGTCTTATTGTGATCCTTCCCCAAGCCCTGATTTCTCTAGGGTGACTTGAGAGGGCCAGATGACACCTACACAGTGAGTTACTGGAGAGGAACTCTGAGCTTTGGGAGATGCATTCTTTGATACTGGACAGTCTGTCTGCCCTTTGCTCTGGAGAGAGACACTCTGTGTCTTCCATGGCAGTTTGATATACAAGTATCTTTCAAAAGTACTCTGGAACAAAGAGCAGTCAATGCCTCTGCTCACAGGATGTTTAGAAACTCTTGAGATTCATGGAGACTAGTCTCACAAGAAGCCTGGTGAGACCTTAGATTTGTTGAGTGAATGAATGAGTACCACATGTTGCATGCAGCACACTATACTGTGGGGTCAGACATGGTTTCTGTCATTAGGAGCTTGTGTCTTCCTGCTAGGAAAGTAAATGATAGGGAAGTACAGTAGTTAAGTGCTTGTATACTCTGGGCTCAAATCCCTGGATTTAAGTTCTGTTCCCATCACTTATTAAGGTTGCAACTCCAGCCTCAGGTTTGTCCTGTCTAAAATGGAGATAATAGGGTTATTATGATTAGACAAGCCAATGCAATTGTGTAGTGCTTAGCTTAGTGCCTAACCACTGCCCCCCCCTTCGTAAGTATCCAGATAAGTATTAGCTGTTCAGTTGGATTATATGAAATCCCCATTTCTGGAGTTCAAATATCAGGAATTTTATATGGTTTAACCTAATCGTATATTTATTGTTGTTAATCTTTTGCTTGGTTACAAAGCATAGTGTATAAATGACTGTGTAGTGAAGGTGTGCTCTGGGTCAGGTGAGGCAAGCCTAGAGAGTCAAAAGTGGGGAAAAAGGGAAAGAGCTTGGAATCAGATGAGGCTCTGAGCCCCACCTTCTCCTCTCATTAACCCCATGACCTTGGGTGAGCCACTTAACCTCTGAGCCCCTTGCCTTATCTGTGCTATAGATACAATAATCCTTTCTACTTCACTGGACATTGTGAGGCTAATATCCAGTGATGGATGTAATTGCTTTATACACTGGAAGGCACTGTACTCATGTACTCATGCTTAATGTTGAAGAGTTCTTAAAGGCAGTGAGATTTGAGTCTGAGCTGCAACCAGACCATAACTAGGTATAATTTAATATCCCTCCTAAATCCTCTAACCATAATTTTACATTTGAAGTATAGCATTGGCCCCTAAATTCAAATTGCTGCTTTAGAATCAAGTTACCCTAGCCAGGTTTGTATCTAAGGCCTACAACCTATAGGCACCATAGGGACCATCTGGTGACTAAAGAAAAATCATCTCATTACAAAGCTAATTGGCTTGCAGATAAATCAATCAATAGTTAAAATTTATCAGGCTATTTTAAAGAGTAAGACAGTTTTAGCTTTTTACACGAATTACTTGTCATTGAAACCTTGGAAAATCCTTTGATATGGGTAGGTACCATCATTATCCCTTGCTTTACAGACAAGGAGACAGGGTAAAAAGAAGTTAACACTTAGGAACTGGCAGGACTGTAGTGGTGAATTATGTACGTTGCCTGAGCACCCTCAATAATAGAGGCTTCCATTCCCAGGTGGCCCAATGAAAGGGAGTCCCAAGAGCTGCCTTTCTGGGGCAGCTGCAGTTGTTCAAACTGCTACTGCTGTACTGCCTGATGCAGTCCTGTTCCTTCCGCGATCATCCTAGGAAGGCCATGTGCGACGACCTGCGACTGTTGGGATGGCTCCCTGCTCCATCTTTGCTGTCAGCCTGCCTGAACCCTACTGAAGTGAAGACTTTCACTCTTACCTCTTCTTTTTTGGGGGGCTCTCTATGGTGTGAAAAGTAATGCTTACCTTGATTGCTTTTCCATACACTTTGAGCCCGCGCTTTCTTGAAAGAGCTTGCCTGTAGCTCTTTGTGGGACTAAAACTTGGCTCAGAGTCAGCATGCCTTTGTGACAGTCCCAGACAGGGTAAGGTTCAGCTCCTATGCCAGAGAGATGCAATAACGGCAAGATTCCAAGAACAAAATGTATTACTCATTCACAAAACAGTCCAAGAGGAGTATCTTAGGATGTCCGAGGCCCTGCTTTGTTGATCCCTTCAGGGTTGAGGGTCCTCCAAGTTACTCCACCACGCCCTAGGCAGTGCTTCTCAAAGTGTATGTGGTCAAGGACCCATTTTTGAACATTTTCAGCCCATTCCAGACTAAGCATTCAAAAGTAATGTTAACAGTGAATTACTGGGAAAAATGAAGGGAAGAACCCGTAAAGACATATGAGAAAGCAGGTGTAATGTTACTTATAAAAATTGTTATAAAAATTACTAAATGTATCCCCTCAATCTGTACTTATCTCATGAGAGACTGGTGTTTGAAAACCTTTAAGTGGCACTAGCTTGAGCGTCATCATTGACCTGGGGGCTGAAGTGAGGTTGCATCGTGTTCAGGCGAAGAGAGCACAGTGTGGAGGAGGACCTGCCCTTCTCCATGATCAGTATTTTGTATTTGAAGTCAGGCTCACTGAAGTGTAATTTACATAAAATGAAATTCACCCTTTGAAGATGTACAGTTGTATGAAGTATTGACAATTGTGTAACCACCAGCACAATCAAGGTATAGAGTATTTTCATTACCCCTTCACTTCTAATTAATCTTCTCCCTGATTCTCTCCTGGAAATCATTATTCTTATTTCTGTCCCTGTCATTTTGCTTTTTCTCAAATGCCATATGAATGGAATCATATAATATTTAATCTTTTGAGTCTTGCTTGTTTTTTTTCACCTGGCATTATGCCTCTGAGATTCATTTATATTCTTGCATGTATTGAATAACTGCTTTTGGCTGGATATACAACCATTTCTTTATCCATTTTCCTGTTGCTTGGGCTTGGACTCTAGTTTTTGGAGTTAATCCAAACATTTGTATAGAGGTCTTTGTGTGAATATACAGTTTCATTTCTCTTACGTTGATACCTAGGAGTGGGTTTGCTGAGTTATATAGTAAATGTATGTTTAGCTGTATAAGAAACTGCCAAACTGGTTGTATTGTTTTGCATTATCACCAAGAAAGTATGAAAGTCTGAGTTGCTTTGCATCCTAGGTAGCACTTGGTATTGTTTTATTTTAGCCATTCTAAGAATTGGGAGGTCATGATATCTCATTGTGGCTTTAAGTTGCGTTTCCCTAATGACTAATTGTATTGAACATCCTTTCATGTTCTCTTTGCCAAAATTATCTCTCCTTTAGTGGAGTGTACAACTTTTTTTTTTTTTGCCAGTTTTTATATTGGGTTGTTTTCTTGTCAGGGTTCTTTATATATTCTGGTGGATACCAGTCCTTTTATCAGAATGTGTCTTGCAAGTATTTTCTCCCAGTTTATGGTTTATTTTTTCATTTCTCTACAGTGTCTTTGAGGAGCAGAAGTTTTTAATTGTCGATAAAGCCTAATTTATCAATTTTTTTATGGTTTATACTTTTTGAATTCATAAACATTTTTTGATTTAAAAATTTTTTAAAATCCTCACCCAAGGATATGCTTTTTGTTCTTTGAGAGGAAGAGAGGGTGGGGGAGAGAGAGAGAGAGAAACGTCTGTGTGAGAGAGAAACATTCATTGGTTGCCGCCTGTATGCACCCAGCATGGGGATCAAACCCGAAACCTAGGTATGTGCTCTGACCAAGGATTGAACCCACAACCTTTTGGCACTCAGAATGATGTCCCAACCAACTGAGCCACCCTGTTCTGTGGTGGGTTTTCCCTTTTTTTTTTTTTGGTTTTCCCACTTTTTGTGTTTGTTTCAATTTAGATAATATCTCTTTACATTTTCTTCAAGGTCATGGGATCTTTTCTTAGCTATGTCCAGGCTACTGATGAAACAGTGAAAGGAATTCTTCATCTCTGAAATCACGTTTTATTTTCTACCATCTCAATTTGACTCATTCTGATAGTTGTCATTTTCCTGCTGAAATTTTAAGTTTGTTTAAGCATAGTGATAGTTTTATCTATCACTAGATAAATGCTTGACTGGGCCAAGGAATAGCCAGATAAAGGATTGTTTCTGGGTGTGTTTGTGAGGGTATCTCTGAAAGCAATTAGCACTTGCATCAGTAGATTGAGTACAGTAGTCCCGCCTTATTTGTGGTTTTGCTTTCTGAAGTTTGTTACTCGTGGTCAGCCAGAGTCTGTAAATATTAAATAGAAAATTTTACAAATGAACAATTTGTGAGTTTTAAATTGTGATCCATCCTGAGTAGTGTAATGAAATCTACTGCCTGTGCCAGTCCCCTGGGATGTATTGCTAAATATCCCTTTGTTCAGCATCTCCACACTGTAGACAATTCCCACCCACTAGTCACTTCCTAACCATCTGGGTTATCAGACCCACTGTCATGGTATCACAGTGCTTGTGTGAATGGTCCCAAAGTGCCAGCAATTGGAATGTGCCAAAGAGAAGCTGTAAAGTGCTTCCTTTCAGTGCAAAGGTATGTGTGTATAGGAAGATACATAATACATAGAGGGTTCAGTACTCTCTGTGGTTTCTGGCATCCACTGGGGGTCTTGGACCATACACCAAATGGATAAGGGGAAACTACTGTAACAGTAGATCTCCCTCTCCACTGTGAGCAGGTGGGATCCTATCCATCAAGGGCCGGAGTGAGACAAAAGGTAATGGAAGCATGAACTGGCTCTCTCTGGTTAAGCTGAAGCATCCATTTTCTCTTTCTCTAGGATACTGTGCTCCTGGTTCTAGAACTTTTGACTCAGCCTGGGACTTTCATCATTGGCCCCCTATTCTCAGGCCTCCAGACTCCAGCTAAATCACATTACCAGCTCTCCTGGGCCTCCAGCTTGCAGACAGTGGATGGTGGGACTGCTCAGCCTTTATAACCACGTGAGCCAGTCTCTGTGATCAGTCTCCTCATTTACTTAACTGTCTTATTGGTTTGCTTTCTCTGGAGAACCCTGACTAATACAAGTATGTTGTCCACAGTTTCCACTAGATTCTTTAACATATTAATCATAGTTATTTTAAATTTCCTATCTGAACATTTTAACATCTGGGTTATATTTGAATAATAATATATTCATCTGTTGATTGTTACATCTCTTGGGAATGGGTTGTTTTTCTTTGTGTGTGTGTGTATCTTGTAATTTTTAATTGATGCTGGATAGCATGTGTAGAGGAGCAGTAGACACTAAGATACATAATTTTATTCCTGGACACTCCTCTCCTGTTGTCATGCAATTAATACAGAGAGACAGTGGTCGGTCAGTCTAGTCGGGAGCTGAGCATGGTTTGTGTTTTCTTGTCATTACCTTTGGTGCCCCATAGACTTCCAGTTTCTTTGGAAGTGGGCTCTCATTAGTATGAATTTTTACTGAGCAGAGTGCCAGAGGGTTTTTCTCAGTGCTCCTGTTCACCCTTGGCTTCTAGCCATCCTTACCTGCCTGTGCCTTGGAGGGTTGTCTCTCTCCATGCTCTTGCCTCTCACCAGTACTAGGCTGATGTTGTGTGTTACTGAATGCTAGTTCAAAAGGAGGGCCAGCCTAAGTCTTTGGCAAGTCCTGTGCATCTTGGCCTCCTGGGTGGGAATTTCAACTCTTCCATCTCCTAAACTCTGCCTTGTAGGTGAGGTTGTTCTTGAGAAGATGTTTCCTGTATCGCCCCCATAGTAGCAGACCCTTACTTAGTCTTGGTGTAGGATCTTGGCCCTTCCCCCAAGAAGGGAGGGTGTTTTGTGCTATATCTTCTCTACCAGCAGTTGATCTTTGCCTTTTTCCTGAGGTTGAGGCAGTTTCCTACCCCTGTACCAGAGATAGGTGGGTCTTTCTATTTCTCCATGAAAGCAATAGACCTTTGTCTGTATCCTGCAGAAGATAATGCCCTTTCTTCGGCTGCTTACTGATTTTGCTTTGCTGATAGTGTATCTGGGGAAGTGAGTGGGGTTTGTGCCTATTCCCAAGCAGCAGTCACATCTGGGACACCCTTACCACCTAGAAGACTCCCTCCGGTCTTCTGCCCTGGCCCGATCTTTCTTAGGAGGACTCATTGATAAGAGCTTGTGAAACCTGTTCCAAACTGCCCCTGTAGTTCACATTTGGCTTTTAAGATTTTATTAAGATTTTAGCTGATTTCTTCTGGCTTGTTTGTATGACAGCCACTTCTTTCCCCTAGGCTTTGTCCAAGGCCAAACAGTTCACATGCCCCATCTTCCCTTGGAGGGGCTTTTCCTCTCGTGATTCATTTTATTTAATTGTCTCGTGACCTCACATCTCTGATTAGCTAAGCACAAGTTATTTTATAGATTTATGGCTTTTTCTTGTTTTTAGACTAGGAATGATATACTTTGTAAGCTTCCTACATTCTATACAAAAGTACAGGTTCCCACCATCATCATAAAGGCATAGCTCCAGAAATGGCTTGCAACATTTTCACTCATGATCCAGTGAGAAGAGCCCAATCACAGGATCATGCTTGAATTCTGGAAAATGTAATATTGTCTTGTGCCCAGGAAGAGGGGTGGATTTTAGTGAATGATCAGCAGTTTCCATTATCAGGCTTCGAAAAAGTGAAATCTAAAATGATTTTGGGTTTGGAATAATCGGGAATCACTGTAAAACAGGTTTACTGGTCCTATCTTTGGTGTCAGTCTTGTGAAGATGGTAATAAATCTGAAGGGAGAGAGGCCCAGGATCATCCCCTTGCATGTGTCCCAGGCGCATGTGAGGGAAGTGTGTAGAGGCAGCTCTCTCCAGGTGTCTGCACCTGAGCTTCAATTTATCGGGTCACCTGGGGAACACACTGGACCTTGTGGGATGTACAGGGCCTGGGAAGACCTTGGATTCTCAATCCTGTTGTACATATCAAATATCTGTGCAACTTCTTAATGAATTCACATGCTGGGGCTTCACTCTAAATATTCTGAAGGAAGTTCTCTGGAGGTGGGACTCAGGCATCTAGATTTTCTGAAGAAAGTTTCCCTGGATGATTGTTTTGGACAGTAGTTTGGGATACCTTTGGGCGGGTCTGTGGTAGAAATGAAAACAAAATGATGAATTCTTTTGGCATCTTCCTGGGCAGATGCCTGAACTTCTCCCCCACACACTGCTTCCCTCCCCTGGTGCTGTCTGCAGAGTCGTGGTCTTCTTCCTTCAGGAAAAATGGCTGGGACAAAGTGAAAGACTGAACAAAACCATCTTACCCCTCTTTGGCCCAGGCCACCTTCAAATCCTCCCAGAAAGACTGAGCACAAGTTTGATGATTTTCCAGATTTTCCAGTGAAGTTGTGAACTGCCCCATAGAAGCCTGATGAAGGAAGAGATGCAGGCGCTGGGGGCATGTAGAGGACTCAGGCATGTACCTTGGGCTTAAACAGTCTAAAGGCCCTCAGAAACTGAGCCGTGTTCACAGTGTGGGCAATGATCAGGAGAGCAACCCAAGTGGGAGGAGCCCAGAGACACATAGTGGGACTAAGTTGCCTTAGGATGTCTGAGAAGGCTTCACTGAAGAGGTCCCATTGGAGCTGCTGCAGTTTGAAGGTTGAGTGAGAGTTTGGTAGCCTGATAGGAGGCAAGTGGGTAGGAAGACACAGAGCCATGAAGGGCCCTGCTGTGTTTGAGGAACGATGGGAGGGTTCTTACGGTCCAAGCCTAAGTGGTATAAGACATCTGGATTTTGTTCTAGGAAGAGAACAGCTCTGTGTTTTTGGTACTGGATGTGTTTATCAGGGTTTTTTTGAGTAGAAGCTATGAATGGACCCGAGAACTGGCCTAGCTTGTTTTTTTTTTGTTCTCACAGAAGCAAACCCTGGGACAAGGATTTGAACAGGTAGCTCTTATTTGGGGACTGAATCAGAAAGAGTGGCCACTTTCTCAGTCACGCTGCCCTCATGCAGAAAGTGGCGCAAATGTACATGTGCACTGAAAGATTCTGCTTGGATGTGCTTTAGCCCATGTCTACTCATAAGCCATTGACCAAAGCCAGTTGCATGACCAAGCCTAGAGTCAGCTCGATAGGATGCACCAGTGATTTGCAGGAGAGTGTGGTGAAAGTGGGGAGGGAACCAATAATTGTGAACAAATAGCACAATCTGCCAGGCTTACATAGTGGGTGTACAGTAGGTATCCAGGTTGTGTTGGGGTGAGAACCTAATATATCCAAGCAGCATATTATTAAGGGCAAACTGCAGTTCTTTAGATAGAGCAAAGGTAAAATTTGAGTTGACAAAGCAGTGGTGTCCTCTGGTCCCCCTTCTTGAGCTTGTGTCTCAGTGACTTGAGACCATCTTGGCATAAGCTGGGTACACATTGTCCCACGCTGTCAGGGCTTGGAAGTAAATGTATTGGTCAGTGGCACAGTGCGCCTCAGCTGCCCAAGAGAGTGACCTCGGCAGGCAATCAGTTGTGGCATCTAATTGCTGCCAGAAAGTGTGGCATAAGCCAGCCACCTGAAACCCCAGTGCTTAGTTTTGGCATCCTGCTACCAGGGTGGCCTGGCTCCTGGCCTTCAGCCCAGTGGGTTGCAGGTCAGCTCACTGGAGTGTGTGTCCTGAGCCATCTCCAGGAAGTGATAGTTCTGAAAGTTCAACATACCCTGGGCTCATTATTGGTTTATGGGTGATGCAGGCAATTGGTGAAAGTTGGCAGGGGCACCTTCTAGGCTCCAAACTTCACCATCAGGCTCTTTGGTGTAGAGCTTCAGAGACTCAGTTACCTGCTTGGCCTAGGCAGAAGCAATCCCCAAAATCTCTTCTAAAGAAAAGTCTGGGCTTGGTAAGTTGTGTGAGGCCTTTTCATGGTACCCACAGATGTGAATGGTGAAGAGACTTTTTTCATAAGAAGATGCTGCCAGGCTTTTAGCCCTGTTGGCCTTGCAGACTAAAGCAATGACACCCCAGGTCCTTAGAGAACTTATCCCAAACCCTCTACAGCTACCTCTACCTCAGTGGGGAAAGGGCAGATTGGAGTAGCTCATCCTTGCTCCTAGGCAGGGCTGCTGCATAAGGTTGTGCAGACTGTGCCCTGTCCATAGCCCCCAAGGATGGTGCAGGAGGGGAAGGAAAACTTCACCCACCCTGCCTTGCAGCTTGGCATGGCGCTGGTACACTGGGAGGAATTCAGCCCAAGACCCCTATGGAAACTGTGGTCCTCCATGCCTGTAAGTGTAGTTAAGCTTACTCCAGTACTAGGCTGGTGTTCAGGAAGCTAAGCTTGTGGCCCGTGATGCCTTTTGGCTGTATTTCATTTGCTTTCCTTGAGAGATAATCTAAGAAGCAGCAGGAATGCTGGTGCCACATTACTCATGTTCACACTTCAGCTTTACAACTGATTAGGAAAGTGATTTGACTTCCCTTTGCCTCAGTTTCTCACCTGCAAAAGAGAGATCATGTCATTATTGGCCTCATGGCTTATGCAAATTAAATGGATTAATAAGTGTAGTGTGTTTAGAACAGTATGTGGAACACAGAGTAAGTAAGTACCGTAGGGTGTTAGCTAGGATGGTGACATTAATGGCAATGATGTTATTGAGGACATTGTCGATGATGTCATGAGACCCTTCCCCCTAACTCTGTTTTGAATTTTCTTGGAGGCATTTCTCTTGGTCCTCCTAGTCCAGAACAAGTTACTATTCTCCTGAGTACCAATCTGTCTATGTGTTATGGACACTACAGCTGGTGTCTCCATCTTTGCTTTGGGTGCCTAAGTGAGCAGTTTCAAGCATAATTCACCATTTCTTTCTAGCATCTGCAGTGGGCTTTTTGGGATGGGTTCTGCGTGCTCATTCTTCCCAGACCAAATCCTTGGAGTCATCCTTGATTTCTGCCTTTCTTTCATGCCCCCAAACAAATCTTATTTGTCTTCATAGGGTGTTCTAGTTGTTACTACTCTTCACCCCTTCTGCCACTGTGAGGCTTTCTTCAGGACTAACATGCTTCACCCTGACCCTTAAAGTCTGCTATCTCTATAACAGTCATTGTGGGCTTTAAAAATGCAAGTGAATTCAGGCTCACTCTCCAAAGCATACCCAGGCCTTTCCCTTCCCCATTTTCTTTCCCCAGCCCCCGCCCTTGGCATGTTACCTTTGCCTTTCTCTCTTAGTTCCATGGGCCCTTCTTCCTTTCTGTAACTTGTTTCCCCGAGTCTCCAAAGCCCACCCAGCTGTCTCACTTCTCTGACCTCTATAACTTTCTAAATAAAATCTCTCTTGTAATTTGAAAAAAAATTAAGTAAAAATATAAGTCAATTCGTATCACTTCAGATTTCAACCTTCTCATCACCTTGAGAAAAAAAAAACAAACCACCAAAGTCCTTATAGTAGTTTACAAAGCTCACTGTGATTTGCACAGTCCCTGTCTATCTCCATCCTCGTTCTCCTTGTGCTCTCTGCTCCAGTCATGTCAGCCTTCTTGTCCTTCCCTTACAGGGGCATGGCCAGGGCTTTCCATGCTTGGGGACTTCTTCCTGGGGTGCTGCCCCCAGATATGGCTATGGCTTGCTGCCTTCTCTCTGCCTCTGAGTCTCTCCTTAAATGTCATGTCATTAAAAGCTCTTCCCTGATTATCTTTTCTAAAAGAGCAACCTCCTTCTCACCCTGGCATTCCATCATCCCCTATTTTACTTAATTTTTTTATTCTCACCATTTACCACAATTTGTCATTAGTTAATTTTGTCTTTTCCCGCTAACAAATAAGCTCCTTTTGGGTGGACTTGGGCTTAGACACCCCAGTGCCTGGAATGGCACTCATCCTACAGCAGAGCTTGATATTGATCATTTAAGAAATGAGAGGACTTCCAGTCGAGGTGGAGGCTTAGACAGATAGATACACTTCACCTCCTTGCTCAACCATAGAAAGAATTACAACTAGATCTCAAAACAAATAACACCCAGAACCATCAGAAAATTGAGCTGCATGGAAGTCCAGCAACCAAGTTTTTAAAGAAACCACATTCATCCAGACAGGTAGGAGGGGTGAAGTCACAGAGATGGGAAGAGAAGTACAGAGACAGGTGTGGCACAGAGAGGTGGTGGCAGTAGTGGAATGGTCATTGATGTGTGGTGGATAAAAATTGGGAGGGATACCCTGGGAGAGAGCAGTCCCAACCCTAGGCCAAACCACACAGCCCAGGGTTCCAGCACCAGGGAGATAAATCCCCGTAACTTCTGGCTGTAAAAACCAATGGGAGTTGGGATGGCAGAAAAACTGCTGGGTTTTTAGGGGACTCTGTTTAAAGGTCCCCCATGAACTTAGGACATACGCAAACCCAAGCACTCTGGGATGCACCACCAGAGCTACAGCTGGAAGAGTAACAGTAGCATACGGGAAGTGAGTGAAGTGACTGGGAATAGGGCAGGTGCCGGGCAAACCTCCAGAAGCCAGGCAGCAGCACAGTCCCCTGTCTGAAACTCCTCCCCCCCACCAGCAGAGCCACAAAGCACTGGAGTGGGTTGCTTTGCCCTGGCAATTACCTAAGGCTCCACCCCACACAATTTACAGTTGCCTTTTCTACATAGGCCATGCTACTAAGACTGGGAGTCAAAGCAGCTCTACCTAATATACAGAAACAAACACAGGAAGGCTGCCAAATTGAGGAGACAAAGAAATATGGCCCAAATGAGTGAAGAGAACAAAACTCCAGAAAAAGAACTAAATGAAATGGAGATAACCAATCTATCAGATGCAGAGTTCAAAACACTAGTGATCAGGATGCTCAGGGAACTCCCTGAGTACAGCAACAACATAAAGGAAGAAATGAAGGTTACATTAAGTGAAATAAAGAAAAACCTACAGGGAACCACCAGTGAAGGAGAGGAAGCCAGGATTCAAATCAACAATTTAGAACATACAGAAGAAATAAGCATTCAACCAGAATAGCAAGAAGAAAAAAAGACTTTAAAAAAAAGGATAGTATAAGGAGCCTCTGGGATATCTCCAAACATACCAACATCTGAATCACAGGTATGCCAGAAGAAGAAGAGAAAGAGCAAGAAATTGAAAACTAATTTGAGAAAATAATGAAAGAAAACTTCCCTAATTTGGCAAAGGAAATTGGCATACAAGTCCAGGAAGCAAGAAAGTCCCAAACAAGTTGGACCCAAAGAGGACCACACCAAGACACATCCTAATTAAAATGCCAAGGGTTAAAGATAAAGAGAGACTCTTAAAAGTAGCAAGAGAAAAGCAGAGAGTTATCTACAAAGGAGTTCTCATAAGATTGTCAGCTGATTTCTCAAAAGAAACTTCAGGCTAGAAGGGACTAGAAAGAACTATTCAAAGTGATGGAAAGCAAGGATCTACAACCTAATTTCCTCTATGCAGCAAAGCTGTCAATTACAATTGAAGGGCTGATAAAGTGTTTCCCAGACAAGGTAAAGCTAAAGGAGTTCATCATTACCAAGCCATTAGTAGGTGAAATGTTAAAGGGACTTAAGAAAAAGAAGGTCAAAACTACGAACATTAAAATGGCAACAAATTCACAACTATGAACAACTGAATCTTAAAAAACAAACTAAGCAAACAACTAGAACAGGAACAGAATCATAGATATGGAGATCCTTTGGAGGATTATCAACTTGGTGGGGGAAGAGGGAGAATGGGGGCATGGGTGCAGAAATTAAGAAGCATAATTGGTAGGTACAGCATAGACAGGGGGATGTGAAGAACAGTATAGGAAATAGAGAAGCCAAAGAACTTACATGCATGACCCATGGATGTGAACTAAGGGGGTGGTATTGCTGGAGAGAAGGGGGGTACCAGGTAGAGGGGGGCAAAGTGGGAAAATTAGTACAACTATAATAGCATAATCAATACAATATATTTAAAAAGAAAAAAAGAGACAATAAATGCTTCATTGTGCTTTGATGTCCCAGTCTTCCCATCCTGGTTTCTCAAAAGCTTGGGAGCAGGCTGTAAAGTAGACATGTTACACCAGGACAGAAGCAAATAGATCAGGATACAGAATAAATAAACCTTGCTAAATGCCCGATAATTCCGCAGTGAAGATCCTGTTGAGGAAGTGAAACTTGGCTGTGAGTGGGAAGTTCTATGCTCTGTAATTGATTAGAATACTCCAGGTACCCCCAGCCTGTCTTCCCAGATGCCAGCAGACAAACAGGAGTTCGCTGCAGGAAGAAAGAGGCCACTGAGCTAAGGATAAGCATTTTTAATCACCTTTCTTCTTTTCTTCTATTTGGGAGCTCCAAGAGCTGCACATACATACTTGCATCTTTGGAAGAACAGTATTAACTGGCAGGGGTGAATGCCCTCAGCAGTCCATGTTGTTAAACATGTTTCTTTACATGGGAGGTGCTATGCACCTTGAGACATTAGTCTATTTTGGCAATGGAGTTTGGAATTTGGTTTGCGAACAGGTTCAGTCCCAGGGATGGCAACATTTTCTGTTTTCAGAGTTGGCTATGTGCTGTTGTGTGAGACAAAGCTCCTGCTGCAGCCGTGAGCTCCAGGGGCGTTTGCGGTGTTTCTGCTGGTTTCCCCAAAGATTTTGGACAATGATAAATATAGTGAGCTGTTCTTTCCCTCTGGTCCAAACATATGCACCTATACACCATGGCTGAACAGAGGCCTCATAGGTGACCTGCCCTTCTCCCATACCGAGCCTATGCCCCTTAGAAAGCTGGAGATGGACACTTCCAAGCATCCTATGCACGTGAGAGCAGAAAAATCAGACCATTTGTGTCCTTTGCTATAGGAAAATGCAAAGCTAGTAGGGTGAATTAATTCTGACTCAGACAATAGAGTGGGGCCCCAGGCAGGGTCATTCAAGAGACACAACTTTTTCCTTGGAGTTTTTAGCAGAAGCAACTCTGCTCTGAGCCCTCATAACATCTAAAGCTTTTCTGGGATGACTCTGTCTCTGCTCTGAGGGCAGTTAGAGAAGGTATTCAACTTTCCAGAACTTTCCAAAAGGAGCATTTTTTTTTTCATCTAAAAGAGGACTCCTTGCCCATGGCTGGGCTTAGTGATGCCTACCGGGGGCCCAGCCTGTGCATCCGTGGCTCCCGCTCACTGGGACACGTACGTGAGGAGGGAAAGCACTTCTACACGGGAAAATGCTGGTAGTGGCCTTACTTCTGGTTCTCTGCTTCTATTTCCCTCCTAAATAGATCTGATTTCTCTAATGCTATAGAATACTATTTTCCTAAACTCATGTGTACCGCCTCCCACTAAATAATTGTATTGCTGAAAAGGGGCAACCCAGTGGGTGAAATGTTCTGGTCCCAGTGTGGGGTAACTTGTGAGCTGGGGGAATAGACAAGTGGGAACTGTCTCTCGCAAGTATCTGCATTCTAAAATTTAAAACAAAAGCCACCATTGGCCAGTGCTGTTAGCTAATTGTCAAACAACAGAGAATACACTGCAGCCAGAAAAATCCCCACTGAGTTTGGGCGGCTGATTTCTTTGGCAGCAAATGAAAGCTTTGGTTGTTGCCCCCAGGACTGGCTAGGCAAGCCAGGACTGAGCCCACTGCAGGTCCCCCTCTACTGTGGGCACAGCATGTGTGTGTGTGGTGGGGGGGGCATGTTGAGAGGAGGTGCAGACACCCTAACACAATTTTAGGCAGCTGCACACCTCACCCAGGGCCACCACACCAATGTAATTTGTTCCACACCTCACAGCCAGGGTGATCCTAGCCTCAATGGGCAACAATTCGGAGGTATTGTTTACCAATCAATTTTCCCCTCTAAATAGGCTGTTATAAGAGTGGACCCTTCTGCTTGCCCAGGCTAGGCCCACCTGTCACTGGGACTTCCTCAGCAGTGGTCACATTGTATTGATCTTTTTAATCCCCCTCTCTTTGAAACACAGAGCCAGCTGATGTGGAGTTCCCCAAAAGAATGGGTCTCCCACCGCCCCTACCTCTACAGGTAGCTGGGTGTCTGGGCCTAATTCCCCACTAAAAAGTATTAATTGGCTTATAGGAAGCCTGCAAGATCTCCCCTGTGTTTACAAGGTGAAAGGAAATGACAGATCAAACTCCCTGGCCTATCTTTATCCATTCCATGGTGGAAATCAGGTGTAGTTTATTTTAAATTGTTTTTGAAACAGGACTAGAGTGTTTGAAAGTGGGTTGGGATAGTGTTTCACATTAGTGGTTGAACTGCGAGGGGGAGGGAAGAAAGGCCCCAGAGAGACACCAACATTAGGCCAGAGACTTGGTGACTTAGTTTTTATTTACATGAAACATCTGCAGTACAAAAATGTAAACTTTGATAGCTCATTATAATAGAATAAACTCTTTATGTACAAAAATACATTTTCATATGAATGAAGCATCTTGAATAAATTAAAGTACTCTCCACCCCCATGCCTGAATAGCTACGCAAGAGTCTAGGGTTCTTCCTAGAGCAAAGCCCACAGTGGTGGGGGTCGGAATCCATAATGCATGAAGCCCACTCCTTGTCTCTCCTTTTTAAGCCTTTTCATTGTATTGTCAGCCGGCTCAAACCGAATTTTCATGCTCGTTTTTCTTCATTAGAGTTCTACAAATTGTAAAATTGACTTTTCACCTCGTCTTCAGGGGCTGATCTGTCCCTTTTCTAAATCACACTGAAGTGGTGGCTGGGGTCAGCTCTGAGCCAGCCACAAAGGCTATTTTGTGGAGTTCAGAAAGTGCAAAAGGAAAGGCTGTCTAGGGGTGGGCAGGAGGGGCCTGGGGCCGAAGGCTGGAGAAACAGACCAAGGGGACGCCATGGCGAGGGTGCAGTGACCTTTGTTAGGTATTCCCCCGTCCCTTTAAAGCTCCTGCTCAGGTATTCCCCCGTCCCTTTAAAGCTCCTGCTTACTCCCTCCGGCCTGGACTGAGGGTCCCGACGCCACAGTTGGGGCCCCATCCGCTACTGTCTGTTGTCTGGGGGAGGGAAGAGGTAACGGGGTCCAAAAAGGGCTTAATGGTAAGGGATGAAACAGGGCGTTGTCTGGAGCAAGTCTTTGGGCAGGCTGGGGAAAGAGAAAAGGGGGTCGCCGAGACCGTAGGAGAAGTCTTCGGAGGCGGCGGGGCTACTGGGGTCAGAGAGTGGAGAGGAGGCTGCGGCGCCGGATCCCCAGGACTCAGCGTCGCTGGCGGGGCTGGGGGGCCCGGGCAGGCAAGGGGCGCACTGTGGTTGTAGGAGGCGCTCCCGGGCACCACCCCCGGGCAGACCCTGGTCAGCCAGGCGCAGAGTCTCGGCCAGAGCCCAAATGTAATTGTATGCGAAGCGCAGCGTCTCGATCTTGGTGAGCTTGGTGTCGTCGGGGAAGGAAGGCAGCACGCTGCGCAGCGCGTCTAGCGCAGCGTTCAAGTTGTGCATGCGATTACGCTCGCGGTCGTTGGCCTTGACACGCCGGCTCCTGCGTAGCGAGTGCAGCAGCGCCTCGGAGCGCACCCGTGCGCGGCCCCTGCGCCGTCGCCGCTCCTGCTCGTCGTCTTGTGCCCGGGGAGTATCGGACGCCCCAGGAATCGCGGGTGCGCCCCTGTGGGCCGGCACAGACGGCCCCGAGGCAAGAGCTGACTGTTGGAGCCTGGTACAGTCCTCCTCGTCGGTGAGGAAGCCGGACAGGTCGCTGCTGCTGCTGGGGCAATCGAGGTCTGAGAGGCAGGTCTCCAGAGGGGCTGGCATCGCTGCGTCGGGCAGGATCGACGGACAGATTAGAGAGCACTTACAGGGCAGGAGCCCAAGTTGAGGGCAGGGCCACCGGAGCGCACTTACTTTCCGAACAGCCCGTTCTTACTCTGTGCCCGCTGCGGGCACGAAGGCCTGGAAGGGTGCTGGGACGCACCGGGAACTTGGCCTCTCCTCCTGGACTCGCCTGCAGGGGCCACGCTCCAGCCGGTCTCCCGAGTGATCTCGCTGGCAATCAGATCAGCTCGTGTGAGTACCGAGTGTGGCACACGACCGGCCTCAGGACCCCTTAAGTACCCGGCACAACAATGGGCGCCCCCCTCCTTGGCCACCTCCGCCCCGGAGGCAGCCCCCGTGAAAGGAGTGAGGCGGCAGGTCAGCCCCGTGCGGCGCCCGGTATTTGCATAATTTATGCTCGCGGGGGGCCGCCCCCGCCCCTCCCCCCTCCTGGAGCGTGCCCGTAATTACCGCGGGCCAATCGGCGGTGTCGCGCAGCCTGGGGAGCCGTCTCCGGACTAAGCCGGCCGGGGCGTCTCTAGGCAGTGAAAATGGGGGTGGGGGTAGCCCGCGATTAGCCACCGAGGCACGCTCCTCTGGGGGCGGGCTGGGTGCCCCTCGCTGGGGTAGGATGGAGAGGCGGGGCACAGGAAAGTGTGAGCAGCGCAGCGAGTAGCGGAAACCTGGAGCCAGCTGGGATCCTGAGTTTGCTTCCTCTTTTGGGCTGCTTACTGGCAGCTTGACTTTGGGCAAGTGATTTGACTTCATTTTCTTCATGTGCAAATTGGGGCACAAGGTCTACCCTGTTGAGGGTTATGTGAGATGTTCGTGGGACACTCGGCACGGTGATTTGGTGATTTCGTAGCGGAGCGCCAAATGAATGGTTACGGGACGCAGCGCCCTCAGAACCTGGGGAAAACCCTGTCCAAATAGAATGGGGAATGGCCCTGCTCACCTTCACCTGGGGGTGGGGGCAGTGGCGGGGGGAACAGTGCTGAGAGTAAAGGAACAGCCTGATTTCCCAAGTTGGATGGAGCTTTGGCTGACCCTCTCCAACACCTCCCCCCAAGCCACAACGCTGTGGGAATCTCCTTTCTTCGGGGAGCCCTTACCCTACGCCTCCCTTTTGCCCTGCATCTGCGTTCTTACATCCTGTGAAGCCCCTCCAGTGGGAGCTAACAAGGGGACAGGGCTTTCCTGGCACAGGAGAGAGGGTAGCAAGCACCCCTCCCCCTTTTCCCTTAGTGGGGCTCCTCTTGTAGCAGGTTTTCATTCTACTTGCCAGGAGTGGCTTTTCTCTGGTAACAACGCTCCACCTGGAGCAGTGGAGGCCCAGGCACCCCCAGCTTGATACTTAAGGGAAAACAGTCATTGAAGAAGAGCACCCAGTTATGGTGGCCAGGTGGAAAACAAAATGAACACCTTTTAGCAAAGTTTTATCCCCCTCTCCATGGTGTCTGAGTGGTGGCCTCAGTCTTTTACCTGGCCTGCTGTCCTCAGAGCCAATTAGGACACTGGCCCCTTTCTGGAGGGGCGTTCTCTTGAGGCAGAAACCACTTTGGCTGGCTGACCAGTGCTTGTCTTTTGGCTTGTGGGGCTCTACCCAGTCCTGGTTTCTCCCACTGCACTCCACATAGCCCCCTGCCTGGGGGTGGGGGAGGCTGTAAGCTTCATCTATAAAGGCTGTTGTTGTGTTAGAAGTTATAAAAAGTGGCTTTAGCCAGCTCAAGCAAGAAAGGGAAATTAATTGGGTGCTCCTGGGTGTCTCAAGGAACCCATGGGTTGCTGGCATTTGAGTAAGCCTACAGTAGTAGTAGGCAGGAGTCCCCAGTCTGCCTGCCTCTGTTTCTCTCCCTGCTTCAGCTTCCCACGGCCCCGACTTCCTTCAACCTGATGACGGCTCTGGGCCTCTGTATTATTTTCCCGACTGCTGTAATAAATTACCACAAACGTGGGACCTTAAAACAACAGAAATTTATTCTCTCACAGCTCAGGAAGTCAGAATTCAAGATCAAAGTGTCAGCAGGGAGGCTCTTTTTTGGAGGTTCTGAGAGAGACTCCATCAAGTGCCTCTCCTGGCTTCTAGTTGCTCCTGGCAGTGCTTGGAATTCCTTGGCTCCTAACGGCACCACTTCAATCTCTGCCTCTTTCTTTTGTGTTTCTGTGATTGGATTCAGGGTCCATCTCAATCGAGAATGATTTCATCTTGAAATCCTTACTTTAGTTCCAGCTTCAAAGACCCTTATTCCAAATCAGTTCACAATTTGAGGTTCTAGGTGGATGATCTTTTGGGGAACCACTATTCAACACACTATAGCTCCTTTTCTAAGTTCCTGGAGCAAATAATCTGTTTGGCCTGGGGAATGGGGTCATCAGAGTGGCCATTTGTCATTTTTTGGCTGCCTTGCACATGAAGAGCCATCCCATTGAGGAATGTGGACGCATGAGCACCTCCTTCCCCATTCATGGCAATTAGGGTGCAGGCATATGACAGTCACATGCCCCTGTTGGGACTTAGGCTGCGAACTAGTGGCAGTTCAGAATACATTTGTATCATGGCAGCAACTGGTTAGTGCTGGGCAGTGACCGGTGGTGGAAGAGGTGGTCAGGGGCCATACTATCCTAGATCTTCCCTGTGCCTGCCTTCATCTGTGGTTACACACACACGCGCGCGCGCGCGCGTGCACCCACTTGTGTACCTGTTTTCCAAGTCTGGTTCTCCAGTCTTCCCATTGATTGCACAAGAAACCCCATAGCAGGTCTTTCCCAGTAGGGCTTTTTGCTTGAGTTGGTCAAGTTTGATGTCTGTGGTTTGCTAAATAAAACACCAAGTTAAATAAATGCTCAGGTGCCAAAACATAGAGACTGGGGCAACCCATATACTACATTGTGCCTAGTCTGGGCCAAGTACTATGCTGGACACTGATGTATCAGGAGGGAAAGCCTGGCTGGTGGGGACCAGGAGCTCTGAATCTCGTAAGACTAGTCTTCCATGCCGTCAGAACCCTTGGAGATTATTCGATTGTCCACAGCCCCTCATAGTTGAGGTGGAAGATGGGGTCCTTCCCCCAGGTGACCCCAAGGGTCACTGGTAGTCAAACTAGGGCCAAACTCAGGAGTCCTTTCAGCCTCATCCCACAGTTTTCAATCACAGTCAGTATGTATACAGTGAGTGCCTACTGCATGCCGCCTTGTGCCAGGTGTCTGTGGAAAGTTAGACAGACTTATATAGTTTTGGGGAAGGGAAGATGTGGCCACAGAAAGGTGACCTGCCACTGGCTGGGAAAAATGCTGAGGGCCCACTGAGGGAACAGATCTGAGGACCAGTCTGGATGGGCCTTCCGTGAGGACCCAGTGAGAAGAGGGTAAGGGGTAGTTGTGATGGGCCTTGAATGGCCGTGGTAGCTTTTCTTCTTCCTTTCTGTCTCCTCCCTCTGCTGTTCTCTCTCAGTAGTGCTGTCACAGTTGTTCCAGTGGTTTACTGCACTAGGGCATCTAGGGCAAGTGGTGGCTAAAATCCAGCCTCTCCACCACCTGCCAAGCCAGGCGCCCTAACGTGGGACTTCTCTGCCCAGAGAGTTTGCTTTTCACACGTGCACAAAGGCACCTCAGAAGGTAGCAGTGACTCTGCTCTCACTTGCCTTTGTCCCCTCTGCCTGCACCTTAGGGATCAACCAGGCAGCATCTCAGCCTTGCCTGCTCCTGGCTCTTGGGCATTGCATGTGGCAGCTCCTCCCTGAACATTGGTGCCTGCCCTTGGTGCTTTTCATTAGTGCATCTGAGGCTGGGGGACGGGCCTCCCCCAATGGACCCAGAGAGGATGGAGCTGAACCCTGGGAGGGTGAGAAGGAAATGGTTGCTGTTCTCGGTGAGGCTTGGAGCTTTCCCCTTGAGAGAAAAAGGCTGGGCCCTTCTAGGAGGATGTGTATCCTGGCTGGGGAGAAAGAAAGTTTCTCTCAGTTCCCAGATCTCTTGGAGCCCAGTCCGAGCACATTTATGGAAGCTTTCATTCCCAGAGCATAATAGGATGCAATGTGGGCATGTAATAAATCCAACCGCAGCAGGCGCTGAGGTGGTGAGGGCTGCACCAGGTGTTCTGGTTGCCTGATGTGTGAACCATCCAGCTGCCGATCTGGGTGGGGTGGGGTGGGGGGGCAGAGGTGGGTTGGTAGGACAGATGCCCTAAAGGATAGGATTGAACCAGAGTTTCTCAGTGGTCACCTGAGGTGGTAGTAATGATGGGGGAGGAGGGCTCCACCTCAGATGCCCAGAGTTAGAATCTCTGGAAATCTGGACCACATGCAGTGGTCACTATTTGCTGATACCCAGAGTATCTGTTTGCCCCTCATGTTGGAACAAGTGTCTAGCTTTAGCTTCACCCTCTTATCCCATGCTTGCCCAAGCCCTTGCAGCAAATTGGGCATGTTTCAGCAACAGCTCAGAGGTGCCACACATGCTGCCAAGGCTGGGGCTTCTCCTGTGCCTTTGCCTGCCTGCCTCACAGCTGGAGGTGTGAGGTGGAGGGAGGGTCCTTGAAAGGCATGTGGGGGCCACAAGGCGCAGCTCTGCTCTGTGCAGCTCTGCAAATCCGACTCAGGACCACCGTGGAACCAGCAGGGAGGTGACTTCAGTTCACTACTGTGAGGACCTTTTCTGATGTTAACACTCCGATGAACCAACTCTGGGTTGAGAAAGGCATCTGATGCTTTCGGGGTCTTTTGGGATTCTTGATGTATTTTATTTTTAATGAGGGCCAAAAGAGGAGAAGATAGTGGCAAATTATAAAGGTTTACATGTAATAAATTAATGTGATCAACAAATGAAAATACAAAGTAGCCTGGTCACAGAACAGTTTCAGGATTTAAAAGCAAACATTGAATTACAGTACCTATAGGAATGGACATCCAGGGACGGACCCAGGTTTAGATTTGTGTTTGCACATTTTATTCTGCCAGCCCTGTCAGCGTCTCAGTGCCTGGGCGTGTGGCTTCACTGGGCATTAGCACGCGCGGCCTCCGAGCCCTTTTTGTGGATGCCAGGCTGAGCCAAGTGGCCTGCTTGCCACCCTCCTTTTCATTGACCAGAAACACTATAGGCCTGAGGTTGACAGACTCTTTCAGAGATGCTGTAAGTGCAGTGAGACTGAGGGCTTCATGTCCTGGAATTGAAGTACTGGGATGATAATCTGAATGTGTTGGAGAGGGCGAGGTTACTCCCATTTTATACTTTTCCCCCAAATTGTTTCAGCTGAGATTTGCCACTCCCCATCCAGTCCAGGGGGTTAGACAGGATATTGATTTCAAGAGTGCTATGGCACTTGCATTGTAGATCTGAGTTTCATGGGGTTACAGGCACAAATGTTTTGTTTTTATTGTTTTTTTGTTTGTTTGTTTGTTTCTTTGTGTGTTTTTACAGTGGACACGAGCTGTCAGATGCAGTTTATGAACAAAGAGGTGAGTGGTGCAGGCACCTCACTCAGCCACTTGTCCACCCAGGTGAGGGGCACAGGGCATCGGGGCGCTGCACTGAGTTTATGGGGCTGTTGGGTAGTGCTGATGTGTCCACAGGGGCAGGTTTGATGGAAGTTGCACAAAGTAAAGCTGTGAGGAGGGCCATCCTTTCTAAACAAAACTGCTCAGCTTCCACTATGATTTTCTTTCTGGAGCTACCCATAGGGAGAGGGATGGCATTGGTTTCTTGGGTGGCATTTTGAAAAGAAAATGTTATAATCTTTGTAGAAAAAAGGGAGGAAGAGTTACTCAAGAAGAAGGGATGAAGGATGATGTGGGACCCAGAAGGGCAGTTCCTTTTAGTTCGTTAAATATACCCACAGATATGCATTTTCATCTAAGAGAAGCAGGGTGGGGTTGGGGGAATGGAAAGGAGAAACAATTCCCTATTTTCTTTACTGATGACCCATGACAGTTGTGTAAGGGGGGGAGGGGGAGAGGGGGTGTGAGGCAGGAGGGGGGAAACAGAGGGGTCTTTCAGTGACAGAGCAAGGAAAATGGCAAATTATCCATGGTTTCCAGAAATCCATGGAGGCCCCCTTGGCCCCTGCCCTGCTAAATACAGTGCCGGCTGTATGCATTTCCCACCTTAGAGATGCTGGCTTGAGTATTCGGCAGCATTGTGCACTGATGTGTTTGGCTGTGTACAGTCTGCCTATGTGTGGGACGAACCTTGGCCTCCAGGGGAAGTCCTTGTGCATATCTACTTTATTCTAAGCTGTATAAGTAATGCCTTCTAAAAATATACTGGGTGACCCCACAGCCAAATCTGTTCTTTCTACAAGAATTTTTCAAGTTTGATTGGAGCTCTCAAGCCTGGTGGGGGGACAGTATGTGCTCGGGCTAGCCCAGGGTTTGCAGTGCGTTTGCAGTTTGGGCCAGTCTAGGGTGAAACAATGTCCTTTTTGTGCCCAAAGTAGAGTCAGGCAGGCGAAGGGGGGCGTGCACATTTGTGCAGGGAGGGCCCGTGAGGGTGCAGGCCCTGAAAGGAAGAGGGAGGAGGCAGAAGGTGCTCACCCCACCCCCAGAAGTCAGGCCTGGGATCGTTGTCACATCAGCTGCTTGAGGCTAAAATCAATCCTGAATCTCCTTCAGAGGCTCTGAGTTTTGCTTTTGTAGATTTCTTGAAGTTAAATCTTCTGGGCTCAGATTAAAACAAAACAACACAAAACACAAAACACAAAACGTAGCTCCTGCTGTTGCTGTCACTAGATTTAGCTCCTCAAATCCAGGCTGCACCTGCCCCAGTATATTGCCAAAGCCAGAGTTAATTTTGCCGAGCAGTTTCATTTTTGTCTGCTTTCATGCCTCTGAATTCTTTTAAGAATGTCTTCAGTTGAGATTAAAACATTTCCCCCCTCAAGATGCTTGTGGGTCAAGTGTGGGAAAGCTGTGTGAGGGTGTTTTCTTCTGTGTGTAAAAAAGCAGTTGCAGTGAAATTTATCCTAGTGGAATTTAGCTATTGGTTTATGGAGGATATTCAGAAATAAACACAGAGAAAGGAGAATAGCTGAAATGTTTTCCTTTTGCTTTTCTCTGCCTTAACGCTCACTACATAAATTCATGTTGGGTTTGAACACAAATGCATTTTGTTTGTAGTAATTAAAATGTTTTAATGAGACAACCATAAAATCCACCATTAATTATTTTATTTCAAACACTTCTGCCTTCTTTTGAACCAGGTCTATTTAGAAATAGTTTAGAGAGTAGCCTGCAGTTTTATTCTTTCCTCTGCATTATACACAGGAGTGGAGAAGTCATTTATAAATAATTACACAATGTTTTGGGTCTTTGGGCTTGTATAATATATCAAAGCGATTAGTACACTTATTGTTCCATTGTAAGTGCTTTTTTTTTCTCCTTTCAGTTTCACTTGCCTTGTCTTCTAGCTAAACCTTTTTCTAGAAATCTTTTGTCTTCTTCATTCTTTTTGCTTGTTACAGTCCAGGAGCATTCTTCTTATTCAAACACTCTCAGCAGGGGCAAAGAAAGCGACTTCGGCCGCATCTTAAGTTTTACCATAACTTTCTGGCATTTTCTTTTCTTCCAGTTTTCCCAGACTACCTAGGGGCAATGAAGAATTATAACATACGTGAATTATTGGTACTCCCCTCGAGTTAAAGGGGGAAGAAAGTGCCTCATTTTCTATGCCCCCAAGGGTCCGAGCAAGCGGCCCCTAAACAATGTATTTATCACTTTGCATCTCTTTGGGCCGCCGGCCGCGCCCCGGCGCCCCCACCTTCGCCGCCGCCGCCGCGGGTTGGCTTTGGCCCTGGAGAGCCGGCGTTTCTTGGCCTCTTTTATGGGACCGCAAATAAAGGCTCCTTGGCTGGAAGGTCTTCCCCAGTCCTGCGCAGACGACCCTCGCGCGGGTCTCTCCCCACGGCGCGGGCCTCGCAGAGCGCGCAGGGGCAGCGCGCGGGCTGGGGCCGCCTGCCGCCGGGGCCGCGTGACGGGATTAGGGCCGCACGAGAGGTGACTGCACCGTAGCCTCCAGCCACGTGAGGAAAGAAATGGCTTCAAAGGTCCCCAGCAAACTAATCCTTGTCATCCGGCAAGGATCCCCGCACCCGGCTGTGAGCCGGGCCTGCCTCCTCGGGCGACTCCCCGGTCTCCAGCCCCACGCCGAAGACCCGGAGAGCCGCGGCCGGTGCGGGCCACCCCCGGGGACCGCCGTGTTGGTTTAAAAACTGGGAAGGTTGTTTACGCTTTGAGAATAAAGATGAAATCGGAATCGGGACCGGGACTGTGGGGGAGGGGAATCGGGGAATCGAGGTATTGGCAGGAAAATAGGGCGTTTCATTAAGAAAAACGATCGGCGATGGGTCTAAGAAAAATACCGGTAAAGAAAATCCACGGTAGAGCTCCAGATACTCCCTGCAGGGCGTTTGCCAGGCGGGAGGGAGCTCTGTCACTAGGCCCCCTGCCCCGCCGGCCCCCGCCCCCAGCCCGAGGAGCACGTCGCAATCTGTCAGGACCTGGCCCAGTTTCCATATGAAGGGCCGCCGGCGCCTTGGGAGCGCTGAATGGCTGCTCGCCGTCGGGCAGGCGTGCACGCCCCTGGCCCGCACTGGATTTGGCCGCATTTGCATAGCAGGTGCTGATGCTTGTCCATTCTTACTTAAAGAAGTTTTAATATGGGATAAATTACCAGGAATTAGGAGCAGGCGTGGGCGGGAATAAAGGAACCGTGTCGCCCGTCTTATTACTGCCGCCTGGCTCAGGGAAGGAGAGAAATAGTGAGATTCGACTTTAGAAGTTCTCTCCTTAACAAGCTACAGCCCCTGCCCCCCCTACAAAAGGAGCGCGAAGAAGCAGGGGGGAACTTTAAGCAATTTGATTTTAGAATCTGTTCTGAAGCGAGTAAAGCAATAATCCTGGGGATAGTAATACGATTAGCTCAAGATCTTTGAGTCAGAAAGTCTGGGAAGTTTAAAATGTTAATCCTGACCCTAATCCGGCTCTTTGGAGGAGTTGAAGTGTTGCACCAGAGTTGGTTTTCTTCCCCTCTCTTAAAGAGACAGCAGGTGAGGCCCACATGGGCCCATTTCTCCGTGAGAGGAAGGCACACTGGATGCTTGCCACCACCTGGAGCCAGCCAGAGCTTCCTCTGGGCAGGGGTGCTTGGCTCCCCCTGGTCCCCAGTTAGGCCTGTGTGACTGCTGGCTTCTGGGTACACTGCTGTCTGGAACCTTGCAAAGGCTTGGTGCAGAGTGGGGTTTCAAAGAGAGAGGCATTGGGGAGCCTCACACAGCCCTGTCCCCCAGCTTTTTTAAAAGCTGGCCCCAAGGGTATCCTTTACAAGGGCTCACCTGGATGCCAGGGCTTTGTGATTTGGATCTGATCCTGGGGACAGGAGGAGGGCAGGGCTGCTAGGTTGTGAGTCTGCTTATTGTTGTTGTGGAGATAACCCCTGGGGTCTGGGGCCTCAGTGGGCTTCCAGGTACTCAGGCACAGGAGGGTAGAGGTAAAGAAATGCTTGTCCCAGCATGAGAACTGCTATGCAATGTGCTGTCAGACATTGATAGGAGGACAACGGGCCGCCTGCTCTCTGAGGGGACAGATGCTAAGGCTCACATCTCCTTTGCCCTCGGGCTAAGGACCTTTTCCTTCTTGGGCCCACACACTGCTTTTTTAGAGCTCAGCCCCCTCTCAGCTCTGGTAGTTTCTTCCAGCCCAGTCTGACCCCACTTTGGGGTAGGATCCTACCTGGGATCATGTGGGCAGGCTCCTGGCTTACCCCGAGCACTTCCCAACAGGCCTGACTTTCCCTGAAGGCAGTGTGAGATGCCCAAACAGGCCATATGGTTTGGAGTAAGAGCCTTGGAGTCTGCAGACAATGGGGAAGTGAGAGGCCCAGGTCAGTGGCGGAGCTTGCGCGGCTGCAAACCTCTCTTTCAGCCTAATGAAGCTGTTGTCTGGGGGTAATGATGCAAATGCCCCGGCCCTTTCTCGTAGCGATAGTCTAGAACGTGATTTGTCATACAATCTGAATCTTTGGGAGGACTTTAGACAGAACCTCCCCCAAAGATGGAGATGAGCCATATGTGCACTTTGCATCTGAAATGGGGACTGGGGATGGTGGGAGGGGGGACCCCGCCCACATCGACTTCCCAGAAGGACAGTGTTCTGACAGCCTGAGGACAAGGTCCTGATGAGCCCAGCGCCACCTGACCCCAGGGGACTCATGAGTGGGTACAGTGCTGTAGCATCTAATGACAAATTAGCAGTGAGTGCAGGAGGAAAAATGCTGAGGGCCTGAGTGGGATGGTCCTTGCCCCTCGTTCCCTTTGTCACCCTGTGTGATGAGGATGGAGAAGGGGCTGCTCTGGATGGAATGCTCACTTTTAATAACAGTGCTCAGATTTATTTCACTGTGTCAAGTGCCCCAGCTGATGCTGACTGGGGCTGGGATGAACACTCCAGGGAGTACTTCTGAAGCAGAAACAGTAGAAGAGAAGCAGGGACCAGGTGACAGGCATCCTGAGCCTGGGGCAGGTGGGGAAGACACAGACCAGAGTGAGGAAGACAAGCAGGAAAAGTATAGCAGCCAGCTCCCATGTGCTGTGATGAAGGAGAAGGTGATGGTTGCTCCTTACAGGAGGGGAGGCAGCTCCTCATTGCACCTCCGTCTTGGGCACTCTGGGTTCCCCCAAGGTCCAGGCACAGAAGTACACAGAAATATCCTAGTCATTATTGATCTTAATAAAGTGGACTGCTGTGGAAGGCATTGATCTAAGAGCCCTTTTTTGCTGGATGCAGTAGAGAAGCCCCAGTGGCCTGGCATGACCCTAAGAAAAGTAACAGCCACAGGGGTGAGTTGAAGGGTCTGTGGGATGGAGTCTGCCCTAGAAAGGGAACAGGGAAGCGAAGACGACACAGTCACAACTGCCCATGGGCAGGGCTTTTCTTTGCTGCCTCAGTCTCTTCTGTGCCCTCAGTGCCTGGCACAGTGCCTGCCTTAGTTGATGCTCAAAGGCTGTTTATGGAGAGAATGGATTTGTTTATGGAGAGAATGGATTTGTGCCTGGGTGCCAGGTGTGCATGCCGGTGTGTGTCTGCTTGTGTGTGGCTGACATGCATATACACATGTGTATACATACACAGTCCTTCCTCACCTTTAGTGGAAAAGGGATTGGGTAGTTGGGTTGCACCCCTTCTCTGGGTGACTCCACCTCTTGTAACCCAAGAATGGGCCCCCTAGTTTTCCCCCCAAGCCAGTCTCTGCCCAGTGCTCAGCTCCTGGCTGGCAGAGGCTTGCCGGGCTGGTGTCTGTCCACTCATTCTGTGGTGGTGTGACTTTAGGAGATAATGTGGGATGGGGTGGGAAGTGGAAGCACCATCATTTATGGAGGAGAGGTCTCTAATTACTCCCACTAGCTGGGGGTCAGGCAGGGGCAGATGGAAACCCTCATTACACCCTCAACGCCAGTCACTCTAATGACTGGCCACAGGTAAGTCATTACCAGGCTGCGCCAAAGCCCTGGCCACATGATACTTTCTCTGCTCCCTCAGTGCTCCTAACCTCCAATCCGGGCACTCAGGGAGAGAGTGGGAAGTTACCGCAGTGAAAACACCAGTTCTCAAAGCCCAAGCCACAAGCTGCTCACCACAACACCTGTTACCATGAGAGGTGTGCCCTGGAGTGGGAGCCAGGAAGTAGCTCTCTTGGAGGCCGGGGTGGGGGGTGGGTGCTGGGAACCCAGTGGGGCTGGATTTTCTGCTGATTTGAGGGCTGTACAGAAAACTTTGTTTAGAAAAGTGGGAATCTTTCTAAAACATCTAGTCTTCCTTTTGACTTTGACCGATATTTTCCAGATGCTCATCTGCATGAGCACTGGGAATGCCCAGATGCTCACCACCAGCCCCACTTAGCTTTTTGATTCCCTTATCATCATCATCAACATCCATGTTGATATAAATGCTATTTGTGAACAGTTTTGTGAAAGGGATGCTGAGCTGTGCCCTCAATATTCGTGATTTTATTAAACTCAGAAGCCTGTGAGTTTTACATGTTCATCTGCCTTTTAAATATGAGGCTTAGAGACACGGAGCCATTAGGCAGTAGAGCCAGAATTGGAACCCAGGGCTATCTGGTTTCAGTGGCCATGATGTTGACCACTTGTTGCCCTCCCGCCCCTTTTCCCTTTGTGTGAAACCCACACTGTGTCCAGCTCCACCGACGAGTTGCTGGGGACGTGGGATGGAAACTGGAGCCCTACTCTGTAGGCGGGCAGCTGTCACAGGTGTAAAGGTGGGAGAATGCCTGTGCTTGTGGGCCAGCTAGTGCCCTCGTGGGGAAGGGCTGTGACTGTGGCACCCAGGGGACACTCTTGGTTTTGAAGCTGGTTTCTGTTCTCATTTTGGTGACAAGAATCGAGAGGTCTGAGTCCCCTTTGTTATCCTGAGAAAATCCTTCTCCTCGTCAGGCCTCACCCTCTGCATCTCAAAGAGGATGACAAGGGTGGGGGACAGAGGGGTGTAAGGTCTCCCCAGAGGCTTGCAGCCCAGCAGGAGTTCTCTGGGCACTGGTGAGCGCTGCCTTTACCTGAGGTCTTGGGGAGTCACCTGGCTGTGTGACATCAAATGATGTCCTTTCCTCTCTGGTTTCCCTACCTGCATGGTGAGCCAAGTTTAGGAGGGTCCAGAGAGTGGAGCTGTGCCACAGAGCGGGGGCCAGCAGCGCGCTGAGTGTGGAGGGGATAATCTTCGTGTCCTGTTTGGTCTGAAGTTTATTGTCCTAGAGTTTTGGGCTGTCCTGGCTTCTTGTTTCTATGTCCCTGAAGAATTCAGCCTACCTCAGCACTGAGAAACCCTAGGTTACTTATGTTCATTTTTTTGTAGTTGTTCGTTCAATTTATTCATTCATTTGCTCATTCATTCACTCATTTCCATCACATGAAGTCCACTTTTCCTGAGTACAATATCCCTGAACTGCCCTGCCTAAAACCCTTCTAAGGCTTTCCATTGCACGCAGAAAGAAATACCCCCATATTTTAATTTGAAGCGTGGTTAACAAGGGTCTCTGTCATCTGCCTCCTGCCTACCTGGGGGCGTCTCAGCTTCGTCGGCAGTTCTTCTCTCCTCTGCCCTCTGGGTTCCTAGTGCACTGGCTGACCCTTTTCGTTCTTCAGGGCTGTGCACTTGCTGTGCCTTCTGCCTGGAGCACTGTCCCTGTGCGGGCTCCTTCTCAGCCTCCGGGTCTCACCTCAGAGGACCTACCGATGATCCTGGCCAGTCGCCCTTTGTCACATCCCTCTGTCTCTGCGAGCACAGACATCTGTGCATATTTTACATATTTGTTTGCCTGTTTCTAGTCCATCTCCACCTAAACGGAAAGTTCCATGTGGCAGCAGTGCCCTGCCCAATAAAACCTCTGTCTTCCCGTGTTCACCACATAACAGCTGTTCAGTGTGTTTTGTGGTTGAATGTGGACATTGATTTGAATGTACTTAAGTGGTGAAGCGTGTGTATCCTGCTGTTACACACAACTCTAGCTTCCAGCTCACAGAAAATCTGGGCTGGGGAGAGAAGTAGTCATGTGTGAGGGATTTAGTTTTGTGTAGTGCAAAGTCATGTGCTTCTGAGTAGAGTGTGTCCTTGGTGGGTCTCTCTACGCCTAGGGACGTTTTCTGGCTTGGCTGGACAGAATACATTTCTGACTTGGGCCAGACTTCCAAAGGACGATGTCGTCATGCTCTTACCCATGGGACTCCCCCAGTCACCGCATCTGTACCCAGACCAGAGGAGACATCTGCACCCGTCTCTCCTGTCGATGAGAGTTGTGCTGTGTGCCTTCTCAGTAGTGTGGGCCTGGGCCTGGCGGGCTTTCCAGTCCAGAATGGAGAACAGGCATCCCCGGGACGCTCCTGCAGGACAGGCAGGGGAGCAGAGGGACTCCTCGGAGCACAGTGGAGGCAGAGCAGCTGCCAAGGGCAAGGCACAACTAGGCGGGTGCTCATCAGCAGGGGGAGAACTGGGGCTGCTTGGAGTAGCAGGGGCCTCGAGCCCTTCCCCATCATTCCCAGGAACTGTCCTTGGTGGTATGTTTAGGGTGGGAATGTGAGGGTCTTACCCTCCTAGCAAGCTGTCAGCAGCCCTCAGGTGCTCTCCCTGCCCAAGTCCAGGCTCTGCCCATTGAGCACTGGGTCCAACCCAGTGAACACCGAGGGCTGGGTATGGGAGAAGCCCCCCGCTCCTGCCCTCATATTACTGGTAGTCTGCCTGGAAGTCAGAAAATGAGTGTGCAAAGCAGCTGGTGGACAGAATCCAAATGCAGCTCTGCATACATGCTTCCATTCATGCAGCCGTCGCTCGCCAATCATTCATTTATGGAGTGCCTCCCAGGTGCGGGGTCAGTGTGTGCAGTGCTTGGAGATCTGAGGAAACCCAAATGGAGTTGCTGTCCTGGAGTTTACATTCGAATGTGAAAACAGTCCACAGTCACAAAAATGAGTGAACATCTGAGATAACAGGAGGCGGTGACGAGTCCTTAATAAACAAGGCGCGTGGCAGGGGAAGAGACAGGAGAAACCTCCTCTAGCTGATGTGCCAGGAAGGGTCTCTGAGGAGGTGAGGTGGAGGCCGAGGCTTGAAGGATGGGAGGCAGTGCGTTCCAGGCAGTGGCCCTAGCAAGGGAAGACTCTGGGGCAGGAACAAGCTTGTAGTGTGTGAAGAACTGATGGAAGACCAGTGTATACTAAGAAAGCCTCCAGGAGCAAGAGGCAGACAGCTTTGGACACACAATGTATACCAGTGTAACACAAATAAGAACGAATATCTACTGAGTGTTCACCATGCGCCTAGCACTGTACTCATATTACACTCAGGATTTAATCCTCCTGCCAACTTGAGGAGATGGGCTTTCTTATAGTCATAGCATGCAGAGGAGGCAGTGGAGGCTCAGACAGGTGAAGTCAGTTGCTGAAGGTCATGTAGCAAGTCAGTGGTAGAATTAGGTTTTGAACATAAGGCTGATTCAAGAGACCAAGTTCATAACCACTGGGTGACCCTGCCTTCCAATATCCAGGCATACCTTGGAGACAGTGCATGGTCGGTTCCAGACCACTGCAATAAATGTGTCAAGGTCTTTGTGCTGGTGGAGGGTCTTGCCTTCAGTTTGTAAAAAAAGAAAAAGAAAGCAACGTGGGAAGCACAATACAATAAAAAGAGGTATGCCTGTATAGGAAAGTAATACACACTACACATACCTGGTATATGGGAACAGAGAAGGGGAGAAGCCAGATAGAATGCGTGGTCATGGCCTCGGGCTATTGGGAGGGAGGATCACGCAGAGACTGAGAAGTCACTGAGAAGTCACTTCGAAGGCTGTGTGCCACCTCAGGGGCCTACCACTGTTCAGTGGGCAGGGTTCAGTGCTTACATAAATTACTAAAATTCTGTAGTGCACTAAACAACACAAAAAAAAGATTTTTTGCTGATCTGACAAAAAAGGTATAAGTTTGATTAATTAAAAAAATAGTAATAGGACTTCCGCCAAGATGGAGGCATAGGTGGAAACACTTTGTGTCTGCGCACAACCAAATCTAAAAACAAACTTTTAACAATAATAAACACAACTAAACCACACAGAAAATCGACAATACGGAGTCCAAAGACAACAAAATGCTCAGCTAAACCGGTAAGAGGAGCGAAGCCAGCAGTGGAGTGGGTTGGCAAAAAAGATCCCCAACCCGGTGGTGCGCAAGCAGCCAAAGGTGCAGATCCCAGGTGCTGGCTAGCTACGGGCGGACACAGGGAAGAGGCGTGGCTGGCTGGCTGGCTGTGGTTGGTGGAGCATTTGCGTGCTGATTAACCAGTGGAGAGGCGAGCTTAGAGACCGCACGGCGCAGGGCCGTGGGGCTCATACATTTCCGCTCAGATAAACAGGCGGAGGTGAGCTGTGGGACTGACCGGGCGAGCGGAGAGGACCACCATTGCTCCCTCTTTGACCCCGCCCCCACATACAGTGTCAGAAACCAGCGACCTGGGTGGCCCCGCCCTGGTAAACAACTAAGGCCCCGCTCCTCATACTTAACGGACACGAACAGACCAAAAATGGCTCAAGAACAACTCAGACCCCCCAGAGCCAATAAATCTAAGCGATGAAGAAATAGCCAAACTTTCAGGTGCACAGTTCAAAATACTGGTGATCAGGATCCTCACAGAACTGGTTGATTTTAGTCACAAATTAGAGAAACATATGAAAGCTAAACTAATTCAAATGAATGGTAATGCACAGGAAACCAACAGTAATGGAAAGGAGACTGGGACTCAAATCAAGGGAGTAGACCAGAAGGAAGGAAAAAATGACCAAACAGAAAAGAATGAAGAAACAAGAATTCAAAAAAATGAGGAGAGGCTTAGGAACCTCCAGGACATCTTTAAACGCTCCAACATCCGAATTATAGGGGTACCAGAAGGGGAAGAGGAACAGTCACGAGTGGAAAACTTATTTGAACAAATAATAAAGGAGAACTTCCCCAATCTGACAAAGGAAATAGGCTTCCAGAAAGTCCAGGAAGCTCAGAGAGTCCCAAAGAAGTTGGACCCAAGAAGGAACACACCAAGGCACATCATCATTACATTAGCCAAGATTAAAATGAAGGAGAGAATCCTAGAAGCAAGAGCTAAAGGGACAGTCACTTACAAAGGAGTTCCCAACAGACTGTCAGCTGATTTCTCAAAAGAGACCTTACAGGCAAGAAGGGGCTGGAAAGAGGTATTCCAACTCATGAACTCTACATCCAAAATTGATCTATCCAGCAAAGCTTTCATTTAGAATGGAAGGGCAGATAAAGTGCTTCTCAGATAAGATCAAATTCAAGGAGTTCGTCATCACCAAGCCCTTATTATATGAAATGTTAAAGGGACTTACCTAAGAAAAAGAAGTTAAAAAAACATGAACAGTGAAAGGACAGCTAGATCAGGAGTGAACCGTAGAAATGAAGATCTCAAGGAGGATTAGCAACAGGGGAGTGGGAGGAGGAGAAGGGGGGAGAAGGTACAGAAAATAAGTAGCACAGACAGTAGGTAGAAAATAGATAGGGGGAGTGTAAGAATAGTAGGGGAAATACAGAATCTAAAGAACTTGAGACACGTGTTCATGAATGAAAGGGGGAATGGTGGGAGAGGGGTGTGCAGGGTGGAGGGGAAAGGAGGGGGGAATAGAACAAATGTAATGGCATAATCAATAAAAAAAGTTTAAAAAAATAGTAATTACCTAGCCTTTGTGCTCCAAAGTGACTTTTTAAACAAATTGAGTGCCTATACTTGTATATAAAGATTTCTGGCACAAAAAAATTAACTAATCAGATGCAATCTTATTATGTGATGTGACCAATAAATGCAACTTTGTTGTGTGACCTATATATATTTATGCTTCAAAACAGGGCATTCACACTGGACGGCTGTTGTTGTGTGGGCTGTTGTCATTCTTCAATTTGACAGTCTAAGGGAAAAGAGGTCAGTGTCCCTGACTAAATAGTGAGGTGTTTTGTTGCATGTTCTAAAAATTCTTGCAGCACTCCAGTATATACATAGGTTGAAAATTACTGCCAGAAAAAACCTTAGATGTCTAAATGTGGAAAGCAACACCACCTATTGGTGAAAAAGGGTGATGATTATGCAGCAGCTCAAGTAGAGACGAGGATCCATCACCCCTGTCTTTTTAATCACCCCCTGAATGTGCAGGCCTGTGCTGGGTGGGGTGGGTAAGCATGTGAGGAGACAAGTGGGCTAAGGGCTGGGGGGATGCAGGAAAACTTGGAGGCACAGCTCTGCCTCCAGAATGAAAAGGGCCTTCGGAGGTTGGGCTATCTGCTTTTGTCTTGCTTCATGGGCATCAGAAGATCTCAGAAAATAAACCGGGGGGAGATATGGAAGAAGTGAGGGACCTGAACAATCCTGAGAAGCTCAAGAGGCTCCATCAAAGAGGCAAAACCTGAGTGAACAAGCACCTGGAAAGTGACATGGTATTTTTGCCTAACTGAGAAAAGCACAAGTGTTTGAAACTTAACAGGTAGAAGCAACCCAGATGTCCACAGGGAGAGCAGTGACAAATAGAGTGCATGCATTCATACGACGGAATGCTAAGAAAGCAATGAGCGAGCTCTGTATGTACTGACAGGGAGGAGCCTCCATGGTACAGTAAAAAAGCAGGACCAGCACAACAGCACAGACCCAGGGGCAGAAGTGTGTGGGTGCCACATTCTGCGGAAACGGCAGAGGGGAGAGCCATCAAACACATGCTCACCATGCCTCTCTGAGCACGGGGGCTCTGGAACCTGCCCAAGGGACTGTTAACACAGTGTTTGCCTGAGTGAGAGGGCAGGGGACAGGGATGGGAGGGAGAACATTTATCCTACAATGTGTTTTTAAATTTTTTGTAAATTAAATAAGTGTACATATTTCATATTCAAATTAGTGGTTTTTAAAAAAGAAAAATTATAAGCAAACAAAAATTAAAATGGAATTATGATCCCATTGCAGCTTGGCACTGCTGTCCTCCCTTGGGCCTTTGCTTCCTTATGTTTAGAGTTGATAGACTTTGGTGAGCGCAGAGTTCTAGAATCCAAGAGCTAGATGAGATCTTGTAGGGGAAGATCACTTGCTGAATTAGAAATGCAGTAGACTTTGCACGTGTAAGTAACTTGTTTCTAAGGATTGTTGCTAGACTTTGTTCATCTGTGTTTTTTGATCCCACTATATTGAAAGTCACAATAAAGTACTATTCATAAATATACTTAATGATCAGCCCAGGTAGCTATTAATTTAGCTGGTCTCAGATATTTGCTGAGCACCTACTAGGGTGTGGGCACTGGGCTGAGCCCTGGCAGTGCCCCAGAGAAGCCTTGGCCCCAGGTTCTGCCCTGGTGGGACTCACAGTCTAGTGTGGAAAGTGATCAGAGCCTTGGTGAAGGACAGCAGGAGGCAATCACTCAGGTCTGGCTGGCAGGACCAGGGAGGCTTTAGGTAGAACCATGTGGTTAAGCCGAGTCTCGAAGTATGAGTGATAAGCAAAGAGGATCGAAGAGAAATGGCTGAGTTTGTTTTTGACTGTTAATGATAAGTGCGCTTTATTTTTAAAGTTCTCTATGTTCATTTGAAAAAGAAAGACATGTTTTTCTGTTACTTTGTCTTAGTTTCCATTAAAATTATTATAAGAAACCATTTTCTCTATAGCCTGGTCACAGAGAGGCAGTTGTTGCTTCCAGTTTTACAGGGGAGGGGGCATAATGCAGCTGGCAAAGCCGCTGATCTTCCTGCCTGTGTCCCAGGCTTGGCTCTGCCTATGAAGAGTAGCTGTGACGCCTTGGGGACTCAGCTTCTGTCACTATGTTAGGGTATAGAAGGGGAGCCTCACGGGTGACAGTTCCCTCTCCCAAGGTCTCATGACTGGGTGTGTTCTCTTTATGGCCTCAGTTTACCCATTTGTGAAATAAGAGGGTTGGGCAAGGTGGTCTGCTGGAGGCCTTCCAGCACTCAGCCCTCATGTCGGATGCTGTGCATATTGGGAAGCTGATGACATTTTCCAGGGAGTGCCATCTAATATAGTAATATTTAGGTGGGCATGGTGTCCCTCCAGCTTTCTGTCACAGCAAATAGGATTTTTCTCTGAGCCACAACCAGAGACAGTGTGGCTCCGTGAAAGAACTTCCAAGGGGGGAGTTGGGGGCAGAAGTGGGTCTCAAGTGAGACCTTTCTGCTTTCTGGGCCTCCGTCCCTTCATCCAGGTCACCAAGAGATTGGTAGATGAGGCCCTTTCCAGCTCTGACTTTATAAGAAGCACTCTGGTGCTTTTGGGCAGACCAGGGTCCTCTAGGCTAGCTCTTCTCCATACTTCCTCCCTAAATAGGCTTTTGAAAACACCCCTTGGCAATGAACTGGAGCTGCATATGTGTGCGAGTGCTCCACCTCTGCCTCTTACATGGTAAGAGGGGACCCAAGGACTAGCTACAGGCTGGGGTGGACAGGAGGCTCTTGGGCCCCCGCTCTTCAGGGAGGGGCAGGCGTTTAACTTTGAACATTATCTCCATTATTTACAATGACAGGCTGGAAAACAGACAGCTGTTGGACAACTTTGAATTTGTCCCTGTTTCTATATTACACTACACTATATTACACCATATTACACTACAAATTAATATTTTTTAAAGTCTGCTAAAATCTTATGGGTTCTGTGACAAAATTTCATTAAGTATTTGGCAGGGATTCAAAGCATTCATTTATTAAGTGGAGACCAGAGATGCTATGGTATTCTGTGTTGGCATTTTGTCTTGTCCAGGGCCCCAGGAGATGGATGTGACCATTGTTCCAAGGGCCTCTGAGGGGATCCCACGAACAAAGTCACCCAATGTCAGGGGGACTTTTCAGGAGCTGACGTGCAGCCAAGGCCCTAGGTGGAACCTTCCTAAGGGGCGACTCTGCTCCAGGCGTGGTGTTGAAAGGGGGTGAGGGAGCAGGAGGCGAAGGTGTCAGGTAGACTTATGGGTGCAGCCTTCATCTGGGGCTTTCCCAAGCTCTGCTTTCACTCCTGGGAACCCTTGGCCACCTCCAGGGAGACATGTGAGCAGCCACAAGGTGGAGCTCTGCACCACCTCCCAAGGCTCTGCTCACTCCTGGGAGCTTTTTCAGAGGGCAGCCCCTCCCGCTCCAGTTCCTTCTTGGAGGTGCACAATCTCTGCCTTGAGAGAAATCCCCTCTCCTGAACGCCCAAACTGGCTCCTCCCATTCTGCCAACTTAGTGGTGGTTTCCCACTTCCACAGGCTGAAACAGAGGGGTTACCCAGTTCCCGGAGCCAATCTGGGGCAGGGTGCCTAATCTTCCTCTGGCGGGGACCGTACCTTGGTCATAGGGACTGCAGTGTTTTCCTCAGTGTGTTGTGGCACAGCATGGTTCCAGAAGGCAGCTCCAGTTAGCAAATGGTGCTCCCTGAAGTCATGCAAAGTGGCAGCCAGTCACTGTCCCACCAGATGGAGAGCTCTGTACTTAGTAGGCACTTGCTTCTTTTTAAAAAGGGGAAACGTGTACAGTCATAAAAGTGAAACGCTATGAAAGGGGGTCTAATGAAAAGAAAGTTTCCCTTTGTTGAATGCATTTGCCCAGCTACCTTCCCTGGTAACTTGTTACCAATGGCTGGGGTGGAGGGCTCTTTCAGAAATATATATGCTTGAATATACATAAAATGTGGGTTTAAAAAAATAATGTACAATTTTTTAAAAAGTGAAAAACATTGTCTGAACATGTTGTCCTGGACACAGGGTGTCCCCAGAGGGCGCTGCTGTCTCACTGTCCTTCCTGTGTGCCATGCCCCAGGGGCTGTTCTCTGTGGACTTCACTGGGGGACTACGCCCCCCCCCCCCAGTGGGCTTGGCTGATGGCTGAAACCGGCCAGAGATGGTAGGGTGGGAAGGGGGTGAGATTTGGGTATTTCTACTATCTCTTGCCCTGCTGGGTCGCCTCTCAGAGGCTCTGATGTGTGGACCTCCTCCGCGGGGACACTCTCTGGGTTTGGAAGCCATTGCTTGCTCTTGCTCCTTCGGGACTCATTTACTAACAGTTCCCCACTGTTGCTAATCCCAGGGGACTGTACTGTCCGCTTTGATTTCCTTAACTTTTCCCGCACTTTTATAAATTCTCCCAGGAGTGTGCTGGTAAATGTTTAATAACTGGCTCTCTGGGGAAAACCAAACAAAACCAAAACCTGATTTGTAGCATTTCCTGATATCTGTGGTGTAAGTACTCTCACTGTGGCTGATTTCAAACTACCAACAATTTAAAGCTTTTATTTATTTATTTTCAGGGAGAGGGGAAGGGAGGGAGAAAGAGAGGGAGAGAACCATCAATATGCAGTTGCCTCTCACATACCCAACACTAGGGACCTGGCCCTCAACCCAGGCATGTGTCCTGACTGGGAACTGAACCGGCAACTTTTTGGTTTATAGACCGGCACTCAACCCACTAAGTCACACCAGCCAGAACAACCAACAATTTAATAGCTAGCTCACAAAAATTCTGGAAACGTAGCAGTCAGCTCCTCTGGGCTGGCAGAGCTGCCCCAGCACACCGCTGACTTCCCTTTATTAAACCACCTCTAACTGCCCCATGTGAGAGCACCATCAGTTTAAGGGGTGCTGGGCAGGTATTATGTAGGATGCCAGAAATGGGCATTTAAAAATAATCTTCTGTCAAATTACTCTCCAGCATGGCTGAACTGCTGCCACCTTTGGAGCCCATACCCTTGAGCAGGGCTTTTGTGCGCAGTTGGTTGGCTGGCTGGAGAAAGAAAGAGGAGTGAGCTGGAGTTCCACTTTATTGGGGTGGGGGGCCATCAGAGGACATTTGCTTGGCAACAACGGGAAGCCTCTTGACGAGGAAGAGGAAGATTTCCCACCTCGGCATCACAGTCTAATCCAAAGGCTTGCAGATCTCCTCAGCTGAGTGGAGGGTTTGCAGGACACAGGGGCAGATCTCCATCTGGAGTCGGGCTGCTAGGGCTTGACCCTGGCTTTGCCACTTGTGGCAGCGTGGTTCTTGATGTGTCCGAGCTTTAGGCTCCGCATCTGCAGAATGGGGATATGTGTTTCTCTCCGGGAAGTTGGAGGATTTGATGAAACAAAGTATGTCACATGCCTTAGTGGGGTGCCACGCATTTTTGTTGGTGGTGATGATGAGAATGATGATGAGGGTGATGATGACGATTGACCCAGAGAAGAATTTGGGGCCCAGGGAAGGTAAGAGGGTCTTTGCTTTTAGGAGCTGTTTATTCTTCATGGAGCTGGAAACAGCATTTTTTTCTACTGGGGACTGCATAGTTGTACCACCTAAATTTGCCTTTGGCTTTTCTTGCAGAAAAAAAAAATGTGCATTTTAGGAAAAGCATATTAAGCCAAAGCCTCCAGTGAATGGCTTCTTCAGGAGGCTGCCTGGCCCCTTAGTTTGGAGGAATGCAGTCTGAGGCTTGTTTGTGAAACAAGTAGGTGAGTTTAAAATGACATATATATTTAATTATGTAAACATATGCATATATTTCTGAGTGTATTGAACTTTTTAAAAAATGAAGGTTTCAAGGTTCCGAAAACCAAGCTGATTGACCAGAATGAAGTAGAAAATGGGGGACGCACAGTCACTTAGGAAAACCTTCCATTGATGTTTCTGAGCTTGCAGAACAGCGATGAGATGTGGAGGGAAAAGGGATCCAACATTTCTTCCGGGGATTAAAAGCGAGTCCAAAATTGCGAGGACTTGTGAGAAAAAGGCTCTTGTTGAACTCCCCCTTTGGATAGCGGGGCCCCTTCCTCTCTAAGCTCTCAGTGCTGAGGCACTGCGCCCTCACTGCCTAGAGACCCAACAAAGGCAGGCTTGGTGGCTGCTCTGCGGCTTTGGTTCTGTGTAGAATTTTAACCATGAAAAGACACAAAGATTGGTTCTTCTGAGTCCTTCACTGAGCTTGACAAAGGGGGAAATTAGTGGAGAGCTGGGCTGCTGTCCCCTACCAGCCGTGCTGCTGTTGTTTGGAACTTTGCCCCCCACCTTGGAGCCACGAGGGCTACGCCACCCTCGCCCTTCTCTGTCTCCAGGGTTTGGAAATGCGCCACAGACTCCACTGTCCAGGTGTGGGGTTGCCAGGCTGCAGAGAGGCCATGCACTGCCATGTGGAGAGAGCAGATCTTTATTTAGTTTTGCAGCCTTGTGCCACTCTCTTGCTGAGTGTTCTGATCTGTAAAATGGAATAATGATGCCTGGACCAGAGGCATACTATTAGGATGTGGTGAGAGATCACATGTAGTGTTGGCGTGGAGTGAGAGCATGATAATGGTAGACATGCACAAAATGTTGCTCTCAAATTCCAGGTTTTGCAGCATGGGTATCGCACCCCCAGTTTTTAGCACAGATAACCTTTTGCCTGACTTTCAAAGCCCCCCAGAACATTCCCAGCTCCGTCTTCTGCTCTAACTGAGCAGGTCTCCATGATGCCTCCCATTTATCTTCTCTTCGCACATGTGGGAAATCCACTGTGCCCCTGACTGTGAGCCCCGACGAGGAGCAAACTCTCCGTCTCTCTGAGCTCAGCTCCCACTGGGGATCATTGCAAGGGTGATGCAGACCACAGAAACAGGGCCTCGTGCAGTGCCAGACTGCAGGTAGATGCTGAGTGAAGGCTCTGTCCTTCAGCTCTGCCTGGAACACTGGCTGGGAAGGACAGCCAGACAAAGCAGCTCCCACAAAGGCCATGCGCTGCCCCTGTATGTGCCTCAGGTGACTTGCTCAGCACCTTACCTTGTTCATAGGGTGAAGCATAGCAGGCGTGCATGTGGATTTTGGATTGGGACTGCATATGGGGTTTGAATCTTTCATCTGTCACTTTCACCCCAAAATGTAAATTCCCCAAGCCTTACATTACTCACCTAAAAATGTTAGAAAAGTATCTGACATTTAAGTCGTTCCAGGGTTAAATGACATGAAGCATGTAAAATACATAGTGTATAATAAGAACTCAGTAAATTATTGTTGGTATTAAACAAATGTTTAAATAAGTATTTCTGTAGTAGGCATATAGTTTGCCTAGCTATGAATTTAGTGAAATCTGTGTACCATAACATACTCAACTGTATCCTAATCCTTTGAGTTTGGTTTCATTTTATTTTTACCTAAGGTGAATCATGCCGCAGTGAACTTTGCCATGCAAGTGTTGATTCCTTTGATTGGGATTCTTAGGACAGACTCCTAGAAAGACCTCCTAGAAAGGAGGTTATTGTTTTAAAGGGTTTGTTCAGAAGTTCCTGAAGATATTTCCATATTGCTTCATGGGCTTCAAGGAGATGTTGACAGTACAAAATAGAAATCATTTTATTGTACTCCAAAATCACTTCTTCTTGGCCTTTTGATAGAGAGCTTTCTTTCATGCTAGGTTTTTATTTTAATCTGTTAGGTTGAAATATTTGGGTTTAAAAATTGATTACATTATGTAATTATTTCAGTTTTTAACTTAATAGGTATGTGTTTATTCCTAGTTATTAAAAAGACAATAATTATAAGGTTAATATAAGCATCATGATTTTTCTGTAACTGGACTTCACTTTAAAAAACCCTTGATTGCTGTATTATGTCTCTATGACTACAAGTGACAGAGACCTGACTCTGATTAGCTTAAGCAAAACCAGAGTGAGTTGGCTCCTGTATCTGGGAAGAGAGATGGCATAGCTTCGGGCAATGCTGGGTTCAGGGGCTCGCCCACACAGTGGTAGTCCCCTCATTCCACTTCTCTGCCATGATTCTGTGTGGGGGTCAGCTTTGTTCTTGGTCAGGCTTTCTTCACAGTATCCCAAAGATGACCTCTGGTGTCCCTGAGTCCACATCCTTAGGGCATATGATTAAACAGAAGCCTCTGTCTCCAGCTTCCATCCAGGAAACCTTGTGAAGTCCCTGATTGACTTACTTGGTCCTGTGTCTGTGTCTCAGCCATCATAGGTCATGTATACCCATTCCATCCTGCTGGGGTCAGGTGAGGGTGGGCATTGTGACTTAACAGCCCCCTCAGGCTTTGCAGGCTTCCAAAGGAAGCAGTGGGGTGCTGGGATGCTATTACTGAGGCAGGGATAGGCTAAGCAGCATGCAAGTTGAGAAGTAACCACAAGGTGGCGCTTTCGATCTTTCACCATCCTGCCTGGGCTGAGCTCAGATCACCTTCTCTGGGTCTTTCTGCTAGGCTACACATGTGTTTAGTGAAACTCCTGCTTGATGGTTTTCTGAAGAATTGAAGGCCTGAAGCCTGTAGGAAGAGGAGCAGCCTTCATAGGGGTTGGTATGCCATGAATGGGTGTGCGTGCGTGCAAAAGTGGTACTGTATGGAGAAACCTGATTCAACACCCAGACCGTGTTTGTTTGCTTTATAGTAAGGCTCTTCTGCGTAGCTTGGTTCCTCAGCATAAAAGTTCTGTGAGTTTGCTCAAGAATCTGTTTTATGAAGGCTGTTTGAGTTAGTCAGGAATTGGGGTGTCCTCTGAAGAGCATTTGAGAAATCTCAAGCCAGAGGCTTCCTGACACTTCTCCCTCTGACATGCTGCCCACTGTGCTGAGGAGCCCACCGTTGGGGGAGGGCGGTGAGGGGAGTTAAGGGGGCACATGGGGGCTTCCACTGCTGCACTTGGGTGGACAGGGTGTGGAGGGACACAGGGCTGCTCTTCTGAGTCAGCTTCCCAACAACCTGGGTGAATGAATGTCACAATCTTAGGGCCATCAGGTCCTGGGGGCTGGGGCCATAGAACCTTCTGGTCCTACAAGATGACAATGTACCCTAATCTTCCGCAGGGTAAAATAAATGCTCTAAAAAAGACCCTGAACGCCGAGGCTAAGAACAGTAGCACAGGCCTGGGAGGTGTTAACTACAGTGCAATGTCTGGGTGAAGGAAATGAGCCCCAGCCATGCAGGAGGTTGGGGGTGGGTGGCCTGGATGGCACAGGGCCTGGGAGCTGTCACCTGACAGGACAGGCAGGTATAGGTTGGAGAGAATCAGGTGTGTCACAGCATAGCCCCTGCCTTCCCAAAATGTTGAGGGACAGCACCTGAAAAAGACATTGTGCTACCTCTGCATCACTCCAGAGATGGACCTCAGAAAGCACATTTCAGTGACTTGATTTAAGGAAGAGTTTTAAAGCTCTTGTAGCACTTGGACTTTCCCACCCACAGAGTGGGCTGCAGCGTGCGCTGGGTTGCAAGGCTCCTGCCCTGGGGAGCATTCACGCAGTCCCTGGCAGGCTGACCTGGGATGGTCTGAGCCAGGAATCCCACACAGGGCCCAGGGGTTGTAAGGGGGACTTCAGGGGGACCCAAGAACTCCTGAAATGACTTGCAGAATAGTCTGTGCTTTTTTTTTTTCCAGGAAAAAGAAAACAGTATCCATCAGCTTTTTGGGGGCCAGTGCTCTAAAACAGTTAAAAAATTCATAGTTTTGGAGAAACTTAGCTATTGGATACATGTAGATTCTAAGGTGTTTTTCCCTAGGCGTGAAGGGCTCTGGGTGGCTAAATATGTTCCTTAACATGGAATTACTGTCATTATCAGCTGTCGTTTGCAGCTTGCCTGTTATGTATTGCACAGAGTCGGACGTGTTCTACTGGGATCATCTCATTTAGTGTCCTCGCATGAGCTCTTTGAGATGAAGCACTGTCATTCCTGTATGACAAATGATGAGACGGAGACAAGGACATTTGCCCACATTCACAGAGGGGTCCAATTTCTTCTCTTGATAGTTTGGTCATTTTATGCCTAATGAATATGATGTCAACATAGGGGAAAGTATGGCTTTTTCTTGTGGATTTTAAAGGCAGGATAATAGTAATAAGCAACTACCATGTAATGTCTGCTTTCTTTCCGTGCTGATATACCTATCTAATTATTACTCACTGTAGCCCTGTGAAGTTAGGTTGGGGGAAGTTAATCTGCCCATGGTCCCTGTGCTCCCAGCTCTGCAGATACTCAGGAACAGGACACTGAGCTGAGGGCCCAGGGCCCTTCTGTGTACCTCTCCTGGGAGGGCCTGTTGGAAAAGACTTGGGGGAAGTACAGAAAACTCCTTAGGATCTGGGGCAGGCCAGGTCCGGCAGAGCTGCCCCTGGACACATCCTTGAAGCCTCAGAACAGGGTGCTAGTCTGAGGGCTGAATAGGAGAGGATGACTGAGTCAGTGTGCCTGAGGGCTTGGGTGCCCGCAGAGCTGCCTGTCCAGGTGGCTCAGCAAGCCTGAGGCTCCAACAAGGCTTGTGTCTTGGGCCTCTGCCCCACTTTCCCACCCCCGCTCCTCCCAGGCTCAGGGAAGGATGCCAGTCAGCAGCCTTATTGAAGAACACCACTGACTTGACCAGAGCCATCAGGCCCAAGGGGTGACAGGCTCAGGATTGACATAGCGGGAGGGATTTGCACCTTTGCGCTGCTGTGGATTTCCCCAAGCTTCATGATAGGCTCCAGCCCTCCCCAGCCCCCCTGGACTGGACAGGACATCAAAGGCCCATATCCCGTTACCACTCCTGTGAAGTAGCTCAACCCCACTCATAGCACATGCCAATTGCATTGTCGGGAAAGGCTTTCCTCAGCCCTCTGGGAAGTGCAGCTGCTAGGCTGACTTTTGTTCTCATGAAGGAAGAAGCTGATGCTTTAATTATCTGGAGCATTTCATGACAGGCACACAGAGAGAGGGCAGAGATTTGGATTTGGGCCTGCCTTCAACAGATGGGTCTCCAGAGTGCCCTGTGCCCCCAGGAACAGTCCCTGGGCATCACTCCAGTCTCCGTCCAGCAGGGAGACAGGCCAGAATGGAGGATGCTCAGAAAGATGCGGGAGGGCTACCCGTGGGGTTAGAGAGTCGCCATTATTTCCAAAGACCTCACACTCACTGAGAAGTAGGTTGTCCGAGGGGAGACGTTAACTCACCATTTCTCAGACACTGAGCAGTCCCTGCTACTCATACTCTCTTGCCGAGAAGTGGGGAGACTGTGTAGGTGACCAGCCACACCAGAACTGTCTTGAGAGAGTGAAAGGGAATGCTCCTCATAATTACACTGGGACAACGGTCACAGACTAGCACTACCTCAGGCAAGCTAGGACGTATGTGCTTGTCATGCTGCCTGGGAGTGTTCAAACAGAGGTTTAACAGTGCCCCAGACCACTTGGCTGCTGTGTGACCTTGGACAAGCTATTCAGCTTCTTTAACCCTTAAGTTCTTCATCTGTAAAATGGGACTAATACAGAGTTTATTTAAAAAGCTCTCAATAAATGGTGTGGTTGTTGCTCTTGTTTTTATTAAACTTTGCTGTACCTCAAAATATGTGGAATTAGCAGAGTCAGTGCCTTGGCAGCTATAAAGGAATTGAAGGGTACTCTTTCTCTCATTATTGTTTTGGTTGATAATATTTTGGGCTGTACCACTGTAAATACTTAACTCTGGTTTGTCTTTGCTGGCTGTTATTTCAGGGGACAAAAGTCTGTGCAATTGAGCCAATGGCCTTTGTGTGATGGCTGCCTTTAAGGAGACAATGGGTTGAAAGAAAGTGCATGTTGCTTTACCTTCTCAGATTGCTCTGGGGAGTAACTTTGAATTTCAGATGAGGGTCTCATCTGCATCTAATCAGACGCCCTGCTATTCATCCCAGATCATCAGCTCTCTTCATTGTGAAATGGGCTGATTATTTTAAATCCGGCTTTGAATTAATTTTTTAAAACCAACATCTTGATGGTTTCAACTCGATTCTAATTAAAGCATTGAGTTGAATTTGATGATGCCATTGTCATTTTGCTTATTCGACTTATTCTGCTCCAGCAGAGTTTGTGTCTACGAAGTGTGGGCCAGAGCAGCGGCCTCACTGCTGTAGGGCTCCCTTTGTCGGATAAGAGGTAGGAACCCCAGAGGAGCATGTGGCTGTTACAGCCCTTCTGCCACTAAAAGAAACCGAGCTGCACACCAAACAAACCCGCTAAGGCTGGTTGTCCCTGTGGCCCAGATTATCTGGGTGATGAATCTCTGTTCAACAAACAGGAGGTAGGTGCCAGGCGAGGGCACGGCAGTTTGTCTCCTGCGGGACAGGCCCAGCAGGAGCTGTGAGACAATACATACTTCAGAGAGCAGAAGCCCAGCTCCAGAGTCACACACATGTGGGCTCACACCCTCTCTACCACTTTCTGGCTTTTAGAGTATGGCAGTGACTTGCCAGGCATAGGTCTCCTCATCTGGAAAGTGGGGCAGCTGGCAGAACCCCTGCAGTAGCCGTTACAGGATTCAGTGGGGTGAGGCATGCGCGGCCCCAGGCACGGGTCTGCTCACCGTAAACAGTCCCCATACCAGCCACTGTTGTCACTTCCTACACCATCTTGGGGAGTGGGAGAACCCTTGGCTGAGGTGTCCCAGCTTTTTACTTCCCTCTGGTGGTGTAGATCAGAGGGTCTGGTGTAGAGAGGACTGGGAAAAGTCACCTTAAAAGCAAGAGAATTGCTTAGGGTTTGGTTGCTTTCTTAATGATTTCCAAGAATATCTATTTAACTTCCCAAAAGCAGGTGTATAGGAAAACACCCCGAGGGCTCTACAACCAGTGCGATTCTTCCTTGAGTGGGAGGGTAGGCAGAAAAGCTGTGGTGGGCCAGCCTCCTGCCCAGGGCACTGGGAGGGCCTGCAGCCCTCTGAGGGAGGAGTGATGGCAGGGAGGGAGAGACAGGGGTGAGGTGGGAGTGGGGGTAGGAGCTATGGCCGGCTTCCGCTGGGGCATGGCTGGCATCCCCAAGTGCCCTCTGAATTCCGTTCGCGTTCTCCTCTTTGCTGCCCTTGGCGCGCTCTGTCTTTGTGGCTGTCCCATCACACGTGCGCACAGCAGACCAAAGGCCACCTGCGAACCAGGGTGGAGCCAGCAGTTCCTACTGCTGCCTGAGAACAGCCTGCAGTTTGCTACAAGCCCTCCCAGAACTGACAGAGGTCGGTCAGAGGCCACCTCCTTCACGGCCTGGTGTGAGCCCCTTAGGGTGCCCCCAGAGCCTGCTGTGTGACCCTCCAGCGTGGTGCTTCGAGGATTTCAGATGGTGTCTTTGTCTTCCTCATAGCCTGGAAGTTCCTAGAGGGGCCGTTATCAGAATTCAGCACAGTGGGCAGCACCTGGCAAGAGCTGCATAATGAAGCAGTGGCTGGGTGTGTGAGTGACTGAACTCTGCTCCTGAGGATGAGGGATGGCACCTCACCAAACCCCCTCACCCTCACCCTGAGTTCAGCATGGCGCTTTGCATGTAGTTAGTAGCTTAGTGAATGGGTGCAGAAAGCCCTGTGACACTAATTTGTGGTGTTTGACTACCTCGTAAGTGCTGTTACAGGTTTTGGGAGGTTTTTACAAAGCATAAGACACAGTCCTTGGCTTCTAAGACTACACTTGTCAGGTGTTAGAGTTGAAATAAATTGTTAGATTATAGTACATATCATGTAGTGACTTGTACCCATCTGACTTGACACCCAATGACTTGACTCTTTACCCAGGGCCAAAATGAGCCATCTGATGGGTGTTCGGGTTGGGACCTGAGGCACAGGGCTGCTCCCAGGCTGGCGAAATGCGAGGTGCACAGATCCCTGTGCTGGCTGGCGTTCAGTGTTCTACTGTTTCTGTCCTGAGATTCTTGCTGAGTTTCGAACAGGAGGCCCTGCATCTTTCTGTTGTAGCAGGCCTCGCGATGATGTGGCGGGTCGACTCCAGTGCCAGCGCTGGGGGATCAGGCAGAGCTCCTTGGTGGAGTAGAGTCTGAGGAGGGCTCTGAGGAGGGATCGGAGGAGGAGGTGAGCAGAGAGCTGGGCGGAGCTCACCAGCATGTGTCTGTACTGGCGTCCAGCCTGGCGCGGCAGTCCATGCCTGTTCAGGACATGCTTTTGAAGAGCGGGGAGTCTGGGGTGGCATTTGGATCCTGAGCGAGCTTGTCTGTGAGGCTCCAGAGGTGGGGCCTGCTTGGGGGCCTGGTCTGCCCCAAGCAGAGGAGTGCAGAGGAGCATGCTCTCCTTCCCCAGGTGGGGGCGCAGTCCCAGGGGCCACCTGGAAGGGTGGCCCGCCTGGCTTTGCAGCAGCGGAATTACTCTGGAATGTGGAGGGCGGACACCTCCCCGACAGGCTGGGAAGCCCAGAGGAGAAAAATAACGGGAAACAGCACTTAAAAGGACATTCTTCCTGGGAGCCAGACATGGCTCCTGGTTCTGGAGGGCGGCGTTTGGAGTTGGTCGGGTGTGGAGGCTGAGCCCATTCTTTATGGCGGGGCTAGCACCAGTTCTTTGGAGAACAAGGTTCAAGTCATTCGTAGAAGCATAGGCAGCCTTGGCTCCCCAGGGACACGTGATCTCTGTTGAGGAGGGACAGTCACACACAACATCTCCACCCCTTCTGCTCTCCGACAGACTGGGGCTTGGGGTCCAGTTTTCCTTTACTGGCCACCAGAGCCTCCTACTCAAGATGCATGACCTGTCCAGGCATAGCAGTGCGGGGCGGGGTGGAGACAGAGCATCAGGGTGAGTGCCCAGCCAGTGCCTGGCACACTGTGAGGGGCGTTGTTACTGTTACTGAGAGCCCAGTCTGTGACTGGGGGGCCAGGTTGTGGAGGGGACACATGGGCCAGCAGGCCTGGAAGGCCAGGTGCTGGCATGAGGACCACAGGTGCAATAGAGGAGACCCTGAGCAAGGTGGGGAGGTGTGCATGTGGTGTGTTCAGTGTGAGTGGAAGGAGAAGGGGAACCTGCCACTCTGGGAGCAGCATAGAGAATGCTGCTCCCCAACCGTAACGGACGGAGAGGCCTTTGTGTTGGTGGGGCAGAGAATGAGGAGGGTGGGGACTTGGGGGCTGCTGATGGCAGGTCTCTGTCAGGTGACTTCCTCACGGGGCCTTGTCCCCCAATGCCCATGCAGGGCTCCTGCAGGGAAGGGCTGGTTTCTCTTCTTCACTGCCCTGTTATGTGCCCTCCCACTGGGGCTCTGTTCTATTGGTTGGCGTCTGGGCTTCCCTGTCCAGTCTCCTTTTTTCCCCATAATGACAGGAAAGGTGGGACCGTAGTCATCCAGACCCAGCATGGCCTCAGCCCACCCGTTGCTCCTCTCAGTGGGAAGGTAGTCCGGCTCAGCCATGGGAGTAGTGTGCTGAGTGACCCCTCTGGTCCTTAGTGTCTCCAGAAATGCCCTTGGTGTGACAGTGCTGCCAGGGGTGAGGCCCTGATGGAAAAGGCCCATGGTGGTACCCTTCAGGGGACATGCTGGGGTAGTTACTGGCTGCGTGTCCCTATAAGTGTTGGCAGGGCCAGCTGTTCATGTCACCAGCTCCTGCTTTCTTGTGTAGTAGACAAGAAGTGCAGGTGTCCCCTGGACAGTCCTGCAGAGGGCAGAGGACCTGGGAGCACTGAGGGGCCTATCCCAGGGCCTGGTGGACTTGAATACAGTAAAACATGGAGCTGTGGGCAATTTTTGCAAAGTGCAAGTCGCTTGGTCTTCTGAATGTTAAAGGAGCCCCTGCTTACCAAGTGCACACCATACAGCAGCATCCTGCGGGCTTTACTCTGCTTGTCACCTCCGCCTCCAAAGTGTGTGAGGTGTGCACTCAGCATCTGCACCTTGTAGAAGCAGGGATGGAGCCTCATTATCTCCCCAGCTGTGGCTCCAAGTCAGCCTGGCTCCAGGGCCCCACAGCCTCTTGGTGGGCACTGCCAGCCCCTCCACCCCCAAGCCCCACTGGGATGCTGGGGCCCTGGGATCTTCACTGCTGTCTCATCTAGTCTCTTCTCCACATGGGGACCTCAGCGGGATCCCCCAGTCCTGTGCACACTGACCTGGCTGCACCGATGAGCCTGCCCCAGGTATGGGAGTCAGGCAGGGAGGAAGCATTAACCTTGAGGCCTGGCTTTGTCTCAGGGCTGTGCTGACATTCCACAGAGAAACAAGGTATTGGCAGGTATTTGGGAAACACCAGTTTTCCTTCCAAACCTTTGTCCCTGTTTATTCAGGACATGGTAAACATATGATTGTCATCCTGGCTTAATTCAATAGGAAAAAAAAGTCAGTAGTCTAGAATCTTGGTACATTTCAAATATATTTTATTACTTTTCTTTTTGTCTTAAAAAGAGTATGAAACCTGCATGCAACACTAATTGTTTCTGACACTTACAGGGCATACAACACAGCAGTCCAAGGCGGCACACACTGAAGGGGTGGTGTGTGCAGGGGGTGTATTTACAAAGGACAGGGCACATGGTCCTCTTAGTTTTCAGAAGGCTGTACCATTGGACACTGAAGGATTATGTGGGGTCACAGATGGACTGCTGCATATTCCACCATGACGAGGGACAGACATGTGCTGTGAAGGTTCTCCCTCGTCAATAGAATACATGTCTGGAGCTGTGTACAGTGTGTGTATTCGTATGTTTTTAAGTTTCCTCCCAAAGGTTTTGCTAACAGTGTCAGGAACTTCATGTGCTTCTAAAGCATTAACTAGGAAGCAGTGAGCTTTCACAAACACTCAGGTGGGAGAGAAGACCCGAACCCTTCCTTAAGTACTGTTTGCCTTGCCAGCCTGGGATCTTGGAAATGTTTCTTGGAGTATGTAAAAGTTAACCAGGGGATGAGCACATTTCTCTGGCAGCCAAGCTCAAGTTCATAAAAGAACAGATGCACAGAGATCTGTTCCTACTTGCCCAGTGACTGGGGCCATTGTGGAGCCCCCACCTCCACCCCCTACCCTGAGGCTGTGACTGACCATGAGCCCAGAAGAGCCCGAGGCAGCTGCGCAGAGGTGCCAGGACCTGCAAGCCGAAGCTCCCTGCACTAGGAATGGAGCATCGTGGCTATGAAGTGTCTCAGCAGAGCTCCTTGTTCCCCCCAGGTGCTTATAAAGCTCGGATGTGTAGTGATATCTGGGCAAGTACAAAAAAGCGTTTTGTTTTGTTGTGTTTTGTTTACAAAGGAAAGGCATGAGTTTCCCGCTTTTCAGTAAAAAGCAGCTTGTGATGAAGTCTGGAGCACAGGAGAGTTGGGTCTCACATCTGGAAGCCTTTTGCACACAGCTATAAAATGTAAAAAGTGACCCTTGGTAAAAAGTGCTTCGTAACAATATATAATTTGTGTCTTATGCCTGTGAGGAGGAAAGGGTTTGTTTTTTTAATCTGCAAAGTCCTTTGCTGTCTCCCAATCGGTATGAAGTTCTCCCATCAGGGGTTTTTCGCCCTATTCTTCGTAAACCCTGGGAAGAGAAAACACCCACATAAGTGGCTCAGGACATGACCTGGGCAAAGCACAGGCTGGTGGCTCTGCTGCTCCATGCTTGTCTTCAGCAGTGGCCCTCCCAGGGTGGCAGGAGCCTGGGAGGAATGGGGACCATGTCGAAGGGTACCAGCACAGGGACTCCAGAGGCTCACCTGAATCTGGTGTTGTCTCCCTGAACACTCCACCTCTGTAGCCTCATTCTGTCCTCAAAGCCCTAGGAAGTAAACGCTCTCTGCATGTGGAGACACTGAGGCACGGGAATTGGGGGGACAGTGAATGTCAGTGGTGGGAAGGGGGTCTGTCTTCAGCATGGGTGGGCAGAGGAGAGGCATCTCCTCCCTCAACTTAGGTTTGTGTTTTTCTTTGTGTTTTGCCCAAAGAATGCCTGTCCTCTGAGAAAACACCAGTTCGAGAGCTGGTTGCCTTAAGACTGAAGGGTGTGTGCCGGGGCTGGGCTGAGGTCATCACGGAGGCCTGTGGCTCAGGGTCACTCCCTCTAGTAGTTACCAGGCCTTGCCATTCACAACCTGACCTCTGCCCTTACCTCCCAAGGCAGCTCTGTGAAAATACTTCAGTCCCTTCTCTTCTGCTCCATAGCTGCTGTGGGGCTATACTTGACACTCAGCATGTTGCTCCCCTAGCCTATTTCCGAATTTCTGAAGAACACCTCATAGTGCACTGAAATCAGATGCCTGTTGCCACCAGTGCACCTGGATACTCTGGGCCCTGAGGCGCTCAGACCCCAGGGGCTGGGCTGGCGTGCTGTCCTCTCCTTCCTCTACTTAGGTTCAGCATTCTCTCCTTCCCTCTGCAAAGAGGACTTCAAGATACTTCCCTTATCACCATTCCTGGAGACAACTTTTACAGGGGGAGGGGAGATGGGCAGGACACTTCAGCATCCGAGACAGAGGGAGGACTCACTTTGGAACCAGTGGTGGGCTCTGAGATTGGAGGTGCCCTCACTGCCCGGTCATTGGGAATTTACAGAAATAAAGAGGATGGGGCTGTGTGGGCCCAGGCCTGCCTCCTCTTCACAGCTGTGGCCCAGGAGGGAGGGGCAAGGGATGAGTGGCCTAAGAAATGGCCCGAGTGTCTCTCAGCAGCCTGATGCTGTTCTCAAGCCTTTGTGAACTGACCCTGAGGTTGGCCTCGTTACACGTCTGATGACGCAGGGCCTGGAGTGTGACAGTAGATGGGGCAGGGTCCTGCTTTTGTCATGTGAGCTGCCTGCCCTGACCAGAACGAGGCCTGCATTCCCATCAGACTTACAGAAAATCTCTCATTCTCATCATTTTCTATTTCAAGCAACTGCAGACAAGGCAGTTTGGAAGGCAGCTCCAAAGGCTTAGGTACTGGGAGCTGGTCACTGCCTGAGCCTAGGGTGGAAGGGCTAACTGGGTGGGCTGATGGGAGGGGCAGCACAGAGGCCTGAGGCAGGGACAGGGAAGGTGACACTGAGAAGCCTGGCTTCCTGCCTTATGCTCCTAAGCAGGTCACTCCTCATCCCCACCTCAGCTGTGGTTTTCTCTTCTGCTGGGTAAGGCACTGACACCAACTCCCAGGACACTGACCTGTACCCATGGGTGTGCATGTGTGTGTGCAAGCACTTCCCTGGCCATGCTGTCCAGATACGGGTCCGAACAGGCTCTGAGTATGCAGGGACAGGTCTGCTTCAAGGCAGGCTCACCTTTATGTAGCATCCGGGAGCCAAGAACTTGCCTCCCCTCTGAGATCAGACAAAGGACCTCAGGAGATCAGTGCTGAGAAGTCCTATCTTCTGATTATGGGTGAACAGAGCCCAAAGAGGATAGGGGTCTGGTTCAGGGCTTAGGTCTTGTGGCCACTGTTGCCCCTGAGGTTAAGAGTAGCTCTGATTTTAAAGGGTCAAACCCAAGGTTCCTCCCTGCACATGCATGAGAAAGAGTTTATCAAGTATCTGGGCAGCCAGGGGCATGGGGAGAATGCACTGTTGGCAAGGAGTCATCCCTATCACCTTGTGGTTATAGCTATAGTTTCATAGTTAATAAAGCTGATCACTTAAGTGGTCATGTTTCACCCCATAAGAATCGCAGGCAGAGTTGTGCTAAGTGTTTGCCCAGCCTTTGGTAGAGGGAAACCCAGGATCATGTAACTTAAGTAATAAGAGGAGTTAAGACTGTAACATAACATTTAAAATGAGACAAACTTTAGTTCGCAAAAGGATACATTTTTGATGCTTACGGCTGTCTAATAGAGCAATAGCCTGCTTTGTTAAGTGGTGAGTTCCTCATCCCTGGGGGTATGTAACTAGTGTCTGGGTGTTTGCCTTCTGTGGTTACTCTGACCATTGTCCATCCATTAGACGTGGCTAGAGGATCTACAAGGGTTCCAGGATTTAGACCTGGGGGAAGGTGGGAAGGAAGGTGAGAGGGGGCGGGGCGTACCTGCGCTTCTCGTTCCAGGCATTGTACCACTTGATGAACCGCTTGGTGCTCTGCAGCTTGGGGTGCAGGCAGTGCTCCTGACCCCGGTACCTCGACACACTTTTGGTGGTGATGCTGAAATGGAGTGGGATAGGGTAGAGGATTGAGGAGCCTGAATGATAGCTCCTCGGTGTGGCCTGCGGGTTACTCTGGGCAGTCCCAGTCAGAGCACTGAGAGGCTGTGGCTCCTCCCTCCTTTCAGGGGAGCCTACCTGTCTGTTGACTCTTTAGCTGGCTCTTTGGAAGGTTCTGGTTGGGCCCTTACTTTCAGGATCCGTGTTAGGGTCTAAACCTTTACTGAGGCATCAACTTTCACTTTCCCCCTGGAGCCCTCAGAGTCTGGGGTAGTGTCTGCCCCTCTTCCCCACCCTCTACCGCCCTTCACCCCCACCCCCATGTAGGGGTCCAGCCCCCCTTGGGGATCAAAGGTCAGAGGACTCTTCCAGTTCCTCTGAACCTGGGGGTGAGGGGTAGAGGGAGCTAATGCCAGAAAGCTGCACGTGCCACGGCCCTTTCCTTGGGGTTTGAGTTGCTGCACGGCAGTGCTTTGATGTGCTCTGCATATACCACAGTCTGTCTGATCCTTCCACCCCCGTCCTCCCTACTCCTGCAGATATCTCAGGGCTGCTGGTCCTGAAGCTAAGTTTTGTTGGCCTTGAAGCCCATCGTGGTTCCTGAGCTTGAGGTCCCAGCTGTCTCACCCCTGGACAGAAAAATAAGACCTCTCTTCAGGCTTCAATCAGCCAGTGGAGGCCTGGCCATGCAGTATAGAAGCACATGGCAGAGTGTAGGGCCTGGGTTTGGGTCCCAGGTCTGTCTGTGGGACCCTGGGTAACCTGAAGGCTTCCAATTTGCCTGTCAGTTGGCAGTAATGGTAGGACCTAGCTCTAGGGTTATTGGGGTGATCACTGGACATAATCTATACCAAGTGCCTAGCACCTGGTGGATGCACAATGAGTACTGTTATTAGTAACTGTCATGGAAGATTAGGTGGCACGGAAACAGAGCAGCCTTAGAGTGTGAGCTCCAGCCTGGAGGGGGAGGCCAGGCTGCTGCCCAGACTACTCTGACCATCTCAGCCTGGCTAGGAATGGTGGCAGGGATTAGGAGGAGGCTTCTGGGTGGCAGAGAAAGGACGGTGTTCAAACATGAGGGGCCACCTAGGGGCATGGAAAGGGGAAAGGGAGAGGTGCGGGGATTGCTCCCTGAGAGATCACAGCAAGAGCAGGGTATGGGAAGGGCTGGGAGTGGGGAAAGAGGGTGCTTGGAAGTCCTAGCGGGAAGAGCGGGAGGTGAGGGAGGGAGATCAGCTAGTCCCTTGCAGGTTCTCAGACATAAAGGGTGAGGGATTATGGACCAAGTTCTAGAAGGGATCAGAGTCTCCGTGAACTTCAGGTCTCTCAGTTGGCAAGAGAGGAAATGGAATCTTGCCACAGAATGGGTTAGAGGATCGTGAGCCACCTGTATTCTGCCCACTCCTGTGCTCTGAGTTTCCAGGGCCCCTCCATGGCCCAAGCTTTCTGGGGCAGTAGTGGGCCTACCACTGATGCTGGGTGACTGGACCCCACCTTCACTGTCCCTATTTTCAAGACCTGTTGCTTCCCAGGTCTTGTCTCTCCTTTGAGGTCTTGAGCCCAGGCTTCAGAGTGGAGTCTGGCCCTTCTCCTCCCCCATGGCACCTAGTCACTCTGTAGGAATTTAGCCCATTTGCTGCTCTCTCTGCCTTCGGCCTGTTCCTGCACTTACAATAAAAGGACATGGCAAAGCCTGAGAAAAATCCCTCCTCAGTTAGAGCACTGTGCAAGCTGAGAATCCCAAGTCTGGAGACCTGAAGGTCGGGGAGCAGGAAGGGACACTCAGCCCACCACCACAGGCTCAATTGCTCTGTCACAACACTGGACTGTGAGAACTGGCTGTGGGGTGGAGACAGGAGCATGTCTGCCCCCAGCTGTTATTCAGAAATTCTGGGTCCTGTTTCCCTCTCCTCGGTGCTTCTGGGCTGATGAGGGTTTGGGTAGGAGCTCAGTGGGCATAGGACAGAAATTGGTCTTTCTAGAAACTGGACTCTCCTGGGCCCTTCTGGGTGCAAGGACTCCCCTCCCCAACCTCATCAGAGATTTCTGGGTGACTCAGGATGAGATGGAAAACTTGCTTTTGTTCAGCCTTTATGGCTGAAAACCTGCTTTGGCAAAAACTGCCAGTCCTTTGTCTCATGTGGAGAGTCTTAGAAGCTTGAGGGGAGAGGACCTCCACCCCTTGGCCATGGGGGTTGGCCTGGGGGTAGGACGGAGGGTTAGGAGAGGTTGACCGCATGTGGATCTCCCGAGGCTCCTGCAAGTTTTCTCCAGACTGCATAAACCCTCTCCTGCAGTTACTTGCCTGTCAGTTTTCTGTCTACTCTGAAAAGTTTAGCCAGGAAAAAGAACAAGTCTGTTTGTTGAGCATTCTGTCCTTTTGAGATGTCACTGCACCCCACATCCTGCTTCTCTTCCCCCTCAGATCTCAGCCCCTGGACTTGGTGTGGAGCATTGCTCAGCCTTAGAGGATGACAAATGTAATCTGCAATGTCCCGTCATTTGTCAGTCCCCAAGCTGGGAGCCAGGAGGGCTTTCAATGACCTCCTTCAGCTCCTGTAATCACTGCCCCCGCAAAAAGGATTTTCTAGCTGTTTTTCCGGACTTGGGTCTAGAAGGCAAGGGGCAAAGCAAAGGGGCAGGAACAAAAGGTTAATTTAGGTGCCTGGAAAGGAAGGTAGGGGGACTGAGGCCAGGCCAGTGGTTCTTGGAATTCCCTTAACTTTAGCCCAACTGTGCAGCCTTCAGGTAGCAGCAGTGCAGGGTGGGAGATGCCTTTGCAAGACACTGTGGCCAGTAGAAGGAAGGCACTTGCCCGAACTAGGATACAGTGTGTTCTGTTTCTGGGGGAGGGGAAGAGGGGCCAGTGGTCTGTGGCAGATATTTGGTAGCTGCTTCGCCAAGGACCCCCTTCCTGGCCAAAAGCACATTGATGGGGAAACAGCGGTGCTGGCCTCAAGTGGCTAACTGGGCAGGCAGAGGAGCAAGGAAACTCAGTGTTCTCTCTGCCCCAGTTTCTGAGGTGTTGCCCACATCCCCACCAAGCAGAGCCCCAGCCCTGTGGCACGTTAACCCCAGCTGAGCACTTTCCGCAGCACTGCCCAAGCTCAGAGACCCACAAGAGTCTAGCCCCAATGAAGTGTGAGGATTATTCTCAAAATGGAATTGCCGGAAGCCAAAAACTGGCTGTCCATGGTCCCCGATTGGAAAAAGGCTCTGAAAGGAGGGTCTGAGGACTTATGACAATGTTTACTCCAATCCTCTCTCTAGTAACAGGAAGGTCTCCCAGTGTGGGTGCGAATTCACTAGTTCTGGGTGTGTGTAGAGTGCTTTCAATCTGGGTATTCTAAATTGGCACAGGGGAACCATTTAACCCTTCATCACCCACGAAAGGTGGCTGCCCATCTGAATCCTAACAAGGGTGAACTCCTCAGAGAGGCTGTTTCTGGAGCACAGGACAGTGACCCTCTTTCCAAACTCTCTTCCTGACTGTCCCACCAGCATCCTAAGGACTCACCGGGCAATTACAAAGGCTCTGCTAAGGCCCTGCCCAAGGCGGAGAGAAATGTTTGTTAACCCGACCCAGCCCCATGCTGTGCCCCAGCAGGGTTAAGATCAGCACACGCACACACGCTCACTCAAACTGGGAACTCACATAACCATCTTCTCCTCGCAGTGCGGGTACTTTGGCTTCATTTCCAGCTTCTTAACGTCGCTGTAGCGGATCTTGGGCCCCTTCCGGGAGCACTTGCATTTGGACCCTGCCAAAGAGTGCGCAGGGGATGCTCAATTGCGGGTGGGGTCTTCTGCCCCTGGACCTCCCTCGGTGCCCACTCAGAACCCCCCAGGGTTTCAGGAGGCTTAGCATTTGGCGCTTGGGCTCCCCAGGATGGGACGACTGCGACAGAAGACCTCCTGGGCACTCACCGTCCACTCCCGCGGCACATAGCACCAAGAGAAGTAGGAGCAGAGCTGCGGTCAGGAGCCTCATGCTGGCCAGAGGGGCGAGGTGTGGGAGCAGGGACAAGGGGACGGCGCCGGCCGGCTCCTGCTTCCTCTCTGCCTGGAGCAAGGCTCCCGACTCCTCTCACTCCCACTGCGCTCTTCGGCGGGTGCCTTGAGAATGTCGCTAGCTGCGCTGTGCTACACTGCGCTCTGCTCCCAGCTCCGCCCGCCCAGACTTCTTTTAAATCCGCTCTTGCCCTCGCTGGGAGTGAGCTCATTAATATGCAGAACCACTCAGTGACTCACTGAGATTTCTCAACACAGTGGAGGGGGAAGGGGAGGGAGGAGACCATCCCAGCCCGCCCCAGACCTCCGTGCAGGACCTCGATGTGGCGGCACACACTCAGAGCCACACAGCACACAGTCTGGTCTGTTACCCTGGCTCCCACACACTCTCCTGCACACACTTGCACAATCAGACTTCAGCACGCGCACACAGCCATGCCCTGGCTTCATCAGATAGTTGAGAGGCTGCTTTTCTGATTCATGGGGTTCCTGCTGGCCAGATGGACCTGCTGTTCTGAGCCTCTGGGAGACCCAGGCTGGTGGCCCCTATTTTCTGAAAGGAATTGAAAGGGGTTTGGAGCAGGTGCCAGGTGTGAGTGCCAGTAGACCCACTCCTCGGGTGTGAGCAGTCCCTTTCGGGCCAGCAGCCTGGGGGCCAGAGCACGAGGCCTGGTGTGGAGGGAGCTTTGTGCAGCAGCAAAGGCATGACCTAAAGTTGCTGGCTCAGAGACTGTGTGGGGAGGGGCCCCCCCCCTCTTAGAGGAAGTTTCCTAAAGTGGGTTTTTGGTCCCTGGCTGTGCCAGCTCTCTAGGGGTAGGGGGAGGGTTGGGGAAAGCCAGGCAGGGGTTCCTCACTGCCACACCATTCTCCGAAGCCATGCAGGGATCCAGCAGGCAGTTGTGACCATGACAGCCATCAGGATGAAGCCCATGTTCCAGACGTTGTGCTGGACTGTGCGGTGTGTTGGTGCAGGCCCAGGCTTGGTGGCGGGAGTCCCTGCCACACTGCTTACCAGTGCAAATGACTTGACTACTCTAAGGCTTTGTTTCATCACCTGGAAAGTATAAGTAGTCACAGGTCATACCTGTCACAGGGCAGCTGTGAGAGCTCCCTAAGATCAGACATTATAAGGTGTTTAACAGAATGCCTGGCCAGTAGTTGGTACTAAGGAAACGTTACTTGTTGGTGTCATTGTTATACACATACGTATATTTTATATATATTATTTTGATTCTTACAAGTCCCCTTCCAAGTTGGTCTTTTGCTTATTTGACAGGCATGGAAATAGGCTCAGAGAGAAGAAATAACTTGCCCAAGATTACGTAGCCAGGAAGCAGGTGGCTAGGCCAGGAAGGACCCCAGCATATGGCTGCAAATCTGGTGCTCCTGTCTCTGGACCATTCTACCTCCCTTGGTGAAGTGCCTCCCTGAAAGACCCAGGGACAGGGCGGAGTGTCTTAGGCTCTGAGGGTCCCTGGACCTGCCTACCAGGTGAAAGCTGGAGCCAGGTCAGAAGCTGCTAGGCTCTTGCAGCTCACACAGCTCTGTGCTCTCCGCCCAGCAGCTTCCTGGGGGCAGAAGTGCCCAGAGGAGACCCTGGGGGAACAGGATGGGATAGGCAGACAGATGAGGGGCAGAGTGGAAGTATCCGTGTTGTCTCTTCCAAGCTGGGGAGCCTTGGATACCTGGAGGGGAAGCTGAGCCCTAAGAGCCAGCAGTGCTGGGAGCTGGCTTTAGGCCCTGCCCTGAGCCCTGTGCAAGCAGCTATGTGTCTGCCCTATTATAGGAAGGGCCACAACTGAGCACCTGGGTTTATGTGGAGGATATGTGCAAGGAACTGATTTTTGGCATTTAATTTTTTTAATTAAAATACTTTTTCTTAATATAAAACCAGCATGTGTTTGTTATCAGAAAACACAAGCAAAAGAAAATATAAACACACCCCCAGTTCCACCTACTCAGCAACCTACACCAAGATGGTACAGTGTTATCTTTTCAAACCCTTCTCTTTGCCTGAGTGCTTGTGCACAACCGAGATCAGTGCATGTCCTATTTAATAACCTGCACGTTTTACCTGTCACCATATCATCAACATCGTTCCACCTGACCAGTCTTGCTTCTACTTTATCTCTTTAATGGCACCATTTGAGACCATTTGTGTAATGGCTAAAAACTTGGTGTCAGGAATCAAACTGCTGAGTGTGAATCCTGGCTACTAGCTGTCTGACCTTGGCTTGTGACTTAACTCTTTCAGGTATTGATTTTCTCCTATGCAAGCTGGGGGTGATAATCATACCTGCAGCACAGGGAGCATTAAACGAGATGGTGAGTGTAAAGCTTTTAACCTGGTCCCTAGCAGAATAAGTGCCAAAAAAGTACTGCTATTGTTATTGCAATTACTTTGCAGCATATTCCACTGTATCGATGCCCCATAATTACTTTAACTACTCTCTGTTGAACACCTGGATTGTTTTCAAAGACATTCTCTCACAAGCAGTGCTGTGAGACCAATATTCTTGGAGTCCAGTTTTGCAGCAGCCCTTTGAAACTGGATTAGGTCTCAGAAATAGAATTGAATCACCAGGCCATGGGCATGTCTTGTTTTAAGGCTTTTAATGCAAATTGCTCTGTCCAAAATTATTTTTATTCTGCAAAAGTAACTTTTAGCCACTGAGCTTTTGCAGAGCATATGAGATATGATTTTTAATTTAAAAATGTTATTTCCATCATATTTGTTTCAAGAATATGCTTATTGATTAAGTGGGATCTGATAGCACCAAGGGTAATGGGCATAGAGCTTTTACAGGGACAAGTGCTTAGGCCTAGAAATACAGCCCAAAATTTCCCAGCTTCCTGGGCCAGACCAGAGGTCAGACATTTGTTCCCAGAGTAGTCCTTAGTCTATGGATGCTCATCTGTGGTTTGCAAAATACAACCATTGTGTCTTTGTAAACAGAGCTCACTCCTGTTTCTGGGTCTATGGGTACAGGAGAGGATGGATGGCCTTTGCTGCCAGTGGGTCTGTGAGTGATGCTGTGTAGCCTGGAGAGGGAGGCGAAATTGACCCCTGGCATGCCTTCCAGTGCAGACTCTCCCTTGAGTTCCACCTGGGGCCTTTGAGTAGCTAGAGGAGGCAGACTGAGGTGGGCATGGGTGAGGCAGGTCTTGCACAGTGGCATCGCCCGATTCAGGGGATCCCTGTGGTGCAATGAAGGAGCGCACACATGCCGTACCCTCTGGAGTACATTCTGGTATGTGCGTGTACATGCACACAGCTATTTATGATCAAGCTGGGTTCTCTGGGAAGGGTGGACACAAGGTATGGGGGGCACAGAGATGGGAGGAGGTAGAAGCATAAAATTATTCCTTGAGAGAGTGGAAAATTGGTTCAGACCCTGGAGATTTGTTTCTTTATTTTACTCACATTGCTTGAGCACCCACTGCATGCCAGGCTCTGCAAGGTGCTGCCCCTAAGGAGCACAGAGTCTAGTGGGGAAGACAGACACGAGTCACAGAACCAGGGGTACACATGAAATTACACTGGAGCTAGGTGGGATGAAGGGAAACTGAGGCCGTGAAACTGACTAGAGATCTGACCAGGCAGGGAGTGGGGACAGTATCCCAGAGGAAGTGTACCCTGGGCGGGAGTCTGAAGGATGAGGAGGAGTTAACTGAGTGACAGTGGGAGGGAAGCCACTCCAGCCCTGTATAGTCCCTGCTCCTCACACAGTAACCTCCTGGGGATGGTCCCCTTCTCAAAGCCCTGCTGGCTCCTGATCTCACTCAGAGTCAAAGCCATGTCCCTAGCAGTGCCCAGAGGGCCGTCTCCCCTTGTGACCAGCATCCACCACTTTCCCCATGGCCATGCTCCACCACACTCCTGTCTTATCATCCAGAGGTGCTGAACCTGTGTGCTCACTGATCCCTCCACCCAAACCGCTCTTCCAGAGGTGCTGGCAGGTGGCCCTCTTCTAACCAGAGCCTCCTCTGGGATATTCACTCTTCGGACCCGATCACACGAGCACCCTTCCTCCCATGACCAGTAGGCACTTCAGGCTGTTGACTTACTTTACTTTCTGGACTGTACGTAGCACAGCTTCTTGTTGGACTAGTCTCATGTTTATTTTGGAGTGTATTGTGGGCCATTCTGTGGCCTGCTGGTTCCAGGAAGGTGGGGTCTGTGTCTGTCTTGTTCATCCTCAGTGCTTGCATCACATAGTAGGGACTCATTTTGAGTAAATAAAGATGTATTTCAGGCAAATGCCAGGGGTGTGAGACAGTACTGCCAAATTCAGGCTGTGAAGACTACAAGGCTGTGTGTGAGTGTGTGTGTGTAGGGGGACCTCTGCCAAGGGAGCCCATTGATAAGGCCATGTTCCCAGGAAAGCCAGTTCTTCCTCCCCAGGGTGTTTCTTTAGAAAAGAGGTCTTTAGGCAGAGGAGGAGGTGAATGAGCAGGACTGTGGCTTTCCAGTGGCCTTCAGGCACCACTTCCTGGGTCCATTAAGAAGGTGGATTGGGACTAGTCAAGGCTGCTTTCCTGCCCTGGGAGCTGGGAGACCCACCAGTTCCTCATCCCATCCCCCAGATCTTCCCTAACGGACCTTCTCAGTGGGGATCCCTTTTCACTTCTGCGACAGAACAGGGCCATCCTAGAATCCAGAACTGGAGGGGCTAAGGCTCCACTGAACCCTCACTGCAAAGATGAGGAAGCCGAGGCCCAGAAATGGGCTGGGTCTCACATAAAAAAGCCCATTGAGCGCACAAATGTCAGCAAGGTCCTGCAGCCAGCTGCTCAGGCCGCAGTGAGACCCTCTGCTCCAAAGACCTGTGTGGGCCTGTCACCTCTCATTTCATGCCATGCACCCAAAAATACCTGCATCCATTGGTAGTGTAGCCACTAGCTGCGTGTCTGAGCCTGCGGGGCAGCCCTCCCTCTCCAGCTGCTGCCCCTGTTGGAGGTCTGTGTGCTTCTCTCCTAGTGTCGCCCCTGACCTGTGTGATCCCTGTAGCAGGCTGCCTCCTCTTTGCTGGTTCTTCTTTAGCACAGCCCTGCTGCTGACCCCATTCAGGGCCTTGCTCAGAGGTGGAGGGGGAAGCAGGTCAAGGTTCCCTGAGGACCACCCCGGGTTCTGGTCTTTAAACTAGGAATGTTTGGGCAGCCTGAGCAACTAAGCCCAGAGTGAATGGCACAGGAGGTAGGGGGATGATGTTGATTCAAGCTCCAGGCAGCCTTGTGGTGGCAGAGGGGCTCTGTGAACCCCCCAGGACACGGGGAAAATGCCCGCAGCAAATGTGACAGACCAGCAGTTAGCCTTTATTCTGCCATTTATTCATTCAGCACCACCTCACGGCAGACAAGCATCGCCACTATATTTAAAACTCAAGCAAAGATATTTTCAAAGGACTAACATAAATAAGCAAAGGACATTAAAGGACAGTTCAAGAGAAAAAAGAAGGAAAACCAATTATTAACCAATCCTTGAAAGAATGTGCATCCTCATTAGCAATCAAGAAAAAGCACATTAATGCTGCAGTATCATGGCATTTTGTTTTGGGTCCTAGCCTATAGTGAACTATTTATTTTAAATATTAACATCTAAAGCTGACAATGTTAAAGTGAGGAAGGCCATTAAGTATCACAGGTGGGACTGCAAATTGCTATAAGATTTTAGGAAATCATACTTGTAGTATCTATGCAGAGTGTTTGAAATAAGGCACTTCACCCCATTAATCTAGTTCAGAAACCCATTGGAACACTTGATAATGGAGAAAACCACATGCAAAGATATTCTTTGTTAAAAATAAAGTGCTAACCTTAGTGCCCAATGATGGGGGAATTGGTTAGTAAACAGAAAACTCTAAAGGAAATATTATACTGGTATGAAGATTCATGATTACAGAGTCTGTGGAATTCCATGGAGCAAATGCTTATGTAGTCAGTAGAGAAATGCAAGGTCATGTAAACACAGTGATTGCAAGTATGTGAAGCAGCGACCGCTGCATAAAGGATGGCCAAGACAGAGATACAAACATCATTCTCTGTGAGTGGTGGGACTTTGGGCATCATTCCAAAGCTTCTCTCCTTGATTACCACTTTATCTGAATATTCTTATTATAAAAGGAACTCAGGAGCATTCCGTTTAAACAGGGAGGCCTGGGGCAGCTTTCATTCCTCCTGGCTGACCCCATGATGCGTGATAGGCATGTCTGCTTTGTACTTGGCACCACAGAAGAGGCACACACAGTCCTCGTTCCCAGGCACGCAGACACATGCAGCTGAGCCTCGTGCTGAGGGCCCAGGCTCCCTCTTCGGAGCTGTCCCTCCTGTGCTTGGCACCACAGCTCACTGGCCCAGTGTAGCAAGTCTTGCCCACTTCATCCTTCCTGGGCTCCTCACTTTCTTGCCAGTCCTGTTTCATGTTCACAGTGGGATTCTGGCTTCTCCCCTAGGCCTCTGTGAAGGCCTTGTCATGCCCTGCCTCCAGACAGGGACCCTGGGTGCTGCCCCTTTGCAGCCTGCACTGCTACTGACTCTCACCACTCTCCAGCCGCAGCCTCTATTTTTCAGTTACTTGAAAGTTCCAACTCCAGGCCTTTGCTGGCTGCCTGTTCTGCCCAAAGGCTCTCTCCTCGCCCCTTGATCAGACTAGTCAGTGCTTTATCTTCTAAATCTGCAAAGCTGTCATTTCACGGGGAAGCATTTCTTGACCTTACACATCTGCCACTCCCCTTCCCCCATTCTGTCGAGTCAGGGAAAGGCCCCTGCCCTTCATTGTCTGTGGTCTACAGCCCTGTGTTCTCTTTAGTGCCATTCCTCACACCTGCGGAGGCTCGTCCAGGTCTTCTCCAACAGCCATGAACTTCAAGCATTTTCTTGTTTACTGCAGTGCACCAGCAGGAGCCCAGGGCCTGGCACACAGCAGCCACTCAATAATGAATGAGTGAATTAATGTGGATCACAACTTACCAGCCTAGTGAGTTACAGAGTCAGACTTCCTGACTTAGAATTCCATTCTACCGCTGTGTGCCTCTCTGCTTCCTCATCTGTAAAAAAGGTAGTAGTAGTAGTAGTAGTAGTAGTAATAATAATAATAATAATAATAATAATAATAATGGGCCTTGAGGAGGATTAGATGAACTAATACAGGACAAACATGTGGCACAGTGTCTTGTCACATAAGAAGTGTTCTATGGACTTCTGACCAAGATGGAGGCATAGGTGGAAACATTGTGCCTCCTCGCACAACCAAGTTTAAAGACAACAAAGTCTTAGTAACAAAAATGCAACCCAAACACAGAAAATTGAACTATACGGAAGTCCGACAACAATGAACCATTCATCCAGACCAGTAAGAGGGGCAGCGTGGCTCTGCCCACTCTTCAGAGCCAGCAGCAGAGTGTGGTCGGGCAAGAAAGATCCATCGGACAGACCCAGGCTCCCAGGCAGCGTGGGCAGATACCAGGTGTGGGGTGGCAACGGGTGGACCCAGTGAGGGTGCAAGGCGGCTGGCTGACCATGGTCACACATTCGTGCACAGATAAACCAGGTGAAGGAGCAAGCAGTGAGACAGACTGCGCAGGCCCCAGTGGCGGGAAGCAGCAGAGAGGACCGCTATTGCCCCTCTTTGACCCTGCCTGCACAACAGCGTCACAACCCAGTGACCTGGGTGGCCCCGCCCTGGTGAACACCTAGGGCTCTGCTCCTCATATGTAACAGGTGTGAACAGACCAAAATATTATGGCTCAAGAAGAACTCAAAACCCCAGAGCCAATAACTCTAAGCGATGAAGAAATAGCCAAACTTTCAGATGCACAGTTCAAAACACTGGTGATCAGGATGCTTACAGAACTGGTTGATTTTAGTCACAAATTAGAGGAACAAATGAAGGCTAAACTAATTGAAATGAATGGAAATGCACTGGAAACCAATAGTGATGGAAAGGAAACTGGGACTCAAATCAAGGGAGTGGACCAGAAGGAAGAAAGAAACAACCAAACAGAAAAGAAGGAAGAAACAAGAATTCAAAAAAATGAGGAGAGGCTTAGGAACCTTCAGGACATCTTTAAACGTTCCAACATCTGAATTATGGGGGTACCAGAGGGGAAGAGGGAGAGCGACAAGTGGAAAACTTATTTGAACAAATAATAAAGGAGAACTCCCCCAATCTGGCAAAAAAAAAAAATGTACTTCTAGGAAATCCAGGAAGCTCAGAGAGTCCCAAAGAAGTTGGACCCAAGAAGAAACACACCAAGGCACATCATCATTACATTAGCCAAGATTAAAATGAAGGAGAGAATTCTAGAAGCAGCAAGAGATAAGGGGACAGTCACCTACAAAGGAGTTCCCGTTAGACTGTTGGCTGATTTCTCAAAAGAGACCTTACAGGCAAGAAGGGGCTGGAAAGAAGTATTCCAAGTCATGAAATCCAAAGACCTCCATCCAAGATTGCTCTATGCAGGAAAGCTTTCATTTAGAATGGAAGGGCAGATAAAGTGCTTCTCAGATAAGATCAAATTCAAGGAGTTCATCATCACCAAGCCCTTATTATATGAAATGTTAAAGGGACTTATCTAAGAAAAAGAAGATAAAAAAGATGAACAGTGAAAGGACAGCAAAGTTACAGTTATCAACAACCACACCTAAAACAAAAGCAAACTAAAAGGACAGCTAGATCAGGAGCAGAACCATAGAAATGAAGATTACATGGAGAGTTAGCAACAGGGGAGTGGGAGGAGGAGAAGGGGGGAGAAGGTACAGAAAATAAGTAGCATAGACGGTAGGTAGAAAATAGATAGGGGAGGGCAAGAATAGTATGGGAAATATAGAATCTAAAGAACTTGAGACATGGCATAAACTAAAGGGGGGAATGGTGGGGAGGGAGTGTGCAGGGTGGAGGGGAATGAAGGGGGGAAATAGGACAACTGTAAATGGCATAATCAATAAAATATATTAAAAAAAGAAGTGTTCTATGAATGTCCATTCTTGTCTTATTTTATTATTACTATTATTAATAATCTCCTAGACTCACTCCCTCATCTGTAGGTTTGCCTAGCTAATTCCTTTTGCTTTATATTTATGAAATACTCATACAGCATATCCTCTGTGTCAAGGACTGTTCTAAATGCTATACAGATACTATTTATTTAATCCTTATGACAACCACATTAAGTAGGTAGTCCCCACTTTACAGATGAGGCACAAAGAAGGTAAGGAAGTTGCCAGGTCACTGGCAGGCTGATGCTCTACTCCAGGCACTCTGGCTCAGAGTCCTACAAGGAGAGAGCGGGAGAGCATGCCCCCTTCTCTCACTCAGGCCTCAGCACTGCTTTCCTCTCCCTTTGCTGCTGGCACCTGGTCCTCCCTTCTTCTTGGAGAGCATCCTGGAGTTTCCATCCAGCTAACGCTGCCAGACTTAGCAAACAAATACCAGAAGCCCGTGCAATATTTGGAGGCACACTTATACTAAAAAAAAAAATCTTCATTGCTTATCTGAAATTTTGATTGCACTGAGATTCCTTCATTTTCACTGGCCACCCTACATTTAGTACCAGAGGGCAGCAATGTGGTTTTGGGCCACCTTCTTTTAAGTGGTGGTCTCAGATAAGCCCCCTGGGGTCTGCCAAGGGCATGGGTGGTGAGGGGGAGGATGGGCACACTTGTGAACTCTCTCTTAGGGCAGAGTGGGCATCTAGACTCTAGTGGGGGAGAAGAAGGGAGACCGATTAGCAGAGAGTAAGGAGTACATCCCAGGTGGAAGCAATGCTTAAGCAACTGCTCAGTGAGGGGGAAGGTCAAGGGTCTCTTCGTCAGCAGGGCACTGTGAGTGTCTGACAGGGAGGTGGCTAGGGAGGGGCAGAAGGCTGATTATAAGTAGGGCCATGTTGTGCAGGGCCTTGGGCTTCAACACCTGAACCCTAAGGACCTACCCGAGAACTTGCAGCAGAAGGTGACGTGGTTAGGTTTTGCCTCTTAGGAGGAGCTCTCTGGCTATTGGGTAGAAGAGAGATGACGAAGAGGGAGCTGGGAGACAAGAGAAACCTTGGTCAAGGGGAATCTTCGACCAAAGGCAGGGGATAAGCACTTTGTCCCCTTATTCCTGGAATTCTTTGTCTTCTGAAAAATATAACGTGGAGATGGAAACACCACAGTGGTTCTAAGTCCCAGTAGTTACCGAGACAGATCAGCATGGTTCCACCGACCGGGTGCTGTCAGTGGGTGTCCAGCACCCGGAGGAAGAACGTGTAGGGCTTGGGAGAGGTGTTCCCACCTATTTGCCTCAGTGTCTCAGGCAGATGTAAGAGGATGGGGTCAGAGGTGTTGCTCAGAGGATTTACCTGCCAGGTAAACATGAGCCTTAATTAATCTTGTATGAAGAAAGCTTTTTAAGCAACTGTCTGGGATACTTTGCAATTTTCTGTCTTAACGACTAGTCATTGCTTCTGAGTAAGATCAGGTTCTTGATGGTGAGTGATTTAAGGCTGTAGAAGAATTGTCATAAACAGCTCCCTGGGGCCAAGAGCACAGCCCAAATTTTAAGCACATAATGGAGTCATATCAAAAGCAAGGAGGAGCGGCAAGAACCATAAATCCTCAAAGTGCAAAATCTGTTCATTGTGAAACTTGTATGGAAGGGAAACCAGATGTGGATGCTGGAGGGAGAGGGGGTAGGTGGGAGAGAGGCGGTGAGGCGAGGTCTCAGGGCTGGGAGACAGAGGAAAGGGCCCCACGCAGAGGGAGATGCCTCCCACCACGCGCTGGCAGGGACTCGGGCCTAGAGAGAGGGCAGGGCTACCCCTGGTGCCCATGGCCATGGCCAGGAGGTCCAGCATCAAAGGGAAAGGCAGAGGCTGAAGAGTTACAGTGCTCATTGCTGCTTCCTCAGCTGGGCCAACACATGTAGTTTACAGACTTTTTCTGAGTTTGTCTTTACACAACACTTGGGGCAGTGCTTTAACAGTGTATTTGAAATATCACAAAAAGACTGTGTTTATCCTATAGAGGACAAAAGTAACCCACATGTGTGGAAATCCCTTTGGATTGGAGTAAAATGTATGTTTGCCCAAGTGGCCCTTCCTTGGCCTGAGATGGAGGGTTTATTTCCTTCTGACCTGCAAAGTCCTCTGAAAACATCAAGGTGAACACTTGCCGAGCACTCCTCTGTGCCAGGTCTGTCTGATGTCATTTCAACTCCCATTTCATTAAAAAGAAGTCCACACAAAACCACAAATGAAACAGCTACCCTGTTCTGAAAACAGTACCGTAGCACCAGAGAAAAGAGAGGTACCATGCATGGGACCTTTCACTCTGCCGAGAAACGCCCAGGCCGAGCCCTGCAGAGACTCTGCAAGGCATAGTGGCACTGCAGTGCCCGTGCGCTCCTCTTCTGTGGTGCGTTGTAGTTCATAGCTGCCCGCCCCTGCCCTACTTACACCCCACCTATTGAAACATCCTAGGGACACTTACAAGGACCCTAGGGGTACAACACAGACTTTCTGAAACATGAACAATGCCCAACTTAGTGGATTTAGTTCAAGGTTCTCAAAAAGTTTCTTCAATTTCTGTCTGCAGTGGTGTGGGGTCCCCTGAACCTTTCTCCCCCTTTCACTCAACCACATCACCATGGTGCCAGGAAAAGTGAGCTGTGTCACCACCCGCCCAGGTTGCCTGCAGGCTGCAGGGCTGATGATGACTGAGCAGGACAGGGATTGATAAGCCCTCCACACACCAGGCACCAGACCCAGTCCTGCCAGGCCCCAGGCCAGTTCTCTGAGAGCTGGTAAGCTGAAGGGCTGAGCACTGAAATGCTGGCTTACCAAACCTTGGCTCCTGTTCACTGGTAGTGACCTTCTTGGCATTCGGGTCTTGTCAAAGTTGCCTATTCTCAGGGCATTTGGTGGTCAACACGTTTCGTGTATTTTGAATATTGGGTATCTTATGTCTTGGAAAAATGAAATTATATAGATGAATTTCTGTCCAGTCTGTTGGCTCTCCTGATTCTCTGGATTCACAGATTTGCTTTGTGAGAGGCAGAGAAAGGGCTGGTGTGTCAGGGGTGCTGGGAGAGGAGGGATTTGGGTGCTTTTACCCAGGGCTCACACAGACCCATGCCACGTCCATGGCAAGATAAAGCCCTTTTCAGGGGCAGGGCTGCTCTCAGGATCTAAGGCCTCTAACTTGGAAAAGCTGCAGGAACCTGCTCTCATTGGGCGGACCTCTCACCCTCCATCCTCCTCATCAGTGGGCAGCTGGCGGTGTACTGTTGGAGAGGAGTAAGGAGCAGAGGAGGGGCCTCCCCCCACCAAACCCCTTGCCCACGGCCCTGGGCCCCGGCCAGCCTGCTGGGTCCTGGGAACTGCTTCGTAGTCCCCAAACACCTTTCCTCCGTGCCCGCGTCTGTAAATCTGCTTGGAGCCCCCAAGAATGCACCCCAGTCCCCTCACAAAGTCACCCTTTATTTGTAGATTTTTTAAAAAAATAAAGGCACCTGGTTCTCCTTAAGCTCAGGGCTTCTCGGAGGGCTGAGGGCTGAGCTAGTGGAAGAGAACACAGACCCTGCTGGGGGACTGTAAAGCTCTCGTACTTCCAGGGCTGCTGCTGGCCGCCCCCACCGCGCCCCCCCCCCACCACCTGGGCTGGGGCCTGTGCTGCTCCCTATCCAGTGAAGGAGGGTGGGAAGCTGCGTAGGAAAGACAATGGCCTGGCTTTGTGGGGCCTCAGATTCAGAGGTTCCCTGGCCCTTGGGGGACAGTCAGTATGGGGCATTGGCTGTGGCCCACTCTGTGCCAGGCCTTGTGTGCTGGTACTTCACAGATACTGTTTCTGCAAATCGGCAGCCCAGCCTGATGTGCAGTGAGCGTCCCACTGGCAGAGAGAATAAATGACCTTCCTAAAGTCCCCCACCTCGGCAGAACTGGACTGTGAGCCCCCACCTCCTTGACTCCAAGGCCCTTTGCTGCCACAAGCATTGTACTCGCCTCTCCGCCCAGCACCACCTGACACTTAGGTGGGAGCATCCAGGGTGTCTGGTGACAGGGCCACCTTGTCTCCAAAGCTTGTCCCTACCTACAGGGTGCCTGGGACCCCACAATTAGACTGTGCTTCTCTGAGTGAGGGCATGGCCTCACCAAGGGATGATGCAAGCACACAGCAATGGAGAGCCATATAGTGCCCCTGCGGCCGCAGGGCGGGCATTCTGACCCTCCTTTGCAGGATGGAAGAAATGAGGCCCAGGGCAGAGAAGGGACTTGTTCAGGTCACAGGAGCGGGGACAGCCGGTTCTTGGATGTTTACCTGATGCCTAGCACCTTATATGGCATTAGGACACTAATGACGTCCGTGGGATGGCCCTTCTGTAGGGTAAAGGGTGACTAAGGCCACACTTGCCTCCCTGGCCCACCTCTGATTTCAGTAGCAGCGGTGACTCACCTCTCTCTGCCTCAGCCCCCCTCAAGTGTCCCACGTACCCTGCTGCTTTCTCTCCCAGAGTCTTCTTCCAGTTCCACTGTCCTTATTCCAGTGCATCCTGGAAGTGCGGGAGGGTGGGTGGGTGTCCGCCCTCTGGGGATGAATCCCAGCCAGTGGGGAGTAGGAGCTGTGGGCAAATGCTCAGCGCTGCCTTTCAAGGGGATGTTTCTGGGGGGTACTCTCTGTGTTTTATAACTTCTGGTACCAGCCTCCACCCTGTGCTTAGGCTCGACCAGACTGTGAACCGAAACCAGACCAGATGCAGGGACAGCATCTGTCTTGTCTCCCCAGCACAGTGTCTGATACCCAGTGGGGCTTACAGAGTAATTATCGAGCGCACGAACACTCCCCTGTCCTGGAGGGGAGTGTTTGTTGTCCTGGAGGGACAGCCCTGGGGAGGAGCACGAGGCCCATCTGGAGCAGAAGAGAATCTCAACACCATGTGGCTTCAGTGGGTGGAGAGTTGGAAGAGCTGCCATTGTGACTACATATCTGGTTTCTGAGGATTAGAAATAAAAAAGAAAGCAATTCTTTTTACATGTTGGTATTTGCTAGGATAGACACCTGTTTAGTCATAGAATTGCTCTTCATTGAAATTTTCCTTGGGAGAAAGTGGCTTCAGTTAGAGCAACTTGGATAGAAGTCTTGGCTTGATGAAACCTGACACACGCAGGCCCCCACGCTCCGTGGCCATCCAGAGTGCAGCAGGACGTGGCCTGACGCAGTGGGCAGGTCTGGGGCTGTGGAGCCATGCAGCACGGGGCCCACGTCCTGCTCACCGTCCAGCTGTGTGACTTTGGGCAAATTCCTTGGGCTCAGTTTCCTAACCTGCAACACAGGGACATTCAGAACCCTCACAGGATGACTGAGGGTCATGTGAGATGGGGTGGACAGCACTCGCCCAGGGCGTGCATGGGGAGGTGGTGGTTGAGCTGAGCCTCACTGCTCTTCCCGCAGGCTGGCATCATCACTGGAGTCAGAGGGAGGGAGGGGACGCAAAACCTGGCAGTGGGCCCACACTCAAGTCTGTAGTGATGAGCATGTGACGGAAATGGGTAGATGACCTCAGGTGGACAGGACATTTGGGTGCTGACAGAGGTGTCTGAGCTGGAAGCAGCTCTGGGGAGTGGAGACAGCTCCAAGCCACCTGCCATGGCAAACAAACAAACAAACAAACAAACAAAAAACAAAAAAGAAGCTGCCCTTAGGCAAGAGGCCCAGGGGCCAGTGATTCCTCAGGGAGAAGCTGGCCCCAGGGGAGCTCCAGGCAGAGAGAGTAAGAGGGTACAGAGAAGTTGGAGAAGTCACTGTAATCATGACTATTCATTTAGCTCCTAGGACCATGGTTGCAGTGACCTTGAACTTGCACAGGGGTGGCCAGAAGGGCTTAGACCTGCACCATCATGCTTTCTCATTTGGGGTACCACTGTCTGATCACATGACTGTGTATATCCCTCCCAGGCTGAGTTGGATTCCTAGACCTGAGGGATCTTAGGGGTGTCCCCATTCCAGCCAGGTTCTGCTGGGGAACCTTCGAGGGTATGCTGCAAGCAGGGTACCTACTGCTCCCCTTTTCTGTTCCTTACCATACACAGGCTAAGTGCTGTCGTTTTGTCCTGGGGTCACCAGGCCCTGCCCTTTGTCATGCATTGGGGTCTGGAACAGCTGGAGGCTGATGGGGCTGCTGGGAAAACAGGCTGGGGAGCACGGCCAGCCCTGCGGTACTATGGGTGTCCTGGCCACAGACCAGCCCTCCAAGTTGCTGTCACTTTTCCTTCTGGCACTCATTCCTTATTAATTTTATCCTTTGGACTGACTGTGCAAGGAGCCGAAAGTCAGAGGGCATAGCTGCAGTCCTGGCCTCTAGCACTCACAGGCTTGCCCAGAGTGGCTGCCACTTAGGAACCTTGTAGAACTCCAGAAACTTCAGGGAAGTCGAGAGTACCTGGCAGCGGCCTTGGGAAGAGGAGTCTGTTCCTGCCGGTCCCTGCCACAACATATCTAAGAAAGAAAATCCATTTATGTTTCTGCATACTCCTTTCTCTGTTGGCCAAACCCCTTTGGGGCTCAATCCATCACTCAGCACAGGTGCTGTGTTGGTGTTGTCAGGGATACCTCTGCTGGCTTCATTACAGCTTCTCATGCTGGGAACTGTGCTTTGGGTGCGGTGTTGGAGTGATTAAAAGTAGGTTAAAGTAATGAGGTAGGCAGGTGAGGCACTTCCAGGGCCTTTCTGCTCTGGTGACGGCTGGGACCTTCCCGTGGAACAGCTTGGGGAACAGATGAGTAATGTGGCCCTCCTTCTCCCCGTGAGCAGTGTCCTCTCCTTGCCTTCTCCGCTGCCTGCTGCCTAAGCCCTGAGGATGTCACTTTGTTGACTGAAGGGTCTTCAGCTCAGGGACAGTGGTGCTGGGGTCCTTGAGGAGGAGATATACCCTGGGACCCAGGGATTCCCCCCTGGAATGGTGGGGTTGGGGGGCATCACTGCTTCTCTTCTCCATCAGAGATGGGGACCCACATGGAGTTGTACCCCCATGCTATCTCCCTAACTTTCCACTCACTTCTACCCCTTTGTCACCCCTACTTCTGTGATTCTTGTTCCCCAGCCTGTAATGCCTATCCCTGCAGCAACTGTGTCCATTTTCTCATATCCCCAGCTCCAACCACAGTGCTTGGCACATAGTAGGCACTCAGGTGTTTGTTGACTGACCGACTGATTGTGTCGATGGATGAATGGATGATCAAATTACTTCCCTGGCTTCACAGAGTTGGTCAGATAGGTGGGAAGTCAAAAAACCCAACTACAGAAGAAAATACGGGTGAACAGAGTGGTTACCATTAGAGGAGGTAGTGACCTGGGGAAGCTTTGACCACTGGCTGGGGTCACTTATCCATGGGGCAAGTCAGTCATTTAACAGATTCAAGCCTCAAGGTCTTCACCTGTTGTCATGACCTCTGGCTGTCCTTGGCAGAGCTCTGGTGGGGCGGTATGAAGGCTCTGCATAGTGTTTTATGCACCAGAGGCTGTTGCTGCTGAGGGCTGGCTCGCCTGCAGGCACCTCCTGCTGCTGCACCTGAGGAATCTGGCTGTTCCTTAATTCTCTGCCTTCCTGGACACGCCTAGGACCTTCCAGGGAAACATTCTTCTATCCTTGAGCTGGTGATGTGTGCTCGAAGTGTTTGTTTTTACCTTGTCTACACTCCACAGAAAAGTGTGGTTCTTTCTGCCCCCCTCTTTGGCCGAGGCTAGCAGTTACAGTCTTGGGAGAAACTCCTCCCTCCCCAAGTTCCTGATTTCCTCGCAGTTCCCTGAGGGTCTCTTGCTGGACCATAGGGACAGCGGGCTGCTCGGCTGCACTTGTCCTGGCCTCTGCTATCTCCTGTCTCTTCATCCCCACCCATACAGCTGCCAGTGAGGGTCGGCTGCCCCAAAGCAAGCTTTGTTACTGAATTCCTGCTGATGCCATGTCTGCAGGCTTCGCCCTGAGTTTGAATCAGAGACCCAGGCAGTTACAGAATTAATGTTTCTGGGCCTTGGTTTCTTCTTTTTGTAGGATGAATAATTACACCAGAGGTTCACTGTAAAAAGTGAGGTCAGTGTCAGTCACCTGATACCATGCCTGCCACTTAGTAGGAGAGCAGAGGATTAACACTTCCCTCTAGCACATGGCAGACATCAAGCCATCCACTTCCTATCTCTTACTTTTTGTGAAGAGTGTATATGAAGTCTGGGCCCAGCCAGTACAACGAGCCTTTAATGGCAAGACTGCTCTGATGAACAAAATAGGATTATTTATGTCCTGCTCCTTCTAGGCTGGTGTGTGCTAAGGCAGTGGTCCCCAGCCTTTTCCGCACCAGGGAGTGGTTTTGTGGAAGACAATTTTTCCGTAGACCAGTGTGGGAGGGATGGTTTCGGGATGATTCAAGAGCATTACATTTATTATGCACTTTATTTCTACTATTATTACATTGTAATATATAATGAAATATTTCTGCGACTCACCACATGCTAGGGTTAGCATGTAGGCTCACCAAAACTGTGACTGAGACAAGTGTGCAGTGCAGGAAAGAGGTAGGGATAGAAGTGGTAAATAAAATAATGAGTGGGCCCTGTGTGGACTAAAATAAGTGTCGGACTCTGACTTAAAACCTGCCACCAGATGCAGCTTAATTGTCACTTGCCACTCACTGATAGGGTTTTGATATTAGTCTGCACTCGATTTACGATGCTCTCTGTGCCGTCAAACCTCTCTGCTAATGATAAGCTGTATTTGCAGCCGCTCCCCAGCATTAACATCACTGAGTCAGCTCCACCTCAGACCATCAGGCATTAGAGTCTTGTAAGGAGCTTGCAACCTAGATCCTCTGCAAGCCCAGTTCACAGTAGGGTTCGTGTTCCTATGAGAATCTAATGCCTCCACTGATCTGACAGGAGGCGAAGCTCAGACAGCAATGCGAGTGATGGGGAATGGCTGTAAATATAGATGAAGCTTCGATTGCTAGCCCACCTCTCACTTCCTGATGTGCGGCCTGGTTCCCAACAGACCACAAATTGGTACAGGTTGGGAACCCCTGTGCTAAGGGGATTGGAAAGACTCCGTGAGGCTAAACATTCCCCCACATTGTGTTCGCCAGTGTGCCTTCCCTAAAGCATCCAGGCATTCCATATCCCAAGTGTTGTGAATTCAGGATGAGTTGGTTTGATTCAGTGAAATTTTTGTCATGGGTGGGTGGACTTGTGTGGACATGGGGTGGAACCAGCCCCATCACACCCCCGTCACAGGAGAGGGTTTATGTATAGTGGTTTGGTCTCTCACACTTCTGCCTCCTGTAGTTTTTAACTTGTGGGGTTTGGGATTCTATTTAGCTGCTAAATAGATTTTTTTTCCTTTTTGCAAAGGATTGCTCATTCTCAGCTGTAGCCATCAAACTCTTGCATGTTGTTTTCTGAGTAAAGAGCCAACCCACCCCAATGGAAAGACTTAATCTGTCATCTGGTCAGTTACACAAAATCAAACATCATTGTCTGTTCAACCCTGGAAGACGGGAGTAAATCTGTGGGGACATGCGTGGGCATGTCAGTTCACTTGCTCAGATCTCCACTGACCAAGTCAAATGGGCTCAGAGGGAAACCAGAACTAACCCTGGGCCTCCAGTCCAGGCCCAGATCCTGGCTTGGGATGAATGGCCCCCCTTTTTGCCCATCTTGGGCATAGATTTAGTTGGTTTAGTCTGTACCCCAAGACTCCTGGACCATGCTGGAAACCTCTTAGGAATTCTAAACACCAGCTCCCTACTCTTCCACCTTTACCCTCCTGCCCCACAGCTGCTCCAGGATTTTTTTCTGCAGATGCTTTTTGGAGGTTGAAAGTGAATGACTTCAGGCAGATGACTAGCCCAATTAAGTTTAATGTCTCCTACAATTACCATGCAGGCTTTGAGGAGTGTCCCATTCCTCCCTTCAGCCCAAGGGCTGAGTGGGAGTACTGAGGAGGCAGGCCCAACTTCCAGCAGGCCTGGCCCTGCCTCCTGGCACCTCACTCTGGATTGCCCCTCCCTGGAGCAGGTGTGATGGGCCATCTTTGGGGGCATGCCAGCTCAGAGCCCCAGGGAGCCTGTCACTTGTAGCTGGCAGCCTTGGGTGGTGATGCCAGTGTCCTGTAGATCTCACTTAGGACCCAAGGAAGGAGGCTTCAGAAACAGTGGCCCTTGGGGCTGGACCAAGCTGCCCCAAGGAGAGAAGAAGGAAGGAAGGTGAAAGGAAGGAAGAAGGAAGAAGGAAGGAGGTGGTTTCTTTAGAAAGAAAAACTGAGGGTTCTCTGTGGGGCTGAAAGAGTTCCTCACAGCCCCCATAGCTCTGTGATGGGGGCCTGCACTCCAGTCAGGTCACCTTAGCTGTGAGGTGAGTGGGAAGTGGAGGGTGGCCAGGTCTCTAACCTCCCTTAGGACCTTGGTTCCTTGAGGGCTTTCTGTTGTTGTAGACTCAGGCCTGTTTGGCAGCCGTGTCCCCCCCTCCCTTCCAGACCCACCTCAGAGGCAAATGAAGTGAGTGCAGGGAATGCAGAGGATGTGAAAGATGACTAAAGAGGTGACACGAGTATCTGTGACTTATCGAGTCTGCTAGATGCTAAACTCTTTGACAGTTAGCATCTCATTCAACCCTCACACAAGCCTGTGAGGTGGGTCTGTCTCACAGATGAGGAGACAGAGGTTAAGAAATTTGCCCGAAGTCCTACAGCTGGGAAGCGGCAGGGCTGGGAGTCAGTCCCAGCCTGCCTGACTCCAGAGTCTGCCCTTCCCAATTCAGCCCATGAGGCCTGAATGGATACCCACCTGAATCAACAGGTAAATTACAAACAAAAACAAAACCGCCTTGTATTTCACCCCATCCCGGGCCAGCTTGGGCCAGGCACTTCAGGTTCATCTGTCTGTCTCCATAAGCCTCACAGACCTCTCGTTGGGCAGGGATAAGTGCCCCGTGTTACTGATGAGAAATGCAGCTCAGGCAAGTCAAGCAACTGCCCTAGTGAGGAAGTGCAGAAACAGCCATTCCGTGGAACGCCAAGGTGGCGAGGCCGGGGCTCAGACCACTAACGCTCTCAGATGGGTGTTTCTTCGGCAGTGTTTCCCCCAGTTTGTTAGAGGTAGCCTGTCCCAGTGGGTCCCATCCCAACTGATATCCAGGATCCTTGCCTTTTCCTACAATAATAAAAGAGTAAAGCAGAGAGCAGAAGGGACCGTGGCTGGAAAGAACTCTGAGGTCTTTAATGTGACATTACCCCAATCATAGGAGACTGAACTGGAATATTATGGTATCATAAAAGGTCAGGGTTCCAAAGTCCACAGAAGCAGCCCTGCATAGGGGTCAAGGGCAGATCTTTTGAGCCAGCCAGCCAGGTGTGACCTCCAGCTCTGCCACTTGTCTTTCCATGATCCGTTAGTGTCACAACTTCAAATGGGGACAATAATAATACTCTCTCAAAGGGAGGGATCTGAGGGATCAGTTTTTGTGAAGCCCTTAGGACAGTTTCTGGTGCAGAGCGAGGGCGCGTGGGTGTTACAAAATACAAACATTGGACACCACTGAAGAAGGCTTTTAAGTAGTTTTAGATGAGAACTGTGGGTTGCAGTTCCCCCACAGAATTATATACATTATACTTCTCACTTTATTTATATAAATGTTAATCACGATTACCTCTGTGTTGTGGAAATTTGGATTGTTTCTATATTCTTCTTTATAATATTCTACACTTTATTTTGTGCAATAAGCACATGTCACTTTATGATTTTAAAAATCCTATAAAAATACAAAACAAAGACTGCTCTTCCATGCAAGGTTCCAGCCCCCACAGCCCCCACAGTCCCCACTCCCATCACAAAATCAGATCAAAATGATGAGTACTGAGCACTCCTCAAAGGCTGGGAGTTCTTGTTTGGGAACATCCAAAGACGTCGTATCTTCTGAGTGTGAGAATCTGGCTGGGAAGGTTTGGGACCTGCCTGGTTAATGGCCTCATCTATGGCCAGCACGCCCAGAGAGGAACACTGGGCAGAGCCCGCCTTTCCCAGGGTCTCATCATCCTGGACAGCCCCAGTCCCCTATGGAAATGATGCAGGCATCCATGTAAACGGTGGGTACTCTTGGTTGAGCTTACCTTGGATGCTTGCTTTAAATGCTCAGAAACATGAGCATTTAACATCTTTACTGCCACTGCCTGACTTTCTTTCTTGGAATTTGCCCATCCCCAAATACATGTCTTTGAAAGTGGTAGTGAACTTGAACTTGAAAGTTGTCTTTGGTTTGGGGCCAATGGGAAGTCTTGGGCTGGGTGAGACTATTGTACGTTGTGACCACTCCTTGGGAAAGTGCTGATTTTACCACAGCACCAGAAATGAGCAGAGAGATGTCTGTGTTGCCATAGTATTACAGAACAGATACACCAGGGCCCGGACTCCACAGGATGGTATACTAATACCGTCCAGAACTCCTACTGGGCTCGATAGTCTGTTGCCAATTGGGAAGACATCTCTCAATGCCCGAGATTTGTGAAAAGGAAAGAAAATGTTTATTTAATGCTGTATAGACCCATGTCTTGATTAAAATATCAAAGCCCTTTAGGATATCTACCTAGCACATAGTAGCTCCCTTCTCCCCCTGTCCTAACTTCGGGTACCATTACTCAGGAAAAGAGCACACGTCCGTTTTTTCCCAGCTGCTGGTACTGTCAGCTTTGTCGCCGTCCAGGCAGGATCTCCAATTAACCCAAAGTCATGCAGCACCTTCTCATGGTGCACTGGCAAGAGTTCTTTGTACCCATTTTTCCGGCAAAGTCTCTCCTGCTTTCCAGGCCACGTGGCCAAAGGGGGCACCCCAAAGCCGTGTGAGCCTCTTCTAATAAAGCCATAGGGGTTCACACTCCACCAAAAGCGTGTGGCTTTCTTCTTCACCTGGCTGCAGGGGTCCCTACTCTGGCAAAGCCATGTGGCTCTCCCCTTTCACCTTGCCAAGAGAGGGTCCTCACTCCACCCAAAACCAAGTGGCTCTCTCTCTAATGGCTGCCGTGTCTGCATTTAAATCCCTGTACCTATACTCCTTTGCAGCCCCATTTTTGACTCCTCCTATAATTGGTTACACCTGCCAGGACTCCCATACCCTCCCAGCTTTACTGGGCTGCCATAGTGAGTCTGGGCAGGTGTGGCCCCATGGTGTGGAGCCAATCAACTACAAGCTCTCACACAGGCGCTGTAATTGGGGGGGACCTGCCCTCCAGTTACTTCTTGGGTGGAAGTCCTTTCCATCCCCCTGGCTCAGAGCATGGCCACAGCTATTTAACATATCTATGAAACCAGTTAAAGGCTATAAATATGTTAAATGACCACACCAGAGGTTAGCTGTGAAACTGTTTTTATGCAAAAACAGCTCTCAATGTCCCTGCTCCATTTGTCCCTTCCCCAACTCACACCTGGGGGAGGGGGGTGAGGACATCTTTATATTTCCTGGACACCTTGAGTTCTGGACCCCATTCCAAATCCTTTTTCAGGGCCCCCCCTCCTGATTGTGCCCTGTATCAATAGGAAATGCAAGTTTGGGGAGATGGATACCTAGCTGGGGAGGATGTTATCAAAGAGAAGTTTGTGGATATAAGTCAGCATCTCACAAGTTACTATATTATTTTCAGATTTAAGATTCAGTTCAAGAGATGTGTATTGAGTAACCGAAACAGTCTAGGTTCTTGTGTGAGCAGTGACACTGTAGAGGGCTGTGGGGACAGTTTCAGCCCTCGGGGAAAGGAGAAAACCTGGCCTTTTAGACTGGAATTCTATTAACGTGCAATTAAGTCGCTCTGGGCCTGTGTGGGCCAGAGACCTGGTTGTTTGGACTGGCTCATAGTCTACCAGCTTTACATTTTCTTCCATGTAAAGTGTCTGCATTTTCAGGACTAAGGATGGTGGTCTGAGTTGTAGGCCTGTCTGGACAAAGCGGAGAAGTACATTAATTTAGGTTAATCCCCAAGTTAATGTGATACCCCAGAGGTGATATTAATTTGCTAGGATATGACTTTTTCAGCTTTTCATTTAAAATATCTGAGAAGCATTTATTGCAGGCAACCCTTATCTGGTTTTTAATCTGCTACATAGAAGACACCACCACCATACATCTGCGGAGCACGACCATGGCACCGAGCAGCCCTCTGCACTCTGCAGCAGGCTCTCTTTGTCCTTCCCATGGCCCGTGGGCCAGCAGCACTGGAAGCTTCATTTAACTGGGAGCGAGCCAAGGCATGGAAGAATTATGTGGCTTGGCTGAGAATCCCTGTCTGATGAGTGGCAGACCCTGAACTAGAACCCAGCTCTTAGATTCCAAAATATCTAGGATTTCAGTCTTTTCTGGGACGCAGGTCCCCCCCTCCCAGGGCAGATGGGTTTGCTGGGGCATGTGCCTGACAGAAGTTCGGCAAGGGAGTTCCTTGGAAAAATAGCATAGGTACAAGAGGTGCCTTTGTGTTTGTGGCCTCTAAACAAACCTCCCCAACCATAAAGCAAGGTTTCCCAGGCCTGCCTCGGACTGCTACTTGGTTTGCTTTCATAGTTCAGAGGAACAATAAACGGATGGAATTGCTACCGCAGTCACGACAGAGTGAATTAGAATTCTTTGCTGGGGAAGCCCCTAAATTTCTTCTCTTCCCCTGTGTTTCCCCCACCCCTCAACCAGGTGTCCTGCCTTGACTACACCCGGACTTGCCAAGGACACAGGCCGGCTGAAGGCCCATCCATTCGGTTTGCCTCCTTCTCTTCCTCCTGCCCTGTGGCAGCCTTTGAAGGTGCTGCTTCCCAGAAGCTCAGGCTTCTGCATTCACGGTATTTACCGATTTGGGTCAGGGCACGCTCCAGCCCCCTTCCTCCCTCTGTTTTCTTGCACTGTAGGACTTGAATGATCAGTAGGGAGAAAGGAGACATCCAGGGTCAAACTTAAATGTGACCTACTTACCACGTTCCAAATAGATCTGTGCACATAGCTGATCCCCCACCCAAGGAGACCAGCTCATTTCCTGAGTCCTTGCACGCATCTCTCTCTGTGTGCTCTGTGCCACCCATAGCCCTGTCAGCCCGGAACCCACTCACGTGTGAAATCTGGGCACCTGCTGGCTAGGCACTATGTTAAGAGAGGGAACATAACAGTGATCAAGACAGCCCTGACTTCCCCCGCTAGGAGGACACCCTTCAGAACCCATAGTATGGAATAAGACCACTGACCAGAGGAGTGCAGGGCGCACATTCTGTGGGCGATGACCTTTGGCAGAGGAGTGAGTACATCTCTGAATGTACATGCTTTCCCATTTTTATATGAAATAAAGTAAACCCTCTGGAAATCATATTTGGTAAAGAGAGAGCAGTTTCTTTGGTTCAGGATTTCTTCTTGAATAGTGATTGTTCCCAATAGAAGCCCATCTTATGGCTTTAAAAATCCCTGTTGTACTTTGACAGTTGTGTAAATCACCAGTGGCAGATAGTGGAGGAAGGAGTGGGAACTGGTCAGTCTATTTATTGGACTGCAGTCAGGAGACTCGAGTTCTAGTCCCATCTGCTGCTCACTTGGGTGGGACCTTGGGCAGTACCCTTACCTAACCCTGCATGTGTCTTCATTTCCAAAGTGCAGATTGTACTTTTTTCACAGTTTACTAGATTGTTATATGGATGTGAAAAATGCTTGCAAGCATCTTTTATAAATGAAAGGCAGTGGACGATGTGCAATTGGGCAAGTCTTTAGGCAGATGGATCAAGCTCAGAGAGCTGTTTAGGGCTATTCAGACCAGAAGACTTTTTGCCTTAGTTAGGGCGATGTAGGCCTGGCCTGCCCTGGACAGCCCTTGTTCACACCCACATCCTGGGATGAGTATTAGGAGTACCCTTTTTATTCTCAAGACAGTCTTGGTTTGAAAGCTAAACCATATGGCCCCTTATTTATAGAGGCTGTGAGCCAGCAGACCCCTAACCTGTGCCTGAGTGGCATCGAGTTCTGCCATGACGTTTTAGGTTCATCCACTGGGGGTTGGTAGAGTCTGACCAGGGTGGGCTGTGAAGGTCAGGGCTGTATTTAAGTCAGAGGTGAGTGAGTGGTGCCTAGGGCAGGGGCCCTTCTCTCAGCTGGAGAAAGGACTCTGCATTTGGCCTGGAATGTCTCCAAAGGGGCCTGCTGAAAAGGTGGTTCCCAGAGAGCCTGTCAGAGTTCCACTTTGGGAACACCCCTCTTCTTCCCTCCCCCACCTCAACTGTGCAGGTACCGGGCACGTGCCAACACATGCAGGGCTGGAATGGCTGGAGGTGCAGGACTGTGATGCGACTGTTCCACAGCAGCCAGCGGACAGACGGATGGAGGTAGGCAGCTGGGCAGGCAGTGGGGAGTGCCCTCCTCTCCCCAGACTAGCCAAGTGTGGGCGGAAAACTACTGGATCCTCCCTGGGGCCCAAGACCCCTGGTATCTGTCAAATGTGAAGAGGACAGTTGTGTCTCTCGAGGGACTTGCTGCTGCCTGGGGAACGTCCTTAGATCTTAAATGAAGGAAGGTGTGTGAGGGGGTCTTGGCCTCATGTCTGTGGATGTCCACAGGGTTGCGGTCCTACTCGAAAGCAAGGACTGGCATTTTGGAAGTTGAGCTTTGACAGATACAACTTGGTATTTCCTGGAGGTAGAAGGGGCACAGGTCTTGAATAACAGTGTCTGAGCTGTATTTTTGGCCCCACCACTATCTACTAAGTGGCCATGGACAAGTTGTGCTTCCTATCCAAACATGTTTCTCCATCAGCAAGTTGGGGTTCACTTTTACCCCCATGATCTCATACTGCCTCCTCTGTCCTTCTCATGAGAAGTCAGGGAGCTTTGTAAAATTGTAATGTCACTCTGCGTATTCACCGAGCGTGCACGGAGCGCCCATCCTTCGGCAGTCTGTGGGGAGCACCAAGAACACAGCAGTGGCTGAGACAGCCACTGCTCTGGTCCTCTCAGAGCTGTTCAGAACGAGAGGCCAATGGGGAATGGTGAATAAACGGGCAGATACAGTAGCTGGATACTCTGTTAAGTGGTAGGAAGAAAACATACAAATTTCTGAGAGAGAGAAGAGACTGTGGCTGCTGAGAGAGTCAGGAATGTCTTAGATAAAACGTTTCAAGAAGACTCTCTCTGAAGGAGACCTTTACCCTGAGGCCTGAGCATTAGGAGACAGCTGTGCAGAGTCGCTGAAATACACTCCAGGCAGAGGGACACACAGTGAGTGTCCAGACCTGGCTTGTGGTTTATAGATCACCTTTCTGTACAGGGATCAGGAGAGGGATTTTGGGCCCATTTAGTTAAGGATTAACACACCTCCAACATGGGTTATCAGGTAGGAAAAGTGAGATGCAGAACAAGGCATCCAGTTTACTGCCATCTCCATGATGTATACATTCACATACAAGGGGGATCCCCCCAAAACAAAATTTACTTATAAAAATTGCATATTCATTCTTACGTGTTTAAACTTCACTCACCTTCAGAGTGCTCTCCATTGATGCAACATGCCTATCAAGAGGTTTTTTTCTACTGCTCAAAAGTTTTTTAACTCATTGATTTTGATGCCTTTTAGTGCTTCTGTATTTTTTATTTCACCTCTTCCACATCAGCACAACATCTCCCTTCGAGGACTTTTGTCATCCAGGGAAACAAACAATAAAAAAAGTCACTTGGGACAAGATCAGGTGAAGAGGAAGGGTAGGGCACAGGGGGTCATGACATTTTTGGTCAAAAATTGCTGAATACTCAGCAGGGTGTGGGCAGATGTATTCCTAAATCACCCATCGTGAAATGGGCACAGTGAAAGTCATCAAAAAAAATTCACTGAAGCTGAACTCAGTCTCTCACAACAGCGCCAGCTGGTCCACTGACACAGATGGGTTCCTAGAACACTCACCTGGTGGCCATGTATGTACTACAAGGGGCCTGACCTCCACACTTCCAGAAGATAATTCCAGATTTTTGGGGGTCTCCCTCTCATAGGTCTATGCCGTATGCTGTTAAAATCACAGGGAAAGAGGGCAGATGAAGCAAAAGAACACGGCAGTCTCCTCAGTGCAGAGGGCAAAGATCAGCGACTCGGTGATGTAAGGACAATGATCAGCTCCTCAGAGGCAGGTGGGTCTCAGGGAACTGGAATGATAAAAGATTCAAGTGAAAAAAAACACAGGAAGTTTCCTGCTCATATTTCTTCAGTGGCTATAAGACAACCTTCCTGGTGAATCTTGTAATATGCAGAGATAGACAAAAAAGTTGGCAGAGGAAGAATATGCTCCACAATCTCCTAGTTCTAAAACTAAAATCGGATCATATTACGTCCTTGCTTAAAACCCTTCATGGGTTGATCATTGTTCTCAGACTCAAACCCACACCCCTTCCTGTGGCCCAGGAGTCTGCCCTTTGTCCGCAGCCCCATCTCCTGCTGCTCTCACTCCAGCTCACTAAGCTCTGGCTGCCCTGGGCTTGGCTGTTCCCTCTGCCTGGAGCGCTCTTCCTCCAGAGCTTTACTACTCTGACTTGTATAGGGGGACAGGGCCCCTGAGACTGACAGCAGCCCAGAGGGAAGCAGGGAAAGCCAAGAGGTCAGAAGAGGGGGTTCCTGCTGATGTCACAGAGCAGTCAGGCTATGGGCTGTGTGACAACAGAGACTCTGCCTGCTTCACCTCTGCTGCGCCCTGGAGTCTGAAACAGGCCCAGTGTGCTGGGCGCTGGCCTTTTCTCCACAAAACCATAACTGTTCCTATTGGGAGCTCCCCCAATAAAGCCCAAGTACTGTACCACTACACGCTTCTCAGACTACAGGATGCCCCGCCCCAAGTCTGCACAGAGAGGATAAAAAACAACATCCAATACATCTTTTTGGAACATCAAGTTTATTACAAATTTTTTTTAAAAACCAGTACTTTAATAAGAACCCCCACAAACATGGGAGCAAGGGAGAGCAGGGGAGGGGAGAAGGGTCCTGGGAAAAATAGTCCAGTCTCTGAAATTTTATTAGGTGGGGGCTGAGGGGTGGACCTGCAGTGAGGGCAACCTCTCTTCCTGACCCCAAGGGCCTCCAGGCTGTCCTCCAAGCTCAGCAAAAATTCTGGACAGGATGCTTCTAAAGGCCACGGAGAAGCCCGATACCATCCTGATGCTAATCCCGGGAACACTGCGGCAGTTTGCACACATCCATCACCCACCAAACCGAATCCTCTCACCTGCAGCTGTCTGTGAGCCACCTCTAGCTCATCTCCCACACCAGGGACTGGCCTCCCTGGAGCTCAGTACCTCAGGGTTGGCGTTGCAAATGCATGGAGTGCAGCCCTGCTGCTGTAGCTCAGTGGGTTGGATGTTGTCCTCAAGCCACAGGGTCCCTGGTTTGATTACCGCTCAGAGCACATACCTGGCCAGGCCCCTGGTTGGTCTTTCTTAAAATGTATCTGCTGTAGGCCGTCCACAATTTTAAAAATTAAATTGGCTTGACTCTTTTCCTTTTGTGGTGTTGCTTATTAGCGGATGGCCAACAGCAAAAGCATTTTAAAACAAATCTGAGGATGCTGCAGCGCTTTGCACACGTCCGTCCATCGTCCACCGAACCAAGTCCTCTCATCTGCACAAGCAGCGTGTGTCTGCCAGCGCTGTCAACCGCAGCTATCTGTGTGCCGCCTCTGGCTCGTCTCCCACACCAGGGACTGGCCTCCCTGGAGCTCAGCACCTGCAAGTTCAACATTTAAAATGCAGGGAGTATTGCTTCATCTTCCCAGCATCTTCAACTGTGGCCCTTCCTTGGCCATCCACAATTCTTAAGATTATGTTGGCTTTATTCTTGTTTTTTTAAATAAGCTGCTTGTTAGTAGATGCCCTACAGCATAAGAATTTTAAGAAAAACCTGAAGACCCTCCTGGCCACACTATGCCGGCACTGGCTGTGGCCAGAGGAAGAGCCTGGCCACAGGCCAGGGGTCACACCATCAGGCTGTGCAGCTTGGAGGCAGTTTTCAATGGTGGTTCCCTCTGGGGCTTCTCCACTGCTGCTGGTGCTGCTGCTGTGGGTGGTGGTGAGGGGGCCCCAGGGCCTCTCGGGAGTGCTGGTCTGGGGATGGCGATCCTGGACTCCGGGCCAGGTAGGGGAGTGGTGGTCCTTGACTCTAGGCTGGATGGGGCAATGATATTCCTCTCTTCCATGCTGGCTGGGGTAGTGGTGGTCCTAGAAGCCAGGCTGGATTGGGGCATGGTCATCCTGTCTTCCAGGCTGGATGAGGAAGTGGTAGAGGTGGATTCTAGGCTGGGTGGGGGAACAGTCATTCTGTCTTCCAGGCTGGATGAGGAAGTGGTAGAGTTGGGGTCCAGGCTGGGTAGGGGACTCCTTGATTTGACACTGTTTGGGGACTGGGCATCTTTGGCTTGAGTCTGGGTCAGGGAGTGCTGGTCCTTGCTTCCAGACTGGCTGGAGTAATAGTCACACTCGATTCCATGCTGGGTGGGGCATTGGCAGACTTACTGTTTTTTGCATTGGTGCCTGAACCTCTTGGGTTGTGGAAAGACTCATGTTGGGGTCAGAGGAGGGGCAGAGCCTTACCCTTACTGTGTGGACTCTCATCTTTTTTTTTTTTTTGTGGTATGTAGGATCAAATAGGTGCCCATGATATTGTTATATGAGGTCTGTCTAGAAGGTAGCCATATAATATGAAAAATAGAGACATTTATTGATGAAGCTACAAGAAACATTATGCATAGGACAATGACACCTCAGTCCCCTTCAAAGCAGGCATGTTGGGACCTCACACAATTCTCCCAATCACCGTCTGCTGCCCCATTGTATTTTCTTTAATTTCATTTACGGTATGAAGTCTCTTCCTTTTCAGGAGTGATTTTAGTTCTTGAAAAAGCCAGAAGTCTCAGGGCACCAAATCTGGTCTGCAACAGGGCTGAGCCATCTGAGTGATGTTTTTTGGAGGTTTTGCCAAAAAACTCTGGGTGAGACATGATGCATGAGCAGGTGGGTTGTCATGATGAAGCCTCCAGTCACCACTTGCCCACAGCTTCAGCTTTCTGGATCCTCTGAATAGTTTCCATGGAGGAATGTTCAAGCTTAACATAAGATTCGATGTAGATTCATTGCTCTGCTCACTCAGTCATTTTGAATGCGATGGCCACACAGTACACATGCTCACTCAACAGCATCTACCACCCCCACTGACTAGTACAATGAAGTCATCATTGTTCACACATGCACATTCCAGTTCACTCTCCTTGGCTGCCAGGTTCCATTGATGCCATGCAAACCGTTCTTATTATATTAACAATGGCTGAACTTTTTCTGGAAAGCCTTCATATTTTCTTTGGGTTACTGACTCTTCTATCTCATGCTGGTTAAGTCCAAGGTTCTTCATTATTTCTGTTACCTGGGGGTTAATGCCACCCCAGGGCAGCTCACTATATGGCTTCAGTTACTCATTCTACCCAATGTTTATCCATGGATCTTTCATTTCATCTTCCAGGGTTGTTCTTTTGCTGGGGTCAAGGATAGTTAATTTTTTAAAAACTTTTTGACTTTCTTCAGACATAAAGTATGGTATATGAACTGCCCATTCACTATATACCACTTCAGTTCCCAAAAGCCTTTCCCCACAAATGGTGGTTTCCCTGTCACCATTCTGTAGAGAATTACCCCCATGCTCCAGGCATCAACCTTTGGGCCATCAGTGTTACTTACCCCAACAAGGGTGTGAAACTTAAACTATTTCAAGTATTTGCCTTGGGTCAACACAGGCTATGGCCCCATTTCTCCTTCCTCCCACTGCTCATTTCTTCTTCTTTTTTAAAGATTTTATTTATTTATTTTTAGAGGAGAAGGGAGTGAGAAAGGGAGAGAAACATCAGTGTGTGGTTGCCTCTTGTGCACCCCCTACTGGGGACTTGACCTATCGCCCAGGCATGTGCACTGACAGGAAATCAAACCAGTGACCGTTTGGTTTGCAGGCTGGCAGGCACTCTGTCCACTGAGCATACCGGCCAGGGCCCGCTGCTCATTTCTAACTACTGCTTTAACAATAGGATTGACACTGCAAGATTTCTGTGGCCACGTAGGGGACAGTGCCATAGAAGGTAGTCAGTTTATAGTCAGTGAATTCCCTACTGAAGCCAAAGTCTGTTAGTTTGATGAGATGGCTACTGGCTATCAGTGTGTACTCTGGCTTAAGGTCCCGGTGTATAATTCCTTTGTGGTGGCAGTGTAACAGTGGGGATCTGACCATGTTGCTGGGAAGTGAGGAAGGAAACCATGAAGCAGTGGGAAAAGCTGCTCTCCCTGAAGTGAGGGCGGAGTTGCAGGAAACCCCAAGGCAGCAGATTGAAGTTGCAGCGAGTGTGTGACTCCATACCTCCAGGCGAAGGTAAACACACCAGAATGTGATGCTCCACCCCAGGCAGAGATGCTGTGACTCTGCGTGCAGCTAGAAAAGCCTCCTACCCGCTTCTGCATCATGGTAGCCGGAGGAGGGGGAGAAACTCTGTGCAGGCTGACATGCTTCACTCTAGCCCGAGGAATTGGCTAGAAAAGTGGGACGCTTCTATCACCTATAGGATTTTGGGGCAAAAGATTAAATGGAGGGTATAGAGTCCTTGCCCAAGAACACAGCTCTTCTGTGTTCCCCTTGCTTGCCCAGTCACGCATGTAGGACATGCATCTTGCTGGTGGCAGCCCTCAGGATGCTGCAGTTTGCATCGCACGGCACAAGTCCTGGACCACTCGCACTGTTTTGCTCTGAGAGCAGCACACAGGTGCATGGGCCAGGAATGTTCACCGGCCCCAGGGATACAAGCAGCCTGGGATGCCAGGGCCACGCAGACAGAGCCCCTTATATTACTGGCTGCAGTGACCTGGCAGCACGCCCCAGGCCCGGGAGAGGGAGGAAGCTGCAGCAAGGTAGTGATGACGAGGACCCCACAAGTGCGCACTCCAGGGAGAGAGAACCAGAAGACAGAGGCCCGTCCACAGAACAGCCTTGGGCCCCAGGAGGACAGATAAGGATGGGATGGGTGTTTGGACCCTGACTCTGGTACTGGGGTGGCTGGCTGCTTTCTGTGTTTTGCAGAAGAGATTGGCTTGGAGCCAGGGAGTCCTCAGCTCCCCCAAACTGGGCAAACTTTTGATAAAAACCTCATTCCTCCCACACCACCCTTTGTGTTATATCTGTACAGCAGCAGGTGGCTGGATTCCGCCATGTTTGGGAACAGCAGTAGTGCACAGCTGATGTCAGTTGCCGGAACACAGCTCAGGCTTCCTCCTCCACCCTGCGGAGACCACCTTCCCCAGGTGGTCAAATAAATGTCCTCACTCATGTCTTCCATAAATAGAAAATATTTGTCCCAGGTGTCAGTCACCTCAAATAACATTGTGGTAGGTGGTTAGTGGAAGCCCTTAAGACATTGGACTTCTTGGAAATGTCTAGAGAAGCCCCACTGCCTAATGCCTTTGACTGCTACCTCAGTGCTAGTCAGCATGTGCCAGGCCAGCCTCCCCTCGGCAAAGGATCCCTTGCCAATGGTTTTAGTAGTATGTAATTGCCAGTATGGCACTCCTTACCTTTTCATTTTCATTGGAATTTCTCTCTTCCCCCAGATGCCTGTGGTTTATGGCCAGGGAGGTTACGTATTCTCTGGGAAGATAAGGTCTTAAGATGCACCAGCTGGCTGTAGATTGCTCAAACTGTTTGGCCTTGTTTACTTTTCTTGTTTCAGTTTCCTCATTCCTTGCCCAGGAATTTTCCTAGCTTTTTACTATTCTGTCTCAGAAACAGCTGAAATGTCCAACAACATGGTAACAGTTAAGTAAGTCAGGGCCCATCCATATGATGAATACTCCGTGGTCATTAGGAATCAAGTGTTTGAAGAATACTGTCATTAAATGACATGAGAAAGTGCTCACAATATATTAAATGAAACCAGATCACAAGCTCTATATATTGCATGATTCCTTTCTTTTAAAAACAGAGACATAGAAAAGAGTGGAAAGAAGGAAAGAAAATACACTAACATGTTAAAGGACAAAATTCAACACAGTGAATTTGAACACCTGTCTTTACATGAACCAGGCAGCATTCCATCCAGCAACTTAAAGGGCACTCTGATGCGTTTATTGTGCAAAATAGGTTTTTGTAGACAGACAGAGGGTGGAAGTACTGTTTTAGGCAGGGACGCCTTCTCAGGGGAAGGCAGGAGTCTCACCAGGCAGATCACTTCACTCGAGTCGGTCAGGAAATTCCTGACGGACTGGTTTAGAGTTCCACTCCCGGGAGAGTCGGAAACTGCAGTTAGGTTGGTATTAAGTTTTGGTTTGGTGACATGGCTTTGCAGAAGTGACACCATTTTGACTGTGTCTCTCTTTTTAACAATGTTAATGGTGCTTATGTCGGGGTGGTGAGAGCAATTTTTAAATGTTCTCTGTGCTTTTCAGAGTTCCCAATTTTGTGCAGTATACATGTATTTATAATGAACATAATGTTGGTTGATAGAGAATAAAACCGATGATGATGAGTCTAAGAGATTTCTCAAATGAGTTGTATTTTAAAATGGTAATAATGAAAAGACCGTGGCTCTGAACTTAGTAGAAAGCTCAGCGAAGCAGAGTAGATGCCTCAGAATCTGATTGTAGAGGAGCTGTGGAACGCGAGGATGGACAGGCAGACAGGGCGGGAGGGGTGTGTGGGGCTTGCAGGGTGCCAGGGCTTCTCAGAGAGGCTGAACCCCTTTCTCCGTGCCCTACCCCCCTGTAGTCTCCTGTGGAAGAAAAGGGGCCACATATTAACCTGACAAGCTCAGGGGAGGCCTGCAAGGTGGCGTTACAAACTCAGACACCTGAAGTAACCACCAAGGATGGTCTGAAATTAAGTTATTAGTTAAAAGCAGTTCATGGAGAATAGTCATGTCCTAGGCCGACATTTTTCCCTAAGAACGGTTAGTCTTTTCCTTAGCTGAGCCTGCCTATTGTCTTTTTGCATCTAGGACAACAGACCCTGGGAATGTCAAGGTAACTTCCTTTTCTCTGAACCCCTTGGGCACAGCCACCACACCAGAGTCACACCACCAATCCCCTCATTGTTATGGTTATGTTAATTGTTGACTGTTAACTATCCTGTACCCACCTCTGTAAAAGAAGTGTGTGTCTATCATTTTACCTTTTATCCAATCCAAGAGGTTTCCTGTCCCCTGCCTTTGCTTCCCTCCCGACTCCCTAATTTATTACCAGTGGATTTCATGTAACCCCCCTTACGCTTCCTCTTTTGGTTGCAATGTATGAAATAAGGTGCAAAACTGTCATTCTCTGGAGCATTTGTCAATCTGTTGAGATTTTGCTTCCCAGCAGTTGTCATCAGTTTGGCACAAATAAACTCACTAAAAATTCTCTACAGGTTCGAGTGTTTCTTGCATTGCCACTTCCCTGGCCAGGCACGAGCAGGTCTGAGACCCGGAGGCACCACTGTAGCATATTACCTGAGCGTAAACAGGCTGCTTGGGTGAAGTCCTGTGGGATGTGGCCACACCTCCCTGACTGCTGTTCTGAAAGGCAGAGACCTTCTGTGCAAAGGATTTGCTCTTGGGAAGGCCTGAGGTGGCCAATACAACTCCCTGGTGAGCTTTCTCTCCTCTTACTCCCATCTCAGCCAGCCCAACCCCAAGTCAAGGCTGCTTGTCCAGAACAGACAGTGGCACATTCTGAAGACAGGAGCTTTCCCGTCCACATGGTGCTTACAGCCTGGAAGAGTGCAGTCTGGGTTGGCTGCCCTCAGATGGATAGTGTCTGCCCAAGAACACCTACCTGCACACTAGGGCAGGCAGGTGTCGGGCAGGTTCAGAGGAGCAGAGGCTCACGGGTGTTGGAGCCCTGTAGCTTGGATGTGGATTCCTCTTGCTGTTGGAACACTAAGGAACCACAAGATCTTGGCCTTGTTCCTTCTTTTAAGCAGTCAGCCTCAGGCCCTGTTCTATAAATAAGTCTCCACCTTGGGAGGCCATGTGAGGCTTAAATAAGCAAATATATGCAAAGTGTTTATTCTAGCCAGACACAGAGGAGGTGCTCTGTGAATCACGGTTATAATTATTATGGCCCTTCTATTCTCCCCCAGCCTTTTGGCATGTGGTATGTGGTGCCAGGTGCTGATAAGATGCGCCTGGCACCTGTGCAGCAAGACCAGGGGCTGCAGGTTGTCATTGTCCTTCCTGTTGCTGTCGCCAGGGCCTCTGCCCCAGGCCGCTAGGAGGAGGAGATAACAGGCCTGCAGCTCTCGGATCTTTGTGACAAAAGGCTTCCCACATGGATTTTCTTGTCTGCACCAACCACTCGGAAGATGGAAAGCAAGAAGGTGAGAACCTGGAGCAGGTGTGGCTATTCCCTGGAATGAGCACTGAGCACGGCTTTACCCTTCTGTGTTCTGCCTTCCATTGTTTGCAAACTCTAGTCACAGGAGCTGCTGAGCAGGGCAGCAAGTCATCCTGAGAGCCCAGGAGCCGGGCGCTGTGACCACCATGCCCCTTCCCTGACCAGGGGAGCACAAGTATGGACATTTCTGTTTGCAGCAAGCAGAGCAACCCGAGCCCACCGGAAGCAGGCCATGCATGGCCTGAGTGGAAGACAGAATGATTTTAGATTGTATGCACATTTTTAGAAATGCCTATTATTGCCCTGGCTGGTGTAGCTCAGTGGATTGAGCACGGGCCTGTGAAGCAGGGGGCTGCCGGTTGGATTCCCAGATGGGGCACATGCCTGGGTTGCGGGCCGGGTCCCCAGTAGGGGACACATGAGAGGCAACCACACATTGATGTTTCTCTCCCACTCTTTCTCCTTCCCTTCCTCTCTCTCTAAAAATAAATAAATAAATAAATAAGATATTTTTAAAAAAGAAATGGCCATTTTTAAATTTAAGTGGATATTTGGAAAAATGAAATGTATTGAAAGAGTAAAGCTAAGTTTACATAAGATGGCCACTTTAATATTAATATAAAGAAGAATGTGAACTTACTAATGCACAGATGGTAAATGGGTGACCACAATAACTATGACAATGACATGGGATTGGCTGTGGGGAAATGGGGTCCTGGGGAACTGGAATCCTCTGCCGCCTTTTATAAAGTGAATTAGTCCTTCAGATTTGTCTGTTTCTAGGGGTTTTCTTAAATGAGTAGGGACAAGGTAGGGAATCCTTTAAACTTGTCCAAACTGAGAGGAAGCTTCATCAAAAGTGTCCAAATTTGTACTTACTGAAAGCTTGAGTCTGTAGACCAAATGCATTTTTTGGCTGGAGTGCCTGACTTGGTGTATTCTTGGTCAGATCACATGAGGGGGGAGATTTCTGTCTTTTTTATGTCTGTGACCAACAGGTCAGATTATGTGGAAGGGAATTGTCCACCCAAACAAAGTGGTGAAGCATTGCTGATGTGATTAAGTGATGTGGCTTCTTGTTATGTGAACTGAATTGTGGAATCTAAGTGTGCCTGGCCCCCAGGGGCGACACATCCCTGACCCCATGGGGTTCTCTGTCAGCTGGGGGAAATAAGCCATGTGCTCAAAGACCCTCACTGTCTTTCGTGCAAGACCAGGGCTGTAGCAGCCATCAGAGGAAGGAGGGGCTGCCTCTCTTTATGCAAGAGGAGGTGAGGGGGAGACCGGAAGTGAATTTCTGCTGTTCCTTAGAGGTCAGTGTTTTCCAGGTGGGCGTGGACCTCACAGAACGAGGGAAGGCAGGGGCGGGCAAAGGCACAACGGCTGCCAGCACAAGAAAGCCCAGGCTGTGCGTCACAAAGATTGAAAGGTTGAGAGCCATATGAGGTGGGTGTGGGTAGGGACAACAGGTGAGGAGGCCGGCAGGGCCACTGGGACTGGCCTGAGGAGGTCACAATTTCCCACCGAGCAGTGCACACATTTCTGAGGCAGTTACCCAGGCCCCGGCTGGTCAGGGTCCTTCTTGCCCACACTTCGACTGCAGCTCTCCTAGAGGCTCTGTGGGGTGGGATGAGGCCCTCCAGGCAGAGTGGGGCCCTCATGTGTGCCTCCCACACCCCAGAACGCTGAGGGTTCTGTTCTGGGCTCGGGGCTTAGTCTCCTGCCAATGTGCATCTAATCCGAGGTGCCTGATGGCAGTTTGGTGGGATCTGATGGTTTAGGGCATTTTAAGGCCCACTGGGGTGCACCCAGGTAGAATGGGGGGAGGGTGTTACTGGAGAGGCAAGAACAAACCAGACTCTTGCCCTTCTCAAGATGGCTCTGACAACTACCTGGTATGGGACTCTTACAGTCTTACAGGATCAGCCTTCAGATCCCCGGGGAGGAGCAAGGGCTAGCAAACTCTGGGCCTGGGTCCAGCCCAGTAAACCACAGTCACTGTCCCACTCACCAAGAGGTGGACTTCCCCAGGCCTCAAGAACGGTGTTCTCTATGTGGGCTGAGCTGCTAGCGCTGACCTGTGGGTTTCTCACTGCCTGTCTCCTGTGGGCTAGGATACAGTCTCAGGAGACCGTATCCTCAGCCTCAGGCTGAGACCAAGGGCTCAGCTCCCTCTGCCCCCACCAGTCCTTCTCCAGTTCCCTGACGAACATTTGGACAACTTGGGTAGCAGTGAGCTTACTTAACATGTCAGATTCCTGAGGCAGATGCTCGAGTATAAACACAGCTTTTAAACACCCAGCTGTTTCTTGGCAAAGTGAGATTTCTCCCATGTCTTCCTCTAACCATTCATGGGAGTGTGCGCTCTGCTTCCATGTCAGCTGGTTGTCTCAGCATTCCTGGTCACTGGTTCCAGGCTTTCAACGTGTGCTTCTGGGGAATAGTGGCTTTTTAACGTTAGAACATTGGGCCCTCAAGCCAAAGCCTTGGCTTATGAAGGGGGGATAAAAAGGACCAGTTTGGAGGATGTTGGGAAAATATCCCAAGAGTTCCAGCATGTGTGTAGGAATGCATACACACGTGTGCACATGCTTGTGTATGTGTGTGTGTGTTTCTGCGAGCAGGCCTCCCAGTTCCTCTGTCTTGTACTCCAGTGGATCTCATCAGAATGAGTCAGTGGTGGTGCCCAGATGTATGTATTGGGGGCATCCCGACAAGGCCCAGAGACCTGGTCGACCCTGTGACCCTGAGAGAGTTGGTGTTGTGGACCCATTGGCGTGGGGGGTAAGGAAGCTGGGCCGTGCCTAGTGCCCCTGGGGCCGCCACCAAGCGTGAGTGATTCCCTTGGCTGGTACTGCCCCTGTTCCCAGACTGGCCAGGCCGGACTGCCCCGCCAGGGCTCCAAGACCAGGGGCTGACATCCAAGGCCCAGCCAGTCACCCTCCCAGGTGTGGTGGGTTATCCTCTTGGAGCAGACTCACAGAAGCAGTCCCCATTGGTGGCCTGGCTTGGCACAGGTGGGGTGGGAGAGGACCCAGGGACAAGGGAGAATCCAGCACCCTGGCAGAGCAGGGCAGGGAGAAATGGAAGCAGAGTGCGGGTCCTCGGACTGCCGCTCTCAGACCCATTTCAGGTCCTGCGCTGGTTGGTGCCGCAGGGGGAGCTGACTCTGTGACTCTCGGCCCCGCACCTCCTGGCCTCTGGCTGTGTTTGGCCAATGGGAGGCATTAGTGGGAGGCTGGAGGGGGAGGCAGAAAGAAGGCAGGGTATGTCTGCCCTTCTCTGTTCAGGGCAGTACCCAGGGCAGTGGCTGGTTCCTGGCCGGTGAAGGGCTCTCCCTGATTCCTCATCACTCTTCCACCTCCATTTTGCTGAGCAGTCAACATCTGAAGAAGTGAGCTGGGTGTGGTATAGGCAAAAAAGTGTGGTACCCCGCCCAGCTCTAGTATTACCATATTGTGCATATATGGTTTATTTTGGTGTTTGTCTTAGGGGAGGGGAGTTTCATGAAATGCCTCTATTGCTACTGCCATGGTGGGGCCTGAAAAGGTATTTCCTTACCACAGTCCCCCTGTATTAGGTACTGAGCACCTCTTGGCAGCAAGATGGTTCTATGTTGACGTTGAGAGTAGGAACGGGGCCTGAGCAGCCTCAGGATCTGCCTGCCCTAAACCCACCACGCACTGAGGCTGCTGGGACAGGCCCGCAAGTGAGGGGGACGTGAGGCACCACTTGAGGGGCAGCACGGAGAAGTGTGGAGATGAGAGGCCCCCTTTGGCCCAGGGAACCTGGGAGGGGTTCCTAGAGAAGGCGGCTTTGGCTGGGTGTAGAAGGATGGGTAGGATGTGGGGACGTGAGTATAGAGGTGCTGCTCATGAAGGACGTTCGGAGGTTAGAAGTGGAATCCCAGGCTGCCAGTTCCTCTGAGTAACTGCAGGTCCCCAGTTGCCCATCAGCGGCTTTGTGAAGGCTCCCAGCCTCTTTCCACAGAGAAAGCACAACCGCAGAAGGGGTCAGCTCACCCCCGAGGGACCTTGGGTAATCCCTGAGAGGTTTTAGGCAAGTGCAGAATTTCTGAAGTTCCCTGTTTGGGGCTTGATTATCCCGAGAGAGGACTCTACCTGGGATTGAGTTTGCTTTTGCATATGTCAGCTTGGGCAGAATGACAAAGGTAAGTTTGGAGGAAAGAGGAAGAGGAGTAAGGCCAGACTTGGGCCCTGGGTGGCCTGGGGAGAGCATCCCAGCAAGTCTGGACTAGCTTAAGGCAACCTGAGGGTATGGGTGCAAAGGGAGGTGGTCTGGGGCAGATTTACATCAGGTAATGGTTGACAGTCCCTTCTCAGGCCTGGGAGAGGACCTGGCCTAGAGGATGGACACCCCGGGAGTGTGGCAGAGAAGAGGCTGGGGGATATGCACAGACAAAAAGGAGCTCTCTCTCTCTCTTTTCTGTTCCCACCTGCCCGCCCTATATCCTACTTTGGAGGGATGTCAGAGGCATTACTGAGACAGGGAGAGGGTGGGATTTGAAATATATCATGGATTTAATAATGGAGATTTGTGGGATTTCATCTTACATTCCTCAGGCCCTCGAGACTGCCGTGTGTCCAGATGAGCACATGTGTGAAGACAAGAATATATGTGCACAGCTCTGGGGCCAGGATGCTGCAGCTGGCGCTAGGTTAATTTCCAAAATTAAGCCGTGGTCTTTTTTCACAAAGTCCCCAATAATAGGACAACCATTAAGCTGTGACTTTTTAAAGAAGGAAATTTTCATTGTATTTCCAACTCTGCCTTGGCTGCTATGAGCCATTTCACAGAAATTCAGGGCCGGAATGAACTTGAAGGGGCATCCAGGGCCAGAATTCCTAGCATTATAGCCTCTTTTATGTAGTCCAGAGTAAAGAAAAGAAAAAAACCCTCCCGGACTCTGGATTCGCAGCCAAACACCTGGGTTGGAGTCTGTGCACAGAAGACAGGCACAGGATGCCAAGAACGCAGCACCTGTGGATAGCTGTTGACTCAGAGGCCAGGGTGGGTGCTGAAGATGGGACTCCACCTCTCTGTTTTACTGTCTGCCTTGGAGGGGCAACTGTCAGCTGCTGTGGTGGAAGGATTTGGGGCTTTAGAGTCACATAGATTTGACTTCTAATCCCGTGAGACACTGGGCAGTGGGAGTTGGCAGTGAGGAAGCTAAAGAGCGAAGGGAAGGGAGCCATTAGAGGGCGTACTCCCCAGTGGGTTCACTCTGTGGGCAGCTGAGGGTGCAGCAGACCTGAGACCTCTGGGAGACAGAACATGCCGAAAGTGACCCCTGCCAGGATGGCTGGGGACCTGGGGTACTGATCCTCCAAAGCCCATCTGCCAAGGCTGAGGGCTGCTGTGGGTGGTGGTGGGTTGTTCACTCCCCAGTCCTGAGGTTCCCTCTGTCACTGGGCAGAGCAGGCTCCAGGGGCAGAGAAAGCCCTGGTACTTCAGGAGCTTGCTGTTGGAAGCCATGGGGTCGACCTGAGAACAGTGAGCATTGATGGGATATGCGCGGTGTCCACGGCGACTGCCACATGTACCAAGACCTCTGCATTCCTCATTGGATGAGCTCATTGACATGAACCTCCTGAGAGCTTAGGGCTTCCCGGAGGAACGCCTCTCCACTGCAGATTTGTTCTCACCTGGGACTTAGGAAAGGATCATGCTTATGCCGAGGGATGAATGACTCAGGTAGAATGTGGCAGGTTACTGAGAGCGGGGTGGGCAGGCCAGACACCGTTCTGCAGGTGTGAGCTCCCTGCCGGCCTGCTGGCTTCCTCCATCTCTTCTCTAGTCCCAGGAGGCCTCCTTGAAAGGTTTCCTCTGTGGCTCTTTCGAGTGAAAAACTTTTCTTCCACCTTAAGAGCTGAGTACCCTGAGCCATGCTCACCGTGGGCATGATGGAACCGGCACTCCAGGGGAAACAGGGCCTTGACGAGAGCATCCAGGATGAGCGGGCTCAGGACGGGGCCAAATGATGGAGCTTTAGAAATTAAGTACTTCTCTGCGTTTGGGGGCTGAGGATGGGTGGGTGGGGAAAATGACTGAGCACCATTCTCTTAAGACAGTGCCCGGGAGCCAGGCCTCGCCTGAAGGTGGCAGCACCACCTCTGCACCGTGCAGTCCAGATGAGCCAGGAGAGAGGACCAGGCCTATGGGCCGGCCTGAGCCCTTCCCATCCTGTACCAACCCTGAACTTCAGCACGAAACCTCCAGTTGGAAGCACGTGCGTTTTTCATTTAGAGAAATGGACAGACTTGTGGCTGGAAGATCGGAGGGGCCCGCTGTGCTGAGTGTGGGGTTGCCAGGTAGAATTTTTAGGCCTGGTTTGGTTAGGAGAATGGAGGATGGAAAACAAGGAAGGGGAGACTGACTGAGAGTGGGGCCTCCTCGTTTAAAACATCGTTGTCTCTGCGCTGAGAGGGTCGGCCCGCTTGTGGTTCTGTCCCCTGTAAGGGACTGATGTTTTTCCTGGGCAAGTAGGCTTCGGTTATGATTTGGCCAGCTCTCGTGTTTGAGGTGTGGAGATCGGGCCCTGGCTTGGGCTTTTGCAGGACGTGTGGCCTTTCCTTTCCGCGTGGCTCCCGTCTGTCTGGCAGCCCAGGAACTGCTCTGTGCAACTGGCACTTTAATGGTCCTCACTTTAGAAAGGTTTCAGGCCGACATCCTGCTCTGGGAAGACACATTCAAAGCTGGAAACTGCAGGGTGGCCCAGCAAATGCCTGATTTTCCAGAACTAAGCTGTCCTGCCCGACTTGTCCCCTCTCCTCTCCCTGGAGCAGCATAGCTGTCACAGTTGTTCTCACCTTGTGCTGGTGACAACTGTAATTTCAGATGAATTCAATGGGGCCACTCTGAAGAGGAGAATCTGTTTGGAGGATGATCCATTTTACATGTGGCTTTGTGTTTTATAACCTTAGATGAAGAAGAGGCACATGATTTAGACTTTCTCAGTCCGATCATCAGTGTCGATTTTAAATGGGGGTAGCTTCCTGTAGGGTATTTTTGTTCTCCATTTAAACACTATCTGGCAGAGGAACGCCTTTGAAGTCAGACCCGGCAGGGGGAGGTCTTGGAGACCATGTCAGCCCTCTGCCAGCTGTGCGTACTTGTCTTCTGCCTGGAAACTAGGGACTCGATCTTGTGTTTCTCAAGATCCTGGCCACCTGTGTGATTCTTGGCCTCTGGAGGGTTAGGAGGAAGGAGGTGGGCAAGACTAACCTGACGGTGACACTTCGTGTGGCTAGATCATCTTTTCCAGCGTCCTCTGGTGGCCCTGATCCATAGGGACCTCGGTCGCTAGCAGGGAGCCCAGGTCATAGAAGGCCCTGTATGCTGTTTACAATGTACAGGCTCTGTCCTGAGGGCAGTGGGGAGCCACTAGGAACCACTGGGAGGAGCCACATGCAGGACAGTGTCCAGGAAGCTGGTGTCTCAGAAGGATGCCTCATGCCTTCATGTGGAGGAGGGATTGCAGAAGAGCTCCTGTTGGGAGGTGGCCGCATGTCCCCAGGTGGGAGGAGGGTGACAGTTTGCACTAGAGCAGGGGCAGATGGACAGTAGAAGAGAAGACACATTCAAGAAATGGGATTTTGTAATATATACATATATTAAATTACTGGTTTGTACACCTTAAACTTTTACAATGTTATAAGTCAATTATATTGCAGTAAAACTGGGAAAATGTCTAGGAGGTAAACTTTAGAGAATCCAGGGACTGATTATGAGGTGCGGAAAGAAGAAGGAAAAACCTAGTTTCTGGCTAGGAAATGGAGTGCACGACGTCAGGGTCCGCCTCAGCCTCTCCTTCTAGGAAGTGCTACTGAACACAGGGTCTCCAAACCCCAGGGGCAAAACGGAGAGAAGGGCCTGAGCCGAACGGTGGGGAGAGAATTCAGCCAATGTCTTGTCCTATTTTTTTGTCACTTCCCAGACAAGGTATTACACTAATTTGGAAGGGAGCAGTTCAGTTCCTTCTCTCTGTGTGGGGTCAGCCCCGTGGATAGTTGCTGGGGGTGGGTGGCAGAGCTCCTGGCAGTGGTTCTCCAGCTGTGTCACTAGGGTGGAGGGTGAGGCCTGAGTACTGAGTGCTGGGTACTGAGCGCCCGTGTGCCTCCTTGTGTGTCTGCTGCTGCAACAGCATCTATTCAGAGCCGAGTTCTTCCCGCAGCTCTGGCAGTGGGTGAGGAAAGTGAGCATTCTCTCCGTTTCCAGGGCTGGCTGTCAGAGGTCGAGAACTGATCTCTTGTGACAAATGGCAGTGGCTTCAGGTTGTGTGGGAGGACTGCAGCCCTCGAGTGGGTCATTGCTAGCAATTTTCCAGGGGAGGGAGGAGCTGATTAGAGCAATGGGAAGATGAGACTGTGGACAAAGATTATTTTCATGGGTTTCTTGTAAGGGAGTGGGCTGCGTGGGTTGCAGACATGCCTGTCATGAGAAAGATGCCTGGTCTGAAAGAACTTGTACTTGAGGCATGGTGAAATGCATCACAGACCTTGCTAGGACTGAACTGTGTGCCCTCAAATTCTTCTGTTGGAGCCCTAACCCCCCCCCCCCAAAGTGACTGGGCTTTGAGGAAATGAGTGAGGTTAAATAAGGTCATATGGGTAGGGTGCTAATTCAATATGGCCATGGCCTTGTAAGAAGAGGACGTGAGACAGATCTCTGTCTGTGTCTCTGTCTCTGTCTCTCTGTCTCTCATGCACAAGCCCCGAGAAAAGACCATGTGAGTACGCACCAAACAAGTGGCCAGCAGCAAGCCAGGAAGAGAGTTTTCCCTGGAACCGCACCATGCTGGCACCCTAGTCTTGGATTTTCAGCCTCCAGAACTATGAGAAAATAAATTTCTGCTATTTAAGCCACTGAGTCTGTGGTGTTTTGCTGTGGCAGCCCAAGCTAAGACAGACATGTAGATATAAAGATAATCTAACCGTAGTATTCATTTGAACAAAACAAACCACTCTTTTGGGACTAAGTTTGGAATCAGCAATAAAAACTAATTCTCCTGGATTTAGATTTTTATACAGTGAAGTAGAAAACATCTTGCTTGTTCAGTTTAGAAGTCACATAAACATCATGAGCTCTAAAAGGAATTTAAAACTTAATTTAAACCCAAAGTTGGCAAAGGCTTACATATTTCTCATGTGACTTCTGGATTCCTCCAGGGACAGGGAGAACACACTCATTCCTCCCGGAGTGTGAGCTATTTTCTGAGATGAGGTTAGACCTGGGGAGGGCCAAGGGCTTTGTAACTGCTTTGGTTGCTGTTCTGTGGGGGGTCTCTTGCCCACCACTGTGTTTTTCACAATTTTCTCTCCAAAGAAGAAGGTCAGAAAGCAGGGCCAGTCCTATGTCACCTTGGTGATAAGGGGTCGCTGTGAGGTCTTGGCCTATGGGTTCTGCTGCTTCCTCATTTGGTATGTGGCTGCCATCTCCATTACCTTCAGGGGAGATGATACTGGTGTGGGATCCACTTGGCAAGTGTACCTACCAAAGGCAAGGAGCAGGTGCCTGTTCCAAATCACCCAGGAGAAGCAGTGCAGAAGGCAAGCAGAATGTCTAGCGCTGCTGCTGGTCTGCAGTGGAGCCTGGAAAAGCTCTCCTGCCTCAGAGTAGGAGGTGGTCCAGTGACGTCTGCCAATGGGGGGCTCTGTCAGGTCTACCTGCTGGGTATGGACTCTGCCTGGACCGGGCTGGGGTCTGGTGGTAATGGCGGTGCTGGTGTTGGGGAGCCAGACCTGTAGCCAAGCTTATATAAGAGTTTAAACAGATAGGGAAACCGGGCCAGAAAACCTGGTGGCACAGCCAGCATCCAACACCACCAGCGGGTCGGGGGCGTCTCTCTGCAGGTGGGAACAGGGAGGCTTCTCGTGACTTGGCACTGGAGGAGGTCTGAGAGATGGTCTTGCCAGCCAGTGTCTCAGTGTAGGATCTCACGTACAGACCTCCTCAGTACTAGTCATTTAGTCACTGGTCTGCTGGTAAGTGTGTAGCCACTGGCTCTCTGGGATCATAAAAATGTCTCTATTTGCCGTTTGTCAGTTTCCATGGTGTAAACACTCCGGCTGTGGCTGATTTCAAGCATCAACACAACATCTCTGAACACATTTGGGAATGCACGGCCAGCTCTCACAAGAAAGTATGAGCCAGATTCTGTACGCCATTGCCCTTAATGGAATGCCTCTGGTGACAGGAAACTCGCTGCCTGCTGGTGTGGCCCATTCCACTCATCCTTCTGTTACTGACCTCTCCAGGTCAGGGACCCAAACCCAGGTCCTCTTGCCCAGTGCCATTCATACCAGTAGGACGGGACTGAGTTTGGTCAAGTGGAGCAGAGACTATATTCTTTGATCAGGGAACGGAGGAGGGGGAGCTCATGCTTTAAAGGCACCTTCTCCCTGCCTGGGAAGGGCCTTCTGTTTTTACCGCCTTGCTGTTTGCACTTGGCACCTGGGTCTTTGCACTCAGCCCTCTTCATTTCATGAATCTTTTTCAGTTCCTGCAAGTAAGGATAGCTTGACATGGGTTAGATATTGAGAAATATTACGGTCTTTTAGGTGACAGCCCGGTGACACTTCTCCTGTGTTGGGTCTCTCAGCTTTTCTCTTCTTTTGAGGGTCAAAGCAAGTCCATCCCCAATCGAATGGTAGAAAACTGTATCCGACCAGTCTGTCATTCTTTCCTGTTACCCAGTGCCTTTATCCCTACTCTCATTTCCGGTTTCTATTTCCAGGTGTTTAAGAAACAGGGACTTCAGGATAAGAAGTTAATGATTCTAGTAAAAAAATTTTTTTAAACGTGGAGGGTCATTACTTATTGGCTTTGGTTAATGACCTTATAATGACCTCCTGATTGTCTGCTTACAGGTTACCTCCTATGATACTTAGTACTTACTGTTTTGAATTAATTTTCTTGAACAAATGCAATTGAAAATCTGCCTGGTGCCAGGCCCTATGCTGGGTGCTGTGGGGAAATGAATGGAACACAGTCTCGGCTCTTGCAGGGCTTGCAGTTTATTAGGGTGAGAAACAAGCTGGTCAGCACTGTCTGGCGCTTTGTCCCAGAGTTTTGTTCTGTGAGATGCAGTGGAAACATGCCCTGAGGCTGCCCGGGGCAGAGAGGTAACTTCTGACTGGATGGTCAAAGAAGATGACGTCCAAGTTTAAGGCTCTGTGGCTGTCATGTGGAAATTGTTGCGATGTTTGTGGTTTGCTGTACCTGCTGTCCGTGCTGCGGAAAGGAACCAAATGGCATGGCTGACTTCTTAGAACAGTGTGTTTTCCCCATTATGCTCTGGGAGCTTCTGTCACACACATGTCCCCAGGAGTCAGCCTGTGTTGCAGTGACAGACGGGAGATTTAATGGCACCACTGTTGACCTGATCAAGAGCTCAGCATGTGGACTGGAGCAAGCCCATCATTCTGGCATTTGAAACATTCTCTGTAGCAACTGTGTGCATGGCAGCCGAAGTTTTTAGATGTTAGACCCTGGCACCAATTTCCTTACCCCTGAGGTTGAGCAATACATGTTCACGCACCGGGAAACACGTGGGCTGGTTAACTAAGCCAGACCATGTCGTACATCTCTGTTGAAGTGTGGTCTGCTTCCCATGGGACTCATGGAGAATTTTCCAAGTTCTACCCTGCCTGAGTACCCAGGGGGAAAGATGGAGAGTGAACATCTATTAGGACTGGAGGGGCAAGTATAAAAGATGACCTTCAAAAGCTAGTTCCCGTGAGCCAACACAGTTGCTCACGGCATCCACATCAACTGCCATTTGTTTAATAGCTCTTGGGTTTGGAGTGGCTGCAGGGTCAGTCACGCTAATCCCAGTTCTGGCCTTCAGAATATATCGTTTGTCACCAGTGTGCGTAACACAGATAACTAGCAAGTAAACTTTCTATTGCGTGTTGGTTTTGGAAATTGGCAAAACAACCAAGACAACAGGCCAAAGGTTCGCTTAATTCTGCCCACGTGGAGCAATCATCCTGCTGCAGTCGAACCCCGGAAGGAAAGATGTGGGCGGAGCTGGATTTCCAGGATTTCCCAGTTCATTAATTTTCTCTTTTCTTCTCCCTCTCCCATCACTCTGTGCAAAGGAATACTCAGCTAACACTCGTCAAGCCCATAGGGACACAAAGATGTTACCAGTTTCAAAGGGCTCCAGTTCCTGAAACCAGTTAGGGACAATTGGATGAAAAATTGTTGAGGGGTTTGTTTATTCGTGGTCTCTAACAATTAATGTTTTCATGCTAAAGATCAAGGTGACGAGCATAGCAATTTCATTTAATCCAGGAGGAGTCTCTTTTTGGCAAACACGTTTTTCCATTGCATTTTTCTCCATCACATCGTTTCTCCATCAGGAGAGGAATGTGAGAGCGCTGGAAAGTCTGGTGTGCAGCAAAGCAGAGAAGATTCCTTTTGTGACACTGCACAGTTACTGTTGGCCCGTCATGTCCTGTTGTCACCATCTGTGCATGTGGACACTTGGTCTTAGCGGTTCACATTGTCACTTCCATGCGCTGTGGACTTGGATGCATTCCGGTGCGTGCCCACGTTAGGTCCCGCTGACATTTAAGGTTTTTTTAAAAAGGTTACACTGCACTTTGGCATTGAAACCAAAAAGGAGTAGAGGGATGTGAAACTGATATTAGTAAGCAAGTATTTGCCATTAGAGAAATGGCCAAAACTCTACTTTTTTCTTAGAAAACAGCAATAAGGTACTTTATGAAAATGCTTCTCAAACTTCAACATGCAAACAAATCACCTGAGAATTTTGTAAAATTGACGTGGTAGGTTGGGTGGGGCCCGAGGTCTTCATTGACAGCCAGCATCCAAGCAACGTCGTCGTTTCTCAGAACACACTTTGAGAAAAGGCTTTACCGGACCTAATAACGGAAGCTCCTCACAGTAGGGGAGCCGTACTCATTTTTGTTACTGAGCTGTGTGCACCAGGGGACCACTTGCGAATTATGCTGCGGAAGGCGGGGTGAAATACCTAACGCTCAGGAATAGCATGAAGGAAATTGTGAAGCCGCAGTGATGGGGCTGATTTCATGTGTTTCAAGAGGCTGTCGAGGAGGTATCATATTGTAGTTTAATGGGAAGGCACCAAAAATAATGTCTGACAATCAAACAGTCTTGGATTTAACGCGACACAGCGATGTGCACACACTACCATCTCGATAAGCCATGAAGCGCCTGTTTCAACCCTAAGCATCACACGGGCCTTTTCTTTACACAAGGCAAGGGAGCCAGTCATGTGATATCACGTTCACAAAACACAACCTTAAACATAACTCCAGTTCCTTTCAAATTGCTGTCTTTGCCCTCTTCTCAATCTGTTGTCTTTTTCTGACAAAAAGGATAAGACTTTTATACTGGCCAGGCAGAGTCAAGAATCTCTAGTAGCATCCAATCTCATGGCCACGCTGTCTGATCAAACAACCAGCTGATACAGGGGAAAAATGGGGCTAAACACGATGTTCAAGTATCAGTAGTTGTGAAAAGCCCATTTAATACATTCCTTCTGGCGGAAGTGTTTTGGCAAGGCCAGGGCTGTTAACTACTAACTTCATTTTATAATGGCCATGAGAGCAGGAGAGGAAAGTCACTTCAGTGCAGCAGCAGCTGCAGTGCAGCCAGGAAGGTGCCAGACGAGGGGAGCTTCCAGCCCCAGCATCTCTCCTGTCGTTTGAAAAGCTCACACCAACACCCATTACCAGCTTTTATTACCCCAGTAAAACCTAGTAAATCAGAATGGATAGAAGAGGCAAGATCAGAGTTTGGAGATGCTTTGGGGAAGGGTATTGAGAGGGAGGCAATTGCAGAAGTTTAAATGGCTCTAGTGGACTGTGATCAGGAAAGATGCGTTTTCCCAGTTTCACTGAGAAATAATTGGTATGTCACTATATAAGTTTAGGGATACAGCATGAGGGCTTGGTTTAAAGAAATGGTGAATGATTGCCACAGTAGGTTTAGCTAGTGTCCATCAGCTCATATAGATAAGATGCATATTGTAATTTCTAGAGCAATTATTAAGTATGAAACAAAATAGTTAAAATCTAATAAAGGAAATAAAGTGGAAAGCTACAAATATATGTGATAAGCTAGAAGAAGGCAGAAGAGGAGGACCAAAGCACGGTAAAGCAATGAGGGTAAACTGGGCACATTGAAAGCAAACAGCAGAGTGGTAGGCTCAAACCCAGGCAAGCACATAGTGGCGCCACGTGGGAGTGGACTAAAAGGCAGAGAAAACAGACAAACCCACAGTCAGTAGGGATACGGAAGACTTGGCCACCACCATCGATCAACGTAGCATAATAGACATGTCTGGAGAGCTGTACTCAGTAGTTGCAGAGTACACATGTGTAACGTACAGATGTAACGCTTACAAAGTTGGACCATTTTAAGCACCATATAATAATTTTAAATATTGAAAATGTTGAATATAAAAATACTGACAAAGGACTGAAATTTATAGAGTACGGGCTCTGACCATAGAAACATTAAAGTAGAAATCAATAGGAATAAAATATCTTGGAAACAGCAAATGACTCACTTTCAGCAGTGTGTTCAAAATACACTTTGCACCCCATGGTTTGAAAATAAAAACTTACTTGGAAAATAGATATAGCTCAAGTTGAATGATAATGAAAACACAACACACTAAAATTTGCTGGGATTCAGCAAATGCAGGAGAGGTAAAATTATAGCTTTATAGTTTTATATAAGAAGAGTTTAAAATTAGTGATTTAAATTTCTGTTTCATGAAGCTGGTTAGAGATGAGCAATTTAAACACAGAATAAATAAAAGGAAAGAAATATTAAAATGATAAAGACAAGGGTAGGAATCAATGAAATACAAAATATTGACATAAGAAAATAAACAAAACCAAAAGTTGGCACTATAAAAAGAGTTTTACATATGATAAACTCCTAACATGACTAAATAAGAAAATAAGAGAAGACACAAATTACCATTCTCAGGAATGAAAAAAGAGACCCTACTATGTGTCCTACACCCATTAAAAAGATAGCAGGGGAACATAATGAACAGCTTTATGCCAGTGGAATTTGACAGCTTAGATATAAAAATTCCTTGGAAAACACAACTTACTGAAATGGACTCACAAAGAGGTAGAAAATCTGAACAGTTTTATATTCATTAAAGAAATTATATTTACAATAGAATATCTTTCTACTAAGAAAATTCCAAGCTTAAATAGCTTCACAGGTGAGTTCAGTGAAAACTCATAAACAAAGAAATAATCCTAATCTAACACTAACTCATTCAGAAAATGAAGGAAGAAACACTCCAAATTTGTTGTATGAGGTCAGCTTTACTTGGCTTCTGAAATACAACAAAAACATTATGAAAGAGAAAACTAAAAACCAATATCCTTCTGAACATAGACAAAAATCCTTAAGAAAATGTAAGGAAATGTCCATGAGTCCTTTATACTTGTTCCTGCAAACTCTTCCCCTTTTCCCCTGAAGCGGGAAGTATAAAGGACGCATGGACAAAAACAAGGGGTGGGGGAGGGAATGGGAGGGAGGTGAGGAGGACTGGGGGGTGGGATGGGAGTAAAAGGCAGAAAACTACTTGAACAATTAAAATAAAAGAAAAATAAATAAGAAAATGGAATCCAGAAGTTTTTATAAAAGGTATTATACATTATAGCAATTGAGATTTATTTCAGGAAAACAAGCTTGTTTTAACATTTAAAAGTCAATCATTATAACTCACTTTTTAAAAATATGAAGGAGAAAAACCACATGATCATTTCAATAAATGTAGCAAAAGCAATTGACAAAAAGTCAACACCCATTTGTAGTCAAAATTCTCAGAAAACTAGGAATAAGAGGGGATGTTCTCAACTTTATGAATGGCACCTGTGAAAACGCTACAGTTAACTTCATACTTGATCACTAAACCTGACTCCTTTTCCCCTAAAATCAAGAGCAAGACAACAATGTCCTTTTTTGCCACCTTTACATGGCATTGCGATGGAAGTCCTAGCTAGTAAGACAAAGCAGGAAAAAGAAATTAAAGGCATACTAAAGAAAGAAAGAAATAGGACTATCTTTATGTATTGGCAATATAATCTTGTATGTAGCAAACCCTAAAGAATCAGAGAAAGCCCTGACTGGTGTGACTCAGTGGGTCGGGTATCATCCCATAAACCGAAAGGTCATCAGTTCATTTCCTGGTCAGGGTGCATGACTGGGTTGCAGGCCAGATCCTCAGCTGGGTGGCATGTGAGGAGCAACTGATCGATGTGGCTCTCCCTTTCTTTCTCCCTCCTTTCCCCTCTCTCTAAAAATAAATAAAAATTTTAAAAAAGAATCTACAGAAAAAATACTAGTATTAACAAGTAAATCTAGCAACATCATAGGATACAAGGTCAATACACAAAATCAGTTGATCAGAAATTCGGTTTTCAATGTTGAATTTGAGATGAATTTAAAATCTAGGGTTTGAGGAAGAAGCCTAGTTTGGAGATTTAAATATAGGAATATATTTTATGAGATATTTAAAGCATTTAGGTGAATGAAATCTCCTAAGGAGTAAGGATAGAGAGGTAAGAAAAGAGGCCCAAGGACTGAGGGTATCTTTATAAACAATCTCTTCTAATAAGTTGCACATAGTTGCTCTTTCTCTGAGTCTTGCTTGCGGCCAGGGGCTTCTGGGATTTCATCTGGGTGGAGATTCAATAGAAAACAATTCCCCCAAGGGACTGTCATTTGAACAATGAGATAGGCTCCCTGTGGGTGTTGCAGCTCTATTGCCTGCACAGGAGGTCTTCATTAATAATAACTGACCCTCTAGTCAGTATTTGTGGTAGCCTCATTGAGAAACACTAGGCTACTCAGAGGTGCGTGCCCAGAGAGCACCGGTCCTCTCTGGCTGGGAGAGGGGTCCGCTGAACCACCGACGGCATGAATCTTCTTTCCATTGATTGCTCAGGAGGGAGCATCTCTGTGATTACCTACAGGGCTGTTTCTCTGGCTTTTTACGCTTTGGCACCTCACCTAGTCCACGTGCAGCGTCTGGCTCGGGGGCTCTGCAGAGGCAGGAATGCTCCAATACATCACCGTCTCCGTGTGCTGCCAGCCTGGAGCTCTCATGCACATGTCTTGCTTCTGTTCCACCTTCAGATCTGGGAAGATAAAAACTCCCAGCATTTCGCATGGCCTCAGGCTATGGATGACTATAAAATATGGAGCCAGATGAATTTCCTTTTTTTTTTAAGACAAAACATGGCTTGTCTCTGCTAAGATCTTATCTGTTTAATGAGCAGAAGCAGTATAATTAAAGCCTTTCTCCCATGCTTCAGGACACGCCAAACCTGCTGGAAAGTTTGCTTCGTTTTCATAAATCAAATTGATTTGGCCCTTCACACACCTGGGAGCCAGTTCTGACATCCAGTAATAGAGGCTGTCACAGTGGTGTTTGTTTGGAAGTTGCCTGGGTTTAAAGGGAAGCTTCTTGGATGGTGCTAGCATGCTGGCTGTGCCCAGACAGCCACTGTCAAGGCCAGGAGTGGAGCTAAGGAGTGCTACTTTCAAGCAGGATCTGGGAGTGAGCCCTTTGGCAGGCAGCAAATTCTCCCAATTTGGCGGAAACCCAGGGGTGCCAGTGTTCAGTAGCCCCTGACCAGTGAGCAGGGCCCGGGGCACTTTGGGTGGTATTCTCGGCCCCACTGGCTGTGAGGGGCCTTCAGCACTGTTCCTCAAAGAGCCTGGCGGAATTAGATGTGTTTGCAGCTCGCGTTCCAAGCAAACTGTTTGCAATAAATATGCTGGCTACATTGTTTTCCTGGCTCTTATTCATTGGTTTAATAATGTGTTATTTGGCGGGGGGGGGGGAATAGCTCTTTCTTTGTTGGCTTGGAGGAGGAACCCAAGAGAAATACTGTGTTGGATTCTGTGCTAATCTTACAAAACAACACGTGTGCAAGAGTGGTTTGGCCAAACCCAGCCGCAGTCTCAGAGAAACGCATAGCAAAGGGGACCGAAGGTGGGATGCAGACTCTGCTGGCAGGTCCCGATTCCAGTGAGGCATCTGATGGGTACTGCTCAGTCACAGAGAGAAAAGAGCAGGGGGCCAGATGGCATCTGCAGGACTGAGCACACTGCTTGTGACCTCTACAATGGTATCAAGAGACTGTCTCACATACAGGCTCCCAGGGAGGGGAGCCTGGCCATAGGGAACTGTGGGGGACAGCATAGCTCATCCGGAGCATGCACACACATGGGGGGGAAGTGGACAGAGACCCGTCTGGGGGCATGGACTGGGCTCCCTCCCATAACATGTGTCCACTCTCCCAGCACCCGGCCTGCGGCACGTACTTGCGGGACACAATGTATTGTTCTGAAGCGGGTTCTTTTTGCAGCCACAGCTGCTCAGTTATGTTTCTGCATCGTGTCCTGGTGGGTGGTGGGGAAAGCCTTGAACAGCTGCAGCCTCTGTGAGAAGGAGGCCCAGTTCCTTGTGCATCTGTGGCCCTGCCCCAAGCAGAGGCCCTTGAAGAGGTGACCAAGCTAAGCTTTTAGTCCCTTCTATGGTGATTGACTCAAAATATTGCCCAGCTGCTCCTACATGAAGAACCTTCAAGCTGGGAGTGGGCGTGGGACAAGAACGATTCTTCCTGGCTTGGAAGGCAGAGGGTGAGCATAAAGGGAGTCTTCAGAGCTGGGCCAGAGTGGGGCTGGAGCTGACGTAGCCCCATCCCCGCAGTGAAGGGTGCCACCCACCATCACCTGTTTCCCCGTGGGCTGCACTCTTCTGCGGGCTGCTGAGGGCTGGCTTGCCCGCTGTTCCCTCTCAGCACCATTCAGTGGGGTCAGGACAGACATGCCGTCAGCCTACGAAGAGTTAGCTCTCCTGGGAGAGGAATCCAATCCTATTCAGCCAATATTTACGGATCCTCTGCTCATGCTAGGAGCCGTGTTCTTTCCGTGGAGCCGATTTAGTTCTTGACCGCAGGGAGCTTCCAGGCTAGTCAGCCAGCAACTCAGTTTACTCACACAAGCTCTCAGAGCAGCGGCCGGCATTTGCTGGACTGATAGCAGCCAGGCACCATCCCCTGCGTAACTATGTGATGTTCCCAACGGCCCTGTATGCTTAACACCACCATCATCCTGGATGAGGAGACTGGGCACAGAGAGTTAGGTACCTTGGCTAAGACCACCCACCAGTAATTAGAAGAGCTCCCACTCTTTCCTAAAGCCAGGGGACCGATCTCAGAGAAAAGAGATGTTCTAATCTGGCTTTAATGATAAGCAGTGGATCCAGATAACACTGTGCCGTGGAAGGCCAAGGTGGTTGTCTGAGAAAGAGACTAAAGAAGGTTCTTCAGAAACCACTTGTGAGACAGACTTTTGAAGGCCAATGAAATTTTAACAAGTGCAGATGGGGAGAGAAAAAGTCCCCAGCAGAGAGCTAGCCTCAGCAAAGTGGTCACAGTGTCAGGGCAAAGCGGGCGCGTCTAGAAGTCTGGTGCAGTAGGAACCTGGTGTTTAGGAGCCAAGAGAGTGGAGGATGACTCAGACAGCTGAGATTCTGGGGCTCTAACTTTGTGAAGCAGATGGTGCCAGTGGTGAGGATTTGGGGTGGCGGAGGCCTCTGGTCAAGATGCACAGGAGGTCAGCCTACGTGGGCCGGCACCACCTTCCAATATTCATGAAAAAGCCAGCATTTCTTCTGAGTGTTGGTAGAGCTGCCACCATGCTGGAGGCTTTGTGTTCATTATGTCTAGTCTTTGCCATGGCCCTGCAAAGCAGACAGGACACTAACTCTCAAAAAGCTTAAGTCACCTGCTCAAGGCCACCCAGCTAATGAGCATAGAGCTACGAGTCAGACTCAGGTCTAAGAGATTCCAAAGCCGTGCTCTTCATCGGACACATGGGGCACTTCCCAGGAGATTAGAGAATGAAATGAAAATCGTTTTCCTGCTCATCCTCACCCCAGGAGGCCAGCTTGATGAGGGAGGCTGCCGCCCAGCACTGATTTTCCCTGCAGGGAGGTGCCTGGGAACAGCCTCGGGGGGCACTCCCTGCCCAGGGTGCAGTCTCTCAAAGGGAATAGCTTGTACTGGAAGGTGATTGGGACGAGCTTTCCTTTCTTTTGCTCTGTCTGTCCCTGTCACGCTAGGCCTCCTCTGCGCTGCTCAAGTGCTCGCCAGTTTGGAATGAAACCAGCTCTTGGCCAATTAAATGGCTTACGGGAGCCCTGATGTAATTCCATGGGTAAGCACTTGTGGACAGTTTTCCCTTTGGTTGTTTGCTTTCTTTGCTTTGGGTCTTGAGCTTGCAGATGTTAAGCCACAGCTGATTTCCTCCCTTCCGGAAGGGCTTGTTGACAGCCAGTCAGCCGAGTGTTCTGCCATTGTGTTTCACAGTCTCATAGCTGCTGGCCACCACAGTGTGCTGTTCTGTCCACATAATTGTTTGCCGAGCCTGAAACACCCCCAAGTGGCCGTCAGCATCTCAGCTGCAGCCTCGCTCTTGGGGGCTGGACTAGGACATGGTCAGAACCTTGGGGATGAAGTGGGGAACTCTCCCTAATGAAACCGAGTGGGCCGCTCAGAGCACCACCTGATACACAGGCTGAATTCCTGTCCAGCCCAGGTGGCTGTGACTCGGTTGTCCCGAGGCCCCTGAGGTTTGTCAGGGCTGTCTGTGATCATAACTCTTCCATAACTCTGCTAGGAAGGACAGCCTGGGCCCCCTTAGGTCCCCCTTAGGTCCCCCTTGCTCACGACTGAAACTGAGGGCGGGGCAGACACCACCGAGCCACACAGGGAAACCCCTCCTGGGTTTGTCTGTTCTTCAGGCTCTCTGCTTTGACCAGTAGCTGCTAAGAAGTCATCCTTCCAGCACCAGGTAGAGCGTGGATACAAAAAAGAAAACCTCAAGATGGGGGCCAATCCTCTGCCCATGCTGGCTATCAGGCTGGGTGGGGAGAGAACTGGAACTTCTCCTTCCCCTTTATTTCGTGACTTGAAGAGCAATTCCTGGCAGTGAAGTTCAGGGTTAAGGGAAGGGCAAGAAGGGCAAGGGCTGTTGAGCACACCAATGGGCAGTTAGGCAGTGAGATGGACTGAGGGCCTCAGGCTTAACCGGACACTTGGGAATAGCTGCAACTTTCCGTTTGTGTAAAAGGAGGCCCCAGGAAGTATTTTGCATCTTGAAAATAAAAATCTTGCATAAAGAAGGAAGAAAGAATTTTGTCTCGGCCGGCTTCTAAGGACTATGTTTCAAGGCCCTTGAGGAGGGAGTAGGAAGGAATTTAATTTCCCCATGGAAGGGTTTGCAAGCTGCAGGGAGGGGGTGGCTGACACCGCACAGGGAGGAAGCGCCCTCTTGGACAGGCTCTGGATGGAGTTCCGGAGGCTTGGCCAGTGTTTCAGGGGCCTTACAGCAAACCTCTCACATTTCTTTGGGTTCGGATTTCTGTTTAGCAAGTCCTTCTGTACACGAAGTTGCACAGGTGGCCGCCTGGTCCCTGCGCCTCCAAGGGCCATACTCTGAGCCACCACCTGCTGCCCGCCTGGACGCAGGCCGTCTACAGCTCTGGCCTCAGGTTCCTTGCTGTGTAGTGGAGACGATAATTGCAGCATCCACGAAGTTCTGGGAGGATTAAAATGAGATAATGAGTGGGAAGCATGTAGTCCTGGGGCCAGCACACCATGATCACAGAGGCAGTGGTTACTTGTCTAATGCAAATGCTTTATTTTGGAATAATTTTAGATTGACAGAGGAGATGCAGAGACAGTGCAGAGAGTTCCCACACACCCCTTGGCCACTCTCCCCTCGAGTTAGCATCTTCTGTAATCATGGCACGATTGTCAAGACTTAAACCAATACCGACATGTTACTATTAACCGAACTCAAGATTGTATTTGGAGTCCACTAGTTTTTCTACCACCGTCTTTTTTTCTCAGTCAATGTATGTGTGTATTAGTATTTGACAAGGAGTTATCTAATGTATTTTTTTTACCGCAGTTTACATTCTGTGTTATTTTGTGTCCTTTCTAGGTGTCCAGCGCAGTGGGTAGACGACCATATACTTGACGAAGTGGCCCCCTGCCATTCCAGTGCCCACCGGGTGCTGCTGATGTCCTTTCTGCTTCATGACCCGATGCAGGGCGCTACGTCGCATGTGAACTTACTTTTGTTAGACCCCCTCCTGTTGGTCTGCTGGCCCCCAAGGCAAGCAGCAGCGCTCTCTCTTTCCCAAACACAGCACCGCCACCCACAGAGCCAGGAACTACCAGCCTGGGAACACAGTTGGTGACTGCTCTAACAACATCTCGCCTAAAATCTCTGTGCTTTGGGGGAAACATCAGGGCCCAAGCTGCCAGTCCTCGGAGCTCCACCAATCTTCACTCACCCCCCACCCAGACAGCTGGTGGAAGACAGAGCCGAGGACATGTGCAGAGGGGACCTTCTGGGTTTGGGGGCACAGGGGCGAGGGTGAGGGCCATGAAATCTCTGCTTTGAGCCTGTGGCTGGCAAGGGGTCACCTCCTGGCTTCCACAGGCCCCCCGGGCCAGCCTTAGCCCTCCATCCCATCCCAAAGCAGCCCAGGGTCCAATGCATTCCACAGCACAGGCCCTGTGGTGGGACCCACCCACAGCTTTTGCTGAAACCTGACTCCTTGGAGCACAGCCTTGGCCTTGGGAGCTCTGCTAGGAAGCTTCGCTGGTGAGGGTTAGACAGAGCTTTGCTCAGTTTCCTGTTGGGGCCTGTGGTGGTGAAGAGGGGCAGATGGTGGCCCAAAGGGCTTAGGGCCTTCACAGCCACATCTTCTGGCCTTAGCGAGACCCTTCCTTCCAGGCTCCGTGTCTTGTGGAGAATTCTGAAGGCTCTCAGAGGTGGTTGCCAGCCTGAGGTGAGGCACCTTCGCAGGAATCTCCATCCGGGATCCACTGAGGCATTTGTGAAGGGCAGGTGGTGCCCGCGCTCACTAGTGGAGAGTTCGACCCTCAGCCTTCACACTGGCTGTAGAGGACAGGTCCTGGCCCTGCTCCGTCACGGCCATTCTCAGGGCTGCCTCTCAGGCTTGGCACTTTTTTTATAAATAATGTTTTTAAATCTTCATCTGAGGACTTTTTTTTCATTGCTCTTTAGAGGGAGGGAGAGAAACGTCAATGTAAGAGAGATGCATAGATGGATTGCCTCCTGTATGTGCCTGGACTGAGGGTCTTATGAGCTTGAACAGGGACTGAGTCTGCAACCTAGGCATGTGCCCTGACCTGAAATCAAACCCCACAAACTTGTAGTTTATGGGACGACGCTCCAACCAACTGAGCCACACCGGCCAGGGCTCAGGCCTGGCACTTTTGTGTAGAACCAAGCTGCAAACTGGGAGTTTTAGGGCCTGCATTTTGGAGCTATACAGCCGACACTGTGGCGCTGTGTCCAAGGGCCTTCCCATCGGGCAGCCGGCCTGTCTGCTGCTAGACGTGGCTGACAGCCAAGCATGCGCACTCAGCACACATTGCTTCTCCAAACCCTAAGGACATCAGTGTTTTCAAACCTCAAATCAGTCTGTTCTCTTAAAAACTGGAACCACATGCCCAGGAGGCAGAGTGGTGGAGGGCTTCAAGTTTTCACACGTGGAGTGGGGATGCAGGGCTCTGGAGGCAGGAGTCCTGTGCTCCGGCCCCAGATGTGCCACCAAGGGCCCTGTGAGCTTGGGCAGGTCCCTGCCATCCCCGGCTCAGTGTCTCTAGCAGTAAAACAGGGACATCGTGATCTTGAAGGGCCTACCAGCTTCAAGGGTTTATGACTCTTGGGGGATAGAGACTCTGAAGTTGACTGGTTTATAGGAAGGTTTATTTGAAATCCATGAGGGCCTATGACTGCTTGTAAATGTTTAAGATGTGTTTGTAGTAAGTCTGCATACAGGCAAAGTGGAGAGAGTGGAGACACTCCTCAGGAAGCCCCTTTCTGCTGGTGCCTGTGGGCGGGGCTGCAGTGAGAGCTGGGGCAGGAGGGCGATGCCTCAGTGGGGTCTTGGCTGCCCGGGGCCACAGCGCTGGGCGTCTGAGGGCCTCTGCCCAGAGTGGGGCCGCCCTGCAGCCTGAACTCCTCCTCTGCCATGCTCAGCGCTCTCCTAGGACTGAGGGCCTGGAGTCTGCAGCCCTGACCTGCCAGCTCCCCTTAGAGGGAGTCCCGTGAACCCCCTGTGGCCAGCTTGAATTCTGCTCAGTGCCAAGCAACTGGGCAGCAAGGTCCCAAGTAACCAGTTTTGGAAAAAAATGGAGCAGAGGTCATGGGTGCCAAGCTCTGGCCTGTGACTGGCCCCCACTCTGGGGTGTCTGGCAACCATACCACCTACTGGAGCCACCCATGGCCCTTCCAGTTCCTGGTATCAGATTGCTTTAGGACAGAGAAAGAGTTCTGTGCTAAAAATACAGGTTTTTAAGAAAATTGCTGTAATGGTCAATCTGGTGTCAGCTGGCTGGGGAGCCCCCTGGAGAAGGACATGAGTCCACGGGGCTTCATCCTTTCCTTCCCTGAGTGTATGTGGCGTGTCCGAGAGGCCCAGTGCCGGAGCCTGACCCAGTGGTGGCTGGAGCCTGGCAGGAGGAAGAACCTAAGCAGGTGAACCACACATGAGGAAGAGGTGACAAGTGACAGACAGGGACCCTGATAATGGTGGAGGGCTGCCTCAGGCACAGTGGTCAGAGAAGACCTCTCTGAAGAGGTGAACTTACTCTGAGACTTGAAGGGTGGGGAGGAGCCAGTGCTGGCAGGGAATCCCAGCAGACACAAGAGTTTGGGGCTAAGACTCCAAAGCCAGATAGGGCTGGGCTGGGCTGGGGTGTTGAATGAGCGGGGGCTGCCGGCATCAAGGATGCCCATGTTGGGTTTTCATGGCTGCACGTCCCGAGTGGGCGGGGGCGATGTTTGGGGTTGGGGTAGATGGTTGTGTGGGCAGAGAGCAAAGAGAACTGTGCATGTGTGCCGGTCAGCATCCTTGGAGTGGACAGGTTTTGCCCACTCAACTAAGCACGACATCCATGCAGCTGAATGCCAGACTCTTGAATAAGAAGCTGTCAATCACGGCTCCCCAGAACTCATTCAAACAGAGTGAATTCATGGAGCCTTCCCCTTGTCCACCACCCCCCCATGCCTGTCATTGTCACAGGCTGTTCTCATCTTGTGTCCTTTCCTTGTGATGACTCATGTTTCCTGCAGTCCCATTGTCCAGTTAGCCCATAATTTCTTGAGGATGGAGTAGGCAGGAGTTCTCCCTGGAGTATCCTTCTCCTGCTCTCGGGGGTCAGTGAAGGAACCAGAGTGGGAAGAACCTGACAGTGTGACACACAGCCTCAATCCAGCTCCCGGAAGTGGTCTGCTGAGCAGGAGGAGGGTATGGGTGGGTCAGAAGGCGGGGCCCAAGAGCATGTTGGTGTAGCAGGAGGAAATGAGGGTGCTGCCTCCTTTGAGACTGCTGGGTGCACCCCCATACCACCTCCCAAACTTCTGGGGTACTAAGACCCAGCTTTAGTACCAGCAAATCTGTGAAGCTTTGTCCAACTGCCTAGACATTTCCCGGCCTTTTTCCTCTGAACTTGGGGGTTCCTGAGCCCACTTGGTTGTCCAAACCATGCACAGTAGACCCTTGCTGCCAGTGTGGTCCATGCTTGGACAGCTTTGGCGTCACTTGGGGCTGGTAGAAATACAGATTTCCTGGGCCTTGCCCAAACCTTCCCAATCAGGATCTGCACTTTAAGAAGGTCCCAAGGTGATTCCTGTGTTCACTCGAGTTTGAGGGAGGATCACAGGCCTTCATCAGCTGCTGCCCCAGCTCCTCTGCCCCTGGGTGGGATGGTGGGCCTCCAGGGCCAGAGCCCAGCCCCTCTGCTGAGGCCCAGCCGGGAAAACAACTGGCTGTGCGCAGGCAGGGACTCAGCACGTGTGTGATTTGACTTCCTTGGGGGGGGGGGGGGGGAGGGTGAACCAGAGGAGCAGAAGGGTAGGAAAAGAAGAGAGCACTTAGAAGCAGTTCAACAGGGTCCCAGGAGCCTTGGAGAAGGCTGTGGATATCATGGAATGTTCTTTGTCAGAGATGTTTTTCACTCAGTGAGCCCTGAACTGGATGTTTGGGAAACCAGGGCCATCCCTCAGAGACACTACAGGACTGAGAGTAGTGGCCAGATAGAACCACTCTTCTGACCTCAAAGTCCCAGAGATCCCAGAGGGCTGTCTGCTTCTCTGTTTCTTTTCCTAAAAGCCTGGTTTACAAAGGGTGAAGGTCAGAGAAACCAACATTGTGAAGCAGTATCAAGATAACGTCAAGAGCTCCCACTCCCCTACTGCCAGTATGCCAAGCTCGTGTCTTCAGAGGATGGAGGGATGTTGTGGGTCCAGGGGATCAGAGCCACGGGGAGAATGATTGCCTCGCTTGGGTGGAAGGGGCCTCTAGACACACAGTGAGTTCTCAGGAAGAGCCGGGTCGTGGAGGCTGCTGCCTTGAGGAAGGAAGACTCCAGGGCAAGGGTGCCCCTGGTCCTGTGGCTAAGGTGCAGCCGCATACTGATGGTGTGTAGCTGGAAAACCCTTCCTGTCAAAGGCATGGGTTATTATTCAGCACCTACCATCAGCCTGGCCCCTGCCGGGTTCTGGGGAAGTGAGAGAAGGTGCTCAGTCCAGCGTCAGAGACGCAGGAGTTGCTTTGTTACAGTGTTTTGATTAAACAGGACGGGGAACGCTCAGCCAGCCCCTACTCCTTAGGTTGAAGCCATCCTCTTGCCTCAGTGGGGGAAGCTCACAGTCTGCTGCCTGCAAGCAGTCTTTCCTGATTCCTCGAGTCCTCTCTCCCAATGAAGAGCTCTCTCTGCTCAGTTTATATGCAGAATAATGCACCATCATGTGTTCTGCTCCCTGCCTCCCTCTCTGGCCCCATCTCCCAGCACCACTGCCCCCTCCCATGCCCCTTATCGGTGTATTGCTGTTCAAGTCCAAACCCATCCTGTTCCCCTGCTCTGTGGAAATGGAGGCGGGCTCTGCACATAGTTCTCCTCTACCCTCGGGCGTGATGCTAAGCTTTGTCTATAAAGGATGTTGCAGGGACACGGAGACTCAGCTGCAGCACCTTTTGTCTGACAACATCCTGAAGGGACAGGGTTCGGTCTTGCAGGACACAGAATATGCTTGGTATCAGAAACCATGACACAGTGCTGTCTCCCTGTAGCCAGAATACGTGCGTCGGGAATCGAGGGGTCTGCCTAGGAGTTGCGTCTCCTCCTCTCAGGCCCAGGGATCCATGCGCAGAACGTCTGCCTCCTGACCAGGCGTCCTTGAGCTCTGCTGGTGTGTAGGTTCGGTCCCCAGGCGGGGACCCCTTCAATCAGGGGCTATGCCTGTTCAAGCGAAAGGTGAGACCTTGCTACTAGGGGCTTCTTATGCCACTAAATCAACAAAAAGAAGTTATTCTGCCAGCTGGAGTGATTGACCCTGATTACCAAGGGTGATTGATTAGGTTGCAGCTCCCAATGAGGGAAAGGAAGCCTATTTCTGGGCCCCAGGGGGCTGGTATACCCTTTGCACTTCCGTGCCCAGTAGTGTAGGCACATCAAAAACTACAGCCACCAAAACACAGGCAGACGACTGAGGACTCAGACTGTCGAAAATGAAGTTTTCAGTCACTTCATCGGGTGGAGAGCCCCAGCCAGCTGAGGCCCCGACTGCACGCGGGCCGCGCAGAGCAGGGCAGGCGCGGATTTCACTGTGACCTCAAGGCCAGTTACAGGAGAGAGGGCTCTGCTAGTTTTTACGTGTTTCTCTCATTTATTTTACATACATGTTCATTCATATGTGCTAATTCTCCTTTCCATACAGTTGTTGGAAGTTGACTTTACAGTTAGTCTTTAGGTAACAGATTACTCACCAGTGTGTGACGGATTGGAGGAATAATTCCTGTAGCTACAGCAATAGACACAGCGGCTGTTATGACCTCATGTCTCTTCATTCAGGTCAGTGTGAGAAATCTTCACTTAGCAGGGGATGGCTGTAGCCCAGTACGTGGAAACATGGCCTTGTTTCATTGTTATGAAGAAGTTCAAATGTGCGTGAAAGTGAGCATATGGAAACCGAGTGGCCGCAGGAGTAGACTGTGTTCGCTATTACCTATATTGCTGCTCAGCTCTGGACTTGCCTCCTCTGCTGCTCTGTCAGAAGGGAGGTGGGCAGGGGCTTTGCCGTTGTTTTCCTTTGCCAGCTGGCATCACGTGGAGTCCGATCACGAGAGAACCCTGGAGGGACGTGGAGGAGGAAGAGGTTTCCTCTTCCTGGTCCCAGTGTGTCTCACTGGGCGCGCTCTCGAGAGTGACAGTGTGGCGATTCAGCCCTGCAGAGGCTGGCTTCTTGGGCACCTGGCTCCTGCATGCAGCTGCAGCCAGGAGTGCCCAGTGGCCAGCATCTCCCCCTGGCATCTCCTCCGGCAGTGTCTTCATGGAATCCAGCCAGCAAGGCGTCTGCACACGAACAGTTGTCCTGACACCCCCCAGACCACTCCAAGGCAAGCTTGGAGGGGTGGCACCCCCTGGGTTCTGTAGATGGCACCCAAGGACACAGAAATTGAATAAATTAGATGGGAAGACAAGGCACAACGTTTCTCCATTAGGCATGAAATGGAATGAAAGGTTTATTTGGGGGATGAAGAGCAAAAGCAATTATGGAAGCTGGTGAAGAAGTCAACAAAAAGCGATTTTCTCTGCATTTCAGGGAGGACTGAAGATGCTGTAGGTCACGGAGCTGGGTAGTTGAGAAGAAAAGCCAGACAGGAAGTGAGGAGAGCAAGGGCAAAGGAACCTGTGTGGGGGGATTAATTTTATCTGCCAGCTCTGCTATACTACAGTAGCCACTCATTTAACCTGACACTAATCTAGATGTAGTTAGCATCTGCAATCGCTGAAGATTACCTTTGAAAATGTGGGTGGGCCATGTCCAATCAGTCGAAGGCCTTAAGAGTAAAACTGGAAATTTCCCAGAGAAGTTCTGCGTCCAGGCTGCGGCATCCAGTCCTGTCTGAGTCTCCAGCCCGGTCACAGAGACTGCAGGAGCTCAGCTGGCCTGCTCCTGCCTGTGCTCCTAGCACGCTGAGCCCGGGGCTTGGCCCAGAGTGGACGCCCGATAAATATTTCCTGCCTGGAAATGACAACCATCTGTCGGAGGCGGTGTGAACAGAGCTCTGCCTTGGGGCAGGGACGGAAGCTCAGGGACCAAGGAGGGCCTTTCCTGTCCTTAGATCCTGTGACAGTGAGCGGGAAGCTCTCCAGGTTGTCGGGAGACATAGTGGGAAGGAAACTTGAGATCTATAAAAGTAAACTCTGAAAATTTAGGAGGCGTGCTGGAAGAGATGTAACTTAGGGGAAAGACCCTGAAACTTGGGCTTAGCTGGTGTGCTTGCTGCAGGTGAGGACTTACATTGGCCGTTGCGATGGGCTAGGCACTTTCTTAGAGCTTCACATATATTCACTCCTATCACAGCCACCCCTGGAGGTAAGTTTTATGTGCTCCCCGCCTCGCAGGTGGGAAAGGGAGGAACACACAGGGTGAGTGGCGGGGAAGGGATGCAGTTCCCCATGGGTGCTCCTTCTCCAGGCACACGCCCTCAGGCAAAGGGAAGTGGGCCCTTAGTCTCCACTTGTGTTTTCAGGAGTTTGTCAAGAAAACCCGCGGAGCTGAGTGCGCTCCTGATCCCTCTGAGACCCGAGCTATGCTCCACATCAGCCCTGGTGGTCTTCAGGTCTTCAGCACAGGGACAGATTTCTGTACAAATCTTTGGACTCCGAGTTGCGGAGCTGCCTTGTAGATACATGTGCGATTCACAAAGTTTGCATTTCCACAGGACTTGGTTTCCAGAGCATTTTGGCCTATGTTGCACAAGCGTGAAAGAATTTTAGCTGAGAAATGCCATCCATAGATCTCGCAGCCTCCTACATCCTTCCTATGCTGTGAAGGTTGGCGTGGGAGTTCTGTTATTGCTCTGGGGTCAGATTCAGGGTTTATTTTATTAAATTTCTTTCTTTTTTGCAAGGACTTGGAGGCAGGAATGTGGACCAACTCTGTTTTCTCCATGTTTGTTTTTATTCCCCGTTGACACCTACAGTTGGCCTCTTTCTGTCATTTTTGCTCCGTTTGCCCAGTTGACATGTGTGTTCTGTGTCCTGAGGGCTGGTCTGTGCCATGTGTGGAAATGAGCATCACTGTCAGTGAAGGAATATGCTTAGAGTCTATGAATTTGCAAATTTATATGACTTTGTAACCACTGTGTTAGTAATAACTATGTTCACACTAATTTTTCCTAAATCAAAATGATCTTGACTTTAATGCTGGAGCCTGGTGCTGGGAGACTTGACCTTGGTCATGTTGGGGCTTCTGCCCTGTCTGCCCCCTACCCTAGGCTGTGAAAGCCCTCAGGACACTGGCCGCCTTGTCCAAGCCCATGGGCTGTGGGTCGGGCAGCGTTGCTACTTCTCTGCCCAGCTGGGCATCAGATTGTTGCTAAGGCCGAGAGCCCTGGGGCCTGCCCGCGACCCCCAGAGCTATTTCTCTCAGAGGTCTGTTGTCTTCCTGCCATACTCCAGGACACTGGGCCTTGCTAGTCATGGAGCCCCTGGGCCACCATGGCCACCACCTCCTAATTCTGTGGCCGTCCTCTCTCCGTTATGGGTTGTATGATGTCCCCTCAAAAATAGGTATGTTGAAATCCAGTACCTCAGTATGTGACCTTATTTGGAAATGGGGTCATTGCAGATATGGTTAGATACGTTAAGATGAGGTTATACTGGAGCAGGGTGGGCCCCAGGAGGGCAAAGAGATACAGGCACACAGGGGAGAAAGCCATGTGGCCACAAAGACTGGCAGAGATTGGAGTTAGGCAGCTGTAAGCCAAGGAATGCCAAGGATGGCTGTTACCAGCAAGCTGCCAGAAGTCAGCAAGAGGCAGGGAGGGTTTCCCTACAGATTTCAGAGGCAATGTGGCCTGGCCAGTGCTGTGATCTCAGGCTTCCAGCCTCCAGAAGAGTGAGACAATAAACTTCTGTCGTTTTAAGCTCCCCAGTTTGTGGTGCTCGGTTACAGCAGCCCTGGGAAGGTGAGACACACTCCATGTCAGGGTCCCTCAGATGTCTGTTCACACCGTGCCTGCCTGGGGGCTCCAGCATGACCCTCCTCTGGGGCGCATGGACTCATTTCGGTGGGAGACACCCTTTTCAGGGGGGCTGCCAAAGCGAGGCCCAGACCATCCTCTTTTCTTCAGTTGACCATCCCGTTACTAACTTCTGATTTCCATCATTGTTCAGTCTAAGCAAAGTGACACTCTATAAGCTGCGTTGCATGTCACATGATGTAAAGTTTGCAGCCAACATCCAAACCTATGAATTTTCCTTTGAGTTTATTCTTGCACTGGGAGGCCAAACTGAGACCCAGGTTCAATCGAGGGTATTTCCCAGAACGCAGATGGAGCGGGGTGCACTGTGGGAAGCGTAAGACCTTGCGAAAGTCAGGCGTTTGTGAAATGCCAGCTCTTTCCTACTTTTATGGTGCGTGACAGCCAGAATCAGGACGTGAGCTGCAGGACGAGGAAAACCACCGGTCAGCGCCCCTGTCCTTTGTGCACACAGAGAATAGTGTCGGGTGTTATTTTACCTGGCCTTGGGCTCTGCGGGTGCCAGGTGCGTGGCTCCGAGTTTTGGTCTTTCTTTCCTTGGTGCCCTTCCCAGGTTTCAGCCTTGAATTTCTCCCCCATGATTCCTCGTCCGCCCTTGGCATTAGGGCTGCACGTCTTACCACCTTTTAGACTTGCAGACCGGCTCCAGCTTGTATGGGCTCAGCCGTGGGCTGCTTGTTTGTTCCTGCTCCAAGAACTGGGGCTCACATGGGGAGGGCATGGGCTGAGGGAGATGAGGTCTTCAGGCTGTGGAGAAAGAGAGGAAGGATTTCTCCAGAATTGCGCCATGGGCCACACAAGTTAGGATCAAAGAGCAAAGCCACAAGCAGAGGAGCAGGACCAAGCCTCAGCTCTGAGATTTGGCTCGGGTTGGATTGTTAGCCTTCCCAGAACCGGTGATTGAGCAGATGCTCTGTAGCACGGGCCATATCCTGAGAAGAGTGAAGAACAAACCAGACTGAGATCCCTGCCCTCTGCATTTACCTACAGTCAAGGGGCCTGCGATGGGAGAGCAAGCAGGAAGACGAGGGAGGTCCTATGCTGAAGGATGTGAAACTGGCTGGGGGGTGGAGTGCACTGTCTGAGGACAGGTGACACGGGACAGAGTCGGCACGGAACTTGGTGCCGGGAGCGTGTGTTCTTAGAGGGTCGGCGTCTGGTCGCCGCGGTGGAGTTCAAGTCCCCTGCGAAGACTAGACGTTGGCTGTGGCGGATCTCATCGGGAGCATATCCGTTAGCCTTCTGGATATTCCCAGTGATGGGGATGGGATCGATAAAATCTTCAGCTGAACAGCATCTGAAGGCAACGAGATCTGAAGGCAAAAGGAGACACACAAGTAGAAAGAGAGGGGCTGGAAAGAAGAAAGGCTGCTGGTGGCTTCCTGGCTGCCACTCCACAAAGACCATCATAGTGCACGGCCTGGCCCGCAGGCCTCTCCCTGGGAGCCTGGGAGTGACTCACACAGAGGCCTGTCTTTTCTGTCCTTTGTGTTGCACAAAGCACACTAGCTGTGTGGTGGCTTCCCGGGGTTTTGTGGGCAGGTTTCAGTATTGGGATGTCTGTGACGATTCCGGTGCTGGCTTCTGGCAGGGTCACCGTGGGAGGCACCCACTGCAGACCGGGGTGCCAAGACTGGGAGTGGGGAGTCCCCCTGGGGGCTCTCTCAATCCTCACTTTAGAGTTCCCTGTAGCCCAGCAGGCCCTCCCGTGTTCTGAGTACAGGGCTGGTCCAGACACACACACCTGCTGGTTTGTGCCACAGGCAGGCCGCCATGAGCAATCGCATGCTGGCCTGATGGACCGGCCCCCAGGGCAGCCCTGTCCCCACTGGGGAGCCTTCCAGTCTTTTACAGAAACCCCTGAGTCAGGTGCCTTGAACTGGCCCCTGGCTTCACTCAGAACATACGATACACAACAAACATTGCACCCACAGGAGCTCAGGGGCTCACCTTTGGCCATATGTTTTCGTAGGCTGTTAACTGATGCTACTCCACGTGCGCTGTGACAACCAGATAATTCCCTTCCAACACATTCTTTGAGGTGGAGGATTCTGGTTTGGCTCCTTGTTTTTAGAAGTCAACTCCAGCCAAGAAAATGCTCTTCTTGTCCTGCTGCAAGCCAGGAAAGGTTTTTCCACTTTGGAGACCTCAGGTTTTGTTCTTTTCCATCAGTACTGCTTTATTAGGTGGGATGACTCACAGACAGACTGTGTCTGTGGGTGTGCATGTGCATACATGTATGTGTGTCTGTCTCGTAAGCTGGGATTCTAACCGCTTAACCCAGTTTCCAGCAATGGTAACACTTTGCAAAACCGTAGTAAGGTGCGGCGACCAGGTTACTGACAATGCCACAGTCAAGCTCTGGAACAGCTCCATCCCCACAGTGCCCCCTCACTCCCACCCAGCTCCATCCCCACCCCCAGCAGTCAGGGCCCTTCAGTTCTGACAGTCCGAAAGACATGGTTTTTCTCCAGGCCAGCCTGGGTGAAGTTGGCACACTGGTGTCCTAAGCCCTCTGCCCCTTGGCTCAATAAGAGGTTCAAAGTGTCCATGCTCCTTACACAGTCAGCCCTGCACCTTGGTGGCTGGCAGTGCTGGCTCCACTGGCAGAATCCTGCAGGTAGGAGTTCCTAGCCAAGCGGAGTCACCAAGCCAAGTCACCAAACCTCCACAGAGACTGGAGACGCTAGTGCAATGCTGAGGGCTGCTGAGGGACTGAGTTAACAGTGCAGGTCCTGAAGACAGTGTTTCTCCAGCCTTGCTGTCACTTGCATCCCCTGGACCCCGTGAGGGGCTGAGAGTCTGCGTCTCCAACAAGCTCCTGGCGATGCTTATGCTGCAGCCTCAGACTACACTGTGCAGCTGGTTTGGAGGAGTGTTCGGTACAGAGCGAGCACTCAGGAGGCTACTGGTTGTCCAGTGTGAGCCTGGGCCGTGCTGGGGAACACGAATATGTATTCATACAGAAGCGATGATGAGTCACACATTGTCTCCCAACTTCACCTTGCTCTTCTCACTTCAAGATGAACCCTGGCCCTTTCCCTGCATTGCCTCAGAGACCAGCCTCACCCTCTTTAACCGCTGCGTAGGGCAGTGGGGGGATGCCGCTGTACCATTGTGTGTGCTTGCCCTGGACGGAAATTGCATTTATCGCTGCATTTTTAACTCCACAGGTTGCAGTGAGCACTGTCCAGGACAGGGCCCTGAAAGTGGACTTGCTACACCGAGCAGGAAGTGCATTTATATTTCTACAGGTGGTGACCTCCCCAAAGACAGTATCTGCTATTCCGCTTCCATTTACAGTGTATCCACGTCCACTCGACATGCCAGGCTACCACAGGGTACTGCAGACTTGTTCATTTCGTGAATCTGCTGTGGGGAAGATATGTCTTGTGCTAGTTTTGCATTGCATTTCTCTAGTCACTAGAGAAGCTGAGCGTTCCTCCCGATGTTCATTTGCCTTGTATGGCTTACGAAATTCAGCTTCTTGCAGCCCCTGGCTGCCAGCTCAGCTCACCTCACCCCAGAGGAGGCACCGCTGACTCCTGCGTGGAGGAGGTGGGCGGTATTTATTTGTTGACGTAAAGACGCAGCTGCAGGAGCGGTGGCTGCAGCCCCAGAGGGCCTGCAGCTCATGTTGGAAGGAGGAAGAAAGCCTCTCTGGGACACCAGGCTCTTTCTGTTCTGGGGACTGTTAATCGTCATTCTGTGTCCGCGACAGTGCAGCTCCAGCCGGCCCGCTGGTGTCCATGGATCTGCATGGTGCTGAGGCAGTGTGGTGTGGCCCCTGGGAAGAGCTCCGGGACTGGGGGCAGCAGACCCAGGCTCCGACCTCAGCTCTCTGCGATGGGTATGAGTGACATTCCCCTGGCTCTCCTCCAATTTGCCGTCCTGCAGCTTTTGACCTGCCTGGCCCTGTCCTGAGGCCTCACCGCACCCTCGCCTCTGTGGCATTGTTTTTGCCACACCCTGTGATGAGCACTCTTCTCTGCCCTTGAAGGGTCCTCGTTTGGGTGTCCTCTGTGTCCTTCTCTCCCGACAGCACCCACAACAGCAGCTTGTCTCCAGGCAGGGGGCTCTGAGCAGCAGTTCTCTCCTGAGCCCCCACTCACACCCTGGTCTGGTGGCAATGCCCCCTGGGGCACTGGTCCCAGGAGCGCTCACAAGGTCCACGTGGGAGTATGCTTCTCCCTAAAGCTACCCCTCCCCTGTGCCAGGCCTTACTAAATGGTCTTGACCAGTCACTCGAGCCAAAGACTAGAAACTTCCACAACTCCCCACTGCCCACTGACTGAAATCTGGGCTCTTCACATTTTTTCTAACTTACCTTCTTCTTTTCCTCCCTTGGCTTCTCTGCGTGTGTCCTACATGCAAGTCAAACTGAGCTACTTCCAGTTACTCAACCACGCCCTTTCTGGTCTCTGCCCCTAGAGAGTGGGCTTTTCAACCCCGGCGCTACTGACATTCTGAGACAGACCGTGCTTCGTCAGGGTAGCGGGGGCTCTCCTGTGTGCTGCAGGCTGTCTGGCAGCCCCCGGCCCTGCCCAGGAGCATCGCCTCCCCAGTCCTAACGATTAAAAACGTCTCCAGACGCGGTCTCACGTTCCCCTGGGAGATGGCGTTGCCTCCTGTTCGGAGCCACTGATCTGGATTCTCGTCGTGTCGGCTGCGGAGAAAGCCCTCGCCCCTACCTGCCACCCCGATGGGTCACTTGGTGACAGCTCAGAACAGCAGGTCACGGAAAGGTGCACCCTGTGACCGTCATGTGTGCTGGTGAGCGGGGCTGGGGTAGCGTGTGCAGAGGTGAGCGTGGCAGTGCGGGCACGTTTCCCTGGGCTCCTCCGTGGGTGGGTTAAGGTGGGGCCGCTTTTCGTAGAGCTGGCTTGCGTTTGGCCACCTCTCACCTCCCCCACTGTTGTGAGACACTGACCCCAGAAATTCCGGGGTGCACTTCATATTTGTGGCTTCACAAAAGAATCCTGTTAGAGAAGGGCTGCCTCTCGCGTGGAATCCTCGCCAGCCTCACACACCTGTCGTGTTGGGTGACGCCCACCCGCCAAGAAGGGGGCCCCTGCCGAGCACTGAGGTTCTCCGCCGGGAACACCGATCCTTGTGGTCCTGAGATGGCCCTGCATCTGTGCGAGTCCCCCGGGTGCCACTGTGTCCTGTGTGCCTTGCAGAAGGGTGGACACGGGATCCTAATGAAACTGCTCTGTGCTGCGTGGACAGGTGTCCGTGGAAGCTGAGGGCCGGGACTCGATCAGCGGGACAGATACTACACAGACTCCTTATCCCAACACCTGGGCTTCATTACTGACCAGGGCGCTGTGCCTGAGGCCCCTGGCACCTGTCCTACCACCGTCCTGACAGGTCTGAGTCCGGGTGGAGCGTGGGCCAGTCTGCTGCAGTGGGAGTGGCATTATGACTTTTTATATCAAATTTTCTTGAACACTCCTGTTGTTTTTTAAAATACCTGATCCATCCTCAACTCCTGCCCCTGAGACTTCTGAGCGTCCTTTCCCCACCCCTCCACTCCCAATGTGAGGAGCACAGCCTCTCACTCTCCTTCCGGGTCCCACCCCGTGACCTCTCATGGGACCTTAAAGGGGCGCTTCTCTGTAGTCTGGCTTTCGAGGTCGTCTTCTCTCCACCACTGACGTGTGTGTGTGCCCTGAAGACACAGAGCGCCTTAGCCCACCGTGTGGGCTCCGTGGGCCGGCAACAGTCATCACGGACCGTGACCTGGGCACAGAGGTGAACTGTAGGTGACACAAGGTCCTTCCCTGGGACATCCAGGACACAGAGACCTTTGACGTGCTCTGCCGCCATTTCACTGGGACCCTGGCCAGCTCTCCAAACTCCCCCACCTTGGGGCCCCCGCCCCAGGGACCTGGCAAGCCTCTGCGTTTAGGTGCCCCGAACCACTGGGAGGGAACTGCCTCCATGTAGTCAAGGGTTGTTTTCAGCCTCCTGTGCATTTTAGACCAGAAAGCAGTGGCATGGTTTTCGGTAAAACACCCCAGCGAGCGCCTGTCTTCGGGTATCTTTCTTGTAGAGAGCTTATGCTCAGGAAGGACTCAGCAGGTTGGAGTGAGGATTGAAAGCCAACTCCAGTCACTCCTGGCCCGGGTCCCTCTGCTCCTCAGATACTTTTCGCAGTTCCAGGGAACTACTGGAAGCAGGAGCCAGTCTCAGCCGTGGCCAAAGACCAGGCCCTCACCCCGGGACATCAGGCTCTGGGAAGTTCTGGGAAGAGATTAGATTTCTGATAGCAGCTTGTTGTTCGGGACATGGAGGAGGGTGGCTTAGGGCAGGAAAGACCATCATTCGGGAGCCCTGCCGAGAGCTGTCAGCGACACGGGGATGGTAGCTGGAGCTTTATCAGGAGGAGGAAAGCTATTTCCCCAGCTTCCACTGGCTGGCTCTTTGGGGCCGAAGGTTGTGGGGAGTGGCCACAGTGAAAGAAGGAGGGAATCTGGATGGAAAGTGAAGCTATAACTGTGCCTTGCTCATGCAGAATTACAGGAAGAAGGTTTTTCATGAGTGAATTTCCCAGGACATATGGCATCAGCCCTGTGAGCAGGTTTTGAAAAAGTGTAATAATTTGGGAAGGGAACCTTTCTAATGGGTGTTGCACCTTTTCTGGCTCCTTAAAAGGAGGACGTGGAACAGCACTTTGCTTCCATATTTCAGCTCTGTGGCCCATCACTTGCACCCTGAGCTCTAGCCAGTCTCACGGCTCCAAGGTGTGCCCCATGCTTTCCCGCCCGCGGCTCAGTGCTCGTCTGCGCATGCCTGCAGCCTGTGTCCTCCACCGCTCCGCAGCCTCCTGTAAGCCCTGGGCTCGGGTCGAGCACACACGATGACCCAAAGAAACATCTTTGAATAAATGCCCCTGCCATTATGAAGTTCTGTCTGGTTGGCAAGGCACGTTCATTGTCTGTTCTGAAATAGTGTGTCTTCGGGAGCACCCGTGAGGGAAAGTCCTGTCCATTCATTACTCTCTCTACAAACATTTCACTGCCTCCTCTTTTGTCCCAACACAATACCGGACATCAGAGGCACAGAGATGAATCAGACCAGGTGGCTTTCCTCAAGGAAGTCATGACCTAAGTTGATGTAAAGCAAATGGACACGATTCAGCATGACAAGTGCCGTGCTGAGGTGTGTCCCACATGCCATGGGGTGTGAGGAGAGGGTAGTTCTCCTGTACATAATGGCCGAAGAGGCACTTTAAAAATTCTCTCTGATTTCCACCATTCTTCTTTTCTTGTGGTCTCTTCCTGATATACCTGGTACACCTGCTTCTTTACAGCACTGGGTTTCAACGCAGCCTGGCTGCACACTGCAGGGGCCCATGTCATCCCCATGCAGAGCTGCTGCTCAGAGATCCCGACCTGGTCAGTCGGTGTCGACCTCAGACTCCCAGCTGGTGCTGATGGGCAGCCAGGGTTGGAGCGGCAGTCCTACATCTGTAGATCCTGGCAGGGCTAGGGGATGGCCCTGGTCTCACCTGGGGAGTCAAGTGCAGGGCCATCGTGACAGCGTTTCCTGAACACAGGCTCTATTTTTTCAATCTCTGGGGAGTGAGTACCAGTCCTGGTCCTGTGCAAGTTGCAACAGCCATGGAAGAATCCAACGGTGGTGTAGCCCAGCACCGGGAGATGCCCCCCACCCCCACTCCAGATGTCTGAAGCCTGTAGGCACTCACGATGGGCTCAAGGTCATTGCTAATCAGGTGTTTAAAATCTCAGCTAATCAACATTGATGCTGCGAAGGGCCAGGAAGTCTATCATAATGGCCGAATCATCAAAACTCAGAAGTTTATAAATGGAGAAGCTCTAAGATCTATAGTTTGAAAACTGAATATGAGCTATTTATACACCCAGAAAAATTAAATATAAGCTGACATCATAAAATATATCCAGGAGGGGAAAGCTATCAAAGTAGTGACAATCTGTCACCTAATTTCTGGAAGGTTGTCTCTTGGAAACCAGCCTCATCAGGCTCTGGCTCCATCCAGCTGCCAGCGATGGGAATCCATCGAGCAGCCACCTGGCGCGTCTGGCGTATGCACATCACATCATTGCAGTCCACTGGCGAACGTTTACTGAGCACCTACTGTGCGCCTGGCAGAGAGGGACATGGTCATGGATAAACACAGATGCCCGTGAGGCAGTCTAGCATATGAGGAGTGGAATCATGACCAGGAGGTAACTCACTGCTGCCTCCTCCAGCCCAGACATTGGGCAGACAAGGGTGGAAAACATCAGCAAGGCAGGGAGCACTGTGGGGCTCTGTCCCCTGAGCCCAACACGCAGGGCGATTGGCCTTCGTGCCTTCATCCAGAATGGGTCATTCAAGAAGCATCAGCAGTGTGAGGAGAGAGTCAGAGATGGGATACTCAACAAGTCACAGCTGGGCGACAGGGAGGACAGGTGCTTGTGTTGTGCTAATATAGAATAATAACGGCAGCCACTCTGGTGGATGCTCACTGTGTGCTCAGCACAGAGCTAACCATGTCACGCAGGAACATCACACCCATCTGTGGTGTCAGCGTGCTTACTGTCATGTTGCCTTGGGGGAAACTGAGGCTGTGTGAGGTCAGTGAGGTGCCCGGATCACACGGCCTGTAAGGAGCCTTCCTGAGATCCAGTCCCAGGCCAGTCTTGTTCACAGCCTGCTGCGAGTCCTAAGAAACAAGGAATAAAGGAGGTTCTCTGGGGCTGGAGTGGGGAGAGGACACTTCTGGACAGAAGCAGATCCCAAGTAAAGGTTTGAGCACAAGTAGGTGATTGGGATGTGCTCCCAGGACACTCTGGGTGGGGACTGGTGATGGAAGATGGGGGACGGAAGGACGCCCAGTAAGGGCAGGTGATCAAGAGGTCCCCGTGGGCAACTGGATGTCAGTCCCCGGAATTTCAATGAGATAATACACACCCTACCTCAGCTGTCCCACCAGGGCGGTGAAGAAGCTGGAGATGCCTGTTACTGTGCCACTACCTGCCATGCGTTGAAGGCTGCTCCCAGGGCTACGACTCTCCAGCACGCTGGCTGCTGGCAGAAAAGGCTGCAGTTCTCAAGAACAGCCTCAGGCTGAATCTAGGTGAGCGCAGTCCTGAGGCCCGGCTCCAGCCGTGGCTCCTGGCTGCCCGGGGACCAAAGACAGCCGTACAAGTCTTCGCCTGAGCCATGCCGAGGAGGCAGCATGTGTCTGAGCTTCAAGACCCACACCACTAGCTCCTCCTCAGAACTAGATGTGTGGGCTCCCCGGGGGCGAGATCCAGCCCAGCAGAGAGGAACCTCTTATCCATACGTAGCATGGCTACTTTGCAAACCTTCCCAGCATGGCCAGAATGATGTCCCAGCAATTCAGAGATTTGGGAGTTTGTGAGTAAACCAGTGGAGAAGCCTTTGTAGGCAACTTCTACAAGCCATGCTGGCTTCCAGGGCACTGGGCCTGGGTTTCAGGGTTAGCTTTGGTGATGTCTGCCAGGCCAGCTTTTCTGACTTCATATTGCCCTGCTGGCCTGAGGCGCCCCATCTTACCCAGTGCAGGTCTGGGCGCTCCCTGGGGAACACGTGAGCAAAAAACCCACCGTGTCTTCCCTTGGGCAAATTCGTGAATGGAGCTGCTGCCCAAGGCCTCCCAGGGCTGGGGCCCAGGTGCCCCTCTGCGGTCTTCTGCAGGGAGGGACACAGCTCGGACAGGTGCACGGTCTCAGGAGCCATCTCAGGGGGGGCCTGCTCTGCTGTCTGTGTCCCCCCAGGCAAACCACTGCCATTCCGAGACTCAGTTCCCTCACTGGCAGGATGTGCATAAAAATGCTCAGTTCTTCTTAGTGCTGCTGTGAGAATTAAGGTAGCTCATGCACAATGATTTGCAGGGTGTGCAATACATAGCGAGGGCTCCATGAATGTTAGTGCCTTGTTACTATCACTCTGCCCCTACAGGGATCCTGACCCCTGGGGGCGGGGGGAGCCCTCGGGGCCGCAGCGCGGCGGTCCTGAAGTTGTGGGAGCAGCTGCTTTTTGCCTGTCTCGTCTGTAATCGTCAGGCTTTGTTCTCTTCCACAATTAGACATATCAGGTTCAAAAGAGACATTGTCTGACGCTGATGAATAGATTAATAGCCTCCCTCCCCAGATGGAGGAGACTTTCTTTTTTCTTTATCAAGCCTCTTGAAATGTTGATGATGTCCCAGAGAGGGAGCTTCGGGGAGCCCTTCTCAGTAAACCACTCATCCCTGCCACACCTGAGCCCTGCCCTTGGCCAAGAGAAGGAAGCCTGCTGCTGAGGCGCTGGGATGGCCTTGGGGGTCATTCCGGGGGCATGTGTGTTGGGCACCTTTGGGCTGACCCCTAGCTAGCTGGGGGGCAGGGGGATGGAAAACCTGACTGATGTCAGAGGGCAGGAGAAAGGACAAAGAAGCCATGGCTTCCAAGCTTGGGCACCAGTTTTCAACTCATAGGTTTGCCGGGGCTGGTTCGGGCCGGGCCACAGGGTGCCAGGCAGGCCCCCCTCTGAGGCTGGAAGGCTGGTGGTCACCGACTGAGGAGCTGGTGGGCACTGTGCCCTCACCTTTCCTCTCTAGAAGGCCTGCTTGCCGACGACGGTGCCCTTGGCCGAGTCTCTCCAGCCTGATGTCAGCCTCTGGCACATGTGCCCCTAGGTCCATTTTCCCCTCTGGTTTGGGGTGCTGACCTCTTAGGTCAGTGCGCTGTGAGTGAAGGGGTGTTTTGTCTTCCCAAGGAAACCCAACCGACAGTCTGTTGTCTTCACCCCAGAACGCACGTTCCAGCTGATGTGGGGTGGGGGATGGACCTGTGAGCTGTCAGGGGTCCCCGCTCCCACTGGCTGGGGGGCCCTTTCTCCCCACTTTGATGAGGTCCCACCCTTTCTCACTTTCCCTGCAGAAGGTGAGCAGACCAAGAAAGACACAGAACTTATTTAGAAGAAAGATGTTTTCATAAAACTAGGGATAATATCAGAGCGTTTTAAGAAACACAATGGGATTTCATATTTATTCTTCTGCTTTCATAATAGAGTTTGAGCTATCCTGAAATGAACTGTCTTTTAAATCATCTGCCAGATCACACAAAAGAACGCATTAGGGTTTTTTCCCTCTCCAGAATTAACATTTCAATTTTAGAGACAGAGTTAAGAGAAAAACACTGAGACAAAGGACCTAGCATTTCAAGAGAAAATGATAGAACTTTCAAAGTCGGATGCTCACCAGCACAGCCCCCACCCAACCCTGGTTCAGTCAATTTGTAGAAACTGACCTTCTCTGAAGGCTTGGAAGTCTGAGCAAAGCCGACCGCTAGCTTCCAAACTGATTTTCAAACCAAAACTGGAATAGTTCTCCAATGCTCCTGGGATTTGGGGCTATTAATACTGAAGAACAATGAGACAGGAAAAGTAAGTGTGTGAGAGGTGATTTATGACTGAAAGGAAGTTGCAAGCTCAGAAACTTGTATGCAACCCAATCACAGACCCCTCTGGAGATGTTCCAGGGAAGAGATGGAGCGAACATAAAGGAGAGCATTTCCGAGGGATATTGAAGCTCATAAAAGGAGGCAATGTGGGCTTGGGGCCTGAAATGAGCGGGGAGGGGTGGACCAGGTTGCATGTCCCATAACCACAGCAGGTTTCTGTGCGGCTGTCATCGGTGACTGAGACACCCCGGGAGCCTTCCCTTGTATTTCTTTCTTACCATTAGTCCATCACCAGGCAGGTTAAATGGCAGGAAGAGAGACTTCCCACCAGAGTGTGGGACTGTGAGTGCTTCTGCTTACACCCGTGGTCTCATCTCAAGTGTCAAGTTCTTGAGTGTCAAGGCCACCTCCAGCTGCTCACCAGTAAGCCCAGCCATGGCCAAGTCGGAATGGAGGCAATGCAGGACAGTAGTGGGGGGGCGTAGTCCCAGTCTGGTCAGGTGTTCTGGGAATGGACATCCAACCTCACCCTTTTTTCACAGCACTTGTGAAAGTTTCTCATTATTATTTATAGCTTCATCGAGGTAGAACTGATATACAACATAATGCACATAGAGCATACAATTTGCACGCTTAATATCTACACATATGTGTATATACACATGCACATACACATATGTGCCTTTACTTGAAGGACTACAGAGAATCAGCTCATCTGTACAACGCTGTGGCTGCATGAAGGACACTCTTGTGGGATGTACCCCAATCCCATTCCCTTGGGGTAACAAAACCAAGAGGAAGTGAAGCTCCCGAGGTGGTTTCCAGCTGTCCGTCCTTGAGAAGGAGGTGGGAGGTGGGGCCAATGGCAAATATAGCCCACGTTCCCCAAATGGCCAGGTACATTTCTAAAAATGAACAGAAGGACACCATCCAATCTAGGCAGTCAAAGCAGCACTTGACACAGTGCAGTCCTTCGTAGTTTTAAGTTACACAACCAGGATTCATTGGGAAGACACAACATATCTGGACTGTTACTATGGTTATCACTGGCCATCCGTCCATCTCCATCCGTGCATCCATCCATCCATCCATCCATCCATCTATCCAACCTTGCATTCAGCTGTGTCCCTCTAACCCATAATCGTCACCGAGTGCCTGCCGGATAGACGTGAACCCAGGGAAAGGTCCTGGGGCCACGCCCTCATGGAGCTCTCAGTCTTAGGAGGGAGGCAGGTGGACAGGACATGAAAACAGGAGAAATGCTACAGTACAACATGCCTGGGCTGACCATGGGAGAGTGGACTCAACCACACCAGGAGGCAGCTACTCTGAGACGTACGTGATAAGTGGCATTAGCCGGAGCAGGGCTCTCCAAGGAACTGGGAGTGGCTCAGAGTGGCTGGAGTGCCAACAGCAAGGTGGGGCTGGGGAGAGGGGAGGCCAGGTGGGGGGCAGCAGTGCCCCAGATCCAGTCATTTAGACATCATCTTGTTTAATCCTCTCAGCGATGCACACCGACACCCACTGTACAGATGAGTGGCACCTCAGTCCACTGACACAATGACACAGCTGTTGAGTGACAAAGGGAAGATCTGAACCCAGGTCTGTCAAACTCCAATGCTTAAGAAAATAAAGAACACGGACCAGGAGGAATTCCACCCAAGTTCAACTCATTCTGTCCTCAAACGGACCGAGTCTCGGAACGTGTCGCAGCTCCAGAGGCAGGTACCTGAGGGACAGAAAGGTGGGAGATAGCGTGGTCACACGGTCACACTGAACTGAGACCAGATTAAAGATCCCCAGGGAAGCTGTGGGACTCACTGTGGCGCCGCCCCCAGTCCATGGGCCAAGCGAAACACACAAGTCACACACAGAGACGCCCACGTCCCTGAATAGCAAACAGTTCCTGTGTCTGCCTGAGTTCCTCAGAGGCTGAGCTCGTCAAAGTGCATCGTAGAGGGCCGGCTGTCACAGTGCACAGAGGGTTTCTACAAATCAGCAGGAAAGTGGCCAACGAAAGAAAATGGAACGAAGGCTTGCTCAGGAGTTTGCAGAAAAGGTGATGCAAATTGCTCCAAAACACAACACAAAGATCCTCAGCCTCACTCATACAAAGAGAAATGCAAACTGAAACTGCCACAAAGTACCATTTTTAACCTTTGAGATTGGGGAGAATGAAAACAGTTTGCTAACACAGTGTTGGCGAGAGTGAGGGGGAGACGCAGGAGCTCACGCGTTCCCAGTGGGGGTGTGAGCTGCACGGCCTCAGTGGGCCACGCTGGGTGGTAGCTTCCACCAGAAAAGTGCACATACCCTTGCACCCTGCGATGTGACTGTAGGGTGCACTTGCACATTTACGAAGAGGAAAATCTATGCAGCAGAACTGGATGTGATTGCCCAAGACTGCTACCAAAATAAATGTCCTTCCAGTCCTTCCACGGAGAAGTTAAAATCATGCCACACCCACACAATGAACAGTCTACAGTCAATAAAAAATGCAATAAAGAAGTTTTGTACATACTGATGTGAAATAGTCTTTAAGATCTACTGTAAAGTAAAAAAAAAAAAAGCAACGTACAGAGCAACATGCATCATCGTATGCTGCTGAAGTGCATGCTGTGCTGGGCGCAGCCAGGCTGCCCTGCTCCTGGGAGTGTCGGAGGGACCCCACACCCCTCTCCAGAGCTGCCCAGGGCTGGGAACCGCTGCCTCTGCAAAGATGATGCCCATTTACGATGACAGACCGAAGGCCTGTTCCCCTTACCCCAGACCAAGACAACTTTGAAAGGCGGTCCAGGCTCCAGGGCTCGCTGTGGGGCCGAGGCCTCCGCTGTGGTTGCATTATGGTCAGAGTGCCTCCCCGGTCCATCCCGCATCCCTCTTGCCCTCACAGATGCCGTCCAGAGCACACTCCCCAGGAAACTTCCCGCCCTGCAACTTGCCATCTCAGGGTCTGTTTCCATAGAGCCAACCTGCTGCTGCTACCATTCGTGGGGCATCGAAAGGGTTACCCAGTGACACACTCACTCAGTTGTGTAACACACACCTCTAGAAGGACATGTGAGAACCCAAAATATGGGTTAACTTTGGGGAGGATAAGAGGGTGGTATGGGGCCTAGAGAAAAGAGAGACTTCCATGGTTTCCCCTCTGAGTGTTTTTGAGATTTGTACCATGAGCATATGTTACCTACTGACACATGATGAATAAGTAACAGTGCCTTTAAAAGGGGGAGGCAGAGAGTGTGTAAGTACACCCAGCGTGAGGTGATTGCCAGCAGCGTTCAGTTCAGAGTCTCTGCCAGGCTGACACCCTAGGTCACAGCACCGAAACCAGAGATCAAGGTCACTCTCTGGCCTGCTGACACTGCAGGGAGGATGTGACTTCTTTTCCTCTTCAAACCTGTGGGGACATCTGGGTCCAAGCCTGGCCAGATGATTTTGGAGAAATGATTTTTACGGGGCTTCCCGCTCACGGGCTCCATGGGGTCGTCTCCCAGGTGCAGGCGTCACTGAGGAAGCCTGGGCCTCGGGCACCGGCCCAGCCTCTTTACGGAGGCCTGGGGAGAGAGGCTTATGCGTGACCTCTGCTCAGGAGCAGTGTGGTGACAGTGGGCGGGCTGCCCACCAGGCCCATTTCTGGGAAGTCTTCCGAACGCCTGGCCTCGCCCTGCCTTGGCGCTGCCGACCACCCAGCTCTTCGACGCAGCTGGGTGGGGGTGGGGGTGCGCCTCCAGGTGCTGCCTCCGACACAGCCTCTGCCTCCTCAACTCGCCAGGCCAGGCCCTTCCTCACCCCATTTGTGAATCTGGAACTGAAACATTCCAAGTTAGAGCAGAGGTAAAGTTCTCAGAATTGCTAAGTCAGCAAGAATGCCAGTTGGCAGAAAGGGAGGCTGGGAGTGGAGGTACTTCCCAGCTCTCAAAGATCCCAGGGGACCAGTAAATATGCGATGCCAATAGTTCTGGGCCCAACCACACCATAAAATGTCTTTATGAGCTTGACTCTTCTCCACTTCCTAGACCTCTCCTCCTTCCCAGACCTTTCCACACCCCTGCCCTCCCCCACCCCGTTCCTTGGCCAATACTGATGAAACACACACCGTTCCCTCAGTCTCGCGCTGGCGGCAGCAGGGTGTGTTGTTTGGAGACACGGTCTGGGCAGCGGAGGGCTGAGATTAGTGCTGCTAGAGGAAGTGGTGTGAGTGGTGGGGAGTCGTTCCGGTCAGCCCTTCAGAGGCTTTCCCTGCGAGACTTCGGAGCTCAGAACCAGCCATCTGTTTGGATGGATGGAGAGGGACGGATGGCTGGGTAGGTGGATGGATGGAGATGGACGGATGGAAGGACAGATGGATGGATGGACATGGATGTACAGATGAGCTGCCCGGGGTATCTTCTGACACTCTGGGAAGGGCTTCCTTTTTTCTGAAAGCTCTGACTTTCAGAGAAAGAGAAAGGGCTTTCCCCAGAGCATAAGATGCCTGAGGACAAGAACAGCCTCTTCTCAGCAGAAGCCAGCCGTGATGCCTTTTTAAAGTCCACTGGGGAAGCACAACTGGCTTGGCTCACCCAGGGTCTCCCTGCCCAGAACATGTGAAGCCTAATCTCGGTGGCCTTTCTCTGCCCGTGGAGAGCCCTCGGGGAACCAGGGAGGGTGACTGAAATGTAGGCTTCTCCACACAGCTACCTGCAGACTGAGTGAGAAGGTGAGTACTTGACCACCTACATGTCAGCAAAATCACTAGGTGTGTTTCGGTTTAAAAGGCAATCATAACATATCGAAAGAGCCATCCTTGGAGATTTCAGGGTAGCACTCAGGATCGCAGTAAGTCCACCCGGAAATGCTTCATCGATCGCCAGGTTGGAGCACACGGAGATCCCCCCAGACCTCACTTCCAGGTGAACGGGGCTTCTAGATAACTGAGGTTTGGCACTGACATACTCACTGGTTCCTTCCAACACTACCATTCCAAAGCATTTTTGAAATCTTTCTTTTGTAATTGTCTTCAAGTCAACTCAGGACAAGCCTTCTGTCTTTACGTCACTGTTTTTATAAAGACACAGTTCCTTCCCTATTTGGTAAACAGAGCGCCTTGGATCCAAGTTGCCAGTTTCATGGAGTCTCGGGCCGGCCGTGCCCAGCAGACGCTGTTTTCCTGGCTGGTGCATTCGGTGGTGTTTGCAGGGGCTGCGGCAGTGTGTGGGGCTGTCTGGCCCTGTAGGAGGCAGCCTTTAACTCCTCAGCTTTTACTACTGATTCTTCCCTTCTCTTTTTTTGTTACCTGTTTTTCCTTGTGTCTCCCTTTGTCCTGAGTGTGCCCCTTCTTGTGCCTGGGCTTCTTGACAAATTCCTCAATTCTTGGAGGCCTAGACAACAGAGGCGGTCCTGCAGGAGGTCGGACTCAGGGCCAGACTGTTCGCTCTGGGCTGCTGGTTCAGGCTTATTACAGACGTGCCGAAAACCAAGGCGGAAATGCCAACACATCCCATGCAAGGAGATCATTGGCAAAGTCGTCTTTCCATGTCAGCGACCATGAGTCCAGGGGGAAGCAGTTGTGCCCGTCACTGGTGTGGTGAGGGGGGCAGCAAGTGGGACCGTGGGCACACGTGCTCACCACCTGCCGTTCCCACCTGAGCCTGGCCGAGCCCCCACTGGGGGCCAGTGTCAACCAGAGCGGACAGGACCGTGCACATCCATCTGAGCAAATGATATGATTTCACCCATATGTGGTGGAATCTAGTGAAGAAATGAACTAACAAAACAGAGACAGACTCACAGATGGCAAGCAGGCTGACAGCTGTTGGGGTTGAGGATTGCTGGGGTGAAGGGACTGAGCGAAAAAGAAAAGGAAAAGAAAACTCACGGACAGGGACCACAGTGTGGTGACTGCCGTGGGGAGGAGTGGAGGGGGGTGGAGGAGGGCGCGGGGGCATAAATGGTGATGGAGGCTGCACTGGGGTGGTGAACACACAGTACGGGGTGCAGACGATGTGTTGTGGAACTGTGTTCCTGAAACCTGTATACTCTTGTTAACAAGTGTCACCCCAATAAATTCAATAATAAACAAATAACAATAGCCACCATTCTTTAAATTCTTGCAGTTTCAACACTTTGTACACATTTCTCAGTTCATCCTTGCTATAGTCCTCTAAGATATATTATTATCTCTACCTTCCAGGTGAGGAAACTCAGACTCAGAGGGATTAATACATAAGATGAAGGTCACACAGCTAGTGAGTTCGTCCAGCTCCAGTGTCTGTGCTCCCAACCCACCCTTCTTTGCTGCCTCTGATCAGCTCTAAATGCTGGCTCTGGTCTGAATTTAGTCGATGGGATGAGCCAAACTAGTCCTCTGGCCCCTGGTAGCCAGGAACTGAGTGTTCCCAAGCCTCCCAGATCTGCCCTGAGCCTCCTCCTTCTGCACCCAGGTCTCAGGAGGGGATCTTACCGGCATCTCCTTCACTGTCACCTTGAGCCCTGGGGCAGCTCTCATGCCTCCCCAGCTGACAGGCCTTCCCTCTGTCGCTCATGGAAATGGCCAGCCAAGGCACGTGTTCATACGGATCGCCCCACTCGAGGCAGCATGCCCACACCGTGGGATGTGCCTAAACTGAGGAGAGGCCTTGAGAACTAGGTGTGCGAGTTTAAAACCTCTGTCATGGAGTCCAAAGTCCTATGGTATGTGTGAGCACATTTGGATCTGTGTGGTCCAAGGGTGGCAGGAGTCTCTCAGTTAAAACTTTGAAGGTCCTAAGACTCCAGGGTGCTGCTGACCTGTGTCCTTGTAGAGAGAAACAGAGGAGCGAGGGGCTCCAAAGCGCGGACTCTGTGGTGCTGAACAGTGCGAGGCATTTGTCTGGATTAGCTTATAAGCAGCCCATTTGTGCCATTACAGGGAAGCTGACCTTCCTCCATGGAAGTGAAGGCATGATTTTATTCAAATTGGCAAAGATTAGTCCAGTCCCACTCTATACTGTGTTCTTTTTTTAAAAAGGCTTAAGACGTGGCCACTGTCCTCAGGGAGCTTGTGTCTGCTTGGGGACTTAGGGCTGAGGATGGGCAGGGAGGGGAGCGAGGAGGTCTTGTCTGGGTCAGCTGGGCATTTGCATTCCAACTACGGTGGCCAGCTGTCTCCATTTGCCCGGGACTGAGGGGCATCCTCAGGGGACTGAGGGGTGTCCAGGAAAGGGAACATTCAGTGTGAAAACCAGGAAAGACCTGACAAGCCAGGGTGAACCAGTCCCCCTTAGAGTCGACAGCCCTCCTTGTGCCACACTTTCCTGATCTGCAAAGTGGAGATAAAATACCCACTGTCCACATGGATAGAAGGAAGAATGGAACGTGTTAAGATTTATAGAGCACGTGGCACGTGCAAGCACCAGTATATGATGCCTTACCACCTCGAGGCGGGAGAATCCCAGAGCCGCGGACATTCGGGGAAGAACAGGGCCAGGCAGAGGGGCAGCGAACTGGGAAGACTCGGTGGAGGCAGGCGAGCTCCAGCCCTCCCAGAGAGCCAGTGAGACTTGGTCTGAATCTGTGCACGGAGACCTGGGAGTCTGAGAGTGAAACAGGAGTGGTTCCAGAAATAACTTCTTTCCTGCTTCAGGCCACTTGTGTTTTGCAGGATTTTGCTACTGCTGTGCTGCGATTCTCAACTTCCTCTACCCCTCCCCCACCACCTGTCCACTCTTTTCCCTGGGATTTGCTACTGCACTCCATAGGCTGAGGTCCCTCCTCCGTAAAACACCTGCTCATTAACTGGCCAGGCGAGGTGTCTGGTGAGGCTGGATTAGGGGAACTTAAGCTCAGAGAGGTAAAGTGACTTGCCAAGAATCACCCAGCAGATCAATTTGAATGCAGAAACAGGAACCAGATGTCCGCGCCTTGCGCTGTGCTTACTTTGGAAGGTGGAGCACGGGCCCCGGAGGCCCTGATGGAGAGGCCGGGCCGAGAACTGCGCCATCTCGTGATTTACAGTCCGGGGAAGGCATTTTTACAAAAATTCAGCCTTGAGGATGCCCCCAGAGTTGAGAGGTTTTACATGTGAAGCAAATTTCTGTCATTTAGGAGAAGATGCCTCATGAATGAGTTGAATGAATTAAGGATTTGGCATGAGCTGTGTCAAGTATCAAGTAACGAGGTTCCATTTCCAGTCCCACGTTCAGCGCTTCCCATTTCAGCCAAAATTGGCAAGAGTCAAGCTGGTTATTAAAGCAAAACCTGGAAAAGGCAATTAAGTGCTCTGAGGGTTAAAAGGTTGACTCCAGTGGAAACGTGAAGCATAAATTTTACTCACAGGTATTCCTGTTACTCAGAGGCTGTGGCTTGTGTGTGAGGAGGGGGAGGACTCCCCGCACGGGGCTGGGTCACAGAAAGCACAGGTGGCCCTTGCCAGCCCCCAGTCTGGTGTTCTGTCCCACGGCAGTAGGGGAGAGGGCAGGTCAGCGTCTTCATCTTCTGGGAAGCCTGCCATTGCTCCGTCCCTTCCCTGGAGGCGGAAAGCATTGTTGGAGGCATCCTGTGTGCGTGCTCTGGGCGCTCAGAAGTCAACTGAACAGCCGCCTGGTCCGCCCGGGACCAAGGGGCACCCTGGGATGCAGGAACTGGGTCATCCCTGAAACTAGGAAAACTGCAGGTAAACCTGGTGACCAGCCCTGTGAAGACCCAGCAGTTTCACAAAACGAGTGAGACCGGAGGTAGACTTTATGCCTCCACCTCCCGAGCTATAAGACGGAAATCACTGGGTTCCCGCCACCTGGGGGGGGGCGGTGAGAGGATTCGCTGCCAGGAGGCAGCAGAGTGCTGGGCAAAGGGGAGGGGCCCTGACAGACCAGGTTGCTGTCCAGCTGCAGTGCCCTCTGGTCACCTGGCCCCTGGCTCAGTGCGGTTGCTTTAGGGGGCTCTTCCCATCCACCGGGGCTTACCAGGACTCGTCAGCTTTTAGGGGGGCTCAGGGAAACCCCAAGGCCTACCCAAAACCTACTCGGATCATGTTATTCAAGCTGACATAGCTTCAGAAAAGAGGGAGGCAGTGCTTGTGTTAGTCCTTTGTCGGAAAGTGGCCCCGTTTCAGAGCAGCCAGCAAGCGGGGCTGGTGCTCCGAGGAGAGTCAAACCCATGGAGAATGGCTTTGTCTGTTTTCCGCTTAAACCTATTTCAAATCACTTCGCATGCAGGTGGCGAAGTAGACAGTCTCAATGGATCTATTAAGGAGGCTTTTTTAGCGGTGAAGAGTTCTATTCCACTTTTTCCTTTCTTAGGGGTGTGTGCTATGAAAAGGTGCCCCAGAGGAGAAGCCACGGGGAAAGAGCGGTGGCCACCCACCGCCCCCGAGCCGAGAGGAGCCAGCCATGTCTGCGCGCTCCCACTTCTTTGGAAAAAGTTAGGTAGCTAAGCATCTGTCTCCAAATTTACATGCAGTGCAGTCACCCACAGAGATGCTGTCTTCACTAATAATCTAGCAATTAAAGTGGAATGTGACTGCTAATTAAACCTGCCACTCAACTAAGAGATGGGTATTTGTTTTCAACTGGGGCTGGACTCGATCCAGCCTGTCTTCAACAAAAGCTGAAGACCAAAGACTTGGACTAGAACATGAGGCTTCAAGAGTGAGGTTGCTCTAAATACCTGCAAGTTTTCTCCTTTTGAAAACAGACCCTAATACCAGCTCAGATCAAATTAAAAGCTCAAACCAAATAAGTCATCTTAATTTCAAAAGTGTTGTCTCTAAGATGTGTTCTTATTGGTTCCTTCAGTCAATGTACTTTTTCCTCATTCAATTTGCAGGCAGAACATTAACAATTTGAAATGTTGAGAGTTCTTTAGTATTAAACTTTCTTTCAATTGATATTTAACTAAAACTCTTACCACTTAGCTTGGTATGTTAGCAGGAATCTGAGGCTCCATGGTCTACCATGGAGAATGCCTGCCCAAGAAGATTCTGGGTTTGAAACCTTTCAGTTGTCATATAATTAGGGAATTTTAAGTCAAGAAAAAGCAAGGAGTGGATCAGGGCAGTGCTGGGCAGTTGTCCTTGGTAGGGGCTGTCCTGTGGGCCCACATCGCTGTGAGCTGGTTGGAATATTGGGACTGGTCCGGCCTAGAGACTCGGCAGCCTTCGAGAAGCTCGGCTACACAGGGAGCTGCACTCCTGTGCAGGGTCTCCTCCTGATATCTCACACTGGCTGGGCTTCGTTTGGCGAACAAAGGCACGTGGGCGTCTACCCCCTTCTCCATGCTCGGGGCCAGCATCACTAATCTATCCCATCATTCTTTTCTCTTGGGCCTGGACACGCTCTGAAGCCCTGTCAACACCATTCTCAAAGCAGCCAGTCGAATGGAGGGGAGACTCAAGTGAGACATAGTCATCACCTTGGCTATGGGACGTTCTGTCTGAATGCCCACCTCTGTGGTAGGAAGGGTCTCAGAGCCAACAAAAGAGGTGGGACTGTCAGGGATCAAGGCCGTACATGGGCTGAATGAGGCTGGTAATGCGCCCACCCTTCTCCCCAAGCCTTGCTCTCACAACTGGCAGAGTGTGCGTTGGTGGGGGGCAGGGGAGGACGGCCTCCCTACCTCCCAGGTAAGCCTCCAGGACCCTTTGTTTTATAGGATTCTAATACAGTGGGATGGAAGGTTCTGGAGAGTGTCCTCACCAAATGCTTTAGGAGACACACATGAAGAGAATGTGGCAGGCAGGCTCCAGGCCGCGGCTCACCTTTACCGCCCCACCGAGGTGTGTGTTCCCAGACAGAGCCTCACACAGGAAGCCGGGCCGCCACCACAGTGGGCAGGACCGCAGCAGGCCCACAGGGAGACAGGGAGCGACTTGGAAGGAGACTCTTGGCTCCTGATCGAACCTCATGGGTCCCCCGGGCCGCCTGGTGTGCTGCATTTACGATTCGTACTGAACCGCCGCTGCACAGATGTGTCCCGCCCACACAGGCTTCCAGAGGCCCGTCCTGGCTGGGGCTCCACGAAGGGAGGCCTGAGAGGGTGGAAAAGTGCAGGCAGTCTTCACCTTGAGGTACATGAAGATGCGAAGGTGCAACCCGCTCCCCCGTCTAGAAGGCGTCACTTAAGTATTTAGGGAGGTGAAGTGGCTCCAGAAAATGGGTGCAAAAAATACTAAGATTAGAACTCCACCAGCCCCCGTCCCCTGGCCTGGACTCTTGCTCCCTGGAGATTCATCATCTACCGGGCAGCCAGAGGCGCTGACTGCTCGGCCGCACCCCCTGCCCCTGCTCTCCTCACAGCCTTTCGGTTTTTGCGTTTACACCTCCCTGCTCCTCACAGACACAGGCTTGTGTGAGCCCGGCAGGGACGCCGGCCTGTGACTCCGCTGGATTCCCCTTCCCGGGCACTTGCTGGCTGCTGCTCACTCGTGAGCCAAGTCAACGTCCCCTCCATAGAGAGCCCTTCCCTGAGCACCCTGTCCAAGGCGGCGACCTTCCTTCGCACGGTCACTCTTGAGCACACCACCTCTGCGTCTGCTCAGCACTCATCACGCTCTGAAACTTGCACTTTTACTTTTTCTCCAGCTTCCTGTCAACCATCCCTCAGAGGAGACGACTTGGTGCCCGGAACAGAGTGTGTTCTCAGTACATGTTGGACCATGAAAGGGGCTTTATTCAGTCTCTTAGGACCAGAACATTGTTTTTTTCCTTGGGTTTCTCCAGCTGGCTTCGCAGGATGGCGAGCGGGAGGAAGCAGCAGACTCTCCTGACACCAGTGCACCAAAGCGCCACATGCCCAGGCCCAGGCGGCCCTGCCCTTCCGCCTCTGCAGGGCACAGACCCAGAGCTGCCCCCGCATCAGGGCAGCTGTGCTGGCACCATCGTCCCGCTGTCCATGCCACAGGCAGCCAGTCTGCTCCTGGACCCCAGCCGCAGGACAGGCTCCCGGGAGCCCCTCCTCTGACACTGGCCACGTGTTTCTGCTCCTGGCCCGGCCTTCTTCCCAGGGCACGGGCTCTTGGACTCAAAAGTAAACAAATTCCCAGAAGCTCTGAGGTGCAAGAGAGGCTGGCCTTAGTCATTCGGAGAGAGAGAAAACACGGAAGCCTGACCACAAGACAGCTTGTTCTTGGCCAGGATAACACAGTGCTGCTCTCCGACCTGCTGTGACAAAAGCAAATCCAGGGAAGAGGCCCAGATGGGAGGCCTGGGGCTGCTGCAAGGGCGACCTCTCGAGCCTCGGCTTCATCACCAGGAAATGGGTGTAGCAGCGACATTTATACCCAAAGTCAATTTTAAAGTGGAGAGAATGCAACACATGCACAAGCTGGAAGCAGAAACACCCAGGAGTGCTAGGGAGTGTCTGGGGATTTGGGGCGGCAGGTGGACAGGTAGGGACCACATCAGCTTGGCTTAGAAAAAGTGAGTCAAAGAGCAGTAAGGCAGAGCCCTCCTCTCTGCTCCCAGCCAAGGTCAAAGTGGGACCACAACTCACAGGAAGCAGAGGAGCTCTGAGTGTGAAGGATCTGAGTCTCCCTTTCCTTGGCTCCCCTGCGCCAAACTATACCAGGCATATAGTAGGTGTCAGTGAAGAGAGACATTGGCTTGGCCACGAATTTCAAGACAGGGATGTTCAGTGAGTGCTGAATGGGTGAATGAATAAATAAATGAATGAATGATTGAATGGAGAGTCATGGTTTCCCTGTCCCTGTCCTATCCCCATGGGGCCCCTCCACTCAAGGAGCCAGAGCAGGACCTGGAGCACAGCTGGGAGCAGAGGGGACTGAGCTGGGGAGTCCCCGCCACACTGTCCCAACACCCATGGGAAGTTGCCAGGTTGGCTCGGGCCTCGCCTGGGCCTTCTGTACCGGGGAGCAGCTCCAGCCAACACGTCTCACCTCCTGCCAGTTACTATGCACGGACATGGTCCCAGTTCATGGCTGGCCTGCCCTCTGAGCCAGCGTGGGAAAGGCCGTGATGCCTGGAGGGGCAGGGGTTGGGGCCGGGGCTGGGGCGTGGGCACAGCGACCAAGCTCTGGGTAGTTAGACTCTCCTCCCCCAGTGTTTGCCTCAAGGAGGGAAGAATAGTACAAGGAGGATAATTGGAGACCTTCACGTGTTTTTCTGTTTTTTGAAAGAAAGAGCAGAATGCCTGAGCGTGTACAAAGCACTATTTAAATTTCTTGTCTGTAGCATATATTGAACCTATAATTATGGCTTTGAAAAAAAAAGGTAATTATGAAAATTTCTGAGCTCATTAGAGACACACAATTGACATCTAAAATTATTTCAGTGAGATAGGATGCTGGAATGAATCTCTTTTAAGAGACCCAGAAGAAAAGAACTTTGATTTAAAAAAAAAACTCCAAGTTCTTCGTTAACCTGGAGTGTGTGGGTCTCCTCGGGTGGCGCTTCCTTCCTCGGGAAGGAGACACGCAGGCCGCCCCTGCAGGGCCGGCCCGTGGGGCTGGGTGGGCCGCCAGTTTTCAGGGGCTCCCCGCGACTGGACCCCTGCTTGGTGCTGTCTTGCTGCGGGGCCTGCCCGGGGCCGCTCGGGAGACTGAGCCATCAGAAACCGCAGGGCCATTGGTTTTCTTGGAATATGACGTGACTCTGGAGTCGGATTGCCCCGGACTCAAATCTCTATGCTGTCACTCACCAGCTATGTGACCTTGGTGCATCCTTCCTCTCTCTGGGGTCCTCGGGCCACGGGGCCGTGGAGCGCAGGCAGCTGGAGAGCCTCCCTGCTGCGCTCTTTCGACCCCTCAGCCAGTGTTATGGTAAGAGTGGCAAGAGCACCGGGGCCCGCACAGTGGAAGGGGAGACGAGGTGCGCAGCAGGTGTGCCAGCGGAGCCAGCGGGCGCCGAGGGTCCCGGGAGAGACAGACACACGGTAGCCTTCTCCCAGGGCCAGAGGAAGGGCCATCGGCAGTGCGTCCACAAAGGGTGGGGCTCACCTGGCCCCCTCACGCGGTCTCCCCGTGGCTCTGCTACGGCCCGGCCCCTGTACCGTCACAGTGCCGTTGTCTCCGTTAGTAACTGGAAGCTCAGCACCCCCCCAGCTGGACGTGAGAAGGTCAGCATAGCTTTTCCTCTGGCTGGTGAGTCTTGAGTCAACCATTCGTGGCCTGTGGTCAGTCAGTGGTGGCCCTGTGGGTGGGTCACATCTACCAGTCCAACGAAGGCCCTTTCTTAGCGCCGACATCACCTTCGTGGCCTGCTGCTAGAGTACAGTCCGGTCTTCTCAGGAATCTGAGTGTTTCCCTAGTGTTTATGGCTCTACCCAACCGCTAGAATTTTCAAAAATAATGAGATGAATCATAAGTGTAGAACTCAGATCAAAAACTTCATTTAAAAAAAGATAGATGAATATCTTCACAGCCTTGGGGTGAGCAAAGATTTCTTAGGATACAGAAAGCACTAACCATGAAAGGAAAGGATAATGAATTGATTGTCAAAAGTGTCAGTTTCTGCTTTCCATCACCAAAAAACGCCATTAAGAAAATTAATGGGGACAAACCAGGCACCTTGGGAGAGGTGGCAGCAGCACAGAGGCGAGGGGTGCGGCTGCCTGGGGTGCCAGCGGCGCCATCGTTGGGGGAGGGGGCACTACACAGTGCGGGGGAGTCGGTCCGGGCAGGAGTGGGGGCCGAGCGGAGGGCGCCCTGTGGGGAACACGCCGACCGGTGCCAGCCCCACGCTGTGCTGGCGCTGGGGTGGCAGAGCCGGACTGAGTCTGAGATCCCTGCGGCAGCAGCTGGGGGCACAGTGGCAGAAGCACCTTCACCCGCTACCCTGGACCCCACAGAATTGGATTTTGGAACCAGGAGGGCCACCACCTACCAACACGTAAGCGACACAGATCTTTGCAATCAAGCCCTTCTGACCATTGAGGACCAGCACGATTGTCCTGACAAATCTCAAGCGGATGTGCCAGAGGAGAGGACGAACAACTAAACCACAGATCTCCAGGGCACCTCACCCAAAAATGTAGCCCATGCTCAGCAACATTCTAGATGACAGCACAGGCAGCCAGCATCACCTGAGAACCCAAGTGCCGTGTGTGTGACCTCCGCGATATGTGACCTCCGAGACATGTCCACGTAGAGAACAGAGGTGCAAACAGGGCCTGGGGCGTTTTTGACGAGAGGTCACATCCACTCACAGGAGCAGCGGCTCTAAGCGTGATCCCGAACACAAATTCGTTTTCAGGTCTGCTTGTTCTCTCCCCAGTGCCGCATGGCAAACAGCTGGATGCATGGTGGGAACTTTGGTTTGCTTAGAAGGGTTTTTAACTTAGGTCAAGGTCAACATTTGTCCCACTAACTGGAGAGGGATTGGTCTGGGAGCCATTCTTCTTGCCTCCGAGGTCTGGGATGACCTGGCTGCATGGAGTGTGGACAAGTGCAAAGTCCCCGAGGACGGGACAGTGGAGAACGCGAGTGAGAGGGAGAGGCACTTTGGGGGCGTTTATGCTAAATACTGCTTTGACCGTCACTCCTTAGCAGATGACAACACCTGCCTTTTGTATTTGGGCCTCTTAGCGAGGAAAGAGCTCAGAACCTAGAGCCACTTCCAGCCTGTGAGGACAAAGGCCTGTGCAGGGCTGCCAGGAGACGGCTCTCCGCGCTGGTCATTGCACCGGCATTCAGCCTTCTGAGGCCGTCCCCTCTCAAAAGAGACTGAAGGGCTGTAACGCTGTGAGCCCCTCATCTAAAGGGGCGGCAAAAATACTGCCTCACCTGCTCACCAGCCAGCGAAGTCAGTGACAGACAGCACGTCGAAGAGACTCCTGGACAGCCAGGGCTGTGCCCGCAGGAAAGGGGGCCTGGCCAGTGCAGCACACCTTCTGCCCCTCACTGGACAGAGTTACAAAAGCTTCTCCAAAGCAAAGCTCCCGGCCCACACACAGACGTGTGCTGGCAAGGCAGGCTGGTAACTGGGAACTATGGGAGGTTTTTCCTTGCAGTTTAAATTTTGAGACTTGAAAGATAGTAACTATATAACTTCTATGTCTTTCCTATTTTTCTGAACCATCCCCTCAAAAAACAAAAACAAAAACAACAGAGACCCCTCCCCCCAGGGAAGAAGAACCCCCCATGTTTCTGCACATTCCCTCACCATCAGTGCAGTCTCGCCCTTAAACCGCGGGGCACCTCACAACCAGTGCGGCCGCGGAGCAGCAGACTGGCGTGGCGAGGTGCTGAAGGCTTCCTCCTCCTCCTCAGGGAAGCTGCTCGTCATTACTGGCAATCAGTTCAAACCAAGAGCTGCCGGTAACACTGGCCACTCAGATTCTGTGCAAGCATCACTTATTAGCATGTTAGCATGTTCGAGATTAGAGAACGTTTCAGTTATTGGTTATCTACTTATATTGGATCCATGCTGCATATCTTAAGAACAATAATGGAATTTTAAAAAAAAACTATAAGGATGCTGCTTATTTCCTGATAATGTTTCGTTGTTAAATAAATGTGTCAAAAGATATTTTTATAATTCCAACCAACATAGTGGTCCAGTGATAACAAGCAGATAATGAAATAGGTGTCCCCGGGTACCATTAGGGTGCCTGGTTCCCCAGAGCCACCGAGATGCTCACAGCCACCGAGAGGGGAGGACCCATCAGGACCACGCCTTTTATTGGAGGGTCTGCACAGCCACGCTTGGCCTCTCTAGTTCTTATTAATTCATTATCTCTGGGTCCCCATCAGCGTTTATCACATGGCCTTGCAGGCACTTAGAAAACAGTATTGGGCTGAAAGTGTGAGTTCTAGGCATTGTCAAATATGGAGGGAGCTTGTGCTAATAAGCACCAGGCACTGTGCTGTGAGGGAAGCAGTGAGCAAAGAGGGGTGTCCCTCAGAGCCCACAGGCTGGAGAGGTCCAGCAGGCAGACCTCTGGCTGCCCCATGCTTGCTGCCCTCGTGCTCCTCTCTGGTCCAGGAGTAGGTTTTGTTTTCTGTTGCCTCCAAGGCAACACCTGGGGCTGCAAATGCTTCCCTTTTATCTTCCCAAGTGCCAGTTGCAGCAGCAGGTCACAGCACATGCAGGCGCTCTGTCAGAGTCCCGAAGCGCCCCAGGGCTTCAGGTGCACACCTGGGCCTCTGCGTGGGCCCCCCATCTCGATGGCTAAGAGGGACCCTCCTGCCAGGAACAACTTGGTGGATGCTGCTTGTAAACGTGCTCTGAGGCCCGGGAGGCAGGGAGAGGGGAGAGGAGCAGATGTGCCCCTGCTTCCAGCTTCTAAACACAGGCTTGGTGCAGGCTGAGGCACCTCGGCCTCCATAAATCACAGGGGGCCTGGGTCCTAGGAGCTGGTTTTCCTGCCTTGGAATTAATAGGCAGGTCGGGGCGGGGGGTGGGGGCCCTGTGCTGCCTGCAGATAAGTGCTGAGCATCCTTACCTGGGGTGTGCACAGCGTCACCTGGGGACTCTCAGTTCTCCCATTCCAAGCTTTTCCTCAGCTGCCAGCCCCAACAGGGGTGGGCAGATGTACACCCACCTGCCTCAAAGACTGTGGGCAGGTCGTTGGTCTCCCCCCATCGGTATGTCCCGGTGACCGATCGCCTGTTGCCCGTCCTGGTCCCGGCCCAGGCTGTGTGCCGCCCTGCTTTCCCTGGACCCTCTCTGGTCATTGGCAATCACAGGCCTCAGGGGCATGGCTGAGGATGGTTTCCTTTGGGGCCACACGCTGAGGTTTATGCAGCATATCTTAGAGGCTTGCCTCCACCCTGTTCCCCCCACCTTGGACCAGAGTGAGCCAGAGTGGCCAAGGAGGGCGCTGGGTGACCTGCTGGGAGTCGCATCTGGAAGGACATTGTCACCACCACAGAAAGCTCTTTGCTGTGCCTTTTGTCATTCAATCCCCATGTCATCCTGTAAAAGACACAGCAAGGAACGATCACCGTCATGTTTAGAGGAGGGAATGGGCCCCAAAATTTGTGGTGCCCTAGCCTACGTCCCATGGTGGGGCCTGAGCTGACAGAAAGCAGGACAGATGGTCAGACAGCCGGATCTCGACTCCGCGTTCCCTGAGCAGAGCGTCACGTGGTTCGGATCTGGGCGTTCCGCACATGCATTTCTATCATGGGAGACGTGTTGTGTGGGTGCTTTCCTCGGATGCACCCAAGAGGGGGCCCAGCAAGGTCAAGGCAGAAGTCTGGCTCTGCCAACCTGCCCTCCACCCGAGAGCCCGGGTGGTGGTTTTCTTCTGAAAAACTAAGTGATCATGTCATGCTCCTGCTCAAAGCCCTCGCCTGTCCCACCACTGCATCTGTCCCTGTGGCCCTCACAAGTGTCCCTCCAGACGGGTGTTAGGACTTGGACATGCAGATGAGGGAGGTGGCCCTGGAGACACTGCCTTTACTAAGGCCTTTAGGTTCCAATGTGATTCTGGGTCTGGCTACAAAGTCTCTGTACTGAGCCGCCCTGTGCACTGCTTCCTGTTTTCTGGTTTATTTCTCTCTAACCACTTGGTGGTGGTTAAACAGTGCCCCCCCCCCAAAAAAAAAGATGGGCCCAAACCCTAACCCCTGGTATCTGTGAATGTGGCATCATTCCGAAACAGAGCCTGCTGATGTGACCAAGTTAGGGTGAGGTCACAGCGGATCATGGTGGGCCCTAAGTCCCATGACTAGGGTTCTTATAAGAAGGTCATGTGTGCACAGAGACCTACAGGGAAAATGTCAGGATGAAGGCAGAGACTGGGGTGACGTGTCCATAAATCCAGGAAAGCTAAGGATTGGTGGCAACCGGCAAACACCAGGAAGGGGCAAAAAAAAGGCTCTTCCCCTGGAGCCATTCATTAGAGGGAGGGCAGCCAGACCAGCACCTTGGCTTTGGACTTCTGGTCTCCAGAGCTATAAGGGAACAGAATTCTGTTGTTTTAGGCACCCAAGTCTGTGGTGCTTGGCTGTGCAGCCCCACAGCATCTCTTCTCCTGGGCCGTGCTCTTCTCTCCTCCTGCAGATTTTCTGTGCCCATCTGCCTGCAAAAGGCCAACAAGTCCCAAAGCCAGGAAACCTGTTCAATATTTTTTAATTAAGAATTTTCCAAACAAACTTGGCCTTGGGACCCCTTTCCCACAAAACGCCTTTTAGCATGGTGCAAAGTTGGGGCTCCAAGGGGCACTTTCTGAGAGGTGCCATTAAAAGTAAATGCCCAGCAGGCCTCCTTCCCGGCTAACACAGGGCTGTGCACTGAGCCAGGGGCGGGTCCGCCTCAGAAAAACGCCTTTGTCTTGATTGAACCTGCCCAAGCCTTTTAATTACTTCTGACAACGCCTTGCCACTCGGCAGCACTGGGGGGGGGGGGGGGGGGGAGGGGCGGGAAGACCTCAAGAAATTTAATTAGTAGTGAGATAGCTATGAAAATGCCATTCACAGTGAGCAGTGACTAAGACGGCAATATTTAATGTGGGACAGGGGCCCATGGGCAACCATAGCGGAGGCAGATGCACAGGCCTGTGTCGTTTCCTCTGAAGTGGGAGGACAAGAAGCCTGAACCCTGAGGCCCTGTGGGAACTACACGTCAGCTTCTGCAGAGGAATGTCCCTGCAGGCGAACCTGGAAACTTCACAGGGCGGCTTCTGCAGGCCTCTGGAAGCCAAGAATGTCTCAGAGATAGCAGCAGGAGGCAGGGAGCCACCTGGTCCTTTGTTCACAGACAAAGGGTGGGAAGCTGGAGGTTGTCCTCTGTGGATGCAGGTATAGAAGCCAGGGACAGGGGAGCCACGCACTTGTTGCTGTTTCCGCTCCGGACCCCACCACAGGGCGGGCATCTGTACAGCAAGGTCAGGTGATGCACCCGACATCCTGCTGCCCACAGTCTTCCCCACTTCCCCTCCCTGCCTGGCTGGCTTCTCAGCAGAAATGCTCCTTCCGGGAAGCCCTCCCTGACCCTCTGGCCTAATGCGTCCTCCTGCTTCGCCTTCCCCAAGCGTCCTCCTTCGAGACACTGACACCACATTATGGCTGCTGCCCAGCGACTGTCTCTTCCAGACCATGGGCTCCTTCAGGATGAAGCGGTCGCAGTCACCCCTGTGTCCCCAGTACCCAGCACGTGTCTGCTCCCCCGAGAGGGCATCCGGAACACAGCCGTTGACAAACGTCTGCTCTCCTCTCTGGGTGCCTCCTCGATCCCCGCTGTCCCATTCAGTGAGCATCCTTGCTCTCTGTGCCTGCCCCCACCACCCCGGATCTGGAGGGAGCTGGATGCAGAATCACCAGCACCCACGAGCACCCTTCCGGTGATTGGTACCCAAAGCCACACTCAATGTTTGGTATTTCCTGCAGTCTCACACTCTTGCAGAGATTTCCTTTCTGAGCTGTGACAAATGTCTGTGTCAGCGTGCACTGTTCAGTTAGTGTCCTGGCTGTCACACCCATTTTGAAGTCGGGAGGAAGGCTGGAGTTTCGGTGATGGGTTTGCGCACGGCTCTGGGTGGAGGAGGTTGGGGAGGAGGGGTCTGCCTGGGCCACAGGCCCCAGCAGGGCCTCCTCGCAGTGGCGCGCGCTCTCCGAATGTGTGCTGGAGGCAGATTAGGTGAAAAACAAGGCTGCTTTTTAACCAGCGCAGTTTCTCAGTGACGTCAGATCCCCAATCCCAGGCCTGCCCTTGGCCGGTGCAAGCAGGTTCTGAGTTAGGTCTGCAGAGGACGAGGCAAATCTGACTGACCTGCCCCGGGCTCCAGGCTTCCCTGATCCCCCCATATCCGCAACATAGATGCTCTTGCCAGATACCATGCAGGATGGGGGAAAAAACAGCCCCCAGGTGTGGGGTCCTTTGGCTAAACTCGCAGACCGAGGACTTGTGACACCCGGGCCAGTGCTGCTTAGCCTGTTACTTTGGGGACACACTAAGGGCCGAGCTGGCAAAAGTTGACCAGTTTTACTTGTTTGTTTAGTATTCCCTACATGCCAGCTAGAATATGAAGAGCTTTATGTTCCTTATTTCATTTAATCCCTCTATTAACCTCTTCAGGTACTGTTATTATGCCCGTTTTGTAGCTAAGCAAACTGAGGGACAGAGTGATTGAATAGCTTACCCAGCATTGAATGGCTAATCGGTGGCAAGGCCATGATTTAAACCCAGCACTGGCTGACAGCAAAGCTACTCTCTTCACTGAGTTTTCTGGCAGCTTCCAAATTATCTAGCTAGTTCCCTGGAATCAGGCGGACTGCAGTGTGAGGTCTGGGTGGACGATGGAAATCCACCAAAGTTTCTGATTGCCGTTCGGGTATCGGGCCTGGGAAGATTGCTGAGGTGGCCTCTGAGATAGGAGGGCATAGCCGGGGCGTCGAAGGGTGGCAGGGGCTGTTGGGAACACTCCTGGCCGAGGGAAGATGGCCTGGGCCTGAGAGGGATTGTCCAGCATCTCTTAGGCCGGGCTCCGGACACCCCTCCTATTGACATAACCACGTCCCTCCCTGTAGGTTCATGCTCGGGCCCTCGGCTCGACCCCCTGACCCAGAGCCCCCTGACCCAGAGCCCTCACATCCAGTGTTGGGCCTGCATTTTCAAGATGCGGTTCTGGGAGAAGCAGCCCCTGCAGGGCGAGTGGCTGCCTCCCTGACTGTCCCCAGGTTGCTGCTGCCAGTGCTCACTGAGACGGCCGGCTTTGCCACCCGGCAGCAGGGGCCTTGGGCGAGGTCTGTAGCTCTGAGGAGCTTTGATTTCCTCATCCATAAAGTGGGAATGTGCACATTTGTCTCAGGCATCATTGTGAGGAGTCAGCGAGGTGATGTACACAGGCAGGCATTCCTCAGCTATTGGCCTTGAAAACGATACAACGATGATGGCAACAATGACAAAACAGCATGTACCCACAGGTCCCAGCCCAGCCTAGACCGTGCACTAACATCACTCAGTGCTCGGAAGAGCAGATGACAAGATGAAAGAGCTTAGCTGTAAAGTGGGCTGGAGGTCCTTACGGTTGGTGTCTGGGGGCTGGCTCCTGCAAACTGAGGCCTCGCTGAGCCCCGCTGTTCCGAAGTCAGTTCACCTGCAGTGTGAGGACCGGGCCTTCGTTCCCGTGAGGTGGGGCCAGGCCTTCCTAGGGGACTGGAGGTCAGCAGTTCCCGATGCTGCTGGTCCCATTTGGGCCATACAGGGCAGCAGAGGCCACTGAACAGGCCTGGCTGGAGCACAGATGGGCTTCTGTGCCCCGCCTTTGTTCTCAGGAGACACCCCCCCTGCACTGCTGTCTTTGAACTGAGCTGTCTCTTCCAGGTGGCCCATCTGGACACCGGTCTAGCCCTTTCTTTTCAGAGAGAGTCTTTCCTCTGTGAGAGAAAGGCCGCCACCCGCGCCTTCCAGGGCTCGCTGTTACCTTGCACCTGGGTAAACACGGCCTCTCTGCCGGCCTCTTCCCGGGACAGGGCCTGGCCTGGGGCTGGGCAGGTAGGAGGGGGACGGCTCCTGGCCCCCTGGGGACTTGTGCCAGGTGCTGGGGGTCCAAGGGTGATTTGGACCTCTCTTCCCTGGGCTGGGGGTGGGAGGTGCAATAGTGTAAGAGCAGGATCCCTGTGCACAGACAAACCTCCGTGCAAATGCTGGTTCTACTGCTCACTAGTGCATGAGGTCAAGATGCTTCCTTTCTCCTGGTGTCAGGTTTGCTATCTGTGAGCTGGGTCAGCAGTATCACCCACCTCGCCAGTGGACAGGAGCGTCAAACGCATTTAGCACAGGGGCGTCAATGGGTATTATTATGATGGACTCTTTGCTCTTCTGGGTTGAGAGGTTTCCGGTTTGTAAGGAGAGGGACAGGCACAGAAATTGCCAGCGGAGAGACCAGCGGTCTACGGGAAGCAGGTGCTGGCTGCAGTGGACATGGCCCCTCCAGCTGCCTGACACCTTGGGCTTGAAGGAGGTGGAGCTCGCAGGAAGGTGAGGTGTGAGGGTCTCAGCCTCTTCCCACCAGCCACGGATGTGCAGGTGTGTCTCATCTCCCCACACACAACAGGCAGGCCATTGGTGTCGCCAGGGAGCTGAGGGGACAGTGTAGGCAGCCGTGGGCGAGGCCAGCAGCCCTTTTGGCTTCAATGCTCAGGAAAGGCCTCATGGGAAGAAAAAATGTGTAGCAGAGTCCACAACAGCATGTAGACCAGGGAGAGGAAAGCAGAGAGACCTCGAGGAAGACGTGGGAGGTGTGGGTGTGGGTGCTCAGCGAGTGGGCCGGCCAGGTCCTGGTCACGCAGGTCCCCGCCAGTCTGGCCAGGGAGGCGCCCAAGGTCCTTCATTCCTGCCCTGCCGGCCATGACCCTGTGTGTGGGACCCCGAGCCCCCAGCCCAGGGGCTACTGAGATGGGGAGGTGACAGGTCTCTGGGGCCTGCCCCGAGGGCCACTACTTGATCAGCCAGCCCTGCAGCCCAGAGGGGAGGCTCCTCGAGGCTTGGCCCCTGCCCCTCTCCCTCCGGCATTTTCTCTCCCTCCCCTACTGCTCGTTTCCGGCTTCCTTCCTCTCCAGTCAGCAGGCCCCCACTTTCCCTCTGAGGTTCCTCTCCCAGGTTTTCCCTTCTCAGCACTCAGCACTCGGAACCTCTCTTCAGCCACGTGTTCCAACCCCCAACTGGGAGTTGTCCTTGATTCTTTTCTCCCCCCCCTTCACCCAACCAGTCCGTGGGTCCTCCACCTCCAATAGCACCCCAAGCCTGGCGGCCTCTCTCCCCCGCCTGCCGCCATGCTGGTCTGGGCCATCCTCCCCTCCTGCCCCCCAACTGCAGTTGTCTCTGACCCGATCTCTCGGCCACCGCTCTTACTCCCTAACGTCTCTGCACTGGGCCGTTTGTGGCATTCCTCTCTCCCTGAACTCAGAGAAAAATCCAGGCTCCTGGGAGGCCTTCGAGGTCCTGCCGGAGCCCCCTTGCCAGCCCGCCTCCCTGATCTCAGTTCCTACTCCTCTCTCCGGCCTGCCACACTGCAGCACTTTGTCAATCATACTCCTGCCTCAGGGCCTTTGCACTTGCTGGTCCCTCTCCTGGAATGCTCCCTGAGATACCCTCTCGGCTCATGGCTGCCCTTCACTCAAGTTACTGCTGTAATGTCCCCTCTTCAGAGAGGACACCGGGACCCCCTTAGCTAAAGTAACATCCCCACCCCTCTCTTATCATCCTATTTTCTTGTCTTACAAGAACCGGATGTAACTGCCACCTCCTGCTGCCAGGGTTTTTGCACAGTTTTGCTAGTGTGTGTGCTCACAGCCAACGCAGGCAGTGGGAGTTGTGGCCTCCTATCGCTGTGACCGGGGACCCAGAGCGGAAATGATTGATTACCAAAGGGCAGAGGTGGCCTTAATGAGCTGATACTCACCACTTGCCACAGACCACACAAAAGGGCGTGAGGCCGCTGCAGCCACGGCTGGCTCCTTCGTGTGTTCTGGTTTGTTTCCTCTCGTTTCGATCGCTGACAAAGGCAGGCTTACCCCCTGAAACCGGTGTGGGTCCTCGAGCCAGACTGCCCGGGATCCAATCCCAGCACTGCCGTGTGATGGTATGTGACTGAGACGAGTTCGCCAACCTCCCTGGTGCTCAGTTTGCTCCTCTGCAAAGTGGGTGCGTCTGCGAAGACACTACAGACTGTGTAAGAATTAGGCGTGACATCATCACGTGCCGGGCACAGGGCCTGGCAGAGAAAAGCAGCTCAGTGAGTGGGAGCTGGGTCGTTCCTGATCCTGGAAGGAAGCTGCCCAGGTGGCTCTTCCGAAGTGGCCCTTTACCCAGGAGTTGAGGAGCTCCCCGAGAATCCAGCCTCACTGTGGAGGTGAGCAGGGCAGACAGTTTGCATAATGGCAGGTTTCAAATACTTCACTTCCTCCTCCAAGTGATCTGTTCTCCACAGAGAAACATTAAGTTCTTTCCTGCTAACCCATCATGTGAGATACGACCCCCCCTCCCTCACTTACCCAAGGAGCCTGAGTGCCTTGGTTCCCACCGGAGGAGAGCCGTGCAGGACAGCTGGTTGACCCGGAGCATCCACGGTGCACTTTCCGTGAGAGAGAACTGAACCTTTTCTGTGTTAAGCCATTGAAATGTGAGATATTTTTGTTACAGCAACTAGCCTTGGCCAACCCAGACTAGTACAATCACGTGAGCACACGCTTTGAGAACTCGCTTTGAGAACCCGGGAGCCACTCCAAGGGGAGGGTGGTCACAGTCCGCAGCAGCAAACCTGAGGCACAGGGAGCTCCCCGGGTGCCACCACCGCCTCAGACACACAGCAGCAGTGGGGGGGGGGGGGCAGAGAGAAAACGAGTGGGTTTACGTAGGAACTTCCCCTGGGAAGGCATGGGCGCAACTTCTACCTGGCAGGTGCTTCTTACAAGGACAACTCTGTGTGTTAACAACAGGAAATGTGTTTGTCTGAGTGCAGTTCACTTTCTCCCAAGTCGCACCAGGCAGGTCAGCTAGTTTAGAATAAAGGGCAAAGTCCTGTGTCCCCTCCCCCTCTTCCCTCCAAGGGGAACTAAGGCGGCAGAGAGGAGGTTCGTGGGGCACTGTTGATGTTCAGTTCTGTGCGGGTTCTGTCCCCAGCCTGTGGGAGAGCTGCGGGTTTCTCCAGGGTCAGCCTTGTGGTCGCTTTGGCCCCGGGTAGGCGCCATCTAACTCTGCAGGTGGGCCCTCGGGAGTGTTGTCTGCCTGCATGCTCTGGGGAGTGGGGGGCGCCTCAGGGCTCGGGGTCCCCACAAGCAGAGCCCCTGCCATCTCCTGTCTCAGCAGTCCCCTGCATTCACCTCGGCCCTCTCCCCACTCCGGCCTCAGAACACGGGGGACCTGCTTAGAAAGGAAATACAGAAGTGTACCTTCAAATTGCTAGCTGACCCCACAAACCTCCCCCAGCATGTTAAACTCTGTCCATCCTTTTATCCCCTCCCCTCATGGCCTGGGTCAGATTCTTTAGTTCCTCGGAATTGGTGCCTCCAGGTTGCTGCTGTCCCCTGGGCGCCCCCCTCCTGTGTAGTTTACTCAGTGACAAGGCCTGACGGTCCTCCCCAGACCCCTCATCCCAGTTTCTGCGGCCACCGCCTCTGTGGGCTGGAGCTTTCTCTCCGCCCTGCTGGCCCCCTACCTTGGGCAACTCCTCCTGCCCTGAGCTCCTGCAAGCTGCATCCCTCCTCGCTGCCCCCACGAAGCAGTGTGCTTTCAACTCCTCCCAAGTCTGCTCAAAAACTTTCCACATCTTTGTTGGCCTTGAACCTGAATCGTCGATGATTTTCTGATGGAATCAGAACGCCCTTTGTTCCAAAGTTTTCTTATTGTTTTCTTTCCATGGGATTGTAGACAACATCTCCCGCCAGGCACACCCTGCTGTTTTTGTGAAAATTACAGACCGCAAATAACTGCTTAAGTCAACTGCCAGACGAGGTGCTCTCTTCAGAGGGAAAATTCCAGCTGTTGAACAAGTTTATGGGCTTTGTTTTTGGAGCAAAGAGTTCATCAAGGGAAGAACAGAATTTTCCAGGTGCCCCAACCCCATTCTTGTTATAAAGCACATGTGTCTGAGTGGGCTCTTCCTCTCAGGGTCAGATTGATTCCCCAGCCCTTATTCCCCTCCTCCTTCTGAGGACGCCTTTCTCCTGCAGCCTTTCCGTAGACACTCAGAGGAGCGCAGAGAGAGGGACAAAGCGGGAGAGGAGGCAGGGCCTGGGGGTGAGGCCAGCCCCCTGCACTCCCCCAGCCTGCGGCTCCACAAACTGCTGCTGTGTCCTGGCTCAAGCAGGGCTAGTCCCTGAATTCATTCTCAGCTGAGACCCACCAAGAGACCGGCTTACCCCCCCCCCCCCCCGTTGAATACTTGTAGGGAGTAGAGTGTACCTCAGAAGAAGCTGCCAGAGACCTGTGCTCAAACCTGGCCAGCCCTCGACCCCGCCTTTCCTCAGAGCACTCTGGACACTGAGGAGGGGCCCAGAAGTATGCTTGCTTGTCCCCCCTCCAGTCCTCATGTCCCGCAAATGCCCCCGAGTCTCACTTTGCCTGTAGGTGCAGAGACGACCCTCCGTGGCCACCGTTCAGGGAGGCCCCGGATTCTGGACTTGCTCACTGCCAGGCACCACACCGAGACTTAGCCCCCCCTCCGAACGCTGCTGCTCCGATCACCGAAGGTGTATTTTGGCTTTAACCTTGCCGTTCAAAATGTGGCCCGCAGACCGGCGGCACCTGTGTGTTAGAAACACAGTTGCTTGGGCCCACCCTGGACCTTCTGAACCAGAAACTCCGTGTAACAAGGTCCCCGGGAAATTCCCGTGCCCATCCAGCCCGAGAAGTACTAACGTGCCGTACATTTTGCATTTTTCAGCAGGTAGTTTTAGTGTAGGCTGCCTTGCGTTAGTGATGCCAGTGGCCTGGCATTTCGCACTTCCACAAATATGACCTCTCAGGGTCGGTGGAGCAGCTGGACGGTGAGTTCCTGGAGGCCGGGTTTCTCCCGACAGCCCCAGCTCGGCTCTGGCACTGGCTGCAGTTTAACGAGCTGCATGGATGAGCGGATGTGGAGGCCCCCAGGGGAGACAGGACAAGGGACATTACTTCCACCTTGCACACGAGGAAACTAAGGCTCAGGTAGGTCGAGACTTGCTCTGGTTTGGTTCACGGGTGTCAGCCTGAATTCCGTCACCGGGCTTCCGGCCTCCCATCTCCTGGGGGCTGCAGACTCTCTGATGCCCAGTTGCAGGAAGATCTGGGTCATGGCTCTGGAGTCTGATTGTAAATTCTAAACCAGGTCCCTGTGTGGAATGGCCTTCCCGCTTTGGGGAGGGGGGAGAGAATGTGAGAGACACGTGAGGCGCTCTGCCAGGCCCACTGGAGCCTTCCTGCCGGGAAGCTGCTGTGGCCTCTGCCCACGGGGTGCCTGCTCGGAGCCCTGGAGGCTGCTGGTGAGAAAGGTGGGAAGCCAGTCAGGCGCTGGGAGTGGGGGGAGACGCGGACACCTGCTGCTCATTCCCCTGTCCCCTCCCCGCCACACTGAGCCAGAGGAAGCCGCAGAGAAGGCGAAGGTGAGGGCGGGAGTGCTGCTGAGGCTCACTGACAATGGTTTCCGGCGTCGAAGCTTAAGTTGGAATCGTTTCCCCTGGGCGCCCCTTCCCCAAAGGCTCCGGGCTCTGGCTGTCCACCTGGAGCTGGTCAGGCATGGGGGAGGGCAGAGCGGCGCACTCACAGAGGGGCTCACGGGACCCCTCGGTGAGTCGGCGGTGGGGGGTGGGGGGGGAGTAAGGGATCAGGGGCCCGGATCTGCATCTGAAACAAACCACAGGAATGCGCCGCCACCCCCTGGGGTCGCTGCAGAGGCCAAAGCAGATGCAGCCCTGCCTTCCGCAGACTCTGCCAGCCCCGTGCTGGGCCTGAGGAAAGGAGTCCGAGGGCAGGAAGGAGCAGGAGGGCAAATGGTGTTCCTCCTGCCATTTCCCACACTGGCAGCCCGTATCTCTGCTTTCCTGCAGTTGTGTGCGCTTATCCGCAGACTAGAAGTCCGCTAACCATCCCTGGTGTGCAGTGAAGGCCAGCCCGGCGGGGTGGGGGCACCATGTCCCCCCCCTTCCCCGCACACTCTGGCTTACGTGCCCCGGCTGTGATAGCCCCAGGGATGGCTGCTTTGAGCCCTTCCCACAAGGGGGTGCTCTTCTGACACTTCACCTGCATTAACTCGGTCCATCTGCACCCCCACCTGGGAGACAGGAAGGCTCTGCCTTACACAGGTGAAGAGGAAGAGCACAAAGGGCCGCAGGGTCACCCCAGGGCCCACACTGCTGCGCGGAAGAGCACTTGTAACTACTGCTTGGGGCCAGTTAGGGGACACGGCCTGGCTTAGGGGAAGGAGGGGTGCCTGTGGCCCTATACAGAGCAGTAAGGGGACCTGTGCGGAGGTGACACACAGGCCACACTCTGCTCAGTGCTCTGGGCTCAGGCCGGGGTTGTGTGGCGTGCTAATGGTGGAGAGATGACTCTGCGGGGCCGAATAGTCTGAGCTTCACCCTGTAGACCAGGGGTCCCCAGCCTCCGGCCCGTGGACCGGTAGGTAGGTCCGGGCCTGTCGGGAACCAGGCTGCACGGCAGGAGGGAGCTTGAATGCTATGCTCTGGAATCATCTCGAAACCGTCCTCCTCACCCCAGTCCGTGGAAAAACTGTCTCCCTCGGAACTGGTCCCTGGTGCCAGAAAGGTTGGGACCGCTGACGTAGACAAAGGGAGTCACTGCAGAGAAGATGAATCTGGCCCGCAGTTCCGGAAGGCAGGAGGTGGCACCCGGGGACCCGGTTAGAGAGTCAGGGGAGAGGAGGCTCCGAGGAGGCTGTTCTAGTCGGCAGGTGTGAGGGCAGAGCGGGGCGGAGACGGGGGGCTGAGCGGGGCAGAGACGGGGGGGCTGAGCGGAGGAGCCGCACCCGGAAGAAACGGCAGAGGCGTGACTGGTCGAATGTGGCCCCAGACCCAGGGTGTACGCGGCCCACCCCCACAGGCTGGGCTTTCCCCGCCTGGACCCGCACTGCTCTGAGCCCCACCCCGCCCCACCCCCGCCCCCGGTCTGTGTGAGCAAGGGTCCGGGGAGTCACTATGGCAGGGTGAGAGGGTCAGAGGGGTGTCCAGGCCCCTGAAGTTCGGCCCAGTGGCTCTGACTCCAGCCAGAGTGATACAGCCCTTCCTGCGAGCCCACTGAGGTGCAGTGGGGCCTCGGGTGGCTCCCATTGACTTGGGCGACCTTTCCAGCTTCTCCATCTCCACCACCCACAGCCCCGCCACCATGGGCTGCTATAGACGCAGGCAGCTGCTGGGGGAATACACCCAGGAGGTGTCGGGAGGCTGTGACTTCACCTCTCAGGACTCTCTCCAGAGCCCCAGGGAGTGAATGAAAGGCCTGGACATGGGAGTGTTGGTACAAAAGTGCGCTTGTAGGAAAAAACAAATTACTTAAGTTACTAATCCATCTGTCCTGTGCTAATGCCTCCTGAAAAAGAACTTCAACTTGAGTAGCACAGCCTTTTGTCTCTCAGAACCACCTGAACCCGTAATTAGGAAATTGTGTCTCATTAAGGCCCCGGATAACAAAGCCTCGAGGCCCAGCCTGACCAGGGGGTGGCTTCCGGGGGCTCCAGGCAGGTTCACGTGTCCTTGCCAAGGTGCAGTCCCGGTGCCCTTGGGTTGTATTTCCTGGCTGTTCCTCGGAACAAGTAGATTCCTGTTGACATTTATTCTTTATTTTCTAACACTAATAACTGTGCCTGTTACCCAGAAACACAGTTTCCAAGGTCTGTTCCAAGGCTGGTGGTGGATGCAGCTTGGACCCTTAATACCGGGTGGTGTGTTTCCACCTTGAAAAAGAACCTCCCCCTCGCCCAGAATTTTGTCTGAACATCCCTTCTTTCCTCAGGATGCAGGTGTTTCCTGCAGGGAAAAGTGACCCTCAGTCCTATCTGGTCCCAGCTCCAGGACACCCACTGGACCCTCCTGAGGGAGAGCAGCAGGGCTGGCCCTGACACCGCGAATGCTGGGTGGGCACTGCGTGTCCCACGGCCCCCTGACCGTGCACAAGGTCGGTGCATTGGCTCATTGGCACAGTAAAGCCTCTCTCATGGAGGAAGAGCGGCTGTGTTTCCTCTCCGAGGTCCTGGGCATCTGAGAGGGGCTCTCGCCCAACAGGGAGTCGTTCCCGCCGTTGCGATGGAAAGGCAGCCCCTGACCCCGTCTACATGCACAGGGAACAAGGGGCAGCCGTGGCCTGCGGCTTCGAGTTACAAACCAGGAGCAGGGTTGCTGGGAGCTCCGGACTAGGAAGAACGGCCTCTGAGACCCTCGCCCCGGCTCCCGTTAGCACGGCATCCCTTCGATGGCAGTGCTTCTCGCCGTGTGGATGTTTTCCCGCCATGGCCTCCTCCTATGGAGTTTCGATACCACAATATACCGTGTGTGTATCTATGTGCAGTGGCCCTTCGGAGGCCAAGGTCGTTATAGCAGCTAAGGGTTTTTGTCCCCAAGGACCCATTTTTGTCCTGTTGGATATGTCTCTCTCTCTCCCGTTGAGAGACCACATCCCTGAGCAGCAACTTTCTGCTTCTGCTTGGATGCCTCACATATCAGGGAGCTCACTACCTACCTCCTTCTCAGGACAGCCTGGGCACCACTGAGCCAAAGGAGAACAAACTGTCGATGCACACGACAACTTGTCTGGCCCTCCAGAGAGGTGGCTGTGTGAAAAGAAGGCCAGTGCCAAAAGGCTATGTGCTGCGGATTGTGCTTATACCATGCTTCTGAGGCAGTAGGAGGTAAGAGACGGAGAACAGGTGAGAGGTGGTGAGGGCGAGGGGTGGGAGGTGGGTGTGCTTACACCAGAGGGCCCGCCAGCGGCTTGGGGACCGCTCTGCATTTCAGCTGTGCTGATGTGTGCATGGACCCACACGTGTGAGAAAACCACACTGCACCAAACACACATGTACACAGGGGCCTGGGGCCATGGCGAGGATCAGCACACTGTCCCCACAACAGTGTCCCAGTGGTGACAGTGTGCCCCAGTTTTACCAGATGTTTATCACTGAGGGAAACTGGGTCAAGGACACATGAGATCTCTCTTATTATTTCCTACAACTGCATGTGAGTCTATAATTATCTCAAAATACAACGTTTAATTTTTTTAAAGAGCTAGCATTGAAAATAGAAATTAAAATAAAGAGCCTACATTATCATTTTACAAAGACTTATTTTTCCCTCTGGGTTTTTCTCAGGGCCCCCTGTCTCAGGGTCACAGTCAGTCAAATCAACCCAAAAGGCAGGTGAGCGAGCCGCCTCGTACACCAGGGACGGCAGGTGTGTGCCACCGCGGTGTCCTGGGGGAGTGGGCTGTGCGCAGGAGCAGCGGGGGCGTGGAATCCTGGCTCCCAGGGAAGGGGGGGTCAGTGGGGGGGACGGGAGAGGATTCTCCCGCATTCCCCTGGGGCAAAAAGGAAAGGTGCTCTTGCTGACGCAGGAAGAGGGAGGGGGCATCGGCTGAGAACACGAAGAAACCTCAGCCACGGGAATGCCCAGGCTGCCCAGGCTGCCCAGACTCGCTCGGGAATGTGGCGGGAAGGTGGGGAGGGGGGACGAAGAGCCTCTGTGGCGGGCACTTGCCCGGTCCCCCACCTTCTCACATGGCAGAGACACGCAGCAGGTCCTCCCGTAACGTCCTTTTGTTCAACCAGTTTCCTTAGAAGGCTGATGAGATGCCGCAGGAGCCTGACCCTTGTTGACACCGATGAGCCTGTGGCACAGTCGGTTCTGCTGTAAGTCGCTGCGCTCAAAGTCGCAGAACTTACTGCCCACGTTATGTGAGGACGTACTAGGCACTGCCTTGCACACCAGCTCAGCCGGAGGGCAGGTGAGCCGAGGCTCTGTCTGCTGCGGGCAGGGCTTTGCTGCCCTCCATCCAGAAACGCTTCCTCTGGGGCACGTAGATCAGCTGGACCAACAGCCCCCCAAAACCATTTGTTGGAAAACTGCATGTAACCCATCTGTTCTCTTACTTGGCTGGGGTGGAAGAACACCACAGCCCAGAGTGGCTGCAGCCCCTGCTCACTTGAGCAGCTAAGTCGGGGAGTGGTGGTTCCCCCAGGAGGGCCCCCCACTCAGGGCTGGTTCAGTTGACCCAGCCCATCCTTCAGGCCTTAAAACAGGCCCTGTTCTTTGGATCCGGGTGGGCTGAGGCTGGGCGGCTGCCTGGACCCCCCGGTGGGCCCGCCTGCCCTGATGTGGCCAGGCCCAGTGGGGGGCTTCTTCAGCATCACGGGAGTGCTGGTGGGGCCTGGACGCTCTGTGAAAGGGGGTGTGGCTGTGGTGGTGGGTGCCAGGCCTTTGCAGAGCGCTTCACGGAACACACACACACACACACACACACGTTACATGGCTGCCCCCACCCCATCGTGGGCCCTCCAGTCTCATACAGCAGACGAGGCCCACAGGGATGGGGGTCTTCCCCAGGGTCCCACGTGGCCATGTTCATGCTGAAACCCAGGTCAGTCCGACTCCAGGGCAGAGCTCCACAGGACATGCCACTGACCTCATTCACATGTCACACTCTGCAGGGAGGGCCCAGAGCAGGGAGGTTGCGATCCCCTTGATAGACGGGAGCCCAGCTCCCGGAGAGGGGGCACGCCCAGGCACCCAAAGCGCACACCAGAGCTGACTCGCCTGATGCTGACTTCTGTGTCCTTCTGCCTAAACTGCAGGACCCCTCCTGTGACCTGAGAACCTGATGCCACATTTACAGAGCAGTCAGGTGGCTCTTTGCAGGAATCGGGCCCTCCTGGGCCCGATATTCACTGCTGCTGGCACCGAGTGGCAGTGGGTTCCTCAGAACCAGTGGTGTGACGCCCAGGGGAGGCGCCACAGCCCCTGCAGCAGCATGCCCCAGCCCTGGCACCGTGCAGGTGGGTCCTGGTCACCTGATTGTCCCCCCGAATCCACTGCTCAGAGATGCCAGTGCAGAACAAAAGGAAAGAGGAAAACCATCCAAACCTCGGAGCCACTGGACTCACACCAACACAAATGGGGGTGGAGCCGGGGAGTGTAGGGGCCCACTAAAGTAGAGGTTCCCTGGTGGCAGAAGGGGGGACATGCTGGAATCCTGTGGCTACAGTCAGGAAGCCTGGGTTCTGGCCTTACCTCTGACACTGACCTGCTGCAGCATCTTTGCATTCTTGGGCATATCGGGGTACAAATGCCGGGGTACAGAGGAGGGGCGTGCTCAGTGGCAGGTAGCAGAGACCCGGCTAGAGGGCTCTGAGCTCTCATCCCCATTTTTGCCAGTTTTGTTCCACTTCTGTCGGATCAGACATGGGGAAGATGGCCTCAGACGCTTGGTCTCAGATGCTCGTGGTCAGAATTCTGCAGCTCTGCTCTGCAGAACCAAGCATAAGAGCCGAGAGGGACAGGCTAAGGACAGGGACAGGCCAAGGACAGGGACAGTCCCTGCAGGAGAAAGGGGATTCTGAAGGAGCTGGGGGTCAGGGAAAGGGAGAGAAGGCAACAAGGAAGACCTAGGTGTCTACTGCAGGCTGCTGCAGCCTTGCTCACTGACTGGGACGAGCTGAAGCTCCGCGGAGAAGAGCCTGGACGCTGCCCAAGGAAGAGGGGCTTGTGATGGCCCGGAATTCCTCTGATTATTGTAAGATGTGCTTTGGTGATAACGTGCTGCTGACAAGCAGACATGACCAGCAGAGAGGGCATCAGCCCAGGAATGTGGGGTGTCTCCTGGCCGGCTCCAGGCAGCCATGGGCAGGGTCAGTGCACGGGGCTGGACTCCACGCTGGGATGAAATGGTATGGATGGTTTGCCTCTGTTGTGGGCAGTTTCCGAAGGCCCAGAGCAGCACAGAAGTTCAAAACCAGCGATCTCTCCTCCCGAGCCCGTGTGCAAACCTGCTTGCTGAGCGGCCAGGGGTCGGGAATCTGTTTTCCTTTTCTGCATCTCTAACGTTCATTCAGGCTCCCTCTCCGTGAAGACAGCACTGTGTCGGGCTGTCTGAGGCTGTCCGTGGGCCTGTCCTCCCGAAGTGCCCTGCTGCCGGGCCCCAGGCCTCTGCTCTGAGCAGCATCTGGAGCCTGCGGGCAGTTTGACCCGGTCCCGGGACCTGCCCGTCCTGTGTGAGCACAAAGGGCATTTTGCCTGCATTTTACTTCCTTCCTCGTTCCAGGCACTTGGCTGGCCCCGAGCGTGGGGGTGTTGGGATCCCACTCCACCACTGACCAGGACGTGTGGCCTTGGACCTCCGGCCCTCGGGCCCTCTGGCAAGTTTCTTGTTTCATCAGAGACTCAGTTTCCCCTCCTGGACACAGACCACCATGTATGGACTCTGTCTGGAGAGACCAAAGGAGCGGAGGGCCCGAGCCCCATCACAGCTGAGCCGAGGCCAGCCTGGCTGGGCCCGGGCGTGGGGGGACCAGGGTGGCATTCCGGGGCCCCTCTCAGCCCCGGACTGTCGGGACTGTGGCGGGGATCACGCAGCTGCGGTTTCACACCTGGGTGATTATCCCCTCGCTCCCCAGCTCGGCTGTCCACGAGGGGCCATCCCCAGAGAGGACCAGGGCACAAGGGCCTGATGTGCCTAAGTGACCGCTTGGCTCCCTACAGCTTCTCCTCTTCCGAGGGGCCCGCGTGGCGAGGCGTCTTCCGGCCGACGCAGTGGCCGGGCCCCGTGGCCTCTGCCGTAGGGCCCAGGGTTTCCTGATTCACAAGGTTCCTCGAGACTCTCCCTTTCTCCTCTGTCTCTTTAATGCCCATCGGGGCTGAAAACCTTGATGACAACACCCAGCCATGTTTTTTTCATTGGCTAACAATTTGCTATTCTTCCAGCTGCTATAAATTTGCATCAATTTCTCTTCACTGGCTCTCACTGGGGCTGGATCCATTTAGAGAGAGAGAAAGAATGGGAATGAGAATGAGAATTCTTTTTTACTTGAAAATGGCACAGACCTCAGTGTAAGAACCATAGCAGAAATGTTGCTTTAATCATCCCTAATCCCATCACTCCAGCAAATCGCTGTTTCTAATCTTCCTGTCCAGCGCCTGCCACAGACGTTCCTGGAACAGCTGCAATCAGAAGGGCTCTGCAGCCCGCAGGTCCCCTCGTGTCCTCAGCTGGGCCTCACGGTGCTGCACGGCCGTCCGGCCGCCCGAGGGGTCGTTTTTAACGGCTCACTCGGCTGGGGCTTCTGGAGCCGACTCGCCATCCCGGGGCGTGGCCGTCCCCCCCTGACCTGTGAGAGCCCAGCTGAGCTGGGAGACAGGCGCGTAGGCTACCTCTGCAGTGTGTCCACGCTGTGGAGCTCGCTGGCGTTAAAATGCCCCCTTGGAAGGCGCACCACTTTCCCGGGCCCGGGGCTCTCCTCCAAGCCTCATGTGGCAACACATGCCTTTAACTTCCAAAGAGCCGCGAGTTCAGATGCCCTGCACGCATGTTCCTCTGTCCGCAGCCAGAGGTCGCTCCTCTCCTGGCTTTTTTCATCATCTTCCACTCTCATCATCGTCTTACCAGGAGCTGCCCTGTGCTGAGAGAGTTTGCCTTGTGCCAGGCGCTGTGTTCTCTTGTACCATTTTGTGTTTAATTCCATTGATCACTACTGTTCTCGTTCTCAGTTACAGAAACCCAGGCCCGGATGCCGGAGTGGAGTGGCCTGTCGGATGTCTCATGGCTCTCGGGTGTCAGAGGCTGGTGGTCTTGCCCAGCCCCACAGCCCTGGGAGCCGCCTCTCCGGGGTGGGTGAGCCTCCGCACCGTGTGGCCCTTTGCCCCTGCGTGGCCCTTTCCTGCAGGTGGAGCTTGGTGAAGGGTCCCAGGGTGGTCTGCAGGGCCCAAGGAGCCTCGCTGTCGTGGTCCGTTTGGGTGGCCATGACAAAACACGGCATACTGGGCGGCTTCACAGGCATCAGTTTTCACCACGGAGACCTCTCTCTGGGCGAAGGCGGCCTCCCCCACCCACAGTAACCTGGGCAGGACAAAGGATGCCTGGCTAAGATGGAAGCCCAGAGGCCACGTGTCCTTTGCAAAGATCCAGGCCCGGGCTTGTCATCCAAGGTCACAGGGTGAGTCATTGGCACGGTCAAGCTAGACTTGGGTCTCTTGACTTGTGACAGGAGCTCTGTCCTCGCTGGGAAGTGACTTCAACAGCCCACATTGGAAACTGAAGAAGAGGTTCAGAATTATCCAGCTTCTATCTTAGAAAACTCGGGTGTCGTCACATAGGTAGTGTTGGGCGGGAGCAGGAGGGAAGACTGTGGCTGAGCCCAGCCTCGTGGGTGGAGACAGGAGCCAACCGCACCGACTTAGGTGTGTCCCCAACACAGCCCTGGGCGCCTTGGGCCCAGTCTTCGCCTGCCCACCCGATGTGTCAGATGTATCACAAGCTCCAACCAAGGGATTTCCCAAAAGGTGGGGGTTCTTTGCCCTTTGGAGTCTGCCATAGGCAGCAAAATCCCCTGAGAGGGACCTTTACTGGGACTGCCGCCTTCCTGGGCAGAATTGAAACTGCTACAGAAAGACGGACAGCCTCATTCCCTGATTCTTTCAACAGGCATTTATGGAAACTTTCTATGCCAGAAAATGGGGATAACTGGGGGGATAAAACGGACAGACTCCCTCTTTATGGATCTTCTACTGTGGTGGGGACAATAAACCTGTGAAGAAGAGGTTTCCTGAGTGTCCATGGTGCAGAGGAGACAAACCGAGCTGTTGCAGGGACTGCGAGTGGAGGGAGTTGCCAGGAACAGCCCTTCTGAGGAAGAGGTAGGGATGCTGAGACCTGGGAGTCTGCTTGGATCGGAAGGCAGAGCACTCAGGTGGGGGGGTGGGGGAGCAGCAGTGCAAAGGCCCTGGGGTAGGAAACAACCGGGCGAGTCACAGAAACAGAAAGAAGGCCAGTGGGAACAGACGTTATTTTAGGTTCAGCATTAGTGCTGGTCAGAGCAAAGAGAGCCCGCCACTGTGCCCGGCTCACGTCACTCAGCCTGCCTCCTTGTCCGCAGGATGTCCACCAGAGCTGTGTTTTTTCTCCATCTCCATGGGTCATTTCCATCCCCCTCACAGGCGCCTGCATTTGCAGGAGCAGCGCGGCTGGTGCTCACGTGCAAACAGTAGCTCCCGTGAACGCAGCGCTCCCTGCACACCGCCTCTCAGCACCCTCACCCTCCTGTCAGTTCCATCTCTCACGCTGCGTCCTCATTAGAAGCGGTTAACAGATCAAAATAGCAATTCTTGGACCTCGTGAAGTAATAAATCATGTTATGTTTACCTTCTGGTTACCAGGCGGACTGCCTGTGGTTACTTAATTGGAGAAAGCTGCTCTCCTTAAGGACTCTCAGTCAGAAGCACCATTAGCTCCCGGAGACACAGCCTTGAGCAAGCCACACCTACTCGTTTGCTGGTTGCTGATGGACACCGACTAAGTGGTTCCCGATCTTACCTGGGAAGAGACAGCGTCCCTGTCTCATCCTGCCTGTGGGCAGGGTCGATCCAGGTGTGCATGCGCTGAGGCCTGCTGCTGGGCCGCCAGAGCCTGGCCAGCTCTGCCCAGTGGCTCGGAGCTGACTAGAGTGAGCCCATCGTCCAGCTTCTCTCTCCCCCTTCCCCCAGGGGCTGCCAACAGGGCAGGGTGAGTCCCCTGGGGCTCCCAGGGGACTGTCGGGCCACTAGATGCCACCTCAATACTGAGGCTCTCTCTGATGAGCACACTCTGTCCCTTCTGGGTCCCTTATGGGATGTGAGGCCTTTGATGAAGCCCAGAGCAGCCCAGGGCACAGACCCATCCATGTCTGCCGTTTTTTTTGGGACAGTTTCATCTCTGTCCTTTTATTCTCATTAAACTTTTTGAGATCATTGTAGATTCACTTGCAGCCGTAAGAAGAAATACACACAGAGCCCACACAGTGTTACCCAGCCTCCTCCAACGGTGAGGTTTTCCACACTGCAGTGTAATATCACAACTAGGATATGGACCTTGACAGTCAAAATACAGACACTTCCGTCACTGTAGGGGCCCCTCAGGCTGCCCGTGCGCCACACCACCTCCCTCTTGTTCTCCCCTTCTGTGCTGAACTTGTAACCACTAAACTCTTCTCCATGTCTATAGTTTTGTCATTTCAAGAGAGTTATATAGCTAGAATCGTACAGAATGCAGTCTTCTGGGGCTGGCTTTCTCCACTCAACCTTATTCTCTGGGGAGTCACCCAGGTTGCCGTGTTTATCAGTAGTTCTTCCTTTTCACCGCTGCGTAGTTGTTCATGGGACTGACGGACCGCTGTCTGCTGGACCTTCCACCCACTGGCGGACGGGCGGGCTGTTTCCACTTTGCAGCTCCTCCGAGAAAACTGCTGCGCACCCACGTGTGGGCCTGGGCGTGGACCTGGCTCCGTTTCCCGGGATAAACGCCCAGGACCCGGTCGCTGGGCTCCATGGTCATGTTTAGCCTTTTAAGAAACTGTTTTCCTGAGGGGCTTCCCTGTGCTGCATTCTCACCAGCCGTGTGTGAGTGATCCCGTCTCTCTGTGAGTCTTGTGCGGCATTTGGAGGTGTTGCTGTTTCTTATGTTGGCTATTCCATTAGGTGTGTCGTGATTTTATTTACATTTCCCTCATGGCTGACGATGGTGAGCCTATTTTCATGTCTTTGCCGGTCACCTGTATATCCTGGGTAGTGAAATGTCTTTTCTTGTCTTTTGTCCATTTTTGAATTAGACAGTTTGATTGATTGATTGATTTACTGTTGGGTTTTGCAGATTATGTACATAGTCTAGATACTAGTCCTGTGTCGGGTAGATGATCTGTAAATATTTTCTCCTACCATGCAGCTTATTTTTCATCCTCTGTTTTGGAACAAAAGCTTTTCTTTTTAATGAAGTCCAGTTTATCAGTATTTCCTTTTCAGACTATGCTTTTCATGTGGTGTCTAAGAACTTTTCCCTGGCCCTCAAGATTTTCTCCCATTTCTTTTCTAAATGCTGTATCATTTTACATTTCACATTTAAGTCTGTGATTGAGTTGGTTTCATATAAGGTGTGAGACTTAAGTCAAGATTCACTTTTTTGTTTGTGTTGTGCCCACAGATGTCCAGTTGCTCCAGCGCCATTTATTTAAAAGATTGTCTTCGGAACTTGCAGCCAAGATGGAGGCGTAGGTGGAGACACTGTGCCTCCTCCCACAACCAAGTTTAGGGACAACAAAGTATTAGTAACAAAAACACAACCAAAACACAGAAAATTGAACTGTACAGAAGTCTGATGACAAGGAACCATTCATACAGACCGGTAAGAGGGGCAGAGTCGGCGGCAGGCAGAGAGGGGCCACAACAGTAACAAGTAGGGATTGGCAGAACCAGGCGTGGGGAGGAAACAAGCAGACCCAACCTAGTGAGGTGCGCCAGGCAGCTGGCTGACCTCGGTCACACATTCGCATGCAGAAAAACCAGGCAAAAAATGGGCAGTGATACAGACTGCACAACCCAGGGCCCCCAGCGATGGGAAATAAAACTTAAAAGCACCGATTGAAAACACTTGTGGGGGTTGAGGTTCCGGGAGAGACTCCCAGCCTCACAGGAGAGTTCATTGGAGAGACCCACAGGGCCCTAGAATGTACACAAGCCCATCCGCCCAGGAACCAGCACCAGAAGGGCCCGATTTGCTTGTGGGAAGCAGCAGAGGGGACTGAAATCTGAGAGAGAGCAGAATGAGCACCCTTGTTCTCTCTCTGACCCCGCCCCTACATACATCGTCACAACCCAGCAACTGGGTTGCCCTGCCCTGGTGAACACCTAAGGCTCCGCCACTCTTATATAACAGGTTCGACCTGACCAAAAATGGCTCAATCAGAAGAACAAATCAAAGCCCCAGAGCCAATACTTTTAAGCAACCAAGAGATAGCCAACCTATCAGATGCACAGTTCAAAACACTGGTGATCAGGATGCTCACAGAACTGATTGATTTTGGTCGCAAATTAAATGAACAAATGAAGGCTACACTAAGTGAAATGAAGGAAAATGCACAGGGAACCAATAATGATGGAAAGAAAACTGGGACTCAAATCAATGGACCAGGAGGAAGAAAGAAACAACCAAACAGAAAAGAAGGAAGAAACAAGAATTCAAAAAAATGTGGAGAGGCTTAGGAACCTCCAGGACATCTTTAAATGTTCCAACATCTGAATTATAGGGGTACCAGACAGGGGAGAGAAGAAGCAACAAGTGGAAAACTTATTTGAACAAATAATAAAGGAGAACTTCCCCAATCTGGCAAAGGAAATAGACTTCCAGGAAATCCAGGAAGCTCAGAGAGTCCCAAAGAAGTTGGACCCAAGAAGAAACACACCAAGGCACATCATCATTACATTACCCAAGATTAAAATGGAGAGAATCCTAGAAGCAGCAAGAGCTAAGGGGACAGTCACCTACAAAGGAGTTCCCATCAGACTGTCAGCAGATTTCTCAAAAGAGACCTTACAGGGGAGAAGGGGCTGGAAAGAAGTATTCCAAGTCATGAAAACCAAAGACCTACATCCAAGATTGCTCTATCCAGCAAAGCTTTCATTTAGAATGGAAGGGCAGATAAAGTGCTTCTCAGATAAGGTCAAGTTCAAGGAGTTCATCATCACCAAGCCCTTATATGAAATGTTAAAGGGACTTATCTAAGAAAAAGAAGATAAAAAAGATGAACAGTGAAAGGACAGCAAACTCACAGTTATTAACAACCACACCTAAAACAAAAGCAAACTAAGTGGACAGCTAGATCAGGAGCAGAACCATAGAAATGGAGATCACGTGGAGGGTGAGCAACAGGGGAGTGGGAGGAGGAGGAGGAGGGGGGAGAAGGTACAGAGAATAAGTAGCGTAGATGGTAGGTAGAAAATAGATGGGGGAAGGGCAAGAATAGTAGGGGAAATATAGAATCTAAAGAACTTGAGACACATGGTCATAAACTAAAGGGGGGAATGGTGGGGGAGGGGTGTGCAGGGTGGAGGGGAATGAAAGGGGGAAGTGGGACAACTATAATGGCATAATCAATAAAATGTATTTTTAAAAAGATTGTCTTCCTGCTATTAATATGTTTGCACTTTTGTCAAAAACCAGCCGGACATATTTGGGTGGCTCTGTTTTGGGTTCTCTCTTCTGTTTCATTGACCTGTGTCTCTACTAATACCACACAGTCTTTTTTGGTTTTTTAATCCTTACCTGAGGATATGGTTTTTTATTGGTTTTAGAGAGAGAAGAAGGGACAGAGAGTGAGAGAGAAACATCCACTGGTTGCCTCCTACACGTGCTGTGACCAGGGATGGAACCCACAGCCTTCTGGTGTCCAGGACGGTGCTCCAAGGCCACTGCCAGGGCAGCCATGCAGCCAGGGCCACACCGTCTTGATTGCTGTGGGCATGTAGTAGATCTGGAAATCAGGTGAGATGATTCTTCCCATTTTACTCTTTTTAAACATTTATTTTGCTATTCTGATTTCTTTGTCTTTCCATATAAATTTTAGAATAATCTTGCCTATATCTACCAAATATCTTGCTGGGATTTTGATGAGAATTTTGGGTTCTGGTTTTGTTTTTGTTTTTTTAATTTAACTTTTTCATAGCCAGTGTGTATTTCATACATTAGTTTTAATAGGTTGAAAATTTTAAAAAAAAGCAAAAAGAGACCTGAGAATGTCTGCAAATCTACCACAACATGGTGTCCTGCCTGCAGAGGCTGCCCCGTAACCAGCTGCCTTTCCCTGAATACTCTGACTCTTTTTCCTCATGGCAATAAACACATTTCTATCTTACAATTTTAACTCATTTTGTAGTATTGGCCTGGGTGGAGGCAGCATTATTCATTTGGCTAGCTCCCCACTGGTGGATTTTCAGGAGATTTCCTTTTTAAAAAAAATTTATTTACAACTCCTTGTTATGAACAACACTGTCATAAATATCCTAAAGCCGCATCTCTGCAGGTATCTTCAGTTATGTCCTGGGCCCGAGGCTTGGGTGGAGCGGAGGGTCTCCACACTCTGTTCTTCGCATCAGCCTGGAGGCTCCCCGCAGCTCGGACCCTGTGGGTTTCTAAGCCCAGATGCAAAGCAGATGGGAATGGGTGCTGGGCCCTGCTCACGCTCAGGGGCTGCCCCCACCGCCCTCTGCCGGCCCAGCGATTCCCTGCTCTTCCTTTTTGGAAGACGTACCAGGCACCGGTGGGCCCTTCCATGTCCGTTGCCACTTAAAAGCCCCCCTCCCCCTCCCTGAACAGTGCGTGACTATTTTCAGAAGATTCCTGGAGGGCTTCAGAGAGTAATAGGATAGTTTCTGAGATGCTTGTTAAAATTCTTGAGTACATTTGAGGGATTTACATTTTCAAAGAGGGAATGTTTTCTGTTTGATGTTGAGAAAAGATTTTTTTTCTCTCCTGTGAATTTAAGTAATTTGCTCAACTCCCTGGTGGAAACCCACAGTGTCCTTAGATTCTGGATGTGGCATTTGTTAGACTCCTCAGTGACCGAGTGCGGGGAGGGCGTGTGGGTAACTGATTCCAGGATGTTTTTAAACCAACGGCCATCCGTAAGTTGTCAGCTTTTTAAAAAATGGCACCTTCCATGAATAGGGAAACTTCATGTCTTTGAAGGAAATAGTCACCAAAAATATCAGTTTTGAATGATCTTTAATAATGACCCAAAGGGTACCTTCCCGAAGAAATGGAATCAGTCTTCCCCCTTGTGGATAACTAGGAAAGTACCCATTTCCCTCAGTAAAAGTTATGCACGAGTTCTGAGGGAGCTGAAGGGTCCATGATATTTTCCTTCTCATTTAGAAGTAGTAGTAAGTACATTTTATGTAAAATTTGTGTTAAAGTAACAAAATGCAATATCTCTAATAGTGGATTGGCTTTACGACTGGCATTTTTTAGAACACCCAAAAATAAGTGCAAGAGGGAAAGTATAATATATAGAGAGTTTTAGGATTTCCTGTCCTGTGTCCCCAGAGAAGAGACAGCCTTGTCTGTGAAGCCAGCCTTCGTGTCGCGGGCTATGTCCTGTGAACGGAAAGGTTCGGGCTCACCTGGAGGCCGCAGGTGGCTGTGGGGGACTCACGGGACAGGCCGCAATAGTGGTCACTGCCCTTTGGGGGCAGGCACCTGTGTTCCAGGCACTGGTCGTACCCTTTGTGACTCTTTGGGACATTAATTCTCATAACAAGCTTATGCTGTTATCATCTCATTCTATAGCTGAGGAATCTGAGACTCAGAGAGGCTGAGTATCTTCCTCAGAGTCACACAGCCAATGTGGCTGAGCTGGGATGTAAAGGAAGGTCCGCCTGGCCCCAGAGCCCTGAGCCCCGGTGCACCCAGAGGGCGGGAGGCACACTCCCCGGGAGGGGGCTGGGGCGGCACCAGGGCAACAGCGGGCATCAAGAAGCAGGAGACCTTGTTCCTGCCCCGGGGGTCACCACTCATTCCCCTTGTAATGTACTCTGAGAAAGGGGGGCAGGGAGGTCTGAGCACCACTTAGGAGCTGCATTGTATCCCCACCCCTAACTTTATATGTCAGCGTGCTAACCCTTAGCACCTCAGAATGTAATCCTATTTGGAGGTAAGGCTTCCAAAGCGGGAATTAAGGTAAGAGGGGTTGTCAGGGTGGGCGCTAATGTAATCCTGCTGGTGCCCTCCTCACACACACAGAGGGGAAGGCTGTGAGGACGAAAGGAGAAGAGCCGATCCTTCTGACACCCCAATCTCGGACTTCGGGCTCCGGGGCTGTGAGAAAATACACTTCAGAGCGTAGCCCCCACCCCACGCCTGGCCCATCTGCAGGGTTGTCTAGGCAGCCCCAGCAGACTAACAGCACCTGTGGCCACCTGGGAGGCTCCTGGAAGAAGGCTGCTGGTTTGCCCGTACGAGAGGGGCTACCGCGTGAGAGAAGGCGCGGAGGGGACTGTGCGGGGCCCTGCTGGGGGCACAGCACGTCCAGGGCGCCCAAGCGGGGATCCTGCCTTCGGTAGGTGACGGAAAGACGCGGACAAGTTGTGAAAGACGCAGAATGCTGGACAGAGTCTGGGTGTGGTTTCCTAAGCAAGAGGACACCGTCGGAGGTATTTGAGCAAGGAGGTGACCCAATAAAAGCAGACTTTACAAAGAGAGCTCCGGCAGCAGCAGGTTCCGTGGGCGGGGGACTGTCTGTCTGAAGGTCAGGATCAGCTCAGAGAGGCTACAGTTGTCCAGGATCAGAGTGTTGGGGGTCAGGATGAGAGCCGCTGGGGCACAGGTTCCCAGGTGGACTCCCAACAAGGACCAGCTTGCAGGCGACACGGCGGCCCTGCGTGAGGGATCCAAATGGCATCCTCTACTAGGCAAGAGATGGCGGCTTCAGACTGGGGAATGAGGGTCGGAGACCGTGGGGACTCGGGTAAGAGCTGTGAAGCCCTCAGAGACACCGTCCGTCCGTCCATCCATCACAGTGACTGGTCCCTGCAAACGTACACCGTTGAAAAGCCGGCAGTAATTTTAGGTGTGAAGTTAGTCCTTCTGACGCTGCTGGCTCCTTGTCTCAGTTGGCAGAGAGGTGGGTGAGCTCGTCGGTGACCTGGCAGGAAGGAGAGTTACACCCGCCCTCAATCCTTCCAGGAAGAAAGGACACGGAGGGCACTGGGGGTGGGTTTTACACACTCAGAAACTGCGGAAACCTCAGCACGCCCCCGCTCTGCGATGGTCTCCTGTAACTTTTCCCTGGAAAGCACTAGAAAACAAGAAAATCCTGGGATGAGGGCAGGGAGACCCCAGGAGTGTGTGGGAGGGCTCGGAAGGTGCTGCCTCCGGACAGACCCTGAGTGGGTCTCGTGACCGAGGCTCCAAGGTCCCATTTCTCCGACGAGAGCTGCTTCTGGGTGGTGAATGTGTCACTCAAAGACACCAAGGACCATCTTGGCAACCAGAGGTGCTAGTGTGGAGTTTTTTTTTTTTCTGAGGAGGACAACCAGGTGTGCAGTTGGGAGAGAGGCTGTGCAGCTACCCAGTCGGTTCCAGGTCTGAGCGTGACTTCCCCCCACTGGGGCCCCCGCTGTCTGCGCCCTGGCTCAGCATCATCCCTGCTGATCCCTTGGCCGCCTTTTCCAGGAGCCTCTGTCCCTCAGATACGCGCCCTGGAGGTGCAGCCCCGGCCCTCCTGCCTCCTGCAGGCAGCCTCCCGTGACCACTCCAGCCTCGGGAGATCTCTCCGAACTCCAGCTGTGCTCGGCCGCGCAGGGACAGGTGTGCTGGGAGTCCCGGACAGTCTGAGTTCCAGAGCTCATCCCCGCACTGTCCTCCTTGCTCCTGCCAGGATGGGAGGACGGTCCCTGCTACCCAGATGTGATGTGAGGCATGGGGAGGCCCGGTGCCCCGCCCCCCACACAGCGGTCTATCTGGGCAGAGACAGTGCCTGTCCTGCTCAGCAGGGACTCCGGCACAGGCTCCAGGGTCAGGCACCTGAGACTCAGCCACACTGGCCTCGAGGGCCACATCTCCAAGTGGAGATCCCAGCCCCTGCCCCCAGGGACTGCGAGGGTTGCACCCAGGGTGTGTTTCAAGGGTCCTGGTGCTGAGTCAGGCTCCACCTCCTGCAACCCGGAACAAGTCGGTCCCCGTCTCTGGCCGGATCACACCTTCGGGTCCACGAGTGTGAGGATCCAGTGAGGACTGGGTGGAGCCCCAAAACCCCAGCACCCCACGAACTAGCAACAGCCCCAGGGACAGGCACACAGTGGGAGGGGCTCTGCCTGGTTCTGCGTTCGAGCTCCAGTTTGATTGAGCACCAGCAGGCAGCTGGGTTGCGTGCATTTTCCCCAGGGCTCGGGGCTTCCTGGGAGAGCGGAGGACTTGCTGTGACCCCCTGGAGCCCTGGACTCGCACGGGTGGCTCTCTGAAAGTCACCTGAAACTTCTTGCAGGTAAAGAAGACCATCAGCCCTGGCTGGTATGGCTCAGTGGACTGAGCACCAGCCTGTGAACCAAATGGTCACTGGTTCGATTACCGGCAGGGCACATGCCTGGGATGCAGGCCAGGTGCCCAGATAGGGTGCGTGTGAGATGCAACTGATGGAGATGTTTCTCTCCCTTTCTTTCTCCTTCCCTTCCCCTCTCTCTGAACATAAATCAATAAAATCTTTGCTTTTTAAAAAAGAAGGCTATCAGCCCCGCAGAAAGGCCTGCAGGGCTAGCCTTAGTTTCTGCATGTGAGGAGAAGGGCAAAGTCCAGTACGTGTTGGAATGAAGACAAGCTAGGGTGTGTAGCTCCTGACTCCTTTTATGTAAAGTTCGGTGCATTGCCTGTGCCCCCTGACACCCACGCAGAGGCCAGGCCGGAGCCAGTCACCAAACCTGCGTCCCCTGTGGTCTTGCCAAATCCGCTTACTCCTCAGGACAGGTGTTTAAATAGAGCCATCTTCTGCCGAAAAGAAAAATCTACTTTACCCTTGGCCCAAGCAAAACTATCCATAAAATCGTGGCTTTAGAGTGCTAATTGTATTTTAATGATGGTGACGGGAGAGGGTTAGATTTGGGGTGGAGGGCACCCAGCGCCACCCACAGATGTCATGTCATAGACCCTGCCCTTGAAACCTGCAGAATCTTATTTACGGATGTCAGCCCGTACATTTTATAGAAAATTTAAATATATACGTATTTGCTATTTCAATAACAACGATACACCTGTGTGTCACCTAAAATCATGTTCCAGCAGGAAAGTGATTAAGTACTTGGTTTCCGAGGCTCACTACCTAAATGAGCCACTGTACACCTGGCCGTCTGTTACTCAGCTCCTTAACACTAGCAATCTCCCGCCTTTTCTGTGCAGAGGGACACTCGTCTCGAGCCCTGGGGCTGAGCCGGGCCCGAGCCCTCTCCTCCCGGCCGTCCCAGCTGCAAGGCGGCCCAGCCTCGGTGCACTTCCTGACTGAAGTCTGCGGGGAGGACCGCATGTGGGTTTGCCCGGCATGGCAGCCGATACTTGGCAGTGATGAGGGCCAGCCTCTTCCCTCTGAGGGGAGCCCCAGACTCAGGAGAGAAGCTGGGGGTGATGGCTCTGGGGGAAGCAGCATCTAGTACAACCGCTGCTGCTGTGGCCGTCTCCCTGGGAGCTCATGAGTGGCTGGGGGAGACCCGCAGGGCTGACACCACATGGCAAGGCCAGAGGGCAGTAGATGGGGGGCAGCCAGTGAGGGGAGGTCCAGACAGCCCGGGGCGGCAAAACGGATCCTTGGGACCCCCCCACCCACCTGCGGCTGGAGGCCCCCGGGGCACTTTGCTCGTCTGGGGGCACAAGGCCCCGGGAGGGGGGGCACGGTGCTCACTGGCCCTGTCAGGGGAGCTGAGCTGATTCCAGAAGACGTCCGCCTTCCCTGGGCTTCTCCCGAGTCTCTGGGGGAGAGTAGGATTAAGCTGAATTAAGAGGCAGGTGATGGTCACAGATACCGGACGCTTGGGCAGGAGTCTCCATGGTAACGGAGCCATCTGGCATTCTTGCCTGACACCAGGTCTTGTGACTTCATGCTGGAATCTTCTCTGGCAGCCAGAGGGGGTTGCCAGGGGAAGAGGAGGCCGGGAAATGGGACCCACCTCGGAGGCATTGTCTTTTCAGCTGGAGTTAGAGATGAGGCTTGAACACGTCACCTCGGGGCTACTGCTGACGTCAGGATGGGTGCTGGAGGCGGGGTCAGAGGGACAACAGGAGTGGCACTAAGCGCTCGGGGAGCTGGTGGAGGCGCGTCTGGCCTCCTTCAGTCCAGGACTGGCCGGTGACGTGGAGCCAGGGCCCAGCAGGGAGAGGCCTGGGCCAGCCCCGCCGCATGGCAGGAAGGGTAAGGCCTGGCGTGCCCAGCCCGCACCGGGGACGGCAGTCTCAGCAATACACCTCTCCCCACGAGCTGCTCCCCGGGCAGCGCTGGGAGAGCCCTACCATCCTCCGCCTTGTGCCGCATCCCTCCATCCACACAGCCGGCCGGCCAGACAACCCGTATGAGTTAGTGTCCCAGGGCTGCTGGGACGAGTCCCACAGACAGATGCATTCTCGTTTGGATCTGAAGACCAGGAGTCCCAAACCAAGGTGTGGGCGGCGCTCCTTCCTGGGAGCTCGGAGGGAGCCTTTGTGCCCACCTCTCCCCCAGCATGTGGTGTTGCTGGCAGCCCTGGGCGGCACTGGCTTGGGGCCACATCCCTCTAATCTCTCCCGCCATCGTCACTTAAGATTGTGCAGATTTCCCAGGTCTTATAAGCACAAGCAGTCACTGGGTGTAAGGTCCACCCAAACCCATTGTGACCACATCTTACCTGATTACACCCGCAAAGACCCCGTGTCCAAGTAACGCCACACACACAGGTACCAGGGGCAGGACCTCGGCTGACCCCAGGGAAGACAGAGCCCAACCCGCTGCGGCATGTAAGTCACAGTGAGAAGGGTACAGGCTTGGCAGCAGGGCAGCCCTGGGCTCAAACCCGAGCCCTGCCACTAGTCCGTCCTGTGTCCTGGGCACCACAGTGTTGGAAAGGCAGGTCTATCCTCATAGGCTGCCTAAGGGATACCCGAGAGAGGACCGCAGGGCAAGCTGGGGAGTGTCTGGGGGGTGGCAGGAACTCGGCAGAGCAGGCCCTGGAGCTCTCCAGGAGTGTGCAGCCAGTGGGACAGAGCCGGTGGGACAGCAGGCAGGGGGGACAGTAGTCGGTGGGACAGCAGGCAGGTGTGGCAGATCGGACTTAAAACTGGGACTGTGGTGATCTCAGGAGCTCAGGACTAGCACGGACCGCACAGGACAGGGGTGGAGAGGGGGACGTGAGGTCCGGGGGCCAGACCACAGTAGCTCCTTCCCATGGTACAGAGTCCACACCCCACCCCAGCGTCTCTGGGTTGGACCCGGACAGGCAGAGGCGGGGAAAGGGCTGGCTCCTCCACAACAGGGGCTCTGTGTGTCCCTTCAGGGCCCGGGAAGCAACTCCTCATTTCTACTCCCCACCCTCACCCCGAGGCATGGCTTCTCCCTCCCATCTCGGAGGAGTCTGGCAAGGACTTTGTTCCCAGCCAAGTCCACTCTAACGTTCCCTCCCTCCCTCCCTCCCTCCCTCCCTCCCTCCCTCCCTCCCTCCCTCCCTCCCTCCCTCCCACCTTTCTTTTGTTCCTTCCAATATTTGGTATCTCCTGTATGCCATGGCTGTTCTAGGCCCTAAGGATACAGAAGTTATAACTAATGGGACATGAGACATTAATCAAATCACTCCGATGAACGTCTCACAGGGGAGGAATGGATACTATGATTGAGGGCAGTGGGACGTGGTGACAGAGTGATGCAGCTACACCAGGGAAGTGAGGGAAGCGGCCTTGAGCCAAGAGCTGAAGAAGGTGTCATCGAGGAAAGGGGAGAGGGAAGAGGTTTCAGGGAGGAGCATTAGCCTGTGCAAAGGCCCTGTGGTAGGAGGCTGCTCGGAAAGTGGAAGGACTGAGAGGAGGTCTGTGTGGCCAGACTGAACAGAGTGGAAGGAATAGGAGGTGGGCCAAGAGTCAGCAGACTGGACCAATCATTTGTTGGAAAACTATCCATCGAGTGCTTACGATGAGCTTGGAGCACCAAGCAGGCAGGACACTGCATACACGCCGTGGGAAGACGGCAGACCAAGAACACCGCAGTGTGGGAGCAGTGAAGGGCCCAGTGACCTGGGGTCGCAGGGGTGGAGGCGGGAGCTGGGAAGGCCCCTCTGAGCCGAGAGTGGGAGGACAGGTCTGGGCATGGACTTTAAAGCAGGACCAGCTCCGTGTGACTGAGGACTGGTACAAAGGCCGGTGTGTGCAGTGTGGATCGAGCAGGCGGAGAAGGGTGCCAGGTGTGGCTGCAGGTACCGCAGGCTCATGGGTAACTTAGCCCTGGCTGGGAGCCATTGGCTGGGTCTTAGCAGGAGAGCCACACTCACGTTTGCACTTTGGAAAGGCCCCTCTGGCCTCCAATGTGGGCAGGAAGTGGGGGCAGGGAGCTGGAGTGGCTGAAGAAGTTGGGGTACAGTAACAGATGGAACACCTTTCTCTTCTCAGATGTCCCAGAAGAGCTATGAGGATGAGCCTGGATTCTTATCCTCGCCGAGCTTCCTGGAGGAGGAGGACCCAGAGCCCCTGTCCCAGCAACTACAGGCTACCAGTTCAAGGGGCAACGAGCCCTTCAGCAGCCTTGACCTCTCCCATAGGTCCCTGGGGAACTTGGAGTATCTGCCCTTCTTCCGCACCTATGGGCAGCTCCTGGTGGAGGAGCTGGCCCCACAGCCAGATGTTGGCTGCGAAGGAGCAGCCAACGGGAAGGAGTCTGTCCAGGAAGGAGTCTGGAGTACCAGGGAGGCGCCATCCCGGGAGGACTCCCAGCCACCTAGTGGGTTCTCCCCTTACTACCGCTCTGAGGAGGAGAGCTTCCTCAACCTCTCCTGGGGCCGCTCCCAAGACCCAGCCTCCAGGATGGAGTCGCAGGCTGGCTGCTCCTGCAGGAGGACAGGCGGCAGCGGGAGCGCTGTGAGTGGGGAAGGCCACGTGCGGAGGCCACAGGAGGGTGTGGGGGCAGCCCTGGGCCCCCTGGCATCCTTCAGACCCCTGTCCCAGGGCCCCAGGACCCAGCAGGCCAGGCCAGTTCCCCACCCCCAGGGGTCTGCTCCTGGAGCAGCGTGTCCTTGGTTAAGAGAACAGGGGCTGGAGACGGACGACCTCACTCAGTCCCAGTTTGGCCACTTAATAGGACAGTGGCTGGGGCATGTGTTTGAGCCTGGTGAGCCTCAACTTTCTTATTTCTTACAAAAGGGAGAGAGTGGTAATTGCTGGTTGCAGAGCCATAGGTGCATTACACACGGTGAGCCTGGTGTCCCCCACAGGAGCATCTGCGCAGGCCTTGTGGCTCACTGGGCACCCAAGTGCATCACTTGCAGCATCTCATTTATCCTGTTAATAGTCTGACAAGATAATTCTGATTATTATTCCCATTTTATGGGTGAGAAAAATGAGCCTCCGAGAGGCTGAGTGACTTGGCCAAGGGCACAACCATCAGCAGGGGCACAGCTGAGATTTGCAGCCATGTCCGATGTTGCTAGCAGCCCCTCCAGCACCAGGCAGCTGGGCCCCAGCCCGTGACTGCAAAGATGGAGGGGGCAGGAGGAGTGGGCTCTAATCCCAGACACGCCCCTGCTGCCTGGAGCCCTGGAGACCAGTGCTGCAAAGGAGTCTTTCCCAGCATGCCCACAGGCACAGGCCCCATAGACCAGTTCAGCCCTAGGTGTCTGGACTGAGCCCGGGGCCTGGCTAACGTCTCGTGTCCTCTGATCCAGGCTGCTTCAGGAGGCCCAGACCTCATCTCCTGGGTCTTGCTGAACCGCTGGCCCATCCTGACGGCCTCAGCAGGGCACCCCTGTGACAGCAGCCTGGACACCTCTCTCTCCAGTGATGCTGCAGTCAGTGGCCATGCACCGCAAGCCTCAGGATTCGTGCCTTACTACCGAACCCCCGAGGAGGGTCTCCACACTAGCCCCGGGCCTCCCGCCCCTCCGTCGGGGGCAAGGAGCCCACAGGGGAGCTGCCCCAGCCTGGTGTGGCCACACTTGGAGGAGGCAGAAGGTGGTAGTAGCGAGAGCCACCAGGGTACGGGCCCCCAGCCCCCGCGGGTCACTGAGGGTGGAGGGGGCTGGGTTGAGGGCCCCAGAGCTCAGCTGGCCCTGGGTCTGCCGCAGTGCCCACAGCCTACAGAGCTGGCAGGAGGTGCCCAGTCCCTGGCGGGCTCTGCCAGCCCCTCCTAGGGCGCTGAGCTGGCCTGGTGAAGAGACCCCACGTCCTGCTAGTGTGCGGCTCCAGGCCGGTGTCTGGCTCAGCAGGCCTGGGGTTGGCCTTCCTCCTCAGGAAACAGAGGGGAGCAGCCTGGCCATACCCCCAGGAAGTGGCCCCTCTGTCCTGGGCTGCTGACTAGAAAACCTGCCCCCACAGTGGCTCCGCAGAGGGGGTCCTGCCTGGTCTGGCATGCACACCTTCTCCCATTCTTGCTGCTGCTTGTCCCGAACCCAGAGGGAGGAAGCGGGGCCCACTGGACACCTAAAGGCTGCAGAGACAGGTTTTGTAAATAAATCGTTTTACTACAAGGTTGGATTGGTGCACTGATTCCATGCTTTGGAGTAATGTTTGCAGCTTCCATTTACTGAGCACTGACTACCTCCAGGTGCCTCATAGAGAGCATCTCCATAACCCTTAGGGGTGGGCCCAGGTGTCGCCCTCACTCTGCAGGTTAAGAAGCGGCTCAGAGAGGTGGAGGAGCGTGCCTGGGCTCACACAGTGAGCCGGAACTCGGACCCAGGTCTGTCTGGCCTGGCCCCAGTGCTCGAGCACTGCCCCTTACCCCGCCCCCCAGCCAGTCTTCATGCAGTTCTCCTGGCCGGCCTGGACCCAGCCCACCTCCCCTTTCCCTCAGGCCCCTCTGCCTTCCCCTCCCTGTCACCCCACCACTGTGTGGAGCACCAGGCTGAGGACAGTGGCATGGCACAGTCTGCCCAGGCCCCACCAGCTCGGACTCTGTGGGCATGTTTCCTGGTGCCCCCGCCCGACCCCCAGCTGCAGGCTTGCCCCACCGAGAGGGGCCTTGCAGCTGAAGCACAGGGTATGGCGACGGAGCATGTGAGCTGGGGCTCCTGTTTGAAACAGATCTTTGCACCCGGTCACACACCTGTGTCTCACCTTTGCAGCCACTGTCCTGTGGTGCTGGTTCCATGTCCCCTTCCTTGGACCCGTGCGCCCCTGTTGGCAAACCCCTACCCCTTCACGAGGGGAACACCCTCGCCCACCCCCGACTCTTCCCAAGGATGGGCATGTTGAAGAGGGGAGATATATCCGTCAGTCACGCTTTAGTTACAGTGAAGAATTTCTCCTGTGAAATCCACTGTTTAATACTTCCAAGGGGCTCCTGGGACCTCCCTAGGCCAGGCAACTCGAGGTGGGAGTGTGACAGGAGAAGTGCAGGTGCCCCGGCTGGCAGACGCCCCACTGCGCTCGGGAAGGGGTCGGGTCAGCCTGGTCCTCTTACATCCCAGTGGGTGGGCGGGGGGAGCTGGTGCCCTTGGGCCCTCACTGCCCTCGAGTAGACCAGGGTTGGGGGTGTCTGGGTGTGTATTAGAAATGGGGGCCGCCCTCCTTGCACAGTCCAAGCTGAGTCCAAGGGGTGGCCCCCCCTTTCCGTGTGAGTAACACCCAGAGCCTAAGCAGGGCCGGAGCCCTGCCGCCACCTGCCAGCGGCTCCTGAGGGGCTGGAGGGGCTTCCTTCGCTCATGAGGCTGACAAGACCCCCGAGTTTCTCGGGACTGAGACCCCTCTGGCAGGAGCGGCTGTGGGGAGACTCTGGAGCAGGGAGCCGTGGTTGCGGGATTGGGCCGAGCTGGAGCAGTCAGCCACCTCTGGTGCTTCGGGTGGCTCCGTGCGGGAGTCCACTCCTTATGGACACAGGCAGGGACAGGCGTCAGGACACAGAGGCCACAGTGGAGGTCAGAGTCACCCCTCGTCACTGCGTGCCAGCCACGGCTCTGAGCCCTTTACGTGCGTTGATTTCCAGTTCGACTTCCTTTGGATGCAGTTAACACCCCCACTTTACGAGTGGGGTGTCCAGGCACAGGCCGATTAAAGGGCTGACCTGGAGGACGGAGAGCCAGGATCTGGACCGAGTTTCTCTAGAGCCCACGCTCTAGCCGTTAGGTTCAGATTGTTAATAAACATGATGCTCACATTAACTCATACTGGATCTGTTTCTCCGCAATAAATTAGCTCAGACCCCAGTGACTTAAAATAACACTTGTTCTTATCGTTTTGGGTATCCGGAATCTGGGAGGCTTAGCTGGGTGGCTCTGGCTTGAGGTCTCGTGTGAAGTTGCCATCGAGGTCTTGGCCGGGGCTGCGGTCATCTGGAGGCTTTTTCCGGGGCCCGGGGACCTGCCGTCTCACTCACATGGCTGGCCAACCGGTGCCGGCTGTGGGAGGAGGGCTCCGTTCCTCAGGGTGGGCCTCTCCACGGCCGCCTGGGCAGCCTCCCCTAGAGCAGCTGGTCCCTGAGACCAAGACAGAGGTGGCAGAGCTTCTTACAGCTGAGCCTCAAAGTCACCCAGACCAACTGTCAGTCCCACAGATGAGGCACCATTCAACGTGGATGGAGGCTTCGCAGGGGCATGAGTGGGGGTAGCCGTGGGGACTGGCTGCCGCAGCGATGGCCTGCCCCTGTGGGGTGTATCACAAACAGTAGTGCCAACCCCTGGTGATTCTTGGGGACAGAGAGCCCATTCACCAAGGCGGGCCCGGGGTGGAGGGGTGGGGGCCGCGGCATTAACACTATACTGCACCCCAGCACCCAGCCCTGTGCCTAGTCCCTAGTAGGTGCTCCGGCATCATGGTTGGATGAATGTATGAGGCACCAATAAAGGCAGAAAGGCGGGAACATATGGAGCCTACAGTGAGGGAAGGAGGGGGGAAGGCGGATGGGGGGACGGTGAGCCAGCCATGGTCACTGTGGAGACTCCAAGGAAGGGGCAAGGCTGGCTGGCAGGAGAGAGACGGTGCGGCCGCCTCAGGCCGAGCCCCTGGTGCAGAGTGGTGTGGGGAGGAAGAACAGGACGAGCGGAGCCGAGCCCGGCTGCTTTGCTGGGCTCCGACCAGGAGCGGCTTCACCTGCCTCCCACCCTGAGCCGGCTGGCCCTCACCTCCGCTGAGCCCCTGCGCCTCCTGCCTGGCCCAGCTTCTGTCACTTGGGAAACCTCTGCCTGTCTGGGAGAAAAGCTAATGCATATGGTTTGGAAATTTTGTTGTTTTATGTTTTTTCGTTGTTCTTGCATCAAAAGTGAGGTGTCTTTGAAGTCCTTTGAAATCTCTTGTCTCCTAAAATCAGGATGTTTGTTCTTCGCCGTGTTCACACTGACCCCGAACAGAGAGCAGTGGGGTTCAAGGGGTTCAGAGCTGAGGTTCTGGTCATACCCGGTCTCTTCTCGAGGTGTAGGGTCTTGGTCTGGCCTTTCTTTTAAAGGACGGAGAGACCGAGGCCCAGAAGGGACAGTGTCTCCGAAGACCCACAAGCCAGCAGGAAGACCCGGGCTGCGCCTTGGAACAGAATGCACTGATATTCTTCTAGTTACCACCCCTGCCCCATGTCCCAGCCCGCCCCCACCCTCACCCACAGGGCCTTCGGAGACCGCCGAGCACGGGTGTGTGGGCTGCGGGTGCACCGCCCTTCTGAGAGGCTTCCCCTGAGGTCCCCACAGAGAGCAAAGGCCTGTTTGCAAGGAGCCCGAGCCCACCGCAGCACAGTGCAGGGAGCTGTGTCCAGGTGAGACGTAGTTGGCCCTTGACCGCTCCTGATCCACTCCCAGGAAGCAGCAGGAGGCTGAGGGCCCGACAACCAGCAGAGAGCACCGCCCACAGAGTCATGTCCTAGCCCTCCCATGAGGGCCAAGGCCCCTGCCCCCAGACCCCCAGTCCCTGCATCCTCTCCCAGATCAGGGGCTTGGGGTGGGCGAAGCCCCTCAGGCCCCCTGCATTCTCATGCTGGGTGTCACTCAGTCCGTGCCCTCTGTCCACCAGGCCAGCACCACCTCCACAGCCAAAACCTAGCTTGTCTTTTTAGAGCCAGTCCAAGGGCCACCGCCTTTCTCAGGCTGCCTCCAGCCTTTCTGGCCTCTGTTCTCTTCAGTCTGGGAAGGTGTGCGGGCTCCTGGTCTCCCCCAGAGCCCTACAGCTGACGCCCGAGGAACGCACAGCAGAGGAGACGTACTACCACAGGGCTGAGCTGGGCAGGCGTTCCAGCACAAATTCCCCAGCGCCGTCATCAGCGTGGCAGCTCTCTGCATCCCAGGCCAGTCGGCCCACAGCAGGCACTTAGCAGGGCCTTCTAGAAGTGACCTCAACCGCTGCAGTGGCTTGTCCCTCCCCGCCCCCCCAGATCTCCGCAGCTGGTTTCCTGGTCTCCTGACCTGCACGGCCTCCACTTGGTCTCGGCACTGGCCTTTCGTGTCTATCGGCTGAGAAGAAAAGGCGAGGATGGCCAGGCCGCCTATCCACAGATGTGTCCAGAGCCAGCCTGGCCCACGGGAGCCAGTCATAAGAGACAGGACAGATGCCATCCCAGGGCACTCCTCCTGACTGTGGAGGTGTTGGCTCTGGGAGACCTCGGAGTGTGAGTGTGGTGTGGGCCCTGGTGGGTAGCTTGGCTGGTTGGAGCATCGTCCCACACTCCATAGAGTTGTGGGTCCAATTCCCAGTCAGGGCACATGCCTGGGTTGCGTGTTTAATCCCTGGTCGGAGCACATATGTGAGGCAAATAATCAATGTTGCTCTTTCTCTCTCAAATCAATAAATGTGTCCTCAGCTGAGGATTAAAAAAATAAAATAAAAAGAATATGAGTGTAGTTGGCAAATTTCACTGATAGTGGAGAGACGGAGGCAAAGAAGTTAGGACATTTACACAGAGGGTGGGGTCAAGGTCTTTGGGGAACGTCCCTTCCACTTCCTGAGTCTTGGCCAGGAGGCAGCATCTTGGTCATGAGCTGCGCCCTAGAGTCAAGCAGCAGGTGGAAATCTGTAATCCTCCCCTTGCTGGCTGCGTGGCTTTGGAGAAATTGCTTAACCTCCCTGAGCCTCATTCTTCTCATCTGCAACATGGGGAATTGCCTCACAGAGTTTAATGAGGTGGTATAAGTTGAGCACGTAGCCCTGGGCCAGCTTGACACCCTGGGGTGGAAAAGAGCAGGGTGCATTGGAGGCCTTGATGAATCAAGGCAGGTGAAGAGTTGGGGTGTACCTCTGCTTACTGGGGCACTGTCCCTCTAAATACACAGTCAGCTCCCAAGAAGCCTCAGATTCTCATCAAGCCTCTCAGAGGCCCACCCTGTGGCCCCCTCAGGTTCCTAAGCCTCAGATCAGCATTGCTTTCATAGCCCAAGTATATACCGAGTCTGACTGCCAGTGCAAGGCTGGGGAACTGGGCCAGAAAACTCTCCCACTGGGACAGCAACTCTGGCCTTTCACTGTTCAGCAGCGCCCTCTGCTGGTGGATCTTGACAAAATACCCACAGCAGAGGTCTCCATGGCCCAGAATTTGAGATTTCTTTAACACTGCCTAAGAGGGGACCGGTGTCTACCCTCCAGAAAGACATAGGGAAAAACAGAGTCACAGACCTACCCAAGGAGCCCAGTGACTCAGCAGCAGCACCAGAAGCAGAACCCGGGCAGCCCAGCCTCCCAGCAGCTGCTTTGCCCCCTCACTTCAACGTCACTCGCCTTTGGCTGTGTCTTGACTTGGAGTGTCAAATCCAGTGGGGACTGGAGCACTTCAGATTGTTATCTGAAAGTGCTCTGAATAGACTTTCTCAAAGAATTCTCAGTAAATAAAGGAATTCTGCCCCAGCGAGAGGCTCAAATAGCACCCTGAAAATCACCGTATGCTTTCCTTCCTAGGGGACTCAGGGAAGGGACCTCGAAGCTCCCTTTGTCTGTGGTCAGTGCAGGTGCAAATGCCCGAAGAAGGAGGACAACACATGCCTGCATCCCACCCCGTCCACCCATTTGCCCTGGATCACTCAGCATCGTCTGCTGTGTGGATGAGGCTGAGAATGCCTCGGGGGTGGGCAAGTCAGGCAGACCTGCCCACCCTCCTGGGCCTCCTGGGCCTCCTGGGCCTTGCCCAAGGGCTGACCCACATGGCAGGGCTGGAAGAAAAGCAGGGATGCCTTGAGGGGGGCAAGGAGGTCTTGGCCTTGACAGAGGCCATCTGGAGAAGCCTCTTTGCAAAGGATGTTTCAGCTTCGGCCTGAAGAGGGTAGAAGCAGGCCCTGAGCAAGGCAAGAGAGGGAGCCAAAAGCCTCCCTCGGGTGATGTGCCTCCCGGGCAGTCATTTAAGAATGGAGCACAGTGGTTCATTCTGGAAAGGCGCCCACACCCTCCTCTTGGTTCCAGCTCATTAGCAGTACAAGTAGCTGCTTTCTGGGCTCAGGATTCCACCCTGGGGTTGCCAGGGCCACTGACTGCCAACTCAGGCCCTTCCCAATTGGTCCCATGGTGTCACAGGACTCAGGGAATGACAATTGCCCTGGCACCCATTAGGTGGTCCTTCAAAAGAGTGGGCCATGGAGAACTGGCAGGCTTTCCACCTATGGACTTGCTCCAGCATTGAACTCACAAAAGGCCACTCTTCGGAGACCTTTCATTTCTTCTAACTGCCCCAGCACATGCCCCAGCATGGCAGGCAGGACAGAGTCTGGGTGTCAGTGATGGTGATGACCACCACCCTCCATCCCCTGCCGGCAGGCCTCTCAGCCCTTTTAGGATCAAGCCTCAGATGTCAGACACTGCCTCGCTTTGATTGGAGGAGGCCTGGCTGGCAGTCGCTGCATGATGGCCTAGATGATGTGACATGGGTGTGACAGTGGGAGAAGAGCAGGCCCAGCAGAGCCCCTGGCTCCAGACCATACCCCTTACCATTCTCTATCATCCTGGACATCGGGGTGGGTCCCTGCTGGAGACTAGCAGGACACTGGAGGACATCAAGTCCTTTTCCTTCCCAGAGGGAGTCCAGGGAGCTCCCAGGGGGGCCCAAAACACCTTCCCCCAGCCAGGCCACATCTCTGCAGTGAGCATGGACCTCCAGCTGGGGCCTGCACAGGACCACCCCTCTCTGGGCTGGCCTAGGGCGGACCATGTGAGCTGGGCTGGGCCAGGATGGAGCTGGGCTCCTGGAGAACTGTACCTGAAAGTTAGATGTGACCCTGGCCCCTGAGGAGGCATGGCTGGAGTGGCAATAAGCATCACCACCCCAGGTTGGTATAGGGAAGAGCGCCCCCAGCTGACTGGGATCAGCAGTAGTGGCACAAGCCCAGGGGAATGGGAGCACCCCAGTAGGTGGCATTCCAGCAGGGGGAGCTGGTTGGGACAGTTGGGGGTGGGGGGAGGTGTGCAGGGATTGGTCAGAGGCCACAAGACCAGCTCCAGGTTGTCCCTAGAGCGCCTCCCCGCCTCACAGCTGCAGACTGATACTTCCGATGGATCGGATCTCATTTCACCTCTCTGAGCCTTGGGCTCCTCGTGGCCATTTCCCAGGCGAACACAGTCAGGGTTCTGCCAGAGAAAGTGGACCTGGGGAGACCTCGGCACACACCTCCTTTTATTGCACTACTGCACAGGTGTTGCGGGTGTGTGTGTTTACAAACTGAAGACAGCACCTTGCACTAGCAAAGACTATGGCTCACTCTATTGCTGAGGTCTGCAACCTAACCTGCATTAGCTCCAAGGGGTGTGTGTGTGTGTGTGTGTGTGTGTGTGTGTTGTGGGGGTGGGCTGGGCAGGTCACTACAGTCCACGGGGGAGTTTCTTCTTTCTCAGGGAAATCTCCACGTTGCCCTCAAGGCCTTTCAACGGATTGGATTGATACCCACCCGGAGCATCAGGGAGAAACTCCCTTAAAGTCAACCAGCTGTAGCTGTAAATCACATCTATAAACACCTCCACAGCAACACCTGGATTTGTGTTTGGTTGTGTCACTGGGGACTGTCATGCAGCCACCTTGATTCAGAAAACCGACCATCAGTGGGGTGGCCCTGGTGATTGCTCATAGCCTCTGTGAGGAAGAAGTGGGACCCTGTGAAGGGAGTGGGACCCTGTGAGGGGGAGCGAGACCCTGTGAGGGGGAGTGGGACCCTGTGAGGGGAGTGGGACCCTGTGAGGGGGAGTGGGACCCTGTGAGGGGGAGTGGGGCCCTGTGAGGGGGAGTGGGACCCTGTGAGGGGGAGTGGGACCCTGTGAGGGGGAGTGGGACCCTGTGAGGGGAGTGGGGCCCTGTGAGGGGGAGTGGGACCCTGTGAGGGGAGTGGGACCCTGTGAGGGGAGTGGGACCCTGTGAGGGGGAGTGGGACCCTGTGAGGGGAGTGGGACCCTGTGAGGGGAGTGGGACCCTGTGAGGGGGAGTGGGACCCTGTGAGGGGAATGGGACCCTGTGAGGGGGAGTGGGACCCTGTGAGGGGGAGTGGGACCCTGTGAGGGGGAGTGGGACCCTGTGAGGGGAGTGGGACCCTGTGAGGGGAGTGGGACCCTGTGAGGAAGAAGTGGGACAGTGTGAGGGGAGTGGGACCCTGTGAGGGGGAGTGGGACCCTGTGAGGGGGAGTGGGACCCTGTGAGGGGAGTGGGACCCTGTGAGGGGGAGTGGGACCCTGTGAGGGGGAATGGGACCCTGTGAAGGGAATGGGACCCTGTGAGGGGAGTGGGACCCTGTGAGGGGAGTGGGACCCTGTGAGGAAGAAGTGGGACAGTGTGAGGGGAGTGGGACCCTGTGAGGGGGAGTGAGACCCTGTGAGGGGAGTGGGACCCTGTGAGGGGAGTGGGACCCTGTGAGGGGGAGTGGGACCCTGTGAAGGGAGTGGGACCCTGTGAGGGGAGTGGGACCCTGTGAGGGGAGTGGGACCCTGTGAGGAAGAAGTGGGACAGTGTGAGGGGAGTGGGACCCTGTGAGGAAGAAGTGGGACCCTGTGAGGGGAGTGGGACCCTGTGAGGAAGAAGTGGGACAGTGTGAGGGGAGTGGGACCCTGTGAGGGGGAGTGAGACCCTGTGAGGGGCAGTGGACGGCATGTAAAGTCCTCAGGCCACATTTTGGCTTGAAAACATGAGTCAGGGTGAGGCAGCTCCAGAGTTCCTTTGCTTGTCTGGATCATGCAGGTAGAGAGATGGGGAGGGTGAGGGGAGCGTTTGGGGTGATAAGAAGAGTTTTAGAGGAGGTGGCAGCGCAAGTTTGGGGCCTGCTTGTCTGCAGGGGGTGGAGGCTTCCCCAGGGAGCCCTGGGGTCTGGGGGGCACCTGTGGATTCTGGGACCTGCAAGGCAGGCACTTCCAGAGGCACAGTGTGCCATGTGGCCCCCCAGTCTTCATGCCCAAGGGGCTACCAAAAAATGCTCAGCCTAGCCTCACCCCCCCGAAGGCCTGGCCAGGGCGCAGCAGTGGAAAATTGTAGGAGCAAGGATTTCTACCGCACTTCCTCATTCTTCTTAGGTTGTTGCCGTGAGTGCTCACTCTGGCACGTGGCTTGTAGATGAACAGTGTGTTTTTGTAAGAGCCCTAGGCACCTGCTTCAAAGGAGACTGACTCCGACCTGCAGGCACTCCCAGCTCCAGGAGATGTGCTGACCTTCAGCCGAGGGTCAGGATGATGTGAGGCGAGGATGATGTGAAGCCAGGATGCTGGGCACCGGACCGTCACTTATCTTATGGAATGGACTGGGCTAGTCTGCATGTAGGGACCTTTGCAAGCCCCTCCCTTGGTCTCTTTGTTCTGTTCCCCCCTCCCTCCTTATAAAAACCTCTGCCTCCAGTGACATGTGGAGATGGGCTAAGAGGTGCGAGTCCCCCATCTTCCCAGGAGATGGGCGTTCAGACAAGTGCCCCATCCTCCCAGGGGCTGGTACCTGAAAATAAACCACTTTCCTTTACGTCACAGCACCTGCCTCTTGAGTGTTGACTTTCATAGCAGCAGGCGACCAGACCCGATTTCGGTTACAAGGGCCAGGTGGAGAGCTTTCGGGGCTCTGGAAATTCCCACCTGGTCAGTATGGCCTCGGCAGGGGCCACCGCTGCAGGAGTGGAACCTTTGGCTCTGGGGGTGCTTTTCCCCGGATTCTCTACTGTGGCAGCCAGGTGCCTGGGAAGAAGCCGAAAGCTGTCCTTACATGGCTAAGCCTACGACTCAGGTGGAGAACTTTCACCTAGTTTTGGCATTTTCTAAAAGACTCAAATCTGTGTCACATACACATTAAATACACTGAACAGACGGGCCTCTTCCTCGCCTAGGAATAGGCGCCCACCCCCCAGGTTGAGTGAGGACGAGCCCAGGAACAGTGGGCGGGTTGTGATTTAAATGCTCAGGAACTGTTGGACATTAGTAATATCCAGTGCTGCTTCACAACTGACATGGAGCCCACCCCTGGACTGGGTGCTTTCTGAATGTTACTTCAGTTTCTTGTGAACAGATAGGCTTCTGAAACCCAGGAGCTGCGGAGAGGTGCGAGGAGCAGGCAGGGGGAGCGCCCCTCAGCTCTAAAGCGGCCTGGAAAACCGTGTTCCTATTTTACAGCGAAACTGCCCGTGGCTTCAACCAGCTCCTCAGAGAAGCAAGCACTCCTGGTTTAGTTGGACATTCAGTTAGAATTATTTCAGCGCCGTTTTGGTTTAAGAGAGTGCATCTTCACAGGTAAGTAATCTACATCCTGACCTTTGATAAAGCATCCTTCCCTCAGTTTCATAATGTACTTTGCAAAAAATGTCCCTGAAATCATTTCCTGTGTTGGGCGAGGTGTGAACAATGACAGGCCCCAGCAGGCACTGTCGTCGCCTCAGGGCGTCGAGGTGCCACAGTTGGCAGGGGAGAGGGCGAGAGGTCAGGCTCAGGGGATTCCCCCATGGCGGTGGCCATGGCATCTTCCAACCTGGGTGCCTGCGGCGCCTTTAAGGTCCGCCGGGGGCGTGCTGTCACTCGGCGGGGGACGGGAGACCGGGTTGGGCGTCGGACTCCCGTGCGCCCCGAGGATCTGGCGGGCCGCCCCCGCGTGCCCCTCCCGTGGGCCACGCCCCGCACACGCTACATGGGCCCGGACTCGGACCGGGGCGGGCGCGGCGCCGCAGCCCGGGCCATGGGCAGCTTCCAGCTGGAAGACTTCGCGGCTGGCTGGATAGGAGGTGAGCTCACCCTGGATGAGCGGGACCCCCAGAGGTGGGTGGGTTTTAGGGAGACCGGGGGTCGGGGAGACGGAGAGGCGGGCCAGGCGCCGGGTGGGCCGAGTTTACACCCCGGCTCGGGACGGGGCACTCGGCGCCGGCACGTCCCGGCCGCGCCACGCGCGCCTCCGGCTGCGGGGAGAGCCCGCGGCCCGGCGCTTGGGGTCTCGCGGGTCCCCGCCGGCTGCCGGCGAGAGCTCCGGATTTACCTCCAAGTGAGGGTGTACGGAGCTCGGTCGGGTAATGATTAAGCCGCTAGTCCGAGCCTGCAGCCAATGGAGCGTCCCAGCGCGTACACACCCTTCGGTTACCGGGTGCGCACTTTAATTTGGGGACGTGGCTCGTGGCTCCAAGAAACTTGTAGGTGAGGGTGGCGCTTGGTCACTGGCCCCAGGAGCGGGATGGGGAGCCCGACTTCGTGATCAGACTGGTCTTAGAGGGCTTAGAGGGCTTGGGGGAGCAGGTAGGAGGCACCCTTCCCGTCTTCGGCCGCTGCCAGCCGCTCGGTACCCTGCTGCCCACACTGTGGTCCCTTTGTACCGCCCCGGCAGCGGCTCTTTCTCTCTCTGCTCGGCCTGAGATGGGGTGGCATGGTGAGGAGTTTCATCCATTTCCTTCTCCATTCTTTTCTTTTGGAGAGGTCTATGCCTCCTCTTCTCAGATGTAGGTGGGGCATGGGGGAGGGCCAGTGGTACTCCACTTACTGTAAAATATTGTCTTTCTTTTGGCCCCATCTAAGAGGGCCATCAGCAAAGGGATGTTGGCAAATGCAGCTCCTCCCTGAAGACCAGATAAAATAGTACTGAGGTGCTGAGGCAGAGGCTATTGGTGGGGGGGGGGGGTGCAGGACAGGTCAGTTAGCATGCGGGTCCTTCCCCTCTGGCATCCCCTCCCAGCTGGCAGCTGTGTGCTTCTGTCCCCTGCAGATGGCTGCAGGGCACCTGCTTCCCCCGTCCTGAGCAGGGTCTGTTCCTTTCGTGGTGGGCAAGTCTGTTGACACGGCCTCTTTTGAGTTGGGCTGAGACCCCCCCCTAATTTTCCCACTCAGGGGGGCTACACCTGGAGACCCACCGTGCACACCCAGACCCTCTTTGGACACCCTTCAGCCATTCTGAGGGAAAGTGTTCTCTCAGCCACTTCCTTACATAGCCAGGCGACGTCAGCAGGGCTGTAGGGGGCTGGGTTTAGGAGACCCCCGAGTCCCCTCTGGCATGGAGACCCTCCCTTGTGCAACGGCGCGTAGTGGGCTGCCCTTTATCCTGGAACCGCCTGTGCTTTGGGGAAGTGAATATTTCTTTCTGCTTCCATGAAAGGCTGGTGAGTATAGCAACGGTGAGTGCACAGGGGGTGCCAGGTGAGCACTTCGTGCATGTTTTAAAAGTAACTCTGGTAAGGTTATTTTACACATGGTGAAATCCATCCATGTCCAGTATACAATTCTGTGATATTGTTAGTAACTTTACCAAGTTGCAAAACCATTACCCTAAACTTTCGCTTCCCAGCCTTTTGGCTGAGATCAGGTGCACTGTCTGTTCTTAGCAGTCCCCTTGCCCCAAACTAGTTTTGGGCCGTCATCGTCCCCGCAGGAAGGTCCTCGTTCATCCCTTGTTAAGTAAGATCCTTGTGCCCATGGCAGTTAAACTCCTTCCCTCCTTCTCCCTCCCGGCAACCACCACCCTCCACACCGCGGCTCTGCAAGTGAGCCTTTTCTGGACGTTTGATGTAAATGGAACCGTAAAACATGGGGTCTCTCGTGTCTGTTTATTTATTTCTTCACAATTCCAGTGAGGTAGCTACTATGATTGCGTCCCCACTTTACAGGTGAGGAAGTGGGCGTGCAGGGAAAGTCCCTGGCTGGCCCGAGGCCCCAGGTGCAGTGTGAGCCCAGGTCATCCGACCCGGGCAGCCTGGCTCCCGGGACACCCAGACCCCTGTTCTCGGCTATACTGTTTTCTTTCTTTTCCCTTAAAAAAAAAGATTTTATTTATTTATCTCTAGAGAGAGGGGAAGGGAGGGAGAAAGAGAGGGAGAGAAACATCAACCAGTTGCCTCTTGTAAGCACCCCGACTGGGGACTGAACCTGCAACCCAGGCATGTGCCCCGACTGGGTATGGAACCGGTGACCTTTCGCTTTGCGGGACGGTGCCCAACCAACTGAGCTACAATAGTCAGGGCTAGCTGTTTTCTCTCTTAATGACCTTGCATGATAATATTTTGCCACGATATCCTACACGTTTTGTTTGAAATTTCACTGGCCTGTGAAGTCCCAAGGGCTGGAAACCATTGATGTGATGGTCTGATTTCTCATATCTCATCCCTGCTTTCCGGTGGGTGGGCTACAGGGGCAGGGAGATGCTGGCCCAAGGCTGGACCCAGGGGGCTTCCCTGGGCTGAGGGATGCCCATAGTGAGGGATGCACTCACCGGGGTAGGGAGACCAGCTGGAGCCTTAGGACCAGACCCCTTTGTTCCCCTGATGGGAGGGGTTCAAGTGGCGTGCATACACCAGCTCCCCGCTGCCCACCACCGTCTGCCTCTGCCCAGTTCTGTGGGAGGGAGAGGCTGAGCGGGCTCTGAAGGTTTCCAGACCCAGGAAACGTTTGCTCTGGGATCAGCTGGTTTCTCTTCCCCTGTAAATATCTAAGGCTTCAGGACCCCTTCCCTGCCTTACCTGGTGAGCAGAGACACTTTGTTCCTCATCACCATGATGGGGAATTTGTCTTAGAAGGATGGCCCCTGCTCCAACCTCGAAGTCACTGACTTCTGCAGCCAGGGCTGCTTCCTCAGGGCCCCAGGGTGGCCTTCTCAGCTCCAGAATGGTTCAGGTCTCGTGAACCTGTGCAGACAGGCATGGTGTTGTGGAAAGACCCAGAGTATTCATCACCTTTTCAAAGAGGTCTTCTTTAAAAACAAACAAACAAACCAAAAAAACCCAGCAGCCCTGGTTCGTGAGGCTGAGTGGATTGGGCACCGGCGTGAGAACTGAAAGGCTGCTGGTTCGATTCCCAGTCAGGGCACATGCCTGGGTTGTGGGCCAGGTCCCCAGTTGGGGGTGTTCAAGAGGCAATGAATCCACATATCTCTCACACATTGATGTTTCTCTCCCTCTCTTTCTCCCTCCCTTCCCCTCTCCAAAAGTAAATAAATAAATAAAATCAATAGCAATAGCATCTCTTTTTGAATGTCCATGAAATGCCAGGCTCCCTCCTGGTACCTGGCATTCAGTTCCTCACTTTACTGTTACCCTCAGGTGGGTGCTGACATTATTCTCACCTACACATGCTAACCGTGAGGTGTAGGAAAGTGAAGTAACCTGCAGGCAACTGAAACGTTTCCGGGTCTTCTCCTCACACCCTCCCTGGTTTTTGAGGCGAGATTTACATAACACAGAACTAACCATTTTGAAGTGCAGGTCAGTGACATCTGGTGTGTTGCCAGAGTGTGCAACCCTCGCCTCTGTCTAGTGGCAAAGCGTTGTCCTCGTGCTCAGAGCAGTCCCTGGCCCGTGCAGGGCTCCACAGCCCCTCCCCACACCCTGGCGGTCGCTCGCCTGCTTCCTGTCCCCAAGGGTTTCCGGTTCTGGGTAAGTCATGCACATGGAATCGCACCGTAGGAGACCTTCAGGGCCTGGCCTTCCTCATTCTCACAGTGTTCCCAACATTCATCCCGCATCAGCCGGTCACTGCTGTTTCTGTCTGACAATACTCCGCTTCACTCACCCCTGAGTCCAGTGACGCACCGTTGGGCTGTCCCCACCGCCTGGCCATCAAGGCCAGTGCTGCTGTGCACACGCGTGTACGTGAACTAGTTTGAGTGCCTCTTTTCCCTTCTTTTTAGTATTTGCCCAGGAGTGGAATTCCTGGGTCGTATGGTGATTCAAGACTCACCTTTTTGAGGAGCTGCCAAACGGTTTTCCCCAGTGGCTGTCCCAGTTCATATTCCCACCAGCAAGGTCTGAGGGTGTGAATGTCTCCAAATCCTCTCCAACACCTACCTATTCCCCTCTGTTTGTGATTTACGTTACAGCTGTTCTAGGGTGTGAGGGGAATCTCATTGTGTTGTGATTGGCATGTCCCTCATGACTGACGATGGTGAGCATCTTCTCTTGTACTCATTGGCCCATGTGCATGCCTTCTTTGGAGAAATGTCTGTTCAAGTTCCTTTACCCATATTTAAAAAAAAGTTTCTTAGGTGTAAGAGTTTATATTTTCTGGATGCTAGGTTTTTACCAAATGTATGATATGCAAGTACTTCCCCCCATTCTGTAGGTCAGATTCACATTCTTGATAGAGTCTTTTGGTGCATAAAAGTTTAAAATCTTTGTGATGTTCAATTCGTCTATTTTGTATTTGCTACTTGTGCTTTTGGTCTCATATCCAAGAATCTATAGAAAATCTTGGTCATGAAGATTTTCCCGTGTTTTACTATATGATTTTTATAGTTTTAGTATTTCTATGTAGGTCTTTGTTCTACTTGGAACTAACTGTTTTATAAGGCATGGGATGAGGGGGTGCGGGTTTCTAACTTCACTCCTTTGCAGCCAAACGGTTGTCCCAGCACCTTCACCGCCCTTTTTGGGGGGCGGGAGGTGCTTGTTTCTTGACACAGAGCTGGGTTTTACTCCATTTTCTCTGCCGTCCTCCTTGCTGGGGCCAGTGCCAGGCATGTGGCGAGTCCTCTCTGGTGCCTGGGCTTTGCCCAAATAGGCTCATGCAGGAGCCTGGCCCCCTATCCTGTGCCCAAGAGCCAGCGAGTGCAAGCGAGGAGTCCAGGGGCCAAATGACCAGTTACTCTTTTTCAACCCACAGGCGCAGCCAGTGTCATTGTCGGCCACCCTCTGGACACGGTCAAGGTACGGTAGCCATGTTTGTCATTTCCTCTTGCCACATGGCCTGGTCTGAGTCCGCCTGCAGGACTGGGCCTGCCCTGTCTGCACCCCGGAGAGTCCCCAGCCCAGGTCCCCTGGGCCAGCCCGTGGGCGCGCGGTGCTGGGGCCTGGTTTGGAATGGCTCTGCCGCCTTACTTGGCAGTGATTTTGTTTTGGTGGATGTCTCTGCCTCTGGGTGCTCATGAACTAGGGGGGATGGGGGCACTGGTGAGGGTCCTGCAGGCCCCTGTGGAGCTAAGGAGCCAGGTACGGCTTCAAATGAGCCCAAAATTGAAGGCTGGGTTTTTGGGTGATTCAAAAGGACATTTGAGGCACAGACAACACCTTGGACAAAGGCACTGAGATGGGGCCACTCCGTGGGGCCTCTGTGGAGAGGCCTGCGTGCAGTGCGCCAGCACACCTTCTGGCCGCAGCCTTGAGTCCAAATCCAGGAGGGGGATGTCGGCACCCAGTGCTCAGAGCCCTTGGGTGTCAGGTCAGGACTCTGGACCCGGGTCGGGAACGGGGAGCCTCTGCCAGTCAAGGAAGCTCCCAGGTGTGAGGACTGAAGCCAGCAGGGCCACCTGGCATCTGCAGATGGAGAAGGCGGCTCAGAATGGGGAAGGGGCTTGCTCAGGTCACATGACAAGTGAAAGCATCAAGGAGTGAGACGCTACAAAGGGGCACTCTCTGGCTTCACTCCGCCCCTGCCACCAGTCCCCGCGGTGAGCAGGACGCAGAGCCGTCCTGCTCTGCGTCTGAGAGTGTGGCCCCCTGTGGTGACACCCAGGTCCGAGTCTAGGGCTCTGCCTGGCCCACGCACAGAGCAGCCTCCCAGGCCCTTCTCCCACGGCTGCTGCCGTCTCCTCTCTCCCCTTCCTGCCCCCTGCACGGCAGTGGCCCTGCCCGGGTCACAGCCAGGTCTGCTCTCTGTGTGATGGGGAGGTCAGCCTACTTGTCTTAAATACTTAGAGATATTTCCTGGCTCCTCCAGTCCCTCCTATGGGCCCTGCCTTTTGCTTACACATCAACCGCTTATTGAACACTTTGTGGGGGCGCGGTCAGGACGGTAAGGCATCAGTGGTGGACCGAGCAGGTGCCATCCCTGTGCTGCAGGCCTTACAGCCACACTCCTAATGCCAGTGAGCTGCCGCCACCTCCTTGCACAGGCAAGCGTGACCTCCCTGGGCCTGGCCACATGTCACCCGAAAACGCTCTCCTCCTTATCTCCCCTCAGTCCCTGAGCCTCTGGAGGGAACCCTTGCTGACACATAAAACCTGGTCTCTGCTCAGCCTGGCAGCCTCCCTGCTGAGGGCACAGCCTGGGATGCCAGCCTGCACGGATGCCCCCTCTGGGGCCAGCCCTTGTGGGCCCAGGCCCTTGTGTCTCCCCAGAACGTCCTCCTAGCTTCCTTCATCTGCTGACGTTTTGTCTAGAGCCCCCTGTCCACTGAGAAAGGTCCAGACAAGAGCGTCAGATAACCTGGAGCCCGCTTGCTGTCCTGCGGCTGGGACACAGCACCCAACCTCCCTGAGCCTGCGGGTCCGTGAAACGGGCAAAGAGCCCCTCCCCAGTGGGGCTGCCGTGAGGATGCTCGCCGTGACTTTGAGGGCAGGGCACTGATGCACCACTCTCGCCCTGATGCACACGCACGCTGGGGCGTGTCTGAGGCCAAGCTAGAAGGACCTGCCCGAGCTCCTGAGTTGGGTCAGAGTTTCCTTCCCCTGCCAGCAGCGGCCTCGTCACAGGTGGGAGAGCAGCTCCCGGCCTCGAGGTGACAGTGGGGCTGCAGTCAGGGCTCCTGCCTGGCCTGACGCGCTGTGACCAGGGTTTCCAGTCTGGGCCTGCCTGCCTTTCGACCAGCTAACCAGGTAGGAGAGAAGAGATGTGCATTGTTTTAAGCCACTAAGTCATTTATTACAGGCAATTAGACGACAATTAGTTGCGCCAGACAGTGAATACAGGGAGGCAGCTTCCTTCCTCTGTGAAGCGGGGATAGTATCCATGCCACATGGCGTTTCTGGGATTCAGTGAGATGGGTTCTGTGAGGCGCCCAGGGATTCCCCAGGCATTCAGCGGGTGCACATTAAATGCCAGCTCCGGCTGGAATCGGAAATTCCAGGGGCTCGAGCTGCGCTGCTGGCCTTGGTGGGTGGCAGCCTCCCACGCGCTCCGCACGGCTGGCAGACCTTTGCTCTGTGGCCATGATCTGGGTTTCGCTCTTTGCTTGAGTGACTTGACCACTCAGCCTTCTTAGTGGGGACTTGACCCTCCTGCGGCTCAACCGTTCTGTGGACTCACCCCTCAGGGCCGGCGGGAAGAGCGGTCAGCTGTGGTCAGCTGCGGGCCAGCCCTAAATGGGGCAGAGAGTGGCCTGCTCCCCCACCTGCCCTGGCCCGTGTCCATGACCTGGCTGGGGACACCCCAGCCCAAGGGGGGCCTCTGTGGTTCTGCTTAACCAGAGGACGTGAAGGCCCAATTCCCACCCGGCAGCCCCTCCCAGCGCCTCGTCCCCACCACCCAGCCCTCCGAGCCCCAGTCTGTTTCCCGCACGGCACTTGTCCTCTGGCACATCCGTTCACCTGGGGATTACTTTCTACTGGCTGTGCTTTCCAGCCCCACTCGGTATAAGTCCCATGAGGGCGGGAGTTCGTTTTCTCCGCTGTTCCCTTCCCCGAGATCGGGCCGGTGCCGGCTATAAAATAGGACTCAGCAAGTATTGGTGGAGTGAGTCAATAAGTACATTTCTCTGACTATGAAAGTAACATTTATGAACAGCGTCACACCATCGATGGATCATAGTGATGGGAGGGCTGCGTGTCTCCTCCGGCCGCCTGTCCTTGGAGAGCTGTTCCGGTGGAGGCCGGTCCGACGCAGCCGGGCCATCCGCCGGGCCCACTCGCTGCGGGGAGGGGGGGGCGGGCTGAGTCAGAGGGGTGGGCCTGGGCAGACTTCAGCTTTGTATGTAGCGTCGGAAATTTTTTATTAAGAGAATGTAGTCCCATATAAGTTTTGGACTTAGAATTATTTTGTAATTACATTAGCTGGAAATAACCAAAGTAACCCCTGCTCATCGTAGGAAAGTTGGGAAATGAAGCGAAGTTCAGCGCAGCAAAGCAGGACCCATGGTCTTCACCTCAGAGACGGTCATTTTCAGGGCTCTGCTCTGCCAGCGCCTCTGTTGCTGGCCCAGGGATCGGGCTCAGGCTGTTACTGTGAAGCGTTAGTGGCACCAGGGCCTTCGCTCCTCTTGGAACTCTGGGTTCGGGGCGGGGGGCAGGGTCCAGATCTCCTCCCCTATGGTTCTCACGGTTCCTTCCTCCCGGGCACAGCACGTTTGGGTGCTAAGGAAGTGTTTTGAGGGAGAATTATCCTCAGAGAAGTAGAACTCTCCAGGGCCAGGGTAGAGGGCACCCGGGCACTTTTGTGGGCTTACTCAGACCCTCTGTGCCCTCACGGTGCCCCTGGCCACCACAGCCAGCCTCCCTGCAGGACACTGCACCTTCACCATCCCTACAGTACCAAGGGGCCAGGTGAGCACCCCACGTGGCTCCAGGCACAAGAGGGAAGCAGGAAATGGCCCTGCTCCCCTTGGAGGGGTACCCAGGGAAACCCGGAGCAAACAGGCAAACGCGACGCCATCGCGACATTTGAGCTCAGGCCCAAAAGATGAGCAGGTCCTGGGGGAACAGCCTCTGGGAGAAAGAGCAGCGGTGGACAGTTCTGGGAGTGGGAGAGAACCAGTGCTCCGGGGAATGTGCTGTGTGTGTGTGTGTGTGTGTAGGGGGTGCGGGTCATGGAGGTAAGGGGTGGGGGAGATGGCCCAGGGGGCTGAGAGGCAGGTGTGGACGCTCACGCAGGGCCTCCTGGGAGCTGGTGGAGGGTGTACAGTGTATTCTGAGTTGGTAGGAGCGCTGAGTTGCACTGCAACGTTTCGCACAGCGGTGACACGGCTCCTCAGACCGTCATGAGTCAGTCTGTGTCAGGGAGTGGGGAGAAGCAGGAGGCATGGAGGAGGCCAGGCCGCCACCCAGGTGCGCCGTGAAGGGGCTCTGCAGGGGAGACGAGCAGGTCGCCCCGGGGAGGGTTTAGGAAGGCAGAGCCACAGGCAAGATGGGGCAGAGCCACGCCACCAGCCAGCTTTTTGTTCGCGAGAGGCAGGGATCAGACCTTCCCAGGCAAGCATCGTTTTTGCTCAACAAACTGACCTTTGTTCTTCTCTGGGACCAAGAGGGCTCCCGCTGCATTTAGGAAGGTCTGAATGAGAGGCTGGGGGACATGGTGCAGGTAGGGGAGAGAGGGTCAGCCTGTCCAGGACTGAAGCCCAGACCTCCCTCCTGCCTGGGTCGCTTTGGGCAGGGCCTGCCCTGCTCCGAACCTCAGTGCTGGATGCTCCACACCCTGGGGGCAGTGGGGATGTGAATCACCTCTGGGTCTCACACCCTTGCCTCTCTCTGCAGACTCGCCTGCAGGCCGGCGTGGGCTACGGGAACACCCTCAGCTGCATCCGCACGGTGTACAGGAAGGAGAGCGTAAGTGCCCCTCGGGCGGGCAGCTGGAGCTTTACCCACCAAGGCCTCCCACAAAATGGGGCAAAGCCCACCCGGGCCGGGGACCTCGGCCACGGCCCTCCCGCAGGCACGTGAGTGGGAGGCTGGTTTGTCCCCGCCATCGTGCTCGGCTCAATTCCCCTGCTCACCCGCCGCATGCCCCAGACAGCGTGCGTGCCCCAGACGGCGTGCGTGCCCCAGACGGCGTGCGTGCCCCACACAGCGTGCGTGACCTGAGCCAACCCCGCCCCCAGTGCCACGTTGTTGGAGAAAGAAACCGGTTTTGTGTAGCCTCTCTGCAGAAATTCTGAGGAATTTAGAGCCACAGTGGAAAATTACTGCAAAAAAAACAGGGTGCCTTGTCAAGTTTTTCAAAACCAATTGAGTGGCCAGGACTGTGTGCCCACAGGCATCCCTTCAGCCTGGCGTGGCCTGGACCGGGCGCCCCGGTGCCTACAGCTGGCTGGTGCCACAGGTCACTGAAGACAGTGGGACCCAAGGCTTTTCTTTGAAAAGGGGAAACCTGAGTAATATTTTATAGAAGACGCACCTGGGGCCCTTCCTGAGAGCTGCCGTATGCTTTAGGGAGACCTCCCAAGGCCCCTTTTTGGGGAAGTTTAAACAAACTTTAAAATTTAGGATGACAGGACCTGTTGATTTAAAGCGATGATCAGGCACCAGCCCCAAGGCAGCCCCCAGGAACTTGGGCTTGAGTCCTGGAAACGTGGCCCCACTGTGGACCTGGAGCTCGGGAACCTCCTGCCAGCCCCTGCAGTGTCCCCGCAGACTCAGCCTGTCTGGTGTCGGGGTGTCGTTCTAACTGGGATCCACTGCTTTAAACTCGGGCAAGTCTACCCACCTGCACTCGCTCTTCCGGCTCATGTGTGCTTGCTCAGTGCCCCGGAAAGCGGCTGTTGATTCTCCCTTGTTGCCACCTGTCCCTCACAGTGTCTGCCAACCAGTGTCCCAGCTCTGGGGCTCTGGTGGCCACCGTGGGCGTTCGTCTGAGAATCAGTAGCTCAGGGCTCTGCGATGTCCCAGGTTACCAGGGGAAGAGGCTGAAGCAGGTGTGTGTGTGTGTGTGTGTGTGTGTGTGTGCACGCACATCTGCTGCATGTGTGTGTAGCCACAAGCCCACGTGAGCTGCCCTGTGTCTGGCAGTTTAGGGTTGGCCAGTTTGCATCTAGCCTGGGGTTTGTGCGGCAGCTTCTGGCGCCTTTTCGCCTTTGGCAAGGGGCTCCTGGGCACTGCCCTGACTCCTCCATGGGCTGGTGGAATTTTCCGGTGTCCGCAATGCCTGTGTGGTGTCCACTGGGAATGCAGCAGACCCTGACCTCAGCCTCAGCGCCCTCTCCCCGGCCTCTTGTGCCCTGGGTGTGTGCAGAAGCCTGCAGGCGCTGTGTGTCCAGGGCATCCGCCCTTGAGTTATTCTTCCAAGAGACACTCGTGCTTGGGGCACCCCTGGGCGGCGCTGTGGGACCCTCTTCTTAGCCCCTCACCACAAGCTTGGCACATTATATATATTTTTAAAATTGTTATTGATTTCTTTTGAGGGACAGAGAGAGAGAGAGAAACATTGATTTGTTGTTCCACTTGTTTATGCAGTCATTTTAGGTCCCCTGACCGAGGATCAGACCCACAACCTTGGTTTATTGGGACTGTGCTCTAGCCAGCTGAGCTCTCCTGAGGGGCTCTTAGCACATTGTACTTTAATTTGTCCATCCAGGTTCACCACCCACCCCAGCCCCCAGACTGTGAACTTGGTGGAGGCTCTTCTTCCTTCCTGTTGTCCCCCAGGGCCTGGCGCGTGGCGAGTGCCCGGAGAATGTGTTTGTTGGAGTGGCCAGCAAGGAGGGTGTGTGTGATGCTTGGCAAGCTTGCCACCCTCCCCCCAGAGCTCCCCAGGCCCCTCCCCCAGCCACAGTCCGGGGGCACTGCCACTCCCATGACAAAAATGCTCCAGGCCCAGGACACCACCACTAGTCCAACAAGACTTCCCAGAAGCCAGCTCCTCCTCAGGGCAGGGAAGTCCCCATCCGCCCCCGTCTCTCCTTTCACAGCAGCACCGTTCTGTCCTCTTTGGTTTATTTTTGTGCTATCTCCCCCGAGCCCGCAGGACCCAGCCCACGGGAGGGCAGGGTCTGTGCCCGGGACTGCGAGGGGGCCTTGGCCCCGGCCTGCAGTTCTCACGCTCCCTCCCCCGGGTTTCCCCACAGGTGTTCGGCTTCTTCAAGGGCATGTCCTTCCCCCTGGCCAGCATCGCCGTCTACAATTCGGTGGTGTTTGGGGTCTTCAGTAACACGCAGAGGTTCCTCAGCCAGCACCAGAGCAGGGAGCTGGAGGCCGGCCCACCCCACACCCTGTCAAGCCTGCTCCTGGCCAGCGTGGTGGCCGGTGTGGTGTCCGTCGGACTGGGCACGCCCGTGGACCTCATCAAGATCCGCCTGCAGATGCAAACACAGCCGTTTCGGGAAAGTAAGAGGCCGGGAGGGGCCTGGTGTCTGGGCGCCTGTGACCCTCTCCCAGTTCGCCAGATGGGGGGTGTGGTTGGCAACATCCTTCTCATTGAGCAGGTCCCAGAGCGACTGCTACTTTATCTAGAGTAGTAATCTCAGAGGTCAGTGTTGACTACATGCCCGGCACCTGCCGAGGCCTCTGCTTGTGCTCTTTCCCTTCGTTTTCAGGGCCGTTCTGTTACGGACGGTTCGTTCTGTTATGAGGCAGGTGCTGTTGCTCTTCCCATTTACAGGGCAGAAAACTGAGGCTCCCAGAGGCTGAGACATTCGGTGAATGACTGGTGAGGGAGGACTGGCTGTGTAATTTGCGGCGCCCAGTGAAAAATGAGAATGTGGGATTCTTCTTAAAAAATTATTAAGAATTTTAAAAGGGTAGAACATTAAGCCAGGTGTGGGGACGCAGGTCTCAAAGCCGCACCTGTCCCGGGCACCTGCAGGGGCTGCGGGGTGTGGAGGGGCGCTCCGCCCCTGGCCCTTGCCGCTCCGATTAAAGCTTCGTGTCTGGGTCCTCGGGGTGCTCTGCGGCCAGTCCTGCACCATAGCCGGCCCCATCGCCTCCTCCTTGCTGGGAAAGAGGCCGCTGTGTCTTCTCCTGGGTTGGGGAGGGGCTCCGATGAGGCGAAGAGGCACCTCCCAGGCCTCAGTTTCCTTTCCAGTATAACGGAAGGGCTGGATCCATGATTCTCCCTGTCACCTCAGGTAGCCGATCGGGGCTGACCGTTCAGGTGGATAAGACGCCTCCCCTAGCCAGCCTTGTGTGTGTGACCCCAGTGTCTACAGAGGCGGGGCTCCGCTGCACCCACAGGTGGAGCTCTGAGGGTTTGCTCGGGACCACCCCGGCCCAGTACTTCTCCGGCCGCAGCCCAGATGCCTTGATTCAGTCCAGGATGGGCCTGCGCGCCTCTGAGCATGATGCCGGTGCAGCCCACGGGGCCTGCACACCCTCTGAGCATGATGCCGGTGCAGCCCACTGGGAAACGTGCAGGGCCAAGGGTCTGGCTTCCCTGGGGAGGCGGGTCATACCTACTGGGTGCCCAGTACCCCAAGCCCCACGTCACTGTCAGCATCAGGGAGACACGGGGCAGCAAACATGCTGGCTCGTCCATGGGGTCACAGAGTACACAGAGCAGGGGGAGCCCTACTTCCACCCACTCAGCGTACTGAGTGGGGTCCCAGTACAGATTCGTTTGATCAGAGGGTGGCCCCTCTGAGAAATGTTTGGGGCTTGCCTATCTGGTCCCACCCAGGGTGACAGCTGAGGTGTAGAGGAACGAAGGGCATTGTGAGAGGCTTGGATGCCACGCCAGCCTTCTGCTCTGTCCTGTCCACCTCAGGAAAGCTGAAGTTGTTCTCGGACACAGAGCAAATCTCTCCATACATCTTAAAACTCTTCGAGGACCTGGCGTTGGGGGATTCTCGGTGACAAGGCCCCTCAGCTCCTGGGGGCAGCCCTGCCTGCTCCTTCACAGCCTGGGTGCCTCGTTTCCGGCAGTGGAGGAAATGGGGGGGGGCATGCGGGGTGGGGCAGCCAGCCTGGGCCCCAGGGCAGATGTTTTTCGAGTAATACCTTCCTCCAGAAAGCCTGGGACATTTGGAGGGAGATGAGTTGGTGAGCGTTCTTCTCCTTCTCTTTTTAGCAAGAGAAAATAACCATATTTAATACACACATATGTGCGTGAGCCCCACATACATGAGAGCCAGAGGCCCCACACTCAGGGACGATTCAGATACAGAAAGGAAGCATGGGTACATATGGGGGACATTCGGAGCTAGGGACAAGGCGAGGTGCCTTGGACGCTTCAGAAGGTCACTGCCAGATGACAAGAGCAGACCTTTACTAAACAGAGGTTTGCCCTGCCCTGGTGGCAGGTCAGAAGAGGTTGTCTCCGACCATCTCTTCTGGCCAAGGCCTGTAATAATTGCTGAGCTTTCTCGACAGTGTTTGGATCCATCCTCTGTCCTGCCCTCACCCCTGCACCTTCCCCAAGGAAAGTGCTAGAATGATGGCTGACTTTGCAAGCCAAAGCCTGAGCTCTGGTGGTCCTGAGGCCAAGCTAGAAGCCTCTGGAGAGTAGAGGAAGGACGGGAGGCAGCCAGCAAATAGCAGGACCCAAGAAAGGCCCCAGAGTGGGGTGTACAGGCACCTGGGTTTGAGGGAGCCAGGCAGCCGCCACCAGCAGCTGCTGAATTGCTCGTGGCGTGTCTGACACTGTGTCAAGGGCGACGGTATTTGCATCATCTCGTTTAGCATCACCCTGAAAGTTGTGAGGTGGGTATGACCGTTAGCCTGCTCATTTACCCAACATGCAATCATTATGCACCCGCTGTATGCCAGGCACAGGGCTAGGTGATGGGGACCCAGTGGTGAGCAAAAGAACCCTCCCTGCCCCTCTTATACTGCTCTGCTCATGTCATACATGGTGGGTGGGAGGGAGTGGGTCAGGCTCTCAGCCAGGCTAGGGGTCAGGAAGGGCCCAGAGAAGCTGGTAGGAGGGGCAGCAGGAGAGGCTGGAGGTTGGGACTGTGCCCCTGGCCAGGGAAGCCCCGAAGGTCACCCATGCCTGCTTGCCTGGGGGCGGCCCAGCTGGGCTGGGATTCTCTAGAGCTGCCCATCCAGGACGTCTGGAGACATCTGGAGCCTGGCTCCCTGGAGACGCCTGGGGAACAGTGAGAACGTGGGGGCCTGGTGCCCTCCCCACGCCTCTCCACCGCAGGAGGCGCTGACCACATCTCCCGCGGGATGGGGTTCCCTGACCCTCCTCCTGCAGGGATGGGGTTCCCTGACCCTGCTCCTGCAGAGATGGGATCCTGACCTTGACCTCAGGTTGCCAGTTCATCGTGGTGCCAGAGGAGACCGCTTCTCCTAAGTAAACGCCTAAAGGCAGCCACAGAGAACGCACATGGATTTGTTAGATCCTCCCAGGGTGCCAGAAACTGGCCTCTGGGAACTCAGGGACCTCTAGGTGGCCACAGAGGTTCCCACAGGCTCAGCCCTGCCCTGTAAAGCTCTAAGTCATTAGTGCCTGGCCCCAGGGGCTGAGCTGTCAGTGCAAAGAAGAAGACAGTTTAGCTGAGTGGGTGGAAGGAGAGTAGAAACCGAGACTGGAGGGTCCACCTCCGCTGTGCCCCTCAACCCTCCAATCCGGGACGAGGCAGACTGGTCAGAGCAGTGGGGGCTGGGGAGCTGGCGTTTCCTGAGCCCTGAGCCCTGATCCTGTGCTGAGAGCTTGGCGTGTGTTCAGTCTTCACAACAACCTGGCCCCTAGACAATGACAGAAGAGGATGGAGACCCAGAGAGGTTCCCCAGCTGCCTGAGATCACTACCCTGGCGGGAGGTGGCGCTGGCAGGGGACCCAGGTGGTCTGACTCAGAGCCACCGCTGCTGTTTCTGCTTCTGGCCCAGGACTTTGTAGAAGCTGGGGCTTCCCAGGCCTTTGCACAAAGTCGTCAGGCGCCAAACCAGCTTTGCACTTCAGGGAGGGATGTGGGCCGGGAGCACGTCCTCAGAATGACACTGTTCAAGTAGATGGCTCAGCTCATGGGTTCCCGGGGATGGCTCTGAGTTCTCTGGCTTTGGGCAGCTCCTCTCCACATGGGCCACTCTCCTCACCTCCCACCCCCGCCGCCTGGGAGAAGGGCTTGGCCACTGCAGGGGCTGAGTAGACAACTTGGGTGGAGCAGGGGAGGCAGGTGAAGTGTCACCAGGCCATACTTCCTGCCAGGACTCGCTCCAAACAGGAGGACAGATGCTGTTTCCCTGCACCTGTTCCTCCGTAACCATCCAGGCCCGAGGAGAAAACTCAGAGACTCGTTAGGACCAGGGAGGTGAAGAAGTGAGCAGGAGTGACCAGCCCACAGGCCTCCCAGCCCACGCTCCCGTTTACCTCTTTGCACTGAGGCGTGGACACAGAATATATTTCACTTTCCGTATCACTCTGCTGTTAGAGAAGCAGTAGTTCAAGCACATGCGTCAGCTCGGTGTCCGAGAGGCAGCCGGGAGTGGTGGGCCCACATCAAGTCTGCGGGGCAGCTGCAGCCCCACACCTGCTCACTGTTGCCACATGGCTTGGACCTCCCGATTTTTAAGAGGAGGCAGAAAGCTAGGTTTTTCTGTGGGGCCTTTCAGTTGGAAATGATTAGATAATGAAATTAAACACAAAGCCAAACAACCAAACCAGCACAGCGCTGCATAGCCCAAAGCACTGTGTGGGCCATGCGGCGCGAGGCCGGGGCTGGCTGCAGGCTGCGGTCTCGGCTCTGGGTCCGTTCCCACTGTGTGGCAGCCTGGCGGACCAGGGCATTTCCACCAGCCTTGAGCAGGGCTTGTGGGATTGCTCAGGGCTTGTGGCTTTACCCCACAACTGCCCTCCCATTTTCTGGGTACCTTGACGATGCGCCACGAGAGATTACACCCATGTAGCAGAGCCCGGTGCCAGATGCCTCTGGCTTCTCTGCTTTGGGACATTGACAGGTGGGCTGGCCGGTCGAGGTGTGAGCTCAGGTCATGTGGTTGGTGGGTGTACAGACATGAAGCCTGGTTGTCCATCAGTGGGGACTGATGGGGACACCGGCCCACAGTGACGGCGTCATTATGGATGAAATGAGACAATCCCAGGGACTACCGAGTCCCGTGGAGGAAAAGGGACAGCATGGCCTTTCTCTCAAGGGGAGCAAAAGCCACAGCCCTTGCCATGACCAGCCTTTAGTGGGTTTCTCAGCACATTACATGATGGTCCTCATTTACTATAAACAGGTTCCCTTTAGGTGGTTACCTTTTACAGACAACAAAGGAGCCAGTGCCACTAGTCACATCACAGATATTTGCAAATGAAAAGGGAAAAGTGGTTGAACCGGTTACATTCATCCTGGGAAAGTTTGGCATGGATTTTAGGAAGTTACTTTGCAGTAAATGTTTGCCACAAATCCGGGTGAGGGATTTTTTTTAGCAAAAAGCAAGACTCAAAGTGGCCTAGGCACATTGCAGGCCTGATCCCCCACAGGAGAACCTATCTGTGGGCGTGGGTCCTGTGCATCGCTGAGTGGGAGCTGGGTCCACGCCACGCAGAACAGTCTCCTACAGGGGACCTTGGTCGAAAGTGGACAAAATACAGAACATGGACTCTCTCTCGGGAGAGAACACCCATCTGCTTAAATGCAGTTACTGTTAGTATGTAAACTTGTTTCCTTTTCTTCTTTATACACATAGATTAAATATCTTAGCAGATTGTACTCATTACAGAGTTTCATATCCTATTTTAACTCAACATTATAACAGAAACATGTTTAGGTCATTAAAATTGTGTATAAAATTACTTTAAATCAATGGGTAGTATTTTTTAAAGATGCTTAGTGTTCCATGGGATACGCATGTGTGCACACACACATGCACAGACACACACGTGCACACTCCCTGAGAGGGACGCTGTTGTGTGGTCGGAATTCAGTTTCCAGAGTGAGACCACCTGCCTCTAATCCTCTCCCGTGTCCAGACACTGTGGCCGACTCACCTGACATGGCCCGGCCTCAGTTTACTCGTCCGCAAAGCAAGGGCGATGCCTGGCACGTTGGAAACACGAAACCAGTGTTAGCTAGAATTCAGGAAACTTATTATCTACTGTTTTAGACCTTCACCTGAGGATCTATGTTTATTGATTTTTAGAGAGAAGGGAAGGGAGAGAGAGAAATGCTTATGTGAGAAATGTTGACTGGCTGTCTCCTGTGCTCACCCTGACCAGGGGTCAAACCCACAACCTAGGCGGGTGCCCTGCCTAGGGGTCGAACCCACGACCCTTTCTGGTTCACCATTGACCCTCCAACCGAGTGAGCCACCCAACCAGGGCAAGAAACTTATTATTTAACAATCACCCTAATGGTGAACAATTTCAGTTCTTTATAGTTCTTCCTTTTTTAAAAATAGCGATATGATCAGCAAATTTGTCCATACAGAATTGCCTTCATTTAGGATTATTTCCCTAAGTGTGTGGGCTCTTTGATTCGTGAGTAGGTGAGAGGCTATGGGCATTTTTAAGATTCTTGGTACAAATGTGAAATTGTTGCACAGAAAGGCTTGACCCAATGACATTGACAGTGGCTGGAGTTTAGAGGGAATTTCCGTTTGGCCTTCACCACCGCCACATCCCCACCGTGGTCCTCCCTCCTATACACGCTTCCACCTTGACCGAGGCTTTCTGCCGGGTCCTCTGCCACTTGGCCCACAGAGAGGAGTTGCCCTGAGTCCAGGTGGCTGTGGACTTGACAGTGAGTCCCCTGGAGAGAGACTCTCCCTTTTAAAGCTGTCATCACCCTTTGCCCAGGCATGCGCCCCGCTGGGTGCCCTGCCGGGCCTGTGCTACAAGCCCAGGCTCTTCCGATGCCCGGGCCAAGTCACATCCTGGAGGCCACGGCTGATGCCACTCATCGTCCCCAACCCCAGAGCTTTCGGGTCTGGGTTTTCATGAAGAGCCTAAGTACTGTGCGGAGCAGAAAGCCTTCGGTACCAGCAGAGGGCAGTCTGGGGGCTCCGAGGAGCAGGCGCACTCTGTGCTAGCCACCCTGGTGACTTCCCAGGCCCCGTGGGAGGCGCAGGGCTGACTGGCACGCCTGTCCGAATTCGCTCTTGGACGTGTTCGCTCGAGGGCATTTCCAGAGCTCTGCTCCGAGTCCAACACGGCAGGCAAGTCAGAGGTTTCAGACCACAGCCCCTGTCTTCAGGGAGCGCACAGTTTGACAGAGGGTCAGATGAGTAGGATGGGAAGGGCCCGTGGAAGGCTCCGGAACCTGGGAGCCTGGCTCTGCAGATCAGGAGGTCTCCAAAAGGGGTGGAGAAGGGAAAAGTCTTTTCCAAGTTGGGAGAGAAGGAAAGAGACAATTTGGAGAGAATATTGAGTGCAAAGAGGAAGGAAATGCTGGAGCTTGCCTCAGGGGGCCTGCCTCTCGCCTGTTCAAGATAACCTGAATAGAATAAGGGGGACAGGGAGAGGCCAGGATGTGAGGAGGAAAAGGTCCTCTGGGCATGCGGAGAGGAGACTCGCTGGGCAGGAGGGTCACAGTGGAGAGGTGGGTGTGGGCAGGCAAGGTCACCAACTGCGCACCAGGACGTGGAGCCCGTGTGAGTCCAGGAGTTGCCGTGCTGACAGCTGGAGTGAGACATTTCTCCAGTTGTCCTGAATCTGCAGAAAATGTCTGTCTGCGAAGGTCACCTACTCTGCCTCAGAGGGCTCCATATACCAGTTGGTCTCCTTGGCAACGGGTTTATTGCTACCATAAAGATGTGTGACAGCCCAGTCTGGCCTTGGGCAGGAGCAGCCTTCTGGCACAATGGGTTGTCCAACGGTTCCCTAGTGCAGGGCAGGAACTGCACAGATGCGGACTTCCTGGAGGGCAGCCTGCATGGGAAGGCAGGAACCCTTGGAGCAGGACAAGGAGCACGAAAAACTGGAGGCCAGCCAGGACCATATGGCCGGGGTCTTCTCCAGCAGGCTCTGGGCTGCTAACAGGAGGTGAGGGCTGGAGCAATGGCAGCCCAGAAGTGGAGGGAGGAGGTTTGTGGAGAGGCCAGCATTCAGCCACGTAGTTCCAGAGGAGTTCTTGAATTCTGGACAGTGTAACTGAGTCTTTTTCAAACCGTGGCCCCACACAGCTACCAGAGATTGATAAAGGTACACACAACAGAACACACCATTGTGAAGCTATGCCTATTGGGACAAAATTGTTTGTTCTTTGAATCAATGGATAAGAGCAAATATTGTCCTGATTTGTGGACTTGACGGCATGTTGGAAGTTCTTGGCCCTGTGTGAGGATTCACCATCTCCCACAGTCCGCTTGGCAGCGGGCCACCGCTGCCTCAGGTTCTCACTGCCCCAGGCCCAGCACTTCTGGAATCTGGGGTCACAGCAGGACAGGATAATAAAATTAGGAATAATAACTGTTTACCTCGAGGAGAGAACATTTGCCCAACGTGCATTTTAGGAGAGTAACTTTGCCAACATTCTCACTTAGTTTTCACAAAAGCCAACCGAGGTGCACAGGCTGCTACCCCTCCCCCTTTTGCAGATGATGAGGAAACCAAGGCCCAGTGTGGGCGAGTCCTTTCCACCGGGTCGTACATGAAATTGCACTGAGCAGGAAAGCACTTCTTGGCTGCTCCTGACCCAGGCTTCTTTCTACTAAACTGTCTGCATACCTTGGACCCTGAAGACCATGGGGAAACCGCTGGGCTCTTGGCAACGGGAACTGGGCAAGAGTCTCCCAATTGGCAGTATCCTGGGGGAGCCGACTGATAGGTTACACCATCCTGCTCCAACCCGGACCAGTGAGGTCACAGCCAGTCTGTCTGCTGGAGGAGGCCTGCCTGTGCCTGGGTGTTCCATAGCATTTTAGACCAGTGCAGTAGCTGGGACCATGGTTTGGAAGTTCCTTTTAGTATCTGCAGCCTCCAGCACAAGGAACAGCCAAGGCCAGGCCTGGATGAACCAGGAGATGGGAGGTATACCGTCAGGAGGCCCTAGTCTTGAGATCTGCCCGATCAGATGCTCCAGTGTTCACCGAATGGATGTGGAAGCACATATATGGGGCACAGTGTCAGGAAGGCACGAGGTCACGGTGCTCTGGGACATGCCACAGTGTGTGGTTCCTGCCAACTGGAAATTCGCGGATGGCAGGAAATCCAGCTAGAGCAAAATAGCAGCAGTCGGCACAGACCATACTAGGGGTGCAGCCTCGGCCTGGACTGGGGACTCTCAGCTCCCCCTAAGAGTGCCTTTTTAACGTGTAAGATGGGGTCCAGCCCACAGAGTGGTGGCCGTCCTTCCCGCACGCGTGGGTTAAGAAAACTCATATGACAAGAGACTATTATTAGTAATAATGTTTAATATTACTAACGATTATTATTAGAATATTTAAGTAAATATTTATGTGTTCCCGACCACGGTACCTATGTATATGAGGAAAATGGCTCTAATGAACCTGTCAGATATGTTAGGAGTTCTCTCAATCTAGACAGTGGCTGTGGATCCTGGAGTCAAGGTAACTCCACGCTGGCCACTTGCACTTGAGGACCCCCTGGCCTAGACGTACCTGAGCATAGACCATCTGGCGAGCCTGCACACCGTTGACTGGGGACCAGCAGGGCCTCATCCGTGGACCGCCGATTCATCCAGGATTTTCTCTAGCAAGTGAATCCCAAATCCACACATACAGGGGCAGCCTGGTGGTGATTCCCGTCCCAGAGAGCGACCTTGTGTTCCCGAGACCAGGCCCTCCTTAGCTCGGTAAACTGATGACCAGCCATGGTGTTTCCGCGAGCTTTCCTCTGTCCAGGGTCTCGGCCCATTGAGAAACGGGACCGCAGGTCTAGGAAGCAGAAAGAAATGAAACTTTTCCTGCTTGTGCCTGAGGAGAGCATGGTGGCACACTGTGGCGAGGCCCTGGGTTCTGGGAAGAGGAGCAGTGGTGGCAGATCTGTGGGGACCCTGCCCTGTGTCTGAGTCGGTCCAGCCCCCACGGAGGCGGAGGACCCCCAAAAGGTGGTTGTGTGGCTACCTCTTAGGATTGGCCAAACCTGGACGCCCTGCCCTCTGCAGAGCCTTCTTCAAAAGGACCCCTGCACGCCAGGGGGGCCAGAACCGCAGCATGTGGACTAAGGAGCAGGCCTGCCCTGGACACGGTCGGGCGGTCTTGAGGAGAGGGTCTTTTTAGAATTTCGCAGGCCGTCTTCCGCTCCAAGAGGAGAATTAGGAACACAGTGGGGGCCAATCTCATTGACCTTGAATATCCCGCCAGCCTTGGCACGGGGGCTTGAGCTGGTCCGAACGGAATTTGGGAAGACAAAGAAAAACACAGGCATTCAGAGTGTTTGGGGTGTATAATCCATACCCATTGTCGTAATAGGTAACAGGCTCTTGATTTTGAGAGCACAGCAAAAACTACTCTCAATGGAAAAGCACTCATGATAAGAAACAAGCACAATTTGGCTCATAATCTTAACCTCACTTAAAAAAGTTCTAGAGAAACCAAACACATTTCACCCTGAAGGAAGAGGACCGCCCTGCGGACTTGCACACGTGCACCCCCAGCCCAGGTCCTAAAGGCTCAGGGACAGCAGGCCAGGAGCCCGCGGTTCAGTGGGACTGGTGCCCACAGGGCTTCCAACGACGCTGTTTGGTTCAATGCCCTTCCCTAACAACAGTGATTTAGGAAACGAGTTCCGGGCTGGGGCCGCCTTCTGGGTAGAGTTTGCCTGTTCTTCCCACGCCTGTGTGGGTGTTCTCTGGGTGCTCAGATTTACTTCCACGTGCCAGAGATGTACACAGGAGGTGAACTGGCGTGTCTAAGGTGTTCCAGTGTGAGCGAGTGAGTGTGCCTTGTGTGTCCCCACCACGGAAGGGCGTCCTGTCCTGGGTGGGTCCTGCCACACCCTCAGCTGCTGGGACAGGCTCCGGCCCCCTTGCGACCCTGAACTGAAATGAATAGGCTGGAAAATAATTCTCTTTCTTGTTTCTTATTATTGTTTCTTAAATGTATGTATAGCTCACATTTATTCTACTGTTCGATCTTAGAAGTGTTTTGGGTCTTTCTTTAGAAGTTTGGTGGTGCTTTTGTGACCAGAAATATGCCAGAGGAACGTAACTCTTGTTTGTATCAATTAGCTTGTGGTGAAAGTGGTTCCTCGATGTGTTGTTTCGCTTAAAGTCACAGTGGGCAGGAACCTACCCATGACATTAAGTGGGGACGCACGGTCCCAACTGGCACCCAGCCTCCTTCCTTGGGGTCCTTGAGCGAACAACGTGCAGGCCTGTGGATTTCAGTTCACATTTCCCAGAGCTGCCTGCCAGCAACCTCCCAAGTCAGTTTTTAGGGATCAACAAAATTTGGTTTTTGCCAACTAAAATTGGCCCACCGCTGGAGTTGCCAGGAATCCTGATTCAGGATTCCAGCTGTCCCTGCTCCCAGGCCACACCTCTCAGGGCCACGCCTCCAGGCTCCCAGGCCACACCTCTCATGGCCACGCCTCCAGGCTCCCAGGCCACACCTCTCAGGGCCACGCCTCCCGGCTGAGCCAGGAGCGTTGAGCGAATGAGAGTGCTTTCTGCTGTTTTCTGCTTTGGGGTCCCAGATGACCCGTCCATACCACCATTGCTAATGCAGATGGTAACAACCATCGCCCAAAAGAAAGATTTGCGTCTCACTGAGTGACCGACACGTGGTGTCACAGAGTCTTTCACCTTGAAAAGCAGGAGAGGGTAGCTAGGCTTGGAATCTTTGCTCTGCCTGAGAGGGCTGTGACCAAAACAGTTTGTTTCAGACATAAAATGCCATTTTCTCAGTAGGGTGTGGTGACGATTGTCGGAACTCACCTGCTGTGCACTTGTTACCTATACCTTTTATTGAAGGTAAATTCTACCTCAATTAAAAAAAAATCAAACTGGAAAAAAAAAACAGATATAGGAGGCCAGAGAAGGCTCTTGGGAGGGATGCATCTTTGTGGGTAAAGAGGTGAGAACAGGGCACAGGACGCGCCAAGAGCGCCTAAGGTCTGTGTGGTGAAAAGGAAACATCGAACAAACCCCAGTGAGGAAAGTTCTGTTTACCAAAGGGGGGCCGCACGCCCTTAAAAATGTCAGAGTCGTAACAGAAGGTAGGAAGAGAGGCTGTGGAAAGGCCCCAGACTGGAGGGGGCTGAAGAGAGAGGACAGGGAAATGCAGTACCGGCCCAGCCTGGACGTGGTCCGGGGAGGGGAGGGACGCCGTGAAGGTCATCATGAAACCGATGGACAGTGGAAGACTAGACAGCAGGTCAGAGGGCAGTGTGGTCGGAGGGCAGTCTTACCTGACTGTGGGGAGGCAGGTAAGACTGTTCTCAGTAAACAGGCACCCTCATGTAAAGGGCCATTGTGTATGTAACACCCCCGCCCCCCCCCCAGAAAAGGTTGTGAAAATAAAATCACACGTGTATTCGCATGCTAACGGATTTCCTCACTGTTAACCTTGGGGGAGGGGGGGAGAAGTACAAGGCAGGGTCCTGTTCCCAGGGCTGGTTCGAGGTCTGGCCTGTTTTCTCTGTGCAGCAGCGAGACCTCCACCGAGACAGGCCCGGCCCACACCACCCTGCACTCTAGAATTCCTGAAACGCACATTGCACCCTGGCTGACTTGTGCAAACCCAGACTCCAGGCCAGGTCACTGTCACCCGGAGAGGAAAAAACCAGAGCGGGGCGGGGCAGGGCGGGGAGCTAGGGAACGTTTCCTTATTGCTCACTGTGGAAAGAAAAGGAACCAAATTCAGGTTTTAGTTAACGGGGCCAGTTCGAGTTTGGGCAAGTGCTTTTTTCAACCTCTGTTCCTCCAGACAAGGAGAGTGTTACCAGAGACCCTCCTCCTGTCAGTAACTCCTGGAAACCACGTGGTTCCCATTGGCGGTTCACGAAATCTTTGACTCCTGGGTCAGATCACTGCACTTGGACGTGAGCTGGCCCAGGCAAAGTTTGTGTGTTGGGGCAACTACATCTATTTTGTCTAATGCCAGGATTCTCCAGGATGACCCCAGCAGTGTCGTGGTCGATTTGGGAGAGGAAGGGGTGCCCAGGGACGTCTCAGCAGGCTTTCAAAGACCACAGTGTCTGAGCTCGCCCTCAGCTCAGGGGGCCCTGTGTGCCCCACCCCAAACGTGGCTCACTTCCTGTCGGATCTGCTGTAGAAGTGAATGGGACCCAGGCTCCTGTCCACACAGCATGGCTGTGATTACTCTCCCCTTGCCGCCCACAGAGGGAAAATACAGGATTGCTTTGTTCAGTGACATTTCCTAGGAGAAGAGAAACCACCACCTTGACCCCACCTACTCTGGGACGCGTGAAAGGTTGCACCTCACTCCCAGATCTCCAGTGTGGGCTGTGGTGTCGAGAAGCTGAATATTTTGTCCTAACCTTCCCTCTGAAGGTAGAACAATTTGGGGGACTTGGAAGTTCAGCTCTGTAATCAAACTGATCTGGCTCTCTGCCAGCATGTATAAAACCAAACCGAGGTGGTGCATACCGGCAATTAAAGCCCGGTGGCAGAATGGGTGCATGGCCGCAGCCCAACTTCTTTCCTGTGAATGTCATACTAACTCTCCAAGGAGGGCAAACGTTCAGAATAGCAGTCTGCTGTGTCCCCACAGGGACGGGGCGGCCTCTCTGGCCGTGAGTCAGTGGAAGCTGTGCGACAGGGTCCACAGCAGGAGAGGGGAGCGTCTGTGATGCAGACGGCAGGGGAGCAGGTGGCAGGGTTGAATCCGGAGGGAGACAGAGTCACTGCTTGTTGGCTACATGCACCCCTAGAAGATGCAAGAGACAAAGCAACCTGTGATCTGCCAGCAGAGACCCAGCAGGTCAGACAAGGGGACAGCAGCTGTGTGCTCCTGGACATCAAGGGACCAATGGCACCAGGGCTGCAGTGAGTCAGGGAGCCCAAGTCCAGCCCTCCAGCCAGTGCATCCTGCATCCGATTCGTGCTGACCAACCTGGGACTCAGAAATAACCTCCGGGTAGTGCAGAGCACCCCTTCCTAGCTGAGCACGCTACAGGTGTTGCTTATTTATACACACAACAGACTGTTCTTTTATATTTTGAACACATACTTTTCCAGCCTTATTGACATATAATTGACATAGAACACTGTGTAAGTTTAAGGCGTTCAACGTGGTGATATATGTGTATATTGCAAAATGATTGCCAAGTTCGGCTTGGTTAACACATCTATCGCCGCACATGGGTACCATTTTATGGATGTGTATGTGGTGAGAACTTTTCACCTCTACTCCCTCAGCTTTCAGAACACAATGCAGTGTTGGCCTGTGCTCTTCACAAAAACAAGGAAACAGAGGCTGAAAGAGGTGGCCTGCCAAGGACAAAATGTTTGTAATTGGGGGACCAGGATTTGGAGCTGGGTCCCAATCTCATGCATTGTACTGTTTACACACACACACACACACACACACACACACACACACACACACACACACAGAGTATGTTGGATTTCCAGTCTCTTCGTCAAGAAGGAGCTTGGTGTGGCTTTTTGTGCTTGATCCCAGGAGTTCTGCAGCCACACCTGCGTAGGAAGACACGGTGGTGTTTGGCCGGGAACCCCTGGGCGTTCTCAGGCAGCTGGTGCTTTGCCATCTGGATGGGACTGTCTGCAGCCGGGCCGTACCTGTGGGCAGGGCCTCTCTGCTAGGACTCCGGAGCCCTGGTTGGAGCTGCCAAGGAGGTCATAAGGTTTGGTAAAAACCCATGGGCCATGTGAGCAGGAGCTGTCAATGGGCCGAGCTGGCTCCAGTGCCAGAGAATGGCCAGTCTCTTGTTCCCTGGGTCACTTGTCATCTTCTGCCCCCTGTCTTTGCAGCCAACCTCAGTTTGAAGCCCAGGGCTGTGGCTCTTGGGGACCGGCCAGTCTACCAGGGGCCTGTGCATTGCATCGCCACCATCGTGCGGACGGAGGGCCTGGCAGGGCTGTACCGGGGCGCCAGCGCCATGCTGCTGAGGGACATCCCAGGCTATTGCCTCTACTTTATCCCCTACGTGTTCATGAGTGACTGGATCACCCCTGAGGCCTGTTCGGACCCCAGCCCCTATACCGTGTGGCTGGCAGGTGGCACAGCAGGTAAGGCAGCAGCGTCCATCCCCATTTCTGCACTGGCCACCGCAGAGGGAGAGCTGGGGGGCCGACCATGCCTTGCTCAGCCATGGGGAAGGTCAGGATTCACCTGCCACTCACCCAGCAATTCATGTTAAGTACCTACCATGTGCCAGAGAAGGGGCTCGGAGTGGGGAACGGTCCTTCCTTTCTCCATCTCCGCTCCACTGGACCCATGGGGGTAACAAGGACCCCTGTCTGAGCTCATTCACCTTTTTCAATCAGAAGATCCATTTGGAGCACTTCCTCTGTGCCAAGTGTTTCTGAGCTTTGCAGAGGAACTCGGTCGCTGGGGCTCACCGTTCTGGAATATCGGCGCACTGTAAGCTTTTCTTATGTGAGCGTTTCATTACCTCTAGAAGGTAGGCATCGGGCTCCCCGTGTTTCAGATGAGGAACCTCAGGCTCAGAGAGATTAGGTGACCGACCCGAGGTCACATAGCCAGTGCAGACGGTATAGCAGGGACTCGGCATCACAAAGATCCACGTTCAAATTCACACTTACTCATTTGGTGACCCTGGACCCATTACATAACCTCCCTGCTCAGAGCTCGCACCGCATCCCCACGCCTTGTGGGGTCGGAGTCAGTGTCTCAGGCCCTCTGGGCCCAGCTGCCCGTTACCTGCCCTCACTCTGCTCCCGCGCCTGACAGCTGAGCTCCAGCTGCACCGCTCTCTCTGCGGCAGGCTGCCCACGCCCGGCTCTCTCCCCTCCACGGGCCCTCTGTGGTGGCTGGAGGTCATCACAGACTTTGACAAGACCCTCTTGGGTCGAGAGAAGGTGTGATGGCCTGCTTGGAGTGGGACTGAGAGAGAGTAGGGTGAGAGACATTGGAGAACCCAAGTCTCACGGCACCGCTGGGGCGCCGGCTGTGCCGTGTCGGGGCAGAGAAACGCAGCGGCGGTGGGAGCAGCACCGCATTCCAGAGACGATTGCTGTTTAAGACGGCTGATGCTGAGAGAAGACGACTGTCGTTCCTCCTCTTCCTCCTCATCATAATTAGCTATGCTTGGAACTCAGCCAACACAGCACACAGCCCACCCCTTAGCCACCAAACACCAGTGTTTTCTCTCCCCCGCACCGGCTGAGGCCTGGCCCTTCCCAGCTCCAAGTTTTGCTCAGTGAGCACTTGCTGGCTGACAGAACAACCCCCTGTGCTCATCTCTGGTGAGAGCAGGAGCGAGTGGTGTGGCGGGCCAACCTCCACTCAGTGTACCCCCACCACGGGCTGAGGGACAGGGGCATGTGCCTGTCATGCCACCAGGGGGCAGAGGGGGCAGAGGTCCGGAGGGGTCCCTGAGGGCCGAGGGCAGGGGGCCACAGGGGCTGGGCGCCAGGGTGGGCAGAGGGCTTGGGGCAGCAGTTACAAAACCTTGCAAACCAGCTGCCTTGAACTTTGGCATCCGTTTGTTTTTCTCTCCCCATCCGAGAGTGTGCCAGCCTTTGTATTTACACAATAACCCAGAATGGTTTTCCTAGAGCTTCTTAAAGTCACAAAAGTGCTCAAACCAGGGCACCTGGGCTTAGGCAACGAGGATGACCCAGGGGCACGTGGTCCTAAGGCTTCTGTTCCACTGTCTGGAAAAGACAAGAGGTTTTTGTTGTTGTTTTTAAGATTTTATTTATTTATCTCTAGAGAGGAAGGGAAGGAGAGAAGGAGCGAAACATCAATGTATGGTTGCCTCTTGTGAGTCCCCTGCTGGGAACTGGCCCACAACCCAGGCATGTGCCCTGACTGGGAATCGAACCGCGATCATGTGGTTTGCAGGCCCGTGCTCAACCCACTGAGCTACACCAGCCAGGGCAGACAAGAGGTTTTTAAAGACCTGCTCTTGCTCTTCTTTTCCATCCCCAGGCTGGCCCCTCCTTGCCCAGCAGCCTCTTTTCGGCAGGTGTTGGTTCAGGGTGAATCCTGCCTCTGGGATCTGCCAGCCTTCACCTCGGGCCTCAGCTGGGCCCTCCCCTGCCCCTGCAAAGGCGCTGCTGAGGACTGGCGGGGCCTCATCCTGTTTCTCCACAAAAGCTACCAATAAAGGCTCCCACCTGAAAAGCACCGGCTGTGGGCCAGGCACTGGGCTGAATGCTCCACGTGCATCCGTTTGTCCATCCTCACATCAACCCCATGAAGACAGGGGCTGCGGCCCCACTTCACAGATGGCAGACCCAAGGCCTACAAGGGTCCCACGGCCAGTGGCAAGGGAGGCTCAGGAAGGCCCTAACCCTGAGCGTCTTCACTTCCCTCAGCACCTTATGGAGCCTCTGAAGGGGGAAACCTGCAGGGTCCCCTCCAGGCCCCAACAGCCAGCCCCCGACACCTGTTTGTCTCTCTCTGTACAGGAGCAATTTCTTGGGGGACAGCGACTCCTATGGATGTTGTGAAAAGTCGACTCCAAGCTGACGGGGTTTATTTAAACAAATACAAAGGTGTCCTGGACTGTATCTCCCAGAGTTACCAGCAGGATGGTCTTAAAGTAAGCCCTACAGCAGCCGTGCGGGGTCCGTGTCAGTCCCTGGAATGTGGGTCCAGCATTTGGGGGGATGTGAGATCATAGAGAAGGGAAACTGAGGTGCCGGCGGTTACCGCTTGCCAAGCACTGGGAGAGCATGGTGTCTCATCTCGTCCCTGCCCCGGGCTGGTGAGGAAGCCCCCACCCTGACGGAGCTTCAGAGACTGGTACCCGCCTGAGGTCCAGCAGCTGCGGTGTGGCAGAGCCGGGACCTGGACCCACCTCTGTGTGTCACCAGTGCTTGCCCTGTCATCGAGACAGGCTGGGCGGTCCTTCCTCACTCCCTGCTGTGGCTCCCCTCCCCTCCCCAACGTGGGAAGGCCCAGAACCACTTCCGTCGTCACATCTCACAGGTCCCAGCTCCCCAGTCTGTCTCCTGCTCTCCCACCCACATGAGTCCGGAGCCTAACACCTCTGGTCTCCGCTGTTGAGGCAGCCTCCAACCAGGCCTCGTCTCCCTCCTCCACTTCTCTCCTCCGCTTCTCTCCTCCCTGCGCCCAAGGGTCCTGTCCTAAACCCAAGCTCCTTCTTGCCTCTACACTGTCCCAGAGTGAAGACCAGACTCCCATGCCCAGTTCCAAGGTTATAAATGAATCCATCCCTGTCTTTCTTGCCTCCCACGACACCCTGAGCACCCTCCAGAGAAACCCTTGTTTGTTTTTCCTTGAGGAGGCCCCCGATTTTCCCGATATGCCTCTCAGAGTTAGCAGGCCTGAGTTCAAGGCCAGGCCTGGCTACTTGTGAGCTGGAGGAATCCAGACAAGTTGCTTCACCTCTCTGGGGCTCGGTGTGCCAAGGATAACACCATGAACAGCAGGGATATTTGTGGGTTAAATTGAATTATGCATATAAAAAATACCTACCTTTAATGCATCCCACACAGAGAACATTTACGATGAGTTATCCATTTGTCATTGGTATTAGTATTCATTTTATCTGTTTTAACGTTGCTACTTATCTCTGGGCCCTCTCTCATTTGGCTGCCTTGTGCTAAGCTCTCCAATGTTTATTAACCGCCCACTCTGATGCATCCAAATTTGTCATTTTTTCTCCATGGGAGCGCTGGAACCTCTCCTCTGAGAACCCGGACTTGCACAGAGGCTCTCTCACCTGTGGGCGCCTGCCCAAGCCGGTGGTCTGCAGGGGCTTGTGGGCCACGGCCAAGAGGGGCTAGAGCGGTTCCCCTGCTGGTACTGAGGTCTGTCTGCGTGATGTACACATGGGAGACACTCCCTTGGGTCCCTCAGTGTGTGGTGCTGGGTCCCGCAGCTCCCAGAGAGGCCCTTTTGCTCAGGGAGGGATGCCACATTTTTGTTGTTGCGATGGGGACAAAACAAGGAATGTCTTGTGCTATGCGATGCCGACATCATTCTTTCTATGAATTTGCCTTTCCTGAGGTCTTCACTTCATCGTACAGCTTCCAGTCACTGTCCAGTGTCATTTCATGTCACCCTGAAGGACAGCCCTGAGCACTTCTCACAGAGTAGGTCTAGTGGTGGTGAACTTCCTCGGCCTGTGTTTATCTAGGAATGTTTCAATTTCTCCCTCACTCTTGAAGGACAGTTTTGCTGGATATAGGACTCCTAATTGACTATTTTTTTCTTTCAGCGCTTTGACTGGATCGTCCCATTGTCTTCTGGCCTCTAAAGGTCCTGAAGATCCTTTGTGCAATGAGTTGCTTCTCTTTCGATGCTTTCAAGATTATTTCTTTGTCTTCAGCTCTGAAAAGTTTATTGTGTGTCTTGGTGTGGGTTTCTCTGAGTTCATCATACTTTGAATTTGTTGAGCTCCTTTGAGACATATTCATGTCTTTCACCAAATTTGGGAAGTGTTCAGCTGTGTTACTTCACATATTCTCCCCCCCCCTTCTCTTTCCCTCTGGGGCTCCCACAGTGCGTATATTGGTCAGCTTGAGAGTTTCCCACAGGCCCCTCAGGCTCTTTTCTTCAGTCCTTTTTCTTCCAGTAACTTGTGGTCTGAATCATTTTCATCATCTCATCTTCAAGTTTGCTGATTCTTTCTCCTGCCTGTTGAAATATGCCTTCAAATCCTTTTAGAGAATTTTTCATTTCAGTTGTTATACTTTTCAGTTCCAGAATTTCTATTTGGTTTCTTCATGAGGTTTTCTGTCTTCACTGATATATTCGTGTTGTTCATATATCATTTTCCTGACTTTTTCCACATTTCCCTTTAGTTCTTCAAGCATCTATAAGACAGTTGTTTTAAGTCTTTGTCAAGTAGTTTTGCTATCAGGTCTTTTGGGGGGGCAGTTTCTGTTGATTTATTTATTTTTGAATGGACCATACTTTCCTGTTTCTTTGTATGCCTTATGATTCTGTTGTTGAAAACTAGACACTTGAATCTACTAGTGTGGTTACTTTGGAGATCAGATTATTTTCTTTTCCAAGGGTTTAGTGCTTCTGGTTATTGCTTTTGTTCCTTGTTTTGTTTTTCCAATTTTTGCAGACAGTCTCTGTGCCAAGGATCAGGTGTGAGCCGAAGGTTTTTTCAGGTCTTTTCTGAGACTTTACCTTTCCCTGGGCATGTTCAGTCACTTCCTAATTTCCCCCAAACATGCAATTGCTTTTAAATGTCCTGGTCTTAAATGCCTGGCTCTGGAAGGGGAAAAAGTGAAAAATGCAGGGAGAAGGGCATGAGCTCTTTAAGTCCCCTGGAAGTCACTGCAGCCCAGGGGGGAGGGGCCTGTATCCATGGGAGTGGGGTGTGTGGGAAAACAACAGCTGTCAGAAACAGGTCTTCAGCACTGGGAGGACGGTCCGTTGCCTATCCTGGCTCCCACGCGCTGTGCGCACACTCTGCTCCAGGAACAGGTATGCAGCTCGCTGCCCTGCCACTGAGCTAAGGACTGAAGTTCATCACAACTTACCATCCAACCCTTCCCCTGGAAGTTGCAAGCCCTCAATAAGCTCCAGAATTCCAAAATCAGATGGATTTTGCTCGTATAGTTGTTGTCTAGAGGGGAAGGCAGATTCCTGGTATTTCCTGCTCTGCCATCTTCCCAGAATTCTCAACTCAAGTGTATTTTTTTTTGGCAGAGGAAGTTTGTGATTGACCAATAAGCACAGAGGAGCACATGAGAGAAATCCAAATGGGATGCTCCATTTTTATTTGAGATATTTCTGTCTGTTATCTGTAATATTAATGCCATAATCTAAAAGTGTCTATAAAGGCAAAATATATTGCTGGTATATTTCCTCCAAAATTACGGCGCTCTGTAAAAAAAAGTCCTCGAGGGCAACAAGGCCAGATGAGAAATTTTTTAATCTCAACAGCATTTGGCCCACATTTTAAGCAGAGAGAGCAATATACAGCCTGATTAATCAGCTCATGGAGATTACTTTTTAATTTTTTTATTAGAAGGTTAAAGGTAGATTGTGTACAAACACAGGAAGCTTCAAAAGGTATAAGAGGAGATACTGTCCAAATGTCCCTCCTGCGGCTCCGCTCTCAGAAGCAGTTGCTATCATTTCTGTGATATATTCCAAAAATATTCCAGCCTGTGCAAGCTTATAAGTGAGTATGTATTTATGTACATTGTATGTGTGTTTGTATATAAATAACATATAGTAACAAAGAAACCCCCCACAGTGCTGGAAGCTGGGCTGTTTCACGGCTGAATTCTTAGTGGTGGGAGGGACGCCTTTTCCCAGGGCTGAGGGGCGGCTCCAGCCCCAGGCAGCTCGGCCACGGGCTTTGTGGGGTGCCCTTTCTGAAGCACTTCTACTGCCACTCACAGAGGCGGGGTGCTAAGCCGCAGGCTGTTCCCACCATGGAGGAAGAGCTCAGCGGTCAGAGAGAATCGGAAAGCAGGGAAGTGATGGCGATGGTGCCCGATTCCAGGAGCCCTTTTTGTAACTCACATAGTGAGCGCCAGTCAGGCAGCCTTCACGACAGGGATCAGACGTCCATGGACTTTCAGGGCATTCCCCAGCCAGGACAGAAGAAAGGCCTGAGTCTGTTCTCTGCCTGCTGGGAGGATCGTCGTGGGCTGCGTGGGCGTACCTGGAGATCGGCTCATACCTGGAGAGCTGTCTCCGGAATAAGGATGCCAAGGGAGTGACAAGGTGTCCTTCAGCCCCACAGAGGTGGCTGTTGTGAAAGGGGTGGGGACAGTTGGATGAGACTGGATACCTCTAAGGAGAGCCAGGGAGGCACGTCTGTGGCGCCAGGCTGCTTCCCGAGGCACCAGGGCTGCCTGCTCTTTGGCTCTGCACCTTGGGGGTTCGGGAGCCTTTCGTCACTCCAGGAATCCCGACAAGGACCGTCACCACTGGGGCTCTTCCAGCTCAGAGGCCTTTCTTTTTCATATCACAGAGTTTTTCATTCATGTGTTCATTCATCCATTCCTTCATTCTTCCATCCACCCACCCATCCATCCATCCATCCACTGACTCATTTCACAGACTTCCGGAGGGTCCTCTAGGCCACACACAGTGCAGGTGCTGGGGACTCCGAGGTGAAGTGCACACACTGCCCTCCCCACCCTTGCTGGCAGTATTAGTGCAAGGACACACAAGCCACGAGCAATCTGAAGATGGTGTGAGAAGCGCTGTGTCAGCAGAGATACTGAGTGTGCAGAAGGCAACGGGCCCGATTCTAAGCTGGGGTGACCCCGGGAGGGCTATTCGAGGGTGCAGCCAGGTCTGGGGGCATTCCAGCAGGGGCCCACGGGTGCAGGGAAGTGGCCCACTAGGAGGAGTGACAGGCTGTCAGCCTGCCCAGAGTGACGGGTGTAAGGGGCAGCCAGAGAAAGTGCAGGAACAGAGAGCATGGATCCCGACAGGCCAGGAAGGGTGTGCACTTGACCCTGGGCAGTGGGGAGCCATTGAGGCTCCATGAGGAACACCTCAGTGTAGTGTTTTGTGTTCTGGAAGCTGCAGTAAGAGCCAGAAGGTCTGCACTTTTTTCGCCACCTTTCGACCTCGCAGAGCAGAGGCAGAGCAGCCACAACTATGAGAGGAGGTCACAGCTGTCTCTCTGAAGTGGCCCCTGGCTCCTGCAGGGCCCCGTGCTGTGGGACAGGAGAATCACACTCCACACTGGGGCCTGTCTGGCTTCTTGCCTCACAGAACCCAGCCCAGGCCCACAGGGGACCTCTGAGGGCACCTAGCAAGAAATTTCCCTCCAGGAGCGCGACCCAGTTCCTTGGGCATGCCTGTGGAATTCCGGGAAGGTTGGACATGAGGGGGAGTGCTAATGGTACAAAGGTCCCACCTGCCCCCCACCCGAATTGTTTCAGGGTTTGGAGGGGCCGCTGGCCCACCTCTGGGATCCTGGTCCATTGGCCCCCTTCCCTGAGGCCGAGGCTTCCCCTCAAGTCCACAAGGCCCTTCTCTCCCCGTCCCAGTCAAGCTGCGTCTCCCAGGCTGCCAGTGTCCAGGTGCAGGTACCTCTCCTGAAGGAAGGTCACCCGATGTCCTGGCCAATGACAGTGGCCTGCACCTACTCTGACACCACAGCACCTGACTACCAGGAAAAGAGGAAATGCAAAGGGCTGGATTTCTGCTTTCTTAAAATTACCACACCAGCTCTAGTTCATGAACTCAGCAAATCATACCGGAGTCAGTTCACAGGTTTGCCTCTAATGCCTGACTGTTATTGGTCCTTTGTGCTTGGGTAGGAGCTTGCCTTTAGATGGTGTGTCCAGAGAGGACCCTTGAGGACAGTTCCTCTCCATGCCGCTGTTCGCCAAAGCCCTCATCTGCTCTCAGCCTATTCTACATGACGTTTAGTTATTCCTGAGTGGGGCTCAGCTCCGCCCATAGGGTTAAACTTTCAAGGGCTGAAATTAGATTGAGTTGATGAATGTTCTTACAGCAGGCGAGGAGATCCGGGCTGGAAGGGAAGCATCTTATATTCCCCAGGAATGGGAGACACTGGCAGTCTCCTTATGTCAAAGGCTGGGCTAGCAGCTTGTCCCCACAGGCTCCACTGAGGGCCCAGGCTGATGCTTCTCTGTACAAAGCGACGGCTTGGTGATAAGGACGGCAACAGTGAATAGATAGGGAGCGCTCACGGCATGGCGGGCACCGTGTAAGGGCTTCACAGCATCGTCTCCCTTATTCCCTCAACAGCTGCATCAGGTCGGCGATGTGCTTCCCCCACAGCTGGGAAATCTGAGCACCCAGAGCCCAGCCAAGTAGCACAGCTCCTACATGGCAAAGCTGCACCTTGCCTCTGTGTCCGCCACCTCCAGTGCAGCCCCAGTTCTCCCTGACGCGGCCCCTCGGGGGACATATCTCGAAGCACCCATCGCAGCGTCAGCGGTGGCTGGGTGCTCTGTCTGCCATTGCCCAGTGGGGCGCTCTCACACCCAGACTCCTGAGAACTGTGTGCGTATATGTGCGTGCTCGTGTATCTGCACACGAGAGAGAGGTGACTGAGCAAGTGTGTGTGGGCATTCACAGGATTCACGGTGCCCCCATGGCATTTGGTGCTTGTGGACCAGGGTCTGGAAGGAAGGTGCCATCAGATGTCACCCGGGTCGGGGCAGGGGCATGGCGGGGGCGTCCCAGGTGGTCCTCGCCTGCACAGGTCCTTCGGGCCCTGTGGGCTCCGGCCCGAGATGGGGGCCTGCATGGCATCACCATCAGCCCCCTCTCTGTGCTTCAGCGGTGGCCCTGCAGAGGGTGCGGGCCAGTCCTTTGAGGTAACTCGTCTCCTGTCTAAGGTGTTTTTCAGAGGCATCACAGTGAACGCCGTGCGGGGCTTCCCGATGAGTGCGGCCATGTTCCTGGGCTACGAGCTCTCGCTGCGGGCCATCCGCGGGGACTACTCGGTGAGCGGCCCCTGAGTGCCAGGTCAGTGGGCTTCCTCCCTGGCCGACCACACCTCCCAGACCTCTGGACTCTCTTCTGTACCGTGGAAATGTCTCTCTGGCATTGGTCCGCTGTCCAGCCCGTGTTAGTCCTGGGGCTGGACTGCTGCCACCCTGCCCATCATCCAAAGGCCCCTCTCAGATGCCTCCCTGAGACAGGTGGTGAGCTGGGTGCTGAGGACTTACCTCCATAGCGTCAGCTCACCTGTCTGGTTTTCCACGCGGAGATAAGTGTAGTTTCACTGTACAAGGTAACAACCCGGGCTCGGAAGTGAGAACCCAAACCGGGGCGTCCACCCCGTCACACGGGCACCATCCCCCCATCTCCTTGCTGAACTCAGAGCCTGACTCTGAGAGCCGCCAACAGGCTCCCAAAACTCTAGGGGAGAGCCTGTGCCCCACTCCTCCCCCCACACCCTTCCCTTCTCCCTTTCTCATTGCAGAAAGGTCACGGTAGCCCAAAGGATCTAAAACCAGAAATTTGAGCTAGAGACTCCCTTGCTCAAATGCCTGCAATGGCTCCCCATTGCCCTCTAGGTAAAGCAACCGTCCTTGCCTGCCCTGCACTCACCACCCTCCTGAGCCTACTGCCCTCACTGTCATCTCTGGGTCTTTCTACATGTCCCTGAATGTCCTGCTGTCCCCACCCTGTTTTCACACCTTCCCCCTTGTCCTTGGCTACATCAACTCCTCTTTGTCATCCAGGCCTTGGTCTAGAAGACTCTTCCTTCAGGAAGCCTCCCTGATGCCTCAGCCAGGAGGAGTTGTGCCCGGTGTAGGCCCCCTCCCACAGCCCCTGCTCAGTCCCTGCCTTACAACTGCCTCTCGCTCCCCAGCCAGCATGAAAGTCCCGGGAGAGCTGCACTTCTTACTTCACCTTTGTGTGGCCTGTGCCTCTCCCAGAGCTTGGCACAAAAATAGCCAGAAACACATGGAGTGGCTGGATGAGCCACCTCCAGTTCTCCTCAGCTCTTCCCGCTGCTGTCCTCTCTCCACCTCTCACCCCAAACTGGTCACTGGTCACTTGCTGGGCTCAGCATACAAAGTGGAATAAGTCACTGAATTTTTCAGTTACCCAGAAACCATTTTGCTTGGCCATGGTAACTGCAGATTCTCCCAAGAAGGATGATCTTCATCAGGAAGGTTGAGCAAAGCCCCGGCTGCCTTCCTGAGGGAGCTGAGCCAGGACACCCGCTGGGGCCAGAGCCTGGAGCCACGGCCAGGACAGGCCGGGCCCGGGTGACTGGAGCAAGCCCAGGCTAAGGCCTAGACACGGCTCTAAGTCACATGTGCTAGCTCTTCATTGAAGCACCCACATGCACAGCTTTCCCGGCTTGCTGCCCTCTCACAAAAGGAAGGGGCAGCAACGCCATCTGCAGAGTTAAACACCCTGTGTGGCCAGTGACTACACGGAGTTCTGTCCAGGGCAGGGAGGAGAGGTCGGTTCTGAAAGCTGTGCTCAGATATTGGCCACTCCCCACTTTGGAGGGATAAAAAAAAATCCTATAATAAAACAAATGCATTTTTATTGTAGGAAAGTGGAAAAAAGAAATAAACTGAAAGAACAACAACAACAACAAAACCCCTGTAATTCCAAGACCTTCCTATTATTCTTCCGAGCGGTTTTCTGTGTGCAGCCCGGCGCCAGGCCCTGCTTCCCACGACGTTGCGTAACTCGCTGCTGCTTAGCAGTCCAGGACCGTTCTTCCACGTCCTTAAGTCTGCAGCCGCGGGGGGGTTTACCGCCAAGGCCTGGCAGGCCCGGAGCGGCTGGACGCTTGCCGAGCGGCCGCACTCTGCCACTTGGGACCACCCCGGTGACTGGCGACTGCAGGAGGAAGGAGGAGACCTTGAGCAAGCCAGGTCCTGACTGTTTTGGATTTGGCCATTCAGAACAGTGACCACCCCAACTGGAAGCTTTTCTTTCTGGAAGTGCTCTGAATGTACAAGGGCATAGATATCTGTCTGTCTATCCGTCCATCTGTCTGTCTTTCCTCTGCTGGCATGGGGAGGAGGCTGGTGCCTCTCAGCTGGGATTAGGGGGTTGCTGTGACTTTTGGGGCCCTCATCTTAAACTGGCCTCACCCAAGGAGTTCAACTTCCTGCCATAACCCAAGAACACCAAGGCCCTCTAGCAAGTCCTGGATTTGAACCTGCCGCGGAGCTCTGAGGTCTCGGGCAGGTCATGGTCCAGGCCAGGGTGACAGCCACACTCTGACCACAGAGACTCCGTGCCTCCCTCGTAGTCCAGACTGAGGACAGTGAGATGATGTTGTTAGAGGACATCAGGAAGTGGTGGGGTGGTGGCAGTCAGCGGCAGGAAGGACGGGGACCCGTATTCAGGCAAACAGCCCTGCTCCAAGCAGCCGCAGCCTCCGACCACTGACCAGACACAGAGCTTCCCGGCCCCTAAAGTCCCGGGAGGAGGAACACTTCCCGTCATCCACTTGCTCAGCTTTTTCTCTCCAAGCCCACATGTGAGTGCCCCCAGAACCATTTGTGACTGAGTGAACACAGCGTGAGGTGGTCGTTTGGTGATGTGGTTAGTTTTCTCTGCTCAGTGGAGAATCCAGAGTCAGACAATACGAGGAAGGGGACCTTCGGTGATGGAAAGGGGGGTTCCAACCACGGGCCAGCAGTCAGTTCTCAGGCTTGTCTGAGGCCTGTGAATACGCGGCACGCGTTCCTGCCTGTCCACCCGGAACCCCTGCTGCCAGAACCTTCCTGGAATAATGCTGCTCTGCCCTCTGCCCTGACTTTCATGCTCCAAACTTCACTGGCCTACTTTCAATTTCAGGAAAATTCATTTTCAAGGAAAGAAGATACATTCTTCCTGCATTTACGAATGACCTAGACAGCCTCGTTGGCCAAGTATCACCGTGCTACTGGCCGACTGCTGCTTCACTGAAACAGCTCCAAATGGGTGGGATGCCAGGCCTCGCTGACTGGTAACCCCAGGGAGGTGAAGCCAGATCTCTCCTCCTTCCCTCAGGACCAGCGCTGGTGTCACCTGACCAGGGCCACGTTCCCACGGCTGCAGGGAGGCTGTGGCCGCTCCAGAAGCTGTGAACCTCAGAACCCTGCTCTCCCGATGCCAAGCACTCTGTCCTGGCGCTCCGGGGGCCGGAGCCACCGAGCTGCTGCCTTGGAGAGACCAGTGCTCCGTCACTGCCGCTTGCAGATCAGCACTGGCATCCGGTGAAAAGTGGGGCGATGTGGACCCTGCTCCCCACGACTGCTGTAAACTCCCTGGGAATTTGCAGGGGAGCTGGAGTTGTCTCTAAGTTTCCAAATAAAAACACTGAGAACTTCTGCAGGTCCTTTCTGTGTCAGATGCTTCTTCCTGGAGAGAGACACAAGCCACTCTCGTTCCTCCCTCTGTTTAGATCCCTGTAGATGTCACCCAGAGAAGCAGCCTCTCCTGGCAGGTGAGAAGGCTCACTTGGCTTTCCCAGCTGCCCAAGGTGGGCAGGGAGGGCGCAGTGGTGGAGGGAGAGGAAGGCCCGGAGGTGCTCTCCCCACCCTCCCAGTGCCCACAATGATCCAGCGCTTCAGCAGCGAGGCCCTGAGCGCGGGTCATGTGGGCGTCCTCTGGGCCTCATTTTCACATAGAGAAACACAGCAAAGCAAAACAAAATACTCATCCACAGTCTGGTTTCCAGAATGACGCCAAGATTCTAAGTTGTATTTCTCAGTAGCGCCGTGTAGGGAGGCCACGCTCCCCTGCTGTCGTGTGGCATGGGCCCCCCTGCTGAGCCCACTACGGGGTCTTCACTTGGGCAGAGAGCCCTCTCCAGTGGAGCTGTGTGCAGCTTCAGAATTCTCCTCAACACAGTGCCCCGAACAGCCACCACCAGCCAGTCACAAGGGACACACAGAGGAATCTCTTTGCTGTTCCTGGCTTAAATCCCAGTGGGGAAAACACCCTTAGATTTCTTTTCTCTTTTTTCCCCCTAGATTTCCCCACACCCTCCCATCCCCACCTGAGTGATTCAGAGCGTGTATCTGGAAATCCCCTGCCCTAACAGACCCAGCACCAAGACAAAGCATTGCTGGGCACAAAGAAATTGAAAGTGTCCTGTCTCATCAGTTTATCCTGATGCCTTAGCAAAGGGTTCCCTCCTTGAATAAAAGCCTCAGTATGCCCCCCTTGATCTCTCTGCTTCAGGGCCCCTGGCAATGGGGCGGGGCTTTCCGGGTCACCTCTGCAGGCTACGCTGCCTGTCTCTCGCCCTCGCTGATGTAGCTCAGTTTGTTGGGGCGTCGTCCAGTAGCTGAAAGGTTGCAGGATCGACTCCTGGTCAGGGCACGTACCGAGGTTGCAGTCCAGTCCCTGGCCTGGGCATGGACCATCCCCAGTCTGGGTGTGTACGGGAGGCAACAGTCCATGTTTCTCTCTCTCCCTTCTTCTGTCTCTCTCTCTCTCTCTGAAAGCAATAAGAAAAACATGTCCTCGGGTGAGGATTTTAAAAAAATAAATAAATGAACTCTCCATCCCACCAGCTGTGGGGCATTCTTTCATTTCTTCAGTCATCATGTGTTGAAGCATGAGTTGAGCGCCTGTTACATGCAGACACCGTCCTCTGGGTTGGGGACAACCCAAAGGAAGGAACAGTCCTTCCATTCTGGTGTATGGTTCTGTAGACAGGAGAAGTGGGTCTGCCTGCCCACCCGGTGTCGCTGGTCCTGGGCAGGCATTGCGGATACTGGGGAAGAGAGGCCCATGGGCATCTTAGTCCATTCCCGGTGAACCCAGGGTCTTTTCTCTGACACGTCCTAGAATGTGTTAAGTCTGCCTCAACTAGGCCTTCTCCAGATGCTGGTGCTGGTGCTGGTGCTGGTTGCCCAGTTAGTTTGGAGGTGGTGGTGTATTCACGGTGTTACTGAGCAGAGGTCCAAGGGCGGGGGCAATATTTGGCCCACTGAGGGACGCCAAAAACTGCTACCGAACAACAGGAGCCCCTCCCAACGACAGAATACTAATATCTACTGGGCTCGTCTGTCTGCCACCAATTAGAAAGACATCTCTCAATGCCAGAGATTTGTGAAAAGGAAAGGTTTATTTAAAGTTATACAGACTTAAAGTAGTGATCTGTTGTCCTCATAAAAATATCAAAGTACTTTAGGATAACCACAGATGCCCACAGCACTTCCTTCTCCCCCTGCCCTAATTCAGGGTACCGTATCTCAGGAAAAGGAGCACACGTCTGTGTTTCCAGGCCGCTGGCACTGTCAACTGTGTTGCCGTCCAGGCAGGATCTCCAGTTAATCCAAAGTCATGTGTCACCTTCTCACGGTCCACTGGCAGGAGTTCTTAGTACCCATTTTTCCAGGCAAAGTCTCTCCTGCTTCCCAGGCCACACGGCCAAAGGGACCACCCCAAAGCCATGTGGGCCTCTTCTACCAAAGCTGCAGGGGTCAGCACTCTGATCAAAAACGTGTGGCTTTCTTCTTCACCTGGCTGCAGGGGTCCCCATTCTGGCAAAGCTGAGTGATACTCTTTCACCTGGGCAAGAGGGGGTCCTCACTCTGCCCAAAACCACATGGCTCCCTCCTCCTGGGTGGAGGGGTCTACATTCTTCCAAAAGTGGATGGCTGTCTCCTTCACCTGGCCAAGAGGGGATCCTTACTCTGCTGAAACCAAGTGGCTCTCTCCCCAATGGCTGCTGTGTCCCCAATGGCTGCTGTGTCCCCAATTGGTGCTGGGTTTAAATCCCTGTGCCAATCTTCTTTGCAGCCCCATTTCCAGCTCCTCCTACAATCAGTTACACCTGCCAGTAGCTCTGTATTATTACAAGTTTACTGGGCTGCCATAGTGAGTCTGGGCAAGTGTGGCCCCATGGTGTGGAGTCAATCAACTCCAAGCTCTCATGCAGGCGCTATAACTCAGGGGACCAGCCCCCAGTTACATCCTGGGTAGAAGCCACTCCTTTCTCCCTGGCTCAAAACATGGCCACGGCTATTTAACACATCTATGAAACCAGTTAAAGGTTATAGATATGTTAAGTGACCATTCTAGAGGTTAACTGCAAAATTGTTGCTATGCAAAACAGCTCTCAATGGCCCTGCTTCATTTGTCCCTTCCCCAACTGACACCTGGGGGGGCTGGGGGAGGACATCTTAATATTTTCTGGACATCCTGAGTTCTGGACCCCATTCCAAATTCTTTTTTGGGGCCCCCCTCCTGGCTGCACCCTGTTACAACAGTGTCTGACTGAGGGACGCCCCCGATAAGGCTGAGATCCTATGAATGACCTTCTGCAGGTATCAGGCCCCTCCCAGTTTCTCCTGATCATCTTATGATCTGCTCCGTGATAGGAGGCGGCAAGCGAAAAGCAGCACTGCTGACAGAGTTTACAGATAGAGGAACTGAGGCTGCAGTGTACCTGGGCTTCTGCAGAGAGCTTGGACTGCCAGTCCTGGTTGACAATCCTCTTGAGGCTACACTGCCCCCTGCTGGTCAGCCCCAGGAGCAGTTTTTTCATGGCATTATAAAGAAAGTTGTTTGGAGATACAGTGTACGAAGTCCCTAAGGCCGCTGAAGGCCTTTGGGAATTCCCATCGTGGCTGTTCTTCCAGGCTCCCCTCCTATTGTCCTATTCCAGGTTCCCTGTACTACAACCAGTTTTTCCATCCCATCCAGTGCCAGGAGCGTAATAGGCATTTAAATGTTTGTTGAAGGAATGACTGAGTGATCCACCCATCACACCGGACCAGCTCCTATCTGCCCACCACCTCCCAGGCTTTCCTGCCTCTGTGCTTTTCTCTAGCCTGGATACCCTGATCTCTGTGAACAGGAAACATTCCTGTTACCAGTAAGAAAAATAGGGCCAGTAATAAAACTAACATTACTCTTGTGAACCCTGAAGGCAGGGGAGAGGGGCAACACCTACTAGGAAGAGCTCCTGGTGGCTAACTGGGCTTACTTAAAAATAATAATAATAAAAACAGAGCCTAGCAGCCATTTCTGTAAGGGGCCTCTCGTGCAATCCGCGCACTTCACAGAGAAGCCCGTGCTGAATTACCTACCTGCACTGTTTCTGCCAGCTGAGCCAGCCCTTATAAAGGTTTCCTGGAATCTGATTTTAACCAATAGGATCGAGACTTTCCCCATCCAATCACAGCTGTGTAGCTGTAATCAGAGAGGCTCTGTTCTGACCAATCAGGGCAGGCCTTTTGGGTCCGTCACACTGTGAAGAGTTGGAGCCCTCATTTGCAAGAGGACAGACCAGTCAGGGACCCAGGACAGGGACTTCCGTCTGCATAAGCCATCTCTCCTCTCGCTTGGGGAGCACACGTTCCCGTTCCGCTGAGGAGGGAAGTTTGTCTCCCTGGTGAGTTGAAACTCTGCAGATGGGCATGGACTGGAGTGGAGTGGAGCTACCTAGCTAGAGAGAGGCCTGGCCCCAGGGCTGTTCGACAGCCACGCTATTTTCACAACCCGTGCTGTGTCACAATTGAGCTGTTTTTCATTGAATAGTTTCCTCCTGCACCATAAGGGAGATTTTTGCTGGCTTTGAATGGGCACCAATGACCATTAGTCGACACTGTAAAAGCAGTTCTCAACGGCGGTCCCTCTCTTTCTGCAAAATTGCCGAGGGCCTCAAAGAAACTTTGTTTCTGTAGATTATATCATTTTCCAGAAATTAAAACAGAACTTTAAACATATTTAAACTCTAATAACCCCACTACATGTTAACCCAATAACATTTTAATGAAAATAGCCATTCTCTCCAAAGATAACTAACGAGAGAACTGCACAGTTACATTTTCACAAATCTTCCGTGACTTCTGCCTTTCTCAGCAAACGGGCGAATCCCCACAGACCCCCGCTTTCACTCCGTTGTGCTGCCCTTGCCTGTACCCTTCGGAAGGCCCTACTCGCATCCCGGAGAAAATGAGAAGGGCAGGTCCTATCTCCGTGTTCTACGAAAGCGGTTTTGACCCAAGGGCCCCCTTTGAGGCCGCTGCTCCGCTCGGCAGCAGAATCTTTCCTGGCTGCTAAGCTGCAGAATCACCACTTGGTGACAGCAGAGGTCAACGACTCCGCAGGTGTCAGGTTCTGGTGGCTTGTGGCTTCGGCCTCTGGGGTGACAGCATCTGGGCCCTGTGACACTACTCTTGCTGTTTTCTGGGTCTCCTGTCCCCCTCGTTGCTGTCCTTTAACTTCTCTGCGGTGGAACAAGCCTCAGGCAAGGGAGACCTTCGCCTTGGGTTCCGGTTCCCGGTCCGTCACCAGCTACCGGCGTGACCTCAGCAAGCTCGGCCTCCGTTTCCTCATCTCTAAAATGGCCACACGGGTGTCCTGTACTTATTCCAGGGCTTCGGTAAGAATCAAGGGAAAAAATGGTATTGTAAACTATAAAGCACAGAACATAGGGGTTGAAGGAAGGCGGGGGCGGGGCAGGGGCGCCGTCCCTGTGATCGTTTTGTTTCCGGTTTCAGCCTGCCTTCCTCTCGGTGAGTCTGGCTTGTTCACATTTCTCAGGGGGGCACACGGGATGGCTGCAGTGGCATTTCCCGGGCCTTGTCCCTGCAGCTGAAACTCCGAGAGCTCCAGACGCCTGGCTCCTAGGTAGGCCTTTGGATCTGTAAGTGAGAGTCTGAAACACATTCTGTGGTTGGAGTGGCTGCAGTTGCCGGTGTGGTCCTTCTGTGGCCAGGGTGTCTGACAAGCCATTGATTCCAGCGCTCCAGGGTTCTGACCCCTCTCTACCAGGCTGACATCAGAGAGGTTTCCAGGAAAACACTTGGTCCAGTGGAGGAGTCTAGCCTCACGAGCACCTGGGTGCTGGAAAAGCCACCCAGAGAATCGCTGCTTCCCTCCTATGGCTGAGAGTGGCAGTTGCCCCTGCCAGTCATAAGACACCCCCCCACCCAGTACCTTGCCCCTCCTACCTCCCCGGGCAACACAAACCATGTCGCTCTGCTCTACACCTGCAGACCCTGAAGGCACTGCTGCCTGTTGTTGTCCTACTGAGTTCAGCACCTGGCACTCACTATGTGCTTTATTAGTTTGCTGAATGATTTAACCACTTCCTCAGGTGTACACAACGAATGAAGCTTTCCTTCCATTAACTAAATTGTTTTTTTTCAAGCATCCATTCTATCCGATGTCCTTTTCAGGGTGTGCCCTGGGCCAGTAATATAACCTCTCTGGGCCTCGGTTTCCTCATCTGTGCACTAGGAATGATTGTGTACAATATTGCTTATCTATCTCAGAGGGTGGTTGTAAAGATCCAACTATGGGAGATACTTAGCAAAACGTGCTGAGGCCAGGGAACATTCGGTAAATGGGAGTTCTTTCTCACGGGTGTCTTCCAGATAAATCCCAGCTGTGCGGGCACACAGAGGAGAGTGGGTACGGTGCCCTGGCCCAGGCCCTGACAATCCCGCTTTGAGCTGGCCTGCAGGGGTGTGTCCTGTGGGTTTCACAGCCTTTGCAGAGAAGCTGCAGGAAACCACGAAGCTATGCCTGCGATGAGTCGGTGACAGTGGGTTGCAGCTCATCCTGCCCGTCCATCTCCTCTGGCAGCGATTGGGTCCCCAGGGTCTGTTCTCAAACCAATCACCAGCATCTGTCCTCGCGGTGATCCCCGTGCAGGGTGAGCCTTGCTGAGCTGGTAGCTCTGAGGCCGGGGATATAAACCACATCGTGTAACTCGACACAGCTGTGTCTGGGGACAGTCATTCAGAAAGCCCAGGTGGGGGAGAGGCAAAGAGAAGGCCCTGCAACCTCGACCTGGGACTCCACGCAGCGGGCCATCTGGGTTGCTACACAAGCCTACGTCCTTCCTGGAGACCCCAGCCCAGCCCCAGGTAAGCCCTCAAGAGAGACAGCGCCCTTTGCCAGTGGAGCTGGAGCTGGAGCTGGAGAAATGCTCCTGGGTCCCTCATCATAACCCTGAATTCCCAGCGGCTCCCAAAGCCCAAGATTTGTTGAGACTCATTTGGCTGCCAAACCTGATCACCTCATGTGATGGCTCATGCATTTTGCTGCAGAATATTAATGTGTTTAATTGCAAAACCCTGTCCCAAACCCTGCTGTGGGTGTTATGTAATATGTGGTGCATGAAGTGTGTGTATTTCCTCCCTAAAAAGCTAAACGTTTTGACTGCTGAAGACGATCTGGCCCCAGGTGTCTGGATACGAAAGTGTGGGGGCTGTTTCACCCTCAGCCCGTACACAGTAAACACAATGTCCTTGCCTGCTACCCACAGAACAAGAGCAAAAAAGGGTTTGGAGTCCGAGACAGCGGGGCTGGGAGCCCTGCTCTAACCCTCACCAGCTGTGGGCTTCAGGGAGTCATTTAACCTTCCTGAGCCTTGATTTCCCCATCTGCAGAATAGAAACAACCCGCCCTGGCTGGTGTGGCTCAGTGGGTGGAGTGCAAGTCTGAGAGCCACAGGGTCACTGGTTCAACTCCCAGTCAGGGCACATGTCTGGGTTTCCGGCTAGGTCCCCAGTAGGGGGCATGCTAGAGGCAATCACACATTGATGTTCCCTCCTCTTTCCCCTCCTCTCTCTAAAAATAAATAAAATCTTTTTTTTAAAGGGGCAGAAATAATCAGACCCTCCCCCTCTGCTTATTAGCGGATTATATGAGATGATGCATGCTTAGTACATACAGAGCAAGTGCATAATAATTACAGGCTTAATATTAATACATAATGATAAATGTATTATTTGATCATTTTTTTTCTCAGGGCTTTGTGGGAACCCGCAGACCAGCGGGGAGACGGGCAGGACAGCCACCGCCAGGCATGTGCTCAGTGCATCGGGCAAGGCTCACTGTGCATGAGGAAGGAGGGCTTAGGACACCCAACGCCCAGAACTGCGCGTCTCGGGGAAGAGACCACGGAGGAGAGGCTGGGAGAGCCCAGTAAAGGCAGATTCTCAGGCCCACAGCCGTGGAGATCCTTGGGGAGTCTCGAGAGAACTGTGTCCCACCGCCACTGCCCACCACCGCCACACAGAGTTCTCACCTGTCGAGAGGCGCAGAAGGGTCTCAAACTGGGACTGTGGTCTGTTCATCTTAAGGTCTGTGTTGCCCAGAAGGTGCTTGGTGGCCCTTAGCCACCCACTGAAGGAGGGCAAAGGTTAAACCAGGGGTCCCCTTCTGAAATCCTCTAGACTTAGAAATCTAATTTGTTACCTTCTTATATACACACTCCTATAAATAATTCACTGGGAACTTTGTCTCTTTCAGTCCAAACTCAGATTTAAAAAGTTGTGATTGAATGTCCTCATGGACCCACCACTCCTGTACCCAGGAAATAATAAAACACACCCTGACATGGGCTTCCTTTGCTAAAACTCCTTCTCCATCTCTCCCATGTGGGAGGGGCACGGCTGCAGGCCACGCCAGACCTGCGCCCACCCCCTTGCTGAAGGTGCCGGGCAACTCCAGGCGCCGGGCTGCTTACCGTGCAGGTCACGTGAGATGTTGCTTGATGTTGTACTCGATCAATAATAAAAGTCAAGGAAAGTCCTTCAAGAAATTCTGTCTCTCAGTGCTCCAGACTTCCCATATTACTGTGATTGAAAGTACGCAAGGATGGCCCTGGCCAGGTGGCTCAGCTGGTTGGAGCGTCATACTGTACACCAGAACCACTGAGGTTCCATCCCCGGTCAGGGTGCATGAGAGAGGCAACCGATCAAAGTTTCTCTCATCAATGTTTCTCTCTTTCCTTTCCTTTCTTTCCAAAAATCAATAAAACATATCCTTGGGTGAGGACTAAATTAATAATAATAATGTTCCCAAGGATGGTCTAGGCCAGTGGGGAAGGGAAGCTCCCAAGGCCCTAAGCCTTCAGGTAGCAGGAGAGAGGACCAGCCTGATGGTCACACCACCGAACGCCAAGACACTCACCTCCACCTGCCTCCACCCACCCATCACACAGAGCCAGGGTGCCCTAGCAGCACAGCCACCCACTCCCACAGGGCCATGTCCTGTGAACCCCAGGCTTGGGGCCTGCCTAGGGGTGCTCGAAGGGATCTCACCTTTCTGAACATGTGTAGCATGTTCTGAGCGCCACCCTTTCTCCGGGTGAGCACATTCCTGACCTACACACCAGTTTATACTTTGCTTTGGCATCTCATAGGGCTTTCATGCACTTGATCAGTATTTACAAAGGGTCTGCTCTGGAACAGCAGTGGAATGGGCTCAGGATCGCATTTGGGATACGACAAAACAATGTTCTTGGGTTGCTGGCATTTGAGCCGAAAGGGACAGCAGTAGACAATAAACACAGTGAGTTAACGTATGCAAGTGTGTCTTAAAAAGTACAGAAAGTGGAACAGATCCTAGGAGCTGGGGGCCAGGTTGGGTGTTAAAGTGAGATGGTGGCCTATTAGTCAGGGTTCTCCAGAGAAACAGAACCAGTAGGACGGATGGGTGGGTGGATAGACAGACAGACAAGAAGACTGACTATAGAAATTGGCTCACAAGGTTATGGAGGCTGAGAATTCCTATAATCTGCTGTCTGCAAGCTGCAGGCCCAGGAAAGCCAGTGGTATCATTTCAGTTCAAGTCCGAAAAGCTTGACCACCAGGGAGCCGATGGCATTAGTCCCAGTTCCAGTGCAGGAGAAGACTGATGTCCCTGTTCAAGCTGTCAGGCAGAGAGCCTGTTCTCCCTCTGCCTTTTCGTTCCCCTCAGACCCTCAGGGGATTGGGCAAGACCCACGTAGGAGAGAGCATCTGCATTAGTCTAAGCTCATCCGGAACAACCTCACAGACACACCCAGAAATGATGCTCAATCAGACACCTGGGAACCCTGTGGTCTGGCCAGGTTGACACATACCATTAACCATCACTGAAAGCTATGGTGACATTGTGCCAGCCAGACAACCTAGTTCAAGTTCAAGGATCCCTCAGATATAACCCCTGTTAGCCTCTGCCTCACAGCCAGGCCCTGCCCCTGACCTGTGGTAGGTGTGTGCTAAAGGTCTTTCTGGTGAACCGGTGACTGTGGACCCCAGGGTTTCTGTGCTTTGTGCCCTGACCGAGTGTCAGCTCCAGGCCCTGCTGCTGACTCAGTTCAAGCACTCTCCAGCGCATGGACATTGGAAAGTGGACCCAGCGGTCACATTCTTGAGTCGTCTGCCACCTTCAGGGCTTGCCTAGCTGCTGCCCTCCCCCATCTCAGGTACAGGACCTCCAACTCCTGGGCAGGACCCTGAGCCTCTCACCCCCCAGCAGCCACGGCAAGGGTGTCTCAGGCATGCCCTTGATCTCCCCTGGTAGCAACCCTCAAACTCCCCCACACCCTCATATCTGCACCCCCTTCAGCCCTTCCACAGAGTTTGTGGGGGGCTCCTTTTTTTGAGTGAGCAAGGTGGGAATAAGCATCTAGAGCCCAGATTTGGGGTTTTTTTTCATCTATATATTTATTCCAAAATATATTTATTCCAAAATAAAGACAAAATGTTAAACAAATATTTTTTTTCAATTTTAAACAAATATTACAACTGATTTTGATTTAGCATGGCTTGCTTGATTTTTAAACTGCAACAACTTAAAGAGGAGACTTTTAAAATACAATAAATAGAATAAATACTACATTATCTTCATACTTGGCCTCCATTCCTTTGTTTCTGGAAAACCCCCAGGAGACTGGTCAGAAATGTCAGTGTGTTGCCTTCGGTGGTCTGGTTGCACGGAGGGCTGCAGGAGAAATGCTGTGGGGATAAAAGTCAGCAAAGATGGGGTGACTGAAACCGTTTGGAGCCCAGTGGCCCCGGGAACCACCAGGTCCAGAGCCTGGGGAGGGATGGGGGTGCTGGGTTGGGGGGCGGGGTGTGTAGGCAGCAGGGTCATAGAGTGCACAGATGGGGAGGCCCAGGGTGAGAATTTTGTGCAGACATGAAGCTGGCTGACTTTGCAGCAGGATTTCGGGGAACACACACACACACCTAGATGCCCGTCAGGTGGTCCTAAATCTCCTCATTAGAGGAAACCTTTCCTTGGGACTCTCCGAGGCCAACCCAGCATTTTGTTGTTATCATTTGGGTTGTCCTTTTAAAGTCATTTTATAGCACAGCGGCAAAGAGCAGGGCTTTGCAGTCACATAGACCAGAATTTAAATCTCAGCTTTGTCGCTTTAGCCTCAGGAAAAATGAGTTACCCTTGCTGAGCCTTAGTTTCCTCCTCTCTAGGGGGAGGGTGATAAAGCTAACAGCTGTCTGCAAGGCAGGCGTGCAGTGGAACGGTGAATATTAAGCGCTTACAACTACATGCTGCTGACAATAGGAACGTGGGCAGTGAAGTCGCTGAGTGCGGGGCCCGCCCTCTGCAAACTCAGGTGGAGGTGCTAACAGACCAGCAGCCTGAGCTCCCCTGCCCCTCCCTCCAGGGACAGCGCCCAGGCTGAAGGAGCTGATGTGCTGATGGGCATTTAGGACAAACGACAAGCTTTCACCTAGGTCTGGGGGAGCTTTCCTTTAAACACCTCCTTAGGCGATCAAAAATAAAATCTTTAACTTGCAAGTCACAACTCCCACTCAGCAAGCTGAATCTCCAGGCTAGTTTCATGTCCTGTGGGCTACAGCCCTGATTCTCTAGATTTTAGCTTCTAATGACAATCAGATGAATTTGTTCCTTATTCAGTAGGTGAGAGCAGTCAATGGCAGCCTGGACGTGAGTGTTTTTTTTTAAAGCCAGGAACGTCGGGCTAGTCAATACAGATCTCACTTAAAGTCTGTTGTTCTGATTAATTTTCTGAGATGTCTCTTATCGACCTTGAACTACCAGTTCCAATGTTATCATCCATTTACATTGAGATAGACTCAGCATCACATTCACACAGAAATAGCTAAGCAGAGCAGATTGCAGAGAAAAACAAACTCACTGGACATTTGCTGTGCCTCAGGTTCTGAACGGCCCTCTTCACCCGATTGAAGATCAGGGGGAAACTTGTCCGCACAGTGCTGTTGGCCATCTGGGCCAGACCCTCCTGGAAGCACGGTGTGGTACAGTTGTCCTGGGGAATAGGAAGGGTTTATGAAGAGAAACACTTAAAGGACCACTTTGAGACCAAATAAGAAAACGCTTTTAGAGACTTTTAATTTAACCAATGTAACCAAAAGCGACATTATTTTTAGACAGGTCCCTTGCCAGTCTAGGACATGATCAGTAGTATGTCAAGGTGAGGCCCTTCGTCCACAGTGACGCTCCCTGGAGGTTGTGGGCACGTCTCACCCAGGGACCACGAGGCCTGCGGCCCTGGAAGACAGCCAGTCCAGAGTCCCCTTTTCAAACAATGCTCCCCTGTTCCAAGTCTTGAAATAGTGAGTTTGAAAGTACAGAGAAGAAAAAGTCTTTTCACACCAGCCTGGTGGGATGTGCCAGTTGAATACAGCCCATGTTTCTATAGTAGCTAAAATCTCAGACTATAAGCAGGGGGGTGGGGCGGGGCATAACCGCATAGTGCCGCCCCATCCGGCTCTCATCTAACTGGTGGGTCCTGGTGGGGTGGGAGGTCCGACCTCAGCCTGGGCGGGAAGCTCAGATTCTCCCAGACTTTGCTTCAGAGAGGACAAAGCAGGACCCCTTGGATAAGTTCTTCCTCCTCACCTTAGCCGGAAAAATCCCGCCACATCACCTCTCAGCCCAAGTAGGTAATGAACTTCCCCTTCCACTCCTCCTCCACCCACAACCTCCATCACTCTGTCCTCCCAGAGGCCACCCTAAATGAGCTAAACAGATTGGAAGTGAGAAGGGAGAGAGTTGTCCATTTATTTACATTGCTTTGCAACCTTAGAGTCAAATGGTTTAGAAAGTAACACACTATGGGCTGTATCTCAGTTCCAGTTTGATTTAATCATGCACACGGAACAACTAATCTAAAAAGACAATCAAGATTCTTTTTTAAATACTGGAAGTGGTCAAACTTCTCAGGTGGCATAGAACTGACCAAAGACGAAGAAATCTGTATGATACAGAATTTCAAGAGCCTGGTGGTAAAAGGAAACGCCAATCTGTAACAATGAAAATTAAGTAGCACTTCTCTGAAATATCAAATAAAGCAAATATTTTTCCTTAAACGTTTAAGAAGAACAGGCTCAAGATTTTATCCTTTTATACTTACAGAAGGAATGGGCAGACACAAGCAATCGGTCACCTGCAAAAGAGTAATTTCAAAGTGAAGATTCCAGATGTGAAAGTTAAAGTTAGTTTGGAAAGCTTGTCAAAAAGCATTTACTCACGTTGCCACTACAGCTGCATTTTGACAGTGGATCTTCCTAAAGTAGACAGAGAGGAAAAAAAAACCCATAATGAGTGGTGTGTTTTTTTCATCCTCCTAAAAAAGTTCACTTACATTTTCTGGAGCTGCCTCTCCCACTGGCACCCGCCTCGGCAGCTTACCTGCAGGTTGTCAATGAGGTGCTTGATGTCCCTGATCCCTCCCGAGGTCAAGCACCCTTGGCCAGCCACGGAGCAGAGAAGGGCAGAGGCAAGGACCACAGCTGGGAGCATCTCGACACGGGGCTGGAGTCTGGCCTGCAGACACCGTCACGTCGAATTGTATTTAAAGGTCCCTTGCAAATGTGGAAAAACCCTGACATCAAACCGATACCAAGTGCCCACTTTTTCTCTGTAAATTCGGGTGACTTGACACTGAAAAAAAAAAAAAAAAGATAGGCATATTGTATCAAACTGAGTCACTTGGCAAACACTGTTACGTCATCTTAGGAAACATTCCTTAGAAAAGATGCTTTTGAAAAGGCTGGGTGCTGAGAGGCCGCAGGAAAAGTTAAAGATCTCACAAGCACACACATGTGTGTAGATGTAGATAAGTTTTTTAAGGCAGAGGTTCTGGTTGGGAGGGTTAAAACTCTTTCCATGAAAGCGCGGAGCTGTATTTTCCCTTTTTCACTTCATGGGAAATGCTGATACAATAGGAAGCCGCGTGCGTTCCGGTGAAGGAGGGGCTGGGTGGTGTGGGGAAGAGGGTGGCGGGAGAGGGCAGGGGGACGAGAGATAGTGCGGCTTCCTGAGCTGCTCTGGCTGTAGGGCTTTTGCACCCTCAGTCTTCGCAGGCTCTGTCTAGTCATTTCTACCTCAATCTCACCTCGATCTTACTACGCTTTATTTCCCAATCTTGCCAATGTCTTTTATGCCTGGGACCAGATTGCCACCTTGTACAAATGCCTCTTTATGCAAGTATTCCTTTGAACAAGGGTCACAAGAAGAACTCTTCAACTCCAAAGTGCAAGAATGCAGCAAAATGCCCCTCAGCATTGGCCTTGAAGATTCCTTACTATTTTTAGAGAACTTACGTAGCACTGTGCAACATGAAGTAAAAACTCTGTGCTTGAAATGGGATAGTAGCTAAGATTTATTGAGGACTAACTACATTCCAGCCACAATTCTAAGCACTTTACGGGACCTAAGCCATGGAACACGTAAAGCCAACCACAAGGTGGGTGCTAATTTGTCATTCCATGGTTTACCTTTCGGGCCACCATCTGTACCTTGGCTTCCCAGCCCTTCCATGGGGCTGGACTTATCACCAGGAGCACAAAAGCAGTTTCGCTGTAGCCCTATGAGCAAAGTATTATGATTAGCCTTATTATTTTATAGGTGGGGAAATCGAGGCACCAGTAATTTGCCCAAAGCCACACAGCCAGGAAGCAACAAAATGTGTACTTAAGGCCTGAAGCCTGGCTCCCGGTCTCAGGCTCTTACCCCGGCAGCGGTCGGCATCCCAGCTCCTCAGCGTGCTTCTGGCCCGCCCCTCCCAGCAGGGCAGGCACGCAAGGCGCTGGCCTGTGGGCCGGTCTGCCTCTGTGTCCTCTGCCCTTGGGAAGGCATCCAGGGAGCAGTGGATTATATGCACGGGAACTAAAGGAATGTTTACTAAGAACTTCATTTTGAAAAGGGGTTTTGAAATTGTAAGAAAGGTACACATACACAGATTTTAAAATAGGGTTTTAAATCTGGTGTCTGGGGTATGTGTTGGCAGGAATGTACATCTATGAAAATGTACGTTTTATGCACTATAGAGACTGAAAAGGTAGGGGCTCTTTCGTTTAGCACTCTGAGCTGCAGGAGCCAGTGGGGACAAGCGCATAAGATTTTTCTCACCACCACTGTGACAGGGTTGGGCACCACTGTTTTTCTCACTGCACATTATTCCAGGTGGGGTTTGGTGGCACTATGGGGAGAGGGGTATCTTGGTTCCAAATGAGGTCAAAGAAGTTGCCCTTTGCTAAGTTCCCTAAACCCTCCCGTGGTTCTGACTTCCATGTCTGTGCTCTGCAGGCACCAAAGAGAACGTCCCAAGGCTTCCCAGCCTGACTATGGCCCAAACTCTGATTACAGTCTCATGTGTACACCCCTTTCCTGCTGAAGGCATCCCGACTGGTTTAGGGTGACAATGTGAGCAGCTCAACACCCACTTTTTCAACCTCTCACATGGTGGCCGAGTCACGTGTTCAGATCAATGCAACATCTGTCGAATTCTTTTCATTTCCTGGGCATAGGAGACGAAAGTAGCTGAAACCTGCCCTGACCTTTGATTTCGATTTGGCCATGAATGTGATGGCGGGAACTTCAGCAGCAATCTTACACCTGTGAAGGAATGGACACGAGAATTGCAGCAACAGTAACGCGAACACTTTGTACAAACAGAAACTCATAAAAAGCAACAAAAATAAAGCCATGAATGCAACAATGGAAAGTAACAATAACAATACTATAGTGGCACTAAATCCGAGCTCGATTTCACTGCCTACTAAAGACCCTGGGCCTTGAAGCTCGGTAGAAATGGAAAACACTTATAAAAATAAGATAACACGTGCTGGAAAGATGTTAAAGATATGCTAGTGTCAGATTGAAACTTTCGCCCTGACACTGTCGGGAGACTTATCAGAGAGTTGAAAAGGTAACCATCTTCTCACTGTACGAACCGATATAATTTAATGCTGTGTGTGAACCATGGGAATGGTTTCACATGCCACCAGGTATGCCTCTTACTGTGCAGAGGGGGGGCCACACCCAGGAAGAAAAATGGGCTTGTCCAAAACCGTATCTCTGGTTGCTAGTGGGGGATAATATAGAGCAGTGGTGAAGAGCAGTGGCCCTGGAATCAGACAGCCTGGGTTCAAATCTTGCTTCTATCACTTGTTAGCCTCATGAACTTGGGCAGTTTGCGTGACCTCTCCAGGCTTCCATATCCTGACTATTGAACAAGAATGAGGATGTAGAAAGTGGGGGTGGGGGATGGGGTAGGGACAGTATAAGGCCTAACTCAGATAGGCCTATACTATAACTTTTAATATTCTTGTAAATATTAAAAGAAATGTTTACTTGGTGCCTCACACAATTAAGGTAGCCTCACTTTGAAGTTTGGCAGGGCAATGGAGTGTCGTATTTTGGGACATCAACAAATCATAACCTACTTGGCCAGATCCATTTAAGGCCTGCAAGTTAAGAATAGTTGTTAATCTTCTTAACAACTGGGCTGTAAAAAACAATTAGCAAATAAAAACAAAGGAGGATGTGTGACAGAGACTGTACAGAGCCTAAGCAATTTACTATCTGGTCCTTTACAGAGAGTCTCTGCCCATGCCTGGCCCAGTTCCCGCACTGCCTTCCTCATCTTCAGAAGACATCATCTATTGTCTGCCCTTCCTGGGAAGGGCAGAGCTAGGAGACCGTTGTCCGAGTGTCCCTGACCCCATTGCCACTCTGGTTACTCAACTCAGGCCTCTGTGTGGAGGGAGGGGCGCAGCAACCCCGGGCTGCCAAGCTCTCAGAAGGGCCAGAGGCCCATCACTTCCCACGGCCAGCGTCTGCAGGGTGAGCTTGTTGGCTGCGTGAGCCAAGGTCTGGTTGTGCAGTAGCCAGGGGCCCAGCGTCAGCGGTACCTTGGGTAGGCCCTGGATTACTAGGAAGAGCCCCACATATTAAAGTCAGAAACAGAGTGAACAAACTGACATTTTTTTTCTTCCCAGGACAAATCCTGGTGTAACCAGTGGGGCTTGGGTCACCCGGTCTCCTACCCACCCCCAAGACCACCTTCTACCCACCTCCTAAGTACCTCCAGTGGACACTGGAGCTCCTCGAGCTGGTTACCCAGCCCTTCCAAGCACCAGTGCAGCAGCAGCCCTGGCCCACACAGGAACCCGGGGTGGATCACCCAGCCCTATCTCAGGGAAGGACTGAAGCGTTCCGTTTGGGATGCTTCCTCAGGAGCGGACCAAGTTCCCGTGTGGGAATGTGGTCTGGCCCATCCCGTGCTCTGCTCGTGCTCTGCTCCCCCCACCTCCCACCCTCCGGTCACGTTGGTTTCTTTCCATTTCCAGCCTCCAGGCCTTTGTTCTTGCTGAGCTCTGAGTGGAGTGTTCTTCCTCAATTCTTCCATGTGCAGCCCATACTCATCCTTGAGGTCTCAACCCAAATGCCTCCTCCTCCACGAAGCCCTCCCTGACCATAGTAATCATTACAATCTGCATAATTCTGTCTCAGTATCTATTCCTCCTAGGGGGATAGAAGGTCCATGAGAGTCAACAGGACACCCAATTGTTCTTCATCGCCGTATTCCCAGGGCTTCATCTACAGTAAGTGCTCAGAAATTACTGCGTAGATAAATAAATGACAGATTTAATTTTATAAAATGTTCTTAAATTTACATTACTTATGAAATGACCAATATACAATGTTCCCAGTGGATCAGTAACAGAGAGTAGATATAACATTTAGAAAACCTGAGTAAAGTGCCCAGTGGCTGAGCATGGCCCTGTAAACTGAAAGGTTCCTGGTTTGGTTCCAGGTCTGGGCACATGCCTGGGTTATGGGCCAGGTCCCTGGTTGGTTGTGTGCCAGAGGCAACTGACTGATGTTTCTTTTACACACTGATGCTTCTCTCCCTCCCTTCCCAGCTCTCTAAAAATAAATAAAATCTTAAAAAAAAATACTGAGTAAAGGAAGACATTTCACAAATCATGAAGCAACAAGCAACGTACACCCACTTGCTTGTTGTGTAGTCTCCTGAGAATTTTAAAGGGCTTTTCGACCTCTTCCCCCTTTCAGTTCTTATAGTAACTACATGAGGAAGGCATGAGTATTTGGGAACTCCAACTCTGTAAAGGATGAGAAAGAGAGCGAGGTGACTATGCTTTCTTGCCCAATTCCCCACCTGCTAGTTATAAAAAAAAAAAAAAGAATTAAGAATATTTAAATGGCAGTTCAGCAGTTCAAAACACCATCAGATGTTTATCTAGGCACTCAGCAAGTTCTGAGGTTTAGCTTCTAGGATTTCTTTCAATATCGTGTAAATATGCAAATGATCTCCTGCAGAAAAAATACACCAAGCTCAGAAATTAATTACTCACTATTTTAAATATCAAGAAGATTGGAGAGTGGGATGCTCACCAAGATTTTGTGTAGATAACATATTTTACAATAAATGACAATACTCAACCATTTATTTCGTTCCAAAGATAAAGTCTGACATTTTTATTTTGTGATAAAAAAAACCATGTGTCATGAATTATTTCTCTAGGAATAAAACAAAATAGTTATTTGTTCTAGGAAGCCACAGCACAAATGACACGCACAAAACGGCACTAAATTTCCAAGTAAAACCTATTCTTCTTTTTTCTCTAAATAGCCAAGAGATAACTAATTATGAGAATCCTTAAACACTAATTTCTTCATCAAATAGTTATTTCTAAGTTGGTATTTCCCAACCAGGTGGGATGGGGCAAGCCCCACTGGATGGCCTGTCCTCTTCCCCAGGGAGAGTGGCTTCCGGCTGGGCGTCCTGCGCCTCTCTCCTCTCTCACAGCCCTCCCAGCAAACTCTGGGCCTTGCCTGGCTCCCATGCCATTCCTAGCGCTCCAGACCTAGGACCTCGTCCTCCTCCCATCCCTGCCCCCCTGTTCCTCCCCGTTGTGAATAACAACCCAGGCCATTCTTGTAAGTGGATTTTTTATCTTCACTGGAGAACATGCTTATTGACTTATGAGAGAGGGAGAGAAACATCGATGTGAGAAAGAAACATCCATCCGCTGTATTTCTCCGACCCCAGAGCCTGTGCTCCTGTCTGCTGTGTCATACGTCTGTCTCCACTTCTGCTGACTCAACTGCAAAGCCTATAGTCCAGGTCCACTTAACACAATCGAATAATTGAACTATAGTTGGGGCTGGGGGAGGCAGATTCTAGAGATCAGCCGCATTCAAGTGGCTTAAACAGTGAGGAAATTTACCATGTCACAGAACACTGGGTCTGTGAATCGAGTGGCCCCAGGGGGCCAGGGGGACTGGGACTGTGGCTCCTTTGTCTCTCTGTGTGTTGGCTTTGCTCGTAGGTTGCCTCCGCTGGTGGCTGCAAGACGACTGTCTCAGGTCCGTGTCTCACATCCAGACATGGTACAGATTCTAGATTTTAATTTGATGTCAAGCAATTTTAATGTTTTCACTTTAAACGTACATGACTAAACTGTCCCCCAGAAAGTTGTTCTAACATATAACTATATAGTTGATATCCATAATAGTCTTATCGGTCAGGTCTAAGAATGTCTACTTCTGCCACCCCTGCCAGCAAGGTTTCATTCACCTTGGCCAGTATGCTCAGCATATGTCTAACTGTATATGGCTGGGAATGTCTGCCTGCCTCTTATTACTTGTCATTTGCAAAAGTGGATAATTTCAAACATTTGTAGGTCTAGATTGTCTCTAAATCCTTTTGATAAGTCCCCTCTCCCCCCAAAATCCTAAATTTTTAAAATTGTGATTTAATTGAAATTTTAATTGTGATTATTTTCAACTGAAGTTGAATTTGGGAAAAACTGATACTTAAAAAATTTGAATCTTGCCATCCAAGATGATAATATGACTGTATATATTTGAGCCTTTTTTATTTCTCTCAATTCAATTATATAGGTTTTTGTTGTTGTTATTGTTGTTTTGTGGTTTGTGTTTTTTTTGCCATACAGGTTTTGCATAGTTGCATGCAGTTTATTCCTAGGTTTAACTGTTTCTTTAACAATATTTACTGAGAATTTATTGTAGCCAGCCCAGTGTTCTAGGCTTTTGGGATAAAGCAGTGAACATAACGAAGTCCCTGGTCTTGCGAGGCCTACATCCTCAAAAGCAGAGAAAGACAATAAACCAATAAATATGTTGGTAATATGTCAGGTGGTACCAAGTGCCATAAAAACCAAAGGCATGTAGGAAACAGAGAGGGGAGGTTGTTTTTTAAGGTGGCTGGTGAAGGCCTCTCTGATACAGTGCTGTGAGTAGAGCCCCAAAGAAAATGAGTGAGTAAGGAAGGTATCTTGAGGAAGAACATTTCAGGCAGAGGGAAGAGAAAGTGCAAAAGCCCCATGACTAGAGCATGTCCGCCATGTAGGAGGACCAGCACGGAGGTGAGCCTTTCTACAGCAGAGCCAATGCAGAAAAGAATGGAAGTGGGTGCCAGAGAAGGGGCAAGAAGGCAAATCACATAGAGCCTTACAGGCAGTGAGGAGGACTTAAGGTCTTACTTAGGTGAGGTGGGAGCTCTTGGGGGACTTTGAGCAAAGGAATAACGCAAGTAACGAGGATTACTTCGGTGGCATGGGCAAAGCTGGGGTACAAGAGTGGGAGACTGGATCCCCTTTTACATTTTGGAGATCAGTTAGGGTTCTGCTGAGATAGTCTGTGTAAGAGCTGATGCTGGCTTGGACCAAGGTGGTATCAACAATGGTAGTAAGAATAATCAGAATCAAGATATAACTTTTAAGGTAGAGCCAATAAATTTGCTGATGAGGTGGATGAATGATGTGAGTGAAAGACAGGAGTCCAAGATGACTCAAGGGTTTGGGGCCCGGGCAGTAGATGGGATGGAGTGAGACAGGGAGATTGCAGGAGAAGCAGGGGTTGACCTGGAGGAGCTGGTGTGTGTGGACTTTGTTTTGGGACATGTTTAGTTTGAGCATCCATAGGGCATATTGAGCAGTTGGATATAAAAGTGTAAAGTTAAAAAAAGAGGAGAGGTGTTATCTATTTTAATAGCTATTGTGTACAGGTTGTATTTTCTAACTGGTTGTTACTGGTGTGTAGATCAGAGTGAACTTCTGTTGAGTAACCAATAATCACAACTCCTTCCAGGCACGCCCCGATAGTCTGCCGGCCTCTCTGCGTGCCCAGGAGAGGGGTTCGGGTGGTGCTGTTCCGGTTTCCTGTTGTAATTTAAAGGGGCACTTTCATGGCACCCGGAGCCCCAATGTCCCACGGATGAAGGAAGAGGATGTCCTCAAACTCCTTGCAGCAGAAACCCACTTACTTAGGCGGCACCAACCTTGACTTCCACATCAAGCAGGGCATCTACAAACGGGAACGTGATGGCACCTTCACATGCCATCTGAAGAGAACCTGGGAGAAGGTTTTCACCGCCGCTCATGCCATTGTTGCCTTTGAAAATCCGACTGCTGCCAGTGCCGTATCTTCCAGGAGCACTGGCCAGTGGGCAGTGCTGAAGCTTGCTGCTGCCGCTGGAGCCACTCCTGCCACTGGCCGCTTCCCTCTCAGAGCCGTCACTGTCCAGATCCAGGCAGCCTTCCAGGAGCCACGATGTCTGGTGGTTATTGACCCCAGGCTGACCACCAGCCTCTCACAGAGGCGTCTTGCGTTGACCTGCCTACCGTTGTTCTTTGTAACAGACTCCACTCTGAGCCACGTGGATGTTGCCATCCCGTACAACAAGAGAGGTCACTCTGCCAGTCTGTGGTCTGGATACACGACGCGCAGGACGCACCATGTCCCAGGAAGCACTGCGCGGGGTACTATCCTCTGTGAGCATGCGCAGAAAGCAAGCTCTGCAGAAGTACAGTGGAGGGACGGAGGAGGGACGGAGGAGGGACGGAGGAGGGACGGAGGAGGGACGGAGGAGGAGCAGCGGTTGGTGAGAAGGCATGGCAACGGGAGGGATTTCATGGTGGGTGGATGCTTCAACTCCCAAATTTACTGCGATTTGACTTGAGGTCACAGGCTGGTCTGAAGGTGCAGGAGCCCTCGGAGACCATTCAGCGGTTCCCCCACTGGAGACTCCACCTCTGAACTGGTCCGCAGCTAGTGGGTAGGAACAAACTGAGTGGCCTTCAGCTGTACCCGCACAGGCTGTTAAACAAAATGGCAGTCAGGCTGACGGAAAAGAAAGTCTCTTAAATTTATTTATTTATTTATTTATTTATTTTGCTGAATGAATTAAGTTCTGTTAGAACTTGTCCGTGCAATATGGGTCTGATGACTTTCTGAGGCTAACAATTTGGCATTTTCTGTTTAGAAGAAATAGGCTTCATAAGAAGTCTTGTATAGTTCAGTGGTTATTAGCGCAGACAGTTCCTGCCTCTTACAATCTGACCTTGTGCCAGTGACTTCTCTGAGCTTCAGTTTCCTCATCTGTAAAATGGGAAAATCAGATCATCTACTTTATGGGGCTGTTACGAGAAATAAATAAACCAGTACACAGTAAGCCCCTCGAACAGTGGCTGGACATAATTAGCTCCATGAATGTAGTTGATATTATTATTACTTAAAGATGAGAAAATGAAGCTTTTAAAATATTAAATATCTTGCACATAAGCGACTTCTTACTAGGCAAGGAGCCATTTTCCTCTTAACATAGTCTGGGCAGCATCACATGGATTTTGGTGTGTGATTTGCTCACTCTTATAATTTCTTAATACTCTGTAATTTCAGTTTTGGTTTCTTCTTTGATGCAGTTCCTGTTGTTTTGGCCTCTGTGGGAAACTTATTTGTTTCTTCCTATCGGCACGATCTTTATCCTTGAAACTTGGGAACTTTATCATAATTTGTCTAGTTGTGGTTATTCTCTCTTTATGCTTACACGTGGCCTGTGTGATCTTAAAATCACGCTCTTTCTCTGGTACACAGCTTTCCTAGTTGTTCTTTGATCTCCACTCTTCTTTTTTCTCCTTCCATAAGTCCTATTGCGTACATATTGAAATCTGCTAAATTTCTTTTTCATACCTTTGCTTTTCCCTTAAATTTCTTATTGTTTATTTCTGATTTCTGAGGGAACTTCTGGATTGGATTTTTTTTATCCTCACGTGAAGATGTGCTTATTGATTTGAGACAGGGGGGAAGGGAGGGAGGGAGAGAAATTTCCATATGAGAGAGAAACAGTAATTGGTTGCCTCTCACACACACACCCCAACTGGGGACTGAAAGAACCACCTAGGTGTGTGCCCTGACTGGGAATCAAACCTATGACTTTTCAGGGTATGAGATGATGCTCCAACCAACTTGAACACACTGGACTGGGTTGGATTGGATTTTTTAATTCTCAATTCAGTTATCTAAAGAATTCAATCTGTTGTTTAACTGTCCCTATTGAGGGCTTTTTTTTTTCCACCAATGAATATTCTAATTTTAATATTTTTTAAAGTTTGATATGCATTTCAGAAAGCATAAACTCATAAAGCCCACCTTACATTATTTTTATAAAAATGAGAAAGAAATATGATACATGAATGACAAAGCCACATAAAAAGGCCTTTAAGTTTTCTATTAACATTAAATTAATTTAAAATTCTACTGAAACTTTTATTTCCATTAAAGTTCTACCTTAGGTAAACTCATCTAGTACTTCTTTCTCCAAAATCTGATACCCACCAGCAAACCCTAAAACCAGTTTTTTGGTTCTAGCATATTCTCCCCACACTTCACCTCAGCATCTTTGCATTTTAAAAAAATTTTTAATAAAGTTTTTATTTAGAACAGTTTAAGATTTACAAAACAATTGTAACTATAGTACAATAAGTTCTCATATACCCCACATCTAATTTCCCATATCATTAACATCTTAACATTTATTACAATATGTATACGGTACATATGTTGCAATTAACAACCCCATATTAATACCTTATTATTAGCTAAAGTCCTTGCTCTATTCTGATTTCCTTAGTTTTTACTTATTGTCTGCATTCTGTCACAGATCCCATCCAGGACAGCACACTGCGTTTAGGTCATCGTGTCTCATCAGGCTCCTCTGGGCTGTGACAGTTTCTCAGACTCTCTGTTTTTGATGACCTTGACAGTTTCGAGGCACCCTGGTCAGGTATTTCATAGAATGTTGCTCAGTTGAAATTTGCCTGATGTTTTTCTCATGAACAGACTGGGGTTTTGTGTTTGGGGAGGAAGACCACAGAAATAAAGTGCTATTTTCAGCATAAAATGCCAAAGGTACATACGTCAGTATGACTTATCCCTGTTGATGGTGACCTTGATCATCGGGCTGAGGTCATGTTTGTCAGGGGTCTGCCCTGTCATATTCCTCTTTTCCCCTCTATCCACACTGTGCTCTTCGGCTGGAAGTCCCCTTACACAGCTCACAGGTAAGAAGTAGAGAGCGATGTCCCATTTCTTTGAGTGCTGAGTATCTACATAAGTCTGCAAGGGGTATTTGTCTTCCCATTTACTTACTTGTATTAACATGGACTCAGATCTTTATTACACACTTCGGATTACAATCCAGTACTGCTGTATTTATTTCGTTGCTCAAATTATTCCAATTTTAGCCATTTGGAAGCTGTTTCTATTGTCCCCTCTGTCGCTTTTGATCTCATCATTGTGGATTCTTTGTTTTTATTTTTTGAGCACTGAATTACTTTCTGGCACTACAAGGTGCTCTGGGCTCATCTTGCCTATTTCTTGCACCAGTCCTGGAACCAGCCATTTCTCCAAAGACTGCTGGTTCCTTTTATTGGGGAATGGCATTAGAAGGCAAGATTAGAGCTAGTTATGCTCACTCCTAGTGGGGTTCTCTTTTCTTTGAATTGTGCAATTATATTTTTATCTTCAAGAATTGTTAAATATTGTTTCCTTTCCATGACAGTCCACTCTTACTTTATCAGTGCAATGTAAGTGTAAAAATTATAAGGTATATTATAAATCATATGTACATATACACACACATACCTCTATACAGGAAACAAGTGAGGAAGAAGCTCTTTTATTAGGTGCTTTTTCCACCCAAGGTTCTTTGCCCTGAATATTCCATTTAAAATGCTGAGTATTTATATCCATCTGGTCATTTTTTTGCTCTGCTGATGTACAGGAATAGTTGTTTAGAAAGATAATCAGGACTGGTAACAGAGATGGGTCCCTACAGAGACTTGTTGAAGCCAATGTAATTTCTTTCCATTCTTAACAAAAGTAGAAGGCACATTAAGATGTATGCTTTTTCTGTAGCAGCTTAGAGATCCAATAGTTTGTTCACAGGGATGCTGGGAACTACTTGGGTGGAATTTCACCTTAGCTCAGTTATGGTCTGTATCTCACAGGAGACAGGGCCCTCTAGGTCAGCAGTTTAGGATGGTAGTGGGATCCACTTCCTGTGCACCCCTCAGATCTGTTAACTTGATCCCTAACTGGTCCCAAATGCAAACTCTTGGCCTCTATCTCAGTTTCCACCTCTCTGCCTGGTTGCTCTGGATGGAATGCATTAAAAGGACTCTCTCCTTAGTTCCTGGCTCAGTCTTCTCACAACCTTGGCAAATGCTCCTCCTCTTCAATGCCTAATGACAGGTCCTAGCAACCCAACCAAACTTAGGGGCCAGATTTCTCACTCCCCACTTTCCAATATACCAGATTACTTAGGTACCAAAGGTCACTCAGCTGGTGAGAGGCAGAACCAAGATTCCACCTATTCTGTTCATATTATCTCATTCTGCCTCCCAGCTTGACCATTAATGTAAATGGATAAGTCAAACTCTAAACCACACTATTCACAGACTATTATTTCTGTGGATAGTCTAGATACTATCCATTTGGTGGAATAGACAAAATGAGTAATGTAAATCGTGTGAAGGTCAGGGAAGGGGCAGTAGGCACCAGGAGCTCAGAGGAATGGTGGGGACAGGCAGCAGGACACGGGCGTTGTGCGCATCCCAAGGATCGGTTCCCCTGCTCCTTTTGGTGTAAAAGGAGACGTTCCCTCTGGGTACCTTCTACCATCTCCAGAACACCCAAGACACCAAGCCTAGGGTCCCTGCAGAGGCCTCACCCACAAAACCATGTGCTTTAGTATCTGCCTGAAAGAATGAAAGACTAATGTGTTTCCCAAGTTGATTTCAGAAAAAGATAAGCAAAGAAAAGAAAGAAACAGTCATGATGCTCCGTGAGCGGCAGGCTGGAAGAGCCTGAGGAGTACCTCTAAAAGTTCCCAGTAACAACGGGAGATCCCCAGGGGCTGGTGCTCAGCACTCCAGTCACCCCGATGGGGTTTCAGTTTGGCTCAAAGAGCACAGCATTCACTGAATAGAGCATCATCTTAATTAAAAATGGTGACATGATTTTAGGAAGTTTTGTTTCCAGTGGGCCTTTCAGATAAGGTATTTTTTGATTCATTTCAACATGTCCTCATTATCCTTCTAAGGAAGAATTGAGGGTCAGAGACAGGGTCCGGGTCAGTGTGAAGGTTAAGATCCTTTTATAGGCTTGACTCTTGAGAACATTTGACTCCATCAAGTGCTGCCTTCCTCTGGAAACTGGTTCCTCTTGTGGCCCCAGTGATACCACACTTGCTCTTAACTTCGTTTTCCCACACACACTATGTCCTGGTGTCCCTTGCTGGCTCCTTGCTCCCGGTCTGGCCCCTTCATACAGGATCACCCCAGTACCCTCTTCTGGGCTCTCAGGTTTCTCTGTCATAAGTTAGATGTTCTTATTCAGATGTTCTTGTCCTGGCTTTGCCCCATCCACATACTGATGACTCTCAAGTTGTATCTCCAGCAGTGACGGCTTCACTGAGCTACAAATGCACCTTACAAGTATACTATATTTAAATATGTCCCGATTTTTTCTCTTATGAATAATCATATCAGCGTTCCCACACTCCCTCAGCCATCAAGGTGTGGCAGTGAGACCGAAAAGGATTTTCACATCCTCCGTATCCTGAGATCCTGTAGGTAAGGAGAAGATTGCCCCCCCCCCCACTGGCTCTGCTGCCTGGGCTGCAGTAGTTGCTGTCCCAGGCAGAATGAAAGTAGGAAGCCCATCTCTTCTGGTACCAAGGAACTATGGGGGGAAGAAGGTAGGGCAGAAGAAGCAGAGGGAGACATGTGGTATGATCTTTGCTCTCTGAACTTCCGTCCAGGCAGGGCACAAGCGTTACAACTCTTGGGGGCAATACTGAGAGTTTTTGCCCAATTTCCTTTGGAGCCTTTGAAAGGAGATCATCACCCAGTTGGCCCATATGCCAACCTGGGCAGTGAGGAGGAGGCAGTGGACATATCAGGGTAAAGCAGTGGTACAGCATGGTCGGGCCGAGACAGGGCGGGATGGTAGTTCTCTGAAGCTATCGCTGGTTCCCAGGTAGTAAGGATGGGACTCAGAAATTCCCGCAGGTTCCCAAAGTGTCCATGGGCCAGGAGCTGGGTGGAGAATGTGGCAGGTACCCACGGGGGCGCAGGGCCAGCTGACATGAGTACCCAGGGAGTCCCAGAGCCTTCACCAAGCTTTCACCAAGCCACACTGGATGCCAGCATCAGCAGTGAACAGCAGCAGGACAAGTGACCAGAGACAGGTGAATAAGATGCATTGCTGTTGAGTGCAGAGGAGGTAACAGACACCAAAAGGTATAAGAACTCCTGGCATAGTGTGAAGGGCCCCCTGAACTCCCACCACCTTGGGGGACAGAGGCGTGGTGGGGTGGAGATCTGGAAGATTGTGAACCTGTTTCAGTTCTTCCTTCAGATGAAGAATCTCAGACTGGACTCATTTTAGTTCCCTCCCTCCACCAGCCCTTCACCCCCCAGGATGGATCAGGAATCACAAGATCTAAGAGGCTATGATTTCTTTGTACTTCTAAGCTATATCGAATAGCATCATACATTTCCTCAGTTCATAAACCCATTGGACATTTAACCTATATCTTAGGCTAAACCTGGTCACACTGAATTCTTGACCCGTCTCCTAAAAAAATACACAACTCTGGTCTCCTCCCAACTTTCCCACCTCAGTCAGTGACAGCACCACACCCCAATGGGTTTAAGTGTCACCCCTCACTCATATCTAATTGATCATTAAGTCCCGTCAGCTCTCCCTGTAGACGTCTCCTAAACCCACTCCTCTCCTTCTCCACCATGGTTATTGCCATGTCCTCCCCTGTCCTGAGGCTGCGTCCTGCCCGGATGGCACATGGCGCATGCTAGGAAGAGATGCCGCTCTCTGCTGGTGAACAGCACGAAGGCTGAATTTCAACCCCCAATTACCCATTCTGCCTTGCAGCCTAGTGTGGGATCCAACCCACAAAAACACAGCCAGCAGCCCTCCTCACTCTGTGCTTCTCCCTATGATCCGTTATCCACCAGAAGCCAGAGTGACCTTTATAAACCATGGATCACGTATCGCTGCCCTGCTTGGAGACCCTCGATGTCTTGTCTAAACCCTTAGAACAAAGTTTCAACCTCCTACCACAGGCTGCGGTGCTCTGTGTGCTGGGACCCTGCTTCCTTCTCCCGCCTCGTCACACTCCCTCACAGCCCCTTTCTCTCTTGACCTCCCACACGATGGCAGTTCGTTTTTTGTGCTCTTGCCAGTTTCTCACCGCCAAATGCACACTGGCTCCTTTTTGTCATTTGGGTTTGGGGTCAAATGTTACCTCCTTAGTACGGATTTTCCTAAATGACCCATTCATATTGCCCTCCTCCCACACCCTCTGTCATATTATCTGTTTTGTTTCCTTGATAGCATTTTTCCATGTCGAAATTCATCTTTTTTATTTAGTTAGTTCATCCATTTCTTCATTGTCTCCTCTGCCTCACACAAGAATGACAGTTCCAAAAACGGGGACCGTTTCTGCCTGGCCCACCTCCGTTTCCACAGTCTTGAACAGTGAATGGCACGTATTTGTTGAATGAACGCTTGAATGAAAGAATCGATGGTGAAAATTGCATGTGGTGCTATTGTAGGTGATGCTATTGTAGGTGATTCATAAAAAGACTGCAAATTGCTGACCGGAAAAGCCAACTTTAGTATTTCTCCAAGCAACAATGATGGGGCCCTAGAGACATAGAGATGGAAAAATAAACCCAAGAAACCAATGAACAATATGCTGCGTGGTGAACAATGCAGCACATTGTTAATTGTTTAAATGTTATAAATTTTTCAATAATAAATGTCATGGCAAGTTAGTACCAGTGCCATCAGTGAGTCTTAACAAAATTCATGCTGCAGTAAAGTTTTTAAAATGTGTCAGAAGTTCAAAAGCAGTTACTATCATGTGCTGTGCTTGAAACATGAAATATTGATGAAAACTGTCTATAACTGAAACTAGATTATATAGATTGCCCTATGAGTTTGCCTGAAGATTTCTTAGCTACAGAAAACCTTAGTTAATAAGTAATTCCTGTACTACGCCATCAATACATTTTGCTAATTTGATGAGGGTGATAGTAGAATATCTCCCTCTGTCCTTTTTATAATGTCTAAATTTTAACTAAATACAGCATGGTAGATAATGCCCTTTAGTTGCATGATTATGATTCTAGGAAATCTTCTGGGGTGTTGTCTTTCATTACTAAATTTAAAACTAGAAAAGAGCAAGTTTTAAAGTGGTGACTACTTTTACAACCCAATGCAAAACAGATTCTCTTGATGACTGTCTTATTTTCTGACTCTGATACTTTTTTTTCACCATTTGTCTACATCCTGTTTGTGGGTTAAAAATTCTGATCACAAAGAATGATACAACATTACTAAACAGTAATTCAAATAGAATAGTCTTAACACCTACCTATTCATCATCAATGTTCAGGTTTTCTAAAACATTATTCATTGTGTTACTAAATCCAGGAACTTCCCACTTTCACACAATTTACTCTAATATGCAGCCCTTGTAAATGAATATCACTGATCGTGACTGAGTCCTGTTGTAAATAGTTCACAGAACTACAACAATTAGGACATTTATCAAGAGTCATTATCTTCTGTTACCTCATTTGCTCCTAATGTGGTCTAAGGCTCTGACTTGGAGTTTCTCTTCTCACAGTTTCTTCTGTTCAATTTAGGAAAAGCAGTAATTTCATAATAGACTAGATTTCATGGACATATTTTAAGATCACTATAAGATACTTTTTATTAATATAAACTCTATTGAACAATAGAAAAAAATTTTTTTGAAACCAACTCTACTTTTCATCTTCCTTCTTTCTCTCCCTTCTTGTCTTCTTCTTCATTTTCTTTCTTCCTTTTTTCCTTCATCTACCGAGTTTCTACTACCATGAAGCCCAGTGTGAGGCAACCACATGTGACCATATTTATGGAATACGCTATTGCTGTGCCTAGAACACATTAGACATTCCATTGGTAAACACACGCCTGCACACACCAAGAATCGAGTCTATGGTTTCTACTTTTGACCCTGTCATAATTGAACCTTTTATTTGGATTTACCTAGACACAAATGAATTAGTCAAAGTTCTTTTATTATATCACAGACTCCTTAATAAATGGTCCTCCATATTTTGCTTGAATGAATGGATTGTGTCCTGATCCAACATGGTAGGGAAGAAGACCTGCACTGTCATTCAGAAAAAGTTGAATAATTTACAAGATATAATGCATGAAGCTCAGTGCAGAAAAAAATTCATTGGAATGAAAATCAGTAGATCTGATTTCACATCCAGATTTTGTCTCCAATGTGCTGTGTAGCCTTGAGTCAGTCATTCCCTCCATATGAGCTTCTCCTTTCTCATTTGAAAAATTAGAGAAGGTATTACTCAGGATTCTTTCAATCAGAAATGACACATCTAGCTAAAGCTAGTTCAGGCAAAAAGAAAAATATATTCAGGCCTGGCTGGATCCAGGAATCGGCATCACTGGAGCACCGTCTTCCTCTCAGCTCTGATGATCTCTGTTAGGCTTTTCTCTCCTCCTAGAGCTGGCTTCCACTATGGGCCCAAGGGACTAGCCTATCTAACTTCAAGTTTGTATCACCTCAGCTTGTTTACTTTACAGGAAAGGTCTTCTATTTCCCAAGATCTGTATACCAATTTGAGGGAAGAACTTAGATCAGGTCTGCTTGGTCACGTGACTGTCCTTTGCACCTATTGCTGTTGCTTGGGGGGTAGGTATTATCACTGGCCAAGTGTGGATCACAAGTCTACCACTGAAAGTAGTTTGGAGGAGCCATCTTCTAGGTTCCTTCCCTGGTGTCCATTTTTTCTGGCTACAGAAAGAAGCTAGAAAGACTTCAGATGGCACAGTGAGCTCAGCTTTTCCAGACTATTTCTCAAAACCTCTGATAGGTGAGGAGACACTGAGCCCGAGACATTTTACCTTAAAGCAAAACTATTGCCTATTTGCTTTGCTCATCTGTTTGCCCTGTCCTGCCAGTGATAGTAAGTTTGGTTTCTTAATAGGAGGGTTCCTAGATCCCAAATAGAAGAAGTGCTTGCCCAGTGTAAAACGGCTGGATTGTGATGAAACCTGGGCTAAAACTCACTCCTACCTCCTCCCAACCAGGGTCTTATCCACACCGCCAAGATTTTTCTTTGGTCAAGCAGAGAACATTCATTCACTACTTGGTGCCTGTGGTCATGCTGTTAACTCTATTTTAGAGACGGATAACAAGTTAGTTCCTCCTGGGCCCTGTGGGGGGGGGGCTCTTCCCACAGGGTCCCCCCTTCATCCACCATGGACCAGAAAAAGTCTACCAAGACATGATCTGCTTGGGGAGAAAAGGTGGCCAGTCTCTCAAAGGAGAAGGGCTATAAAACTTTGGGGAAACAAACTCATTTCATTCTTGGACCCTTATTTAAATTGAAGGTATTAGCAAAGTAGGTTTCATAGGATTTTATACATTCTTTCTTAGCCCTATTTGCCCCAGGGAACCTGCCCTTTCCAGCACAAGGCCACACCCACCTCTGGCATTGTTTCAGGCTTAAGTCGGGTAGGGGAAGTAAGGCAGCCAAGAGATTAGGAGACTTATTGCAGACAGAATGAGGACTCAGGCTATGTCAAAGCCAAGGAGTGAGGGTCCATCACCCCCTTTTTCTGTAGCCCCCCAAGTCCTTCCCTAAGGGCCTGTTCATGACCATGCCTGTCTTAGATCATCCCTCCTTTGAGGAATCTTACCCATCATTGGCTAACCAGTCATCTACCTGGGGCCAAGCAGGGTGAAGTAAAGGGAGCAGAGACAGGGCCCCTAAAAGGAAGATAAGCTTTGTCTCCTCAATGGCATGTGGTCCCAAGGTCTTTTTACTCAGCCTTAGCCGTGAGGGGTTATAGTTTCTGAAACCAGGCAGGGCAGTTCCCAACATTGCCCAACTCAAAACTCTCCTAATTTATCTGATTTGTATTCCTAGAACATGGGCATGTTTAGATTATCCAGACTGCCAAACTCAGTCAAATACCACTGCCTCAGTCTAAGAGGATGTGCAGAATGACTATGCTGAATGACGAGAACTTGAGCAGGAAATCAATCTGGTCATTTCCAAGCACACTCAAAATCAAGACATGGAATGGGCACTGAGAAGCTCACAGGACAGTAGTTAACTTTTTGGAACCCTAATTTCCTCACCTATAAAATGAAAGGGTTAGACCAGATGAGTTCTGAGATCCTCCAGAAGATGGTAAATATATTACTTCAGACCAGTCGGAGTTTCTTTCAGACCTTAAGACTCATGGGTCAGTTTATTTTAATAAGTCGAGCACTTGGGTGCTGGCTGTGCTTGGGGTGTGGGGTTGTGAGTGTCTGTCCTACTTGACTTCATCTTTGGGCCTTGGCAGTCATAGTCCTGCCCCCTAACACACAGACTGGACCTGGCTTTCTGATTCCTGAAACATCACCACTGACACATCAGTGATTTTGCTTCTGTCTTTGTTCTCTCCAAAAGGGCACACAACAACCCTGGACAAGGCAGCTTGTTTAACTTGTCATCAGAGGCCTTCCTGTGTGCCAGTTTCAGGAGGAAGAAGAATGAGGGTTCTGGGCATTTAAAGAGGGTGTTTAAAGTGCCAAGGGGCATGCTATCTGGAGACCAGGGCACCCAAGCCACACTCGAAACAGTTGGCAACTTCACAGTAGCTCAGTCTCAGAAAGAACACTTGTCTTTACCTCGTAAGTGTGGTCAGCACAGAGCGTGTGTGTCACTCACACTTTGACCTCAGGAAAACACTTGGTTAACCGCCAAGAGTGAGCCCCACTTCCTTTTCAGAGCCTTCCTGAGTAATACGTTCAGGCGTTCTGCGCTGAGTAAACAGGAAGAACCAAATGAAGTTAAGGTGACTGCGGGCCCAAGGCCACCACGACACTCTGTTGACAGTGTACAAGTCATTTCACTTTTTTCTTATGCTAACAAGCCAGACAGTAATAGACTTTCTAAGGTTTAAATGGCATACTGTACCACGTCCACATTGGATCCCTTCCTTGACAAAGTCAGGAGGGGAGGTCCAAAACTTCAAAGAAGCATTTTCCAACCTGGTGGACGTGGCATGAAGGGCATGTTTACCCCCCTGAGTCAATTTTAGACATATCTAAAACACAGAATAAGAATAGGCCCCCTGCGACAGCCTAACCAAGGCAGACAGCCAAGTTCCTGTTCAGACCAAGAAGCATAGCAACAGTAACTGCAAAAGCCAACGAATCCAAAATTGCTTGCCAGCTAGAATAGTATAAAAGCTTCAGCCTTACTTTCAATAAAGGTCTTCAGAGCATCACCTGCCTTGAGCTGCGTAGTTGCCTGATTTCCGCGCCGACTCCTACCTTCACCTCCAGGGGACCCTTAGACCCGCTGCGGCTGGACCGCGGCAATACTATAAGTGTCAAGCTGATACTTGGGCTTCTCTTGCATTTTCTGTTCCAATACAAAGGTGTCGAAAAGCCAGTGAGATCTTGAATGCATTAAGCCTTCTACTGCTAGTTGATGTATAACAGTGATGTGTAACTACATATAATTATGGTATTCCTTTTAAAAAACATTTTTAAATGTTCAAATGAAAGGTACTATTTAATACATAATTTCTGAGAAATATAAAATGTATAATGATTATATGCTGTCCTTAGCTTAAAATGGGAGAACTCTATCTATAATTCTGTATTGCTATTGTACTTGTATTGGTATTGTACTTTTCCTGAAGTAGGGGTGGGGGAGAGGTAATGACAAGTTATACCAGCCTATCTATAGACATGTTCTTTCTTTCTTTCTTTCTTTCTTTCTTTCTTTCTTTCTTTCTTTCTTTCTTTCTTTCTTTCTTTCTTTCTTTCTTTCTTTCTTTCTATTTATTCATCCATCCATTTATCCATCCACCCATCCATCTTCTGTCTACTGGACCATTTTTATGAGATGACAAGACATCCATTTTCTCATTCCTTCTATAATTCATTATTGAGTACCCACTATGTGCCAGGCACTATTCTAAGTGATAAGGATATAGCAGTGAACATAATAGACCAAAAATCTCTGCCTATCTGAAGTTTACATTCAAGTAGGAGAGAAGCAAAACATATTGTATATATTTTTAATATATTTTATTGATCATGCCATTACAGTTGTCCCATTGTCCCCTTCATTCCCTTTCACCCTGCATACCCCCTTCCACCCACCTTCCCCCCTTTAATTCATGTCCATGTGTCATAAGTTCTTTAGCTTCTACATTTCCCGCACTACTCTTGCCCTTCCCCTATTTTCTCCCCACCATCTATGCTACTTATTCTCTGTACCTTCTCCCCACCTCTTCTCCTCCCACTCCCCTATTGCTAACCCTCCATGTGATCTCCATTTCTGTGACTCCAGTCCTATTTTTGGTGTCTGCTTAGTTTGCTTTTGTTTTAGGTGTGGTTGTTAATAATTGTGAGTTTGCTGTCCATTCGCTGTTCATGTTTTTTATCTTCTTTTTCTTAGATAAGTCCCTTTAACATTTCATATAGTAAGGGGTTGGTGATGATGAACTCCTTGAACTTGACCTTATCTGAGAAGCACTTCATCTGCCCTTCCATTCTAAATGAAAGCTTTGCTGGATAGAGCAATCTTGGATGTAGGTCCTTGTCTTTCATGACTTGGAATACTTCTTTCCAGCCCCTTCTTGCCTGTAAGATCTTTTTTGAGAAATCAGCTGACAGTGTGATGGGAACTCCTTTGTAGATGACTGTCCCCTTATCTCTTGCAGCTTCTAGAATTCTCTTCTTCATTTTAATCTTGGCTAATGTAATTATGGTGTGCCTTGGTGTGTTCCTCTTTGGGTCCAACTTCTTTGGGACTCTCTGAGTTTCCTGGACTTCCTGGAAGTCTGTTTCCTTTGCCAGCTTGAGGAAGTTCTTCTTTATTGTCTGTTCAAATAAGTGTTCCACTCGTGGCTGTTCCTCTTCCCCTTCTGGTACCCCTATAATTCGGATGTTGGAATGTTTAAAGATATCCTGGAGGTTCCTAAGCCTCTCCTCCAGGAATTCAATTTTTTGAGTTCTTGTTTCTTGAGTTCTTTCATTCTTTTCTGTTTGGTTGTTTCTTTCTTCCTTCTGGTCCACTCCATTGATTTGAGTCCCAGTTTTCTTTTCATCATTATTGGTTCCCTGTGTATTTTCCTTTATTTCACTTAGTGTAGCCTTCATTTTTTCATCTAATTTGCCACCAAAATCAATCAGTTCTGTGAGGATCCTGATCACCAGTGTTTTGAATTGTGCATCTGATAGGTTGGCTATCTCTTGGTTGCTTAAAAGTATTGGCTCTTGGGCTTTGATTTGTTCTTCTGATTGAGCCATTTTTTGTCAGGTTGCACCTGTTACATATGAATGGCAGAGCCTTAGATGTTTACCAGGGTGGGGCAACCCACATCACTGGGTTGTGACGCTGTATGGGGGTGCAGGGTCAGAGAGGGTGCAATGGCGCTTATTCTGCTCTCTCGGATTTCAGTCCCCTCTGCCACTTCCCACAAGACGGCACCTTTTTAATCAGTGCTTTTAGGCTTTATTACCCCCATTGCTGGGGCCCTGGGTTGAGCGGGCCCTGTCTTGGTACAGACCACTTTTGCCTAGTTTTCCTGCACGCAAATGTGTGACCATGGTCGGCCCAGCGGCACTGCCTGCACTCCTGGGTCTGGCTGCCACCATCCTTTCCGGCCATAATCCCTCTCTGCCAGCTGCCGACTCCGCCCCTCTCATCAGTCTGGTTAAATGGTTGTCGAACTTCTGTACAGTTCAATTTTCTGTCCTGGTTGTGGTTTTGTTTCTAAATCTTTGTTGTTCTTAATTTTGGTTGTGCAAGGAGGCACAGTGTTTCCACCTACGCCTCCATCTTGGCTGGAAGTCCACATATTGTGTATTATATAGAGGTTAGTACTAAGGAGAAAAAAGCAGGTAGCAGTTGAGTACAGCCCTGAAGGAGAATAGAGAGTAAGACTTGTAGACGTCTATGGAAAGAACCTTCCAGGTTTAGGGAAAAGTGTACCTGGAGGGTCTGAGGAAGCAGGAAGAGGAGCCTCTTGTGCTTCGAGTTAGAGGGAGGGAGAGAGGGAAGAGGCAACAGAAGGTGAAGTGACGGAAACAGAGTGGGGGATAAAAAGATGCAGGGGAGATTTCATAGGTCCTTCCAAGGAATGGCTTTTACTCTGAGTAAGGACGCAGTTGAAAGGTTTCACGCAGAGAAGGGACATGAGCCGACAGCCTAACAGGACTGCTCTGGCCACTGCATTGAGAATACAGTGCAGGCATGCAACAGTGGTCAATAGACTCATCATGGTGACCACATCATAGGGCGTACAAGTGTCAAGTTAGCTATGTTATTCACCTGAAACTCATACAATACTGTATGCCAACTATACTGTCATTTAAAAAAGCTTCTTTAAGGAATATATTGTAGAGCCCTGGCTGGCTGCTCAGTTGGTTGGGGCATCATCCCACCAGCAGGTTGTGGGTTCGGCCCCCAGTCGGGGCACATATGGGGGGCACCTGATCCATGTTTCTCCTTCACATCATGTTTCTCTCTCTCCTTCTCCCTTCCCCTTGCTCTAAAATCAATAAACATGTCCTCGAGTGAGGATTTTTAAGAAAAAGGACAGATTGTCAAAGCAAGAGTAGCGGCAGGGAGGACTGTGAGGACGCCACTGCACACTGCCGGTGAGAGATGCTGGTGACTGGACCAGGACGGTGGTAGTCCAAGCAGTGAGAGGCGCTCAGACTCTGGGCGTGTTTTACGGCAGAGCTCAGATGACTCACTGACAGGCTGCATGTAGAATGTGAAATAATACAGAGGAGTCGATGATGATTCCCACGTTTTGGGCCTGAGCGTCTGAAAACATGGTATTGCTGTTTCCCGACATAGGAAACACAACAAGAGAAGCCGGTATTGAAGGAAAAGATCTGGAAGTTACTCTGGACATAAGTTTGAGATGAGTATTGGAAATCCAAGGAAAGTCAAATAGAGAATTGGATATAGAAGTCTGGAACTAAAAAGAGAAGTGAAGCCTGCAAATACGGATTTGGGAGTCAGTAACACACAGACTAAGCTTAAAACCATGAGAAGGGCCAACATCACCAGGAGAACCAGCACAGACACAGAGGAGATGTGCTTTCCGAGCTGGGCTGCGGGCATGCTGATGTTGAGAGGTTGAGGAGACGAGGTGGAACCAGCCAAGGACAGGAGTGTCTGGAGCCACTGGGGGAAAACCAGAGACCGGGTCCACAGTCTTTCAGCATCGAATAGCACATCCGTAAATAGTGTATTCAAAAATCATTTTACATTATTGTCCTCTGTGTGGAAAAATGTCTGTGGCTGGGGCTGTGAGTCGGACAAACCAAAGCTAAGAGAACAGGATAATGTGACCCAGTGACCTGGTCGGCGAGCTGTAACAGGGAGATGCCTTCCCATCATCTTTCCTACTTTACAGGAGGCTGCACACCCAAGTTTAAAATCTGAAGCATTTTATTTAAAACTATTTGGAGACATTTTTCTGCATAATTCAGGAGTACATTCATAATTTTCAATGTACATCTATGAAATAATAGCAAAAATAAGTCTAAAATAAATTGAGGTGATTTGAAAATAGGTTTTATATAATTTCCACAACATAGAGGAACCTGAATTTGTGAAAAGGACCTTTTGCTCAAATCTATTACATTTTATGGTTGGATGATGGTTAAACTCTATACTGAGAACAATTAGGAAAAGTACTAGGATGTTATGTTGTATAGGAAATGCTGTGATTTATTAATTAATGATTCTAGCACAGTTTTCCAGGTAGCTCATTCAAGGAAATGCAACTAAATTAGACTCAGGAGTCCATGTAGCTGTTGCCCATCACCAACACCACCTGCGAGTGGCCACCTGTATTTGTAGTTCTATAAGTTTAATATTAGTGAATTTTTCTGGGCTGAAAATGAAAGCTGTTCCACAGGGAAATACATCAGTATAATAAGAGTTTGGGTTCGCTTCTGAAGCACCTGTGTAATTATTCTGTTAAAAGTAACGACTCACTTTCAGGATATGACTCAACCGCCATTTGCTCTTATTGAAACACACTTCATTCAATAGCGGATGGTGTCGTGATTTCCTTTCAAAGGTTTGAAAAGTTCCCTGAAGGTAAGAAGGTGTGATCAATGCTGATAAAAAGAAAATGAGTAACAAAATTGTCTCTGAAGAGAAAGCCTCTTTCTTTAAATAGAAAGGCAAAATTGTTCAACAAAGATTTGGGGATGTGAAATATACTTGTTTACCGTGATGCAACCCAAACTGAAAATTCACGGCAAGTCACAGAAGAAAACAGCTCCAGCTGTCACAGGTGACATCTGCTCCCTCCTGCTGGAGGAAAATCACTCCTCCTACATCCAGAGCTTTCTGCATTCTCAAAACTCTGACCTTTCCTTCAAAGCCCATCTTAGACCCCACACCAAGTGCTGGGAATACATGTGGTCAGCCAGGTGGTTTCACTGAGATTGTTATTTGTGCATGTTTTGCATACCTCGCCCCAATTTTTTGTAAGGTTCAAATAAGAAGACTCATAGGAAAGATATGGAGATGTAACTCTCCCTATTGGAAATGTTGAGCTTTATAATTTTACTCAATACATGGAGTCCATACAGGGAAATGGAAAAACCAGATGTTCTGTGCTCTGCATTAATCTCTGCCATGGTGATGGCTTTAATTAACACAGCCACCCAGGAGCCTTGCCGTGTGTGTGTGTGTGTGTGTGTGTGTGTGTGTGTGTGTGTGTTCAGTGGCAGTGTGAGCTGTAGTGAATGTTATTGTCACTACAAGTACCTAGCTGTGTTGCACAGATGACTGTGTGGCTCATAGCTTGTACTTTTGCACTGTTCTCTGTCCTGGATTGGTTACCATCGTGACTGGCAAACTGTGCTGATGTCTGTGAGCCTGTGTTTCCAGTGTCTCCTTAATGACTTATAACAAAGAGCTGCCCTGTTTCTGTTTCAGTACTTGATTGGTGTGTTTGCTGCTGTGCTGTGGCATTTTAAATATTACTTCCATTAAATATTATAGTATTTTTCTACTTCCTGTAACAATTGTTCTACTTTATGACCTCAGTATAATGACTGGCAATACAGCATATTCCTTAAGATGATGAATAATAAGCATTATAAAAACTGCCTCTGGATTTCTAAACCAGTAAGTTAAATTAAACTACTGTGTACTTAATTTTCAATCTTAAGACAGATCATTTTTCTAAGATTTGGAATTAACATAGGGAAACTTGCCATAAATGAGGAAATTGAAATTTAATAACCTGAAAGCATTTACTGCTCCTTATAAAGAAAATATTTCAGTGTTAATTTTCTCTCTTTATTCAAAAAACTAAGCAATTTTCATTTTTGCTAATGACTACTTTTTGAAATGCTCTTAAAAATATCTGGCTGGTGTGGCTCAGTGAATTGAGTGCCAACCTGTGAACCAAAGGGTCGCCAGTTTGATTCCCAGTCAGGACACATGCCTGGGTTACAGGCCAGGTCCCCAGTGTGGGGGCGTGTGAGAGGCAACCACACTTTGATGTTTTTCTCCCATGCTTTCTCCCTCCCTTCATCTCTCTCTAAAACTAAACAAATAAAATCTTTTTTAAAATCTTTAAAAAATGGTAGATCACCAGGACAGCTATAAAATATGACCTACTAACCCACTTTTATTACACCAGTTAGAATGACTGACCCTGTTTCTCTCAATGATCCCAGGCTTCTGCTGACAATCACAGTAATAACACAGGGTTTTGCCTTTCATAAATAAAGGACTGTAGAAAATTACCTTTAGGTTAACAGTGTATTTCTATGAAGTGTTTAGTCAAACATGGCAATACATTCACTTTTCTTTTTAAAACAAAGTACATTTGCAGAATTATTTCATTTCAGTTACAGCTTTTAAAACCAGGTAATCTACAAAGTTGGAAAACATAATTCAGTGTTACATTTTATTTTAATGACTGTGCACTAAGAAAGCATAAGTGAAAAGCAACAGATGAAAAATCATTTTTCTTCTCTAATTTTAAGAAATACTAAGTTCAGATCCACAAGTTATGCAAGACAAGGTACCTTGCATCAGATAGCATATGGTGTTAATGAAATCTTGAGCTCTACGCAATCCCCTTGACTTTATTCACTCTTCAAAACAGGGCAATGGCTTTGAATCAATGTTGTCAGTGATGACTAACCCTGACCCATTTAGGAATACTCATTTCATAACAGCCCCCTATTTACAGGGGCTTCATACTGTGTTTGAATATGGTGCAAACAGCAGTAAGTTCTTCCACATTTAGAGACATGCTAGTTGGCATTTGTGATTTTTAAGTGAATAGCCTTAATGTTTTAGTAAAGTTAAATAGTTCCTTTACTAATTTCCTTTGGGGAAAGTTTAATCTAAAAAAAATGAAGTGAAGGCTGAATCTCAAAAATCTCTTGAGTAGGCAAAGAAAAAATCTTACCCTATGTATAGCCCATGAACACATGCAATAGTGTGGCAAAGGCCAAGGAAGGGGGGTGGGGCTGGGTGGAGGTGGGTGAAGCGGAGAAGTGGGAATATCTGTAATAGTGTCAACAATAAAAAAAATCTCAGCCTATTTAGACAATAGATCACATACCTTTTTAAATATTAAAACCCCAAATTTTTAAAGGAAAGCAGGATAGATCAGCACAATTAAATTAATTTTAGGCCTCATATGGAACAAGTGATAGCAAATCAAATCTTTGAGTATCTTTTTATGTAGGTTATGCATTTGGTAACATGGAAGGTAAAAAAAGTGGGAAATGTACCTGAATTTTTCTTTGGGAAGTAGACAGTTTACATAGTAAGGCAAATATGGCATTGATTTTTCTCATCACAGTGCCAAAAATAAAGGCTTTTTCCTAGGTAGCAAATATTACTGATACAGTTCAAATGTATTTTTCTTTCAAATAGAATCCATAGACAACTTAATTATAACATTATGAAAGGATGTTAAATCAAGTACAATTTAACCACTATGTAGTAAAGAATTAGTCTTACCTAAAAAGAAATGTGGTCTTTGCCCTCAACTCCTACAGTGTGATCTCTAAGGCCTTGGAAGGTTCTGCCTGCTAAGACAGGCTGTCTTTGTTTACTCAGGGTTCTGGGCCTCACCAAACATCTAACAATGTGATTCATGGTGAGGGTTTTGGGCCACGCAGTTACCAACTGGACCTGTGGACTGAAGGGACCTGAAGGTCCAGAGGGGACTGAAGACTAAAAGTCAGCCACAAAGGCAGCCAACCATGTCTGTGTGACTCATCCAGTAAAATTGCTGGACACCAAGGCTCAAGTGAGTTTCCCCAGTTGGCAATTCTCCACATATGTTGTTATGCATTATTGCTAGGAGAACTTAGTGCTGTTTATGACTGTGCTGGGAGATTGCAACTGGTAGCTCCCATATGGAACTTTCCTAGACTCTGTCCCATGCATATTTTTCCTTGGCTGACTTTAATCTGTATTTTTCCACTGTAATAAAGCATAGTCATGAAGATAGCAGCGTTCAGTCAGTTCTGTGAGTCCTTCTAGAGAATTATCAATCAACCTAAGGGTGGTCTTGGAGACCTCCCAAACTTACAGTTGCTAGAAGCAGAGCAGTCTTGAAGATCCCTGATACCTGCAGTTGGTATCAGAAGTGACTGCTGCCTTGAGGACTTCCCCTCCCCAAACTTTATAAAAGTGAGACCTTTTTTTATGCTTAAAAATATTCTTTGGCCCTGGCCAGTATGGTTCATTTGGTGAGAGCATCCCATACCTGAATGGTTGTGGTTTCGATTCCCAGTCAGGGCACATGCCTGGGCTATGGGTTCAATCTGCAGTCCAGGTACGTGTGATCCCTGGTCCAGTCACATACAGCAGGCAACCAATCTGTGTTTCTCTCTCACTCCCTTCCTCTCTCTCTCTTCCTTCCTCTCTCTCTAAAAGCAATGAAAAAATGTCCTCGGGTGAGGATAAATACATAAATTTTGTGAAATTCTGATTGCACAGTTTTACTAATGTGACACTTACGGCTATTTCCAAACATTCCAGGTTTCCCCTTCCCAGCATAGGGTGACACTGGATTATCTCACCTGCTTAAAGGTAGGAGTGGCTATTTTGACTAGCTTTGGCCAATGAAGTGAGAATGGGATTGATAAATGGTTGGAAGCATAAGATGCAACGCGTGTGTCCCACTGTCTCTTTCCCTCTGTTACAGACTGACAACTTTTTATATGGTAACTGTTCCATTGTCTTTGGGCCCAGAATGAAGACAACAGGGACCAGGACTTCTAGCTGAATTGTGAGAGAAATGTAGTATGACTGAGAATAAATCTTTGTGTGTCAAATCACTAGACTTTGCAGTACGGTACTGCAGCATAACCCAGACTGTTCTGATTCTAACCATCAGAATCACTATTTTCTCCAAGCATGACAATGACTTCCTGCAAAAGAACTATACAGAGGTGCTTTATTTTAAAAAGTATTGGTATAATTGTGTGCTCCTTAGTTTAAAATCAAGTATATTACAATATACTTGTTTATTATCTAACCTATGTTTAGTTTAGATATGTCCATAGCTATTAAAATCTAAAATATTTGAACCAGCGATTCCAGTTCTAGGAATAGTCTTCAGTAATATTCACAGAAGTATACCAAACATATGATCTTCACTGCACGCTTCTGATAGTAAAAACTAAAATTCTCCCAATAGGGGAGTAGTTAGAGGACTTGTGGTGTTTCCATATAAGGGAAACTTCTCCCTCAGCCATTGCCAAGTGTGAGATCTCTCATTCCAACCCAGACAGAGAAACAGGGATGGCAGAAACACCTCCCGCCTGCCACCCACAGACGACAAAGCATGTGAGGAAACAGCTTTTGGGACAACATACAAGTCTTAGGAGTGCCTACATTTCACCGCCTTGAAAGAGTTTTTTGACTGCTACAGAGGAAGGGGGAACCCATTCTGAATTTACTAAATGCACTTAATTCCAATATCGGTGACCTGCAACTAAGGCAGTACTTACAGCACTAAAAGAAGGTCTCAAATCAATGAATTCCATTCCAACCATGAGAAACTAGAGAAAAATATCAAATTAAACCAAAAGGGAAAAAATAGAGGAAATAAAAATCAGAGTAGAGATCAATGAGATAAAAAACAAAAAAACAATTCAAAAAATCAGTAAAACCAAAAGCTGGTTCCTGGAAAAGACCAATAAAATTGGTAACCTTTAGCAAGACTGGTCAAGTAAAATAGACTGTAGAAACAAATTACTAATATTAGAAATTAGAGAAGTGACATCATTACAGACATTAAAAAATACTAAGAGACTATTATGAACAATACTATACCAACCAATTTAACAACTTAGTTGAAAAAGACAAATTTCTTGAAAGACAAATTTCCAAAGCTCATTCAAGAAGAAACAGAAAAACCGAATAGTCCTATATCCACTAAAGCAATTGAATTTATGATAAAAAAAACTTCTCACAAAATAAACTCCAGGCTCAGATGACTTCATTGGTGAATTATACCAAACATTTAACTAATAGATAATACCATTTTTACATAAACTTTTCTAGAATATCGAAGAGAAGGAAGCACTTCTCAGCATGTTGTGAACCCAGTGCTACTTGATATCAAAATCTCGCAAGACTATTATAATAAAATTACAAACCAATATCACCCATGAACATAGAATCAAAAATTCTAAACAGCCCTGGCTGGTGTGGCTCAGTGGATTGAGTGTGGGCCTGGGAACCAAAGGGTCCCTGGTTTGATTCCCAGTCAGGGTACATGCCTGGGTTACGGGCCAGGTCCAGTAGGGGGAGTGCAAGAGGCAACCACACATTGATGTTTCTCTCCCTCTCTTTCTCCCTCCCTTCCCCTCTCTCTAAAAATAAATAAATGAAATCTTAAAACAAATCTAAACAAAATTTTAGCAAATTGATTTTAACAATAGGTAAAAATATAAAAAATATGACCAAGTGAGGTTTATCCCAGGAATGCAAAATTAGGTTAGCATTTGAAAAGCAATCAATGTAAGTCATCATTTTAACAAACTGAGGAATAAAACTCTAAGACCATCTCATAGATACAGAAAAGCATTTGACAAAATCTAACATCTACTATTCTAAAAAACAAAACAAAGAAAAAACTTCTCAGCTAAGTGGGGAACTTCTTAAACATGTTTAAAGGCATCTGCAAAAAGCCTCCAGGTAACAACATACTGGTTAAACATTAAATACTTTTACCTTAAGATCAGGAAGAAGCCCAGGGTATCTGCTCTCATCACTACTATTCAACATTGTACTGTAAGTAAAGTGCAATTAGACAAGGAAGACAAATAAAAAAGTGTTTATGTTGGAAAGGAAGAAGAACAACTGTCTTTATTCACAGATAAAATGGTTGTCCACATAGTAAATCCAATAGAATGTGCTAGACTCCAAAGGCAGTCCCTAGAACTAATAAATGATTCTATTAAGGTTGAAACAGGACTTCTGCCAAGATGGAGGCATAGGTGGATGTGCCGTGCCTTCTCACACAACCAAGTTTAGAGACAACTAAATATTAGCAACAGAAAACACAGCCAGAACACAGAAAATTGAACTTTTCGGAAGTCCGTTAACAACAAATTCTTCAGCCTGACTGGTAAGGGGCGAAACCAGTGGCTGGTGAGGGGTTGCACAGGAGCACTTGGTCAGACGGACTCAGGCTCGTGGAATCCAGGCGCAGGGTTGGACCTAGTGAGCGACCACGGAGGAGACAGCGGGGAAGTGGTGCTGCGTGTTGACTATGGTCGCCCATTTGTGCGCGAGCAGACAGGTAAGGGAGTGGGCGGTTGGACCGGGGCCGGAGGGTCCCCGCGGCAAGCGGCAGTAGAGGGCACCGCCATTTCCCCCGCTCTGACCACGCCCCCACATACAGCGTCACAGCCCAGCGACCTGGGAGTCCAAGGCACTGCTTCTCACACTTAAAGAGCCAGAACAGACCAAAAATGTCGCCAGATCTCAAAGCCCCAGAGCCCATAGATCTAAGCGATGAAGAAATAGCAAAACTCTCAGACGCACAGTTTAAAACACTGGTCATCAGGATCCTCACAGAACTGGTTGATTATAGCCACAAATTAGACAAATATATGAAGGCGAAACTAATTGAAATGAATGGAATTGCACAGGACACCAATAGCAATGAAAAGGAAACTGGGACTCAAATCAATGGAGTGGACCAGAAGAAAGCAAATAATGGCCAAACAGAAAAGAGTCAGGAAGCAAGAATTTAAAGAAATGAGGAGAGTCTTAGGAACCTCCAGGACATCTTTAAATGCTCCAACATCCGAATTATAGGGATACCAGAAGGGGGAAAGGCACAGCCACCAGTGGAAAACTTATTTGAACATATAATAAAGGAGAATTTCCCCAATCTGGCAAAGGAAATAGACTTCCAGGAAATCCAGGAAGCTCAGAGAGTCCCAAAGAAGTTGGACCCAAGAAGAAACACACCAAGGCACATCATCATTACATTAGCCAAGATTAAAATGAAGGAGAGAATCCTAGAAGCAGCAAGAGCTAAGGGGACAGTCACCTACAAAGGAGTCCCCATCAGACTGTCAGCAGATTTCTCAAAAGAGACCTTACAGGCAAGAAGGGGCTGGAAAGAGGTATTCCAAGTCATGAAATCCAAAGACCTACAATCAAGATTGCTCTATCCAGCAAAACTTTCATTTAGAATGGAAGGACAGATAAGGTGCTTCTCAGATAAGACCAAATTCAAGGAGTTCATCATCACCAAGCCCTTATTATATGAAATGTTAAAGGGACTTATCTAAGAAAAAGAAGTTAAAGAAACATGAACAGTGAAAGGACAGCAAACTCACAGTTATTAACATCCACACCTAAAACGAAAGCAAACTAAAAGGACAGCTAGATCAGGAGTGGAAACATAGAAATGAAGATCTCAAGGAGGGTTAGCAACAGGGGAGTGGGAGGAGGAGATGGGGGGAGAAGGTACAGAAAATAAGTAGCATAGACAGTAGATAGAAAATAGATGGGGGGCAAGAATAGCATGGGAAATATAGAATCTAAAGGACTTGAGACACATGGTCATAAACTAAAGGGAGGGTAATGGTGGGGATGGGGGGTAGGGTGGAGGGGAATGAAGGGGGAATAGAACAACTATAACAGCATAATCAATAAAAAAATTTTAAAAAATTGTCTTGAACTGAACAATTAAACTGCTTTAAAATAAATTAATTCAAAAAAAAGGTTGAAACATACAATTTCGATACACAAAAATCAATTGTATTTCTACATACTGGCAATGAATAATTAGAAGTTAAAATTTGAGAACCAATACTATTTACAATGGTATTTTTAAAATGGTGAAGAGCCTAGGTATGTCTCTGAAAAAAATGTTACAACATCTATATGAAAACTCAAAAATTGCTGAGAGAAATTGAAGAAGACCTATATAAATGGAGAGATACATTGTGTTGTTGGGTTTTAAAAACCAATATTTTTGAGACAGGAATTCTCTCAAAATTGATTTCTAAATCAATTATTCAGGGCAATTTATAGCAAAATCCCAATATGGTTTTTTGAAATATTGATTTCTAGATCATTACTCAGGGCAATTTATAGCAAAATCCCAGTATGGTTTTTTGAAAATACTGAAAAATTGAATCTAAAATTTCTATGAAAATGCAAAGACCATAGAACAGCCAAAACATATTTGAAAAAGAACAAGTTGAAGGACTAAAATTACCTGATTTTAATAATTATTATAAAGTTGCAATAAACGAGCCCGAATAGCAGCTGCTCTTTTGAGAAAGAAGAACAAAGTAGGAGGGATCACAATACCTGATATCAAACTGTATTACAAAGCCACTGTAATCAAAACAGCCTGGTACTGGCATAAAAACAGGCACATAGACCAATGGAACAGAACAGAGAGCCCAGAAATCAACCCAACCCTCTACAGTCAATTAATATTCGACAAAGGGGGCAGTAACATAAAATGGAGTAAAGATAGCCTCTTCAGCAAATGGTGTTGGGAGAACTGGACAGCTACGTGCAAAAAAATGAAACTTGAGCACCAACTTACACCATACACAAAAATAAATTCAAGGTGGATAAAAGACTTAAATATAAGCCATGACACCATTAAAGTCCTAGAGGAGAACATTGGTAAGAAAATCTCAGATATTCCACGCAGCAACTTTTTTACTGATATGTCCCCTAGAGCAAGGAATATAAAGGAAAGAATAAACAAATGGGATCTCATCAAAATAAAAAGCTTCTGCATGGCTAAAGAAAACAGTATTAAATTAAAAAGACAACCAACTGTATGGGAAAACATATTTGCCAATGATACCTCAGACAAAGGTTTAATCTCCAAAATATACAAAGAACTTACACGACTCCACTCTAGGAAGACATCGAACCCAATTAAAAAATGGGAAAAGGACTTGAACAGACACTTCTCTAAAGAGGACATACAGAATATCCAGAGACACATGAAGAGATGCTCAATATCGTTAGCTATCAGAGAGATGCAAATTAAAACCACAATGAGATACCACTTTACACCAGTCAGGATGGCTATAATAGACAAAGCAACAAACAACAAATGTTGGAGAGGGTGTGGGGAAAAGGGGACCTTAGTTCACTGTTGGTGGGACTGTAGACTGGTACAACCATTATGGAAAACAGTATGGAATTTTCTCAGAAAAATAAAAATTGACCTGCCTTTTGACCCAGCAATTCCACTGCTAGGATTATACCCCAAGAATCCTAAAACATCAATTTCAAAGAACCTATGCACCACAATGTTCATAGCAGCACAATTTACAATAGCCAAGAGTTGGAAGCAACCTAGGTGCCCATCAGTAAATGAATGGATCCAAAAATTGTGGTACATATACACCATGGAATTTTATGCAGCAGAGAGAAAGAAGGAGGTACTACCTTTTGCAACAACATGGATGGAACTGGAAAGCATTATGCTGAGTGAAATAGGCCAGGCATTGAAGGACAAATACCATATGATCTCACCTTTGACAGGAAGCTAAAGAATAAAACAAACAAGCAAACAGAATAAAAACAAAGACGCTGAAATAGAGAACAAGTGGGCAGCGACCAGAGGGGAGAGGGAAGGGAACTTAAGGGGAAAAAGGGGGAGGGATTTTGAGGAACAAGTATGAAAGACACAGAGATGAGGACTGGGGGGGGGGGAATGGGAGGGAGGGGGGAGATCAGGCGGGGTGGGGAGAGAAAAAAATGTACTTGAAAAGTAACTAAATAAAAAATAAATAAATAAATAAATAAATAAATAAAAATAAAGTTGCAGAAATCAAGACTGACATTGGCATGACAATGGGCAAATACATCAATCAGACAGAATAGAGAGTTTAAAAATAGACCCACACATACATGGACAACTGATTTTCTGCAAAGAAGCAAAGGCAGTTCAGTGGAGAAAAATAATAGTCTCTTCAAAAGCTGGTGATAGAATGATTAGATATACATATACCAAAAATAGTGCACTTTGATTCATACCTTGAACTATATACAAAAGTTAAGTGAATATAAACCTACATGTGACATCTAAAATTATAAGCCATGTAGGAGAAAATCTTTGTGAACGTGGCTTAGGCAATGATTTCTTGCATTTGACGTCACAATCCATAAGAGAACACACTGATACACTGAATCTTGTCAAAAAATGAAAACGTCTGCTCTTCAAAAGGAGAGTGGAAAACAAGCCACAGACTGGGAAAAAGGTAGTTTTAAGTCATATCTGATGAAAGACTTGTGTCCAGAATATATAAAATATTTTCCAAATTCAATAATGAGAAAACAAGTTGTGAATAAAGGCTGTACCGAAGAAGATGCACAGATGGTAAATAAGCACGTGGGAAAAATGCATTAGGCAAATGTAAATTGAAACTGCATTGTAATGCCTTTAGTCACCTGTTAGATGAAAACAAGCGAGTGAGGATGTGGAGGAATAGAGCTCTAAGACTCTGCTTGTGGAAATGTAAGCTAGGCGCTTTGGAAAACATACAGGCAGTCTATCTTAGAAGTTAAACATATATCATATAATGTAGTCATTCCACTCCTAGGTATGTATCCAAGAGAAGTGAAAGCATATGCCCATACAAAGATGTGTACAGATGTTCATAACAGCTTTATTTGTAATGTCCATCATCAATGAATGTATGAACAAACTGTGGTTTCTCCATATGATTGAATATTACTCAGCAATATAAAGAACTATGATACATGCAGTGACATGGAAGACTCTCAAAACAGTTATGCTCAGTGCAAATAGCCAGACAACAAAGAGTACATACTCTGTGATTCAATTTATATAAAATTCTAGAAAATGAGAACTAAGTCACAGTGTCAAAGTGTTGAAGGAGGGATTGTGAAAGAGCATAAGGAAATTTGGGGGAAGATAAGCATAGGTTCATTATTTTGAATCCAGTGATGGTTTCAAGGGTATCAGAACTTATCAAAATTGTATACGTTAAGTATGTGCAGTTTATTTTGTCAATCATACCTCAATAAAGCTGTTTGTGTGTATACGTGTGTATATATGATTCTCATGTGTCAGTATGAAACTAAGTCCATGATGTAGTAAGCGAAGAGTAAGTTCCAGAACATTATGTATAATTTGACCTCAGATTTTTTTTTTAAAACTAATCAATAAGAGTTGTGACATTCTTACCTCTGACTGTATATTTTGTGTGTGTGTAGGTCTGGTGCTTTACACCACCATGAATAGTGGTTATCCCAGGGAATGAGATGTGGTACCGGACAGGGGGGTGATATATACGTATTCAACACTGAGCTGTTACCACTTTTGTTATTTAAAAGTGTCCTTTCAAATATTTATATATTAATAAGGTGGTGCGCTTCATGGGGAGAAACAAACCACTCATGCATGGCCACTTACTGAAGCTGACCGACTGTTTTACCTCGCGAGGGGTAAGAGCGAATTAGTTGAAGACCAACAGAGAGACACCTTGCACTCACTCGCCAAGGGTCCGCCCCTGGCCCTCAGCAGGCGTGAGTGGGAGCACACTGGTCTCCCTTGAAAAATGGAGCAGTGCGCGTGCGTGGCGGCCTGGGGGCGGGGCGGGCCAGTGAGACGCCCCCAGACTTCGGGGTTCTCGCCAACGACGAAGCGCTGCCAGCTGGGGGCAGCCACCGGAGCGCGGATCCGGCTGGTCGGCTCCCGCCAGCCAACGCTGGGGCGCGCGCGCGAAGACGCGCGCGCAGTTGTGTGTTTAAAGGCAGCATTTCCTTCTGGCGGTCGCGGTGGTCTTCGAGGAGTTCGCCTCGGCGGACTTCTAGGAAGCTGCGGGCCGGAGTCGGGGTCCAGCCTCTCTGTCAGGTGGGCGGTGACTTGGAACGGAGGCGTCTACGGTCAGCTCGCTCTTGGAGAGCAAGGAGGCGTGACCTGGCATTCCCAGCCACCGGAGACGTGAGGTGCAGGGTCCCCCAAGGCGCGACCCCCATCTCCGGCCCTGAGGCCAGAGGTGCCTCGCAAACTCCCCGCCTCCCCACCCCTGCGTTCGCGCTGCTCCGAGGTCGGGGGCGGGGGGTCAGTGGGGCTCTGCAGCCCCAGTTCTCGTTTCCTCCGCGGCGTTTTTCTGCAGGGCGAGCGCAGACCCGGGGTCCCCGGGTTCAGGCATTTGCTTGCCGTCTGGGGAAGGGGGAGCGGGAGCCTAGAGGGACTGGCCGTATCCCTGCGTTCGCTGGCCGCCGGAGGGTGTGCCGTGCAGGAGGTGCAGAGGGACCGCTGGGACGCGGTGGCTTCAGCGGCAACCCTTCTAGTACTTTGCAGGACGATAGTGTGAGAGTTGGTACGTAGGCACGGAGAAGTAAAAGTCCGAGAGGAAAGTAGTTGCAAAAGCCCTGCCTGAGAGTTGGAAGAATCTAGACTCTTTAAGAGGGATTGGTTTTATCTTTGGCTGGTGTGCCCAGAAAGAGTCCCCAGACTATGAAGCGGAATAAGTTAGGATTATATTCTCTTAGCAGAATGTTGCAAAATGCTGTCCTGAATCATCTTTACTGGTCGTTAGACCCCTTAGTCTGTCCTCGCTACCCGCTTTCTTCCAGAGTCCGGGAGGAGAGAGCTGAGGTCGCCCAATTCAAGTTCTGTGCAACTCCCTCTTGCCTCTCAAAAGGTGTTTTGAATCCAAATACATTTTGAAAACTTCAGTTTCTCATATGAGTCATTTAATTTTTTTAATTATTTATTTTTAGAGAAGGAGAAAGAGGGAGAGAAACATCAATGCGGGGTTGCGTATTGCGGCGCCCCCTACTGGGGTCCTGGCTTGCAATCCAGGCCTATGCCCTGACTGGGAATCTAACGCAAGACCCTTTGGTTTGCAGGCTGGCACTCAATGCACTGAGCCACACCAGCCAGGGCCTCATATGAGTCATTTAAAAGCAAACCTACCCATTCTAAACTTAAAGGATTAAAAAGATAAATACATCTTGATATCACATGGAGGCTTTCGAGAGAGTGGAGAAATTTGCTAAATCACTGATAGAAAGTAAGAACACCAAAAAGCTGGCAATCACTGCTTTCAAAAAAAATGAGTTTGACATAAATACTAGTCTTTTGTCTTTGTTGAGACTTTGATGATATCATCATTTGACTTTCACATTTAAAAAATGGTAGATTTTGGATTTAGAAAGGAACTTAGAGGTGATGTGGGATGCAGAGAACATACATGTTTAACACCATTCCTAAAAAATCACGTTTTTTTCTCTGTTTGGGTTATATTTAGTAGGAGGAGGTAAACTTGAAGACTATGTGTTTTAAAGCTGGATTTTGGAGCAAATCTTCAGCGTTCCTGTCCAGGCCACACCTCTGATAACTGGGGTTTCAGACCCCATCAGCCTGTGGTGGCAGCAATCTGATTTCTCAGTGTGCCCCTTTGGAAAGGAACTTAAAAAAAGGACACTTGCTGACTTCTTCCTGCTCATTTTCATTTTGCTGCTTCCAACAGATTTGTTTAGCCTTTTAGATACTTTTGAATCTTTATTCTGTTATCTGTGGTATTTATGCAACATTTCTAGTGTTGTGGTGATGGAAAACTCCACACTTTTAAAAGTACTTTCTGTATTCATGTAAACCATCTGGAAGAACCTGGTGATGGTGCAGAAGATAGTTGCTCCCATTGCTGCCACCAGCTTGGCTTTGGATGTTTACTCTTTCATCTAATGTCTTTGACTATCGTTCCCTCGAGAATACTGTGGGAGATTTCTTACTTTTAAAAGATTTTATTTATTTATTTTTAGAGAGAGGGGGAGGGAAGGAGGGAGAAAGAGGAGAGAAATATCTCTGTGTGGTTGCCTCTTATGTGGCCCTCAACCCAAACATGTGCCCTGACTGGGAATTGAACTGGTGACCCTTTGGTTTGCAACCCATGCTCAGTCCACTGAGCTACACCAGGGAGGGTGGATTTCTTACTTTAGAGGATCTGATTCACATGGTCACCTGATCCACCAAATTAGTAAACATATCCAAAAGAGGAAATTGGGTTAGGGTAGTTAGTGAAGCCACTAAGTGGACTTTGAGTCATTACACTCTCTCAAATGCTAGTAAACCTATTCTGTACTCTAGAATTGTGCTAAATATCACTGTGAGCTTGCTCATCTCTCCCTTTTTGGAAGTATGGCTTATTACTTGATGGGACCCTGTATTCTGATTTTGTCTTCTGCCAGCCCTCACAATTCCTGATAGTGACTCTGAGACAGCAGTCAAGTTCCTTCAGCAGTCAGGTAAGTAATTCATCTGATCCCGAAGACTCCAGTGAACTAATTTGAGAAAGATACTTGTTTTGCTAGACAGCAAAGTCTTAGGGATCTTAGGTAGTGACTCTTTATTTATATATCCTTATTAGGTTACTTCTTTATTTTCTAGTATAAAGAATGGCCTGCAAACATAAAAGTAGCCCCATTGATAACTTAATATAGAAAAGATTCTGCAGTGAACAAAATTGTATGTCATCTGATTCGGGGAATACACATCACTCGATGACTTTCTCTTATTTGTGGTGTTCGTCTAAATGTGTGCCTGATAGCTCCTTTCTCCTAGTTCTGCAGTGGAATGTAAAGGAGAGAGAGCCAACCTTGCTGTTGTCTGGAAAATAGTGGTTTGGATAATAGCAGAACAGATGGCAGTGGAGGATATTAAATTGTAGATACTGGTCTCTAATATGTTCTCCCTGTCTTGTCCTTCAAAGCTCTGTTTTAGGAATAGGGTTCAGAAGGAGGTTGAGAGCTGGCAGGTGGTAGTAGAAATTTAAAAGAAGTTGTTAGTTGCTTAACAGGTTGCTTCTTCCACCTCCTGTATGTAATTTAATTGGGCTTACAAAAGTCATAGAATGCATTTATTTTTTTACTTTATGACATTTATTCATGATGCCATGGCAGTGAGTTTTATCATAATGTAGATGAGTTATTATTTTCTTCCATGTCCATAAACTGCTCCTAAATCTAACAGGTAGCTGTGCCTAAAACTGGCCAGACTTCAAAGAGAATATGAATGAATCAAGTAAGAATGAGTCAATTCTATCTGTCAACATAAGTGAAAAATTTAAAAACCAGAGGAATATGTGTTCTACTAACAGAAGGCTAGTCAAACAAACTTTATTCCTATGGGAATGTTAAGTAATAAAAGTTTTATCTGTTTATTTAATTATTAGGTTGGCCAAAAGTCCCTATGGCTTTTTCCATAAAATAAAAGACACATTTTTCATTTTCACCAATAACTTACTGATTTGGATATTTTGAGAATGTCAGCTATCTCCTGGGTGGTATAACATTGATTGTTCTCAATTTATGTCTTGATTTGATCACTATTAACTTCAATTGGTCTGCCTGACCATGGAGCATCATCCAGAGAGAAATCTCCAGCACAAAACTTTGCAAACCACTTTTGACACACTTGATCAGTCATAGTATCTTCTCCATACACTGCATAAGTCATTTTTTTGTATTTCAGTTGCATTTTCACCTTTCTCAAAATAATAAAGCATAAGATGCTGAAAGTTTTGCTTATTCCATCATCAATATGCAAGTGGCTACACAAAAATTCAGTTTTGATAAGTTCACTGACACTAAAGCTGTCACAACACAACTTAACAAAATAATTTAGAATGAAGTTAAATACAACTAAGTACTACTAGAACCATCTTATGGGCAAAAAACAAAAAAAAATTTTGGCCAACCCAGTATTACAACTGTAGTAGTATTTATTATGTGCTTCTAAAAACTGGAGCTAAATGATTACATGGCCTATTAACAAGTAAATGTAATCACGGACTACCTTAAATTTTTTGTAGTATCTCTCAATATGTGTTCACTAAAATGTAAATTTTCAGAGCCATTTGGCTGTTTGGTCTACTGCCTCCTATTTTATTTTAAAGCACCTTTTTTATATTTTAATTTTTTCAAAATTTCAGTATAATTTAATGTCTTACTCTATTTTTTCACATTTTGTCATCGTTGTTCAAGTACAGTTGTCTCCATTTCCCCTCCACAACTCCCCTTTAAAATGATATTTTATTGATTATGTTGTTACAGTTGTCCTGATTTTTTCCCTTTGCCCCCACTCCACCCATCACCCCCACTCCATCAGGCAATCCCCCCACCCTAGTTCATGTCCACAGGTCATGCATATAAGTTCTTTGGCTACTCCCTTTCCTATACTGTACTTTACATCCCCATGGCTATTCTGTACCTACCTATTTGTGCTTCTTAATCCCTTCACCTCTTTACCCATCCCCCACACCCCCTTCCCATTTAGAAACCATCAAAACACTCTCCGTGTCCATGATTCTGTCTCCATTTTTCTTGTTTGCTTAGTTTGTTTTTTAGGTTAAGTTGTTGATAGATTTGTATCTTTTACCATTTTATTCTACATAGTTTTGATCTTTTCCTTAAATATGTCCCTTTAACATTTTATATAATAGTTTGGTGACGATGAACTCCTTTCTTTTCTGAGAAGCTCTCTATCTGCCCTTTGATTCTAAATGATATCTTTGTTGAGCAGAGCAATCTTGGCTATAGGTCTCTGCGTTTCATGACTTTGAATATTTCTTGCCAATCCCTTCTAACCTGCAGATTTTCTTTTGAGAAGTCAGCTGACAGTCTTATGGGAACACCCCTGTAGGTATCTAACTCCTTTTCTTTTGCTTTTAAGATCCTCCCTTTATCTTTAACCTTTGGCATTTTCATTATGATGTGTCCTGGAGTGGGCCTCTTTGCATCCATCTCATTTGGGACTCTGTGCTTCCTGGACTTGCATGTCCGTCTCCTTCACCAAATTAGGGAAGTTTTCTTTCACTATTTTTTCAAATAGGTTTCCAATTTCATGCTCTCTTTTCCCTCTTTTTGGCACCCCTATGATACAAATGTTGGATCTCTTGAAGTTGTCTCAGAGGCGACTTATACTATCCTAATTTTTTTGGATTCTTTTTTTCTTCTTGTTGTTCTGATTGCTTGGTTTTGGTTCCTTATGTTCCATATCATTGATTTGATTCTCATTGATTTGATACTATTGTTTCCCTGTAAATTGTTCTTTATTTCAATTAGTGAATCCTTCATTTCTGACTGGATCTTTTTTATGCTATCAAGGTCCTCACTAAATTCCTTGAGCATCCTTATATTCAGTGTTTTGAACTCTGTATATGATAGATTGATTATCTCCATTTTGTTTAGCTTTTTTTCTGGAGTCTTCGTCTATTCTTTCATTTGGGCCATGCTTCTTTGTCTCGTTTTGGCCGCCTCCCTATGTTTGTTTCTATGTGTGAAGTAGAACTGCTTTGACTTTGTGTCTTGGTAGTGTGGCCTAATGTAGTAGGTGTCCTGTAGGGTCCAGTGGCACAGCCTCCATTACCACCCATGCTGGGTACTCAAGGTGCGCCCTTTGTGTGGGCCGAGTACACCCTCCTCTTGTAATTGAGCTTTGGTTGCTGTTGGAAGCAAAGCTCCAATCCCAATGAGAGGGATTTACCAAGGCCAGTCAGCTGCAGGGCTGCTGACCACTGACCACCAACCACTGATGGCTATGACCACTGACCACCAACCTCTACCCTCCATGGAGTATCAGCTGTGCAGGGGCAGGGTGTTGGTGCTCTGATGTGGTCTGTAGATGTCCACTGGGTGCACTGGCCCTGGGGTGTCCTGACTGTTGCAGGCCAGTATCAGCCCCAGCCTGTGTTTTGCCTGGGGCACCCTGCCTGAGCCCTAAAGCAATCTGAGATGGCTGATACTTGTGCTGGGCTTGGAGATTCCCAGGTGAAGACAAACTGTGAGTCTAGGCTGGCTGCTGCTAGTGCTGAACCTGGGGCTCACTGAAGCCAGCTGTTGCTTGTTCAGCAGGATTTAGGAAATTGTGAAGCATGAGCCAAGACCAGTCATCCATATGGAAAAGCAGCTTGGGTGGGCCTGTAAATTGGATGGGGTAGAGTCTCTAGGGACCCGAAAGGCCAGTTAAATAGTGTTAACCAGTTTGATGGAGTCTCAGATATGGCAACAGCTTGTTGGCTCTGTGGGGAGAGGGTTAGAAGAAGGACAACGGCCTCTGCTCACCTTGATGGCAGACACTTCAGTGTCTCCCTGTATACCACTGATGACTTTCAAACTGCTACCCTGGTGCTAAAGCTCAAAGGGAGTGAGTCTGAGTAGGTGAGTCCATGTGTGGGTTCTTTAAGAGGAACTGCTTGGGACTCCAGAAGTTTCTTCCACCACTTTAATCCCCACTAGTTTTTGCAGCCGAAAGTTGTGGGGACTTTTCTTCCTGGCACTGGAACCCTGCTCTGAGGGGCCTGGTTTGGATCTGGAACTCCTCGCTCCTTAGATATTCCTTCCAAATTTTTATCTACCACACGTGGGTTAGGGGCCAGCCTATTCCGTGTCTGACCCCTCCTACCAGTCTGGGTGGATGCAGTTCCTTCAACTCTGTAGTTGTTGGACTTGCATTCAACTTTATTTCTGGTGATTCTGACTTATGGTGGTTCTACATTGTAATTGTAATTTTGATGTAGTTGTGCGAACAGACGAGTCCTGTCTGCCTACACCACCGTCTTGACCAAAAGTTCCCTGCATTCTGTTTTAGTAGAGTTTCAAGTATAATTTCTGGCAAGTGTTGCAATATTTCCACTAACCAGGCTAGATTTTTTTTTGACAGGTTTACTTCTGAGTAAGAAAAAAGTAGTTTGGTAATTGATAATTTCCTAACAAAAACTTTCAATATACACAGTGATACATCTAAATATCCTAAGTTTCAAAATTACTGGATTTTTATTTACACATTCTGATAAATGTGTTTTTATGGTGTTTCACCAGCCTAGGAAGTGAAATCACATGAATGTGGGCGAGTACTCCATGGCAGCGGTTACTTCATCCATTCATTCACTGTGAACTGTAACCTGGAAGCCTTCTTTAGGTAGAAAGTTGGTAGTTTGATAAAGAAATGATCAATTTCTAAAAGTGATCATACATGTTTAAGCTGGAATTTTTGTATATTTTCAAGCTAACAATACTCATTTTTTTTGCATTCTAAAATGTAGTTTACTAATGCTCACATGCTACAAAATTATTTTATATGAAATTTATGATTTCTTGGTGAGTTTTATGGTCTGAAAGCTATCATATTTTGCTATGTATAATGTGTACTTTTTTGCCCAAATTTTTGAGAGAAAAATAAGGATATGCATTATCCACGGGTAGTACTAATTCTGTATTTACATAAATATTTTTAATTCTTTTATTTATACTTATTCATTAAACATGTAACTCTAGAAAGCAATTATAATACTCGTATGCAAAATAATGCCCTGGAATACAATAATCAGTTTTGTTTCTGAATATAAATAAATAATCGAATTAAAAAATTAAAATTGAAAGATTTTTTTTCTGAAAGTTTGGGCTAAAAACATGGGTGCACATTATACATGGCAAAATATGGTAATGTATGTAAGGAGAAGGGAAATTAAAATGTTATTTCTAATAGAATTCTTGGTACATAAAATCCTTTAGTTATGCTGATTATATCAATTAACTGGCAGTTAATGACTTTATTAAATAAACAATTTTAACAATCAATTCATATTACATACAGTCCCATTTAATACATAGCACAATTGCTGTGTTTAGAATTGCAATAGTTTTTTTAGCCTGGTATTTGGAAGAATTTGTTTCTTTTTGGCTTCATTGCCTTTCTAGTGAGGGATTATATTTGGGATAACTTTTTTTGTAGTACCTTAGTGAATTTTTAACTATTCTATAGGCTACCAAATAAAGCAATTACAAGCAAAATGTCAATAAATATGCTCCACATCAGAGTTTAGAATTCAGTGTCCATTCCTTTACTTTCCCCAGGCCATCAAATTTTATTTTAGGGAATGATCATTAAAGAATAAATCGGCTCTTTCAAAATAGCATATGCTTTGAATTATTGACATCAGCAGTTTCATATATCCTGTATTGTATTGGTGGACCAGTTCTCCATCATGCATGTAATTTTAGTCAGATTAAAATGTATGTGGTAGCTCTTTGCCTGATGCTTGAGGCACAGCTTTGCAACTGTTTTTGCATTCCATTTCAGTTTTCCCGACCCTAAAGATGACCTTTTATTTTGTTCAGTGACTAGGTCAGTCCTGCTTCTGGGATCCAACTGTATGTTGTGATTAAGAAATGTTTCACATCAGAGTAACTCACCAGACAGAAACATTACGTATTAAATAGATATTTCATTAGATTTAAAGGTATGTTTTAATTATGACACTGAATCTCCCACATATATGTTCCTGGCATTCAAGGGTGAAATGAGGATTGAACAGTCAGCCAACGTTAACGTTCAGAACTATTCTTATCATTATTTTGCTTTTCAAATAATTGTATGCTTAAAATATATTGCATTCTTATATAAGAATATGTGTAAGATAATCCAATATATTTAGGTTAATCTGGACCTGAAATTTGTTGAAACTCAGTTGTATTTCAGGCTGACTAATACCTGGAGATTTATCATTTCTTTTTGTTGGGGCAGAATGCTCTTCCCTTTGCTATTTACACTGGCAGGTAGTGGTCAGATGTGTTGCTCACGCAGACTGTGTCCCTGCTCTATCCATCTTCTCTAGAGCTCCTGTGTCTTGAGTATCATCTGAAAATTGTAACAGATCATTTGACATTTTGTTAGAATTGTGCTTCAACTCAATGAAATTTATTGGAGAATTTAAAATAACAGCAACTGCAACATTTATTGAGCACTTACTATGTGCTGGTACTTAAGGTATATTAATTCTCTCAACAGCCTTATGAGATGGTACTGCTGTTCTCCCTGCTTTTCAGATGCAGAAACTGAGGCTTAAATTAATTTGCTCAAACAAGATCACATGGCTAGTAAATGGCAGAGCTGAGACTCATTGAAACCTATGCTTTTACTTGTGGTTTACTGTCTCCTAGACCCCCCAGAAATTCTTCGCACAATTGCAGGGTAATGCTTCCTTCTGTGTAGGAGATAGTAAGAATATAATAATGGACCAGGAATAAACCTGGGACATACACAGCTTTCTTGGACATTTCCTCTCTGAAGCCTGCCCAATCACCCCTCCCCCATACAAACTCAGTTGTATAGCATTGCCTTATTTTTCCATTGCAACTTGTCCCAGTTTCAGTGATGGCATTTACCACTGCATTTCACCATTTGGCCACAGCTCTTTGAGAACAGGTTCCCTTTTATTTATTTCTGTATAGAGGCAATATTGGAAGATTACTTTTGTCTTACATTGTGTTTTATTGTCTAATGTTATTCTATACAGTTAGAGCACAAATGTATGATGAAATCATACATTGATTTCATCAATGTATGGAGAGTGGTGGAAAGTGACCATTTAACATTTTTTAATGTTTACAGAATGAAGAGGAACAATTTATCTGCTGTGAATAAAATTGTCCAGTCTTCACCAGCAGTGAAACAGCCAAAACTTGGATTCTGCTCTTCTCTCAACCAGACTCATATGCACACAGTTCTTCTAGACTGGGGGAGTTTGCCTCACCACGTCTTGCTACGCATTTTTCAGTACCTTCCTTTAATAGATCGGGCCCGGGTATCTTCTGTATGTAGGAGATGGAATGAAGTTTTTCATATTCCTGATCTTTGGAGAAAGTTTGAATTTGAACTGAATCAGTCAGCTACTTCCTATTTTAAGTCCACTCATCCTGATCTCATTCAGCAGATTATTAAAAGGCATGCTGCCCACCTCCAGTATGTCAGCTTTAAGGTAAGAAAAATAAGCACTAAACAGAAACCATGACTTATAGTTTAACAACAATTTCCATATCTTTGTGTTGAAGCAGTCAGTGAATTTTGCAGAATTATTATCTCAAATATTTTCTGTTTTTCTGTAGTTATTTGCATAGATTGACATGTAGCACTTGAGTTATGATTGAATAACTTAAACTTCCGTTTCTTTCACCCAGGTGCCATTATTAAAATTCAGGTCATTGTAAAAGATTTGAAAGTACGAAGTGCTTAGAAAGTTAATTTTGTCATCATGTTTCTCATGTTTTTTTTATCTGAGACATTTTGTATAAAGAAAAAATACTAATTTATTTTATAGCTTAAGGGGTAAAACAGTTTTGCAAATGAACTGTATTAAGTAAGTATTTGCCAGTAACTTTCTAATAAGTTACCTTCATTAAATTAAGATTTAAAATTGTCTTTATAGGTTGATAGCAGTACTGAGTCAGCAGAAGCTGCCTGTGATATACTTTCCCAGCTGGTAAACTGTTCTATCCAGACCTTAGGCTTGATTTCAACAGCCAAGCCGAGTTTTATGAATATGTCAAAGGTAAGTATGGTATGCTTTTTTGGTACAATTTGTAAATATTGTAAAATTCTTAAATATTGTCAAATTAGTAGAAAAGATTCTTTTCTTAAAAACAGACAATATTCTGCTTGTACTCAACAAAGTATATTTAAAGGAGTTTTATGACAAGCACTTATTTTTGCTGAAATAGTTTATGCATGGTTTCATTCTTTAAATAAACTTTAGTAAATGTTTCCCCTGTAAATGGCATTCATATAAACTTTAGATGTATGGTTTTCACGTGCTAATTTACTTAATCACTTTGAATATGTGTAAATGGATGTCTTTCCTGTAATTCTAGACTCTCTTCATTGGAGGTAGAACAGCATAATATTTAACTAAATAAACTACATTTGTTAGGATGATGTTTCAGTCCATGTAGTAGAGATTCCAAAATAACAATGACTTAAAACACAGGACTGAAGTTTCTTTCTCTTATGTTAAAGGAATCCCTAGGGGAAACAGTTCATAGCTGGTGTAAAGGTGTTTGGAACCCAGGCTTCCTCCAGGCACCGCATCCTCTCCAAGATGTTTTCTTCATTTTCATTGTCCAACATGGCTTTCTGAGCTCCAGCCATCACGTCCTTATTGTAGACAGCTGGATGGAAGTGATGGGGAAGAAGGATATGCCCTACCCTTTGCAGGGAGACTAGCCATGAGTATCACATAATGCTGCTGTTTGTCTCCTTGGCCAGAATTTAGCCCTGTGGCCACACAGATGTCTTTTAGCTGGGTGCAATATGCCCGGCTAAATATTGGGACTAGATCACCAAAGAAGAAAGTGTGAATGGTTGTTCAGAAGCAACCAGCAGTCTCTGCCACAGAAACTAGTAACAGTCTTCTCTTTATTCAGGTTTCAGCTTGAATGCCATCTCCTCAGAGAGGCGTCCTTGACTACTTTTGCTCAAACAGCGCCCACTCTTACAGTGACCCTCTACTCTATGACAATATTTTAGTTTCTTTCTATTTGTCATCAGGACTATAAAATACATTATTGATTTAATATGTTTATTCTCTTTTCCTCAGACCAAATAAAAAAATTCTTGAAGGGAGATATTCTAATTTGTTTACTTACTGTTCTAAATCCAGAATTAGGATAGTGCCTGCTATATAATAAACACTAAGTTATGGTTGGCAGTACAATGGGCTAATGAAGAGGGGAGAGGAATAGTAACATCTTTTCTCTCATAAAACTGTCATGGCTCTTTTTTTAGCGAGCATTTCTGCTAGCTTGTTTATCTTTTCAAGAGGTGTCCTTAAAAAAAATGGGTCATTCAGGGATTAGAGTAATATAAGTAATCAGATGGAAGCTTACTAGTTCTAAATGGTTATTTCCTTATTGATAAACTGTGGAATCAGACTGACCTAAAATTTTTAGATTCTAAGCTGTCTCTCATGTTGCACATCAGCTTCAAGAGCCAGCTTCTAGGTCAGCTGATGCAGACACCAGAGCAAGGCAGCAGCGACTAGCAGGCTCCATTCCCAGCTCTGCCTCTACAGTAAAATGAGCTCTGGGGCTTCTGGTCAAGTTGTGGATCTCAATAAGCCTCAGGTTTTTGTTTTTGTTTTTCATTTGTAAACTAAGGGAAAGTAAGATAAAAGTACAGCATTTTGCTAGGCATAAAAGGTGCTAAAAACTATGTTGTTACTATAATAAAATTTGTACAGGTTTCCCCTGCTATCCAAAAGCAGAACTTTACTATAAAACCTTTTGTAAGGCAAAACAGCATAAAGCACAGAAGCCATTATCTTAGGACACATCTTACCAGTGGACACGCAAAACAAATTAATATGAAGCACGGACGTTCACGGACACAGCTCAAAGCTGTGGCAGCCTGGTGCAGAGAGGCTGAGGGGAGCTCCTGGAGGAGGGGCGGGCGGCCGCTCTCACTGCTCCACTGCTCAGGGTGATGCTGCCTCTGCAACAGCTCGCTGCAAAACAAAGTGCCGAATGTTCCTTTGCCTTTCTTCATAAAAATTAAATTCTCTCTGGATTTCTAGTTCATGAAGACAAGTACTAATATAGGTCTTTTGTAAAAGTAAAGTGGTGTAACACAAAACTTTCAAAAAGTAAGGGAGACTTATATTTTGATGTGTAACCGTGTCCTTCAGGATTGAATGTCCACTGAGAGTCAATTAAAGGGGGAAAAACCCTTATCTTTCTTAAAAAGAGTGACATATTTGTGTTTCTCTAACAATTTTTGGCATCATAAAATTAGGTAAAGAGGCCAGCCAAATGTTATATAAAAATCTGTGTAAATCAGTTAGCAATTAGTATATGCCAATAGGTTTTCTTATAAATTAATTTAGATTTGTAACCAATTTGGTCATTCTAATAGGGACAATAGAACCTTTGGTAGGATCCAAATAGATTCTGAAAAAGGAAAACTGATCATGCATGAATTTGGTTTCCAGACTTTCTGTCTGTATCCAAAAACACTGGGTCTGAAAACTTGTGAAACCCCACCCATTTTGAAAGTCAAACTATAAATAAGCTTTAGTTTGTCAGTCTTCAAAACAGAAAGTTTTCAAAACATTTTTGTTAAATTTGCTAGCAAAAAGCACATCACCAAAGAATGACATCATTTGTTCACTTATTCATCAGCAAATATTTATTGATCTTCTACTATGTGCCAGATACTATTTTAGGTGCTGGGAATACAGGAGTGGATAAACCAGATAAAAATTCTCTTTCCTCCAAGGCAGGGTTCAAACAGGTACAGATGGTAAATATTTTAGGCTCATGCAGTTTTGCTGCAGCTCCGCTGTTGCAACCCCATCACCTCCGCCTGGCACAGTGTTGAAGTCGATGGAGACAATACGTACTTGGAGCAGCATGGCTGTGCTATCATCGCTTTGGTTATGTACACTGAAAGAGTTTCATTGTAATATTCCCATGTCATGAAATAGTCTTCAAGACATTTTTTCCAGTTATTTAAAAATGTAAAAAACATTCTTAACTCAGGAGCTATGCAATAATAGACTGGATTGGATTTGGCTGGCAGACCATAACTTGCTAACTTTTTCTCTTCTAGGAAATAAATATAATTATACCCTTTTCATATTGAAAACAAAATCCTTAAGATTGAAAATAATTGAAAGACATACTTAATGAAATTTTTCAAACTTCTCCCCTTCTCACCATTCCATTTATGAATTGTGAAAGTATTTAAAAAACTATACTTTGTTATAAAAATGTCTTCTACTAGCTAATGGTGCTATGAAAAACAGTAATATGTTGATTGCTTTTAGTATGTTATTATAAGCATATGTTGATATATTAGTTTTAATGAATTATTTGATTGAATCTATAGATATTTAAATAATGTTTTCAATTTTTTTATTGCCATGCAAGTCTCATTTTGTGTCAGCACTTACAGTTGTTTTTATCAACTCAAAATCGTTGTCGTCAATCAAAATTGAAGACACTCCAGTAGATGATCCCTCATTGAAGATTCTCGTGGCCAATAATAGTGATACTCTAAGACTCCTAAAAATGAGTAGCTGTCCTCATGTCTCATCTGATGGTAGGCTATATTTTTCTAAGTTTGCATGGTATTCTTTTTTCTAAGTTTGCATGGTATCTATAGTGATAGTAAGAATGCAATTTCTTGTAGAAATCTACATGCTTTTGAAACATTAAGCTTTCAAAAGAAGTCTTAATCTGTAAGCTAGAGATAATTTAAATTGCTTCTCCTAAGAGTGTTTTAATTATATATACAGGGTCTAGCACAAATAACACCTTTTTATTACATAAAAATCTTTTATTACAAAATAGTAAACATGGAATTCTGTAACATAGCAACATCACACTGAAGCACACCATATGAAATTTTAGGTGAAATGCTCAAATTGCTGTTTGTCTTGTGTAGGACATTCACACACCCTACCAACCACACTCAGTGGCATTACTTCTGCCAGATCCTGTATATTATTATATATAATTATGTATATCTTGGCATCCATCTCCTCAAAAATCATTAGATGTCTATTTTAGGAAATAATGAATGACTGATATCAAATGTAAATTGACAAAACATTATTGTTAGTATGATCTTCGTTCTAAAAATTTTTTTCCTCATTTCCCACAGGAATCCTTTGTGTAGCTGATCATTGTCAAGGCCTTAGAGAACTGGCATTGAATTATTACATGCTGAGTGATGAACTTCTCCTGGCACTTTCAAGTGAGACTCATGTTAACCTCGAACACCTTCGAATTGATGTTGTGAGTGAAAATCCTGGAAAAATTGAATTTCATTCCATTAAAAAACAAAGTTGGGATGCGCTTATTGAACACTCCCCTGGAGTTAATGTTGTTATGTACTTCTTTTTATATGAAGAAGAATTCGAGACATTCTTCCAGGAAAACACCCCTGTTACTCACCTTTATTTTGGCCGTTCAGTAAGCAAAGCAGTTCTTGGACGGATAGGTCTTAACTGTCCAAGACTAATTGAGTTAGTGGTGTGTGCCAATGGTCTCCAAACACTTGATGATGAACTTGTTTGTATTGCTAAGCACTGTAAAAACTTCACAGCCTTGGGCCTAAGTGAATGTGAAGTTAGCTGCAGTGCCTTCATGGAGTTTGTAAGACTGTGTGGGACCAGGCTAGCCCAGCTGTCTGTAATGGAGGAAGTTTTGGTCCCCGACGACACTTACAGCCTAGATGAAATTCACATTGAAGTTTCCAAATACCTTGGAAGGCTGTGGTTCCCTGATGTCATGCCTGTTTGGTGACTGACTACCAAAGAGTCTTAACTTTTTTTTAATCAAAAAATTAGCTTCTTTCAGTCTATGCAAATGTAAAATTTAAGATGCATTGCTGAAATATTTTAGGTAAGTATTTCATCATTTGCAAACTGTCTTAATAGGTTGCAGCAGAAACATTTGAAAAAATACAAGAAATTTGAAAAGCCAGAAATTTTCCTAAATATAGCACAGAGACACACAGTCTCTTGGTTAGATATGCGAAAAACTACAAATAGTTTCTAGAGAAATTGCTTAGCCTTCCTTGAAGGCATATTTTACCTTGCTAAATAAGTTTATAATATTGAGCTTTGGATCCCTTAAATTATGCCATTTACAACTTTATATTCTAATTGTTTCTGTGTCATCTTAATATATTTTACAAAGTATTTAGTATTCAAAACTAAGAGTAAAATCAAAATATAGATAGATGCTGACTTAATTATACTTCACTTTTAGCACTATATAATATCATGTTATGATTTAATAAGCAACTTTTAATTTCCAGTACACTTGGGATTCTACTTTATTACATTAACTTGAGAGTAAATTGACATTAGACTAAAATTAGATAATGCTAACTCATTTTATGAAGATACTGTGATTGTTAATTGATTAAATATACTACTGAGATAAAAAAGTAAGTTTTGCAGAGTGTGTTTGGGAGGGAATCAGTGTTTACTGACTTATTACTGTGTATCTGAAATGATGCCAAATGCTTTGCAGGGCGATCTTGTGATTTAATCAGTAGTAAGCAAAATTCCTTAATAGCAATGTATTGACTTTAGGATGAAGATACATCTTTAAAATGATTCATAAGATCCTACAAGGTCTGGCTCCACCCTGCTTTGCTACCATTCTCTTTCAGGTCCTTAAGACTGCTGCGCCCTCTAAGAGTCAGAAGGCATTTGTACATAGTAATCATTCTACTTTGATCGCTCTCTTTGTTCCCTCAGATCTTCCTTTAGATTCTTTTCCTCAGGGAAGCCTCCATGACTCTCAGCACCCTGTGGCTGTTCTTTATGGCCCTCATCATCATCGTAATTTGCCCTTTACTTGTATGAGTATCTGCTGCTTCTATTGCACAGTGTAAGATCGCTGGTGGGTTTTACTCACTGTTGTGTTCCCAGCATCTGCCATGATATTTAGTACCGTAGTAGGCACTCAATAAGTTTTACTTAAATACATTCTGTTTCTTTCCCTATAACCTTTCTCTAGCATTTTTTAAATTTATTTTATTTTATTGTTGTTCAGGTACATTTGTTCCCACCAAACTTGTTCCCTTCAAAATCTTAAATTTCCTTCTAAGATAATCAATTTAAAAATAAAAAGAAAGTTAAAAATATGTTTATTGTTTCCAGTTTTTGAGTATTTTTGAAGAACAGAAATCTCATTTCATTCACTTTCTAGTCCAAACCTCTCAAAACAGTGTGTAGTATGTTAGCACACACTAAGTAAGTGCCAGTGGAGCTGATATTACTGGTTGGAAAAAAACCAGTGTCTTAAAGACGGTTAATATTATTGCAGATTGTATCAGCTGTACCTTGAGATTTCTGTGCTCTCCTAGAGTGCAGAAGCAGCAAATGACAGGGAACTTAGGGTCTGGTTGGAGTAACAGAACTAACAGACAGAAAGGAAGTGATATAACTGAGATGGAGGGATCAGACTGCTTGGAGATCAGAGTAATTAATGGTGGAAAAACTGAAGTCATAAACCTCCAGTCTCACCTGGTGGTAAGGTATGTATACCTGAGTGGTAAGGTGATGGAATGCCAGTGGCGTTTGTACTAGAGGACAACAAAGCAAAAAAGAAAGGGGCTAAAAGAGGGGAGAGGTTGAGGGGGAGTTTATTCCCATAGCCTACCAGCATAGAGAAATAATGACTGTAAGTGGCCTCTTTTACAGTGAATGAGAAATTGCTGCTCTAAACAGTGGTCTTTAGTAGTCAAACCTAGTGAACTGAGCACTGTAATAACTCTTAGAAAAAAAGGTAGACTAAAACTCATCAGCTCAATTAAATGAGACCATGGTTGATCTTACTAGGCTGATACATTGAAGAACAAACAAAAACAAGATGAGGAAATATGAAGTATTCTTGATGTTTCCATTGTCTCCATGGAGACAATGAAAATGTCTCCATTTACCGTGGAAGTCAATGGAAAGCACTGTTCACCTAACATTCAAGGATTCTGAGTAAATGAAAGTGTTTGATATTAGATGGCTTTTGAGCTTTAGGCTTTTCAAAATATTTTAGTTCTGTAAGCAGACTTGTTCATGTTAAATTTGTGTTTTTGCATGTGTTGAAGAATTCTGGAAAAGTTAGGATAATTTTGTAGGCAAAATATAAATGGAGAGAATGGGAGAACAGGTTCTATCGTAGGTGCACTGAAGACACACAAAAATAGGATTCTTGAGTTTTTGTTTTTTCTTTCTTATGAACCTTCCTGGGCTCATCTGTTTTGTACTAAATACTAGGGAGATGGACAGATTTTAAAATTATACACATTGCTGTTGATATGCCACTAAATGTGATAAATGTCACAAGGATATAGGAATTCTTCCATATATAGACCTAGTCCTAGATTGGCCACTTAACTTTTATTTCCATGAAGTTACTTTCCTGCAGAAAACTAAAAAAATATTTGTAAAATAAATACTGATTTTGTTCATATTATTTACAGTCGATGAGACTAATACTTGATACCCCACTTTAAGTATGTATTATAACCACTTTCACGAAGGAAAAATAAGTTACTCAGTACTGTTACTTCTCTGTCAATTGAACCTTAACAATACTTTAAGCTGAATATTTCGACATTCAAACCTAAAAGTACATTAAAAAACAAAAACAAAACTCTGATACAATGCACCAGAGGGCGCTGTATTCTAGTTCTTCCTAAGAAAGAAGTCCTTTAGCCTAAAGTCGGCATTTCCATCCAACAGATGTGAGAGTTCTTGTGGAGTGCTAGGCAGAAGGGAACGTTCTTGCTCTACCTGGGGAAGCCCTCCATTCCAGGTAATGAGTCTGGTCTTTAAAACAGTCACTTTGGGAGGCTGATTATTTAGAAGGCTATGCACATATTTCATTGTTGAAACATTTTAGAGCTCTTTAAAAATTTTCTTTAAAGTCTGTGTGTTGCGTCCTTTTTTGTGTTCTCAAGGGGCACAGCCTTGCCCTTTGAAAACAATGTAAGTTTTGGAAATAATCTGAAGTTACTGGGCACTGAGGAGATGAAAGGAGAGATTATCAAACCAGGTCGTGCTGGTTACAGTTTTCTTTTTTTTAATAACCCAAACTTAATTTTCTAGCCTTGTATAGGGCATTATAATGTAGAAAATATTATCTAACTGGGTATGAGAAACTACTGATTGTGTTGTATGGACTCTGAACTATCTGAGAACCATCATTACCTTTCTTTGCTGGCCACCTACCTGCAAGTCCAATTACATCTGTAACATACACATCTGTAACATACACAGGGGTACCTCGGTCCTCATCAGCTTCAGAACTCATCAAACAAACCCTGTACTCATCAAAAACTGAGCAGAAGAAATGTTTCATTACTTGGCACTTGCTCACCACTTGCACTTGCTAGAACTTGTGAGTCACGATGCCAACCCGCAAGAGAAAGTGCTTCAGCAGTCCTCGCTTGCTCGCCATTCATCAGAACAAATTAATGACAAGTACCAAGGTGCCACTGTAATTTGTGATGATAAATACTTATGCAATCACCTCCTAACTGCAAAACTACAGCACTGATAGTAACGTAAATTTGTCTGAGTAGTCCTTTCCTATCAAGTCTTTAGGTTACTAGTGTTTATTATTTGTTGGATTTTCTTTTTATATATTTTTATCACATACTTATGTGTTCCTAAAAATTATGTTTTGGCTTTAGTTGTTTTAACTTTTTAAGAGGAGTGTCATGCTATATTTGATCTTTTTGACTTTTTTTACTCAATATTATATTGCTATGATTGATTCATTGTGTTAGTTAGCTAAGAATTATTTATTATGAGTGCTATGTACTATTCCATTCTATAACCACAATTTATTCATCTATTTCATTGTTGATGGTCATTTAAGTTGTTCCAGGTTTTGCTCTGATGAATAATGATGTCATGAATATTCTTACAACTATGTCTTAGTGTACAACTGTAGCCACTGCTCACCAGTAGTAAAGTTCAATGAGTTACATTTTCCTCTAACAACTGCTCTAAGAATGGAGTCATTCTGCTGCAGTTTTCTACATTCTAAAAGGATTTACGCAAAAGTTTATGAAAGAAGTTTCCAGAATGATGAGTTCAACTTACTCATTTCTTACTGACTGACTAAAATCTAGGGAGCCATATTATTTCTGGTCCTCTGAACACTTGCATGGTTTTATTTCACACTGGTACCTGTTGGAAAGAATAATATAGATACAGAGTGTTGTGAAGAAATAAGTGGCTATTATATGGCTACATGAGGCTGACTGACTTGGTTCCATGAGATATTTCAGGTTAGGAGAGACCTCTTTCCTTTCTAGTACTCCTTGTCATGCAATCATGCTGAAATCTAGAGAATATTGCCTATTTTCTTAGACTACAGTTATTCATTACCCAGAAGATCTACCACTTACACACTGTGGGAATGTGTAGCTATAAAGACATGCAAAGTCCATTTCGTCCATGCAAGTAGCTCATGATCCAACCAATTTGACAAACCTAAGGAAATTGCTAAAATTATCCAGAAGCTTAACTCAAAAGGAGCGTCCAGTTTATTCAGTCAGTATTTATTAAGTATGTATGTGTGTCCAATACTGTACAACCCTCTATTCTTACACCATAAAACAGTTTCAGGCTTTTTAAAAAACAAATCTAGTTTTAGAATCATTAAAAATGCAATCTGAACCAGCTTTAATTTATATATTTTTATTCTATGTATTTAGGACTAAGAGATCTTAAAAAACAAACCCCGCACCATCCCAGACATCATAGGTTACAGGAAGATCTGTAAGCCCCCGAGAAATGCAAAGTAGTGGTTGACATGCAACAACATGAAAGTGGCAGTGGGTTGAAATCAACATACTGCTTCCGCCCAGGCATTTATTCTGTTTCTGTTTGAACATGAATTTCTTGAAAAGCAGGATATGCATTCAGGTTCTAAGAAGGTGGCTTTCTATGTAGAAGAGCTAGCCATTTGTCTTTCATTTATAGGTACATGGTGGGATCACTCAAGTCACAGTTTTCAATGTGTACATGGGATTGGATGCCCGGATAGACTTTCTGCAAGGGCAGTAGAGTTCCCAGTTTCTCTCCTTTCTTGATAGAACCTTTATATTTAATTGGCTTAATGTAGAACATCTTAATACAGAAGCCTAAAGGAAAAGAAGAAGTAAAATTATTCACTATCTGAATTTTAGTAGTCTTCAATCAGAGTTTAAAAAAACAAGAACAGAAATGAGGGGAGAAAAGAGTTAAGTCAATGAGGGAAGAGTAAAATGTCAAAATCATGCCAGGAATAAAGACAAAAACTGCAAGATGCCCGAGAAGAACAGATTTAAGTGAAAATTAATAAAGATATTAAACAATAGCAGATAAACACTAGGTACCTGAGAAAATTGACCTGGAACAATATTAACTCTAAGACATATTCTAATTAAACTATTAGACTTTAAAGACAAGGGAAAATGGAAATAACTGTCACAAGAATACAAATGCTTCTAAATACCAAAAGAAAAAATGTAAAGACCCAGCCAATAGTGAAATCAAGTTAATATAATGCTATAATTATAATATGACAATGTTGGGACCAAATACATGTTATATCTATAAATGTTATCTATTAAGTAGATTTTCTTATTAACTTGAAGAGGAAAAACTCAGTTCTATACTGTCTGGGAAAAAAACCCAGTCATTAAAGGCTAAAAATTAAGGTCTGGACAAATATTTGCCAAGAAAATGGAAGCCAAAAGGAAATTAAAAGTTAGGATCCTGTTACCAGAGATTGGAATTCAGGCCAAAAAGCACTGAAACAAGACAGAGGAGGACAATTTACAGTGCTAAATCCAGTGAAGATGGGACAGTGTCAATTACCCACGTGCTAAGTGACACAGAAAACAGAGACTTCGGGAGGGGCCAGGAGAAATAGAGGGAAATCCGGCAGTCATAGAAGACTTCAGCACATTTCTGCCATTGCAAACACTGAAAGTGGATAGAAAACATGAGTAAGGCTGTAGAGCTCTGCCGTCCAATGTGGAGGCCACCAGCCACATGTGGCTCGTTAGCACTTACAATGCAGCTCATCTGAATGAGATGTGCTCTCAGTACAAGGTACACACTGGATTTTGAAGACAGTAACCAAATGAGGTAAAATAATAATCTGTATATTAATTGCATTCTAATGAAAATATTCTGGGGATAGTGGCTTAAGTAAAATATATTATTAAAATTAATTCCACATGTTTCTTTTTACTTTATGTGACTCCTAGAAAATTTAAAATAACTTCTGTGGCTTTTATTATATTCCTGTTGTACACTACTGCCACAGAAAATCTAAACAAAATTAATAAGTTGTATCTTATGTACCTACAGGGTCTGGCACAAATAACATCTCTTTTTTTTTAGGAGTAGATCTTTTTTTTTTCTAATATTTTATTTATTTATCTTTAGAGGGGAAAGGAAGGAGAGAGGGAGAGAAATATCAATGTATGGTTGCCTCTCATATGTCCCTGCTGGGAACTGGCCTGCAATCCAGGCATGTGCCCTGACTGGTAATCGAACCAGTTGTTTGGCCCACGCTGAATACACTGAGCTATACCAGCCAGGGCATAACATCTCTTTTTTTTTATTACAAAATCGTAAGCATGTAACTGTAACATAACGATATCACACTCAAGCACAACATATGATATTTTAGGTGAAATGTTCAAATTAACACTATAAATTATTATTCCCATATTATTAGCCTACCAACCATAATCAAGCAAGCATTATTTCTGCCAGCCTCACTTCTGCCAGCCTCTGTATATAAACAGAATATGTGCAAGACATCTACATTGAAAATAATGCAAGACCTAAATACATGGAAGATATGACGTATTCTTTGGTTGGAGGATTCATTACTGTTAAGATGGCAGTTCTTTTCAATATGACACATTTAATCAATGAAAATTCAATCAAAGTCCCAGCAGGCTTTTTGGTGAAAATTGACAAACTGATTCTATAATTGGAAATGCAAATGACCAAGAATTGCCAGGGCAACCTGGAAGATCAAAGTTGGAAGATTTATACTATCAGATATCAAGATGTATTTTAAAGCTGTGGTGGTTAAGTCAGTGTGGTATTTGTGAAAAATGGACAAATGACCGATGGAAAGATGAGAAGTTGAGCCATGTATATTCATACCCTCATTTATGCTAAAAGATACTGAAATGTAGTAGGGGAAAAAATGGTCTTGTCAAGTTAATGGTACTGAGTCAGATGTGAATATGAAGAAAAATTTGACCCCATCTCAAATTTTGTAAATCTATATAAATCTATAAAATCAAATTATATCTAAATATGAAAGATGATGCAATGAAGCTTGTAGATGAGAACATGGAATATCTTTATGGCTTCAGGGTAGAAATATGTGTTAACAATAAAGGAAAATATTACTAAATTGGGCTGCATTAAAAACAAGAATTTTTAATTATTGAAAGAAACATTAAGAAAGTAAAGAACACCCTGGCCAGGTAGCTCAGTTGGTTGGAGGGCCGTCCTATACACCAAAAGGTTGCAGGTTCCATCCCTGGTCAGGGTACATGCCTAGGTTACAGGTTCAGTCCCTGGTTGGGGCACATACAGGAGGCAACCAATCAATGTTTCTCTCACATTGATATTTCTCTTTGTCTGTCTGTCTGTCTGTATTTCTGACTTAAAAAATCAGTAAACATATCCTTTTGTGAGGATTTAAAAAAATGAAAACCCATAAAGTGGGAGAAAATATTTAGAATATGTATATCTGACAAAGGACTCATTCAGAAGACATTGCGTTGGCCAAAAAGTCCGTTTCGTTTTTTCTGTAAGATAAAAGACATAGTTTTCATTTTCACCAATAACTTTATTGATCTGGATATTTTGAGTATGTTGGCCGTCTCCTGTTGTTGGCTTCTAGTCAGTAGAGGCAGGGATGCTGCCAAACATCTTCTAATCCATAAGACAGCCCCACAGCAAAGAGTTATCTGGCCAAATGTCAGTAGTACCGAGAAACTTCACTAACGGCTTTTGACATGTTCAATCAGTCACAGCACCTTCTCCATACACTGCACAGATCTTTTTGCATTTCAGTTGTGTTTTTACCTTTCTTGGAACAATAAAGCATAATACACCAAAAATGTTGCTTATCTTCTTCTATCTTCAATGTTAAAATAGTTGCACAAAAATTCACCAACTTGGATAAGTTTTTTTAAATGACAGCTGATATGACAGCTGTCACAACACAATCTAACAAAAATGTTTCAAAAAAAGTTAAAGACAACTAAGTACTACTAGAGCCATTGTAAGGAAAAAACTAAATACACTTTTTGGCCAACTTGGTACAAAAAAACCTCCTACATACCAGTAAGAAAAAGGCAGGCAAGAAAGACAGGGTAAAATACTTGAATAGGCACCTCACAAAAGGCAGTGTCCATGTTATCAATAAATATGAAAGGATGCTCAATTTTATTAGCCATCAGGGAAATGCAAATTAAAGCTAAATGAGATACTACTACATACCCATCAGAATGGTTGAAACGAGAAAGGTAGATAAGTAACACCAAGTACTGCGTATGAAGCAACTGGAACTTCCATACACCCTTAGTAGGAGTGTAAGTTGGTACTACTACTATGGAAAACTGGGCCAGTGTCTGTAGTCCTAAAATTGAAGGTACACATACACCAAGTGACCCAGCACTTCCTCTCCTACAGCGCTCCTCCAGTTGCTGAGTATACTGATTCTAATTAGAAATGCAACTGGGAAAATTATAATGCCACAGGGTGGATTTGTGGATGCACTGGGCCCACTGTAAGATGGACCCTGGTGAAAGACGGCATTGATTACCTGAGCCTAGGAGCCCCTAGTCTGACTGGTCATGTTAGTCTTCAGGGATTAGTATCAGTTTTGAGTGAGTGTCCAGTAATCTCTGAAAAGCCTAATTCTTCCTCCCCAATGTACAGTCATTCTGCTACATGGCTACAGGTCCCTTTGAGGATAGCTGGATGTCAGGTTTACAGTATAAATTGTTGGCTGTGTGACAGAGCACTTTCTCAGAGAGTCAGCCTCCCTTTCATTCAGGGAGCTCTGAACTGGTTCAAGTCTAGGAGTTGGGGTGGGGTGGTTTGTGACCCATAATTGTGATGATTGAAGTCAGAATTCTGTTCATCAGACCTAGAGTGTTTCCATTAAACAAATCAAATAGGGTTTTAGTAGGCTACCCATCTCTTTCATTCTAGGGTCACCATAATTAACTGGACAATGCCTCAGATCTCTGTGCTTCAGAGGAAGCTGATTACTTCTTCATCTCTGCTGCCTGTTAGTTAACCATGCCAACCTTGGCCTTGGCTACTAACTGGATTCCATTCAATGGCAGCAACTTCTCTTGTCATTCAGGCCTAAGCTACCCCACAACTCCTCAAGGATGTGAGCTCTCTCACAAAGTGCTGCTTGCTTGGTGAAGGGATTGTCCTCTGAACTCACTCCCAACAGAAATGCATGTTTATGTTCATTAAAAGACGTGCAAAAAGTTCATAGCATTTTCACAGTCACCTAAAGCTGGATGCTACCTCGATGTCCATCTAACTAATGACTATATAGATGAAGATATATATGTGTAATGGAATACTCTATAAAGCAGTGAGAATGAAGGAGCTAAAACAACATGAAAAATATGAATGAATCTCACAAACATGATGTGGAGTGAAAGAGACTGCGTGCTGTTTAATTCTATTTATATCATCTTCAAAAACAGGCAGAACTAAGCTACAGTGGGAAAGTGATTGCACTTGCTGGGAATAATGATAAAAGGTGGCACAAAGGGTCTCTTGGGTGCTGCTGATGTTCTTTCTCTTGATCCGAGTGCTGGTTATGTGGGTGTATTTACTTTGCAAAAGTTCATGGAGCTGTATAATGCTTTGTGCACTCTTCTGTGTGTACCTCAAACAAATTAAAACAGCCAAACAACAAGCCCAGTACCTGGAGCACCAGGAGAGCCAGCTTTACCTAGAATATAGAGGCCTTGGTAAATATTTCACAGTCAGTTCTTGCAGGAAGGCCAACATTATCCAATTGTGGGATTCTGGTATATCTGTTCATGATAGTTAATATTGCTGAAAGTGGGTTTGTTTCTAGATTGTTAAGCAAAACCACATGGGCCACAGGAAGAACACTCTCAGTCAGATGGATAGTTAGGTGGTGTGTGTGCATGAAGAAGGTGATTCCACGGAAACCAGGGGAACATCTTTGGAAATGCATTAGCTGTTTTAGTTGGGTACCCTTTGTCCGTTATGGGTTTTGTCATCTTGAAGGAAATATGAAACTTCTAGTATGGAACATGCATTCAGTAAGTAAACGTCAAGCATCCATGTGGGTCCCATACATATACAAGTACGCACTAGCTCTTACCTCTTCCAGATATCCGAACACCATTATTGATGGCATTTTTGGTTTTATAAGGCTTCTCCTGGCCCACAATCAATCCGGTGAAAGGTGCATACACAGTAGATCCATCGGAACACAGGACATCCACACCCTGGTGAAGCCTATGATTTCTAGGATGTAGATAAGAATGAGCAGACTGAGGAACTTCCCTGGGAGTTCTGTCACCCAGCAATGTGGTGTCAGCCCTCTGTTCTCAAAGTAGGTCATCAAAAAATTGAAGCTGCTAGATCATGTGGGGATGTCCTAGGTTACCTCACTCTGTTTTGTCCATTTTTAGCCTCCTCCCCCAAGGGGAATAATAATCATGTTGTAAAGAGTAAAGCATTTAAGATAGTATTTGGCACTTGGGAAGTCTTGAAAAATATTAGTTATTATTTTTATATTGCATTTTGGGGGAATGAGGCAATCCATACAAGTAAATTTTATAAACCACTTAGGAAAGAGTTGTCTTTTTATGGGAGTCTATCATAAAAGAATCTTATCTTACTCTACATCTATTTTTCCCTCAGTTATCCAGAAGTTATTATAAACATCATTTACTGTATATGGTATTTTAATGTAGTGAGTGATACTGTGTGGGCTTATTAAAGTATATGTGGCACAAACACAGCATGTTCCCAGATTGTGAGGTTTCTTGAGGTTGTTGCTAACAATCCTCGCTGTTGTCACTGTGCCCACTCCTACTTACCAGCCTGTTCTTCTTTCTGATAGGCTACCACCTGAAAAATCAGATTCACCAGATTGTTCCATTATGTAAACAGCACTGAGCAGGTTCCACGTGAAGAGCCAGAAAATTATCGTGTAAGTCAAGTGCATAAACTTTAGGGTATGAACTAATTGAGTCTTGATATTAGCAATTCAGAGGTCATTTTTTTATATTTCCCATCTCTAGGTCTGTCTCCTATATGCCTAAGTGGTCATGATCATGTACACTTGAGGTGTTTGAGGTTACTTTGTAAGTAGTATCTGTATAAGTGAGAGTTCCACTGTAATTAGGATGGAGATCGATAATGAAATCGGACACACAGCTATTTCATCAGAGTGGTACTCCCAGTGTGATACTGTCATTACTGAAAATTCACAAGTATGTCCCTCATTGTCTGGAAGAAATTGCCTGTTCAGGGCCAGCCTCTGACGCTGAACAGCACCCAGAGCCTGGGTCAGTAACAGTGGTTTGGTGGAAAGAAGATCCTAAAGCCCAAATCTTAGTCCAGCCTTCACCACTTCCAATTGTTTGGCAGGACCCTTATTCCTTTGCTACCATTCAAGTTCCTCATCTATAAAATGAGATAGTAATGTTTGATCTTCACCTTGGAAAAACCTGGTGCAACAAGCCACTGTGTGAAAACATTTGAGGGAAAACTGTGTGTTTGCTCCTCTTCCTCTTTTCCTCATTCCAGGCTGTTTCCACTCCTGAGCCCCTAGTTGAAGCAGAGTTCTTGGAAGTAGAGACAAGAACCTGCTCCAGAGACAGTAATGTAAATGGTTTCATCTCTGAGTTTTTCTGCTGATCATGAGCCCTGAGGAAACACAGGGCGAGGGCACGAAGTGAAGAGGTTCAGGGCCCCAGGAGCTTGTGGTTACTGGTGAAACCCCGTACGTACCTTTGAGCAGTGTACTGGCCACAGCCGTGGCTGTCACATGTCCTGATCTCATTGGAAGACTTGCCAGCACATATATTAGCCCACGGTCCAGCCAGTGCTAAGAAAGGAGAAACATGGGAAGCAGATTTCCTGGTCTCATGTGGTTCCAGTCTCCATTTGCCTTGTAAGTCTTTCAGTGGATTCTGAAAACCTTGTTTTCACTAAGTTTTCCCCTTTCTGTAGTTTATGGTAAGGTCTTCCTTAACTCCTGATTTAGACATAAAATTGGCTTTTTCCATGGCCACAGAAGTCCATTTTATGACATATAAAGTATTTGTGTGTTTCTTTGTAAGTATTAACCTCCATTGTTATAGTTTTCAGATTATTCACTAGTAAATGGCATAAAGTGTGCTTTTCAAATTTTCTTTGTTCGTAGTTTGGCATGGGGTTAAGAAAAATAAACAGCAGAGCTCAAAGAAATAACTACAGAAATTCTGAAGTCACACTGAAATGTGTTCCCTTATTGTTAGTCCTAATAACCAAATCCAAGAAAATGTTTGCATTAAAGGAGAAACGAACTCCAAACTAGCAAAGTTTATTTAACATTAAATAGATCTCTCTCATATTTGCAAACACGGAAGAGGGAGATTCTTAGAAATAGGAACATGTCAAACCAGTTTAGCTTAGAGTGGAGTAAGAAGATGGGGAAGAGAGTAGAAAAATTATATAAAAATTACGAAGCAGTAAAACATGGAGGAGGGGGTCGGCTGTCTCTGTGCAAACTTTGTTCTAAGTGCAACGTCTCTTTAATATAGTAAGTGCTTCATAAATGTTCGATTGAATTCAATTTCTAGGATTTCCAGTGTTAATGTTCACAGAGATGTGCAGTTTGCAAACTCATTCTTTCATGTCCAAACCAGCAAAAATAAGTACCTGTTTATTTGATCATTGATTTTATTTAACAATATTTTACTATTAATATATGTGCTATGAAGAGAAGGCACAGAATATGGCCATTATGTATATTCCTTAATATTCTTTCAGAAGGTCTTATACCTTGAGGTCAACACCTTGATCAAGACACAATGCCATCACTTTGGCCACTAATATTTATCCTCGGGAACTAAGGCGTATACTAGGCAGTATGTTACTCGATTCACTTTCCTCTCATGCTGTGACTAGTAAGGGAGCACTCCCTTTGTCCTAGTCCACACCAGGCTCTATCAGGAATTTTCTAAATCCTATTCTTACTTAAACTTTTTATTTTCTAACTATGTTCCAGTTAAGTTCTAGACCAAGAATGAAACACTTGTCTTAAGTCCTCCCATTCCCCTTTTATGTTTCTGTCATTAAAGACCCAGAACATTCAGGTGGAAACTACTGAGAACCCCCACACCCCTGTTCTTCTTATTCCATTTTTAATAACCATGTACACAAGTTTCTGTTGTGATTGTGCTATTAATGACTTTTAAAACTGTCCTTGAAATAAGTTTTGAAAACTTAGCCAAGATTCTAAAATTGTATCTTTGACTTACCAGTTGAAATCGCAACAGCCAAAAGGAGAACTCTTGAGGAAAACATTTGGCTTTTATTTCCCTGTGATGTTTCTTCCTCTGATAATTATAATTGCTCCACACTCTCTTTGAAGACTCTTCAAGTCTGAGTAACTATTTTCTAGCTACTTAGCCTCACAATCCTGCATCTGTCATTTCTTTAACATGAGACACACAGGATGAGACTGGAGCAAGTCAAATCCCAATATTCTGTGGGTAGCTATTTCGTTCACATGTGGGACCTGTAGAGAAGCTTTGGAGCTGAAGAAGCTAATTTTATTGGAAATGCTGACTAAATATTAACAGAAAGTGATAAGACTGGGTGAAGAGTGACTGTCTTCAGGGCTGTGGCTTCGTGAATAACTGCAGATGTAATAAAAATACAAAAACATGCACAGACTAACTTTAGGATAACAGTTACTTCAGAGCAGGGAAGAAAACAGAATTGTGGAGGGATACGCAGGGTGCTTAAATTCTAAAATACTTTATAAAAAATGAAGGAATCAGAAGCAAATATTAAAAATATTAATTATTCATTATTGGAGGTGGATACATGAGAATTTGTTATATTGTGCTTTGAACTTTTCTGTATATTTCTAACATGTATTAGCTTCTTCTTTGTTTTATGCTTAATAGCAGACGAGGCCCTGGAATTTTCTGTGGAAACAGCCCCATTTAAGGAGGGACTGTTTACCCCTGCCGGCACCCACACCCTTGCCACGTCTCCTAGAGGCAAAGGGACTTCCTCACCCTTTGATTTGTGGTTCAGTTATATGGTGCACCTTGGCCAGCACAGCGAGGCAGACATGACCAAGAATCCAAACGGCCTGACCCCTGAGGGGCCTTCTGTCTTTCCACTTACCCGTGTCCTGCCATCGCCATGAGGGGAACATTCCCAGACTAACCTACTGGCCCAGGGAGAGAGCGACCGTCGGGTGGAGCAGACTCATCCTACCTGGCCAAGCCTCCCCAGCTGAAGCCGGCCTAGCATAGCGTGCCCCTTAACTTACATTAGAGAATCCCCAGCTCTCAGAATTATTGAATATAATAAGCTCCATTGTGTTTAAGGAAATATTAAGGGAATTGAAGCAAATGTAAGCTAGCTAACTGAACATTGGCTCTGATTGAGGCTGGCTTCTGACCCTTTTGAAGTGGCATCCAGGGCCAGAGGTGCTGTCCTGTTGTTTGTGTATCATCAGTGATGGTGAGGAGTGTTCAGATGATTGCTGCAGGTTACAGATCTTTTGATTAGAAACACTGGTCATCTCTGAATGGACAGCTGTGAACGAGACCTTTATCCTCTCTGAGCTCTACTTCCTCATAAGTAAATATATGTGGATGTACAGTTACTTGTTGGCTACGGTTACTGAAGGGCATTTAACTTTTGCAAGATGTCCTCAACTATCACCAGCATTATAAGTTGACCTCATTTCTCCTCATGTCTTGTGCCTTGACCATTTTATTTTTCTTAGCACTTTTGCCAAAGATAGAGCCTGGAGGAGGCAGAGAGATTCAGATTAGCTATAATTCAAGTTTGATGGCAGTGGTGATAAAAACTGTTTTACCGACATGGAGGCTGAAAGTTACTTGCCTCTTCCAGCACATCATTCCCATCTCTCTTTAGAAAAGCTTGAGTTAAATTATTGCAGTAGAGCTCACCCAACTGCAAGGCCTGGTTGTTCCCCCGGTCTTACCTCTGGTTCTCTGTGTCTTCTGCTTTCCACGAGGTAGGCAGTGAGCTCGTGTGGACACGTCAAAGTGAGAAGGCTGGCCATATTCTAGGAGCTTATGAACAAATTGATTTTTATGTGTTAATATTTTGTGTTTGTCTCAGTCCATTCAGGCTGCTATTATAAAATACCATTAACTGGGTGGCTTATAAACTGAAGAAATTTATTTCTTACTGTTCTGAAGGCTGGAAGTCTAAGGTCAGGCTGTCAGCGCGGTCGGGTTCCGGTGAGGGCTCTCAGCCAGGTGGCAGACTGCCGACTTCGCCTCCACACGTGGTGGAAGAGGCAGCGGAGCCCTGGGGTCTCTCTTGCAAGGACACTAATCCCATTCACAAGGGATCCACACTTATTACCTAAAGCACGTTCCAAAGGCCTCACCTCTTAGTACCCTCACTGTGGCATTGGGATTTCTACATATGGTTCTTGGTGGGGACATTCAGACCATAACAGTGTTGATTAATATTAAATCAAATACAGAAAACAGTGGAGAGAACGTATGTCATAGGGCAAAATCACAAATTTGGAGGTGACCTCCTAGCATAGAGTCTTATTCTCCTCCAGGTTAAAAATACAAATTTACAGGAGAACATTTTTAGAGATGTAAAAACATTTGAATTAGCTGGAAGAAGAAAAGGCTGGGGAACCTGCCAGTGTATATGGCTATACAAATACTGTATGGAATATGCAGTATATTGTTTGGGGTCACTGAATTTGTGTAGATAACTAGTCTTAACTTTTCTTGAGTCTAAAAACAGGTTCAAGACTAAACTACTGCTACCATCTATATGCTATAAGTTTAAGTGCATGTCCTCAGTGTAAGGAATAAAGAAAAATTAGGCTCAACACTGGGATGGTGAGAAAGCTTCTGAGGCCAAACCCCAGCGCAAAGCCTCGATAAGTGTTCACAGAATTGATTTGAACCAAACTACATCCCCACCAGTGAGGAAGTAGCCTCCTTGCTTTCCACTTTAATAGAGACAGACGAGCTCCAAAAACTCAGCATATGTTAGAATGATGACTAGCAAATCCCTAGACTTTTGGTAGTGTTAGCGGCTCCTACCCATAAGCACAACATGGGGCAGTTCTTCCTGAAAGTCAGTCATAGGTAGCATTTTTCTGTTAAAATCAGAGCTCATGTTTGCTTTGTCTGGCTGTTTCTTTCATTCAGTGAGGGCAGTGAACTAATGAGACTGGTGTCATAACGGTGACCTCTGTGCGGGCCAGTTCCCTCCTCCTGTCCTAGCACCCCAGGCAGAGCCCTTGACCCTGGCCTAACATCTCGCTTGTCTGCTGAGGGGCTGAAGTAGAGCAGCACGTACAGGAATCAGAACAAGTTCATTCCTACTCATGGGCTGATACCTTCCCTCTCATCTACTGGAAAGTGGAGTTAGACGTAAGCCTTAGTCTGTCCCCACTTAGTCTGGTGGCTGGAATAGGTATATGAAGCCCTGAGAGGATCTCATTAAAGGTCACCTTGTTTGTGGGCAAATTCTGGCAGCCTGTGTATCATGCTTATATCTGGGATGTGTACCCCAAAGGGACTCTGAGTCCTATGTTCTGAATCTGAGCCCCGTGCTCTGCTGTAGATAAATGTTAACAGTGTTTGTATACCTGGCGTGCATAGGCAGACATCTTTACCCGCCAATTTTCTCTTCTCCTACTTCTCTCTGATAAGCTATAAGCCAAAGTAAACACTTGATTTTCTTCTCTTAAGGCTAAATGTGTTCTTTTGTTGATAATTTCCTTATTGGTTTTTAAGAAGTAGCTATATCATTGTTCTGATTATATAAGTAATACCTTCTTCTTGCAAAAATTACCCAAAACTTGAATAAACTATACAACCCAATTTCTCACAGACACTTGGGGTATATGTGTTTCTCCATTTTTATCTACTGTCTCTTATCAGGAAAACATCAATGTTCTATTACATAGGTACTGTCTTCAACCAAGCGTCACACTCAAAGTTACATGCAAAAGCAAGGGTTTTAATAGAACATTTCAACAGAACGCTAAATAACAGAAGAGTTCAAGTGTTGGGTATGTCCGAGGGCTGCGTTTGGGTAAGGTGTAAATGAAACCCTTTTGGTTTTCCCAGCTGTGGGAAACATGGGTGAGAGGGTATGGGAGTTACTTTTTCTTCTCTTGGATCTTGGTGTGGATCTGCAGTGTGACAGTGTTTGTGAAAGGCATGAGGCCACTGTGCTTTGCAGAGGGGTGGCCTGGGTGACCCGTCCAAGCACATGGGCTCCTGCCTCTCTCTTCCTCCTGTGCTTCACTGGAAGGAACCTGCCTGTAAACACCAGGCTGTGTCAAGCTGCTGATTTACTAACCAAATGTATTCAGACACCAGGGCAATACCCAGAACAGCTCTATGAAAGCTGGCCTTGTAATGATGACAGTGAAGAAGGCTTAAACACACTTGTCTTGGCTGGCGGAAGCCTTGGTTTAATGGTGAGTCCCCACTAGGAATCATCCATGATTTGAAAACGCTAAGTAAACATTTAAACCCCAAATTCTGCCTGCCCTAACCCGCACCCAAATCCTCTGTGTGGACAGAGAATGGAAATAATTACAAGTATGAGTCATTAGTCACCACTGCTTTGGGGTATGCAATAAGCAAGGGAATGGGATTTGATTACAAAATTAATTTCAATGTGAAGAATTGTTTTTAAGTTTTCTAAGATGTGGGATTATTGACTGATCCTAGAAGACAGGAACCTAAAGAAGCATTTTCTAATAAGCTATTTCCTTTTTCAGTGATGGAATAAGGAAGGGGACTGACTGGGGTCCTTACCATGGAGTATCAGGTTTGATTTGTTTTAAATTAGGTTGTAAATTACTGAGGTAAAAAGCTCTCTGTTCTAGAGGACACACAGTACAACTTTGTACCGTGTCGAATGCAGCACTGCAAGGTCAGAGGGATGTGGCCAGGGGCTTTTCTGGCTGGAGGCCCTTGAGGAGGCATCGGCTAAGTCAGGGTGGCAGGTGCGCAGTGCACATACTATACTTTGCTCCCTGTGTCCAGGGGAGACAGTCCTGCCAAGCATGCTATTCTGCCACACCGTACTCAGATGTGTCCTCGTGATCTTGCTCATCTGAGAATCTTTCCAGATCGTTGGTATATTGAAATGAGCATATGGATTAAAATCTACTTGTCATACTTAATTAAGGGGAATTTATCTTAATCCAGAGTCTGGCCCTTAGTTTTTGTTTAGGGTCCTAGACTCAGAATCAGGGAGAGTGATTCAAGTTTATCAAGTTACTAGAAGCCAAATAAACAAACACAGAGTCGGAGAGAGAGTGAGATAAGAGAAGAAAGAAAACTGATTTTCAGTGGGCATGATTCCTCCCTAATGGGGGGATGAGATCCCTTCTTGTTAGAGCCCTTGGAGAAGCGGCTTGATATATGTGGAATGAAAGCAAAAAGAGATGAGTAAGTTTCAGGACATTTCCAACCCACCGTGCGGCCCAGCCTGAAATTGCCCTTTCCCACAATAAAACAGACTAGAAAATGTTTCCCAGTTGAGTGACCCCAAATGGGCCCCTGGACCTCTGGCTCCTGATTGCCCTTCTGGCTCCCCAGGCTCATGTTTTCAACCAGGAGTCCTGGAGGTAGGCCCAGTGCCATAAAAGGCCCAGAGTAAACATGGTGACAAGGTGTCTGTGTTTCTCTAGGACTTGAAAGTGAAGGAACCATTATATATGTTCATTGTGTGTGCTTCTTACATCTGCTAAAAGAATCATTCTTTAAACTGAAATTTAATTCGCGTACCATAAAATTCACTCTTTTAAGTATATGATTCAGTGGTTTTTTAGTATAGTAAAAAGTAATACAATCGTTACCACTATTTAATTCCAGAACGTTTTCATCACCCTAAGATGAAAAACCATACACATTAACAGTCACTCACTATTCCCCACCTCTCCCAACCACCGGCAACTACTAATGTACTTTTTCTCTCTATGGATTTGCTTATTCTGGACACTTCATATAAATGAAATCATACAATAGTGGCCTTTTGTGTCTGGCTTCTTTCACTTGGCATATTTTCAAGGTTCATCCATGTGGTAATGTCTGTGAGTGCCGTGTTCCTTTTTATGACTGGATGATATTTCACTGGGGGGATATACTACATTTGGTTTACCCATCCATCGTAGATGGACAGTTGGGCGATCTCCACTTTTGGCTCTTAACTTTCATGCACAAGTTTTTGTGTAGACATATGTTTTCAGTTCTCTTGGGTACATATTTAGGAGTGGAATTGGTGGATCCTAGGCTGACTGTGTTTAACCTTCTGAGGAACTGTTAAATTGTCTTCTGAAGTGGCTGCATCAGTTTACATTCCCACCAGCAATGTATGAGTTCCAGTTGCTCCAAATCCTCACCAACACTTGTTATTATCTGTCTTTTTAATTATGGCTATCCTAGTAGATATAAAGTGGTATCTCTTTGTGGTTTTGGTTTGAATTTCTCTCAACATCTTTTCTTGTACTTATTGTCCATTTGTCCATCTGCTTTGTAGAAATGTGCATGTAAATCCTTTGCCCAGTTTTTAATTGTATTACTTATCTTTTTATTGTTGTGTTGTGGGAGTTCTTTATATATTCTGGGTACTAGAGCTTTGTGAGCTGCGTGACTTTCTGTATTTTGTCCCATTATGTGAGTTGTCTTTGCACTTTCTCGATAGTGTCCTTTGAAGCACAGAGGTTTTTAATTTGCATGAAGTTTAATGTATCTAGTTTTCCTTTTGTCTCTTTGTGCATTAGGTATCATATCTGAGAAGCCACTGTCTAATCCCAGGTCGTGAAGATTTAAACCTCTGTTTTTTCAAAGAGTTAAAATTTTATCTCTTGCATTTAGGTCTTTGATTCACCTTGAGTTAGTTTTTGTATTTGTTGTCCAGAGAGAGAGTCCAAACAGAGAGTCCAAACAAAGAGTCCAAATTCATTTTTTGTATGTAGATATTGTTTTCCCTTTTTCATTTGTTAAAGACTGTTATTTCCCATATTTAATTTTCTTGGCACTCTTGTCAAAATTGAATCAACCAATCTATTTTGGTTCTGGACTCTCAGCTCTCTTTCATGGATATGTCTATCCTATGCCAATGGCACACAAACCTGATTACTGTAACTTTATAGGAAATTTTGATATCAGGGAGTGTGAGTCTTCCAACTTTTTCTTCTTTTTCAAAATTGTTTTTAGTTATTCTGGGTCCTTTGCATTTCCATATGAATTTTAAAATCAGCTTTCCATTTTCTGAGAAAAAGCTGAAAGGTACCTGAAATTTTAATGAAGATTGACTTGAACCCATAAGTCAGTTTGGAGTTAATTAAATTATATTAAATCTTCAACAATATTAAATCTTCCAATCCTGAGCATGGGACGTCTTTCCATTTATTTAGGTTCACTTTAATTTCTTTCATGAAGTTTTGTAGTTTTCAGGGTACAAATCTTACACTTAATTTTTTAAATGCATTATCAAGTATTTTATTCTTTTTAATGCTATTATGAATGTAATTGTTTCCTAATTTCCTTTCTAGAAATGAAAAGAATTAACTCTAATAGTTTTCAATTTTTGATTGACTCCCTACAATTTTTACTATGCAAGGTTGTGTCATCTACAAATAGGTTTTTCATTACTTCATTCCTCTATTACTCCCTTCTTTTGTGTTTAGTGAATTGTTCAGATGTGTTCATTTTCTAATATACTCTTAATTTATTTTACTACATATGTTGTAGTTATTTTCTTGATGCTTGTCCTGGTGATTGCAACTTAACTTATAATAATCTAATTCAAATTTATTTCAAGGTAACTGAAATAGTATACAGAAATTCTGCTCAAACATAGCTCCATTCTTTTCTTCCTCTTTTGTGTTTAGTTGTACAATTACACCTTTTACATAGTGTGCTCATCAACCTAGAGATTTATAATTATTGTTTTAATTACCTATGTAGTTACCTTTACCAGTGATCTATATTTTTTCATGTGGATTTAAGTTATTATCTAGTGCTTCTTTCATTTCATCCTGAAAGAGTTTCTTAGCATCTCCTGTAGAGAACTATGCTAGCAATAAATCCTCTTAGTTTTTATTTATCTGGGATTGTCTTAGTCTCTCATTTACTCTCGAAGGATAATTTCCCCAGACACAGAACTCTCAGCTGGCCATCTGTACACTCAGCTGTGTGGCTGTCTCTGGCCATCAGAGCCATGACCCCGTAGGAGGTGATCGTACCTTTGTAGAATGTGAATGTCCTCCGTCTTTCTGTCTACTGTGTGCTAGTGACAAAGGATCAAAATTGCTTTCACAGTTTGCAACCACTAATATTTTATCTAAGGCTGCTCTCAAGAACTTTTGTGAACTGATTAACTCTCTGTCTCTGGCATAACTTTGTAGCTAAATGACATTGGTGATCATCTACACGAAATAAGGTCACTGTAGCCTATGAGATTTAAATTAGACATAAACTTTCCCAGTAAAGGTTTTCTGTATTCCACTAGGTACAAGTATACAATCAAGGAACACTAGATCTACTGTATATTTAAAGTCATCCTATGCAAGTGAGAGTCGCTTGGTTTTAAAATCCTGCCTGACTTCTGGTCAACATGGAGGCATAGGTAAACATGCCTTGCCTCTGCACACAACTATAGCAAAAAATACAACTAGACTACAAAACAAATATCACCTGGAATTAGAAAACCAAACTATATGGAAATATGACAACCAAGGATCTAAAGAAGCCACGTTCATCCAGGTGGGTAGGAGGGACAGAGATGCAGAGAGATGGGGAGGCGTGGAGATGTGGAGAGGTGAAGAGAGGTACAGACATGGGAATGGGCAGTCCCACATCCATGTGTGGTGGATAAAAACTGGCAGGGATACCTTGGGATCAAGGGGTCCCAGCCCCAGTCCAGACCACCCAGCCCAGGGTTTCAGCGCCAGGGAGATAAGTCTCCATAATTTCTGGCTGTGAAACCCACTGGAGGTTGGCATGGTGGAAGAAACTGGGAGACTCTCAGTGGACTTAGGACCCACCCGCTCTGGGATTCAGCACCAGGGCAACAGCTGGAAGGGCACCAGTGGCATATGGGGAGAATGTGAAGTGTGAGTGCTAAGAGACAGATTCTTCTTGGACAAAACTCCAGAGGCCAGGTAGTGGCATTGTTCCCTCTGTGAGCCCTCCCCCTTACAGAACAACAGAACAGTGACACAGGTTGCCTTTCCAGTGATTACCTAAGGCTCCACACCATACAACTTAACAAATGCACCTTTCTACAATACGGCACACTACCAAGGGAATCAAAGTAGCTCTACCTAATACACAGAAACAAACACAGGGAGGCTGCCAAAATGAGGAAACAAATAAATATGGCTCAGTTGAAAGAACAGAACAAAACTCCAGGAAAAGAACTAAATGAAATGGAGCTCAGCAACCTGTCAGATGCACAGTTCAAAACACTGGTTATCAGGATGCTCCAGGAACTCACTGGGTACTTCAACAGCATAAAAAAGGTCCAGGCAGAAATGAAGGTTGCAATAAGTTAAATCAAACAAACAAACAAAAAACATACATGGAACCAACAGTGGAGAGGAGGAAGCCGAGAATCAAATCAATTTAGAACACAAGGAAGGAAAGAGCACTCGATCAGAATAGCAGGAAGAAAAAACTTTTAAAAAATGATATGCTAAGGACCCTCTGGGGCACCTTTAAACATACCAATATCTGCATCATAGGGTTGCCAGAAGAAGAGGAAGAGCAAGAAATTGAAAACATATTTGAAAAATTAATGAAAGAAAACTTCCTTAATTTGGTGAAGGAAATAGACATGCAAGTCTAGGAGTCACAGAGAGTCCCAAACAAAATGGATGCAAAGAGGATCACACCAAGACATAGCATAATTAAAATGCCAAAGTTTAATGATAAAGAGAGAATCTTAAAAGTAGCAAGAGAAAAGCAGATAGTTACCTACAGGGGAGCTCCCATAAGACTATCAGCTGGTTTCTCAAAAGAAACCTTGCAGGCAGAAGGGACTGGCAAGAAGTATTCAAAGTGATGAAAAGTAAGGACCTACAACCAAGATTACTCTGTCCAACAAAGCTATTGTTTAGAATTAAAGGGAAGATAGTGTGCTTCTCAGACCAGGTAAAACTAAAGGAGTTCATTGATACCAAGCCATTATTATATGAAATGCTAAAGAGAATTATATAAGAAAAAGAAGATCTAGGGATTTCTGGCAAAGTTGGAAGCGTAGACACACTGTACCTCCTTGCACAACCAAAAGAAGGACAACAACAATTTCAAGACAAAACTGACAGAAAATCAAACTGTATGGAAGTCCAACAACCAAGAAGTTAAAGAAGAAATATTCATCCAGGTCGGTAGGAGGGGCAGGGACAGGCAGCTAGGGAGGAGAGGACTCACGAGAGGACTGGCGGCTAGCAAACCAGGGTGCACAAGATGACGGATTGTGGAGCTGGGCATGCAGTACAGCAGCTAGTAGAGCCAATGGTTCCACATTCATGAGCAGATACACTGGGAGAAACTATTGGGGAGCGAGACAGACCGAGTGACCCAGAGCTCCAGCTTGGGGAAATAAAGCCTCAAACCACTCATTGAAAACACCTGTGGGGGCCGAGGCAGCAGTGGGAGAAACTCCCAGCCTTACAGGAGAGTTCGTTGGAGAGACCCACACAGTCCTAGAATGAACACAAGCCCATCCACCAGGAATTAGTACCAGAAGGGCCCACTTTGCTTGTGGGAAGTGGGGGAAGTGACTGAAATGCAGCAGAGTGGACCAAGTAACATTGTTTCCTCTCAGACCCCTGCCCCATATACAGTGTCACAACCCAATGAAGGGGGTTGCCCCTCCCAGGTCAACACCTAAGGCTCTGCCCCTAACTACGTAACAGGTGCACCAAGAAAAAAAAAACGGTCCAAATGAAAGAACAGATCAAAGCTCCAGAAAAAGTACAACTAAGTAACAAAGAGATAGCCAACCTATCAGATACACAGTTCAAAACACTTGTAATCAGGATGCTCACAGAACTGGTTGAATTTGGTTGTAAATTAGATGAACAAAGGAAGGCTATGCTAAGTGAGATAAAGGCAAATGTACAGGGAACCAACACTGACAGGAAGGAAACCAGGATTCAAGTCAATGGTGTGGATCAGAAGGAAGAAAGAAACATTCAACCAGAACAGAATGAAGAAACAAGAATTCAAAAAAAAAAATGAGGAGAGGCTTAGGAACCTCCAGGACACCTTTAAACATTCCAACATCCAGATTATAAGGGTACTAGAAGGGGAAGAGGAAGAGCAACAAGTGGAAACGTTATTTGAACAAATAATAAAGAAGAACTTCCCCCAATTTGACAAAGGAAATAGACTTCCAGGAAGTCCAGGAAGCTCAGAGAGTTCCAAAGAAGTTGGACCCAAGGAGGAACACACCAAGGCACATCATAATTACATTAGCCAAGATTAAAAATAAAAAGAATCTTAAAAGCAGCAAGAGGAAAGGAGACAGTTACCTACAAAGGAGTTCCCATCGGACTATCAGCTGATTTCTCAAAAGACACCTTACAGGCAAGAAGATGGCTGGAAAGCATTCCAAGTCATGAAAGGCAAGGACCAACAACCAAGATTGCTCTATCCAGCAAAGCTTTCTTTTAGAATGGAAGGACAGATAAAGTACTTCTCAGATAAGGTCAAGTTCAAGGAGTTCATCATCACCAAGCCCTTCTTATATGAAATGTTAAAGGGATTTATCAAAGAAAAAGAAGATAAAGATATGAATAGTGAAAGGACAGCAAACTCACAGTTATTAACCACCACATCTAAAACAAAAACAAAAGCAAATTAAGCAAACAACTAGAACAAGAACAGAAACACAGATCACATGGAGGGTTATCAACAGGGGAGTGGGAGGGGGAGAGAAGGGGGAAAAGGTACAGAGAATAAGTAGCATAGATGGTGGGGAGAAAATATACAGGGGGAGGGTAAGAATAGTGTAGGAAAAGTAGAAGCCAAAGAACTTAGATGTATGACCCATGGACGTGATCTAAAGCAGGGGAGGAAATGTGGATGGGAGAATATGTGCAGGGTGGAGGGGAATACAGGGGGGAAATGGGATAACTAATAGCATAATAAAGTATATTTAAAAGATTATAATAAAATGAATAAAAAGATCTAAACAATTAACATTAAAATGGCAATAAATTCACAGCTATCAATAATCGAATACAAATAACAAACTAAGCAAACAAGCAGAACAGGAACAGAATAGATATGGAGATTGTTTGGAGGGATATCAGTTAGGAGGGGGAAGAGGGGAAAAGGGGAAAGATGTAGGGGTTAAGAAGCACAAATTGGTAGGTATAAAATAGCAGGATGTTAAGAACAAAATAGGTACTGGAGAAATGAAGAACTTTTATGATGACCTATGGACATGAACTAAGGGAGGGATTGCGGAGGGAATGGGGGTAATGGGTAGAGGGAGGCAAAGGGAGAAGATTGGGACAACTGTAATAGCATAATCAATAAAATATATTAAATAAGTAAAATCCTGCCTGATGAGTTTGTGTGGGAAATGACCATTTGATTCTAAGATTCCAGAATGCACTCAGCCCCAGTCAATAGACAGTTCTCACTCTGTCAAATACTTACAGACCCACAGTGGGCATATTTCCTCACCCAGTTTCACCATCTGCTAGTACTTTGGCCAACACAAAGCAAACAGCCCAGGGCCACTTAAGGAAACACAGATGACCCCAAATCACAGTAAACAGATGGGATTGGCCCACTGAGCTTTGAACCCTGAAATTTCACCACACACAGACATAGTCCAAGCATTGCCAGAGATTACAACACACACATTCTTGGCACTATTGTTCTGATGGATTCAGACCAGCTGAACATCTTAAACTGAGTGATAAATGAACTATGATTATGGAAGAAATGATGGTCTCCTGTTCAGGGATTAAAGTGCCTCTTCTGGCTGCTGACTTCACCTAAAAAAGAAACTGTCACCATGAGTGACTTTCAGAGTCACAACCCTGCTTCATGGTCCAGCACAGCAAGCCATCACCCAGTCAGCGGCAATGCGTGCAAAGCAACTAACTAAGCACTGTGAGAATGTGAGGGTAGGAGGGAGGCCAGCCAGCCAGGAAGTGCTGAGAACCTGGGAGGGCCCTGGATTGAGAATGAGGACGAGTGTGGGAGGGTGGAGGGAGTGTTGGTTGTCCACTCACAACAGGTGGCTGACTGTGAAGCATTAGGTTTTATTTATTTTTAGAGAAGGAGAGAGAGGGAGAGAAACATCAGTGTGTGGTTGCCTCTCATGCACCCCACACTGGGGACTTGGCCTGCAACCCAGGCATGTGCCCCAACTGGGAATCGAACTGGCAACCTTTTGGTTTGCAGGCTGGAGCTCAATCCACTGAGCCACACCAGCCAGGGCTCTGTGAGGCATTTTGAGGGCCTTGAACACCAAGCCTCATTGCCGGTTTCCAGCAATAAAGATGGAATTTTTGAATTTCATTTGACTCCAGGGAGAGCTGGAACTGCTCCAGGAATATTGTGTTGGATGCTCTAAGAGCATGTAGGGATGCCATTATTGGATATTCAAATATGTTTTTGCAGGATGAGTACATTTGTGTTTTGATCTGTTTTCAAAGTCTAGTTTAAATGTTGTTCTATTATTGCTACATAGGAACTATCAAGAAAAGGAATTTGGTTGGGCCTGTTGGGCAATAAAGACGGAGACTGTTCAGAGTAGATCTCCTCACCTAAACTGTCCCTTCTTCCCCAGACAACCGGTGAAACAGAAGTTTCCAGGGAAAACGTTAATAGCCCTCGCCTGGAAGCATCTTCTGTGATTCCAAGTTTAGATAATTTGTTTCCACTGGAGATGTTGTCTGTCTGCAGTTAACAAAAAAGTACCAGTCTGCATCAGTCAGGACTCTCCAGAGAAACAGACCCATCAATGTGTCTGTGTGTCCTCAAAATCACTGTAAATTCTGGATATAGAGAGAGGATTGTTTTGTGAGTGAGTGAGTGAGTGAGTGTGTGTGTGTGTGTGTGTGTGTGTGTGTGTGAGAGAGAGGGAGGGAGGATGAATGGGAATGAGAATGAATTATTTTGAGGAATTTGCTCCTGCAAATGCGGATGCTGGCTCGGGGGCAGGATGGAGAGCCAGGGAGAAGCTGATGTTGAAGCTTAGAGTCTAAAGGCCAGCTAGAGGCAAACTTCCCTCTTCTTTGGTCTTTTTTTTCTCTTAAGACCTTTAACTAATTGAGTCTCAACCACATTATGGAGGGTAATCTGCGTTGCTCAGTCTACTGATTTGAATGCTAATCTGAAAAAAGAGAATACCTTAACAGAGACATTTAACTGGTGTTTGACCAAATCTGGGTACCATGGCCTAGCTGAGTTGACACATAAAGCCAACCATCACACCATCCTAGTACCTCTGCACAGGAATAAGACGTGAACTCAGTGTGTTGATGTTGAGTGTTGAACTTGAAAAGAAAGGAAGCTTGGCGTGCTGCGGAGCCTTTGGCCGTGGGAGCCTTCACAGGATTTCAAGAAATTTTATTTTGTTTAATTTATGGAAGTTCTGCATGCCTGATTGCAGTCTCATTGATGACTTTCTTTATGGTCTCACCAATTTTAAACTTTTAATGAGGAATCAGAGGAGAAATAAAACATTGAAAATGACCGAGCCAAGGAAACATCCCTAACTCCCACATTTTCTGAGCACTCTCCACATGTCTGTGTATTTTACCAGCAAACCACACAGAAACAGATGGGCGTCGCGTCAGAGAAGAGCAGAGGGTGGATAGTGTGCCAGAGCGAGCGGAGAATCCCGCGAGGATCTGTCCATTCAACTTAGCCAGAGGCCCCCACCTTTTCAACAGCAAATAAGAGGCTGTTCCAACTCACTGATTAAAAACGTTAGTTGGAAGAGGGATTTCTGGCCCAAGGTTTTTGAAACAAAATCACCCACTAAATGACCGTGTTTTTGTTGATCATTATCAAATATTTTGAAATATCTTTTCATTATTCGAAGCTACAGTTTGTCCCTTTCTTCCCAAAATCTTGTTACAAAAATAAATGGAAAATGTTGCTCTGCCAAAATTATAGAAGGGTTACATATAAACCACCCATTTAAGACTTCAGGAGACTTTATTCCTTGGTGTGTTTCTATTAAAGAGAACAAAGCACCTCTTTGTATTTGCATTTACTACCTCATGTGTTCCCGCTCCTTGTTTGTGCCCAAACTGAAGTTCAGATGAGTGAAATGATGACTGTCTGATCTTGACTCCTGGGAAGCACTTCTACATCCATTGTCCTGTCTCCAAGGACAGCGTCTCTCGGATGACTACTACTTCCCGGTCTCTTGGAACCGTGGGAGCTCCAGGTCCAAATAGGCAGGAGGGGGCTTTTCCCTTGTGTGTCTCACATTCCCCTAAAGCTCAGGATGCCCAAAGACTGAATGCACAGAGACTAAAAATGTGTGCATCAAGGGACCTAATTATAGTCTCACCTGAAGAGGAGTTGTATGAAGGCGGAGTGAAAAGAGGTGACAATAAACATTTTTAACTGGGGACCATGTATACTGAGGAGCTCATGTAGAAAAACCCCAATCTTCTGCTATGGGATAAGTAGGAAATATGAAGCTTGTGAGGACATGACCGTGAGCTTGACATTAAGCATTTTTTTGGACTGGCCACTGCAGCTGAGAAATGGAAATGAAGCAAAGGATCGCCAAGCAGCCGGGGCCTGGGGAGCCAGGCCCTGGGATTCTCCAGCAGTGTCTGGCTGCCCGGGATGGAAGCAGAGGACACAACGAGCAAGATAGTTAAAGCCCAGCTTGACAAGCTTGATTGGAAGGGCTGACCTTGAATTCTCAGCTAGAAAAGCAAAAAGAAGCCAGCTGGGAACATGGGAGGAGTTTGAGAATCAAAAGTTGTAACGAGATAAGCAGTGGGAGGACCACTCTGAACACTCTCTCCTTCTGTGGACTCCTCCTTGCGTCAGCCACCCCGTGCCTCCTCGGGGGTGTGCCTTCCTGAGCACTCCTGTCTTCCCTTCCTTCCACCTAAACACCCTTCTCGTCCTTAAGGTTCAAATCGGGGCCTCCATCCTCCGTGAAGCTCTCCTGGCTGTTTCTAGGTCTGTCAGCATCCTTTCCTGGAACTACCTCCGAACTCGTTTTCTGGGACACTGGAATTTTTCAGAATTACAGTCATACTGTATCCATTGTACTGGGGTGGGCAAAAGTAGGTATACAGTTGTGCTGTATTAATGCAGTAATTAATAAATAATAATACAAGAATAAACTCTGTGTGTCACTCACAACTGCAAACCTACTTTTGCCCACCCTGTGTACATCTCATTTCCTTGTGTGCAACATTTTCGGGGGTGAGAATCGAGTCATATGCTATTTTTATCTTCCTAACGTGGTTAAACACTATTTGAGCACATATATGCTTAATGTTAAAAGTATCGGTTGATTATTCAGTTAATGGTGTTACTGAATACACTTATTTTGAAGCTGTTTGGTGGATTTTGTCAGATTTTTGATATTTGAGAATTCGCAATACATTATTCTGGTTACTCATGAGAAGTTCCAAGTATACATCTATAACTGTTATTTCCAATATTATTTATTTTGATGAACCATTCGATTCCAATAAAATATTCATGAGAGGTCCCAAACATTTATTTGCAGTTATTAAATTATGAAAGAAGCAAAGACATTTTATATCGGATTCACTGGAGAGTAAATTGGCACTTCTTTTAATATGGCGCCTAGCATCTAGCAACAAATAAATATTAAAGAATAGGTTATGGTGAAGGAGAACAATTAGTCTATTGTACAGAAGTAACTTCTCTGCCAACAAGTCAACTCTGTCTCTAACTAGCTGGCCACCTTTGATGAAGCACTTCCTCTTTCTCCCTCATTTTCCTGGCCCTGGAGGTGCATGAGTGGACTTAGGTCTTAAGCAGTGTAGAGCTGTTGGAGCCCTGGCAACCAGCAAGTCCTCATGGCCACTTTATGGCCTCCCACTAGTGGGCGCCATTGAGCAGACTTTAGAGCCTCTGCCCTCCACAACAGCCTGCCTGCATTCCACGTCCTGACTGACGCATTTGGGTCTGAAAATGGCACAGGATTATGAAAGTCGTTGGCATAATTCAACTCCATCAGCTATTCTAAAGGTCTTTCCTGGTCCTCTGGTTTTGAGTCATGCCCACAATGGAAGCTTGCAATTTTGCCCCCACAGGCAGGTTGCCATCGAAACAGAGCTCATCTGTTGTGGAAAATGCTGATCCTTACAGTGCATTACTCTCCTCCTTAGTGGAGCAATTAATCTGTATACGTGGTGAAGGCAGGTGTCAGCCTCCCCGGGCTCGTGGACTAATTTTCACAGGCAAAATCTTAGACGACTTAAGATGTAGAAGTTCAGAACAGTGAGAAAGCTTAGGAATCAGTCTAGCTAAATCCTCCTGTTTTATAGAACAAAGTTAAGTCTGGAGAGAAGTGATTGGTCCAAAGCCACCCCGTCCCTCAGGAAGTGAGGCAGGGCTGGAACCCAGGGATAACTGTGAGGCAGAGGTCGAACCAAAAAGGGACCCTTCACCAACCACATGGTTCCTGTTATCTTCATTACCTTAACTGTCCTCTCTGCCTCTTCAGTGATGTGGAAGCTATGTGAATTGCTGCTTGCATTAGCCTGTTTTCGTGTAAACATCCTTCAGTTTGCTTTAATTGGCAGTTCGTTATGTGCCAAGTGCTGGGCTAAACGCCCGTAACACGTTGTGTCTCATTTAATACAGGCTGTGCAGTCCAGGCTTTCAAGGACGGGCTCTGGACCCAGCAGCCTGGGTGAGAGTCCCAGCTCCACTCCTCAAGAGCCACATGGGTTGGGGCAAGTGATTTACCTCCCTGCAGCTCACTTCCCTCTGCTGAATCTGGGGATAATAACAGAACCTTTTTTTCTGATCAGTGCAATAAAGCAACAAGCCATTCAGCAGAGGACCTGGCCCATGGGAAGCACCCCAGAATGTTAGCTATTGTTTTAATCAGTCTTAGGCGTAGTTTTCTTCATATGGGTATTCCCTGTAAGAACCGTCTAAATGTTCTATTTCACATTTGCAATGCGAATGAACTAGTGAAGGCATATATAGCTATATCAGTGTGTTAATAACTGTATTGTTTTTGCTTCATATAGAAATAATGTTTTTGTGAAATGAATGCATAAAACCAAAGTCCTATTATTACAGTTTATTTTCTCATGACGCCTTTCTTTACCCTGACACTTAAAAAGATCAAACAAAAGCAAGAAAATACTCCCAATAAAAGACATCATCACACCTCTTTCTGATAGTCTGTCTCCCCCACCACCCACTCCCACTCCATCTCCCCCTCTCTCCTTTTTCCTTTTAAGACAAGATCAGGCACATTCAGAGTGGTATGGCTGTAGACATTTTCTTCTTTTTAAGGACTGGCACTCTGTTTATGGCTTTGACCAAAAGTCAGAGTAGTAATTTGAGATCATATATTTTTTAGTCTGTAAAAGATAATTAATTGCTGCTAGCTTTTTGCTCCATAGAAAGAGACAGGGAAGACCTTGATTTTTCCATATTGGCTAATGTGAATGGAGGTGTTGTCCAAACTATGCATTAGAGCCCCATAAAAAAATAACTTGTATGTTTACAAGTTACATGAGTTCTTGCTTTTTGGACAGCCATCAGAGTTAGCACACCATCGCCCAAGGATTCTGCTTGAATTCTCTGACAGGCTCAGCACTCAGAGCAATAACTGCTTACAGTTTGGTGCGTTTTAAACCTGAAAGCCAGGGTTCTAGATATAAATAGTATGCACAGTTGGACAACAGCATTACCATCAGGGTGAGATCACTTCCAGGAAAACACTGAAATGTAGCAATGGGAATAACATCTGGCCTTTCAGCAGTTGCATTTGATTTAGACTTGGACATCCTACATGAAATAGAGGCTGTATTTATTAATAACTTCGGTTTCTATGCAATTCACTCATTTGAACTTGAAAAGCAAGGCTCCAACAGCCTATTCATTAAATCTGCTATGCTTAGTGTATGGATACAAAGCTTACTGTACTTAGTAATTGTTTGCTTGTTTGTGCCTCTCTAGCCCATCCATGTCTACCTCATACCACACGGAAGGAATATAAGCAAAGAGGACCAGAGGGAGCAGGGCAAAGTTTGTCTATTTTTTTTGTTGTTGTGGTGGTGGTGGTGAAGATAGGCTGGAGCTGGAGAAAATGCCCATTAGATAAGATCAAAATGTGAATCATTTTGCTTTCTCCCTGTTTTAGTATCTGGATATCATTTTATTTTTCTCTGTGTTGGAGTGAAACCCTCAATGTCTTTTTTGCTGGGTACATGTCCAACCAAAATAGGGACTCCATTCCCAGCCGTACCTGCAACTAGATACAAAAGTAGGTTGCGACTAACGGCATATAAGCGGAAATAGTACCTGCGAATTCTAAGGGTGTTTTTAAAAGGAGAGTTTGAAGCCCTTCTTCTCCTTACTGTGTGTGGAATGTGGTTCCAATGGCGGGAACGCCCACAGTCATTTTGGACCACGGGAGGGGAGGCTTTCAAATGGAAGACACATATAGTGAAACAATGAGGTAGAAAGAGCCTCGGACACCAGGGAAGGCTTAATAATCCCGGACAGAGAACCTGCCGGTTGTTGTGGAAAAAATAGCACAGAAACAGTCATGTGAGTAAAATGAAAATGTGCAGCTCTACAATTTATCAAAAGGGAAAGCTTCATGTTACTTTGGTCAGTTTTTGTAAATATTCTATGCACGCTTGAGGAACAAATGTATCTTTTGCACATTGAAGTGCAGAAAATGTGTCCACACTGTCAATTTACTAATCCTCTTGTTTACGTTTTCTGTATTTCGGCTGGCTTTTTGTCTACTTGTTCTTCCAGGTACTGAAATAGGTGGGCAGCAGTGTCCACTATGATTGCGCATCTCCGTTTCTCTTGGTGTTGGAAACTTGATCCATGCATCAGTATCTTGGTATATAGTTGGGTTTACGGTTTTTAATCAGGTCTCATAATCTTGCTCTTTTCATTATAACATGTAAACTGTTTTAGCCAGCCTGAAGAAGCAGGATAGACGCCTACCCAAAATTCGATTTTGGCACTGAGGCTGACGACACAGTCCATGCAGGGTCCAGCACACATAACACCTCTTTTTTTTTTTATCACAACAATCTTTTATTATGAAATCATAAGTGTGTAATTCTGTAACATAACAATATCACACTCAAGCACATCATATGACATTTTAGGTGAAATGTTCCAATTAGAACTATAAATTATGACACCCATATTATTACCCAACCAGTCACACTCAAGCAAAGCATTACTTCTGTGGGACGCCGTACACAGCAAAAGGCTATGAGAAAGTTTCTGACACATAATTGAGGCTGGGTAAACAGGTCAGGCTGCCTGTGCAGGCCTGGATGGCCCGAGAGAGCAAGGAAAGGGGCCTGTTGGCTAGGGGGCCGGGCTGGGATGAGGAGGCCCTGCTGCCGGAAGGGATTTGGGTTGTTTGGAGTTCCCACTGGTGCCAAAGGAGTGAACACCCAGGTTTTCCTTATCAGCTTTCCCAGGTTTGGGGCAGACGGCTAGGTGCAAGGGGTGAGAACAGTGAGATGTTAAACACCCCGAAATGGAATCAGACTGTTACCTGGACAAATTCATTAAATGTAAAAGCAGATGCATTTTCATTTAAATTTACCTTCCTAGTGCTTTCTATTTTCCTTGCTTGCTCTTTAGCCCCCTTCGCCCCATTCTTGCCATCCTTTTGACTAATTACTTTTATATTTACATTTAATCCTCTATTAACTTAAGATTTTTATGTGATTTTTTAGTATTTATTCCAGAGATTATAGCATGCACTTTGACTTTTCAAAATCCAGTGTTTATTGGTGTTTCTGCTTCTTTCTGGACAATGCAATGATTTTTTTTTTAATATTTTAACTCTCTGCTATTGTTTATTTTAATTTTTATATCTTTTACACTCACAATACAGTATTGTTATTTTATGCAGTTGAAAACTGTTTACATTTATCCACATACTTTCCACTTTCATTGTTCTTCGTTTCTCGCTGCATCTCCAGAGTTCCATCTGGAATCATTTTCCTTCTAGCTGAAAGATACTTTGGAATATTTATTTTAGTGCAAGCCTGCTGGAGAAAAATTTATGTTCCATTTGCCCAAATTTCATCATCTCACCACTTCTGAATACTTTTTTTGTGGGTATAGAATTCCAGGGCAGCAGTTACCCATTTGCAGCATTCTGAAGATCGCATTTCTTCCATTTCTGTTTAGAAGTCAGCTGTAGGTCCAGCGGGTACCCCTTTGCAGGTAACCACCTTTCATTTGTTTGCTTTGGGCTGCTCTTACCATTGTTTTTGTCATTGGTTCTGAACAGCTTTATTATGATGTACCTGCATGTAGATTTCTTTTTCTTCCTCCTTAGATTCCCTGCAGCTTCCGGAATATCCTTTATCCGTTTTGGAGAGCGCTCAGCCGTGGTGTCTTACAGGGTTGCATCTGATTCGTTCTCCCAGTAATCGCCTTTGGAGACTGCAGTTACGCTTACATCAGACCGGCGTCTCGTTGTCCTCACTCCGCCTCTTACATTCCCTTTGATAGTTTTCTTTTTTTTACTCCATACTTTAGTCTGGAATTTTTCCTTTTTCTAACCAACACTTTTCAAATTTCAATGTCTTTAAAGTCATCTGGAGATCTTATTAAATACTCATATATTTAATAAGAATCTTATACATTCTGAGATCTTATATATTCTGATTCACTAGGTCTCTAGTGGGCCTAATATTCTTCATTCTGAAAAGCTCCCAAACATAAAAAGGATATTCAGTAAAAACAGGCTCCAGTTAATAAGAATGTATCTATACTGGTTCATTAATTGTGACAAATATACCACATTTATGTAAGATGTTAATAATAGAGGAGATTTGTTGCAGTAATGAGAGAGCTTTCTGTATTATTTTTCTAACTTTAAATCTTAAACTATTTAATATAAAAATTTATTTTAAAAAACCTCTCCCAAGATTATGTCAATGCATCTTGTCTCCAAATCACAGTTTAAGTGCAATATTCTACCTATCTTACTGATTTCTATTCAGTTATAGCTAATCTACTAATAAACCCATTCACTGAGTTTTTAATTTCAGTTATTATATTTTTAATTTTCAAAATTTACATTTGATTCCTTTTTTATACTGTTAATTCCCTGGCAAAAATCTCAGGCTTGTCCTTTAGGTCTTTGGATGTCAGCAGCATAGTTACTTCAAGTCTGTGTGGTAACTCTAACATCTAAAGAAGCCCTTGCGTTCCTGTTTTTTCTCTCTGTTGCTTTCTTATTTTGTTTATTTTGTCAATGCAAAAATTTTTATAGAAATAGCTAGGAGACTCAAATGAGGTAATACTTCTAAAGAGACATTGTGTTTGCCTTTGCCAGATCCCTCAGCCTCCCAACAAGCCGGGCTGAACTCAGAAAAATGTACGAGACTGAGAGGAACTGCGGTCGTTGCCAAGGCCTGTCTGCTTCTTGCTCCCCTGCTCCTGGGGGCTGCTTTTCAGTGCATCGACCCAAAACAAGAGGAATCACTTCTGCCCCCAGCTGACAGGCCCTGCCTTTCACCGCTTGACCCCCTTGGGTGTGAAATGTCTCTTCAGACTCTAAGCAGTGGGTTGAATCCGTTCCACCAGAGGCCCCCCGAGGGGAATGCCTTCCCCATCCAAAATGACTCCCCCAACTTTAGCAATACCGTTCCTCTCTCCCAAGTCTCCCTAATGTGTTAGTCTGTCTGTTCAGCCCAAGAGAGTCTCTGTTCTCCCACTGACTTCAAATGGGAAATCCAAGAAAACCGTGGGCTTTTTTTTTTTTACAGCCTTCTTTCTTGCTATAGTAAAAAGGCACAGATTTATTGGAAAGAACACATCAGAAAATATGTGAGCTTTCAAGGTAGAAATGTGGTCCTCAACTGTCCGTGCCCCTCAGAACCCTCGATGAGGCTGTGAACGTGCTCCCGGCCGGGTCTCATGCCCAGAGGTTTTTGTGTGTGCTTCCTGCCAACTCCGCGGAGCAAGTTTCAATGCAGGCAGGTGGTTCACCTGCAAAACCCTTCTGTAGTCGTGGACTGAACCAAAGAGCCCTGAATTGGCTGCTGTCAGAGCATGCTCTTTGGCTTGCTCTGAGAACTTGAGCAATTTACTGTGTATGCATTTGTTTTCAAATTAATCAAAAGACGGGTTCCCCCCAGCGCTGTGTGCATGAGTATCCGAAGCCCACAACATTCACTGTAACCAGTCCTAGCACAGAAATACCTGCTCTTTCAATGTGCTTATTTCCGGGGCCGGATCTCAGCTGCGACCCCCTGGGATTTCTTCTTGCGCATGAATACCAACTAGGGCTGTTTACAGTAATGCTCTTTGTAGCCCGGTATGGCTGTCCGCCTTGTAGTCTCCGACCGTGAAGAGGAGGATCTGCAGCATCCTGGCACTGCGGCTCTGGAGAGGTGGATTGCAGAGGGACCGCACCTCGGGGCCCAGGGTCTTGGAGGCGGTCTGGAGTTGTATGGACACCTCTCACTGTCTGGGCAAAGAGGACAGTCAAAGCTGGGCGGCTCATGGGAAGAGGGAGCTCAGTTGACATGTCCGGGTTCCTGACCAGGGCCCATTTCGAATTTCCTGCCGTCCGGCGTGGCCAAGTAGTCTCAGCCTGCCGACCAGTGCGAAGTCAGCCGGAAATCATTGTCAACTCATAGACTGCAACTGGAGATAAAGAAAGAAAACCATGTTTCCTCTTTCTACTCTACGTTCTAAGCACAATTTATCACTAGAGAGTCATTTCTAAAAGAAAGCATTTATGTTGTTTTTGACAAAGTCAGCTCTTTGGAGATGAAATATAAAAGGAGAAAGAAAAGGGCAACGAAGGTCAAAGTCATCTGCTGGTTGTGGGGTGGGAGGTCGGTGTAGGATGGGTAGTGGGTGTAAGGTGAGAGAAAACAAGCATTTACCAAGCACCTACTGGGTGCCAGGCCCTGTCCTAGGGGCTAAAGACCCCGTGGTGACTCAAAAGCAGATCCTGCCTTTGAGGAGTTTATATTCCAGGGAAGAGCCGTAGCCCCTGCAGCATAATTGTTTTTGGGTAATGTTCATTCCAAGCTGTAGAAAGTACCACAAAGGAAAAGAGTGTGGTTCTGTTACGGTGAGTAACAAAGGAGCCAGGCCTAGACACAGGCTCAGCAAGGCTTCCCTGAGGAAGTACTGTCTGTGCCAAGGTCTGAGAGAGGGGTGGGGATGGGTGGGGAGGGCTGGCACGGGGCAATACGGAGGGGGAGAGGGGAGGAGGCACTGTCAGCACAGGGCGGAGCGTGTGCCAGGCCGGAAGACGACCAGGGCGTCCTGAGGGAGGAGGAGAGAGGGAAAAGTGAGACAGGCGCCCCCAGGCTGGGGTGGCGGGCAGGAGCGGAGAAGCCCACTGCGCAGCCTTCCTAGGCCCCACGAGAGACTTTGGGTTCTGTCTTAGAATAAAAAAGGAAGCCACTGAAGGTGTTCACACAGAGTGAGGCCACGATCACATCTGTGTTTGAGAAGAGGACCCCGGCTTCAGGGAGGGGAACGGGTCGGAGGACAGAAAACAAGCCCTGGGGTCGGACAGTGAGGAGGATGTGGCAGTGCCACTGGCTGGGCCTCAGCTGGCCGAGGAGGTGGAGAGACGCAAACAGGTTTCAGGGACATTTAGGAGGGCACACGGACAGCCAAACAACAGTCACACTGGTCTTTACTTTGCTGTGCTCACCTGCAATCTCTTGGTCACAGCCCAGCAGCAAAGTGTCTGGGCAGATGTCAGTAGTCCTGTCGTCCTCTCTTGTGACCCCAGCACAGAATTCAGCACGTCGAGTTCCCAGACAGGCCTTCCAGAGTGACTGCCGGGAAGACATTTCCACACGACACAGCTCAGGAGTGCGAAGAAGCTGAAAGCTGAGCACAGGTCCTCTGCCTGTGGCACCCTGGGTACCAGGGGCTGCCGGCTCTTAGCTCCCCCGTCACTGAGTGGAGGGAACGCCACCTCCCCCCTTCCCCGTGTGCCACAGCTCCCCCCACCCCCTGTTGTCAGCCGCCCCCATTAAATACATCACTTCACCTGTCCAGCCCCTGCAGCAGGCAGTGGTTTTGAAGAGCCTGGTCACGGGGCTCCGTGGGCTGGGAGAGGGTTAAGTCGCCCAAGTGCATGGTCCAAGTCAAGTCGTGTGTCCCCACCCCTCTCATTCACCTCTGCTCTATGTTTCCTCTCTCTTCATATTTCTGTGCAGCTTTCTCTCTGGATTTCCCATCCAGACTACAAACAAATGACATGCTAATGTGTTCAATTGGTATCATATGTGGTAGCTCTGTGAGCACAGCCAGCCTGTGTAAGGAGGTGATGGGGCAGTGGAAAGTGTCCATGGTGATGCCGGCCTGTTTAGCAAACGTGTGAAGGAGATGTAGGCCGAGGCAGCCCAAGAGTAACCAACCTGGAGGTGCACTTGTCGGGTCCAGCCTCGGGACTGCGGTCTTCCCCTGGTTGGCTGTAAAGCAAAAGTAATAGTCATGCACTCTGTGCCTTGAACTGTATGGCAACAGTGAGGCAGCTTTCTCAGGCTAAGGATAACTATTCATATCATGTCGCTTTGGGACTATTTGTGACTCACAACAGCACCAAATTTCATTTAGGACCGGTTCACACATCTTTTCCTTGCAGTAAAATAACCTTTGGTCATCCCTAATTCACCAAGCATTTCATTTTTGTTGTTTTTTTTCTTGCAAAATCTGAAAATATGTTGAGTAGAAACATTTACACGAAACCTCCAAGTGCCTACTCGGGGCTGTGAGTGTTTGCAGGAGTGAAGTCCCTGGCCCTCCCTCAGCAGCGGAGCCACCCAGGCTTCTCGGATGTCCTCGGTGCTCAGCAGCAGGTGTCTCTGCTTTACCTCGGCGCACTCCCAGTCACCTCGAGTTTATGTCTCTTGTCTAAACTTGGCCCAAGACAAAAAGATGAAAAGCGATAGTGTGATGCAGTTTTCTGATGGGAAATGGAAGTTCTGGTTTTCATGTTGGCTTTGAAGTTGATGTAAATTCCATTTTCTCACACATAAAATATGCCAAAACAAATAGACATTGACACATGGGTTCTCTGTGGCTTGGACAAGGCTTGTCCACCTATGAAGTATACACGGCGAAGCTACAAAGGGGTCTAAGAAGGTCTAAGTGGGCGGGGGGCTTCCTGGGGAGAAATCTAGATCAACCAGCTCTCAATGGCGAATGTGGTAAGTGACCAGTCGGTAAAGATTTGGTTGTTGTGGCAACGGAAAACATGCTGCCCTTGCTAATTGTAAAAGGCGAAAGATTTACACAACCTGAAGAGAAACCAGAGTATCCTTGCTAATTGTAGATGATTCATTGCTGAGAGAACTTTTTCCTGCTAGCCTCTGCCGGACATACCCTAGGTAATGGTATCTATATTTAAAATGCTATATAAACAAACAGTTGTCAATTATCGAATTACCCTGAGAGCCATAGCTAATCTTTTTATTATGTTCTTATACTCTGTGTGTCTTTGTGTGATTCAAACTATTTTTCTCATTCAATCTATTATGCATAATACACTGTGCTGATGAAAACAACACAGGCATCTGCTTAGTCGGGCTTTCATGAGATCACTGAGCTTCGTCTGGTGCTCAGTACATAGTGAACATTCAGTCAAGTTGAAACCACAAAATGACATGGGCGGCATGGTCTCGCTTTGGTCCTGAGCCTTAGTCAGCTTGCACAAGTCTCCCTAAACAGATTGATAACATGTACCCTGTTTTCAGTGATCCTTGAAGTTACCTCCACTGGAAAAGTGATTTTTAGATTGATAGCATTCTTGCCATTCTTCTTTGTCATTTACTTCGCCAGACTGAACCCGGGCTACTCTGAGGTGGCGCAAGCTGGGTGCTGGTTCTGTGGCTGCCTTTCCAACCCTGGGCTTTCCTGCAGAAACATGCAAAGGGTAGGCTTTTCTGCACCGGGGCCCAGCGCAGGGAAGAGGCAGGCTCAGCTTCCCCCATCCTCAAACTCCAACAAGTACTTAGGGTGCAGTTGGTACGGTCCCTCTTCTTCTGCTGAGACCCCCATATGCTCCCCTAAAATCAAAGATAATTGCCCACCTGAGGATGTTGTTCAATTACTCAGAAGACCTAATTTAATTTGAGATCAGCAGAGTTAAACAGCCTTCCTCTATGTCAGAAAGTCAAATTGAGTCATTGTTTGGGTTAAGTCATTTTCCAACCTGTTTACCCACCAGACCTCCCACGTCGAACATTGTAGATTCACTTTTTCATTTTCCAAGTTACAAAGAAGAAAATCTGTACTATGGCTCTGTAATTCTCCACCCAGTAACATGAGAGGGAGGAGGGGAGCCAGAGGCCGCAGGAAGCAGAGTATCACCTACTTTATCTGGAAAGCACAGGCGTGTGTCCTCAGGAGGACATTCTGCCTCCCTAGAAAATCCTATCTGGATAATTGCTTCAAACAAGGTTCACAACAAAGACTTCAGATGGAACAGACTCAAAGGAATGAACACACCAAAACAGAGGGTTTCAAACATTGTTGCAATGTACACAACCAAAGATTTGTTTTGTAAAATCGGTGGGGTTTCACGTTTAGCTCACATTTACCAGTTCCCTCTTGGACAAAAGTTTCTGAGGCTACAACTGTGAAAAGGCCCTGGGAGAGAGCATGGACCAGCTAAGAGAAGGAGCCCCAGACCGCACCGACTCAGAAGATACTGGGAAGCCTGTTCTCCTCCTGACCAGAAATGCCTACACACTCTGCTGTCTGACTCGTGGGAGACCAGACAACAAGCAAGCGCATTTGTTGATTAAAAATCAGCCTATCTAGACTATAAGTATTTCTTTCAAACAGCTGTATTACTCTATCTGTGAAGCATGTAGACAGTCTGCTCTATGTCGATTTTTCCATTATAATCCTAACAATTCCCGCTGCCCCATAACATCTGCTCTGAATTTGCACATGATTTATATGTATAAATATAGACAGATTTCGAGAGGGATCTTGTTCTAAATACAAGTGAAAGTGGAAAGATAGGTGTTTAATTACATCATCAAATTTGTTTTAGATCTTAGAACATTATGTTGTCAACCAGATGTCCATATACTCACATTCATCATTGCATGTCACTGCAATGATAAAACTTAAGAGTGCTTTATGAACTCTTTACAAGGAGTTCCTTGTAATTCTGAATATTTCACGTACGTTATTTCCATAACGGTTGAGGGCCAGAGAGAAAGAGCAGACTCTAGGCATTCCGCTCTGTGGCGGGTGAAAGTCAGTGTCACACAACAAACAAGTAGCCAGCACCTCATTCTTTTGACTCTCAGCTTTCTTTCTGGTTCATAGTCTCATCTCAAGGTTATACATGTTTTTCAATAAAATTAAAAGTAAGAAGGAACTATATGGCCCTATTCGAATGAGTGGCAATGTCGCTCAAATGTCAGGACGTGCCTATGCCAGAGGGGCCCTCTTCTGTGGCTGGAAAGTTTGAATTAGCTCACTCTGACTGCTGGGTGGGGAATGGACTGGACTTTTGGGTGCAAGGTGGGCTGTGGGGGGCTGTGCCACCCTCCAGGTAAGAGACTATAATGACTTGGACTTCGGCGCTTGGGTGTGGACAGCACAAGGGGAGAGCAGCGGGCTAGTTCAAGAGAGAGGCAGAAGGTAGGTCAAGTGGACTTGCTGGTGGGTTACTTAGGGAAGGTGAGGGAGGTGATGAGAAGATAGCTCTCAGGTTCCTGAGTGGATGGTCAGACCATTTGTTAGGACAGAAAATTCAGCCAGAGGCCAGGGGTCAGACCAAGGCTTCGGTCCCACACCAACTGACATGACGTGGAGACTGCAAGTGGAGATGGCGCCCAGGAGAGCGGGCAGGGCGCTGGCCCCGACCCCCACTCACACCGAGCCAGCGTCGCACCTGTGTTATCGGTCACTCGTTATCAGTGCCGTCAGTCAGTGCTCTGTGCAAACAGTGTTTAGAGAAAATAGTCTGACCACAAAAAATATGGGAAAACACTGGTGTGAGCAATGGGGAGTCTCTGGAGGATTTCGATCAGGGAAATGATTGGAGTTGTATTAGGTACGCCCTGGGAGCAGCAGAGAAGGGATGGAAGGAGGTCTGAATCCTAGCCTCTTACCAGCTGTTTGGATTTAGGCAAATGAACTAACCCCTTGTTCTGTTCTTTGTCAGCAAGATGGTGCTAATACTACCTTCCTAGGGTTGCTGTGGAATTGTAATTAAAATGTCTGGGATGATAAATACTTGATAATGTTGGTTCCCTTCTTTGTGACTGAGTGACTACTGATGCGGTTCAGCAAGTAGGGTGGCAGGGGGCTAATTAAGAGTTGCCACCCCTGGCTGGTGGGGCTCAGTGGACTGAGCGCCGGCCTGCGAACCACAGGGTCGTCGGTTCGATTGGGTTGCAGGCCAGGTCCCCATTGAGGGCACGTGAGCGGCAACTACACATTGACATTTCTTTCCTTCTTTCTCCCTCCCTCCCCTTCTCTAAAAATAAATAAATAAAATTTTTTTTAAAACGTTGCCAGCACCCTCCCCGGGAGAGGTGGGCAGGTCCTGGCCTACAGGGAGCAGAGAGCAGAGTCTGTGGGGCAAGGGGGGGCGGGGGGGCAGGGCCGTGCTGACAAGTGTGGCGCTGGGGGCTCTGATCAAGGTGGTGCTGTTGTCCTGTTAGGAATCCAGGGGGAAAGAGGGGCAGCTGGGGTTGGGGCAGGTGGAGGGGCTGGTGTAAGCAGGCCCCGTGACTGCAGAGCAGCCTCTCCCCTCGCCTGTCCCCGTTAGCGCCCGCCCGTAGGTCTCTGCTGCTGCTCTGGCCTCGCCGAGCTCCCTGCCTCCTCCTGCCTGTTCCTCGCCAGCTGCCGAGGCTGTGCTTCCCACACAGCACGAGCCTACAGACACACTCACTTTCTCTTCCCACCTCAGAGCTGTCCCTTCAGTCAGGGGAGCTAGCTGCTCGGGCATGATTTCTTTCTTACAAAGAAGAGAATGTTTTTATATGGCCCTGCCCGGGTCTGGAGCCCTGCTGATGTCTCCTCGTGTTTTGGACCATGTCCTGTGTGACAGCAGGAAGAAGGGGTTGTGGCCAGTCATCCTAGGTCGCCCAAGGCATGACCTGGGCTGTGGCCCTGGCACCGAGGTGGCTATCTTCCATTGGTGGGACACCCATGTCCCCTTTTTAGGACCCAGAAGTTAGTCCATAAGCATGCTGGTGGTCGGAGCTACGCATACAGAGCAAAGTGGGGTGGCCGGTTCTGAAGCTTCTCCATGGCCGAGTAATGTGGCCTCTGTAAGAGCCTCCCCTGAATGAATGCAGTGGGAGAGCCCTCCAAGTCCGGGCCTCTCTTCCTGGACACGCGGCCCCTTTTGGCCCCCCTCCCTTTTTCTGGGCCTCTGCTGCTGAGCAATCCTCTTCAAGTTGGCTAACTCGCCTTTTAGGCCACCCCCCTGCTCTCAGCCTGGGAGCTCATTGGTGCGGAGGAAATGACTCTACCCGCTTTCCGGGGCCGGCCGGCTGCCCGAACGGGAGTCTGTGGACATTTTCCTGAGAGCACCCTTTGCAAATCATGTGCTGGTCTTGCTTTCAGAAAGGTATGGCCATGACATTTCCAACAAAGTCTTCGTTGACTCAGAATATACTAAGTCAGCTAGGTTTAAGGCATCATTTACATGTCATACGATGCAGCTGTTTGAAGCATACAGTTTGATGACTTCGACAAATGTGTGCATCCACGCAGCCACACCACAGTCAAGATGGGAACATTTCACCACCCCAAAAAGTGCCCTTGTGCCCCTTTGCAGTCATCCTCCCGGACCCCCAGACTTGGGCAACTGTTTATGTGCTTCCTGTCGCTAGAGATCACCATTGTTTCACTTTTTCTGTATTTTTATATAAATGCATCATACGGTGTATACACTTTTGTGTCCTCTGTTCTGCATGTTTTTGAGATTCATCCACGTGGTCACGTGTTATTAATAATTTATTTCTTAGCTAAGCAACATCCCACTGCAGGGGTACAATGTGGTCTGTTTATCTCTTTGCCTGAGGCCAGACATTTGAGTTGGTTCCATGGTGGGGGAATTGTGAGTGCAGATACCTTTTCTGATTCTGGATGTAGCCCTAGAGTAGCTGTGGTCGTTGCCCTCAGAGAGCTGGAAGTCTTGTCAGGGAAAGATTTAGGTGATGCCACACCCATGGGAGTTTATTACTGGGTGTGAACGCCTGCAGAAAGGCTGCCGAGTCGTGCCAGGTGCAGCGGACTGCCAGACCAGGGGAGGAGAAGGCGGTCGGCCTCACTTTATTACGGTGGTCTGGAACTGACCGCAACGTCTCCGAGGTGTGTCTGTAGTGTTTTTGAAAGGTACGCCTGTCGTGGTTGTATTAGATGGTTTGAATGAAGCAAAGAATGCTGGGAAAGAGCGCATGGCGGGTGTTTACTTGAGCTTGCCTCCTGCCCGCCGGCCTCGGGGCTGCTGTCTGGTCGGCCTGCCGCTGCGTAGAGTTCACGAGAAGCGTGGGGCTCAGTGGGGCTCAGAGTTGCAGAGCTTGCCACTGTCCTGGTGTGTTATTTTTTCCTGTTGCTGTGTAACAGGTCTCCTCAAACTGAGTGGCTAAAACAACAATTTCTTTTTGAATCTCACAATTTCAGTCTGGAGTCTGGAGTCATCGGGGCACAGGTCCGCTGGGCCCTCAGCTCGGAGTCTCACCAGGCTGCCAGCCAGGTGTCAGCGGGGCCGTGTGCTCATTCGGAGCTCAGGGCCTTCCTCCAAGGTCACTCAGGGTGTTGGTGGAATTCAGGCCCTGTGGTGGCGGGGCCAAGGTCCCCTTTGCTTGCTGATCTAGGGCTGCCCTTGGGTCCTGGCCACGTGGCCCCTCCACAGGCCCCTCTCACCAGGCTTGTTGGCGTTCATCCAGGCCAGCGAGAGAGAGCCGGCTGCTGCTGCTTTTCATTTCTGAGGGCTCCCCAGACTTTCAGGCCCACCCAGGATACTCTCCCCTAGGGTTAACCCTAGGGATCACATCTGCGGTTTATTAATGCTGATTAGTTGCGCCGGCCAAATCCCTTATGCCGTAGACAGTAATATAACCTTTGGAGTGATATCCCATTGTATCTCTAGGTCCCACCCACACTCAAGGCGGGGAGGTTACGCAGGAATCTTGGGGGCCAGGTGAGAGTTCTGCCCACCACCCACGGTTCTCCTTTGACTCCCTGTCTCTCCTCCTGTAAACAGGGTCTCGGGCCGGGTCTTTTTAGACATTCTGCTGGGAGTCACCTTTTCCCTCCGTGTTATGGTCATGGAGTCAGTGGAAGGTACTGCCACCAGTCATCTCATCCAAAAAGTGACTTGGAGACTGCCCACGTTGGGCAGGGATTTCTGGGGATCACTGGGAGGGTGCAGGCTGAGGGGAGGGTCAGCCGGGTGACGAGCAGGTGGGTCTGTGGTGGAGGGGACGGCTGGTGTAGCGTGCGATCGGCTGTTCACGCGCATCTGTTTCTTCTGCTGAGCAGCACGTGGAGGGATTGGACTGCCCGGCTGCTTTCCGATTCAGCACAGCCATGCGACTTGCTCTGGCCAATGAAATGTGATGTGTCTCGTTCTGAGCACAAGCTTTAAGAGCCTGTGGGTGTTTGGTCTTACTTCCTTTTCCTCTGGCACAGTGGTTAGCGGGATAGAAATGGTGGCTGACCCATCCGAACAGGCCCCTAAGTGAGAGGGGTACCGGGTAAAGCACCAGCCAACCTACTGTGGACATGCATGGGGTACAAATGAGAAATAGACCTTCGCTGTTTAAAGTCTGGAGGTTTGGGGAGGTCTGTTCCAGCATCACTACCTAGCTGATCCTGCTGATACAAAGCACAGTGTCACTGTTAATCGTGCGGCTGCCCGCTTTCTCTCTGGAACCCTCAACCTGGCCATGCTTGGATCCCCTACCTCAGTGAGACAGAGCCGTAGGACCCGATCCAAAGTCTTCATGAAGGATGATTGTATTGCAGGACAGTTGCATATTCTCCGTTACTCAAACAGAACCGTCCACCTGCTCCCTGAGAGAAGATGCTCTCTCACACCCCAGTGCCCCAGCCATCATGACAAATTAGCTATTTTTGTCTGAGAACAAACAAGTGTAATTAGCACATTCAGAGAAAGCTGCCAAAAGCATCCTCACCTGACCAGGATGTGCCTTGATGCAGATTACCTGTCCTTTCTTTCTGAGACTCAGTTACTAAGCAACCGGCACGGAGTCCTCTTTTCTTGTCTGTCATTTGTCCATCATGCAGGTGTCTTGGTGATTCTCATGTTTCCACACTTTCATGTTGACAATGTCTTTCTTTTAGGGGCCTGCCTTTGCACCACCACCTCCAGGAGGCCACCGAAGTGTGTCTCCTTCCCCAGAGTTTTGAAATTCTGGGTCTTCCCTGACGTTTCCTCAGGTTGCAGCCCCCTCGTCTTCCCTGTGCAGATGCTCCCAGCTTGCTCCCCTCCCTCTGGGAACCATCCCCCTTCCTCACTTCACAGGCCGCCTTTGCCTCCCTCCGCTGCTCCGGGCTTTCTTCTCCCTGGACTCTGCCCAGCTGCGTTGGGCGGTCACACTGCGATCCCAAACCATGATCTGGCTTGTCCCAAAGACAGCATAAATCATGGGCGACTACAGCTGGGAACCCATAGGTGGTGCACAGGCACAGGTTGCCCTTCAGCAAAAACTGGAAACAGTTGCTGCTATGAGAAGAAATTACATACGAGAGCAGGCCACACTGTAAATTATGTCCCAGGATAAAGACGAGAGAAATAAGACCCAGAGAGACCCTGGCAATTGTAATAATGGTAACAGCCAACAGTTAATGAGCCCTGACCATGTGCCAAGCACCTTGCTGATGCTGCCTGTGGCTTATCTCCACTCAGTTTCCCATCAGGTACCACGAGTCTGGTGCCCATCTGTCTGATGAGACAGAGGCTCAGAGAGGTTAAGTGGCTCACCTAAGGTAACACAGCAAGTAAGCAGAAAGCTGGGATAAGATCCTGCCCAGAACAGCCACTGCAGAACCCAAAGTCCTACCCAGGAAAGGATAAGACCTCAAGGCAAGGGAGGGATGTGCCCCACGGGCTAAATGGCTAGCCCACACATACAAACACACATTCCGTTCCAGTGTCTAAAGCAATTCCCTGGCTTCAGGGTGTGAGGACTGCCACTCTGAGGCCCCTCCCCAGTGCTCCCCCAGCTCCTCTTCGCAAAGCAAAAACCAAAGAAGCCCTTGTTGGAACTCTCTTCCCCTTCCGGTCCTAAGAGCCTGGAGCCCCAGGTTCCAGGTCAGAGGTTCCAGGGCTGGCTTGCATCCACCGGAGGTAGTTTGAGGTGAGTTTGAGTTCACAGGCCAGCGCAGCAGGCATGCTGCCGGGTTGGACAGCTTTGGGGGTGGACTGCTTTGCCTTTCAGAGTAGGGGAGAATTGAATTATTCTTGCATTAACTCCCCTGACACCTTGGAAACTACGGCCTCCCTCCCTCCTCCGTGGCTTTTCTCTGCCATAAAATGAAAAGCAGATTGCCTCGCTGGCGGCACGAAGCAGGCCCTGTGTCCGAGGTATGCTCAGGCAGTCTTGGCCATCTGCTTCTCATTGGCCAGTGTGGGCCGTGGGCAGACAATGGGCCAGTGTGCAGCCTTCACCCCAGCAGCCGCTCTGGTGACCCCGGGCCTGCTGCCTGGCAGGCTGGGGCGCATCCCATAGGCTGGGAGCTCGTTTCCTAGAGTGTGGGGGTGGTTCCCTCTCATTTGGCCATTTCTTTCTTTTCTTCCTAGAAAGATGAGTTTCAGCTGTTTCCCCAAGACTTCTGGTAACCTCTTGGTAAAGCGATATTTATTGTGTATGCCTTTTAACATTGTAGATGTAATCTACATTCGATTTGAAAAAAAAAAAAAAACCTAGAAGAGTAACAAGATGCAAAAGCTAGTCACAGCCTCACTACCAAGGATTTTCATGTGGCTTCCGTTGGTCTATTTTTGAGCATTATTTTTAAAAAAACACTGACCTAATATGCAGTCCTGAGTTAGGCAGTGTACTAAACACTTCGCTTGGATGATCTCAGGCTGCATATACTACAGCCCTGTTAGGTGAGCACTCTATGGAACACCATGTTTCCTGATGAAGACACTGCAGTTGAAGAGGGGCAGCAAATCTGCCCAGAAACGCCCAGCGAGGTGGGCGGGGCCAGGACTCAGGCTCCGGGTTCCACAGCTCAGAACCACCTCCCAGTACACACCGGAGTGGATCGCAAGCTGCTCCGTGTCCTGGTTTACCAATGGATGGGACCACTTTCCCATTCAATCTGTACGTGACTTTACAGCCGCATAGGCTCATCTTAACCTATTCAGCCAATCCCCTGACTTGGGATTGTTCCAAATGTTGCCATTGTAACCCTGACCTGATCCCTCAGTACAGATATCTTTAAGCCCGCCCCCCCCCCCCGATTCAGCAGTAGGGCAATTTCTGTGTGAATGGGCGTTATGTAGTTGAGAGAGTTTTGAAAGACGAGGGAAACTGCTTTTAAGAAAAGTTACACTTGCAACACTGGGTTGTAGTCTTTCACCTGTCAAATTGTTAAGGATTTTTAAAATGTATAGCTCACTTTTTAAACTTTTAAAAAATCCTCACCAAACGATATGTTTATTGATTTGAGAGAGAGAGAAAAAAAATCAACGTGAGGGAGAAGCATCAATTGGTTGCCTCCCATACGCGCCATGTCCAGGGACCGAATCCGCAGCCTGGGCATGTGCCCTGACCAGTGATTGAACGTGCCGTCTTCCGGTGAGTGCAGAGACCCTCCAGCCACCTGATCCGCCCAGCCAGGGCTTGCTCTTTAAACTTACAACTCACTTTCTCAGGGATCAAACTGTGAATGATCGAATTCATTTATTCTTTTGTAAATTTGCTGCTTATTCTCTTTACCCAGTTTTCTGTTGTGTAATTCATTTTTAAATGGATTTGCAAACGCTTATTACTTTAAGGATATTGGTCCTTTGATGCCTGTATTGTCTATAGGTACCTCCATCATTTGTCTTTTTATCTTATGATGCTTTTGCATTTTGGTCTGAGGTTTAAAAATAGAAGGGTGGGCAAAAGTAGGTTGTGAGTATGTTTGCAAAACACAGAGATTATACTTGGATTATTATTTATCCTTGTATTAGTTTTCCACACTAGCAACTGTAAACCGACTTTTGCCCACCCTGGTATTATGCAACTGATCTATTAGTCTTCTACTTAGTACCTTCCTCCTTGTACTATTTTCTATTTTAAACTTCCTTCTGTCTCCTCAACAATATTACATAAATATGAGTATTAAATATAGGTGTTTATTTTGCTGTTTCAAATTGAACTTGCCGCGATACAAACTGAAGAACTGAGATGTTGCAGTGGGTAACTCAGGGACCAGAAAGATGAAATGAAGAAACCCATCCGTTGGCTGTGTGGGAAACCAGCTCTGAGAAACCAAAAATGGTGAGTCCAAGGTGTAGACTCACACCGTTATTTTAATTTAGAACACAAATAGAAGAGAAAGAAATTTATTTATGTTCCTTTTTGGTCTGGTTTTTGAACACTGTAGGGAATATCTCACCCTTATCTAATTAATACGGTTCATAAATGTTTTCTTTAGATATCACAAAGTGTTGCTCGATTTTCCTCATAGTTATTAAAAAGCTAACATTTTATCACATTAAACATTCTTAGTATAGAACTGCACCCAGTGTCTACACATTCAAGGTTAAGATATAAAGAAAGTTAAGGTCTTTTCTGCCACAGAGTACAGAATCCAGGGCATTCTCCTGACCTTGGCCGCCAGTCCTCAGTCCCAGCCTTGGTCTCAGTTCCTTCATTACGGGAAGGAAGTCCTGTAGGCGAGCAAGTCTGGGTGGGTTCTGATTTGTGTAGCCCCTGGAGCCGACGTGACCGACTCACATACACAATGGGGGAGACTCCCCAGAGCAGGAAGGAGAGCAGCGCGTGCAGGTGAGTGACCCCCGGTCTGCTGAGGAATAACACCACGACCACCAGCGCCGTTCCCCTGTGACAGTTCTTCTGGCCTGTCTTCCCTCCCTCCCTCTGATTTCTCCCGGACACCCCCATTGGCCAAACCCGACCAGAAGCCAGAGGGCAGGAGAGCCAGGCGACGTGGCCTACGGAGGTTACGGACCCCGGGTCACAGAGCAAGGCAGGGGAGAGTGAAGGCTGACGCACACTGGGAAGAGCCAGGAGGAAGAACGGAGGCTAAAAATGACTCAAAAATCCACCAGCCAGAGGTGATCTGGATCTATGCTGTTGATAGATTCTCTCAATCACTTTGTAATACTCATGACTCTCATAATTTACTTTTTAATTAAGTGTATTGGGTTAACATTGGTTAACAACTATACATTTGAGTTGTATAGCTTTATAATGTGACATCTGTATACTCTCTACCGTGCGCTCACTGCCTGAAGTCTAGTGTCCTCTGTCGCCATACACTTGACCCCAGTCACCCTCTTCATCCTCCCCCACCCTCCTTCCCCTGCGGCAACCACCATTCTGTTGTCTGAATGTGAGTTACTTTTATACAGTCGAGATCATAGCACATAACTGCTTCTAAAGCATGGTTAACCACGGGGCGGTTAGAGGCCCAAATCAAAAACCATTTTGACACCACTGATGATGGGTAGTGATTGTGTTTGAGTGGTCTAGTGCCTTTCCCATTGCACACACACACACACACACACAAAACCACTCACACACAACCACTCACTGGGAGTGGCTTCTTTCCCAGTGTGAACTTTCTAAATGCAGAAAATTATTACTCAGGCTTCTGAAATGTAAAGGGTCTGTTTTCTTGCACAATGCAGCTCTTCCTTTGCAGACAAAAGTAAGATCTCGTCATTAATTTGTAAACCACAGTACCCCGAGCCTGTGGTCAGGGCAGCGGATGAGGGGCACACACACCAACACGCCCCTCAGGACGGGCACTTTGCACCGATCCCCTCGTTCTTTCCCACGGGGCTCTGGTGTGACTCGGAACCTTATCAGCCCGATAGTCCCCAGCGCAGTGACTCTGGCCAATTCAGATTCATCGCTGCCCTTGATCTTTAGCAATCCTTAGGGACAGAACCACACTGCCTAAGAGATTAAGTGGCCGTCAGTGTGCGGAAGATCCCGCCCAAATTGTGGGGTGAAAAATGAGGCACAGGGGAGTCAGCTCTTTGTTGCAGGAAAGCTCTAGAAGCAGGAACGCAGCTGAGGGAAATAGTGAGGGGTTAAGTCTAAAGTCTCGGGGTTCCCCAGCAGGCCAGTCCAACTGGATTTTGAGTTGGGGTCTCTATGAAAGAAGAATTGCATGTCTGGAATTCCGTGTTCTCCCAGTTTTGGGTTTCATGATCTCAGCCACTGGTGTTAGTCTATTTTGAGTCATTGCATATCTAGGAATATCTGGGTAAGGCCTTTCCTCTGGAGACTACAAAGTTATTGGGTCCCAGTTTTCTTCCTTCCAAACCCTCTCAAGGCGGCTCCATACAAGATGGCAAAAGAAAAGTCAGAAGCCAACCAGTTTTGATATTCTTAGTGAAAAGTTTGTTTTTCTTCCTTGATTCTCATAAAAGTAAATTATCCTTTTTATTCAAACATTTTGCTAGAGTATGCTTTAAGTGAAGCCCTGGGTCAGGGGTCCCCAAGGCCATTGCTGCGTTTGGAAATTCACCAGAATGACTCACAAAGCTCTGCATTAAGTGCACGCAGGGTTAAGATTTATTGCAGCGATGCAGTCGAGACATACAACTGCCTTAGAAGGAAAACGGCGGACACAGAGCTCACTCTTCCCAGCGAGGGAGACGAGACGGCATCTGTGAGATGTGTCTGCCCAGGGAAGCCCACTAAAGACTCGGGACTCCAGTTTGGGGTTTTCTCGGGGGTGAGGGGGTCTGATCATACAGCCATTCTACCTAGCACGCACCCAAACTCCAGACTTCTAGAAGGAAAGCAGGTGTCCAGCAAAAACCATGGGGTCTGTAGAAACAGTTCAGGTGCAATGAGCCACTTTACTTACCACTGGGACAGAGTTTTGTGCTGGTGTAGGGAGCTGTTTACCAGCACGTTCCCTGAGGCCAGCATGCAAAGCTGTCTAAGAGTCACAACTTTAGAATGCTTATTAGTTAGCACTTTCCTGCACAGCCCCCTTTAAATTTATTTTTGCTGAGAGTACAACAAGCCCTTTCCATGTGTACACTAAATAAAGTATTCTTTGTACCTCGCATCACTGCTTTTGTCCGTATCATACTAGCACTTGGACCTGGCAGAATGGAGAATGAGGAGACAACCTGCCCTTAGCTCCCCGCCTTTCCGGTGCTTCGCCCTTCTCTGCATCCTCTTTGAGTCTCGGGCTCGTCCTCCTGTTAGTCCACTCTTCTGTGGTGTCAGCTCTGCTTCTGTGGACCTAATGCAGGCGGGCTTTATTGCATGGAAAACTTTTTCGTGCAAACCTGAGTGCTTTCTTTCCGATGTTCGAGGACCCTTTCCTTGTTGTTTTCTCCCCCGACACTCAGCCTCGAACTATGGCAGATCCATTACCTGCCAATATCCATTAATCACCAGAAGAGAGGTTGTGGGCGTCTGTGCTTGTTGCTGCCTCTGTCATCAGGGTCATCTCTCAAAAGCCTTGTTCGCTCTTTGAGTCATAGACTGTGGTGCAACTTTTCTGGCCTTGTTCCTAATGACCGGGAGGGCTTGTATTTACTGAGCATCTGTTAACAGAAACCCTTCTCCCCCCCCTGCACCGCTGGACGTTGCAGAAGCGGGTATGCCGGGCCAGCGTGCCTCCAGGCTCTGCCGTCTGGGCTGTGGCTGCCATGCCGTGTCTGTGGAGAGCCCCTCCCGGCTTCCTTGGAGCCGGGTCCTCTACGTCCGCACCTCCCAGGACCCGAGGAGAGGCTGCCCGTGCGGCTCAGCCCTGCTGTCCTGGTTTTAGGGGCTGGCCCCCTGGCGTGCAGAGTGAGTGGTCCTGAAGAGACACTGTTATCCCAGTTTCTTGCCCAGCCTTGGTTTGAACTCTGATCCTAATTCACAGAAGGAGGCTTTCGCTTCTGTTGTAGGTATTTTCATGAGAAGTTGGGAGAAGTTCCACTGGAGGCTGTTCACCAAGCATCATTTAAAACTAAAGTCCTAGGGAACCTTCTAATGAAGGGATTTTATTGGGGATCACAGAGAATAAAGCCGTGTCCATAACCAATGGAGATTTAGAGCCTCACTGGGGAGCTGGGACAGACACACGGGGACACTAACTCGCAGTGCCAGACGGTGCACTGTGAGGGGTGTGCTGGGAATGCGACGGGCCGGGCTTCAGGACTCTGGCTTCTCCCACTGACTCCAGCAGGGACTGGCTGTGTGACCTCGGACAAGGCGGGGCTCCCTTCTGGAACTCTCTTGCCTTGTTTACAAACGAGGGGATTGCTCTAGAGAGTTTCCAGCAGGCCTCCAGCTCCAGCAAGCATCATCTTCCTGGGATGCTGTGATTCCGTGGAAGTACTGTGGAAAGGAGGGATCCTCTGATCTCGGGCAGATGGGTCCCTTCTAGGGGCCAAAGAGAGACAGGAACTGAGATACCTCCCGGTGTCCAGCCTCAGTGTCAGGGGGTACCCCGTGTCCCTACCAGGGGTGCCCAATTCCAGCCTCTCCACCTCATCCCTTCGCCTGCTGAATTTCCTTAGACAAGATGGCCTATAAACTCATAGATGAGTTTGCAGTTTATGAAGGTCCCACCTATTTAAATCATCCTGCCCACATGTGCGTGTGTTCAATGCAGCAGGGAATGGACTTCAGGAGTCCTTTTAAAGATGAGAAATCTGTCTCTTTTTTATGCCTGACTCATAGTCCAGCCATAAAAAGTTGGATGTTGCCTCATTCTGATAATGAGCAATGATTCTTTTTTTAGGCCAGGTTTATCCCAGGGGATTGAGGCAACTTCTGATACACCAGGGTGGGCAAAGACCTCGGGGCCCCAGGTGGCTTTTCCCCCTGTATTCGGAATGCCATAGACTGTGTGGGCATGACAGGCGGAGGTGAGTCAGCGCCCATGGCAAAGAGCAGAGGCAAGCTGCTGTCTGCTGAGGCCGGTCTTTCAGATGTACCTCCTGGGGCAATGGGATGAACGCCCGGAACTCAGGGACTCCTGTGGGGACTCTGCTGGCTGGCTGTCCTCCTGAGCACTCAGTGGGTAGGAGGTCCCGCCACCCACGACTCTGTCTCATTTGTCATCTCTTTACCTCAAGCCAGGATAGGAGGGGCCATTAGCTAACTTGGTAGATTATAAAACACTGGCAAAACCAGATAGGCAGGTTAATGAAAAGCCACTCGAGGGGCATAAATAATGTAATTGGCTGTTGACATGCAAACAGTAATCACAAAGTCGCCCAAGTTCTGGGTTTTCCAGCTTCCTCTCCTTTCCAGACAGATGGCTCCTGCCCGGGCCTTTCGCATGTGCCCACACTTTAGGGGGAGGGGAGAATGGGGGGAACCACTTTCATAATTCACACCTGGGAGGCGTCGCAAGAGGGGAGAAGAGACGCATCCTGAAGGGTCTTTCTTGGTGGCTCCCCTGATCGCACCGCCCGAATGTCTGTGCCCGACCGGAGAGCTCACGCCCTGTCCCTGCTCCCCCAGCTGGGCTGCAGCACTTCCCGTGCTGTCTTTATTGCCTGTGTCTGTCTCTCCCACCAGTCTGCACTCCTGGAGGGTTAGAGTCTTGTCCAATTATCGCCTCAGACTGAGTCTGTGCGGAGCACACACTCAACAGCAGCTTGTTTAGCCGAGTGAAGACGTCAGCTCTGGACTCAGCTAACGAGCCAAGAGGGTGCCATTCCCCAGAAGACAAGCTGCGTCCATCAGCCGAGACAGATTGTGTGCATTCCACTTGTGCAATTGGTAAATATTTATTGAGCGCCTACTGTGTGCCAGGTATTCTTTTAGGTACTGGGGCTGTGGCAGTGAACGAGAGAAACAGGATTCTACTCACAGGCATTTAAATACAATGGGAGCAGAGCTCTTTCAGTTGCAGGGGGCAAAGACCCCTGCGAGCAGCTGAGGTGAGAAAGAGAATTTCTTGGCTGCCCACACCGGTCATTGCCGGGGCTGAATGGGTCTCAAGGGCTTGGTGTCAGCAGGACTGCGTCTGGCACGCGGCCTTTCCCGCTCTCTTTGGAGAGACCTGGTTCTCCATTATTCTGGGCTGGCTTCCTCCCACATTGCCTTAGACCCACGAAGGGGGGCCTCTGTCCTGGGCCCAATCCCAAAGGGACCCCATGCTTTGGGGTAACTTCCTTGAAATTTTCTAAGCCCCCTCTGATGTCTGGGACAGGCTGAAATCATCAGTTCCATCTACAGGAACTCCGGTTTTCATGTCTTTGGGGGGGGGGGGGGGTTGCGGGGTTGACCAGGTGCTCTAGGGAACTTCAGGACCCACATTCATAGGATTATTCTGGGACCCTAAGACCGACCCCCAGTCCAGGAAGATGGCCCGGCGAGTGAATCACTCTCACAGAGTAGCATGGCGTTTCGCAGAATCTCACAGGACCGGCCATCAGGACGGCACACTGATTTGGGAAGACTTTTGCTCCCGTCTGACACGGGACAGGCTCAGAGCTCCCGGCTCCCCTGGCTCTGGGGGTTGAGCTGCACGTGAAGGCCAGAGTGTCCCTTTCTCCTGTCCATGTTCTGGTTGCGGTGTGGGTTGGTGACAGGCATCCTTTGTCCTGTTCTGTGCTGCCGCACTTCGGGTAACTGGCCCACACTGCACCCCACGTCAGGATCTGTGTCACACGACCATGCCTCTGTCCTCCAAGGGTTTCAAGACTATGACCGTTCCGTGACACCAGTGGGCCATCTCATTGACCTGCTCACTTCGTGCCCTCTCGGGTTGGCGTGACCCATGCCAGACAAGGGTCAGGCACAACTAGGTGATAATATAGCTCTGCCCTCTGCCCTACGTTTAGTCTACTTTTCCCCCATCCACGTTGCATTTGTAACCCTTATAAAGCCGAGACCAAGTGATCCAGTTTCAAGAAACACTATCTACCCAAATTAGCTTCAAAATAACTCAGATATTTTATGTTTGCTCTTCGCAAATTCTGAAAAGGGATCTAAGGACTTGCTCCTCAGCAGTTCCATACCTTCACCCGACAGGTCACAGCAGCTCCGGCAGCTCTCTCTCCAAAATTCCTACCTTCCCCCAACTCCTAAACCCACAGCCTCTATGGCTTTCCTTTTTCATGTCTAACCCCCTCCCCAGTAATTTGTTATCCGGACCCAAGCTCTCCACCACGGCAGCCACCAGCCACATTAAGCACTTAAAATGTGTCTGTGAATTCAGATTTGCCTTCAGTGTAGAATACACGCTGGATTTTGAAGAGTTGGTCTAGAAAATGTAAAGGCATCATTTTAATATGGGTTACATGTTGAAATAGTAATGTTTGAAATATACTGGGTTAAAATATATATTTATGATGAATTTTACTTGCTTCTGTTTACTTTTTTAATACAGCTGCTAGAAAATCTAAAATCACCTATGCAGCTAAGGCCCGAATAGCACTGAGTCCGTCAGCGAAGACTTCCCGGGGTTCTCCCTTTCCTCCTGCTTCTGTGGCTCTCTTCCCTCCATCCGAGGTCTTGATTCAAAAGCACAGACTTTCCATTCAGTGGTCCGGCAGAAACAAGACTCCCCTCTGATGGGGATTTTGAAGGCAACGGATCCAGATGCAAACCCATTAATCATTTTGTTTCATCACACACATGCTACATACTGTTCAGACAAAGCCAGCATTTTAGGAAATCACCGACTCCACTGTCTTTTGGACCGTGCATAAAACTTTAGCACACAGAAAACACCGCTGGAGGGAGGGAAGACGGTGATTGTTTTTTTTCCACGAAGCTCTCAGGAGTCCATACTTTAGTCTGGTGTGTAAGTATTTCATCCCCGACAGGGCTCCACTGTCCGCTCCTTCCAGGCTCAGCCCAGATCCCATCTGTCTTCGTCGACACAGCTCTTTATTTGAAGTTGGCAGGCGACGTTTTCCTATTTTGTTTTTCCTCGCTTGGATAGATGTCTAGTTCCCAGTTCATCATCACCGATGACTTAGGACTACCCTTTGTTTTTCCCTCCGAGGAGACTGTCCGAGCCCCCAGAGCAGGCCCGCCGTGACTCACACTTCACATTAAACGTGTCTGGGTGTTTGGGAAAGCAGCCAAAGCATTACTTCACCCAACCTTGTGATAAGAGAGCTAAAGTAGTTGAGGGACCGTCAGAGGGTTGGTTCTAAGCTTTGGAATACTTTCTATTTGATAATCTTTAAATCTTTTTCGTAAGTCAAAAAGCAATGCCCAGTGACGGCTCTAATGGGGAACTTACTCCGATGTGTAAGTGCTCACACGTGTGAGCAGCTGGATGGGGGGCCGAGTGGACGCATGTGAAAGAAATCACAGTCGAGGAACAAGAGCGGATCTTTCACTCGGTAATTAGTCTCCCTGGGTTAATAAGGGAGCAATTTACTCTGTGTGCTTGTAGCCAGAGACTTATAGGCTTTTTATTGTTATCAGCCCGTGGTTTTGAAAATCAGAAGTAAACTTGAAAAATGGTTTCCTAGACTCTCCAAGGCACTCAGGGCGGGGAAGGACTCTCTCCCTTATTTAGTCTTTTCTTTCTGTAATGTCATCTGCTTTTCTTCATACACGAAGAACACGCATGCACCATTTGAGGATCTCTCAGTTTTTGCTGTGGTTTTATATATTTCATATTTCAGACAATTGCTTGTTCATGCTAATTGAGGAAGAGGAAGCGGAGTATTGTGTAATTAAACGAATCTCGAGAATTAACGCTGATAGTTGGCAAGCCATTTCCTCTTCTTACTATAAGTGTCTAATTCATGCTTTGCCTGATAAGTAGAAAAGTTGCAGTTCTCATCAGAAATTCTGAACTCCAAGTACAAACCTCTGAGTGCCTTTGAGGTGGCATTTTCTTCGAGAATGTTTGCAAATGAGGGCCAGTTCAGACCGCTGGTCTTTGACAGCTGTGTTATCTCTAAGGAGATGGATCCTGCAGTGATGCCTGTGCAGACAAAAGTGGCTCGGCATCGGGCTCAGAAAGCTCGGTTTCTCTCCCCTCTGGGCTGCGGTTTCCCTCTGAGGGAGGGACCTCGGGGCAGAGTGGAAGTGGTACATGTGCTGGAAACACGGGTTGAAAGTTAGAGGAGGACAGAGGCGGACTGGCCAGAGGCAGACTGCACGCGTCACAGAGTCGGTCCCAGGGTGGGAGCAGCCTTCAGAGGTCCCTCTCCCCGTCCCTGCAGTGCTCATGTCAGCCAAGTGCAGCAGGTGGCTGTGTGTTCTTGAAGATGTCCTCAGGAAACCCGGCAGCTCCCGCTGCCCAGTCCCATCCCAGCCGTCAAGAGAGTCTTTTAAATGTGTCCCCTAAATTGGCCCAGCTCTGATGGGGCCCCAGGGAGGCTTACTGCCTCACCCTCGCCTGTCCAGGTGAAAGACAGAGTGTCTTGTTTCTCTCTCTGCTAAATGTCCTTTCTCTGAAGTTGCAGGACCAGGAAAGCAACGCGTCCCACGATTTCACGTGAGAGCTGTGTCTGGTGCTAAGAAGATGATGATGCAAAAAAGCGCTGACTCTTTCATAAATCTGGCTTTACACCTGTCATAGAACCTTGTCAGTACCAACTCTGATCTCAGAGGGAAAAAATGAACTTTCAGCGTGACCCATACTGACACTTATCAGAACCCTGTGTAAAGCACGGGCTGGCGGAGCCGGAGGAAAAGCAGACGCCAAATCACTCACTCAGAGAGACGGCTGCACCGCTGAGCTCCCAGCAGCATTTCTTAAAACAGCCCAGACACACAATCTGTGTCCACTGTAGGTGAAGAAAACATCGTGTGTGTGGATATACACACAATGACGTACTATTCAAAAACAAAGGAAGAGGACCCTACTATTTGCGATGACACGGATAGACTTGAGGGCGTTAGGCGAAGCAAGATGAATCAGAAAGAAGAATACGGGGTGGGGTGGGGGTGGAAACCAGCAGGGGGTCCGGAGGCACAAACCGCAGTTGTAAAATAAATGAGTTCTGGGGAAGTCACGTCCAGCATGGTGACTGCAGTCCATGATGCTTATTGCGTACTTGAACGTTGCTGAGGAAGTAGATCTTAAAGGCCTCGTCGCAAGGAAAAGAGCTTTGCAGCTGTGTGTAACGGAGGTTGACCGAATGTGTTGCGGTGCTCATTTCTCTACAGCAACCGTTATGGTGCACACCTAAGGACACTAAATACACGATGTCCATCACACCTCCGTTAAAATCCAAGTGGACACCTGGCAAGTGCAGGGGGTGACAGTGAGGGGGGCACGGGCGGGAAAGGAGCCGCCACTGGGAGTGCGGGCCCTGGGCGGAAGGGACACACACGGGTGGCAGTGACGGCCAGCGGAGTCTTCCTCCCTATGTCCTGCTTCTAGACGTTCAACGCGCCTGAGTTTTGTCAGAGCCAATTAGTTCGTGATCTCCATGGCATGAGGGGAAGGCGGAGGAATCCAAGCCCAAACGCTAGTGCACGTCTCTGCATTAAGAGAACATTTATCGCGGCTTTGAACTGAGGCCAGACTCGGCGGCCAGAGTGGGCTGGCAGGGCCGACTGGAGAATGTCCCCTTTGAAGTGTGGTGGTGGTGAGGGCCCTGCTGGCTGCGGTCGCGAGCCCGCCTCATACCACCAAAGAGGAAGGCTGTTATTTAGAGGGGAGGGGCCCACATTTGAAGTTCTGTATGAACACTGCTACACGTTAGAAAACTTTCCAGGCAAATTTTATGTTATAGAAACCAAAGAAAATGGCCTCATGTGGGTTTTGCCCACTCGCTTTAGAGTAGTAATTTAAAATAGCTTTAATGTAATAAAACATATTGGCATGCCCAATGACTCCCAGTGGGGGCGGACCACTGGGACCCCACCCGGATTTCCCAGGCTCTGGGGTTTTCCTGCCCTCTGCCTGGGAAAGGATCAGGGTGCGTGTGGGTGTGTGGGGGGGTGTGTGGGTGTTTAGCTCTTGTGTGCCAAGAAGTGGTAGGGGGGAGCATTTGGAGAAAAGGCTGAGAAGCGTGGTCAGGGCCAGACGAAGGAGGGTCTGGCCTGGGGCGGGAAAGGGCTGAGGCCACCCTGCAGCCCAGGAGGAGAAAGGGGCCTGCACCTGAGTGGGAGCCGCCTCACTGCTCTGAGTGCATCTGCACCCACGGCTCTCAGCACTGGCCACACGTGGGAATCACCTGGGTGGCTTAAGAACAGCTGCTCGGATGACCGCAGGACCAGGGTTCTGCTTTCACTGGTCCGAGGTGTGGTCCCGAGCTTTGGGGTTTGTGCAAAGCTGCCTGTGGACAGTGATTCCAAGACACTGCCAAGGTCCAGAGCCACCGGTTCATCGCAGACTCTGATTCCGTGGGCGGGGCCTGTACTGGAGGTGATGCCAGCGACTCTGGTCCATGGGCCACTCTTCGAGTAGCAGGGGTCTGTAGGACTTGGCTGTGCCACGTCAGCAGAGCACCTGCCAGCAGTTGGACCTTTCTGGGGAGGAAAGATCTGGAGAAACTGGAGTTGACCTTCAAGAACAAATGGGAACTTTCGACTGAAGCACACACAAGCCTGGGGTTACAGAAAGACCTTCGGGGCTGTGGGCCTGCAGTTTTCACCAGAATCGGTTCCCTCAGCTTCCGCATGACACTCTCGCACAGCACACCTGCCTGGGCACGCGCCTCCCCTTTCCTGCTCTCCTTCTCACCTTTGCAAAAGCAAGATTTCCCTCCCGTCTGCCTTCCTGCACTGAGCCAGGACACAGGTCCCCGGATGGCTGGCAAATGCAGGCTCCTGAGGTCCGAGCAAGGAGTGGTGAAGGTGTGACCCGTGGTCTCACAGGGTTAAAATTCATAAGAGGGGTGGCTGTCAGGAGGGCAGGTAGAAATACACTTATTTGAATTAAAAAATGAATCATACTTTTCACACCAAAAGTGCATGTGCTTTGGCTAATGCTGACAATGAGAACTGACCTCACAATGAAATCTGAGAGTAACAATAACATCAAACACAATAACAGCAGCCCACACTACTTCCTGTGCAAAGCACTACGTGAACTAATTCATGTGATCCTCCCACAACCTGTAAGTAGGTATTGACATTGTTCCTAACTGACAGAGAACGTTGACCTATAAGAGGTCAAGGAACTTGCCCAAGGTCACATGGCCAGTAATCAGTAGGGTTCCTGTATAGCAGACATTTTCTGTAAATTGCATGAACCAAGTCCATTGTTCCAATATTTTTACAAAAATGTAATGCAGTGTACATATTTAAAACATACCTTTCTGATATCTTCAGCAGTTATGTAAATGTATGATAAAAATCTTTACATACAAACTTTAAAATCTGGCTCGGTGACTATGTGGTCTTGGCTCAATCCCGCCCTTTCTGAAATCCAGTCCTTCATCTGTAAAACCAGGGACAACCATCTCCACTCCACAGGGTTGTTGAAAGATCAAATGGGAGAGATCAAGAAGTGTCCTGGCCTGCAGCCAGCTCTGGGTGAATGGCAGGCATTGTCAGCACCGTTGGCATCTGGAAAGCTGGCTTGGCATGTGGCAGGAGCTCTTTGAATACGAGCCACCCCCCCATGTGTTGATGGCTCCCAGATTTATTCCCACCGAAGCCCAGACACCTCCCGAGGGTGGCAGTGCAATGCAGCTCAGTTCCGTGCCTCCTACTGTCTCTCGTCTCAAACTTCTTCAAGGAGACTCACACGGCCCCTCCTCCAACATGCCTCCCCCTGTAATAATGCCCCACAATGACCCCCCTCTTCTTTGATCATCCATCAATGAGTTAACGAGTCGATCCGAGTAAATGGATGCTGGGAACGGGAGTGAAGGAGGCAGGCATTTCCCTGCCCTCCCCAGACTCGCAGTCTAGATGTCACCAGACAGTTACTACCAGAGAGGTGCCACCATAGTAGAAAAACAGGGGCCAGTGCACACCCAGACAACAGGCATCAGGAAGGGAAGTCTTCCAGGAGAAAGTGTTGTCTAAACTAAAATCAAAAGGCCAAGTGGAAGCCAGCCAGCAGAGACCCGTGTTCCTAGGGCCTAACGATGAGAAAGCATGCTGGGTCCTGAGAGCAGAAAAGACCTTAGTAAACTTGGCCATGGAGATAAAGGTTTTCCACTCTTAACTTGATTTCTTGCCTTCTATTGGCCCACCCAGATGATGGTAGGCTTCTGGAAAGCACAAAGAATCTTCCCCATCTTTTGTGTTTTCTCCCATATTTGCTCAGCTGTGCGACAACCCCAGCTGACACTTGAACGTGTGCTCACTGGGTGTTGAACTTGCTAGAAAAGGAGGCCTCCTATAACTTCTCTGGAGTTCATCTCATGCATCGGCAGGTCTGGGCAGTGCATACGGAATCTGTCTAGCCAGGAAAGAGGCCGACAGAGCCCCGTCTGATCCCAAAATCAGGATTATGTAGGAGCATTCCACCTGCAAAGGGTGTGCGCACCCAGTGGCCCTGGGGCTGGGGCTATGGGCCTGTGAGAAGGATGAATTGTGTGTCTTGTCTCAGCCTGCCTTACCCATCCGAGACCAGGGAGGGCACCGAGTCAGCAGCAAGGATGGGAGAGCAGGACTGTCTTTCACACTTTGGCTCTGTCCCTGGTGGATCAGGCCCTGTCACCAGCAGACAGACTCAGCTTTTCTTGCTTCCCCAAAGTGGCACTGGCTAGCCACAAGCCCTCCCTGTCTCCCTCACGCCCCCAGGGCTTTCTGTCCAAGCCCGCAAAATTAACTCCTGCAAATGTCTCAAGGAGACGAGTTCGGCCACTGGTAATCAAAGGCAACCGAGATCAGATTTATCTTTTGGGGCAGGAAAGCAGATATTTTCTGAGCTCTCTTGGAGCATACCCAGTTGTGAGATTTTCCTGGAAATCCACAAGAAGTGCTGTGCTCTGTTCTAGGAAGCAATGAAATGCACTTTCATGGGGTTGACTTCACCGCAGTCAGTGATGCTGCTGCCCAGCCAAACCTACTTCCTATAGGTCTGCTGGAGAAGACCACACTTGTGTCAAATTACTTTGTAAGAGTTTGCTTTTCCCTGTGGTTGTGATGAGCGTGTTGACCAGCAAGTAGCAATCAGACCTGAAGCAGAACGTGAGGCCTTGAGCCTCTTACAGACGGACTGGTACCTCGCTGAGGACTGAGCTCCAGAGCAAAGCCCCCCACACAGAGCCCTGTGTTGCCCCTGAACCGTGCCGGGACCGGCCATCTTCTCAGAGCGCCTCCTTTCTGCCACTGAAAAAGGCCTGGCTGTCCTTCAAGAGTCCTTTACTGTGTGTGTCCTCCAGGACGTCTTCCCTGACAAATCCCGTCTGGCCCAGTCCCTGCTCTGGTTTTTTTCTCAAGTGTGTGCTCCATTTCAGAATGTAAGCACCCTGAAGTCAGGGGCAAACCATTTCTCACCTCTCCTCCTGGGAACTAGGGAGGAAGCCTTTGATCGATGGGAAGGGCAGGGTCCCAGGCCCATCACCATTCGAGTCCCACTGCCCGTGTGATGGGTGGTCAGACCCCGATTCCAGCCTTCATATTCCTCCTTTGTGAATTAGAAGTATATGGTTTTCCCCAACCTTTTCCAGGAGACACCTCGCCCTCAGGTTCTCACGTCTGGTACAACCCACTCTTCGGCCTATGCCAGGTAAACACGCACCCTGGGCAGTGCTTCCAGCCCAGCCTGGCCCTCTGCAGTGAAAGGCAAGCAGGCTGACTGCCGGGGCCGGTAGCTGCCTGCTGATGGCTGGGGGGGAAGGACTTTCATTCGTTACTGTCACTGAGCTGACACCACGCCAACCCCTCACATCTGGAAACAGTTATAAAGAAAGAAGAGGCATGAAAGCCCGGGCCTCACGGCCCTGCAGTCTTCCTTTCTGCTGCTTTATTTATTAATTTACTGGTTTGGAGCCGTCAACTCTGGTCCCCAGAGTAAGTTATGGGAGCCAAAATGAAAGAGAGGCCGTGACTGTCACCGTACTCTGTGAAAACAGGCCAAAGTCTTATTTACGGGGTCTTGGGCGAACTTTGTATCTGAACAAACATGTTTTTGAAATTGCGTGTTGGGTTGGACTTTAATCGCCAAGCCAAGCCTTTGTAAGCTCTGCCTTGGGCCTGAGCCTGGTGCCGCTCCCGCCCTGGCAAACTCCATCTCAGGGCTCCGTAGGGTTTGCACCGACTGGGTGTGGACACCCAGACACAGTCTGCTGTTCACACATCACACACGCTCTGATACACGTTTGTGGCTCCTCCTTCCCTCCTCCCAACGGTAAGCGCCCAGCAAGTTTGCGTGGAGCCTGAGCTCCGTGTGTGTGGCGCCACAGCGATGTGCCCCAAATTGCTGAGGGAATAGAGTCCACGGGGCCCAGGGCCCACTCCAGGGCTCGTTGGGCTTTGGAGTTTGGAAAGTGCCCGCACAGAAGACTCGGGGCTACTTTTGAGGAGGACCGGAAATCAAGCCTTAGGATATTTAGTAGAGTTTTATACAATGGACGGGGAGGGACTGATCCTAAGTACAATAATCAGAATGGCATTTTCCTTGGCCATTAAGAAGGGACACACCAGAGGGCAATTCTTTCAGGCTCTTGTGTCTTGGGAACAGCACGTAGCACTAACAAGAACCAGAACCCAGCCCAGCGGTCTGTCTCCGGTTGCTGGTTGGATGAGTTGCCGTCCACCTTGCTGACCTGGCTTCCCTCTACCACAAGATGAATCACCTCTTCTGGGAAGAACCCTGACCCCTGCCACTCTTTCTCCCCACTTCCCCCGCCCCACCCCCGCTGTGTGGCTGGACACTTCCCTTCGGAGTTCCTGTCGCCCAGAGCCCTGTGCTGGGCACTTATTTCATTGTATGTGCTCCTGGTTTCCCCACCAGACTGTCTCAGGGCCAGAGAGTGACTGACTCATCTCCGGAACCACAGCCTGCAGGCCACAGCCGGGCTCCCAGTGTGAGTTCAGTCAGCGCTTGTACAGGCGGTCCAGAACCTCCTCCGGAGCAGGCTGGTCGTCCGTACATCGTCAGTTGTATTTTTTTAAATGTAGAGCAGTAGGGTTAACTCGAAGCCCAGTTCAACTGCGACCGCATAATGCAGTCGTTATTAATGAAGGTAAATCTTGTCTACAGACCCCGTGGTTTGTTTCCGTTCTCTTGTTGTCCCGGGATTTTGTTGCATGAAGTGTTAACCAACATGACTGAGCTATTAGTTTGAAGAATTCTCAGGCACAGGTAATTAGTGTTTGATCTGTAATTAAACAGGAATAAAAATTTGGTTTTTTTGACCTGCCTTGCCGAAGTGTTGTCACATGTGGGGTTGTGTCAAGCAGCCCTCCAAAATTACCTTTCACCTCTTGGTCTCCATTGAGTAGTGTCCCCTCATCCACGGTGTCGCTTTCCACAGTTCCATTATCCACAGTCAACCGCAGCCTGCAAACATCACGTGGAGAATCCCAGAAATAAGCCATTCTTAAGTTTTAAACCACACGCTGCTCCGACCAGCAGTGTGACGAAAGGCCACGCCGTCCTGCTTCATCCCTCCCCGGACGTGTGGCCAGCTTATCTGCCGGCCCAGCAGTCACCTCGAAGCTGTCTCGCCTATCAGATCGACCGTCACTGTGTCACAGTGCTTGTGCCCAAGTCGCCCTGGTTTTACTTCCTAATGGCCCCGCGGTGCGAGAGTGGTCAGGCTGGCGGCCCAGATTTGCCAGAGAGAAGCCCTGCAGTGTTTCCTTCAAGTGCAAAGGGGGAGTTGCCAACTTAGTAAGGAGTTTTATCATCTCCCCTTATCATAAGGAGGGGGCATACACTAAAATATTTTGAGAGAAAGACCACATTTACATAAATTGTTCTGTTTTGTTCTTAGTTATTGTTGTCCATCTCTTACTATGGCCAATTTGTAAGTGGAACTGTATTGTAGGTATGTACGGGGGAAACCAATATGCTCAGGATTCAATACTATCCGTGGTTTTAGGCATCCACTGGGGTCTCAGAACAGATCCCCCATGGACAAGGGGGGGTCTACAGTACTCTTATGGTGCTGTAAGAAAAGTAATGACAGCTTAGCATGTATCAGTCCATCCCGCTGTGACATTTGTTAGGAAAGAAGATGATCCATCCTGCCAACAAAGAGCCACACAGAAGTCCCAGAGAGACGCAGAGAGGGGTCTAGATAATTAAGATGGGGGCCTAGCAGCTACATAAGGGTAAATTGGGGAGCAGCTGGGGGTGTCCCCTGGGTGGTCTCTGGCCACAGAGAGCCCCGATGTCAGTGCCGCAGGCTCCCGCAGGTGTCCACCCAGACAATGAAGGGAAACACAGCATGTGCTTTCTAGAAATTTAAGAACGGAATTGCTCTCTTGTCCATAGTAGCTGTGTGACATTTTTATTTGACTCAAATTCTCACGGCTTTATATCGGAGGAGGGCACTGCAGTGGGATGACCTGGAAGAGGCACTAGGCTGGTAGCCCCTCCCTGTGCCCGGGAAGACCGGCTCCCTGGATTCCCCACAAAGAGAGCAACACTCTCTTTGCAGACTGGGAGTGGCCTTGCCAGGTGATGCTAGCTGATCTACTCGAAGGAACACTGAATTCATGATCCAAGTAAACGGTGGTTCAGCCGCTCAGCTCTCCTGACTGCGAGGGGTAGGAGGGGCGTGGCCACGGGGAGGGGCGTGGCCACAGGGAGGGGCGTGGCCACATGCATGCATTTTTCTCACCACAGCGGCCTCATTCACCAGCAGGCCACTGGGGACTTGCAGGAGGTTTGTTCAATGAACATCTGTGCAAGGGAGAGAAGGTTCCAGGACTCTCAAAACACGTGCAACTAAACTACTCAGGAGAGGACCATGGTGCCCGGGGATCAGCGGGGCAGATGCAGGGAGCTGGGCCGCCTCCGTGCAAATGCTGACTCTTCTGTGACTGGCTCTGTCAGCACTCCGGCAGGTTCCTTCACCTCTCTGGTGAAAAAATAACAATACCCAACCCATAGGATGATTTCAAGGATGAAATCACTTCAGGCGTGGAAAGTACTTAGAATAGTCCCTGCCGTTGTAAGCTGTAATTACTCTTTAATAGGCCAGTAGTCTGCGCGTACACATGCGTGCACATACCTGCTCTCCCCCTCTGACGGCCCTCCCTGCGTGGCTTTCCCGCTCGCAGCCTTCCCCAGACACCGTCTCAACTGGGGCGCCTCGGGTGAACCCCTGCCTTTGCCACGTTAGAAGGAGCAGTCGTGTCCGCCTTAAGTGCCTCCTCTCGTCACAGCATTTAGCCCACTCAGGACCTGGAGAGTTAGTGCGCTCCCTGGGTGGAAGATGAGCTTTGGGAAGAGAGTGCATCCTCAGAAAGGCCGGGGAGGAGGTGTGGCAGCCGACCGACGCTGACAGGCGCCCTCGAAGCCTGTCGTCTTAGATGGGCCCAGAGCCCGACCGCTGGGGTGTGGGGTCCAGGGAGGTGAGGTGGGATCACGGAGCACTTGCACGAGGGGTCATCTTGTGCTCTCGTCCCAGGGTAAAGGTGCCAGGCTGGAGAAGGAGCACATTCCAAATGTTAAAAGCTGCAGGCAAAATTCTTTGACTCTTGTCTCACGAGTACTTCAGCTGGCACAAACTGCCTTCTATACCCTGGATTCAAATGTCCAGAGTGGTCTTGGGTGGGGCAGGGTGGTGTCAGCATAATCTTAGGCACTCTGAACGAGGCTCTTAGCTTCAGCCTCTGGCCCCCCCTCTGCTCTGCTCTCCAATGCCAGCACCGCCCTGTAACTGAGGGGGGTGGGGTGGGGGCTTCTCCCCTAGCCTGGCAGACAGTCAGAGAAGCAGGATATGATGTGGGGAGAAGCGGCATCTCCCTGCTGGGACTGCATGCGCCAGTCCCAGGGGCAACTGGGCAGGGGAGCCAGGACCAATGTCTTTGCGGCCCTTCAGAGTCTAGCCTGACCCAGTGGGCCACAGGTCAGTCCCAGGTGTGCAGTGGAGCAGCCACCTGAAGCAGTGGCAGCCCCTGTCTACCTGGGACTGATCCGCTGGAACCGCCAGTGGCTTTGGGCCAGACCTTTCGAAACACAGCCAGCCAGTCAGTTAATGAATCCCTAAATGTTAATGGGGCTCTATGCTGAGTCACGGGGGTGGGCAGGGGGGCATAAAAAGAAGCACAGGTGCGCACTGAGATCCTGGACCCCAGGGCTAGACGTGCTGGGCATTGAAAAGGAGAGCCGTCCACGGAAGGCCATGGCAGGGAGACCAGCTGAAAACAAACAAACAAAAACCCAGCCACCCAGGTGGGTGAAGGGATTTACTGGAGGATTCATCCGTCTCAGGAGCAAAGCTGGTATTGAAGGGAGAGTGTTACACATGTTAAGCAGAGACAGCAGGGAGATGGGGAAGCCGGTGGGGTGTGAGCAGGGTGGAGGCACAGCCCCGCCCGCAGCAGCCAGGCCTGGCGCTGCCCTGAGAGAAGCGGTTCTGTAGGGGACTTAGAGGCCGGACGCAGCGGAAGGAGGGCAGTACTGGAAAGTACCGTTTGATACAGGGATTATGGATGGATCATTTTTATCCTCTTATCTAACCTTTTCAGTATTTTCCAAGCATTGCGTGATGGGCATGTATGTATTCCTTTTTTTTTTTTTAAGAGGGATAAAAAGATATTTACTAAATCCAAACAGGCAGAGCCATCTGTCTGGAGTTTCCCTGATAAACAACAGAAGCCACTGGGAATGCGCTTGGCAAGCAGTGTTCTGGCAGAAAAGACGTTTGTGGGAGATAAGCCGGGTGGAGCCGGGAAAGGTGGGTGGCTGGGGCTGGGGTAGCGGTGGGAGGTGATGGTGAGGAGACCGGCTGGGGGCTGAGAGCTGAGGTGGTGGGGTCTGGGTACCTGAGTGGTGGACGGGGAGAGAATCATCCAGGCGAGTTTGAGCAGTGCAGGGTCTTGGTGACCGATTGCAGGGGGTAGGGCAGGAAGAGGAGATCGGGCAAAACTGGCCGCACTGGTTTCCCACCCCTCAGTGCCAGAGATGAGGACTAAAGAAGCCGAGAGCTACTCAGACCCCTGGACTTCGGAAGGCATTGCCCTTGGGGGCGGAGGGCTGTCTATTCGTCAGAGGCCTTTGCAAGAAAGCTTGAGGGAAGCGGAGAAAAGGCTTAGGCAAGCTTTGCTCCTTCAGCCAACCATCATCTGGTGAAGTCCCTACTGCAAGCGTCTCTCCACAGAAGTATCTGAGGTCAGGCAGCCGACGCAACATCAAAAGCGCCTCTGGACGCTACTCTTGTTATTTTATCTCAGCCAAATTAGTGGAGGTCTCCTGTGAAAAATCAGCTTCCCTGGAATATAGAGTTGGGTTCTACCCAACAAGTAGTAGCATTTGGCAAGCTCCAAGGGAGAAAGCCAGCGTTTGGAGAAGTCCTGGCGAAGTAAACACTGGGGACTGGATGCCAGCGGAGGGCTGTGCCAGCCGCTTCTGTGTCTGTGGGCTGCGGCTCCTGAAGCCGCAGGTTTGTTTTAGGCTCTTGCTGCTGCAGACCTGTGGCTCAGCCAGGCCTCTCTGCAGGCTTTGAAAGGAGAGAAGAACCAAAGGTGACCCGGACCGCCCACAAGTTCCTTCGCCTGGTCATGGTGCGGAGGACTGAATGCCCAACGACAGGTGGGGGAACAGAGGTTTCCAACGTGGTCATTTTGTTTTGGTACACATGTTAGGTGTATTTCTCTTTTGGCAATGGTTACATTTCTTGAAAAGCTTTTACAGAAGCGGGAACCTAGTTGAAATTCATCTGAGCTTTAGCTATTTCACATGCTCCCCACCCCTGCCCCAGGCCTGTGCCTTTGACCTTTGACATGCACACAAAGGACCTGGTGACCTTGTTGAAACTTTGAGTCTGGTTCAGAGCAGGGGGGTGGCCAGGCGGGGGCAGGGTGCCAGTGCTGCTATTTGGCAAGTCACACTTTGAGTGGCAAGATCATGGAAAATCCTTGGAAAACCAAAGCTGAATTCCCCAAATGGCACTACAACCACCTCTTAATTTTAGTAAACGTGGGTGTTTCTTGCATTTGTTTGTTAGGTGGATGAATAACTGCTGTGTATAAAGTACTATTCTAAGTGCTGTGTGTTGTGTAAAGAATGGACATGATTCATGCATCCTTTTAAACTGGCTACCACGCCAGAACCAGCCCCTCTTGCTCCCCAGCAAGTCTGGGGACACTGAGTTGTAAGAGCTCCTGGATTCAGACACAGTGACAGGTTACAAAGGCAGGGTGTCCTCTGGCTAGTATTTCAACTATGTCATCTTTCCACCGGATACCCAGCGTCACCAAGAACCCTGGAGAGGATGACAGAAGGAAGGCATGGAGATGGTGAGGCTGAAATCGCCCGCTTTCCCCCGAAGACCCAGACTAGCTCCTTTTTTCACTTCCTTTGTTGGGAACTTACTGGAGCTACTAACGTACCTGGTGTCTAAGGCTGTGACAGAACGCAGGTCCGGCTGCCTGCCGCTATGACAGCCAATAATACTCCAGAGGCCGGTGCTAATGTAGAGGAAAGTGGTTTATTCTGGCACCCTGGACGATGGGGACTCGAATCACAGAGCCCATCTCCCATCTTGGTGGAGGCGGAGGTTTCTATAAGGAGGTAAAGGGAATGCGACCGAGGGAGGGGCCTGCAAAGTGCTCTGTGTGTGGACGAGCACAGTCCAGTCCGAGGAGACCAGTGACGGTGGTGAGTGTCTTCCGGGGTTAGTCATGCCGGCTCCCCGTCACCCCGGCCTTACGTTTGGAGACCCACGTATCTCCTGGGGCCAGGATGCCTGCAGGGTGGAGTCATCTTTTGAAGTCAGTTCCTAGGATTCTTGTGCAAACGCACTGTTCATCTACAAGCCACACAGTAGTCAGAGTGAGCACTCACAGCAGCAACGTCAGGAGAGTGGTGGGTGGGCTAGACACCCCCACGGGTACAATTTCCCACTGTTACAAGGCCTATTGTCAAGCTTGCCAGGGTTATTTTCAAAAATCAAACTGTTTTTAGTAAACTTGTATGAGCCGCAGAATGTGTAAGTAGTCATTTTTATAAAGTGCCAGAAAAAGTCTAGTAATTATTGTCCCAAACAAGCCTCTCTTTCTCTTCAGTTTGTCTGACATGGAAAGAAAAAGAAAGTCTTCCCAAATGAAAGGCCTGCAGTGAGCTGTGCTAAGCCTGGGTGGCTCCAGTCACAGTCACGGGCATCCCGCCCCCTCCTCCAGCCACAGCTTCTATCCCCCCCCACACCCACCGCAGCAGCGGTGGGAGGGCCAGTGTGCAGTCACTGGGTTCTGTGTTTTATGGTTTGGGGGAGGGGCTATGTTAGGGCATGGAGGTATAATTTTTTTTTTTTGCATCTAGACAGTAAATGAAGTATTACTGTAATTTCTCTTTCTGAGCTCATGGAAAAACTCAAGTCATGGAATGTTAGTCTCACAGAGGAGGAAAGTTTGACGGCGAGGTTACCTGACTTGCCCCAAAGCCCGTAAATCACGCGGGAGGAAGAGCTGGACCAGGCAGGGCTCCCAGGCCCTTACACACAGATGGCATTTTCCTAAAACAGGGACGCCAGCAGTGCCCCGGCCCCGGGGGACGCTTCGAGCCCTCGTTTGCATAGTTGTGAGCCTTCCCAATGTCCCCTGCCAAGCGGTCATGTTCAAACAGTCATGTTCTGCCTTCCGTCCTTCAAATGGTCGTTCTCAGATGCTTACTTTTGTAGTTGCTCCATGACCCTACCTTGTCAGCACCTTCTATCGCATGGAGCAATCCCTGGGGAGAAGTAGCATTTTCATCAGCCGCTTCACTGGGATAGTGCCTCCGAGGCAGGTGTTGTCTCCGTGACCCAGCCGTGGACTCCCAGGAGGGTGGGGCAGCTTGCTCAAGACCACGCAGCTGCTAAGCAGCAGGGCTGCGATCCCACCCTGGATGCCCACCTCCACAGCCTCTGCACAGCAGCTTGTCACGCCTGCGCCGTGCGGGCAAGGCCGCCAGTCTCTCTGGGTCCTGGTAGGGGGCTTGAGACCCTAAACCACCAAGCCAAGTTGCCAAAGGCCACTTCCTCCCCTCTCGGTGCTTTTCCTCCCCTGAAACTCCTTGTTTCTCACCCTGCCCTCCGGGTCGGGACCACCCTGTTTAAGAAGGGGGTGTTTTAGAGCCACCCAGGGAGGCTGCTGCGTGCTCAGACTGCAGCCCGGGCCAACCTGAGGTTCATCCCCACGGACTCGCAGGGCTGGGTCATTTTGCCAAGGACACCTCTCTCTGCGTGATCACTGACTGAGTGAAAGTCAGCAGGTGGGATTCACTGATGTGGAAATCATCAGAATAGGGTTTCCTATCCTGATCTCTGTCTGGGTCTTCTCCCTGAGACTTCAGGGGGAAAAAAAGAAAGAAAAATGATAATAACACCACAGTGAAGACAAGAATTCTTAGACAAAGCAGAGCTAGATCCCAGGAGCCCAAATGCAAAGCCTCAGGCAGCAGAAGAGGCATTCTCCTCCCTCAGACAGTGGTTTTCAGAACAGTCCCGTAATCCCAGACTGACGTCCTCACCAGCCAGCAGAATGAGCCCCACCAAGACAGACAGACGGGCAAAGGGAGCACTTTACCCAGTGTGGCAGGGGTCCCCAGCCCTGGGACTGGCTCCCACAGGAAGCCAGGACAGGGAAAGCCCCAGCTTTCCTTTCTGGGGAGAGGGGAGAAGGGGAGGACATCAGGGAAAGACCTGACTCTCTAAGGTCAAAGCCACCGCAGCACACCTCCTGGTCGTCAATGCAGACAATAGAACCTGGGATCAGAGTGTTCCAGAAAACTCTGGAGCCTTGTGGTTGTTGGATTTGAGTGTCAGTCATAGTCAGGAACTACTCAGAGACTGGGTCCCGCTTGGATTTTGCTCTCCTGTGGCCACTCTGGACCTCCGGCGCTTCAGGGTTCCTTCTCTGCCCTCCCCTCCACCTCTCCAGACGGGTACTGCCCAGGGCTCCGGCCCGCCACCTCCTCCTCTTGCCCTTGCTCTTTCTCCCCATTTCCAACACGTGCTCCCGAGGGACTGTGTCCAGTCCCTGGCTTTAGCCACCACCTGCTAGCGTGGTGACTCCACCTGCACCTCTAGTCCTCGTACCTCCCCTGAACTCCAGACCTTTGGAGGTAGCCGTCTCCTGGACATGTCCTGCCGGAAATGCAGGGGCCCATCAGGCATGATGTGAACACCTGGAGTCGTGCCCCTCCCCGGACGCAGCCCAGCGTGGACCTTCACCAGGGCCCAGCACGCACCAGTCAGCACAGTTGTCTCCCACTCGCCCCCTCCCTTACCCTCCCTGCCCACAGTGTCTCCAAGTCAGATCAGTGCTGCCACTGAACTCTCCCTGGAACCCGTCCCCTCCTCTCCACTCCTTCCACACACCGCACCCCATCAGGCCCTCAGTGGCTTTTACCCTCTCAGGACCCCACACTGCCACACCCCTCCCCTCTCCTGCTTCCCCTCCCTTCCCTCTGATTAGCCCTCTGCCCCATTCTCCTGACCAACTCCTTTCCCTCAGACCCTAACTCGGCCAAGCCTCTGGGACTTTGCCTTCCCCTAGCTCCCACCCTGACTCTCCCCTCCCTTCTCCGACAGGCTTCTGGAAAGACGCATCTGCACGCTCCCCTTGCTGTTTCTCCATCACCCACCGTCTTCTCGCCACAGCCAGGACCCCCAGCCAGGCGCCTCTCCCCTCTCCTGGGAGACACAGGGCACGCTGGCTCTTTGGATGCATCTTGGGGGCAGCATTGCTGCTAACAGCTCCCTCCCCCTGAGGCCCCACTGCCAATTCCCTCCTGCCTCCCTGTCTGCGCCCCTTCTCCTCCTGGGGGCTGCTCTCTGCCACACTCCTCTCCATCACCTGTCATCACTCACCTCTTGCTCCACACTCACATGCCCCCAAGAATTCTCTCACCCACTCCCACGGCAGCGGCTCCTCACAGGCCAAGGGTGACTCCCACAGCTGATTCCTCACCCCAGCTCTCCGGCCCGCGCTCCAGATCTTTATATCCAGCTGCCACAGGACACTCCCTCTGGGTGAATCAAAAGCACCTCAAACTCAGCACGTCCAATACCATTGCCCTGGCAGACCGGCGTCCCCTCCATGCCCCTTATTGTAAAACTGGTGACCCATCTACCATGATGCCCATGCTAATAGCACCTCAGTGACCCCTGACTCCTCCTCCTTCTCCTCCACACCCTGCATGCAGGCTCCAAGTTCTGCTGGGTCCATCACCCTAGACACTGCCCAGGTTTGTAGTCTCTCTCCAAGCCCACCTCCACTGCCACGGTCAAGCTTCCACACAGTCCCCTCCTGGTTACCTGACCCTCTTGCCTCCAGTCTTGCCTTGGTTTGTTTTAGCAGGTCCTCAAAGCCTGCTCCTGACAGAGATGGAATCGCTCACCTGCTTCTCCATCCCCTGAAGGACTCCTGGCTTGGCTCTAGGCCCTGCCACAGGCCGCCCCCTTCCTCTACCCTTGACGCCACCACCCCCTGCTTCACCCAACCCCACCGCCTGCATTTCCTGAGTGCACGCCTCGTTTTGCTTGTAAAGTCTTTCCCACCCTTCAGGCCAAAGAGCAGGTCTCCTGTCTGGCCTGGGGCCTCCTCCAGGCTCCCATGGCGCCTGCTGCCCCGCTGCTCCATGGCACATTGTCTGAGGGTCCACAGGTCTGCAGGCTCTGAGCTCTTTCAAAAGGAGCCTGGATCCTATCCACTCACCCATCTTTGTCTCCCCCAGGCTAGCAGAGCCAGGTAGCTCAGTGGTGGGTGATTGATAGGTGCTTGGATGAGCCCTCCCTCCACTTGACTGTTTGTTTACCTGTTCGTAGCTCCTCCAGGGCAGAAATCTTTGCAGCATCCACCTGGCCTCAGTGCCAGACATATTTATTGCAAGAGAGAATGAGGTACCAAGGTGGCGGGCTCCACCTTTCTCCAGGGTTTGCAAGAGTAGCTTACATTCTTTGCACTTCTGTCAATCATAAGATTTAGTCCTTATCTGTCTTTTAGCGAGCAAGCCTGGGGAACAGAGGGCACTCCTGGAATGTAGGGGCAAGTCTGCTGGGCAAAGTGTTGGGGGCTCAGCTTTGCCTCTCCCCACTTCGGGCAGGGGTTTGTAGCCTCATGACCAGTGGAGGATCTTCGGGTTCAGGGACTGGCAGGCTCCAGGAAGGGAGTGCGGTGCGGGGAGAGCCTCTCCTGTCCCGGGACCTGTAGCCTCGGTGCCAGGAAGCGGGTTGGGGAGGGGAGGGAGGACTGGGCGGCCCGCAGGGGCGGGGGGCGGGGAGGCACCGGGGCTCCCCGCCCTCCGCCTGCCCGGCGGGCCTCCCCGCCCCTCCTGGCCACTTATTAGCCGGGACGCGGCAGAGGCGCCCTCACTGCCCGCTGCTCGCCGTCGCTCCTCGCGTCCTCACTCCATGGCGCTCCTCCTGCGGCTGCTGCCCCTTGCCTTGGCGCTGGCCCTGGGCCCCGCCAACACCCTGGAGGGCCCCGCCAAGTCACCCTACCAGCTGGTGCTGCAGCACAGCCGGCTCCGGGGTCGACAGCATGGGTAAGCCGGCCGGCCGGCCGCTGGGGTGGCTTTGGGACAGGCTGGGGGCGCCAGGGCAAAAACGGTGGAGTGGGGCGCTCCCTCCGCGGGACCAGTCTGCATGAAGTGGAGGGAGGGAGGGGACGGTGGAGGGAAACCCAGCCGCCGAAGCTTTGTAGAGGAAGGGGGTGGGAGAGTCGACCAGCGACCCCAGACTCGGGCCAAAAACATGAGAGCACCCAACCCCGGCTTTCCGCTTCTCCAACCGGCCGACAAGAGAAAAGGAGAGTAGGCGGCTCCGCCCAGAATCACCGTGGGAAGTTGGCCGGGCAGAGAGGAAGCCCACTCAACAGCACATGTGTTCCAGTCCAGCCAGGTCCTTGTCCAGCATCTCCAGTCATGACCCTGGGGCCATGCAAGTTGGTAGCATCCAAGGCCGCAGGTTCCTGTTCGCCTGGCCTGGCGCTGTGCCCACCACCTGGCACTAGACAGCTCCCTGCACACAGCTGGGATAGTGAAGGCAGTAGCTCCCCTGCGGAATGAAGAGCGAGAGAATTCCATGGCCACCCACCCGTTGCACAGATGGGGAAACTGAGGCCAGAGGGGACACAGCACTTTCCCAGGACTGGGATCCCTCTTAAAACCACAGCTACGATTGTAAATTTGGGACGTGATCATCACATTCCTTAGGGGCATATCTGCATAAGATGTGTTGGCCTTAGAAGGCAAACCCAGGCAGAGGGTCTGACCTGGTAAGGACCCTGGCAGACCCAGGCAGAGGTGGGCACTGGGCCGACCTGCGCACACAGAGCCAGGCTGTGCCTGCCCGGTTGCCCCAGCTCCTTTCCCACCCCCAGGTACCACGGCATGTGGGTGGAGTTTTGCACCTGCCCAAACTCTGCTGGGTCCAGGCGTTCGTGCCCAGGGAGGTCCAGACCACCTGGTGACTAGGGACATTTGTACTCAGATCAAAACTCACTGTTAGGGGTGATTAGAGGTGACTTCATAGGACTTTACAAAGCCTTGGCTCCCACCCCAGGACTGCTGCAGGATTCGGGGTCGTGCCCTTATTACCTCTGCCTATGTCCTTACACCCTTACCTGCCTGGACTTTCAGGTGCCCGGGCCTGCAGGGAGGGAGACCACTGGGAGTAAGTCTGACTACTCTGCAGAGTGGAGTGAAGCCAGGCCAGGCCACAGACCCAGTGCCCTCCCAGGAGGAGGAGAGTGCCAGGGAGGGAGGTCCCGGGGTCTTTAGGGGGAGCACCACCTTCGAGTCAGGCTGGTACTGAAGGGTGAGGGGACAGGTCAGAAGGATGAGGGGCTCACATGGCTTTAAAGCCCAAATGGGGGCAACTGGCATTTTCACTGTCTCTGCCTGGCTCACCTTTGCCCCTCTGCCTTTCTTGCAAATGCCGTGTGTTACAGTTTCTGCCTGGAGGTTTGTGTTCCTTTGCACCTTAGCCGCTAAGTACAAGTTTCCTAGGGTCTCCTGCAGCCCTGTCACCTAGACTGGTGCCTGCACACCACAGTGAAACCTCCCTGAAGGTGTCAGTCTCTACAGCAAACTCCTTCCCATCAGTCAGAGCACAGAAGACAGGAACCAGCCTGAAAACAGGTGTGTTGTTTGAATGCAAATGCTCTTTGTTATGCATTGTGGGTATTAGACCCACTTTCCACCTCCCTCCCCAACACCCCTGCGGGCTAGCCCTGCTGATTAGCTTCTGGTGCCCTTGGCTCGGTGTTGGAGAGGCCTGCGGTGATCTGCGATGGGCGGAGCAGGCCAGGCAGGCACATGTGCACCCCCCCACCCAGGAAGCCTGGATGCTCAGGCAGACGATCCGTGACAAAATGGTTACAGGCGCAGTTGCGTTCCCTCCGGTCTAACTGTCCCTGAAAATGCCACAGGGCTGCCTGCCTGACACGGGGTGTGGTGCCCTGTACAAAACGGACAACCTTGTTCAGGCTCCAGCCCTTCCTTCAAAGTGAAAAGGGAAGAGAAAGCTCTCTGCTGTCTTAAGGAAGTACAGAGCGCTCCAAGATGGGCCCTGCTGGAGTGCAGCCCGCCATCTCCCAGCACCCCTGTTGCAGCCTCGGCAGCTGCGCTCTCTCCACCTGTGAAATGCAGCCTCGGGGTCCCACTTCACAGGTGGAGAGAGCGCAGCTCCGTGAGACGGCAGGCACGGCGCAGACCGGGGCAGAAAGCTGTTGGGAGAGCGGTGACGACGACGTGGTCGCTCCACTCCCGTTGTATCTGTGTTGCCATAGGGAAGGCAAAAACAATCCTGAAAGAGAAGTAAAAATGCAGCCACACTTCCGAATAGCACCCACCAAAACTGGACTGAATTTCCTGAAGCACTCGCTTTTCAAATCCGAGTCGAGCAGCAGAGCTGCCGTGCTTGAGGCAGAAGACCCAGAAATGGCTTGCTCGTTGCATCTACTGCTGTGTGCGCGGCCCAACCTGTCATCCTGATGTGAGAGGGGGCGGGTCACAGTGCCCCCCAACCCCTGCTCCTGTCTCAGAAGGAAGCCGCAGAGGAAACTCTTCTGGGGAATGTTGGAGCCACATTCAGAAGAGACCCGCTGATGATTTGCCAGACGCCCATGGGAGCTGCAGGGAACTCGGCAGTAATTGTTTCCTGCTGGGTCAGATAGAGGAGTGGGGGCTGTGCACCTAGGGCTGGAATGCGGCCAGCAGGAACTCCCCAGGGCTTGGCTGGGGACTGCTGAAGCCTGTGAGTCACAGACAGCAAACAGAAGCAAGGTGGCTTCTTGTTAGAATCCTCTGGGAGCTGCGGGCATTGGGCCAAACCGAGTCACCACTAAGGGGACCTGGGCTCTGCTCCCAGCCAGCCTGGCTTCCCTCCCCAGCCCTGACCGCTCTGGCCTTCGGGTTCTTACACTAACTCGGCGATATTCACTGTGCCTCTTTGTCCCACTCACCTTTGCCTACTGAACTACCGGGCAAGAAGTGACAGCCGGGTAGAGAAATAAAGGGTCAGCATGCTCTGTCATCTAATAACCCGGGGACGGCAGGTATAGGCGTCCTGCATTATCAGTGTCTTCCTGAAAAATGCTACGCACATCAAATGATGCCTGTTGGTTGCATTTTACGGTAACAGAGGCGTTGGTGTGAAAGAACGACACCTGGACTTCTCCGGCACGGGGCTTGTGTGAAAGCCCTCGGCCTCTTTGCTTTGCTCTCCCCTGACTTGGGATTCAGCCACACGGACTGCCTGCCCCAGCTCAGGATGAGCCCCTCCCAGGGGTCACTACGCCACGCGGGCACGGTGCCCGGCAGGACTCAGTGCACCGGGATGAAACACACAGAAGCGGAGCCCCCCAGCTCTCGGAGAGAAGGCCTCTCAGCCCAACCCCACGGCATGTGCCCTCGGCTTTTCCGCAGAGTTCCCGAGGGTCCTTCTGAGCTGGGTGGTCCTGGGAGCAGTGTTTTCATTCTGTTTGTTCAAGCTCTTTCCCAGGATGCTCCTTCCCTCCGGCCCAGCACTAGGCCCCAGCTGGAGTGCACAAGAATGAGGCAGAGAGCCTGCCCTGAAGGTTCCTTGGGAGGTGGGGGATGGAGAGACAGACACACCCTGGTCAGTTCTCGGATTCTGTTTAGTGCCCAGGGTCAAACAAGGGCTGTCTCCCAGGTCTGAGGTAGACAGAAGAGTGTCACCTGGGGCACTAGAAGGCGTTCTTGGGGAGGTGGGACACGAGCCAGGGCCTAAGTATGAATGACTGAGAGTCCAGTGGGAGAGCGTCTTGCAGAAGGTCCTGCCGGCAGCCGGCTGTGCCCTCTTGTTTCTAGCGTGGCACTGGGGTAGCTGTGTGTGGGAACCAGGCGGCTGGTCTAGGGGCACAGGGTGTGCCTGTGTGTGCAGCGCTGCCTGGGAGGTGAGGGGCCCGGGCCTCCACCCACCCTCCCGACGGCGTGCACTGGGATGCCCGCTTGGAGCCTGTGGGTGTCTGGCTCAGTGTGGGGCAGAGAAGCAAAGGAAGGCTGGGAGCTTCTCAGAAAGCTGCTTCTTTTACTTAGCAAATGCACAACTTTTACTTAGCTAGTTATCTCACTCAGTGACATGCAAGCTGCAACTTTTAAGACGCTTTTACTTCCACTTGCCAAATGTCATGCCAGAGAAGGATACTCACACGAGGAACTTATGTCCCTCCCTCTGTCACACACTTGGGCATTTTTTAGTTTGGAAGGAAACTTCCCGGAGGGTGTTGGGAATCTAGGTCAAGAGGATCGACGTCTGCCCCAAGCCACTCTCTGGTACCCAGACTGAAAAGACTGTGTCTCTACGTATCTAGAATGTTCCAACATGCCAGAAGGGCCCTGTGAGGGAAGGACATGGAGGTGAGTGGATGCAAGCTCATCTTGTTAACGCCGCTGTGTTGTTTGCAGCCCCAACGTGTGTGCGGTGCAGAAGCTCATCGGCACCAACAAGAAGTACTTCACCAACTGCAAGCAGTGGTACCAGAGGAAGATCTGTGGCAAGTCAACGTGAGTATGTGTGACCACCCGAGACTGCCAGGCACTCAGGAGGCTGAGCCCAGTGTCCGCCCACTGCGGGACCCTCGGGCCTGGGCCGGGCTCTGGAAGGCCTGTGCAGACACGCCAGGGAGCTGTGTGCCTGGGAGTGGCGGTTTTAGTAAGCTGGCCAGTTTTGTTTTGCATTTTTAAGGCTCCTGAAGAGACTTGGTTGCATTTTTCAGGGCTGATTTGAGATTACAAGAAGCATGAAATGTGGTGTGTGTGTGTGTGTGTGTGTATGTGTGTGTGTGTGTGAATTTTTTTAATGTTACTTTACAATTTTTATTTCTTAAGTATATTTTATTGATTATGCTATTACAGTTTTCCCACTTTTCCCCCCATTCCCCCTCCCTCTGCATTCCCCAACCCTCCCACATTCCCCCTCCTTAGTTCATGTCCGTGAGTCAAACATATATGTTCTTTGACTTCGTTTCCTATATTCTTCTTAACCTCTCCCCCTCTGTTTATGCCTACCAATTATGTTTCTTATTCCCTGTACCTTTTCCCCCCATTCTTCCCCTCTTCTTCCCCAATGAAAACCCTTCATGTGAGGTCCATTTCTCGGATTCCGTTCCTGTTCTAGTTGTTTGCTTAGTTTTTGTTTTCATTGTGGGGTTTTTTTAGGTTTAGTTGTTGATAATTGTGACTTTGTTGTCATTTTACTGTTCATAGTGTTTGATCTTCTTCAATTTCTTAGCTAAGTCCCTTTAACGTTTCATATAATAAGGGCTTGGTGATGATGAACTTCTTCTGATATTTTTATTTGTGGAGACCTGGCCCACAACCCAGGCATGTGCCGTGACTGGGATTCAAACCAGTGACCCTTTTGGTTTGCAGGCATGTGCTCAGTCCCCTGAGCCACATCAGCCAGGGCTGATGAACTTCTTTAACTTCACCTTACCTGGGAAGCACTTTATCTGCTCTTCCATTCTAAATGAAAGCTTTGCTGGATAGAGCAATCTTGGATGTAGGTCCTTATCTTTCATGACTTGGGATGCTTCTTTCCAGCCCCTTCTTGCCTGTAAGGTTTCTTTGGAGAAATCAGCTAATAGTCTAATGGGAACTCCTTTGTAGGTAACTGTCTCCTTTTCTCTTGCTGCTTTTAAGATTCTCTCTTTATTTTTAATCTTGGGTAACTTAATGATGGTGTGCCTTGGTGTGTTGCTCCTTGGGTCCAACTTTTTTAGGACTGTCTGGGCTTCCTGGACTTCCTGGAAGTCTAATTCCTTCACCAGTTTGAGGACGTTTTCCTTCATTCTTTGTTCAAGTTTTCAATTACTTGTTCTCCCTCTTCTCCTTCTAATACCCCTATGATTTGGATGTTGGAACATTTAAAATTGTCCCAGAGGTTCCCAAGCCTCTCCTCATTTTTTTGAATTCTTGTTTCTTCATTCTGTTCTGGTTGGATGTTTATTCCTTTTGTTCCAAATTGTTGATTGAGTCCTAGTTTTCTTCCCTTCACTGTTGGTTCCATGTATATTTTACTTTACTTCACTTTGGGTGTCTTTCATTTCTTCCTTCATTTTGCGACCAAGCTCAATCAGTACTGTGAGCATCCTGACCACCAGTGTTTTGAACTCTGCATCAGACTGGCTATCTCCTCGTTGCTTAACTCTTTTTCTGGAGTTTTGCTGTGTTCTCTTCTTTGGGCCATATTTCTTTGTCTCAGCACACCAGTCTGGTTGACTGTTTCTTTAATTCCTTGGTTGTCGGAGTTCCATGCAGTTTGATTCTCTGTCACTTCTGGTTGTTTATTGTTTTTATATTGGTAGTTATCCTCCTTTCAGTTGTTCAAGGAAGCGAAGGGTTTCTACCTACACCTCCTTCTTGGCTGGAGCTCCTTGAATTTCTTAATCCTCACTAAACGATACAAATATTATTGTGGAGGAGAAGTGGGCAGCCTGCGGCTCTGGGAAAGGCCCCCTGGTGAGCCGATACTCCAGGCCTGCTGTGCAGTGCTCAGGCAGATGCCCCGGAACCGCTCGAGAGCCTGGACATGTGCACGTTACCAGTCAGTGCAGCATTTGAGGAACAGAGGCCGCGACTCCCTCATTCAAACCCTGGCTCTGCCGCTTCCCTGGGCAAGTCGCTTCACCCTGGAGCCCTCCATTACCTAATCTGTAAGATGGAAATAGCAGCAGGACGGACTCACAGGACTGTTAGGAGGACTGAATGAAGTAGTGCCCATGAGAGGCTACCTGCCATTCTCAGTACCAGCAGGCCTTGAAAATCTAGGCCACGCAAACAGAGGCGAGAGTGCCAGCGGGGTGTGGGCCCGTGGGCTGTGGGCCAGCGTGGTCACGGCGGGGCTCGGTGGCGTCTCCGCCAGCGAGCAGGGAGGCACGCTCGCCCGGCCACCTGCTGCCTGGTGCGAACAGGGGGCTGTGCGTGTCCTAACAGAAACCCGTGGAAACCTGATCTGTCTGGGCACCAACCATCAGCAGATCTTGGAGCTGGCTCCCTCCCTCAGACAGCAACGTGTGCTGTGTGAGGCCTCCCAAGCCTCTTGGGAGGGCCTGTCCCCCCCCCGCCCGTCTGCATCCCGGGAGGGTTCTGAGACTCCACGCTACTGCCTTGAACAGTTCCCACATTAGGGATTTTTAAAAGTGTTGCTTTTGAGCAGATATCTTCTTCAGTTGCATAACCAACTAAAGGAAGGTAAAATGCTCTTTCTTTGAAATGTGTATGGAAATAAATCCCACAACTGTGATCCTTATTATGTTAGTCAATTATCCATCCTGCATGCATCAGGAGAAGTTAGGGATTGTGGCAGAGCTGGGGAGAGACCAGCAGCTCCCTGGGAGCCTGTCAAGGGCAGGTGCGTGACAGCTGGTTCCCCAGGTGCCCACGCCCAGCTTCAAAGGCGAGGGTTGACAGAGCTGAGAGGACACGCCTCCTGGGTTCATGAGCAAACACGCAGGGATAGTTCCCTTTGCTATGGACAAAAGAGATGATGTAGGTTCTGGACCACAGACCATTTCATGGTGCTCAAGTTAAAAAGAAAAGGAAAGAAAAGAATATACCCTGGCTGGATGGCTCAGTTGGTTGGAGCATTGTCCTATACACCAAGAGGATGCAGGTTCGATTCCCAGTCAGGGCAAATACCTAGGTTGTGGGTTTGATCCCCAGTTGGAGAACATATGGGAGGCAACCAATCAACGTTTCTCTCTCACATTGATGTTTGTCTTTCTCTGCTCCTTCTTCTCTCTCTCAAATTAATAAACATACCCTCTGATGAGGATTAAAAAAGAAAGAATACCTTTAGTACTCTGATTTTTCCCGTGTGCAAACATTATGCACTCACACAAACCAGTTACCTAAACACCAAGCCAGGCCCCACGTAACTGCTTTGTGGAAGGCGACCGAAGCATCAGCGCTGAGCAGACAGAGAACCCTGGGCTTCGAAGAGCTCTACCTTTGTGTTAGCACCTGTGTGTTTCCCTAAAAATGAGACCTGCTTATGATGTCAAGCTGGCAGTGGAGTGGCACTGGCCATGGTGTCCCGGGGCCTGCGTGGAGGACTGGCCGCAGCAGCAGCGGTCGGCTGGAGACGTGCCCCAGCAGTTCCCAGCGGACCCTGCTGTTGACGGTGAGCCGTCCTGGCTTAGTGGCTCTTGTCCCTGCATCCGTCTCCACCCGCGTGCTAGGACGCAGCACAGGCAGCACAGCCGTGTGCTGGCAGATGTCCTGGCGACCCCGCCCTCCCCTCCAGGCAGGCCGGCTCTGAGAGGGTGGTCCTGTCATGGTGCACCCCCCTCACACCTGCACATGCAGGGTCTCCCGGGCACTGGGAGCAGGAATGGGTGGGTGGGGTGCAGGTGCAGAAAGTGCTGTGTGCAGGGGAGTCAGGCAGAGCCCGGTGCCCTGGCCCAGCGGTCGCCCCGGCCTTAGGGAGCCAGATAGGCACATTCAACTCTTCAGGGTGGCCGTTGCTTTGGGCAGCTTCAGAAAAGGAAATGAGGGTAAAAAACTTGGGGTGAAACAAAACTTCACGGTCTGGGACAAGAGGGTCGCTTCCTAGAACACCATGTGTGCGTGTTACGGAGGGGGAGCTGAGTTGGTGGAGGTCCAGGGAACCCGGGAGGGAGGAGGGAAGCAGCTGACCCTTGTCCTGGGAGGGCCGAGGAAGAGCAGCCTCGCCGCTCACTGCCGTGCCCAGGACCGAGAGCCACGTGGGAGCCGCCATCCGACCCCCGGAATTAAGTGCCGTGGGTGGCCATGACGGGAAGGGGAGAGAGCTGTACTGGCTGGCAGCGATGTCACACTGGTGGGAATGGGTCCCTGCACACCTTCGTCTGGGTGAGGACCAGACTGGGCAGAGGGGAGCACGTGGTGGTTGGAAGACTCTCTCTGCGCAGGGCTGCCTCGGGCAGTGGGAACTCTCTCAGCAAGTCTCCAGGGAAGAGACTGGAGTGGAAGTGTACATTGTCACAGGGGAGGGGCAGCACAGGTCACTAAGAGCCCAAGACCAAGGAGAACTTGAACTTGAAAGCAGTCCAGCAACACCAAGCAGGGGTAGGAGGCACATGTGTGTGTGCTTGTGTGTGTATGTGAAGACTTTGTAGTGTCAGGTCAGAGACCCAGGAGCCTGGAGTCACCTCCATGAAGGGAGGGAGGGGACACGCCACACTTAGCACTCCCCTCAGGCATCCTCCCTGCACTGTCCTGGGACCATAACTTCTCTGCTTTTCCTAAAAGAGAAGAACTGGAGTCTTGGATGCTATTTGTCAAGTCGACATGTGGACTTTATTACCAGAAGAGGTTACCAGTGGGCCTCTATTTAGGAACTTGAGTGAACCTTAGGACTTGGAACTTTCAGGTAGCTTTCACTTCAGACCCTAAAGAGCACCATAGAGGTCCGGTAGTAAGGAGACAAAGAGAACTGAGAGCGAGCAGCAATCCCACTCTGGTTTTAGGCCCCAGTCGGGTCGGCCACCAGGACATTTGTACGCGCAGCAGCTTGAGTGACAGTGCAGGAAACTGTGGTCAGGAGCTTCTCTGCCTCCCGACGGGCCCCCTCCGTGCGAGCCCCAGCGAGAGGGAGGCCTAGTTCACAGCCAAGTCAGAGCTGACTTCACCATTGCAGGAGCTCAGATGTCATAAACGTGGCACCCCGAGGCTGGTGGGAGCTGGCAGGCTGGAGTGGCAGCTGTCCGTTCCAGAAGTCGTGAAGTTGCTTCAGCAGCAACGCGTTTCACGAGCACAGTAGCTGAGCTGGCAGGACACTCCCCTTTCAAGGAGCAAGGGCGCTTTGCCCCAGGCTGAAATCTCGGTGCTACTCCAGCACTACATCAGCGCTTCGAAATCTGCCTCTTACCACAGCTGCCGCTGGAGGTTGAGCTGTTTGTCAGCTGGCAGGGCCGTTTCCAGGGGATCTCATTCCGGGGGGCAGCCAGGGGCATTGCGTGAGGCTGCAGAAGAGCCTCCTGGTCCTCCCTTCCCTGTGTCCCACAACTTGGGTCCAAAAAGGGTAAAGAAGAGGAAGGGGAGAAGCCAGGCCCACACCAGCACCTCCTTCCCTGTTTCATATTCGCTGCCCTGCCTGCTGGGACCCGTGAGTAATCTGTCCCCGAACAGCTGAGATTTGACACACACCCAACACCAGGGGCTCACCAAACCTCTCTGTTGCGCAGGGCTTCCTGAGAGTCCTGTCCCGTTCTGCAAACTCCTAGGCAGCAGCTTAGCTCATGTGGAATTTCGTTCCCTTGAGCATTTTCACAAGCCCATGTACCATGTGGGGCGAGGCCCTGTGGTGGACCCCTACACATGTCCATGCCCTGATCTGTGAACCTGCAAACACGTCCCTTACAAGGAAACAGAAACTTTGCAGGTGTGATTAAGTCAAGAGTCTCAAGAGGGGCGTTACACAGTATTATTGGGTGAGTCCAGCGTAATTGTGAGGGTCTTATAAGCAGGAGGCGGAGGGTCGGAGTCAGAGAAGGGCATGGCAGCGAACTCTGAAGTAGGACTGATGCGGCCAGAAGCCCAGAAGCTCAGGGCAGCCTCTGGAAACTGGAAAAGATAAAGGGTGGATTCGGCCCTGGAGGCTCCCGAGGGGATGCAGCCTTTGACGTTAGCCTTGCAAGGCCAGTTTCTGGCTCCAGGCTTGCGAGTTTACAAATGTGTGTTTTAAGCTACTAAACGGTGCAGATCTGTTACAGCCACAGCAAGGAACTAATGCAGGCCCTATCGAGTGCATTATATAGATATGTTGTGGGAGATTTATGGCCACGTCACTGATTCATGGTCTCACGTAGGACATTACTTTTAGTGAAATTATTAACCTAACTTCAATGTTAAAGTCTATACCTGGAGTTTTTAAAGAAGCTTAACAGCTGAGCACTCAGTAAATACCAAGCATCTGTTAAGTGACTTTCCTGTGTGAGCTCCTTCAGTCCTCACAATTACCGGATCACATCAGTCTGGCCATCAGCCCATTTACAGAGGGGAAGACTGAGGAGGCTCAGAAGGCCTAAGCAACCTGCTGGTCAGTGGGGGAGGTCTGCTGCCCCGCTCCTTGGCCCTGGGAAAATCAGTGAGCAGCCCTGTTGGGCCTGGGTGAACGGCTCCAATCGCTGTTTACAGCCCTATGACCTGTGGCTTTGGGCCCCAGGGAGAGGACCTTCTCAGGGTCAGCAGAGGCCACGTGGCCCAGAGTCACCAGCCTTCTCCCAGTTGCTCCCTCCCAGTCTGGTGTCATTCTGATCACCGGCTACGAGGGGCCTCCCCAAAATCCCTGGTGAGATGGTGCAGGGCCTGGGAACAGAGGAGGCACAGTCAGCACCCAGGAGCCCCCCAAATGCCCCCACACTGCACACAGATTGCCACCAGAGAACGTAACTCCATTTTCTGAGGACAGCCTCATCACTAACCAAGTTGTGCCCTGGTGACTGGGGAGGGGTGGGGTCTTTGGGGGTGGACAGTCGGTTAGAAAGCCCACTTTTCACTAGCACGCTCCACATTTTGGTCCTCTGCTGGGAAGCTCGAGAAAGCTCAGCTGTTTCCCAGGCCAGCCGTGCAGAAAACAGACCACGGCGGGCCGCCCGTCTGCCTGCGCACTGCATGTCTAGACAGTGTGGGTCTGCGTTTGCGCTGTGATTCCTCTCGGAAACCATGACTCGCTGAACGGTTTGCCTGCTGTCACAGGAAACCGGCTCTCGGGCGCTGCTCCTTGCTCCACCTCCATTCAAGGTCTGGTTCATCCCTAGGGGATTTACAGCCCCAGTAGCCAGCCAAGAGCATGAAGCATACCTGGGCAAGAGTGACTGTTTTATTACATTAACGCCCTGAGAAATTATTTGGGGAGAGAAACACCAAAAGTTCTCTCAATTAAATCACGAGTTGAAAATCTGGGGGGACTGGAGGGGGGCTTCTGGAGCATCTCTGTTCTCAGACTGTGGATCTACACTATCACTTTACCCTCTCACGGTGGCCCCCTAAACCTTCTCTCGCTTTCTTCCTCAAGTGGCTCTCCCGGCCAGGGAAGCCGAGAGGTCTCAGTGCCCTCCAGGACATGATTTTTCTGACCCCAGGTTTTTCCTTACTGGACTGTGTCAGGCCGAGGAGAGCCAGACGCCTTCACTGGAATCACTTTTGCTGATGGGATTCGATTCAAAGACCAACCAGTTGGTCCTCTCCGCACAGGGAAGCCCAGGAACTAGGGAGACACAGATGGGGGCTCCCCCGCGGTCTCCATCCTTGGCTGCGTTCACCCTAGAGGGATGGCGTCAGGCCTGCGACCCTGTGGCTGACCCCCGCTCCGGCTCCCCATGGTGCAGGCATTCTCCCTGGGGCCAGGGCTGCACATCGGGCTGAGACCAGAGTGCTTGCCCAGGAAGATTTGGTCGAGATTGTCTCGATGGCTGTCTTCTCAGTCTTCAGGTCCCTGCTGCTCCGGGCCGTGCACACAGGGTCCGAGGACAGTGGGCATTGTTGGGCCAGCGGCAGCAGGGAACCGCCTGCTGTGGCAGCATCTCGGCCCATAGGGCTGCCAAGCTCAGGCCAAGAGGCTGGGCTTCCCTCTGCTCACCTCGACAGCAGTGGGGGTGCCGGACTGGGCAGTAGGGGGGCAGGGGTCAGCAGGGCGAGAGGAGTGGGAGGAAGCTTCCTGGCAGAGGACCAGGAGGAAGCCTTCAGCTGGGGGCTGAGCCCCTGTGGGGGAGCGTGCCGGGGACACAGGTACGGCAAGCCCCCCTGGAGAGGCACAGGGGATGCTGACCTGGGGTGGCTCTTGTCACACTGGAGAAAATACCTGTGACCTTTCCCTGTCAAACTCTGCAAATCCGCCTGCTGACCCCTGTCCATGCACGGTCTGTGTAACTGGGGAAGGGGTTGGACTTGCCGAAATCTGGGGGGAGGCCTAGATCTGCCCCTCACAGCTGTGAGCCTCGGAGCCCCTGTCCCTTGGAGCCCTTGCAGTTTTCTGGCTCCCTGGAAGTGTCCTTCCTGCGGAGACCTTTCTCTCAGACCTGCCCCTCCCCCACACACACTGTTTCTCCTGTCATTCTGACCACTTCCCCTCCCCCCCACTCACTGTTCCTCCTGTGTCATTCTGACCACTTCCCCTTCCCCACACACATACACACTTGGCCACGGGAACCAGTGTACACTTGGGGGGCTGGCTTTCCTTTGTCCTCAGTGAAATCCTGATGAGGCCACCTGGGCTGTCAGCTCTCTCGTGGTTTTGGGGGATGAAACGCAGGTGCTAACGCCCTGGAACAAGAGCGTTCTGGTGGCTCCCGTGGCTCAGCAGGGCCAGCGTGGCTGGGGGCTTCGAGGTGCGGCGTGTGTAGCACACACATGTACAGGGGTCCCCAGAAATAAGGAAGGCTTGCAGGGGAGAACCGTCCTCCATTTGTGCTTCTCCAACTTCATGGAATGTCACCCAGGCACTTTTGGGGAAAAACTAAGCTTTGGGAGACTTAACTTAATCCCCCCTCCCCACCCCAGTCACAGAAGCCTGGTACCTGTCAGAGAAGGGCTGGGATCCCACGCCTGGGTGCCCGTCCCCTCGTCCTGTGGGCTGAAGGCTTGGCGCGGTCCCTGGGTTTAGCTGGGAGAGGCTGGCTCTGTCCTCCTTTGACAGTTTCTCTGCCCCTGGAAATAACCCCATTGACCAGAATTCTGAGTGTGAGGTGGGAAGGGACCTTAGAGGTCATCTAAGTCAACTTATAAACTGAAGTCAATCCTTAAAGTCAACCAAATTTTACTGTGGTTTTCAAAAATAAATTTGTGGGTTGGTCAAGCAGAGACCTGAGAGCACCAGCCTGTGTAGCCCTTACAAGCACAAGGATGGACGGTTCGGAAGGACCAAGATGGAGGAGGGCTGGGGGCGCGGGCACGAGAGAGGCAGGAAGGTGGAGAGGACAGGACAGAGAGTGCACAGGGCTGGTCACTCCTCAGCCCAGCCCTGGGGTCGGGGGCGTGTTTCTGCCAAAGACTCCAGTAGCTCGAGTGGCAGTGGAGAATCCTAGCCAGTCCGTTGCTGCAACAGTTGGATCACAGACCAACAGGGCTTTCCTAAGGCGATTCCGGTGCGATTGTCAGCAAGAGCAGAGTGTCTGGGCTCACTGAGACATGCTCCCCTCTGCTCCCCCAGTGCAAAGCCCTCTTCCCCACCCGCCTGCCCCTTCTGGTGATGTCATTAAATTGCCCCTCGGTGAGCAGCTCCACGTAAAACCCGAAAAACCTACTGCAATTACAGTCTGAGTTCTCTTCTGTCCCCAAGGGCGTCTCCATGTGTAAGAAAGGAAAGGGAGGACATGGCCGTTGGCCTCTGGTTTCTGGGCTGCGGAGAAGGGGCCTTCGGGGGCGGTGGGGGGCAGTAAAGGGGGCCAAATGGGTGGTGATGGAAGATGATTTGACTTCAGGTGGTGATGGGCACACAGTGTGATACACAGATCACGTATCTTAGAATTGTACACTTGGAACCTATATGAATATCACCCCCAACAGATTTCATTTAAGACAGATCTTTTAAAGAGAGAACACCTACTTCCTTGCAGTGACATTTGAAATTCTTGGGGCTTCCTCAGAACATGGCGTTAGCTGAAGCTGGGTGTTTCAGACATCCAGAAGGAGATAAATGCTCCGTGATGGATGGGTCTGAGTTAGAAGGAGAGAAATTTGTGAGTTTCTCTGCCAAACGATTTCAAAGTTTACAACTGTATGCCGCCGGGCTTGTTCCTCCAAGTCCACAGACCAGCAAACTGGCCATGGCGGTCGCCTCCCAGAGGTGGGTGGGGTTGTGGGGACCGGGGTGCCTGGGGAACACTTTACTATATAGTCCTTTGCGTATTTTCAATTTGAAGCCATACAAATGTTTTCATTGATTAAAATTTTGTTTTTAACTTTAAAAAAATTTAAAAACATCTTGATAAAAGCAGCTTTGTTTTCATTTTCAATTTTTAAAATCTATAACCTTTATTATATTTTCCCATTACCACTTAGTCCTCCTATAGGAGGGCCCTCCCCCAGCCGAGAAAAACTCGGTCAGGTGCACACCACCCTCCTTGGTCGCTAAATCCGAGAGCTAGAAGGACAGGAGCGATTTAACCCAGCGACATCACACAATACACAGCTTACATTGTAAAGATGAGGACCGAGACGCAGAGGACTAGGCAGGACCGCCTGGGAGGTCGCGGGCAGTGAGTGGCAGACTCAGGGCCAGGGCAGGTATGGGGCTCTTTCCAGCCCTCCCTGCTGCCTCCCGGGGACACTAACTATGGGGCCCCTGGGAACGACATCAGAGATAAGTTCTCGGTGTGTTTTTCGAATCCCACTGTTGAACATGCCACCGCCGTCCCTGACCATTTCCCAGTTGGCAGCCGTCGGGAACGTTCCACAAAGTGGAGGAGGAGTGACAAGCTGCTTGCCAATGAAAGGCACAAGCGTGATGTAGTGGACGATCCCCGCCACCCCTTGTCAGTGGAGGCTGTTCTACCGGGGGGAGGACTGTTGCCATGAGCAGGAGGAAGCCCTGCCTAATGCTGCCTGTGTGTGTCTCACTGCAGAGTCATCAGCTACGAGTGCTGCCCTGGGTACGAAAAGGTCCCGGGGGAGAAGGGCTGTCCTGCAGGTGAGTGAATCAGGCCTTGCCTGTCGGTGCAGATGGAGGGCAGTGGCGGGGGGGATGAGCACCCACTTAAAAGGCGGCAGCATCTGCGTGGGGCCCGCGGGGTGAGGCTGGGTGGACCTGCCCGCCCCGTGCCTCTGACCTCCAGGCTCCGCGCGAGGGCCAGAGGATGGACGCTGGACACTGAGCTGCCCTCACTGCTCCTTGCTGTTCAAGCAGACCTCGATGAGTGGCAGAACAGGCTCCAGCGCCCTACCCATGTTCAAGGGCTAAGAGCTTGTCGGCTCTGGCTGGGAGTGATTCCAAACACAGGCAGCGCTTCTGACCTGCCGTGCTAGAGAGCAGATGGGACAGGCGTGGTCTCTGGCTGGGCCGGGAACACCAAGTCACCCCCGCCTTGCTCGGTGGAAACCCAGCCCATTGGAGTGCCGCAGCGGGGAGAGCAGCAGACCAGGCGGGCTTAGCCCCAGGCAACAGAGGATGCCACGAATGGCCACCTGTGGCCAAGGGCCACATGGCACCTGTGAATGTCGGTGGAGCCTCCCTGTTAGTCCCCATGCGCCACCAGGGACTGTGCAGGGGAGATGTTTTATAAACTTTGAAATATTTGCTATTTTATTAGTTGAGAATGTGAGACCAAGACTTAAAAGGAAGGGGGCCAGTTAGGTGGGTGCCAGGGTCACCAGGGGGTGTGGTTGGCACCCCCGGGCCACGGCCTCCCTGGCCTACGTGGAAGGACAAGTGGGGATGTGGAATGGGAAAGGAGCGTGACCATAGAAGGGGGGAGCCCAGCCTGTGCACCCAAGGGTCACACCCCGGATCCGGACAGCAGGCTCGCCGTGTGAGGGAAGGCCCCCCTCGGCTGCTGTGGACACACGCAGTGCCACAGAGACTCGTGTGTGTGCGGTTCTCTCAGTCCAGGAACGAGTCTCAACAACTGATAAGCGTGAAAGCCTGGTCGGTAGCACTTCTGGCCTGCATTCCCGCCTGCATCATCTCAACGCCTGGGGCCTAAAGCTTTGCTCCGATGTGGTTAAAATGATTAAAAATTACCAATTGGTCCAGTTCCAGTAGGGAGGCATTAGACAGAGTTATTTTAAGAAGATCTAGACCCCCACCAGCAGACCGTCTCCAGCCCTTTCCCCGGCTCCTTCCTGCAGACGTGCCCTCCCCCTCTGCAACAGGGAAGGGTGTGGCCCGGTGGGGGGCAGCCTCACAGCCCACCCACTCTGTCCTCTGCCCCTGCAGCTCTGCCACTTTCAAACCTTTATGAGACACTGGGGGTTGTTGGATCGACCACCACTCAGCTGTACACGGACCGCACCGAGAAGCTGAGGCCCGAGATGGAGGGTCCCGGCAGCTTCACCATTTTCGCCCCCAGCAACGACGCCTGGGCTGCCCTGCCAGCTGTGAGTCCGCCTCCCCCTGCGGGGTTCGGGCTCTTCCTGGGGACCGCCTTACACCCCAGGGGGCGAGCGTGAAGGATGAGACTACGCAGGGATTTCCCACTGTCTCAGGAGACAAGCCAGGGACCTCCAGCTGAAGCAGATCTCACCAGGTTCTTCCAACTGGAGAGGTGACCCCAGTGTCTTCTGAGGAGGGGCCCTGGCAGAGTAGGGGCCTGGGCCACCCGGGCTGCAGAGCATCTTGGCCTGGGTAGCAATGCCCGTCTCTTGAACCTGGGGTCCGCGGCCCCCTAAGCACCGCACTGCCCTTCCCCCAGGAAGTGCTGGACTCCCTGGTGAGCAACGTCAACATCGAGCTGCTGAACGCCCTCCGCTACCACATGGTGAACAGACGCGTCCTAACGGACGAGCTGAAACACGGCCTGGCTCTCACCTCCATGTACCAGAACTCCGACATCCAGATCCACCACTATCCCAACGGGGTAGGGCGTCCCCGCGGTGCGGCACTGCCAGGGCCCCGGGGGCTGGCGCCAGCGCTGTGGTCCCGCAGGGGCGTAAGCTGCAGACGCCCCTGTGGCCCCTGCGTCTTCTCCGCGGGCTCTCTAGTCCCACAGTATGTGGGCCCCACATGCTGTGCCGGGTCTTCCCTGCCTGGGGCTTCGAGACAGTGCTTCTGTGAGCTAACCTCGAGTCTTCGCCACTTTTCTGGGCAGATTGTGACCGTCAACTGTGCCCGGCTGCTGAAAGCTGACCACCATGCAACCAATGGAGTGGTGCACCTCATTGACAAGGTCATCTCCACCACCACCAACAACATCCAGCAGATCATCGAGATCGAGGACACCTTCGAGACCCTTCGGGTGAGGCGCTGCCCGGGGCAGGGGGCCCAGCCCACCCTGCTTTCCGAGGCAGGGGGCTGCCTCTGTGGGAGGAGCCGAGGAGGTCTCCATGTCTCAGGCATTTAGGGAACACGAATCCAGTTCCTCTAAATGCCCATGAATTTGGAGATTCCGTTAATCAGAGCCCCAGTGTGGCCACAGTGAAACATCGAGACTGTGTGCCGTAAATCCCCTCAGCCCTTCGTCTTCTGTGTGAAGCTTCCCTCCCCTTCACTGCCCTGGAAAGTCAGTGGCTGTGGCTGCAGCAGACCAGGGTCCTCTGAGCGGCCAGGGATGAACCCTGTGGGTTCCAGAGGTGGGGGTGCTCCCTCCCAGTTGGGGTTCCCACGTGTGGGATTCGAATAAATGGCCAGTTGGCATGATCTTCTTGACATGTCCCCGCCGTGGGACCCCTGCTCCCGCCCTACCCATGTTTCCCTGGAGCCCAGGCCGGCAACCAGGGGGCTGCAGGACACTGCCCCTCCCCCATTACCCAGCAGACATTTGTCCTGCAACCTGAGTGACAAGCGGGTGTTCCTCTTGGCAACAGCTGCCCAGAGGAAGTGAACACAGGCTGCCCCGTCAGGGTTTCTGCCCTGATTCAAGAACTTCCTGACCACAAAGGATGCAGAGTGGGAGTGGGGCGGCCCCGCCCCTGGAGATCTCCAACACACAGAGACAAACACCCCGGGCTGGGCTGGCACCCAGGGGCCCTCAGGAAGTGACTCTGGCAGCCTTGGGGACCCCGCTGCCTAAGTTCTTCCCCGCTTCCCTCCCGGGTCACTCACAGGTCAGGGTCTGCTTGGGAAGGATGTTCCCACAGAGTGGGTGGCACATCTTTTGATTAACATCCTTTGACCCCACCAAAGGACCTCTTACAGTTTAGGTTTGGCAACTAGGCCTTGCTTGCTCCTCCCTAACGCCCATCTTTTCTTCTGTGAACACGTGAAAGCACCTGCTACTTCCCAGGCGTTGCCGTGCACGCCCAGGGTAGCGAGGTGAACGCCAGACTGTGCCTCCACGGCACCTGTGTTCTTCCTGGGCTGACAGACAAGAAACAAACAAGGTTCCCGCAGACTGTGCTAAGTGTGCGAAGGCAGGAAGTGGCGGGCAGAGGAGTCTGGTTGGGACCAGGTGATCAGAGAAGGTCCCTGGAAGAGGTGACTTTTGAGCTGAGGCCTGACAGATGAGAACAGCCGGTTACACAAAACTCGGGGTCTGAAGCCCAACGGGCAGAGGGAGGGCAGCAGTGAACAGGAGCAGGGGCTCGGAGGCCGGCAGGAGGCCGGAGGGGCCAGAGGGAAGATAGCCAAGGGGAGGGGCGAGGCCGGGCGGGCTGCGGGCAGGGCAGCTCCTTCAGGCCGGCAGACCTGGCCCAGGAGCCCAGCTTCATCCGAGGGCAGCCAGACGCCACCTGTGCTTGCAGATGCTTCTGGCTGCTCTGCAGATAGCGGGCGACATGATCTTTATACTCACACGACCCACACAAGTCATCGTCACCAGTAACTGTTTAATTATGACGTGAGGACAGCAACCTGCTTTATTTAGTATGTGTAACGGCCCATTTCATGGGGGCAGTGGCCGGTGAGGTGGGGGCATGAGGCAATGTCCCATCGACTACCTAGAGAAAGGACATTTTAGTTAGAGCCCAAAGAAGGACGAGGAATCACAGGAGCAAAGATGGGAAGGGTGGGGGTGCGGGCTGGAGGCGGGAGGGGAGAAGGCCCGTGCAGTGCCTGAGAGGTGGCCAGAGGGGCCAGGCCCCAGACGGCCCCCACCGTGGCAGCCAGTGAGCTTCTGTTTGGCCTTTCCTTCCACCTTGGGCTTCACTGGCAAGGCTGCGGCTGCGCGTGTCTTTTCCTCTGCAGAAATTCCCAGAGCCTTCAGGGGGTGCTCCGTCCTCTCCCCTCCCCCACAGGCTGCCGTGGCCGCCTCCGGGCTCAACACCCTGCTGGAGGGCGACGGCCAGTACACACTCTTGGCGCCCACCAATGAGGCCTTCGAGAAGATCCCCGCTGAGACCTTGAACCGCATACTGGGTGACCCAGAGGCCTTGAGAGGTGAGCACCCCTCAGCTTCTGTTGCCGACTCACGGGTGCTGCCGCACAGAGCCCGAGGCCTGCTCCCATCCAAGGTAGACAGGCCACCTGCCGTCCTGTCCCGTCGCTCCGGGCCAGCCCAGTCTCTGCAGAGGCCTGGTCAGAGGGGTGCACGGAATCGGCAGCTTGTGCCTAGGGTCGCCGTTGGGCTGAGGAGGGAGGCAGAGCTGGAGGCTGACAGCAGGCCCAGGCCAGGCACAGGGGGAGTTGGAGGCCCCAGGGATCAAAGGCTGCACAAAGCTGCTGGGTGGGCAGCAGCTTGGCGGTACCGGGAGGGCCTGGCCCGTCCTGGGATCCTTGAAATGGAGTCATCACGCTGGCCCTTGAACTCTTCCTGGCCGGGCTCGTCTGCGCTCCGCAGTGGGCCTTGGAGCTGGGGCGCGCTGATCATCACTGGAGGGCAGGGGAGGACCGAGCATGCGAGGGGAGTAGGAGGGGAGACCGGGCTCTGTGCCAGCCCCCAGCCTGTCCCACTCTGTCCACGGGCCACTGAGCTGCTGCCTGGTGGTCCCTGTGTGTGGGCTCAGGTCTCCCGAGTGTCCCAACCACCCCTCTTCCTCCAGGATATAACCCAGGGAGGACTTCATTGCTTTTGAATCTACGTAAGCCCACCTTTGAAATGTAGGACCGACGTGCCTGGTACATTTCTGACACCCTGTAAACACAAAGGGCTCCCCCCCCACGCGGAAAGGTGTCCAAAGAAATGCCGTTGGGCACAAGCCACACAGACAACACCCAGAACAAAAGCTTTCACCACCGCTAAGTGAACCGTATTACAAAGTGAAAATAAAAACCCACCCCTAATTTATCCTTTATGCACATCTGCCTTTTCTTGCTCAGTGACCCATTTGCTCAAAGCCAGAGTCATCTGTGGGGCCTGGGCTGGCAGCTGGAAGGCAGGGGACATGAGTTCATCCCACAGTGTCCTGTGGTTCCTCATGGGCTGGCAGACAGGCGAGACGCAGCCCTGGGCCCGTGTGCCTCGTCGGAAGCCTGGCTTCCAGCCCTGGCCCAGCTCACCCCGCCAGTGGCCCCGGCAGGTCCCCTACCCCGGCCCTGCTTTCAGTTTCCATCCTCCGGAAGCTAAATCCCCAGGGCCTCATTCTCACAGAGACCTAGCTGTCCTCTCTTTTCCCCGCTGGCTGAATTGGGTCACTGCCGGCTTTCAAGTCTCCCGCACTTCTGCAGGCGCCCAAGGGCCCTGCAGGGCCTCCGACCTCCCCCCTGACCATAGAGGTTTTCGTTCCCACAGGCAGGACACACAGAAACTCGCCTCTGCTGCGAGAATAAGACAGGGGTTTTGGTGACAGTGGTGAGTGGCAGTCCCAGAGCCTGCTCTGCTGGGCCGGGGCCGGCACGCATCCCCCTCGTCTGTACCCTGTAGCTTCCTCAGGGCCCCCAGCCCCTAATTGGTCCCCAAAGCAGCACTTGGATGATTATACTTATGATCCATGGTCCGGGTGAGTGGGGTGGCAAAGACCAGGCCCTGCTGGTGCCCATTCCCGACCCCTAAGGCAGCCTGGCAACTAACTACCAGACCTTTGGATAAAATGTACAAAAGCTAATAAATGTACAAGTAACTCGTAACCTCATTTACTGGTTCCCATCTTTCCGTACCACATTTCACATCTTTGTTAATGTCCGTAGATAAGAAGTCCCAGGGTAAACTCCTTTGAGTGTCCCCTTACCCCTGAAGTTCAGGTATGAACAGGCTAATCACAAACAGGTGCCAGCTTTTACTCTGTCCCACTGGGTGCCTCACACCCAGCTTCATCCTCGCCCCAGCCTCAGGAGACGAACACTCTGCTGACCTCCATCTGGCTCTAAAAGGCCAAGTGACTTGCCTCAGGTCCTACAGTCGGTAAGTGGCTGAGCTGGGACTCGAATTCAGGCAGCCTGACCACAGAGCCCCGGCTGGTTTTACAGGGGCAGCAGGCAGGAGGAGAGGAGAATCTGGGCCACGAGGTGCTGCAGCCTCGCTGGAAGGTTAGCGCTGCAGGGGACAGACTCCTCAGAGCCAGGGGCAGGCCCTGCTGACCCTCCTGTGTGCTTTGGCCCCCAGACCTGCTGAAGAACCACATCCTGAAGTCGGCCATGTGTGCGGAAGCCATCATCGCAGGGCTGTCCCTGGAGACGCTGCAGGGCACCACGCTGGAGGTGGGCTGCAGCGGCGACATGCTCACCGTCAACGGGAAGCCCATCATCTCCAATAAAGACGTCCTGGCCACCAACGGGGTGATCCACTTCATCGACGAGCTGCTCATCCCAGACTCGGGTAAGCCAGGCTCAGGGTGCCTTGGTCCTACCAGGCCCACTGTCCCCTCTGCCATCCATGGTGGCAGAGCCGGGGGAATTCAGGGATCTTTGGGGCTGACTTCCCGCCTGCACCCAGCTTGCAGCCCCTGGGAAGAGAAGGCTGGGCATGTGGGGGGGCTGTAGCCAGAGTGCGGAGAATCCTGAGCTGCAGGGCGGGGCGGAGGGGGGGGGTGGCCAGTGGAGAGCCATCAGAGGCATCGGGGGAGGGAGCGATGCGATCACAGAAGCCTCTCAGAAGGTCTGCCCGCTGTAGCTGGCCGTGCAGGGCCATTGCTTCCTCAAGAGTGCACAAGCATCCCAGGGTCACTGGCCCTGGGAGAAATGACCGAATGGACTGTAGCTTGGGTTTCATTCAGCATCCCAGCCCCATTCTGAAATTCCAGGAAGGTCCACGTTCTATGAGTGCCAGATTCTCAAAAGAAAAACCAAACCAGGAGAAAACTCTTTCCATGGGTGTGGTCACTGGTCTTCTCTGCACTTCAGAAGAAGCCATGACACAGACAGGGTGCCTTTGTCCCTGGCATTCGACAGTGCCCCGACCAGGGAGGTTTCCTGGGTGACCGCCCCCTGCCGGACGAGCCCGCAGTGCCCCAATGCCGCAGTGTTTGGAGGCGTTGTAGACTCATGAGGTGACATTCCTGCTGATGTATGTCATGCTCTGGGGTGCACGGATGACAAACGAAAACAGCACTTTTAACTTTTGAACCCACTGTCTCCTTCCTTGTAGCCAAGACGCTGTTTGAGTTGGCTGCAGAGTCCGAGGTCTCCACCACAATCAACCTTTTCAAACAAGCAGGCCTCAGCTCCCATCTTTCTGGAAATGAGCAGTTGACTCTCCTGGCCCCCCTGAATTCCGTCTTCAAAGGTGATGTGGGGAAGGCGCCCCTGTGGGTGCGTCACTGGGGGCAGCTGCCCCGCCGCTGTCACCTCCCTGATTTATAGCGCCTGGCAGAACATTAGCACTCCCACCCAGCTCAACTGAGAGCAGATGTAACTTCACCAGAAACTTTAGAGCCGCTGCTGTTTTCTTTGGCAGAGCAGAGAATGCATTTGGGGCTCTCGCCCTCAGAACTGAAGAGTCTGCATCCGCTGGGGGAGCAGAGCACTCCCCTGCCTCTTTATTTGCAAGGGCAACGGTGAGGGTGATAGTTAGGCAGTCAGAGGGGGGATGCAGCTGAGTCGTGATCACAGGGACAGTGGAGACAGGGGCCAGCTGCATCCATGCCTTCTGCTCCCTCTCAGGGTAAAACTCCAAACTGCCTCGATTCTCTGGACCTTCTTGTGTTCTAATCTGCAGAAGCTGCCAGATGTTAAGGAGTATTGCAGCCTCGTTTGATCTCTTGATCTCCGTCTCCAAAGTCAGGGAGAGCCCGGCTTTAGGCCGCACTCGTCTCTGCTCTTCCTTGCGGGGCGTGTGCCTGCACCTGACCGCACCTTCTCTTGCAGATGGAACCCCTCGCATTGACGCTCGCACGAAGAACTTGCTTCTGAACCACATGGTTAAAAGCCAGCTGGCCTCCAAGTATCTGTACCACGGACAGACCCTGGACACTCTGGGCGGCAAAAAGCTGCGAGTTTTCGTTTATCGTAATGTAAGTTCAGGGCCCTCGATCACACTCCTCTCAGCTCCAAGAAACAGGAGAGCTGTGTTAGTGTAAAAAAATAAGGAAGGAAAGAGTTTCTGCAAAAGATATCTGATATCAAAGGGTCAAATAAGCTTTTGCAGAAGGATTAGAATCCCTTTTTGTGGAGGCCTTCAGGAATAACCCGCACCCTTGGCCAGGCCTGCTGGGCGGGCAGCCGTCCGCTGGGAACTCAGAGTGAGGAACTCAGGGCGCAGGGATGAAGGTCTGCATCCTCCTCGGCCTGGGCGAAGAGAAGCCCTCTGGACTGAAGCACCGCCCTCCTTGGTCCAAAGGTTCTCTTCTCCCTTTTCCTGTCTCCCCTCTCCCTTCCAACCCAGCAGTTACCCGGGAACATCAGGCAGCAAGTACAACACACCGCGGCTCTTGCTCCAGACCAGCCTGCACCATGTGACCAAATAGTGTTGACACCTGATAAATACATAAATCGATAGACTTGGCCTATTTATTTGGCCATTGTCAGTGGACCTCATGTGTCACATGATAGTCTTATTGCAGGCCTCTGTGGGACTTTATCGGGGCCTCTGTGGCCCTCTTTCTGAATTAAGGAACACATTTTTATGTTTTTCTTTCCCGGAGAAAACACATTATTTTATCCTAGTCATGAAAACCCATCCCAGTGTGTATTCACTGGCGTTTGCGGGTGACCCCATCAGCACAGAGCAGGGGACCACTTCTCGGGGGGGGGGTAACCTGCCCTCCTCACTTGCTCCACCCAGAGCCTGTGCATTGAGAACAGCTGCATCGCCGCCCACGACAAGAGGGGAAGGTACGGGACCCTGTTCACCATGGACCGCATGCTGACCCCTCCAATGGGGACCGTCATGGATGTCCTGAAGGGGGACAATCGCTTCAGGTAACCAGCCCCATCCCAGCGCATGGCTTCTGCCAGGGGGTCGTGCTGGGTGTTGGCTATATGTCAGGGTCCCCCCTCCCCCTGGGCATCAGGGAACACTAGTGACACACACTGATGTTACCTTCCAGGCTTGTGGGAAAGAGGCCCTTGAAAGCCGCAGCTGAGAAAACAGGTTACTTCTGGGAGTGGGGCCCTCACCCACATGGGGGAGGGGAGAGGCTGCATTTTTTCATTTGAGTGCAAGGAAAGCCTCGCGCCCTCGATTTACCGTCCTGGGCGAGCCAGGAGCTCCCAGTTTCGAGTGCCCATGAGCCCCCTCTGCGTAGTGTCCACCGGTCGCACTTGAGGACTTCCTGCCGTGCCTTCTCGGGCTGTCTGTGTCGGTCTCCTGGCCCGAGTTCTCCATTTCTGACCTCCTCGCTCACCACTCGGTGCTGAGACACTGAGGGTCTCCTGTTACTGAGGTCGGCCACCTGTGCGACAGCCCGGGGGGCCCACCCGGGGCCCAGGGGCTCGGCCAGGCTCCGGGTCAGCCATGCTGCTGCCCCTTCCTTCCTTTTTCCACCTCTGGCCTCTGGCTTCTGGCCGTTTAACTGAGCTTAGCATTTAGGAGAGAAGATACAGACTGGAATTAGTTGTCCCTCTTTGTGCATAGGGGGGAGGGGGAGTCCCAGTGCTCTGGGTCCCAGCTGCCCGCAATGGGGAGACGTATGAGGGAAAGACACGGCCCCCGAGGCAGGTGACATTTTCTGTGCGTGTGCCCGCAGCATGCTGGTGGCCGCCATCCAGACTGCAGGGCTGACAGAGACGCTGAACCGGGACGGGGTCTACACAGTCTTCGCCCCCACAGATGAAGCTTTCCAAGCCATGCCACCGGGAGAACGGAACAAACTTTTGGGTAAAGACCAGCTTGAGTCCATGTTGCAGCTTTTCTGAAGTCCCTGTGTCAGTCAGGGTCCCCCAGGAAAGAGCTGGCCCAGCACAAAGGGTTTGGCCAAAAGATGAGTAACAGTGAGACTATTGGCAGAGGTGTGGGTAGGATTAAGGATCCAGCAAAGTGTGACAGCACCCAGGGATTAAGAACCCTGAGAAGCCTTTGCCGCCCCAGGCCTGGGGCAGGGTGGTGGGTGGAACCAGGGAGAGCGGGACCAGGGGCACAGGACAGTGGGCAGCGCCACAAACAGCTGCCCTCCGAGTTCTGGTCACCTTGTGCCTCAGCCCCGATCCGTTCCCACACGCGCACTGCCTGCCAGGCCGCATGTCGGCTGGTTGCAGGAGGTGAATGAGGGAGCCTGGAAGACACGTTTCTCAACATCAGCCTTCCTGGCACCAAACAGGGCAGAGAAGAGCAGAGAGGACTTCCCAGTGGATAACAACCAGCCAGTCACCGCCGCATGGCTTCCACTCAGGGCCTGTGAGTGGAAGCCATCTACCTGCATCGCATGTTTTATCCCGGGATAAAAGCTGTACGGAGAAGCTGGTCACGACCCTGAGAAATGAGGTTGAGAATGTTTGAGCAGAAATCGAGTGGTCAAGAGCTCGAGCTCCCAGATGATACGAATGCCAGTTCAAATCCTGGCTCTGGCATTTGCTAGCTGAGTGGCCTCTAGCAGGTTGCTTAACCTCTCTGAGCCTCGGTTTTCCCATTAGAAAAATGGGGATGGTAAGAGTACATGGCTCAGTGCGTTGAGGATTAAATGAGGTGTTCCCCACAGTGCTGAGCATGTATCCTCCATCAGTAACAGCTGGGGTAGAGGGGAAGGTGGGATGGGGTTGTGGCGCTAAGTTCTGGCATATGCTCATGAGAGACACTTCCACCCACCACAGAAGGTGGGCCTAAGAAGGAGGAGGAGGAGGAAGGACCTTGGCCAAACCCTGGGGCCGTAGTCTACACCTCCCTTCCTGCTCTGGAACAGAATAGAAGGTTCAGGTTGCAGGCAGCTGTGAGCTGAATTTGTGTCCTGTTTAATTTTCTTTATTGCTGAATGAATGCCTATGTCCCTAATGCTGACATGTGTTCCTGAGAATAGGGAAGAAGTTCATGCTGAACATAAACTTTCCACCTTCTCTCTGTCCAGCAGGGACGAAATATTCCCCAGGTGGCCTGAGCCTGCTCGGCTTCCGTTTCATTTTCGGCTGCGTGGGAGCAGAGGGGGGTGGGGGCCGAGCTTCCCAAACGTGCCCTCCTGCGGGCCCATTGGTGGGATGGGACCCCAGCACTCCTGGGCATGGAGGGCCAGCCGCATAGCAGACACCCCCCTGTGGCTGGCAGTGTTTCTGGGGGCGGGGAGCTCTGGCCAGACGCAGGCTCTGTGTTGGAAATCGCTTGGTACCTGGTGGCTCCCTCCCCCAGCACTGACGTGGATGTGTGGGTAACCAAGTGAACTCTCCAGAATGCTTTAAAACTTCCTGCCTTCTCAGTTCCAAGATGCTGGAAACAGCCCTGGGGAAATTCACTCGTTTGGCTGGTTATGTGAGGATCAGGGGGTAGCCTCGATAGAGATGAGAGAGCAGCTGGCGGCTTGAAGAACTGCCTCCCACACTTAATTTGGGAAATGCCTGTGCACCTTGATGAGCCATCTGATGCTTTCCAGTCGGCGGGGAGGTGACGTGGGTGGAAGGAATGCTGGGGCGTGAGGCGGGGGACCCAGGGCAGGAATGCCCCCTCGGCCCTGACCTCATCGGCTCCATAGCTCCTCCAGATTGCAGCTGTCGACTCTTTCAAGTTCTCCCTTCAGGAAATAGCCAGTCTCTGAATATGCGTTTGAGAGCAGAATGTGTAAATATTTCACTACTGTTATAACTATCAGGAGCCATGCTGATGATGAAATGTCCCAGATGCCAGTGCTGGAAGGTCCCTGGCTTCCCAAACAAATATTTTAGCTCACGGAAGCATGAGTCACACTCACAGAGGGGTATGGGTTAACTCCTTCTCAGCACCACAACTCAGCAGCCCGCCGGCTGCAGGGGAGGTTCATGGCCATGGACATATGCCTTGTTCGCCTGGTCCCAGTGGAGTGGTGGGGCAGAGGGCTGAGCACACAGCAGTGCTCAGTGAGTATTAGCCAGGCAAGTTCTCCAATTCGGGGGTGACCTTTTATATCTTCTCCTATGGGCCCTCCTTGGCCACGCCAATGATCAACCTTGCTATTAACTCTGCTTTCTTTCCCACAAACCTGCAGGCAATGCCAAGGAGCTTGCCAACATCCTGAAATACCACGTTGGTGATGAAATCCTGGTTAGCGGAGGCGTCGGGGCCTTGGTGCGACTGAAGTCTCTCCAAGGCGACAAGCTAGAAATCAGCTCAGTGAGTGTGCCTGTGGATTAAAAGGCTGGCTATGGCCTGCCACCAGGGTTTCAGGGCCCCTCTCTTCCCCAGTACAGCAGTAGACACACACACGGTCTTTAAGACATACCTTGAATCTCTGAGTGCATTTTGTTAAAAAAAGAAAGAAAGAAAATAGAAAAGGATCTTCAGGGAAATCAAGTGAGACTGTAGTTAGACAAGAATAAGAACTTCCAGATTTGCAGGGAAATAAAGGCTCTGGTGAGCATCTAGGAGAGGCTATTGGATCTCCCTTCCCTTAAGGAGATGATGGGCAATGACTTATCTGTCTTGAGAGGTAAATCCCCATTCCCCTTCTCACTTCACCCAAGTCCAGGGCTCACTGAATTGTGCCATGAGCCAGACCATCCGAAAATGCTTCTCCGTGAGCCTGCCCTTGCTCTGCACGAGGAGATACATTCCACTTTGGAGCTGCCTGAGGCCTCCCTGGCTGCCCCAGCCATGGCCACTGGCCCCCTGCGGAGGGACCGCTCTTCCATTGTACGGCTGGCTCAGCCTCTGTGCCTGGCTCTCCCCCGCCCTTCAGCCATCCCTCTGCTCATTGGCTTCTCTCCAGAGCACAGGAAAGTGTGTAGGGAGGCAGGAAGGGCCACCCGAGACTCTCCCAGCTCTTAGATTTGCCTGTCAGGTCCTGTCGGTCACAGGCTCCGGTCCCCCCTCCCTGCCGTGGGTCTGATATGTGGGTTGTCTAGGGAAGCCTAGATAGATTTCCCCGGTGCGCATCCTGTGAGAAAGTCCCAACCAGGGCATCGAGCCAAAGCTCAACGAGTCCTTAACCCAGAGCTGGAGGCCTGGCTCTGTCCCCATCCATCCAAGTGGCTTAGTTTAAAGAAGGCCCCGGATCCCTCTGGAGCCTCAGTGTCCTCTTCTGTGAAGTGAGGCAGTGCTCCGTGCCTCATCCCCATACGCTGCTGTGAGGCGAAGTGAGGAACGCGGAGGAGCATCTTGTGAACCACAACACTCTGGGTCCACACGGGGGGCTGGGGTGAGTCGAGCAGACCGGAGGGTTGCAGCAGGCAGGGACTCCTGCTGTCACCAGGGCACCCCCGACACTTAGCCCAGGGTCCGCTGTCCAGACGCGCTGAGTCCACACTGGCCGAACGACTGGGGTGAGCATGCTTTCCGTTCAACGACTGTTGCCTTCTTTCTCCCAGAAAAACAATGTCGTGTATGTCAATAAAGAGCCCGTTGTGGAAGCCGACATCATGGCCACCAACGGCGTGGTCTATGCCATCTCCAGTGTCCTGCAGCCTCCAGGTAAGGCCCCGGCGTGGCCGCCTCCCCCTCAGTGCGCAGCTGCATTTCTCTAGCATTTGGTGGGCAGTAGAAAAGCTGTTCTAAAACATGGCAAGTAAAACAGAACCAGATCTACATGAATGACTATGTCTGGCCAGGGAATCCGTGTGGTGGAGCCCCTATTCAGCCACACACAGGAGGGCCCTCGGTCTGCAACCTGCTCTGAAGGTTTGGAGTCAGAAGCATCAGAGGCACTCAAGCCTCAACATCATTTATCCTGTTACTCAACTGTCTCACAAGGAACCGGATTCCTGTACCCGAGTCTTACCAATTGGTAATAGGAACTCTAATGCTCTTGAGAGGAGCTTTTTATATTAAAGAGTATTTGTGGTTTCTTTGGTTTAAAAAAAAAAGCTCTTCTAAGCAAAGATAAGAATAAGGTGGGGCACACAAACCCGCCTCCGTGGAGGGCACCTTGGTGGCTGAGGGAAAGTGAATGAGGAACTGTCCTTTCAAAGCCATCACAACGAGGTGCGTGAGGCCAGATCTGTCCTTTGCATGGCCTGGCTGGCCCAGCCCACTCAGACACAGCCCCGTCGGTTGTCATGCGCAGACTCGGTGAAGGTGGCTCTGGCAGCACCGCCCCCCCTCGCTCGTGCGTTGTTTTTCCTGGGTGCTCTCCCCCCACAGGCCGGATTCTGCCCTGCGTTATGGAAGTTGTAAGGGGAACATCCAGTGGCAAATGTGGGCCAGAAAGCCCAACGGTGCCCCTCGGTCATGGCCGTTAGGCAGCGACTTTCAACCTGTCTCATGTCACGGCACATATAAATGAATTACTAAAGTTCTGCAGCACACCAAAAATGTGTTCTTTGTCAACCTAGCCAAAAGAATAGGTATAATTTTGATTCATTCACATTGCACAGCTAACGTTGTGTTGGCTGTTGTCATTTTTTTTAATTTGACAGTTTAAGGGAAAAGAAGTCAGTGTCCCTGACTAAATAGTCAGGTACTGCATGTCTTAAAAATTCTTGTGGCACACCAGTTGAAAATCGCTGGTATTAGGAATGGCATGCTAATAGTGTCTCTCTCAGCAAAGCTGCTTTTTCTTTCATCTCCAGCCAACAGACCTCAGGAACGAGGGGATGAACTGGCAGACTCTGCACTTGAAATTTTCAGACAGGCAGCAGCGTTTTCCAGGGTAAGATGCCTGCTAGGTTTGGCCCTGGCCTGAGCAGCCTTGGTTGGGCCCCTGTCTTTCTGCGTGGGGCCACGGAGGGGCTCTCCGGATTCTCTGTCTTCCTCGGCTGCTTCCTCAGGGCTCTCTGGAAACTTCTTCCCTCTCCCATTAGGCGTCCTTAGCCCTGGCCTGTGTGGAGTTCAGGGTCAGGAACACAGGCAGTCCCGGCTTCTCAGGGCTTCAAACAGAGGCCCTGTCCGTGGGGAAGCTGCTGCTGGTGAGAACAGAGGCAGCCTCAGAATCCATCTCTCCAAGGAAGGCCACCCATCCTGAATCTGCCTGGTGGTGGCCTGGGCCTGTTTACCGTGATGTGGCCCCTCAAGGGTGCTGCGGGGGCTCCCTGGGCTGTGGTGTGGGTTCTGGACACAGGGCCAGCTCTGTGCATGGAGCCTTCACCCCTTTCCTCAGCTCCTCCCGCCTCAAGACCTTTGACTCTCTCTGCTGCTCTTCCTGCTTCTTCCCTCACCTGCCTGACATCCCAGGCCCAGGGCCTGGAGCCCCACCCAGGTGGCTCCGCTATTTCGGGGCAGGTGGAGCCCCTTGGGAATATGGAGCACCAGACAGAAGGCTTGCATTCCAAATACGAGGGTCTGCAGGAGGTAGCCCTTAATGCAGAGGCCTGCTGCTGGAATGTGTCACTCTCCTTTTGGACAGAGGGGTGTCCTTAGTGCCCCTCAGGAAGGTTCTCAGCCCTGAGCTCCAATTTCCCTGTGCAATCCCAGCCCCCCAAGCTCTAGGGTGGGGTCTTAGTGGAAGCATGGCTTTGGGGTGTCCTGGGAATGTTCACCTCAGGCTCCACTTGGTATGGGTTTGCTAGTCACTTAGAGCTGTGGAGGTGAACTGAGGGGCTCCCGGGGGACCGGCAGTCCCACATCCTCCTTCCTCTTCCTCATCCCCAGCATTTGTTCCAAGGAGGGGTGGCAGTGAGCAAAACCACTGCCACGAGCAGGTGCAGGCACACCTGTCACTCAAACTCCTGACACCTTGTGTTCTCTTTCAGGCTGCCCAGAGCTCTGTGAAGCTAGGTAAGTGCGGGCCGAGTCCGAGGTCCCCACAGACCTGTCTGGGCCTTACCCCAAGCAGGCCATCCCTACCATCTGCTGTATAGAGATAAAGGATGCGATAAAGCCAGCCCGGTCCTTGGGGCCAGGCGCAGAACACTCCATCTCCTCCTCTATAAGATGGAGATGATAAGTTCGTACCAGCCTTTCAGGGCCGATATAAATGTTTGGCTTCAGGAGCCTGGACATAGTGCACAGGGGCCTGGCAGGAGCCATGGTGAGGACGTGGTTCCCAGCTGGCAGTGTGGGAAATGCCAGTTCAGAACCTCACTGAGCCAGGAGGTTTCACAAACCGCAGGGGACTGCTGGGTGTGGGGGAGAGTGGCAGAAAGAGACCCCGTGGGCCCCACGCTCATGACCCCGACAGGTCCCAGACCGACGTGGGGAAGTGTGCGTCCTTCTCACCTTTCCAACCTCTGTCTTTCAGCCCCAGTGTACCAGCGGCTGTTGGAGAGGATGAAGCACTAGTGCGAAGCGCCACGGGGGGAGTGTGCTTCTGCAGCTCCCGGCCAGTTTCTCCCCGTTTGCCAAAGAGACTGAATGTTTTCGAAACCCAATAGCACACTTCAATGTACATGGGCCTCGCCAGAGTGAGGTCTGAGCCTTGGGCGGGTTGGGGGAGGAAGGAGAGAAGATGTACTTTTCATTTCTGTTCTCTCTAAACATGGCTGTGAACCCACTGCATGGAGAGACCTGGAAGTCACTGCCTGACATTCGCTTTCAGAAAGGACCTGTCCCAAACATGGAACCTCCTGCCTATGACCACTGCTCCAGAAAAGGGAACCGAAGTTTGTGGAGCTTCCAAAACATGCATCAAGCAACCCAGCATCTTGGGGCGTCCTGGCTCTGTCTGTGCTAGCGCTTCCTGCTGGAGAAATGGTGTCACTATAAGCTATGAGTTGCATGCTCTGTCAGACGTGGCTCCAGTCTACACATGGCTTGGACGCTTCTGTTGGCCAGTAGATGAGAGAGGGTAGGTAGAGCGCACAGAGCCCAGGATTTCCCAGATGTGGCAGAGCCATGATGTGTTTGTAATAATAAAGCCAAAGAAACCTATGCCCGCGTGGATGGGGACTGTGCTGTCCTGGGACTCTCTGGGGACGGGCTTCTGTGCTCGGGGCTGTGATGCTCCTTCGCACCGACAGCACCCCTGGGAGCGTCTCACCTGGGAGCCTGGAGGACGGGCTGCTCCTCAGATACCCAGACAGCACTTGGAGTTTACATCCCAGTCTTTGTGGCACATGGGTTCATTTCTGCTTCCACCAGCCCCGGGGCCTTGGGGTCCTCAGGATTCACTTCACCAGCATTTCTCTTACGGGCCCGAAGCATCCGTGTTCCCTTACAGCATTGAGACCCTGTGAAATGGGCACCCAAGTAGCTCCATTACACAGGTGAGGAGACCGAGGCTCAGGAAGGGGGAACCACTGGGGACAGAGAAAATGGCTGAGCTGGGGCTGGAAGCCCAGTCTCCCGACCCCAGAGGCCAGCACGTGACAAGCGAGTGAGCCCAGGTTTTCCAGCCACACCCTCTGTGCCGACAATGTGCCAGTCCCCTCCCCTGCTCCTTTTGTCTTCTCCATCGTCCTTGCCACCCAGAGGCTAGTGTGGCCATGGCACCACTGCTCCCCAGCTCTGTGGCCTCCAGTCCATCACTTCGCTGCTCAGTGCCTCTGTTTCTTCATCTGTTAATGCAAACGGCTGCCACATCTTCAAAGGCCCGTTGTGGGAATTAATATGATAATACTCATTCTAAGATTCATTATAAGACCATAATATTCATTCATTGTAAGAACAAGATGATACTTAACAATGTGCTCAGCACTGCAGTAGGTATCTTTTTTTTTTAATATTTTATTTTTAGAGATAGGGAAAGGGAGGGAGAAACATCACTGTGTGGTTGCCTCTTGCACTCCCCCTACTGGGGACCTGGCCCACAACCCAGGCATGTGCCCTGACTGGGAATTCAACCTGCGATCCTTTGCTTTGCAGTCCAGCGCTCAATCCACTGAGCCACCCCAGCCCTGGTACTCTTACTCTCATCACGCAGAGACCGCTCAGGATCAGGGCAGCTGAGAGCCTTGTAGTGTGTGTCTTTCCCCAAAGGCAGCCCACTTTCTTAGGAAATGGGACAGTTCTGCCCTCCCACACTTCCCGGGGCCAAGGCCGCCTCTCTCCAGCAGGCGGAGCTCATTTCACTTACTGGACCCACTGAGCCAACACCGCTGCTCCTCTGTCCACTGCTGGGGACAGCGGTGGCCAAGCAGATGGCCCTGCCGTACAGATATCACACGCCATCCAATAAAGTCATTCACTCCTTTCACAGCTAGAAGAGCATCATTTGTCAGCCAGTGGCACTACCACCTACGTGTGTATCCACGTGGGCTGGGAAGGGCAGCCCTGTGGTCCTGTGCAGAGAGTGAAGAAATCTGAGGGCGTGGGACACACAGGAGCTCCACAGAATGGGGGAACACGAGAGCAGGTGAGGGAGCTAACCTGGGAAGTGGTCAGGCTCAGGAGAAGGGGTCCTGAGAGGGGAGGTGTCACTGGCCCTGCTCGCCTGGCCTGGTGGTCACACGGGCTGGGGCTGTGTTGATGGCCTGGCCCAGCACTGGGTGTGCCCAGCTTTGCCTCACTTTCAGGATGCAGAGTGCACGCAGTGGCTTTGTAAGGACGTCAGAAACCGAGTGAGGAGATAGAAAATAAAAATCAGCACAGGACTCCTTAAAAAAGCCACACCCCCTCCTTCTGTCACTTCGACCTCTGCCCTGCCCCCTCCAGCCTCCCCTGAAAGGGGAGCTCCACTCTCCTCTCAGCTCCCTGGGGAGTCCTCCTCATGACTGCCATTGCCCCGCCTTCTCCTCCTGGACCGAGAGGATCGAGTTCCCATTCTGGGGTCCAAACAGCACATGCATGCGCACACACACACGTTTTTCCTGGAGACTCGGTGGGCCAAGTACTCGGTGCTGCCGCCAGGAGGTGGATCCCCTGGTTAAGGGGTCAGCCGCTGGCTGTGGCTGGAGTGGGCGATTGCCGCAGGAAGGAGCATGCGCCCCTGCCCCGTCTGTCAGGAGGCCAGGGAGGCTGCCAGGCCTTCCTTGCCCGAGCCCTGCCCGCTGCACCCGGACCAGCAGAAAGAGGGAGGGGGAAGGGAAAGGGCTCTCTGCTCAGTCCCTTCTCTGTCTGCTGTCACTCTGGGGCTACCGAGCTTCTGGGGTGTGTGTGTAGAGGGAACTGCAAAGACACTCTGCATTGGGGTCCAAGGACCGACTAGGCTGGGTGGGCCTTCTGCACACAGGAGGCAGGGGCCATCTAGACCTGGCCTCGCTGGCCAGCTGACAGGCCAGCCCAACTGTGGGCGCAGTGGCCCGCCACTGCACCGGGCCGTGGACCTGAAGCCATGGCCTCTACTCTTCCTGACATCAGTGCTCTGAGACCCGTGAGTGCTGGTAGAGCGTTCATTTCACTGCTGAGGAAATAGAGGCTTGAAGAGATCAAGCAGTTTGGTCACAGAACAGGAAGAGGCTGGCACACAGCCCAGGCCCACGCGAGTCCGGGTCCTACCCTCTGGTCCAGTCCATCCCATCTGCCCCACCCCACAGGGTCCCTGGAGGAGGAGCCCAGAGCAAGGACACGGTGCCTGGGTGGCCAGAAAGGACTTGAAAGCCCCGTCCCTCCTGAGAAGCCCCAGAGGCCCAGTCTCTGCTCGCACAGCCCGACCACAACACGATCACAGGCTACTGGAGGGCAGAGAGGGAGACCCACACCAGCTGGGGATGCCCCAGCCTAGTGCATGCCAGGAAGAAGAGAACAGAGAGGGATTCGCACGCAGAGGAAAAGACTTCTGTGCCTGAAACCGCAACTCAGTGTCTTGCTCTGAGAGACACTGGCGGGACTCTGAGTTCAGGAACTTCCCACAGGTAGGAGGGAGGACCATGAAGTGGGGGACGGGCCTGGTGCCCTACCCGGAGAGTCAAGTGGGGCTGCCCCCGGCCCTCCCTGCCCGGTGTGGAAAGAAAGTCCCGCTCCATGGTGACCTTTGGCCAAAGCTCGGCCGCAGGTAGTTCAGAGAGTAAGTGCTTCGGCCATGGGAGTCTGAGACAGCCCCCTACACACGTCCTCAGGCCTAAGGTCCGAGGCAGCCTCAGGCCCGGGTAACTCCCACAGAGCCACCTGCGCCCCAGCCGGCTGCTCCGCCTGAGCCTGCCCTCGGCGCGGTGGGCAGTGGAGCTCACGCCGACACCCGCAGGATGACGAGGCTGGGAAGAGGGTTTGGCTGAAAGAACAGCGTGCAGAGTCTCCGAGGCAAGTGCTACAGAGATTTGTGTGGCTAGAGTGGTGAAAGGAGAGAAAATGCCGTCTGGAAGCTAGACAATGCCAGGCCTCGTAGGCTGTAGTAGGAATTTTAGGCATTTTTCTTCAGACAAGGAGACGCCATTGGAGGGTTTTAGATGGGGAAGGTGTGCTATGATCAGATTCTTGTTATTGTAGTAAAACATAAATGGTATGGATGGTACCATTTTAAGGCCAGAAAGATTGGCAAGAAGTATTCAAAGTGATGAAAAGCAGGGACCTACAGCCAAGATTGCTCTACCCAGCAGCAAACTAAAGGAGTTTGTCATCACCAAACCAGTATTAAATGAAATGTTAAAGGGTCTTCTTTAAGAAGAAAAGAGATAAAAAATGTGAACAATAAAATGGCAATAAGTGCATATCTACCAACCATCGATCGAACCTAAAAGACAAAACAAACAAGCAGAACAGAAACAGACTCATAGATACAGAGGACGTTTTGCTCGTTGCCCAGCAGAACGGGGTTGGGGGGACGGGAAAGGGGGACGGACTAAGAGGCACGGGTTGGTAGTTACGGAGCAGTCATGGGGTGTGAAGCCCAGCGCAGCGAACAGAGTCGATAACCTTCTAGTACCCACGTGTCTACCAGACAAAGAAGCGTGCCGGGGACAGAGGCCTGGCAGAGGGAGAGAAAGCTGCGGGGCGCCTGGGAACCAGTGTGCAAACTCCCAAGAGCCAGGTTAGGAGAGCCTTTCAGCCAGGAAAAAGTGTCACTGTGCAAATTATTGGTGTGCCCATTGGATGTGACCACGTGAATGTCATCAGCAACCCTGACAGGGTCACTCTGGGAGGCAAGAAGACTGCCTCTCGAGAGTGGGGAAAGAAGCATGAGAGGGACAGATTTTGTGGTTTGAGTGCTTAGGGGTGCCATTTTCAGGGACCGAGAACCCTGTCGGGGAACAAAGAACTGGAAATAATCTAGTCGCTCAGTTTTACCCCTCAAGCCTGGATCAGAAGCCCTCGCCCCTGCCCTGTGCGCCCACCACCGCAGCCCAAATAACGCGTGTACAGCGATTTCCCACTTCCGGTGGGGCTCCCTCAGCCAGGGGGTGGGCTGCTTTGAGGTGGGGTCCTGTCCCTCTCCTGGGTGTCTGCACCTAGCACAGGGCCTGGCACGCAGCAAAGATTCAAAAATTGTCTGCCCTGTTACCCCAGGGCCCGGTTTCCAGAGCACAAATGGCCCCTTCATTTAAGAGGGTGGGCCCAGCCCTGGCAGGTGTGTCTCAGCTGGCTGAAGCATCGTTCTGCTGACCAGAGTTTCACGGGTTTGATTCCTGGTCAGGGCACCCACCCAGGTTGCACTCCCCTCGGGTTGCTTGCAGGAAAGCCGATGGTGGCCTGGTGGCATCCCCGTCCCCGGACAGCCCACCAGCTTTGCCTCTGACCGCTTCGTCTGAGAAGAGTCCCCAGCTGAGAGAGGGTGCTGGTGGCCAGCCCACCCAGGGCGAGGAGAACATCTGGGGCCAGAGAACAGACACCTGGCTGTTAATCACACTGCAGGGGGGGTCACCTCATCTGGACCAGGTGACCCGACTCTCCAGCCCCTTTGGAGAGAAGTTTCATGCTTAGAGAGTGCCCCCCAACTCCAAGATCCTCTGCCTCCGGTTCATTAGAAGGAGGAAGTTCTGAGATTGGGGAACAGCAGAGACAGAGGGGAACACCATCTGATTAAATACCCTCATTTGGGCGGAAATGAGTTTCCGAGTGAACAGATGGGAAAGCACTCTCATTCCCACCAGTGAGTCCCCGTGACGTCTCGGCAATAGCTCCTAAATAATTTGTTCAAGGAAGCCGCCTGCCTGCAGGGACCTTCCCCTGCTGATGGCTCTCAGCCAGGCTCCCAGAAGTGCGGTGAGGGGCACAGCCCTGGTGACGGTGGAGAGGCTTAGTCACGCCGCGGGGGCGGCCAGGCTGGAACGCCGGGCACTGGGGGAGCCCCCTTGTCCTCCGTTCTTTAGTCGTGCGGGGGCAGCTCCTCAGAACACCGCCGACGACGGGAAAGGGCAGTCTCCGAAGTGCCGGGACGCAGCCCAGGAGTCGGCCCCCCTTCATTCAGACCCTGCCGACTTCCGGCCTGGAGCGGGGGTTCCTAACAGAACCAGGCGCCCCCGCCTAGGGTCCAGCCCGCCCCCACAGGTGTCTGCAACGCACGCTTTTGGTGACTGGCCACTGCCCCTGGGGCCCTGCTCTCAACACATTTCACGCGGACCTGAAATCTGCAGAGCGGCGGACCTCTTGAGTGCAGCAAGCAAGTCGTCTGCCCCATAGCATCTAGCTTAGACACACAGTAGGTCATCAATAAATAGAGAATGAGTAGGCCATCAAACCGCAGCACAGTTTCTGGGTCTGCAGCAGGGCCTAGAGGCTGCCCCTCAATGGCAGGGCAATAGAGGAGAGAGAAAAACCACAGCCAGGTGTGATGTGGGGAAAGGCCTCTCCCCCTGCCCCCCCCCCGCCCCCAGCCCGCCTCAGCACATGCGCCGTGAGAGGCTCATGGCAGAGCCCATTCGGTGGGAACCCCTGGGCAACCGGGCAACGTGAAAACACCTTTATTTGGGGCTGAAGTACTTGGGAGAACTCAGCCAGGAGAAATACCCTCCAAATGAAGGAAACCTTTGAAGGTATTTCATCAATAGCCTATACCTTTTTTTTTTGAAAATCATAAAATTTATACCAGTGAACAATTTAAAGTTGTTTTGTTGTCTTTCCAATAATGTTTTCAGCTTTAGAAAACTCACATTTGTGAATTTAGTTTTATTTCCTAACCTGTTTATTGTTTTCTTGTTACCCTTCAAATCCAGTTTGAATGTGGTTAACTCTAAAGATGGGTAAATTATTTGTACTGACTAATTTCACCCCCCGATTTTCCTCCCACCACCTGGAGTCCCGCAATCGTTGCGGTCCCCACTGCGCACTCTGCCCTCCTGGGGACAGGTCTCGGCCTCGGACACATCGGCCCCAGTCCTGGGGCCACGTTTTCTCTCCCTTTGATCTGCACAGCTGTGCTGGCACCGGAACCACTCTACTTAAATTGGTGTTAATTTAGTATCTTTCAACGTCAGGTAGAGTTGACTCCTTTGCTCCTTTTCACAAAATCAACACTTTCTCCAGGCAAAAGCTTTACAGAAAATAGAGGAGCAGAAAGTGTTAAGATTTCCTCTACAAGTGAAGACTAAATCTAACAACCGGTGACAACCATCATCAGATTATTGAAGCTGGCCCTTCCAGATGTTTCCGAGGAAAGTGTGAGTGTACATAACATATTGTAGTCTCTCATTGTGCCAAAACAAACTGTTAATAAGTTTCAAAATAAAAACAAGGCAGGCGTCGTCGTGGTGGGTCGAATTCTAACCCAACCCCCGTGACCTTTGCCCCCTAATTTATTCCCCGGATGGAAAACGGGAGATTATCCAGGTGGGTCCAATCTAACCACACAGCCCCTTGAAAGCAGATTGTTTTTCCCCAGCTGGTGGCCGAGGAGGAAATCAAAGAGCTCTGAACACAGAGAAGAGCTGGGTGCAGAGTTGCTGGTTTGAACTTGGAGGGGGCTCCCAGCAGCAGAGAGCAGCCGCTGGCAGCCAGGCAGGAAGCGGGGACCTCAGAGCCACACCTGCAGGGAACGGAATTCTATGACCACCTATGCGAGCTGGGAAAGGCTCCCTTGTCCGGAGCCTGCAGGTAGGAGCCCGCTGACGCCACGATTTTAGCTGGGAGACCCTGAGCCGTCCACTAGCATTCTCATGAAGAAGAGGGTGACATGATTGACGGGTATTGTTTTAAGCCACTAAGTTTGTGGTGACTTGTTACGCAGCAATAGCAAACTAATATAGGCATTTCAACCCGTGAACAGGTTTTAAAGCCCTTTTATTACCTTTCTAATGGTGTTTTCAACACTAGAAAAGTTGTATTTGGGAATAATCCTGTGAACGTAGTTTATTGTCTTCACTCAGCCTCTGCAGAGGCCTCACTCCATGGAAAGCTTTAGTCCTAGTCCGGGGCTGGGATTAGGGGCCAGGGCCTGAGAAGCCCCAGTGTGTTCTGGGAAACGGGGTGATTCCCACCCCTGAAACCGCCGCAGGCCACCACAGACCTGCTGAGGGCTGGGAGTGTGGCAGCATCCCCCCGCCCCGGGCATTCTCCTGGAGGGCCAGCTGTTGACCAGAAGGGCTGCGTGTGACTGAGGGAGAGCGACCCCCACATTCTCATTTATTATCTTATCCTCGTTCCAGTTTGCAGAGGGGGAAACTGAGGCCCAGAGAGACTGTGGAACTTACCCGAGGAGAGTGCACTGAATGGGTGGTGGAGCCGGGATTCAGACCCAGCTTTGACATGTCTCCTGGCCATCGCTTTCACAGCCAAGGGGAAGTGGGTGTTCAGCCCCAGTCCTGCACACAAGGCATCCTGTGGGGCTTTTTAATTCCTGAAGCCTGGACCTCAGTGCCAGAGATTCTGATTGTTTTTTCTTCTTCTCCTCACCCAAGGACATTTTTTCATTGCTTTTACAGAGAGAGAGAGAGAGAGAGAGAGAGAGAGAGAGAGAGAGAGAAAACATCAATGTAAGACAGAAGCATCGATCAATTGCTTCCCCTGTGCTCCAGGACTGGGGATCAAACCCACAACCCAGGCATGTGTCCTGACCAGAAATTGAACCCACAGCCCTTTGCTTATGGAAAAACATTACAACCAACTGAGCTGCACTGGCCAGAGATTCTGCTTTTAACTGTCCTTAAGGGAGTCAGACCTCAGTAGTTTCAAAACCTCCCCAGGTGATGTTAATGTTCTGTAACTCTGACCTGTAAGAACCCGCTAGGGAACTGTGCTGCCTGTGCAGATGCCTACCTGTGAAATTCTGCTTCCGGTTGGGCCGTGGGGGGTGGGGGTGGGGGGAGGGTCATCCCAGGAATTTGCATATTTCCCCCCTCCCTCTGTGCTTTTCAAACTTGTTAAAATGAAGAGTATGATGCAACAGGTCAGATGGAGCCTCAGATTCTGAATTTCAAACAAGTTTCCAGGTAACACCAGTGCTACTTCTGATCTTGGGGACACACTTTGCATGGTAAGTGTCCCAGCAGACTGGGAAGAACTGCCCTAGATCCCTGTTTCCCACAGTATAATCCGGGGACCAGCAGCATTACCTGTAAACTTGTTGGAAACAAAAATTGGGGCACCCAGCCTGAGACCTACTGGATTAGTGACTTGAGGGGAGTGGAGCCAGCAGTTTTAATAAGCCTCCCAGGTGACTCCAGGCAGGGGACAGAATAAGAATGGTTATTAGAGGAAAGGGCCACATCTGCTGGGCCAGAGCCAGCAGAGAAGGGGTGTCTGGCTCCCAGGCTCTGCTCTGGGCTCCACACCCAGGAGGCCAAGGCGGGCTGAGCAGGAAGCAGAGGGCCCTGCCAGCCACATCTGGACCCCAGCAGGCATGCTCCAGTTCCCCACAGAGTCGGGGGCTGCCACATTGGTATCATTATGCAGATATGCAAAAGGCAACATTCTTGGAGGAAAGCCATTGACTTTGGGGTTTTAATGAGATCTGGCTCAGCCTTCCCTCCAGATGTCCATTTATTGGTTCACCAACAGCTGCCAGGGAGATGCAATACAGAGTTTGTTGGGCTGGGTTTTTGTTTTTTCTCAGTTTACTGCATCCGTTTCTGGAGGCTATACACTCATTTTTAGAAAGTGGTGGGATTTCCCTGGTCTGGGGAAATAGGGAAAGCTGGCACCTCCCTCAGTGGAGGGGAGTACGAGTATCATTTTGAACATTTCAGTGTTTCAATAAATATGTGTTGAATGCCTGTGTGTGCCAAACACTGAGCCACAAGCTGGGAAGAGAAATGGTAATACCATTCATTGTATCAGTGAATGGTATGTTAGCTAACATGTATGCGTTAAAAGTTTTAACTTCCACGGCTGCAAGTCTAATGAAAAGAAAGGGTGTATGCCCTGGCTGGTCAGTGGATTGAGTGCAGGCCCCAGAACAGAAAGGTCAGCGGATCAGTTCCCACTCAGGTCACATGTCTGGGTTGCAGGCCAGGTCCCCAGTTGGGGGCATGGAAAAGGCAACTGATCGATGTTTCTCTCACACATCAGTGTTTCTCTTTCTCCCTGCCTTGCTGTCTCTTCAAGGGAGGTAGAGTTCCCCTTTCTCCCTTTCTGTAGAACAGGCCTAGCCCTCCAGTGCCCCACCCCAGGGTGGGGGGAGGTCACAGGAGGCTGGTGGTCAAAGCCCAGCTCCTGTGCTTGGCCCTGCATGGAACGTTTTAAAAACCAGGACATCAGCAAGACCAGCCAAGGCTGCAGCAGGCTGCAGCCCCACCCAACCCAGAGGTCTCTTAACAGCTAAGGGATCTGCTACTCCCAGAAATGAAGAGAACTGATTGCTGTGTTTCAAGTCTGAAACAAAGGCGGGGCCAAAAGACACCACCAATAGCAGGATGGGCAGAGCCGAGGAGCGCCAGTCTCCACTTCATCCTCTGCCGCACAGATGCCTTTCCACTGTGGGTAGTTTCCCGCCCGAGGACTGGGTGTGTCGCCAGCCATGCTCCCCAGATTCAGATGTAGAATCCAAGCGATCTCAGATCACCTTGGGACCAGCTAGCTCCTGTATCCTGATTTGACCCCAGTAGCGTTGAGTGTTTCCTTGCTTTTTTTAATAACAGAAAATTGGAAAGGAAGGTCATTGTGCTGAACAAAGAACAAACTGGAGGGTAGAAGAGAGAGCAGGAAGCCCAGCTGGATGCTGTCAAGGGGTCTAGGTGAAAGGCACAGTGGCCTTGATAAGTGACTGAATTAAGGATGCACTTTAGAAGTAACACCAAAAGAATTTAGTGGATTGAATTTGGAGGAGTGAGGAGAGGAAAATCAAAGCCCGCCAGAGTCGGCTGTCCTGGCACCTTCTGCACTAGAAATGTTAAGGAAGCAGGTGAAGCGCTTAGGGCCCCTGCGCTGGCCGCGGTGCTGGGAAGGCAAAGAAATTCTGTGCTTCTGTGAACTCATGTAAATTACAAGGCAGGGCCACCCACTGGGGAGGAGGTCTGAGGGGAGGAGAACGAAACAGCCTCCCTCAAGTTCTTTACAAATGCAGATTATAGCCACCACCCAAGATCCCCACTTGGCCGGAGGCAAAGCCTGGGAGTCTGAGGTTTTAACCAGATCCCCCAGAGATACCTGTGAGGGGAGGGGTTGTCCTCCAAACTACAGCCAGAAGGGTTTATTGTTTGTCTTGTTTTACATTAAATAATCTGTGTTCTTTATAGAAAAATTGGAACATAAGAGTTGGTCAAAATGTCAAATTTAATCCCCTCCCTCATCTATACTAATATCTGGGCTTCAGAGCTGGGTCTAGCTCAAGTTTCCCCTCTTGTTTAGTTCTGTTTCTCTCTCTTGAAAGGTTCAAGGTCTCTTGGCTGTGGGGTAGGGGGGTCCTCTTTGTGCGCCAGTACTGGTTTCCGCCTAATGGAGGCGCTTGTTCACCGGCGGTTCGCTGCCGCCAGCCCCCTTCTCTAGGTCCTACAGCCGCTCGCCTGGGAGCAGAGGGGTTTGAGAGCCTTGCATGGCCCTCTCTGCTCCCGCTCGCTGGAGTTGCAGCAGGGTGCCCCGGAGGCCCCGTAGCTCCAGCGTCCGAGGGGCGCATGTCCCCAGGGACTCTCTCTGGCTGCCGCATGGGCTCAGGGATTGTGGGGCCCGCAGACTTGAACCCTAGCTGTCAGGCTCAGCAGTGTGTGGTGAGGGGGGTGGGGAGTGGTGGGGAGGAAGCGCTGTTGCCCAGACTCAGAAGCGTGAGAAAACATGGCATGGTCGAAGGTGTGTGTGGCATCTCGAGAGCTAGATGGAGTGGATCGCAAGGCCAGACAGCTGGTCCGAGGTCCTCAAGAGCGTCCCCAGGAAGCCTTCCCACCTTCAGTGACATCCCTTTGTCCCTGGGATGCAGGGTGTCCAACCCTGAGAACCGAGGCCCACATCTGCCCCACTTTTCAGAGAGGAACTTGAGCAGTGTGGAGTGCTGGCCCCAGGGGGGCTCACCAACTGGAGTTCCCCGTGGGGGGCAGGGGGGACCTAGACATGCTAGACAGCCGGGGGGGGGGTCCCTGCCCTCCTGCGGTTTCGATCCTACAGAGGAGCACCTCCCCCCCCCCCAGTAAACAAAATCATATAAAATGTCTGTAAATGTGCCAAAACGTGAAGGAAACAAGAGATGGAGGGAGGTTAGGAGAGATCGCCTTTTGATTGGGAGGGAGGCTTGCTGGGGAACGTTCCACATGAGTAAGCGGCACACCCCCCCCGCCCCACCCCCACCCCTGCTTAGCGCAGGTGAGCCAGGGGTGCTCAAGGACCTGAAAGAAAAATCTGGGGTGGCTGGAGAGTAAGGAGGGGACGGTATCACTAGTTATGTTCGATTGAGTAGGTTCTGTGGACACTGTTGCACGCAAAGTAAATAGTCTCTAAAGATGAAATAGTAAATGACAGTGATTGTTAAGTTCTGGAGTCTGTCTCCTTGTACTAGTTACCTTGGCCTGAGCTCCTGGGTCTCTGACCTTAAATGAGGCTTCTGCTGCATGACTTGTTTTCTTTTCTTTCTTTCTTTCTTCCCCCCCCCCTCTCTTCTCTTTCTTCTTCTTTTTTTTTTTTTTTTGGCCATCTTACATCTAACCTTGACCCAAGAATGCCCAACCAATTAATTAATTGGCCAAAAGTTAGAGCAATGGAGCACATATTTAAAATCCTTGAATCTGGGAACTTTACAGAATCCAGAGCAGAGAGTTTGGAACAAAAGGGTCAGAAAGCACCCATGGGTCTCGAACCCCAGGGCAGGCACTAGTGTCTGACATGACAAAGTAACCGCTTGAGCTTAAGCCAACCCAGGAGGAGAGGTGTGATCTTAGCCTCTAAACTATAGTGGAATGACGTGGAGGGGCTGGGCTGCTTCTGCTCCACGCCTCTGAGCTCTTTGTGTCACTGGTCCCGCCTGTTCCCTGCTTGGTGTCCAGAGAGAGCCTGTCTGAGGAGTGGGGGGAAGCCTCTACGTTCTCTTGCATGCGCAGCAGGGAAAGCTGAGGGTGCAGGTGAGCACCTCACAGGCCGTGGTTTCTGGGCAGGCAACCAGGTGGCACAGGCCTCTCCCAGAAACTTTTCAGGGTGTCCCTGAGCAGATGGGGGTAGCCCAAGGCCTTTCACATTCTGGCCCAGGAATGGCCAGTGAGCTTTTCAAGGGCTGAGGCCAGCTCTTATCATCTCTGGGTCAGGTCCTGAGCTGGGCCCCGGGGACAGGGTTTTGGATCAGCAAATGATTTCAGGGTGGGGAGGTGAGTGAATTAGTGAATGATTATCAGCACCATGGCCCAGGATGGAGCCTGTGGGCTGACGACTTTAAAGCCTCATAGCTCAGGAGAAACTGCTTGTCCAGGATGAGGTGGGGGAATCCTCTCCCTGCCCCACTCCACCCCTTCCCTATGCTCCTCCCTTTGGGAGGATTCAGGAGCCGCATGGAGCTCCTGGTGCAGGGTGCAAGTGACCTACCCATACAATTGCTAACAGGGGGGCTGGCTCCTCAAGGACCATAATGTCCCCGACATTGGGCACACATCACAACACCAAGCTCTGGATTGAGCATTTACCCACTGAATGGCCACAACAACTCAGTTTGGTAATGTTGCCCTATCTTGCAGATGAATAAACTGAGTGAGACTCAGTGTAAACAATGGGAATGTGAGGAATTACCAAGTGACACAATTACTCAGGGACAGAGCCAAAGTCTGAACTCTCAGGAAAAGAGAAGCGTTACCCACAGGGCCTGTCTACCGGCTTTGAAATGTGTCAGTCAGTGAGTAAACTGCATGAGACGGAGTCCTTCCATTTTATTCTTTGCTGTTTGCTGGTACCCAGCCCAGCACCTGGTCCACAGTGGACATTCAAAAAAGCATTTGTTAAGTGAGCGAGTCACTGCCTGGGGACAGTAGGACAGCACTGTACCGGCAACTGTGCTTTCTCATCCCCAGCCTGGGTCGAAGCCCAGCTCTTTCACTTCCTAGCTGTGTGCTTTCAACTTGGAGCTTGTTATAAACAGATTTTTTTATATTCACTTCATGAAGTGGAAACCACTTGAAAAGCTAAAAACCATACAGGTAATGAAAGCCACTCTAATCCCAGCTACATACCCAGACCCCTCCCCAGAGGAAACAGTTATTTTTAAAAGGTTTGCTTTGCCTCCACCCAGTTCTCTTTCTATCAATTTGCATACAAAGGTGAATAAAGCTGTGTAGCTTGTTTGTGGCTGGGTTTTGTTTGCTGTTGTCGTGGGACTGCAGTGCACCAGCTTAGTGGGAAACGGCAGTGTGTCTGGGAGACGTTGCCACGGCGACGTCTGGGCTGCCTCATTATTTACAATAGCTCCCCAAGAGTGCATGAACCCCGATTTGTTTAGCTGTTCCCCTGGTAGGACTGGACGTGGAAGTTATGTTCTTTCGTCTAGTTTACAAATAGTACTCCATGAACATCCACGCGCAAGCCTCTTCATGAATATGAGTAAGTAGAACAAGCATTTCCCAAGGATGAATTCCCAGAAGTGGAATAGCTGGACTCAGCGGCATACACACTAAAAACGGCAATTGCCAAGCCACGATCCAAAAACGGGCCTACTAACAGTGTGTCCCTGACAAAGACCTGGACATTTCGCTGTAATAATGCACCTCATTCAGGCCAGGCACATAGTAGGCTCAGTAAGCAATTGCCGAAGTACCATCATCATTGTCCCTTCCTCTCCATGCCTAGCCCTTGATCTGATCAAGCCCTGGCTTTGGGCCTCAGCCTGGGTGTAGGGAGGAGAACCCGCACCAGCAAGGCAAAGACACAGCGGATGCGTCCCAGGCACTCCCCCTGGTGGGCGAGTGCCCCTGGACAGTAAGGAAACCCTGAAGCAGAGCACCTCTGTTCCCACTCCGGGTGCTGGAAGACCTCGCACTCCCAGACTCTAACCCAGACTCCGCTCTCTGGGTGCTCTGGTGCCCGCCCCCCTTTCTGATGGTGCCCGGTGCTCCTCTCTTCTTCCCTTGTTCTGCTGCAACGACGTTGCCATCTCTGGTTCTCCAAGCGTGCCCTCCGATGATTCTTTAACACACAACTCATATGCTGCCTCTGAGGGGGCCTTTCTCTGAAGACTGTCTAAGGGGCCCCCTCTCTCCTTTCCACATCCCCCTCCTCCTTCTCCGTCACATCAGCCTGTGTTTTTCACTTATTAGCAAGTGTGCACTCAAGTAAACCCAGACATTCCTTTTTCTCCCCTTCACACAGGAAGGGGAAGGAAGGGAGACAAGCATCAGTGTGAGAGAGAAACAGATGGCTGCCTCTTATGTGCCCCCAATGAGGGACCCGGCCTGTAACCCAGGCATGTCCCTGACTGGGAATCAAGCCAGCAGCCTGTGCTTTGTGGCAAGATACCCACCTAACTGGCCACACCAGCCAGGGCTTAACCCAGGCATTTTTCCAGGGGTGGCAGAGTATGGTGTCGTGAGGGCAGGGAGATTGTGTCTGTCTTACAGGGAGACCCTGGTCTCCCGGGACCTGCCGCAGCACCGGGCAAGTCGCAGGCACTCAACGTCTGTTTGTGAATGGATGGATGAATAAATAAAGGACACTGACAAGCAGGAGTAGAATGGACATTGACAGCTAGACTTGAGAGGCAGGACATACCTTCCAGGGTTTTGGTTCTTTTCCCCTCCATGATCACTATGAAAATTTTTTGCTGGGGTAACCTGTAGCCAGAGTTATTATCCTGGGGTGGAGGGAAGGAGACAGAAGGCAGGGGAAGTTTCTACACCTGTGCTTTGGTATTCCTCTCCACGATCCGTGTGGCAGACCCTATTATTTGCTGGATGAGGAAACTGAGGGTCAGAGAGCCAGAGTAGGGTGCCAGGGTGCACAGCTAGCATCAGGCCCCATGAATGGGACTGCCTGCTGATGGGACAGTTAGCCAGCAGTCCCATCCTCTAGTCCAAAGGACACATAGCCCAAAGGAAGTATAACCCCACATTTACGTCTCAGTGGCCCTTCTCAATGGAGAAATCTACACTGGCTGGCATTAGGTGGCGGGCTCACCATTCAACACACTGTTGAAAATCATCTATCATGTGCCAGGCCCTTCAAAGAGGATTGTGGGCTGAATTCAGCCTTCAAAGGCTATACAGCCAAGAGATGTAATCGACCACTGCTCTATAGAATGTCAGGTGGCATGCTTGGAGCATGTCCAAAAAGAAAAGCCCCGTGACCAGGTTGTGCATCACTCCAACCTGGGCATCTCTCATCGGAACAATCTCGATGTGAGTGGTGCACTCTGTGGTCATGCCAGGCACAGCCTGAGCAAGTGCGTGTGGCTGCTGGTGGGGGTGGGGTAAGTCATCTGGAATCAGGTGATCAGTCTGAAGAGTGAGAGGAGAGACCAGGTCTCCCGTGAGCACCAGCACGTAGGTGTCTGGGGAGAAGTAAAGCCAGAGAAGCAGGAGGAAGACTGGGTGTCAGAGGAATCAACGGAAGAAGAAGCAGGATGGAGGAGCAGGCAGCAGCGCCAAAGGCTGGGAATCATCAGAGAAGGGCTCCCAGGGGATGCAGTGCTTGTGGGTGATTTTGGCAGGCGTGGTGAGGATGAGAGGTATGGACAAGACCTCTCCTGTTTGTCGTGGGGTGAGTGAGATGCGGAAACGAAATGAGGGTGCTCAGCCCTGTCTGGAAGTTGGGCTGTGGAAGGACAGGGAAGGCAAGGGTGATGAGGGTCTTAGGACTAGGGAGCGGTTTGCTTTGCTGTTGGTTGTTAAGAGAAGAGCCTTGAGCATGTCTGAATGCTGTTGGGCAGGAGGCAGTCACAGAGAGAAGCCGAAAGCCCACTAGAGAAGGTTTTTACCAGGGTGAGTGGCACAGGGAACCTTCTAGGAGGGAGAGAGGTTGGGCATAGTGGGCAAAGATTCCAGAGGATGGCTAGTCAGGGTTCTAGAAGGCTTTATGGAGGCAGTGTGCCTCAATCCTGGGCAAAACCGGCCCCTGCCCTATGCCCTGGGCCCTGTGCCCTGTGCCCTGGGCTTAAAGCCCCCTGCCTGCTCTGCTCCCCACAGTGCAATGAGGAATTGTCCAGGAGCCAAGGGAAAACACATACTCAGGACTCTGCCAGGTTGTATTCCAGGTGGGTGGAACACTTAAGTCACCTGGCAGAACAGCCCTGAGTGTCTTCCAGGGTCCGAATGCACCTTTTCCTCAGGGATCCCTCCCAAGAACAGACCACACCCAGGGGGAAGCCAGCCACACCCAGGAGGTTCCATTACCCTCACACCACACCAGAAAAACTCATTACCAAAAACAACAGACCATTATCCTCCATGAACACAGATGCCAAAATTCTAAACAAAATTTTAGCTAATAGAATCCAACAATCCATTAAAAACATATCATGACCAAGTGGGTTTTATCCTAGGAAGGCTGATTTAACATTTGAAAATTATTCACTATATTAAACCTTTAAAAAAATCCACTAAACAAACAAAAAAAATAGCATTACAGCAGTAGATGCAGAAAAGGCATTTAGAAATCCAGGATCCATTCCTGATTTTTTTTAAAAACTGTCAGCAACTTAGAGATAGTAGGAAACTTCTTCAACTTGCTAATGGGCACCTACAGAAGGTCTGTATCTGCCATTACACCGAAGTGTGAGGGACCAACTGGCTTTCCCCCTAAAACCAAGAACTGAGCAGAATGTCAGTTCTTCCACTTTTATTTAACATTATACTGAAGGTTCTAGTCAGTACAATAAGTCGGAAAGGAAGAAGGAAGGGAGGGAGGAAGAGAGGGAGGGAGGGAGGGAGGGAGGGAGGGAGGGAGGAAAGGAGGAAGGAAGGAAGGAAGGAAGGAAGGAAGGAAGGAAGGAAGGAAGGAAGGAAGGAAGGAAGGAAGGAAGGAAGGAGAGAAGAAAAAGGAGCCCAGAGCCCTAGCTGGTGCGGCTCAGTGGGTTGAGCCTCACCGGTGGTGCACGGGAGGCAACCACACAGTAATGTTTCTCTCCCTCACTTTCTCCCTCCCTTCCCAAATCTTTTTCCCCCAAATCTCTCTTTTCCTACTAAGATTTTTTTTAAAGATTTTATTTATTTATTTTTAGGGAGAGGGGAAGAGAGGGAGAGAGCATCAACGTGTGAGACATCAGTTGCCTCTTGTACACCGCCAGCTGGAGATCTGGCCCACAGCCCAGGCGTGTGCCCTGACTGGGAATCAAATTGGTGACCTTTCACTTTGCTTTGTGGGATGACACTCAACCCACGGAGCCACCCCAGTCAGGGCCTTTCCCAAATCTTTTAAAGTTGAACTGATTCTAAAATTCATATAAAAATTAAAGGACCTAAATTAGCCAAAACAACTTTAAAAAAAAAAAGAAGAAAATTGGAGGGCTAACACTCTCTGATGTTAAAGCTATAATAATCAAGACAGTGTGACAATGGCATAAAGATGGACAAATAGATCAAAGGACCAGAACGAAGACCCCAGAAATAGAGCCATGTAAGCAGGTAACTGATTCTTGACAAAGTTGCAAAAGCAATTCGGTGGGGAAAGTGTGGTCTTTTCAACAAGTGGAATGAAAACAATTGGTTGTCCTCACACAAAAGAAGTCTGAGCTATAACTTTCACCATATACAACATGGAATTATTTTTTTAAACTATCGACAGATCATAGATCTAAATGTAAAACCCTAAAATCCACAAAACTTTTAGAAGAAATCTTTTCACCTTGATTTAGGCAAAGATTTCTTAGCTAGGCAATAAAAAAATTCATAAAAAATAAAAATGATCAATTGAATTTCCTCAAGATTTAAAACCCTGCTCTTTGAAAGATACTGTTAATGGACTAAAAGAAACACTGAACTGAGAGAAAAATGTTTGCCATTGTATACCTGGTAAAGAGCTTCTATACGGAATATAAAAGAACCCTCCAAACTCAATAGTAAGAAAACAAACAGATCATTTTTTAAAAACAGGCCAAAGTTTTGAACAGACATTTCACCAAACAAGATACATGGACAACAAATAAGCCCACGATTGAAAAATTCTCAGCACCTATAGTCTTTAAGGAAATGCGGATTAGAACCACGGTGATAACCACCACACATTTATCACAGCAGCTAGAAGGCAAAAGACAAACCATCCCAAGTGTTGGCAAAAGTGTGAAAGAACTAGAACGCTCACATGCTGCTGGTGGGAATGTAAACTGGCTGACCACTGTGGGAGAAAAAAAGCACAGTTTCTGAAAAAGCCAAACATAGACATATCATATGATCCAGGCATTCCACCACCAGGTAGTTACCCAAGAGAAAAGAAAGCATAGATGGAAATAAAATCTCGTACATGAGTATTCCTGGGACCCTCATTGACAATAGCCCCGAACAGGAAACAACTTAAATATTCATGAGTAGGTCAGTGGATAAATAATCTGTGTTGTGTCCGTACAATGGAATACTACTCAATAGACGAAGGGAGTGAAATATTTGTACATGGCCCTGGCTCGGTAGCTGATTCAGTTGGAGCATTGTTCTGATACACCAAGGTTGTGGGTTCAATCCCTAATCAGGGCACATACAAGAAGCAACCAACGAATACATATAAGTGGGGGTACCAAATCGATGTTTCTTTCTCCCTTCCCTTCTCTCTTTTTCTAAAATATATTTTATTGATTATGCTATTACCATTGTCCCCTTTTCCACCCTTCATTTCCCTCCACCCTGCACATCCCCTCCTACCCGCATTCCCACTCTTTAGTTCATGTCCATGGGTCATATATATAAGTTCTTTGGCTTATACATTTCCTATATATACTATTCTTAACCTCCCCCTGTCTATTTTCTACCTACCATTTATGCTACTTATTCTCTGTACCTTTTCCCCCTCTCTCCCCACCCACTCCTCTGCTGATAACCCTCCATGTGATCTCCATTTCCGTGATTCTGTTCCTGTTCTAGTTGTTTGCTTAGTTTTTGTTTTAGGTGAGGTTGTTAATAACTGAGTTTATTGTCATTTTACTGTTCATATTTTTATCTTCTTTTTCTTAGATAAGTCCCTTTAATATTTCATATAATAAGGGCTTGGTGATGATGAACTCCCTTAATTTAACCTTATCTGGGAAGCACTTTATCTGCCCTTCCATTCTGAATGAAAGCTTTGCTGGATAGAGTCATCTTGGCTATAGGTCCTTGCCTTTCATAACTTCAGATACTTTTTTCCAACCCCGTCTTGCCTGCAAGGTTTCTTTTGAGAAATCAGCTGACAGTCTTACGGGAAATCCTTTGTAGGTAACTGTCTCCTTTTCTCTTGCTGCCTTTAAGATTCTCTTTTTATCTTTAATCTTGGATAATGTAATTATGATGTGCCTTGGTGTGTTCCTCCTTGGGTCCAACTTCTTTGAGACTCTCTGGGCTTCCTGGACTTCCCGGACTTCCTGGAAGTCTATTCCCTTTGCCAGACTGGGGAAGTTCTCCTTCACTATTTGTTCAAATAAGTTTTCAATTTCTTGCTCTTCATCTTCTCCCTCTGGCACCCCTATGATTTGGATCTTGGAACATTTAAAGATGTCCTAAAGGTTCCTAAGCCTCTTTTCATTTTTTTGAATTCTTGTTTCTTCATTCTGTTCTGGCTGAATGTTTATTTCTTCCTTCTGGACCACACTGTTGATTCGAGTTCTGGTTTCCTTCCCATCACTGTTGGTCCCCTGTACATTTTTCTTCATTTCACTTAGTGTAGCCTTCATTTGTTCATCTAATTTGTGACTGAAATCAACCAGTTCTGTGAGCATCCTGATCACCAATGTTTCAAACTCTGCATCTGATACGTTGGCTATCTCTTCATTGCTTAGTTGTATTTTTTCTGGAGCTTTAAACTGTTCTTTCATTTGGGCTATTTTTTTGTCTCTGCATACCTGTTACTTAGTAAGGGGTGGGGTCTTAGGTGTTCATCAGGGCGGGGCAACTACATCATTGTGTTGTGACATTGATTTGGGGGAGGGGTCTAAGGGGTGTCCATAGCTCCACTCTCTGCCGGTTTTCAGTCACTTCTCCCACTACCCATAAGAAAACTGGGCCCTTCTGGTGCTGATTCCCAGTGGGTGGTTTTGTGTACGTTCTAGGACTCTGTGGGTCTCTCCAGCGAACTCTCCTGTGAGGCTGGGACTCTCTCCGCTGCTGTCTCAACCCCCACAGGTGTTTTCAGTCAGAGGTCTGAGGCGTTATTTCCCTGTGCTGGGACTCTGGGTTGTGTGGTCTGCCTCGCTCCCCAGTTGTTCCTACCAGTTTATCTGCATGTAAATGTGGGACCACCTGCTACACCAGCCTTGCCTTGCCTTGAGTCCTCTCTGCCCAGCTGCCCATCTCTGCCCCTCCTGCTGGTCTGGATGAATGTTTCTTCTTTAACTCCTTGGTTGTCAGACTTCCATACAGTTTGATTTTCTGTCAGTTCTGGTTATTTTGTGTTTTTAAATTTGTTGTCCTTCCTTTGGTTGTGCGAGGAGGCACAGTGTGTCTACCTATCCCTCCACCTTAGCCAGAAATTACATTCTTATTCTCTCTCTCTAATTCAATAAATAAAAATAAAAAAAACATTTATAAATGCATTGTGCATTGACTTGGATGAATCTCAAAATAATTACATAGAAATAGAGAAACCAAACCAAAAGGGTATATCCTATACGGTTCCATTTCTATAAAACTCTAAAAAAAATGTAAATAAATTTTGACAGAAAGCTGAACAGCAGTTGCCTGGGGATAGTGGGGGCAGGGTGGGAGGGTGTAGGAGGGCAGAACTATTAAGGGGGAATCTTTGGGCATATTAGACCTGTTTGCTGTCTGACTGTGCTGGGGGTCTCCTGGGTGTATACCTGTGTCAAAACCTGCCATGTGTACTTGATTATATTGTCAACTCTACCCCAATAAAACCGTTTACTACTTAGGCCCATGGCGTATGGGCCTCCCTATCACTCAGCTTTTTGCCCCACAGTCATTAGGAGCGAGCTTAGTGGTGGGACATCATGGAAGAAGAGGTTCGACATTAGGAAAGAGGAGAAGCAAACAGCCTTTCCGGAGTGTGTACGCGTGAGTGTGCTGCACTCGTGAGAGAGAAAGAAAAGGGACGTTTTTCTCAACCGCCCAAACACCCGAAAAGTCACCAGATGATATGATAAACAGCAAGTATTTTTTTAGCAGCCACTATGACCCAAGCTTTGAGTCAGATTCTTGGCAAATATATGCAGTAATCCCAACAAATTCAGACTATTTTGACAGTGTAGAAAACTGAGGCTCAGAGGCCTCAAGTCAACTACCCAAAACTGCCCGGCAAAGAAATGGCTGAGCAGGGCCAGGATACGTGGGGCCTGAGGGTCTGGACTTGTTCACCCTCGGCCTGTGAGCCCCTCCCTCGGGGCTTCTCCCAGCTGGGGCTGTGGGCCTCCGGCAGAGCCTGTAGGCAGCTGTTGAGACAATAGGCCAAGCCTGTCGGAGCAGTCAGACCTCCAAGGTTAGCTATTGTGCATGGAGCTATATTTAGCTGACCATTGGGAAGAAAGAGAAAGTAAGATTGACTGGGAGGCTTGGATAGTTTAGGCATCTTGAAATGTCCTGAGGCTTTTGCAGACCGGAACTGAAAGATCACTGGCTAAGCCCAGTTAAAATGTGGTTTCTTGGCCAGGGAAGAGGTGTCCTGGCCCCCGGGAGGTGTGACCCGTTCCTCTGCTCAAAATAGAGACTGGCCGCTTCCTGAGTGGGAGTCAGCAAGGGGGGCGGGGCACACCCAGCCCTCCTGCCTCGGGGCCTCGGAGGGCCTGGAAGCCCTGGTAGGGATTGGGAATGCAGCAGACATTCCGGGCCCCTGGGTGTCTCAGGCTGGGGCTGGGGGACGGCAGACAACAGGGGTGGCCGCCTGCTGTGTTGCTGACAGGGGGAGAGGGGCTCTCACCTCTGCCTGGTAAGGCTGGGACACGGGAACATGAGTAAAACTCAAGGACAGGGAAGAGTTTCCAGGGAAAGGCCAGTCCCCGCAAAGTGTGATAGCGGGGGTGTTGCTGAGGCTGCGAGCAGCTGGGCATGGAGGGAGTCGGTGGCTGCTGTGCCAAAGTGACCAAAGAAGTGTCCAGAAGGGGAGGCCGAGGCCTGACGGTGACCCTGGCGGGGTGAGGGAGCACTCACAGGTGGGTTAGAAAACCAGGTGGGGGCCAGCAGTGCGGGAGGGTTTAGATCCCAGGGGATCTAACTCAGTACCGGCTCCAGGGCTCACGGTGAGCTGGTGGGCGGTGGTGCAGCTGCGCCAGCTGTTAGATGTAGAATTCCTTCCACACTGGTGGGTGACCAGCCACTGCCCCAGTCCCCTAGGTGAACCCCACCACCCAGCCATCCCTGCCTCCCCACCACACCTCTGTCCCATGGTACCTGGCTTCTCGCTTCCCACAGATTTAACCACCAAAAGTTTAATGTTTAGCCTCCCTCTGATTGGCTCGTGCCAGGGTTGTTAAATATTTGAATATCACCTTGGCTGGACCCAAAGGAGTAGCAGTAGTCAGCTGATATTTGCCATGTGTCTGACAGCCACCACTCTGGATACTGCGGTGGCTGTCACACTGCATCCACGGTAGCAGTGGCGATAAGATGGCAATACCTAACTAGTGTTGGGCGCTTGTCGGTGCAGGCTCCGTGCTTTGCACAAATTAGGGCATTTTAATGCCCACCCATTCACTAGAACCCTCCATGGTAGGTTCTGACATTATCCACCATTTTCTGGGAGGAAAAATTCCTCCAGGCCCACGGAGGTTAAGCAACTCACTTTGGGTCACACAGTAAGTAGCAGGGTCTGATTCAAGCCCAGGTCTAGCTGACTCCAAAGCCCTTGCTCTGGCATTACTCTATACTGTGAAAAATAATACAAAAATGCTCATAAAAATTTAAAAAAAAAACATGTTTCCAATACTAAAAGCACACTCTTCCCTTCTAATCTGACAGTCCATCACCTTCATCAGGCAGTTCCTACAACTTTGCTCCTTAAGGGATTCTAACACGTCCTCTGGCTTGGACGAGTAACACTCTTGTACTGCGAAAGTAAGTTAGATGGTGCCATGAGTCATGCACTTCACCTGGTTGAACGGTGGCCCGGAAACATTCCATGTAGAAAACAGGTGAACTCTGGCTGAAATCTGCAAGAGATCATGAGAATATGGAGCCTTCCTCAGCTCTATGCTACCCATTTACTTCCCAGACTCCAGAGCTTTCCTCAAAACTCTCCTTCCTGACTCTTTTTTAATTGTTGTGTTTAAGTCAGTGCAAGGGCCATTAATGTGGGTAGTGTCTCAGCGGCCAGCTCGTGAGAGACACCCTGTTCTGAAAGCAGACCTCTCCTGAGTGTGTTCCAGGCACCATCCAGTGTATTGACGGCTGGCCGTGAGCTTGCATTCATCCATTCAATGGCTGCCTAGGGGAGGGCCGACCGTGGGTCAGACACTGTTCTGGGTCCTGGGGTTAGAGCTATGGGGAAAGTAGCGCCTGCCCCTGCCCTCAGAGAGCACGTAGTCTAGGAAAAGAAAGAGATATTAGACACATGATTATGAAAACACTGCTAACTGTGTGATTATATTTTGTGGTAAATGTTATGAGAGAAATGTAAGAACACAATGAAAGTTGATGCTAGATCTTACGTTGGATTCTCAAGGAAGTAGGAAGAAGGAATATTACAAGTAATATTTCAGTGGATAAATGAAGAGGCAGCCACATGAAAAAAAGAAAGGGTCTCAGGAGAAAGTTCCAGGCAGGGGGAACAGCGTGGGCGAAGGCCTCGAGGGAAGGTCAAAGATTGGCATTGTTGAAGTCATGAAAGAAAGAGGTGTGGCCTCCGGAGTTCAGTAAGGAGGGAGGGAGGGAGAGGGCATGAGGCTGGATGCTGGGAGAGATGGACTTTCTGTGAACAAGGGTCTCCATTTAAGAAGTATCAATGAAGCCCTGGCTGGGGTGGCTCAGTGGATTGAGCACCAGCCTGCAAACTAAAGAGCTGCTGGTTCGATACCCAGTCAGGGTTGTGGGCCAGGCCTCCAGTAGTGGGCCTGTGTGAGAGGCAATCACACATTGGTGTTTCTCTTCCTCTCGTTTTCCCCTCCATTCCCCTCGCTCTAAAAATAAATTTTAAAAATATTTTTAAAAAGAAGTACAAATGAGGAACAAAACAAAACAAAAAAAGAAAAAAAGATCAAGCCCGCCTGCCCCTAGAAAAAATGCAGATGAGGATTTGGAGCCTGCAGAGGGTACCCGCCCCCAAAGAACACCAGTGGGTAGAACAGATGAGCCACTTGCTAAGGGTAAGAGGAGGAGCCCCCAAAGCTCTCTTTATTCACATGGGCAGTACAAAGGGCAGTTGCTTTCATAGAAAAAAAGATTTATTTTGGGCTGAACTCATATCATACTGGTGAAGGAAAGCGCTCTTAATTAAACTAAACCCAGACAGTCTGTGTTAGTAAACATGTCCCGCACTTAGAGGAGCTGGGACATTGCCATAGTCACAATTTCAGTTTACAGTGACAGAATCCAACTCTAATTAGCTCGAGCTAAGAGAAATACATTGAGTCAAACAACTGGGGGGCCTACGGGGTAAACGAGCAGGGAGGGGGGCTGAGACTTGTCATCAGTCGTCTGTCCCTTTTGGTCTTTCAGGCTCTCTCTGTTCCTCAGTCTCCTGAGTGATTTTCTCTGATGCACTGCATTCCAGGTCAGGCAAAGATGGCCTCGTGCTAACTCCCGGTACAAGAGCTAGGTCGTTGTGGGAACTCTGAGTCTCAGCTTGCATCACATTCCGTCCCTGAACTGCCTGCCAGGGGCCCCAGGGTCGGGGGGGGGGAGGCGGGGGCAGAACAGCCTGCCCAGATCTCAACCCAACCACGTGCAGGAGAAAGTGGGAGTATGGAACGCCGGAGGGCTCATCCCCCAAAGGAGGCCAAAACAGGCCGCCAGCGCCTCGCGGAGCCAGAACTTGTCCTGCCTCCACGTGTAGAACTTTACTGTCCCATTAGTTTTTCTGAATTAAAGAAGGATTAAGGTACCCGTAAACCTGCCACCTCTTGCTATACTTTGTCGTGTATCCTATTCATCACAGATGCGTTGTGCGTAAACATGTGCATTATTTTGTTGACTTTGTTTTCCTTGGTAGTCATTTGGTAGGAGAATTTAAGTCCCATACTATTAACTTTAAATTTTTCCGAAGAAACTTACACTGTATTCCTCTAACAAGTGACGTCCCACGTGAAGCTTTTGCTGACACTTCTCCGTGTGAACCCCCTTCACAGCTGGTAGTCATTCCCATCTTTCTCGACATTTACACTGACGTCATTGCCTCCAGTCACCTTCTCATCACTGGTGTTAGACCCAACCACAAATGTGACCGTGCTCATGCTCCCACAGTTTTCTGTCCCCTTTAGCTCATCTCAGCTAGCAGTCTTTAGTTTCTGATTCGAACTTCACTCAGCCTCCAGAAAACACAGTTTACTTTCCGAGTCCTGGCGCACACAGAACAGTGGTTTTCCCACGGGAGTCGGTCATACCTTGGCTGGATGTAAGGTTCTTGGGATGTGGTCCTTTTCTTTCAAAATCTGAGGTGAGGTTGCACTGTCTTCTAGTTTCCACTGTTGCAGATGAGAAGTTTAAGACCAATCGGATTTATTTTCCTTTGTAAGTAAGTTTTCTCTGTGCTTAGAAACGTTTTGAACTTTCTCTTTAACTTTGAATTTGAGAAACTTCACTAGGATACGATTATTTTTTAAAAAATCAATTTGTGACAGAGAGAAAGGGAGGGTGGGGTGGGGGCTGGGAGTGGGGGGGTGAGGAGAGAGAGAGAGAAGAAGAAATAGAAGAGAATCATTGATTTTGTTCTTCCACTTCTTGATGCATTCATTGGTTGATTCTTATATGTACCCTGACCAGGGGTAGAACCTACAACCTTGGTGTGTTGGGATGATGCTCTAACCCACTGAGCTACCCAGCCAGGGCTAGTTTTGTGGGTTTTTTTTTAACACAACTTGGAAGTTAATGAGCCCTTTAGTCCTAAAAGATAAGTTTTTCTAGAACTGAGAGTGTTCTCCCATTATTCCTCTAACTGGTATTTTTCCCTTCTATGCCTCTGGCCTTTAGACGCTCCTGTTATTTGCATACGGATCTTCCAGAGCTGTGAAGACTACCTTGTACCCCTGATTTGCATTACTTTGGTTTTTGCCTCTGAGTATTCGTGATGCATCTTCCCTCATTTGGTTTTCCAGCGTACAAATTCCATTCTAAGCAGTAATTGTTCGCCTTTTCTAGTTCCTTGGTTAGTTTTGTAACCAAGGTTTCAGGTCATACTTTAAAGTTTTCCATTTCAGAGACTTCTTGTCCTTTTTTTCATTAGATCTGCCTCCGAAGGTGCACAGCACCTGTTGGGAACTCGGCTCCCCTCCCTAAAATGACTGCGGGCTTTCCTCCCCCACCCTGACGGTTTTGCCCCATTGTCTTCTGCTATGTGGTATTGTTGAGGAAGAGTCTGACACAGCCTGACTTCTGTTCCTTTGTGTGACACCAGTTTCCTTTCTCTTGAGTTCTTTTTCTCTTGAGTCCTTTTCTCTTGAGTTTCCTTGGCTCTCTAGAGAGCCATGCTCATGCTGGGGTTGGTGATGAGGTGGCTCCTTTCTTTAGTTAAAGAAGGCGACATCTAACCAGTGGGGGACCACACTGAGGACAGGCAGAAATCTCCCTCATTTGGTTTTTCTACCGTTGCTTCAGTAATTGACCTCTGGGCTTGTTCCAGGCTATTACTGACAGAGTCCTCCTGAGTCTCGAACCAGTGCCCAGCAGTCTGGTGTCTAAGACTCGAATGAAATATTTACACAGTTCTTTATATTTTGCATGGACATTTCCGTGAGGACGTGGTGTAGGGGAAGAGAGATGATTCCTGACAGTAATTAAGTTTCCTTATCACAAGCAACATAAACTTTCTCTCTGTTGTTTTATTTGAAAGCTATTGGGAAGCTTCAAGGATGGATGGGCACGTGAGAGAAGCAGGCTTGGAGAGCACTACGGTTTTAGTTCACAGATAGTCCAATGAATATTTATTGAGTACTATGTACCAAGCTTTCATTGTTCTGTTTTTTTAAATTTCATCTGTTCTATTACCTTAATTGCATTTTCTTTGAAAAATGGCTTCTCTTCCAAAAGTATTCAAAGAAGATGAGAAAAAAAGGACTCAGGGGGCTTTGGAAAATTATTTAGATTTACTAGTTTGAATACATTATGAAAGCCTTTTCCCCCATTTTAAAATAAGAGATCTCATTTGAAGATAGACACTGTAAATGAATATATGTGCATACAGGGTCTGGCAGAAGTACAGCCTGCTGCTTGACTGTGGTCGGTGTAGTTTTAATTTGAACATTTTACCTAAAATGTCATATGTTGTGCTTGAGTGTGATATTGTTTTGTTACAGAATTACATGCTTATGACTTTGTAATAAAAAAGGGGGTGTTATTTGCGCTAGGCCCTATATATCTGATTTTCTGACAGTTTACGGAACCCAGCTTACCTATTCCCTCTGTACTGTTTGAATTTCTACTCTAAGAATGAATTACTTTTAGAACATAAAAAACCACGAGTTCACAAAAGCTTTACACAGCCACACATGCCCGCATACACACGCATACACATGGTTTTTCTCTCTGACAAGTCTCCCTCGTTAGCGACTCTTCTGCTCTTTGGAGCCTTGCCCTTTGTCCACTGCCAGACACGCCCCTGGGCCCTCCGCACGGTCTGCCCACCAGGTCAGGGGCCCACATTCCGCCATCCCAACGCGCTGCTTTCTTCTCTCTAGTGCCCTGACCCTTGTATCTCTTCCAAAGATGTTACGACAGCGGGAGGAACAATGCAGGGGGCGTTTTAGGACCATTCAGAATTCGTGCCTCGAATACCCTAACACAGGCTTTCAGAAGCGTTTTTCCATAGATGTAAGTTGAAAAACATACCATGTCATATTTTCCCTGAGCCCCACTCTGCCTGACTGGCATAAAGCGTTGCTCATTGTAAAGCATTTGGTTATTCTGACTCCTTCCGCAAATTAATTTACCTCAGGAAGCCACATTCCTCCATCAAGGGGGGCCTAGGGCAAAACAAAGAGGTCTTTTACCTTCTCAGTAATATGGTGCTCGTTAGCTAAATGCTGACTCTGTTGGGCTCTGGAACAGAACGTAATATCCTAAAGCGAGGTCATGGCTGTAGCAAACTGGAAAGAAAGGGGGCCCCACACCTGCGTCTGAGCCCTGGGTGGGGAAGAGCCTGGCTGGGAGTCCAGGGCGGGAGGGACGCTGCCCAGGTGGCCTCCTGCTCCTCCCCTGGGGCCCGGGGCCCAGGGGGAGTGATGGTGGTGCCAGAGTCCCTTACGGACCAGCGGCCTCCACACAGTCTTCTTCCCCACGCCATTTGATCACAGCCACTTTATCGGTAAAAATGTTTGGGCTTATCCTCCCAGTATAAATTATGATATGTTAAAATATCTTATGAACTGAAAAGTCAACATGCTAAAGAATGAAATTTCAAACTAAATGTAAAGAGAAATTGAAGTATGAGACCATTTCTGCAGATGTGGCAGGAGTGGTCCCAGGCTCCCCATGGTTCTCGGAGGAATCATAACATGATTCTTGGAAGTCACAGCTTCAAGTACAAGCTAGCAGAATATCTGTGATGGTACCGAAAAGGTCCAAGGTTCACCTTGCCTGAAGGACAACTAGAAACTGAATTTGGGGAGAATTTCCAACAAGTCTAGGGCTAACGGAGCAGGGTAGAGGGGAAAAATGACAATCCTACTTCACCCATGAAGCGAAGGATCCCCGCTTCCTAAAAGAAGGCAGAGAACGCTCAGCAACCTCTACTGGTCACCCCCCTGGGGTTCTGCACCCGCCTCACAGCCAGGTAGGCCTTTCAGAAACCCCCCAGGCTGCCTTGGAGGAGCTCTGAGGACTACCGGGGCCAACCCCTTGCAAACCTACACGTTCTACATCTGCCCAGAGATGGCAAATCACAGAAAGGGGGAGGGCGGGGAGTTTGGGGGTGGGCGAGACAGGAAGAGGGAGAGAAGTGTGGGGGATTTTGAAGGGCCGAGGCCCCCAGGTCAGTGCTTTGACAATAAAGAAGAGAGAAGAAATCTTCATAACAACAGCCCCTGCTGAGGGTTTGCATTTCTCACTTATGCCATCAATTCCGCCCCTCAGAGGGCCAAGAACTGGGAAGTCACCCTCCGGCAGGAGAGGGCGGGAGTGATATTCTCTGCCTTTATTGCTCACTTTTCAATCAAGCTTTTATGATTTCGTGGATTTTTATGTTGGTGTTCCAAGTAAGGTATTTTTTTTTCTGATAAAGGGTTCTGCTGAAAACCAATATGGTTATTCCTACTGAACGCTGGGAATTAGGTCACCAGATTTTGTGTCCATTTGCTCTACTGGTGAATTTGGGATATGTGGTCAGAGCTGTCGACCCGCTTACCGGCCTCCACAGTTAGTTCTCCCTTTCTTTGTGCAGAACCAAGTGGAGAAGGGGGAACCTGACAAGACACAGTTAAAACCCTCGTGAGGAATGTAGGAGCAAATAACATCGTAAAAATTCAGAGGACAAGTGTAACAATGAAATAATGATTTATGGCAAAGCACAGAAGAACATTTTAGACAACTGGAACCTTCATTAGACACAGCTACTATAAAATAGAAGTAGAAAATCATGAGAAATAAACAAGATGAGATGAAAAGGGACATAAGGAGGACTAGGAAACTCATATATTAACGGTAAGATTAAAATCGTCTGAAGTGGAGGCAATAAAAAACTAAATGCCCAGAAAATTAAATCATTCACATAGAAGATAAACGTTAGCAGTCTTTAGAAGATTCCAAGGAAATGGGAAAAGCAATAAAGATTATGAGAAAGGAAATCATCTACTTGAAGGATAAATAATAAAGACTAATTCCAAGAAGTGTAGGCTATTTTAAATAAGAATCAAAGTCAGTGGGTGAGAACCAGAAAAACATAATTGAAACACTTGCAGAATTTTAAATTATTTACGAGTATGCTAAATCAAAAATAAAAGCATAAAAGTGAAAACATAGGCAAGTCTTTATCTGATATTAGGGGCAAGAAATCTCTAAACAAACAACACCAACAATAATAAATATACTTATCAAAATGTGAATAGAGCCCTGGCCGGCATGGCTCAGCTGGTCGGAGTGTCATCCTGTTCACCAAAAGGTTGGGGGTTTGAGTCCCAGTCAGGACACACTTGGGAAGCAACCAGTCAATGTGTCTCTCTCACAGTGATGTCTGTCTGTCTGTCTCTTCCCCCCTTCCTCTCTCTGTAAAATCAATTCACATATTTTTTAAATTGAAAATATGAATAGACTTGGATATAATACTTTTTCTAGATTTTAAGAGCATTACAAAATTGAGATAAATTACAAATTTGGAAAAATGTCAGAATAATATAACAAAGGGTTAATATATTAAATATATACTGAGCTTTTAAAATAAATAAGAAAAATAAAATACAGACCCCCTTCAAAAAGAAGGTTGGACAAAGACCATAAGTAAAATAATTAAAGACTCAAATGACCAATAAATATGTGAAAACATATTTACCTTATTAATAGTCAAAGGTACACAAATATAGGACAGTGTTGACACATAAATATTTGTTTTTACATTTGCAAATATTTTTAAAAGTTACACTATGTAAGCACTAAAGGGGATTCTGACGTAATTGGCTTTTGCAAAGCACAGTTTGAATATTTTTTTGTCTTCCATCTGAAGGATTCATGTTCTCCTCTTTGGGTTTTAATTTTACCTTCACTTCTACCAAGGAGTTCTCTCTGACCACTCAGGCTAGGCTATGTTCTGCTATTACAATTTTTTATTGCACCTTACAGTTTGTGACATTTATGTCAACCATATTGTGACAAGTGTAATTTATTTATTCAGCATTTGGCACCTCAGTGTGACTGACATTATAGCTAAAGTTTATATTATGAATTTACTTTGTGCTTTTACACATTCTATCTCATTTAATCCCCCCAATAATTTCATGGTATGGAGTCTCTAATCATGGCTGTTTTATAGGGGGGGCTGTTTTATAGGACTGATGGCATTTCCCTGCTCTAAGTGACAGGGCTGGGTCCTGCCTCTGCTGGCTCTCAGTCACTGCTCCTACTGTGGGGGCTCTGGGCCTCCTTTCTAAGCCTTTTCAGTGCAGAGGGACCACGCAGAAGCAAAGTCCCCTTTCTCCAGAAGGAACCCGGTCGTTCATTTTCTGAGCCTCAGGCAGCACCGTAACACCTTCTTCTGAGGCTACACCCACAGATCAAGGTTACTTCTCAAAGATATAACGCAAGTGGCTTACTTAGAAAATACTCAGAATTCACCTTCATTATTTTTTATTTGTCTCAGTAAGAAAAACCTGTCTCCATGACAGTCATCTCCATATTTCAAGATGTCACATTCCCCCATAAAGATACAAAGCGAAACTGGGGTCACTGAGGAATTCATGACTCAAGGGTCCAAATTCTTTCTTGGATTCCAAGGGAAATAGCTTGTCGCTTTCAGGGCTGCTCTGTAAATGCCAAACAGGTAATGAGATAAGCACCACCGGTGAGGATGCATTAGAATCAAGTCCAGTGAAGACGGGGGGGGGGGGGAGCATCCTTTTGTTCACAAGGAGATGGCCCTGAGCAGGGGCTTCAAGTCTTAGGAAGCAGGGAGTGGGCAGCTGGAAATGAAAGGAGGTTTTCTAATTAACATCTGTAACCAACAGGGAACGGGGAAGGAATTGCCCAAGGCAGGCAAGCTGTTTTGTAGATGGAGACACTCCTCTGAGCCACTCATCTGCCCCAGCCCCCTTCATGCAGGATTCGCACAAAAAACAAAGCTGTTTGAGAACTGGAGCTTTGATGTGAGGAAGGCCCGAGTTGAGTCCCACTCTGTAGCTTTCCTGTGGGCCTGGCTGCGAGCTTCCCAACCCTGTGAGCTCAGCTCTTCTGTACGTAAAACCAGGACAGTGAAAGGGGCTGCTCACAGGGCTCTAGTGACCTGTGTCCACAAAGTTCGCAGCTCAGAGCCTGGCATGTCATTGTCCCTCAGTGTATGGTAAGCAGTATCATTTCATAGCAGCAATTTGACCTGCCAGTGAAATGGCCCTTTCCTTTGTATCTTCATTATTTTTCTTTAAACCTTCATTATTTTTATGAAAACACTCTTAACTGAAGGGCATATTTTTCAGGTTTATTAAATAGAACATGTGAAATATAGCGGGTACTTTGGCTTTCGTTGTGCTAAACAGACCTGGCTGCACAAACAGAGACAGTGCAGGGTCTACAAGCTGAGGCCGCACACTTGCCCCACCTGCCCCTACTCTCCAGTTTGTGGCGTGTCCTCTCTGACTTGGAATTTTCTGGAAAGTCCCATCAAATGCTGCGATGCAGGGATGCTCTTGTCTGGAGCGGTGACAGGGTGTGGCATGCTTTCCCAAACAGTAACTGTCCCCAGCCAGCCGACCCCTAGGAGCTGCTGCAGGCGGGCCTACTTCTCACTCAGGCTTTGCTGCGTCTCCCTCAATGTCAGCTGGTGGCTTTTCCCTACTGCTCCTCCCCACAGTCAGGTTTCTAATCCCCTGTGTTTAGAAAACAAAAGACCCAGTTGATTCTATGAATAGGCTCGCCATTCAGATCATCAGACACATAAGAGACCCCATGCATGTCCGAGCTCGTGATATGCCATAGAAAGAGGGAGGTATCCCAGAAAGAGTCCTCCATGCTGAGAAATCCAAAGGCCTGATTTCTAGTCCTGGCTCGACTGCCTAATGCCTTCCTGGCCCTGGAAAATCCCTGAACCTCGCTAAGCCTCCGTCACCCCATGTATTAAATGAGAGTCATTAATGAGTTCATCAGACTCATAGTGATTGCTTCCTGAGGGTCATTAATGAATTCATCAAACATAGTTAGTGATCACCTCCCAAGGGCCAGGCGTACTCTAGATGCTGTGCACATAGCGATGGATGAAACAGACAGGTATGCTTGGGCCAACATTCTAAAAGTGGGAGAAGAGGTAATAAGCAAAATTTGTTCCCCAGTTGGTATCCCGCAGGGCTCTCAGTGAGGAAATCAGCCGTGTTCTAGCTTATCACCCTATCTCCTGGGGTTGGCAGGCCTTCAAATAAGTTTCACCAAAGGAACTGGTAAACTACAAAACATGGTATAAACTATAATCGTTAGAGGATACCCATACACTTGTACTACCAACCACCCCAGATCCTGCAATTCTCAAAGATGTGAGGGGTATGTGGGCACATGCAGTTGAGAAATACTGCTTTACCGGGAGGAAAACACTTGTCTGTACTTACCTCAATCTGCCCTCTGAGTTTTCAAAATGCCTCTCAGGGATTAACATGAGAAAAGAAAGTTTTCTGCTGCATGCAAAGGCCAGCCTTCTACATGTGCTACTTAGCCGGGCCCCTTCCATCGGCCTGGGACGCTTGTGAACCATGAGCTGGAGGGTGAAGTGGGTACTGGGACCCAGGCTCTGCAGCCTCCTCTTGCAACAGTCCACCTCTCCAGTGTTTGTGTACAGATTGTAGAATACCTTCACTGCAGGAGAAACCTAGAGCAAAGTGCTCCAGCCACCACCAAGGACGATCGGTGAGGCACTGTGATGAAGCAAAGTCGGTGATACGGTATGGGCACCTTGCTTATCTTGGGTTGGGATTTCCATTTTCTTGCCCTGCAATTCCATCCTTTTCCCAGTGCTTGTCATCACTCTCCCCACTTTACAGATGAGAAAACTGTGGTTCGCAGGGAAAGCGCCCTCTGAAGCGTGTGGCTAAGTGTGGCTGGTTCACCAGCCACCTGGGAGCTCGGACCGCACGGGTTTTCTTCTTGCGTTTCGAGGCCCAGCACACTCTTGCCCGTCTCAGGGCATTTACCAGTTCCCTGCCTCTGCCCACTGGGCTCTCCCACCTGACCTCCTTCCCCGTCTTGAATACAGGTCCTCCTATTAATTTTTCTGTCCATAGCACTTTCCTTTTCATCTAGACACATATGAAGAGACGTCATTCTATTTTTCAAGCATGTTAATTAGTGTATTGTCCTGAAGTCACAGTTCATGCTTATCACAGCGCCGCTGTGTCCCCAGGACCAGGCTTGGCGCTCAGTAAGTATGTGTTGAATGATGAATGGAAGGAAGGCCAACTCATCATTTTATTTGAGAGTTCAAACAAAATCAAAACTATTTCCCCTCATTTTGTTTTCGAGGTTGTTCTTCCCCCGATATCGTTCTAATGTACAAAAAAATGAAATACTTATGTAATTTTTTTTTGAAGAGGAGAGAAGGGAGGGAGAGAGAGGGGAAGAGAAACATTGATGCGAGAGAGAAACATCGATCAGATGCCTCCCATACTCATCCCGACCAGGGACTAAACCTGCAACCTAGGCACGTGCCCTGACCAGGAATCGAACCTGCAACCCTTCAGTTTACAGCATGATGCTCCAGGCCACTGAGCTACACCAGCCAGGGCTAATCACGTAGTATTAATTCAATAATTATTAACGTAAATTAAGAGCTTAGTGATTGAAGTTTATTTCAAGGAAAATTGAGTTTAAAGTTGTGTCGGCTGGTTGTGACACAAACAGGCACTGGATCAGCAATCGCCACCAAGTGCGTCGGGGCTTCTGTTACAAAGAGCTGGTGCCACAGTCCGTGGCCCAGAAGCAGCAGCTCGGACGGAAAGCTACCGGTACTCACATGTAGTTCCTGGCAATGCAGGTGTGGGAGGGGAAAGCCCGGGTCTGGAGGCCTCATCACTCAGGAGGCCCTGTGAGGTGGGGTGAATTGCAGTCGTCCCTTGAACCCTGTTGTTAGAATCTGCTGGTGCAAAACCAAGGGATAAAGAGGAGGGCCAACTGCAAATCTACTGAAAAACAAATCGACATGTAAGTGGACCCGTGCGGTTCAAACCCACGTTGTTCAATGGTCAAATGTACTTCTCTTTGCTGAGCCTGATTCTTCTTCTGTGAAGTGGGAATTAGCATCCCAGGCCTGACTCACTCATCCCTCACCAGGACGGGACTGTCCTTGGTAAAAGCTCGAAGCACAAATGCGGGTAAAAGGTAAGGTCTTTATTCCAGCCAGGGGCACACACAAGGCACCCGGGTACCTGTTTATGTGCCTTCTCATTAATCTGCACTGTTAATGATGAATTCCAGGTTCACTCCCAGCTTCCATCATCTGGCAGCACTTGGACTCGGGCCCCGCGGCTCCTCCTGAAAACAGGGAGCCGGGCCAAGGGCGAGCCTGTAAGGGCCTCAGATGCTGTTCACTCCCCGGAAGCCGGATTGCTTTGAGTGTGGTGCCAAACCCCCTTCCCATTCTTGGAAGAAGATTTGAGCAGAAAGAATACAGGACCGGTTGTTCTCCCTCCCCCGGCTGCAGGATTTCTGTCTCATACTGACCCTCCGACTCCCTCTCTTCTCCTCCCGCCCAGACCCAAACTTGGAGGAAACCTTTTGCCCTGAATTTCGGCAGGAAGCACAACCAGCAACCAGATGTCTGACTTTTTCACCCCATTGGCAAGGATTAGCCATCTTCCCTGTAAACTTCCGGCCTTTCCTCTCCCTTAGATCTTTCAGCTTCTTCACGCTCCATCTCCTTTGGCTCATGCACACGAACTCCCTCCGGAGGAGAAACAAAAGGCGGCGGGACACGCTGCAGACCTGCCGAGGATTTATGTGCCCCATGCAGTAAGCCCCGTGCTGGTGGCTGTCGGAGAGGGTGTGGGTGGTTCGGGTAGGGGTTCAGCCCTGGGGTTTACTTGGTCTACCAGCAAATTCAGATCCAATGGGGAGAGTAGCTGGCCTTGATCAAAGACACAGATAATTACCTTCACAACTTAAAAATAACATTGTAAAGGAGAGTGAATGGAAAATTCTGTTACTACCGAAGTATTTGGGTGTGGAAAAATAATAGGTGAGGCAGCTTTGGCAGTTTCCAGAGGAACAAGAGACCCGGATTGTCTTCGAGACAAAGCGGAAGACTTTGGAACTGGGAGGAAACGCAGACAGCAGCTCATCCAAGTCCCTCCCTTTTCATGTGAAGAAACTGAGACTCTTCCTGGGGACAGGGGGACTCGCACCCCAGGTCCCTTGTTTGACGTCAGAGGGGGGTATTCCCGCTCGGGGGCCACTCTTGCTTGTACTTATACGTCCCCTGAGATGTTTCTGGAAAGGAGGGTGGCGGTCAAAGACCTGGGCTTGGCCTGCCCACTCTCTGCCTGCTGTTCTGGAAATGGTCGGCTTGGCCGGTTTCTTGGGGTCACTCCGAGCTACAGCACCATCCGTGAAGCAGCAGCCAACGCCAGGGAAGGAGCTTTCCTCATCTGTGTCCGCCAGCCACCCAGTAAACACCTCTAGGGGAAGAGGAAGCAGAAGCCTTTCTTTTTTGTAGAAAAAGAAGAAACACAAGAAGAAAGCCCTGGCCAGTGCGGCTCGGTGGGCTGGAGAGTTGTCCCATAATAAAAGGCTGTGTGTTGATCACCGGTCAGGGTGCGTGCATATCAGAGGCAACTGATGCTTCTCTTTTACATCAATGTTTCTCTCCCTCTCTTTCTCCCTCCCTTCCCCTCTCTCTGAAATCAATGAACATGTCCTCCTCAGGTGAGGATAAACAACCAAACAAATAAGAAAACAAAATCCTAAGAGGAAACATACCCAGACAAGACTCTGGTTTTTAAGTCAGCACTCTTAGGCAATAGGGAACGAGCGTTCCCCAAAGAAATGCATGAAAAATAAGTGGGTCATCACAGGAAACCTTTAACATGGGGTTTTAAGAAATTACCACTCAATTACACAAAGTCCTGTGCCTCTGTCTTCCCCACCCCCTGCTGTCCGAACATACATCTGTATTTACTGGTATAAATCTCCATTCCCCCATTTCTAGATGCATGACTTTGGTCCAGTCACTGTCCCTCTCGGTGCCTCAGTTTCCTCACCTATAAATTGGGGGTAATAGTTCTTACTTGATCTAGATGCCATAGGGACTATGTACATGAGTGCATTGCACTAGGCATGAAGTAGATGTTTAATAAGCTTCAGTTGTCTTCCAATTCTCTTCTGAGGAAGATTATAAACCCATTCCTTTGGGAGTGGGTCCCCACAGGGCAGGAGGTGCCTCCTTCAGCAAGCCCCAGGGGCACTGTGCTTCCTCTCCCACCGGCATCTTTGTTCTACAGCCCCAGCTGCCTCCAAGAAGAAGGGTAGACCTGGGCCTTGCAGGATGGGTTTAGTGTGTCTAGTCGCCGGGGCACCTCAGCCCAGCAGAGTCGCTGTGGGAAATGTGTGCCCTGCCTGTCCTGGACCCACAGTCAGCGGCCCTGTCCCTGATGTTTCTGATTGTTGACTTCACAAAACCTGAATTTTTCTTCTAAAAAAAAGGAAAGAAACCAGGGCCCCCACGTTAATGTGAATGACTCCCAAGGGGGCCTGCTAGCTGGGGCTCAGAACAATGAGTTAATTGAAAGTGGTAATGAGAAAAAGCAGCTGACACTCATAAAGCCACGGACCAATGAGCAACTCAGTTCCTGGGCAGTGGGTGAGAGCCAGGCGTTCTAGGCAGCCAAGACGTCAATGGCTTCTGACAATGATTGCCTGAGGAATACCAGGCCTCGGGCCGGGACCAAGCTTGTCTACAGATCCTGTCACCTGGCTGGGAGCCACCTGTGATGGCTCAGGGCCCAGGGCTGCGAGCCCTGTGCTTGGAGGAAATGCCAGAAACCTAAGGATAGACACTCAATCGGGGTGTCATGTGAAAAACCCCAAAGTCAAGGGGCTGACTTCAGGTTCCAGCCCCACCACTCCTATGGGGATGGGGCTTGTGACCAGGCATGTCTCCAGGCCTCAGTTTCCCTGCCTGTCAAATGAGTACGTTAGTGCCTGTCCTCCCAGCCTCCCAGCATTGCTTCCTTTGAACAGCCAGTGAGAAGCTAGAATTGGAACGCTCTCTACAACGAGACGTGCCATCAGAGGAGAGCTCGGTGGGGTGTGCTGAGGGATCAGACTGCTCGGCTGACTCAGTTACCCTGGGTTAGTCTAAGGCAATCATTCATACCTCATAAGATTGATGATGGAATTAAGCAAAATTATATATAAAACAAAATATATATAAAATGTATTTGATAGCTCAGTGGATTGAGTGCAGGCCTGCGAACCAGACAATCTCGGTTTGATTCCCAGTCAGGGCACATGCCTGGGTTGCAGACCAGTTCCCTGCAGGCCAGTTCCCAGCAGGGGACGCACGAAAGGCAACCATACATTGATGTTTCTCTCCCTCTCTCCTTCCCTTCCCCTCTAAAGATAAATATTAAAAAATAAAAAATAAATTAAAATGTATTTGAAACAGCAGCTGGTACACGGTGAGCACTGATCAAGTGTCAACTGTTGTCTGTGATGTGTCCTATTCAGGGCCTTCTTGCCTTGTAGTGACTAATCCAAACTTATTTCTAGAGGCCCAGAGTTGGCTTGTACTTTGCTTCTTTTTCTGATCATTTCGGGTCACGCGAGTCAAATGCCCAATCTCCCCACAGCAGTCCTGCATCCCGCAAAGAGGTGTGGGCTGAGTAGACAGAGCAATGGAGGGTTTTGAAGACAAAATGATTCACAACACAGCTGAGATCTAACCAATCCCACTGCGAGGTGAGCTCGTCCCATGCTTGTCTACCCGCAGGGCCAGGCAGGGATGTGATGGAAACTTCAGTGAGCGTGGGACCATTTATCTGGACAACCGATGGAGCCCAGGGCACAGGAAGTTGGGAAATGTCATCGTGTGTGTGTGTGTGTGTGTGTGTGTGTGTGTGTTATAGAGGGAGATACAACACTAAGAAAAGCCACTAAGAAAATGATATGCTCCTTGGATAAGAGAGAGGACACAGGGTCTCACCAGCTAGCGACCTGCCCACCTCTGTCTGTTTTTCAGGACTTCTCATAAGGCCCATCTCAGGAGTTTCCTTGGACCATCTCATTGTTCCCTTGCAGCCTCGGGTGGGACTTTAGGGCAGGTGCTGAGTGATGCGGCCCACACTGAGCACAAATCCCACAGCCAGTGTGGGGGTGGAGGCCATGTGCTGTGTCTCAGCACGTCCTCCCAGAAAGCCAAGGACAACATTAAAGCACAACCGGGTGATTCACACACCACCAGTGGGAGCAAAATTGGCACAACCTTTCAGAGCTCAGTCTGGCAGTACGTCTCAAAACGAGAGATGCGCCCACGCTTTAACCCAGCTTTTCCTTGGAGAAAACTGCCCCACGGAAGCACGCATGCGCACTCACAGAGGCCCCAGCGTGGCACGCCAGTAATAGAAAAGAATCGGAAACGACCCACGTTCCCCATACAGATGCAAGGATGCTGCTACTCAGGGTTTGTAATCACAGAAGAGAGACAAGACAGAGAATGAAAATGTTATTCATCAGAGCTGTTTAAATACTGGGTTGGTTTAGTATATAGATTATAGTGGCATGGAAAGGTTTCAAATATATATTAATAAGAAAGGCAGATTGCAAAATATTACATAGAGGAATTCCTTCTATTAGCATATGCACAGAAATAAGATCTGAATGAACAGACATAGAACAGTTAACAATTGTTACCTTGATGGGAAAGAGGGGAGAATACAGGAGGCTCACACTTTCTACAAAGTTTATTTCTTTTTGTTTTTTTTTATTAAGATTTTATTTATTTATTTTTGGAGAGGGGAAGAAAGGGAGAAAGAGAAACATCAATGTGTGGTTGCCTCTTGCGCACCCCCTAGTGGGGACCTGGCCCACAACCCAGGCATGTGCCTTGACTGGGAATTGAACTGACAACCCTTAGGTTTGCAGGCCCACGCTCAATCCGCTGAGCCACACCAGCCAGGGCTACAGAGTTTGTTTCTGTAATACTTGACTTGTTCGAAATAAAGATATATTAAGTTGAAAAATTTAAACCTAGTAAAGATGATTAAGGAAATGTACATAAATAAACCCTGATAATCAGGGCCACATATTAGATAACCCTGCTAGGGTAAATAAATCTAAGGGGCTGAGGTCACCTGCTTGACATTGGGAGCATTTGCTAGGTTGGCGTGCAGTGACCAGAATGCAGAGAGGTAGTTGAATTTGGGCTCTTGTAGAGTCTTTGGTCAGCAGTGGCCAAGTTTTGCCAGAGCCTGGAGCTCGGGCAGCACCAGTGTTGTCCCCCATGAGGGCAGCAGACACCTGCCGACTGGAGCGGCCTGAGCAGCTCCCTGGAGGGGGACTCTGAGCTGCAGGGCAGAGGAGCAGTTGCTCCAGATGCCCGGATGTAGACACACCTTTTTCCTCCCGTGGAGCTGGGGGCCCAGAGAGGCTGTGCTCAGAGTCAGCTTCCCCTTGGGAATACATCTGGGTCCGAGCCAGCTGGGAAGGCAGGGCCTCCTTAGGTCCCAGTCCCTCTCACAGGCGGGCTACTCACATGGCAGGTCTCCTCTTCTTCCCTTCCTCCCAGAGTTCCCAGGAAAACTCTCGTGTTTCCCCTTGTGGGAAACCATATTTCTTAAGGTTCGGTTTCCACATGAGCTAGACAAGAAATATGTGAGCCCACTGGGGACCGTCAGTTCTGGGGGCCAGATGGCGGAGCAGACTCTGCCTGTTGCTTCTCGTGAGCTGCCGGTTCTCACCACGGAGGGGGCCTCCTCCCTGCAAGGCATCATCAACAGCTTCCTGGGTTGAGGAAGAGAGCACACGCCTCTGTTGCTTCAATAAAGTCAGCTGGACCTGTGGAATAGGTGGCGTGGGATGGAAGTCTTCGGTCCCCTCAGTTCTGCGTCTTCTGAGAGCTTGCACCATTTTAACGTTATTTCTGAGAAAAAAAGCCAGAACTCTCATCTGGGGCTTTTTGACCCTGAGAAGATTCATGGTGGGAGGTTGACGGGGTGGTGGGTGGTGTCATGTGAGCTACCCTAAAATATTTAAACAGTCGCCTCACGGATAAATGGAATTAGACCCATTCTGTGAATTTCCAGAGCCTTTACTTCCCTATCAGTAATGGGTATGAGTTACCAGGAAAGGGGGTGCCCGCTGTGGACCGAGCCCAGTGCTAGCCTCCAGGGGCTAGCCTCTAACTCTGTGGCACTTATAGTCTAATGAGGGAGACACCCTTTAATCAAACAGTCCCAGTTCCGAGTATAGAAGAACAAGTGGACATAGGTTCTCGGAAAGATGAACAAGTCCTGGAGCACCTATCACAAAGGAACCACTCTAGACTTGGAAGGGGGCAGGAAGGGCTTTCTTAAGGCAGCAGTGCTGAGATCTGCAAGGCGGGTGGGAATGAACACCCTTGCAGACCCTCCAGACAAGAGAGGGTGGTGCTGTGGGCCAGGGGGCCTGCAGGGAGGATGGAGAGAAGTGGATGGGGGGCGGGCAGGGCAGTGAGGAAGACAAAAGAAATTATTTCCATGGAGACATACGTGACCACTGCCACCGCTACCCCACACACACACAAACACCCTCTGAATAAGTCACCTGGAAACAGATGGAGGGTGAACTTGTTGAGACTAAAGCGTTTCTCACGGGACAGGATCCCTCCTCTCTTTACTAACTACTCAGTCCTTTACTAAGAGAGAAACTCAGGGTTGAAGGGACTGAAGTGCCTGCTAATTAAGAAACAATGAGTAATTAAGGCAAAGAGGATCTGAGGTGAACGTGATAAAAATGTGCACTTCACTGTCTCGTTTCAACCTTTGTTCTTTTTCACTGGACAGGAACCTGACATGCCAGGCCGTCTGGTTCAATGCCGTGCACTCCTTGTCCGGACTCTCGGGCCTTCTTCCTTCCTCAGGAAACGCAGCCCTCGCCCCTGGGCTCCGACTCTCAGGCCCTTTCCTCTGGTTGACTCTGAACGCCCCCTTCCCAATGCCACCCGCACCTGACATTCAGCCTCCTCTCAGACACGCGGAGTCCTCCTCACAGCCATTTCATAAACTGCAGGTCTCCCATCCCGTCCCACTGTCCTTCCATTTAACTTTTCTGTGTCCCAGAAGGACCCTCTGACCTTACTCCCCCAGGCTGGAGGCTGGAGGTCATGAGAGGAGAATAGGAAGAACCTTCTCGAGGCTCCTGGGCTCTCGCCACCTACCACACCCTCCTGCCTTTTGCCACTCATCTTCCTCAGGGGCTGAGCTCCCCTCAGACCCAAGATCCGAGGGGCTGACTGGGGCCAGGAAGGGCGCTGTGGGCATCTGAAGGTGCCCTCTTGGGACCGGAATCTTAGAGCTGTTTGGCCTGAGCAGTGGCACAGGGCACAAGGCCTGACCTGGTAGACAGCCCCACTCACTGTGAGTTCTGCTCGGAAGGGGGCACGTATGGCCCATGGAGAGCCACCTTCTAGCCCCACAGGGAGATTCCCAGTCTGTCACCTTCGTTCATGGGCCAGGGGCCCAGTGTGTGTGGCTCTCCTTGCGGGGGTGCTGAGATGATCCGACAGGAATGAGGCCATGCTCATCTGGGCTTCTGGAAGATGAGAAAAGATGTGAAGAATTCCCTTTACTACGATGAGAGGTTCTTAGGTTCTTGGAGATCAGGGGTGCCCTGCCAGACAAATCCCCCTGTGCAAAAGCACACGAAGCTCTGCCTGCTGCAGCAGGGCCCGGCAGCAAAGGGCCGGGAGAGGCTCGGGGTTCCCGGGTAAGCCGGCAGGTGGTCGGCAGGCAGGATCGCTGAGTCCCTCTCCCCTCACCAGAGAGGGAAAGGGGACCTGGCATCATCCTGGGGCCCGCTCCCAGGTCCTGGCTGCAGAGAATGAGCTACTGAACAAACCACCTCCTTTTCCTTTTGGGGGGCAACCCCACTAAATAGGGGCCCTTCCTCTTTACTGTTGGGACTCCCAGGCAACAATGGTCCTCTAGGTCCACAGGAGACTGAAGTGCTATTTCCAGTGCTTTCATTAGGAAATGTTTATAGAATTCACTCTGTGGCCGTGAACCAATCTGCTGACCCCCTGACTGGCTAGCCAGACCCAGGGGCTGTCCACACACACACACACACACACACACACACACTCACACTTTAAAAGTCCTAGAGACCCCCCTCTCCAGTGAAAATTTGTCTGGGCACCAGCCTTTGCTGGAACAATGACCTGGTCAAAATCAGTGAGGTCTCCACAATTCAAACAAATAAACAAAGTCAATGTCTTTTAAGAGAATGGGAGCAAAGTCTGCAGGAGCCCCAGGTAGTCCAAGTCCTCTCCACCCACTTAACATGTAATACCTGCCCCAACTCAGAGGACAAATGGGATTGTTTTCCCTGTTAAGTTGGGGCATTCCTCCTAGACTTTTTCCTCAAGGTAGTAAGAGAAAAATAAAATTGCCTTTTGTACGTTTTGCATTAGAATTCAATTAACAAACGCTGTGGTCTGCCATGCACCGTGATGTACCAAGCAGTGTGGCAAAGAATTGCACAACCTTGTCCTTATCCCTTCTCTGCATCACAGAAAGAAGTCTGGGTGCGACATCTCTTCCCACAGTGCTCGGAGGTGTCTGTGTCTAGTCATCTGGGGCCCCTGTACCCCACCCCAGAAGGAAGCAACACTTAACACCTGGAAGGGGAAAAGCAGCATTTCCCGGCCCTTTCTGGGGCCTGTTTGTCCCATACGTACCTCCCCAGCCGCTCTGACATTCAGTCTCACCCCTGCCCTTCCCATCAGTTGCTGTGCGTGTGATTGGGGCCCTGATCCCTGCAGTTAAAGCATCACAGCAAAACCAGAAAGTGATACAAGCCTCAGGAGCGCCGCAGGGGGTGGGTCTGGGCTGGCTGGGTGGTCACAGTCTAGCCTTGGTTAGAAGCCACAGGTGAGACAGAGGTGTGCTCCTGAGATGCTGGTGGAGAACTTGTCCTTTGAGTAACCCCGTCTTCCTGTCTCCTTCCCCTCCACACCTGTGCATCTCCGATGCCACCAGCCTTGTCCCTCACTGGGCAGGCACCTGTGGGAGGCCCAGCTGTGTCCTGTGAGGAAAAGTCTGAAGCAGTAGCCCTGGGCTGTCCCACCCACGTCTTCAGGCCACGCCCACTTGCGTTCTCTGTCCAACAATGGTCCTCCCTCAGTTTCTCATTGTCACTGCCACGCCCTCCTGTGCCTGAGGTCTTCACACACACCATTCCTTCTTCTGCCTAGAAGGCTCCCCCCACCCACCTCCCCACCTGACTTCACCCTCTATGAACTCCTGTTCATCCTTCGGATCTGAGCTCCAGCCTCTCTTCGGCAGAGCGGTCCTCCCTGCCCCAGGTTCTGTGCGCTCATTGGCTCCTGTTTCTTTCCATACCACGTGGTTTTTTGATTAATACCTGTCTCTCCTACTAAGTTATATGATGTGTGGGCAGGACCCGGGTCTGTTTTTGCTACCACTGTGTCTGGCATCTGCTACAAAGCCTGTCATGTTGCAAGCTATCAGTAAAAGTACGATGAATGCGCGCATGAATGAGTAAGTCCACGGATGCTTCCGTGGTGAGCACCAGCACCCGAGGCGGGAGAGCCTCCGGGAGTTCGTGCGCTGTGGGTGCTCAGGCTGTCTGGGTGCCTCTAGTTACTCCTATCTGTCTGTGACTCTGTTGGTGTTGTGAAGATAACAAAATTAGGCAGGGCGTGCATATACCTATTTCCCCGAGATTGGTTTTAGACCTCCGGAATAGATTTCAGACGTGCGATGACGAGGTAAGTAGAGGGAGTGCAAAAATGTGCAGTGTAAAAAGTTCAGCTCAGCCAATGCTGGTCCAAAGAATCAAGAGGGCGTTTGGGGACCATCTTATTGGGGCGGACCTGAGATGGAGCCGTTTGTGGCTGTCTTCCCATCCCGACTGCACCCCACATGAGCAGGGACTCAGCCTGTTATTTTTTATATTTTATTTATTTATTTTTAGAGAGAGGGAACAGGAAGGAGAAAGAGTGGGAGAGGAACATCAATGTGTAGCTGCCTCTCATATGTCCCTCACTGGGAACCTGGCCTGCAACCCAGGCATGTGCCCTGACTGGGAATCAAACCAGCGACCTCTTGATTCACAGGCCTGCACTCAATCCACTGAGCTATACCAGCCAGGGCTTCAGCCTGTTCTTTCATTCTAAGCATTCCCAGTGTCTATCTAGTCCAAAGCCTGTCACATTGCAAGCAGTTCAGATTTTTTTTTTAATTTTACTGAATATGTGAGTCAGAAGGGAGGTTTCACTCATGAAACCCGGGGTAGGAACCAGGAACTGACTGAAGGAAGAGATGGCGGGAGGGTCAAAGAGAGAAGTGGGTGTTTTTTTTTCTACAGATAGCTTTGTCTCTGAATAACCTTATTTTTCATGAATAAATAGAGGAATGTATGGGGCCATTTTCCTACCGTTTATAGTGCATAGAATAGAAACTCATCTGGCAATCATAAGCAAGCAAAACGAATATGTTACCCGTAACAGAAGTAGGTTTCTTTCCTGTGGTCCTGAAAACCAGGAGTCCCCGGATGGCTCTTGCTCAGGCCCCAGAGACATCGCAGCCAGGACCACGTTGAAGCTGAGACATCTCTGTTTTGACAGAATGGCCTGGCCGCGGGCTCCCACTGTTCCAGCTGGGACACATTCAGGGCAGGAGGCTCTGTTGCCTTCTTACCTCAAGTGTGAAGCATCTGCACCCTGGTTTTCAGTACGGAGTGCGACAATGCTCTTACAAAAGCGGGTTTGTGGAAGCAACACTGATGAGATCAGCGCGCGCCTGCGCTGCACAATGGACGCAGTGCGCCGCGTGACTTGGGCGGCCAGAGTTGACTGAGAGGAGCTTAACTGATTTGATTCATCGGTTCAAGTCACCTTTAATGTGGCACATTAGCAATGCCACCATATTGTAAGTGATACAGCCACAGAGGCATTAGTCATTACACAAATAGAATTAATAGGTTTCACTACACTTCAAGATAAACATGTTGGAACAGTAACTCCATTCACTCAGGGCCTTTTGAGCTTGCTCAGGGCCCTTACCTGACTGTTAGAATAAATACAAAGTTTTACGGCTTCCTTGCTCTGTGTGACTTCACCATCACCAAACGCCACCTATTCAGTTTAAAAATCACAATTGTGTCCATTGACACGTTTATTTATTTATCTGTGCATTCATTCACTCTTACTCAGTAACCTATTGTTTTTTTTTCCCAGTTCAGTCCACAGAGTATCGTGGTTCCCCAGTTATTATCATAGAATTCAGCAGCATCATTTTGTTGGGGCGCAAAAGATTAGAGTGTTTTGGGGAGACTGAGGTGGGGCGGGGATGGGGGAGCAGGCATCACATGCAGCCGCAGTCCTCAGAACGGGAGCCTGGGTGTCAGTCTCGTGTGCATTTGACTTCCAGTCCATCTCTGGCGATCTGTACTCACTCAGGAGTTTTCTTATCTGTAAAGTGGCTGTGAAATCCCGCACATCGCACCACCCTGTGTCGTGTTGCGTAGCTCCTCCTTCTGCAGCTTCCACAGGAGACCTCATGAAGGAGGGATTCAAGTTGGCCTGGGAAGGACTGAAGACAGGCTGAGGGAGGGAAGGTTTCCTCCAGAGGTTGATGTGAAAGCAAAGGTAGGTTGATGGGGGTGTGATGGGAGCCGCGGGGACAGCAAAGAGACTGGTTTCCGGCCAGGGGAAAGGAGGGCGTAGAGGGCGAGGAGGGAGGAGTTAGAAGGGCCTGGCTGGTGGGAAGCAGAGGATGTAAGACTTTCCAGAGTGCACGCAGTGAGGAATTGGGTACAGAATATTCCACCCAAATTCTGTTAGGTTTTTCAATGACCAGCAAAACACTTTGGAAAACATCGATTCTTAAACAAACTAACTAACTAAAAGGACAAACAAAAATAACTATAAACACCGTCCAAGGCAGAGAGTTAGAAACATTTCTGGGAGCCGTCAGCCCAAGCAGGTTGTGGAAATATTAGTGGCTAGTGCCTTGGTTTCTTCTTTTATAAAAAGGAGGGTGATAATGTTGGCAATAATAACTACATTGTAAGTTTACCATGGTGGTTAATAAAATAAAAAAGCACATTGCTCTGTACTTAGCATAAAGTACCTGTTTGGTCAATATTAGCTATTATACTTTGGAGATGTCTGGCAAGATGTTATATTAACTCATTGTTTATTTCTGTTTGTGCGATTTTAAATAATTTTTACTCTTTTTTGCATTTTCTCTATAGTTTGGATTTTTTCAATAAACATGCAACATTTTTGTAAAGACAATGAAGCTATTTTTTTAAAAATCCATACTCAGCAATGAAACATTTCAGGAAATGTAGTCTAGATGGAGGCAGCCCTGCCTGTACCAACCTTTCAACGGGTGATTCTGAATAGTTTAAGCCTTCAGCATTTCAGAAAAGGGTCTTTGTTTTACATTTTCATGACTGAATGGCCTATTACATGTGGGAGCTTTTTACAAAACAAGGGGCTCCTCCACTGTAAATACCCGGGCTTACAGTTCTGCAGTGACAGATTTTGGTACTCAAATCTCCGACTCTTCCATGTTTAAGTGGTCAAGCATCTTGAAGACAGAACACAAGCAAACACTCCCCAGGGGACTGCGAGACTCCCCAGGGGACTGCGAGTTTCCCCAGGGCAGAGCAATTACCTGTCTCCTTTGAATTACCAGTACGTGGCACAGTGTCAGGCACACAGTAGGTACTACATCAAGATTCTAAGTTGACCGAACGAGTGAATGAATGAATGTTAACTATAAGGGCTGAGTTTCTCTGCGGGAGGTAGAGAGAGGGACACCCTATCACATACTAAAATTTGATGAGGACATTTTAAGAAGTGAAATGGAAACAAACTGATTTTACTAGAAGCAAACGTTAAATGAAAATTGAAGCAGGAAATTGAATGACTCTTTATTGAGGGCATACAGCCCTTTAGAACCCAATCTAAGTGTCGAGGACTCAGCTGGGAGGAAGAGCTTAATTCCAATGGGGAATACAGACTTTGATTGAGTGAAGACATGTGGGAGGTGGGTCCCAAGAGAGAAGGAGCTGGATGCCTTGGAAGCGTCCAACCCCAATGGGGGCCCCACCCAGATGGGGGCCCCAACCCAGAGAGGGTGGGAGGGCAGGCGGAGGAGAGGTGGCCATGGAAGGCTTTTGTAAAAGAGGGACATTTAAGCTGAGACCCAGCTTGATGAGGAGTGAGATAGGTGATGAGCGGTAAGCAGAGCATTTCAGAAGCTACCAAGGTGGGGAGCGAGAGCAAGCAGAGGGAGGCGCGCGTGCAAAGCAGTGAGAAGCTGTACAAAGCAGCATGTGCCCAAGTTGGGGAAGAGCTTGTGGCATGTGTGGGACAGAAAGAAGGCCAGTGTGGGCAAGGCACAGGTGAGGATGTTGGCAAGGGCAGGGACCGTGCCACTCAGGGCAGGGCCACGGTAGTGAGTTTGACTTTACCAAATGGGAAGACCTTGAACCTTAAGACCATAACCTTATTTACATTTTCCACATGTCATAGTTGTCGTGTGATCAAAGGCTTGGAGCAAGGCTGAGTGGAAGGAGAAGATAGTACAGGTGAGCAAAGAGAGTGCGTGACCTGGACGAGGACTTGGACCTGACTGTCTGTGGGTAGTAGACATGGAGAGAGTGGGTAGATGTAACACATGGTTTGAAGGTAGAACTGATGAGATATGTTGCTGGGTTACAAATGGGAGGGCAACCGACGTAAACTTGCCTACTGCAAAGAACCGCAGCCATGGCTCTTCCTCATGTCCATGCTGCCTCCCCACTCCCCCCCTTCATGGGTTTCTTTTTCTACTGAGTACTTATTACCATACATCATACTAAATTGTACTTGTTTTCATATTTAAAAAAAATTCCCCCATACTCTGGTTATGAGAGCTGGGAGTTTTGGTCTGTTTTGTTTAGTATCTTCTTTCTGGTGCCCAAAACAACTTGATGTGCCCTGGCTGGTGTGGCTCAGTAGACTGAGCGCCAGCCTGCGAACCAGTGGGTCGCCTGTTTGACTTTCAGTCAGGTCACTCTCCTGGGTTGTGGGCTGGGTTGCCAGTGGCAGGTGCACAAGAGGCAGCCACACATTGATGTTTCTCTCCCTCTCTCTCTCCTGTCTTCTCTCTCAAAAATAAATAAAATCTTTTTTTAAAACCATGCTTGATGCACAGTAGGCGTTCCCTAAATATCTGTTACATTATTGGAAGAGAGAGTTAATACATGAATAAGTACAGGAGGACGAGAGACAGGAATAAGTGAAGAGTGCTTTCGTTGGCTATTGCTGCAAAACACCCAGCCCCAGAACCTGCCTCAGTGGTGAACCCCAACAAACACTAATTTTTCCCCACTTAGGGGTCTGTGAGTCAGCTTGGGTAGTGGAGTTTGAGGCTGCAGGTCTGTTGAGCTAGGCTCCAGACTCTGGGTTGGGATCGGGTCTGTTCTACATGTATTTTTATCCTCTCTGGACCAATGGCTACCCGGTCCATTCTTCTAAGGGTAGATGACAAAGGCACAATAGACCAAGCCATCCACCAAGCGCAGTTAAAGACTAGGTTCATGTCATGTCCACTGGCTAAATCAACGTGGCCAAAGTCAACATCAGAGGGGTCAGGAAGTACATGCCACCATGCCACCTTCTCTAGGAAAAGGTACTGTAAAGTCACATGACAAAGGGTATAACTGTGTAATTCGGCCACATGGCAGGAGTGAAGATTTAGGACAATAGTCCAATACACCACAGATGACTGCTGGGTATGAGATGCTATGTGGTGGCCTTGCTGTTTGTGGACATGGCGAAGATCGGAGCAGGGCCAGGTTGGGGAGGAAAAATGACAACCATCAGTAGCTCAGATCTGGACCTGGTAAATCCAGTGGGACTGCTACATGCAGATGGTATAAGTGATGGAAGCAAAACTAGGTTAGACAAAATCAGAATGCATAGCATGATGTCATTGGGAAGCGCAAGGAGGATCTGCAGCACTTTGGGCACAGCTGGATTTTGGGCTTCTCTGTGTATCAGCTCTTTGGCTTCATACTCAAGCAAAGTTCCCTACATGGTGGCAGATGGTCCCTGGCAGCCTCGGAGTCACCCTCACCTTAACACCAAGAAGATAGAGGTTTCCGTAGTGTAGTGGTTATCACGTTCGCCTAACAACAAGAAGAAAGGCTTCTTTCTTTTCATATCCACACATCAGTCTAAGGGATGATATGTGTCACCTCGCTTGGTCAATATGCCCATCTACGAGCCAATCACAGTGGCCTGGCTGATGGAGACTATGATAGCCCTGCTGGGCCCCGTGCCCCTCTCTGCAGTGGAGTGTTTGGGGCTGTGGTGGACACAGGAGGGAGATGGCACCATGCGGGGAGCAGGAGAAAGGAAGCAAAAGAGCATGGCATCCAGACGAAACCCCAAATCTGGAGTCCAGTAGAGACATCAAGAGGGTAGTTTAAGGGCTTGAAGTTCAAGTCCAAAATGGAAACAGACATTTGGGGATTATCTGTGATAGATCGCACCAGAGGCCTGAGAATGAATAAGATCACCTATTAAAGTAGGAAGAGAAGAGGGTCTACTCTTAAATACAATGAATACACATTTTGTGTGACAAGTGAATTTGCAAAGAATTTTTAGAAGTTGCTGGCATGTCATTGAAAATACATATTTTTAAAACAAACATCTGTGTGGCACTTACTGCGTGCTAGGCACTGGTCTGAGCGCCTAACAAGTCTACGCTCATTTAATCCTCATAATAATTCTATTCAATCGATACTATTGCTATCCTCATATCCCAGGTGAGGAGGCTGAAGCACACACTGGTTGAAGGCTTCTGCAAGTTCACACATGTAGCAAGACAGTCTGTGTTCACACCAGGAAGTCTGGCTTCCAAGTTCTCATAACTAAGATTTATGCAGTTGAAAGGCATCCTAGAGAATGTGAAGTTTCTGTCTCCTTCGCCTCTCCCCACTTCCACGGCACTCCCTGATTTTCACCTGCTGCTCTGGATTTGTGGCAGAGTGCACATGTGGTTTGGCTCTTCCAAGACTACGAGACTACGTCTCTGAGGATGAAAACTGAGAATGCAGAACTGTGGAGGTCAGTTGAGTTAACTTGGAGAGTGTTTGCCATCAGGAAGAACAGATGCTGCTTAAGTCAGGACGAAATGAGTGTTCACTCCAAGCCCTGCTTTAGAAAGCCTCTTTGTTTTATGACCCTGGGTGCAAGCAACTCTTTTTATTTTGTGTTTTGGATCCCAGCCACGGGAGGCCCTCTTTCATGTAGCAGATGGCTAGAGATAGGCAAGCTGGGTTCCTACCCTCTCCATCAAGCAGCCTTCCTTCCCAAGAGAGGACTCTCCCAAGTATGTTGCTCCAAAAAAGAGAAGATAACTCAAAATGGACACATTAAATTTGCACCACACATAAAGTAATCACTGCTTTAAGCATCTGCAAACATTTGGAGGTCAGGAAACCCTTTGAGACTCAGACTAAAGCAATAGACTTTTTTTTGCAGAAAACTTGTACATAGGTATACACACAAAAATGTGCATATTTATTCCAGGGGATCGTGGAGTCTCGCCTATCCATCTCGGTGGAAGCTTCAAGGGCTCTGTGGCCATGAGATACCCGTGCTTCCAGTGGAGACAGCTGTCATTCTTTTACTTTCCTTTTCCTTTTTTCAACTCGGTCAGATTCTCAACTTCTGAGTTGTGAAAATAAGGTTCTGTGGGTTATGAAAGAAACATTTCACATCAGAACACTCAAATTTCACTGGAAAAAAAATCCATTCAAATACTGGATGAAATCACATTAGCGTATCCTCTGGCTGGCCCAGGACCTTGCTCCTTCTGTTAAGAACTAATGCGAGGTTCTTTTGAAAATTGTGACCTGATGTTTCTCTCTCTCAGATTGAGTTGTGGGTTATGTCTTTGCACTGCGTTCCTTGGGGGGCTCTCTCTTCTCGAAGCATTTCCCAGTTTAGCTTTGGTTCCTACACCGTTTCCGTACTAAGGGCTGGGGGTGGGGTAGTCTGGCAGTTGAAGAATATATAGAATTTTCAGAACTTGCAAAGACAGCTTCATTGTTTCCAGGACACTGTCTGGAGAAGTGGCACAAACTTAGATCTATTTCTTGCTCTGATGTCTGCTTGCAGTGACTGTCTGAGGAAGTGGCTGCTGGCTGAATCTCCCTGATGGCTTGTATTCACTGATTTTTCTATAATGGGTGACCCCTCCGAATGTGATCACGTGCTTCCAGTTCTACCGGGTGTGGACTGGTCATTTGGGAAGTCTTCTGAGCTTCAGCGAAGAGTAGAATTGAGATATTTATTAAGGATATTAAAACCCAAAACAATTTGCCTCAATTACCCTACATTTTAAAATAAGAAATTAAAATATGAAAAAACTGAGTTCATTCTTCCAGTTTTTCATGTCTCATATTTCCTGAAAATTACCTCCTTTTTGGATCTGGAAAATTCAAGGTGGGGCAGATCATGGACTAAACAGTTAGGCTGGTTGTGTCCACCAAATGAGTAATTAAAGCAATTACTGGAAGAATTCAAAGAAAAGGCCCATTTCCCCCCTAAACATTAACCCAATTAAAGAAAAATGATTTGGGACTTAAATCCGGGTTTCTCAGCCTCAGCACTGTTGACATTTGGGGCTGGGTAATTCTTGGTAGAAGGAGGCTATCCTGTGTCTTGTAGAAAGTTTGCAGCATTCGTGGGGTGTACTTAGTAAGTGCCAGGAGCAGCACCCTCCTTGCTGCCACGGCCAAGACTATCTTCCCACCTTGTCACCTACGTGCACAGGGGTCCCGGACTGAGAAGCGCAGGCCTCCGTTACACAGATACAGGTCAGTTTCTTCACAGGCAGAGTAAAATCAAGGATTTATCTTATCTGATCTTTATCGTGTGAATGCCAAACTGAAAAGAGGCGTGTCTTTTGATACCCTACAGATTATCTATCTCTTCAGATCTTCTTGTTTTTCATTTGTTTTTAGATCTCAGTTGATTGCCCAAAACGGGGACTTCCTTACTCCAGTTCTCGTGTGCTGGCAGGCCTGTTCATTTGCTGTGTGATGTCTTTTCAACTATGTAGGTATCTGTAGTGCTCTGTCTGCTGTTCCATATCCTGCAAGGTCTGGATAATTGCTCAGTCCTGGGGGTGGGGCTGAGGGGGCAGCTGGTGTGCTGCTAAAGTTCCCATTCCTCCCTTCTGGGTCATCATCTTCTCCAATGTATGACCTAGGTGGAGCCCACATAGCAACTTGGAGAGGGTAGAGTCTCTGGTTGATTTGATCAGCATGTGGACACATAGTTCAGGAAGCAAAACTGTTGGCTTTGACATTATAAATGTGATTGTTAAGAGACACCCTATAATCACACATTGTTCATCTCATTTGTGCAGGGACTGTAAGACAGCAAGCAATTTGTTTTGGGAAGGATTTTAGTATCTGTTTGAAGTAAGAAGTGACTCTAGTGAACAAAACATTTAAACCAACTTGTTATGTCTTATAAAACTCAACAAAGCACTCTGCAAACATCAGTCCTGGGGAAAAAAAAAAGCATCCTTTAAGGCAGGGTTATAGGCACTTCTGGGAGTTGTAAACCCATGCAGGCTCCAGAAATATATGCCTTCCAAAGGACTGGAAAATTCTGAATTAACAACAAATAATCAGAGAGTGTGACAAAGAGTTAAAGTACACAGACTTTACTTTCACGAAGTTTATGATGTAGTAAAGAGGTTTAAGATGCAGACCTGAGATTGCAAACTGATGGCCAGCAGGCTAAATCGGGACCATGGATTTGTTTTGCTTGGCCTGTACAGGGCTGGACTCCCGAATGTCTGAGAAAGAGAGTGTAACAGAGAGAAAGAATGAAAGGAGTTGCTAAACATATAAAACAAAGTTTTTCATTAAAATGCAGATTTCCAGCTGTTTTTGAAAAATCGGAAGACCTGCCAACACTGGGTCCTTATTCCTGCATTTCCCCCCTGGTGACAGTTGAGGAGAGTGAAAAGCAACTGCCCCCTTTGATCAGAACAAGCACCCCCTCGGGTGCCCACCCTGGCCCAGAGCCCCGCCTTGCCAGGTCTTACCCTGTTCACATTCCACAGGGCCACCCTAATGCGGACTTCTGCAACGTTTCTTCACAGCGGGGGGCGGGGAGGGCGGCGGGGAAGGCTGAAGGCGCCTGAAGCAAAGTAGCAACTGTCCGCTGTGTCAGTTGAGATGACGCTGCCCCTGCCCCCGCAGTGAAGGTGGCACAAATGGTCAGATTGGGGATATATTGTGAAGGTAGAGTTAATAGGAGCTCGTGGTGGATTGGGTTAAGGTATGAGAGGATTAAGAGCGACTTCATTTTTTTTTTTTTTACTTTATTTAAAAAGGAATCCTATAGTAGAATATTGGAAAATCGGTACTGAATTTTTAAAATAAAAACTGTTATTTAAACGTTTTTCAGAAATTTTTTGAAGCTACTTTTTCCACAAAAAGAGGACTCTCTTCAGATTTATGTTACAGGTCAGTAAAAGCAGCAAAGCTGTACCCGACGATGATGTCTTTATTCACACTTTATAGGCCACTGAGGAACTCTCCAACTGTCCGTGTCGAGGACAATTATGTTACTATAAAGTGGGCTGATTTGGTTAATGGAGATGACTCGTGGGTACTGCGGTCGTGGGAGCTAGCCGACCCCCACCCCTGGGCCTAGCCACTGTGGCGAGAAGCCCGGAGCTGATCAGAAACCCAGGTCGGCCGGAGCCGAGCCCAGCGTGAAGGCCCCTCCGGCTGCCCGGGCGAGGCGGCGCTGCCTACCCGCCCGCGGCGATCACCCCAAGGCTTCTGCGCACGCGCATGCCCCGGGGCGGGGGAAGTCCTCCTCTCCTTCCCTCCCTCATCCGGGTCTTGGGCGAGCGGGCGCCGTGCGCGTGTCCCGTAGCCGAGCTGCTAATAAAGTTGCACTGAGGGGAAGCACAGCGACGGTGCCGGGGAGTGCGCTCAGCCGGCCGGAGGGTGAGTGCGAGGCCCGGGGCGGGCCGGTGGGAGCAGGGGCTGCAGGCTCTGTCCCGACGGGGCTCGCCCTCTAGCCCTAGAGGCCGGACTCGGGTCCAGGCGGGGGCGTTCGGCCGCGGACGGAGCGGAAACCACTGGGGCCTGCGGGCGGGAGGTAGGCCGAGTCCGGGCCGCTGGGGTCCGGGCGGGCGGGCGGGGACGGGGCAGCCCGTCGGGTCGCTGAGGCTTTGCCTGCGTCGGGGGCGGCGCGGAGGCTGGTCCGGGTCCTAGGGTCGCCGTAATCCCGGGACAGTGGACCGGGCGTTCGGACGCCCGCGGGGCGGGGTGGGGGGGCGTCCCCGGGCCCGCGTCGGTCCAGAGGACCCGTTTGTTTGGGCTCATCTGAGTACCATTCCTGCACGCCCTCGGTGCGTTGCCGCGCTTGGGCGAGCAGCCTAGTCAGCTGCACTGCAAAGGTGTCCAGCGGCTGGAGGAGTCCTTGCCGCCGTGGCTTTGGATTTCAAAGATAAGGATCCAAGCTTATCGGTGGGAATTACGCTCTGGGCTGTTCCGACCTGCTGCTGCACTCAGCTGGGTGTGAGACCTGGTTTCTGCCACTTGCGGAGCCAGTTTTCACCGCCGCAGAGATTTCTTACACTTCTCGAAAAACTTCTGCATAGCTGCAAGGAGAATGCCAAGCAGTGTGTTCGTCCTCATCGTATTCAGCCCCTGCCCCGGTCCTTCCCTCCGGTCTCAGTACTCAAGATTCATATTCCAGTTTCTCCCCCTCTCCTTTCCCTCTCTTCCCCTTTCAGCTGCTGCTCTTACTACGTGGAGTTTGGAGCCTAAGCTTTGAAAATTCCCCTGTGGCTCCCGTCTTAAGTCGGAGCATGCTCGGTAGCCAAAACAGAATTTGGTTGCAAAAAAGTGGGACGAGGATAGTCGGGTATTTGGACGTTTGCCCGCTTCCTGACAAAATGTCCCAGTTCTGGTTTGGGTGGCATTGGAGAGTGGAGCTGTAGGCCAGCCCGGAGGTGAGGAATGCCCGAACACCCTGGGCCAGATCTCTATCTTGATTGGGGAGGCTTTGTTTCCTGACCAGCTGGAGGTCTAGAGAGGAGGGAAAAAAGCATTCCTGGCCGCTAGTGCCTTGAAATGGGTGTGGTGCTAAGTATATCTTGTTTACCTTATCTTTCTATGGAAAAAGTTTTCCAGCCCGGGTGAGTTTGTCACTACTGCCTGTTGCCCAGCACTACTGAACTGTTCTTATCTAGCAACAAAGATTGTCGAGTGGAGGCTGAGGCTTGGCCTCCTAGAAGTTGAGAGGAAAGGATCCTTGAGTTGCTGTTAAAAAACAAACAAACAAAAAAACCAAACCAAAACAAGAATACATTAATTTCCTTAGAGTACCCAGATTGCTTAGAGTGAATGAGTTTTTAATGTTACTTTGAAAGTGGAAAGGTTGAAAACTTTACTCCCAGTAGTTAACAGTAACATCCAAGTAGTTTAACATTTCTGCTAGATACCAGTGCTAGTGTCCGTTGTGAAGTAAACAATACCTAGACATATGTGATCGCTTCAAAGTTACTGGTTCAAATATTGGTGTGAAGTAAGTGGGTTCCAGATTATTTTTAGATGTGAACCAATTTATATACTTATTTTTACTCCTTGGCTAACTTTTTTTCATCTGAGGGGAACTTGGACATTATAAGAATACAAAACACTCCTAAGAGAGAAGTTAATATGTAATCTTCATAAAAGTTTGTATGTATTTTGTTTCAATTTTTAATTTAATTTTTGTTTATGAGAGTTTGCATGGTTACCTGTAGCATCTTTTCCTTCACGCCTCTCTCCATTGCTGCTCCCTTCTGAGCCTTTCCTTTTCACACAGCTGCTGTTAGGGTTTGTCTTTGCTATAAAAATCCATTCATCATTTACGCTTCTGTTTCTTTCAGAGCATAGTCGAAATAGGCAGTAAAAGTTAGATCAACCTTCTCAACTGACTCTCCTCTTAGAATTTAAATGCACCCATATGATATGATCTGGTTAAAAAGAGGAAGAGCAGGGAACTGGAAAAGAAAAGAAAAAATATTTTTTGTCAGATCTGTGTAGATTTGGTGGTATTATCTGCTTGTCTGGGTGACTGTGGTAGGCGCCACAGAAATGGGTAGATTGATACGTGCTGCATTTTTTTCCCTCTGGCAAAGTCAGCTATTAATTTCAGTGGGAGATAGTGGCAGAATGTTGTTACTAATGAGTTTGAATCAGATGGTTGTTTACTGTTGGTTATGTAACATGTTCCTGGGAGTATTATTAAAAGTTGCCTTCTGTTGCAAGGTAGAGGCATGTAAGATTCTGCTTACCCTCTTCACTGGGCTTTAATTCTTGGCTGAACCTGAAGGCACATTAGACTATAACCATAATTATACCTGGGCAGCCTGTCTGTTTCCTGTTTTCATCATGAACCCAAACATTATGATTTGCAGTGATGGTCTTTTTTGTCCTTTGCATTAAACAGAGGCAATATGTTTTTTTTTCTCTCTACTGAAAACAGATTTGTAACTTGATTAATTGAAAGATACTGGCTTCTTAGTCTTTTCAAGACTAGGCAGTGAAATACCAAAAGTTTTTCATTTCTTACTAACTGAAATTGAAATACTATTTTAGAAAACCTTATTTTACACAAGTTGTTTGATTGTTTTATGTAACTTTTAATGTTACCAATAGTTTGTAGAGTCTTTGAATTAAGAAAGCCCTTTCTGTTTATGACTTATCAGTGTTTATTATTACCAGATGTATGTGTTGGTTTAGGCAGTGAGCCACACACTTGAGTGAATTTCAGAGCTGACTTGAGTACACTTTAGCATATAGCTGCTTTTCTCCCCCTGATTTATCAGGCTTCCCTGTTCTCTTCTAGAGGGGGTATGTGTGTCTGTCTGTCTCTTCCCCCCATACTAAGCACAAAGAAGAAGTCAAATAGTTATTTATTCAAATGTCCTTTGATAAGGGACAGTAGAGGCTGAGGGATGAATCTTATCCCCACCAGCGTGAATATTATGAAGAAGAGAGTATCTGAGAGGTTAGCATTCAAGAAGCCCTCGCAGAGATGGATGCATGGCCCCAGGGAGTCTATTCATGTCTTTTTACACCTTGTTTTCCACTTTCAGGGTTAATAGAATTGCCATTGTCTAGAATTTGGAATCTGAGAGATAGGTTTACCTAGTTGGAGGGATAACATAGAAAAATTTTTGAAGAATAGCTAAAAACTAGATTGTTAAGGCCAGTTAATTTCACAGTCTCACAGGTCACCTTCTATTCTAATAGCTTTTATCATTTGACAGAACTATTATGTTTTACATAATTACAGAACTATTATGTTTTTAATAAGTAATCAGTTAGTTCTGGGTTCATTAGTTTTGATACATTTTTGCCTCTGTCAGCCAGGTGGGAAGATTTTTGGCCTCATTGTAGTAGAGAGGTTGTTTCAGTGATTTTTCTTTTGGTTTTGTTGTATTTCTAATTTGGTTGTGATAGTATTTTAGAAGAGTAAGATAATTTCTTAATCTTTACTGAATTTATTGGGGTGACATTCGTTAATAATACTATATCAGTTTCAGGTACACCGTTCTATAATGCATTATCTGTATATTGTATTGTGTGTTCACTACCCCAAGTCAAGTCTCCTTTCATCACCATTTATCCCCTTTTTACCTTCTCCTACCTTCCCCCTACTCCTTTTCCCTCTGGTAATTACCATGCTGTTTATGATTTTTTTTTTTACACTTAATCCCTTCACCTTTTTCACCCAATTCCCTCCCCTCTGACAGTTGTCAGTCTGTTCTCTGTTTCTGTGACTCTATTTCTATTTTGTTTGTTAGTTTATTTTGTTCATTAGATTTCATTTAGCATAATACTTTCTAGGTCTATCCATGCTGCTGCAAAACGCAAGATTTTTTTTTTTTTTATGGCCAAGTAGTATTTCGTTGTGTAAATATACACAGCTTTTAAAAAATCTACGAATGGGCATTTGAGCTGCTTCCAAATCTTGGCTGCTGCAAAGAACATAGGGTTGCATATATTCTTTTGAACTAGTGTTTTGGGCTTTTTTGGATATATTCCCAGAAGAGAAATCACTAGGTAATAAGCTAGTTCCATTTTAAATTTTTTGAGGTAACTCCGTACTGCTTTCTACCATCGCTGCACCAGTCTGCATTCCCACCAGCAGCGCACGAAGGTTCCCTTTTCTATGCATCCTCTCCAGCACTTGTTCTTCTGGTTTTATTGATGAGAACTCTTCTAACAAGTATGAACTCATACCTCACTGTGGTTTTAATATCTGTTTTTCTGATGATTAGTGACTTTGAGCATCTTTTCATATGTCTATTGGCCATCTGTATGTCCTCTTTGGAGAAGTGTTTACTCATGTCCTTTGTCCATTTTTTAATTGGATTTGGGGGGGTGTTTTTTGATACTGAGTTAAGTTCTTTATAAATTTTGGATATTAACCCTTTATTAATTATTATCATTAGCAAATATTTCTCCCATTCAGTAGGTTGTCTTTCATTTTGTTATGGTTTCCTTTGCTGTGCAAAGCATTTTAGTTTGATGTACTCCCATCTATTTATTTTTTCCTTTTGTTAACTTTCCCAAGGAGATACATAAGAAAAAAATATTTCTGTGAGAAATGTCTGAGATTTTAACTGCCTATGAGATTTTACTTCTAGGAATTTTGTGGTTTTGAGTCTTGTGTATGGTGTAAGATAGTGGTCTAGTTTCATTTTTTTTGCGTGTATTTGTCCAGTTTTCCAAACACTGCTTATTGAATAGACTTTTACCCCATTGTATGTTCTTGCCTTCTTTGTCAAATATTAATTGACAGTAAAGGTATAGGGTTTATTTCTGGGCTCTCTACTCTTTTCCATTGATCTCTGTCTCTGTTTTTATGCTAGTACCAGGCTGTTTCAATTACTATGGCCTTGTAATATAGATTGGTATCAGGTAGCATTATTCCTCCAACTTTGTTCTTTCTCAAGATTGCTGTTGCTCTGTGGGACCTTTTGTGGTTCCACATAAATTTTTGAAATATTTATTCTAGTTCGGTGAAATATGTCATTGATATCTTGATGGGAGTTGTGTTGAATCTCTAGATTGCTTTGGGGAGTGCAGACCCTTCAATGATGTTGATTCTTTCTGTCCATGAACACGGCATGTGTTTCCACTTATTTGTATCTTCTTCAGTGTCTTACAGTTTTCTGAGTACAGGTCTTTTACATCCTTGGTTCAGTTTATTCCAAGGTATTTTACTTTTATTTTTGATGCCATTGTAAATGGGATTGTTTTCTTAATTTATCTTTCTGCTGGTTTGTTACTGGTGTATATAAATGAAACTGATTTCTGGATATTCGTTTTGTATTCTGCTGCTTGACTTTTAATTCATTTATCAGTTATAGTAGTTTTTTTGTGAAATATTTAGGGTTCTCTATATACAGTATCATGTCACCTGCAAATAATGACAGTTTTACTTCTTCCTTTCCAAACTGGATGGATGTCTTTTTTTTTTTTTGTCTGATTGCTGTGGCTGGGGCTCTCAGTACTGTGTTGAATAAAAGTGGTGAAATTCTCAAAGAAAACATTTGTAGTTTTTGCCCATAGAGTATGATGCTGGTTGTGGGTTTGTAGTATCTGGCCTTTATTATGTTGAAGTATGTTCCCTCTATTCCCACTTTGCTGAGAGTTTCTATCATAAATAGGTGGTGGATTTTAGCAAATGCTTTTTCTGCATCTGTCGATATGATCAGGTGATTTTTATTCTTTTTGTTTATGTGCTGTATCACATTTATTGATTTTTGTTCTAACCTTGTATCCACGGGATAAATACCACTTTATCATGGTGTATGATCTTTTTAATGTATTGCTGGATCCAGTTTGCTATTATTTTGTTGAGGATTTTAGCATCTATGTTCATCAAGAGTATTGGTCTATAATTTTTTGTAGTGTCATATCTAGTTTTGGAATTAGGATAATGCTGACTTGTAAAATGAGCTTGGGAGTCTTCCCTCCTCTTGAATTTTTTGGAATAGTTTGAGGATAGGTGTTAGTTCTTATTTGAGTGTTTGGTAAAATTTCCCTGTGAAGCTATCCAGTCCACGGTTTTTGTTTGTTGGGAGGGTTTGTTTTTTTTTGATAACTGCTTCAATTTCATTAGTTGTAATTGGTCCATTGAAATTTTCTGATACTTCCTGATTCAGTTTTGGAAGATTATATGTTTCTAGGAATTTATCTATTTATTCCAGATTGTCCAGTTTGTTGGCATATAGTCGTTCATAATATTCTTTACAATCTTCTGCATTTCTATGGTATCAGTTGTTACTTATCTTTCATTTCTGATTTTATTTATTTGGGTCCTCTGTTTTTCTTGATGAGTCTAGTTAAAGGTTTGTCTATATTGTTTATCTTTTCTTGTTTATTTCCATGCTGATCTTAAGGAATTTTTTATTAGACAGTTCTGTGTGTACACTACTACAATTTAATTCACTTCTGGAAGCTAGTTGTTAAAGTACATTTTGTAAACAAGTTTTTTCTTGAATTCTTTGGTACACCAGTCTCTGCCTATGATGTATATATCATTTACAGACTGGCATATTCTATAGAAATTTGGAAATGGTTTGATCTCTGGTTAGATTTTAACTGGATTTTTCCTTTTGTTTTCCATGTGTATTATTTTGTTATTATGAAAATAACAGTGAGAAAACACTGGTGTCACCTTCCCACCTTTCTCTGGGCATAGCAACTGGAGTCCTGGAAAGTCTCGCACTTTTCACATTTAACTGTGATCTCAGAATGTGGCTGGTGCTTTCAAGGCAAGTTTTGTTTTGTTCCCATGATGTGTTAGGATCTGCCTAGCATCTATCTGGAAGGTGAATAACTGGAGATCTAGTTATTCTGGTTTGCATGTTCCCAGGGAAAGGGGGCACTGCAGAAATATTTCAAAGCTGGCCTTTCATTTTCTTTCCCTTTATTCACATCTTTCTGCCCCTTAGTGAGTGCCTACTTAATTCACTGGCCGTTTCCACTCTTGGAGTTGAAAGTGTAAATTGCATGAACTCTACATAGAGCTCCAAAGGTACCCAGAGCTGTATATGCTCCCTGTTCTTCTAAGTAGGTGACTTGAACTCTGGGGTGCATGTGAGGTATCTGGGGACTGTCTTCATAAAGCATTTGAGTGAACATATGTTGTGTTCACGAGTGTGCACTTTGTGCTCCAGAGACATGTAATGATCTGGTATTTGCCCTTGACGATTTTATAATTTAAAGGAAATCACTATAAAGATTGACCAGCTCTGTGTCTATACCTGCGCCTACAGGCCTTTACAAGTATACTCCAACACATCTGGTAGTAATGGAGGGAATCTTGCAGGCTCTGTGGGGGTGAGTGATACGTCTAGATCAGGCTCTGCTTAATTAGAGGACTTAGAGGAGCAGGTGAAGTTTAAAGAGTGATTAAAAACTGGGAAACAGAAGTCTGGATGTGGGAGATAAAAAAGCATAGACTTGTGTGGGCACAAAGAGAGGCTAGGTAAGAAGATGATGCTGTGCAAAGCGTCAGGGATCTTGAGTTTAGGTCCTGACTTTGAATGGTTCTCATTCACTATGAGAACGGTTTTTAAAGAGATTTTGTTTATTAAATTGAGAGAGGACTTGGCAGGTGGGGGAGGAACATGGACCTTTGCTTCACCCTTTCGTGCATTTACTGGTTGACTCTTGGTGGGGGATGGAACCAGCAGTCTTGGAGCATCAGGGACAACACTAACCAACTGCGCTGCCTGGCCAGGGCTCACTATGAGAAGTTTTAATGTCTTTGGAAATTGGAGTCACTACCGGGAAAAGCGGTGCTTGAAGTGTTCCTCTAAAAAAGTGGTTTTGATGCTCATGTGATTGTATCCTTTCTTATAAATGTTCCCATAAAGAATTGAATTTCTGAATATAGGAGAGCTTGTGGGTAAACTTGCCCTTGGTTTCTTTGTCTTCTCTGTCTGCAGTGTGGTCGTGGCTTACATGTTTTGTAGGAATTGGAGACCTGGGTTCGGTATTGGTGTGACAGTGGGATGGGGGTCAGGGTCTTCTCCTGGTGGTACTTGGCGACTGCTGTTGATATTAGAACCACAAGGGTAAGATATTTTTATAATTTACCCCCATCGACCACAGAAAAGTTACCCTTGGATGTGGAATATAGGCAAGTGAGTTTCTTACATTGCGAGTGACCCTAAGGCCATTGGTTCTCAGACCTGCTGCATAACCTGGGACTCTTGTTAAAATGTGGGAGATAGGGCCCTACTTTCAAACCTGATGAATATGAATTTATGTGGTTATGAGAAATTTGGGGTTTTTTTTTAAGACTCCATTTTGTAATTCTTTTGCTGTACAGGTTTGGCTGTGATTATGGTGGGTTGTGACCCATGTGGGCGTTTATTTGCACGGGTTGATGTGCTCAGGAGATGTTGTTTTGGCTAACAGTGTTGAGTGGGATTTTTGGATTGAGACAGCTGCAGAGTGGTTGGAGCAGAGAGTGCAGTCACTGTTGCTGCGAGCCTGCCTCCGAAGTCTGGGCATGAGCACTGAGTGTCTGCATGACTGCCAGAGATTCGAGGTGGTGTGTTCCTGGGAGTTGGTCGGGAGGTGCTGCTTGTGCTCAGGTGCCTCAAGGTAAGACAGGAAGGAGCTTTGGGTTTTTAATATTAATGGGACTTCATTTAAATTGGAAGCATGGGGAAACTTAACATTTTATTCATACATTTAATGTAAATAAAATGTTACTCCTGATCTTCCTTGTGTTCCCCATTTGCCTTCCCCGAATGCATTGATGACAAATCCCATTCTTTCAGCAGCCTAGGCTGACACCTTAGAATCATTGTTGAGTCCTCTGTTCTTACAGTCAAACTTGTATAGCTTTTCCTGTTCTTACAGGAAAGTTGATAAAATGCCTCCCAAAATATATGTGAAGTTGTCTACTTCACACCACGCCACTGCTATCACCCTGCTGTAAGGCGCCATCATCTCACCTAGATTGCTGCAATGAACCCCCCCCCCCAGTTTATTCTGTACACATCAGCCAGAGTAATTATTTAATGATGTAAGTAAGAAAATGTCATGTCTCTGCTCAGAGCTCTCAAGTAGGGTCTGAATTTCGCTTACAGTGAAAGCCAAAGCCCTTATCCTTTCCAGCATGTCCAGTCTGTGCATTTGACCTATTTGACCCCTTCCTGATGTTCCCTTCCTTGTTCACTTTATTCTCAGGCTACACTGGTCTTGCAGTAACTGAGTGTGCCAGGCATGCTCCCACTTTGGATCTTCATGTTGCCTGTTGCCTTTGCCTTTGCCTTTGCTGTAATGGTTTTCCCTCAGATACCTGCCCACTCACTCTTACTGCCTTAAAGTTTTGACTCAGTCAGCGCCTCCTCTGTGAGGCCAAGTCCAGTGACCCTATTGAATACCATACCTCTCCCATAGCACTCCTCATTTATCTTCCCATGCTTTATTTTTCTTCATAACACTTTTTACCTAACAAGCCAAATCACTTATTTACTGTGTTTTGTCTGTCTCCCTCCACTGGAATGTGAGCTACAGGAAGACAAGGAGTTAGGTCTCCTTTATTTACTCCTGTATTCCCGGCTCCTAGCATGCTACTTTGATAAATGTCTCAAAAATTAAATAAATTTGAATGAATAACTTGAATGAATTTAACAAGTTCTCCGAATATGCTTAATACTGCTTGTTAAAGACTACATTCTAGCCCTGAGTGGCGTGGCCCAGTGGATTGAGTGCCTATCTGTGAACTGAAGGGTCTCTGGCTTGACTCCTGGTTGGGGCACATGCCTGGGTTGCGGGTATGTGAGAGGCAACTGACTGATTGTATCGATGTTTCTCTCCCTCTTTTCTCCCTCCCCCACCTCTCTGAAAACAAATAAATGAATAAATAAATAGACAATTATGTCCTAGTAGGAGAGACAAAAACCAACAAATAATTACAAATTGGTTAATACAGTAAAGGAGGTGAACATAGGGTTTACACAGGGTTTTGGAGTGATCAGGACAGGTCTCTGGGAAGGTCGCTGATGGTGAAGCCAGAATAACGAGAGCACTAGAAATCAGTGGTTGGAGCTTTGAGGAAAGGGTCCAGGCAGAGAATGGCATTTGTAACATCTCTGAGGTACAAAAACATCTCCATGCAGGAAAAGAAATGCTTTGGAAAAATGAATTCGTGTTAATATTTTATTTGGAGCAGAAGGTATTTATCCCTAGTTTCTGAATTGATTTTTCTTAAATTTCACTTTCTAATCTTGTATAACCCTAAATGTAGTGAAGAAAATTCTTTTGACGTATGAATCACTCTCGTAATGTTAAATCTTTTTTAGTAGGTATTTTGATATGGATGAGGTGCTACACTTTGGTTTTAAAGTCTGTTTTTCCCACTGACTATGCAAAGAAAGTACATTTTTAAAGAAGTACAGAATTGTATGAAGCAGAAAGTGAAAAGTATCCCTTATTCTGCCCCCCCCACTAATATTCTCTCAAAAGCTCTTATGCAGATTCACTTTGACTGATTAAACAGTTACTGAGCACATGTATCACTAGGTTTACAGTGATGAGGGAAAACAAACGGCTCCTCTCATTTACATTCTTGCAGGGCTGGACAGATAAATGTAAAAATGTAGGTGTATTCAGTGCTATAACATAGAGGGACGTGATGCAGTGAGAGTGTGTAATAGAGGAATTTCTCTTAGGCAGGGTGCTCTGGGAAGGCTTTTCTGAAGGAGGGATGTTTGAGCTGAAATAGATGTATGTGAGAGTGTATGTGTTGTAATGTCGTATTCTTTAGGAGTGCGTGTTACTTCATAATTTTATAAGGTTTTCACTTACGGCAGCGGTACCACTGCATTACTTTGGATTTCCGAGGCACTGTTCTGTGTTACCGTTCAATCAGTAGTTACAGGTTTTCAGAAGAATTCAGGAAACCTAATATATAAACACTGGAATCACTGTGATTCCAGTTTTCTATCTAGCCAAGTCATTTCTCTCAAAACAACAAAACGTGTCAGTGAAAGGGTCATCTCAGCAGGTCTTGGTAAACCAGAGGTAAAGGACAAGGTAAGAGCACAGAATGGGTTCATAGTTTTTTCTTAAATCCCTCCAAGCTCTGATATAAGAAGTAGCACATTCTCCTACATGTTCAGTTACTGGCCTTCTGGGCTTGCTGGACATACTTTTCTTTGTGTTAGTGCTCTGTCTGTTGGCTCTCACGTGGAAGTAAATATACATCTAACTCTTCATCCCACCTTCCCTTTTCCTGTTACTCTTTAAGATCTCGGAGGTTACGGACAGTGCCCTGTAAGCCTGAGTTCCTAGACACAGTATTCCCTGCTTATTAGGTACCCAGTCAGTTTTGAATCAGTCAAATATTTACTCTCGTAGGTTCAACTTTTACTTCCATTGATATGATCCCCAAAATCTGCATATTCATTTCTCTTCTCCTGAGCTTTAATTTTACATCCGTTCAGAGCTGCACCAGTGTTTGCTTCCTTACACCTGTCCACCCATCACCTTCTGGCCTTATCTTGGCTTTAACTAGAGTTCCCCTTTCTAGGTGAGTGGTGCCTTTATTCTTTCAGCTTTTAAACCATTACCTTCTTTTGCATGCCCCCGTTTCTGTTCTAGGTGGTCACCAAGTCCTATTGATTGTTTATTTGTAATGTCCCTGATATCTTCTTTCTTATCTATCCCTACCTTGGTCTGAGTGCTACTGCCCTTAAATGTCTTCCTTTCACAGATGGGATTACTCTCGAGTGTGTTCCATTTTCCCTCTCTGCCTGCCCCAACCCCCACTCCTCCTTAAGTTTCTTACTCGATCATGTGCTGTTGCCATTGTTGTCTCCTCCAATGCCTCTTTTTTTTTTTTAATGCCTCTTTGAATATATCTTTCTGCTTAGATAGAACTCTGCATTCATGTAGGATTACTTCCAGCAGCCTGACTCTGCAGCCTTCAATTCAGCCTTGCCCTGTTTGGCATTTATTCTGTGGTGGTGCCTTAACCTTTTGCTTCACCAACTGGCTAATTGTCTCCTCCCAGTCTCCCCTGCCTCATTTGGCTTAAAGGGTACTTGGTTTTTCTTTTTCTTTCTTTTTTTAAATAATTTTATTTAGTTATTTTTCAAGTACAGTTTTTTTGTCTATTTCTCCCATCCCAGCCCCCCCCACCCCGTGCTCCCCACCTCCCTCCCATTTCCACCCCCCTTAGTTCTCGTCCCTGTGTCCTTCATATTTGTTCCTCCAAATCTCTCCCCTTTTTCCCCCTTAAATTCCCTTCCCTCTCCCCTCTGGTCACTGTCCCCTTGTTCTCTATTTCAGTGTCTTTGTTTTTATTCTGCTTGCTTGTTTGTTTTGTTGTTTAGCTTCCTGTTAAAGGTGAGATCATATGGTATTTGTCTTTCAACACCTGGCCTATTGCACTCAGCATAATGCTTTCCAGATAAAAATATGGAACACTTCACGAATTTGCGTGTCATCCTTGCGCAGGGGCCATGCTGATCCTCTCTGTATCGTTCCAATTTTAGTATATGTGCTGCTGAAGCGAGCACGGTACTTGGTTTTTATTGTTCTTGTCCTTTATTACCAGCTGGACTGTGAAGTGTAGACTGCCACATTCCTGTTGGGATCTTGTGATAGTTGCTCCCCAAATTTGTACTAATATGATGCACAGTTATCTACGCCTCATCCTTTTATTCACTTTGGTGCAGTGTGTGTGTGTTTTTTGGGGGCGGGCCTGTCAAAACCTGTTTTCCTTTTTGTTTCTGGATACTTGTTAAGCCCTCCACCTTTTGTCTGTCACTAGTCATTTGCAACACAGTTAATACTCCTTAAGCAGTCTTATTCACAAGTATATAAGCTTTTTACCTTTTCCTCCCCCACTCTGTTTTCCACTTATATTGGGATAATTCCTTTTTCTGTTGTTTTGGTGCCCTAAATAGATCTAAATGTGATAGTGTTTGATCACTAGATTTCATTATATTCACTCAAACTATAATACTGGTAATTGACTGGCTCTTCTTACACAGATTGTCTTGTGCATTTCCTAATAGGATTTCAGATTTGGGGGGGATTCTCTGGTTTTTAAGCTAGAAATAGAAATTCAGTGAAAAATATTTTGGACACTGTTCAGTATCATTTGTGTTTTTTGTTTTATTAACTTCTTGCTTAGCCAGCTATGTGTGCATTGTTGAAACAAGACTTGGCTTTTCGGGAAAAGGCTTAATTTGACATTCAGGGTTTTTTGTTTTTTTTTTTTTCTTTTTTTACATTCTCAAAGGTCAGTTAAGTACAGCCTCAGTAAAAACAAAAAAAGGACCAGAGAATCGTGGTTCGATTCCCAGTCAGGACACATGCCTGGGTTGCAGGCTAGTTCCCTATAGGTCAGTTCCCAGCAGGGGATGCACTAGAAGCAACCATACATTGATGTTTCTCTCACCCTCTCCTTCCCCTCTAAGGATAAATAATAAATAAATAAAATAAAAAAAAAGAAACTAGTTTAAAACAAAAACAAAAAAAGGGGAAATAGAATTTCTTTTCTATCCCTAATTGTGCTATTGAAGTAAGGCTTTAATATTTGTGAGCAGTAACTTTTACAGTTGCTTCTTATGAAAGTTGCAAAAGAAAATAATTCTATGATTTAAGTTTCTTGAAATCTGCTGATTTTTTGGTTTTCTTAGGAACTAAACATATCACCTCTCTATGTTATTCTAGGTGGCGCACTTTAGGATAGCTTTCATGTGTTAGTGACCCAGGAGGAGGTGGAATTTGCCTGGAAGCCAGGTTTTCCGTATCTTCCCATACCTACCCTTACAGAGAACTCTGAGGAAGGAAAGTCCTGATTGAAGCGCATGCAAGTGCTAAGGGTACAAATGGGTGCAGCCTGTGCTAATTGGGTCCTTTTGAGAAGAAAAATGCATTTTTATCTGTTAGTTCATACACCATTATTCGGTAGTAGCCAAGTTTCTCCAACACCAGCACTGAGTGATGTTGAAGACAACACTCGTCACTGAGTGATGAGTGGAGAAAGAGGAGGCAAGAGATGAGAGGCGGAAGAATGAGAACATAGAGAAGGGAGAGCAGTAGGTGGTGGCGGGAGGTGATGGGGGTCCTCGGAGAGGTCTTTGGGAGAGGGCAAAGTGAAAGTGGCAGTTTTCTTCACCTCACAACGCCTCTGAGTTAAGTGTTTATGTCATTTAATTCTCAACTGGTATTCACTGTATAAAATAGGAAAAAAGTGGAAATTTAGGTGTAAGTGTTAGATCCAGAATTTGAACCTATATTCGTTAGACTGCAAATCTAGTGTTATGTTTTACAGTACATATATTAATGTTCTTGTTATAGATTAGCCTTATAGATTACTAGCTAGTTCTCTTGTTCTGCCACCTATGTTTCAGCAAACTAAACTGTAGCATTTCCTCGTTCTGGTAGATGAAAGTTCTGATTTTCTGTTTTGACCAACAATAGCTTTTATGCCTAAGGTACAGCTGCCTCATGCTGCTCGTCCACCTCTTCTCCCTTCCTCAGAGGTCTATCCCCTGAGTGTCTTTCAGCACCCTGCATTGTAGATTGGTATGGGCACGTCTTGTTCATTTGCTTGTAATTCTTTAAAGTTAAGGTCTGGACCTGAATCTTTAATCCTTACAGCATCTAGCTTGGTGGTTTGCCATTTTTAGGTACACTCAAGTGAATGTGTTTTGTATAAATAAGACTGTTAGTTTGAGATTAAGTTTAGTACTGGTTATGTGTATGCATAGTTGTATACATGTACATGTTAATATGTATAGTTGTTAATAAAATGCCTCAGTAGGCCCTGAAAGCATTTTAGAAGGGGAGTGCAGAGGACCAAATTTAATTGCCCAGCATTCTGTTGCCTTCAAAGACTGAAATTACAGAGGTAGCCTTTTGAGGATTTTTCTCTATTAATAGGATAAATTGAGAGCTAAATATAGAAACGTATAATGGATGATTATGTACACAATAGCTAATTAATTTGGGGGTGGCTGTTCTCAGTATTTCTAAAGTCATTTTACCCAGTGAAAGACAAAAGGAGCATGAAAAATTGAATCAACTTTTCAATGGGAGATTCAAAGTTAAACCTTTTGGTTACTAGAAAACCTAATCATACTCTTATTTTCAAATATATTGCAAATTCATTTGGGGCTTATATTGTATATGCTAATATATGCAAATAAAAAGCATAGTATCTGTATACTATTTATGCAGCATATTATCATACTATACTGTATTTTTGTATATATAATGAGAAATTCATAACCCAGGACTTTTGAGAGGATAGTAAAATAAATCTATTGTTGTGTTCCAAGTACTTTTATTTCAGCTTGTGGACCAAGGTATTATTTTGAATATGATATATTCTACAGAAAAAACTACAGAACAAAAGTTTATCATATGGGTACTATAAAAAGGTTTTAATCCCAACGTAACAATTTCATTTTGAAACCTGAGTGTTAAATATTAAGAAAGTAGATGAGTGAAATATAGTTGGACCATTAAAAGCATATATGTGGCAATTTCTTTATGTATTAAGTGGAAAATGTAGAATACTAAGCAGTATCACGGCATACCCTCAATCAATGGCCAGAGGTGGGGGAGACGATATATATATATATATATATATATACACACACACACACACACACACAGACAGAGAAAAACACATAAGGAAGTAAGTATACCAAATGTTAATGAAGTAACTGTGGTTGAACATATTTTATAACGAAATTTTATATTTATATTTAGAAAAAACATTTAAAACGAAGTCAAGCATTGTCTCATCATTGTGTTCTAGTGATAAGTGTAAGAAAAATGTGCTAATGATAATTGGAGCTTTGTAAGTACAAAAGAAAAGGCCACCAATAATGAATGTAATTTTTTATACAATAATAGTTAAACATTAGATAGTCTTTCATACCTACTGACTGAATTAGCTAAACTGGGAGAAGCATGGGCTGAAGTAGAGAAAGAAGTTGATGAGACTGTTGTTGAGTGGTATAAAAAGTCAACTTGAAGACGAGCACATTGAACTTGATTATTCTTGGTGTCTACAACCGTATAATCTTATTTCATGACAGCATATAATGATTTGAATGTTTTAGAGAACTCAAAGAGAGAACAATAGGGAAGATCTTTAAGGGAAGAAACTATCTTGGCAGGGGGCTCTCTTTTTAGGCGTCAGTGTGTCTGGTGTCCAGGAACAGTGTAGGTTCTGGAGCCGGGCCCCGTGGGCTCAGTTCCTGGCTTTGTTTCTTCCTATCTGTGTAAGTAAGCAAATTACAGGTAGTGTCCCCGTGTCTGTTTTCTCATCTATAAAGTGGGAATAATGGAATTTACCTCATCTGGCTGTTCTGAGATTTTAATGATTTTTGGACTATAAATATAAGGTCTTTTGGCATAGTGAGTTTTCAACACATCAGTCATATCCTCCGCCTCTGCTTTCCTCCCCCTCCTCATCATCAAAGGAGTAGTACTACTATCTTTGCTTTAGCAATTGATTTTGTAGAAACGATGCTGTTGAAATCCTTGAAACAGCTATATTCTTTTAAGAACTTGTGTCCAAAACAAGTTAACTGTATAAGTGACTTTTCAAAATCAGTCATGCACTTTTCTCTATTCTGTACAGTGTATTGTGTTCCGTGCTTTCTGTGGAGGGCTTCAGCACAGCACAGCAAGAGAAGAGGTTCATGATGGCGATGACTAAGTCATCAAGAAAAGCTCATGTAACATTCAGTTAGGTCCTCGTGAACTAATGATAATTGGTTTAGGAAAAAGTCCATGTGAAATGAAATCGCTTAAAATGCAGATCAGAACTTCGTACTAAATTGTGATTAAAAGGTCTGATGTTGGGACTTTATCTTGAAAAATTTAAATTTTGGAAAACCACTAGGTTATAATTGTAAACATGCATTAATTCTTATAATGAATAAAGAATAAATCAAGTGTGAATGGGTAGGCTTAATTTTTTTCACTAAATAATATAATAGCATGCTATATAACATCCTTCCTGTTTGACATTTGTGGTGCTAATCCATTACAAATACATACTGCTTTTCCCCCTGGTAGTCAGTCAAATTATTCTTTCTGTCCAAGCAGTAGGTCTTACTTATTACCACAGAAGTGATGAGTTCCCGAAGCTCAGTGCTCCTCACCATTGCAAATTCACTGCAGGAGTACCGTCCGGACCATAGTGCATTACTTACATACATAGTGCATAGTGCATTACTTCCATGGGTCTCGGAGGCAAAGGGAGCCACAGAGCTGATGCTGATGCTGCCTGCTGTGCCCTTAGTAGTCAAGTTCTTCATCCTGACCCAGGAGTCTCTCCTGTCCTTTGTCAGTGTCTGTGAAACACTAACTTAACTTGCTTGTAGAGTAGTAGGGTAAACTTAAATTCCAGACCCTGCATTGTTTAATAAACTGTGAAATCCTACAGTTTCTGCAAATTTGCAGTTTCACTCTTGGTTTATGATGAGGAAGATGGTAGTGAATGGGAACTAATTTTATTACAGGTGATCAATTCACTAGGAAATTAAATTTAAAGTGTTTTTTGTATTGAAGAATATCTTATAGTAAAGTATATACATCTTATGTGTATAACTCAGTGAATTTTTATGTACGTGTATACATCTATGTTGTCACCCAAATCAAGGTACAAAAATTTTATAGCTCTCTAGAAGTCTCTCTTGTTCTTTCCTAGTAACAGTTTTGCCTCTGATGACATAGGTTAGTGTTTCCTGTTTTTGAATGGCATATAGATGGAATTATATAATGTTTAATCTTTTGTGTCTGACTTCAGTATTATATCTGTGAAATTCATCAGTGTTTTAGGAATGGTATTGCTTGGTTATAGAAATCTATGTTTAGCATTAGTAGATATTGTCAAACAGTTTTCCAAAGTGCTTGGAGTGATTTATATTCTTACTAGAATTATAATAGTTTTGTTTGTTCTGTATTGTCATGAACACTTACTCTTTTATTTTCTTTTTAAAGTCTAGTTATTTTGGTAGGTATGGAGCTATAATTTAGTGTTACTCTTTTTTTAAAAATTTTTATTTTATTGATTATGCCATTACAGTTGTTCTATTCCTCCCTTCATTTCCCTCCACCCTGTACCCCCCTACCCCTAACATTCCCCCCCTTTAGTTTATGACCATGTGTCTCAAGTTCTTTGGATTCTATATTTCCCATACTATTTTTGCCCTCCCCCTATCTATTTTCTACCTACCATCTATGCTACTTATTTTCTGTACCTTCTCCCCTCTTCTCCTCCCACTCCTCTGTTGCTAACCCTCCATGTGATCTTCATTTCTGTGGTTCTGCTCCTGATCTAGCTGTCCTTTTAGCTTGCTTTTGTTTTAGATGTGGTTGTTAATAACTGCGTTTGCTGTCCTTTCACTGTTCATCTTTTTTTTCTTAGATAAGTCCCTTTAACATTTCATAGAATAAGGGCCTGGTGATGATGAACTCCTTTAATTTGATCTTACCTGAAAAGCACTTTATCTGCCCTTCCATTCTAAATGAAAGTCTTGCTGGATAGAGCAATCTTGGTTGTAGGTCTTTGGATTTCATGACTTGGAATACCTCTCTCCAGCCCCTTCTTGCCTGTAAAGTCTCTTTTGAGAAATTCACTGACAGTCAGATGGGAACTCCTTTGTAGGTGACTGTCCCCTTATCTCTTGCTGCTTCTAGGATTCTCTCTTTCATTTTAATCTTGGCTAATGTAATTATGATGTGCCTTGGTGTGTTCCTTCTTGGGTCTAACTTCTTTGGGACTGTCTGAGCTTCCTGGATTTCCTGGAAGTCTATTTCCTTTGCCAGATTGGGGGAATTCTCCTTCATTATTTGTTCAAATAAGTTTTCCACTGGTGGCTGTGCCTTTCCCCCTTCTGCTACCCCTATAATTTGGATGTTGGAGCGTTTAAAGATGTCCTGGAGGTTCCTAAGCCTCTCCTCATTTTTTTGAATTCTTGTTTCTTCATTCTTTTCTGGTTGGTCATTTTTTTCTTCCTTCTGGTCCACTCCTTTGATTTGAGTCCCAGTTTCCTTTCCATTACTATTGGTTTCCTGTGCATTACCATTCATTTCCATTAGTTTAGCCTTCATATGTTCCTCTAATTTGTGACTAAAATCAACCACTTCTGTGAGCATCCTGATCCCCAGTGTTTTGAACTGTGCATTTGAAAGTTTCACTATTTCTTCGTCACTTAGATTTATGGGTTCTGGGGCTTTGAGATCTTCTTGAGCCATTTTTGGTCTGTTTGTGCCCATTAAGTATGAGGAGCAGAGCCTTAGGGGCGGGGCGGGCCAATAGGGAGGGGTTGCTGGGTTGTGATGCTGTATGTGGTGGCGGGGTCAGAGTGGGGAAATGTCTTCCCCCTCTCCTGCTTCCCGCTGCTGGGTGAGGAGCGAAGCCTGAGGTGTTCACCAGGGCAGGGTCGCTCAGGTCGCTGGGTTGTGATGCTGTATGTGGGGGCGGGGTCAGAGCCGGGATATGGCCGCCATCTCTGCTGCTGCCCGTCTCTGGGACCCGCTGGGTCCTGTCTCACCGCCCATTCCCTCGCTGGTCTATCTGCTGCCCTTCACCCTGCGGGATCCTCTGGTCGCTCACTGGGTCTTGCTCACTAGGTCACTCACTGGGTCGGCCCTCTGCAACCCCACCCCTGGGATCCACATGCCTGAGTCCGTCTGACCAAGTTTTCCTGTGCAACCCCGCTCCGCCAGCTGCTGGTTTTGCCCCTCTTACCGGTCAGACTGAAGAATTCGTTGTTATCGGACTTCCGAAAAGTTCAATTTTCTGTGTTCTGGCTGTGTTTTCTGCTGCTAATATTTTGTTGTCTCTAAACTTGGTTGTGTGAGAAAGCACGGCATCTCTACCTATGCCTCCATTTGGTGGAAGTCCCTAGTGTTACTCTTTTTAAAGATATCTGTTGATAACTTGTGATGTCAAGCCCAGTTTTCCTTCTTATGTGCTTGATCAGGTCTTTGGCTTATTCATGAGTGAATTTTTGTGATGAATTTTGTTCCAGTTTTTAACTCTGTAAGATGAGACTTAGATAATGAGTACTTGGATTACTTTGCATGTACCACTTACAACATAGTTGGGAACATTCTAACACAATTTTGGAAAGAGTTCCATTAAACGTGTTTAAAAATTTTAACCATGCTGTATTTAAACAGTTGATGTAAGGTTTGTCTCTACCCTTTTCCTACACCTAGGTTTAAGAAAACACAAACTGAGCCTTAGGTTTTGAAATCTGACACTCCTTACTCATTCCGAAGCCAGTCTGTTGAAGTCTAATTAATGACACTGCCATTCACCAAAGTCATTGGCCTTTTCTTGGTTCACATTCTTTTAAAACTCTCCCTTGTGTTTAAATTTCTATGATACCATTGTATCTAGTTCTAAGATCTTCAGTTTAGTGATACGTTATCAGTAACTCTTTCTGCTTTTTCATACTCGTGAATGTTCCCTAATATTCACATATTTACTTGCTGCTTTTTTAATTATTTTGAAAACCTACACTGCCTTACTGTTTCAGCTCTTCTTAGTGCAAAATCTTAGATCTGTTTTTCACCTTTTCTTTGCTAAATCTGTATCTCCAATCACGCTCCCTTTTCAGTAGAGTTAACCATCTACTCTGCCAACAAAGCCACTTTTTTAGTGTCCTTAATTCTATTAGTGGAATTGTCATTATCTTAGTCATCCCGGTTTAAAATTTGAAGTTATCTTTAAAGATTTTGTTTATTTATTTATTTTGGGGGGTAGAGAAAAACATCAATGTGTGGTTGCCTCTTGCATGCCATGCCCCCTATTGGGGACCTAGCCCACAACCCAGTCATGTGCCCTAGACTAGGAATCAAACTGGCAACACTTACATTCATAGGCCGACACTCAATCCACTAAGCCATACCAGATAGGTCTGAAGTTAACTTTCATTGCAAGGTACACTTGATAGAAAAATCAATGATAATTCATTAGATGAGGTTTGTCCGAAAGAAGTCCAGCCATTGTATATATAACAAGAATAGTTTGCCATCATTGTAACCTGGCAGCCAAGGAGAGTGGACTGGAATGTGCATGTGTGAATAATGACAATTTCACTGTACTAGTCAGTGGAGGCGGTAGACGTATTGAATGAGTGTGTGTGTTGTGTGGCTGTTGCATTCAAAATGACTGAGTGAGTAGAGCTAGGAATCTTCATCAAATTTTTCAGTAAGCTTGACATTCCTTCATGGAAACTATTTGCATGGTTCAGAAAGCTGCAGCTATGGGCAACTGGTGATTGGTAGCTTCATGTATCGCATCTCATGCCGAGCTTTTTGGCAAAACATCAAATCACCCAGGTGACTCATCACCCGCTACAGCCCAGATGTGGCACCCAGTGACTTCCAGCTTTTCCCAAAACTAAAATTACCTTTATAAGGGAAGAGATTTCAGACTGTCAGTGAGATTCAGGAAAATATGGCAGGGCAGCTGATGGCAGTTGGGAGAACTGTGTGAAGTCCCATGGTGTCTACTTTGAAGGGGACTGTGATGTCATTGCCCTATGTATAATGTTCTTGTGTCGCCTATCTTCAGTAAATATCTGTATTCTTCATATTACATGGCTGGATACCTTCTGGACAGACCTTGTATACTCCCTTAGTATGTGGTATGGAATATGGCATAGTGCCAGGTGCTGAAGACTTCTGCCTGGGGGGATTTTGTTCTCTATTTGGGAAGTGAAGATATGTTTCTGTCATTTAAGATATTAATTATAATAAATATAGTAAATGGCCATAGCCTCTTTAGGGTGGGTTAGTAAGGGATTCTTCACAAAAGGGGATGATTTTGAGCTTATCATGAGGGGTGACTGAGATTTCTTTTGGAAAACACAGATGGGCAGAGGTGCAGGGTTTGGGTTGGATCAGAAGGTGTGTGTGGTGTTACAGAGATGGGTATGTGAGGCTGGGGCTGGATCCAGGCAGTCTTTGGGGTCTTGACTTTTCGTCTTGTATACTAATGATCATGATTCATATTTGAGAAGGACTTTCCAGTTGATAAAGCATCTGTTATATGCCTGTGTATTTTTTCTCATGTATACGCATATACTTTTATTACTCCAACATTTCAGTGACTTAGAAACCATTACATATGCTTTGCAGAAAAGTTCATAGGCTTAGAAAGAGGGAAGCCTGTGAGGGTCAGGGTCATATATATACCTAGTAAAGAACAGCATCTGATCTTCTGTTTTCATAACACTACTTTTAAAAATTAAAAATAGTAATTGTTTTGAATTATAAAACATTTAAACACACAGGAAAGTAGAGAAATTAACATCTTATGATTTGCCATGGTTTCTTCAAATCTAATTTGAAAAGAAACTTGGGTAAGTCTTTTCCATGCTTGCTTTATTTTTCTTTCTTTCATCAGAAGCAACCCAGTTAGGGTTCAGTGTCCTGAGGTCAGTGTGTATCATTCCAGGCTTCCTTTTATTCTGTTCCTGTAGCTGTGTTTACCATAGGTGACATTTTTTTTTTGTTTTAAATTTTACACAGTTCTTATATAGACATGTGTATTTTTGCAAATTGTCTTTTTCCTCACTCATTTCATAAATAGGCACTGTTCCAGGTGCAGGGTACGAGATGGTGGATAAGGAGGATGAGGCCACCTGCCTACTAACATTTCAGGGGGGAGACAATAATAAATAAAATCGATAATGTAATATCAGGTTAGGATTAATGCCATGAAAGGAAATTAAGGAGGATCAAAGGATAGAAAATGTTGTGGGAGTGAGATAGATTTTAAATAAAGTGTTTGGGAAAGTCCTTTTTTAGGAGGTGACATTTGTGCAGTTGAATTTATTGAGAGTGTAAGTCATGTTACTATGTGAGAAAAGAAAATCCCAGAGGAAGGAACACTAAGTGCAAAGGCCTTGAGATAGAAACGACCTTGGAGCACTTGAGAAATGGAAAAGCCAAGCATGTTAAGTACAAAGTTAGGGAGAGAGTGGTAAGAAATGAGTTTGAAGAAGCCAAAGGCCAAATCAGATAGGTCCTAGAAAGTAATGTTAGGGAATTTGGATATTGAGTGTAATGGGAAGTTACTGGATGATTTTGGAGCAGAGGAATGATATGGTTTGATGTACTTTTACACTGGAATTCTGTGAATAATATGGAAGCTCTTTCTATACTTATATGGAAAGATCTTGAAGATACATTGTTTATACATTTTTATGTACCTGGCTTTTTTTCTTTTTAGTATACTGCTAATTATGTAAAAAAAAATTATGTATCTATGTGTGTGTGTATTTGTATTTGCTTGTATTTGTGGAAAGTTTTTTCGGAAGGACATAAAAGACAAATAAAAGGGATTGCTTGTCAGAAGGGGAACTGATGATGGGGGGAAATGGAAGGGAAACTGACCACTGGACGCTTTTTAATAAATCAAGAAAATAATTTTAAGTGTACACATCTTAGCTGCCAGCAATCTGAATTTTCACTAGCTGAACTCACCCACTTAATCACCCAGAGCAAGAGGCAGAACTTTAGCAGGATAGCAGAAACCCTCAGGTTCCCATCTGGGCAGTACCCCACCCCCACCCTTCCCTTCAAAGGGTAATCACCATCCTGGCTTCTGCTCACATGCATTGGTTTCTCCTGCTTTTTGTACCAGTGCTCTTAACTCTATTCTATTCATCATAATTTATTGTAGATTACCTACTGTTTCTGTTTCAGCATTGTGCAAGTAATGCATTAATGATTGATTCCCTTTGTTAGAGGGTCAAAACAATATAGAAGTATATGAAACAGATCACACAGGTCCCCTCTCTATCCCTCCTCCCCATTCCATACCTCTCCCCAGAGGTAACTGCACTGAATAGCTTGGCCTTGTAGTGTTTGTTTTGTGTTTACATATACAGCTAACTTCCTTTTTTTTCTTTTTGGTACATAATATGGTTATTATGATACTAGATTAGTAAATATTTATTAAGCATTTTGTAGTGGTTAACTACTAATCTAGTATCTGGTCTTCAGGCTCCTCTCCTTTTGTCTCCCCCTTCCTCAACATATGTGTCCATTGCTCATCTACACTCTCTCACATACACGTGCCACCCTGTCCAGCCCCCATTTATTCCCATATTACAGAATAAGATCTCAGTCAGCCAGGCGTATCTCCTCTCGGTCCTAGGAAGTGCTCTATTCATGTATGTTCATATACTTTTCTGTTTATATCCTTTTGTCCTTGAAATTTCCCTGCTCGTCTCATACAGCCAAACCATGCCTTTAGTTTCTGACCCAGATGGTGTGTATCCTATGTCCTTGATGTAGCAGCAACTGAGGTCAGCCCTTTTTAAAAGTATTTTTTAGCACATACACTTTATTATCTGATATTTGTTACTAAAAATGTGCTTTCATTCTCGTTACGTATCTTTAGTTTAATGTAGCCAGCTTTACCTACCCGGCAAAAATTTTTCTATGTAGGGTTGGGCATAGTTATTCATACATAAGAAGTATACCTTCACTTCCCTGCACCGTTCTCCCCACGGTTCGAACATAGTGTAGAGAGCCGCTAGTATTTGGTCAGAACCAGGAACAGTGCCTGGCACCTAGTGGGCTCTCAGTAAGCATATGCTGAATGAGTGACTCAGCTCTGAAGATGAAACCTATTTGGTGTGATTTTTTTTTTTAAAGCACCATCATGGCTGTTCATAATATGTGGCATGTAGCGATCAATAATTATTTGTTGGATTTAATTTAGTTCATGTTTACCTGGGTTTTAACCGAGCACATACATTCTTTTCTGGGAAGATGTGCCCCCAGTGCAGAATAGTCCTGATGGTAGAGTTTGTCACAGACCTAGCTGCTGTGGTATTTGGCCGTTTTAGGCACAAGAAAGGAAGCATCTCTTATTACTGACATCTTTTTTCCCAGATATTTCTCCTGCTGCTCACTGGTTGCTCATTGTCTGTAGCCTGCTGTGTGGTCACCACAGGGGACCGCACGCATTCTCATCAGGAGAACACCACTGCACACCACCTCCTCCTGTCATCAGCTCCTCGGGCTTCTTCATGGTGCAGAGCCGTTGTCTGCCTGGAGCAGGTTCGTTAACTAACTGTGTTTAAAATATCCTAGACGGCAGTAGGAGTTTACAAATTATAAACTGTCCTTTTTGGGGGTTAAAGTTTTAAAAACTATTCACCTTTCTTAGTTTTAAAAATAGATACTTTTCATTTTCCTGGCAGTTAATGTGTATTAAGATTCTTTTTGAGGGTTCGGTACATATTATCGTATGACAAGCTTTAATAAAATTTGCATCTAATAATGTGACTTGAATAAGACCATGGCTTTTGTCCAAACCTTGTAAGTTTTGTGAAACATTTTAAAGAGAACAGTGACCTTACAGAAGAGCTAGATTTCTTTTAAGACACTCGTTCAGATCAGGCTGTATAAGGCTCAAAATCGACATAGCATGTAACATGGGTTTCAATGAAGAAAAGTGCTTGGAATCAAACCTTAGAAGGCCATCAGGGGGCTTCCTGGTCTGACCAAAGGAATTAAAAAGTTTAGAGGCTGTTTTCTGTTTGATTGTTTTTAAATAATACATAGAAGGTAGAGAAACCTGTTTTTGCTTTTGGTTATTATTTGGCATTGCCTGTGACTTATTCGCTCATATTAAGAAGATGGAATTGAGTGATCCCAGGACTTTTGAGAAAAAAATTTTTTGTAGACTTAGGGTTTTTTTTGTTTTAGTTTATAATGCTTTTCTCTCTTATTTAAAAATAACATACTTTTTAATTATAATGATTTTAATGTATGTTAATTGCATTCTTTTAAATTAGGGATATTCTTTCTCTTTCAGGACTTGAACCAATCTAAAGAAGCTTATGGCACTTACGAAGATAAATGTCACTCTTGCCTTTTAAATTGGAACTTCCGTTTAGGACCTGTGTATGACTTTACATCTGTGACCTCTTCTTTCAGGAGCCACAGACTTTGAGTTGCAGGAAGGTCTCTGAAGATTTCTATCAAATGACGTCAATGGCCAGCTTGTTTTCTTTTACTAGTCCAGCAGTAAAGCGATTGTTGGGCTGGAAGCAAGGTGATGAAGAGGAGAAATGGGCAGAAAAGGCAGTCGATGCTTTGGTGAAAAAGCTGAAAAAGAAAAAGGGTGCTATGGAGGAGCTGGAGAAAGCCTTGAGTAGTCCAGGACAGCCGAGCAAATGTGTCACTATCCCCAGGTCCTTAGATGGACGTCTGCAAGTTTCTCACCGAAAAGGCTTACCCCATGTTATATATTGTCGTGTCTGGCGCTGGCCTGATTTGCAGAGTCATCATGAGCTAAAACCATTGGATATTTGTGAATTTCCTTTTGGATCTAAGCAAAAAGAAGTTTGTATCAACCCATACCACTATAAGAGAGTGGAGAGTCCAGGTAGGTTTTGCTCCTGTGAGAAGAATTTAGAAAACTTATCTTTTCCTGATTTGCATTTAACTGGATTTAGTGATTAAAAGGTTACATTGTTGTGGTTTCCTTCCTAAAGATTTTTTTTAAAGATTAAAAAAATATTTATTTATCTTTAGAGGGGAAGGGAAGGAGAGAGGGAGAAAAACATCAATGTATGGTTGCCTCTGGTGCTCCCCATGTTGGGAACTGGTCTGCAACCCAGGCATGTGCTCTGACTGGGAATTGAACTGCGATCCTTTGATTTGCTGTCCCGAGCTCAGTCCACTAAGCCACACCATCCAGGGCTTCTTCCTAAAGATTTTAATCTTGGAAGGAATACTGGGTTTTGAATTCAGCTTTTTATATATAGATGATCCAGTTTTCATGGCCTCTCAGCTATTCGTGACAGCACGTAAGCATGGCGTAGTGCTGCCCATCCTAAAGTAACAGTTGAAGAATTCCCGCCTTGCCCTCATTCATACCTCCACACACCCAATCTTCTGCACCGTTTCCTCTAGTTCTTTTGGAAGAGTCTCCATTTTTATCATCTTCACATTACTTTCCTTCCATTCTTTGTTGACTCTCCTCTAGTTAGTCTTCGCTGCCATTTGGCTTGTCAGGATCACTAGTGATCCGGGAGACAGCGGCCATTCTACATCCTCTTGTTCACCCTCCCAGCGCCATTTGATACAGTTGCTCTCCCCCCGCCTCAAGGCTTTTTCTGTATTGGCTTCTGAAACCTTGCAGTTTCCTGGTTGTCCTATCTTCCTGCCTGTTGTTGCTTGGGCTCTTTGTTGGTTCATTTTTCCTGTTTTCATAGGATTCAGTCCCTGGACAGTTTCTGCATCTGTATCTATCTTCTATGTGCTCTCATGCTGTCTCATGTCTTAGAGCCATCTGTAAGCTCAGGCTAACATTTAGAAGCCCAATCAACTTTTCTTTTGAGATTTAGACTTTTGTGTCCAGTTGCGTACTTGATACTTCCACTGGAGTGTGCCCAATACCATATTTAATATCTAAATAGGACTTCCGATTTTTTTCCCACTAAGCCATTTTTTTCTTCCAGTTTTCCTTATTGAAGTAAATGGCACCAATATTTATGTAACTGCTACCTAGAAGTCATCTTCTATTTCCCTTAACACCCGCGTTTGGGCTGCGAGCAGACACCATTCGCGGTGCCTTCAGAACATGTCTTGGTAATGTCAGTGCTCGCCACCTGCGATATGGCTGTTCTGTGCAGCATGTCGTCGTCCTCCACCTCCAGTTGTCTTTTCACTGGTCTCTCTGCTGCTTTTCCTCCCTCTCCAGCCCATTCTGTTTTCTACATAGCAGCCAGAGTGATGTTTAAAAATATGTGTTGAATCATGTCAGTCCCTGCCCAAAATACTTTGAAGGCTCTCAGTCAGAGTTAGAACAGATTTCTACAAGACCCTGCATGACTTCCTCTGTTCTTTGGACTGGCCATACTCCTGCACCGAGGCTTTTTTCTTGCTGTTTCCTCTACTTGAGGAGTATTCTCCTCTTTCTATGGCACATTTTCTCACTCCATTCATTCCTTGCTGAAATACCCACATCATTACGTGATGCTATGTTAGATATTTGTTTATTGACTGGAGTGAGTAGGACCCTCCTCTGTCTCACTCTGTGCTGCATCCCCAGTGCTATAGATGATGCTCGGTAAAGAACATTTTGTTATGAATGAACTGTGTATGCTGAGTGAGATACTAGCTGGGCCCATTAGTTATCTATTGCTGCATAACAAAAAATGGTTTAACACACGTTTATTATTCCACAGTTTCTGTGGGTCAGGAGTCCAGGCCCAGCTGAACTGGGTCCTTTGTAATGCTGTAGCCAAAGTGTTGGTCATGGCTTGCGTCTCCTCTGAGCCCAGCTGGGGAAGGATCTACTTGCCAGCTCAGGTGATTGTTGAGAGGATTCAGTTCCTTGCCGGCTGTTGGATTCTTGGTGGTTGTCAACTGGAGGCTGCCTTCATTTGTTTGCCACATGACCTCTGCGTAGGTAGCTCACATACATGACAGTGTACTTCTTCAAAGCCAGCAAGAAAAATAGGGTCTCCTTGCTGGAAGGGTACTACATTCTTATGGAATGTTACCACGTACATCCTACCACTTTTGCCATGTTCTGTTGGTAGAAGCAAGTCACAGGTACACTCACAGAGAGAGGATTTCACAAGAATGGTACACAGAGGAGGGAACACGGTGGTCACCTTGGAGTCTGTGTGCCACACTGAGTTTCACGTGGGGATAATATAAGCCCAGGATGGTAAAAAGGCTGTGAAAAGGACATTGGATGTGGAGACTGGCAGAAAGAATAGCAGTGAGGTGTTGCCAGGGGAAGTTCAGTTTAAGGGCTTTAGAGCTGCCAATTGGTATTTGAGGTGACTCTCAGTTTCTTATTTAATCCAAGGAGATCTGTGGCCTTTAGGAACTGATGAAAAAAGGAAGATTTGAGGAGTTAATAGAGAAGTATAGTCTGAAAAATTACCTAGCTTGATTTAGGCTGGTCTAGGAATTCAGTGTATTATAATAGCCACTGTATGATTAACAATCTTCCAGTAGAAATCTTATTTTTATTTATTTTTTTAAAAGATTTTATTTATCTTTAGAAGGGAAGGAAAGGAGAGGAGAGAAATATTAATGTACGGTCGCCTCTCATGGGTCCCTTGCTGGGAACTGGCTTGCAACCCAGGCATGTGCCCTGACTGGGAATTGAACTGCGATCCTTTGGTTTGCAGGCCCGTGCTCAATCCACTGAGCTACACCAGCCAGGGGGAAGTGTCTTATTTTTTTAATAATCTATTTTCTCCACCATGATTCATTCTGTAGAAAAAACTGGGGCATAGCCCTGGTATGTTTAAGCAAGTAAAGCATCATTATAAAGGATGGATCACTTTATGGTTGCAGTATTAATGAAGTGGGGGTAGTAGTAACTGTAATAGTAATGAATGTGTATTGAGCATTGTAGACCAGGCACTTTTTTTAATATTATGAGGTTATTTCTTTATAGGGTTAGAAAATGGTACTAACACTGTAAACCTAGTAAGTTTACAGTCTTGGCTGGTATAGCTCAGTGGATTGAGCATGGGCCTGCAAACCGAAGCATCACTGGGTTGTGGGCCAGGTCCCCAGTCAGGGGTGCTTGAGAGGCAACCACACACTGATGTTTCTCTCCCTCTCTTTCTCCTTCCCTTCCCCTTTTTGTAAAAACAGATAAGTAAAATCTTTAAAAAACAAAATTGAACCTAGTAAGTTTACAGATAAGGAAAACCAAGGGAAGTAACTGATACAAGATTATATTGCTAATATATTGTAGAAAGAGAAAGTACTACAAAGGTGGAAGATAGTTGGGAAAGAAAAACAGGGTCAACCCAGGTGGCCCAGTGCCTTAATCTAATAGGCAGTGTTGTCTGGGGATTTAAGTGTTGTTTCTGGAACCAGACTTTCTGGGTTTTAATCCTAATTTTATCAGTATATGAAAGGGACTATGGGCAAGTTATATAACCATTCTGTGGCTTAGTTTCTTCATCTGTGAAACAGGAATAATAATATCTACCCTCTGGTTTTAGTATGAGGATTAGATGAGTTAATGTATGAAAAGTGCTTAGATTCAAACATTAACTGCTTCAGAATGAACTTCAAGTTAAATATCATTCTAATAGTAATAATCCTGGAAATAGAACATGAGGAACATGGCAGAGGAAAATTATCAAAGAAATACTACTAGAATAAGTTCCAGAACTGAAAATTGAAAAGGTCCAGTGACTGAATAACCAGATGAGGGATAAAAAAAAGACCCAAACATGAAATTTTAGTATATTATGGATAAAAAAAAATATTCTGAAAGCTCTTAGAGAGAAAATACAGAACATGTAGAAAGGATTGAAATGAGAATGTTGTATTTCTAATGGAAATTTGGATTTTAGAAGAAAATAAAGTATTGCCCCCAAAATTCAGAGACAAAAAGTTATGTATTCTAGAATCTGTCTGCAGACAAACAAAAGGCAAGATGTATTGTATGTGCAAGGACTCAAAATTTATCTTCCTTATACCCTGCCACTTAGGAAGGTATTTGAAGGAGGTGAGGCTCAGGAAATGAGATCTAGCAGGAGAGAGGAGAATAGAAGGGAAGTCCAAGGACTGCAGATTTGTAGGAGACTTAAGTAGCAACTAGTCTAGATTTTAGCAGAAGGATGGAGGATCCAGGGGGAAACATGGAGTCAACAGAGTTTTGTGTTTATTTGTGGTGTCTGGAAAGTACTGTTGACAGGAATTTGACAAGCCTGTTGGACTTCTGGAAGAGGAACAAGGCAATAATTAACTGCAGTAAAACCACTGTTCAGGAGAAACTATAATCATGGTATATACTTAGCTCAACAAGGAATAATCTTCATATATAATATTAACATGATATTAATTTAACCAAAAATTTTTAATGTAACTTTATTGTGAGAAAGGGGGATGGGATAGAATGATAATAAGAAAGCCACTTCATTTGCTGTCATACCAAATCTATAAATGTCATAAACTCAATAATAATATAAACATATTATTTAGTGGTACATAAAATATTAGAAAATGGTTAAGAATTTATATATATATATATTTAAAGATTTTATTTATCTTTAGAGGGGAAGGGAAGGAGAGAGGGAGAGAAACATCAATGTATGGTTGCCTCTCGTGTGTCTCCTGCTGGGAACTGGCCTGCAACACAGGCATGTGCCTTGTCTGGGAATTGAACCACGATCCTGTGGTTCGCAGGCCCGCACTCAATCCACTGAGCTACACCAGCCAGGGCAGTATATTTTTTGTTTCTGGAAGCAGTATGGATGAGGCTTGGAAGTTGCTGTTTTTGTTATAATCTCTTGTATTATCAATCTTTGTAAACTATCCATGTATTTTTAGGGGGTAAAAATAAAATAATAAAATGTGTATAGATATACAAATAAGGGAGAAGTCTGTGATATTTAGCTTTGCATTAAAAAAAAAAAGTAAAATTCTTACTAGATTGAATTTCTAAGTAGTTATTTTCCTGAGTTTTTCAGATTGCTGGCTAGCTAAACACGGAAGCTCCTGCTGCCCAGCGCCTGCCTGTTCTCTGGTGGCAGCTGTCCCTTGTTCTTTAAGGAGGGCAGCAGTTGGTGATACACAGTAGATAAAAGCCTTGTAGACAGACATTAACCACATAATTACAATAGTAGTTCAGTAAAATAAAAACAGCAAACAATACAAGTCAGAGCCTCTCGATTCCTCAGGTACACCCTGCTTCTGGGAGGGGAGTATGACCTAGTAAACTGAGAAACCTTGATTTTGTTGGTGCTAATGATGTGAAAGAGATTTTCAGAAATGAAATAACATTGACAAATATAAGAAAGTTGTAAAAGATGAGTTGCTTCAGTGAGTTCAAAGAAATTGGTCTGTTCCTGTTTTCTATGGGGAAAGGCAATCAAACACTGTGTGTGGTTGATCTCTTGGGTCTATGGAGAAAGTGAATATTTGGCTTTATTCAAAAAGATTATCTTTTAAAAAATGTATCTCTTAAAATGTTTGGGCTTTGTTGATAAATATTTTTAATATGGTCCTGGTTAGAAAACTGACTTTGAATAAAAGATTCTACATGGGAAAACTTTCAAGTGAGGAAATCTTGACCAAAGAACATAAAATGTGAGATCTCTGAAACTGAGAAACATGAAATGCTCAAAGTTGGAAACCTGGAGGCTTTCAGGACATCTGTATAGCTGACCTCAACTCACCAGTCTCTCCCTCTTGCTTCCTGGTTCAGTGGCTAGACCCGCCGTTTTATCCTTTCTGACCTTCCTCCTGGAGTCTCCCCACCATTGGCACTCCGCTGTGAGATCCTCCTAGTTCTTTGAGGTCCCCTCAGAGACTGTCTTTTCCACAACATTCTGTTTGATTCATTGCCAGCTAGAGGTACTCACCTTTGTTGAACTCTCATTGCATTAAATTTTCTGTATTACTGTTGTTTTAAAATATGCCTTATCTCTTATAGAACAGGAGTCGTATCTTCTCTGGGTTTTCTGTCACTTTATATATGCTAGATGCATGGAGAATCTGGGATTAGTTATTACATAAATAGATTCAAGGTTCTACAAAGTAGGCCTTCCTAAAAGTGAATTGATAGGGTTATAGTTTTACCTGAACCTTTTCTATGTACCCCTTAATATGCATGGAATATTTGCTTTAGTCGTTGCTGACAGATGACTTCTGATTTTTGTCTTTCAGTCTTACCTCCAGTATTAGTGCCTCGTCATAATGAATTCAATCCGCAGCACAGCCTTCTGGTTCAGTTTAGGAACCTGAGCCACAATGAGCCGCACATGCCACAAAATGCAACTTTTCCAGATTCTTTCCACCAGCCCAACAACACTCCTTTCCCCTTATCTCCAAATAGCCCCTACCCTCCCTCACCTGCTAGCAGCACCTACCCCAACTCCCCAGCAAGCTCTGGGCCAGGAAGTCCATTTCAGCTGCCAGGTAAGATTTTATTTTATTGATATGAAGTATGACTCCCTGAGAATCAGCAGTTGTTCCTATACTGCTGGCTCTTTGGGTGAACTGTTATATGCCAAGAGCTAGCTACTTTTGATTCTATATTCTTTGGTAATTGTTTGATTTACAGGGGAGTTTCGGATTTCATTTTGGCAGATACCATGTATTTAAATATTTTTATATAATTTATAATACTAAACCATTTATTGATGGGTGTAAAGGAAACCAGATGCAAAAGAGTATACAATATGTGACTCTGTTTATATGAAATGTTCAAAAAGGCAAATCTATAGAAACGGAAAACAGATTTGAGGGCCTCTGAAGACGGGTTTGGGATGAGGACAGACTCCAAAGTACTCACAAGGGATATTTTGTGAAGCATCTGGAATCCACCATTTTTATATAATTTATAATACTAAACCATTTATTAACTTTTATATAACTGATACTGTGATGAAAAATGTTGCATTAAATTAATCTTTAGAACAGCACATGAAATAGATATTATTCCTGTTCACAGGTGGAAAAATGAATTGATCCTGACTCGAAGAGTTTAGGTACCTTGCCTAAAGTCACACAGCTAATAAATAGGGGTTCAAACCCAACTTTCTTTGACTTTATACTCTCTGCTTTTTCAGCTTTACTACCTTGCTTGTCAGATTATTTTAGACTTTGGAAGGTTAAAATGAATTCCAGTTATCTTGAATAAGATAACTGTGAACCGATTTGCCTGGAGAAAGATAAGTAGATTATAATTTATCAAGTTTTTAATTTTTGTTAATGTTATGTCACATACCGACACATCCTCTGTCACTGTCACAAATACTTGAATGCCTGTTGCAGGCAGAGTCATTATATTCTTTGTGGCTTCTCTGCCACAGAATATCAATTGATGCAGAGGGTTGTTTTTTTTTTAAGAGGAATTAAGTACCAACTGTTTAACTTGCTTTTGGGTGTTTGTTCAAAAGCTAATTTTTATACTTTGTCCTAGATTCAGTTCTGATTATAGTTCTGTCTCTAAATGTATCTTGTACAAACCTTGGGGTGAAAGACAAAGTATATTTAGTATTTATAGTTACTGAGACAAAGAAGTATAGCTGTAGATTTTGCAAAGAATTTCAACCATGAGTGTTGGAACTCAAGAGACTTTCTAGTTAACATTCAGTTTCCTGAGAGAATTATCTAGCCATTTTAGGTTGTTGCAAAAAAATTAGACAAACTGCTCTTAGTGTTGATGGCAGTTTTTAAAGGAACATAACTGTATTTTCCAGTTTTAAATAACAGTGTACAGTATGTGATGAGTTTGCTCATTTAAAAGTGTCTCTGTAGATACATAAGCATACAAGGATAATTGTGTCCTTCAGATTCATTTCCACTATTTGCAGTTTTTCCGAGTAGGTGATTCTAAGCAAATAAAGACAGAATTCTTGACTTTGAATTCTACTTTACTGAGTTTTAGCACTGCTCTTACTGGACTGTCCAAATATATGTGGGCTTACAGGAGGTTTTCAGTAGCAAGTGGTTGTGCTGTCTTTTTTCCTTTTCTCTTACCCTAAGATAGCATCCTGCTTTTTTGTGTGTCCGTGATACTCAGTAATGAACCCTGCTGGTAATCTTAAGAATTTTAAAATTCTTTTACAGTAACTTTAAGCAGAATGAAGACTTTAGTCTTTGGGTCTTTAACTCGTCTGATTTTCTTCTCTTAGCCGATACTCCACCTCCTGCCTATATGCCACCAGATGATCAGATGGGTCAGGATAGTTCCCAGCCCATGGACACAAGCAATAATATGATTCCTCAGATTATGCCCAGTATATCCAGCAGAGGTAAGAGAAATACTCAACATACTAGTTTTTTTTTGTTCTTGCTCTTCTGTTTGCTTCTTTTTAACTTCTTGGCTCCTTTTTAAAAACAGTTTTATTGAGGCATAATGTATAGCCATAACATTTATCCATTTTAAGTATATGATCCTTAAGTGTATTGATTTTGTAAATGTACAGTTTTACACCATCACCATAATGGAGTTTTAGAACATTTCCATAATCCTTTAAAAATTATCCCTTGTGAGTACTTTGTAGTCTGTCCTCATCCCAAACCTGTCTTCAGAGGCCCTCAAATCTGTTCTCTGTTTCTATAGATTTGCCTTTTTGAACATTTCATATAAATAGTCACATATCGTATACTCTTTTGCATTTGGTTTTCTTCACTTGGTGTCATGTTTTCGTGGTTCATCCATGTATCAGTAGTTCCTTTTTATTGTTGAACAAGTATTCTGTTGTATGGACATACCAGATTTTGTTCATCCATTTATCCATGGACATTTTAATTGTTTCCAGTTTTGGGTCAGTATACACAATGGTGTTATGAACATTTCTATACAAGTGTTTGTGTGGACACTGTTTTTCCTGGGTAGATGACCTAAGGGTGGAATTTCTGAGTCAAATGATAGCTATTATGATAACTATTTAAGAAAAACAACCAAATTTCTCCGAAGTGGAAGTACCATTTCCCATTCTTACTCCTAACACTTGTTACTTTCTTTTTTTTAGTTATTTTTATAGCCATCCTACTGTGTGAAGTGCTGTATTATTGTGGTTTTGAACTTGCATTTCCGTAATGAATGATGATGAACATATTTATGTACTTATTAACCATTCCTGTGTCTTCTTTGGTGAAATGTTTATTCAGATCTTTTGCCCATTTTTAAATTGCATTGTTTGTCTTACTGAGTTGTACTTGTTCTTTGTATATTCTGGATAGAAGTCCTTTATCAGATACATGATTTGCAAATATTTTCTCAGTCTGTGAACTGTCTTTTCATTTTCTTAATAGTATCCATTGAAGCACAAAAGTTTTTAATTTTGATGAAGTTTAATTATTTTCTTTTTCTGTTGTTGCGTCTAAGAAATTTGTGTCTATCCTAAGGTCATGAAAAATTTCTTAGTGTGTTTTCTTCTAGAAGTTCTATCTATAGCGTTAGCTCTTAAATTTAGGTATATGATTCCTATCCAGCTAAGCTTTTTGCGTGGTAAGGTCGAAATACATTTTAGTGCTTATGGCCGTGCAGTCAGTTCTAGAACTCAGTGTTTGTTGAAAAAAGTATTATTTCTCCATTGAGTTTGTTGGGAACCTTACACCTGGCTTCTAGCTAAAAACATTGCATTGATTACAGGAACCTGTGCGCTCCACAAAGCCAATCGGCTACAGGCACATGAGGTGTGCATGCGCTCCCCAAGCCAATCGGCTACAGGCACATGAGGTGTCCACGTGTACCAGTTGCACCCAAGTAATCAATAAGCGGGCCCTTCTTTGTCTCAAGCTAGCCAATAGCAAGCAACCTAATCTCCTTCCTCTCCCTCCCCCCTATATATATACCCAGTTCGGAAAAATAAAGTTTGCAACTTGATCAGAATCTTTTGTCTTGCTGCCATTCTTCGCGCCTCTTGTCCCCCAACTCATTTGTTCTAGGTAGGTGGTCGAGCCCCAGTTGATTGCTCCGCGGGCCGGAGCAGAGTTGCTTTGGCATCTTTTTCAGAAATCAGCTAACTATATGAGTTAGCATTTATTTCAGGACTCTCAGTTGTATTCATTGATCCGTGTATCTATACCTCATAGTCTTTTTTTTTAAGATTTTATTTATTTATCTTTAGAGGGGAAGGGAAGGAGAGAGGGAGAGAAATATCAGTGTATGGTTGCCTCTCGTGCATCCCCTGCTTAGGAACTGGCCTGCAACCCAAGCATGTGCCCTGACTGGGAATTCAAACCTTTTGGTTTGCGGGCCAGTACCCAATCCACTAAGCAACACCAGCCAGAGCTGTTCATTGCTGTTTAGAGAGAGGAAAGCAAAAGAAAGAGAGAGGGTGAAAGAAACATCAATTTGTTGTCTCCCATGTGCACCCCAACTGGGGAATCAGACCTACAACCTAGGTATATTCCCTGACTGGGAATCAAAGCTGCAACCTTTTGGTATATGAGATGATGCTCCAACCCACTGAACCGTCAGCCCAGGGCCAACTTTGTTAGCTTTAACATTATTTGGCTATTCTGTTCTTTGTGTTTCCATATTACTTTAGTATCAGTTCCTCAATTTCATTCCTCCAAAAAATTCTCTTTGAATTTTGCTAGAGCTCACACTGAATCTCTAAATAAATTTAGGGCGATATACCATCATTTCCCAGTGCATGAATGTGGGATCTCTTTCCATTCATTTGTATCTTCTCAGTTTTCAGTATAAAAGCCTTTTATATCTGCTTCTTTTTAAAATTGATTCCTGTGTGATTGGAACTTGTTTAGTTTCGTGTTTGGATTATCCTTTAGTATATAGGAATACAGTTGATTTTTATATATTAATCTTGTGATTTGCAAACTTGCTGCATGCAATGATTAGTTCTGATAGTAGGTTTTTTTGTGTGTGATACGTGGATTCCTTGGAGTCATCTAAATACAGGAACATATTGTTTGTGAGTAAACCGCAGTACTTTTTCCTGTCCAACTTGGATGCCTTTTTCTCATTATTTTTAAAGGGTACATATGAAAAACTTACAGCCATCCTCATACTTAATGATAAAAGACTGCATTGCTTTTCCCTAGAATTGGAAACAACACAAGGATGTCTGTCTGCTGTTACTTCTATTCATCACTATTCTGGAGGGTCTGGCCAGTAAATTATTAGTTCTCTCTTATTTCTTGTTCATTGAGAAGTTTTATCATGAATGAACTCTGAATTTTATTCATTGAGCTGTTGAATTTTGTCAAACGACTTTTCTGCATCTATGTGGAGTTTTCTGTTCTTTTCTCTAGTAATAGTGTATTACGTGAGCCGATTTTCTGACGTTAAAGCAGCCTTATGTTCCAGGGGTAAATTCCAACATGGTCAGGGTGTATAGTCCTTTTTCATGTATTGGTGTGTCAGGTTTACTGACGTTTGGTTGCATGTTCCTGCTTGTGCATTCATACGTGAGACTGCTCTGCAGTTTCTAGTGATGCCTTCGTTTGCCGTTGGGGTCAGGGAAATGATGGCTCATGGGAGGAGGTGGGAAGTGTTTCCTCATAGTTTGAGTAGAGTTTGTAAATTGTAAGTATTACTTCTTCTTTAAATATTTGATAGAATTTACCAGTGAAGTCATTTGCGCTTGTACTTTTCTTTGTGGGAAGATTTTTAAAACTGATTTAGCTTTTTTAGTTGTTGCATGGATCTGTTCAGGGTCATTGTTTTTTTCCTGAGTTGGTTTTGGTATTTTCTCTCTGTCTTGAAGTTTGTTCATTTCATCCACATCATCTAATTTGTTGCCATAAATTAGAAATTAGAAATTTTTCATTTCTAATTTCGGGGGGGTGGGGTTGGCAGTTATGCCTGCATTCCTGATTTTGGAAATTTGTGTCTTGTTTTTTCTTGGTACGTTTAGTTAAAGGATTGCCAATTTTGTTGATCTTGTGAAAGAACCAATTTTCTCTTTTTCATTGATTTCCACTCTAACCACTGCTGTTTCCTTTATTCTGCTTACTTTGGGTATAGTTTTCTTCTTTTATAATTTCTTAAGGTAGAATCTTAGGTTATTGATTTGAGATGTTTCCTTTTATTTAACACAGCTGTTCAAAACTATTAATTTCCCTCTAACCACTCCTTTAGTTGTACCCCATGAAGTTTGGATATATTTTGTTTTTATTTGTATTCAGTTCAAAATATTTAAAAATTTCCCTTTGATTTTTTGTTTGACTCTTGGATTATTTAGTAGCATGTTAATCAATTTCCAAATATTTCAGAATTCCCCAAATTTCTCTCATTTGTTAATTCTTAATTCAATATCACTGTGGGCACGTAATATACTTTGTATAATTTCTGTTTTTTTAAATTTATTGTTACATGCATGTTTTTGTACAGCCTGAAACCTAAGAATGGTTTTTAGATTATTAGGAATCGTTACAGAAGACTGTGCGAGAGGGAGAGTGTGTGGGCTGCAGAACCTAAATTGTGCTCGCATTCCACTTGGTCGTGGTGCATGTAATTGTTTTTATATGTTGCTGAATTTGGAGAGCAGAAAATGTTTGCCAGCACCAGGCAGAGCATATGGTGTACTCTGGAGAATATTCCACGTGCATTTGAAAAAATTAATATATTTCATTGTCATAGGGTATCATAGGATCTATGAATTTCAATTAGACCAAGTTGTTTGATAGTATTATTCAAGTCTTTTGTCTAAATTTCTTTCTAATTGTTCTATCAATTTTTGAGAGTGGGAGATTGAAGTTCCCAACTATTACTATTGAATCACTTATTTCTACTTTTGAGTTTTGTTGGTTTTTTGCTTCAGGCACTTTGGGGACTCTTGTGAAAGGCGACAATTCAGTAACACTGAGTACATCCACAGTGTTTTGCAACCATCACTATTATCCATTTCTAGACCTTCATTATGATACCAAATAGAACTCTGTACCATTAAACAACAACTCTCCATTTTCCCTTTCTGTGCCCCTCAGTAAGTACCGTTTTACTTTCTGTCTTTGTGAATTTGCCTATTCTGGTCCTCTAAGTGTAATCATATAATATGTATTTGTCCTTTTGTGTCTGGCTTATTTCACCAATCCATGTTTTCAAGGTTTATTCATGTTGGAGCCTGTATCACAATCCTATTCCTTTTTAAGGCTGAATAATATTCCATTGTATGGACATGCCACATTTTGTTTATTCATGTATTAGTTGATGGGTATTTGGATTGTTTCCACCTTTTTGCTATTCTGAATAACGCTGCTGTAAACATTGGTGCACAGGTGCCTGTGTCAGTCTCTGCTTTTTAACTCATTTGGTATTTGTACACATGGGAGTAGAACTGCTGAAGTTATGGTAATTCTGTTTAACTTACTGAGGAACTGTCAAGCTGTTTTCCATGGGGCTGCACCATTTATGTTTCCACCAGCCTACATTAGGGTTCCAATTTTTTTCACATTCTTGTGAACACTTTTTAAAAAATAAGCCTGGCTGTTGTAGCTCAGTGGATTGAGCTCGGGCTTTAAATCAAAAGGTTGCCAGTTCAATTCCCAGTCAGGGCACATGCCTGGGTTGCGGGCCAGGTCCCCAGTGGGGGCTTGTGAGAGGCCACACACATTGATGTTTTTCTCCCTCTCTTTCTCCATCCTTTTCCCTCTCTTTAAAAATTAAAAAAATAATAATAATAATAGTCATCCTAATGGGTATAAAGTGGTACCTTATTGTGATTTAAAAGCCAGTTTATTTGGAGACCCTAAATTCTTTAGTTTGTCACAAGTTTAGAAGATACTGCTATTTTATATATTTCTTAAAAGAATGGTATTTGTGTGTGTGTGTGTGTGTGTGTGTGTTATACTTATTTGCGATAATACCAAAAGACTGTATGTCTGTCACTTTATGTTTCTCCAGGATCCCCATGTTTCTAAAAACAGTTAAATTTTAGGCTCCCCAATAGTCTTGTTAATGTCTTTGCTTTTTCAAGATTTAGACTGCACCTAGGGATTTTGTTGTACTAATTTGCTTGTAATTCATAGAATCTAACTTCATTTAGAGCAAAATGTCTCAGGACATGAATTTCTGGATTTAAATTCCTGCATCTCTATTTATTTGCTTAGCAACTTAGGATAGCTTTTTGAGCTCTATAAGCCTAAGTTTCTCCATTTGTTAAAATACGTAGAATATTTACATAGGGATTATTAGTATATTGATTGAATTAGACACTATATGTAATAATCTTAGCATACAGCATCGGGTTATACCCAATAACCCGATGCTGTATTATCATCATCTTCCTCTTGAAAATAAGGACTATTGCACCCCAGCAGTCACTTTTCTTTTCTTCTTCTGGTTTTCCAGAGATCAGACCATGCAGTTTAGTAGTGAAGAACGTTAGATGTTCCTCGGAATGTAGTTTGTCTCAGCTAAATAGTGGAGCCCCTAGAGCAACTTGACACTCAAGTCTTCTTGCCCTCAAAGATGTCTTTTTTGACCAAAATTTCTTCTCATTTCAGTCACGTTTTGCTTTTTCTCTGACAGAGAGGTATAAGAGGAAGATCAAGGTTAAACTGCAGTGCCTCAAATCACCAGTTAACAGTATATCCTTAGCCTTGAGCATGAACAAAGCTGTTCTTTCTCTTCCCTTTCACCCAATTTTCTTCTTGGTTGTCCTTAGCAATTTTTCCCTTACAGCCTTCAGCTCATTCTTATCTCTAGCTTTCCTGACACTATTTTTTTAAGTATTTTTTATTGACTATGCCATTACAGTTGTCCCATCCCCCCCCCCCCCCCATTCCCCTCCTGACACTATTCTTATAACTTCCTGCTATTCATTTGTATGTATCTTTGGTTTGGGGCTCCTTCTTGTTCCATTTTTGTATAAATGTCTTTAAAATCTGAGCTGTTAGGATTTCTCCCTGTGGGTCCACATTGATTTGTTTGTTCTCTGTTTCTCCTCTTCTGAATTTTTTATAATTGAAAAATCAGAAGTAAATTTTAGAAGTCAACCAGTTCTTTTACACTGCCTACATAGGCCATGTGACCCCTCTTAAGTTTTTCTCACATGTTTATCCCTGCTTTTTTAAAAAGAGAATTAAGGGTCATTATTCTACCCAAGTCCAGCTCCTGTGAGGACTGGATGAAGGGCTTCCGTGTCCCTCTCACCCACTGTGTTCATTATGAATTGTTGACTTTTACACAACTAAGAATTTGGTCAGTACAGATGCTCCTTAACTTACAGTGGGTCTACATTCCAATAAACTCATCGGAAATTGAAAATAGCTTAAGTCAAAAAAGCATTTAATACACTTCACCTACTAAATATCATAGCTTAGCTTAGCTATCCTTAAACATACCCAGAACACTTACAGTAGGACAAAATCACCCCGCACAACGAACACACTGTAGGTTATCAGTTGTTTACCCTTGTGATCATGTGGCTGACCGGGATCGGTGGTGTACCTCCACTGCCCAGGGTCATGAGTCAGTGTCCTACCATGTATTTATTGCTAGGCTGGAAGGAGAGCAGAATTCAAAGTACAGTTTCTACTGAATGGATATGGCTTTCATACCATGGTAAAGCTGAGAAGTCTTAAGTTGGACCATCATAACATCATAAGTCAGGGACCATCTGTATTTTTTACTATATATAAATCTTTTTCCATAGTCAGTTCTGTCACTTAACATTTTAAATGTATACCACCTTTTACCCAAAGATAATGCTCACTTAGCTTTTTTTTTTTTTTTAACAGACTTTAATTTTTAGGTCAGTTTTAGATTCACAGCAAATTTGAGCAGAACAGAATTCCCATGTACCTCCAGCCTCCACAGATATGCAGCTTCCTCTACAATTAGCATCCTGCACCAGGGAGGAGCATTTACTAACAGTCAGAGAACCTACACTGCTTGGCCCATCATTATCACCTGAAACCTGTAATTTACATTAGGGTTCACTCTTGCTGTTGCACATTCTGTGGGTTGTAACAAATGAATAGTGACATGTATCTACCATTAGTCAGTAGTGCCATACAGAATAGTTTCTCTTCCCTAAACTTCCTCCCTGGTCTGCCTGTTCATCCTTCCCTCCCTTCTACACCCTACAACCATTGTTTTTTTATGGTTTCCATAGTTTTCCCTTTTCCAGAACATTATATCATTGGAAACATACACTATGTAGGCTTTTCTGATTGGCTTCTTTCAGTTAGTAATTTACATTTAAATTATCTCCTTGTCGTTTCATGGCTTGGGAGTTCATTTCTTTTTAGTTCTAAATCATATTCCACTTTCTGGATGTACCATAGTTTATTTATTAATTCATCTACTGAAGGATATGTTGGTTGTTTCCAAGTTTTAGTGATAATCAGTAAAGCTGCTGTACACATTGTGCAGGTTTTTGTGTGAACATAGTTTTCACACAAAACACCAAGGAGCACATTTGCTGCATTGTAAGCTGAAAGTATGTTGAGTTTCATAAGAAACCTTCCAACTATCTTTCAAAGTGGCTATACAGTTATACATTCCCACCAGCAGTGAATAAGTGTACATCCTCACCAGCATTTGGTGTTTTCAGTTTTTTGGATTTGAGCCATTCCGATGACTGGCAGTGGTATCTCATTGTTATTTGAAGTTGCATTTTCTTGATGGCATATAATGTGGGGCATCTTTTTAAAAAAATTATGTTTTATTGACTATGCTATTATAGTTGTCCCAATTTTTCCCCCTTCACCCCCGACTTCTTCGGGCAATCTCCATACCCCACTTCATGTCCATGGGTCATGCGTAGGTTTTTTTTGGCTACTCTGTTTCCTGTACATCTCATAGCTGTTCTGTAACTGCCTATTTGTACTTCTTAAGCCCCTCACCTCTTCACCCATTCCCCATACTCCCCTTCCATCTAGCAACCATCAGAACACTCTCTGTATACATCCATGATTCTGTCTCTGTTCCTCTTGTTTGCTTAGTTTGTTTTTAGATTCAATTGTTGATATGTATTTGTTGGTATTTTATTGTTCTTAGTTTTGATCTTTTTTTCCCCTTAAATTTAAGTCTCTTTAATAATTCATATAATAATGGTTTGGTGATGCTGAACTCCTTCAGTTTTTTCTTGTCCCAGGGAAAGGAAGGGAAGGGAAGGGAGAGAGGGAAAGAGGGAGAGAAATATCAATGTATGGTTGCTTCTCGTACATCCCCTGCTGGGAATTGGCCCCTGCTAGGAACTGGCATGCAAACCTAGGCAAGTGCCCTGACTGGGAATCGAACTGTGATCTTTTGGTTCACAGGCCCGTACCCAATACACTGAGCTGCACCAGCCAGGGCTTAACTAACTGCTCTTCTCTTGCTGCTTTTAAGATTCTTTTTTTAACCTTTAGGATTTTAATTATGTGTCTTGGAATGGACCTCTTTGCATCCATCTTGTTTGGGACTCTGTGCTTCCTAGACTTGCATGTTTATTTCTTTCATCAAATCAGGGAAATTTTCTTCCATTACCATATTTTGCTGTGTATAATATACTCCTGTGTGTAATGCTCACCCATGTTTTTGTGCGCATCATACATGAGATTATTATACCCGTGATTATACTCATGATATGGAATCATTATACCCATGTATAATGTGCATCCTTATTTTTCCTCAAAAATTTGGGCAAGTGGTGTGCATTACACACAGCAGAATAGACTATTTTTTTAATACATTTCCAATATCTTTCTCTTTTCTCTTTTCCTGTGGCATTCCTGTGATTCAAATGTTGGATCACTTGAAGTTCCAGAGGTTGCTTACAGTATCCTCATTTTTTGAATCTTTTTTCTTCTTACTCTAATTGGTTGTTTTTGCTTCCTTACATTTCAAATCATTGATTTGATTCTTAGCTTCATCCACTCTATTCTTGTTGCCCTGTAAATTGTTCTTTGTTTTCATTAGAGTGTCCTTCATTTCTGCCTGGATCTTTTCTGTGCTGTTGACGTCTTAAGTTTCTGGAGCGTCCTTACAACCAGTGTTTTGAGCTCTGCATATGATAGATTGCTTATGTCCATTTTTTTAGTACTTTTTCTGGAATTTTGATCTGTTCTTTAATTTGGGCTATATTTATTTGTGTCCCCATTTTTGGCAGCCTCCCTGTGTTTGTTTCTATGTATTAGGTAGAGCTACTATGACTCTCTGTCTTGGTGGTATGGCCGAATGTAGTAGGTGTTCTGTAGGGTCCAGTGGCACAGCCTCCTCCCCTGTCCCCCGAGGTGTGCCCTTCGTGTGAGCTGAGTACAACCTCTTCTTGTAGTTGAGCCTTGATTACTTTTGGCAGGTCAGTGGGAGGGCTTTACTCAGGCCAGTCAGCTACAAGGACTGGCTGTGACCACTGAGCACCAATCTCCACCCTCTGTGGAGGATCACCTGTGCAGGGGCAGGGTGGTAGTGCTCCAGTGTGGTCAGTAGTTTTTCACTGGGTGGGCAGGCTCTGGGGTTCCCCAGGTGGGAAAGGTCAGCCCCTCTCTGTGTTTTGCCCAGGGCCATCCTCCATGAGCTATAAAGCAATCTGATATGGCTGTTAACTTGTGCTGGGCTTGGAGATGCCCAGGCAAAACCAAGCTGTGAATCTAGGCTGGCTGCTGCTAGTGCCAAGCCTGGGGCCTTTTAGTGAGAGGTTTGGGGATTGCTGTCTCACTGAGGCCAGCTGTTGCTTGTTTGAGAGGATTTAAGAAGTTGCAAAGCATGGGCCAGCACCAGCCATTTATATGGAAAAACAGGTAGGATGGCCTGTAAGATGGGTGGAGTGGAGTCTCATGGGATCTCCAGGGTGGGGTAAACAATGTTAGCCAGGTGATGGACTCTTAGATAGGGCACCAGCCTCCTGGCTTTTTAGAGGGAGGGTTCAGAAAAGGGACAGTGGCCTGCCTTTTTGTCTGAGAGAAAACTCCCCCGCTCCCGCCTTCATACCAGACACTTCACTTTCTCCCTGTATGCCCCTGGTGCCTTTCAAGTGGCTGTCTGGGCTTGGAGCTCAGAGGGACTGAGTGTGATTAAGTCCTTGTATGCATTATATAAGGGGAACTCCTTGGGGCTCCAGAAGTTTCTTCTACCCACTTAATCTCCACTGGTTTTTGTAGCCAGGAGTTATGGGGGCTTATCTTCCTGGCACTGGCACCCTGCTCTGGGGGGGCCTGAGGTAGGCCCGGGACTCCTCCACCCCGAGATACTCCTCCCAAATTTTTATCCACCACATGTGGGTGTGGGACCAGCCCACTTTGAGTCTGGGTCCCTCCTACCAGTCTGGATGGATGTGGTTTCTTTAGTTCTGTAGTTGTGAGACTTCCATTCAACTCAGTTTCTGACGGTTCTGAGTGATGGGGGTTCTATATTTTAGTTGTCATTTTGATGTGGTTGTACTTGGCGAGCAGTGTTTACCTGTGGTGCCATCTTGACTGGAAGTCCTGGAGCATCTTTTGATATACTTATTTGCCATGTATATAACTTCTTTGGTGAGGTGTCTGTTTTGTGTCCTTGACCCACTTTTTAATTGGGGTGATCATTTTCTTGTTGAGTTTTAAGAGTTCTTTGTGTATTTTGAATGACAGTTCTTTATCAGATATGTCTTTTGCAAATATTTTCTCCCAGTCTGTGACTTGTCTTATTCCCTTGACCGTGTCTTTTGCATAGCAAAGGTTTTTCGTTTTCAGTGAAGTCCAGCTTATTGATTATTTCTTTCATAGGTCATGTCTTGGTGTTATATCTAAAAATTCACCACTTTGTTCAAGGTCATCTAGATTTTGTCCTGTTTCATCTTCTAGAGTCTTAACAGTTTGCATTTTACATTTAGGTCTGTGAACCATTTTGAGGTAATTTTGGTGATGGGTGTAAGGTTTGTGTCTAGATTAATTTTTTGTGTGTGTGAATGTCAGTTCTTAAATTATTTGATGAAAAAACTATCTTTTCTCCACTATTGCTCTTGCTCTTTCATCAGAGATCAGTTAATTATATTTATGTAAGTTTGTTTCTGGATTTTCTCCTCTGTTTTTAGATCAGGTTGTTTATTCTTTTGTCAGTACCACCCAGTCTTGATTGCTGTAGCTTTACAGTGGTCTTTGAGTTGGGTATTGTCAGTTTTCTGTTTGTGTTATTCAGTATTGTGTTGGCCATTCTGGGTCTTTTGCCTCTTCATATAAACTTTAGGATCACTTTCTTGATGTCCACAAAATGATTTGCTGGGATTTTGGTTGGGACTGCATTGAATCAATAGATCATCTTAGGAAGAACTGACATCTTGATAATATTGAAGCTTCAGGAATATGGAATAGCCATTTACAGTTGTTTGTTTTCTTTCATTAGAGTATTACAGTTTTTTCAAAGATATTTTACCTATTTTTGTTTGATTTTTCCCTGAGTATTTCATTTTTGAATGCCAGTGTAAATTAGTAATGAGTTTTCAATGTCAAAGTTCACTTGTTCATTGCTGGTGTATAGGAAAGTGATTTGACTTTTGTATACTAACCTTGCTGTAATTGCTTATTAATTCCAGGAGGATTATTTTTTGGGGGGGGGGTCAGTCCTTTCAGATTTTCTGTATAGGCAGTCATATCATTTGTTGGGGGGGGAGACAGTTTTATTTCTTATTTCCCAGTCTGTATACCATTTATTCATTCATTCATTCATTCATTTATTTTTTTTTTTTTTGTCTCAGTGCATTAGCTAGGACTTCCAGTACAGTGTTGAAGTGGAGTAGCAGGTACATCCGTACCTTGTTACTCCTGGTGTCTTAGCATGGAATCTAGTTTTTCACCATTAAGTATGATGTTAGCTATAGGCTTTTTTGTAAATGTTCTTTATCAAGTTGAAAAAGTTCCCCTCTATTCTGGAGGGTCTGTTGCTGAGAATCTCACTTAGTTTTTATTTTAGTTCATAATTTTGTTTAGTATGATTTTATGGGTACTTGGTATAATTAAGTCTTTTAGGATGCTGAAATAGGTTTGTCATCTCAAACATTAAACCTGGATTAGATTCTGCTGGAAAAACCATTTAGAATGTGATGTTGCCTATCCTTGTATTATATACTTACAAAAATCATCAGATTCACAGCATTTTGGAGTATGTATTTTGGATACAGACTCAAAGCCAGGAAGGACAGTAAGACTAAGTGAAATATCTGAATATTTTCTTTTTTATATAGTTGGGTTTAAGGGAAACACATAGAGAATCTGGAGTTCCTGATAATTATGCTTTAAACTCTTTTTCTCTTTGGTTTGTTCACAGATGTTCAGCCTGTTGCCTATGAAGAGCCCAAACATTGGTGTTCAATTGTTTACTATGAATTGAACAATCGTGTTGGGGAGGCTTTTCATGCGTCTTCTACCAGTGTGTTAGTAGATGGATTCACAGACCCTTCAAATAACAAGAGTAGATTCTGCTTGGGGTTGTTGTCAAATGTTAACCGTAATTCGACGATTGAAAACACTAGGCGGCATATTGGGAAAGGTAATTTTGCCATTTCTCTACGTTCACTTGAATTCTGTGTGTGCTGTGCTTGTCCCGGACCAGCCCTGTGTGCAGTGCTGGAGCATACAACGCCTTGGGCGTGGTCTCTGCCCTCCAGCTCAGGCCTTGAAGTAAAGACATAATCAGCCCCCTTTCCCTACCTGCTCGCTTACTGTTCATAGTGCTTGGGGTCTGAAAGCCAATTACCTACTTTATTGTTTTAATATCTTTCTGACTGGAATACGAACTTTACAGAAATTGGCTGTGTTTAGAACATTTTCAGCAGCTAAAACTGCTTGATTCATAATAAATACACAGCAAATACTTGTGAAATAGTTGAATGCTGTTGGAAGGGTTAGCGTTTTATAACTATGGTATTTATGGAGTATTTGGGGTTAAGATGACATGTAGGAATTTCCATTATGTTGAAGAGTTACAGGTAGGAAATCCAGTTTGAGTGAAGTGCCTCACTTCTATGCATTGATTCTCTTACTGCAGTAGAATATTTCAGAAGGAATTTACTTGGTGAATTCTTGGCTTCCAGAATCAGTGTGTACAGTGTTAGGACCCTTTCTTCTATGGGTCATTTTTATTTGTTCAGAAACAAAAAAGATGTTAATGTCACAGCTGCACACCAGTCTGACTCACGTGTGCAGAGGTGTGTGTGGACAAGGACAGTCTTTTAGCAGTGTTGGCAGTAGTAAAAAGTTGGGAACAACTCAGCTTCAGATATGTAATTTGAATTTTTAATATTTAACTGTATTCATATTTATTTATATATGTATATTTTAAATACCAAAAACTTTTTTTAAAGGAAAGTAAAATAAACCTGTCATTTAAAGGCTCCTTTTGTGACCTAAATTTACACATGTGCCTTAGGATGTTTTTAGTGTTCTTCCCTCCATTAGCAAAAGGAGCACAAAACTCAGTGCCAAACGACTTCGTGTGTTAGTTGATAACCAAGCAGTCCTTTGAAAGGGCTCATCATAAGGCACTTGTTTTTTGCCATTGCTTTCTCTCATGGAGATGATAAATGATGGTTGTTGTAAAAGGGGAAAACCCTAAGAACTTGTAGCCTAATAAGCTACCAACTTGAGTCTTAAGTCCTAGTTACTTGAGGACAGTTTTGGATTTAGGCAGACATTAATTTCTTTATTGTCTTTGGCCATGTAAGGCCACCTTGGTGGTATCTTCTGTCGAAAGACTAGGGCATTGGCTCTAGGTTTGTGGTTGTTCTTGGTTGCCCCTCATGCAGCCCCTGTGGCTTTATTAGACTGCTTTGTTGACTCTGGTGATGCCTGTCTTTCTCAGGGGTTCACCTGTACTACGTTGGCGGTGAGGTGTATGCAGAGTGTCTGAGCGACAGCAGCATATTTGTGCAGAGCAGGAACTGCAACTTCCATCACGGCTTTCATCCTACCACCGTCTGTAAGATTCCCAGCAGCTGCAGTCTCAAAATTTTCAACAATCAAGAGTTTGCACAGCTCCTGGCTCAGTCTGTCAACCACGGGTTTGAAGCAGTGTACGAACTCACTAAAATGTGCACGATTCGAATGAGTTTTGTCAAGGTCAGTAGGTCGGGCCTGTAGCTCAATTTGAGTCACCATGAATGTGTATATTATATGTCTGTAGTATATAATTTTATAAATCCATTATTAAATGAAAGGTGGTGATTACATTTAACCTGATTTAACAAGTTTTTAAATGAAATTCTTCACTCTATAACTTTAACCACATGGTAGGTCTGAAAGGGGCTGGGCTTACAGAGAATTTAAGGCGAAGACTAAATTGCTAGAGAGTGCTCACTGTTAAACCCCCTCTAGTCCCTTAGCTTCAGCAGCATCTGTCGCTGTCAGACCCCATTGTTAGAGTGACTCGAAGGGTTCTTTAGGACGCTGGAATTGTTTGCGGAGTTTAAAGAACTTTTCAGAATTATCATTTACTGTTGGCCAGATTTTATTGGTGTTCCAAAGATGATAGTTCATGAGCAAAATGTGGAAAGAATTTTAGTGATACATTCAAGCAACCTGAACTGGACGTGCTGGGCCCTTAGGGCCCAGCCCAGGAAGAGCAGCTGTCAGGTGCCCTGTGCGGGTCCCTCCTTTTGCATCCAGGCCCGCAGCCCAGTGCCTCCGTGCTGCCCAGTGTAGTGCAGGCTCGTCACCAGCATCGGTTTGTCACAGTAATCTCCTGTAGAAACATCACTTTTGCGTATTTAATCTTTTCTCCCCTATCGCCCCCCCCCGCCATCCCCTCCCAGCTCCCCAGCCTGATTTTTCTGGCCCAGGACTACTATAAGCAGTAAAGCAGAGAGTTGATAACTCCAGCCAAATAAGAATGAAAAAAGCTTTAACTTTTTCTGGAGTTCAGGGTAAAGTGTTCAGGCTCAATTGATCCCTGTAATTTCCTGTTTTAAAGGATGATTGATATGTATTGCACTTGCATGCACTGATCAAATCTAGTGCCCGATCTTTTATTTAAAGAGAAAATACCCAAAACTTGGAAACAAAAAGAATTTGGTACAAAAAAATCTGATATGAACTTACATGAGGCTATTTATAGGTTTTATTTATCTAATTAAGAATGTATCTCACTGCAGAAATATTAATTTTTAAATTATGAGATTTAGAATGTATTAACTTGTGTGAAATTGAGAAAGAAATCTGAAGCAGCTTGCTCCAACAGTTTCTGTTAAGGGAATTCTATGTTATTAAAAAATCATCTGTCTTTCAATGATGCAGCTGTGGTGTTACTTTTAACTCCATGGCGAATGCTAAGGTTGGTTTTGTGATCTTTGTTTGAGTACATGCTGCATATGTCTGCTGTGATGTATCTATGTGTCAGTGTGTGAGAGTCGGTTTTGGCTGGTTGACACTTTTAAGGAGGTGTTCACTGTGATGTCTGTTCATTTTCCCAGGGCTGGGGAGCGGAGTACCACCGGCAGGACGTCACCAGCACCCCGTGCTGGATTGAGATTCACCTGCACGGGCCTCTGCAGTGGCTGGATAAAGTCCTCACTCAGATGGGCTCCCCTCTGAACCCCATCTCTTCTGTTTCATAGTGCAGAAGTGTTCTTTTCAATGATATCATTAGTGGACTTGTTTTAATTTTAGGGAAACTTTCAATACAGATACTGTGAGCTTACATGGAAAACATCTTATTTTTTTCTACATAATTGTGACCAATACATTTGTATTTTGTGATGAATCTACATTTGTTTGTATTAGTGTTCACGTGATTAATTCTCAAAAAGTGTTGTGAAAGATGCAGAGAAAATCTTGTGCCCCAGTTCTGAGGTTTGGCATTAATCTTAAACTGGAACATACATTTGCCTTATTGTCCCAACAGTTTTTTTAAATTTGTTCAATTTTTTTAAAAAAATGTAGAACAATACATGAAAAATGATGATAGTGTAAGAGAGGGTACACAGTGAAAAGTCTTCCCTTTGACTCTTGATACTCAAGAAGCTGTACATTTTCCAGTTTCTTTGTCCCACCAACTTTTAAAAAGTCTAGTTTATTGTTCTATAGAAGCATATGGTAGGGACCTAAAAGAAACTATAAAAAACCTTCTGTGTGAGGAACACTGTGCGCTGCTCTAACAGGTGGTGTTCAGTAAAAGCAAAGGGATAGTTGTATAGATGATGTCATAAAATTTCCATTTAATACAGCTAAATGTTCGTCTGTGTGTTGTGACTTCACTCAGTATATCTTTTGTGTAACATCTCCTTTAAAAAAAAAGATCACCGCCAACCACAGCTCTCTGGTATGTGTCATTCACTCAGAACCCGGCCGAAGTACTGCTTTACCGCCGGCGGCAGCGACACGTGGTCCTGCTTGGGTGGATTTGCGGCTTTCGGCTCGCGTTGCCAGAACTCCAATTTTGACATGCATTAGCCTTTTACTTTGCACTTTGATGGGCGACAGTCTTTAGTGTAACCTTCTGCGAAACACACTGAAGTGATTTGGACTTCAGTGTGTTTTAGTTGCTCATCCTTACTTCCCTGGTTCCCCTTTTGTATGGACAAACACTGCAGTTTATAGATGACAGTTGTAGAAGTTACGCTTTTTCTAGCCTTTGTTGTATTTTCAGCCTAGATTATAATACTGTTACTCTTTAGCTCCAGCTTAAGGTGCCTTTTTAATTCCAGTTTTATGGACATTATTAATGTTGGAATATCCTGTACTGAATCCATTGCTCTTACTGCACCAGTCTCCCCACGCGGGGACCTGTGCACTGGAGCCCTAGGAGGAGCCTTTCCTGTCTGGCCCCAAGGAGGAGGCGCCTGGTCTCAGACCTGAAGGAACTGGCAGTGGTCGCCGACAGTGGTTTCAGAACACTCGTGGGTCAAAGACTGCGGATGGTTCTGTCAGTTACCTTGCATGCTCTTTTTTCTTTTCTTCCTTCCTCCTTTTAAAGCTCCTGTGTGAGTGCTAGTCACCCAGAGCACTGCCCTCAGAGAGGAATGGCGTGGGAACTCTAAAATGCCCTTTTCATCGGTCGTGCTTCAAAGCTTTGGGGAGAGGCTCTTAGCCCCTTCTTCCAGGGAGCGGTCAGTTCAACTCCCAGTTAGGGCATGAGAACACAGGCCTTATGTTGAGAAAAGCGACCGAACTTAGCTGTCAGAAGCAGCTTACTTTCCGGTGCCTTTTGTAAGTGTCTGGAGCCGTGTCAGTCTTGTGTTTAAAACGTTCTTTGGTTGGACTGCCTTGCCCTTCCTGCTTTTATGAGGAAGTAAGTGCATTTTTTCAGGAAAGGAGAATGTGGTTCTTTTTTTCCTCTCTCTGTGACATCACTTACTGCTTTTACAAAGTGCAGCCAGTGGATGGTTTTACTCTTTAAGATGAAGTGCCTGCCATGTGGGCCTCCGCTCACTGGCCTTTGCCGGGTGACAGGGCACTTTATGAGTCACCTGAGCCTTAGCCGTAGTTTCACACGACACACATTCTCAGTCTTCCAGAGCTGTGTCAGCCACGTGGAAAAGTATGTTTGCTCTGTGATAGAACAGTTTCTATTTACTTTTTGTAACAATTTGGAACAATTTGTAGCACAAAACCACCCAGGCTGAATAACAGATACATGTAACCAACTTCAGTGGGCTTGAAGTGAGGGAAACTTGTTTTATTGACACTGTCAGTTGAGTTAATTAAAAATTGTTTTTGTTCATTTCATAGCTTTTGGAATTCAGAGGCTTTTATGTGATCTGCCTTTTCTACATTTTTCCTAGGGGGCTGTGTCTTGTGAGCAGCAGTACTTCCGCCACTCACTGTTCAGAGTTTTGTGGAGAAGTGTAAGCCTGTTGTGTTGCCAGAAGTTCTCAATTGCACACCCTGGGTTTTAAATGGAAGCTTACTCGGCTGCTTCTCTGACTCCCGAGGATGTCCAATGGCTATGGATAGGGCATAAAAATTGCTGGGAGGGTTTTTAAGAACTAAGTAAAATTCTGACCAATGAAAAGGAAATGCCTCTGAAAGAAACCACTTCAGAAAATTACAGTTTCAAGTTTGTATTTAATCTCTAGAATGTTTATTAAACATGAACACCATTAAAATGATCACATTTTACAGCATGTACGACATATTAACACGCCTGCTGAATGGACAGTGTGGGAATCCTAAAATTACCACCAGTTTGGCAAATGCAAAGAGAATAGAATCAAAATTAATCTCAGTAATGAATTAATACAACAAAAAGATGTTAGCTGTGGGGGGGGGTACGATGTAAGAGGTGCCTTTGACTCGCATGGCTGCATAATAGGTATTATGGTCTGGGTGGAATTGCCTGACTTAGGTTGTGAAATGGAAACTAGTAGGTATGTTACTGGTCTGTTGAGGCCAACATTTCTTCTTTAGAGAAAGTTTAAGGAAGACATCAATGAAAATGTCAAATATGCAGATCAGAATGTGAATAATTTTTCCCATTTCACAATTGTTATGTAAGAAGCCTGTGATAACAGAGTTGGCTGGTCTCCAAGGTGAAATCCACTGTGCAATCACTGGGCAGCTCAACACAGCACACCTAGCAAAGTAGAAAGGCTTAGCCGCATACTTTCTATACATCTGATGTAAGGCATTCTTTTAGGGTGTAAAATGATTGGTCTTCAGGTCCGAAATGCATTTTGTCAAGACAAGAACTGGGGCTCACATTATAAAGCCCTCTGGATCTGAGGGTGCCTGTGAGAAACGTTCTCCTTCAACAGAAGGAGAACTGTTGTTCTGTTGAAGGAGAATGTTTATACAGGGAGTCAGATCCTCACAACAGCAGAGAGATTCTGAACAGTTTGAGAGAGAACCTGCTTCTGTGCTGTACTTCCGTTACAGAGCATCCGATACACCAGTTTAGGTCCATTTCTTCATACTTTTCCTAGTCCTGTACTTAATGTTACTTTGGATTATTATCACTCTCCCACTTAAAATATATTAATACCTTTTACGCTCCCTGAAGAAGGAAGAATCTTTTAATAGTTACCAATGACACTGTTTATACCTGTTAACTCCTGAGAGAGTCAGAGCCCTTCTTCGTCTTTTTAGTCAAAGCCTCATTCACCTGCCGGGTGCGAACAGAAATGGGTTTCCTCCGTGAGCTCGTCAGCTACATAACACAGGTCTTTTAAACCGGTCAATAGCCCCGTGGTATAGAGTGTTCAGTGATTTTTATGGGAGCGACTTTTCCTAAGCATTGGTTTGTGGGTGGTCTCCTCAGATACGAACTTGGGTACCTTTTGCAGGTAATCTCAGGTTTGATGCCTGTTTTTCCCCAGAACGGCAACATTTTCCTCCTTGTTACAGGTAGGATTTGGGGGAGGCTTCCTGGAAAGTGAGTGTTCAAGGCATTACCTCCGCCTGAACAGTCTTACCTGCTGCACAGAAACGTGGAGAGTTCCGTGGGATTCACTGGGTTGCAGTTCAGATTTGGCAGGTCCTGGTGACAGGAGGTAACAGGATTTATCAAGCTTTTGTTCTGTTGGATTATTCACAATAGAAACTTACCTTCTAACATACAACTGTGTTAGGATTAAAGTGCCACTTGAAAATTGGATGGTTCATAAAAACCCACAAGAGGGATTTTACATACTAAATTTTTTAAAGGTAAGAGCTTACGTTGTAACATTTCTGATTGCAATTACTGTAACACCAGCGATGGGTCATTGTGTGGAGAAGACCCCATCAGGGAAGGATTTTTTTCTTTCGTTCATGGCAGAATGGAGAAGGTGTGCATGGCTCTTGTCTAAATCACTCTGTTCTTTAAGTTCTTAAAATCATATTATTGCCCTGTAAGGTTTTATTTGAAGATACTATTTTTTTAAAGTTCAGAATTTTGTGTACAGGTTGATTTTTCCCCATTATTAGGTAGCACCTTCTTAATACTAGCTGGTATTAGTGATAACCAAACTCCAGTGAGGCCCAACAAGCTCACGTTTTTCATAAAAGAAGAAATCTTTTAGAGTCAGATTTTCCATCACAAGTGATGTGGCTTGGATTCATTCATAAACTGCAGGGACTCTCAGAGATAGTAGTTGGGCAAGTGGTTTTCTTCTTGACCTTGTTACGTTGCATTTTGAAAACCACATACTTTAAAATTGGATGAGATTGTGATGAAAACTGGTTTATGTGTACCTACCCATGTTGTCTTGGAGAGGTATTTCATGTGCAGAGGATAAATACCAAACCAGTGGCTGCACTGTAGGCCTGCTTCTTATTTGTACTTGTTCTGCTTCTGTTTATGTTGTAGAAAGTAAAACTCTAGCAACATGCTTGCATTCTGTTATCTTTTTGATACTTATAAAAATGTATTAGGTTTTACTATATTGTGCTTTTCAAAGCCATAACTCTTAAGAACTTCGTTTTTGGATATTGTTTGCTAATACTTCATTTTAATAAACCTCAAAACCTGCTTAATGTGTGTGTGGGTTTCTTTTCTCTTTTTTGCTTTGTTTTGACTCGACTTGCCTCACTGAGTGGAGTTACAAAAAGGAGAAGCAATTGACGCTCTGACCAGCCGCGGTGCCTGTGTTTGTGTGTTTGTGTGTTTGTGTACTAGCAACAGCAGATGGAAGCAGCCTGCCTTTCCGATCAGCATGAGGCTTGTTGGGAATGATTAATATTTTTCTCTTCTGTTTGTCAGAGAACCTGTTGATGTGCTTTTCATTGCTCGTTTTGTTTTGTTTTGAAAAATGGTTTGGATCTAGAGTGTGGGTGTTTTGGTTTTTTTTTTTAGTTTAAATACTAATTTCCCTTCTCTAGATTCATCTGTAAGTGAGAGGCCTTGACCGTGATTGGGAGACAGAACAGCTCTTAGCAGAGCTGCCCTGGAGGCAGCCTGCCTGCCTGCATTTGAATCCTGGGCTTCGCAGCTTTCCGAGCTCTGTGCCCTTAGCTTCGTGCCTCGCCCCTCTGCGCCTCAGTTTCCTGATCTGCAAGGTAGACCTTTACTACTTCTTAGGATTTGGGGAAGATTAAGTCAAATAATCCAGAGAAAGTATTAAGACCAGTGCCTGCCATGTAAGAACTCATACTCTTATTATTATTTTACTTCTTGATTCAGAGGAATTATTTCTGATGCTGCTTGACTTGAGTAGATCAACCCTTGATTATTCACTTTGTGAATTAGCTTTGTTTTTATTTTTCCTTTAAAATTTTACAATAAGATTAGTTTTACCATGCCCCCCAAGTGCACTTTTACCACATCTGTGTTATATATACTAGAGATACAGACTCATTCTACTTAGGAAGGGACGGTGAAAAAAAGTAGGAAAACCCAAACCAAATATTTTAAACCAAAATAATAAATACAAAAGCTCTTATTATTCTCCTTGGAGAAGAACTTCGTCAAAGGGATCCATTTCTTCAGGTCCATTCCTTCCTGTGCCCTTTTATTTTAAGAATAAGGCATTTATTTGTTGAGGTAATTAGTAGCGACTTCACTTGCTGTTTTAGAAGCATATTTTAAAAAACATTTCTTCTGGCAACAGATTTTAGTGAACAGTGGGAGGTGTTTTGGTTCTTCTCAGACTTAACATAATTTTCAAAGTTGCTGTAGCCAAATCACTCGGCGAGGAGGGGACCAATTGTGACCTCTGCTCCAGTTTTACACACGAGGCTCGAAGCCGAAGCTGTTCCACGACAGCAGGTTCCATGCAGCGCAGGCTGTATAAACGTCAGCAGGCTGGGGCGAGCTTATAGAAGTACTTTTTCAGAGCTCCGGAGTACGTATGGTTCGAAGAAGGAAGAATTTTTCAAACTTCCCCTATTTAACATTGCGCTGTGTTTTTGTGGTTGTTGCTGAGTGTGTCAGCCTATCTTCAATAAGCTGACTGGGGGGGGAGGGAAATCTGGTGTTCTTTTGATCTAAATCACTTTTCATGGTTGTGAGTTAAAGGGGGGTTGTAGGTGAAAGGGGAATGACGCTATAGGGCAGGGGCGTCAAACTCATTTTCACCAGGGGCCACATCAGCCTTGCAGTTGCCTTCAACAGGCCAAATGTAATGTTTAGGGCAGTATAAATGTAACCACTCCTTAACTAGGGGCAAGGAGCTCGGCACTGCCACTGGGTAGAACCAAGGTGCTGGGCCGGATTAAGAAACATGGAGGGCCAGATTCAGCTGGTGGTCCTTGTGTTTGCCACCTGTGCTCTAGGGAATCTACAAAGGAGAGTTGGTGGCAGCCTGCTTGACTGTCTCCACCTTCAAGTGTTGGGGTGGGAGAGGGACTCAGCCGGTGGTCAGCACTCTTCGATTGTCTGTGCTCTGTCAGGTGGGCATGTGTAAGTCCTGAGAGGTGTTGCCCAGGCAAGTTTTCTGAAGTTTGGGGACGGCTTTGAAAGCTTTATGTTTCGTCTTACTCTCTACCTCTTTCCCCACCCAATAAAAACCTCATCTGTTATTTCATTTTAAATACTTTCACCTGAGATACACACAGACACTTTAACAGTACAGACAACTACAAACTAGCTCACCACCATACTTGTGTGTGTGTCTTTCTTGTCTATTCTGGAAACCACTCTACACTGGTCCTTCCCTTTCTTTGGCAAAGAAAGGTGTAGCTGATGATGTGCAGAGATGTACCTCCTCTTTCGAAAGGGTTCTCTGAGAAATTTGTGTGGTTCTAAAGTGTTTTTTCTACAATAGATACCCCCCAAAGTATCGTTCTCTCCTTGCTCTCTCTCTGGTTGAATGGCAGACCATTTTAAATGTATGGCATCAAGCCTGTCTATCCAAATCTTTTAATGAGATTGCTGAATTGACCAGCAAAAGGCATTTGGGACCAGCCTAGGAAGGCTTTCAAAAAGAAAGGAGGAAAAACCTTGGACATTAAGGAGAAAGAAAAAAGTTTTCCATTCTTTATAACCTTTATTGCCATCTAATCTTGTATGTATTGTGTTTCTTCTCTGTTTATATATATAGACTGGCCTATCTCAGGGGAATTTGAGCTTTATGGGCCCAGGCATGTGTTCTGCTGCTGGAACAGCTCTTGGTGTTTTGTAAGTGCTCCAGTACTTGTTGGAGGAATGAGAATCCTTGTTGAATGGCTTGGAGCTCAGCACCTTAACCATTAGACCTCTGTTACGCTCACTCCTCAGAAGAGAAGACGGGAAACTCAAGAAATTAGAACATTCGTATCACACTCTTGGAACTTTTGGACGTTTGCCCCAAAGTTATCCAGTTCCTGGAATGATTGCTTAGAGACCCTAACAAAATAAGTGACTGGTATTTTACCAGAGAAAGGACACAGTTTCTTTGATGTATTTGACAAAAGAAAATGACCAAAAAAGTGTACTTTTTATTATCTAGTTCACAGGGACGGCAGTGTTAAGAGTTCGGTTGACTTCAGTGCTCTGGTTTAGACCCCACACTGCCCTCCCCGACTGCTGTGAGTGAAGGGCAGGCATTCGGGGGCAGGCAGGGGCACCGCACATAGGGGCTTTGGGGTGCAACAGAGTGACCTGTATTTGTACTTCAACCTAGAAGATGAATTTGCTGAAAAGCACAGGGGTTTGGGCTGTCCCACCATTAGTTAAGATTAATGAATAATAAAGATCTCCTTTCTGGCCAAGATGGAGGCATAGGTTAGATGTGCTTTGCTTCCTCCCACAAGGAAAAAGAAGGATAACAACAAACTTAAAAAGAAACACAACCAGAATTGCCAGAAAATTGACCTGTATGGAGGTCTTTCAACCAAGGAGCTAAAGAAGAAACATTCGTTCAGCCTGGTAGGAGCGGCTGAGATGGGCAGCCAGGGTGGAGAGGATGTGCAATGAGGTAGCAGCTGGCCGGCCAGGTGGTCCCACATTCACATTTCGATAAGCGGGGAGGGACAACGTGGGAGTGGGACAAACCATGCAACCCGGGGTTCCAGCTCAGGAAACTGAAGCCTCAAAACCTCTGACTGTAAAAACCTGTGGGGGTTGCGGCAGGAGAAACTTCCAGCCTCACAGCAGAGTCCATTGGGGAGACCCATGGGTTCCTAGAACATACGCAAGCCCACCCACCTGGGAAACAAGCACCTGAAAGGGCACAGTCTGCTTGTGGGAAGTGAGGGAAGTGATGGGAAGTGGGGCAAGAGTTGACTGAGTGGCATTGTTCCCTCTCGGACCCCTCCCCCACATATAGCATCAGAAGCAGTGAAGTGGGCTGCTCTACCCTGGCGAATACCTAAGGCTCTGCCTCTCACTACGTAATAGGTGTGCCAAAACAAAGAAATATAGCCCAAGTGAAAGAACAGATCAAAGCTCCAGAAAAAGAGCTAAGTGATGAGATACCCAACCTATCAGATGCAGAGTTCAAAAATGGTTGAGTATGGTCACAAAATGAAGGAAAAAATGAAGGCTATACAAAGCAAAATGAAGGAAAATAAACGGAACCAACAGTGAAGGGAAGGAAAGTGGTACTCAGATCAACGATTTGGAACAAAAGGAACAAATAAACATTCAACCAGAACAGAATGAAGAAACAAGAATTCAAAAAAATTAGGAGAGGCTGAGGAACCTCTGGGACAATTTTTAAACATTCCAACATCCAAATCATAGGGGTGCCAGAGGGAGAAGAGGAAGAGCAAGGAACTGAAAATTTATTTAGAATGGAAGGGCAGATAAAGTGCTTCCCAGACAAGGTCACATTGAAGGAGTTCATCATTACCAAGCCCTTATCATATGAAATGTTAAAAGGACTTATCTAAGGAAAATAAGAGAAGAAAACTGAACAGTAAAATGACAACAAACACAACTATCAACAACTGGACCTAAAAACAAAACTAAGCAAACAACTAGAACAGGAACAGAATCACAGAAATGGAGATCACATGGAGGGTTATTAGCAGAGGGGGAGGGGGAATGTGGGGAGGGGAGCTATGGGGATTACGCATAAATGGTAGGTATAAAATAGGGAGGTTATGAATAATATAGGAAATGGAGAAGCCAAAGAACTTATATGTACGACCCATGGACGTGAACTAAGGAGCGTGGATGCTGGTGGGAGAGGGGGGTGAAGGCTGGAAGGGAATAAAGGAAAGAAAAAAAATGGGACAACTGTAATAGCATAATCAGTAAAACACTTTAAAAATATAAAAAGCTGTTAAAAATAATAAGCATCTTGGTTATTATCTTTACATAAAGATAATGGTTGCCCATTATCTAAAAATATAAAGAGCTGTTAAAAATAATAAGCATCTTGGTTATTATCTTTACATAAAGATAATGGTTGCCCAACCATCTTGGTTGCCCATCTTTACATAAAGTTCTGCGAACTGGATTTGTGTGGACTTGGTCATGACGGCCCTGGAGATGAAGGTGACTGACTGCAGGCGCGGGGTGCTTCTCCCTAGTGAGACTGCGAAGGTGGCCATCTGGATAGAACGGTGCTTTCCCTTTCTCCTCTGTTGAATGTGCTGCTGCGAATTTACTGACACCCGTCCCCCCCGTCTTGATTACTGAACCCCTCTGTCCAACTGCCTCCCACATGTCTAGCCTCTCTCTCAGCTTAGAACGGTCGTGTCACTGAGTTCTGACCAGGAGAATGTGAGTGGGAGTGCTACATGCTGTTTTGGCCTAGTGCACCGAAGAATGATGTTCTTGCTCCTTTTCCCATTCTAATGGCTGGAATGCAGATGTGATGGCAGGAACTAGAGCAGCCACCTTGAAGGAGATGTGGAAGCCAGTGGGGAGAATGATAGCTGTGCTACTCCTAGAAGGTTGTGTGAACAAGAAACTTGAAGGTGAGGAGTGTTCTTTGTTTTCACGGTTCAAACTGTAACCTAATTGATACTTAACTCACTGCTTCATAGTCTCACCAAACGTTAACTGGGTGTTTGTACAAGTCAAGCTTTCTGCTGGGCAGCAGAGCCGTAGCGAGGAGTCAGTCACCTCCCAACCTCGGGGAAAGTGGCGCTGACACCGTTCAGTCCCATCCAGTTAGGAGGACCCAGTCAGTGTTGGAGTGTGGAGGGGGAGCAGGGACAGAGAGTCAAGGAGACTAGAAATAGGCCGTTCCCCTGCATGTCTATTTTTCTGGTCCCGAGTGGGTGGTTTGTGTGCTCATTCAGTTAACCTGTGAAGGCCTGTTAGGTGTCAGGCTGAGGAGACACTGAAAAAAACAAAAATTCTTTCCCTCAAGGAGCTTTGTTCTGGTTATAGAGACATAAACCAAGTGAAATATGGTTGAGGGCAGCAGTGTGTTCTAAGGAGAACAAACAGGAAAGGGAGATTTGAATTTGGGGGCGGGTCGGGGAGAGGAAGGCAGTTGAAGCTTTAGATCAAAAACCAGGGGAGGGCTGGCTGAGGAGGGAGCCTTTGATGTCGGGCCAGGAGGAGGTGAGGAGTCTGTGTGAAGCAGTGACTTGGCCGATTCTTCGATTCTTCGCCCAAGGCCGTTCCGAAGGCCTGGGAACGACACTATTAAGATCTCAGAAGAAAAACAAAAAGATCTCAGCATTCCTGCAGGAAAAGAGGTAATTCAAGCAGAAATAGCTGAAGGGACAAACTTTTAAATTGTGTGCGCTTCCAGTCTCTGTGGGAGATACCACAGGAACCGAGGTGTGGCATAGATGCAGACAAGGCATGTCGGTTGCTGACAACTGCGGTTCCCACCTGCAGGGAGCCGAGCTCCACTCTGTTCCATCTGGTGCAAGTTGTGCTTCAGGCACAGTGTTCTGAGGAAGAGCCCACAGTCAAATTCGCCTCGACCTCTAGCTCTGTCTTTTCACTGGAGTCCATTCAGCACATGCTTCTGTGTTGCCTGTTCTGTGTTTAACGCGATGCTAGGCATTGGGAAGGCAGTGGTGAACAGGATGGATGCTGTCCCTGACCTTGTGCAGCTCACATGTGAGTGAGGGTGCAGGGGGGGACATTAGGCTATGAGTTATTTAATAGCCGGGATAATGGAGCTGGTTCGGGGCTCTGAATGACTACTGATCTGAGAACTCGGGCAAGTCCTTTTTGAGGAAGAGATACTCAAGTCGAGACGGGAAGGGTAAGAAGGCATTAGCCAGATGGAGGGCGGAAGATGAACCGGCTGAGGCACAGGGACCTGAGGGAGGGGAGGCCATTGCGAGTACGAGGGGAGCATGAAGCTGGAGAGGTTGCTGGGGGCCACGGGGGGGCTGGGGCTTGTAGGCCCAGATTAGGGCTTGGTTTTAATTTCTGAGAGTGAGGAGGAGCCCATGCCGTGGAAACGGGCTGGAGGCAGGTATCGGGACAGGCGAAGTAGATGTTGGGCTTTGAATTCGGTGGTGCTGGTAGAGGTGGAGGGGCGTGGGTGGAGCAGAGTGGTATCCAGGGGCAGTGGATCGCCTGTGGGAAGGACGACCACCATGGATTGTTTATTTGGGCGCCTGGATGCAGTTTGCTGAGATGGAGAAGACGGGAGGGGGGCCTAATTTATGTGGAAGGGTGAGTTTCAGAGGTGTTGAGTTTGGGGTTCCCTGTGAGATGCCCAATGGAGGTGTCAGATGGGCTCAGACAATGTGTGAAGAAAGTCCTTCGAAAAGCTCCAGAAGCCATGTGAGTGGATGCACTAGTTCCAGGGAAAGTGCAGGGAGGAAGGCCCCAGGACGGCAGCCGCCTACTCCGCGCACTTGCTAACGAAGCGGCAGCCCTCCCGGCTGTTCTGGGACAGCACGTGGCTTTCATAAAGGGCTGCAAGTCGCTGAGGGACAGCAGTTGCTGTGTGTGTCCTGGCAGACATTTCTGGAGTGGTCGTCCTGTCAGTACAAATGATAGCTCACGTTCAGAGCACTAACCACCTGTGGAACGTCAGCTGAACACTGCCTGCAATGCCTCATGCAATGCTGAAAACCCCGTGAAGTGGATTCTGGTGTCTCCATTTTACAGAGGAGGAGACGGGCTCTCACACATGCAGCCACATGATCGAGGCATAGAACGATGGTCAAGGTCAGATTACCTCGCTGCAGGACTGAGGCTCTTGGTCACCATGAAACTCTGCCTCCCCTGCTTCCTGGTCTGCAGCCACCTTCTCTCTTTTCTTCGCTGACCCCCCCCGCCCATCAGAAATACACTCTCACCCTTCTGGCCTGCTCCCAGGGGCGTCGCAGCCCAGACCCTATGTCACGGGCCCTCTCCTGTTTTCAGCCTGCCATGCCCAGCTCTCCAGAGGTGGTTCCGAGGCATCTCGGGACAGTGTGGGAGCAGGAGGAGGTGTGGAGACACCCACCGCCCTGATGTCCACCTAGTGTCTGATGACCGTGTTGCAGTCCACTTAGCAGGAGAGGGCAGGCATGAGTGCAGCCACACCCCGGCTTGCCACGCTCCAGCGTGAGAGAGAGCCCCCTTAGCGCCCCCTAGTCCAAGACTAGCCTAGAAAAGGGGGTGGAATTATTCAGGGTCACAGTGCTGACAAAAAGCAGAACCTCAGACACCTAGTTCCTCTCACTGACCCCACTGGTTTCTAGATTCTGGTTCTGCAGGCCCAGTTACCTAGGAGTTTCTTCCAGAAACATCTCTTTGTCTGAAGTGGTCAAGCCTTTGGTTTCAGTGGCCGAAGCCATCGTAGCCCTGCAGAGACATCAGAAGGATGCTCTCCAGGCTGCCTCTGTCTTCGCACATTAGAGCCGCGGCCTCCATGCTCTGGGCCAGTACAGCATTAAGGGGCCCCGGTAGCCTGCTGGGTCACTCTGACTAAGCGGCTCCTGCCCAGGAATGCCAGGGGGCCTCCAGGCCTGTCATCCACTCATATTTTTCCCCTTGCATTTGTGGGCACAGTAGACAGGGAGGCCACATCCTGGTTGTGGGCCAGCTTCTCTCTTTAGCGTGTGGGGTGCTAGCACATTACATTGGCTGTGTTGTTGACTACTGTGGCGTAGAGCTAGATGATACAAGACTCCTCCCACAGATGAGGAGACAGGCTAAGGCAGATTAAGTAATTCGGGCAGGGTCACTCTGCCTGTGAGCAGCGAAGCTGGGGTTTGAAGTTGGACAGAGAGACTCCAGAGGGTGCGCGTCCCAGCACTCTGCACACTGCCCGCGGGTCTGGCCACGGGGAGACGCGGAGGAGGAGTACCGCCCCTACCCCTCATAGTCCCCCACATCAGCACTGTGCGACTTCACTCTGCCAGCCTGGGTCCTCCTGTCTCCTTACACTTATCCATTCAGTGCCTCTGCAATGGGTCTCATGGATTAGCTGGGTTATCCTTACTATAGGCTGGAGAGGTCTGGCTACGTTTCCAAAGACAAAGCTAAACTGTTCTGTGAGGTCATCATAGAATGAGCACCATTAGGGCTCGGCTGGTGCCAGCTCTCCAATACATGGTAATTAAGCCCAGGGGGCAAATGCCTCTGCCCCCTCTGTGGTTTCTTGGGACAGGAGCTGGGAGGGTCTTGGGCACCGGCTGGGAAGTGGTGGTGAGGAGCCCTGGCTGAGACTCCAGACCTCGCACACATTTCCCCAGCCTCGGCCTGGGTCCCTAGGCTGGGTTCCCTGCCTGACAGCCCTCTCCAAAGGTCTGCAGACTCCTATGCCCGTGTGCATTCTTCCAGAGGCAGGTCCCAGCATCCTTCAGATTCTCAGCACCCGAGTGACCCCCAACTGGTTCAGAACACTGGAGTCAATAATCTACAAATCATTTTTGGAGCCCAACATTCTTTTAGCTCTAGTGCCCCACTGAGCCGGGCAACTCCTGAAACTATTTGAATCGTCTATAAAGAAGCATCCCTAGAATTAGTTTCATTTTGAAAGTGGTCAGGGTTGTTGCAAGTATTTCTTTCCCCTCTCTGGTTCTTTAAGGTAGTCTCCTGGTGGGGTTTACTCCTCCATTGCTTCAGGCTGTGTTCTCTGGAGCTGACCCCCTGCCTAGTGTGGGAGGAGTGCTTGAGGGGCTGCCCCCGTCCTCATCTCCTTCCTCCACCAGCCGGTTCTGGCCCAGAAATGGCTTTTGGAAGGTCCAGGCCCAGCAGGGCTCTGAGAGCAAAGAAGAGGGCAGGGAAGAGAAGGAAAGGTCTCCATGGAGCCCTGTTTCGGGGAATTTTTTTCAGCAGAGGAGGCAGTGATTCCTCCTTGAGACCAACTCTAAAAACACTTTCCAGAGCAAGTACCTGGCTGACCGTCGGGAAGAGCTGGAGAAGAGGGAGTATCATGAAGACTGGCCCAGCCCACGGGGAATAGGGCTGGGCTGGCCCTCATCCCCCTTTCCAAAGTGGCGCAACAAATGAGCAGAGTGATCTCAGCACTGGGTCTAATTCGGTGAGGTTTTATTGCTGAAATGCATCCCCTGGAGATGTGGGACATGGACCCCCACCCCAGGGTGCTGCTGGTGGGCCCCTGTGCCTCTACACCGGCTTCCCCTCTGCCTGTGTCTGCAGAGAAAGCGGGGGACCAGGGAGGCCCAGTGAAACTCCACAGCCCCTCACTTCCCTTGGGGCATGCGGTCCTGGAGCACCATCACTATCATTCAACAAAGAGTGGCTAAGTTCAGGCTCGGGTCCTAGGGGGTTCTCGGTGCCAAAGAGTGGGGGAGGTGGGGTAGCTTCAGGAATACAGCCACAGGGCCAGCGCGTAGGACAGGCAGGTCCCGGCTAGCTGTGTGCTCGCCGTGCTGGCCGGCTCGGTGTGCAAAGTGAGGAAATCAGCAGGCAGCGAGGAAGGCTCCTATGTCCCCACAGCGCTCGGTTTTCGGAAGGTCCAGCTGGACCCGCTGCACCGGGGAAGAAAGATTCTGGCAGGGCGGGAGGAGGGATCAGGACCTTGGTACCCGAGGCTACTAGGAGTGGGGCCCTGGGCAGCCCTGACGCTTCCGACTCCCTTTGCGCCCAGGTGCCACTCGCAGTCCGGGAGGGTCTCTGGGTCAGGGCGCAGGGCGCCCAAGGGCTGGCGACCCTCTGAGGTCAGGCCCTCCCTGTCCGCTCACACCTACTGCTCATGGCGAAACCCAGACCCGGCGCCTGCCCGCCCTGGCTCTCTGGGCGGTTACACCGGCCGAGTCTTCCAGGGCGCTCGGGTGTCGCGCAGCGAGCGGTCGTGGGGCGGCGCGGCGAAGGCCGAGTGGCGCAGCTGGCAGCCGATGAAGAGGACGACGAGCGCCACGGAGAGCAGCAGCAGGAAGAAGAGCAGCAGGTAGGTGGGCAGGTCCGGCTTCGCGGCCGCTCCGTCCCGCACACCGTGCGCGGTGGCCAGCTCCAGCGGCAGAGCGCCCTCCGCCTTGACCGTGGCTGCCAAGGCCAGCGTGCCGCCTACTGCCGCCTCGGGGCCACCAGTGGCGTTGAACACGTCGCCGTACATGGCTCGCGGGACCCCAGACGACCCGCTTACTGCGCCTCGCGTGGACCGGCGCTGCCGGGCGCCTCCATGGCGCGCCTTCCTGCCCTGCTGCGCACTACTGACCGGCAGTCAGTGCCTTCCGGGCCGTTGGAGCCGCAGGGGCCGCGGCGCTCCCTCGCGTGTGCTTACCCCTCCTCCCGGCTGGCGAAGGGCTGCGGCTCGCCACAGCTGGACGGCTCCGAGCCCGCGTCCTCGGGCTTTCCCAGGGACTCGCCTCGCCACCCGCGGTACCGAATCCCCTATCTCGAAGTTTACCGCCGCCCTCTCGCCTCAGACCTCCAGCTCAAACGAGCTCCACGCTCCGCGGCGCCTGTGGGCTGCAGCGGCGGCGAGAGGTGCTTGGTGAGCAGGACCGCAGCTCGGGGCGCTGCTCCGCACCCTCGGGACGTCCAGGGCACCCAGGTGAAGGCAAGCAGTCCTCGTCTTCCGGCGCCACCGCGTATCGGAGCGGCGCTGCAGCCTCGCGCCCCTGCCCAGACGCTCAGTGTGCGGCTCAGTGTGCGGCGAGCCTGCCCTGGTGCCGGTGCCGCGGGCGCTGAGCTCCGGTCTTGGGCCAGTGACTGAGCTCCAGGCGGCTCGGAGCGAGCGCAGGTTCGGGGGGCGGGACTGGCGGGGGCTGTTCCCCCGGGAGCGGCTGGGAGCCAATGAGCACGAGAGAGGACAGGGCTGCGACCGCCCGCCCAGCTTCACCTCACTCACAGACTGAGGGACCCGCGGAGGGAAGGAGGAAGAGAAAACGCAGGGTCACAGACTGACGGACAAAGAAATGTGGACAGACAGCAGAGACGCCAAACAGACAGTTGTGGGCAGCCGACCCACTCGGAGACAAGGTTCAGCCAGGCATGGGCTCCTGCCTTCGTTCCTCCCGACCTTCTCCGTCCCAACCAAGCCCGGTGGGCCCAGAGCCCCACCGGCTGCTGGGTCTCGGGTGCGTGGCCTGGAGGGGAAGCCCGGGGGGCAGCCCTGGGCAAGCTGCGACTGTTTAGTGGGCTCTGGCAGCTCTCTAGCTGTGGCTGGAGTGTACACGTGCTCTTGCCCCCTCATGAGCCCACTCACTCAGCCCCCTGGCCTGGCGCAGGGGCCGGAGGAGTGAGGCTGGCGGTGCCCCACCGGCCTCTGCCGCCCTGGTAAAGGCTTGGGGGGCAGCACAGAGGGGAACAGTTAGCAGGACTGAGAGAGGAAGAAAGGAGGGCAGCTTCTTTTCCCAGGAGTCCAAACTCCTCACTTCCTCAGAGAAACCTTCTAGGCTCCTCAGACCACAATGGTAGAACAGGAACCAGTGCCCTGGCCCCCGCAGCCCCGGCACTTCCCCAGAAGCACAGCTGCCCTGGACTGGCTGCCCTGGACTGCCCCTGTCTGGCAGGGCCGGACTCAGGGGAGGCAGGCGAGAAGCTGAATGCATGATGCAGAAGGAGATGCTTGCCTTCCGGGTCCTGCAAGTGCAGTGGGGAGCGAGTGCGCCCCCTCCCTGTGGCGCCCTAGGCACCCCGACCCCATCCCAGCTCTGCTGCCTGCAGGGTCAGCCAAGTTCACCGCTGTCCTCCTTCCCCTTCAAGGGGTGCCGTGCACAGGAGAGCTCGGGGCCCTGGCTGAAGGAAGTGGTGGGCAGCTGAGTCATTTATTCCCCTCCCCCTCCCTGCACCTTCCCCTCGGCCACCTGGTGACAGTGACCTGAACAGCCAAGCTGTGCAGGGCCAGTTTTGGCCACGGCTCATGCCCACAAACCCCAGCTTGGCCCAGGACAAACACCTCCGCGGGCTCTTTGTCGGTGCTGGTGTCTCAGTTCTGCGTCCTGGTCCTGCCAGTGTCCGACTGCTGGCGAGCGAGGTGCCCTCCGCCCCAGAGGCTGTCTGTCTTCAGTGGTTTCCTCGTTGTCCCATGGACGGGCTCCTGGGGCCGCCATGGGCTGGGAGGGGGCTGTGTGTTGTGTATGCAGGTGGGGGACAGAGCTGGGGACAGCAGGACCTGGCAGGACTCAGCAAGGTCACTCTGCCCACCTTGGTCCGGGGGACTGCCCAGGGTGCTCCACGGGCGTCAGACCTCAGGCCGGCCCCTCCTTTCCCAGATGGGAAAGCTGGCTCGCAGCAGGGCGAGGCCCCTGCCTGGTAGCCCAGGACAGCCACCATGGAGCGGTGATGCAGGCCACCGCTCCACGCTGGACGGGGGCCACCTGGATGAGGGGCTTGTGTCCCTGTCTCTGAAGGCCTGACCTCTTTTGGACAGAACGTTATACAGCCAGCGGGATCCTAGGTCACATGACATGAAACCAGAGCAGGTCTCCTGACCGACACTGTCAGCCACAGGAGGGTCTGCATGGGGGGTGGGTGGAGGGGATGTATCCAGGTGAAGCCCCCACTGTCCCTGCGTCCTGGTGGGGCTTGACTGCAGGGCTTGTGTGTGGGGGAGGGTCTGGCCTGGAATTCCCTCCGGTGTCTGCCCAGGGAGTCACATGGCCCTGCTGCCCCACTGTCTCTGCACTGCACCCCCGAGGTCAGGTGAGGCGCTAGGCAGTGGCAGGAAGCCGGGGCAGCTCAACAGGGAGGTCCCAAGTGGGATCTGGGACCATGAAATGGGCTTCAGGGTGCGAGGTCCCTGGCCCTGCTTGGGAAACATGCTGTGAGCGCTCAGGGAGTGGGTGTGCAGCAGCGGCAGCCTGCAGAGGGCACGGTATGAACGGCGGTGGGGAGGCCTGCCTTGCAGCTCATGCTGGGGTTTAGGAGGGGAACTCTCTGAACCTGGGGTGACTGGAGTGGCTCATTTTTTTTCTCCTGCAGCTGCTGCTTCAGCATCATATTGAATTTTGCTGAAGTAACACGCGCCAGGTCTTGCAGCCTGTGAATGGTAGAGCTGAAACTTGAACCTGGGCAGACCCGCTCGGGCAGGCACTGGCTTGGGCCTCGCTGTGACCGCTCCCCTTGCAGCCACCTGTGAGAGGGGCACTGCTGTCCCCTGCATCTTCCCACGGAGGAAGCTGGGACCCTGAGAAGTGAGGTCTCTCGAGAGGTCACACAGCCAGGTCGTGGTGCAGGGGAGCCTCCGATTCTGTCACCTGTACTTGTCCACTCATCTTAAGTTGCTTCTTTTAAAGGGAAACTTGGCAAAGAACACGGGGTTAAACTGCCTTGCATTTGGTCAAGTCGGGGGAGGTATCTTGCCCTTTTCTGGGGGAGTGGTTTTGTTCTGAGGTGGGGAGGGCACTGTTTCTTTTCCGAAAGATGTTCAGAGCCCTGGGAGGCGGTCGTGTTCCCTGAGTGTCCCTGGGCAGGAAATGAAACGAAGCCGGATTTGAATAAATGCAGAGGGGGGTTTACACAGCTTTCTACGTGGAAGCCAGAGCGACCTTCCACGAAGGGCACTTTGTGTGCCCGCACATTTGCGCCTCAGAAGAGATTATAAAGGGGCTCAGAGGTTGGCTCTGACAGGCAGAGGTCACAGGCTGGGGCCCCAGAGCCACCTCTTCCCCATCACGCGCTCCCTGAGTGACCCCCGGGCCTCCCGCTCCGGCCTCCTGCGGAGAGATCGGGCGAGGGGTGGCAGAGGTGCCTTCCCTGCCACCGCAGGGCCATTTGGCTTCTGTCTAATGGAAACTTGGGAGACCGGGAGCATCGGCGCCTCTCGATTTCCTAGACTGCTGTGCTGGCCTGTGGTGCTTGGTGAAGCTATTTCTGTTTGTTCTGCACTCCAGGGGAGTTATTATTCAGCCACTCAGCGTCACCCTGAAGCTGGGGCGGAGACCTGCGGTGAAATGCTGCTGCGTGAAGGCTGGACTGTGCCGCTGCTGCCCCGTCCCCCTCTGTGTTGGGGGAGGCTGCAGGCGGGGGCTGAGGAGTGGCTTCTTCTGGCCCCGAGGACGCCAAGGGTGCCCAGGGTCGCAGGCCTTTCCTTTAACCGTCACTCCTGGCCATGTTCTTCCTCGTTTTTGTTTTTGATTTTGTTTTTACAGATGGCTTTGGCAGCCGTAGCGGTTGGAGATTTGAGGTTGCACGACAGAATGACCATTTGAGAACTCAGCAGCCAGGAGGCCAGCCCCAGGCTCTGAAATGAAGAGATTTTCCCAGCGGCGATGGGCTGGCGTAGGCTCGGGGAAGGGGCAGCCAGAGCCCACGGGCGCTGTGGTCAGTTCTCGGAGAGGGGTGGCTGAGAAACAGTGGGTATGAGGGGGAAGTGGTTCTGCAAGGGGACGACTCGCAACAGGGCTCCCCTCCCAGAAACAGTGCCTCGATTTCTGATCCTGATCCACGCCAGGGCCTGTGGCGTCTCACAGGATCGGGTGGCAGGGTGGAGAGGCAGCGAGGTGGCTCACTGGGCTGCCTGGGGCTGGGGCTGGGAGTCTCAGGAAGACAGGCATAGAGGGTGGTCGCGGCCACTGGTCACCCACCCATGTCTAAGGACAGCACCAGCTGGAAAGACCTACAGTGCTGGGACTGGGAACCTGCAGGACAGGGTGTCACCAGCTCCTGTCATCAGTATATCCGTCTCATGGCCGCCTCCAGAGTGAGCTCTCTGGCCAGCCTGGGGCCGAGGGGCTGGGCTGGGGAGCTGCAGCAGGCTTGGGCTGGTCTCCAGACTCTGCCCTGTGCTGGGCTCCTGGATGGGCAGGTGGGGCCCGACTTCCCAGAATTGCAGCGAAGCGGTTTTGGGTCTGTGTGGACTGGCATCCCTCCCTAGTGAGCACCCCCCCCCCCACAGAGGCCAGGTCCAGCCTGCAAACAGGTCCTTCAGAGAGGTCTCTGCCTTCTGGACGGGGCCTCTGGCAGCTGGTCTGGGCCTCCCGCAGAACCGAAGTCCCTTTCGGCATTAACAGGGTCAGGGAGGAGAGGTCTGCTTCTGACAACATCCGCCCTTCGCTGGGAGTGTGCAGGTGGGTTTCCTTGGAGTTACCATGGAACTTATCCGCACGACCCAGGGACGCGAACAATGGCAGGGGACCACCTGGGGGCAGGGGGGTGCTGGAGGGAGGGGGGCAGAGGGGGAAATTAGGACAATTGCGATAGCGTAATCAATAAAATATAATTAAATAAAAAATAGAGAGGCGGATTTCCATCTTTGACCAGGAAGAGGATGGAAATTTAAGTTTACAAAAATTGGGAGCATATTCTGTTAGGAATAATTAGAAGATTATTCCTAAAGTATTATTCCTAATCCATACAAGAAAATTGTTTTCTTTTTCTCCCCAAATTTAAACACAACAAAACCAACAACAACAGCAACAAACCAACATGGTTTCTCTCCCATAAAGCTCCTGGGACCCCAATAATCTTCACTCAGGGCAAGTCCTGCCCCAGAGTCAGCCACCCCGGCTGCAAACCATCCCTTGGCCAGGGTCTGGGGCCAGCTCTCGCATCTGTCCCGGTCCTTCCTGAACCCTCTGCATGAGGCGGCGTCTTTGGGGTGGGGACGTCCTGGGCAGAGGGCCTGCCAATGGGCCGTTGGGGCGGAGAGAGGCCCCTGCACCTAAGCGGCAGCATGTTGGTTATGAAAAGTTCTGAGAATGTCCTTTTCGCTCTGTCACTCCTTGACAGGGCCTGATTCTTGAGGAAATGTGATTTTTAAAAAAAAAGTGTTCGGCGAGAGAACTGAAGCTGGCCTTTCAGTGGCATTTTCAAACCTAAATTGGAAACTCCGTCAGCTTTGCCATTTCATGCCTAGGCAATGGGAGCCCCACCGCTCCCCACCCTGGGGCTCCGCTCCCAGGTCCGAGGCCAGGGTGTCTCCACCCTGGAAGGTTCCCCGGGGAGACACAGGTGGTCCCTGCACCCCAGTACTGCTGCAGACGGGCCTCCCCCCTCCCCGCCCCCCACAGGAGGCTGCCCATGAGCTCTCCGCGGGTGGGCGAAGTGGGCTCAGTGACTCAGAGTCATCAGACCCTCCCCTGAGGACTTGGAGATGACACTCACCCAGAAATGGCACCGAGTGGGTTTTCTCAGCGTCTCAACTGGAACCGGATAGGGAAAATGAGAAACTTGGGGGTGTGAAGGGCATCTTGTGATCCAACAGCCTGCCATCTAGCACGCCATCTAGCGCAGCGGGGCGAGAAGGCCGCTTGGGCCCCGCCCTCCAAGGGGGGCTGGGCCGGGGGTTGGGGGGGCAGCGTCTGTGGGAACAGGGCCGTGGTTCCTGCTCCTGGTACCTCCTCTCTGCAGCTCCTTGAGTCATGTGCGGAGCGCTACAAATGCAGGTTCTGGCCCAACCTCCAAGATTACAGCCAAGGATTTGGAGCTGGGAGTGTGCATGTGTGTGTGTGAGTGTGTGCGTGGGTGTGTGTGACCACTGACCGAGGTCTCCCCCCCGTGTTTCCCCGCACCCGAGACCTTTCCTATTGGCAGATGACAGTCAGATTGCCTCCAGGAAGGAACCACAAGTCTAACAAAGGAGTCAAGTGATGAATTTTCTTGTTTCAAAATCTAGGCCTAGATAGAAGGTTTGGAACAAGATGTGAGTGGGGGCAGGGCTGTGGCTGGCACATTTGGCACCTTGGGTGGGTTATAAAAAGGCAGCTTCTCCTTGGCAGGACTTGGGCAGATGTGAGCCTCCCATCCTACCCCCACCCAGCAGCAGGGCCCACCTGTGCGGGGCAGGCACCACTTGGCTGCATGGGGCAGCCCCAGGGAGGGGCCAGTGTTCCCGTCTGTGCCTGAGGGGAGAGCAACGGGGTCCTGGGGCAGGACCGGTGGGAGGTGAGGAGACCTGCATTGGTGGGGAGATAAGAACACCTTGGATGTTGGTGCATCCCTGAGAGGGGCTCTGTCTGTCTTGGGAAGGAGAACACAACCGAGATAGTCTCCAGGATGAAGGTGCAGAGAGAGATGATAAACACCTTCCTTGGCGTCATTCTTGAGGCAGAAGCCCCCCGAGTGTGGAAGGCTTCCCCAGCCTTAGCAGTGTGAAGTGGAAGAATAATTCCCACAAGCTCACCTAAGTGCGTTCGGAGGGGCCCAAGCGGGCGCAGCTGGCTTTCTCTGGCTCCCAAGACTCCAGAGTGTTTCGAGAGGGGTGGGAGCCATGGCCGGGGATCTCAGCTGGTTGGAGCACGGTCTCTGGACGCCGTGGTTGTGGGTTCTGTCTCCAGTCAGGGCACATATGAGAAGCAGCCACTAAATGCATCAGGAAGTGAAACAAGGAGTGGATGTCTCTCTCTCTCAAATCAATCAAATGGGAATGAGGCTCTCTGCGGCAGCGACCTGCAGGACTGATCTTTAGGAAGCACAGAGAACAGCAGGCGCCTGGTGGATGCCCACACGGAGGCCTATGGACGGGACGTCCCTCACCCACCTTCACATCTTACTAGCACAGCGCCGGGGGTGGAGGAGTGCGGGCCCAGGGCTGAGACCGGAACCAGTCCTGGGGAATAGTTGGGGGTGGGGACGTGGGGAGCTCCTCGCAGAGACTAGGGGAAAAATCTTGTAACCCATTTCGTACCCACCTGGATTTGTAGATACGACTGATCCCAGTAGGTACCGAAAACCACCAGTAAATAACGATCTCTGTGTGATGGGATTAAGGGAAATTTTCATTTTCTTTCTGAGTGCTGAGGTTTGTTGCAGAAACAAAAGAGATTTTCATTTTTTTTCTGAGTGCTGTTATTGGAGAAAATTTCTCCAGTAACCATGGTTTACTTTTGTAATGAGAATAATCATTTTTTAAAAAAAACCACAGAAGTAATTTGCTTTTTCATTTCCCCTCTCTGGGGTCCTTGGTCCTTAAGTGCTTCCTCCATCAGGCCTCCTTCAGACCCTGGGGCCCCGGCCTGCCCTGCCGGCCCACAGGCCCTGATTCACCATGGTGACGATGACCCTGCTGACGAGACAACCGCATCGCCGGGACACTTTAATCCTCTCCTCACCCACTTGTGAGGACAGCCAGGGTGGAAGAGATAGTCTCATCATTTCTGGCTCCATGGAGATAGATGGTCTCCTCTCCACCCTCAGCAGGAGGGTCTGCTCTGGCATCGGCTGAGCCGAGTCTGGGCCTTTCCACCGCCCAGGCTGCTGAGGCTGTGCCCTTGCTCGGAATCTGCTCCTCTGGCCCCTAGAGCCTTGCAGGAAGCCTCACCCTGAATCACGAGGAGGAAGAGGCCCACCCTTGGCTGATGGGGCTGTTTGGAAGGAAACGGAGAGCATGACAAACCTGCTGGGCCCCTTTAAAGAATCCCCACCTGGGAGCCACCAGATGAAAACAGAACGGGAGGAAGGAAGGGGAAGCTTGGTGAGCTGGAGGGAGAAACATGTTGATTATTAAACAGTGAATTACCTGCATCTAATTATGAGCACACTTACATAGCACATTTCCTCTGATACAGATCGGAAGTGGCTCCGACTCTCACGAAGAGTAGGAAAGGGTGATTAAAAAACGAAAGGGCGGATCTCAAACCTGAGAAGGCAGTCCTGTGTCTTTCTCTCCCCTTTCTGCCAGCTGACAGCTTCTCTGCCTGCACCTCAGGGCAGAGCCTGAGGGGTGGGAGGGGTCCCCCTCCCCTTTGGGATCAACACCAGGACATCCAGGAAGCTTGCTGTCCTCCTTGGGATGGGTTGTCTGCCTCAGGGTCTGCTCTCTGACTCCAGGCGAGCCCCGAGGTCCCAGGACAGAGGTGCGGTGGGGGGACCCTGCCCATGCTCCAGTGCAAGAGGGACATTTCCTCACCTCCAAGAAGCAGGAGGCCAGCTCCAAACTAGGCCTGGAGAAGGTTATTACTTAAACCCTTGTTAGTGTTTCCTGTCCGTTTACTGAGTTTTCACTCCGTAATAATGCTGTTTAACGATGGATGTGCAGCACAGATAAAGTAGGAGTGAGCTAGTCACTCCCACCTTTTTCTTGGGTCCTCCCATGCTTTATCCCCCATCTTGTCTACCCGTCCGCATCTTACACATCCTTCCGAAATGAAAGTAGTCCCACCTCCCTGATGGAGTTACCTAGTTAGAGTGCTGGACCGTCAGTCCCCAGTCCCATTTCCACCACCCACTAGGCAGGCGACTTGAAAACCGCCCCACCCAGCAAGTTGGCTTCTGGGGCAGTGGCGTTCAAATATGGTCGACCATCGCAGTTACTGGGGAGCTTCACAAATGCAGATTCCTAGGCCCCCCGTTCCCCGTCTGTAGGTCCACATCACTAAGTAGTGTCTCAGGGGGTGCCCAGGCAGGAGGTCTGGGACCTCAGTGAGAAACCCCGGGCAAGGACCATCCCTCCGCCCCCGGGCTGCCTCCTGGGTCAGTGCTTCCACACTTGTTGTCCAGCCTAAGGGGCATCCTTCCCACTCAGCAGCCTTCATCGGCACCCACTCCGCACCTAGTCCAGTTCACCGGGCTCGGGGCCCCCAGGGGCTGAACTTCCGGCTCATGGAGGTCCCACTCAGTGGGGCCCTTGCACCACCTGAGCTCCCTGCATGCAAAGGAGGTAATTCATCCCGCCCTGCCCACCGCACGGGGCGGTGTGGTTCTACTTAAATGAGGTGAGGGACGCGAAATTGAAGGCAGTGTTATCATTGCCCACTGGGAGTGACTCGCTGACTGGTGACAGCCCCTCTGTATTGTCTACGGCTCATTAAAAACCCCACAAGCTGCCTGGCTGTTCCCGGGCTCCCTCCCTTCCCTCCAGGGAGCCCGTGGGCTCCTTCGCAGGCGAGTGAGGCACCGTAAGTGGCCTTGATGGGCCGCATTCGCTGGTTCAACCCTGTTGTTGAACGGGTGCACCTTTCTGCAAGATGAGCAGACCTTTTTTTGGGGAGGGGGCGGAGCTATTGGTGGAAAGAAACAGAGTTTCTTTCTAGGCGGAGCGAAGCTGACCTGGGCATTTGGGGCCCCTGACACCAGCAGCCCACAGCTCACAACTGTGCTCGGAGCAAGTCCTTCTCTCGGGGTGCGTGGGTGCGACTCCTCCGCTATGGTTGGTCTGAGGATGGTGTGGAAAGTTCCCGAACCATCCTCCGGTCCCTTTGAGTTATCTGCTGTGTGGGCAACACAGCGCTTGGAAAATGAGTGGCTTAAAACACTTAATTATTTCTTTTGGTGCCGTGGCCGACAGTTTTCTGTTTCGTGGTGTGGACTCACGCCTGTGGCTGGGCTCAGCGGGGAGCTGGGCTGGATGGAAAGAACGAGAGGTCTGCCCTGCTCCCGCGCACCCCCTCTCCCCGTTTCCGCAGGCTGTACCCGGCTTCCCTGCAGGGGCACGAGCCAGGGCACGTGCTGGTTGGGCCTTCGCTGCGCTGTGCTCGCCGACATCCCGTTGGCTCACGGAAGTCATGTGACCACGCCCAGCGTCCGCGAGGGCGGGGCGAGGGCAGGTGAACTTGGCCGCAGGTCTCACTGGGCCACTGAGGTTGTGAGTCAACAGGTTTTCTGGGGGCCTGGACAGCTGCCGCGCGGGGGGGGGGGGGCTTGTTTCCCTTGCGCTCCTTCCACCGGCACCCGGGGCTGAGGCTCCGCCACGCCCTGGCCTTGGGCGCGGGCGCTCTGCGGGCAGCGGTCCTGCCCCGGGGCAGCCACAGCCTGGCCGGAGTTGACTCAGAGGCCAGGCAGGTAAGCGCTTGGTCGGCTGTTCTCACTCTGGGCACCGCTGCTGCCTCTTCCGCGTTGGTTTTGGCACATGGTTCCCGGGCACCCCGGAGATGGACCCCAAGCCCATCACCGCCTGGCCCGCATCCGTGGGGCCGCCTGCAGGCCTCTGCCGCCAGGTGGAGCCCTGCGAGGGCGTGCGTGGGGCTGCATCTCCTCGTCCCTTTTATCGGAGCGCTGGGGACGTGGGACCCTCCTCGTCCTGACCCCCTGGAGGGCGCCGGAGTGGCCCGCCGCACCCTGTGGGCTTGGCACACCTTGGCCGTCCTCAGTTACCCAGGCACCGGCCTGTGGCTGCGGCGGCGTCACCTAGGCCCTGGCGGGGCATGACAGTCCTCCTGGCTTCCTCACACGGCCGTGCTCTTGTCTCAGCCTGCGGGCTCCGTTTTCTAGAAGAGGTCCCTGTCGTTTCACCTCCGGCGGCGTCTGCCGCGCCCTGCGTGTGCAGCTGGAGGAGACACTGGAAGGGCTTTAGGAGCCAGGAAGGTGGTGTTTCTGCCAGCTGGGAGAAAAACCGAAAATCCGTCCAGAGTGACCACAGTGCTGATCCACCTGCGCTGTTCTCTCCTGCCACCTCGGAGCCATGGGAATCATTCCCCTCTGAGCTGGCACTCGGGGACACGCAGGCTTAGATGATCCAGGACAAAGTGAACAGATCTTTGCATGTTTGGAGGGGAAGAGCCGCCCCCCCCCTCCACCACGTGGCCTTTGCTGAAATGCGAAGCCACACTCTGCTCCCCCTGTGGGTGACAGACAGTGATGAAGCTGTGAGCTTCTTTGCTTGGGGACGTGTCTAAGAGAACAGATTGGCACTCGGATGGAACAGTCACGTTCAACCAGGCCCCCCGGGCTTTGGGGGCTTCTGATTCTGGGAGGCACCAGTGGCCCTCTTGATGGGGTGTCTGTCTGTGATTGACCTGGCCGAGCACAAAACTGGGCTCTCTTCTCTCCCGTTGATGACACAGTCCAAGAGTTACTTCCTCTGTCTCTGGGACTGACCCTGCTCAGGTGGGGGCAGCCACTACTCCCCTGGCCACCACTAGTCAGAAAACTCTGTGAGTCAGTGGTACAGATGCTGGTATTCGTGTGACACCAGTGATCTGTGCTCATGGAAAGTGACAAAAGTCTCCTTAATCCAATGCTGAGTTTTATGTATGTAGCACCAATAGTTCCCTACCCTGTGCCTGCAAACTAAGGCTCTGTGTTTCCTGTTCACAGCAGGAGCCTCGCTGGTCAGAACTGGTCGCCCTCAGAGGGTCTCCTGGTGGTTTCTGCAGTCTCCGAGTAGTGACCCCGCAAAGGAGGGTGATAACTGTAGTCGCCATGCCGACCACCTTGTCCGTTTGTCTGCTTTGCCACCCTGTGGCTTGCTGCTGGGACAGTGGTGAAGAGGTGCCTCACGGGGGCTCACAGGAGCCCTGGGTGGCCATTCTGGATCTTTCCAGAGCTGGAGCCTTGGTAGAGCTGTGAGAGGGCCTGCTGTGCACACGCCACCGGGGCCCAGAGCGGCCCGTGTCCAGCAGCCGCTATAGGTGCTCTCTGGCATCGTCTCACCAGCCCTGGGCCGGCCCCATTGTCCAGGACCAGGCCGAGTCTCAGGAGAGACAGCCAGGGCAGCTCCTGGCCCTCAGCCGCAAACCACAGGAGCAGCACAGGCAGCCCCAGGGGGAGGGCGGGGCAGGGAAGTCCAGTGTCCTTTCTGTTTGTCAGGACTCTGGCAACCCAGACACCTAGTGCAGACATAGCCTCTACAAAAATGGGTTTTACATGGCGGGAGGCTGAGGATGCTTCTGGACTGGGTCCCCAGGCATGGGTGTCAGCGGTGAGTGTCACTCAGTTCCCCTCCCCCACTCTCCCCTCTTTGCCTGCCCTCTCTTTTCTCCTGTGCACTCCTCTCCCTCCCCCTTCACGTCTCCCTTCTCCTCCGTCTCTCAGCTGTGACTTTACTGGCAGACAGTCCCTGTCCGTGTGGCAGGGAGGGATCTACCCGTGTTCCAGCGTCACACACTCCTGTTCAGGGACCGGACTGGAGAAAGGACATCTCTTTTCTGTGTCTCCGAATATATTCATATCTCAAGGCAGGAAGACACTTGCTCTGTTTGGGGTCATGTCCATTTCAGGGGCACTGGATACTCTGGTCAGCGTGGTGGGGTCAGGTGACAGCCTGTGTTGGGGGTGGCGAGACCAGTTTCCAGCCAAGGAGGGGTCACAGCCGGCACAAGCCGGTTCCCTGCCTGCCCCACTCTGCTCGCCTTCCACTGCTTTCCCTGTGTTCACCCATCCGGATGTGGGTGGGGGAAGCGGCAGCTACAATTGTAGACATTCCCAGACACTCCCGGGAGTGTCTGCATCTGCACTTGGACACCTGACAGCGTCCCGTGAACTTGTATTTGGATGTGCATTGCCTTCCTTGGCCTTCTCTTTCCCAGCATGCAGCTGGGCAGGTGGGTCGTTGGCCCCAGTGTGAGTGCCATCTGCGCCACTGGACTTGGGGGCTTCCCTCTCTGTCACTGGCACAGCTGACACAGCACACAGTGGGCGGTTTGACCCAGTTACCTCAATCTCGGACACTCCGAGGAGACGGGTGGGACCCACGCTTTTCAAATGTCCTGCAATGAAAGGGCGCTTGGCCCTGGCCCGGGGGACGCCCCTCCCTCCCTCTGTCCCGGCTTCCCTGTGAGCCAGTGGAAACATGGGTGGCCTTGCAGCTGCGGTCCCGCGTCCTGCACAGGCCGGGCCAGGCTGCCGTCCCCTGTCACCCCCACTCCCGCCTGCTCAGTCTGAGGAGAGTGTTCCTGGCTGGGATGAGTCCAGTGCTCCTCAGATACACTTTCTCTGAAACTTTGGGATTCTTCCCTCAATTGTCTGCCTTCAAAGGCTCAGGCCTTTGGGAACCCCAGCCCGGGTCCACTGCATTTTTCCGTTTGTGTCATTCCTTCCCTGAGGCAAAGGGCACAGGACATCCCAGCTGCTGGGCTGGGGTGAAGTGAAGGGAGAAACCCTGGGCAGGGAGTCGGCCCGGCTCGCTGTGTCTGCAGGTGACACCTGTGGTGCCTCCCGGAGCCCCTGCCCTCCAGTACCACCACCAACCACCCTCCCAGGCACCAGGGGCGGAGCCGGGATACAAATAGAGGGGGCGGTGCCTCCCTGCCCCAGTGGATCAGATCCCCAATTCCTGCCTCCAGGGGCCTCTGACCTGCAGTGCACAGAAGCCTTAATGAGCATGCGGAGGGGTGACAGGTGGCGAGGCCACTGATTTTTAACCAGACTCTGTGCTCTGCGCTGGGCAAGGTGTCACCTCCGCCTCTGGGTGTGGGGGGGCAACAGACTTGAAGGTGTCTGTTGGTGGCTCTTGGAAGGGTCTCCACAGAGTTGCACCTACACTAGGGACACAGCTTGGCCAGCCGTGCTGGCTGTTGTTTTTGTCTTCTGGGCCTCACTGGGTGGGAGGAGGGGGAGGTAACTGGTGACAATGGGCAGAGGAGCCTTGTGCGTTCTGGAAGGTGCGAGATGCTTCCTGTGGGAACGAACAGCCCTGGGGACTAATTGGGGGTTTTGCCCAGGAAGTGACACCAGGATTTGTGGAGCCCTATTATGAGCCATCAGAAGGTGACACGTTGCTGGGGAGCTTGCTGCTTAACCTCTGTTACCTGGCAACCTGGACAGAGCCACTTAGCTGCCACTCCAGAGCCCCTCAGTGCTCAGCTGGGTCTGCCCTGGGGCTGTCTGGCCATGGGGGGGAGGGGGGTGGGCGGGGAGGGAAGAGTCTGAGGCCTGGCCTCCCCCGGAGCTGTGACTGCTGACCTGGTCCTGAGCTGCTGCAGGGGTGGCTTCTATTTTCTACAAAGTCACCAGGGCTTGGGAGCCGATGGTGCCATCTGGAGCAATTTCAGACAGTGGGAATCCAGCAGGGATGCAGTGAGCAGCCACTCCTGGGCTCCGGACCAGTGCACAGTGCGGCGGCAGGGGTGGGGGGGCAAGGGGACCGACCTGGCCCCACATGGAGCTTCCCCTGGGCGGGGGACACAGGCGACAGCTGCTTCAGTTACAGACTGAGCGAGGACAGTGCAGAGTGCTGCGAGGCCGCGGCTCGGGGGCTTCGGCAAGGGTGCATGTTTTGGGGGTGTCTGGACTTTTCAGGGAGGGTTTGGGCCCTTTCTCCTCCTGTCGTCTGCCCTTGAGCTCCCCCCTCCCCCCCAGACTCCAGTCCTCACTCTCCGGTTGTCTCAGAGAACTGCTAACTTGGCAGGAGCCAAGGAGAAGTGGGGAGCGTGGGAGGTTGTCAGTTCCTGGAAAATCACTGAGCTCTTGCCCTGGCTCCAGGCTGATGGCTCTGCTGCTCTCAGTTCCAGGCCTCTCCAAGAGCTCGTGACAAAAGACGGGTCCCCCCCCCCCCCCCCCCCCCAACGTTCTTCCAGCCACCAGGAATCGTCCCTGAACTACCTTCACCTCCCGGGCATGCCATCCACAGCTGATGGATGGTGCCAGCTTCCCTTCCCAGTTTTTAATTCCTTCCTGGGGCCTGTTTTCCTTTATCTCCTTACAGGGAGGCCTGGGGACGTGGGCGTGATAGGGAAAGGCCACTGGGAGTTAAAAACGGGGCTGCCAGCTGCCTTTTGTGCAAGGCAGATAGGAGGACTGAACACTGTGTCTTAGGAGAGTTTATTAGCATTCTGATGAGGATGAGTGAGGGATCGGAAAGGGAACCTTCCAGAAGCATGGGTAACTTGTGCCCTGGATAAATTGGTCACTCTTCCTACAGAGTTTGTTGGCCTCCTGATTCCACATGTAGGCTTCCAGAGGAGCCATTTCGGAAGCCTGGGTCTCACCCCCAGGATGGCCGAGGGGCTCAATAAATACTTCCGAAGGCGTGGGCCCTCCCTGGCGGGGGCGGGGGGGGGCACGGCCTGAGTAAAGCTGCAGTACAGCGCACCTCGGGGGACAAGCACACCGTCCAACGAGCATTCTGGCCTCACAGGTGGCCGAAGTCAGTCCCTGGACCCACCCAGGGCCCTGGAGCAGAACTCACATCCGTAAGGCCCCCTGAACACACACCGTGCCCCTGCCCCACGGACGCCTCTCTCTGTTTTTCAGTTGAGCTTGGGGGGGGGTGGTGCCACGTTCCAGGGGATCTTTTCCAGTCACCAGCACCCTAACAACTGTGGTCTTCCCCCCCACACACCAGAAATTGGGAAGATTTGGCAGAGGCGGGCCTGTGTTCCTCTTGGCTCAGCTGGTGGGCCGAGTGTGGTCGGCCTGCGCCAGGCCAGGCGCCCGCCGCTCCTTTGTCGCGGCCCTGCCCACCCCAGCTGCTGGGACCGCCCGCCCACAGTGCTGTTCACCTCCCCACTGGATGTGCTCTTAGAGCAGAGGTGAGTAAGAAGCTGTCATCCCTGAAGACCTACTGTACGTCCTGAAACAAGCCCTGCCCCCCAGCATGCATACATAAACACCGATTTTGCCCTCCCAGGGTGTCCACAGGTCACCTGAGTTTGTGACCCTGATCAGGGCTGCTGTGAGGTGGCAGTGGACTGAGCCACGCAGAGTTCTCAGCTCGTGCCTGGCCCTCAGCACGTGCTCTCTCCTTTGGTCCAACTAGTGTTAGCAGTGGGTGTTTTCTTGGGACCAGCTGGCTCTCCCGAAATCAAGTGCCCTCGCCAACCTGCTGTGAATGGGTGTTGTTTGGGACTAGGGCGCCCTCTGGTGGCCACTCTCTGCACTCACACCTGGGCTCCTTTTTCAGACTGATTGTTGGCTCCCTTTCTCCCTGGCACCTGGCCCCTCCCACACAGTGGGGAGAGGGAGGCAGGTAGGAACAGAGAAACCGTGCTGTGTCCCTCACCATTTCCTTTTCCCTTTTCCTTTTTCCTGACCTTGCTGAGGTTGGGGTCATTAGGTCTGGGAATAGGAGGAAGGAATTGGAGGTGAGGGTCCTGGATGCAGGACTCTTGACAGGGGTGGGGGCGTTGGTGTCTTCTCCCCTCGCACTGGCCCCGTTCTCTTCCCAGAGACTTAGGTCCATGGCTCCGGAGCCCTCCTCCAGACACCGCAGAGACTCCCCGGGCTACTGTGAGGTAATTTTATTCCTTTTCATTTTAGGTAAAAATAGTGAATACAAGATAATAAAGGTAAAAATACATCATTTGGATTTTGAACAGTGCTACCTACAGTACAATTTTTGATTTAGGATTTTTAAACTTTTTTCTTTTTATAAACAAATAGAACTATTTTGCTAGTAGGCTGTGTTCTCATCTGGCACTTAAGAGTAGGTCACAGGTCACCTCCCGGTTCTGTTTGGATGTGTGTGGGGGGCAGGGAGGGTGAGAAGGGCGCATGGGATGTGGTGGTTTGTCTTCCCAGGACGCAGACAGGGCTGCGTTCGTGTGCAGGGGAGGGAGCACGTGCATCCCAGACGGCCTTTCCTGCACTGGCCACCGGACGCCGATGGCTGCGGCTGGACCGAGGGTCTCACACGTGTGTGTGTGTGTTGGGGGGGCACTTCCTCCCCTCCTGTGGTCGTGTTTCTCACCCACAGCCTAGATTCACAGTAGTCCTGGATCCAGGCAGGCCCCTGGGCTGCAGACACCAGCAAGACTGCTCAGGACAGAGCCAGTGGGCCCTGTAGGGTCCCAGAGGAGTGGGCCTGGGACCCCTGCCCACCAGGGCTGGTGGCCAGGACATTCGACCTGGCCTTGGAATGCTGGTAGAAGTCACAGATGCCTGTGTGGGCTGCTAAATGTCTTTACCCTTGTTCACCCTCAGGTGGTCTTTGTTTAAGTTCTTTCCAAATTTCTCACTGAGCTGTTGGATCAGGTCGGCCAGCTCGCCGGTCGCTTGAGATTTCTCTTCGAGGAGCTCGTAGCGCAGGCTGGAGATGTCTTGCTTGATTTCCTTCAGCTCGCCTGCAGGGACAGATGGGGTTTCGGTGAGAGTGAGTGGTCAGGAGAGGCCTTGGGCCACGTGTACTGGGGCGTGTGTCTCTCCAGCAGAGTGCCAGGTTGCCAGGCTGGCCCACCGCGGGCGGAGGTGAGGGGATGGGCGCTCCACTTTGACCTGAGTGTCACCCAGCTGCTCCACTGGAGGACACAGCCATCCATTTGAGACCCTTCTCTGCCACTCCTGACTGAGCTCTCTGGTGAGGGTGTGAGGTGGCGGGAGGAGTCAAGGCCAGGGCTGTGAGTTGCCAGCACCTGTCTGATACTACAGTAGTTAGAACACTGCCCTTAGGGTCATTACTCTGAGTAATGCCTTGTTTTTGTGACACTCCCTGTATTGTCTGTCTCTACTTGCAGAGGAGAGAAACCCCCAAGTGTGGAGGGAGCAGCGCAGCAGCGTGGTTGACTTGGCTGCAGATGTGGCAGCCTCACGGGAGCAGGGGCCACCCAGACCACGCAGGCAGCGGGCGGCCCAGGGGCCCTGCAGCAGGCCTGCCGCCGCCGCCTTCCACAGCGGGGGACCACCAGGTGGGGACTTCCACTTACTTCCACGGCAAACCACGTGGGCCTGGGCTGTGGGAACCTTGTCATTGACCACAAAGGGGAGTCAGAGGTTCTTGCCTGACGTTGTGGATCCTGGGCTTGGCTCACGGGGACGCTGCCACCTGGGGACACCTTGTTCGTGTCTGTTTTCTACGGGCGCCTCAGGTATACACAACGTCCAGATTTTAAAGGTGCAGCTGGGTTGGTTGGGCACCCCGCAAAGCCCACTGGGTGTGCCTCTGAGTGCCACTCCCATGGTGTGATTCTAGCGGCATGAAACCCGGGCAGCCCCTCCTCCTGTGGTCAGGGACCTTCCCGCCACTGAGTGGCACACTGCTCGGGGCCGGCGGGCCTGACACCTGGCGGTTTTCTAGTCGAGACTGGAAGTGGGGTTGGGTCAAAGTGCGGGTGCTTTGACCCCAGACAGCGTCAGCTCCAGGGGTGCCCGGAGAGGAAGCAGCGGGTCACTGACAGTGGCCAGGCTCTTCCTGTTGGGCCCTGTCACTCAGCCAAGGGGGAGTCCTAGTGCCGTCATTCAGTGGAGGGGCCTGGTTCATGAGGTCTGGGTGTGCAGCTTACAAAGTGGGTCTCAGGCGGGCGGAGAAGCACTGGGCTTGCCTGACTCTGAGAGCCGGGGGGTGGGACAGGGTGGAGCAGCTGGACCGGGGCCATGGCAGAGCTGGAAGGAGGTGCACGTGTGCCCACAGAGTGAGGGATTCTGGGCCATCCTGACCTCGATGACTCCAAAGCTGACTCAGGGCGGCCACCACTGTGGCAGGCAGAATAATTACCCCAAAGAAATGCAGGTCCTAATCCCTTTGTCCCATCTATGGATATGTTTGGTTACATGGCAAAGGGGGCCAGGCTTGTAAATGGAATTAGGGTGGCTAAGTAGCTGGCCTTAAACAGGGAGACAATTTTGGTTTATCCAATCTAATCACCACTCTTTCAGAGTGGAAGAGGAAGGCAGAGGAGGGGTCAGGGAGACATGAGGAAGAGATGGCATGAGAGGGGGCAGCGTGGGGGCGCCCTGGTGCTGGGGGGGAGAGGCTCCCGCTGCAGGCAGACCAAGGGCGGCCTCCAGGTCAGAGCTGAGGGCTGCCCCAGCTGACAGCCGGCAAGGGACTGGAGACCCCGGTCTCACAGCTGCCTGGGACCACACCTGCTGACACCTGGTGAGCATGGACATGGGCCTCCCAGGGCCTCCGGACAGGAGCACAGCCCTGCCCACCACACCCTGGCTGTAGCCTGGGGAGGCCTTGCCGACTCCCACCGCCCCACGGGGAACCCATCCAGTCTCTCACCTTCGTTGACTTCGTCATTTTCTCTGTCCACCTGGGCCTTCAGGACATATCTCTTTATGAGCCGTTTCATGATTTTCTGAAATGTGAACACAAGGAGTCATGAGATAAGCCTGGCTACGCACAGACAGCCTGCACTGGGCATGCGTGAGTCCTCCCTCCTGCAGGGCCTGGTCAGCAGCAGAGTGCCCTTGCCTGCTGCCCTGCCTCGTCAGGGAGCCTGGGCCCGTCCCTGTGTTTAGCCTCCCCCTGGGATTCAGTACTGCCTGACCCTGACCTCGACCCTGACCTGGGAGGTAAGAGCAGGATGCTCTTGGTGGCAGGAGGGCAAGCCCAGGAGAGAGAGAGAGAGAGAGAGAGAGAGAGAGGCATCTAAGGTCCATGGGTACTGCTTTAGTACCAGACAGGGGACCAACCCAGCCCTGTCCTCCTTTGTGACTTCAGCCTGTTGTGTCCTATTCTCAGGCTTCAGCTCTGAAACACTTCCTTTTAGTACAACAGCGGAGGCAGTTGGGGGGAGCACTGAAGTCTTGCAGGCCAGCCCAGCGGAGCTGCACCCCACTGAGGTGCATGCTTGAGTGGAGACACACTCGGCACAGCGCCAGGACCATGATGGAGGACAAGCCCATGGTACCTGCGGAAATTCCTGCCAGAGGCTGAACTTCCTGCCAGAGGTGGGAACAGATACAGCCAGGACTGGGGAAGTTTGACCAAGATAGTGCTCCCCTGAAGTCCCATGTGCCTGGCTCTCATCCCTAGTCTGGCTGGAGAGGAAGGGTTTGGCCTTCAGAGTCATTTAATATGCAGGCGAGGCATGAACAGACAGGAGCCACCAGGAATAGAGACAAGTGAAAGAAAGACTGCAGGCAGGGGGTGAACTTTGGATTTTGCCAGCTAGTTGTTCAGGGTAAATCCTGAGAAATCACAGGATTTAAAAATATTCGGGTTGCTAAGACTTTGCATCTTGTAAGAGATGGGCAGCCAGGCAGGGAGGGACTCCCTGCTCCGTGGTTGTCTCTTCCTGTGACCTGCTCACCTGCGCACACCTGAGGACTGAGGGGGGATGGAAGGGGCCCAAGCTCTGTCCTTCACCCAGCTGTGACATGTGAGGCAGGTTACTTTCTCTGTGACTACCTGGCCTCAGGAAATGCTTCTGGCAAGTGAAAGCTGTGAGCTGCCACGATGCAAAGAGGTGGAGGATTTAACTCATCATCATCACTATTAGGTAGTGGTTCTGGGGGCCCTGTGATGGTGAGGGCCGCGCTGAGGAGGGTCTCCCAGCCTGTGTTCCCAGACATCCTCCCTGGCAGAGGCTGTCTGTGGTATATGCTCTGAGCCAGTCCCTGCGGACAGCGCTGCCCATCCTCGGCCCTTAGTGGGCTGGTGGACGGCTTGGCTCTGCGGTTTGAATGGTGGTCTCATTTGAGGCCAAGCAGTTAATGAGCAAGTTCCCTTCCTGCTGCCCCTTCTCAGGAAGGCCGGAGTCTGGCCGTGTTAGTGGTCAGTGATAAACTTCTCCTTGGTGTTCTGGGCACGAAGGCAGGCTCCCTCCATTACAGGAATCCCATACGCCTTTCTGTGGGGCTCACTGTGCTCTTTTTCTTTCATGGAAGAAACAAAACAGAGCGAAACAAAACTTCGTCCAAAACCAGTCTCATGGGGAAGACAGACAGACAACCCAGATACCCACGTATCTGACATTCTTACTGAGAGAGGAATTCAGAAGTTTGTTCCACCACAAACTTGCAGGCGGATGCAACGTGGGGGGAATCTGGCCAGTTTGTTGTCTTTCAGGAAAAATGACGGGAATGAAGGGCTTTCCAGTTTCTGGATCCGCCGATCAAAGAGTTTATACGGGTGAGGTAAGACTGTAGCCAAAGGTTGGAAGCCAGGCGTTTCCTCCTCTGGGGTGGTGGTGGGTGGGGCCCTTTCAGACCAGGGCAGCCGACCCTCCTGACTCAAGGGCACGCCGGGTTCTCGTGCAATGTGAATGACCGGTTATCTTAAAAGAGGCCACAGTGTTGTGCTGTGAACAGGAAATGTGCCCCTCAAGCTCCACTTGTTTTGAGCAGGGTCTTCCCTGCTCACCAGCCTCCTTCAGTGCAGAGTGGCCCCCTGGGAGGCAGGGAGCGGGGAGAAGCAGCAGAGGGGCAAGTGCACCGAGTCCTCCCTGCAGACGGGAGTCGCGTTGACCTCCCAGACCAAGTGACCTCGCTGAGCCCTCCCAGAACCTCTGTGGGATGGAGGTTGTCACCTCCATTTGCAAGTGACGACACAGAGGCTCAGAGAGTGGTGGCTTCTCCAAGGTCCCGCAGTGGAAAGGGGCAGATCCTCAATTAACCACGCAGTCAGCCGGAGCTGGGGCTTTCTCTGAGCCTCAGGAAGAGGGTAAGTGCAGACAGGTGAGGGGTGGCGTGCAGGAGGCTGGATCCTGTTGGTCAAAGGGGACTCAGGCCGTTTCTCAGGACCACTTTGTCCTCTGTAGGCACAGTCTGTTATACAGGGTGAGGCCTCAGCTGGATTTCAGAGGATGTATGGCTTCATCCAGGGGTTGCCCCTTGGCGAAGAGGGTCACTGGCACGTCATGGTCATGCGTGTGCACAGCCGCCGTGAAGACAGGCGCACTCGACGGGAGCCGGTGCTTCTGCAGACCTGCGGCTCAGCGTGCGGAGAGGTGAGGGCTCGCTCGTCCTTCTCAGCACACAGTGGAGCTGAAGAGCCTGCCTGTGGAGGCAGGGGCCCCTTAACCTCCCTGCCCACCCCTGTTCACTCCCAGGGGCGACAGGCACCCGAGGGAGTGGACAGACACCTTGAAGGAGAAAAGTGTGACCGCCTGTCAGTTGCCAAGGAACTTCATGTCCTGATGGGGACCTAGTTTCCCCTCTGGCACATGCATATTAAATGACTTGGGACCTGCAGAAGCAAGATGCCGGGCTTGCCCCCCGGGAAGTCTGAAATGGTGAGAATATGCCCAAAGCCCTGTTGAAACAGATGCTACACAGGGTCTCTGCTTCTAGAAAAGACGGACATCAAGAGCCTCCCCTCTCGCTACATGGGGAAAAGTGTGTTCCTTTGTGGTGAGTTTGCGATACCTCCTTGCTGGCTTCCCCAGAGGCCTTTCACTTCGAGGGAACGCTGAACTTGGTCCAAGTTTACACGGCTCCATTGGTGGCAGCTTGGCCCACCCGCCCCCGCGCATTTAGCAAGGGCTGCAGGCGTATACTAGTGACGTGACTCAGACAGAGGAACTAACACTGAGGGGCATGATGGGTAAGAGTGGGTGTGGCCCTGAGGCCCACGTCCAGGAAGGAAGGCACCTAGCATCCCTTGCCCCGACTCCAAGGGGCCCATGGCCTCTGGCTGCTGCGGCGAAGGGGAGATAGAAGGTCTTTCTGTGGAAGGGAAGCCCTCGCTGTGCAGCCAGGGCAGCTGAAGACGCAGACGGGCAAGAGGACACATGTGGTGCGTGGCAGACGAGGTAGAATCCAGAGGGAGACAGATGCTGAGGACCATTTGGGGGGAGTGGACCAAAGGGGTCCTGGACCTTAGATCCCGGGACACGCTGTGCCTCGCAGTGGGTGTATCAGACACGGAAGAGAAGATACCAGCCCTGGCAAGCTGCCCACTCCGTTTGCTGTGATCGCTACAGAAAAGGCCATTGGGAACATGACACACAGAGGGCCCCTGGGTGGTGGGGGAGGGAATGTATCATCATTTGATACATTTGAATGATGGGCTGTGCCTGGATGCTGGGTGTGCTTGGGATGTGGCTTCTCTGCTCTGCCCCCGAAGGAAAGGTGCCTCTCTGAGGGTGTGTGCACAGGGTCAGCACACACCCCAAGAAACTGACACCGGCTCTGGGGACAGGTCACAGGTCACAGGGTGGCTTTGACAGGGGGCACCACGGCCACCTCGCCAGTGCCACCGTTTTGTTCCATTGTTTAGTCTCATGTCCACAGAACTCCGATCGGAAAAAGCATTTTAAAAGCAAGGAACCAGTTTTGTGAACACTTTGGACCCCTGGGGGCCTAAGAAAGCAAAGCTCAGAAGCCTCTGAGGTCTAAGGAAGTGCCTTCCCGTAAGGGAGAGCCCCCCCAGAAGGGAGCACGATGAGTGTAAAAGAAACACCCAAAGCAACGGGGCCGAACAATCAAGAGAATCCACCAGAAGGACACAATGGAAAGGCTTAGAAACCACAGGTGTTGAGCAGCAGGTCTCTGGTCTTCCAGAGCGAGTGTTGCAGGGCTTCTCAGAGCTGCGAGGGTGTCAGAGGCTCCATGTGGGGCAGCGCTGGGTGCAGCCTGGACGGTAGGGGAGGAGGGTGGACGGGGCCCCTCCTGATCTCCGCACACTTGGCCGTCGCTTTGGGAAGAAAGCTGTGCAGCTGGGAAGGTCACCAGCGGCCCGGGAAGAGGGATGAGCCACCTAAGGTCCTTGCCTGAATCCTTCTCCTTCCGGGTTACTGTTGCTCCCGGTGGCAGCCAGGTGCCTCCTTCTCCTGCTCCTTCTCCCCTCAGGCTGCAGAGACTCCACTAGATCTGCCCCCCAGGGACCCTCAGGCACTGGCAGGGCCGGTTCTGAGGGGGCTCTGGCCCAACACTGTGAAGATGAATCATGGTGGAAGATGGTGCCCTTCTGAGTCAGACAGATCTCGGTTCGACCAGCTGTGTGGCTTCCTCACAGAGCCTCAGTCCCTCCTCTGTTAAGTGGGGTTAAAGGCACTGCCTCTCTCACGGGGTCGTGGTGAGATGACACTGATGCTCGGGTCCTGTCCGCTCTCAGTCGTCCTCTCCTGTCTCCTCAAGGCCTGCCCCTGTCTAAGCACACGATGGCTCGGGAGGGTGGCCAGACCTCAATGGGCAGGGCTGAGCGAAGGGCCAGTGTGCAGAAGGCAGGGTGCCCTCTGTCCCTGTCTGCTGTCCTCTGATGCCTGTGGCCCAGTTTTCCTTCCTTCTTTTCTGTGACAGCTGTTTGAATAAGCCCTGGGCTTGTCCTGGTGGAGGCACAGGATATGGGGGGCGGGGGGCAGGCTTTTTGAGGTTATCAGTAGCCTGAAGCCACCAGCCAGCCAGCTTCTGTAATCACAGCAGGAAGCAACCCAGGGGATGGATGGCGGCCAGGACGTGGCCCTGGCAATGGAGGACAGACATGGAATCGGCCTGACACTGGTCTTCGACTGGCCTCATTGGTGGAGGGTTCCCCCTGAATGCGGGACATTCACCGCACAACGAGTCTGCCTGTCTCTGCAGCTGCTTCTGCTCGAAGCTCAGGACAGATTGGGCCCTAACCCACCAGGGTCATCTTCTCAGTGACATAGATCATCAAAACTTCTTTTTGAGAAGCCGAGGAAGAAAAATCCTTCCACTGACCAAAGGCTCTGCCCTGTACAATAGCTCAAAGCAGATCACACTGGTGAGGCCCAATTTTGGGCCTGATTAAACACAAGATCTGCCTGTTGCCAAAGTCTAGCCTGTGTCATCTGATACTAGGAGGACTTTGAGGGATGAGCCATTCTTTAATTGGACACTTAAATCCTCCTAACCGCATGGCTGCCTTCTGAAATGCAGACAGAGATTCGATCGTAGGCCTGTGCCTGGAAGATGCTACGGCTGTAATTGCTCCCTCTGGGATAGTGGCACTAGGGACATGTCACCTCGGCCCAGAGGATGACTCAGAACAGCTTCAAACTGACATCTGATAAGATGGTTGGCCCAGATCAAACTGCTGATCGTTGGGAGGGAAGAGTGAGGAAAAGAATGGCCTGCACCTTTGTGATCAGTAACCTGTGGTTACCATTTATCCCTGGCTCGCAGGCCACTCAAACTGATACAGAAATTTGACATCAATTTCCAAAAGCAACGTGGGGACTGCAAGCCCAGAAGTCATCCTCTGGTTTTGGTAACAGGCTCTGCGGGTTGGCAGCACGAGGTCAGGTGCTCCCTGAAGACAGCAGTAGCCACCTGGTGGCATAAGACAAATGCCTGGGAGTTGGTGCCTCTCCTCACCGCATGCCTGTTGGTCCACCTCTGGCCCCACTGGCTCCGCCTCCAGTCCCGCTGGCTCCGCCTGAAGTCCCACTGGCTCCGCCTCCAGAATCTGTCTGCTTTTCATCATCACCCAACTCACACCCCAACCTGAGCCACCGTCCTCTGCACCTAGACGACTGTCACGTTCTCCTCGCTGGTCTCCCTGCTTCTGCTCGAATCCCCACCAGCCTCCTCTCATCATAGCAGCCAGGTAGTTGTCTTAGAGCCTAAGTAGAATTTTATCTTCTCCCTGCCCAAAGTTAAACTCCTCCAACTGCCTTCCTCGGCCAGGTAGAGTAAGATCCCCATCCTGACCCTGGTCTGGCTGCCCGATCCCCCTCTGACTTTGTCGCCCTTCCGTGTCCCCTGTGGGCTGGGCTCTGCGGCAGGGGACCAGCCCAGTCTCTCCCCTGGCTCTTGCTGATGCTTTTCCTCTGCGTGGCAGGCCCCACATGCTGCCTCTTCTCCTCCCTCCTTGAAGGGCCCCCTCTGAGAACCACATCGAAGCAGGGGCTCCCCGTTTCTCTCCGTTTCTGCACCCTGTCGTTTTCTTCCCGGCACTTTTATCGATTCGAATGTGTATGTTCATTTGTGTGTTTACTCGTTCACCATCTCCCTTCCTGCACTGAGGTGCACCGAGGCGGAGCCGTGTCTTCGTGCCCATTGAGGAGCACCGCACAGGCGGAGAGAGGCGTTCAGCAAGTAGCGCCGAATGGCCCCGGTGGGTGGCTCGGTTGGTCGGAGTGTTGTTCCACACACCAGAAAGTTGCGGGTTTGATACCCGGTCGGGGCACCTACCGGAGGCAACCGATTGGTGTTTCTCTCCCCTCCGCCCTCCCCCTTTCTCTCATCCCCTCTCTCTAGAATCAATCTTCAGGTGGGGATTTAAAAAAATACTCGCGCCTTGAAGGAAGGAACAAAGCTGTGCTCTGAGAGGCCGGCACAGCCGTGTGACTGGATCCATGTCCAATGGCGCCCCCTTCTGCCTGAGCCTGAGGAAGGGCAGTTACCTGGTATCTGGTGGGTTTGCTGAAAGTGTTATTTGGGGTCAGGTTCTCAGAATTCCTCATGCCAGCCTGGTAGCGAGTCTTCTGGAAAAAAATATACAATCATAATACGTACATACCTGGAAGGACTTGAACAGTACCCACGTATGGAGTCGTCCCTAAAAAGAGGACTCTTGGGAGGTCGATGCGCCCACACTGCTTGGCCTCCAAGGACACTTCCTGGGGACTATAGTTTTCTAGGATGTCAGCAGATTACAGGATATAGTTTGGTCAACTCTGGAGAGCTTTGGGTTGAAGTTGTTTGGGTGTCTGTGTCTGGGACTCCTCAGGGACTTGAACATACTAAGCGTTGAGCATCTCGGGGCGAGAAGGTGATGGGCAAGGACCTTTCTTCCCAGAGCGCATGCCTCAGTTACACTCTGGGAAGAGCTGTTCTGGTGTCAGGTCCACAGAGGAGTGACCCTACTGGGGCCGAGCCTGAGCCCCCTGCAACGCACCCGTCCAAGGCACTGCAGGGAGCGGACGGCCAGCACACCCTCCGCTGGAGCTGCAGGGCTGCCGAGGTGCCCGGGACTGTGAAGAGCACTGGCCCCTCTCGACACCTGCCTCCCCTTGGTTCAGGGGCCCCATCTGAATCAAACACACACGACTCTCCCCCCACCCCACCCACTGCCTTCTTGCCCCATAAACTCCATGGTACCTACCCTGAACTTGGAATGTAGCATGCCCATTTCAAGGTCATTTTCACAGCTTTTGGCCTTAGATTTGCAGAGTTTGATGAGGCACATCTTGATTCTCATTGTGAGATAGTAAAATGATTTAGGACTTGGCACTAGATTAAAAGGAGCAGGTAGAGTTCTCCCTTCATCAAAATAAGACAGCCAGAGCTTCGCTCGGGCGAACTTCCACTCCACGTCCGCGTCCTCCTGTGGACAAGGACACGGCATGTCAGCACCAGAGGCCACTGCTCATCACCGAGCTCAGTCTGTGGGGCGGGCGGGGGCGCCTCTCCAGGCTCTGAAAGCAGGTTTCTGGCAGGACCCTGACACATTCGTGCGCCTTCGCTACAGGGGCGCAGTGGGGGGTGTGCTATTAGTGCTTCCGAAGGATCCCCACCTAATGTCTTGGATCCATCGCTGAAAACCTCCGCCAGTTCATCCTCTCTCATTCTCTGCTGGGTGGTTTTACCAACATTCTCCACCTGCCGCTGACCAAAGAGCATCTCTCACCGTCACCTAATCTTGTTAGCCATCAGCATTTATAGCTCTGCTCACTCAACTGCCAACCCCCGCAGCATCAACATGGGGATCTTTCAGGGCAGCGCTGCCCCTCGGAAATTCAGGGTGAGCCGCAGAGGCGGGCCGCACAGGTAAACCTCATTACGTAAGTTTTCTGGTAGCCACAAGACAGAACGTGAAATGGAGCAGGTGAAGTTAGTTTCAGTGCTATATTTTATTTACGCCAGTAGAACCAAAATGTTATTTCAACGCGTAATCGTTATAAAAAACCATTAAACTTCTTAATGAGACAGCTCACTTTTTTTTGTACTGAGCCTTAGAAATCAGTGTGTAGTTTATGCTTAGGGCACATCTCAGTTAGCGCCGCCCACGTTTCAGGGCCCCAGTAGGTACTGCGGTGAGGGGCTACCATACTGGATGGACACCTATTTCTTATTAGAAAGTGTATCTCCTCTTGGTTGGAGTGGCACCAGGGAAGCTGCTGCGAGACTGCAGGTGTGATTCCAGGGGAACAAGCCTGGCGGTAGTTAGTCCGGCCATTGTTCTCTGTGGCTGTAGTGATTCTTACTAAGTTGAAGTTGCCGTAGTAACTGTAGTTGCTCCTGCCCCTGGTGGTGGTGTGGTAGAGGGAAGTCCAGGCCTGTTACTTGGGACTTGGCATCGCTGCCAGGATTCTGCATGGGCCTCGTGAGAGGGAGCGGCTGTGTGTGTTCTGTGGGCGGGCTCCTCAGGCCTCTGTCCCCAGAGGGCAGCTTGAGGCCAGGATGGAGGCCTGGGATTTGGGATCAGGTGGGACCGGCCTCACACCCCTTACTGGCCGTGTGACTTCCGGCCAGGGCCTTGGGCTCGCTCACCTGTGTGTGGAGACAATGCTGCCTCCCTCCCTCAGCCCTGAGATTGGCACTGAATCTACTCTGGGAGCAGCGGGTCCCCCGCCCCCACAGGTGTTGGCTGCACGCGAGGGGCTGTGAACCGGATGAGACTGCAGGGCTGAGCCATGAGATACGAGGTCTCACCAGCAGGCTTGGCTGTTCCGGTTGCCTTCTCTGGGACCCCATCCACACCTGCATCCTACATGGGTCTTTTAGATGGGAAGCTTTGTGAGGGCAGGGCTCACTCCTTGTACAGCAGAGCGGTGTGACAGGGACCCCTGGCCTGGGAGTGTGGTGACACAGTGGCTGTGGAGCCTGCCTGGCTCTGTTCCTCACTAACGGTAACCATAGCAGGCGACTCAGCCTGCTCCGGGCCTCCGTTCCTCATCAGTAAAGTGGGAGGGAAAATATCCACCTTATAGGCAGTCGTGAGAATTAAGGGGTTAATACCTGCAGTGCAATTAGTGTCAGATGCGTGGTCAACCCTCAGTATGTCGTAGTTTTATGTCCTTAGCTTAACATGGGGCCTGGTGTTCAACCTTGACTCATTGAGCAAACACTTGTCGAGCACCTACTATGTGCTTGGTGGTGCTAGATAGGCACTGGGGATGACCGCCCAGGCCCTTGTGGAACAACATGAGCATATAAATGCATCAGCTGGCCTTTTACTGGGGCTGTGCTGAGAGCCCTGTGGGGCTTGGGTGTTCAGGCTGGCGGCCTGGGCCTGGAGATCAGGGAAGGCTGCCCTGGTGGCTGGCGTTTGAGCGGAGACCCAGGGGATGAGTGGTTTCCAATGGAGCCAAGTGTGGGCGGGCTGGTGGGTGGGGAAGAGTGGGGGCTGGTTAGTGGGAGAGGAGGTGAGGGATGTAAACGGCCCTTCTGAGAAAGACAACAGTGAAGAGCTGGAGGGAAGGTGCAGAGCTGGAAAGGGAGATTGAGGGCGGAGTTTTCGTAGGTGCGTGTTAAGACCCAGGGACTTACTTGAATGCTGGCAGGAAGGACTAGGTAGGAAGGGAGAGGGTGGCAATGCAGGTGGAGTCCGGATAATGGTGAGAGGGCAGGGCACCGGCAGGCTGCTGGGGTGGGGGAGGGGGGCAGGTGGGGCGTGGCAGGCGCAGAGGCTGGCGGGGATGTGGATTTGGACAGTGGGTGCTCAAGGTTGTGGAAGGTTTTATAAATTTGCACTTATCACAGTTCGGTGTGCCTGGGAGTGGCCGGCACTTTTGCGCTGCCAGTGAGCAGGGTGGAGTGGGCGCTCTCACTGGGGGGGGGGAGGTGAGGAGAGGTCCGAGCAGGAGGTGACCGTGGGCTGCAGGGAGTGTCACCCACTTTGTGTCACCATGCTGTTGGGACGACTTGATATCACAAGCCACGGGCTTGCCCACTCTTGCCGCAGGCTAGCGGGCATCCATAACGCAGCTTTGTGTTTCATGTTCATCTGGAGCAAGGTGTGTTATGCCTGTTAGGATGGGGCCTGCCATCCCCGGTGAGTGGTACCCACAGGTTATCCAGGCCCCGTCTGGTTTCCCTTACACATGGGGAAGCCGAGATCCAGAAGGGCAGGGAGACTAGTAAGCAATAGCTCATCCACATGGTGACCAAATGGCTGTGGCACTTTAAACATATATGTTTATCGACACACTGCATTTTCAAGGGGTGGGGGTGGGGGGACGAGGACTTCATGGCCCAGCTCACCTCTGCCTTTCACCTCTTGCCTCTTTTCCTTGAATAAACTACGCTCTTGCAGTGCTGGACACCACACTATTCCACCCCTCTGCCTTGGCACGTGAGGTCCCTACTATTGAGCATACTTTTCCCTTCAGAGGACAAATGTGCCTCCCGAAATATGCATGTTGAAGCTGTAACCCTCAGCACCGTAGAATGTGACTATACTTAGAAATGAGGCCTTCAGAAAGGTAATCAAGGTCAAAAGAATTACAAGGATTCGGTCCAATATGACTGGTCTCTGCACGGGGATAGAAGCTGCACCGGGGATGCGTGCACACTGGGAAGGGAGGCCGCTAGAGGGCGCTGAGAGGAGCAGGCAGTCGGCCCCCAGCGAGGAGAGAGGCTGCGCGGGTGGGGAAACGACCCTCTAGGACCGTGAGTGCGGACTTCCTGGTGTGCGAGCCACCTAGTCTGCTGTGTCTCGTTCTGGAAGACCTAGCTAACTAGTGCGTGGGGGTCTGTACTTTTCTCCCGTGTGAGAAAGACACAAATGACTGTTTCTTACAAAAGATTGACGTGCAGAGGTGTGCCAAGCCCCTGTGGACGTCCCCTCTCCCCTTCCCCTTCTCCAGAGGACACCCCAGGTCAGGGTGTGGCACCTCTTCTCTGTCTTTCTCTCCTTTTTCTTTCTGTATATTCACATTTGCACGTGAATAAGGTTTGCTAGTATTCTTCTGCAACTTACATTTTGTTCACTCAACATTATTGTAGGAATTTTGTTACATTTGCATTATGTAAACAAGATTGGCTTATATTTTTCTACAACTTGCTTTTTTTCACTTAATATTATCATAGGGATTTTGCCATGTTGGCACAAACATGTTTTCCTTATTGTATTTACAGTATTATGTATTCAGAATTCTAAAGTCTGTACTATATCACCATTTATTTAAAGATTCTAATATCTATGAGCTATTTCCATGTTTTTCCTTTAACGAATAACTGCGTAAAAACTTATTTCTGCATGGATCTATTCCTAGAATTGGAATTGTTGAGTGAAAGGGTTAGTATGTTTTGTTTTGATTTTTAGCTCATTTATTTAACTTCTGGGTAAGTAAAACAATAGCATAATGTCTGGAGCATGAACGGTTTGTATGAACACACATCCCGGCTGCCACATCCCCGCATCCCGCCTCGCCACGGCGCCCTGCTGGACGGTGCCTGTGACCCACTCAGAGTTTTTCCTTCTGCAGATGCTTAGACAACTGAAAGTCAGTGGGTGTCCCCTCTCCCACACAAGGCAGAGCGCACTGCATGCCTACATTGTTCTTCAACCTGACTGTTTTTCACTTAACACGCTAACTGGAAGGGTTTTCCAAGTCAATGTATAGAGAATATCTTTATTCTCTTTTAAAGATGCTCAGTTCCCCACCGGTCAGGGTGTGATAATATATTTAACAAGCTTCCTGTTAATGCTCACTTTATTCATTTTTAATTTCTTGCTATTTCAAACAAGGCTTCAGTCAATGGCTTATGCTTTGTGCATCATAGATTGTGGCAAATGCCTGCTGGTACACTCTCTCGACTCCCTTCTCTGTTTGGCAGACTCGTTTGGGTCTTTGGCTGGTCTTCCAGCATCACCCTGCAAGTTCCTTCCCCCCATAGCCACTCACAGCCCCTGCTTCGCACCTTCTGCACCTGGCGGGACTTCTTTGAGTGTGTGGTCCCAGGGCACTGTGACTGTTGATTGACATGTCTGTTTTTCTCACTTGACCGAGTTCTTCGAGGACAGGGACTGTGTCTTAGTCATTTCTGTCTTGTCATGCCCAGCACAGGCTTGGCATACGGGAGGTACTTAATAAATACAAGAGAGAGGCAGAAGGGAATGGGGGCTGAAAGTCACTTCCATTTTTTGTGGGTCACCTGCTTGCTGTCCCGAGGGGACAGAGTCGGGACCTGGAGTCCTGGTGCCCTTGTTGGGCCATCTTACGTGCGGTGCCTGCAGGAAGGCTCTGGCGTCACATTTAATAGTCCCCAGGCTTCGAAGTCGTCACTGTCACTGCTGAGAACAGTAGTGTCGGTGACACCCAGGGGGAGAGGGTTTTCGATCGGCCGGCCTTACCTCGATCTCCTGATATGAGTTGTTGATCATGGCTATCAGCATGTTGAGCAGCACTACCACCATGGTGACGTTATAAACGCCGTAGAGAACGTAGCCGATGTTCTCGATGAATTTGTGGTCGTATTTCAGCACCACCGAGATCACTTCAGACAAGCCGAAGATGGACCAGAATAAGGTTTTAAAACTTTCTTCAACCCTGCAAGGAAACAGCAGCCATTTCAGACACATCCTGCAGCTAACATTTCCACACGAACATTTTCATGCCGCCATTACCCAGACTTCAGTGGGCACTCTGGCTGGGGCTGGGGCTGGGGCTGACTGGTGGTGCTTGCATTCTGAAATAAAGACACATTTGCCTGCTAAGGAGACTTGGAAAGGGTATTCCAAGTAAAGGGCAGGCTCAGTCCATTTATTGGGACTGCTGGCTATGGCATCATTTTTATCTCGTAATTAAACATTTAAAATTAAACACCAGGGCAAATGTTTGTCCTTATATGTCATCGGGCTTCTCAGAAGCACACTGTCCCTTCAGGACTTTGAGTCTCTTCTCAGACTGCCCAGTCCCAGGAGAAAGAGAAGAGGACGGGGCCCACGATGGGGCTGGCCGCACTGGTGACAGGGACTCACTGGGCACTGGACACAGGCCGGCTCGTCTGGTAGCTCCATTTTACAGGTGGAGCCACTGACGCTCAGAGCCTCACGTGCCTTTCCCTGGAGCACCGGGCCGGAAAGTGGGGTGCAAGCCCAGGCATGTCTGAGGTTTTCATGGGTGGCACTTGTAACCACTACCCTTGCCCATCCCCCCGGGGAGTGAGGCCAGTCACCTAGGTCAAGTCCTCTAAGGCGGAATGATCAGGAATGAGAGTGGCGACTTCAGTGTGTCCGACGGGTGCCATTCACAAGGTCACTACCCAAACCTTACCCTGCCGCTCACTCGGGAGAGACTGCATGTGTTTTGGGGGAAGTTCAGCAAGCACCTGGCTTTTGGGACACTGCTCTTTGATGCTTGTCAGACTTTGGAGATGCCAGAATACACTGGTTTTAGGAGAAAGACCCAAGCACATTTCACACTGCGTACTTTGTGGCTCTGCCCCTGTATCAGGCTCGTGGCACAGAATCTAGTCAGAAAGCTGCATATGGGTTGCGGGGTCGGGAACACGCAGGTGTATCTGATCTCATCCGAACGGCTGAGCAGCCCTTTTAGTTCCCTTCCCTACTTCTGGTACCGTGTATGAGAAGGCATTTTCTTTGTTTCTCTTTAACATTTCAGATTTGCAACACTCACCCACAAATGGCCAGGATTAACTAGATCTCAAAAAAAAAAAAGGGCATTTCTTAAGGTTTGGTATTTATTTGACAAGGTGTACAAAAACACTAGCACCCTTGGCTAAAAATTTCACTGGGACTCGCATGGCTTTTCAGCTCTGCTCAGTGTGAGTGTGAGTGTGTGAGTGAGTGAGTGGGTGTGTGTGGGCGTGTGTGAGTATGTGTGCCTAGCCAGCTGTTTGGCTCCAAGCATCCAATGTCTGAAAACTAAAAGTAGGAATGGGTTTTTTGTGGTCATTGTTTGTTTTCGATTTCTTTGAAAAGTATGAGTATGGAATATTTAATTAATTTCAGTGTATGCGAGAAAGGATGCCGTTGGGGGTTTGGCAGTAACCACTGGGTAACAAGCCATTACATGTAGAGCTCCAGCTACCGGAGCTGTTTCGAGAAGGAGAGAGAACTGTTTCCCCTCCTTTGAAATGGAAGGCACGAGGCAGCTTCCATTTGTGTGAAAAAGGCGCCACTCCCTGGGGGCACAGTCCATGCAGGTATGGGCCCCCCTAAGATGCAGTCCTCCAGTTACCACCCTCGAGGGAGGGGACAGTGGCAGGGAGAGTCTGCGCTCTCTCGGACAGCTGTCCCTTCCCAGTGGCCTCAGGTGGGGACAGGAGGACGCTCTGCCGGAAGGAGGGGCTGGGCAAACGGGCTCCGGTCCTCGACTGCGCACCTGGCACGAGCGGCCTAAGAAATGGATCATACGTGTGTCCAAAAGACGTTTCACAGAAATTTATCTTCCCTTTCTTACTTTGAATACCCTTCAGACCTTCAACCAACACAAGGAAGGAAGCAATTATGCAACACATTTAGGGAAAGCTGGCTAAATTTTGATTAGAGAAAATAGCATAGATTCAGCAGGCATTTCCCCTCCCCCCCCCCATTTGCTTCTTGCTATGAGTTTTGCCGTGAAGCTCAGACTTATCCCCCGGGCCTTTACCGAGGCCTTCTGTGTCAACATCCCTAAGGAGGCAGAACCGCCCCTCCGGAGGGCAGCCTGCGCTCCATGAAGGAGCACTCCCAGGTCCCCACGCCTGTGCCTGTGCCTCCTCCCACGCTCACTGTCCTGCCCCTCCAGAGGCTGGGAGCCACGAGCTGTTCAGTTCCTTGTCTGGCTTCCTCTTAACCTTCACACTCGTTTAATTTCTGTTCCCTAGCTGAAGGATACCTCTGGACTCGAATTTGGCCATGACTTCCAGGAGAATCTCATTCTTAAGAGGCCCCGGGCAGACGGGAATTGCCAGAGCAAGAGGGACTCCCTCCAGAGCAATGTCCCTCGGCCTCCAACTGGGCAGGTCACACATGTTTTTAACAGTCCCTCTAAATCATGAGGGGTTATCGATGGCCCTTGCTTCCTTGTACTATGGGGCAAAATGAGTTACAGTAAGAAAGGCCTTTCGTAAAAGCTGGGTCCGTTGGCTTGAATCACCCAATACGGCTGGATCCACTGGGTCCCTTGGGTCCATTGTTTGGGCCTGTACGCCTCACAGGAGTGTTTAGTGGGCTCATGGAGCAACTGCTTGTGCTGTTGTTGGTTCTCAGATGGGCCTCATTGGCCAAGTTATACCCACTTAGCTGGGCTGAGTGATGAGCAATGAAATATTTTATCCATAGCTCAAACCATATAACTGAGTACGTTCCGAACAGAATTAAAAAGTTCAGTGTTTAGAAATTACAGGAACAAAATGAAACATTGGTACTTATTAATCTTGGTCTGGGAGATATTTCAGAAACTTCGAAGGAAAAGAATTGCCCACGTCAAACTTGTATACATCAGAAACATAAATATAAGATAAAAGACAAAAGATTAAGGGAGGAAAGAATTTGTACTTGCAAGACATATGACTATGACAATGGATCGTGTCTGTCCTACCTAAAGGGTTATTATAAATCAACCTGACAATGACAGCCATCCTGGCAGAAAGAAAAGGGGAAAAGTCCGTGAATACTTGATATTTCTTATCGTGACAAGAGTGCCAATGATTAACTTGCTATGCCAGGCTCATGGCACCTTTGGTTTAATGCAGAACAGGAAACCAATGGAAACTTCTCACTGCCCTGAGAGGGAAGAGACTTGTAGTTACCTTGACCTTGGAGACCTGCCACACTATATTCTCAGAAGGTTGGTCTTGGATAGAAGGCGGTAGTACACTATTCATCTCAAGAGTTTGCGCACTGGAGCTAACCCCGATGTCTTGAGAGGTTACGATGCTCTCTGAGTCATTCATCTTCGCCAACAGTTTTCAGGAGCTATGGGACCCAGAGCACGGGGCAGAAGACGGCAGAGATCTGGCGCTGTCTTTTGAGAAGAAAATATCTTGCATGTGGCTTCCTCAATATTTGCCGTGAAGCCACTTGTCTCACAGAAGGCCCCCACTGTCAGTGAGCTGGTCTCAAGGCTAAGTCTGAGGTCGTTTGTTGATAGGGAAGGCAGCCACTAGTTCCACGCTGTCTTCCCATCTACTCTGGCTAGCCACAAAGTCTGCCAGATCCCTTCAATGGTGCCAGTCACTGGAATCTCCCCAGAGATAGCTGGATGAGTGAGAGCAGCAGAGGTGCATGCCTGGGTTCGATTTCAGCTCCACCATGTACTGGGTCTGTACATGAGATCTGGCCTGCTACAGAGCCTGTTTGAGTCTCAGTTTACTAATCTATGAAATGGGATAATGGTGTCATTAAGTTGCCGTGAAGGTTAAATGAGCAGCCCGTTTAAAGTATACAGTAAGAGTACAATACATGGTAGCTGTAATTTTTATTCATTTGTTTATGTGCCAAATAGTCACTGACCTACCACATTGCTGGGCACTGGCCAGGTGACAAGGACACTGTTCTTGTGGGGTTCCCAGTCTAAAGCAAGCCCGGCGGGGTGAGTGAATGCTGTGAGGACAAGGTGGGGTGCTCCATTTGCCTCTCCTTACTTGGGAACACAGGATAAGGTGCAGTTAATAACTCAGCTGCCTGTTGACCTTTCTGAACAAGCCCCATCTGCCTTCCTATCTGCAAAGATCATCACCAACCCTTGATTTCATGCAAATCCCCTTTCTGCTTTCTTCAGCCCTTGCTGTCTTTCAATATTCCACCTGTAGTCAATAGGCCACCCTAGCTAAGTGCACCTGCTGAATAGAAGGAGCGAAGTGCCTGGGAGTGCTGCTGAATAGACGGTGATTCACCCTCCTCCTACCGGTGGGGGGTGCGTAGGGGGGAGGGCGGGGCTGATTTGTCAGGCAGAAGGCAGGGACATGGTAATCAGCTCTCTACCAGGGCCGTCTCGCCTGCATAATGAGACTTTAATAACAGGTTGCTTGAAGATGCAGTTGTGCATGAGGCTCAGAGAACAAACTGATCAATAAGGCGAGGGTTTGGGGAGGTTGTTAGGAAAATTGCTGCTGCTTCAGAATGCCACGGCACCCCTCCCTCTGTGTCCTGGCACCCGGCTGCCCCAAACACGAAGTTCAGTTACCTGCCCAAATGTGCACATGGCAGGGTGAAATGAAGCAGGAGGATCTGCCCCTAAATGACTGTTCCTCGAGTTTGGGAGACAAAGCAGGTGCTGTGCTTGCATTGTGCTGAAGGAGGAGCAAGGCCCGCCTGCCACTGAGCAGGAAGACGTGTGGACTATGTCCAAAGGCCCTCTGAGAGTGCCGTGTTTCCCTACAGCCCAGACCCTGAGAGCTGCAGGGCCAAGCTTGAGGGAGGCTGGGGCAGACAGGTGTCCGAGAACTGCCGGACCTCACCCCTGCTGTGTCTTGCAAGCTTATGTCCTCCTGAGTCACTTCTTGGCTTATCTAGGGGCCTACATGAAGAGTTTGGTTTAGACAGTCCAGAAGTAGAGGAGTCTGGCCCCAGATTCGGTGCCAGGGAGCTCAGACGCACGAAGCCCGTGCAGCCTGGTCATTCCTTGGGGGCAGAGCTGTGCTCTTTCCCCCTTGAAGCCCCAAGCCTGGTACAGAACCGGCTCACTGAAGGGGCTGGGTTGGTTCAATGTCCGCTGAGTGAACGGATGAATCCTGGCTGCATGTTTCGGCTTCCTGGTTTTCAACGCCAGTGTCACCTGGCCCAGGTGGGGCTCTCAGGGGTGGGCAGAGTGCAGGCTCTGAAGTCAGGCAAACCTGGGTTTGTTTGGCTGGGAGCTTTTGGCCAAATATAGCATCTCCGTGCCTCTTTTTTTCTAGCTGTAAAATTGGAAAACAACGATCTCTACTTCATAGTGTTGCCAGGAGCATTACGTGAGTTACTAGAAGGCTTGCGAAGTGCGTGAAATACTACTACAAATCCGTGGTAAGTGTTACTAATTTTATGACCAGTATTCTTTCTTTCTTAATGGCCATTGGCTTCAGCGTCAGGGCAAAGGCTCTTCTATCCTACAATCGATTCTCAGAATAACCCTTTAGAAATGAGAGCCAGATCCTCACCTCTCCTCTGGTGGCTTTCACAGGCTGACGACCAGCTCCAGGCGCCCAGCCCAGGCCTCCAGGCCCTCGAGGACCTCAATGCTCCTGCCTCTGGGCCTCCCCGCCCCTCCCCTCTGCCCGGGATGCCTTTCCCCTTTCTCACCACACGGCCACCCCTCATCCTCCTCATCCTGGAGGCTTGAATTAAATGTCCCCTGCTCAGGCCTGTTCTGGCTGCTGTGTCTGAAAGAGGCCTTCTCCTAATTACTCTTGTGTACGGCATTCTTATTTCTTTCCTAGCTCTCAGCACTTACTCTAAAATGATGTTATTTGTCGATTTGTTTATTAAAAAAATTTTTTTGGCCTCTTTTCCCTCATCACATTCATGGATGAATGAGACCTCTGGGAGGACAGGACCTGCTGACTCGCTCCCTGCTCTGCTCACAGCACCCAGAATAGCGCCCAGCTCACTGTAGAGACTCGGAACTGGTTCTGTTTTTTGGTCAATGAACGACTGAATTCTGGGAAACTGAGGCACGGAGCCACTCCGTCTTAGCTGGCTCTCTTTAGACTCACCTCTTGAGAACTGTTCCTGCTGCCAGATGGCTAGGTCTAACCCTATACAATCCAGTTTCTTGTCACTGTCACTCCGTGGAATGACAGTTTAAACTTTATTTCATCCTCCAACTGGATTTTAGTGAACAAAATGGTCGGGGTTTTCTCCGTTTAGGATGCTCCGGGCGGTCTGAGTTCGGGATAGAGGACTGGGGGCTGCTGAAAATGTGCTGTGCAGACAGACATCTTCCTCCCGAGAGTGCGCTTTAGTGTGTTGTCAGGTCCCCTCCTGCAGCGCTCGGTGGGCTGGCCCTGGCCGCCTGCTCCGGAAGCCCAGAGCGACCCGGCTTTCACAATTTGTGTGGTGAATAAACACGACAGGGCAGTAGAATGCCTTGGTGTTGGGCACAGTCTCTCTTCCAAGTAGCTCAGGAAAAGGTCTGTATTTTGATCGCTTATTAGAGAGTTACACTAAGATAAGAACCTATGTAAGGCCATTTCCAGCTGCTCAGCCCCTCTGGGCCCGACCAAGGCCCCTCCCCTGCCCTCTGCTCTCTCCTCTGCCAGGTCTTAGGCCTCTCTTTGCTACTTTTTCCACGTGAAAATGGGTGTAACAAACCCTCATCCCTCCAAATGCTTACGCCTCACTTAAATTTATAAGGTGAAAGGAGAGGTATTAACTCTGCAAACCTAATACAGTCTGACACACCACTTCTGGGTTGGAGGGGTCTCTGTTGCAGAGTTACATGCTGCCCCACGGTCCCGGGAAAACGTGTCCTCAGTAGAGCCCAGGAGGGGACTCCAGCCCACGCTCCCACGGCAGACGCGGGCAGCCTACTCCCTACAAAGAATGCGCAGGAGGCCACAGCCCATGATGCCTCACGGTGCCCTCTCCCTGGTGTCTCTTCATCGGCCATTGGTTGTAGTGAGTCTTACAGGGGCAGACGATGCGGTCTAGCCTCGCTGCCTGAGCAGGGCCCTCTGCACACAGGTCCTTCGTGGGGGTGAGGCTACTTGCTGTCAGGAGGCCCCTCTGGCTCGCTGCGTCCTTCTGAATGTCTCTGCACCTGTATGGCTCACCTGCTTGTTTCCCCCTTTTCCTTCCTTGGGCTGGGGCAGCCTCAGGCTCCTGTTTTCTGTTTACAAAGCACAATATGTCACTTTTGGTGAAAGAGCCCATTTTGCCCCTTCGGCAAGTCTCTGCTTGGCCCTGGTGCTGAGCATGGGGCCCTCCTCCCGGAGGCCCTGCTGTTCCTCCAGCCCCTTAACATGGACTCCACCCAAGCTTCTGGGAAGTGGGTCGGTTCTGCTGGTCTGGGGCCTAGAGAAGGCCAAAGCCCCTGTCCCTTTCCTGAATCACTGGGGACTGTGCCCTCCTGCCCCTCATACCATCCTCAACTCCCAGACCTGTCTAGGGCCTTCTCAGTGTCACACCCTGAGAACATTCTCCTTCTCTCACACCCCACATTCAGGGCACCACTGTGTCCTCGCCACTCCCACCTCCCAATGCCCCTTCTCCGTCTCTTGTTCTCCATCCCCGCCTGCATCTCCCTCCATCCGGGCTCGCATCCCCTCTCACCCAGCCTCCTGCCACAGCCTCTTAATGATCTAGCTCAGCATCCTTTGCATGCCTTTCTTTTAGAACATTTTCTCAATTGGTAACCCTCACTTCTGTGACTGTTTAACAAATGCCTTCCCAGCTAGTCTGCAAGTTCCTTGAGGGGAGGAGCCGGGACTATTCTTGCTCACCATAAAATTGTCAGCACCAAGCTCTGGCCAAGCCAGGGCTTCCCCTTCCCCTCCCCTGCCATCCAGCCCAGTGGCCACACAGCAAGGTCTCTCTCTGAAGGCGGATCTGATCACACTCCTTTTCAAAGAGCCTTAGTGGTATCTCATTGTGGTTTTAATTTGCATTTCTCTGATGGCTATCATGGCTATTGATGCTGAGCATCTTCATATATCTCTGGACCCTTTGTATGTTCTCCTTGGAGAAGTGCCTGTTTAAATCCTTTGCCCATTTTTTTTTTTTTTTTTTGTCTTCTTAGAGTAGAGTCATGTGAGTTGTTTTTATATTTTGGAGATCAAACCCTTGTCTGAGGTACCACTGGCAAACATACCACTGTATGTTTTCCCATACAGTTGGTTCCCTTTTCATTTTAATACTGTTTTCTTTAGCCTTGCAGTAGCTTTTTATTTTGATGAGATCCCATTTGTTTATTCTTTCCTTTCTGAGATACCACTTCACACCAGTGAGAATGGCCATCATAAACAAAGCAACAAGTGTTGGAGGGGGTGTGGAGAAAAGGGGACCCTAGTGCACTGTTGGTGGGAAGGCAGACTGGTGCAGCCACTGTGGAAAACAGTGTGGAATTTCCTTAGAAAACTAAAAATGGATCTGCCTTTTGACCAGGCAATTCCACTGCTGGGATTATACCCTAAGAGCCCTGAAACACCAATCCAAAAGAACCTGTGCACCCCAGGGTTCATAGCAGCACAATGTATAATAGCCAAGTGCTGGAAGCAACCTAAGTGCCCATCAGTAAATGAATGGATTAAAAAACTATAGTACATTTACACAGTGGAATTCTATGCAGCAGAAAGAAAAAAGGAGCTCCTACCCTTTGTGATGGCATGGATGGAACTGGAGAGCATTATGCTAAGTGAAATAAGCCCGGAGGGTGAAAGACAAATATCATAGGATCTCACCTTTAAGTGCAACCTAATCAACAAAATAAAGAAGCAAGCAAAATATAACCAGAGACATTGAAATTAAGAAAAAACAGACAGTAACCAGAGGGGAGATGGGAGGGGATAGTGGGGGGAAAAGGGTGAAGGGTTTGCAGGAACAATTATAAAGGACGCATGGATAAAACCAAGGGGGGTTGGAATTAGGGGAAGGAGGTGAGGGTGAAGGGTGGAGGGAATAGGCAGACAACCGTACTTGTACAATAATAAAATTAAAAAAATGGGAAAACATAGAAGAAATAGAAGTTACTGTGGTTGAAACAAAAGCCTGAGGGGGACACCGGCACCCTCTCAGGGCTCACCGAGAACTTCACAGTTGGCTCCTGCAGGGTCAGCTGATCTGACCTCTTGCCAGTTCCCCCACTTGAGCCTACTTGCCTACTCACTCTCTGCCCCCCCAACTTTTTATAGAAGTTAACTCTTAAGTGTAAACAAGCTCCAAGATAACACCTCATTCCAGCGATAGGTGGCAACAGATGTTCTAGCAGGGGATCCAGGTTTTTAGATGGGAGGGGAATTTAGGATAACCATTGCCTCAGGCACAAGGAACAGCTGACTTTTGGGTGGATTTCTTAGTTCCACTTGTGGCCAGAAGGCTTTCCCTGTGGCCTTCACTTTGAGTTCCACAGATTTCTTCTCCCCTTTCCATTTCTGCTCCAGTGTCTTAGCTTATCTGTCTCCTTGGACTGCTTCTTGGGCTGCTTTTGGGCCTTCTTCTTGCCACCTTGGTGCCAGGCAGGGTGCTTGCTGTCTTTTCCATAAAACCCTGCCACTGGAAGCAGCTTTTTTTAAAAAAGAAAATGTTTGTGGTTTTATTGTATCATGAGGCATTGAAACATCTGAACATGTTAATACCTGGGCATAGGCAGCTGTTTTCTCTTTCACTTAAAAAAAAAAAAAAAGAGACCTCCTCTTTTATACTTTGCACAGGCTGGAATCCTAGTCACCCTGGAGGACCTGTTAGGGCTACCTCCTCCCCGAAGCCTTCCTGACCCTGCCAGACAGAGGTCAGGGCTTCCTCTTGGCTGTGCTGCCCTTTTGTGATGATTGATTGCATGGTGTCATCGCCGATGCTTGCTTTGTTCTGTTTGATTCCCCCACTTGTTCATGAGTTTCTCAGGGGTGGGAAGGTTGTTTTATTAAGCTCTGTGACCACAGAACCCAACATAGAGTGTGGCATGGGGTAGCTCCTCCAAGTCTGTCAAATGAGGGGACACATCTTGGAAGAGAAAGCTGCTTTACCCAGGGGAGAGCCGCTGGCTGCGTAGGTAGAGCAGAGAGGTATCGAATCATCAGGCTCTCAGTGATAATCAGAAATCTGAATTTAGTGCGCTCTTTTTTTTTAGAATAGCCACAGGAAAGTGACCTGACTTGTAAACACGCTCGGCGTCTACCTGAGAGCTTGGGCCCTGGTGTGGGAAGTGGGGACCCGCTCTGGGGAATTTCGGGTTGAAGAGGTGGAGGATGGGCTTGGAGTCACACAGATCTGGGTTTACGTGTTCTTGCTTTTGTGATCTTGGGTGAGTCCAGCATCTCTCCGAGCCTCGGGTTCCGGGTGGCTGTATCTGAGCCATTCCCCTGTGGTGTGGGTCAGATGAGAAGGCGGGTCCTCGGTTTGTCACAGGCTGTTCAGCGACAGGACGGTGCAGCGGTCCCAGGTGGGGCAGGCGTGGGCAGAGTCTCCCTCAGCCCCTCAGGTCCCTGGAGCCAGCCTCCGGGCTTGTGGAGCCAAGTCGGTGCCTTCTGCCCCTGGGGGGCATATGGACCTGTCTGCAGAGCGTGGGATTTTCCATTACTGTCCCGGAAAACAGCAGCCTCTAATTTTGTCTACCACTCTTGAAGCTCCTGCCATTAAAATGGCTCCTGGGGAGATGGAATACCTTAGGAGAGGTTTTATTTTTGATTAGAAAAGTCTCAAGCTGGCCGGCCCTGGACGGTGCCTCCACAAGAGCCTGTTGAAAGGTTGGCTGAGGTCGTCTTGGAGGGTCAGGGCTCACTTGTGATCTCCAATCAGAGTTGAGTGGGGGAGGTCAGGTTCACCCAATGGGAGGGCCAGGAGCCCATCCTGGGTCTCCCTACCCCCAGCTCCCCATTTTTGGTCACCTCTGTGCACCATTCAGCTGTGGCCACCCATTGAATGGGGTTAGGGAAGGCTGCCTTTTCCTGTGCATTCTCACCCAGCTGCAAGTCATCAGTGAGCCAAGGACCTGCTGTGTCTCTCTGACACTGCAACAGAGCGTGGGGACCCCGAGGCTCCCAAACAGTCTCCAAGTGGAGGAAACATTTTTACTTTAGGGAATGCGTGCATTCCAGCAGCGCTGACTATGAAACAGACCCCTGAAAAGCAAACACTATTTGTCTGCCGGTTTCCACAATAAAATCAAAGATATGGTCCCATTTAGAACACAATTCCTAAGGGATTTGAGAGCTTTTCTTAAAGACTCTGCAAAAGAAAGAGTATTCTCAGGCCATTTCCTCTTCACTTTCTCCTGCACGGCCTTAGGATACTGTGAGTTTTTGCTCTGAGAGCATAAAACGTGTCTGATGAACACCGTCTGTCCCTTCCTGCTGGTCGTTTGTGGTTCCTGAGGGAAGTGGCTTGGAGATAATGAGCTGCGAGCAGGGGCGCTGCCTGTCACAGCCAGGCAGCCCACTCAGCCCTCGACGGCTTGGCCCGCGCACACGGTCCCAGCTCCTCCCTTCAGGTCAGTCCTTCCATGTGAAACACGGACCCGACCTTGGAGACAACCCTTGGTTCTGAAGTGACAGGAGGCTGAGAAGTTGGGAGCAGCCCATAGGATCTGGCTCCAGGGCTCGCTGTCCACTGGGTCTGGCTGCCTGGCCTGACTGTGCAGGGGCTGGAATTCCACAATTAGACACTCAGTCTCTAGTGCACGGAGCCCAGGCTGGTCTCCGCCTCCCTGTCTGAGTAGGACAAGGTGGACCGGATCAGCATTTCTCACTGTGTGTTCATTCATACCTTGGGCAGATTTAGCTCAGTCTGTCTGGGTTCTTCTAATCCCTCACTGAGGTCTGCCCCAGGAGGGGATGGGAGTTTGGGGGTGGGGAAGGAGCTGGAACACAATGGGGGTTGGGGCAGGGCTTGGCTGAGGGTCGGGGTGTGCAGTTGGTATAGAAACCTTCCCTTTGGTCCCAGGATGCCCCTGCCTCTCCCGTTTGGGACAGCACTGTACCTGGCGGGGCTCAGGTGGGACTGGCTTTTGTGAGCCGCCCTGGCACTGCCTCGTAGGGTGAGCAGGGCTCCTGTGAGACACTCTGTTAGTTCCTAACAGATAAAGTTCAAAGCGGGCCCCTGGACAGTCTGTAAGAACCCAAGCCATGCAGTGCTTGAACACAGCAGGGGCGAGGTTGGGAGAGGTTGGTCAGTGACGGGGCAAGGGTGCCTGTCCTGTGCTCCAGGCCAAATTTCCTTTCCGTAGAGCCGAGTCTTCAGACCGGATACAACTGTCTTCTCCTATGAGCTCAAAAAAGGCCCCGTGGGTGGACTGAAGGGAGGGTCCCAAGCTGGGCGGGTGGCCTGGGTGTGGCTACTGTGAAGCAAATGTTCCCCTGAGACGGGTCTCTGGTCTCTGTCGTCAGCACAGTCGGCACTCAGAGTGGCTGAGTCCCCTGAAGCCCGAGACACTCTCCTCTGCACGTGGCTTTTTGTTGATCTCTGGGGTTGACGTGCCTGGAGAGCAGTCCAAAGGCTTGAGATGATGTTCACAAAAGCCCATTCTGTCCTCCCCACGTGGCCGCTCTGCTGCCTGTTTTTTGCTCAGTCGGATCCTGTTTGTGCCGCATTGGGGCTGCCATGGCGATAAACAGCCTGTCCCTTCCTGACTTGCTGCTGCCGCTTCCCCCACCTTCCTCATACTGGGGGCCTGGGTCCTCTCTGGCTGGTCCCTCTTGCCTAGGGGTCTCTGTGTGGTTCCCAGCACGTGGGAGAAGCCAGTTGCTTTCTCTCCCTTTCCCCTCTAGATTAGCTGTGCTGCATCTAGCTGGGAGCCGTGGCCAGGCTGGCCCTGCCTGAAGCCATGCCCTTTTCCACGTTCTGTGGGTCAGGGCACTGACCTTCCAAGGTTCCGTGGGCAGGCAGTACCGGGGACCTGCACAGAGCACCGGGGCCGCAGGAATGGGACAGAAGCCCTCACGCACAGATTCCCAGTCGCTTGCTTACCTGTCACCTTGAATCTGGCCGTGCGTCTCCTGTTTGGTCCCTCGTTCTTGTGTAGGAAACATTTCATGAATGGTGCAGTGTGCCAGCATCAGTTAGACTGGAGACACAGGGGACATCAGGGCCTGGCCACCCAGGGCAAGGGTCTGTGCTTATTGACTGTCACCCGACCGTCGCTCAGTAACGCTGTGTCCCGTACTCAGTGGACACGTTTACCTTTGCCGCTGGCTGGTCCAGAGCAAATGTGCTTTTGAGTGATTTCATTCTTCCAGCAGCTCCTCACTGGGTTTATGGGGTCCCCCTGATTCACTCGCGCACCGGCCCCATCTGGTGGACAGTTTGTAAGCCAGGTCCCCCTGTCCGTCTGGCAGGGGTTCTGTGGAGCCAGGTCCATCCACAGGTATTTCTTCTCACAGGGCACGCTCCCTGCTCCCTCACCACGACCGTGACGCTACCATTCGCCGCAGGCTCACAGCATGCCAAGCACTGACTCGAGCTTGTGCCTTCTTCTTGGATCCTTACAACAGTCCTGTGATGCTGACCAGCTCAGTGTTCTCATTTCAGAGCTGGGCAAATTGAGGCCCAAGGCCACACAGTTAGTAGGAGGGGAGCTTAGACTGAAGCCCCATCTGCCTGAGCCGTGGGGCGCGTGGGCTGGGGGGCAGAGCCAGACATCTTCGGGTGTGTTTCTCAGCGCTGGGCCGGGCACTTGCTATGTGTGAACCTGCACTGGAACAGCTTCTGTGGTTGAGCACCGGGTCGTGCCCTCCCAGGTGGTTCCATTTGGGCAGGGCGCAGGGTTCATTACACTTGGTCTGGGTTTCAGAGACAAGTATCTCCCCTTACTGGGTGGTCTCTCCAGAAGAAAGGTCAAGTGAGGCCCTGCTGCAAGCGGGGAGCTGCTCAGGAAGCCAGCATGGCCTAGGCTCAGCCTTTCTATTGGCTGGGAAACAAAGTCCAGGCTGCTCAGGGGTTCCTGGGGACAAGTGTCAGAAGTGCTCAACCCTGCTGGTCCCAGCTGTGCATCTGTGGCTAGAGGACTGACTGTCCATCCCTCGAGATTCTGGGCAGGAGCAGATGAAGGCGGGGGAAGTTCTGGGCCTAGGTGGCCTGGGGTGGGACCTGGATGGGGACACGCCTGTGCTTTCTGCACGGTACAGAATGGCCTCATTGTTGTGAGGGCGTTCATGGGCAAGGTGGGAGGTCTCACCTGTGTTCTGTCTGCGAGGACACAGAGGCCGGATAAACCCAGCAACTTGGTCATTAGTAGGGTCATCCTTTGCTGGAGTACAACTTGGGTCTGCCAGACTCATTTGCTAGGCCACTGCTCAGTGTCTCTGAGGGCCCTCCAGGAGACTGCCCAGCATCTCCCTCAGGGGGGCGGAGTCTCTGGGGACACAGACTCAGTGAGATCTGACACGTGCTCTGGGGTTGGGGGTGCTGCGCCACTGTCCTGCTCTGTCTACTGCAACTACTTCTGGACCCAGGTGTCAGGTGGCCTGACGGAGCTACCGAGCCTCATGCTTGTGCCACATGTCTCTCGCTTCCTTGTCTGGGTCTCCCTGCTGCTGCTGAGGTGCATGGGAGTCGCTGCAGCACTGGCCCGGTGCTGCCTGCCCAGCCAGGCACCGAGAGCTGCAGACCTGTGCCCACTAGCAGACCTGCCTCCCCTGCTGTGCGGATGTGGCTTCCCCAGGGGCTGCCCTGCAAGTGCAAGTGAGTTAATGTCGTGGAGAGCGAACTCGACTCATGAAAGAGAGATGGAAAAAATCTGGCTGATAAATTCTTGATTTTTTCAACCGATGGTCTATTCTGAGATGTGGTGCTTCCATTAGTCTTCTCAGGGAAGTCTGTCACAGCCAAGGTTGCGCTCTGGAAGGTGGTGGCCAGGCCAGCCACCTGGACGTGCTCTCCCCCCTCCAGCACTGCTTGTTCCTTTCTTCTGTAGTCTTCCCTCGTTTGGACCGAGCTTCCCTTGCTCCCTGCGCATGTTGGCACCCCACACCTGCCCGGAGTTTTGTGCTCTAGTTAACACGGGCTAAGCCAACAGTAACAGTAGTGATTCCTTCCATTTATTGCGAGTTTGGTGAGGGGCGACTGTGTCAGCTCATCGAATCTTTATACCATCCCTGTTACGTAGGTATTGTACTATCACTATCATTATTACTCTTATTTTAAAGACGAGGAAACAAAGGATCAGACAAGTCAAGGAACGCACGTGCTTATGGCCGCACAGCATGTAAATGGCAGTGAGGATGGAACCTAGGTCTTTTGTTCTTCCAACCCTAGAACCTGAACTCTAAACTACCCTTGAATAAAGTTGCCTTTCACCTTTAGAAATGCCAAGGAAACTTGAGTCTCTTCAAAGAGCCACCTGTAAGAGGGTCTCAGTGACCCCTGGGAAGCCCCCAGAGCCCCCCACAGGAGCCCTGGGATACTCACGTTGTAAACGCAGGGTTGTACTTTGCACCTCGGTAGTAGGAGTACAGATTGAACATTCCAATCATGAAGGCCACAAATACCATGATGAAAATGACCATGAACTTGAAGATGTCTTTCACGGTTCTGCCCAGGGAGATCTGCAAGGGCCCGAAGCTCTCGTTGGCTGGCAGGATGTATGCGATTCGAGAGAAACTCAGCACAACGGCGATAGCATACAGCCCTTCTGATATGATCTGGGGGTCTGAAGGCCACCACTTGTCCCTGGCTACAAGAAGACAATCCGGTTACTCACAGGGGCCAGGACGGGCACGCTCCAGAAGAGAAACCAGTTAGTCATCCTAAGAGGTCTCCGACCTTATCCCATGCGATTCCTGCCTCATCTTTAAATTAATCCCCGAACGCTGAAGGTGCCACCCTCCTCCTTGGAATGTGCTGGACCATCCCCCTGGAATATCCTTCCCTCACTTCAAGGTCCACTTCATTCCTAGTCATTCTTCAAGACTCTGCTCGGCTGTCATTGATTTCAGGAGCCTTCTGTGACCCACCGTGGACCAGAGCAGCCTCCCTGTTCCCCTCTGTGCTCCACGGTCTTGTGTCAGCGTCTGCTGTGCACTTACTGAGCTGCCTGCAATGTGTGAGCTCCACCAGCAGGGGCCGTCCCATGTCCAGGCAGGTCAGGGGAGGAGCCCGGACTTGGAGCCAGACAGACCTGAGGTTGAGAGTGGCTTTTCTACAGAGTGGCTGTATGATTCTGACCAAGTCAACTGACTTTCTGAGTCTCAATTTCCCCACTTGTAAACTGGGAAATACCAACCTGGTAGAGCTGTGGTGAGGATGAAAGGAAATCATATATGTAAAGTGCTTAGCTGGTAGTTTCCAGGCCACTCAGGAGGTCCTGGGGACGAGGGTCTAGCATACAGCAGGTACTGATAGGTGTTTGTTAAGTGACTGAATGAAATCCTAACCACAATTGACAGTAGCCAGGAATCAGAGGAAGTGAGCTCACCTAGGGGCCAGGAACCTGAAGGGTCCTGCCTGAGGAAACTCCCCTGGGTTCTGTTCCCTGGTGTGTGTCTGGGAGAGTTGCTCCCTGATTGAATCAAGGCCCCTAGAGTGGGGACCAGTCACCTGAGTTTGCTATGCTAGCTCTGTCTGAGGTGGCCAGAGTCCCAGGACCTGTCCTGGCTGGGGAGAGGCAGCTTGTGATTGCTGGCGGGGGCTGAGCTGCCCTGGTGTGTTCCAGCAGCAGGGCAGACCTGCACAGTTCCTGCGGCGGTTATGCCGGTGCAAGGAGCAGCATCTCTCTCCAGCAAGCTGCCTGCTACGAGTGAAGACACAGTGATTCTCAAATGTGGGCAGCACCTTCCTCCTGGGGACATGTGTGGGGGGTGTCTGTGGTTGTTAGGATGACTGGATGGGAGTATTATCGCAACGCTAGTATCTTGCAGCACTCCAGATCAACCCACATGGCGAACACTGCCCTGCTGAAGAAGCCAGCAGTGTCCTTGTCGAGAAACGCTAAGTGAAACTTGCATTGAGAAATGCTGAGAGATCTCACTTAGCCCTTACACGTACATTAGCTGTAATTTTCACAGCACCCCTGCAGAGTAGATATTATTATTGCCATTTTCTAGATTGGACTTGGGGTATAGGGTCCCTTCCAGAGCTAAGAAATGCAGAGAGCAAGGATATTACATCGCAATTCTTGGTGCCCCAGGGAAGATGGAAGAGGAATAATTTTGTTCTTTATTTTCAAAGCTAGACTCTATTAAACAATTATAATAGAGATCAGTAAGAAATCTTAAGCAAGGGAAGCCAGGTCTCCGTTTGCCACAAAGTTTCATGTACTACATTCTAAATTACATTTGGAAACATAATAAAATTATAGAGTCTATGTTCTCATTGAAGTCGTAACTCAGAAGTCTACGAAAGGCAAGTAAGGAGACTAAATTATGTTTTTCCAATATATCTGTCACCCTTTGTGGGTAAATAACATCTGGGTAACATGAAATAGGAATTAGCTTCCTCAGACAGCAAAAAGAATTCTTTTTTTCTGCCCCCTATAATTTACCATCTTAAACCTCAGCTGAAATAATAAGAGCCACCCCTATAATCTATTGGGTTGGCCAAAAAGTTTATTTAGGTTTTTTTCATACAATGGTTCTAGTAGTGCTTAGTTGTCTTTAACTTTGTTCAAAACAATTTTGTTAGACTTTATTTTGACAGCTGTCATATCAGTGTGCATATAAAGAATTGGTCAATTTTTATGCAGACATTTTAATAATAAAGATGGAAGAAAATGACATTTTTAGCGTGTTATGTTTTATCATTTCAAGAAAAGTAGAAACAAAACTGAAACACAAAAAAAGATTTGTGCAGTGTATGAAGAAAGTACTCTGACTGACTGAATCTGTCAAAAGTGGTTTGCAAAGTTTCTTGGTACTATTGACATTTTGACCAAATAATTCTTTGCCGTGGGGCTGTCTTATGCATTGGATATTTAGCAGCACCCCTGGCCTCTACCGACTGGAAGCTAACAGTGGGAGATAGTGACATACTCAAATAGTCAAATCAATAAAGTTATTGGTAAAAATGAAAACTGTGTCTTTTATAGAAAAATCTAAACGGACTTTTTGGCCAACCCAATACTAAGATAGATTTAGCTGTCATTGGACTCTGGTGAGCAGGTCAGGACTTTTTGGTGAAAAATATTCTCCTGTACTGGCTTGTAAGAGGTGTACAAGCAAACAGTATTGGGATAATTCAGACCAAAGGGTTTTCTTCTTGAAGGTGTTTGGGTAAAAAATTTTGTCCTAGCTATCTGAAGGTATTTATCTGCCTGCTCCGTGCTGTGGAGGTCGGAAGGGACCACTGTCTGGCCACCAGAGGGCGTGCTTCCACCACAACTAGAGCACAACTGACCACTGAGAGAGCTAAAGGATTTCCAAGGGCACGGAGTAAATTGTAACAGCAAGGGCAATAATGTGCAATGCTTTCGGCTCGTTGAGACCTTAATATGATCCATGAAAGGAATAGAGCTCACAAGTGGACAATACTGAAGCCTGAATCATGGCATTAAGAGATGTATCCAATGCAGCATTAAGATTATTTTCCCACCCTTGATGAACCCTGAGCAGCACAGAGGTGAAAATATACAAGACCATTTTTTTTTTAAGTTCGAATCTGCAAACCGATAAATGAAGAGTAGATGATTTGTAATATTGGAAGACTTTCTATTTCTCAATGGGGATTTCTCTACCACACTTAAAGACCACATAATCTGCATAACATAATCTATATGGAATGTGGGCAGCAACTCAACTTTAGCAGTAAGTGACAAACCCTCTGCAGATCATCGGCGAACCTGATCATGAAGATTCTGAAGTCACAGAAGCCCAGTGGCTTAATCTAACAGGGACATTTGATGTTCAAACCCTTCATGATGTTGCAGCTGCCATGAGTGAGCCATTAGTAAATACCCAGCTCATTTACTGGAAACAATAAGTATCTACTGTTCTCCCCACTCCTCTTTCTTCTTTAGTACAGAAAGAAACACTCTAGAAGCCTTTTCCAAACAAATCCATCATTCCTAACACAGAATAAGTCATTTCTCATGGTCAGTAATCCACCTTGTTGCATTGCAGTGACTAGGACTTTCTTTTGGGGCGGAGGGTTATGATCGTGTTACAATGAACTATGGCCACACCCCGGAAGTGCCATGTAGGCGCGGAGGAGTACAGCGACTCACCGTAGGTGAAATAGGCCACTTCTGGCGGCAGAGAGACATTGTGTAGCGTGTCGTCCGGCACGTGCTGGTCTACGTACAGTTGCGCTTCGCTGGCTTTGAGGAAGGCCATGAACCTCGCGGTGAAGGAAGCCACGAAGATGGACAGCATCCCGAAATCCAGAAGGTTCCACAGGTGCAGCATGTACTCCCGTGGCCCCTCCTCCCAGATTTCCTTGCATTCCGACCAAATCATCCCTGCGGGAGCATGAGAAGGTCAGGCTGGTGTTTTCAGTGTCCTGGGCGGTTGGGACTGCTGGGGTGGGGGTGGGCAGGGAGGCGCCTGAGGCACAGGGGTAAACAAAAACACACTGCAGCGAGGAGGTCGTTAGCTACCAGCGCACAGAGACACGTCTCGAAGGGCAGATGGAAACACCGAGCCCTCAACGGGCGAGGGGTTGCGAGGGGTTTCACCTGTGCCTGTTGTTACTGACCCATCTCCAGAAGTGAGGCGAGACGTCTTGGAGGCGGTAAGAGGTGTGTAGCGGCTGACTTGTATACATTTTAAAAACAGAGGTCTTAAGGAAGCATCCATTTCTGGAGTGAGTGTGAGGAAACCAACACAGGTGGACTTTCCGAAGGTCCCGCATGGGCCCTGGAACCCACTTCTTCCTCCGTATTTCTGACGGTTGTTGAGCGTTGGTTTTGCGTCACTAGTTTTTTTTCTTACTCCCTTACAACTTATGTTTTTATAATTTATTGGACTTAAGACGTGTGTTTTCATTGTTACATACTATGGACAGGTACGTGAACAGCATGGTGCTGGTTCCCCTGCCCCATTTTGAAGACAGCCTTCCTACAGGGAGCCTGGACTGACAGTTCGGGTTGTGTCCTCGGTGCCTGCACTGTCCAGCCTGGTGCCCGCAGTGTCCAGCCTGGTGCCTGCTGATCACAGGCGGTTACTGAGCACTGGAAATGCAGCCCGTGGGATCGCGAGGGACTGTGTAAGGTGTAACATACACACCAGCTTTCAAAGACTTACTCCAAAAAATGTAAAATAGCGTAACAGTTTTTTTACATCAATCACGTTGTAATAGTGTTAATTTAGATGTACAGGATTAAATATATTCTTTGTTAAGAATATATTTCACCCATAGGTTTTTACAGTGTGCCTACTAGAAAATTTAAAATGAAATATGTGGCTTATGGTGTGTCTTGCATTATAATTTTATTGAGCAGCACTATTTTACCTTTATCTTCACTGATTATTAAAACCAAATTGATTTAGGTTATTAAAAGTTAACTATTAAATGACATTTTGAGCACTTAGCATGTGCCAGGCGCTGTTTGATACATTTGCATATATTAACTCCCTTCAATCTTTGCAGTAGTCTTAATAAGTACATTGTTATTATCTTAGTTTTATAGCTAATAGCTCATTAGGTGCAGAGACTTATAACGTGCGCAGCGAGGAGGCACACTTCGGAGGTTAATGTGGTAGAAGATCACTGACTGGCTGGTTAGAGAAGCAATTCCAGCTCACTGATCGCACATTCCCAGACGGTCAACACTGCCAGCCTCTCTCTGCCGTCCTTGTCCTGTGCACCAGGCCCGATGGCGGCCTGCCTTCCCAGGCACCTCCTGTCTCTCCTGCTGCTGCCCCTCCACGTCCTTTGTTGCTCCTCATCCTTCTCCCATCCCTTAAGGGCTGCTGCTCTCCAAGGCTGCAGCTGTTCTCATTTCTCCTCTGTCCTGTGTAAGTTCCTCCGCCCCTGTAGCCTCGTCCTTCATTTCCTTGTGAATGACCCTGGACAGATATCTTTCTCCAGACCACAAGCCCAAGCCCTCCGGTGGATGACCACTTACTGTACTAGTGGCCTTTGAGGATCTAAGGGTGCTGCCACAGAAAGAAACACTCCAGAAGCCTTTTCTGGAGTTGTGGGGGCCGTGGACCTCCGGGCTTGGCCATAGGCCCATGCCTGGTTGGGTTGGAGTGAGGAGCTGATTACCTCCACTTTTCTGGGACTCTGCCCAGGGACTTTTTCAGTCAGAATTTTTCATTTCTGGTGAAAATGGTCCATGAAGTACAAGGATTTGAAAATGATTTTTTTTGAGGAGGAAAGTAATTTAAGAGCAGCTGTTTAGAGAAGTTGTGGCTTTGTTTGATGAAATTGATTCTAAGGTCTGTGTGTCCATATGAAATTGGAATCCCCACAACAGGAAAATTCCCCAAACGTTGCAAGTCTGTTTACAAGACATCCACCTCCTGCCATTGCATCCCATGACTTAACTAAGCCACACTTCTCAAGTTACCCTTTCAAAATTTGAGTGCAGATGCAGTGCAGTGATGCTTTCCTTAACACTGAGATTTGCTTTCATCTGTGCGTAAGTAAATCTTTTAAAATATTAGCAAAACCAGGTCAGGCTGGAAAAAATGTTTGTTGCTTTTCTCTCCCCTCAAATTAAAATTTCTGCTGTCTTAGTGGAACTGCTTAAACTGGGCACAGGCTATCACTTAGGACTTCCACAGCTTAAACTCAGGAGGCCCTGGGTTCAAGGTCTAGCTTGGCCGGGTACAGGGTGTGTGACCTAGGATAAGTTCCTTGATTCTCTTGGAGTTTTGCGGTTAAGGTGTTAAAAGCCCTGTGAATCAGAAATGCAAATTGTTTGCAGAAAACTCACTTTGACCAACGTGGAGCTCCTCATTGGGCATTGCAAATCACTTCTGCCATGCTCAGATGCCCACATCAGTCTTCCTAGATTTGCATATTAACTCACCCACACTAATTTAAATTATTCCAAGGCTTTGAGTAAAAGTAGCATGGACCCAGGGGTTTGAGCAGCAGGAATGCTTAATGAAAAAAGAAATGTGTGAAATTAAGTACTTCAGTGAGTGAAATTAGGCCCTCTGCTTCCAAGGTGCTGAGGGTAGTTCAGCATTTTATATCCAAGCTGAGCCTTATGGTCTCTTGCCTCCAGCATGTCAATCAGAGGAGTGTTTAGAGCCCAGGACTCTGGGTGTAAGGATACTGGAGCCTCCTTCAGGCAAAATCCCCTTCACTCAGGGGAGCTCAGAGAACAAGGTCACTGATAATTAATGGGGGTGGCTGGCAGGGGAACGGGCTGGGAAATGCTGGGAAGCCTGGGGGCTATGAGTAACTTATGAAACTCATCAGTAACTGGGACAGGCTTGGAGCTGTGGCCGCAGGCTGCTGAGCTGGAGCGTCACAGTTCAAAGGGTGGTTCACTCCCATCCCTGCCGCAGATGCTGCTCAGAAGGAATTACCCCTTCAGTATTCTGGGAGGGTGAGACTGAAACATGCCCATTCCCTGAATGGCATGGTCCCAGGACTCTGTCTGCACTGTCCCAGGGCCTGAGGAGAGCACACTTCTTCCCTCCCACCTTTGGGGAGGCCTGTCTATTCTTTCAGGTCAGCTTCTCACCATTGGGCCAGAATGTGGGTGTTCTGTGAACTCAGGAGGGAGAACATGCCTGGAAGCTTTCAGCCCTCAGCCCTAACAGCCAAACACGTCTCATGGCAGGTCCTTTGCAACAGATCTCAGCCTCAGACACATTCAGGATTCATTTGTTTTCCTTGCAGGAAGATGGTATTAATAGACTTAAAAATTTCTTAACACAGCTCCTCAGCCTTCTCTGATTTTAGTAGCTAACAATTATTGAGAACCTGCTAGGTGCCAGGCCCTGTGCTAAGTACCTTGCTAACACCATATCTCCCTGATAGCCTGATAGGTAGCTACTGTAAATATCTCCAATTTGCAGATGAAAGAACTCATGTACAAAGATGGTGAATATGTCATTCAAAGTCACACCAGCAGCTGAGGACCTTTGCTGTCCACTGTTCTGTCACCTTCCATGCCCTAGACCAGGCACAGCTTACCCTATGGTCAGGAACTTGTTCACTCACTTAGCAGGTGTTGCCGAGCACTGCCTCGGTGCCAGACACCATTCTGGGGCTACAACCACCAGGAAGGTGACATCCCTGGCCCTGTAAGTTCAGGGCTGGGATAGATATTTCTGTAAACACTAGTGCTACAGGTGATAGATGATATAAGAAAAGTGTCCAGGGGACTGTGTGTGGAGACACAAGGATAAGAGCCACCTGCATTATAACGGTTTGATTCCGTAGAGTGGTGCAGTATGCATCTGTTGTCTGGAGTGGATTCACGGAGGAGGTGACACCTGGTATAAGGAACCACGTGTTAGCTAGGTGAAGGAGGAGCAGCTGGCAAGATGTTGCAGGTCATGGCCATGGAAGTGAGGCAACTGCAGCAGGCTCAGTGTGGCCAAAGGTCAGGGTATGGGATTGGAGACTGGACAGGTTAGTGTAGGCCCAGGAGACTGTGAAGGCTCCTTCATGCCCTGAGGAGGAGACTGGTTTTCACCCTAGGCAGCTAGATAGCCACTGTAGGTGAGAAACAGGGCAGAAATGTGGTCTGATTTGCTGGGACGAAATGTGGCAAATTGGTTGGAGTGGCCTGCTTGGAAATCTTATCGGAATAACTGAAACCATCAAAAGAACGAATGAGGTGAGGAACCCAGCCCACCTGATTTTACAGTTTTACTCTTGGACCAGCCTAGATATGTGATTTTGGAGGTAAGTCAGCACTGCTCTCAAAGAGTTGTAATCCTATGGGTGGACCTAGGGAGTGACCCAGGGAGCAACAGCGGGGAACTAGCGAGGGAGCAGGGCGGAGATTTGACTGTGGTCGAGCAGTCCTGTGCAGATAGACCAGCGAGGGAGGGAGTGGGCGGTTAGATGGGACCCAGCAGGCCCCAGCAGCGAGCAGCAGTAGAGGGCGCTGCCATTTCCGAGCTCTGACCCTGCCTCCACATACAGCGTCACAACCCAGCGACCTGGGAGTCCAAGGCTCCGCTCCTCATACTTAACGGGGCGCGAACAGACCAAAAATGGCTCAAGAAGATCTCAAAGCTCCAGAGCCTATAAATCTAAGCAATGAAGAAATAGCAAAACTCTCAGATGCACAGTTTAAAACACTGGTGATCAGGATGCTCACAGAACTGGTTGATTATAGCCACAAATTAGAGAAACATATGAAGGCGAAACTAATTGAAATGAATGGAGTTGCACAGGAAACCAATAGCGATGAAAAGGAAACTGGGACTCAAATCAATAGAGTGGACCAGAAGAAAGCAAATAATGGTCAAACAGAAAAGAGTAAAGAAACAAGAATTCAAAAAAATGAGGAGAGTCTTAGGAACCTCCAGGACATCTTTAAACGCTCCAACATCCGAATTATAGGGGTAGCAGAAGGGGGAAAGGCACAGCCACCAGTGGAAAACTTATTTGAACAAATAATAAAGGAGAATTTCCCTAATCTGGCAAAGGAAATAGACTTCCAGGAAATCCAGGAAGCTCAGACAGTCCCAAAGAAGTTAGACCCAAGAAGAAACACACCAAGGCACATTATCATTACATTAGCCAAGATTAAAATGAAGGAGAGAATCCTAGAAGCAGCAAGAGCTAAGGGGACATTCACCTACAAAGGAGTTCCCATCAGACTGTCAGCAGATTTCTCAAAAGAGACCTTACAGGCAAGAAGGGGCTGGAAAGAAGTATTCCAAGTCATGAAATCCAAAGACCTACATCCAAGATTGATCTATCCAGCAAAGCTTTCATTTAGAATGGAAGGACAGATAAAGTGCTTCTCAGATGAGATCAAATTCAAGGAGTTCATCATCACCAAGCCCTTATTATATGAAATGTTCAAGGGACTTACCTAAGAAAAACTTCTTAGGTAAGAAGTTTTTCACTGTTAAAAAGATGAACAGTGAAAGGACAGCAAATGCACAGTTATTAACAACCACATCTAAAACAAAAGCAAGCTAAAAGGACAGCTAGATCAGGAGCGGAAACATAGAAATGAAGATCTCAAGGAGGGTTAGCAACAGGGGAGTGGGAGGAGGAGAAGGGGGAAGAAGGTACAGAAAATAAGTAGCATAGATAGTAGATAGAAAATAGATGGGGGGCAAGAATAGTATGGGAAATATAGAATCTAAAGAACTTGAGACGCATGGTCATAAACTAAAGGGGGGGGTAATGGTGGGGACGGGGGGGTAGGGTAGAGGGGAATGAAGGGGGGAATAGAACAACTGTAATGGCATAATCAATAAAAGTAAATAAAATAAAATTAAAAAAATAAAATAAGATTTAAAAAAATTTATTCAAAGTCAAAAAAAAAAAAAAAAGAGTTGTAATCCTGGCTGGGTGGGTGAGGGAGCAGCTTGATCTTTGCATTGTACACGTGTGAAAACAAATCTAGAGAGACAGCCACCAAGGAGGAAGGGACGCAGCTGGACTGGGTCACCTCGAACTCAGTCCCAAGCTCTCCCCAGGCCTCTAAGTGCATTTTCCCTCTGTGTCAGCACATCTGTCACATTCCATCAGGTGAGCTTTTGATACTGAAGCATTCGTTTAAAAAAACACGGGAGCGGTTCTCTTTACACAGGAGCAGTGTGGAAAGAGTCTTCACGACATGACTCCTAGGCAGAGAAATGGCACACACTGTGGAGAGGCTTCCTGTCCTTCACCCCTGATGGTTCTCTGGGGACTTCTGATATCATTCAGTCCTCTGATGAACATCATTGAGCCAGTCTCCAGTCAAAAAGCTGTATTATAAGCTCTTTCAGGTCCCCCAGCATGGCTGCCTATGGTACAGGCAGGAGAGAGGGGTTCCTGTGGCATGGACTGACATTGGAGATCCCACAGGCTGTAGCAGTGATAGCCTCTGGTTCACTTAGTGCGCCCCAAAGCAGCTCACGTGACAGCTCCCCAGAACACACGTGTACCAGCAGCTTCACCCCTCTCTCCTCAGGCAGGCTCCACTCTCGGTTCTCTTGATACTGTGTCCCAGTTTTTCCTCCCAGCTCTGTGTCATCTTAGTCTTCCTGGGGTCTCCCCTCCTCAGTACATGCCTTGCTTCTCCTGGATTGACAGTCTAGAATTGTATCAAAGTTCTGTTGGTAATCAAGTAAGCATCTGGAGCGAAGGAAGAACATATTTCTGATTGGGTTCGAGCCTCCCGTAGGGCCGTGCAGCAGGAGAGGAACAACTTATGTGCCCCGCGGGAGCGGGGGTTTGGGGAGGAAAGAGGACTTCACACTGTGTGGCTATTGAAAAGTCCCTGGGAAACCACATGGCCATGTGCAAGGAGGGCTGACAGAGGATGAGAAGAGTCTACTACAAATGTGTATGATTACAGAAATATTAATTTGAGACAGGCAGGAAACAAAGGAAAATGTGTATTGTCAGCGGTGTGAGCTGCTAGGAAGACAAAGAGATGGGTGACCAGGAGGACAGTGGGGGTAGAGGGCTTCTGTTTTACATGGGTTGGTTTATGAAGGCCTCATTTTGAGAAGGAGATTTTTGAGCAAAGACCTGAAGAGGTGAGGGAGTGAGTCAGGCAGCTGCCCTCGGGAGGGAGTGTTAGGCAGAGGGGACCTCCTGAGCAGAGGTTCTGAGGCAGAAATAAATGGTGAGTGTGGTGGAAAGTGGTGGGAGATGAGGTCATAGAGGTGGAGTGGAGAGGTGGATGGTTTAGCAGGCCATTATAATGACATTGTCGCTTTTAGGAAGACAGGAAGCCACTGAAGAGTTTTGAGGCAGAAAGTGACAGACGTGATTGCATTTACAATGGATCGCTCTGGCTCCTGTGCTGAGAATACCATGTGGGGGGGGGTGGGAGGGCAGAAGCGGGGGCACCTGGACACAACCATTCGCCTCTTTGTGGTCACTCTGGCCATCCTTTAAAGGAGCAGGTTGGACTCGTTAGGGTCCTAAGGTTCTCTTTAGGTCCAGAGCTGCTTCTGGTAGAGAGGGAGTAATGGTTTGGGTGTTTTTGTAAGTGGTCTGTCCAAGATACCGTATTCATGAGTGGAATCCATCACGGGAGAAACGAGCTGTGCTGCTGTGTTTCTAGCTGGTCCAAAGTGTTCCTGGCAGTGACTGAGTAGAAGAAGGCAAGGGTTCCATCAGCAGCGGCCTGAGCCATTCCAAGCCTGTCTGTGTCTGAGCAGAGAGAGGGTCCCGTGACTGTGGACCGTAGGGTGTGCCGGCACGAGAACATGGTGCTCAGAATCTTGCTCTCAAAGGTGGTTGTTATTTATTTTTTGGTAACAACTAAAATACTGCAGCAGTAAGTAAACGTTAGTCTTACTTTATAGCTGCTTCCCCAGTGTCTGGCACAGTGCCCGATATATAAGAGTTAATAACTAGGGAATATTTGTAGAAAAAATTGAGAAAATAGAAACAGTATCAACAAACTTCCACATTGTTCCCACCACTGTGTCTGCCAGGCCACCTGCCTTGTGCCCCCACCTTCCCTCCTGGGCCAGTGGGTGAGGAGTCCACGGCGCTGTGAGGCCGGGCCCTCCAGGTGCAGGCAGGGCCCCATCCCCTTCTGCTGTTCAGGAGCTTCTTCCAAGGTCAGTATTCAGGGCTCAGGCCCAATGTTCCTTGACCTGCCAGCATCAGTGGGTGTAAGTGCTCACTCCCTGGTTCCTGACAACAGCTCTTTGGCTTCTGGGAGGCCACCCTCTTGGCTCAGTCTCTCTTCTGGGCACTTCTCGTCTTCTGAGCCATGACATATTGTTGTGTCTGAAAGCCTGGTCCCCAGTTCGTCTGCCCACATTCACAGTTGAGGCAACTGTGTATAATTTCCTTTAAGGACACCGACATCCCCAAATTTGTGTCCCCAGCCCCAGCTTCTCCTCTGAACTTTAGGCGTGTAAATTCAATTGCTAATTGACATTTGCACTTGGATGTCCAACAGGTATGTCAAACTGAACTCTTGATTTCCATCCCTACTTCCTCTCCTTGTTTTTCTGTCTCAGTAAATGGCTCTCTATTATACCATTACTTGAGCTAAAATGCTTGGAATTTTCCTTGACTGTCTTTTTGCTCACACCCTATAGATAATCCAATAGTAAAAATTATCAATTTTAACTTCAAAACATAATCATCTTCCACCTACTGAAAACCAGCCATTTTGTGTCTGAATTAATGCAGTGGCCTTGTATCTGTCTCCCTGTTTCTGCTCTTGTCCCAAAATTATCTCTGCTTTACAGAGCAGCCAGTGGTCCATTAGAAACTTAAGTCAGATGATGACACTTCCGTGCTCGAAACTCGCCAGTGGCTTAGCATGAGATGTGAATTCCGTGCCATCGCCTACAATGCCTGCATGACCTGACCCTGCCCGTTTTTCAGCCTCATCTCTGCTCTCCACCCCTCACCTCACTGTGCTCCTCCTGCACTAGTTTTCTTTGCCGTTCCTCAAACATGCACAACTTGCTCCCGAATCGAGGCCTTTAACACACACTGACCCTGGAGTGCTTTTCAGCCCGGCCTCTACAAAGTTTGCCTCCTCTCTTCCTTCAGGTCTCTCTCTGTTCACATTTTACCTACGCAGTAGGGAGATGAGCGTGCTCTTACTGTCCAACTGCTCTGAAGGAAGAGAGAAAGCAAGCTATGCAGATACTTATTCACCTTGTCTCTTCAGTCAAAGAAATTGGGAATGCTGACTTGATGGGTGGTATTTGAACATATATAGACATTCTCATTCATTTTCTTTTATGTTTGTGGTTCTGTTTTAGAAAAAGTCCTGATTTCTATTACCAGCCACCGTGGAGTCACAAACTGAAACAAGAAACTGTTTTCAGACAATGGAAACACTACAGCCCTGTGATCCTTAAGAAAAGGGAAGCAAATGAGGTAAGCCACACGTTTACCCCGTTTTTCTTTTTGGGGGTACATTCCAGTCTGCAGCACATGCAGAGGGTTCCCAGAAGCATAGAAGGGGTCCCAGTGAGTTGAAGAAAAAGGTTAGAGTTCAGGAGGGCAGAGGTGATTAGATGTTTTATGGTAGAGTTCCAGAGAGAGGGCTATTATGCAAAATGACAAAAGACAAAACCAAAAACAAACAAGCACAAAAAAAGTCCAGAAATTTACAAAGCATCCTTTTGAATGTTTCCTGAACACTAGGTCACGAATGCAGAGAGTAGCATTCAAACACAGCCAGGGTGCCGAGAGCAGGTGGTTTGCAGAGCTGGCTCAGCGTGGGGAGGTATGTGAGCACCGACCACCCCAGGTGTGTGTCTCTGCAGTGTAAGGACAAGCAGTGCTTACGGTAAAGCTGCTCCAATCTGCTCTAAGAAAGCTTGAAAAAGACCCAGCTCATCTGCAAGTAGTTCAACAGCCTGTGAGAATAAAGCCAAACACTCTTTACAGGAAGACAGTAAAATCTAGATGCTCAATAACATAACATGGGAAGTGCCTATCATTCACTTGAAAACTGCTGACACAGGACAATGTAATCCTCATCAGGAGAAAGATTAGTTAGTAGAAATAAACCCAGAAATAACAGAGATGATGGAATTAGGAGGCAAGGACTTTATAACAGTTACTGTAGATGTGCACAATATTTTCAAGGACTAAAGGGAAATGCAAACACCACCAGGAAGGAAATGAAAGCTATAAAAGAGAACCAGGTAGGATTACAGGATTGAAAAATATATTTGAAGAGAAAAATTTACTGATTGGAGATCGAAATGATGGATAATGCAGAAAAATGTCAGTGAACTAGAAACAGAAAGATTGAAAAAAGGAAAGAGACCTTTTCTTTTAGTGATACACAAAACTGTTTATAGGTAAAATTTGATGATTCCTGGGATTTGCTTCAAAAACTGCAGCGTTGAGAGAAGGGAGTGGGGAGGCTTCAGTGGGACAAAGGCTGGCCAGGGCTGGCTCACTGTTGAAGATGAGAGACAGGCCATGGGGTTCATTATACTCTCCTCTTGACATCCTTAAATTATTTATAATTAAAAGTTTGAAAAAATTATCCGTGTAAGAGAAAGTAGTTAGACTCTTTCTCCTGTCTGAAATGTTAATAGGAAATAGGTAATGAGGAGTAGGTCCTCCACTCAACAGTACTTCTAATGTAATAGTCTTGACAACTCCACTGTGCTTCAATGGGAAGAAGCTGGGACCAGCTATAAAAGTGTGAATCCCTGCCACTGCAGATGTATCCCTTTTGGGGGGTGATGCTCTGACACACAGGAGGAGACCTGTGTGGCTAGGAGGACCCTGCAGTTCAGCAGAAGCCATTGACCTCTGGGAGCGTTGGGAAATGGGTGGGTGGCTGATCAGTGCCATCATCGCTTTAGGTTTTATCCATAAATGCATGTGAGGTATTTTGATAAGGCTGTGTCTTAGTTTTGGTTGGTGCAACAGAGTACCCCAGACTGGGTGGCTTATAAACAGCAGAGTTTATTTCTCTTGGTTCCGAAGGTTAGTAATCCAAGATCAGGGGGCCATCATCTTGGGCTTCTGGCGAGGACCCTGTGTCTTGGTGGCATACAGCTTGTCATTCCCTCACATGGCAGAGCGAGGGTGAGAGCTCTCCGGGGTCTCTCTTGTAAGGGTACTCACCCTGTTCACGAGGGCTCTACTGTTGTGACCCAGAGGCCCTACTACCTTCTGATACCATCACCCCGGGATTAGAATTTTAACATGAATTTTTAGGGACATAATTATTCAGTCCATGCAAAGTGCTGAGTGAGAATTGGGATAGACTGAACTGGCAAATGAGGACACAGAACTCAATTTGCAACAGGCTTTATGTCCCTTTCCAACTTTAATGTCCCTTTCCAACTTTAATGCCAGTGACTCCACTAAATGAGCCTCTGGTTACGGACTTGCTGGTGATTACAAACCCGGGAAGTTCCGTGGGAGACCAGGTGGTGTGGGGGGACAGGAGGCTGAGCTCAGGCGAGCCTCACTCACTAGCCCGCTGTGGCTGGGCCTGGAGGAGACAGGAGGGGGGCCTGGTTCTGAGCAGGCCGTGACCTGGGACCTGTCCGGGGCCCGGGTGTTGGAGGCCTCTGTTCTGTAGGAGACTCCAGTGGTTCAGCTCTTGTGGCTCTCTCAGGCCATGCCATTTAATTAGCACAGGTCAGGTGTTAGACTCTTTCATGCGTTTGTTCTGTTGTGATTTTATAGTTGATGGCACACTGACCCTGAATACATTTTAACTCAACATTTGTGAATATAAATGTAATGAAAGTTATAACAATATTGAAATTTTGTCATGAAAGCAAATATGGGCTGGGGTAAATAGCAGAAGTGCAGTTTCATCAGTTGGTCAAATTTACTGCATAGTTAAATTTTTCCAGTCTTTTCTACCTTCAGTTTTGTTTTACTCAAAACATTCTCATGAAATTCAGATCTTTCTGATATAAACCTTCAATTTATTTTGAAACTTATTTTTAATTATAGTTAACATGTAATAATGTGTTAGTTTCAGGTATATAATATTGTGATTAGGTATTTATGTACCCTGTGAAGTAATCTTCATGATTGATTGTGATGACCACCTGGCACCCTATGCGGTTACTATGATGTTACTGGCTGTATTCTCTGGGCTGTGCATCACATCCCGTGACTGCTTTATAACTGGCAGTTTGTACTTCTTAGTCCATCACCCTTATCGCCCACCATCCCCCACCCTCCTCCCATCTGACAACCATCAGTTTGTTCCTTGTATCTATGAGTCTGTTTCTGTTTAGTTTCGTTTGTTTTAGATTGCACATATGAGTAAAATCATATGGTATTTGTCTTTCTCTGTCTTACTTGTTTCACTTAGCATGATACCCTTTAGGTCTATCCATGTTGCCACAAGTTGCAAGATTTCATTCTTTTTTTAATGGCTGAGTAGCATTTCATTGTATACATACAAACACCACATCTTCTTTATCCATCTCTCTTTTCATGGAAATTTGTATTGTTTCCCTATCTTGGTTGTTTTAAAAAACACTACAGTGAATATAAGGGCGCATATATCTTTTGAAATTAGGGGTGTTTTGGATTTCTTTAGATGAATACCTAGCAGTGGGATTGCTGGGTCATATGGTCATTCAGTTTTTAGTTTTTTTGAAGACCTCCATACTCTTTTCCACAGTGACTGCACCAATGTACAGTCCCACCAACAGTGTGTAAGGGTTGCCTTTTCCTCACATCCTCACCAGCACTTGTCTTTTGTTGTGTTTTTGGTGATAGCTAAATCTTACTATTTATTGATCAGGTGTTGATTGTATACAACATCACTATAGCTTTGCAATTTTTCATTTTTTCCTTCCAGGTCTGTTTTTTTTAACTAATTTTGAAGTTTTTGATGTTAGAAAAATCTAGAACACACTTTGTCATGTACAGTTTTAGCCATCGCCAGTTATATTTTGTCTTGCTTGTATTCTACTAGTAATGGTTTCTGTGAGTTGGGCAGAAGTGAGACAGCCTCTCTCAGCTAGTCAGTGGGAATGGGGACAGTTTCCTTGGCAATTCCAAGGGCCGACCTGGCAGCACAGAATGTCACCACAGACACGGGTTTGACAGCCCCACTACGTTCATTACACAGATGGTGTGAAAATCTTCTTCTCCTGACTTTTTAGATTCATATCAATCATCAAGATTCTACACATAGCAGTATTTGATGGTAACAGAAGTATCTTTTAGCTGTGCAATTTTATACTTTTTCAGAAGCACAACTTGGTTTCCTGAGCTTCCAGGAGGCTGTATTTAAATGAGCAAAAGGGTATGTTTTCAGTTGCAAAGCTGCTTTCTAATCACTTTCAGTACACACGTGATGACAAGTACACAACGAATTTCTGCCAACACCTCCTTTCAGAGTTAGGACTTCTGCTACACGTCCACATCCCATACACCAGCTTGTGCAGAAGCTGGGTTCGACTCCCCTGTTGGCCACCCACTCACTGTTTTGTCTGTTAAGAGTGCACTTGAGAGGACAGGGAGGAATTCAGAGGTCAGAATTTAGCAGTGTCCTTTTATAATGAGGGAAGTGAGAATAAAAGATAGAGAACTTGCTTACCTAACACCCACTTCATGATGAGCATTTCCGTCCAGGAGAACTGCGTGGTTTTCACTCTGAAGATTTGCTTTGGGTAGTCTGTGAAAGTTTCATTGGGCAGGGTTTTGACGCCTTCGAAGCGGTCTGATGCATTCACAACTAATAATCCCAAGAAGATTGTGAAAGAAACTGCATGGGCTACAAATTTCATGAAAGGGCTCCTCAGGGTGCGTCCTAGCTGGAGACAAAATGTGTACAAGACACGTTAGACTGGACACTTGGTGGGCACACATCTGTCTCTTTAAACATTGCTTTTGCTGAAAGTTGGGTCAGGTGTGGGACAGGAGCTGCTGACTGAACCCAGGTAACATTTCTCTTGCATTTTTATGTGATATGTGAGATGCTGCTTGACCAAGGCTATTTCCTGGAGACTTCACTTTTTCCTGTGTACAGGAGTTAGTGCGGAAGTAGGAAGCAGTAGAATGTCCTGACGTACCATCATTGTGCACTTTGATGGCATAGGTTCCCCCGACCATGTGGGTGTGAACTTCATGCCTTTCAAATATGGGGGAAAGAAGTGTGTCTCAACAGCACTCAGGATTTAGGAAAAAAACTTGGTCTCTACCGTATATACGCTTTTGCTCTTTTGTTCATTTTCTTGATTTTTTTGTCTACATGATTTGTTTTCAGTGTTTCTTGCACTGGGTAAATGTACATTTCCTGCTGGGTGCTGCTTTACCTGTGTTCCTATAAATCTTGACATGTATTTTTTTTATTGATGTTCAGTTATTAAATATTTAATAATTTCCCTTTTTATTTTGTTTTTAATTCTGAGCTTATTCAGTTATAAGACATATAGGAGTTTTTTCTCCTAAGAACTCTAAACTCCTGGCAGCACGCGAGCAGACTGTACCTGCTGTGGGAGCGCACGGAAGCACTCCCACGCTTTCCCTGTGCGGTTGTTCTGTGTGAGCCCAGGGTGACCCAGGAGCTGCCCTGGGTGGGGACACATATTGGCCACCTCTTTTCTATTCCTGGCATGCCATCCCCTGGCCACTTGAGGACTAAATCTTTGAGGACTAAAGGGGGGCTGCACAGCAAGTCTTTGCTGAGCCCTACTAATGAACTCACTAGACTCTTCCAGGTCGCTGTGGTCACCCTCGTCTAAGCACCAAGTTGCATCTCTCCCCCAGATGTCCTGAGAAGACAAGGGCAAAGAAGGCAGCATTTTCTGCAGCTCAGTCCCTTCTCAGGGCAGACGTTCACCATAGCCGGGGACTGGTTAATTGCAGTTTGCATCCGGCCTCATTCCGAGTCCGCCGTGAAACACCACCGCCCACGAGGCGGAGCACTGCTGCTGCTGGGCTTCTTCAGGTAAATCTTCCCTCCTGGCAGCTGTAGGTCAGATGGCTTGATAAAGTGCTTCCACATGGTAATCACCCACATTAATTACCCTAGTTATTAGTGTAACATGATTTATTATGATGCTCATGTCATAGAACCCACCTATTGAAAATTTTTAAAAGATAGTTTTGATCTTTTTTGAAAAACTGCATTTCAAGTCCAGACATTGGGAACCCTGCTTGTGCTGGAAAACACTTATTGGGATTCATTTGCATCACCAGACTGTCATGTGGCACTAGAGTAACTTCAGGGTTGGAAAAAGATGTTTACTGGAAACTGAGGGGCCCACAGACATTTCAGAGATGACTTTCCTTTGTAATGGAAAGGAAACTTTATTATTTACAAAATAATAACTTTATACTTTAACTTTATTATTTACAAAACAGGGATGCTCAATTTTTTTGGCCATAAGTAGATTGGCTAAATTCAGAATGCAGAGATTAATATAAGGGCAAATAAAATATTTCACATAAATTCAGCAAAAATGGAATTAAATTATGTCTTATTGGGATTTATATGCTTTCAAGTAGCAAGTTTGAATTCTTCCATATTTTAGTTACCGTGTTGGCTTCTTGGTGCCCTGTGTCCCACCCAGGATGCTGGGACACTTTGGTGTATCCAGGAGATACCCTTACCCTTGAGTAGTTGTCACATTGTCCTTGTTGGGGTAGTGGTGAGAGCTGAGGGAAGACAGAGAGTGGCTGCAGAGCAGGAAGTGGGTCACGGGGAGAGGGTAGGTTGAGGAGAGGGGAAGGGATACCAGCTCTGGTATGTCCCGGCAGGGCCCCAGAAACGTCACAACAAAGATGGGGAACACAGTGATAGACACAGCTGTTAAGGGATGATGGCTAAATTTCCCTCACCCTTTGTCAGTGGTTTCTATGTAGCATCGTAGCATTGCACCTTCCATAACTGCCTGGATGAGGACGTGGGGGTAGCTCTCCCTCTTCTCACCTGGGTGTGGCAGCTGATTATAGGAATCTGCGTGCACCTGTACCCCAGCTCTCCTCCGGAATTCCCTGGAAAAACTGGTTTGAGGAATTTAATGTTCTCTGTGTTTGTTCTTTCAAGTTGTTATTTTCTGGCAGAAGATGCATCTGTTACAATTGCTGTATCTACAGCAAACCATACAAAAAAAGCCTGATAAGGCCCTGTTATGATTTGGAAGTTTCTCTTGGGCTCAGGTTCCACTTGATCTAGGCCTCAGGGAGAAAAAGTGAGGTTAGGAATTGATGCTCTTTCCTACTTTTCTTTTGGGCTTGGATGCATCTTTTTAATTGATAAAACTATGATCCAGGTCAGATGAGATCAAATTATTTCAATGGTTTCTTTCTTTTTCTCTGATGTTCTTTGTTTGTCTCACAAAGGTAATTTTTGAAGCAAATTACACTTGGGTAAACCTCCTTTCACAAGGCCACCAGGTGAGCCAAAAGAATGGAGAAAAGTCAACTGATGTTTGCCAGCAGCTCTGAGCTGGGAACTCACCAGAGCTGCGTCAGGCAATGGCATAGGTGTAAAGAGAGAAGGCAGAGCTTCAGGAGGTGTAGTGGCCCGCTCTGCCTGGAGTGCAGAACCATCAGTCAGCAGCTCTGTCATTACCTGGGCCATCTGAGCTAAGGACACATCAGGAAATCCAAGCTCATAGTAGCTAAGTCTGCCTCACCCCAAACTTTTCTAGGCACTGTCCTTTTACTTTGGCAATGTACAAGAATAAGTGAGTAGCACTCCTGAATTAGCTCTAGATGAGCTGCATTTCTGAACCCGCAGGGTGGGGCGCCTGCTTTTATGGTTGGCACGCCTCCATGTTCCACGGCACTGGGCTCTTCGCCCTGACCCCGAGTATAAATGCCTAGTGATCTGGTGCCTGAGTGCCTGCGTGCCCGCACAATAGGCCAGGGTGGCTGTGGGGCCCACAGGCAGCCCCTTCAGCGTCTCTCCCCAGTCTGTGCCACTAGAGTCCCTCTCTCCAAATGCCACCCTTACTCATTGCCAGGTGCCAGTGGCCTCAAGCAAGGGCTAAGTGTGCAAGTTGGAAAGCTGAATGGGACAAACTTTGGATCAAGTGTTCCAACAAGAAACGTCTTCAGGGCTGGAGTAGTTCTCAGATTTTAGAGAGATCTAATTAAATTAGGGGTAGTTGCCTCAGAACACTCCCCCAAAATGTTATTCAAAACATGTAACCTAGGGCTTAGGAATCTTCCTTTCTTTGGGGGCGGGGAGGGTTCTCTAGGAGTTTCTAACCAGGGTCTTCCTGCATTACCATGTGAATCTGCCTGTCATCAGGGGGCTGCAGAGGTGCTGAGTCAGAGTGGGGTTTCACAGGGCAGGTTTTCAGGGAAAGAAAAGGAAGGAGTGGAGTTTGTCATATGGTGGCTTTATTCCTCCCTCTAGAAGGTCTTGCGGACTCTAAAGATCTTAATCAGGTCCATTAGAAAGTCAATTAGTCAGCAGCTAAGATGTTTACCTTCAGGTTGTATGCAGCTGGTGTACCTGGGTGGGAAAACTGGTGCATGTGCATGTGTGTGCATGTTGCCTGCATGTGTGCATGTACATGTGCGAAGCGGTTAAGGGCAGGTCTCTGAAGCCAGAGAGTTTTCATTTAAATCACAGCACCATAGTTTTTGGCAGGTTACTTAATCCCTGTGTGTCTCAGTTTCTTCACCTGTAAAACTGGCGTAAAATAGCACTTAGCATACAGGTTTGGTATAAGGAACGACTTACTTAACATGCTGCTGTGCAGCAGAACAGCGCCTGGCACAGAGGAAACGCTCAGTATGTCTGTGTTACACTGGAGGGCCTCTGGCAGTTTCTCTAAGGAGAAACTTAAAAGGAGCTTGGCTCACTGCTGAAAAGCTCACATGCAAGGGTTTGCAGAGGGAGACCTGTGCAGAGTCCTTAGTGTTTATGTCACACGCCCTCTTAGGGCACTCTCTGTGTGCAGCATGATTCTGGATGCTGGAGGCGATGGAGATGAAACAGGCTGTAAGAGTGGGTCCTTCCCCTCACAGTTGGTTTTCCAGTGGGGAGAGACAGGCTGAACCCTGTGGTAGGAAATAGATACAGAGATGGGGAGGGTGTTGCTGGTCTCAGGCGGGGCTAGGTATGAAAGGGATCAGCCTCCTGGCATTCTCAAATCCGATGCTAGCAGGGTAACGCAGTGGACTCTCCTTTTCGATTTGAGGGCAGGAGCTTTTGTAACAAAAGAGTAACAAATGCTCTATTTCCTGGCACAAATCTCCCCATCCATGGGGATGCTTCAAAAATTGTGTCATGATTTTCTTTAAACCCAGTATAGCGCTCTGCTTTGAGGGAGAGCTATGACAAATGAGGGAGATGCTGAGGCCTTTGGAGACTCTTTTCTCTCCCACCTGGCCCTGCACCGCGTGTGTCAAACTATTTTAGCTTTGGAAAGGCAAAGCAGGGCTCTTCAAAAACTGTAGACTCCCCCTTGCCTTCCTGACCAGATGTTTTTATTTGGGCAGGGGCTAAGGGTTGGGGGCAATGACTAACACTGACATTTCTGCAGGCAAGAGTTGGATGGCAATAAGTACTGATAGACTGCACATTACAAAGATATCAGGTGGGAGTCTAAAGTTGTTGACGGTTCTCCCGTCTTGAGTCCTGGGATTAATTTATGAGGACAGTGGAACAGTGCAGGGTAACAGGTAACAAAGGAAGTTGGCTTCCCCTCTCGTACTTTTGTGATTAGGACTTGGGCGGTTCCTCAGCGCGCTCGCGATGCTGACTTCTGCTCTAGTCTACCTGCTCTATAGACACCCAGCCCTGGAACATGACTGCTGTCCTTTCAGCTGTCAGGTCTGAACAGGTAGACAGCCTAAACTGGTGGAACAGCAGAGGATGGAAAGGAGCCTAATCCATCACAAAGGCCTTTGGCAACTGGGCCCTTGCTGAGCGCTATCTAGGAAAATACCGTCTGAAGGCATCCATGTGGTTAGGGGCCCACTGGCCCCTCAGGGGCTGCCTGACCCCACCCATGTTGGTGTTTACAATGGAAGTTATTTAAAAAATTTGCTGTTCTATTTATGGACGCTGGCAAACCTATCTATGCTTCTGACTAGCAGTTAGCACAACGTGTACATGTCTGTGACGTTGGTCATCCTCTTCAATCACCATGTCAGTGACCTGAACTTGTGTGGATGCCCTTAACCTTATAACCTTATTTGTATTTCCTAGGGACCCTCTGAATTTGGGTAAAAGTAGGATTAACAGTCTGGAAAACTCAATAGGAAATAAGTGACGAGGTGATTTTGGCAGGCCGATCAGATTATTTTGGTGTCCCTCGGTGGTGACAGCAACTCTTAGGCAGTGAATGCACCATTAGGTTGAAAGCAGAGATCTCAGCACTGGTTAGACATTGACAGACAGCGGCTGGCTGATGAGGTTTAGCAGTGAGATTTTGTGAATGCATTTATCACAGAATTAGACCCTGACGGGTCTAATTTCTTTGAGGATGGTGGGATAAGGTCATCAGACCATGGACTTGCTGGAATGACATTGTCCTTTCCATAGAATTACTAGACAGATACAAAGGCAGCGACCCCCTGGGCAGAGGGATGCTGACGCACTGACAGAGCTTCCCACAGTGTTGCTCCTCGTGGGGGGCATTGTGTTCAGGCGCCAGGGGCCTCTGGGGAGGGCTGGTTTCTTCACATGGAAGGCATTACCCCTTTGTAATATAATCTCTGCCAAACTTGAAAAGGTTTCTTTTTAAATGGTGAAGGGCAAGACTAAACATATCTTGATAATTTTATCTCTTTTGGCTACCTCAGAGCAAGTTTGACAAACTTTTACAATTTTAATTCTTTTTTTCAGAGAGAGGGGAAGGGAAGGAGAAAGAGGGAGAGAAGCATGAATGTGTGAGAGAAACATCGATCAGTTACCTCTCTCATGCCCCCAACTGGGGGACCTGGCCTGCAACCCAGGCATGTGCTCTGACCCAGAATTGAACTGGTGACCTTTTGGTTCACAGGCTGGCACTCAGTCCACTGAACCACACCAGCCAGGACTTGACAGACTTTTTAATGAGAAAATCTTTCCTCAGAAGAAGCACAGCTTCCAAAAATTATCTCATGCCATAGACTAAGACTCTTCACTCAGCTCTGGACACATCCTCCCCTGCAGCGAGCTCGGACCTGGAGCCCAGAAAGCACACAGAAACCCCAGAAACCTGGCTTGAGGACCAGGTGCTTTATCTTGGGTGCTCTATTTCTAAGTCTTACTGGTGGTTCCAGGAGCAACAAATATCAATCAGATGTACACCTGAACAGAGGAGAGGAAGTCCCAACTGTGGGGCCAAACTTTCCTGCAGACATTTCTTCTAGAATGTTCCAGAGCACTGCTATACATCTGACCCCTATTTCCACAGTGGTGTCAGTCTCCTGGATTTACTTAGCCCCAAGAAAGCCCAAAATTCCCTCCTCCTTACACACATACTGTCCCTCTATCATATCTGCATGATTTTGGCTAAGATTCTTTTTTTCAGACCTACTAAAAAGTTGGCCCTGGAATATCATTTCTTTGCGAATATTTTCTCAGGCAGGCAGAGACAAACTAATTTGCTGATGCTGGCTAGTAGTCCCTGTTTCCTGGAAGATGTCACATCTAGTTTTACAGCAAAAGTGAGGATTGGCCGTGTTTTCTCCACTAAGTGGTGGTCATTTTAATGATTGCATGTAGAATTAGCCTGGGGCTCAGAGAGTAGGGAGGAAGCGCCCCATCTGTGTAGGCTCTGGGTGAAGGCAGTGACCTAATTTGCAGCACAGACTAGGTAATTCCACTGTGACTGCCTGTGCCTAAAACCAATGGCCAGCTCTAATCCAGCTTTAAATCTTGTTAGTTTTGTTTTCACTCACTCTCGTTTTGTTTTTTCACCTCATAGTGAAGGACAGGAAGCACTGCCTTTGTCTACACAGGTATTGTTTGGGAAATCCGTGTCATGGTAGGCTGACCTGGAAACAAAATCCTCAGTAGCGGTAAGGTTGAACACCACCAATACTCAGTGCGAGGACTTTTATTTTTAATACCATTCTGTGGAAGAAGGAGTTTGAGTCCTAACCCTCCTCTGTGACACCCGTCCCACTCCAAGGCAGTCAGTTAATTGCCTGCCTGGTTAGGTGACCTCATCAGCAGCCCTGAAGTCCAGCGCCCACCAGCCTAGCACGAGTTCCCCTCTTGGCAGAGTTTAATCATTCACTGATTAAATTTTTTTAAAGATTTTATTTATTTATCTTTAGAGGGGAAGGAGAGAGGGAGAGAAATATCAATGTATGGTTGCCTCTTCTGTGTCCCCCATTGGGAACTGGCCTGCAACCCAGGCATGTGCCCTGACTGGGAATTGAACCACGATCCTCTGGTTTGCAGGCCCGCACTCAATCCACTGAGCTACACCAGCCAGGGCTCTGATGAAACTTTTATTAACTGCCTTAGCTGATCACATTTTTGTGGAACTAATCTCCCTGTAGTTGTATTTTCTCTACTGAATGTTGATTACTTAAGCTGAATTCCTTTTTAAATATATCTCTAGATAAATGCAGCTTTGGAACTTTTAATGACCTTCTTAACTCACGAAACATATTTCAACATTTTTGCATGGTTTGGTCTTACAGGCGCTAATGCTTGCATGCAGCTGGAATGCCTGCTGGTGCTCTTTGTGGCTTTAAATTAAGTAGCTGGGCTGTAGGGATGGCAGTGTGTGTTTGTGTGGCAGCTTGGGATCTGCTGGTTCCATTGCTTTCATCACCAGTGGACATCAGATACTTTCCCTTCCTCATGAGAAAAGAACATGGCTTTGTACCTTGTCAGCTCTTTTCTTTCCTTTGTCTTTTTCCTTTTCGTGACCTAATTAGCTGTCTGTGGGCCAGAACCCAATCAGGAAAGGCGAAGACACTGGGAAGATGCTGACTTGCATATGAGTGCCTCCATCTGAGCTGTGTTTGACTCTCAGTCTGCCGGTTTTCCCTCTTTTCTGAACGTGTCTCACTGAGGGTGTGTGGCATCGTGTAACTGAGGGAGTGGAATGCAGAATGCACTCCATGACAAGGGCTTACATGGCAAAAGGAACGTACTTGATAAGTGTAGGGCGTTCCTCTTACTATTATTACAATTACTGTTGCTGTGGGTTTGGAGGATGTGTGTAAAATATTGCATAATTAGAGGAGGAAAAATGCCTTTTTCCCCTCTCTGATCTGTTATTGGTCAGACTGTCTGCCATGTTTAAAATTTCCCATTTTATCATTCCTCTTTCTCGCTCTCTTTTTTAAAATGATGGTTAAAAGAAAGTAGATCTTAACATTTTTTTCTCTCTACTGTGGTTTTCTACTTGTGCTGTGTATCTCAGTGCTATTTCCCTTAAATGTGGGAAATGATTATTGCTTATTTGAACAAAATGGACTTTGATCGTGCTAAGAGAAAAGAACCACAAAGACATGCACCTTAAGCAGTCTGTACCTTGCTGCACGGAGCAATCCAATAGGCTATGGCGAGAAAAGGGAGGCCTAGGGAGACTCCAAAGACAGCCAGGAATTTCACAGCGATAGACTGTTGACGTAAGCCTGAGAGATTTTCATACCACATGGTGAGCAATTGCTGCTGACAGTTAGGATGAGCAACGAACTGTAAAAACAAAACAAAACAAAAAAAACACAAAATGCAAACCGGAAGTGGCATCAGTAGCACTTGAACAGTATACGACTTATGGTAGCTTGGGGCTGAAATGTTCCACCTGGGGGCGTGGTCCGTGTGTCAGAACAGGAGCACCGGGGTCAGGTACCTGCTGGGCCCTTCTGACTTGGGGATCCTGGGGGTCTCTGTGCTGAGGCCAGAATCCTCACAGGACTAGCTGCATCAGTGCTTGGCAAACTGAGGGTCTTGTAGAAGTCTCAGCCACAGCAAATGGCAGCCAGCTTCTAGGTGAATGCTCGTCTCCAATGAAGGACACATACACCTGGGCAGAGTTCATTTGGGGATCACTATGGAAAAATGGATGGAGCGCAAGTGGGCTTTGGAGTCCCACATCGATTTGAATTTTGTTTTACTGTGTACTAGCCATGTGACCTTGGGCCAGCTGCTTCACCTCTGTGAGCCTCAGTGTTGTCATCTGCAGAACAGAGTCTGTTGCATTGTCTTACAGGATTACATGAGATGTTGTAGAAGGTGTCCCCTCTCTCTGTTCCTATGCAGTGCAAGAAAAGGTGCTTGTGGTGCGTCTGGAGGACGTGTTAAAACTGCTCAGTGTTTCCCCACTGGGTTTTGGCGGTGCCAGCCTTGGGTCCGGGGGGGCTCTCTGTGGCATGCTGGAGCACTGACACGTGTCCCCTATGCAGTAGCTTTTCACCACCTCCTCCCTTGCTTGGGACTGCCCTGCCCTGATGCCCAGGTCACATGGCAGACATCTTGTGGCCACTTTGTATTGTTGACCTCAGCTCTCTGGATAGAGCTTATTGGACTAGGGGTGGAGTCTTGACTTACACGGGCCCATCAGGTTTTCTCTCCAGAGTATTAACATGTGATCTTGGGAGATCTGGGCAGACATCTTCCACTGTGTGGACTAAGTAGCAAAACACGCCAGTTAAAAGGAGAAAAAGAAGAATGCAGTTGTGTAGAAAAGGCTCAGCTAGTGTCTGACTGTTGCTGGAGCCCAGCTCCATGCTGCCCACATGGTCCAAGAGACACCCCTGGATTCACCTTTTCCTCCGGAATCTAGCAAATTGAGCTGCAACCACACATTCTTTTTTCTGCAAATATTTGGTGCTACTTGACCAGTTGTTAGTTGATTCTGAGTCCTGACCAGTACAAACTGGTAGTAGGCAAATATTTAAAAAGAGTTATGGGAATACAGTTTACTTTTGAGAAAATCACACTGATTTGTTCATTTTCCCCCTGGCCAGGAGAAAGCCATTATTTGCTTTGGTCACCCTGCTCTTTGGCCCTGCTCAGGATAGCCATGTGCTATAGGAGCTGGGACCCATGAGCGAGAGCAGATAGACCGGCATTCCTCAAAGGGGCTGGCTTTCCATCTGACCACTCTGGAGCATAGCATGCCAGTTTTCATCTCATTTGCATGAACAGTGATTCCTGGGAAATGCAAAACATTCCCTCTTCATTATAAGAACAGTTTAAATAAAGCTATTTAAAAATATTCTCAGTGCAGATGGCAGCACGTTCTTGTTTCCAGTTTCTGGGAACTCAGAGCAGCAGGCAAGTGACATGTAAGGTCACTATCAAAGGTTTATTTGGCCCTGCAGTAGCACCCAATAACTCTATAATTCAAACATCAGCTGCAAACGAGGCTTTTTGGCTAGCGTTATTCGTAGCAGCCTTTAAAAAGAGAGCAATGGATTCTCCTGGACTAGATAGGAACCCTGGACCAGCAGGCGATATGCTTTCCTGTTTCCTGTATCCTTCCTGGCTCACAGCAAGGAGAAGCATGCAAGACAGGCATGTGGATGTTTCAGTAATTCTGGGAGCCTGGTCATGAGACAGGTCCCACAGACAGGTGGCGGATGGGTATGGGAGGCAGTCAGTTTTGCTTTCCAATAGTCAGCCTTTGCTGGGTGCTGCAGTGGCCTTGCTGTGGAGAAATTACAGTCCAACTAGGAGGTGGGACATATGCCCACAAAATGGCAGGAGACCACGTGGCTGGCCACGTGGCTTGCCTTGGAGCTTCCTGCACTGTAGCTGCTCTGGCAGAACTCCATTCCCTGCATTGGCCTCCGTGTATCTGGGAGAGTCCATCCGTGCTGCTTCTGACTGATGCAGTAGCACAACTGACTGGGTAGGGGAGCTGGAGGGGAGGGGGTTCTGAGAGAATATGTGGGAACCATTCCCACTTGCCCTGCCTGCCTTGGAGGAATACAGTGGTCCCCACTGACAGGAGGAGCTCTCTAAGGCTCCGCCCTCCCCTGGTCAGATCTTTGTTAGTTCCTACAGCTGCATTTCCCCTCCATAACAAAATAGCCTAACCCAAGCAGGCTATTTATTTGTAGCCAGACTTTATACCACAATGCTCCCAGAAAGCTGGCAGCATCTTTTCCAATAGCTGAGAACCAATGATTGTTTATTTTTGTATGGGCACTTTTCTGTATTTGTGGCAGGCCTTCGAAGACTGTTTTGTGACACATGACTCAGTGTATATCAAAGGGTTTTTTCTACTGTGCTTCCAAAGCACAAAGAAATATCATCCCTGAACCAGGGAGGATGACAGTGACAGGAGACACACCATCAGGACACAAAGAACACCCTAACCAAAGGGCACTTGGCCAGAGAACAAAGGCAGGAAGGACTCTTGGGGGCAGGGGCAGCAGGAGGATCTTCAAAAGTAGGGTCAGAGAGTCTCTGATGGAAGAAAAGCACACAACTAGCATAAAATGGGAACTCAGAAAATCGTGATTGTCTTGGGCCTGCTAGCTCACAAAAGGGTGGGATGATCTAAGGCTGGGTGACACGAAGAGCCCAGGCCATTCCTGCCCCTCAAACATCTGGACTGAGGTAACAGCACACTTTTATGCAAGTTATTCTAGGGAAGAACTGATGTAACCACCTCAGTTTTCCCAATGACATGATTCACGTTCTTTATAGCAGCGTGTGTGTGGCAGTCTGGAGCTGAGAGCCTGTTAAGGTGGGTGGCTTACACAGTGCTGAGCAGCCTCTTAAGGCAGGGGCATCAAAGTCATTTTCACTGGGGGCCACATCAGCCTTGCCGGTTGCCTTCAATGGGCCGAATGTCATCTTAGGATTGTATAAATGTAACCACTCCTTAACTAGGGGCAAGGAGCTCAGTGCTGCCACTGGGTAGAACCAAGGTGCTGGGCTGGATAAAAAAAGGTGGAGGGCTGGATTTAGCCTGTGGGCTTTGTATTTGCCACCTGTGTCTCAAGGGAATATAAATCTAGCCACATCTACCACTGGGATGGATTGTCCAGAGAACTGGGCAGGGTGCAGGGCAGAGCTAAGAAAAGTTAAATAGCAAAGAGACAAGAGGGAGCTCAGAGGCAGAAGTCCCCGCAATAGAGATGGACACTGGTGGGCGAGCCAGACCGGAAAACATGTCCTGACAGTCAGAGGGGCCAGAATTTGTGTGGCTGCTAGTTCTTGAATCCATCCCAAGCCTGTTCTCCTGGTGGTGTGTTTGACCAGCCTTCATGATTACTATGACAACATTTCTACTCAAAGCTGGTTTTTGATAACATCTCACCTAAATTTCTTGTTCCTGCCTGCCCCTGGTGACATAGTGAGACTCTAGTGCTGGCCTGTGGGAACTCTTGGGCATACTAGCCAAATAATTTATTGATGGGCCAAAGGAAACCCATTTCCTTCACTCTTTCTCTGCTTTATATTTATTCACAGGGAAATATGTGATATTATAAGAATAGATAATTGTTAGAATAACAATAGAAGAGAGCTATAAACATTCCATGAGTAACTGTTGAGTATTTTCAGGGTGGTTTGATGGGGTGTTAACACTCTGGGCCAGATACTCACATTACAACAGGGTCTAAGACTTTTCCTGATGGGGGTTCGTTAAGTGCATGGACTGGTGCAAGGCTGCCTAGGTTCCAGTCCTGGCCCTGCCACGTGCTGGCCATATGCTCTTAGGTCATTGACTCTTCTGGCTGAGCTCCCCTCTTCTGTAAAATGAGGTCAGAGACAAGGATTAACTGAGTTTTTGTAAAGTGCTTAGACTAGAACCTGGCAAATAGAAAGCACTGTTTTAGTATATGATGAATAAAAATGAGCCCATAACTTTCCTTTCCCATTTTTCCCTCTCTTCCTCTTTTTTCTCCCTTTCACTCCTTACAGGTGTACTCTTTGTTCTGACCTCCATGTGGTTTTAGCACACAGTTTCGTGAAGTGTTAGTGCCTTTGGAAAGGTTTGTGTAGCCTAACCAGGAGGGTTAGGCCACTCTATCCAATTGCTGCTGCTTTATCCTCCACTGAAGGTGCAGCTGAATTTTCCCAGGCAGTTAGCTCTGAGTGGGCTGGTCTCTGCCGGGCTGTCCTGGTTGCTGTGAAGTCTGTTAGCTGCCCCCTGGTGATGGAACCCTCCATCAGTGAGAGCAGCTCCGGTTACTGGACCTGCCAAGGCACTTCCCCTCCCTCTTTGATTCCCCCTCCATTTTCCCCCTTTTTGGAGGGAAGCAGGGCTAAATTTGAGCTCAGAGGCTTTGAGGCTGTATGATTCATAGCCCTTAAGCATGGAGTTTTCTCTCTGACACTCTAGGCCTCTTTTACAGAATAACATGGCAGTACATGATTTGGTAAGTTGAAGAATAACTTAGCCAGAGAAAAATTCATGAAATCTAGTGCTTAAAGGGAAAATGACTTTCTTGTATACAGATAAACCATCAAAGGCCTGATCTCTGATGTGACTGTGGTTAAGATCATCTACTTGGCTCATCACCAGCACTTGCTTATAGAAATGTATACATTTATGTTTTAGGGAGACAGGCACTGTGCCAGTCATTAAGTGGCTTTACTTAGTGTGGATGGTCCGTGTGAATTTCCTGTTTGGAGCATCTCGTAAGATTGGGTTCAGTGGTGCTTCCCATTCCAGTGAGCTCCCTCTGGAATTCTCTTGATTTCACTGGCTTGGACTTCAGCCCTTCCTGGTCTTAGTTTTTTTGTGTAAAACAAACAATAAAAACCAAATAGTTATTGAGCACTCATATGGATCAGGCCCTGTGCTTAGTACATTATTTCTCATTTAATCCACATTATACAGTAAGGTGGGAATGATTATGTCTGTTTTGAAGCAGGTGGTGCTGCAACTGTTCAGATCTGTCTCCAGAGTGGACTTTTTCACCTGTCCCTTACACTGCCTCTCCCAGCTGAACTTCCCTGCATCTTTTTTGGGTCATCAGTATCTCATTCTCTTTGCCAAGCAGGAATGCATCTCTGTGAGCCTGCAGATTTCAGATGTGCCACAGGGATGCTCTGTAGGAGCCAGCGTTCTGGGTGTCTCCTTTTACCCTGTGGCTGTGGGCGGTGTGCTGTCAGGGAGGACAGTTGGTCTCTGCCTTCCTTCTCCACAGCAGTGCAAGGTCTGCGCTAACCCCATGTTCACACCCTTTGCACTGTTTGGGATGGGCAGAGGGATTGAGGTCTGGATGGAGGAGGAGATTTTAGTTGGGGAGAAAGGAAGCAAGTGAAAGGGAATGAAGGAAAGTAAAAGAAGAAGAGAACAGAGCAAAGGCGATAGAGTTTCAGACCTGACTTCCAGCCGCTGCTCCAGCTTGACTCAAGCTCTTTTCCTTCCCATCCCTAATCTCTGGCCAAACTCCAATAAAGCTGTTCTCAGAACCTGCCCGGAGCCTGACCTTCTCTGAGCCTCTGCTCAAGGTATCTCTTGCTACCTATGATACTTCCATTCTTATTTCCATATATCCAAGTTTTGTCCAGCTCAATAACTATCCCTTCCATAAAAGCTTACCCTATCTTCTTTCATCTCATACAATTCTTAGTGTCTCCCTTTTATCCAAGTTATATGCCTGTGTGATCCTCTACTGGAGAGAGAACTCCTGGAGGACTCCGTAGTCCTCCTATGGTACGCAGTGAGTGGGTTCTCAGGCAGTATTGTCTGAATGAGGAAGTGGCACAGCTAGAAGTTCTCTGTTCAGATTGCAAACCTGGTACCATCTTTAGGACCAGGGTGGCTCCTTACTCATCATCCCATGGTGTGGCAGCACCCTGGCCATATCACCACATCTGAAAGAGGCACATAGGTACAAGAGGCTGAAAGTTGCTTGCTTTCTTGGAGACATGATGAATATGCAAAGGACTACATTCATGTCTGCACTGAATTTATTTTCACTACAGAAGTGCTAGATTGGAAAACAATAACAACTTCATTCCCACAGACTATTGATCTAGGAGTTGAAGGATCTTATCAGGAAAAAAATTACACCATTATCTGAAGGGATTGCTCAAAAACTGGGCCAAGGAGGGGGACAGGGTTCGGTGCTCAGCTCAGGGGGATTTTGGCTTCTTTGTTTTGTATACGTTGCCTTGACACATTGCTTCCCTCTCCTCACCTATTTGCAGCACCACCTTCAAAGTTCTCCATTTTCTGACTCTCCATTGTCTTTTGAACACTCCCTTTCTTGCTAGGAGATTCTGTTCAGATGCCTGCACAGATGTTTCTCAATCGATTCCAGCCTTCCCTACCTTCTCTTCCCTTTGTGCACCTACAAGCCCGACCAACCCTGGCATGCTTCTTAGTTATTGCCACAGCTGGAGGACCTGCCAGGCAGCTGCTCACGGAGCCATTCTGGGTGTCTATTGGGCAGCAAGGGAGGTGGACACTTCAGAAGGTTCTCCACTCCCACAGAGATTTGATGGCATGCATTCAGTTGAGTTGCTTGCTCTGTTCTCAAATACAGCTCTCTTCCTGTTTCTCAGGGACAGCAGGACATGAGAACTCTTTCCCTCCTCAAATTAAGCAAACCTCCAGTTGGTAAGTTGCTTTGAGGACTCAGCAGCTTCTCTCTTGCCAGAGAAAGAGTGATTTTATGATGAAGACAGTTGTTTGTGAACCAACATATGCTTCAGTATTTAGAGTGCAGGTATTCAAATAAATGGCGCTGGACTTCTAGAGCTGTGGGTGAGCCATTTCCAGAAGGCAGGTAGAATGGCAGGTGCCTTGGTTGGTCCTCTTGGAGGCCAATGCTAAGTGTATGGTTTTCCAGCGCTTACCAGGAACTCTGCTATAGCACACTGAGCCTGGCAGATGCTGACCAGGTGACTCATTTTCCAGTCTGGCTATGTTAGCATGACCACAGTCCTGCTGTGGCCTCAGACTGAGCTGCTAGCTGGCTCCAGATGCTGCCTCTGCTCTGGCACCTGGGCAGTGACTCTCAGTGCCCTGTGTGGGGCTCTGCCCTAGCCCGAAACCAAAGAGGAAGTGGAACCGGCTTCTAATAGACCTTCTTGGATTATCTTCAACCACTCACATTTCTGAGCCTTCCCCTCCAGCCAAACTGCTCCATGTGCTATTCCCAAAAAGGGCCTATGTGGCCCCACCCCTGCTTGTGTTCAGGGTTGACTCATTCTGCTTCTCTCTGGCTCAATCATGGACAGACCTCAAGACTTAACTTTCTGTCTGTCATTAAGTCCTCCTGAGTCCCTCAGTCCCCTGAAGGTCTTGGACTCCTTTGGGTCCTAGTCTGTAGCCCACTCATTTGGCAACCATGGCTCATGGTCAAGTTGCAAATAGCTGTACTACTGTGTTTACATCCAATATCTTTTGCTATTTTCAAGTTTCAACTGTCTTTACATCCCCAAGAGTCTGTAGCCTTATGTTTTGCACATAATAGGTGCTCAGGAAACACCTGTTGAGTGATAAACTGCATGCTCTTCCAAAGCCTCTAAGATTTGCTTCATGATTTTTTCTGTGACTTATTTCCCCAGAATAATTTCTAAGTAAAACAAATTATTACTCAGTGTCTTCCAATCTTTACTAGAGGGAAGTCAGGGAGAAGTGATGAAACTAAGCCAGATTCTTGTTTTCTTATGGAGGAGAAGAAAAGTGTGAGGTTACTTAGGCTTTGCGGGTTATCTTTTAGATTAATGAAGATTATTTACTATCTATATATATGATTACCACTGCAAACTGACATAATTCCAGAGAATATTTTTATCATTACAGTAATTAATATTATCATTACAATGAGTAGCTAATGTTTATTGAGTATCTGTTTTGTGCCAGGCTTCATGATTAATAGTCACTACATTGTTTAACTCTCACATCAATTTATTGAGATGGGTATTGTTATATCCCTATTTTAAATATGGAAGCATGAGAGAGAAATTAAGTAACTTGCCTACAATCACAGAGGTGATTGTGACAAAGTCTGGGCTTGAATCCAGGCCAGTCTGACTTGAAGGACAACATTTTGAACTGTTATTCTATATTTCTACAAGGCAGGTTTAAAATCAGGCAGGCGTACCAAAGGATAGGGGACCAGAGTGACTTCCCCAAGCCCACAGAGGCCAGGACACCTCACATTTTAAAATGCCGTTAGAACTCTCATTTCTCTGTGTGTCTACCGGTGGGCCAGCCAAGTCCCTGTGGAGATGAGAATCAGGAATACACAGGGGAAAGGGCTCAAAGCCAGTTCCTTGACCACTTTGTCTTCCTAAAGGAGTGAGTCATCACTCTAAAGGTGAAACCTGGGCTCTCCCTCCTGCATGAAGACAAGAGTAGCAGCCACTGACTCAGCAATGGCTCAACTGCCTGGTCACTACTTTGCCAGGAACCCGGTTAATGTGGAGGTCAATTACACCCAGATTTACAGCTTTGAAAAATACAGGCTCCAGCCAAAAGAATGCTTAGTGAAGAACATATTAGGATCCCAGGCCTCTTGCCAACTTCCTCCTGATACTGACATCTTACTAGGGAGAGCTGTAGTTTCAGGTAATTCTCTGAGCCCCAGGTCTGATTTGATAATGTTCCCAAGTTGGATCCATAACCCTCTGCAGAGTTTCCCAGGTGGCGGTGCTGTTTTTGGGGTGCAGAGATTCATGGGGTCGTAGAGTATGCACAGGCTCCAGCATCAGCCTGCCTGGGTGCCAGCTTTGGCTCTACCACTGACTAGCAAGGGGCAGAGTAGCATAGCTTTTCAGGCCTCAATTTCTCCCTCTATGAAATGATCTTAATGATGATGAAGTGATTCATGGTCACTTGGAGTTTCAGGGGTTCAGAAAATGCAGTTCCAGTTTGGGGCTTATGGTTCAATTTTTAAATGCCAAAATACTGTTTTTTTTAAAAAATATAATATTTTATTTCTGTAATAAAAGTGAGACCCATAAATCATTTATATCTTAAGCCCTGTCCAAGAAGTTATATTTTAAAATTTTAATAAAATATATTTTATTGATTATGCTATTACAGTTGTCCCATTCCCCCTGCTTCACTCCCCTCCACCTTGCACACCCCCTCCCACCCACATTCCCCCCTTTCGTTCATGTCCGTGTGTCATAAGTTCTTTAGATTCTACATTTCCCATACGATTCTTGCCCTCCCCCTATTTTTCACCTATCATCTATGCTACTTATTCTCTGTACCTTCCCCCCCCTCCTACTCATTCCCCTGTTGCTAACTCTCCATGTGATCTCCATTTCTATGGTTCTGCTCCTGATCTAGCTGTCCTCTTAGTTTGCTTTTGTTTTAGGTGTGGTTGTTAATAACTGTGAGTTTGCTGTCCTTTCACTGTTCATATTTTTTATCTTCTTTTTCTTAGATAAGTCCCTTTAACATTTCACATAACAAAGGCTTGGTGATGATGAACTCTTTTAACTTGACCTTATCTGAGAAGCACTTTATCTGCCCTTCCATTCTAAATGATAGCTTTGCTGGATAGAGTAATCTTGGATGTAGGTCCTTATCTTTCATGACTTGAGATACTTCTTTCCAGCCCCTTCTTGCCTGTAAGGTCTCTTTTGAGAAATCTGCTGACAGTCTGATGGGAACTTCTTTGTAGGTAACTGTCTCCTTTTCTTGATCAAATATCCTTTGTAATTCACCTTACCTGTCACTAAGTGTTCTCAGCTTTCTCAGGTCTGCTGCACAGACACAGCTGCTATTGTGTCTCTGTGGCCCTGCACTGGCTGCCCACTGCCAACTCTCTGGCCTGTTGTCTGCTTGCACTGGAGCCTCCTGGCCGGTCCATGCTTTGGTGGGGTTTGTCTAGCCCTCTGCTCTGCTTCCAGGGGCTGTTCTCTTGGAAGTTCTGCTGCTTGGCTGGTGGGCTCCCATGTGCTAGTAGGTGCTGACTTCCAAGGGTCTTGAATGCGTCCTCGGCACGTGGGGCATCTACTGTCTTGGAGACACCCATCTGCTCTCCATCATGCCTATCTCCAGATCTCCATCTGTTTTCCCCAGAAATGCCTGTCTCTTCTCATGTCTATTTTTTCTAGAGGGCACTACTCAAAGGGTCTCTGGAAGTGATGCCAGGGTGCAGTAATGCCTGTCACTGTTTTGCAGTTTCTCCTGCTAAGGGTTCAGGCCTGCATGGTTTTGCTTTTGATGATGCCAAGTGGAGGATTACTTGTTTTTATTCCATTTTACCTCCATTTGACTACATGAGTTAGCTTCCCAAAAGCTAGATGGAGAGAGGGGTTAAAACCCGAGCCAGTACTCTTAGCTTCTCACCTGTAGCTCATTTGGGCTTGTAGGGGGTCTGAGGACCAGCTTAGATTGAACTCAGAATCTGTGCTCATCCTGCACACTCAGGTCTTGGCCAGACTTCTCACTTCTGGGAATTTTTCTCTCAGACTTTCCCATATAAAAATTTACCTTATTTCTTGTTCTTCCACTTGCCAGCACCCACCTGACCAACACAGTTAAACCAAATGTAGACAGTGTTCAAGTACTTTTCGTGTGGTCTGTACCCTATGCACACAGTATGGAGTCTCTAAGATGAACAGCCCCTCTCTCCAACCACCACCACAATCCTTCACATCTAGAGCACACAGAGACTACCCGTTTCTACCCTCTGATACTTTAGGGACACTGCTGCTTAGACAAAGAACTTGCCTCGTACCATAGCCAGACACTTTGGACATGTCAGCTGCTTTTCTCTTGGTGGTAGCTGTGCTTACTCTGTCACCCATGGCTTCCGGCCTGGACACCCTCCATTGCTCTTTTCACTTCTCTTGGAAGTTGATCACACCCCAAACACTGAGAAACATGCAACATTTATTTCTGGTGAAGGCTCATTCTGGTCATGCAGCTGACTGTGGGCTCTGTTCTTAGATGTCATATGAGGAGAGTGGCTATTCAGCAACCAGTGGGAAGATCCATCAACATTTGTGTTTGGTATTTGAAGAGGCAGTAGATCCCTTTGTTATTCAGGGGGCCAACCCCAAACTAGGATGTACATAGAATATGTCTCTTTTTTAAACATAGAATATTTCTTAATGGGTTGAGTTAATTTTGCTCCATACTTTGAATGCTGGTTTTTACCCACCACTGGCAAATAAAATCTCTCTCTTTCTTTCAGCATGATCATATTCTTCAGAAGTAGAAACTGAGTCCCATATGGTGTGGTGACATATTAAGTTTACATCTATGTATTCATAAATTTATATCCATCCATCCATCCATCCATCCATCCATCCATCCATCCATCCAGAAAGTACCTACTGAGCCAAACATCAGGAACACAAAGATTGAAAATAATGTCCTGGTTCTTGTGGTCCTCAAATCTTGTCAGGGAGACATAGGTAAACAGGCAAATTCAGTGAAGCTCAGTCAGTGCCCTAACAGGGTTTAGTTCAGAATGCTGTGGAATAGCATCCAGCCTAAGAGGGGATGTGGAGAGACAGGGGTGAAAGGCTTCCTAGAGAATGGATTCTTGAGTTGAGTTATAAAGGCTGTAATCAGGCCACTGAGACAGCCAGGAAGGGCATACTGAGGAGAAGGACCCACAGAGAGCTTGGGCTGGAGAGCCAGCTGGGTCTGGGTGTGAATCCCAACTCTGCCTCTGAGTTGGACCTGTTTCATCTGTAAAGTGGGGATGACAGTATTGATGGTGCATTCACAGAACTTGGCACAGTGAAGAGCACGTTGATTAAGCACTTTATAAATTGTTGTTGTTAGTGATGCTTGAATGCCTGCTCTGTTAGGAGAGGGGCAGGTAGCTCAGGGTGGGTGGCCCACTGGGGAGTGATGGGAGATGGCAGCCCTTCAGGGTCTTGCCTCATGCTGAGATGGAGACTAAATGTGACTTGGAAAGGCAGGTGCCGTGGGAGCTGGGGGGAGTTGTAACAGACTTTCATTTTTAGGTGTGTGGGCCATAGTGTAGATTGTATGTGCACACACTCTTGCCCTCACTTCTACCCTCAGTATTCTCCCACTTAGCAAAGAGCAGAACAACATTATTTAAAGAGCACCATCAGACAGTCTCAAAAGGCTCCAGGGGCACCTGATTTATGGTACCTGCCCAGTGGACAATGATAATTTATGTCAATGCCCAGGATTCTATTTGCAGTCTTTTTAAATGTTAATGATCAATAGTGTAATTATGATGGGGAAAGTTCCTGGGCCAGTTGTCGGTTTAACTTAATTTACAAAGCCATCTGGAGCCTTGGAGATTTTTTTACATTTTTTTCCAGACAAAATTTGGATAGCTTCTAGCCACCATAATGTCAAACATATAACAAAGACACTACTCTCCAGCTCTTAGAATCCAGAGGGAAGCCTGAGGGCTCAAGGGTCACGGTGGGTTCTGTGATGGCCCCTCCCTTACCTGCCCAGGAGCAGGGAAAGGGCATTGTCTGTGTAGTGAGGGTGGATTTCTGCTAAGAACTAGGCATCCTTCAGCTGGACAAGAGGCCAGACCAATGGCTGCCTACTATGCTTAGGAAAAAAATCACATTTCTTCCTGTGTCTGTAAGACTTTGGGTAATCTGGTTCTTGCCTACTTCACATCCTTCTACTCTTCTCTCTGCTGACTATGAATCAACCCTGCTGACCTCCTCAACTCTTCCTGAAATACACCAAGGACTTCATCAACCTCTTGACCAAAATAGAAGTCTCCCTTCTGCCTGCCTGCTTTGTGTGTCCTTATATCACTTAGCAACCACCAGGCTTCACGTTATGCATTTCTTGTTTGTCACTGTACTAGAATGTAAGCTCCGTAAAGGTTAGGACTATTTTTATTGCTTAGCATCCAGGACATTGTCCATGGTGGACTCTCAATAAATAGATGTTGAATGAATGAATCTTGCAGCTCATCTCCTTAACTCTACAACACCTTCCCCCGCCCAAATGGGAGCTTTAGCCCTTCTTTCCTCCTGCGGTAGAGGGTGGCAGCGGTATCTCCCATTTCACGTGCTCTGCAGTGTGATGGGGGCTCTTGCCCATCCAGCCGTGGGGCCCATTCCCGCTGCCTTTGAAGCTGGGCTGGCCCGCAGTGAGCTATGTTAATTGATGGAAAGTGGCAGAGGTGACGCTGCAAGACTTTCCAAGTCTGGGCCTTAACGATATTCAGTATCTACCTTCACTCCTGGCAAAGTTGCCCTCTTGGAGGGCAACTGCTGTGTAAAAGAGCAGCTCCTGGAGACCACTATGCTGTTAGGAAGCCCAGCATAGCCAAGAGGAGAGAGAGAGACACCATATGAAGGAATATTGAGGTGCCAGACATGTAAGTGAAACCTTTGGCATGTTCCATTTCAGTCCCACCACCAAATGAACGACGAGCTGAGCTAATGACTCCAGACAGTGTAGCACAAAAGAACTTCATGCTTGAGCCCTGCCTGATTTCCTGACCCACAGAATTGTAACCAAATGATTGTTTTTTGAAGCTGTTAAGTTTTATGCGCCAAAAGGTAAGTTGAACACCTCTCTTCAGTGTCCAGTCCCCAGCACTCCATCTTGTTTTTTCTCTGTGGGGCAGTTGGGCAGGAGCTCCCTCCGAGGTTCTCACCTCTGCTCCTCCCCTTACCAGGCAGAAGAATTCCTCCAGATCACAGCCAGCACTCACTTGTGTTCTTTATCTTCACTGTGGCCTTCAGGCTCTTAAGCTTTGCTGCGGTGGTTCCCAAAGTCGCATCAGCTTCCTCTGGTTGTCAGACATGCACTCGGCTCTGTGTCTTCTTTCCCTCTGACAGCTGTGTAGCCCAGATGCCTCCTGCCAAGCCATAAATTCCTCCTTCCTCAATCCCTGTGCATCACTGGGCATCTGAATAATCTGTTGGGGAGATGAGTCTGTCTTGTTTTCTTGGCTGACGTCTCATCATGGGAGAACGAGTGGTGGTTTGCCTTCTGCCTCCTCAGGAGCTGGCCAGGAGGGCTCTGTGAGCCACGTGGTCCTGGTCCAGGAGGAAGTCCACAGTTTCTGGGGTTTAAGGGATGCTTCTGAAGACCATATGCTGGCCTCTTTGGGGGAGCAGATCCAGTGAAGGGGAGAGGCCAGAGGAAGGATCCTGCTGTTGGAGAGAGATGTTCTGAGACTGAAAGAGGGGAGTGGGCTTTGGGAAGTCCCTGGTGGGGTGCAGGCATCAGGTTCCACTTGAACTTTTTGCCCAGGAGGTACAAGGACCCCCAAATGGGGTCATTCCAGAGTGCTGGAGGGACTGACTAATCCCATGTGGCTACTTTGTGGAAGGGAAGGGTCCCAGCATCAGTTTGGCCCAGAGATCTTGCTTCATTGGAAGTTCCATGAGGGAAGGGAGTCTAGTTTGTTGTGTTTTTATTAATTGTATTCTCAGCACCTACCATAGTATCTAGGTCATAGTGGTGCTCCATATAAAACCCAACTTTTGAATGAATAAGACAGAACCAGAGCTTGGGACAGATGGTGCTGATTAGGGCACATTGGGGGCATCACGTGCTCACAGGGGGGAGGGCACAGGCCACCAGCTTCAGGGCTTGGTGCGGCACAGAGGGGGAGGCCCCAGAATGATTGAGACAGACTCTCCTGGAAAAACTGGGCCGGGTTTCACGTGATTTAGAAAAATGAAAAAATGATAAGAGCATTTATGATGTGTTGGATTCGTATTGTTCTAAGTGGTTTTACTGTATTAATTTAATCCTCTCAATATTTTAAACAAATGAGGAAAGTGAGGCCTGAAGAGGCTAATACTGGTGTAAGGTTGCACAGGTGCAAGAGGCTAATGCTGGTGTCAGGCTGTGAACTGCAGGCCCTGTCACTGCAGTGTTGTCTGTCCCAGGGAGCAGTTCAGATGTGACATTTCTTGCCCCTGAAGTCATGAAGCAAAGTCATACGGGTTATACCTGTTCTTCACTAGTTATGTTTTTATTTATTTATTTAATATATTTTATTGATTATGCCTTTACAGTTGTTCTATTTCCTCCTTCATTCCCCTCCACCCTGCACACCCCCTCCCCCACCATTCTCCCCCTTTAGTTCATGTCCGTGTGTCATAAGTTCTTTAGATTCTACATTTCCCATACTATTCTTGCCCTCCCCCCTATTTTCTATGTATCATCTATGCTACTTATTCTCTGTACCTTCTCCCCCCTTCTCCTTCTCCCACTCCCCTGTTGCTAAGCCTCCATGTGATCTTCATTTCTATGGTTCTGCTCCTGATCTAGCTTTCTGCTTAGTTTACTTTTGTTTAAGGCGTGGTTGTTAATAACTGTGAGTTTGCTGTCCTTTCACTGTTCATCTTTTTTATCTTCTTTTTCTTAGGTAAGTCCCTTTAATATTTCATATAATAAGGGCTTGGTGATGAACTCCTTGAATTTGATCTCATCTGAGAAGCACTTTATCTGTCCTTCCATTCTAAATGAAAGCTTTGCTGGATAGATCAATCTTGGATGTAGGTCTTTGGATTTCATGACTTGGAATACTTCTTTCCAGCCCCTTCTTGCCTGTAAGGTCTCATTTGAGAAATCTGCTGACAGTTTGATGGGAACTCCTTTGTAGGTGACTGTCCCCTTATCTCTTGCTGCTTCTAGGATTCTCTCCTTCATTTTAATCTTGGCTAATGTAATGATGATGTGCCTTGGTGTGTTCCTTCTTGGGTCCAACTTCTTTGGGACTGTCTGAGCTTCCTGGATTTCCTGGAAGTCTATTTCCTTTGCCAGATTGGGGAAGTTCTCCTTTATTATTTGTTCAAATAAGTGTTCCACTTGTGGCTGTTCCTCTTCCCCTTCTGGTACTCCTATAATTCAGACGTCGAAACGTTTAAAGATGTCCTGGAGGTTCCTAAGCCTCTCCTCATTTTTTCGAATCCTTGTTTCCTCATTCCTTTCTGTTTGATCATTTTTTTCTTCCTTCCGGTCTACTTCCTTGATTTGAGTCCCAGTTTCCTTTCCATCACTATTGGTTCCCTGCGCATTTCCATTCATTTCCATTAGTTTAGCCTTCATATGTTCGTCTGATTTGTGACTAAAATCAACCAGTTCTGTGAGCATCCTAATCACCGGTGTTTTGAACTGTGCATCTGAAAGTTTGGCTATTTCTTTATTGCTTAGATTTATGGGCTCTGGGGGGTCTGAGTTGTTCGTGAGCAATGTTTTGATCTGTTCATGCCTGTTATGTATGAGGAGTGGAGCCTTAAGTGTTCACTAGGGCAGGGTGACCCAGGTCACTGGTTTGTGACGCTATATGTGGGGGTGAGGTCAGATAGGGACAATAGTGGTCCCCTCTGCTGCTTTCTGCCATTGGGGCCTGCGCGGTCCATTTCACTGCTTGCTCCTTTACTGGTTTATCTGCACGTGAATGTGTGACCATGGTTAGCCCTCAGTGGGTCCACCGCCTTGCGCCCTCAGTGAGTCCGCCTGCTACTCCCCATCTGGGATCCGCCCACGGCTGCTGGCGCACCTGGGTTGTGTGCCTAGGTCAGTCTGGTGGATCTTTCATGCTGACCCCGCTCTGCTGCTGGTTCTGCCCCTCTTACTGGTTTGGCTGAAGAGTTTGTTGTTGTCAGACTTCTGTATAGTTCAATTTTCTGTGGTTTGGCTGTGTTTTTGTTGCTAAAACTTTATTGTTTTTAAACTTGGTTGTGTGAGAAGGTACAGTGCTTCCACCTACGCCTCCATCTTAGCGGAAGTCTCGCTAGTTATGTTTTTAATATATGAACAGAATGTGTAATATTTTATGTAAAAATTTAATGTAAAAGAATTCCCACAGAAAGACTAAGGTGGGAAGTAGAGAATCTTTTATCTAGTAACAGAGTATAACCACTTGCGGTGGTCTGTGTCTTGCCTGTGATATAGGCCAAACATAGCCTGTGTCCTAACCAGTACCTGCCATGGGTCAGAACACCGTGTTTGCCATGTCTGGTGCACACCCACGTTTCTGTGTGCAGTATATATGGGATTATTACACCCATGGCACATGACCATTTTACCCATGTATAATGCACATCTGTATCTTTCCTTCAGAAATGTGGGCAAAAAGGTGCTCATTATACACTGCAAAATACAATAATTCCTGAAGGATAACATTTGTAATTTACCAGGAGCCCCCACTCTTTCAGTCCTTACTATGCACCAGAGCTTTGTAGGGCAAGTAGTATTGCCCCCACTTTAGAGATGGAGAGCTAGGTGAAGTGGTTTGCCTGAGGCGACTCCAGACTTTGTCCCTCCAGAACACATGATTCTAACCTCTAATCCACCCACAGCTTTTTCCACATGTTGAAAGTTCTGTATGTCATCAGAAACATGCATTGTTTGATTATCTGGAAAGGAGTTATTTCAGGAGGAAGTCTCTAAGAACCATGTAAAGAACCTTCAGGATTTGTGTGCCCTGTTTATAAATATAATAACCAATTACAGTTGTAAAAGAACATTATATACATCTCTATGTCTCCCACCCTCATACTATACTGTCACTTTTGTCTGGGAAGTGGCCTGTTATCTGCAAAGGATCTATAACTGGTGCTAATGGATTTGGTTGCTGGAACTTTGTCTTTATAAATCCTCCCTAATGGGTCTTAATTTCATTAAATTTCAGCCTAATGGTTACTGAAAGCAGCTTCTCCTTTTTGCCCATTGAGTGAGGGTCCTCATTAGAAAGTCAAGTGTTGTTTTGCACCCACTAAAAATAATTCAGGGAAACTGGGTAAGAATAGGTAATGGAGGATCTGGTGAGACATTAAGTATCACTGAGGATCTGCATTGCGTTAGTTTGTACAGCCAGCCCCACCCCCGCAACCCCAAGTTTCTGGCACTGCTCTTCCTTTATGCACAAGACGTGTGGACTTGAGCATGAGCCCCCTCCTTTGGGCCCTCCAGCTCCCTGCTTTGGGAATTTCTCTGCAGCCTGGCAGGGAGGGTCTTGACCCTCTGGTCCCAGCACAGTGCAGTAGTTAAGAACAGAGGCTTTGGGATGAGGGGTGTCAGTTGGACTCTCTGCCCTGCTTCTTACCAGCTGCTTAAGCTTTCTGTGATTTGCTCTCCCTCCTTCGTCAGTAAAATGCCCGAGGCTGCTGTGAGGGTGTGGCCTACATGAGAAGAGCCGGGGCAGGTTGGCACTCAGTGGGAGAGGGCTGCTCTACACAGCTCCTTTCTGAGTATCTCTCTCAAGTCCTGGTCTTCTCTCCGTATCCCCCTCACCCCCTGTCTTCATCCATGTGGGCCCAGGGCTCTGCATTGCCCTGTCCTACCACAAAGGCCTCCAGGCTCCTAAGTGGCCTGCAGTTCCTTTCCTCACCTAAGTGAAATCTCTGCAAGGACAACTTAGGGATATGAGTAAAGCCAGTTGTCCTATATCGGTAGGCTAGGTCCTCATGGGAGCTTCTAGGTTGAACTTTTGCCTTAGATTGCAAAGTCCTGTTTTCAGCTCCAAAATGACCGTTAGAGATTCCTTTTATGAGCACAGCCACCGCCTCATTTTAGGCCTTCATCACCTCCCACTGGACTTTTCTAAATAGCGACTTAGCTGGTCCCTGTTCTCATATATGCCATCAGATCTTGCTGCTAGAACTGTCTTATGGGAGCCAGGCTGCCTGCAGTTATGACCTAGCGCTGACCTACATGCTGATGGTAGAAAGTTCTCTATTGCACAAGTGCCATGAAAATCAACATGGAAAAGGTCAAGGGCCCAGGTGGGAAATGCTGAAGATGTGGGGCTGTGGTGTGGTGAGGGGCGCTGGGCAGGCCGAATTCACAGAGGAAATGCTCTTCTGCCCCGATACCACGGGGATGCATTTAAAAACATGTATGACATTGTGTTTTACATCTACTGGATTAGAGGGAAAATTTCTAATAATACTCAACACTCACAAAGTACTGACGAAACCAGTTCAGTTGTATAATACTGTTGATTTTAAAGAATAGTGGAGACATGAGAAAATAATTTTGCAGTGTGTTTCAGAAATATTTGTGTTCTTTGACTCAGTAGCCTCACTCTCAAAAATTCAATTAGCAAATACAAGTTAAGAAAGTTCTGTGTGGTGATAATACTAAAATATAAATATACATAAAAATGAATGTTTGCCAGTAGAGAAGATGTATAAACAATGGTACATCAATCTTATGCTGGCAGAAAAATAATAATTATAGAAAAAAATGGAAAAATGTTTGCCTTCTGATGCTAGGTGAACCAAATCACAAAATTGTTTAATCCATAAATATAAGCGTATAAATACGTGTCTGTATATGACTAAGACTTGAAAGAATGTAAACGAATGGAAACTGACATGGGGCATATGATCATAGATGATTCTTTGCCTTTTAAATATTTTTCTTATTGTTATTATGTTGTTTGTGCAATAGATACAATAAATAAATTTATAAGGCCAATGTAAAGAGCCTCGAGGGCGCTGTCTGTATTAGGGAAGTTCTGGAAGGAAGCCCAGCTTCAGCTTGTCTTCACAGCCCTCCACAGCCCTCACTGTCTCCCGCTTCCCCAGCGGGCTCCTGGTCCCCACCTCAATTTGGGCACTTCTCCCCAGCCTCCTGACTTCCTGAACACGCTCACCCCACCATCTGTAATTCTCCAAACATTATGCCTTTGTGCTTTCCCCACTGTTCTCTCCATCTGGAAAGTCTGTGTTCCCTTTTTTTTCTGAGCTCTGACCCACCTTTAGACTAATTCAGAAGCTACGTCTTCTTCCTCCTTGAAGGTTTCCCACATCACTTTTGCCCGAATGACTCAGTCCTTTCCTTGTTGGAAAAAAGGCTGGATTCAGTCTGTGCAGTGCTTGGGATGTAAGCTGCTGATCACAGGGCTGGGTCCCACTTATCCTTCTAAGGTTTAGCTGCTTTCCACGGACTTAGCTGCTAATAAGTCTCATGTGAGTGTCCCCTCCTACAAATTTGCAAGCCTGCCTGTTCAGTGGGCGTTGACTCCTATCAGAAGCGGGAAGCAGAGCGGTCAGAGAGTGAAGCGCCAGATGGCTTATCATAGAGTGATTAGTGTGCAAATTACTGGATTTGTAATTTTTTCAGGATGCAATTTGTGACCAAATTGTTATTAATTTTATTAATCAAACAGTGGTATTTTGTATTTAAATGACTTTTCCTTTCTCCCTTCCTTCCTTTTTTTTTCCCTTTTAAATAAAATAAGGCCATCAGTCATTATCTGAGTTTCCATGGACTTGATGCCAGTAGTTGTAGAAGTTCAAGAATAAGACGAATAACACCTAATATCTAGTGCCTTGTCCTGGGGGGTTGGTCTATATATCTCATTTTGACTCTCAGGAGAACCCTGAGAGTTTCCTCAACAGCATTTAGGCGTCATCTTACCTTGAATGTGGGATTTTGTTTATTTCAGAAAAATAAAAACTGGAGAAAACTCAAGTATGGTGCATTCACTCATTCAGTTATCAAATTCAGTAAATATTTTTAAGAATCTTCTACTTGACTGGGTCTGCTCCGGGCCAGGGATACAGTGGTGAACTGCTTCCCCAGAGTTTACTGTGTCGGGGGGGATAGATAATAAATAAGTAAACAAATGAAACATACGGTATTTACATGGAAGAGGACACTAGGTGGGAGCAACATGGTGGCCAGGCCCAGGTAAGGTGGTCAGGAGGGTCTCTGTGAAGAAGACAGAAGAAGACAGAGGGTCTGGGCTGTGAATCACGAGAAGGCTCCAGCTTGAAGAGGGAAAGGGATCAGTAACTTCTCCAGGACAGGAGCTAGTGTTGAGTGTTTAAGGATCAGAGAGGCAGGCTCACAGGTATACTGTTACCCAGAAAGCCCCCTCAGATACTGGGAGGTATTTTGCCCTTTCTGGGGGGACAGCCTACAGCTAATGACTGAGTCATACAGGTATACAAAAGGCCAGTCCCCCTGTTTAACACTCCAGAGACCCCCCCACGAGATCAGACTGAAGTTAGTAGGCTTCCTTGAAACCGCATCTTGGCTTAGTTGCTTCTCCTGCCCCATCCTGCTTCTGCCCCTTCACGGCAGGTTTCCCCCGAGATCACTCACTTGCACAAGGCCCCTTGTTTCAGGCTCTGCTTATAGCAGTGAAGATGATCAGACTGTGAGCTCCCTGAGGGCAGGGACCGTGCCTCTCTTGTTCACTTTTAGATGAAAGGTTTAAGAAGGGGTATCACACGATTTGATTACTTAAAAATTTCTCTGAATATTGCCTGTGTTGTGTATGTTTGTGTGTGTTGGTGGCTGGGCAATGGGGCAGAGAGAAGTGGACTGTTTAGGGGCTACTGCAGTCATCCAGGCAAGATATGACTATGGCTGGATTACATAAATGAAAGCATCTCTATTAGGCAAAGGTTTTTCACCACAATTAAACTTACAAAACTCCCCTGCCATCAAAAAATTAGCAAGTGACCTTGAGTATATGGATGTTGATGAAAGAATAATGCACTATATTTAATGGGAGGAATATATAAAAGAGCAAATGCACATTAAGACTCAATCCATGTAAGAGTATTCCATACAGAAATAGACAGAAATGTGTAGTTGGTCTTTAGCTTAATTACTGGAGTTAGGCACAGGTCCTTGGGGTGGGGAAACTATAATTTCTAAGATCTGTTTGACTCTGGGATGAAAGTGACAATTTAAAAATGGCTCTTGTTCTTTCCACTTTCAGTTATTAAATACATCCGATTTGTATCTATTTCTTGGGGGCATTGGGAGTTTATATTTCTTCCTTGAATGCTCTTCAGATTTCTCTCTTCTTGTTAACTCTCAAATCAGGATGTAATAACAATCTGGCTCTGACTGCTTTAACAAATGCAGCACATGATAAATATAATGATAGTCACACAAGCTAAGGCGACAGGGTTTAGGGAACATGATAACCAAGAAGAAAAATGTTTTAAAGCATTATCCACTCATGCAAATATTTATCTATTGAAAGAGCTGAACAAAGGTAGTACAATAACCAAAAATGCGACTGTTTTCTGCTCTGTTGTGACAGCCCATACATTAAGGATGTGAAATCTTTTTTGCAAGTGTGCAGTAGTATCTGCTCTTTGCAGGAACCGTGTCAGATGATTCACAGCAGCAGCCCTGAGGAGAGGCAGAGAGGCGGCATCAGGTGCCCTGTTCTGCTTTTTTCTCTTGAAGCAGAGCCAGGCAGGATGTGGGGGTGGGCCGGCAACTCAGGCTGGTGAGTGGAGGGAGGCTCCTGAGGCCAGCTATGAAACACTCAGGGACCTGAACTCCCTGCTGGAGGACGAAGGCCCCACAGCTGTGCTCTGATAGTGCAGGGCCACCCGCTAAGCCACCCACCTCTCTGCTCCATCCCTAAGACTTCTGGGTCAGAGCCAGTGTGCGTGCTTCTCTGGGTAGTAAGAGCTCTTTTTTCAGAGTAACAAATCCAAAAGGGACACGGCTCAGCAATGGAGGGAGTGGAATGCTGGCTCCATGCTCTGAAGCCAGCCTGGAACATCATCTGAATTCTGTTATATGGATTTCTAATCACAGGAGAATTACAGATATTTGGAGGAACATTAAAGCCTGTGGCTTCACACTTTATACCCATCTATTAATTTACTCACCACCCGCCCCACTCTGTCTTCCAAGACCAAGATGGATGAGGAGAGGTTCCACCTTCTAGGAGCTCAATCTTTACAAGAATTAGATTCACCAGAGAGCCTTTACAAACCACAGTTCCAGGCTCCCACCCAGAAGAACTGGATTAGAAGCTCTGTAGGTGGGGCATTGGCATTGGCGATTTTGAGAAAGTTCCCAGGTGGTAGTGTTTGTAGCCAAGTTTGAGAATTTAGTTTGTTCTAGAAATAAAAATGAGTTTGAGTTTGATCTGACCTTTCATTTGGTCTAGAGAGATGCAGAGCATCCTTGGAAAACTACAGTCTTTGTTCTCAGGGGTTTACAGTTAAAGGGTTATGGTCCAGATCCTGAGAGCCATCCTGGAGATTCACAGTGGGGATAATACTGTCCCTCCCCCACCCACCAGGGGCATTGGAGAGGCATATGGAGGCATTTTTGGTCGACACACTTGTGGGGAGGGTGCTACTGACATCTAGTGGGTAGAGGCCAGGGATGTTTCTAAATGCTCTATAATGCACAGGACAGTGCCCACATCCAGAAAACTAGCTGGCTTCTGATGTCACTTGTGATGAGGTTGAGAAACCCTGGTGTTATCTTAAGGGTGGTTCTAATTATAAAGCCAACATGGCAAACAATTTCCATTAGGTAACATTCATCATGCACTTAACCACTTTCTAGCTCTATTGTGTGTGTTACCAAACGTTGATTATTATTAGGTACTATTGTTTGTTTCCATTAGACAAATAAGAAAATTGAGGCTCAGAGAGAAATAACTTGTCTATAGCTATGTACCTAGTAGAGCAAGTAAAGGACTTGGGATTTGAACACATGAGTCAGGCTTCTGGTCACAACACTGTACTCTTGCCCAACTGGCTCTGTTTTTCTTCTCCTGAGAATTTTTTAGGCAGAAAAAGGATACATACATACTTGGATTAGTCCTTCTGAAGATTTGCTGCTTGAAAAGCAAAACTTCTTTTGCTCTGCAAAAGACAACTCCTCTGAGCCAGGAGATTAATGGACTTTGGTCATTTTTGTGCCATGTGGCCAACCTAGGGTCATTGAAGTGCTGAGAGGAATCCCAAAGAGGATGCTGATGGGTGCTTTCACTGCCAATGGATTCCCACAGCACTCGGCAGCTGGCAGACATCCTGCAGTGCAGTTTGGGGGAGTGCCTGACTGGTCTGGCTGTGTTTCTGACAACTCTGATCTTCTTAACTCTGAGCATCTGTTACAAGGATGCCTCAGCAGGAAAACTCAGTGGGAGAATGTCTGCTCAGAGCATGCGAGCTCCTGATTGATCTCTTAGATGTCCTCTAGAAAACCCTGGTGTCCCCAGGTCCTCTTGCTCCCTGGCCCTGTGCAGATGGAGGAAATGAAAGTGATCCCCAGCAGAGGTCACCTGCCCTCTCTCTAGTGTCTCTGCACTGGGGTGAGGGCTTTCAGCCAGTTGTGCGTCTACTGCTGGTCTCTTTGTCTCTGACCAAGGCCAGGAGGCATTCTGGGGTCAGAGCCATGTCCATCTTATCTGGGAGGCGCCTGCAGGCCAGCAGATTGCATAACTTAATCTAAAGCCACATTTTAGGATGGCAGGTTCTGGCTATGACACTATATTACGACTCAACGTCTTCTCCTGGGGAGTTTTGTGGTTAGAGAAACGGACCCATTTACAGCATGAATATAAAATGTGCACAAGATGGTGGTTTTTGGAAGAAAGAAGCCAAGGGGATATAATGCTGGGGTCAGAGGCCCTGGCCCAACTTTAGACAGTGGTGGTGTGAGTGGCCTTGGTCCCCACCTCTTCCCCTCTAAACTTGCCCCTCCCTTCCTGGCTGGCTTCTCTGAGGGGAATCTTCTGGGTGCTGGGCCCTGTGGGCACATTTTGTGCACTTCTGGGTCTCATGTCTATAAAGAAATTTTGAAGTTGACAGCTGAGAATTGAGGAACATTGACCTCGTGTGTTAGCCATTTTTTTTGGGTAGAGATTTTTCCATTTTAATTAAGAGCACAGGCTATTGCCAAAGAATTTACAGTCTCAGCTGGGCTATTGGGTCCATTCAACTCTCTCTTCTCTCATTTCCCACAGAATTTTTCTTGAACTTATCAATCCTGCCTCCTTCCTCAGAGGGTGATTCTGCTTCAGATTTGCAGAGAAGGTAAAGCTATTAATATGAATTCCCTCAAATTTTCTCCTTTTGATAGCCATTAGTGCTATTTGCCAAATAGCTCCATTTTTTTCTCCCTTCAAATGTATGGCAGGCTTATACTTCCTGGCCCTTCTTTTGGCGGGGTGAATGCTATGGCTAATTGTTGACAATAAGTTGTAAGTGGAAAAAATGTGTATCACTTCTGGGTGACATTGAATTGCTGGTAGCAGTCTCCCCAGAGCTGGACGTCCCTGTGGCAGGGCAGAAACATTTGGGGTGGTGGCTATTCTGTCAGTTTGGGTTCCTCAGTGAACCCTGTTCCTAGATGGAAACAGGATGAGCTGCACACAAACCTCCTTTTGTTAAAAGCCACTGCAGCTTTGGTTTTGCTTGTCAATACGACATAACTTGATTAATATCCTGTCCCGGTGCCCAACAGATACGCTGCAGCCATGCCTACCCCTTGCCTTCCAGCCTTTATCAGAGGAAAAGCTATCTCTCCATCTCTCCTGATCTTTACAACTACTTCTGATTAAAGTCCTCCAGTGGCTTCTGAATCTTAAAGGAAGAACAAAACAAAATCCTTTGTCATGGTCTACAGGCTTCACTGGGTCTGGTCCCTGTGTGCCTCTTCAGCCTCATCCCACACCCCACTCTTCCTCACGTCTTCTAATTCAGCCACATTGACCTCTCACTTCCTCTTACATGTGGTGTTTCCTCTTACCACGGGGCCTTTGAACATGCTTTGAACACTTTTTTTCTGGCCAGAAATGTCCTCCTCTGGTTGATTTTTTTTAGAGCTAGCATGAATTCCTCAGAGACAGCTTCATCAACCTCCCTGATTATGTCACAACCACCTTTAGAAGTTACAATGCCATGTTTTTCCGTTTTATAGTGCTTCCATTGCAGCATTATAATTTATTGGTGTGATGTTTTGATTACTGTTATGGCTGATGACATGTCATTTTCATTCACCACCACACCCCCAGTGGTTGGCACAGCACACTCTGCAGCAGTTACTCAGTGAAAGCTCGTTGAGTGCAGGAGTGAGCATATGTGGCCATGCTGTCCACTTTGGTAACCACTGGCCACATGTGACTATTAAAATTGAAATTAATTTAAAAATACTAAGAATTCAGTTCCATAATTACACTAGCCTATCTCAAGCCATATGAGGTTAGCAGATGCCGTATTAGTAGAAACTGGAAGAGTTCCATCATGACAGAAAACTCGGTGGGACCCTGCTGGCAGGATGAAGTCCAAGGATACAGCCTGCAGTGCCCCCAGGGATCTTGTTCTGTCAAGCTTTCCAGTCTGTTCACGTCCGCAGCGACACAGCTACAGGCAGGCACCGCTCTAAACATGGGTTGTTCTCCCTCACCTCTCTGTGCCTGAATTGCCATCCCACCCAGCACCTGTCATCCCTTAAGCCCCACCTCAAGGATGTCCCCTTCTGGGACACATTTCCAGAGTCCAGACTTCCTCTGGCCTCTAAGGTGCCCCCTTTCCATTCCTCCTTGCCTCGCTCAGATGGGATTGCAGCCATTTGTTCAGATGTCCCTCTCTGTTGCTGTGTGCTCCCCTCAAGGGCAAAGCCTGGATCTTGGTCTGCTCAGTCTCCCCAGTGCATAGCCCAAAGCTGGCAGTGTCATGGACATAGTGGAGGTTTGTTAAATGATGAGTGAGTAGAAGGATGAAACTCCCAGGTGTTTCCTTCCTAGTACAACAGTGTGAAGAAAGGAAACTGTGTTACTGAGTAGGGCTAGTGAGGAGATTCTCCCTGCAACCCTCTCCCCTCGTCCTGTCCCAGGTCTTTCATTTCATGTGAGACAAGCTTGCAGAGCCAGGAGCCACCAGGAGCTTGGCAGAGTTGGGACAGGGCACCTCCGAAATTCTAGAGACTGGAGAGCTTGGTGGAGTGGAGCTGCTTCTTGAGGGAAGTGGGGAGTCTCATCAGATGGAAGGAAAGGTGGCTGGCACCATGATAAGATTCCCCAAATCAAGCCACGTGCAAAGGTACTAGAACTGGGGCTGCCTGGGACTCTGAAAGTGCGAACTGCTATGAACTTGACTGTGCTTGGTTAGCGAAGTGCAGAGACGACTGTCGCTGCAATCATAGCACACCTTACCTCACCTACACTGATGGCACTTGGAGGGCAAGATTCCGTCTTACTCTGCCCAGAGTCCCCGGTGGGCTGATTGGTGTGTGTAGTGCTCAGAAAGTGGTGGCTAAAAGAACCTGTCAGGTTGAGCTAACCACCCTTACTGGTGATATTATTGCCTGATAAGAATGTGCTTTCTGCAGTGGAAATAATATAATTTTGGACAAGATATTTATGTTTTCTTCTTGTTTTTGTATCAGACCTTTGCTTAGTTATGTCTAAAGGGTTCTGAATATCTTTTAAAGGTGGAGTTAAGGCCTCTATTGTGCAAAATAGGACCTTCTGGGTCTTTGTCCTATTCTCCTTTGGCAGCTGACCTTGGAGGACCCATGCCTACAGAGTTCTCTTGGTGAACAGGAGATTCACCCAATCCTCATTAAGACAGACTTGGAGTCAGGAAGAAAGAAGAAGGAAGAAATGATGCAGGGGAGAGAACCCTGTAAGCCTGGAGGTGAAGAAGTAATAAAGAGGAGAGCACGCAAAGGATGAACGTGAAGGACCAGATGTGTGGCCTCAGTTAGACAAGATGAAGAGGGCACTAAGGATTGTGTCTGGGTCTCTGTGACTGGTCACTCAGCAATGGCCACGCACCAGACACTGGGCCTTCTTTATGGGTGCAGCCTGGGCCCAGCTGAACCTAAATAGATTCAGAGACTCTTGGGCCCTCCCAGTTGGTGAGGCTGGAAGTCCCCTCAGCATTTATTCGGAGTTGATTTGCTGGGTGAGAGGAGGACCTTTAAGAAGGATACTTGGGCATGGTTCTCTGAGGACAGAGATGGATAGAAATAGAGAAGAAGACGGCAAGAAGTCTGCTACTCAGATTGGCCCTGGAGGAGAAGACTAAGGTCTGTGTACATGCCTGTGTGTGTATGTATGTGTATGTATATACATGTGTGTGTATGTAGGCTACAGGCTAAAGCTGGAGGAATTGTTTCCTTTATCCATGAGACACAAGTGGTGTCACGTCTAGGCTCAAGTGTGACTCAGTATGGGGAGAGGAGCATCCTTGCTCCTTCATGAGGCAAATTGGGGTTCTGAAAGGGCTGGGCATTTGAAGACTGGGGCAGACTGAAATGAATAACAGAATTTACCCTAAGCCACTGCGGTGTTTATGAACATTCCTCATTTATACCCACAGGCTGGTGAGGCCTGCCACTGTTTATCCCACTCGATTATCCCACACATACTTTATCCCACTCGATTCTTACAACCATAATTAATCAAATCTTATAGATGAGTAAAGGCTAGTGACTTGCTCTAGCGATGACCCTGTTAATAAAGAGTAATCTCAAGAATACCCTCTTAGCCACTTCTCAAACATTGTCTTCCAAACACAGATGATACCCCCACCTGGGTTATTGGGGGGGCTGAGGTACCCTCTTAAAATAGAAGTCATGGACAACAACCATATCCTCTTAAGGCCTTTGGTCTTTTCGGGAGGAATTTTAGGCTATAAAAGTGATGTCCTTGCACAGGGAGACATTTCTAGTATTCTCTGGGGAGATAACCAAGGACAACCTGGGGAATGCCTCTGTGGTAGAAGAACCCCTGTGGTCCTAAGGAAGGGGTACTTCGCTGAGTGACAGTAGTGATGCTTTCCTGTGGAGCCTCATGGCACTTGACAGTTTCCAGAGCATTTCCTTTTGTATCAATTAATTTGAAAGTTCACAGAAAACTCTGTGAGGCAAAAACTTATATGCCCATCCTGCAGATGGGGAATGAGGCCCAGAGATCTTCAAAGACTTGCCCAAGACCCCTGGCTAGGAAGTGTCAGAATCAGGCCAGAAGTCTCCTGACACCCTCTTCATGATTACTTCCTGTTCCCAGGTGGTCCCTGTGCCATGGTGGGATAACTGTGTTTCACCTAACGGAGGTTGATCCTGTGACTGAGCCAGCCAGGGGATCAGATCTGAGAGTGGTGCCTGAAGAGAGGTAAACATGCAAGTGAGAGACAGGATGCAGAGCGCAGTGCCCGCCCCGGGGCCGCGCCCGTGTCATTCAGACCTGTGAACTGCACAGGTACTTAGGCCAATGTTTCCCAGACTGTTAGTGTGGGCAGCTTGCTTCACCAGATGCTCCATGAGAAACAGAGTTCTGTGGTTAAGTAATATATACCGTTCCCTTCTTTTAGAGTAGCAAAGCATATTAAAGGCTCTAGAATGTCTTTAAACAAAGAAATATATTTGACTTATTTGAATGCAAAACCTTTTCTTAAGAGTCACACTTTTATTAGCAGCCCATGAAACTGCCAAGAACAACTCGTTTGCTTTAATCACTAAATTAAGGGTTTGCTTTGATACCATGTGGGCAGAGTATTAGGAGTTTTTGATATGTATACACACATATGTATATACTTATCTATATACTTATACACACACACATACATATATTTCAGCCTGAAGTTTCACGCAGCAGCTGTAAAAGGCAGCATATTTATAAATCGGCCCTGGTGCTAGTCATTTCATAACTCAGAGACCTAGGATCAGATTGTGTCCAGGCAAGCACGATAAAGTTCATAAATTAAAACTGAAATCTCATTATAATGTTAATGTCTTTTTAATATTGGGTATTTTCACTGGTAAATCATACTAGAATAAATGTCAAGGGAAGCTGTGAGTCTGTCCTCTGTCACCTGATGACATGCACTGCTTGGGAGGAGGGACTCACCAGAGGCCTGTGAGTGAGTGGAGCTGACATTTCATGCAGGTCTTTTATTATCATCCTACTTCTGGGTTGCAGCAGACACTTGACATTCATGATGGATACTTCCGGAGACCTTTATGACTCCCCTCATTGGCAAATTCCACTAGAATAAATGATTTCCCTTGTAAAACCTTTTAATTCTGACTGGAACCATTACGATCATGGAGCGTTTCACTTTCTCTTCTCATTCATCAACGTGGCCGTTTTGTACTGGGGAGCTGACAGCGAGAGGGAGCATGCAGCTGGGAGGTGGCAGCCGGACTTCTGGACCAGCTGACCGATCTCCCTTCAGGGATGGTTTTGCTGAGATACTTGGATTCAAGTTTCAGTGAAATGGTGAATGCTTGCCTTCATTGGATTGCTCCTGAATAGCCAACACTGCGGACGTGAGTCTGCAGGTGCTGAGCGTCTCCTGCTCTGTGGGTTTTCGAAGACATTTCACCTTTCACCCTGTGCTGGGAAGCAGGGAAGTGCTCTGGCTCGGTGAAGGGAGGACATGCTTGTGGTTCTGGAAGCTCAAGCTCATTTTTACCATTGCCTATCCCCTTCCCCACCCCAGTATCTGGGTTTGTTTGAGCTTCAAGGCCATGAATATGTCAGCAGCTTCAGGAAGGGGTTGTGGTGCTTTGATGAAAAGCCTCGCTGGCTCATGGGATAGGCTAAAAAAACGAGTTTTCTGTTCTTCAGACTGTAGCCTGGCTCTTCTCTCCTGTCACTGTGTGCTTCTGAGTGCTTATCCAAGGCCACTTTTTCCATGCTTTATCAATTTTATATCTGGGACTCAGAGTCTTTAAAAAAAAAAGCTGTGTTTCTTAGAATTTTTAATTATTATTAAATGTAAAAGGGCAGAAAGATTTGATCAAACCTAGAAGCTATCTCTATATGAGCTCTACAGATGTATATGGGTTGTTGAATGGATTGTTCAACCATTCAACAACCCAAATATGGTTCACTCTACACCAATTAAGACAGTGGGACAAGAGGAGAAGTGCCCAGAGGTTGTTTTGGGGCATTGAAAATAACCCTAGTACTGGCCCTGTGGAATAGCTGAGGGGGGAACCCTGAATGGCTGATGGTCCATCTTGCTCATGCGGAAAGCACATTGATATTTAAATACATCTTTGGATCTTTGGAGCTCTGCAGTTTTCGTCTGGGTGAATGGTGTCACCTAATGTGATAGCAGATTCTAAGGACTCCAGAGTACATCTGAATTGGAACCATCACTGAGTTTTGCTTCTTAGGACCTCAGTCTGACTAGCTTCTGTGGGCCTGAGGGCTCCTGGGAGCCAGTGGCCATGAACACATCTTGAGGTTGATGAAAGCAGTGGGACCAGCTTGCGCTAGTGAGTCAACTGGAGCTTTATCCTATGGACTTTCATAAGCCTGGGGAGTGAAATTCCTCTAAGCCTCCTGGAACCACAATCCACAAAGCCTCTAGTACACTGAAACATTTTCTGCACAGTGAGTCCCCAGGCACATGGAGGAAGCGCAGTACATACTATTGAAAATCCTGAGTAATATGTTTCTCATGCAAACTTGCGAACTGACCTACTCACCGATGGGAACACTAACTGTGACATTGGCCCTGTCAGTGGTTTGGAGGCTGAAATCCCCTCTTTGGTTCTCAAGGCTCAAAGCTATTCATGGAAGGACTGTCATGATATCTCTCTCCTGGTTGGCTGGGGGTCCAGCCAGGGGGGTTAGTGAGAGGGGCTCTGAGCACTTAAGTTGGGTAATTGGTGCTGTTACTGTCACCTTGTGGGAACATCAAATATGTAGGAGTAAAAAGCTAGGCCAGCAGCCCTGCGAGGTGAGAAGCCCAGGAGAGGTGGGGAAGCTTACCTTTTTGACTTCGTATTTAATGGCGAGTTTGATCCGGCTCAGACTTGGACGGTGGTGGTCGGACCAGACTTGGAAGTTCACATCACCATTTAAAATCGCTTCTACCTCTTCTGTGTCTCGGCATAGGTCCAGCACGCCCACCACAAAATCCTTGCATTGCATAGATAACTTCCTGTAATCGTTCTAACAGAATAAAGAGAAATCAGGGGTGTGTCACACTGAGCCCCACAGATTGGCTTGCCCAGCACAGCAGTGTCAATCAGCAGCTGTGTACCAAGTATGAGCTTATGGAGAGCATTAGAATCAGGGAATGTGCTGGATCCAAAAGGCAGGGCAGTTTCTCTTGGCACAACAGCCTAGAGGGCATCTTCTCTAGGCCAGGATTTGTCAAGGTGTGCTCCCTTGGGCTACCAGCATCAGAGTCATCCTAGGTCTGCTAAAACTGCAGTCACTAGGCCCTGTTGCGGACTTATCAAGTCAGAATTCCTGGTGATAAGGCTCAGGGGTCTTTTAACCTTGTTCTGTAAGTGATTCGGATACCTGCCAAGGCCCATTCTGGGCTCTTTGAAAGCAGCAGCTTTCCGTGCCCATCTCTGAGAGAGGAGTAATAAGGAAGTGAACTTCCAAGGCCACTGGAACCGAGACTTCCCTCCTTTACCACCAGTCTATATTGGTAGCCACTGTTCACAGGAAGTTTACTGGAATGGTATGGCTAATATGCTAAATTGGAAGCACACAGGTGTGCTTTCTTTTTATATGCTGGAAAACCTGCTTGTAAATTATAAATTTAAAAACCAAATGTAATTTAAATCTATCAGGATTCTTTCTTACCACAAATCTTTTTGTAGGGCAAGTCATGGCTCCTTAAATCACTTGCCTGTTGGGTAAACATTTTTAGTCCTTGAGCTTTCTTTGTTTTGTTTTGTTTTAATAAGTTGCCTCTAGCACGCTCTCTTCTCTTTCCTAGACATACTTTTGAAATTGTCTTTGAGAGGCTGACTTCCTTTCCCAGTGATGTGCCTGCTTCTCTCTCCCCCAGGTAGACTGCTTCAATTCCAGATCATGATGCATAATATGACAGACAAAAGAATGTTTCATGTCACCCTCGTACCACTGTCCCCCCCATATAGTTTCCCTAGAGGCTTCCTTGTTGGTTTCTTAATAGAAACAAGTCTATTCAGAGTCTATTCAGAAAGGACTCAACAGACAAAAGTCACTTTCAGTGCTAATCAGTGTCAGCAGCCCTCCACTGGTAAATGATAGCTGATAAACAGGAGTGCAGTTTTGTTTTTCCAGAACCTGGATTCCTCAGTAAATAGGAGGGAGCTGGGCAAATGGCAGAAGCTTGGCCATTTTTCTGAGTTAATGATTCTTGTCTCCTTCTAGCACTACTGCATCAAAATGTCACTTTGCATTAGAGAAAGGTGTTTGTTAGCTAGGTGAAGGAAAAGGACCAAGGGAATGTTTTCAGACAAGAGTGGCGCACTCTTTCTCTCTCTCTCTCTCCATATGTGTGTGTATGTGTGTATACATATATAAATGTAAGTATATATATGTAAATATATGTATATATATATATATATATATATATATACATATATGCTGTAGGGAGAAGAAGGGGAATACTGGATAGAAAGGTGACTGTTCAGCTCAGGCAGATTGTTTGTCATGGAGAAAAATTCTGGGAAGATACTTGGAGTGTTCTGGGTTTTGGCACATAGTCCAGAGAGCTGGCTGGCGACTGAAGAGCTGTGTTCTGTGTTCTTTCATTTCTAACACCCTTCCTCCCTCCCATCCTCCCTCCTCCTTCCCTCCTTCCCTCTCTGACAGCCTCTTTGTACTAGGCAATGAAAAATTGACAAAGAACAAGGCAAATGTGGTCACTGGGTAGTATGGTACCTGGGTAGTACAGGAGGCTAGGGATTCACTCTCAGGATCGCACAAAAGTAATGCTAAGTAAAGCCTGCTCAGAGCTTGTCCCAGCTAAGATAATCTGAGAGAGCCGATGAGCCAGAGGTGGAACACTCAGGAAATGGACAAGAAGGGTCACTTCATCACATGGAGCCATTCAGCTCTGGCAGTCCTGCTGCTGCAACTCAGTTTTTCTGAATCTCCAGTCCCAACTCCATCAACTTTGTTGTCACTTTCTCAATAATAAGGGGTCTCTGAATATCACTGCCTGTTCCTGGTAAAACACAAACTTCCCTATTAACTAGGCAAGAGCTCATCTCTCGGTGGAAACTCCTACCTACAGCTGAATTCATGTTACAGAAAAGAAGTGGAAAGGGCTTGACCCAGGACTTGGTCCAAGCTCCCTATGCTAGGAGCAAGTCAGGCTGTACTTCCCCAGAGCCTCGGCACATTTCTGGGTTCAGCGCAGTTCAGAATCCAGGGCTCCATTTCATCAGGGACTCTTACTTCTCTGGGCTCTTTCACCTAGGTGGCCAGAGCGTGGGGAGACACACCAGAGTAAGTAGCTAAATTTCTGCCTACTGCATTAGACACTCAGGCTGAAAGGCGGTGAGCCTGGTGTCGCCTATGGCTAGAATTGACGGAGAGAACCTGATAGTTGCCCGGCCCAGGCTTATTGGAACATCCTGGGCGAATTATGATGGTTATGATTTCCTGGGTTATCTCTTAGCTCAGTGAGCCTTCTAAGCCATATTCTTCAACTTTAGTTAAGACATACACCCAAGGTGTTACAAGTGCCCTCTTAAAAACAATATTTCTGCAACCTGAACTCGGTCACTTCCAATGAGTGACAGATGTTATACCTGCACCATCTCACTCAGTCTTTGTAAAAACCTTACAAAAGGACTATCAGAATTTCCAGTTCACAAATGAGGAAACTGAGACTCAGGGACAAACTGACAGGCTGAATCCACTTTCCCTTATGCAGCTGTCCCTGTTATTGACGGGGAATGTGCTCCAAGCAGATGCCACCCAGTGGATGCCTGAAACTGAGGATCTTACCAAATCCTATGTATAGCATGTTTTTTCCTATATACTCTTACCTATGATAAAATTTTCAAGTTAAGCACAGTGAAAGATAAAACAAGAATAAGGAAGTAGAACAATTACAGTATACTGTAATAGACATGTGAATGTGGCATTATTAAGTACAGTAAGGGTGACATGAACACAAGCCCTGAGATATTGTGACAGTCCATCTGATAACCAAGATGACTGCTGAGTGACTGGTGGTGGGTAGTATACACAGTGTGGATACGCTGGGCAAAGGGGATGACTCACGTCCCAGACGGGACCGCATGACCTGGTGAGAGATGTCAACACACTACTCAGTGCAGCATGTAATTTAAAACTTATTGTTTACTTCTGGAGTTTTCATTTAGTATTTTTGAACTGTAGTTGATGCTGGGTAACTGAAACCATGGTAACTGAAATCCCAGATAAGAGGGCACTACTACAGCAGTCACTCACTTTTGTCTCTGGGTCGCTCTCTCACCTTTCCTGAAGGGTTTAGCTCCCGTCTGCTCACTGCCACTCTCCCAGAATTACTGCTACTCTTGTTTATGGTGCTTTCAGTATCTAGGAAGATGACCCTCCCATTGTGCTGTTTTCTCTTTTCCTTGATAAAATCTTTTCTAATGACCCATCCTCAACTCTAACTCTACCACTCACCCTCTTAGGTATTTCTGGCAGATCCAGGATCCCCACTTCAAGTCTTCCTCTCTGATCACCACCTCCTGTACGTCTAGCTCACTCCCTCCGAGACCTGAACCTGAGTAATCCTTTGATCTGCCAGACCTGCAGGCCACTGGCCATACTACCTTTACTGTGGTTTTTGTTCCTTAGGCCCCCATTTCCCTCCTCGCAGAGCTTATATTTTGTGGGGAATTGTTACAGTCATCTCTGTACATACTACAACTCTCTCGCCCTCCTCTTATTCCATCCTCCTCCTGTATAAAAGCCTGACCTCAGTCGAGTCTGACTTTCCACTGCTCTGCTTCTGCCTCTGCACGGGGAATGCGGCAGCAGAACACACCGCTGCGCTCACTGACTGCAACCTTCGTTGGGCTTCAGCTCTCCTGAGCGACGTACTCCCTTTCTCCTAAACAGCATGTCATACCTCTCCCTTTCCTCAGTCTTCTAATACCTCCTCGCTCTCCTACTTGTGGATAAAGACCTTGTTTCCTGTTTTACTTGGAAAATATAAGTCAGCAGGAGAGAAGTACTACATGCTCACACCATCACACATTCTCCTGTCATGCATCTGTGCCCCTGGACTCTCTGCCCCTTTCTCACTGTGGATGAACTGCCCCCGCTCTGTCTAAGGTCAGCTTTTCCACTCATGGGCTGGGTATCACTGTGCCTGCTGGAGGATGTGGCTTCAGCAATCTTCTTTTTTCTCTCCTGCATTGTTAGGTTATAAATCTGACAGTGCAGGAGAAAAAAAGAAAAAATGGTGAAAAAATATATATACTTTCACCAGTTGTACTTTTTACCTTGGTCCAAACCACTGTTATCTCGTACTTGGACTAACCCTGGAGACTCCTAACTGGTCTCTCTGATTCTGTCCTGATCCTCTATAGTGTGTTCTCCATACATCAGTTAAAGGGACCCTTTACAAGGTGGTTAGATCATGGCACTACTCTGCTCAAACTCTGCAGTGGCTCCTGGTGCACTCAAAGTGCAGAGTTGTACTGTCCTCTAAGGACATACATTGTCTAGCCTCTCCATTCCGTCTCCAATTTTATTTTTGATCGTTCTCTTCCTTCCTGTCTGCTCCAGCCACTCTGACCCTCCGATTTTTCAGACACACTTGGCATGGACCATGTCTGTGTACCGGTTGTTCTCTGTGCTTGGAGTGCTCTTTCCTCGGTATCTACATGAACAGCTCTCTTAGTTCCTTCAGATCTTTGCTCACATGTCACTTTGAATGTATTGAACAGTTTTTGATAATCTTCTACCATCTATTTCTTGTGCTTTGCCACCACATATTAACAGAGATTCTTTGATTTTCACCTGGTTCAGAATTTCTTCCCTTTCCCTTTGGTCCATACATTTCACACACTCATTTATTATTGAGATGAATCTCTGGTTTCAACACAGAGGATAAATCAAAGCCATTTAACATTGATACTTAACATTTAGTATTGATACTTTTGACTTTTTGGTACTGAAGCTATTGTTTTGGCAACACCAATTTTAGGAAATTATTAGTTTGCTTGACTTTGGTTGAAAACCCCAACTCTCAAACATTTTCAAAGCTGTCACACTTAAATTAGAAAAGAGAAAGAAGCTTGTTAGTGTCATTGGTCAAAAGTTTAGTTAATTCCTCAGACTGATGCTGTGAAAACACCCACACAATATAGGATAATTAACACTCATCCCTCATCCCTCATCCACTCATCCCTTAGGCATTAGATGCACAAAGAGCGTGGGCCTCAGATCCAACCCCCTTGCCTTCTTTCAGAAACCCAGTTGTGGAGGAAGAGCAAGAGCTGAAAGCTCCTGCTGACGTATGGACGGAGCCAGATTACCGTGCGTGTGTGCTGTAAACTGGGAGGTGGTCTGCGTTTGACATTTAGGCTGAGTTTGTTTCAGAAATGATTACAATAACAGCTTACAGTAAAAGTGTTCTAAGCATTTTAGTATTTCATTAAATGGTCACAATTACCCTATAAAGCTCATAGTGTTGTTATTCCTAAATAATAGGAGGATCGACCATTGGATTTAGCAACTTAGAGGCCATTGGTCACCTTGATGGGAGTGCCTTCAGGAGAGTGGGGGCAGGACTGGTGAGGATTAGAGTTTGGGGAGAGAGAGAATTGGAGCCAGTTATATAGATGGCACTTTTGAGGAGTTTTATTGCAAAGAAAAGCAGAGGAATGGAGCAGTAGCTGATTAGAGGAGTAGAGTCAGGAAAAGCCTTCTTTCCTCTCTTTGATCCTTCTTCCTTCCCTCCCTCCCTCCCTCCCTCCCTTCTTTCTTCTGATGGCAGGAACCATAATATTTTATATGTTGATGGGAATTTTTTAGTAGATAGTTATGCTGATCCTTGTATATGATGTCAGTAGATTATTATATTAATTCAGTAGTTCAGTAGCATTTGACAGATGATTGGATTAGTTTATATATATAGGAATGAACTCAGGTAGAATAACATATGGGTTTACCCATAATAGCAGGAAGGTCCGCTCTGTAGCTAAGGATGCTAGCATTGGTGGCAGGACTCTACAGACATTTCCTTTCTGTCACTTCAGTTTTTTTTTTAGTGAAATAGGAAGAAAAATTATCAGCTAAGAGTCAGAATTGGGGAGGAGGTGATAGGAATTTGAGGAAAGGAGGTCTGAAATTGTTTTTAGGAGAATTTTAAGAGTGAATAGATTGGGAAGACAGGATATGATTGCTGAGAACAATAGGGCCCATTTAAGGTTCATGGTCAGAAATTTAAAATGGGACTAGGTGATGTGGTTGACGTTTTCTAACCATATTCACCTTCCTGGGTGCCAGCATGGAGGAGGTAGAGAATAAGAGAATAAGATTTTACCAAGATTGTATTTTTGCCAGAGAATACAACAAATCGAGTGAGCAGCAGCAGAACTGAGATGTATGTGATGGAGATTTTAATGCTAGCCCATGGGATTGAAGCTGGTATGGAGGGAGACAGGACTTCCAGGGGAGAAGAAGAGGTGGAAAGATGGGTAGAAAAACAAGAGCCAACTATATGTTGTCTATGAGAAACCCACTTTAAATGCAAAGTTGGAAATTTCTTCCCAAACTAAACATAATCTCACTATATGAACCAGCAGTCATGATCCTTGGTGTTAACCCAAAAGGAGTAAAAAACTGTGTCCACACAAAAACCTGCATGTGGATGTTCGTAGCAGGTGTATTCGTAATTGCCAGAACTTCCAGGTAAGCAACGTGTCCTTTGGTAGATGATACATAAACTGTGGTCCATCCAGATAGTGGAATAGTATTCAGTGCTAAAAAGATATGAGCTACCAAGCCATGAAAAGACATGGGGGAAACTTACATGCATATTACTAAGTGAAAGAAGCCAACCAGAAAGGCTACATGCTGTATGATTCTAAATATATGGCCTTCTGGAGAAGGCAAACTATGTGGAGACAGTAAAAAGATCAGAGGTTGCCAGGGGTTAAGTGGGGAGGGAGGCAGGAACAGGTGGGGCACTGGGGATTTTTAGGGCAGTGGGACTACTCTGTGTGATACTATAATGGTAGACACGTGTCGTTTATACGTGTGTCCAAACCCAGATACACTGCTAAGAGTGAACTTGAATATAAGCAATGGACTTTGGGTGATGATGGTGGGTCAGTGTCGGTTCGTCAGTTGTAACAAAGGTGCCACTCTGTGGGGTGGGGGCTGTTGGTCATGGGGGAAGCCATGCATGTGTGTGGGTAGGGGGTATAAGGTAACTCTGTACCTTCTGCTAAATATTGGTGTGAACCTAAAACTATCTACAGATAAAGTTTATTCTTAAAAGAAGATGGTTAAATATTGACTTGGAGGGTAGACCCTGGGGAGAGGCAAAAGGCTGAGAGTTCAGATATTAGAGGGAGGTGGAAAATTCCAGCAAGTCGTCAGGGAGTAGTATGAGGTATGGGGTCATGGAGAGTTCGCCTCGAGCATGACAGTTAAGGTCCAGCAGGCTTGCAGTGACTGAAGTAAGACCAGTGGAGAAGGCTTCATTAAAGTGGAGCCAGGGTGTTCAGAGGATGACCTGTGTGTATGTCAGAGTGCCAAGGGTTCAAACAGCAGGGACCAAACCCATGGAGACATGACAGTGACCACTGTTGCAGACTGCAATGATGAGGGTTAACTGGTACCATAGCCTGATGAAATAGGGTTCGAGCTGAGTGCTCTTGTGAGGTGAGAAAGAGAAAGGCCCAAGAGAGAAGGTAAAGAGCCGCAGGAGAGGTACAGCCCCCACTCCCAGGCACAGTGCTGGGAGGACTCTGGGAGCAAACCTGCCCCCTTGAGAGGGCAACGGGGGAAGGGTGGCCTTCAGGGAGCCAGTCTTCACGAAGAGCGAGAAGGGGATACATGTCTAAGAGCATGTCCCACTCTGTGGGATTTTGCTGAGAGGGAGGTCTGACCTATAGATGGAGTGGTGTCGTGTCAGGGCATCTGGAAATGAAGGAAGGAGGCGTGAGGATGGAGCAGGGATACGAGGAGTCTTGTGGAGAATCAATTGCTGAGGGGGACTTGGGAGACAGGTGGCGATGACATATGGAGGGATTAAAGCACTGGAGTTACATTGTGAGGAGTTGGTGAGGCAAAGCAGGTGAAGTGTGCATAGCACAGTGCTGGGCACATAGGTCACGCTCAGCACCTTTTGGTAAGAAAGAAATTTAAAGCCACACCCTGCTTTCCAGCACTTTCTTCTGCATGTCCCCCACTCAGTTGATGGATGACGAAACAATGATAAAATTTAACACACGTGGCTGAGTCCTTATTAACTATAACTAGAATCACTGAAATAATTAGTGGGTGTCAGCTGCTGGGTAGGCACCTGAGCCTCGTGCTCATTACTGCAGATGAAAATGGAAAAGCTTCAATCCATGTTTTAGCTTTCATGCCTACACTTCATTGTTTCATTGACCTTGACTGTATCAGTAAGCTCATACCCCAAAGTGTCATAAAGGGCATTTAATATTCTTCAGCATTCAATCTCCACTTAGGAATGCAGAGCTGAGGAAGGGGATTTGGGTTCAGTGCGTGTGTCAGATAGCCAGCATTTCCTACCTTGGCTTTCCTGTGGGATTTAGACAGCTCAGCTCCTGGGAACCCAGGGTTCTGCCCCAAAGGTGGGGTGGGATAGGGCTGGCTCCCTGCTCTAGTGACCTCTCAAAGGCCCAACTCTCTAACTCTGCCACGTCACCCACCGCCTCATTGAGTTTGTTATTTGCTTTCTGCAGGAGACCTTTCTTTATTCTTCCCAAACTTCCTGCATTTCCCAGTGGGGTTTCTGTCCTAAGTGTTTCAGGATTTGGGAAGGATGATTGTATGCGAGCCATTAGTGATCTTAGAAGTGTTCCATGCAGGCCTGATGGGCTTTACATGGGAAGGATGACTGGGCTGTTTGTGCTTGGGCTCTAGAATAGGAGTGTCTGGGTTTGAATCTCAGCTCTGCTTCGCACTGGCTGCTTAATCTCTCTATGTGTTCTCATCTATATAATGAGGATGATAGCACTACTTTATAGGATTGTCGCAAGGAGTAAACTAAATGAGTAAACCCATTTCAGTCACTTGACACAGTGTGACAAGTATTAGCCAATGTTATGAAACCTGTGGCTTATAGGTTAGCAGAGGGCATACACAGGCAAGATTTCTCTCTTTTGGGTTGTGGGTCTTCGAGTGCCCTTTTAGCAAAGCTGACTCAGCCTTCATTGGATTCAATTCCACAGCTTCACCCTGAGATGGTCCTCAAAGGTGCAGGCTGCACGGCAGGGCAGAAACTGGAGCATGGGGCTGGTGCAGAGTCCTTGCTCATTCACAGTGCAGGCGCAGGCCCCCATTGGGAGGCGAGCCTGCATCTACAGGTGGCTGTGCTGCCTTTCCGGGCCAGGTAGTGTCAGTGGTGCTTTGGTGATACTTTGGTTTCCACCCTGCTTTTTGGTTCACCTCACTGGCAGCTACTAACATCATAAGGGGCTCCTTAATCCATCACCATGACAGTATGAAGTCCAAAAGTAATGGATTACTCTGCTTGTTGATTTTGTAACAAGTCCTCTCTGATGGATTTGGAGGCTTGGCTAAGGAAGATAGAGGCTGTCTTTTAAGGACACAGAAGAGCAACTCAACTATTTTACTCACTAGCTTAGCAAGTATATTTGTGCACCCAATGTGTGCCAGGCCTCCAGGCCCTGTGTGGGAATGCAAACCTAAATAAAACAGTCTGTGTCCTTGAGGAACTCAGGGTCCTTCTAGACAGAATGACCAGTAATTAGGTGAGGCCAATAAGTTGACATAGTGCCTTGGAGCATGCCACGCCGCTACAAGTATGGGAGACTTGCAAGAGGAGGCAGAGTATAAATTGAGACCTGAGGATGAGTAAAGCTGGCAGGAGCGAGATAGGTGTGGAGAGGAGAGGTAGCAGGGAATGGACATTCCAGGAGGAGGAACTGGCAAATGTAAGGGCCCAGTGGGGAGAGAACAGTCACCGGTGTGTGGACCTATGTGGTTACCGACTACCTTAATGACAGCATGGTTATGTGCATAGGTTATGCACATTATCCAGTGTTTTACATAATTTCTCACTGTTAAATAAACATGAGTGTTTTCCTGTATCCAGAGAGGAATTCATGTACACTCTCTGCACATGCTTTTCCAGATTAGGGATGCTGCTTGGTTTTCTCTTGCTGAGCTCCCAGAAGAGCCTTTCCCAGCTTTTTGCTTTTTTTGCTGGAACCGGAGGGAGCCGAGACTGGAAAGCAGGTCTGTCCGTGTGAGCCTTGCCCCTCTCTGGGAGGCTTCAGGGCTCTCTCTCCTTTCTCTGAGTACGCTCTGTTCTCCTGCTGTCCTCCCTTTCCACCTGCTCTGTTTATCCATCTCTGCCTCTGCCTCTGCCTCTCTGTCATCACCTTCTCTCTCTCACACACCTCTTTGTCAGCCATAGCAGTGAGGGTCAGTGAAGGACAAGGCAGGCCTAGCACTGCCCTCCCAGAGCTGAGACCAGAGGAAAGGGTGGATGGTGAAGGACCCACAGCTCCATGGTGGGGTGAGGGCTTCAGGCCCTGACTCTTGCAAGCTGTGTGAGGAAGCCCCGTGGTTCGCTTACATGGAAGCAGGCCTACTTTCCTTTGCCTTCCTGCCCTGCCCCCACATGAGGTTAGCCTAAGCATGGTTGGTTGGTTTCTGTACCCATTAGCACGTGAGACAACCTGCACTTGGAAAAACTATAGAACACTGAAAAAGAAATTAGGGAAATACAAATAAGTGGAAGCATATACTGTGTTCATGGATTGGAAGAATTATCATCATTAAAATGTCCATACTAACCAATATAGATTCAACGCAATCCCTATTAAAATACCAGTGGCATATTATACAAATCTAGAACAAATTATTTCAAAAATTATATGGAACCAAAGAAGACCCGGATAGCCTCAGCAATCTTGATAAAGAAGAACAAACTGGGAGGGATCACAATACCTGATATCAAACTATATTACAAGGGCACTGTAAATCCAAACAGTCTGGTACTGGCATAAGAACAGACACATAGATTAATGGACAGAATAGAGAGCCCAGAAGAATAAACCCATGTCTCTATGGTCAATTAATATTTGACAAAGAGGGGGCATGAGCATACAATGGAGTAAAAATAGCCTCTTCAATAAATGGTATTGGGAGAACTGGACTGGTACATGCAAAAGAATAAAACTTATACCATACACCAGAATAAACTCAAAATGGATAGAAGACCTAAATATAAGTCATGACACCATAAAAATCTTAGAGGAGAACATAGGCAATAAAATTTCAGATATTCCATGTAGCAATATTTTTGCTGAAATATCTCCTATGGCAAGGGAAATAAAGGAAAAAAAAAACAAATGGAACTACATCAAATTAAAAAGCTTCTGAAGCTAAAGAAAACATCCTTAAAATGAAAAGGGAACAACCTTATGGGAGAACATATTTGCCAGTGGTGTATTGGACAAGGGTTTGATCTCCAAATATGTAAAGAACTTATCCGACACACCACCAGGAAAACAAACAGTCCAGTTAAAAAAATGGGCAAAGGACCTGAGTAGACACTTCTCCAAGGAGGACATACAGATGATCCATAGACATATGAAAAGATGCTCAACATTACTAGACATCAGAGAGATGCAAGTTAAAACCACAATGAGATACCACCTCACACCGGACAGAATGGCCATCATTAACAAATCAATAAACAACATATGCTTTCAAGGATGTGGAGAAAAGGGAGCCCTAGTGCACTGTGGGTGCACAGTTCCATAGACTGGTGTAGCCACTGTGGAAAACAGTATGAAATTTTCTCAAAAAACTAAAAATGGAACTGCCTTTTACCTACCACTTCCACTGCTGGGAATATACCCAAAGAATCCCGAATCACTAATTCAAAAGAACTTACGCACCCCTGTGTTCATAAGCATTATTTACAATAGCCAAGTGCTGGAAGCAGCCTAAGTGCCCATTAGTAAATGAGTGGATCAGAAAACTGGTACACAATGGAATAGTACTCAGCAGAAAGCAGGAGCTCCTATGCTTTGTGACAGCACGAATGGAACTGGAGAATATTATATTATACTAAGTGAAATAAGCCAGGTGGTGAAAGACAAATACCATATGATCTCACCTGTAACAAGAACCTAATGAACTAAACAGACGAGCAGAATAGAACCAGAGGCATGGAAACACGGGATAGAGTAACAGTGACCAGAGGGGAGGGAGGGGGGATAATGGTGGGAAGAAGGGGAAGGGACAAGTCAGAGAACATGTATGAGTGACCCATGGACATGGACAACAGTGGGAGATGGACTGTGGCAGTGTGGGGTGGGCAAAGTGGAGGAGGGCAAAGGGGGAAAATGGGGACAGCTGTAATAGAGTAACAATGAAAACTTTCAACAAATAGACTACCAGTATTACAACTAGTTATCTTTTATTGAGTGTGGACTGTGTGCCAGGCCCCTGTCTGGACCCTTTACATATTTAGCTCGCTGCGCTCATGACAGAACTAGGAAGCAGACATCACCACCATTCCTTTTGTACAGACAGGGGAACTGAGGCCCGGAGACTTCAGGGGCAGCTGGGATTTGAACTTGGGTATGGCTGACTCCAAGTTTTATAATCCTAACACTGGGAAGTACTCATCCGATGAAAATACCAACTTTCCTGGCAAGTGCTCTAAAACCCTGAGTGCCACCCTGAAGGGACAGGTTCAGAGTCCTTCCTGGTGAAGAGGAGGAGGAAGAGGGAGAGGAGGCCGGTTGGTAAGAGGCAGTGGTGCTGACACTGAGTGAGGCAGTAAGTGAGTCGTGCGTCCACACCTAGGGCAAGGCCAGGGAGGCGAGGCTGGCTGAGCTCGAACAGCTGAGTTTGACCCACTCTAAGTTACGAGCTGGTGTGTTGGCAGTCACAGTCAGAATGGACGCCATCCCTAGTAGGATGGGCCATTCCTATTCCTCCCAAGGCCCTCAGCCTCTTTCCAAAGTGCCAGTCTGTCTACTCCCCCACATCCTTTTTGGTCTTATGGCTCTCACCTGGGCAGGGGTGAGCCTTCTCTATTGCAGAACAGCTTCCCCTGCCTCATCCAGGATCGCTTTCTTCATGGTAAGAAGTTACTGCAGTGGGAGGGGATCCCCCAGGGTTTGCAGTTTCCTTTCTAAGGTGGCTGGGGGACCTTGCAGCTCACTTGCAGCTCATTTCGCAGACACACAGAAACTAACTGGCGGAATGAGGTGGCATTGCTTGTACCAGTGGAATTCCAAGGGGCACAGCATGGTGACTGCTGTTCACGGTACACTGGCTTTTAGCAAGCACCTTGAGGTCTGTTTGTGCTGTTGGAGATGAAGCACACAAGACAGCTGCAGAGGAGGGCTGAACTGACCCCACCCTGTTCCTGGATCCTTCTGAAGCTCTCCTCCACAAGCATACCTAAGCCACTTTGGTCCATGGATTGGCTCATGGAAGGACTCGTGTGTTCATAACCATTACTTCATTAATTAATAGAAATAGAGATCTACCGTTGCAGAGCATTGTGCTAGGGCCCTGGAGAAACGGTGAAGAGCAAGGCAGGCATGGTTACTGCTCTCTTGGAGCTGACCGACCAGTGGGAGTGAGAGACAGTGAAGGTCCGATGGCAGAGTGTGATGAGGGTCTCTTCTTGTTGTGCTCATTAGACCTGAGTTTCCTTACATCCAGTCTCATAGTAACTCCTGGGAAAGCATTTTCTTTCAGATGAACCCAGTTGGTATGAGCCCCTATTAGCTTGAAAGCTTGAGTGCTTTCCAGTAGTCCATCCTTAAATAGATGTTCCACTCAGTTTCACATGAGCTGATTGAACCTTCTCTGTTCTAGAAGCTGTGCCCAGCCCAGGAGGAGTGAGAGGTGGTCACTACCCACCCATGGAAGGGGGGAGACAAAAACGTATAACCCAGTCATGTGAATGTTATGTGGTAGAGCTAGTCATTCATTCAGCGAATAGTCATTGTATGCTGCTGTGCCAGGCACTGTTCTAAATCTTTGTAGTATAGGCATAAGCAAAAAGGCATCTTGCCGTTGTGGAGCTTACATGTTACTCTGAGTGTGGGGCTGCAGATTGTTTTATATACTTAGATGGTTAGGGAGGAACTTCCCGAGGACGTGATTTTGGACAGGGAGTTGAAGCTGGTGAAGGAGGGCGCCATGAGGCCTTTTAAAGGGGGAGAATGGCATGGTCTGCTTTGCACCTTGGCGGACAGGGGTCTCGCGGCCTGAGTGTTGTAGGATCAGGGTGTGGGCCGTTGTTGTCATCTGATCAGGTGCAGTGGTGCTGAGGGTGCAGGGATGGATATGGGCTGGGGAAACATTTTCATTTTAGTGCCAACAGGAAGGAAGGGACAGAGAAATGGAGAGCTCAGTGTGTGGCATGCTTGGGATGTCAAACACCAGGAGGAAATTCCCTGACATGTTAACATCGGATAAGTTGCAGATGCTTTTTCTTATACATAAATTCATTTTTGACATTATCAATGTAATCATAAAACAGTTTGAGTGTTACGACGTTTAAGCCCGCCTGTTTTCCTTCAGACCAAGTTTGTGGAACTGTGCCTGCCTCACTCTTCGTTGTTTCCCCTTGAGGCTGAGTTTTGGAGAGGCCCCTCGTGCTGCCGTGGCCAGGCCTGCTTGGTATCTGATAGTTTGTTGTTTTTCTAAATACCAAATTAAAAGAAGATTCAGAAGGGTTCAGAGCAAATGTGACCTATGCATCTAATTTCCACTAACTGTATATTGTGAAAACATTTCAGAGAAACAGTAATTTAGAGTTGGCATCACTGGATGACATACTTTTCCAGAGGGTTCTGTCATGACTCACTTCATTATGATTCAGAATAGTAAGTGTTGTGAGACTAGTTCTGAAGAGTAATTATAGCGCAACAAATGTATAGAAGTAATTTTTTCAAATTTGCTTGTGATTGCTGAAAACGCTAATGATAGAGGCTAATAAGTAGATGGCAGAGTAGCAATTAGAAAAATGTAGAGCCCTGCTAATTATAAAACAAAAACCAAAGTTAGGCAAATCAGTGCAGTAGTCCCCCTTTACATGGCGGATAATTTCCAAGACCCCCAATGGATGCCTGAAACCCCGGGTCAGACTGAACGCTGTATATACTGTGTTTTTCCTACATATCCATGCCCGTGACAAAGTTTAATTTGTAGCAAGAGATTAACAAAAAAACCTAATAATAAAGTATAACAATTATAACAATATACTGTGATAAAAGTTAGGTAAATATGGTCTCTCTCTCTCTTTCTCAAAACACCTTGTATTTACTCACCTCTTCACTTCCAGGAGGAGCTTCACAGCTCCTCTTTGGCCTCCCGGAATGCCACAGCACTAGTGTGCTTGGGGCCATTGTTAAGTGAAAGAAGGGTCACGTGAGCACGTGCCTGTGATACTGCCACTGCCGATCTGAGAACCCAAGCAGCTGCTCAGTGACCGGTGCGCAGTGGGATGACTCACATCCCGGACAAGGCAGAGAGGGCGGTTCAAAATTACATCATGGTAATCAGCAGTGCTCAATTTAAAACTTACGAAATATTTCTGGAAGTTTCCATGGAATATATTTAGACCATGGTTGACTGTGGGTAACTGCAGAAGGTGAACCTGCGGATAAGGGGGGACACCTGTACTTGTGATTTCTTGGATCGAAGGAGCACACTCCCTTTCACTGCAGTGCCCCGTCCATGTGTTCCCAAGCCTGGACCGATGCTCTTCTGCTCTTCCTCCAAGAAACCCTACCCCTCCTCCAGATCAGCTTGAAGGTAACTCCAGGAGGACTTTCCTTGTATCCCGGGGGTGGGGTGGGGTGAATCCTCTGTTTCAGGCTTTTCATTCTTACACGGCCTTTCATTCTTAGGGACCAATAAGCCTGTCAAAGTGCTCTCTGGTTTTCAACATTTTCATACCTAACTAATCAACTTCATTCATTTGTATATTCCAGCCCCAGACATGCCACATTACAGAACTTAATAAATTTACTCTGATACATATACTCTGATTTAAGAGTTTTATTGGCAGGGAGCTGAGGAGCAAGTAAGTGCTGGTGTGCGGCTGCCAGGGAATTGAGTTAGGAATAGCAGCGGGGTGTACTTGGCTCTAAGAGATGCCCGTCTGGAGCCAGTGCTGCCGGTTGAGGCTCATTGCATTGTGCATAGACAACTGCAGTAACTTTCTAAAAGTCCCAGAAGATGTGAGTAAAAGATGAGTGAGTGATTGCATTTAAATAAGTTTAATCAGGAAAATCAGATTCCAGGTTTTTTTTCCCTTGAACTGATTAATCCAGTGCATCACTGAATAACATTTGGAAGTAGGACATATACCTATTTTTTAAATATGAGAAAAGAAGACTGAGGCTTTGACACGATTTCATTTATCTCCACAGCCTTCCAGTGTTACCTATGTGCTGGTGATTCCCAGGTTTTTCCTCCAGCCCCATCCTGTATCCTGAGGCACTGGTTTAGATATTCCACTGCCAAGTGGTCATGTACACTAGTAAGTCCCGCACGCAGAAGGAAGATTGCCTTTTGCTGATAGGTCATTTCCCTGCTCTGTTTCCTCATCTGTGAAATGGGAATTACAATCATTTCATAAATGTCAGCTTAGATGTTAAATGTTTATCAGAATACTTAATAGAAATAAGGAGCAGAAAGGGTAGAGAAGTAGGGACTCAGTAAGGGGTTGCTAGTCCAGGCACCTGGCTTTGCAAGTGAGGATGAGCTGCAGGGCAGGGAATGACTGAGCCAAGGTTTCGTGGTGGTTTGTGGGAGAGCCTGGCCTCCTCACTCAGTGCCTGCCTTCAGCTGGGGGAGCCTCATCTGTCAAGGCCCCATCCTGGCATTGCCCAACAGGCTCTTTATGATGCCGTGTGACCTGTGACAGGTGCTGTTCTGTAGAGAGGGCGACCATAGGGCTCCAAGCTGTTTGGTTTCCTCAAGTAATCTCTCCAGTCTGATTACCAGTAGAGCACTCATCAGCTGTTTCCTTTAGGTGAAGAAAAGACCCAACCCTCTTTCAAGTCTGGTGTCTAGATTTGTAATTTGAGAAGAGATATCATTTAGGCAAAAAAGCTCTGGCTCCTAATTTTTTCAGCTGAATTAAAACATTTTTTCCTCTTCCTGCACATTTTCTGGAACTCATCTCCATGTTTTTGTTAAAATATCAGTTTTAAGCACATAAAACATCAAATTTCTATTGTGCTATGGGAAGGTATTGGGTGAATTCTTTGGAGTACAAAACTTAAGCAAAATTAATAATCACCAGGAGATTGTTATCAGAAAGATTCTTGGGCCACTGTTTTCAAAGAATATGTAGGAGAAGCTGGAGAGAACTATTAGCTAAACAGGCAACACCCTGGTCTTCGTCACCCAGTAAGTCAGCAACTGCAGGCTATGTTCCCAAGGATGAAGAGACAAGAGCTCTGCCCATTCCCCACCCTGCCCCCAGATCCAAGCAACTATATTGTTAGTAAATGTGAAGTGTGTTGTATTTCCAGGATGTCTGTGTGAGTGTGTGTGTGTGTGAGAGAGAGAGAGAGACAGACAGAAGAGGTCCTTAGTATTTCAGTGTGGCCCTTCTTAATTTTCAAAGCATTTAACCATCAGTAATTAGCAAGCCTGCTCGGGAGCCCAAAATAACAAGTCATTATTATTAATTTCATACTGTAGGTATGAGAGGCAGAGAGATCATAATAATATGAAAGATAATCATGCTACCAAGCATTTGAAAAGCCCTTTCCTGTTTGAGAAGTGATAGTATTTAGAAAGATTTAGCACTGATTATTCTTATGTCGCTGTAATTTTAGGACTAGGTATACAATTTTAGTTTTTTTTTAAGTTTTCCTGAGGCTTCCATCATACCGCTCCTCCTGTGACCAGAGGCTGTGTTCCCCAACTCCTCCAGACCTCCTGGGGCTGACAGAAGAGTGCAGGCTGTGCTCTACCACCCGATCTATTTTATTGAGAGTCGATAAGTTCACGGCCTCATGTTATTCAGGTGCTGTACACTCAGGCAGTACAGGTGCCAGGATTTTCAGAGTGTTCATTGCAGCTTCTTATCCCTATACGGTGTTTGAGTGCTGATTACATATTTTAGAAATGGAAAAGAAAGAGAGAGGCACTTCAGCCATAACAAGTGAGATTTCTGAATGATGGAGATTTTTTTTCACTTGGCAATCAAGTGCAGTTCTCTCAGTTTTCTTGATTGGTGTTAAATCAATTGGTAGAGTTGATTGGTGCCTTGGATCCAAATGCAGTGGCATTTGCCGGCTCCTTATAATTCATGGGCTCAAAGGGTAGCAGAATATGCCACCCCCAAATATGCTAGTTTGGTGTAAGGATTATTTTGAGATGAAGGCAGTTAAGAAAAAGTAGGTACAAGAAAAGCTGTCTGTCCTCTCCTTATTTGGCTAAAAGCAGGACATAAATTTGTAAGGGTGTTCCCCTCCTTCACTACCAGGGACAGAAGTGAACCACCAGAGACAGCTCTGGACCCCTGGCAGCCCAGAGACAGTGCCAGAGGAATCTGTGTAACAGACCTGGCTAAATCTGGTTCTCACCTACCGCTAGTTCCTCCATGTGTTTACTGCCCCACAATTTGATATCTTTAGAAGCTCAAAGTCCTTTCCGTTTGTCTTGTCACTTCTCTAAAACTTGATTGTCCTTTTAAGATGCTGTATGAGCCCAAGTCCTCACCGCTCCTTTGAGTTACTCATTTCTGCATTCTCCCATCCGTTATGCTATGCACATGTTAGTAAATTTCTGTTTTTTTTTCTTTTTGTTACTCTGTCTTTTGTCTGTCTAGTTTATAGGGCTGTAGTCAGGGAACCTAGGAGGAGAGAGGGAAAAGATTTTTCCCCTCCCCTATAGCCTAGTAGAGGAAAAAAAGAACCATGAATTTTTGCCATTATAACAGCCTAAAAATCGAACACTAAAATAATCCAAATCTATCAACTCAGAAGGGTGGAGAGAAAATCATTTTTCTTTCTCCACACGGGCCCGTGCGTATTTCCCTGGCTCAGGCATCCTTCTTCACATGGCCCTTTCTCAGTCCCTGGGGCCCCTCTATACTGGGCCATGGGAATTGTTTGGGACTCAGTGAATTGTCAGAGATTTAGTTTTATTGATTTATTTATATGTGTAGGGACTCAACTTGTCATAATGGCATAAAGATTATTTTAAACTAAAAACATCTGAACAAACAGCAGATAAACTTCTTTTACTTCTTTTTAAACTTTTTACCAGAACCTCTTAAAAATACAGCCACCATCAGTGTGCTGGGGGTGGGGGTGGGTATTGCATTCAGATAGACAGGAGACCACTCCCACCCAGATGAGAGCAAACGTCACAAATGCCCATGCCTTCCATTGGTTTCCCTAAAACCCTGTGTGCTTCCTCTTTTTCCTTAGCAGCTCTTTCCTTTCCTCTCTTGGTATATAAACCCCTGTCTTTACTGTTCAGGTAGTTACTTCTTTTAGGTATTTCTATATGCATATGAATAAACTCTGTCTTTTCTCTCTCTTTGCTTAATCAAAATCCCACAACCACTGCAACCTAAGATGGTAGAGGAACTGTTTTCACCTCCCAACACGTGACATTGAAAATTCCAGGGAGTGTTGACATCACAGGGAGGAAATGCCAGAGGTACAATATTTCATGAGAAAACCAGGATTCCAAATTGTTCATACAGCGTTGTCACCATTGCACAGAACAAACAAATCTATGCACAGGAAAAAAAAATAGTACATCTCCGTACCTGGCACTAGGTCACGCAGCAAAGTCTGAGGAGTGGAACTGCGGGGATGGGCAGAGGAATAGCAGCACGTAGGACACCAGGGTGGAATCGAAGTCCAGGAGCCGAAACGTGTGTTTGGGAATCGGTATTCAATGGAAATGGCATCACAGATAAGCAAGGGGAAGTCAGGTGCTCTAATAACTGCTGGGAAACCAACTCTCGGAGAACAGCAACAGCGTGACACAAACTCTCCCTGCGTACTGAAGTAAACTCCACCAAAGGACAAGAACCATATGGTTTCACTCATATGTGGGACAGAAAACAGAAAGCAGCAAACAAACAAAGGAACTCATGGGCACAGACAGGGGAGGGGAAGTGGGTCAAGTGTATGGTGACAGGAGACCTGATTTTGGATGGAGAGCACACAATAGAGTCTATAGATGATGTATCATAGAATTGTACACCCGGAACTTACATAATCTTACTAATGTCACCCCAACACATTTAATAAAATAAAAAAGTAAATGGTAGATCTGTGAAGGCAATGGAAGAAAAGAATAGGTGTAATATAGGAGAATATCTTTGTGACCTTGGATGGGGGGAAGGATTTCTTAATAAGACCTAATTCACAAACCTTTAAAAAAAATAAGAGTTTTTGTTCAATAAAGGGTGACGCCGACAAATTTCATAGAGGAGCCATAACTGAGAAAAGGTATCTGCAATACCTGAAGTGGACAGGAACTAGTATTTAGAATGTAAGAGGAACTCCTGAATGAAAATATAAAAATCCCCCGAACCAGAAAGCCTGTTAAAAAGTGGGTGAAGGAATGATAGGAAGAGGCAAGGCACAGGAAAGAGAAACCCATGTGGCCTAGTGATATATGAAGCACTCAGCTTCATTAGCAACTAAAGCGATGCAAATTAAACCAATTTCGCGTCCCTCCTACTGGCAAACATTAGAAAGCAGGGTAATACCCAGAGCTGGCAGCACGTGGCAAACCACAGCTCTGAGGGCAGGCCTTCTGGGGAGCAGTTGGGGTGCTGAGTGTGGGCAGACCTCACTGGGTCTGTCATACAAGAATGCTAAAGGAGGATAGTGAGTGGGTACAGGTTGTTCTTTGCAGCTTTGCCTGTGGTGACAAGAGACTAGAGGCAGTCTAGGTGTCTGTCACTGCGGGAATGCGAAAGTGAACGGCTGCAGGTCCAGATGATGGAGGAGCGGGCAGCTGGCAGAGCAGTGGATAGGTTTACACAGAGCAACAAGGAGAGACTACACGAAAGGGCGCAATTTTATCGTATGATCTCTTTTATGTGATTTATAAACACATAAACCAACAATATACTTTCCCATAATCTCAATTAGTATATAAGCTCTATGAGGCAGAAAGTACAGGGTTTTGATGGTCCCTACATGTTCGCAACCTCTGGAGTTTTTCACAGGTGCAAAGGACAAATTTTTTGAGTAAATAATACATGTAGATATATACACATTGTATATACACATTCATTTATATGTATGTATATAGTTTTGGGATGGGGAGAATGAAAATGAGGATAAAATATGAAGGGAAACAAATATGATTATGTCCCATCAACTGAATCACAGAATTCATTCCAAATTTTGCACCTGGGGATGGGGCAGCAGTAGGAGGGAGTATGTGTGTGTGAATTGTTCTTAGGTGGTGGGATTAGTGCTGAACTTTCTATCTCCTCTCCTTTGCTGTATTTTCTAAAGCCTCTATAATCAGGGTATTTTATTTTCATTATCCCCAAACCCAACACTTGAAAATGTTTTTCTCATACTTGAGAGGGCAGTTCCCCAATACCAAGTCTCCCCCATTCTTTCTGTCAACTACCTCCCACCTCTTACCTCCCTGCTCTCCCAGCCACTGCGTGCACACGCTCACACCGAATTCCAGTGCCTCTGTGTCCACTTGTGCCTTGGTCAGTAGAAACCATCAGCAGTCTCCCTGTTTTTTTCTGGACAGACTCTTAGTTTTAGGACTCTCTTTGGCTTCCCAGAATACCTGAATTTTGGCCTTCTGCCCTGCCCTGTTGTGAGGTTGGCCTGGATTGCTGGTCTCATCCTTCCCCAGTTCATCTGAACTTGGTGCTGTCCCTTTATGTTGGGTTGAAAAGTGGCTCCTCAAAATTCACATCCCTCCTGGAACTTCAGTATGGGGTCTTATATGGGAACAGTGTATTGCCAGTGTAATTAGTTAAGATGAAGTCCTACTGGATTACAGTGGGCCCTTAATCCAAAGTGACCGGTCTTTATAACAGTGTCCTTATAAGGAGAGAATAAGGGACACAGAAACACACAGGGAGGTCACTGTGTGACAGCAGAGGCAGAGATCAGAGTGATGTGTTTATAAGTCAGGGATCACCACGGAGGCCAGGAAGAGGCAAGGAAGGATCCTGTCCCAGAGCCTTCAGAGAACATGGTCCAGAGAACACCTTGATTTTGGACCTCTGGCTTCCAGAACTGTGAGAATACATTTCTATTCCAGAGCTTTGGAGGAAGAGGGAGAGGCCTACTCCGTGCCCTTATTTATGCTAAAACCAGCTCCAGTTGAATAAAGGGTAGAGATGAAATTCAGCCATTTTCCTCTAATGAAAAATTTAACTTGGTTCATGCAGCCAACAGAGGGAGAAAGATGTCCTCAGAATCCAGAAAGTGTAGAAAGATCAGAATCCAGCGGAGCCCTTTCCGGTACCTCTGTGCCAGCAGAGCATTGCCGTGAACAGTTCACCCAGACCTGGGGCGTGAGCTGCTCCTCCTTCAAGGGTCCTTTCTGACTGTGCTGTCACTGTGGTGGCGAGGGATCGCCCACTGGTTGAGATGTGCTGGTCCTTTCTCACCCACGTGCCCTCACCCCCTTCCTGGGCAGACCTCCTTTCCTACTAGTCGTCCGGCTCTTTTCAGTTGGCTGCCCAATCCATTTTCTACAGTGGGTAGAGTGGATCTTTCCTAACTACAGAGTTGAGTCACCCCCTCACCTGCTGAAACCTTCCAACAGCTTCCATTTACCCTAAAATGAAGTCCAGCTTGTTAACATAACTGTCAATGATAAGGTCATGGCTGGGGTGAACTGTTACCTGCCACCTCTCCCTTTTACTCTCTGCTACAGGGAGTCTCAGGATTCACTAATAGGGCTCTCTTTGCCTTTCTGCACTGTGCTGTTTCATGTGTAGCTTCTATGCCTAGAACCATCTTTCCTATTCCATGCTATCTATCTCTCCCATACCCCCAGGTTTTCTTTAAACACTCTCTCCTCTGGGACATCTCTAAACACATGGATGTGTTTGTGTGTGTGTGCGTGCGTGTGTGCATGCGTGAGGACCCACCTACACTCAGCTGTCCTACTAAGGCAGCTCTTTTAAAATTGCCCTTTTACCAGTTAGCACAGTTTGTAAAGTTATGTTCGTTTGTGTGATTCTGTGAAGAGTGTCTTGTCTTTGCCTCTAGACTAGAAGGTCCTGAGGGTAGGAACTTGATTTTGTTCATCATTTCATCCCAGCACCCAATCCAGAGCCTGGCTCATACTATTGGCTTAATAAAGCTGAATGCTGGATTATCTTCAGGTCACTCTGGAACTATCCAGTTCTGATACTCTGTGAGTCAGCAGGCTCTATACTCCCGTTCCACCCTCCTGATATTTTTTACATTTAATCTGAATGTGAATTTGCTAGTAAAACACATGCCTCTATGTTGATGTTGTGTGCAGCATCCTTGATTAACGTCACCCTATTCTGAGTAATTCATACAGTGTTGTAACTTCAAAAAAATTCTGCATTTTCATAATTTCCATTTGATTTAATTTGTGCTACTACTCATTGACTAATATTCTCTAAGAACTGTCTCTATTTTCTCTATATCTGATATTTCAGCCTGATAGTTACACTTGAATAGGAAATTATTTTTTCTCTTTTTTTGGTGCGTGCTTAGTGATGAATTTTTTCCATGGAGATATTATTTAAAAAGTAATCTGTCTGTGCATAGCAGGAGCTGTGGCTGCCCATCTCCTTCCCCCTGCTCCCCAGTCTTTCCTGCCTGTGCTGCTTCCTTTCACAGCAGTGTTTTTGCAGCGCCCCAGGCTCCCTCGGTGTCAGTGGTCTGCATTTTTCCAGTTGGAAAACATCCTTTGCCTTGTTTTTAACCTTGGAGCTCACACGCACAGCCCCTACTGTCTCTAGTTTTGGCAAGATCTCTTGGGAGGGAGGGACGGAGAGAGAGAGGGAAGCTTAGCAAAATCAGGAAGACCCTTGGAATAGAGGAAATGCTGAAACTTAATTTGTGTATATAGGGAGGAAGAGTGAGGCACTGAAAATCCCGTGGACTTTGGGGAACAAAAATGGATTTCCATTGAGCTCAGTGGGGGGAGGTCGGATTTTCTGTATAGAGTTTTATATTCTTCATCTCATTTAATCCTTACCAGTGCCCTGGGTGGTCATTATTCATCAGTTCACTCACCAACTCATTTATTTGCTGAACTAATATTAGGTACTGAGCACCTTCTGTGTGCGAGGACTTTCTTAAGCTCCAACGGGATGAGACATAGAAGGCCCTGACAACTGGATGAATAGTGATGTCATTTACAGAGATGAGGGCAAGGGCAGGAGTTTGGGCGTGGGAGACAAGCATTCCGTTTTGGACATCTTACAATTCTAATACCTGCCCCTCACCCCCTTTTCAGATCAGGAAACTAATTTCCACTAGATGCCCAATATTTGGTTGCTGGGAGAAGGCTCTGGGATTGGAACCCAGGTCAGTCTGACTCCAGAGCCAGGATTTTTGCTCTCTACTCAGAGCCTTGAGGAAAAGAAGCATGGCCACCCTGGGCATTCATCAGAGCCTGTCCTCTGTCCTCTCTTGGCACAGTGGCCTCCTTTATGCCACCTAAATAGCTGTTGCTCAGTGTACACTGTTTCTGTGTGCTTTAGAGGCTGATATTCCTGGCATAAACCACAGAAGTGGAAAATCATTTAATTTTAGGCATTAGTTGTGACCCAGTGATAAATTGTCATTAAAGGACATGCTAATTAGTTTTTTCCTGTTATGATTCATTAATAAAAATCCTCCAGACACTTAGGTAGAAAACTACAAAAAGACAAAGCTAACACGGGCCGAAGTCAACTCTGTCCCTTCTCCTGAGATAAGCCAGTCCTCGATCTTGCTGTCAGATATGAAAGCTGACGACCCTGGCCCCGAGTGGACCTGTTGAGCAGCCTGCACGCTCTGCGTGCTCTGACCGTTCCTTCCCTGTGTGTGCTTACTGAGGGCCACCCCACCCCCGCCCTCCCCTGACCTCTGGGATCATTCTTTTTTCTGCTCCCATTCTGAGTCGCCAGGCACTGGTGCAGGGAGTGTGGGCGACCCAGTCAGAGCCCTGAGGTTGTGGGAGAGGATGTACAAGTGAGGGCTTCAAGGGGGTTTCTGACACAGTCTCTTAAAAAACAACTTGCTTTTGGGATGTGCAGCTTTTACAGTTTAAAATTATTTTCCCAATGAAAAAGGAAACAATTTTCAAGTCATCTTATTCATTTTAAGCAGGCATTTGTTTATACTACCAGCCAAGCTTACAGACTTCAATGAAATGTATTTCCCAGGATGTTGGGCTATAAACTTTAAAAATCCTAAAACTATTCTAAGCATGTGAGGAACGGTTGCAAACACAGATTCCACTGAAGGCAGTGGGCTTATTCAGCCTGTGGCACTGCCTCAGGCCTGGGGTGGGCCTGTCCTCAGGCTTCCTGGCTCCTGGCACCAGCAGGCCAGAGTTCACGTCCCCTCTGAGCTCCTTACCACAGTGTGAGTCCCTCCACCTCAGCCTCCCCTCCTCTTCCCTTCCCCATTTTGATAAGTTTGCAAGCAGATTACAAACTGTCATCTCAACATCTTTACTTTCTGCAATGACATCTCACTAGAGATCATAGCAGGTGGCAAATTGGTCTGATTGATGATTATTTGCATTTTTAATTTGTGCTATTTTAGGCCCACAGAGTTTTTTTTATGGGTGTTAAAATGGCAACGCAAACATAATACATAATTCATTATCTATTTTTCATAATACATGTGGTTAGCAACTCATTGACGAACAAAATTTGCTGCACTTCCAGAGATGTGAAGGTGCAGCTCTAGCTTTCTTCCTCTTCCCTTTCCTCTCTGTGCTCTATACGAATAAACTGCTCCTAGCTGAGCAGTCAGCAGCCTGTGTGCTGATATTTTGTCAACAGGAAATGCTTTCTCAGTTGCAGCTTTGTCATTATTCAGAGTGACCAAATCTTAGCTAAGGCAAAGGGTTTGTTGGGCTTCCACAGTTCTCTGACTTGGGAACAGGGTACTTCTCAATTTAAGCAACAGATGAGAGAGGAAGAGGGATATCTCCAGTCTCCATTCTGCTCTGTCCTTCCTTTCAAAGCCCCAAACTGCACTCTACAGTATTCTCTTGTCCTTCCCTTCCCCAGCCCCTCCCACTCCTGCTAGACACAGCTGTTGGCATAACTCTAAATTGGAAGAAGGCTGTAATACCTATGACCCTTTGAAACAACAGCTGCACGGATGAACAACACACATAGGCAGAATGCTAGGCATTTGAGTGGGAGGACACTGGCAAAATAAAGGGGACCCTGAGTGGTATTATCAGAAAGATGACCAGTTTAAAAAAAATACTAAGCAGGCTCTTTGAAGAGAAGTGTATGGACCTGATTACGTTCTTGGTGGCAGAAGCTGTAGCTCAGCTGAGATAGACAAATTCCTCGTTTTTTTACCATGCTGCTCCACGTGCCGCTGCACCAGGAGAGCCGTTCACTCAGTGAAACACCTCTGAGCAGTCCCACCCCTTCTCTGTTTCCTACTGCAGAGATAGACCAGTCAGCCAAACTGTCATCTGTGGGCCCAGACCCCACCTGGCTGGCACTGTGGGCAAGGTCAGGAAGACACATTGCCCTCTGGAAGTCAGTGGTCACTGCACCATGCACTGCAGCAAATGATTGGTCCTTAGCTATTTAATGTGGGTTTTATCCCTTCATCCACCTTGTAACCTTTAGAGCTTCCCCATCTCACCACATCCATCAAATACCTCTATTAAATCTATACACACAGGAAGAGCTTAACCCGTCAATAAAAGTAATCACTTGCTTCATCTGTTGAAATGATTATCCTTTTAGGATTTTCTTCATTTCCTTCATTAAGTATTTATGGAATGCTTACTAGATTCCTGGGCATAATTCAAGATACTAGAAAGTCCTCAGTGGACAAGTCGAGCGTTAAGGGTTTTCTAAACCCAAAAAGATTAGAAAATCCTTGAACAGAGCTGTTTAATTTCTGTATACTAAAAATAATGATTTTCCAGCCAGCCTCTGACTCCTGCCACAATTTACTGGAGGCCTTGACATTAGTTATACTTCTTGCTAATGACTATACGCTATTTTGTTGGTAATTTAAACAGACTCTAAAAACAGTAGCCTCGGTGACTGAATCCAGGTTTTCATGCATAATGCTCATCAGGAAGAGTCACTCCCAGAATGAGTGCCTTAGAGGATCTGGAGGGTGACACATGACATCTGCATCAAGAACCTGATAGCTTTTTCATACAGTTGATGGCACTGTGTCATCTCTATAGTGCATGGCTATAGTCAGTAGTGTGTAGTTCCTTTAAAGCAGACCAGACTCCTAAAGGGTGCATTTCAGAACACAGACATTTACTCTTCATTCTTCTGTGATCATTTGACTCCCCTCTTGCTAAGGTGCTCTATTCTCTGAGAAGGTTTATAATGTCAGGAATGCACATACAAGCATAGTTAGATAAGTAGGAAAGTTCTGAAGGAATGCTTATGTTAATTTATAATGCACCCTTTGTTGACAATCTGAAAGACATTATTTCAAACAGAGGTAACTGGGGAGATATTAATGGCCAGTGAATGTGTATTTATGTGAGCTCTTATCTGCTCAAATTATTGCATTGTAGAAAGGGTTTGCCATTGTGTTAGTAGTGTTCTTAATTGCCCATAATTTTCATAATTTACTTTTTAAATCAAAATATCATAGTAAATCCTTTTAGCAATTTCCAGTTTTAGATATTATATATACTAAAATATGCCAGACTTTGGGTTTTAGTAAAAGGAAACAAATGACCTAGATGTAATTCCAAATGTTAATCTAACGTCATTTTATCCAGTAAGGGTGGCATGCTCCCAGATTTCAGATTAGTAGAGAATTGTGCCATTATCCATAATCTGATTCAAAAAACATTTTTTTCCTTGAATTGTTTTTTTCTTGGCCAGAAATAATCTAAATTAACTGGCTTAGCTATTTTTTTTCCTCCTGACCTATATGCAGATTCAGTCTGAAGCCCAGGTTACAGCAAAATTCCACTGAGTTTCTTTGGGACATCACCGGCCTTATTGCTGGTAGATGAGTTTACTGGATAGAAACAAGGACACAGAGGCAGTAGCTGCATGTCTTGGGAACTTCTCTGGGTAGTCTCTACATCTGTTCCAACCAGCTTCTCTAGATGTGGCTACAAAAAAGGCAGGATTTAGGGAGTGTCTCCAGCCCAGTAGATGGACCCAAGATGGGGGCACAGACAGAACAAACTTAGTTAATAGTATTCTTTTTCTATTCACAGTGTTTGGTGTCCTGTGGCTTCCTGTAGGCCTGGCTTTTCTGTCCCTGGCTGTTGGGTGATCCCATTCCTACAGAGGGGCTACCATGGCTGTATGCACACACAGATAAATTGTCCCCCTCTTTTGTTGCAGTGCCTCATACTCTAAAGCCTCTAAGCTATCTTACCTGCCAGTCAGGGACATTCTCCAAACTCTAGCTGTCATCGTCTTAGTCCCCTAGTCACAAACTTTCTGTGGCTCTCCGTTTCCTACAGGAGAGCATCCCAGGCACTCAGAGTGACATGCAGGGCCCTCTGACATCTGCCTCTAGCGCATCTGTTCAGCATTCCTCCTGTGTGCCTCCCCAGCAATCTAGTCACATGGAGCTTCTCAGCAGCCCCTTTGCCTGCTGGGGGCTGTGCTAGACCTCACCTTCACCTGCCTCTTCCAAATGCCCACCTCTCCTCTCACTGGTCCAGTTCCTCCTGCTCGGCAACACCCAGCCCAATTCCGTTTCCTTCTTTGAGAACTCCCTGAGTGATGTGGTTCCTTGCTGTGGGTTGGTACCGCTCCTCAGCCACCTACTTGTGTCCTTTGCAGGGGTAGCTCCTGCACTGATGTCTTATTTGGACAATGAACTTTTCTCTTGCAGGTGACATCTCTTCCCAGCTCTGTGTCAGTCCCATCTGTGACCCCTTTTTAATATGATCCATAGCATCATAGGATCTGATCGAAAGGCAAGATGAGAAATTATAAGCCTAGTTGTAGTTTCTACTCTTCCAGCCACACCTTCTGTATCGGAGTATTCCTTTATCATTCAGATAAAGACAAACGAGACTTGAAAAATGCCTCTGACTTGCAATTTCCCATAATGGCTAAGAGTTCTTTCTGATGTCCTAGTGCCTAGATTCGGATGATGGTTTTGCTACTGCTGGTTGTATGTATCTCTCTCCCTTTATGCTCTCTTATAGAATGAGGATAATAATGGTATCCATATCAGTGGTTGTTGAAGGGATGAACAACATCATATTAAGGTAGCTGGTCTTCAGCACACAGTCAGTACTCACTGAATGTTTGCTTTTAATTATTATTGAACATTGTTGAAAGAATTAGGTCCCAGTGTTCTCTTTCAGAGGGGATTCAGCTGACAGGAAAAACACAGGCCCACTATTGAATAATGGATGTTGGAGATGGGTCTCCATCCCCTGGGTAGCCAGGTGTTATCAGGGTGGCTGAATTACAGGGCTTTGCCCCATGCCCATTTACTGGGGTGAAAAGCCCATTCTACAGACAATTTTATTTTCATTTTCATATACCTTCTCCTTAGCCCATTTGACAGGACAACAGCAGTTGCTGGCTAAATTGAGAGAGGCTACAGCCAAGTCTTTTTAGCATCAGGTATGAGACTGAATCTAGAATCAACACAGTCCAGGATGGGATAGAGATTTGAACCAGAGAAATCAAAGCCATGCGGGTGAGACAGCAAGACCAAGGTCTGTACTAGGGAACCACTCAGGATTTCTAGACACCCATGAGCTCTCTGGATGGAGAACTGAGGTATTTACACCAGAACCACAATGTAATCCTGCCTGCACACACCTGGCCTTTTACTGCATGGATTTGTGGGAGTCATCTCTACACCACTTTTATGTAGTTTCAAATATTCCACCTAATGTGCAGCTTTCCTCTTTCAGACCTACATCTGACACAGGTTGAGGAAGTGCCCTTCCTCTCTGTGAGCCCAAAAGACAAGAACTCCAGGCCTTGACCTTGGGTTACACCAGAAGACAACCTGATTGGCTACTGGACACACCTGGAAGAGCCCACTGCGCAAGCTGCCTGCAGGGTGGTGAGTGGTGAATTACCTTGAATTCAGTCTCAATGTTGGCTAGTCTTGCTAACTCATTGCTTAGCTCCAGCGCAGTGAGGACAGGATCTTCGCTGGACAGGGACAAGTAGGCGGCACTCGCCAGTCCCTTGTAGGCATTCATGCGGGAGCGCGAGTGGCTGAAGGAGTCCTTCCGCTGCTTCTCAGTGCACTCGGTGCACTTGCAGAAGTAGTCGTGGGGCCGCTCAATGCGGGCACCCTTAAGCAGGAGGATGTGCACGATTTCATACTCCTGGCAGTGGGCTGCGAGGATGATGGGTGTGATGTCATGGGAGAAGCGCGTGCCATCCTCGTCATAGGCATAGAAGTCGTCATCGCGGAGCTCCTGCTCCAGTGGGCTGAGTGTCAGGCGCTGGCCCTGCGCGAAGGCCGGGTGGTTGAGTATGGCCTCGACAATGCGCACGTACCCCTTGCTGATGGCCAGCAGCAGCGCATCCCCCACCCGTGCCAGGTTCTCCTTCTTGAGCAGCAGCTCTGTGACCTCCAGGTGCTCATTGCCCACAGCCAGCTGCAGTGCGTTCTGCCCCATGTAGTCCACACAGTTGAAGTTGAGGGTCTTGGACTCCTCTAGCATTTTCCTGACCACTGGGATGTTGCCGTACTCAGCCGAGTCCAGGAAGCGCTCCTCCTCGGGTGTCAGGCTGGTGCCCTTCTCGTTGAACATGTAGGCAGGACCCCGGATGGCCTGGCGGCGGCCCTTCTCCCTCAGTGTTGTGTGCCGGCGCTGCATGTTTTTGAAAGCGCTGCTCCCCAGCCTGTGGGGCGACAAGGCAGAGGTGCTCGGTTACTCTCCCATAGGCCTTTGGGTTCCCCAGGGGCAGGGTAAACAAACAAACATTGTTGAGATAAAGAAGAATATCATGATTGGAACCTTAGGAGAAATTATGAGATCTTATTAGAAATCATTGTCTGATCATTGAGATTAAGACAAATTGGATAACCTGAACTCTTCTTATTCACATGGAAGTACTAGTTAGCCAGTGTCTACACCACTTGTGGGCAGGACGGTGGCAGAGCAGAAATGGGGGTTTAGGTGGAGGAGTGTCATGGGAGATGGAGGTGATGAATGTGGGGTACTGATGTGGCTGACGGGCCAGGGTCTGTCGGTTTTATTTCCATTTGTGCAGTTGACCACGTCACTTCACTTCTCTGAGCTTTTAGTACAGTGCTCCTCTGCACTTTGACCTGTACAATGTGATTAATTTTTGTGTGCCATAGGGCCCACAGGAGCATTAAATGAGGTAGCATGCAGGAAGTACTAGTCAATGCCAGTTTATTCCACCTCCTCCTGCTCGTTGGTAAGCCGAGCTCTCCAAGGGCTGTGCCGTGAACATGGCTGCCATGGACACTGCTGCCTTTGGTTCAGTTGTGCTGTTCCCAGTGACAAAACTGTAGCACTGTGTGAGCCTGCAACATCTATTGTCTCTGCATTCAGTGCTGTCCTGTGTGGGGACTGTGCTTGCTTTCCAGTCCCCATGAAGCCTGAGCACGTTCTGAAGGGCAGGGGGGCAGCTGGTGGCAGGGAGGATCATTATACTTACTAATGGCCACTCAACAGCCCTCCTGAAAAGACTTAGCCGTGACTTCTTAGGATTGAACCTGGGTTTTTACATGGATGGAGGATAGGTCAAGTTGTATGCTAGGTTCATTTCTAATATGTTCTTTCCCATTGTGCAGTGTAGAGGTTAATACTAATACTAATGGTAATAGCAGTTAACAGCTATTAAGCATCTATTGCATGCCAGGAGCTATATTAAGATGCTAATGTACCTTACATGTATTGCTTGTGTAATTCTTGCATCAACCTATGAAGTAGATAGTATTATTGTCTTTGTCTCAGATGACGATCCTGAGGTAGGTGAGGCTGAGAGAAAGGCTGGAAGGTCAGAAGGTCTGGAGTCAGAATCCTGGCCCCACTTTTGCCAGCCTTGTGACTCTGGACAAGTTACATAATGTTTAGTTTGCCAAGGTTTTAAAGTGGCAGATTAGAGAGAATAACACTTATAGTATACTTTGAGCTTGAACTAGGTATTTCATCTCCAGCTAGCCTTCAGATCTTGAGCAGGTCCTCAGCTCAAGATGCTTTAACTTGAGAGTCTGGACCAGATGTTTCCTATGAGCTTGAACATTTTAAACTTTCTGGTTCTCCAGTTGGCCCTACCTATATTTTCTATTCTTCTTTTCTAGACTGACCCTACTCATATTACTCAAGTAATTCTAGAATGGTGTATGTTTCAAAAAGCGTATATCTGTTCCAAAGAATATATACTTGGGGATTTGTTTTTGAACTGTTTTCCATGTTCTTAACTGTCTGTTATTGGTCATGTCTCTGTGCATTAAAGGTTCTCAGTATTTCACTGAAGCCATTTGTAAATAATAAGGTAATCACAGAAAAAGGCTTTTAAATTAGTCCTAGTGTTTTGGGATTTAAAAAATTAGTGTCTCCCAGTCTTGTGATGTTTTAAAATTTGGGTCTTCATACCCTTTTGGTCTTAGCTCCTTTAGGGGGCCCTGTCTGGCATGAAGCAAAGACTGGGAGGTCAGGTTTTACACTCTCATTCTGTCTGGGCCTGAGTCACCCTTCATGGGAGAACCTGTGAAACTATTCAGTGGAGCAACTTCTTTAGCTGCGAAAAATAAAGGAATAATTATGGGCAACTCCATAAAAGGCAATTGTGTAAGTTCTTTGTATATTTTGGAGATTAAACCTTTGTCTGAGGTATCATTGGCAAATATGTTTTCCCATACAGTTGGTTGTCTTTTTAATTTAATACTGTTTTCTTTAGCCATGCAGAAGCTTTTTATTTTGATGAGATCCCATTTGTTTATTCTTTCCTTTATATTCCTTGCTCTAGGGGACATATCCGTAAAAATGTTGCTGCGTGGAATATCTGAAATTTTCTTGCCACTGTTCTCCTCTAGGACTTTAATGGTGTCACGGCTTATATTTAAATAGAGAACAAGTGGGCAGCGACCAGAGGGGAGAGGGAAGGGAACTAAAGGGGAAAAAGGGGGAGGGATTTTGAGGAACAAGTATGAAAGACACAGAGATGAGGACTGGGGGGGGGGGAATGGGAGAGAGGGGGAGACTGGGCAGGGGGCGGGTGGGATGGGAGAAATAGATAAAAAAATGTACTTGAAAAGTAACTAAATAAAATTTAATATTAAAAAAAAGGCAATTGTGGGTGATAAATCCTAATAGAGAGCCCTGTGTTCCTTTAGGAAGAGCATCTGAACTGCCATCTGCTTTCCTAAAGTGCACTTGGATAGAAGATTGCTAGGGAAAAGATTCTTAGGATTCAAGTTCATGAGCTCCTTCTGAGCCCATTACTCTCAACAATTTCATCATTCCAGGGAGGAAGGCCAAGGTAGACCATAGATTGGGAGCCCAGCAGAGGAGGGGCTCACAAATAGGGTGCAGGCATTTATTATTATAGGTTTTTCAACAGGAGAGCAGGTGACTGAGTTCAGCATTCACTTTATTTTCATTCACAAGGGGGCTTGTTTCAGAGAATGTTATGAATTCAGTTTTAAGGTCTGTTAGCTGGATACACAGACTCAAGTGGGAATGGGCCCACAAAAGACTCATAATCCTTCTCACAGAATCACTCAGCCTGTCCTATGATAATGCTTATACCCTGCTCAGGACCCCCTTCCTGGGCCTAGACGTCACAGTTCTACTCAAGAACAGGCAATTTCCACTCAAGGGCATCTGAGCAGTGTGTCAGAGATAGAATGGCAGCTGTCCTGGGAGGAGCTTGAGCCTGATTCCACATTGCTTTTCCTTTAGAAGTCTGCCCAAGAGGGAGAATAGGTCAGACTCCAAGGTCAAGGGTTTACAACTATCACACAGCAACAAGCCATGGGAGATTAATTCAAAGGAAATATAATAACTACTGAACCAAGTCAGAGTAGAGAAACGTTTTATGAGGAACACATAAGTACCCAATCTAAATTCAGAGTCCACATGAATATCATATATCATAGATACTACAGCCTACAAATTTAAAAGATGGCAGAACATTATTTGTTAATTTCGTTCATTAAAGAAACATAAAAAGCAAGGTATTAGCATTTTCATTTTTTAGGTGATGAATCTGAGGTAGGTGACATGAAAAGATGAAATCTTAGGGCAAATAATTTCTGCACAAGAATAGAGCATTGTATATATTTTGTTCTTTCTATAATAATTATGTCTTATCAAAGAAAAAACATGATGGCTAGTATTTGTGAGAAGTTAAAGTGCCCTCACTAGTTGACATGTGTTTTTTCAAATGACCTTGAAAGCAGACACCTAGGTATAGCAAATAAGCCTCTTTTCCCCAGCCTTTAGAACCTCAGCTTTGCCATACATTTGGATGCTCACAGAACTGTCCGTTCCGCTCCTTTCCTGGCAGAATTTGGTATTGGTGAAACCTTATGGGCCTTCAAGTCGTGTATGCACACAGGCATATAATGGGACGTGCTATGCAGTGAGATTGCTTCCAAAGTGAGGGGCTTCACAGCAGACCCTGGGGCTGCCCAATCCACGTATTGATGGAGGTCTTTTACCCTGATATCCCTGCAATGATGCTTTTAAAACATTTTTCAGCTTTCTTAAGGTATAACTGATGAATAAAATACAGCAGTAAAATATTTAAAGTATGCACTGTGGTGATCTAATATATGTCTACATCATGAAAGGAATCCCACCATTTAGTTAATTAACATTCATGATCATGTATGTACATATGTATGAATGAGTAATGTATATGTGTATATATACATATATATAGAGAGAACATTGAAGTTCTACTCTCAGCAAATTTCAATTATGAAACAGTGTTATCAGCTATAACCACCAAGTTTTACATTAGATCTTCAGACCTTATTCATCTTATAGCTGAAAGTTTGTACCCTTTTACCAGCCTCTTCCTATTTTCCCTGTTTAAACATTTATACACCTATGAGTATATTAGGCCCCCATATACTTGCTATTTAATCTTGACTTTAGTCAGGCTTCAGCCATATGTTCCACATGGATTGGAGAGAATCCACAAACAATATGTCATAAAGAGGAAGTTATTTTGTCCGCAATAGCTGGTGGCCAGAACTCACACTCATGAATCAGATGCGTTTCTTTGCTAGACTCTGGGGATTTTGTCACAGGTTTAAGGGCAGTAAGGAGCAAAATGACACTCCCTAAAGTGTAATTAGCATTTGATTGCCCATGCTTTAATATTTTTCTTAAAAATGAACTTTGAATGTGAATGTCTCTTTATTTGCATATATTATTGAGATAATGAGTGATCAGACTCATCAAACACCTCAATTAAGATACGGTGTTGTTTATTTTCTATAAATGCATACATTGACATTTGATGTCATTGAGAAGAAGGATTCCAGTGGAAACAAAACTGTATTGGAGAGGAAGACTGATTATTAAACTTCCTTTTAGTCCCTGGGCTTCTATTTTTACCAAGATGCTCTTACAGATGCGTCAGCCTGTCTGAAGGAAGCCAGACATCAGTGATCCATGAAAAGTATGAATTCTGCCTCGAAGTCCAGCTGCAAACAAGCATGACCATAAAGCCTTTTAGAGATAGGATTGTTGTTAATTACTGATGAAGAAAAGGCCACTTCATCAAAATGTCTTTTTAGAGATATTTGTTGTCCTTTTTTTTTTAAACTGGTATGTGCACCATAGGTCTCTGTGGAAATTCTTCAAGTCTGAAATCAATTCAGTCTGTAACATTTCACAAGGGGAAATGGAAGCAAAGAAAATCCAGGAGTCAGTCAGTCCTGGATTACCCAGGATAACCCAGCTCTGGTCTGTGCAAGTGTACAGACTGAATTTCAGCCCATAGCAGCAGTGGAAAATAGTTGATTTGGAATCTTCTCCTGAACTTCAACTCTCTTACTAGTGGAAAAAGAATCATGAAATCTGTGTTCCATGTGTTTCAAGACCGGAGTGAGGATGAAATAATGTATATCAAATGCCTTAAATACTAGAAAGCCTTATACAAATGTCCATGACAACAGTGATCAAAACCTTACATATCAATACATTTAAATAAATGATTATAACTTGGCTGTACTTCATTCACACTGATAGTTTTCAGGCTCTTTTTCTAAATGACTATATAATAGTGATTGTCAACACATTTTACACATTTGCCATTTGCCAGACACTGTGCTGAATGCTTTATATGAATTATTATTTTAAATTCATACAAATCATGTGATAAGCTTGGCTATTTTCCTCAGTGACCAATCATGACAATTAACATTTATGACCCAATAAACCACATTGCAGGCCTCATACTGAGTACTTTACATGCATTATCATTTTAAATTATCATAAATTACATGACATAGGTGCTATTGTTCCTATGTAATAGATAATGAAATGAGGCTTAGCTAAATTAACTGCTAAATTAAACTGCTGTGCCAAGGCTACACAACTTGGTAGATGCACAAAGTGCTAGATGCACTATTGGGAATCAAACCCATCTGATTTCAGAGCCTATGCTTTTGGCTGGTATACTGCTGCCATCCATCTTCCTCCTGCATTTTTTGTGTTTCTTTAGATTGTAAAATTTTCCATTAGAGTGCAGGATCTTCAAGGGCAGGGGATACAACTTGCTTATATGGTATCTGAACCTGGTATCCAGTACCCCTGATGCCTGATCTATGGTGTGTGGTCAAACAACTTGAAAAATTCTTAAATACTTGACTTTGGATTGGTCATTAGAGAATGCCAGTAAAATAGAGATGTTAATGTTTACAAATGGCTTCCTTCTTACAAATACAGGAGTGATACAAGCCTTTAATTTCTCTTTCCTATTTGTAACTGACTTTCAATGCAAAATTAGTTTCCAGTTAGCTCCACTATAAATAATGGCCCATAAGTTGCTAGATGAGACACCTAATATCAGAGGGTGTATTAAATCCCTTAGGTGACTGGGGCAGAAAACTGAGGCATTCCCACTTAATACTCCTAATACTCCTAATTTTTAAAATGTGTTTCCAGATTTATTTCTAAGTGTCCAACTTATTTCTAAGTATCATCTTTCTTATTTTTTTGAAGTTGAGATAAGATAGTGCATATAAGTCACAGTGCCTAGCAAGTGCCCTAGTAACATTGGATAATATTAAGTATACTAATTTACTACAATTATAACAATTGTAGATCTAAAGCATTCAAGTTTCCCTCTCAGCTAGAGACAGTAATTTGGTTGTACACACATGTATTTTGAATAAAAGAAAAAAGACATCCACCTGTTTACACCATGAGTATGCAGAAGCTCATCTACCTTCCCAGTCAGCTCCTGTAGGAAACAGCAGTGTTCTGCTTCTCATTACAGTGCATCATACTGAGATGTACTTTCCAAACAATTCTGCTAATTTGGGTTTTTTTTCATCTTAGATTGAAAATATTATCCAGTGTTTGTGAATGTTAAATAATTTTATGAGCAATTTATTTTTCACCAAATTATAATTTCTCTAATCATTTACAGAAGAGGTTATTTTCAGTATTTTCAAACACCTTATGTGTTAGCCATCCAAGTATAACTAGTGCATTGCATGTGCTTCTTTTATTTCTTCTTTCTTTGTTAATCCTTACAGGTTTATTTGGAACTGGGGGATTATGAAACTGGATGTTTGTATCTCACTGTGCGTAGCCCCAGGTAGAGCTGAAATAAGTTCTAATAGTTATGTTTTGTTCCCCCAAGAGTTGTCTTGTAATAAAATAGGTATGTGTAACCTTTTGATTGCTTTATTGATGTCTGGCACAGAAGAGTCTGAAATGAACATCTACTAACTGAAAAAAGTAAGAGAGGCTCTTAAATGACAATATTGAAAAAAGTAAAATGCTGAATATTTATCTGGGTAGAAATGTTGATTGCTTTTCCTAAGCAAGAGATCCTGGCAGCTCTTCTGCAGGGTGCCACATGCATCTACAATGAGTATCAATGATGCTCCACATAGTTCTGATTTTTTCTGGGTTAATTGCTGCCTGAAGGAGTTAGCTAGTCTACATGCCCCTAAGCTCAGGAGCAAGTGTTTTTGGAAAGAAATTTTTATAAAATTATAATTGTGACATAGAACCTGTATAAGTTGTTAAATAATTGAACAGTGCCCATATTTAAAATATCTTAGAGATTGAGTTTGAATCATATGTATAATGAATATTATGGATTTAATGTCAATTCATTCATAAATATGATGTGTGCTCAGTGCTCCAAAGATAGGACCCACCAGCAGGTGGCATTCTGAGGCAGAAATTCATGGAGTGCTACTAGACAGGGTCAATCATTATTGCCTCTTTAAAATCTACCTTGAATCTATTACACCTTTAAATTACAATTAATGGCAGGAGCATTTTGGCTATGTCCACTCAATCATACTTAAGTGAATTTACAAATTTGAAATTGAAAAGGGAGATTCTATGTTCCAGCGTTAGAAAGCTTGTGTCAAAAACCCTACCCAGATTAGATCTTTTATTAAGAGCATATTCATTATGTTGAAATGGATGTCTAAAGGACGTATTTACAACAAAGAAAAGGAAAGAAAAAGAGCGATCTTTCTTCTTACCTGTTATTTAATGGTGCCTACTTACTAGAATATAGCCTTCTTCCTTATACCACCCTCAAATTTATATTAAGATAAATGCAACCACAAAATAAAAAATCAAATTAAGAAGCTGCCTGTAGTGAAGCAGGAGAAGAGACCAACGCAATACTCTCCATTTAACTACACTCCAGCACAAAAGAACAGGGCTACCGAGATGAGTTGTCTAGTTCTAAATGGCTTTGTAAACTTAGACTCTTAATGAGAAGTAAGAAATTGTTTTACCAACCTAACAAATACAGATTTCAGATTCAGATTTACATCTAAAACCTAAGCAATACACAAGAGGGAGAGAGCTAATGAATAAAAGTTTAATTCCACATTTCAGTGAGAAAAAACATCTGCTGGAAAAATCAGTATGAGATAATCATCATAGCTGCTTACATCGAGGGTGAAATATGCAGGCTTGTCCCTCCTCTAGATGACCGGAATCCGGCGTTGAGTCGCGGGGATGTGACTCCCCATGGGCGGTAGCCGAGGAGGTGCCGCTCTCCGTGGTGCTGAAGTGTTGAGCCGGTCCAGTGAGTGGAGTTAGGCGGGTGTGAAAGCGCGCTCTTCTGTCCTTTGTGCTGTATCGATAAAAACTTGCCTTCTGGAGTGGACCCGCCTTACTGCCTTACTGTTTTCTCTCCCCCACCCCCGAATCCGGGGGAAATTTCCCAGGGAACGTGACGGAGAAGGATCCGTGTGTGAGAATAGCATGCGGTGATGGGTTGGTTATAGTCCCCACCCCTTCTCCCAGACAGTAGCTTTCTAAGGGAGATAGCAACTCTGCCTGGCTCCTCAGGATTTCTGCCTGCCCCTTCTCTCACCCCAGAACAGTGCATATAATACACACACACACACACACACCCCAGTTATGTAAGGCAGTGGGTTCTGGCACCTTAGGCAGAGTATTTATCTTTTCAAATAAATGAAAAATGAGGAGTGAACAGAATTTTCACCTGTTGTGTCTGTGTGTAAATTTACAGAGGGAGGGAGTTAAAAAAACTAAAACCAGAGGAACCTAAAAATGACAACAGCAGTTCCCCTTAATCAGCTTTAAGGTCACATCCTATCTTGTCTTCTGTGAGTGATGCATCTTCTAACTTTACCTTTTGTTGCATATCTTTTTGCATTGTCTAGGGTCAGGAAGAGGTCAGTGGTGTAGCTTGAGGCTGATGTTAGTAAAAAGACTTGAACAGGATTAGTTTTCTTCTGTAACTTTCCATTTTTTGAAAGGAAATTTGTAATATAAACTCCCTTCCCCCCCACAGTCTTCACTCTCACCAACTGCTGTTAACAAATAGTCTGCTGTTCTTAAACACTAAGGCATTGTGATGGCCTCATTGGAGAGAAGCCTCCTTAACTGAAGTGTACAAGGCGGGGTAAAAGGAGGTTTACAGTTACGATCATGTGAAACACAGTTTATTCATGTCTTATTGTTTAATTAATGTATTATTCCATGAACAACTGTAAACCTACTTTTGTCTTACCCTATGTTGCCTGTGTGAGAGAAACCAGGATTACTCCCAGGAACTACCTGGGTTGCTGAACAGTAAATCACAGTGCTTATTCTTTTAAATCAACTCATGGATTAACAACTGACAGTCTAGAAAAGCTGTCTCTGTATGCAAATGCAATATTTAGGATTAAAACATTGGCTTATATTGTGTATTGCACAATGCCATTGTAGATTTATATGCAAATTGAATTGCATGGTTCGTTAATATGCCACTAACATTTTCTCTGGAAACAGTCTGGTGTGTGGGGAAAGTCCCTGGAATTTTGGTCTATTTAGCTGTGTAACCTTTGGCATACTACTTAACCTCATCAAATCTCATTCTTCTATGTAAACTGTGGGTAATAATGCCTTTTTCCAAATTTGTGCTTATAATTAATTGAAATAATATAAACAAAGCACCCAGAAGCATTTAAGAGATGCATAATAAATTTGAGTGTTCTTCCTCCAATCCTTGCTCAAGAGAGGTTAAAGTAATTCTTTAGTTAAAACTCTCTAGGGAGCTTGACAGCAAACTAGTTTTATTTCTCTAAACCTCTATACAAACTTTTCAATGTTAACGATTGTGTTTTTAAAAAAAGATTTTATTTATTTACTTTTTAGAGATAGTGAAAGGGAGGGAGAAAGAGAGGGAAAGAAACATCGATTGTCTCTTGCACACCCCCAACTGGGGATCTGACCAGCAACCCAGGCATGTGCTCTGATTGGGATTTGAACTGGTGACCTTTCTCTTTTCAGGCTAGCTCTCAATCCAATGAGCCACACTAGCCAGGGCTAATGATTGTGTTTCATTGGATAAAATGCCAGAAAGAAAATGTCGGAAAATTTCAGAAAGAAATTTTCTTAAAATTTTTTTACAGTCTTGAAGGACAAGGGAATTAAAAAAAAAACTAGAATCAGCAACAAATATATTAACTTATTTGAAAAATGTTAAGAGCTATTTAATATTACACTGAAGTGTAGAACAAAGTATGTGAATTTGACAACAGTGTCTTGCACAACCACAGAGTTAGAAGAGTAGCTATGACACTATCCTTTCAATTAGGAGTCTTATCATCATAACTAGTGAAGTATAGAAAAGATGCTCTTAGTGGTAAAATACTGCCTTAAAAATACTGTGTTGTAGCTTTTAGTTGGTAACAATGGAAATAAAGTTGTATTATATTCTGTTTTTAGTAATAATCCAGAGAATATCTTCTTAAAATTCTGACATGAACTACATTCTTATTTCCTCTCATGATAAGCTCATTAAAAATCAAATTATTAGCTTTAAAAAGTGTGTCAGTGATGGTACAGTTAGATATATGGAGGAAGTGAACAAATTACTTTATAGGTATATCAACTGAACACAGGTCAGACTCAGGCCAGACAGTCCCTCAACAATGGTGGGATGAGATGAAGTTTAGTGAAGGTTCCAACTTTCAGTGTCTACAGTGTTAGAGAACTTTATCACTTCTAGAAGTTGTCATACATGCTGTTTGGGTAAATACTTGTAGTCTGAAAAATATTATACACATAAAAAATGATATACACATTGTATAACATTTACAGATAAATGTTTATCTGTATCTTTATACACATAAATATATTTTTCTATGTAAGGCACAGAAGTAAGGTCCTTACTATCAACAGATAAACTTCAGAAGACAATTAGCTCTTGGATTAGAAGATGTCTAAAGTTCATGTGTAAGGTCTTGAGCTTTGTTCTCTCCTGGGCTCACAGTAGAGTGCATACCACTTCTAGTCAAGCTTCTAGGCAATTAAATCACTTCTTGTGATTTAATTCCAAATATTCCATTCTCCAAGTGTGTCCCTCACCAGTAAAATTAAGTAATAATAATCCCTCACTGGTAGAGTTGTAGTGAGGATAAAATGAGACAGCTCACACAAAGTGTTTGCAGCAGTGCCTGATACATAGTCAGAGCTCAGCATATGTCAGTTTTCATGATTGCTTAACAGCTTACTCTGTAACTTGAAAAGTGAATGTGCTATTGATCTGTGGTTGTTAGACTTTGTGGGCTCCGTCACTACCCAACCAGCCTGTTAAAAATATAAAAATACATATTTCTGCTGCTCCCTCCCCAGAGAATTTGCATTCTCCCCCCCAAGAACTTCTGGTGATTCTGATGCAGGTGATTCACAAATCATATTTGGAGGAACACACTGCTCTTGTCTATTGGAAGATTTGTTTTAAAACTGCAACTATGAGTATGAAAGTCTGTTTCAAATGACTGAATCCTTTGAGATGCTTATTCTCTTTTTTCCACTCTCAGAATGTTTTTTAATAGTTCATGCTACTTTGTTTGCTTACTGGACAGTCCTGGCTATTTCTCCTAAATAGAAACAGCAATCTACTAAGCAGGCTTCTTCCATTTTTTAAAATATATTTTATTTATTATGCTATTACAGTTGTCCCACTTCCCCCCTTCAGTCCCCTCCACCCTGCACACACCCTCCCACCCACATTCTCCCTCTTTAGTTCATGTCCATGGGTTGTACATATAAGTTCTTTGGCTTCTACATTTTCTATAGTATTCTAATGCCCACCCCCATCTGTTTTCTATCTACCATCTGTGCTACTTATTCTCTGTACCTTTTCCCCCCTCCCCCTCCCGTTCTCCAGTTGATAACCTTCCATGTGATCTGCATTTCTATGGTTCTGTTCCTTCTCTAGTAGTTTGCTTAGTTTGTTTTTGTTTTTGTTTTGGGTGTGGTTGTTAATAATTGCACATTTGCTGTCATCCCACTGTACGTGTTTTTTATCTTCCTTTTCCTAGATAAGTCCCTTTAACATTTCATATAATAAGGGCTTGGTGATGATGAACTCCTTGAATTTGACCTTATCTGAGAAGCACTTTATCTGCCCTTTCATTCTAAATGAAAGCTTTGTTGGATAGAGCAATCTTGGATGTAGGTCCTTACCTTTCATGAATTGGAATACTTCTTTCTAGCCTCTTCTTGCCTGTAAGATCTCTTTTGAGAAGTCAGCTGGCAGTCTTATGGGAATTCCTTTGTGGGTAACTGTCTCCTTTTCCTTTGCTGCTTCTAGGATTCTCTCCTTAATATTAATCTTGGGTAATGTAATTATGATGTGCCTTGGTGTGCTCCTCCTTGGGTCCAACTTCTTTGGGGTTTGCTGAGCTTCCTGGACTTCCTGGAAGTCTGTTTGATTTGCCAGATTGGGGAAATTCTTCTTTACTATTTGTTCAAATAAGTTTTCCACTTGTTGCTCTTCCTCTTTCCCTTCTGGTACCCTTATAATTCAGATGTTGGAACATAAAGATGTCCTGGAGTTTCCTCTTCTCATTTTTTGAATTCTTGCTTCTTCCTTCTTTTCTGTTCGTTTGTTTCTTTCTTCCTTCTGGTCCACTCAATTGATTTGAGTCCCAGTGTCCTTCCCATCACTATTGGTTCCCTGTACATTTTCTTTTATTTCACTTAAGATAGCCTTCATTTTTCTTAAATCTTATTTATGACCAGATTCAACCAATTCTGTGAGCATCCTGATTACCAGTGTTTTGAACTGTGCATCTGATAGGTTGGCTATCTTTTTGTCGCTTAGTTGTATTTTTTTCTGGAGCTTTGAACTGTTCTTTCTTTTGGGCCATTTTTTTTTGTCTTGATGAGCCTATTACTAGTGAGGGGTGGAGCCTTAGGTGTTCACCAGGGTGGAGCAACCCACATTGCTGTGTTGTGATATTGTATGTGAGGGAGGGGCCAGAGAGGGAACAATGCCGCTTGCTCTGCTCTCTGTGGATTTCAGTCACTTCCCACAAGCAACTTGGGCCCTTCTGGTGCTGATTCCCTTGTCGGTGGGTTTGTGTATGTTCTCGAACCCTGTGGGTCTCTCCAACAAACTCTCCTGTGAGGCTGGGACTTTCTCCCACTGCCACCTCAACCCTTACAGGTGTTTTCAGTCAGTTGTTTGAGGCTTTATTTCCCTGCAGTAGGGCCTTGGGTTGTGCAGTCCATCCTGCTCCCCAGATGTTCCTCCCAGTTTATCTGTGCATGAATGTGGGACCACCTGCTCCACCAGTCGCTGACTTGCTGGCCAGCTGCAGCCTTGTCCACCCTGGTCTTACAGTTACCACCTTTCCACTAGTTCTCTCTGGCCTGCTGCCTGTCTTGGCCCCTCCTTCCGGTCTGGATGAGTGTCTTCTTGAACTCCTTGGTTGTCAGATTTCCATACAGTTTGATTTTCTGTCAGTTCTGATTGGGTTTTTTTTGTTTGTTTTTAAATTGTCATTGTCCTTCTTTTGGTTGTGCAAGGAGGTTCAGTGTGTCTACCTACACCTCCATCTTGGCCATAAGTCCACCCTTCCATTTTTGATTTAAGAAAGTGATGCGAATCCATTCCATAGGAAAAAATACTGCTTGAAATGTCCAGAATCTCTGCTGTGTTAAGCTCATATTCAGAAAGAGCAGAGAATAACTCTCATTTTGGTTGATGGCGTTATTACTGCAAAACTTCTCCAGAGCAAGCCCAAAATCTGCTAAAAATTTTGTGTTCTAGACTGTTCTCAAGTCATAAAAAAATTGTGTCTTCAGTTGCTATCAGGTGAGGAGTGACTAGAAATGGCACTGTGTTTCAAAATGATGATAAGAATACTAATTTAGGACTTCCGCCAAGATGGAGGCATAGGTGGATGGGCCATGCCTTCTCACACAACCAAGTTTAGAGACAACTAAATATTAGCAATAGAAAACACAGCCAGAACACAGAAAATTGAACTTTTCGGAAGTCCGTTAACAACAAATTCTTCAGCCTGACCGGTAAGGGGCGAAATCAGCGGCTGGTGAAGCGGGGTTGCACAGGAGGACTTGGTCAGACAGACTCAGGCGCGCAGAATCCAGACGCGCGGAATCCAGGCGCAGGGTTGGACCTAGTGGGCAACCGAGCGGAGCGACCAGGTGAGTGACCAGGCGAGCGCCTGCGGGGGAGACAGCAGGGGAGCGGTGCTGCTTGTTGGCTGAGGTCGCGCATTTGTGCACGGGTGGACAGGCGAGGGAGTGGGCAGTTGGACCGGGGCCCGGCGGGTCCCCTTGGCAAGCGGCAGTGGAGGGCCGCCATTTCCCTGCTCTGACCCCACCTCCACATACAGCGTCATAACCCAGCGACTCTGAGTGGCCCGGCCCAGGTGAACCACCTAAGGTGCTGATCCTCACCCAGCTGTGAGAAACAGCAGAGGGGATCGCCATTTCCCCGCTCTGACCACGCCCCCACATACAGCGTCACAACCCAGCGACCTAGGAATCCAAGGCGCCGCTTCTCACACTTAAAGGGCGCGAACAGACCAAAAATGGCGCAAGAAGATCTCAAAGCCCCAGAGCCTATAGATCTAAGCAATGAAGAAATAGCAATACTCTCAGACGCACAGTTTAAAACACTGGTGATCAGGATCCTCATAGAACTGGTTGATTATAGCCACAAATTAGACAAATATATGAAGGCAAAACTAATTGAAATGAATGGAATTGCACAGGACACCAATAGCAATGAAAAGGAAACTGGGACTCAGATCAATGGAGTGGACCAGAAGAAAGCAAATAATGGCCAAACAGAAAAGAGTCAAGAAGCAAGAATTCAAAGAAATGAGGAGAGTCTTAGGAACCTCCAGGACATCTTTAAATGCTCCAACATCCGAATTATAGGGGACCAGAAGGGGAAAAGGCACAACCACCAGTGGAAAACTTATTTGAACAAATAATAAAGGAGAATTTCCCCAATCTGGCAAAGGAAATAGACTTCCAGGAAATCCAGGAAGCTCAGACAGTCCCAAAGAAGTTGGACCCAAGAAGAAACACGCCAAGGCACATCATCATTACATTAGCCAAGATTAAAATGAAGGAGAGAATCCTAGAAGCAGCAGCAAGAGCTAAGGGGACAGTCACCTACAAAGGAGTCCCCATCAGACTGTCAGCGGATTTCTCAAAAGAGATCTTACAGGCAAGAAGGGGCTGGAAAGAGGTATTCCAAGTCATGAAATCCAAAGACCTACAATCAAGATTGCTCTATCCAGCAAAACTTTCATTTAGAATGGAAGGACAGATAAGGTGCTTCTCAGATAAGATCAAATTCAAGGAGTTCATCATCACCAAGCGCTTATTATATGAAATGTTAAAGGGACTTATCTAAGAAAAAGAAGTTAAAGAAACATGAACAGTGAAAGGACAGCAAACTCACAGTTATTAACAACCACACCTAAAATGAAAGCAAACTAAAAGGACAGCTAGATCAGGAGTGGAAACATAGAAATGAAGATCTCATGGAGGGTTAGCAACAGGGTAGTGGGAGGAGGAGAAGGGGGGAGAAGGTACAGAAAATAAGTAGCATAGACAGTAGATAGAAAATAGAAGGGGGGGCAAGAATAGCATGGGAAATATAGAATCTAAAGGACTTGAGACACATGGTCATAAACTAAAGGGGGGGTAATGGTGGGGATGGGGGGGTAGGGCGGAGGGGAATGAAAGGGGGAATAGAACAACTATAACAGCATAATCAATAAAAAAAATTTAAAAAATTAAAAAAAAAGAATACTAATTTAATCCTATTCTTCTTTTCTTGTTTTGTGGAAAATTATTGATCTTCCAGTTTGGGCTGTAGCTTTGTGGGTTTCAATGATTATAGCTTTACAAGATTTATATCAGCTATAATTGGCTAGTAACCTATTCAAGTTTTCTTTAAAAAGCAAACAGCAATTAATATGAAATAATTATTTGTACACAGAGACTCCCCTTTTAAGGAAGGACTTGCACAGGGATAACAGCCAGCTGATAGGTTCTACTGCCATGTTCTTTAGGGTCTGCCTCAGCTGAAGAGATCCACTTTACCTGAGGCCCCCCTTTTCTTGGATAGCTTGTCTCCAGTGACTGAGTAAGGTGGGAGTGTACAGGCCATTTTAGGGACACTCTTATGAGCCATACTTGTTCCAGAGCTTACCGCCATATTGGCCAAATCCTCATAGTTTGATTTCTGCCTCTTCCCAGTTCTACTTCATCTGTCTTTTTTTCCCATGAATGTTGGTCCCTAATAAGTATCTTTCACATCAAATCCCCCCTCAGAGTTTCCTTCCAGAGAAGCTGGATCACCACCATCCACCTGACAGTGAGGAGCTTGTCACTGGTCATAGGTGGAACACAAACAGCTCCTGAACCAAGGTGATGGTCCAAATCCTAAATGTTTATTTGTGCTGAATTGAGAGGTTTTACTGATAGAAGAGAATTCTTTATAATGTTGGGTATATCATGCATTTATAACTTAAGGAGAATTAATAATAATAAGCACAATGGTATTAGATGGCTCTTGTTAAATGCCACTGATGCCAGAGAGGTACAGAGTACCTGAGGATATGTAATAGGCCACTGCAGTCCAGTAGTAAAAACCAGAGGACCTCTTGGTTTGTATACAAAGAAGCTCTCATTAACTCCAGTGGGTGGGTAAAGAAAGTTGAGGTCTAAGCCTAGGAATTAATATTTCTAGGCTTAGGAATTTCAGAGATGACTAAATGCCCAACCAAAATAGGTTTGTCATGCCAAGTTCAGCATCTTGATTGGGAAAGTCTAGGACTCTGATAGGATGAGGATATCTTCATGGATGTCTGTGAGGCTTTTGATTACCAATATACCCCTGAACCCTCTGAATCTACGGACAAGGCTCACTTGTGACATCATCTTGCACTGGAAGGCATTATATAGGCCTCTTACCCTTGAAGTACTATATGCTTTCCCCAGGATCTACACCACCTTCTCTACTGCCCTCAAGACCCATAATTGGGGTTAAGTTGCTCCAGGATCTGAGTTGGCATTGATATCCATAGACTCAAAACCTCATCATGGCGGACAGTGACCAGAGGGGAGAGGGGAGGAAATTTCAGGGGAAAAGGGGAAGGATTTACAGGAACTAGTATAAAGGACACGTGGACAACAACTAAGGGGTGTGGAAATGGGAGGGAGGTGGGGAGCACTGGGGAGGTAGGCTGGGATGGGAGTAAAAGACAAAACTGTACTTGAAGAACAATTAAATAAAAAAAATAAAAACAAAACCAAAAGCAAATAAACAAAAAACCTCATCATGGGACTATTGTCAGAGAGGTGGTATGTAGTGATGTGTGTGGAGTTCTGGCCAAGGTTGAGCTTTCAGGAGGTCCACTGACTCCATGTACCCACCTGATGACCATTTCCCTGGTCTCAGGATGTTAAATGAGTTGGGCATACATGGCAGCTGATGCAATCTCTGCATCAGATCCTAGTCATATAGGATAAGAACTATCACAGCAAGGAAATCCAAATGGAAGTTTTTTGAAACTATCCTCCACACCCCACATAGTTAAGAAGGTAAAGTAAAAAGCAGTATGGCATCCTAGAGGAGGAAAATAGTGGAGATTAATGTTACCCTTCAGGATTTAAAGGATACAGAGGTGATAGTCCCCAAGGTACTTCCATTTAATTGGTCAGTCTAGCACCTGGAGAATTTAATAGATCCAGGGTGATAACTGTAGAGTAGTGCAAGCTCAAGCAACTGGTAGCCCCAATTATAGCCACGAAAAGATGTATCTTTTTCAGGATACATTAATAGGCCTAAGGTGTGTTGCCATTGTTTTAGAAAACATTTTATTTTCTATCCAAAAGCATAGAAAAAGAATCAGATATCAATGACATCAAATAGACAGCTGTATATATTTAAAGTTTTGCTCAAAGACTTACGTTAGCAGTCCTGCTCTTCACCATAATACAGAACGAAGAGATCAGGACTGCCTGAATATAGTGCAGAACATCACATTAATTTATTATATTGATAATATTATGTTGACCAGGCCAGATGAGCAGGAGATGGCCAGTGTGCTGGAGTTCCTGGTAAGACACATATACTGCAGAAAGCAGAAGATGAAACCTATAAAGATTTATGTTTTTTTTTAATCTACAGTTTTTAGGTGTCCAGGAATCAAGAGCATGCTGGTACATCTTCTCAAAAGTATGATATAAATTATTGTGTCTTGCAATCTCCTTCCCAAAGAAAGAAGCATCATGCCTGGTAGGCTCCTCTGGGCTCTGGAGGCAGCAGCTTCTGCACTTGAGGATTCTGCTCCAGCTTGTATTCCAGGAAGCATGAAAAGTTGCCATTTTTAAGTGGAGGCCAGATCAGGAAAAGACTTTCCAGCAGGACCAGGTTTTAGTGTAAGCAGTCCCACTTTGGGATCATACAGTCTGGCAGATATGAGAGTACAATGTTTATCACGAGTGGGAAAAGATACCATGTGTAGTTTCTGTTAAAATCCCAGTGAGAGAAGTATAATATGGGCCTTTGAGGTTCTGGAGCATGGCCTTGCCATTTACAGTGGAAATTTATGTACCTTTTGCAAAAGAACTTCTGGCATGCTATTGGGCCCTGGAAAACATGGACTATTCAGCCATGAGAAACTAAGTGACTCTACCAGGACTTTCATCATGAGCTGGGTTCTAGCAAATCTCTATGTCATAGGTCAGGTAGGCCCAGGAATAGTTCGTCATGAAACATAAGTGGTAGATCTAGGACTGAGTAGGGCCAGAGAGCACAGGAGAGCTGAATGAGCATGAGCAGGTAGCTCAGGTCTTCTGATGGTACCCACCACTGTGGTACCAGCATTCCTTCCTCAGCTCATAGCTGTGTATGAATGGAGAAGTCACTATACCCAGTGAGGGAGGAGGAAAAAGCCTGACTGTGGTATACAGATGAGATGGCCTTGAAACATACAGGAAATCTCAATGAAAACAGGATTGGTGGACTTGGTTATCCTTTTTGCACAGGAAGAGAACTAACCTGAAGTTAAATGTGTACAAATTCATGGGTCGCAATGAATGGCTTGGCTGGCTGGTCAGGACCTTGGAAGGATAAAGAATGGAAAATGGGTAACAAGAAAGTCTGGATTAGAGGCATTTAGATGGACATAGGGGAGTGGATATGAATTGTGAAGATCTTTGTACCATATCTCAATGTCAACCAGATAGCATCTACCATGTACGTGGTATTAAACCACCAAGTAGACAAAGTAACATATCCAGCTGACTGTAGCCAGCCTTTGTTATCAGCTTCCTCAGTGCTGGCACAATGGGCATATAAGCGATGGTAGTAAAGAGAAAGGATTTGTACACCCCAGTAGTCTCAAATCCCAGTTACTAAGGCTTGTCTACTGTGGTTCTTGCTAAGAATATGGTATGCCAGTAACAGAAGAATACCAATATAACACTATTGCTCAAGAAGAGAAACTAGCCTCTAGGTGGCAGGTTGACTACATTGGGTTCATTTCATGCTGGAAGAGTTAGTTGTTTATTCTCACATGTCTCACAGAAATGTATTCTGGGTATGGGTTTGCCTTTTTTGTCCATATGGTCTTGGCTAGCATGAATGTTGCAGAGTTTGCAGAGTATTTGATTTATTGGTATGGGATCCTGAGTAACATTACCTCAGACCAAGGGACCTGCTTTATAGCAAAGGAGGTTCATGAGTGGCTCTATGACCACAAGATTCTCTGGTCATATATTATTTTGTTGTCCTCAGAAACTGCTAGTCCGATAGATACTCAGAGGCAATACTCTATATGGATAGAGTGCCATTTTCTAGAATGCAGTATTACATTGAATCAGTGACCTTTAGGTAGGAGAATGCATGGACACAGGAACCAAGGGGTGGAAAGAGTAGTGACCCCACTCACCATCCCTCTCAGGGGTTCACTGTGGGTCATTGTGTTTCCTTTCTCCACAGAATAATAATAATTCTGTGTGCTGCTGAGTTAGAGGGCCTGCTTCCCCAAAGGGGTACACTTTCTCAAGGGGACATAGAGGAGTCCATTGAGTTGTGAGCTTCAGTTGTCAGTTGGAAACTTCAACCTCCTTATGTTCAGGGACCAAAAACAAAAGAGGAGTCACTGTCTTGGCAGGATGGTTGACTGTGGTCATTTGGAGGATGAAGGGCTGCTATTGTACAGTGGAGGCAGGGAGGAATTTTGGTGGGACTCAGTTGATCTACTTGGACCTATCTTAGTACTCTCTGGCACAGCTGTGACTGTAAATGGGCTGGTATAATGACCCTGGCCAAATGGCTTGGTGACCACAAGCTCAGGTCCTCAAGACTGAAGGTCTAACAAGTAGGAAGCTGAGCTGGCAGAGGTGTTTGCTGATGGTTAATGCAATCTCCAAAGCATAGTAGAAGAAAAAGGTAGTGAACGTCATTTGGGACTCTGAGACCTACTTCTACCTTAGGCATGGTAGCTCACTTCTAAGATTCTTTTAAGAAGGGAGACATACCAGATACCTGGAAGAGCTTCCCTTCTATCCTTAGACAGAAGGGGATCAAAGTAGATAAAGAGGTAGAAATGCTATCCAGCTTTCCTCTCAAGGGAAACTTGCTGCCCAGCTTGGAGTATCAGAATCAGCAGACAACATCCATGTTTCACCTCCTGCAGAACCTGCCTCAGCTCTAGAGACCCACCTTGTCTGAACTTAAATCCTTGCTGGGAAGCCTGTGCTGGTGACTAATTTAGGACGGGGGAAGGGGGATGGATATACCAGTGAGTACAGGACAGTACTTGCTTTAGAGTGCCTTGCCAGTTTGGCACAGGTTTGATCAAGCCTGTATTTTCCCTCTGCCCAGTCTTACTTCCTTCTGCCTCTCTTCAACAGTGTAGATTACAAACAAACATACTGCACCCCAAACCCGATCCCTGATCTGTTTCTAGAGAACTTAGCCTGCAACAGATGGCTTCCAGGGATATGTAAAATACAAAACAGTTTTACCTCCTACTTTCCAATTGGCATGCCTTTTATTTCTTTTTCTTGCCTAATTTCTCTGGCTAGGACTTCCATTACTATGTTGAACAAAAGTAATGAGAGTGAGCATCTTTGTCTTGTTCTTGCTCTTAGAGGAAAAGCTTTGTTTTATACTGTTGAGTATGATGTTAGCTGAGGATTTGTCACATGTGGTCTTTATTACGTGGAGGCATTTTCTTTCTGTACCCATTTTGTTGAGAATTTGTATCATAAATTGATGTGTTTTCACATGCTTTCTCTACATCTATTTGAGGTGATCAAATGACTTTATCTTTTATTTTTCTAATGTGCTATATCACATTGATTGATTTGCTGAGGTTGAATCATCCTTGTTGCATCCCTGGAATGAATCCCATTTCTTTGTGGTATATGGTCCTTTTAATATATCATTGTATTAAATTTGCTAGTATTTTGTTTAGGATTTGTACATCTATGTTCATCAGAGATATTGGCCTGTAATTTCCCCTCCCCCTCCCCTCCCTCCCCTCCCCTCCCCTCCCCTCCCCTCCCCTCCCCTCCCTCCCCTCCCTCCCCTCCCCTCCCCTCCCCTCCCCTCCCCTCCCCTCCCCTCCCCTCCCTCCCCTCCCCTCCCCTCCCCTCCCCTCCCCTCCCTCCCCTCCCCTCCCCTCCCTCCTCCCTCCCCTCCTCCCCTCCCCTCCCCTCCTTTCTTTTCTTTTCTTTTCTTTTCTTTTCTTTTCTTTTCTTTTCTTTTCCTTTTCTTTTCTCTCTTTCTTTCTTTCTCCTTGCCTGGTTTTAGTATCACAAGAATGTACACGCAGATGGCCAACAGGCATATGAAAAGATGCTTAACATCACTAATTATTAGGGAAATGCAAATTAAACACCACAATGAGATATTATCTCATACCTCTTAGAATGGCTTTTATCAAAATGACAAGCAATAACCAGTGTTGGACAGGAGTTGGAGAGAAGGGAACCTTCTTATACTGTTGGTGAGGTTGAAATTGGTGCAGCCACTAAGGGAAACCTCATGGAAGTTCCTTAAAAAATTAAGGGTATAGTTACCATAGGATCTAGCAATTCCTCTTCTGGGTATTTATCCAAAGAATATGAAAACACTAATTTGAAGAGATATATGTATGTCTATGTTAATTGCAGCATTATTTACAATAGCCAAGATGTGGACACAAACTAAGTGTCCATTGATGGCTGAATGAATAAAGGAGAAGTCAGGTATATACACAAACAATGAAATACTACTCAGCTATAGAAATTGAAATATTGTCATTGAGAGTATGATGCTAAGTGAAGTAAGTCAGATGGAAAAGGACAAAACTATGATTTCACTCATGTGAAATTTAAAACAAAAAAGTAGCAAATGAAATAAGTAACAAAACCGAACAAGTCATAGATGCAGACCAAAAAATGGTGGTTACCAGTGGGGAAGTGGGGTGAGGGGAGGGTGAACTGGGTAAAGGGGGGTTGAATATATGATAAAGGAAGGAAACAAGACTTTGGGTGGAGAGTATACAACATTATATTGAATTATAGTGTTGTAATCTGAAATTCATATAATGTTATTAGCCAGTGTTATCCCAATAAATAAAAAAGAATAAGGCAATAATAAGGATAGGGACATAAATTTTTTGATTTAAACTAACATGCAGATGTTTCCTTGAGTCCTATCCACAGGCTACAGACTGGCTCCAGGTTTGCTGGAAGCTGAGCCAAGTAACCGGTGGAGACCATGTGATCAGATGAAGGACAACAATTCCTCATCCTAAGAGCAGAAAATTTTCTTTCTGAGAAAGAACACTGTGTAATGAAACAAACAACCTTAACAATTACTATTTGCATGGTTAAATAGTGCATCACCAGCTGTTACATTTAATACCAGTGGAATTTCCGTCAGTCACAGGTGTCCTGTCACTCACACTCATGCTCTGGTTTGGTGGGCATGTAATAGTCATTGGAACCAGTTATCCGAGTGTGTTTGGTTAGGATGGTTTTACTGGAGATGGAGTACAAAGAACCACAATGACTGATGGTATCTCGCACACTATTATTTATTTTATCCTCCTGTGCACCAGGGTGTTTTTGTTTGAGCTGATTTATTTTCCCTTCTGATTCTCCTTTCTCAAAGTAGCAAGGCTGCACAGGGCAGAGGAGGACACTGGCAAGTAGGAGAAGGGAGGGATGAAGAGGGGAAGTAAGCGAAACACTGAAGGGCCCAGGGAACCAGCCAAGGGGAGAATTTTTTCTTGAGCACCTGAATTGCAAGTCAGCTACTGTCTTATTTTGAGCCATTGGCCACCTTATAAGAAAGTTACCTTGTTTCATTGGACTAATTCTGAGAATAATACATTCCTTCCAAAAATCAAAGTATTTGTTTTATGGAAACAAACCTGCAAGCCTGTGGTTACATTTAGATTCTGCTAAAGTAGGATGTGTAAATAATTAGTGTAACAGAGTTCTTAAGGTATAAAACAGAATGTTAGATTTATTAAAATTCATATTTTTGAAAACACTAAAATGCAGTGCCTAGAGAAATTATAAAAGATAAAAAAATAAAGTTTAGCTTCCTTTGAGTATATAAACTCCTGCATTCATTATGTATGGCTCACAAATTTTCTTTTTTAAAAAACAGTTAAATTGCTTACCATTTAAATAATTTTTTATTCAATCATTTTCAGTCATTACCTTTTGCTCTCTATTTAAGTCTCTTAGTGCTTCTGATTTCTTCAGGGATAATTTTATTTTTCAATTAGCAATAATCGCACCTCGGATAAACCTCATTGGCTACGATACTGCCACTGCGCAAAGCTATAATTTTATTTTTTTAATTTTCTAATGTCATTCCTACACTCTTGATTTCACCAATAGTTCTTTATCTGAAATGTACAGAATAAAAATCACACTGATCAGATTATTTTTAGGCTTGAACTGATAAGATTGTATTAAATCTGTCTTTAAATCTATATATACCTTTTAAATTTACTTACAGAAATTTGGCCATTGGAGTGTTAATAAGTTACATGATATATTCTAAGAACTTATTTTAATGAGAAGATAAAGATTTCTTCTTAGAGTTTTTTCTGTGTGCTGTGCCGGCCCTTTGCCCTCTGAACAATCCTTCTGCCTCTCCTGTATTTGTTCTATTTTTCGATGGGGCTAAACTTGGCAGGTTGCATTCTCAGGCTCCTCATTAGCTGGCTTTCATCTGAGTTTGGCTAATGGGAACCTCTGGCGGAAGATTGGAGGACAGGGAGAAAGGAGGTATTTTTATACCTCTCTCCATTCCTAGGCAGCAGGTGCAGCTGCTGGAGGGTTTTTGGTCTCTCTGTACAGACTGCTGTGATTTCTGCACTTGCGTGGTGGCTCTAAACCCTGGGCTTCTGGAGCATGCCTTTCTCTCCTTGATGCTTTAGCCTAAGACTGATGGTGGTTTCCTGTGGTTGCCAGCCTCTGAGCTGTCCCATTACCCTGTTTTGCTTCTTAGCTGATCCATCACTCATAAAACTAATTAATAGTGTGCCTTGAATTCCCTCTGGTTTGGAAAATAAGGACTTTTAACAAACTATAGAAATGGTCCTCAAAAATATAGTCTTTGGATTTTAAAATAAATGGTTGTGGAGCAACTAGATTGCCATTTGGAAAAAAATTAGTTTTACATCTCATACCAGTTGCCAGAACAAATTCCAGATGAATCAGAGATCTGAGTGTAAAAAAATGAACCCTTGTAATAGTAGAAGAAAACATGGATTATTTATTTTTTGATGTGGGTATGAAGAACCTTTTAAACTATAATCTAAAATCTAGAAACAACCAAAGAAAGAATAGATAATTTCAACTCCATAAAAATTAAGATATGTATTTTTTAAATGGCAAAATAACACATGCAAAATCAAAAGACCAAAGAAAAATCAGACATATTATGGTCAAAGGGTGAAATTCTTTAATAAATGATTCTTAATAATCAAGAAAAACCCACAAGATACGATATAGATGGACAAAAACCCAAACAATTTGTAAAAATAAAAATTTAAAATGGCCCTTAAGTACAAGAAAAAGGTATTCAACTTTACTTATAATAAAGTGTAAATGAAAACTTTACTGAGAGGACATTTCTCATCTCTCAGATTGGTAGAAAGTTCAAAATCTAGGTAACGCATTTGTCAAGGCTGTGGAAATTCAGATACTTTCATACATTCTGGTGGAAATGCAACATGATGCCAGGCCCTTGGAAGGGATTTGATGATATCAAACAAAACTACATATGCATTTACCTTTTGACCCAGAAACTCCACTTCTAGAAACTAGCCCCACAGACATACTTCCACAAATATATAAAAGCATATGTGCAAGGTTTTTTTTCAGGAATAAGTTGTAATAACAAAACATTTCAGTCGCTCTACATGATCACTCAAAGGAGAGTGACTGAGTTAAATATAGTACTGCACACACTGGAGTACAATGACGCCAGAGAAGAAGAATAAGGAAGCTCTCTGTGAATCCTGAATATAATGGAGTGCATACAATAGGCTACCTATTGTGTGAGAAAGGGGAAATTGCTGTTTTTACAAAATGAAACAGGATGTATCAACCAGAAATTAGTGAAAATATTTATTTACAGGCTATAGAGGGCTGGTTTGGAGGGTATAGGGATGAATATGAGAATTCTCTTAGTAGACCATTTTATTTGGTTTCAATTTTTAAATATTTTAAATGTTTACAAATATGGCAAAACTACAAAGGCAAACATTAAATTTGAATACAAGCAGGGAAAAATAACCCAACTATATGTCAAATTGATAAAAATTACACAGAGAAAGAGAATTGTCAAGTAACTTTTGAACACAGAGCTTTGACTGTACACCCTAAATAAAATACAAAGTCAAAATATTTCTAACCACTTTGTTCTTGGGGTAGTGTTGGTGGCATAATTCTGAAACTGTTTTGTGTGTATAATAGGATAAAGCAAATGAAAAAATATATTTATGTTTGGGTAAGCAGGGCGTTTTTCTTTTATAAATGAGGTCAAACAGTATAGGGTTGATTTCAGTGAGAGGTATGAATATGAGTTCACCATAGTTATAATATATACACATGTGTATACATATGCACATACATACATATAGCAAAATAGGTGGGTTGGCAGGTAGATAACCTGGCCCCACATGCACACTTCCTAGCTCTGTTTACTGAAAGGCTTTAGGCAAATCCATGTCAGTAGCAGTGAGTACAGTTGGCCCCTGGGTCTTGATTTCTAAATACCATTCACCATTAAAGTGCTTCTTAGAGAAATGGCTATTTCCAGGTCCAGAGCAGGGAATCTACAAGGTAAGCCTGAACAGTCTTATGTCAAAAAGCAATTAAGTGAAAAAAGATGAATGGGTTCATTAAAAAGAAAAATACAAAAGCTGGCTTGGGACAAGTCACACATCATAAGCAATGATAATAATTGATAAGTAGAAATTGAATTCATGAGTTCACAGTGATGAAAGAAGAAGGGAGGGGAGGGAGATATGGAGAGAAGAAAGTTTTTTTTTAAATAAAAGAATGTTGCATAATAGTCCTGGCTGGTGTTGCTCAGTGGATTGAGCACTGGCCTGCGAACCAAAGGGTCACAGGTTTGATTCCCAGTAAGGGCACATGCCTGGGTTGCTGGCCAGGTCCCCAGTAGGGGGCTCATGAGAGGCAACCACACATTGATGATTGTCTCTCTCTCTTCCCCTCTCTCTAAAAATAAATAAATAAAATTAAAAATGTTAGATAATAAGTGTAGATGGAATAACGCAATTAGAAAATCAGCATTTTCACTCCAACATAATAATTGATGGAGACTAGGAGGACTAGTGAATACTGAAACCATGGGATGAAAGATTGTTGGGAACAGGGTATTTATGTGGCCTCAAAGTATCACCCCAAAGATTATTTGGGATAGAAGGAAAAGTGTTCTTTTATGGGCACACCTGATGTTCAGCACCTTAACCAAGAAATCAAATCTGAAAGTGGGATAATGTAACAATTATCTGCTTCCTGAAGTGATGTTCCCCATAGGCAAACCAAAGTTAGATGTCAGTCCCTTCCAACTGGGTTTATGACTATCAAAGCCAAAATTGCACCAAAGAAGTTAAACAGGCAAGAATGAATTTATTCAAGATTACTGCTGAGAGAGAGAGAGAGAGAGAGAGAGAGAGAGAGAGAGAGAGAGAGACCAGAACCCAGTCTGAATTCTGCTCTGCTGTGTTACATGCCACTGAGTTGCCTCTGACTCCTGAAGACCCCTGGCAACTCTATGAATGAGTGATGTCCATCTGCAGTGTTCTGTCCACAACAGCCCTACTCACTCCTGAGACTCACGACCAGGGATCCTTTAACGGAGTCCATCTATATCCTATTTGCTCTTCTCCTTTCCCACTGCCTCTATTTCCCCCAATGTCAAAGGGCTGGAATGTTTACAGAGCTGGGATGGTGAGTGGGGAGGATCATAGGCCAGCTGTGTTTGCTCACTGGCCTTACCCAAAGGGGAAGTAAACCTGTTTCTCCAGGACAGGAGGTAGTTTTACACCTTGAAGCAGGGTGTCCATGGGGATGTAGGCTCCCATCCTCCCACAAAAACTAGCAGACAGCGGTGCTAGTGTCCTTGATATTTACATTTCAGGGGTACTGGGGGCTCTCAGGTCCTTGAGAAAGATGGTACTCAGTTGTACAACTGCTGAGAAGCTTCCTTCCCCCACCTCCAAAGTGTACTTGTCCTGTACCTTTAGTAAGGAGCCTTTTAGAGATTCACATCTCAAAGAAGTGGAGAAAGGATTTACAATGATGAATCTTTTTTTCTTCTTCTTTAGTAAATGCTCTAAGAAAGGAAGATTTGTCTGAAGTTCAATCATGCTGGGAGAATGTGAAGGCCATTTGGGTCCTAAAAATGAGGGTTTGTAGAGGTTGGACTGGGAGGTGTGGAACCTGTGTCTCTCCCCCAGCCCACATTCAAGTTACTGACTCAACCCTGAGCCACTAATGACTAGACAAGTCCTTTTCCTTTTGAAAGTGAAGGAGCCCTCTCCTCACTGTGCTCGTGCGCCTCTTTTCCCATCGTAGTTCTGCTGCATAGGGATTCTCTCTCTCCCTTCCTTCTTGAACGTCTCATCTGTCTGCCTCTCTCCTTGTTTTGGGGAGCAGGCCAGCTCTTGGCTCCCTTGCAGGTCTAATTCTTTATGGGCCTTTGACTCCCAGTGTCCCACCAGGAAAGAGTAGGGCTACACCCATGCAATATCGAAGAGTCTGGCTCTTCTCAGGTTTTCATCAAAGGTGATGACTGAAAGGGTTTTCTCTGACTAATGCTGTAGGGGTAGCAGAATGAACTGGCGATGGGCGGGAGACAAGGAATTGGAGACCTGGGTCCCAGATCTGCAACTTACTTTGTTGTTTTGAGTAAGCCTGTTAACTTCTCTGTTTTAGTGTTTACAAAATAAGAGTAACGTAGAACTAACTGTGAGAATTAAGTAATGTAATGGATGTAAATTTACAGTGTCAAGTATTGAGATCACTGTTTCTTTGGAAAAAAACAAAAACAAACACAAAACTAAGTCTTTGCCTACTTAATATCAAGAGCTGCTTTGAGAAGATCTGAGGTGACATTTTTCTCAGGTGACATATTTCTCAGGTAGAGCCTCTGATCCCTTCCATCTTATGCTAGATTTTTCCCTCAAAAACAGGTGTGGTAATTAGTGAAAAAACTACATTTCCCAGTGTTCCTTTCCCTGCATAATTCTAAGTCACTTGGGCCACAGGAGACATCTGGCAGGGGATGAGACAGGTGGAAGTGTAGCAGCAGCCATGCTGTTGATGCCCAGGTCGGTGCAGGGCCTGAGGTGCTGCTGCAGCCCACGGTGGGTTGTCACGCACTGTGCTGGGTCAGTGCCTGCCGCCAGCTCCTGCGGCATTTCCGTCATCAGCTTCTCTGACTCCTGGGCTAGACATGTGCTTAACTCTGTGACAAAGGGCTCCCAGCCTTCCCTCCAGGACACCTCCATTGTCAAAGGGGCTTGGAAGCAGTGACAGTCTGCAGTGGGTACTAGTCTTTTCTACCCACCCTCATAGGTTCTTATTTTTATCTGCTTCCCCCACTTTACACCTGTCTTTTCTTCCTGGTGGCCTGCCTGCAGTTTCGGGCTCCAGTACCAGAGCAGTTAGAACAGCTTCACATAGACGATTTAACCTGCTCCACCGATTGTGTAAGTCAGCTTCCTGTGATTCATCTTTTAATACATCGAATCTCTCATAGTGGTTTTGCTTATTTGACTGAATCTTGTCAAATACAATACATATTGTATTGTATTGAGAGATGCATAGCTCAGGCTTGGCATCTCTCAGTTCCTGGCATAATTCAGTAGGAGACGACCCTTTCCTGGGGGATGAGAAGTGAGGATCTGGGCTTGGCCTTCAAGTCCTCCTGCCTTGTGGAGCATAGATAATTTTTTCCTATTTCTAGTTAGACTAATTCCAGGATGGTGTTTTCACTCCATCAGTGATTACAAGCTATAATGATAGACTTTTCTAATGTGGTGACAAAATATCACATAACTTTGCAAATGTTACATTGGTAATTTCTAATACAGGTATTGAATAATTTATACAATCAGTGTGTGCCAAACTGCCAATTTTCACATTTTAAACATAACACACAAAAATAGTAACTTTAAAAAGATAAGATATGCAATATAAGTTATAATGAAAGAATGTGAATAGAAATACGAGCACAGAGAGAGTAGGATTATAGGAGGTACAAAGTGTAGAATAGGACTGCTGTCTGGAGTTTACATGAGCTCAGAACTCACTAATTATGTGATGCTGGGTGATACCTGCCTCTCTCTGCCGCAGTTGCCTCATCTGTACTGGGGCATAGTGGGGCCGTGTACTAACAAGGTCACGAGTGGGTGGTGCCTCAGGGAGTGCGTGGCACAACATAGGGTAAAAGCTTTCATTTGGTTGGATTCTCCCTTATAAACTAGAAACTATTAATTTTTCCACTTTGCGAGGGCAGGGACCAGGTCTGTCTACATGCCAACCCTTTACTTGATCCATTTAAGGTGTATATTGCGGTGGTCCACCCAGATCCCTGTTCAGGATCCAGGTGCTTATTCCCACCTCTGCTGGAAGCCCTGCCAGCTGAGGCTCACCGCTGAGTTCCTCTCCAGGAATTGCCTTGGGCCAAGGGGAAGTGCCTTTGTCAGCTAATCCAGTGACTGGCAGATGGGATACAGAGGCGCACTCCCTTGTTTTGGTGTGGGGCAGCAGGACTGGGGCCTCCATCCTCTCCAAATCACAGTTCAGCCCCAGCTCTTCCTCCCCAGGCCTGCTGCCCTCAGCCCCACCCAGGTGCGGTTCCTTGAGAGTGCTCCAGACAAACTCTCACACAGACTCATCTAGAGACCTGATGAAGGGTTCCAGGGGGGAGCTTTTGGGGGTGATGGAAATGTTCATTATCTCGATTGTGCCATTTTTCAAGTTCCTGGACCCCCTCTCTTTTCCTTGACTCCTGCCAATTCGGTGCTATATAACACTTTCCACATCTTCTTGAACTTCGCACCAATAAAGCAAGCACCTTCTTCCCTCTGTCCCTTTGCATTTTAATGACATATGAAAAGACCACAAATGCACACCACTGGGGGGTGGGTAACTATGAGAAATGGTGGGGGGGGAGTGGGAGCGTATGACCTCAGCCAGGGAAAGAAAATGGCCTATTAAGGTTCCGTTCACTCTCCAGCAGAGCCTACCATTTCACTGGCAGAAACACACTTTCCCTGTTAGACAGACTTGTTTACAGTCACAGGAGACTGAGACGTGACAGGATTTCTAATCCAAGTCGCTTTGCTGCTGGTTCATTGGCCCTTCAGCTGTCCACAGCTCCACGCTCATCCGTAACAGAGTTAGAAGAAGAAATGACAGTGGCAATAGAGAAAAAGTGATCATTCGGTTATACATTTGGTAAAAGGCAGTCAAATCTGAATGACCTACCTCTTTGGATGTTCTAAATAGGGAAATTGGAAAAGGATTTTCCTTGGGAGCCATATACACCCAGAGAAACCAGAAGCAACTAGAAGCTAGTTGCTTTGCTTGGCCTCTTCTACTGCACTGCTGGGTTTGAACTCGAGCCAGAGGTCAGATGTGAAAAGGGCGCCTTGTGCCAGGAGGGAGGGCCTGAGAGCAACACACGTTGTGATGTTGAGAACCTGGTGTTGATCTGATAACAGCAGTAGTAATGACAGGTAAACAGAATTAAATAAAGACTAAAACCCCAAACACTGGATGCTTCTTTGTGGTCTTTCTTTATGCCAAGTTCACTACATTATCCCTTTGAATCCTCACACAGCCCTTTCCACTTAAAGTGGGAGGAAACAGTGGCACGGAAAGGCTGTGTCCTTGTCTTAGGTCACAAGGCTGGTAAGTAATGGAGCTGGAGTCCCCATCTGGGTCTGCTTGGCTCCACAGTCAACACTGCTAAGGTGTTTTTTTGGGTTTTTTTGTTTTTTTTACTCTCATGGGAGAGGCTATTTACTGGGTCTCTTTCCAAGAGCTTGGCAACCTATGATAAACTCCATGAGAGCTGTACATAAAGACTTTGAAGGGTGTTATTTTGTTATTGATTTCTATTGTTATTGCCTTATAGTTAGAGAATTCAGTGTTAGGTAGCGATGGATTGATTCAAACTTCCTTAATGGTCCAGAATGTTGTTAATTTTTGTGAATTATTTGCTTGTGCTTAAAAAGAATGTGTTTATTCTGTGGATGGTGAGTGGGACCGAGCAAGCCCCAAGACACAGCAGAGGGGGCCACCATTTCCCCGCTCTGACCCCGCCCACACATACAGCCACACAACCCAGCGACCTCCCACTGGTGGCCCTGCCCCGCCCCTAAGACTCCGCTCCTCATACTTAATGGGCGCGAACAGACCAAAAAATGGCTCAAGAAGATCTCAAAGCCCCAGAGCCTATAAATCTAAGCGATAAAGAAATAGCAAAACTCTCAGATGCACAGTTTAAAACACTGGTGATCAGGATGCTCACAGAACTGGTTGATTATAGCCACAAATTAGACAAATATATGAAGGCGAAACTAATTGAAATGAATGGAATTACACAGGAAATCAATAGCGATGAAAAGGAAACTGGGTCTCAAATCAATGGAGTGGACCAGAAGAAAGCAAATAATGGCCAAACAGAAAAGAGTGAAGAAGCAAGAATTCAAAAAAATGAGGAGAGTCTTAGGAACCTCCAGGACATCATTAAACGCTCCAACATCCGAATTATAGGGGTACCAGAAGGGGGAAAGGCACAGCCACCAGTGGAAAACTTATTTGAACAAATAATAAAGGAGAATTTCCCCAATCTGGCAAAGGAAATAGACTTCCAGGAAATCCAGGAAGCTAAGAGAGTCCCAAAGAAGTTGGACCCAAGAAGAAACACACCAAGGCACATCATCATTACATTAGCCAAGATTAAAATGAAGTAGAGAATCCTAGAAGCAGCAAGAGATAAGGGGACAGTCACCTACAAAGGAGTTCCCATCAGACTGTCAGCAGATTTCTCAAAAGAGACCTTACAGGCAAGAAGGGGCTGGAAAGAGGTATTCCAAGTCATGAAATCCAAAGACCTACAACCAAGATTGCTCTATTCAGCAAAACTTTCATTTAGAATGGAAGGACAGATAAAGATGCTTCTCAGATAAGATCAGATTCAAGGAGCTCATCATCACCAAGCCCTTATTATATGAAATGTTAAAGGGACTTATCTAAGAAAAAGAAGTTAAAAAAAGATGAACAGTGAAAGGACAGCAAACTCACAGTTATTAACAACCACACCTAAAACAAAAGCAAACTAAAAGGACAGCTAGATCAGGAGTGGAAACATAGAAATGAAGATCACATGGAGGGTTAGCAACAGGGGAGTGGGAGGAGGAGAAGGGGGAAGAAGGTACAGAAAATAAGTAGCATAGACAGTAGATAGAAAATAGATGGGGGGGGCAAGAATAGTATGGGAAATACAGAATCTAAAGAACTTGAGACACATGGTCATAAACTAAAGGGGGGTAATGGTGGGGATGGGGGTAGGGTAGAGGGGAATGAAGGGGAGAAATAGAACAACTGTAATGGCATAATCAATAAAAATAAATAAAATTTTTAAAAAAAGATGAAGGGGTTAAGTACAAATTGGCAATTACAGAATAGCCATGGGAATGTAAAGTATAGCCCAGAAAATACAGTCAATAATATTTTAATAACTATTACAGTGTCAAATGAGTCCAAAATTTATTGGGATAGTCATTTAGCATGTTATACAATGTCTAATAAATAGGGACATACGCCTGAAACTAATATTGTATGTCTGTTGTAATTGAAAAGCAAAAAATTATTTAAGAAATAAACTAAAAAATAAAAAACAATATACTGCATATTTAGTTATATAAATGTATATTGGAAATTAATACAAAATAATATTGAATATAAACTGTAATTGAAAATAAATTTTAAAAATAATAATAATAATGTTATTTTTTTTAAAAGTGTTGTTACTATGGATTCTTGTGTTGGGCTGAAGTCATATTAAATTACCTCTAAGTTTTTTTCAAAATAAATAAATAAATAAATAAATAACAATATAAGAATAAACTCTGTGCTTCATGTGTTCACAACTGTACACCTGCTTGTGCTCACCCCTGTATATTATTATCACTTTAGGGTAGGAAATAATTTCTTAATATGGTGGCAAAAATTCTAACTACAAAGGAAAGATTATTACATTTGACAGCAAAATTAAAAACTTTTGTTCATTAAAAACTGCCATAAAGTAAAAAACAACCAGAAAAATGATATATTTGCAACACATGTTCTTGACAAAGAATTAATATCTAGAACATAGAAATAATTCTTTGCAAAAACTCAATAGAAAAATGGACAAAAGGTAAACTGATACATCACAGAAGAGGAACCACAAATGGCCTGGGTGTGAACATGGTCAGCCTCATTGGTAATCAAACAGCTGCAAATGAAAAGCCACCATGATGAATTACCATTTTATACCCAGCAGTCAGTATAAATGAAAACATCACATTTTGTAAACAACTTACATACCTAAAGGACCCAGAAATTTCTAGGCATAACTCTGAAGAAATGCTTGTTTTGGGGCACCAAGCCTTGTAGAAGATTTTTTCAGAGCAGCAGTGTCTGTATTCATGAAGACCAGAGATAACCCGTATCTGTAATTGGAGAACCGACATGTGTTGGTGTAGTTATGCAGTGGTGGACTAGAACACAGAGATTCTGTACCCCTGGGTCAGGTGTGTCCCAGGGGTCACAGTGTTCCTGTAGCATGAGTCTGTGTCCCCTGTGTCCCTGTGTTCCTGAGTGTGCCTTAAACCCCAACTGCCAGCCTCCTAGAGGCTATGTCTGGTCCCCTACTTACTGGATCCACCATGACACTGGTGCCCCTTTATACTGCTTTGTCTGTTTATTCTCAACAAGTAGGAATTTCCTTTTCTTTCTGTCACATTGAGCTTTGAATTTTACATTTTGTGAAGAATGTTTTGTCAAGTATTTGTATGATATAGTGTATAGCAAGAGGAGACCTTTCTGCATCAACATGTCACGAGAAGCCACTGCCTCTCCCTCTGTGTTGAATCTGCCTGTTTTGGGATTTAGTGCTTTATACCAAAATCATGTTGCCCAGCCCAAGTTCAGCCGTTGTGTCTGCGGGAGACAGAAATATGTTCTTCATGAAATCTTTTTTAGAGTTTTCTTTTATTTGTGTTCATTCCTCTTACTCAGAGAGGACATTATTTCCTTTCTCTTACAGATGTACCTCTGTTATTTCCACACCAGTCTGTATGATGACTTGCCACGATAAAAGCATTTTAAAAATTCTTTTTTTATATCAGCTAACCCTGGGGCATCTAAACAATCATTTTCAGCTCACCTAAAGGGCTGAATGTAGACTTGTGAGAGGAGACCAGGAATGACAACAGAGGTATTCTTAAGTTACATGTGCAAAGACAAGATCTGAGAGTGCCATCACGAGCTTGAACACTTTCCCTGCCATTTTCTTCCCACTTCCCAGTCCCCTTCTCTCCACATCTGCTTCCACCTTCTTCCTTTACCCTCTTCTTGTTCTGCTTTTTGCATTAATATTTTTAGTGTACTCTAAAACTCTCAGAAAAGGCTAGACCATAGAATACATTTAAATCTAGGGAAGCATTTTTTTTGCAACATTTTTCATAGGATAAGTTGCATTTGGTGTGCCAGATTGCTACAACACCTTCATTTTCCTACACCCCAACTCTTCTTTTTTTCTCCAACCTATCTTTTTTCATGGAACACAAGGCTCTGCTCGAAGTGTCTCCCGTTAGTAGAAATTCTTATGGTACTTGCATGACCCCAAAATCAAAGGTTTGAAACACTTTCCTTTGAGTCTGTTTGCATAGTTCTAGCCTTTGGTCCAGGAGGGTTAAAAAGGAAAGTTTACCAGATTGGCTGTTAGGAAGTTATAAGCTGCCTTATCTTTAATACTTCTGGGTTGTGCAAACTATTACTTCATTTAAAACTCCAGATTAGATATACCTCATCTGATACTCACAAATTCATAAAGCTAAATGAACTATAAGCTAAAGAAGTATAAATAAAATTGCAACAAGGCACATAATACATTTTCTCCAGATCAGTAATAAGAAGACAAATTTAAGAGCAGTCAGAGGAGGAGGCAGCATCATGTACAGAAAAGTGGAGATAGAAATGCAAGATAATCTCTCATCAGGGAAAACACTAGTGAGAAGAGCATGCAACTGCATCTTTAAAGTTCTGAAAGAAAAATACTATCAACCTCAGGTTTCTATACCTGAGGGGATGAGTTATATGTCCATACACAGACTTGTGTACACATGTTCAGTGCAGCTTTATTTGGAATAGTCTCAAACTGGAAACAACTCAGGCGTCTCTTAGCAGGCCAAAGGGTAAATATACTATGCTGTATTCATTCAGTGGAATATTACTCAGCAATAAAAATAATGAACTATGGATACACACTATGATGACTCTCAAAATAATTCTACTGAATGAAGAGAGTAGCACAAAATAGAGTACACAAAGTATGATCCCACTTCTCTAAAGTTTTAGGAAATTCAATCTAGTGTATAATGATAGAAATCAAATCAATGTTCAGTTGCCTGCATTCATGCGAGGGAGTGTAACAGGGAGGGGCAGGAGAGGATGACAAAGATGTGCGAGGCGACATTTGAGTGTGATGGTTATGTATTCATTATCTTGATTGTGATGGTGGCTTCATAGATGTATAGTTATGTCAAAATTTATGAAATTGTACATTTGATATAGATATAGTTTATCAAATGTCAATCATGAGTCAGTAAATGTATAGAGAAACCCCTGAGAGATGATGTTCATCCTGATTGTCTGCATGAGGAAATCAATATTCAGATGTTACTGTACTTAATGTCACGTAGGGAAAAAAATCTGGCTTATTTACTTTATGTACTTTGGCTTAGTACTTACAAAAGTTTACACAGACATCTTTTACTTTGTCTCATTTACAAAAGAGAAAAATGAGATGGATGGAATATAGGTTACTTGCTTCTGGTCACATAATCTGTGGTGAAGCTGGGCTCCGAACCCGTGTCTCTCTGGCTCCAATGCATGCGCCTTCTTACTGCTGAGCATCTTGACATGTTTGGGTGATGGATACGATCTACTAGTCCATATTCTAACAAGAAAGAAAAACCACCATGGGGCCTTGAGAATTGCCTTCCTGAAGAAATACCTCTGGCTTTGCCCAGAGGAGCACATCTAAATACCCTCAACACACTGTGAATGATGCTGTGTGTGCAAGGCACTCTCATTTGGTATTCCTGAGACCGTGAGACATTTCCCACAGCCCCAGACACTTCCAGCCTTCCCCTGTCATTCAGTAAAGCATTTTAGAATATGGGTCAGTGAGAGTGTGGCCTTGTTAATTTAACTTCATAAAAGCAACTAATTTATAAACTTTACTAATTAATAATAGCCAGCATTTATTTAGTACCAGACACTCTCTGAGCACTTTACATATACTGTTCTATTAACCCTCCAAATGCTTAAGAGGCAAGGACCAACATTACCTTTTTGAAAAAAAATGAGGAAACTGAAGCTCAAAGTGGTTGTCACTTTCCAAGGTCATGCAGCAAATCAGTAGAAAAGCCAGGAACAAAAATAAGTCAAATTCCGAATGTGCTTATCATCTGTAGTAAATTGTCCTCTAGTATTTTAACTGTCACCTAAGTTAATTCTGGTGGTAAATGACTTGAAACCCATCTGACAGTAGGTCACGACAGCCCATGGTGCTTGATCTCAACCACTGCAGGGACTCAGTGGGCCCACAGCCCCTGAAAACCCCCAAATGGGACCCCACAAACCAGCACCATGCTGCTGGCTTCTTAGGAGGATGAAGTCTGGAACACAGGTTTGGTGAAGAAGAGCTAGCACAGCCAGGGAGGTGAAACAGCAGGGCCCCTGTGGGATTACTGGTTTTATCAGTGTTGGAGTGGGGTCGGGGTGCCGAGCAGACAGGCATCCTCTCTGAGAAATTGTAGGAAATGATGCCGACACCACTGCTGTCTTCCATGTGCATCCTCCAAAGTGAGCAGGTCTGGTTCCTCAAACTGGAGAAAGGCTAGGAAGGCCCGGACTTCTCTCTCAGAATGACAGTACCCAGCTTTCGCTCCCTGCTGCTTGTACAGTGGAATTAAACTCAGTTTCTAGAACATTAAAAAAACCCACTACAATTAATAATGAATTTATGGTCATCACATATTGAAAATACAAGACAACAAGCCTGAGAGTTGTCAGGACATTAATGGTTAATTAGCAGATGAATAATAGGAAGCGGTCCTTTTGAAACTTTTGGGAGCAGTCTGGAAAATGAGCAGCGAACACATAGGCATGGACCATCTACTTAGACTGTCCACATAGGCACCCTGAGGGGGACATTTCGATCATTTGATGTGCTGATTTTTTTTTGTAGGTTCCCTCATAATCATTCTAGGACCTTCCATAGGCATTTTGCTCTTAGCTATTGACATCATGACCAGATGACTACATCTAGCTCCTTCTAGGTGCCAGGTGCTGGGCTAGGTGCTGCGGGCCAGGCAAGAAGGGAGGGATGGAGACACAGGCCTGGAGGAGGGCACAGACTGTTCAGCACGGCCGGGTTAATGGCAGTGGGGATCTGTGACCAGGCACCGAATGATTAATTGCCGAGTGAGTTATGCTGACAGCTGGTGCTCTAGGGGTTCAGAAGAGGAAGGTAGTGGCTGTCAGGGGAGGGTTACAGAGGACAGGAGTTGACAAGGGGCTGGGGCACGGGGGGCTTTGCGCACTTGCAGGTCAAGGAGACACGTGGAGGGCAGTGCACCCACCAGATGCGGCGGGAGGGAAAATTTGGGGGAGGTTGGAAAATAAACATCATCAACAATAAGAATGGAACAATGACAGTGAACATTGACTGAATGTACCATTTTGCCAAACACTGAGCTAAGCACATAATAATCATAATGTCAGTGAATTTTTACAAAACCTTATGAGGAAATGAGGCCTCTGCTAGCCTATGCAGCAGTTCTGGGGAACAGCAAAGTGGTGCCCCCTCGGCAGACACAGCTATGGGAGCATGGCTCGGAGCCACTGGATGCCTGTGTGGTGTGCCACTGTGAACTGTATGTGGTAGTCCAGCCACAGCGTTCACAAAGTGTGGGCTGTGGACTGGGCTCTGTGTTGTGCTTTACACATGCATGAACTTTCTTATTCCTCATAACCGCCCCGTGATAAGAGCTGTTCATCTCCCCACTCTCTGTGATTCCACTTTGTGGGGGAGGATGCTGATAAAGAATGAAATCATGGAGGGGCTTTACCTCGTTTGTAGAATTTGGAGATTTTTACCCCAGACACTCCTTGAATTCCTGGCAAAGCTGTCCCAGTTGCCCATGCCACCAAAACCTAGCGAGGACAGGCTCCCTACCACATGTACCATATTCTCTCTGAGAGCACGATCTGTCCTCCACCTTGCCCCTTGTCTCTGGAGCTCATCCTCCAGTGTCTCCCCCAACCCCCCAGTCTCTTTATCACAGTCACCGATCTCACTGGTGCTTCCACCTCAGGCAGGGAGCTCTCTGGTCACCGAGCACAAGAGCTCCTCAAAGGCAAGGGCAGGCTCAGTGTGGTGGCCCCCACAGCACTAATGGACCTTTGGATGCAGCAGCAGTTGTGTGGGTGTTCCCCCAGAGAGCCCCCTTCTCCTTTCCTTTACTCAGTTTAAAGAGCTTAGCAGCTTTACTGACCTGGCTTTTGGTGTGCATGGCAGCACCATGCGTTCCTGCTCTACTCGCATCCTTCGGATCCTCCTCACCTGCTGTCTCTGATATTTTTCTTCGTGTGTTGCTTCTTGGCTACTGTTTATCTCCTGCTGCTGGCTGCCTGGCCACGGGATGCAGTGGGACTCCCAACAAAACTGCAGAACTGTACTTTTGTACCCTGGTTTAAATCATTGCTGGTTATTGGTTGCTTTTCATATCCCACTCCTTGAGACAGGAGGGATGAGATTTTGGCTCCTGTCCTCCAGGGTGGCTCCACTAATCAAATCACCTGCAGAACAAGGGCCTCACCACCTGTTGTATTAGACGAGGCTGTTGTTTAGCTGGTCCACTGCTGTCTGACCATATACTTGGGGGTACAACATTGAAATATTTCTGTGTCCACTGGTCAATTTCCAATGCTCCAAGCCCTTGGTGGGCTCCCTGGCCACTCTGCTTGCCCTGGCCTGTACCCTGGGATCTCCTAGTCTCCCGCAGTCCAGAACTGAAGGCTTAACACTCAGGACATAAGGGCTTTCAGACTGGCTGTAGTTCTGCCTGGGCCATACAAGCTGTTTGTTCAGGTCTTTGAATCTCACTCTTGCTTCCCGGTCAAGGAAGGCCCAGCCTGCCTTCTTATACCAGTCTTATGGATGAGGTAGGATTGTTTGTACTGGAGGAAAAAGACTCTATTTCAGGTAAAATGGGAGCTGTTGTTTATTAAGCACTCACTGTTTACCAGGTCTTGTGCTGAGTACTTTACCTGAACATTTTAATTCTCACCAAAGCCTGTGCCAGGCTCTAATGATATTATGACCATTTTGTGCTTGAGGAAAAAAAAAAAAGGCTCATATAGGCTGAGAACTTGCCAGGACTGGTAAGTGGCAAAACTGGGATTTGAACCTGAGTTTGTCAAGCTGCCAAGCCCATAGGCTTTGAACATAGTCTCTATTTCAACCAACTCCCGTCTGATATGGCAAGGTATGCCTTGGGGAAGACCTTCCTCAGTCACAGTGCACGGGGCTGCTGGGTTCTAGGGGGCAAACTTGGGCTTGGCAATAACACTCTGGTCCCTGCTCACCAGGGTTTGGTGGAGAGATCCCCCTCACTCTTGTCAGAGTCGCATCATTCTGTCCATTTGGAGATACTCTATGTCGGGAATTCTCTGTAATGGCACCCAGTGAATTATGCCTCCTTGTGTCTCTTTGCTGTGTGGGGTCTTTTCCCCCTTCTTGAATCTGGACTGACTCACTGACTTGTTTTGACCAAGAGAATGGAATTCTGGAATTTTTTTAGCCCAAGCCTTGAGATAGGCCTTGTAGTTTCTGCTTTTGCTTTCAAAACTTAGCCACCATGTAAAGAAATCCAGGTCATTTTGCTCCAGAGAGGCCACTAGGAGAGGGAGGTCCCCTGAAGGAAAATGGAGGCAGCCTTGCCCACTGCCAGCACCGAGCTCCCAGATGTGTGGGAGAGGCTGTCTTGGACCTCTGTTGCCAGCTGAGTTGTGCGGGTGGAGCAAGCACAAGCCGTTCACACTGAGCCCAGCCAAGCCACTTTGTGAGTGATAAAGTGGCAGCTGTTTTAAGCCACTGAGTCTTGGAGCAGTGTGTGATGAAGTGGTAGATAAGGGATGCAGTGTATAAAAGGAGAGGAAAATTCTATTCAAAGCAAGGTCTAAAGTGATTCGTAATTGTTAATAACTCTTTATAAATATAGACTGACTTAATTTCACTCTTTGTTCTTGGCTGAGAGTTAAATACACAGAGAAATTTTAATAAACACAAAGGAAACCCTTCTTCTAAGGAAATTATTATGAAAACAAAACATTTGAGACCAACATCTCCCCAAAGTCAACAGCTAAGCCAGAATAAAAGATGTCCTTGAGAAAATATACGTGATTTTATTTATTTACACGTATTCTTGAAAATCACCTGATTTGTAAGTTTTTTAATGGAGTTTCAAGATGAAAACATAAATGTTAGACCCCTCTCCAATGCCTTCCGTGCACAGGTGTTTGGACATTGTAGATCATCATATGTATGCATCATGCATGTATCACCTTTAAGTCAACAAGCACTTACTGAGCACCTACTATAAGTAAAGGTAGAATTACATCTGTGTAAGCAGAGAGTCTGAGTAAATCAGACCTATGCAAATTCCCAAAAGACTTCAAAAAATATATATTTGAATCTTTACCTTCCTCAACACTAATAAACAGTAGTAATGTTCTCTGACCTCAACTCTGGAGTACCAGTTATTTAGTGGAGTGTCCATAAATGCTTGTTGGATCAGTGAATTAATAAACAATTAGAGAAGCTGAACAAAGGGGGCCTAAAGGGGACCTAAAGGAAGAGGAATGAGAAGACTCCAAGAGGCTGTAGGAGGTAGGGAGTAGAGTCATCTAATAATCAGCCTCCAGGGATAGGAGCTGCCTGAGCCTTCCTCAGCCAGCAAAGTTGGTCCCTACCAGGAAGAGCTTCCAGAGCTTAGGGCCTTCAGACATCAGGCTGGAGGGCGGCTGAGCTCAGATGGCTATAGCAGTGTGAAAATTAAGCATGACTTCGAGCTGCGCTCTAGTGTGTATGGTATACAGTTCTGGCTTCTGTCCTGGACAGGCTGCGTTGTGGTTGTGTGTTCAGTCAAAACCCATTTCTAGGAGGACAAAATCAGAGAGGCACAGAAGTTATGGTGAGCTTCTGGAGGATTCCCAGGAATGTCCCATGGTATAAAGGGATTAGAAGAGTCTGGGATATTTAGTTGTTTTAAAAAATTCTCATGGTAGCCCTGGCTGGTGTAGCTCAGTGGATTGAGCGCGGGCCTGCGAACCAGACAGCCGTGGTTCGATTCCCAGTCAGGGCACATGCCTGGGTTGCAGGCTAGTTCCCTGCAGGCCAGTTCCCAGCAGGGGATGCATGAAAGGCAACCGTACATTGATGTTTCTCTTCCTCTCTCTGTCCCTTCCCCTCTAAAGATAAATAAATAAAATCTTTAAAAAAAATTCTCATGGTAGATTTGAGGATTATCCTCAGCATTCAAGCTGCATCCATGTGGAAGGGGTCCACCTTGATCTGCCTGACCTCAGAGGAGAGAGGGAGGACCAGCCAGCAGAAGTCATATCTCTGGAGGGTACATAAATGCAGCAGTAAGTGGGGAAGAAAGGGAGGGTCAGATTCCCTGGGAGATGGTGGTTTGGAGAGATGCACTTCCTTTTAACTGTTTTATGGCTCAAAGGACTATGGCTTTACAGTGGGATCAAAGGATGGAGACGTTTGAGGGTCTGGGAGACACCCTTATCAAAGGCATTAAGAGCAGAGATTCTAGAGCCAGATGGCCTGGGTTAGGATCCCAGCTTTGCAGCTTACTGTTATGTTAACCAGTGACTTAGCCTCTCCTTGACTCCATTTCCTTCTCTACCAATGGGAATAATAATGGCACCTACCACATTGAATTGTTTGAGGATTACATGAGTTAATATTTGTAATCACATAAACAGAGTTTGTATGTGGTGAGCACTATAGGAGTCCTAGCTGTTAATTTCTTCTACAAGAGGGACAAGAAGCAGATGCCTCCTATCCAAGTGACATTCTCCTTTGTGCATGATGTTTTACAGTGCACAAAGCTCTTTCACAGATGTCAGCTGATTGGTACTCACAGCAACTGTATGCAGTAGGCAGAGTTGATATTATTCCCAGGAGAGAGATGAGGAAACAGGGCCAGGGTCATAAGTGACTGAGCAAGTGAGGAAGGAGAGAGTTCTGGCTTGAGTTCAAGGCTTTTGTCTAAATCCAGCGGGCATTCCCCTGCACCAAATCACCTCCTCCCTAGTTTCCAATTTGGCAATACGGCTGGACAGCAGTAGCTTTACGATGAATCTGAATAAATGACTCCATTTGATATTAGAGAGCACAGTCAACATTATACTCGAGTGGCAATCTGATGAACAATGTACCTGTGATTTACGTTGCCAATATTTTCCCTTTGAAAGTAAATGATTAACTCATAAAGGAGGTTACCTCCTGGCACTCATTTTTCTCTTGCTGTAAAATTTCATGCCATGTATTTTAACTGTGTTGATTGAAAGTCAAATTATGAGCCTCAGGGAAAATGCAGTATGAGATTTCCAAGAGCCTTCCTGAAATTATTACCAGTTTCCCCATATCAACTTCCATGAATTTATCTCAGCACAAGAGTTGATAATACAAAACACAGAGTGAAATCATGTTTCACTTGTAGGTCTAATGAGGTCAGGAAAGATGCTCATTTCCTCTAAGCTCCCGTGTTGTCTACACCTGGACTGATAATCCTTGAGACTGGTGGGTATTCTGTGGGGAAAGAGAGTCTTCCCATTTTCCAGCAAAAACATTGAGCCCCAAGCTCTGGGAGTCTTGCTCCCTAAAAGATTCCACATTCTCTTTTCTAAGATGAAATTAAGGGAGATAATGTATGTAAAATGTCTAACAGTGTCTGACTCATAGCAGCTGCTTAGTAAGTGATGGGAAAAAAGGCATGTAGAAGATTCAAGATCATCTATTCTGCTGGCTTTCCCATTGTGATACAGGGAGCTCTGCTGCCTTTGTGTTGCTTATTTCTACTCTACTTAAAGTCCAGTATATTGTTTCTTGAAATTCCAAACACAATGAACAGAAATCAGTGACTTATTTGATCACTCATTATGCACATGGTGTGAGTAAAAGAAATACAATAATTGCTTTCATAGAGCTTGATCTCGGAGAGAGTCAGGCATGTTTTAAGAAGTAGTGATACTATTTTGAGGTATTTACTACTTGTTTGTTTTGTTTTGTTCTGTGGCACTTTCCCTATTCAAACTAGACCTCGAGGTGTTCTTGGCCTCAGGGAAGGGATTTTACAGCAGACACACAAAGTAGGAGTCAGGTCTTGGTTTTTGAGTGCAAAATATGTCAAGACACAAGCACTAATTTGAAAGAAAATAATTTTTGCTTCTAAAACCTTAGGAATTCTGGGTTCCAAAAATCTTTGTCTTGAAGAGACTCAGGGTCTAGAAAATATTAGATCAGTGAGTCTTTGGAATTCTTGGTTTTTCTTGCTCCATAAAAGACAAACAATTTCTGGGCGAACAGAGAAGTGGAGGGAATGCAGTGGAAACGGACATTGGTGCTGGCCCCTGAGAAGGCGTCCCATGCTGTGCAGGGTGAGTCCCAGGGAAGACAGGTGAGGAAATTGACAGTGTTCCTGGGTAGGTTTGGAGGCAACATGGAGGGAGGATACCAGTACTTAACTCTCTTGATGGAGCTTGGGAGGGGAAGACTGCTTGCGTTGCTATCTCTGTATCCTGACATGTAGGGTCAGTGGAAATGGGTGTGTGGAGTGTGTAGGGCAGGTGGCCTTGTGGAGGCTTCCTTGAGCTCAGCATTGCATAGGGAACAGAAGCTGATTGTGACATGCGCTAGTAGACTCCTTATTTTGGAGTAGTGGTCTGGCTGTGCATGGCCACCACTAAGGGGACAGATTGTGAGACTGAGCTGGATCATCCAATCTTAAAACATACGGAGCAGAGGGGTTGGTTGTCATGGATACTCATGCTGTACCTTGTCTCAGTAGCCCCAGGAAAGCCCTAGGCAGAAACTCTCAGTGTGCAGCAGCTTAAAGAAGAGCAGAAGAAGCTGCAGCATAGGCCAGGGGTGTGCATTACAAAGCAGAGGGTATACAGTGTCCTAGGGACACACTTCTCAGTCCACAGCAAGGTGCCTGTGCTCTTAGGAGGCCATTCAGGTGACAGGCAAAACCACTTTGGAAGAGAGGCAGGCTCATTACAGAGCAGCAGGATCTTAGCTGATTGCTGAGCTTGCAAAGCTGCTAATGTTCTCCAGGAGAAGCTCTGATATAGTCTCTCACCTTGGAACAGACTCATTTATTTATGTAAATTATTTCCAAAACATTATTTGCATTTGACACTCCATGCTTCGGTCAAATGTTCTCCAGAGAATTCTTGGGCAGTTTAGACTGGGCCAGGAAGACATTGTGCAGGGGTGGGGGTGTGGCAAAGAAAAAATAAGTTGCTTCCAGGAATGTCCAACCTTTTGGCATCTCTGGGCCACGCTGGAAGATGAGGAGTTGACCTGGGCCACACATTAAATACGTTGCAACATGTAATCACAAAAAAATCTTACCATGTTTTAAGTAAATTTATGATTTTGTGTTGGGACACATTCACAGACATCCTGAGCTGCATGCAGCCTGTGGCCTGCAGGTTAGATACCCCCTGGTAGAATTTGGATCAGCAGAGCTAAGGAGGAAATGGCCTTGTGGGTACCTCAGTCCAGGTCTCATGGAGTGGGGAAAGAGTCTCTGGAATCAGACGACCTGGGCCCTCTCTCCTGCTCTGTCACTCACTAGCTGAGGGGCCTTTGGCAACTCACTTCTCATTTCTGGGTCTGAGTTTCACATTTGTAAGATGGGTTTATTAATAATGTTTTAGGGTTGCTGTGGAGAGCAAATGAGATGTGTGGGAATTGCTCAGAGTAGCTTCCTGCACATTGTCATCCTTTTAATTCATGTTAGTTTCCATTTCCATGTGTAATAACCACCACATTCATTGTCACACATGCTGTTCTTATTGTTGATCTGCAGACATGGCTGTGTTATTAGGTTGGGGAATCACCTTGACCTCTCTCCTGCCTGAGCCTCTTCTTTGAGTTGTTCCCGGAGTCACTGATAGTGCTTCTTCCCTGGGGAAGGAGGATGGGCCAGAGGTGAATGAACACTCTCTGGGGACCTAAGGTTTTCTTTGGGTCACTTGGCAATGAAGATAGGGGTGCTTTCCCAGGGAGGCACTCTCTTGAGTAATTAGTAGGGAAGCTGGAAGAGTGCGGATGATTTCAGTGGCTGACTCCCGTGTGGGCACTGGGGGCTTATGCTGATGAGCAGGTAGTGGAGTCTGGCCCCAGACCCCACCTCTCAGGGACCGAATTGAGCCTGGCCACTCCCTGGACAAACTGCAGCTCTCAGAAGTTCTTCCAAGACTGGTCCCAGATTTCTGAGGGACTTTGGTAGGGAGGTGGGTCTAAGACAAACTCTTGGAGGGATAGTTATCCAAAACTGGGGAATGAGGGTGGCAAAAGAGCTCAGAGCATGGGCTTTACCAAGTTTACCAAGAAGCCAATGCTAATACAGAAAGTTATATCAAGATGTACAGAATTGGAGAAAAAAATGGAAGAACTCAAATCAGAAACCTGATGGTGGAGGAACTGATAATAGTAAGATTTCAGTGATGCCATTCTTCAGGGAAGGTACGAGGTCTCCTTTTTGGCAGAGAGTCCTCTCCCACATCTCCTCCACCATTCAGAGCACACACACTTATGTACTGGAGGAACAGCACCCAGATCCGTTAAACCCAGACTGGCTTGCCTGGGGCCCTTTTCACTCCTGGGAAAACCCCTTCAAGATACTTTACCAACTTCTCTACAACTAGGAAGCTTATCATGATTGTATGATCTTCTGAAAGGTGTTACTGCTTGATTCAGGTGTTTGGGAGAGGGGGAATTTTCTGAAAAATGAAAAATTAAACATGGGAAGGTTTTGAATTGGTTGAAAGAAGTCAAACTGGAAAGCCATATACGATTCCATTTATCTGACGTTTTAAAAAAAGACAAACTATAGGGTTGGAGAACAGATCAGTGGTTGAAAGAGGTGAAGGGGTGGGTGTAATTATAAAGGGAGCTTTTTATTTAATTTTTTAAAAATATATTTTATTGATTATGCCATTACAGTTCTATTTCTCCCCTTCATTCCCCTCCACCCTGCCCACCCCTCCCCCACCATTCCCCCCCTTTAGTTTATGACCACGTGTCTCAAGTTCTTTAGATTCTATATTTCCCATACTATTCTTGCCCTCCCCCTATGTATTTTCTACCTACCATCTATGCTACTTGCTAAGTAGCCCATGCATCATGTTGTAAAGAGATGGTGCCAATGTACAGTATCAGTAAATACAGTACAGTAGTGTAAATGTATTTTCCTCCTAATTTTATTATTATTGTTTTATTTTTTAAATGTATTTTATTAATTATGCCATTACAGTTGTTCTATTCCCCCCTTCATTCCCCTCCATCCTGCAACCTCCTCCTCCACCATTCCCCCCTTTAGTTTATGACCATGTATCTCGAGTTCTTTAGATTTTATATTTTCCATACTGTTCTTGCCCTCCCCCCATCTATTTTCTACCTACCATTTATGCTACTTATTTTCTGTACCTTCTCCCCCCTTCTCCTTCTCCCACTCCCCTGTTGCTAACCCTCATGTGATCTTCATTTCTCTGGTTCTGCTCCTGATCTAGCTGTCCTCTTAGTTTGCTTTTGTTTTAGGTGTGGTTGTTAATAATTGTGAATTTGCTGTCCTTTCACTGTTCATCTTTTTAGTCTTCTTTTTCTTAGATAAGTCCCTTTAACATTTCATATAATGTTATGGCTTGGTGATGATGAACTCCTTGAATTTGATCTTATCTGAGAAGCACTTTGGTGCAGTTTTCTGCCTTTTCCCCCAACCCCTCCCCACCACCCCAGCCCTCCCCACCTCCCTCCCCTGTTCCCACACTCCTACCTTGTTGTTTTCCATGTTTCCTTTATGATTATTCCTGCAAATCTTTCACCCCTTTCCCCCCGTTATCCCCTCCCCTCTTTCCTGGGGTTACTGTCAGCCTGTTCTCAATTTCAATGTCTTTGGCTATACTTTGCTTGCTTGTTCGTTTTGTTTATTAGGTTCCTGTTAATGGTGAGATCATATGGGATTTGTCCCTCACTGCCTGGCTTACTTCACTTAGCATAATGCTTCCCAGTTCTATCCATGCTGTTGCAAAGGGTAGGAGCTCCTCATTTCATAAAGGGAGCTTTTTGAGTGATGGAATATCTATGTCTCTGATTATGGTGGTGGCTACATGACAAATGAGTTAAAATTCATAGACTATTGCTATCCCCACCCAAGCAGTCAGTTTTACTGTACAATAATCTTAAAAATAAATAAAAGCCTTTTTAGATGAAAAAAGAAGCTAACTAATTTTTCTTAAGTACTTCAGAAAGTAGAGCACCATGGTCTCGGTTTATGCATTTCACTTTGTTTTCAAGCTCATTTGCTGGTAGGTTGGATGGATACAGCCTTAGAGGCTTCCTTCCCCTACAGTTCAAGTTCCTCTGGCTCTGGAACCTTGAGAAATCCTCAGTCTGCTGGACAAACCTTGCTTTGGTTCTGGTGACCAAGTGTCTGCTTTGTTCTTGAGCTAAGTACCCATCTCTGTGGCTGCACATCTCCCTGTACGTGCATTATCCTCATCGTGGTCCTTAGCAGAGCGGTTTGGAATTCTCTGCTTATGTGAGTGAAATGAGGTGGAGAAATTCTTGCAAGAAAGCCATCGTATGAGGAAACAACTACTCTGCTCCTCTGTGGGCCGAGAGGAAGACAGGACTAGGGAGGACTGGACCCCACAGCCTTCCTTAACCAGCCCCAGAGGAGGCTTCCTTCCAGCAGCCACTTTCTGTAGAGAAATAACGTCACCTGTTCAGGGATGAGCGAATGAAGATGATGTCTCGTAGGTGGGGAGCAGGGAAGCTTTGCAGAGGGAGCTGAGTGGGAGGATGACCCCAGGGGCTCAGGCACATTGAGGTTCAGAGAGATGTGGAAATGAGATGAGAAATAAAGGAGATTAAAAAAAGAATGTAGTGAACTAGATCTCCTGGGATATTCTTTGAGAGAGAGAAATAGAAATTAGAATTGCATTTCAGTTACTTTTATTTTTTGGACTGACTTCTTTCAATTAACCACTTAATCAAGAAAGGAATCCATGGGGATCTGTGGACTTTATTTTCATCACATGCTTGTCTTTTCTATTACACTGTGAACTTGAGGGCAGGAATTGTGTCTTACCCATCTCCATGTTCTTGGCGAACAGCCTGGGGCCCAGCACTGGGCAGGTACACTTGTAGTGGGCCGAGTGAGGGCTACCAACTCATCCTGTTTCATTTTCACTTTCCTGAATTAGTACAGAAAGCCCTGTGTTCCTGGAAGCCCTGAATTCCAGGCACACTGAAGCAGTTGATGCCCCAGATGGAATCAACAAAAAATGAACTCTAGGACTGATTGTTGTCTTGCCCTTAGCTATCAAGAACTTGACAAAGTGGAATGCCTTGTGGAAACACAGCCTCGCCTCTCATCAGACCCTCCAGTCCAGGTCTCTTGGTGGCTGCAGCAGGGAGAATGCTGTCTTTTTCTCACATGACTTATTTGCATTGGGTGTAAAGATACAGCCCAGCTGCCTAGCCCAGCCTGCTGGGTCTCTCTTAAGGCCCTTGCTCTGTGTTGCACAAAGCCCAGCAGCTGCTGGGTGCTCATCACTGCTTTCTCAAGTATGAGCCAGTGGTTACAAGAATAATCCTCTCAACTCCAGGGGGAGGGGAGCTGCCTCCATCTTGGAGTAGCACAGGCGACTTCTTTTTGGTATCAGGGTATTAAGGAAAAAGAAGCTTTCTTAATTTAACATGACAGATTTTGTTGTTTGTCCACCAGATTCTAGAACTTCACAGAATTTTTTTTTTTAAGTTTTGTAAACCCACTGCACTTCTGGGCCTTGGAATACACTGTTTCCTTTGCCTGGCATTTCTTTATCCTTTTCTTCACCTACTGAACTGCTCCTTTGCTTAAGTGACTCCCTCCAGGCAGCTCTCCTTAACTGCCTCTTCCATTAAGACCATACCTCCTGCCACGTGCTCCCCCAGAATCCTGGGTTTAAAGGTCATGGCCTGTCCATATGTGCTTGCCCTGTGCTGTGAGTCCCTGAGGACCTGGCTTTCCTATGAGTCTGTTCAGCCAAGTGAGCAGTAAAAGGAGCCGCATGTGAGCGACAGCACACACGTTGGAGCCTGTCACCTCTCAGAAAAGTCTGTCAAGTCATCTGGAAATGAGTGTGCCAAAGATGGCTATGATTTGAACAGAAGCCTTGGCTGAGCACATGTTACAAATGGAGCACAGAGATGTGAGAGAGAATAGCCGATGTATCAGAGGGAGCTCAGAGCCCCAGAAATCTGCTTGCTAGCGGGTACAGGACTAAAAGCTCCCTTGGTGTCTTGTCTTTAGCTGGCCCACTATCATTCTTTCATTTTTATGGTGATGGAAGAAGGAAGTATTGCTTTTGTGTCTCTTGCTATATAAACATGCTGTTTTGATACTTTTTGAGGCACAAGCTAGAAAGGGGTTAGGCAGTCCACAAGCTGCCTAGCCAAGTCCTGGGTGGTGAGGGGAGGGGGGACTATCATGTAGGTCTTCCTGCATGAAAGAAAACTTTGGGCAAAGCCAGAAGCCCGGGTCTTAGACCTGGCTCTGTGCCATCCTATCTTATGACCTCGAGTAGTCTTGTCCCTGTTTGTGCTAATAACATGCATTGTATGTGCTAGTCATCTCACATGTTTATTTCATTAGTGTATATATATATATATATATTTGAATATATATATTCAAATATATATATTTTTTTGAATAGTAATTCTCCCCACTTTATAGATTATGAACCTGTGATTCAGTGACTCCCCAACCAAGGTTTGTACCCATTGCACACCAGTAGTATGAGAAGTTGGGGTTCAAACCTAAGCCCATTTGCTTCTTTGGATGAGCCCATAATCATAGCATGGTATTTCTCTTGGTCTCTTTACCTGTTAAATGAGGTCTCTTCTTGTTCTGTCATTCTCAGATGCATGAGGACAAACAGGTCATTCATATTTTTAGCCACACTCATAGATAGAAGCCTGTCAAAGAGAAAATACATACACATGCCTTTTAGTTGGATGTTTCATGGAAGAAGTCTTATTTATGGTAACACCTTTATTTCTTTCTCTAAGCATATCCAACATTTAATCTTCTCATATGTCATCACTCTACTCAATGAAAATAGAGTCAGTCTGACTCTATTAGGACATGTAGTCTGACATGTCCTAATAAAGTCACTGGAAGAGGCACCTTGCAAATAGAAAGGCTGTGTGTGGGGAGGTCGAGTGAAATTCTTCAGAGAATTTCACTGTCCCTGCTCCCAAATGGACTGATATTTTGGATGAAGAAACTCCAGTGTTCACTGGGGGTTCCCAGGGCTTCAGCAGTGCCAAACAAGCTGGGGGTGCTCAGGTTTTTGTTGCTACTCAAAATTCTTAAGAATGTTGCCCTCCTGTCCAAGCCCAGCAGCACGTGGTGATTGAAGTGCAGGCGATGGAGTCTGTGTGTGACCATGAACCCCTTTACAAAAGTGATTTTAAATGACTGAAATAAAAGCATAAGGCTTCTTAGGAAACCAGTTCTATTAGTTGTGAAAATATGTAAAATAATAAACTTAAAACTTTAAATAATGAGATCTAGTGACTGCTCTAATAACCACTAATTTTGAGGTAGGGATGTGTCCTTGAAATAATATCAACTATAATGTAATATGAAGATACCTGTGCCTTATGTTGGTAAAATGTCAATACTATTAATTCTTCTATGGATAGTTACCTATGCTCATATGTTGAAAGATATGCTAAATTTCAGTAACAAATTATTGAAAATGGTGACGTAATTATTTTTCCTCATCCAAGTTCATGAACTTCTTTTTTTTTTTTTTTAAAAGATTGCAGTGATTTATTTTTTATTTTTTTAACCTCTTTTTTTTTATTAATTAAATTTATTTATTTTTTTGAATTGATTATGCTGTTACAGTTGTTCTATTCCCCCCTCCATTTCCCTCCACCCTGCCCCCCAACCCCACCATTACCCCCCTTTAGTTTATGTCCATGTGTCTCAAGTCCTTTAGGTTCTATATTTCCCAAACTATTCTTGCCCCCCATCTATTTTCTATCTACTGTCTATGCTACCTGTTTTCTGTACCTTCTCCCCCCTCTCCTCCTCCCATTCCCCTGTTGCTAACCCTCCTTGAGATCTTCATTTCTGTTTCCACTCCTGCTCTAGCTGTCCTTTTAGTTTGCTTTCGTTTTAGGTGTGGTTGTTAATAACTGTGGGTTTGTTGTCCTTTCACTGTTCATGTTTCTTTATCTTCTTTTTTCTTAGATAAGTCCCTTTAACATTTCATATAATAAGGGCTTGGTGATGATGAACTCCTTGAATTTGGTCTTATCTGAGAAGCACCTTATCTGTCCTTCCGTTCTAAATGAAAGTTTTGCTGGGTAGAGCAATCTTGGTTGTAGGTTTTTAGATTTCATGACTTGGAATATTTCTTTCCAGCCCCTTCTTGCCTGTAAGGTCTCTTTTGAGAAATCTGCTGACAGCCTGATGGGGACTCCTTTGTAGGTGACTGTCCCCTTAGCTCTTGCTGCTTCCAGGATTCTTTCCTTCATTTTAATTTTGGCTAATGTAATTATAATATGCCTTGGTGTGTTTCTTCTTGAGTCCAACTTTTTTGGTACTCTCTGGGCTTCTTGGATTTCTTGGAAGTCTATTTCCTTTGCCAGATTGGGGAAATTTTCTTTTATTATTTGTTCAAATAGTTTTTCCACTGGTGGTTGTGTCTTTCCCCCTTCTGGTACCCCTATAATTCGGATATTGGAGCGTTTAAAGATGTCCTGGAGGTTCCTAAGACTCTCCTCATTTCTTTGAATTCTTGCTCTTTGACTCTTTTCTGCTTGTCCATTATTAGCTTTCTTCTGGACCCTTGCATTGATTTGAGTCCCAGTTTCCTTTTCATCTCTATGGGATTCCTGTGGAATTCCATTCATTTCCCTTAATTTAGCCTCCATATGTTTCTGTAATTTGTGGCTGTAATCCACCAAATCTGTGAGAAAGGTGATGACCAGTGTTTTAAACTGTGCATCTGAGAGTTTTGCTATTTCTTCGTCATTTAGATTTATCTCTGGGGCTTTGAGTTCTGCCTGCGACATTTTTGGTCTGTTCTGGCCCTTTAAGTGGGACAAGCGGCGCCTTGGAGTCCCAGGTCGCTGGGTTGTGACGCTGTATGTGGGGGTGTGGTCAGAGCGGGAAATGGCCGCCGCCGCCGCCTCCGTCGCCGCCTCCGCCGCCTCCGCTGCCGCCGCCGCCGGGCTGGTCCAACCGCTTACTCCCTCACTCGCGCGCAACCAGAGTCAATTCGTTGCCACCGCCTCCCCACTGTGTCGCTCCCCCGGTGGGCTGCTCGGCGGCTCACCAGGTCCAATCCTGGGTTTGGAACCCGCGTAACTGGATTCGCGCGCCGATTCTGCGCCGGTCCGACCGAGCCCTCCTTTGTAAGTCCTCACCGGACACTGGTTTCGCACCTTACCGGTCAGGCTGAAGAATTTGTTGTTAGCGGACTTCCGAAAAGTTCAGTTTTCCGTGTTCTGGTTGTGTTTTGTGATGCTAATATTTAGTTGTCCCTAAACTTGGTTGTGTGAGGAGGCAGGCACATCCAGCTAAACCTCCATCTTGGCGGAAGTCTCCAAAAGTTCATGAACTTCTGAATTCTTTCCATAGGAGCTGAAAGTCTGAGAACTACATTCATCTTTCTTTTCAGAGAGACCCCCTTTCGGTTCTCCCAGCGAGGGAATCCTTGGGCACTTAGGTGCAGGAAGGAGGAAATGGACTGCTGTATTTAGCCCTGGTGGCAGTGGGGTCAGCTGGTGGCCATGCTGTGGCTCAGAGCTTGTGGGCCTGGATTAGAAAAGCACTAGCTCTGGGGGTGGGGCAAGACTTTTGCAGTTTATCTTTGGGTTGCACCATGACCCCTTTTCCTAGTCTGGCCCTCCCTACCTTAGGAAACTTAATTCTCAGTATTATGTCCATCCCCCTCTTCTTGAAATATCTAGAGTAGCTTCTGCTTTTTAGGTAGAATTGTAATTAAAAAAAAAAAAACAATTCTGTCTCTTACCTGTTCGGTTCCTTTGGTAAGTTAATGGACCTATCTGTTGCATCATTGGCATGATACCTAGTTGAAAGGTTGGTCATGAAAACCTGATGGTGCGGTCCATACAAAGCATCCTGCACGTGGAAAGATCTCTTCCAGTATTAGCTAGGACCCTTGGACCTAATCATTGCCTATCATTGATATGAAGATTTGACCTGGCTCGGTGTATCTATTCCTTGGGCTTAATTAAGTAGGATTGTCTGTTTGATTATAAGTACAATTTAAAAAAATTAGTGAAAATATCATTAGGAAAAATAACAAAAACTATCGTCACTGGTGTTGGTTGCATTTGCTCCCCTGAAGTGTGGCCCCTTGGGCAGTTAATGCTGTCCTGCTCCATGGTTAACCCAGGCAGACTGAACTCTGGCAGGATTGTATGTAATGATGCCTATAATCTCAGTCATCTCAGACCTGTTGATGATCTTCTCATTTCATAGAGACATTTAAGTAGAAATAAACAGCAGGGCAAATTTCTTTCACCAAACTCAGAAAAGAATATTTTATGAGACTACTGGAAACCATGAAGTCTGTAAATTGAATTCTTTGGATAATCTACAGATTTCCAAAAATATTTTGTTGACAAAAGGTTTGTCAGGAAGAAAGAGAGTAAATTCTTGGGGGCTAGAATGCCCAACAAGAACTAGGAAGTGAAGCAAGTGAGAGGGCCGCCAGAGAGGTAGAAGTCACTGTCAGTGCAGATTGGCAGTGCAGACAGCGATGAAGACGCATGAAGGAGGAGCCGTGGTCTGCGTTCACAAAGGCCGTCTGCCGAATGGGAGAACGTCTCTGTCAGTGATACATCTGATAGGCGGTTAGTCCCAGAATATGTAGAGAACTTACACAGCTCAACACTAGGAAGACAAACAACCCAATTAAAAAATGGGCAAAGGGACTTCCACCAAGATGGAGGCATAGGTGGAGATGCCATGCGTCCTCACACAACCAAGTTTAGAGACAACTAAATAATAGCAACAGAAAACATAGCCAGAACACAGAAAATTGAACTTTTCAGAAGTCTGTTAACAACAAATTCTTCAGCCTGACCAGTAAGAGGGGCGAAACCAGCAGCTGGCAGAGCGGGGTAGCACAGGAAAACTCGGTCAGACGGACTCAGGCGCGTGGAATCCAGGCACAGGGTTGGACCTGGTGGGCAACTCAGCAAGCAATCTTGGGGAAACAGCGAGGGAGCAGGACTGCGGGTTGACTGTGGTCGCGAATTTGTGCATGGATAGACAAGCAAGGGAGTGGGCTATTGGACAAGAGCCAGCAGCCCCAGCGGCAAGAGGCAGCAGGGGGCGCCGCCATTTCCCCACTCTAACCCCATCTCCACATACAGTGTCATAATCCAGCGACCTAAGTGAGCCTGACCCGGTGAACAACCTAAGGCTCTGCTCTTCTCCCAGCTGCGAGAAACAGCAGAGGGGACCGCCATTTCCCCTCTCTGACCCCGCCTCCACATACAGAGTCACAGCCCAGTGACCTGGGAGTCCAAGGCTCCGCTCCTCAGACTTAACGGGCGCAAACAGACCAAAAATGGCTCAAGAAGATCTCAAAGCCCCAAAGCCTATAAATCTAAGCAATGAAGAAATAGCAAAACTCTCAGATGCACAGTTTAAAACACTGGTCATCAGGATCCTCACAGAACTGGTTGATTATAGCCACAAATTAGACAAACATATGAAGGCGAAACTAATTGAAATTAATGGAATTGCACAGAAAACCAATAGCAATGAAAAGGAAACTGGGTCTCAAATCAATGGAGTGGACCAGAAGAAATCAAATAATGGCCAAACAGAAAAGAGTCAAGAAGCAAGAATTCAAAAAAATGAGGCGAGTCTTAGGAACCTCCAGGACATCATTAAATGCTCCAACATCCGAATTATAGGGGTGCCAGAAGGGGGAAAGGCACAGCCACCAGTGGAAAACTTATTTGAACAAATAATAAAGGAGAATTTCCCCAATCTGGCAAAGGAAATAGACTTCCAGGAAATCCAGGAAGCTCAGAGAGTCCCAAAGAAGTTGGACCCAAGAAGAAACACACCAAGGCAGATCATAATTACATTAGCCAAGATTAAAACGAAGTAGAGAATCCTAGAAGCAGCAAGAGCTAAGGGGACAGTCACCTACAGAGGAGTCCCCATCAGACTGTCAGCAGATTTCTCAAAAGAGACCTTACAGGCAAGAAGGGGCTGGAAAGAGGTATTCCAAGTCATGAAATCCAAAGACCTACAACCAAGATTGCTCTATCCAGCAAAACTTTCATTTAGAATGGAAGGACAGATAAAGTGCTTCTCAGATAAGATCAAATTCAAGGAGTTCATGATCACCAAGCCCTTATTATATGAAATGTTAAAGGGACTTATCTAAGAAAAAGAAGTTAAAAAAAAGATGAACAGTGAAAGGACAGCAAACTCACAGTTATTAACAACCACACCTAAAACAAAAGCAAACTAAAAGGACAGCTAGATCAGGAGCAGAAACATAGAAATGAAGATCTGAAGGAGGGTTAGCAACAGGGGAGTGGGAGGAGGAGAAGGGGGGAGAAGGTACAGAAAATAAGTAGCATAGACAGTAGATAGAAAATAGATGGGGGGCAAGATTAGTATGGGAAATATAGAATCTAAAGAACTTGAGACACATGGTCATAAACTAAAGGGGAGGTAATGGTGGGGACGGGGGGTGGGGTGGAGGGGAATGAAGGGGGGGAATAGAACAACTGTAACAGCATAATCAATAAAAAATAAATTAAAAAAAAGAAAGAGGAAAATAACATGGAGCCTGAAGATAGAATGAGAGCGGAGACCAAGGTGGCATGTGCAGCAGACACTTCTAAGAAGTTTATCAGAAGAAAGGGGCAGCTGGAGGAGGAGCTTATGGTGGATAAGGAATAAAGTTCTTAATTGTATTAAAAAAAATGGGCAAAGAACCTGAATAGACACTTCTCCAAGGAGGATATAGGTACAGATGGCCAACGGACATATGAGGAGATGCTCAGTGTCACTAGTCATCAGAGAAATGCAAATTAAAACACAGTGAGATATCACCTCACACCGGCCAGAGTGGCCACCATCAATAAATCAACAAACAGCCAGTGCTTGTGAGGATGTGGAGAAGAGGGAACCTTCATGCACTGTTGGCAGGAATGCAGGCCGGTGTAGCCACTGTAGAAAATAAGGTGGAATTTCCTCAAGAAATTAAAAACAGAACTGCCTTTTGATCCAGAAATCCTACTTCTGTTGATATAGCTTAAGAATCCTGAAACACCAATTTGGAAGAACATATGCTCCCCTGTGTTCACTGCAGTGTTATTTAGAACAACCAAGATATGGAATTAGCCCAGTGCTCATCGTAGATGAGCAGATAAAAGAGCTGTGGTATGTTTACACAATGGAATGCTACTTGACCTTGAAGAAGGAAATCTTATCTTTTGTGACAGCAGGATAGACCTGGGGATTATTAGGCTAAATGAGATAAACCAGTCAGAGAAAGACAAGTACCATATGATCTCACTTATATGTGGAACCTAATGAACAAGATAAACTAACAAAATAGAAACAGAGGGCAGGACACATGGAGCAGACTGACAGCTGTCGGGGGTGGGGGGAGATTAGATGAAAGAAGGTGAGGGATTATCCACAAAACATTTATACGTAACACGGAGACAGCAGGGTGATGTTGGCCAGAGGGGAAGGGGGTGGGGGTTCGGTGGAGCAGGGCAAAGTGGGGTGGGGGTGGGAGGGAAGGGGATGGAAAGAGACTTTGCAGGTAGACAGTGCAGTGTGCAGATGATATTTTGTTGAGTCATACACTTGAGACCTGTTTGGTTTTGCAACCAAAGTTCATTTCAATAAATTTAATTAATAAAAGATTAAATGAATAAACAGACATGACAGAGAAAGGCAGAGCTGTAAAATGGTGCATAAGCAGTGCTCATCTGACCAGAATGAAGGACATTCCAAACAATGCACTGGGGCTATTCCGAATCCACTGATAAAACCCTCCGACTGTAATAGGGGTGGGGACACCAGGCCTCTCTGCTGATGCTGCTAGCCACTGGGTTCTTCTAGTGTGCAGACAGATCCCATACTCACCAAGCAACATTGTGCTTATGATGTGGCTTCCCACGGGGGTCTGCCTAGAAAAGAAGAATGATGATGATAAAAGTAACATCAACAATAACAGCTAGTATTCACTGAGTACTTCCTAGGGGCCAGCAGTTTTTCTGTGGGTTTCATTTAACTCTTACAATAATCCAGCGAGGAAGATTCTACTAATATTGCCATTTCATAGGTGATGAGACCGAGCCTCAGAGAGGTCATGTAACAGAATGAAGCCTCACATCCAGATCACAGAGTTCGTGCGCAGCTGGGCCAATGGAAAGTGGCCCCAATGTAGACCCTGTTGCTTTTTATTTTCTCCTCTGGTGTGTTTTCAGGTTTTGATCTCAAATTATTTCACTTTTTCATGTTTTAACATGTGTAGAAATGCGAAATCACCAAATTCAAGTGATGAGAGCTGATTTTGCTTTCTTGAAATACTGATTACATTTCCAGTTGGCTGCTTCAGAAACCCATTTAGTCGGTGAAATTGGTGGGTAGAAGAAGCCCATATAGGCTCTATTTTGAAGTTCTGTTATCTGTAATTTCAAAAGCAAATCCCGCAGGCTTATTTCTATCTCTAACTAAGGTTTGCTTTTATGCACATCACATGACCTTCTCTGGCCACATCTTACTTAGATGATGTCACCTCTTTATAGGGCAACTTTCCATCTTGGTAGCCAAGGACCTGGTTTCTATCAAACTAGAGAGGCTTAACTTTGGAGCTGGTGGTGTTCTCAGTACATTTTCATTATAAGAGAGGTTTAGGCTTGGTGGTTTTGAGGACAGGCAGATCTTTAACGTCAGCTCCTTCCCAGTGTCCTGGATTCCTGAAGGTGCACTTAACTATTAGCCGTTCACTTGGGGGCAGGTGGAGCTGGGGAATGAGATGGAGCAGGAATGAGGAGTGATGGTGCTCGCAGCAAAGCTAGTTGCTGTGGGCTGTGTGTGAACTAGCTAAAAAACTCAAGTTGATTTTTTTTGTTTGTTTTCCAAAGGTTAGAAATGATATTGTTTAAAGTTAGAGACCTAGTGAGCATACCATAAACAAAGATAATGTCTTGGTTCCATGGCGACAGACCTGCCACAAGTAATAAAATAAAACCTGTTCCTAGCTCTTCTGAGAAGACTGCAGGGCCTGACACCCAGATGGGGGAGCACGAGGCAGCATGGAACAAGGTGGGCAGAGGGAATGAGGGAGGAAGCCCTGTGCGGCCAGGGGGTCTAAAGCAAGCACATGCTGTCTTAGCACACTAGTGCTCTCATGGTCCAAACCTCTGAATTCCCAGCGGGCTTTCCGAGTCCACTTACATTAAAACCAACTTCTGTCCAGTAGAATTCCATGCCACCAAATAACCCAGAGGGGCCCTTCATGTTTGTAGTCATAGGATTTTATCCCTGCACAAATGTTTCAAATAACTTGCCCGCACAGGGTGAGGTGTACACTCCTGAGAGTTGGACTCAATTTTCAGACACTCGAGTCTGTTGTCCCTGTCACCACTCTGACATGTTTTCAATGTCAGCATGCGTTTCAGTGTACTGGAAAATACTCTGACTTGGGAGCTCAAAGTCAGGGACCATGAACGAGGCAATGGGGTGTTTTAATTTGCATGGCGCTGGAGCAGCATATACTCCTGTTGGACAGCTACGTCATATCCTTGGAGATTTTATTGTTGTTTCACTATTTACTAGTTTATTTGTTGATTTTTGCTAAATGGAATCAAAACAAAGGTTGGTCTGAAAATGCCCATTAGCTTAGGTCTTAGAAGCAGTGGATACCTGGCAAGGTGGATAATGGGGAGGGAGTAGAGTGTAGGCCAGTTTGCAATTATGGGCAATACTTAGGGAAATGAGCAAGGAAGCCCATCTGCCATATGATATTGTTAAGATGGGGACAACCTCTTTCTGTCTTTTGAGACTAATATTGCCTATATTAATTACTCAATCACCCCAAATTTAGCAGCTTAAAGCAACAAGTGTTGGTTATTTCATAGCTTTTGTGGGTCAGGAACCCAGGAGAAATTTATCTGGGTAGTTCTCACTTGGGATCTCTCAAGTCAAGTCGTTGGCCAGGGCTTCAGTCTCTGAAGCCTGGCTGGGGTTGGAGGTTTGGTTTCTAAGCTCATTCATGTGGCAGTTGGCAAGAATCAACCATGTGGACTGGCCGTGCATGATATGGCTTCTGCAGAGCCAGTGATAGGAGGGGGAGCAAATGAGAAATAGCATGTTCAGTTGGAAGCTGCAGTGTTTTTATAACCGAATCTTGGAAGTGGCACACCATCACTTCTCTCTTAGGGTCCAGTTACTAAGTCCAGCCTGTGCTCAGGAGGAGAGGAGGTAACCTTCACTTCTTGCAAACAGGAGTATCAAAATATTTGTAAACATTTTCTTCATATTAACACAGTGCCCATGCTTAAGGTAGAGTGTGAAAATGTGAGGAGTAAGTGCTTAAAAGGCTCCAAATGATGAAAATGACAGACCAAGAGAAGAGAGAAGCTGTCCAGACCAGTGTGGACAGTCAAGCCCCCCAGTGGGCATCCTCATGGGCAAAGAAGGGTCAAAGAGATGGTTAGTCTGATTGGAGAGGAAGCGTTCCAAAGCAGAGAGGGCTGAGATCAGAAAAGACAGAAGGCCGCTGCGATGGAGGTTTAGTGCAAAGCACGGAGGGCAGCAGGTCCAGGCTTAGTCTAGGCATGAAGGAGGCCCATCAGGATCAGCCACAGTGCAGTGGTGGTGGTGGGGAGGCAGGCCCTGCTCACAGGCAGGTGTGAGGGGCTGGGAGGCTACAGCCTGGGGAGGGTCTTTGGGGACACAACTTGGCTTGGACACTTACCTGCTCTGAGGCGGGAGGGAAATGATTGATTTGCCTTTTTTGTCAGACAAGAATGATCAAATATTGTCAATTTCATGTGCTTCAGTGGAATATTTTGCCTCCCTGAACTTTGATTTCTTTAGTGCTGAGATGCAGAACCCTGCAGTGATGTTTTTGAGATTGGCTATTCTGTGTGTTAAAGGCCTGGCAAGTGGGACACTCTCAGTAAATGGCAACCCCTTTCATTATCAGGTTAACGTTGGTGGGTGATGGCTGGAAAGTCATCACCAGAAGGAACTCAGGCCCATCTAACTTAGGAAAGGGAGGGCCAGATTCATTCCTGTGCATTGCTCATTCACTTAAGCAGTTCCCCTCCCCACCTCAGCCTCAGTTTTCCCACCTTTAAAATGGGAAGATTGGCCTAGAAAAACTTTGTTTTCCACTGCAGTTGAGAAAATGAAACAAAACAAGACTCCACCAAGGTATAAATTGGTCTGTTTTCACCAGCAAAGTGGAGTGCCAAATGGATAAAAGAAAAATGGTAATTCTAGCTCCAGACCTTGTTACTAAGGTAAAGGTATGTGTGTGTGTGAGTGGACAACTGCATGTTCACCTCTGTCCATTTGTGTGTGTATAGGGGTGCTATTGAGTGTCTGGCTAAGCCTTTCCATGTAGCTGTGTTCCCCTGCATGTGTCTGTGGGTGGAGAAGGGGAGAGACCATGAGTATTTATTGTGCTTCTGCTCAGTGCTGGGGGCTGATAGGGGCTGAGCAGAGGTCTAGGGATTCAGCAGCAACAGACGGGGCTCTCTGGCTTTGTGGGATTGTTGGCTTAGTGACTGTGGCCTCTGCTTCATTCTGTACTTGGTTTTAGTCTGGGAGATAAAAGCCTGGGCAATGGCTTTAGGCCAATGTTATAAATGCTAATCATGCAGTCAGGAGCTGCGGGCCCAGGGGAAGTCACTGATTATGCCTCTTCTGGGTGTCTGTGATGGAAGCCTCCCCACTTGGTTGAACTAGAGGCTGTGAAGATTGATGTGACACAGGAGCACAGGGCAGGTGGCCCTGAGCACGCATGTGGAGCAGTTAGCTTTTTATGGCCCCTCCATCCCCTGTACCTCATTCAGAAGGCAACACTTGGCCCAAAGCCAGACTTTTCAATTACCCCCTCAATAAATTTAGTGACACTGGCAAGAGAGGCAGCGGAAGAGAGTGCTTGCTTTGCTTCAGGTCTGACTTCCACACACACAGGGTATCACTCCTTTTGGCAGCTTCCTCATAGGGTATTTGAGGAAAAATCGGAAATAAGTCTTAATGGTCGTGCTGGAGATTGTTGATTTATGGAGCCAGCATGTGTTCCCATATGTACTTTCATTACTAGAAGATTGTACCTCATCAACTTGCTTCCTGGTCAACCCAGGCGGGAACTGAAGGGCACCTAGACCCATAAACCACAGGGGCAAGTTACATTTATCAGAGTGATGGGTGAAGCCTGGCCAGAAATTGCGTGCCCAGGACAGTGGGCACTGCAAGTGTGAAGGAGAACGTTCTGGCTGCACCAGAGGCTGCTTCTCTTAAAGATATCTTTCTGATGTTTATATATGTTTGGGAAGTTTCATCTGTGGTGTTTCTTACATTCTCGTTTCCCTGAGGCTGGGACTACAAGAGATCTGTCAATGAATGGACAAGTGCAGCATGGGCGTGGTAGGGGCAGGGCTTGACAAACCGACTGTGCTGAGTTCACTGTATGTAGGGGCTCACTCCGTTACTCCTGAGACAGCCCTCAGTGTAAGTGGTAGCCCACAGAGTGTCCGTGGAAGAGAGGAAGGGGAGAATGAGCTGTCTTTCTTCCTCCCACCATTGCTGAAGAAAGCAATCTGAACTGCGGGCACAGGGACATCCCAGCTGCTAGCCCTCCCTCTTCCAGTGGTCCTGGGTGTCTGGTTCTGAACTTCTTGATTAACCAACAGTGCACTTAGTGAATGCAGGTCATGTTGTAGGATAGAGGTGGACACCAGTGCCAAAATGGGGAGGTCAGCGAGTATGGATGCATTTTGGGTGACTGCAAAGGGCAAACACAGCTGCTTTATGCTCCACACTGGTGTATTATAAATAAGACGTGTGGGGAGGGCGTGAGAACATAACATCCACTGGGCTTTCAGCCCATGTCAGCATGTCTGCTAGATCAGTGGCTGAATCAGCCAAAATTCTTGCTTCTTAAGGGGCTAAGGAGCCTCTCGGAGAGAACTCATCCTAAAGGCAGAAGGAGCCAGGCAGGGCAAACTTGAGAAATGTGGAGTGACGCCGTGACAGACTTTCTCCCTTGTTTACCTCTTGGCCTGTTCGATGTATGACTAAGTTCTGTGGCGAGTGGGAGCTGGAGCTGACCAAGGAGCACTGTTTCTGGTCACCTCTGAGAGCATGGGAAGCCCTGCTGATTTCAGAGTCCCTGTGCCATTTTGAGCCCTGGGCCCTCTCAGGGGGCAGTGTACACTTAGAGATGGCAGCAGGGTCTGGGCACAGCCGTGGGGCCCTCGGAGGCCACACCTGGGTCTAAGTACGTGGCACTGCTTAGGGGGCACAATGGTACCAGGAGGAGCTGGGGTGGAGCTCACCGATGGTTCTTGGCCCAAATCACAGGGTTATGTGGTCCTGAAACTGAGTGAGTGTCTTCCTAGCATTTGTAGCATCGTTGAATCCTGGTCTTTCTCTTTTTTGATTGCCCATGGAAATGTAAAGTACTAGGTCCTTATCCCCTACTAATTCAGTTCTGGGAGTTTACTTCTTTATTTGGGGGGAAAATGAAGCATCTTCAAGGAACTTAGGTGCCAAATTGGGCCATCGTGTTTATTGTTCTGTTTTCCCTTAATAGCTTCATTTACCCAAACTGCACCTTGGTAACTGCTCCTGCTGTGTCCCTGCCGTCTTCTGACCTCTTTTTTTTTTTTTTTAAATGCATAGCTGCATTTTCAACAACCCCGTGTGGACTGAAGAGCCTAGAAACTTACCTGTTGGGATCTCTATGTGACAGCGTCAAGAGTGTCATCTGAAGGCAGCAGGAAGTCTGAGAGGCATTAAATGTTTCTTAGAAACTAGAAAGTCTACCATTTGCAGAGTTAGAGGCTGTTTCAACATTTCCAGATAGATGTTAGAATTTGTCTTTGGGAGAGAACCTTCTAAATTTCTTGGAGGACTGTCTCTTTGGCCCTTTCAGTCATGAAGATGTGGAACAATTAGTAACACCCTCATTTTTCTTGGGGAAGCCCCACATGTACCACAAAATAAAGTGGAAGGACCACAGACTGAAAAGGCAGCTGGCCACGCTGGCAGTGGGTCCTGTCCCCACAGAGACAGAAGCTGTTTTCTTCCATTTGTTTTGCTCTCACCCCTGGATTGGCCGGCCTGCCTGTGCCTGTTCTGAGAAAACACAGGCATCTTTTCATTCTGGCCTCTGCTCACAGCAGGGCAGCTTGAGCCAGAGAGGGCAACTCATCTTTGTGGTGAGGACAGCTGATGCAGAGGACTGGGGTCGGGCTGGGGCAGGACAGATGGACCACCGGCACATCCCATGCTGTCAGTTAATGCAGTAAAAGGCCGGATGTTGCTCAATTTACTGTTGACTATTATGTCTTTCTTTTCCGCGATGTGGTGGTTTGTTTCCTTTTGAGGAAATTTTCCATTGTCGTCTGAAAAAGTCTAAAGTAGGAAGGATGCCCGTGTTGGATGGGGGTGTGGAAGGACTTATTCTATAATTTGGAACCAAGAGTGAAGAGGGTGTTATGAAGGCCAGTGACATGATACTTGCAGCATCCATCTGAAAGCCATGAGCTGGGCCTGCCCTCTGGAGAGACTAGGAGACAGGCAAGGACTGGCTGCCATAGGCATGCTGAGTGAGAGGGAGCCCATGACCTCTAGAAAGGCCAGCTCTAGGAGCATGTAGTTACCTCCCAAAAAGCATTCATGCTTCTCTGAACTGGCACTGTCCTGTTCACATCACAGCCATGGTGGTCTGGGGAGTTAAAGAGATCACAGTGCCCTCTTTCTGAAGTTGGGATGGTGTGGTGGCCACCAGGCCAGGCCAGGCCAGGAAGAAGAGGCCAGACCAGCAGGTTCTAGTGGAAGAGCCTGGAGAATTTGCTGGCGATTTGCTAGAAGTTTTCATATAAGTGGGGCTTATGCAGTAACAATTTGAATATTTCAAAAATGGTAACTTTGTTTTGCCGTTACAGGCTGGTAAAAATGTGGACTTGGGGGCTTCTATGGGGATCCCCACAAATATCAACAATACACCATTTCTCTTTATAAAAATAAAAATAAAAATTAAATTAGTATATGAAAGTCACGCCAGAGCTCTGCAATGGAGAGCACAGGGAGTACACTGGACCAGAAAGGCAAAGGCTGAGAGACATCAGGACTAGTGTGTGCAGGGCGAGAACTGTGTGAGTAGGGAGGCTTGCTCCAGAAACCCCCACGTTCTGGAGGGTAGGAGGAGGGCTGGTCCTCTGTTTCTCTGCTTTCCTGCTGACCATCGATCACGGGTGGGATAGCTGTAGTGCCGACCACGTGGTTCTTAAAACAGAAAAGAGAATCCTTTGGGGTGGCATTCTTCAAATGGGATTTTGTGGGAAGCGCAAGAGCTGGAAGGAGTGATTGTAGGAACGAGGTCCCAAACATTTTCTTTTCAGAGACTTTGATGTGAGGAACCAGTACAGAAATAGAAATAGGTTTCTGAACTTAATCACTGAACTTAGAGTGCTGAGGTCTGATTTTATTCTGGGACAAGACTCCAGTTTTCTGTGACACAGAGGAGGGTCCAGCCCCCTCTGGACCTCAGTTTTCCCCCACCGGATGGGAAGGTCAGGCTTAGCTTGCCCCTGTTCCTTTCCAGCGGTGATGCTCTGGGCATCCACCGTGGGGTTACAACTTGCTGGACACCTGGTCTCTCTGAAGTTGAGGTGCTTTGAGTGCTACCCTCAGCTGTACACACACTGATGGCTTAAGGAGAGGAAGGCTAGCTTTCAGGTGTTGTGTGTGACCAAGTGAAAAGGCGGCCTTCATACCTGATGGCCCTTTGTCTCCCCGCAGCGCCCCCTGGTGTTTGTGTGTATTATACTTATGCGTCCTTCCAAGTTGCTTGTAGGTAGTCAGGAATCTGTTTTATAATGCCAGAAATCCGTCTGAGGGTGTCAGGATTGCTAGGCCATTTCCCTCTGCCTGACTTTGCATACCAAATAGCAATATGTAAATGATGGTTGTTCCCAATAGAAAACCGGAAAGGTGTGTGCAACAACAGTGCTATCATTTCTGCAGGATTCTAAATCCAAAGCAGGAAAGCTCACAAAACATGGGAGGAACTTCTTTCTCTAGAAATAGAGCTATATTATGATTAGCTTTAAATTAAAAGCATGTTCTAGGCAGCCCTTGGCTTTCGGCAGCCAGTGTTTGTATAACATTCTGGTTTACAAGCAGCTGGTGTGAGATTCTGGGCATAGCAGTTATCTGTAATTGAGATCATCATAAAACAAGCCCCCCCTGCACTGGCTGAGACAGTAATCAACATCAGGAACACTGTGTGTACAGCACCAGCACCCATAAGATATGCAAGATTAACTTGCTGAACTTCATTCACTCTGTCATCTGTGGCCAGAGAAGCAGCAAATTAATTCTCTACTCGTGTCAGGACATCAAGAGTGGCCTCCTTCATGTGGCTGTCTTCTGCAGTGCTTCTTGGCTTTTGCACATATTTTCTGGTAAAATTCGGTTTGGCCACAGAGGTACCTGGTGTTCCTCCTGGTTCCCAAGACTTCTGCCTTCCTTCTCATCTCATCTCAGTGAACCCCATTTCCTCCTTCAGGCTCCTAAAGCCACAAGCACAGAAAAACAACACTCCGGCCTTGGTCAGCACATGGAACACTCTCGTGTGGGCGTCGTGGCAAGGAAGAAATAATGCCTGAGGGCAGAGCATCAGGGTTTGTGTCGGGAAGTGGCTCTCACACTCAGTGTTGTGTTTCCTTGGACAATTTGCTGTCCTTCTTTTGGGTTCACATTTTGAAGAGAAAACATTAAATTGATAAACTTTCTTCTAGTTCGTTTATAGTTTGATTTGACAAGGAAGGCTCGCTTGATGCTTAACTCCTTTTGTTCAGTCTGATTTGTGGCTCTCCTATAGCATTCTGTATACAAAAATATTGTTGATGTCTCTCTCCCCCCCTTTGTCTCTGTTCTCTTTCGCATTGTATATTATACTTTTTCCATTCCTTAACTGTTACTTTAGTAAAGTTTTGGGTCAAGGTAGCCATCCATGTACTTACTTGGTCTACTATGTTTATTTTGAAGTCTCCATGACATTTCATATTCCGAATGAGGTATAGTTATAGCATAATTATTACAGAAGAAGAAATGGAGGTTAAGAAAATTGCCGAGAGCCACACAGTTAATGAGTGGCAGCAGAGAGATTTGAACCCAAGGCTGGCTTTGAACAAAACCCAGGTTCTTAGCTACCAGCGATCCTGATAATGGCTTCTTTTGCAGATGTTGTGAGCTTGGCTTCTTGGGGTCCACCACTGAGCCCTGGGCTCATTTTTGCAACCCTGGCAACACCAGGTTCTGAGCTACAAGACTGAGGAAAGACCATGGACCATGGCAAAGAGGCCAAAGCAAGGGTCACTCTGATAGGCTCTTGAGGAATCGCCCACCAGCCTCTCCCCCAGTGCAGCATCACGTGTGTAGGGGGAAGGGTGCCATTCGGCATCCTTTTAACTTCTCTGTATAAAGTACAGGCCCAGTCTCCCTTCTCTGCAGCAGTGGCTGGAATCCGAGTGAAGGTGACAATGAACGTTTTTCTTTCAAGTGTACTCTTCTCCAGTATTCTTTCTTTAAATGGAAATTTCTGTTGGAATACATATGTATTCATATGCAGTTGTAAGAAATAATTCAGGGAGATCCCATGTACCTTTACTCAGTTTCCTCTGATGGTAGCATTTTGTGCTTAATTATTTTCTGAGTATCTAAATATGCATTGATACATTTTCATTGTCATAGGTACAAATAGTTCTGAAATACATAGAACAAAGCATGTTGGTCCCTTCTGAACCCTGTTCTCTGGGCCTCTCTTCTTGTCTGAGTCCTGCTCTAGTTTGTTACTCCTTCTTCCCTCATACTTCTTCTGAATCTTTTTGTAATGGTCAAGGTCATCCTGGGGTAAAATGGAATTTGGGATCCTGGCTGACTCATATCTTCAATACAGTGCAGAATCCCCTTTTTGATGACAATCGTAGGTGACATTAGTACCTCTCGATCTCAGTGCTTCTGATTCTCTGACATCTCTGACATCTTCTCAGTTCTTTGTGTCCATGCTTCTGTCCACACCCCGTCAGAAAGAAAGAATATCTGTTTTATACTCAGTAGAACCAAGTGTTCTATACCTAAGAGACATTGACTGTATTTCTTATTTAATACATGTAAGCATTTTAAAGTATTAATTAATATAATTCTTATGGCAATTCTGTGAAGAAGGGATCATTATTACTCTCAGTTCTCAGGTGAGGGAGGATATAAGGTAGAGAGAGCTTAGGTAACTTGCACCACATCACACAACCCGTAAATGATGGAGACAGGATTCAGGGCCATCAGTCCAGCTCAAGTCTGAACTCTTACCGCTCATGCAACTCATTGATTGTTGGACAGTTCATCTGTTTTCCCTTCCTTCCCTGATTTTTACATATTCCCGTGCATTAGCTTCTTTCTTGTAGACTATCAACTTGTCTAATATTGGACACTGTCAAAGATACACCACACACACACACACACACACACACACACACACACTCACTCCTTTGTCCTTGTGCCCTCGTATCAAGGCACTACCTCACCCTTCTTTTCCCAGCGTTCATTCATACCGGGCCTTGCAAGGTTCTGCAGTAACTGCCATCTCTACTTTCTCATGCAATTGGTGCTCAGACCTACTGCAGTCAGAGCTTCTGTCTCAACCGCTCCATGGACACTGCTCCCATGTTATCAGAATAGTCACTTCCTCTAAGCTCTCCATGTATGAGAGCTAAGGATGTGACTAAGTATATTAATATATTTTCTAATATGGAACTGTTCTGGCCCTGACATCACTTTTCATTCTTTAAACTTAGTGCTGTATTCAATTTTCTAATATATTATTTGTATCTTTGATTAGTATCAGACAGACAGACTATTTTCTTAAGACTCAGGGGAACATAGGAATTTCTTTATAATGCCTAAGTGCATTTAATTTTCCTGTTAAATAAAGGGGTAGAATTCTTTGTATAAATACTTTTACTCTCTATGTTTTTCATGTCTTTTCCCATGGGACATCTTTAATTTACCAATTAAAGGGAAATAAGTGTGCTTTCTAATGATTACTGAGTAGCCACAAAAGGCAACCACTTCACACTGGGCCATGTGTTAGGAAAGCGAGAATAATCTGATTGGCTTTTACACACAGTTATTAAGTGCCTCCAAAATGTAGATTGATAGTAAGAACATTGTCTCTTGAGAAAAGCCAAAGAATAATAGTAATGATGATGGTGATACAAGGTTTTTTAGAAAGAGAGCAGTATTTTGAGGACTGATGTGTGCTGTGGTAGTCGCTGGGCCAAGCGTGTCGAATGTGGCATTTACTAGGATGTAAAGTGAGTGCAGGATTGTAAGTGTAGTGATGATGGCAGTCGCAACTCTCGGCTGCTGTTATCCCCATTTACGGATGAGGAAATTGAGGCTGAAACAGGCAAAGTACTTGCCTAGGCTCACACAGAAAGACCCCACAGGGAATCGTTGCTTTTTCCTTGTGAGGGTTAAACATAGTGATTACCAGCTACCATCAGGCCCCTTTGTCCCTTGCCTTCCTTAAGCCCCCGCTGTTGCAGCCAAGCAGAGTGACTCGTGATTGGCTGTGTGAAGCATTCACATCCCACATGGTTGCATATGCTGCTTTCTCTCTTTCAGGAATGTTTTGGACCCTGCTCACCTGACTCACTTCCACTTGCCCTTTGAGGTTTAGTCAAGCATCCTCTATCCTTCTTCCTTTCAGTACTCTCCCATCCCCCTGGAGTTCATTTCTGTCATGGCTGTGGCACATTGGAGATCCTCCAGGTTCAAGTACCTGGGCTTGACTGTTCTCCACTGGGGCCAGGAGCCCCTAAGACCTCTCAGAATGGGTATGTTGGATGAGTAAAGGATGAGTCTCCTAGTGGAGAGGCAGTTTGGAACATTTCCATGCCCACTAAATGTTCAGGCAGTGTGTGCTCGGTTTGCTGCAGCTGATTTCTTGAGTGGTTAAACATGCCCTGACATGAGTGTGTAGCCTGCTGTCTAAGCTGCTTCCAGACACTAAACAGAGTGGCCTGCTCTGCAATCAGATCTCATTAGGATACAGAGCAGTCTGGTCCCGGGAATGTAGGAGACAGACGAATGGCAAGATTAAGTGCACAGGAAGTGCAGTTAACTGAAGAAAGACCGAATGGCACAGTCAAAAACAGAGTTTCCAATCCAGTGTGTTGTAGAACATGGGGACCATTACTATATTTGAGAGTCCTGCCAGGTGTGTTGGGAGGAAAGGGGAATTTGAATGAGCTCTGATGCTCCTTACAGCTCTATATAACTTGTTACAGTAATTTGTTTTTTAATAGCCGAAAAAGGTTGAGATGTTAGAAGAAATTTCATTTTGTGAGACATAGTGTGCTTGCAGCTGGGACCAGCCTTAGGCATTTTGGGAAGTGCTGGTCTCTGCCCCTGCCTCATGAACCACCTCCTACCGACCCAAGCCCCAGGTCATTTATTACCCTTGCCACAGTCATTATCCCAGTCTTCTTTGGCCTCTAGTCTCTCTTCTCATTCCTTCTCCTGATGCATGCCTGAGTTTCTAAGATCAAAGGAGACCATGTTCCTGTCAGGTGACCATCTCCTGGTCACCGCAGAGCAGAGTCAGAACCCCTTGCTGGGGTTCTGGCCCACAGCTCTTGTCCGCTCCCCCTCCTGTCGCTCCCTTTTCCTTCATCTGTCTTGACCTTCCTTCTGTGTCCCAGCCAAGCCATATTGTTTTTTGCTCCTTTGCCTCTGCCAGTAATTCTCTTTGCCCCACCATGAGCCCTCCCTTCCTTGAGCATATCTGATTTTTCCTTCAAAACTCTGGTTGTCGCTTCCCCTGCAGAACCCTCCTGCTGGCCTAGTCACCCTTCCATTGTATCTGTAACACCTGACAAGTCCCGTCAGAGCATTTTTCTCCTCATGTTTGATTATTTGTTCCCTTCACTACCCAGTGATGGCAGTGAGGGCAGGGACAGTGACTGCCTGTCACAGGGTCCTCAGACAGGAGCAGAGTACATGGGACATAGCGGGAGATCGAGTCCTGCTGTCTCCGCTCATATCCTGCCACCTGACAGTCTACCACCACCACCCCTCTTCTGCTACCACGTGGAGTTTTAAACATTCATTTATTGATGCTGTAGGTTGGATTGCATATGATAAAATATATATAATTTTAGTGTACGAGTTTAGATAATTATATACATCAGTGTGTCCACAACCCCAATTGAGGTGTAAAACATTTAAATATTTCTGAAAGTTTCCTGAGCTCCCTTTGCAAACAACCTGCTTCTCCCATTATCAGCCAGACACGGATTTTTTATCTGTAGTGTAGGATGTTGATGGTTCTAGAACTTTATGTAAATAAAACCACCCCGTATGTATTCTTTTGTGTCTGTGTTTTTACATCCAGCATAGTGTTTGTGTGATTCAGTTGTGCGTAGGTCAGGACTTTGTTCCTTTTCACTGCTGGGTGGTGTTTCATCACACAAATGTGCTGCAGTTTGTTTCTCCATCATTCATCTGTTGACAGGTGTTTGGGTTGTTTCCAGTTTGGAACTATCACAAATAAAACTGCTACAAATATTGTTGTACAGGTCTCTTTGTGGATGTGTGTTTTCAAATGTCTTAGATAAAATACTGAGTAACAGAATTGCTGGGTCATAGGGTAAGTGTATGTTTAATTTTCTAAGAAGTACCAAAATACTTCCTTGAACTGATTTTTTAGTTTACATTTCCACCAGTAATATACAAGAATTCTAGTTGCTCCTCACTTTGTCAGCACTTGGTACTATCAGTCTTCTTAACTGTAGTCATTCAAGCAGGTGTGCAGCTGTCTATCACTGTGGTTGTAGTTTGCTTAACCCCGTGTTTCTAAAAATCTTTTCATGTGAGTATTATCTGTTTGCATGTCTTCCTTTGATGTGCCCTCTGAAACTTCCTTATTCATATTTTAATGGATTATCTGTTTTATTAACATCTGTGTCCTGTATGAAGTTTTTTGATTAAGGTTGTGAATATTTTTCTGTTTTCTTCCAGAAGTTTTATAGTTTTAGCTTTTTGAAAACATATTTTATTGATTATGCTATTACAGTTGTCCCTTTTTCCCCCCTTCACTCCCCTCCACCCTGCATACCCCCTCCCACCCACATTCCCTCCCTTTAGTTCATGTGCATGGGTTGTACATATAAGTTCTTTGGCTTCTACATTTCCTATACTATTCTTGCCCTCCCACTGTCTATTTTCTACCTACCATTTATGCTACTTATTCTCTGTACCTTTTCCCCCTCTCTCCCCCTCACCCTCCCCTGTTGATCTTCCCTGGAGATCAGTTTCCTCCATGTGATCTCCATTTCTGTGGTTCTGTTCTTGTTCTAGTTGCTTGCTTAGTTTGCTTTTGTTTTTGTTTTAGGTGTGGTTGTTAATAATTGTGAGTTCATTGTCATTTTATTATGCATGTTTTTTATCTTCTTTTTCTTAGATAAGTCCCTTTAACTTTTCATATAATAAGGGTTTGGTGATGATGAACTCCCTGAACTTGACCTTATCTGAGAAGCACTTTATCTGCCCTTCCATTCTAAATAAAAGCTTTATTGGATAGAGCAATGTTGGATGTAGATCCTTGCCTTTCATGACTTGGAATACTTCTTTCTATTTCCTTCTTGCCTGTAAGGTCTCTTTTGAGAAATCAGCTGACAGTCTTATGGGAGCTTCTTTATAGGTTACTGTCTCCTTTGTCTTGATGCTTCTAGGATTCTCTCCTCATCTTTAATCTTGGGTAATGTAATTATGATGTGCCTTAGTGTGCTTCTCCTTGGGTCCAACTTCTTTGGGGTTCTCTGAGCTTCCTGGATTTTCTGGAAGTCTATTTCCTTTGGCAGATTGGGGAAGTTCTCCTTTATTATTTGTTCAAATAACAAATGACAAATCTTTTCTGCTTGTTGCTCTTCCTCTTCTCCTTCTGTACTCCTATAATTCAGATGATGGAACATTAGAAGATGTCCTGGAGGTTTCTAAGCCTCTCCTCATTTTTTTTGAATTCTTGTTTCTTCATTCTTTTCTGGTTGGATGTTTTTTTCTTCCTTCTGGTCCACACTGTTGATTTGAGTCCCAGTTTCCTTTCCATCACTATTGGTTCTCTGTACATTTTCCTTTATTTCATTTAGAATAGCCTTCATTTTTCCATCTAATTTGTGACCAAATTCAACCAGTTCTGTGAGCATCTTGATCACCAGTGTTTTGAACTGTGCATCTGATAGGTTGGCTATCTCTTTGGTGCTTAGTTGTATTTTTTATGAAGCTTTGATCTGTTCTTTCTTTTGGACCATTTTTTTTTGTCTTGACATACCTGTTATGTAGTGAGGGGTGAAGCCATAGGTGTTCACCAGGGTGGAGCAACCCACATTGCTGTGTTGTGATATTGTATGTGAGGGAGGGGTCAGAGAGGAACAGTGCCGCTTGCTCTGCTCTCTGCCGGATTTCAGTCACTTCCCTCACTTCCCCCAAGCAAATTGGGCCCTTCTGGTGCTGATTCTCGTGTGGGTGGGTTTGTGTTCATTCTAGGACCCTGTGGGTCTCTCCAGTGAATTCTCCTATGAGGCTGAGAGTGTCTCCCACTGGGGCTTCAACCCCCATAGGTGTTTTTAGTGAGTGGTTTGAGGCTTTATTTCCCTGCCCTGGGGCCCTGGGTTGTGCAGTCCATCTCTCTCCCCAGTTGTTTCTTTTAGTTTATCTGTATGGGAATCTGCCCATCCTACCAGTCTGGATGAATGTGTCTTTAACACCTTGGTTGTCAGAATTCCATACAGTTTGGTTTTTCTGTTAGTTCTGGTTGTTTTTTGTTTTCAAATTGTTGTTTTCCTTCTTTTGGTTGTGTGAGGAGGTACAGTATATCTACTTACACCTCCATCTTAGCTGGAAGTCTATAGTTTTAGCTTTTAATAAAAGCTTTAGGTATAAGACTTATTCCTCCCCCCCCATGTTACACCTTTTAATTTATAGGAAATGTTCAGAATAGGCTAACCCATGGGAACAGAGAGCAAATTGTGTTTGCCTCGGCTTAGAACTCAGGGAAAATGAGATTGTCTCTGAATAATTTTATTTTTTGTTGGAGGGATGATGTTAAGCCTCTAAAATTGACTATGGTGATTTTGTACAATTCTGTGAATATACTAAAGAACACTAAATTTCACACCTCTAAGTGTGCCTTGCATGGTGTGTGAATTATACTCCAGTAACGCTGTCACAGTAATTTAAAGGATATGTTCCCTATCATCAAAACAGAGTGAGCTCCCAGGAGGGGGCAAAGACTCCTGTCACTCACTGCAGGGTCTGCGGTGGGAGGTGAAGTCCCAGAGGGGCTCCCCCAGTGAGTTCTTAGGAACCGAGAAGAGGGAGGTATTCATGAGGATTTCCATGTTTTACTTTTTTTAAAGACACCTAAAGATCAAAATAATATTCACAAGTATCAGGAAATACTTGTGTTGGTTCATGGGGAGGGTAACACAGGGAAGTCATCAAAGGGACAATTTTTGTAGGAGTTTTGCTCACATGGATTGACACTCTGAAATCAGACCTAAATTTATGTTTGCTCTTCCCCTCAAATGACATCAAAGTAAAGCAATTCAATGGATCAGCTTTTTTGAAAGCCTCAGTTTGTGAAAAGCCAAAATATTAAGAAACAAGTATTTTGCAGTCATGAAGAATGGACTCTTCCAGATTGTCAGCTTCAAAACTGAGAACTGCTGAGATTCTGTTTTGCAGGCATTGGCGTGACCGTCCTCCTTGTGGCTGGAGTGGAGTCTAAAAGGGACAGATGGCTTAGCCATAAAACTGAAAAAAAAAAAAAACAACCCATTGGTGTTTTTTAAAAGACTGTGTCAATCTTGAATCAAACCCTAAACTATATATAAGATAACATCCATAAATGTGGATCAATGCAGCTTGTGGGCAAAGTGATGAGTGATGATCATGAAAAATTCAATACTGTCTGCAGTGCTGTTTCGTGGGCTTGCGTTTATTGAATTCATCAGTCTTTAATGTACCTTCCAGGGGTAGCCACAACAAATATAAAGACCTTCCAGATTTGTCAAAAAGGTATATGCCTGTTCTTTGTACCAGTCGTTGTTCACATGACTGTCACCTACCACAATGTGCTCCCCTTGGCCCACACTGCTCACCAGGGCCAATGTGCCTGAGGGACCAACTCCTTCCAAGTCCTGGCTACTTAGGCAGGTGATGAGTTCAACCCTCACCTCTTCCACTTGACACTGAGGGCCAGGAGTGGGGACATGGATTGAAACCCGACATGTTGGGTATTATATGAGGAGACTGTGGATCTGACTGAAATCGTCTGTTTTAGCATTTGACATTGCTCAAGGGGTGGGGTCCTGGGCCTCACACCGCCAGGTGAGTGTGGACATCCAGGTTCCCCACTTGGCCTCCCTTATCCCTGAGGGGTGAGGCTCTCCTTAGTGCTGGGGTGTGGGGTGGAATCCCAGCTCCCCTCAGGGCTCCAGGTCACTTCAGTGGTAGGGACGGGTATGAGTATCTCACTAGTGCTCCCATGTGACCTTCCTGACACCACGGGTAGGGAGAGTGACCTCATTGTCACTGCCTGGTGGAGAATACCTCCTCTGACACTACCCCAGTGTGGGGATGGGGCACCTCTCTTTACTGCTGGGTGGGAGGTGGGAGTCCAGACTCTCCTCACACTCCATGGATGCCAGGGCATGGAGGACTGACTTCCTTAGTGTCTGGCAGGGCGGAGAGTCCTGGCACCTTACTGCGCATGCTCCGATGCCACCACCACCTGCACCCCTGGCAGAAGGGGTGGGGGCCTCACTGCAGCCTGGTGAGGGTGGGAGTCATGACTCTGCACTAGGTCTTTGCTGCTGTGGGTGGGTGATTTATTCAAACACATGATCTCTGGTTTCTACTTTGTACCCAGCCTGACTGCCCTGACCCCCTGGGACTGATGAGGAGCAGAGCAGTCAGCTGGCTACTTAAAATGGGGCCAGACAGTTTCATTGTCTGAGGACGATGAGGGGAAGGGTCAGAGGGGAGAAACGGGGTTTCTGTTAGTTCTTATTACAGGCAAAGCTGAGTAACGTGCTGCAAGCCCACAGGGTACAGCAGCTGTGACAGGAGCTTTGGAGCTTTGGAATTGGAGGGCCCTGGGTACAAATCCTAACATTTCCACTAATTGGCTGTGTCACCCTGGAGAGGTTACTTAACCTTTCTGAACTTTATGTATGAAAATGAGAATTGTTCCTTTAATGTTTTAATTTGCTATGTGCAAATAATTGTTTGCTATGGTTTTTATTACTACTTAGTCACTACTTAGTCATTTTTCATTCGCTCTTCCCAATATGTCTGCCAAGGACCTTGTGGCAGATTGCAAGAATGACTTCAGATGACTCTCCATCTAGCCATGCCTGTGGTGGTGCCCTCCTTCACTGACGCCAGCCTTGATTATGGGACTTGCCCTGGCCCCTGGGGCATTAGTAAACATGAAGCATAGAGAGAAGTATGCTTGTGAGTGTGAAAAGTACCTGTGCTTGGAGCTTGATCCACCTTGCTGCAGTCATACCCCAGCTGCCACATGGATAAGCCCAGCTGGCCGGCTGGAGGATGAGAGCCCCATGGCCCAGTCACACCCCACCACCAGCCGCAGCTAACCCCTGGACATGTGGGGAAGGCCAGTCCCTGCCCAGGAGCCGACCTTCCAGCTGACCACAGACAGAAGGGAAGCCACAGAGAAGCCCAGCATCCAGTAACGAGAACTAGGTAAATGGAGAGTACATGCATACTCTTGCCTGTGACAGTTTCTCAGACTCACTTCATTTTGAACAACTCTGGTAGTCTTGATGAGTGTTGGCCAAGTAGTTTATAGAAATCAATGAGGATTTGTCTAATGTCTGTCCTCAGGATTAGATTAGATGTGTTCTTGGGAGGAAGACCAAAGATAAATTGCTGTATTCATTGCATCGTGTCACGTGTACATATGGTCAACATAGCTGTCACTATTGATGTTGACTGGGGTCCCCTGGCTGCAGTAGTGCGTGCCAGGTCTCTCTGTTCTGGAGTTACCCTTCTTTTCCTGTCTCCACATTGCACTCTTTGGAAGGAAGTCGCTCTGTGCAGCCTGCACTGAAGGAATGGGGATTGTGCTCCTCCTGTAGGGCAATGCATTACTTAGAAATCTGCTGCTCAGGAGACTTGGCCTTTGTCACATTTATTTAGTTAGTCATTCATTTCTTTGGACTTACAAATATTTATTTTAAACTTTGAGTTATAATCCAGTACTACTTTATTTATTTTGTTCAAATTTTTTCAGCCTTGGGCATTGGGACCTGTTTTATTTGGTTCACACGCCCCTTTTACGTACCTCTGTTGTTCTGTGTGTTTTTTTTAAGCACTTGCTCACTTTGATACTAAAGGCTATTAAGACTTATTTTATATATTTTCTGCCTCAGACCTAGAATCAGTTATTTATCCAAAGAATACAGGTTTGTCTCCATAGACAATGGTATTGAAAACTGAGGTGTGGATGCCAGGTATGCTTGTACCACCTGGATGCTGTTGCTTTTAGGTCCTGTCAGACAGAGCAAGGAAAGAGACCGTGGGCACCAGGGGGTATACACTTGCCTGTAAATGTTTCTATGTGCAGTTGTCTGTAACCATATTAAGGCAAACATGAGTTCACACTGATGTCTCCAACTCTGACCTCTTTCCCTTGTGTCTGTAATTTCCCACTCCCACAGTGAGACACCCGGATCCCACCCTCCACCAAACATTTCCTTCCTTGTTCAATTCCGTGTACATGTTGTGTCAGAACTGTTAGCCTGTACTCCGTGGAGAGCAAGTTTATTGGCTAGAGCACAGTGTTTATGTATAGATTCTTTTGCTTTTAGTCTTACAGATTTTACTCAATTCAGAATTGCTTAGGTTCGTACCTTTTACCCCCAACCCCTTTAGTGAGGTTGTCCCATATACTTGTAATGTGGTTAGTTATTTTATCATATTCTGCATTTTGTCTTGGGAATCTCCCAGGTTCCTAAATTATTTTTAAATTTTTATATATTTAAGCTTCACTCTTTGTGCTGTAATGTTCTTTGGGTTTTGACAAATGAATAATGTCATGTATTTACCATAACAGCATTATACAGAATAGTCTTTAATCACCCTAAACAATCCCCTTTCCTTCATCTGTTTAATCCTATCCCCTCCTCTCAAACTCCTGCAACCACTGATATGTTTAACATATCTATAGTTTTGCCTCATCCAAAATGTCATATAATTGGAATTCTTTTCAAACTGACTCCTTTCATTTAGCAATATCTTTTTAAAATTCATCCATGTTCAATGGGAAGGCCCACCGAAGTCCAGGGCCAAAAACTCTCATCATTCCTGGGAAAAAAACCAACATTTTAAAATTCTTTTTGTCTTTCAGAGACCTGAAATGCCACATCTTCCTTGAAAAATCTCCTGATAATATAATGTCAGTCATGATTAATCTCATTCTCCCTCAAATATGCATTGCTTTCTGCACTTCCGTTTTCACTGTGAAACTTAAAAGGTGCATCACCCCCTGGGTCTGGTCATTCGAAGGGTGTCCTCGATGTATTCGAGCTAACACCTACTCTCTCCTGGGGTGACAGGTCTGGGAGGAGCCGTCAGAGTTTCTGGTTCTACTCTTTTTTTTTTTTAAGATTATATTTATTTATCTTTAGAGGGGAAGGGAAGGAGAGAGGGAGAGAAACATCAATGTATGGTTGCCCTTCGTGCGTCCCCTGCTGGGACCTGGCCTGCAACCCAGGCATGTGCCCTGACTGGGAATCGAACCGCGAATGTCTGGTTCGCAGGTCCGCGCTCAATCCACTGAGCTACACCAGCCAGGGCTTCCTTGGTTGGTTCTACTCTTAAGGTCAGTGACCTGTAGGAGGTGTTCACACAGGCGGCACATTCTCCTCCCCACTCAAGGGAAGCTCTTTCAGAGGGATGGGCTGTGTGTTTTTAATACTGTTTCCCATGATCGAGCCTAGCTCAGTGCCTGACACAGTGATGAATGACAGTGATATTAACAGTGGCATCAAACTTTGATGTGCTCTCCATCTTTGAGGCACTAAACTAAGCACTGGTTAATGAATAGTCATTTATGTGGCATTTACCAGGTGACAAGTATTATTCTAAGCATTTACAAAGATGAATTCATGCACATGGATTATCTTATTTAAGTTGCACAGGAGCTGTATGAGAAGCTCTAGTAATAGTATCTCCATTTTACAGGTAAGCAAAGTGAGGCTTAGGAAAGTTGGGTAGCTTTCTCCAGTGCTCATACTTCAAATGGTTAGCAGAGTGGAGCTAGTAGGTAATCATCAGATATTTGTTAAATTACATAAAATTTACAGCTTCTGCTTGGTAAATGTTTCACTCCACCTTTAGGGGGAGAGGCATTTTACCAATGGACATAAGGGGCGCCCACCCTGCGGAGATTTGCCTGGTTCTAGGTGGCTGTGTACCATATCCTGCACCAAGGTGTCAATACCAGGACTGAAAACATGCGAAAGGAAGCCCTGTGGCAAATTGATGGCCACCCTTCCACAGTCTTCCACTGGATGGATGCCGAGCCACCAGAGTGAGTGCTGGCTGTGTGGCTGGACCCAGAGCCTCCAAGGCCCAGTTCCTACAGATTGTTTGCCATCATTGCTTCCAAACTGGATTGCGGGCAAGACAGCCGACCTCTGAAATGATGGGAACAATGCTGTACCTCTCCAGGAAGCTGGGCCGGGTAGCGAGCAGGTAGCACTCACATGTTAATTCAGGTGTTACGGAGTTGCAGGGTTCAGGAAGACGTTTTAGCCTGAAGTGTCAAGAAAATCTCCATACGGTGTTTCTCCAGAGAACCTCATCTCCTTCCTGCCAGAACTTTTGATTTCTCCTAATGCTGAAGAATTTTCAGAGGAAGCTTAACTGATTTGTAGAGTTCCCGTAAATGATTCCATTTGCTTCCTTCAGGTATCATTCTTGATGAGTTCAGCCAGCCCCTAGTCCTAGTGGGGTGTGTGTGTGTGTGTGTGTGTGTGTGTGTGTGTGTGTGTGTGTGTGTGAGGGAGGGTGCGTCCTGGTGCCACACAGACTTCGAAGGCAGTTCCAGAGATGCTGACAGCTTCTCCCCAGCATGTCCAGAATAGACTCATTTTTCGATATAATACAATGGTGCACTTCACATACCCAGATGAAGGGAGTGACACATTCTTTATACTTAATACCATGACAAGATGCTGAGTGAAAAGTCCTGATGCACACACTCCACTGACTCAGACTGATATTGCTATCAGGATGAAGAAATTTTGTAGAGGACACAATTTACGGAATGAGTCAAATGCCTGGCGAATCTGCTGTTCAGATGTGGAATTGAACTGTGACCCATATTATTGCATTCTGAAGGAGCCAGGGGAGGTGGTGTAAGGTGGTGGTAATGCACCCTGACCTTTGGAGTAGACCAAGTGGGTTTAGTTTCTGGCTTTGGTGCCTGTTAGTTATGCGATCTTGGATATAGGAATTAACATACCCGAGCTTCTGTTTCTTCTTCTGTAAAGTAGATATGTTACACAATGGTTGAAAACATTAAAAAATAATGCAGGTGTGTCTCTTATCCCAGTACTAACAAACATTTACAAGAGGGCTTGCAGGTCAATCATTGTTCTGGGCTCTTTACCATATTCTTTTGTTCAATCTTTGTAACCTTTGTAACATCTGTCAGAGACTTTCCTCATTGTGCAGTTGAGGAACCTCGAAGTTTGAATGTTTAAATGATTTGCCCCAGGCATAAAGCTAATAAGTTACCCAAAACATGAAATTGAACTTAGTGGGTGCCACAGTGCCTTCCAAATGCTGGAGGTGGCACTCTATCACGGCAGTGAGCACTGCTAGGACCCTGCAGTAGGAAGTCCATCTGGCCTAACCACCTGGACAGGTATTTGGAGCCTGTCATCGGTGTTCATGAACATGCCAGCAGGGCATGTCATCAACCTGGTATTAAGCAGCTATTCAGATAAATGAACAAACATCAAATAAATAAACATAGGACATTTCTTCAGAGCTTGTCATATGTTAAGCAGTTTCCTAAATTTTGTTTCCTGTTATCCAGCCTCACAGTAAATCCTGTGAGACTACTGTTACCATCTCCACTACAGGTATGGAAATGGACATTTAAATGTTTCCTTGCTCAGGGTCACGAGGCTGGGAAGTGGTGCGGCCAGGACTTGAATTCAGGCCTGTCCAACTCTGGAGCACTCTCTGCATGCTGAGTGTGTGAGCAGGCTGCCCTTCAGCTGCCAGGGCTCTGGGTCCTGGTGCCTAGGAGAGATCAGGCAGTGCAGGGAGCTGTGCCATGTTCAGCCTCAGCACGTTGACTGTTCCTGTGGTCCTTGAATCTCCCTGAGGATTTCAAATGCCAAGTAACTTGATACTTCATTTGGGAATTCATCAACACAACCAAACAGTGATTTCTGTATGTTATTGTTAGGCATTTCTTGTGAGCCTATTAGAACAGTATTTTGGTTGAAACTTAAATATTTGCTGAAATATCTGGCAGTGCAAATTTACCCTAATGCAGGAGCATGTTTGGAAATAATTTATTGAATTTTTTAAAGTGACAGCTTTTTTTGTGTTCTGTAGGAAACTAAGAAATGTTTTATACACCTACTTTTTAAATGAAGGAGAAGTTATTATTCCATGAATAATACAAATAATAATTATACTCCAGGCTCATATTCTGACTGACAAAATTGTGCAAGTGGGAGATGAAGTATCTCAACATCCTGAGAGTAAAGAACTAAATAAATATAAATGAAATTCGTATGTACTTTCTTTTCAAAAAACACCAGTTGGCTTTTTAGACAGCAAATGGCCAGGATACGCGGCACAGCACACTCTAATTTCTGTCTAAAGTTGGGAGGTGTGACAGGATGGCAGATGGACACAGAGTGGGGAGACATGGGCACTAATTCCAGAGGTGGCACCTCCCAGGTGGGGCAAGCGAGTCAGGAAGCCGTGTGTCCCCTCAGGGTCCTGGCGACGACTCCTGCCACGAGAGGTCATGGGGGGCTGCACTGTTTCACTGCCAAGATTTCATCTCACAAGATTTCCTATGGTTATGTCGGCTCCCATTTACAGAATAGGCAGGTGAGGCTGATGGAGTTCAAACACTTTGTTCAAAGTTGTATTTTATTTTGACACCCACAGGCATAAAGAAAAATTGTTCTTGATGTTGGTTCTAGGTACCAAAAGTAAACACATGCCTTGTCCTAGACACACGTACAAAAACTAATCTCTCAGAATTCGGTTAATCCTGTTTTTTTCTACAGTCCTTGGGGTGGGGTTTTGAACTTAAGACTCTAATAGAAATTGCATGGGGGAAGATTTCCAGTGAAATTGCTCAGGGGAAATGCCTATGTGAGATGACTACAAATGCACTTTGGCATCGTTTAAATTGAATTGGGAATGTGCTGAATTGGGGACTGACTAAAATGTTAAACTGCTTTGCTTGAACTATGTTCAAGGACAGGGCTGAAATAAAAAGTGTAAAGCCAGCTGCAAAGGAGGAAGACATCGGGACGGCTGTATCTGCTGAGGGCAGCTCGCCCCAGTCTCCTCTCTGCTTGGCAGCTCTCCTGTCCCAGGGGGCAGCTGCAGTGCGGACAGGTGGAATGTGAACGGGCAGCCTCAGGAGAAAAAGAACCTGTCGATTGGCACTGCATTACTGTCAGATGGGAGCCATCCTTCCAAGCAGAGTGACTATTTCTGTAGCCCAGGCATCTTTTTGCAATTTAATTGTATTTGTAGACCATATTGAGATGTATGTGCTTTGTCACTCTGAACACTTTGCAAACCAAGACACAGCCATCTAATTTAATGTGTTTACTCTGCAATGTCTATGAAGACTCAGCTCAAGAAGAGACATGTTAGACTTTTGACATTTCCATGCCACTTGTAGTCTTGGTCTCAATTAATTCATTTACTCATTTATTCAATAAACGCATTCTGAACACTGACTATATAGGTAGTTCTCTATGCTTGGATACATCAGTAAACAAGACAGACAAAGATCCTTGCTTTCCTAGAACAAGAAGTCCAATAGTGTACATGATTAAGTGGGAAGACCACCAGCCTCAGAGCCAGCCAGCTCCGGGTTCTCAGGTCAGTTCCATCACTTCTTAGCTATGTGACTGAACCTGCCCGAGCCTCATTTTCTCATGGGTAAAATGTAAACTCTAATACCAGCTCATACAAATCGTGTGAAGCTTGGAGCAAGTAATGGAGAGAGCCATGAATGGCCCCTGGAAGGGCCAGTAAATGCTGCCTCCTCCTTTTCCTTGTCAGTCAGTGGCTTCCTGCTCAGCACCTGGTACTGCTGCTCTTCACTGTGTGACAGCCAGCTCCACACCATAGACTTTCTGCTGTGTCCATTTTGCAGAGTTTACTCAGCATTTCTCAGGGCCATGTTTTCAGCTATACCTGGCTAGAAAGTAAACAAAAGAAGGGTGAGTGCTCCTGATGGAATGTTAGTGTCTTCCCAAAATTTATATGTTGAAGCCCTAACCCTGATGTAATGCTATTAGATGGTAGGGCCTTTGAGAAGTAATTGGAATTAGAAGAAGCCCTGAGGGTGGAGCCCTCGTGATGGGATTAGTGGTCTTAGAGAGAAAGAGACTTTCTCTCACACAGTGTGAAAAGCCATGTTGTTTGAACTTACAGTGTGATGGTGGCTATCTACAATCTAGGAAGAGGTCCTTCACCAGGAACCTGCTGTACCTTGACCATGGACTTCTCAGCCTTCTAGGCTGTGAGAAAATGTCTGTTGTTTAAGCCACCCAGTCTATGGAATTTTGTTACAGCAACGTGAGCTAAGATAGTGAGCCAGATGCTAACTTAGAAGAAAGCATAGCCATTGGTGCCGATCCATCCATTTCATTGGTTGGAGCACATTGATCCTCACCGAGAGTCACTTGGCATCTTAACAAAGGTCTTTATAGCCGTGTCCATAGATGGGGACCCCAGCTCTTGGCTGACCACAACCAGTGCTCCTGGAACATCCACACAGTCAGTTAGTGTGACGAGATTCTGGTTTGTTACTATGTTTTCTAATGGCCCTGACGATTCTGACTTCAGATAGGCCATCTCTTAGTATAAAGGAAAACCTATGCCCCTTTGTACCTTTTTAACACTGAGTCTTTCTTTGAATTTTTGTCTGAATTAAACAGAAACTAAAAAGGAAATTTACTGATAACCTCTGCTCATAGCTTAGTCAATGGAGATGTAAATTCCAGGTATCAGCCTGTAGCTTACAGATGAGAGATAGAGGAGGAAAATCTTTTAATTTTGTTTTATTTTTAATATCTTATTGCTATAGATACATGTAATACATATTCATTATAGAAAGCAAAGAATAAACAAAAATAAGGAAATAAAATTAATTCTAAGACCCTGTGATAAATATTATAGTCATTTTGATAAATACTGTAGTTAGTAAATGTCAGTAATCTACTTTTATATTTATGTACTGATTTCATCTTATAACACCAATTTAATAACTTCATAGTACTGTATTTTGTAAATGTATTATAATCTAAACTCCCTCATAATTTTTATATTTGTTTCTCATACTTTTTTGGTTATCATTAACCACATCATGATGAGAATCTGCATGGCTAAGTCCTTGATCTCATATATGCTTATTTCTTGAGAATAGTTTTCTAAAGGCAAAATTGTGGGTCCAAACTGACAGCCAGATTCCCTTTAAGTCATGTAATTACTTAACAAATATCTTAAAGCACCGATATTTTCAGGCAGTAATAGGCACTGAAGCAAAATCATGTGAACAAGGGATATATGATCTCTGTCCTCATAAGGCTCACAGTCTCTTGAGGTTGTTCAGTTTGTCCTGCTGCAAGCAGGGTATGAGTGTGTCTTCCACTTGATATGGATCAGCTCCTTCCAAAATATCTTTAAAGTGTTTCATATCCTTTTTCTCAGTTGCCCAGTATTCCAGCAGCATCCTGTGTGAAGATGCAGCACCAAACTGTGTAAGTGCACTGGGACAGCTGGCCACAGACCACCATCCTCTTAGCAAGGTGCATGGGGGTGAGTACGGACTCCTTAAAATTGATAAACTCCTGGTTTTATGCCTTCACTTGACATATGTTTCATGCTCAAAACCCCATATGTTCCTCATTTTAGCACCTCTGGTGTCTGGGTGTCTAGAGCAAACCCAGACTCGGATGCTCTGTTTGAATGTCATGGCATTTGTGTCCAAACAGATTAGTGTCCAAAATGGCTCAAATGGAAATATGTTCCCAGATGGGGCAAGAGACTGGACAAGATGGTTTTGAAATGCTTACTTCCCTGTTTTTCTCCTCCTTTGTCGTTTTAAGAAGAGAAAAGGGCCCAAAAAGGACAAGTCTGTTAGAATCCAGATAAAAATTACTCTAAATCATTAACAAAGAAAGAGATCCCAAAATGTCACACCCAAATCTGCAACATGGAAAATCTGAACCATTGAAAATCATGCATTAACTCTGGTTATAAGATAGTCATCTTGACAGCTAAAAATACACAGGGACAGTCAGAAATATTGCCGTTTTTTATATCCAGTGAAATAGCTTCATTTTACTCCACAAAGAAAAAGGTTCCTTTGAACACTGAACAATATTAAATTTGCTGTTAACTCCCATTGTGCCACATTCTGTCTTAAGGTCAGTACCCCCAGTCCTCCTCTGGCTATGCTGCCTCTGCACTGCCTCCCCAGGTTCTCTTGGTGAACTCCAGGCTGTCTCCCCAAGTCTGGGTCCTTCATTCTCTCTTCCAGTCTCTCACAGCCCCTGACCACCCTTTACTACACACCCATGCTTATTTAAGGGCTAGCTAACCAAAAAAGTACATGATTGAGTTAACTGCAGCCTCCTTGCTTTGGTGGCTTTTGCAGTGGGAGAACAGAGACCAACACATTTTCCAAATGCTTTCAAATAAGGGCTTCAGGCAAAAGAAACTGACATGGGAGAGGAAAGGTGTGAAGTCAGTACCCTTGACACCAGAAGTGAGGATAGTGAAGCAGAGACGTGAGATGCCTAAGGATCATTTTATTTAGCAAAACAACACGAGCCTTTATAGCAGTTACTGTAATATTTTCAACTTAGGAACTTCATATTTTAGAGGAACTGTAAACATCTATTCCCCTGAAATTCCTAAATCACTGTTACTTAAATTAGAGTCAATCACCTTCAAAGTAAGTACTCACGAGGCTATGGTTTTTCTTAAGGTTGCCTGAATCTAGACTGGGGGTCCTGCTGCAATGCAGAGTCCCAGGAGCTACTCCCCATGCCTCTTCATTCAGAGGGTCTGGGCTGGGGCCAGTTAAGTCTGATGCAGGCACCCCTGGGGGTAGAATGCCTGGTGTGTGGCTTTGATGTATAATGGAGAAAGCCAGACTCACATTTAGTGAAATGTGAGGGTTTGGAAATATGCCAAGATGGAGGCATAGCAGCCGTTAAGCTGTGGGGTGGGGTGAGCCTTCAGGCACAAGAAGGAGCTAAATCTTGTCCATTTGTGACCTAGTAGGGGAACATACCATCATACTGGAAGAGGCGGGCTTTGTTCTGAGCGAGTCAAGTATCTCAGACAGTTGGAAGCATACAGATCTCCAGTAGATTATGTAGGACAGGAGCAAGTAAATGGAAATGAGTTACGGGTATTGAAAGCTTTTGGCGCTTGGCACAAAAAAGTGCTTGCTTACCTCAAATTCTTATTATAAAAGAGAGTCTCGGGGCCAGTGGATATCATGTGTGAATGAAGTAATACAGAAATGGCTTCATTTCTGGGTCCTCTTACCCTTTCTGATCCTTTTAAGGGGCTCCCATCATCTATGGACTAGAGTCCAGACTCCCCAGTCTGGTGCATCAAAGTGCTAATAATGAGGCCTCTCTACCCACCCAAACTCCTACCTGCCCACTTCCTCAGCGCTCTAGTCCCGTCAGCTGTCGGAAGTCCCCCACACGTACTCTCCCGGAGAGCCCTCCTTGCTCTGCAGTGCCCCCTCTGCACGTCCTCTCCCTTGACCCCCGCTCCATCGCAACCGTCTTAAACCTCTGTCTGGAGCAACCTCCTCTGTGAACCCTTTCCTGATCCTGTGAGCTGTCCTGGTGGGATTTTTTAATTTCTTCTTCTTTCTTTTTTTTTAAAATTATTTTTATTGGGGTAACTTTGGTTAATAAGATTATATAAGTTTCAAGTATACAATTCTATGGAACATCATCTGTATATTGCATTGTGAGCCTGCCACCCGAAGTCAAATCTTCTTCCATCACCATGTGTTTGACGCTCTTCACCTTTTATTCTCTCCACCCCTTTCTCTGGTAACCACCATGATGTTGTCTGTGTCTATGAAGTTTTTTTGTTTTTCTCGTTTGTTCATTTGTTGCTTCCAGTTTTAGATCCCACATGTGAGTGAATCTTACGGTTCTTGACTTTTTCCATCTGACTTAATTTCACTTAACACGATATTCTCAAGATCCATCCGTGTTGCAATAAATGGCAGTATTTCAACTTTTCTGATGGCTGAGTAGTCTTCCATTATGTACATGCACCACATCTTCTTTATCTAGTTATCTGTTGAAGGACACTGTGGTTGTTTCCATGTGCTGGCCACCACGAATAATGCTGTAATGAACACAGGGGCATATATATCTTCACATTTGTTTTCAGATCTTTTGGGTAGACACCAAGAAGAGGGGTCTTTCTGGGCCATAGGGTAACTCTATTCTGAGTTTTCTGAGAAGCCTCCATGCGGTTGTCCATAGCGGCTATATCCAGTTTGGCCCCACAGCAACCAAAACCCACTGTGTAACCGTTTCCAGGGCAGATAACTGCATGACCTTGTTCACTTCTCTGCCCCTTTTTGCTAGACTGACAACCCCTCTTGGGCAGAGGGCGACCATGTGCGCAGTGACATGGCAGAGCTTGGGCTTGGATAGATAGGGAATGAGTATTTTTAGTGTGAAATACCCAGACCATCAAGTTTCTTGGGTAGACTCAAGAACAGTGTGGTCATGGAGCTAACTGTTGACACCTTGTCCCCCTTTCTAATGCTTTTCTCAAGAATGAGGAGGGGTTGGGTTCAAGAAGGCCCTTTGCTTTACCAGAGCAGCTTGTGGCTTCCCTGGTTCGGGGCCATTGTTGGGGGTACCTGAGCTGGCCTCTGATCTCTGCCTGCATGTGTTCACGAGCCCCCATGTGCCTTCAGAGGCTGGGGCTGAGAGCTACAGATGATCAGCAAGGACCTCAGGCCTTTATCCACCATTTTTCAAGATTTTTGTTCTTGGTGGAAATGGGAGGGAGGTGGGGAGCAAGGGGCGGGGGAGGCTGGGATGGGAAAAATAGACAAAAAACTGTACTTGAAAAATAACTAAATAAAATTAAAAAAAAAGATTTTTGTTCTTGACCTAATGTTATGCATTTTATGAATCCTAAATTTGAAATCCTGTTATTTTATATATTTGACAATTTATATCAATATATTGAAGGTGTGGATAAACTATTTTTTCCCAGTGAGCAAAATTACTCAGATTACTTGGTTACCAGAGATGGAATTGTTTTACAAATCAGCTTTTTCAATCCTATCCAGAAACCAAAGTTGGTTTCTGGACTCATCCAAAATTTTGTCCAAAGCCGGCTTTGATCTCACTTTCACAGACCTTTCCCTGACAGCAGTTTCTAACCTGGTCTGGCAGCCTCCCAGGAGAATGGAATTAGACAGTGGATATGCAAATCCTTAACTGCCCAAACCAAACAGCGTGCAACCTCTTTAGCTCTAGGAAGCTCTAGGGCAAATGCTAGTTTCAGGAGGGCTGAAGACAAACCAAAAGCATCATATTAGTTAGGGAGGTAGATTTTATTAATTAATTTATACTAATTGATTCATTCATTTAAATATTGATTGAAGTTCTGTCTGTGTGGAGGGCTGTGCTGGGTCTTGGCATGTGAAGGTGACTATCTCCATCTCATGGGAAGACATACTAATAAACAGTGTGTGCGGGGTTCTGAGCCCTGAAGAAAGTGTGGCCCTGAGCAGCATGGGCACAAGGCAGGACGCCAGACCCTTTGCCTGGGGAAGGGAAGAGGGCCCCTGAGAGGAGATGCACCCTAGGCCAGAAGCATGCTTGTGGGGGAGGAGGGCAGGCCGGGAGAGGAAACAGCTGCTAAAACTATCAGAGGGCATGTCTTACTTGGGGAACACAAACTCGTGGGTTTGGCCAGAGCATAGGGCACAGGTGTGAGGGCAGAGGAGACTGGAGACTAAAATGGGAGAACAGTCCTGCGTGTGAAGGGCCTTGGCAGTTGAATTGAAGAAGGTCCTGGGAGGTGAATTTGTTTTAGACTTTCACTTTTATCATGGTTTATCTCCACATGAATATAAAAGGATATATCCATATAGTAGACAAAAATAAAACATTAGGATAGCTGTATAATAAAAATCATGAGACTCCAATTATATTATAATACATTTACAATAGTCCCATACCAAGGACTGATCTGATCATTATTTCCTCCCCCAACTTATGTGTTCCTACCACCAGCCTTGGAGGAAGGGCACCCCTGCCAGTACCCCAAATGCTTTGGTTTCCCCAGACTTCCCCTTGAGCACAGCTAAAACAAACGAACCTGCCTGTAATTGCCAGAGACATCTTTGTTCTGTCTACAAAGACAAGCGTCTTTCAGCCCTCTTTGTGCTGTCATCTCAGTCTATTAGACACTTTCTTCAGGGTGTGGATTTTGCCGTGATGAGTTTCTAGCAGGCCTCGCAGTTGCTTTTTATCTGAAAGAAAGGGCTGCAATAATTCAATGGATTATTTATTAAACAGCCGGTCCTGCTTTGAGAGGCATTTTTTTTAGCGTTTAATAATGATTCTCCTCTTGGATGCTCTCTGCATAAAAGAAGTTAAACTACTAAAGAAATGATTTAACCATTTTAAAACTAATACACTTTAGAATTCTGATTGGAGATAAAGTAGAATTTTATTAACAAAGGGCAAATCTCTTTTTCACAAAGTGGAAGTGTCTTTCTCCTGGGAAGACAAAACCAAGAGAAGTCTGGGAAAGTATGACTCAGGCGAGCAACTGCCCAAGATGAAATTAATACAACACTCAATGTCTAGTTTGTGAGACCTAGAAGGCTTTCCTTGCCCTCTGGACCCCCTCCCCCCCTGCATAATGAAGAAGAGCCAGAGAAAGATACATGTGAAAATAATATCCATCATGTATGGTTTTTGGCCATATCTTTGTGTAAATGAGTTAGTTAATATCTACATATTAACTAACATGCCTTGAGCACAGGCATGGCACAAAACATCTTACAGATGATGTTACTTTTTCCTCTAAGAGCTCTGCGGCACAGATATAATAATGTTCCTTGTCTTAACAGAGGGTCAGAGGGGTTGAGTAACTGCCAAGGCTAAGCAACTTCTGAGTGTCCATGTCAGCATCCAAATCGTGGTCCATTTTCAAATACAGGTGTTTTTTGTTGTTGTTGTTAATGCTATGTAGTCTGAGATTTTTATTAGTTACTATGTTAAAACTATAGGAATTCTACTGCCAATTATCAGTCCTAAAAGGCTTGCTAGTGATGGTTTTTTAAAAAAGAAAGTAGGAAGGAGCTTATTTAACAGAAGATCTGAGTTCCTACCACCACCACCAGCACCAGCACCAGTATTAATAGCATCATGAAAACAGTATGTTGGTTGTAAAATAACACAAAGCACTAACAATTACAGCTGTGAAATAATCACATGTAGTAATTGTTAGAACCAGAAATCATACTTACAATTTTATAATATATCTTTTAAAAATAGCCCTGGCTGGTGTAGCTCAGTGGATTGAGCACGGGCCTGTGAACTAGAGTATCGCAGTTCGATTCCCAGTCAGGGCACATGCCTGGGTTGCAGGCCAGTTCCCGGCAGGGGACACATGAGAGGCAACCACACATTGATGTTTCTCTCCCTTTCTTTCTCCTTCCCTTCCCCTCTCTTGAAAAATAAAGAAAATATTTTAAAAAATATTTCATTTATTTTTAGAGAGAGGGGAAGAGAAGGAGAAAGAGAGAAAGAAATATTGTTTAGTCACCTCTCTCACGCCCCTACCGGGGACCTGGCCCGCAACTCAGGCATGTGCGCTGACTGGGAATCAAACTGGTGAGCCTTTGGTTTGCAGCCTGCACTCAATTCACTGAGCTGCACCAGCCAGGGCTGATTTTATAATACATCTTTATGATTTTTTAGCATTTGCTATAAAGTCAACTTTTGCTCCAGGACTTTGGTGCAGGGAATTGTTTCTGTCACCTTTGAATGGAGAAAACAGGAAGACTTTTAGGAATAAGCCCCTAGAAAATTACAGAGCTTCTTGAGAATTAGTAGCTTTTTCCAAAAGGAAAAACAAATGGCATCAGGTTATCGTACTTTACTCAGACCTGGACACATACACTGGTTGCCTCCAGAAGGAGAGTGCTGGTTTTCCTTTAGCTGAATACTTTCAGCTTCTGGACTAAATGGATAAGGGTTTTAATTAATTATTTTTTTTAAACTTTATTTTTATTGTTGACCCTATTATAAATGTCCTCACCCCACTTTGCCCACCTCCACCAAGCCCCCACTCCACCTTCTGTTTTAATTTTAATTGTCTGTTTTCAACATCTGGATGTGATATTTTTTAAAAAAGGCTACTATTCAGGCAAAGACAGGTTATAGAGGCCTTTTCTGCTGTTATTTCTTTAATCTCTTTCCTATCATTGTGCATGGAGTTTAGGTGTTAAGAATAATTTCAAGAGCCTTTTGCCTGCAGTCCTGTGCTGTCTGCCCACTTCTGCATTGCCCAGCTGATGATTCAGTGTTCATTGTTCCACAGACAGAAGCCAGCTTACACATGGCACTGCTGTGCATGTACATTCTTACCTTCTTCAGAACTTTTGGAAAATGTCAGGCCCTCTCCTGCTTCAGGGCTTTTGCACCTGCTGTTCCCTCTCCCTAGAATGATCTTAAGTCGGCACCTTCCTCCCTCTCCATCAATGGCAGGCAGCTTATTTCAGTTGAAGCCCCAGTAACTCCCTGTTTCTTCTTCCATGGTTTACTTTTCTCTATAGCACTTACATACCTTTGACATATTTTGTGCTTTACCCATATATCAGGTCATAATCAGTTACCCCTCACCAAATGTAAGCTCCACGAATATAGGGAATTTGGTTGGTTTTATTCACCACTCTATCTCCAGCATTTGGAACTATGCTTGGCACATAGTAAGTGTTCAGTAAAACTTCATTTAAACTGTTATAAATATATAAGTATTTTGAACACAAAAAGCAAGATGACCTATGTACTCTCGAATGGAATTCCTGTGCCGGCAGGGACTGAGTTGTTTGTTGCCTTGTCTGCAGTGGCCTGAAGATGGCCTGACACGCAGCGGATACTCAGCACACCTCTGTGGGCTGGGCTGCTCAAAGCTCATTACTGAAGTGATAGGGGATGCTGCTAGGTTTTCACAGGACAGAGGAAGAGAGGCAGAGGAGAAGGAAAGGACAGGAGAGAGAATGATGGGTATTGGTATTTGAGAGCGGGCTCCCATTTCACATTGTTTTTTCAGAGATTATATATAGTTTATTAGGTTAAAACTACAATTTCAAATGAAATTTGCAATTCCCCAAGAACAGGAAATCAGATTTGGATACATGAAAACTCGTATTGACTCCTTGTCAGCTGCTTCCCCTTTTTTGTGTTGGTTACCCTGAAGTGAAGAAGTGCATTTGATATGTCTCGTAAGTCTTTGCTGTGCTAATCATGTTCTCTTGTCTGTAGAGATATTGGATTCATAAATAATCCAATGGCCATTTACTTAGCAGACAAAATAAGATATTACTCTGGCCGAGATCATCCTTTGTGCGTCCAGGGACCAAGTCAGCTCTACCTGGGAGGGCACAGGGAAGGGGCAAAATATAAGATGGATTTTAATGATGAACAGGACACCGGCATCTGAAGTGCTTGTTTATTACAAAAATGGGAAAGCTTCACAGTTATTTTCTCTGCTGGTCAGAAACCAGAGCTAAACAGAGAGAGGAAAATTGCCTTTGATTGAGCACGTGGCCTGCAGCCCCTGGCATGCTCCCGAAGCAGAATAGACATTATAAATTACAGAGGATCACTGTTTGACTCAGAGCTGTCTTGAAATACATTAAAACACATTTCTTAACATGGAGAAATATAAACAACACTGTAAAATTTTAGAATTTGAAACTTAGGTGCTTAGGTGTTTAAATAATCAAAAGTCTTCAGGGATAAGCCAATGCAAGATAGAAAACATAATATCTGAAAAGGATAGTTAAAGAATGGGAGCCTATTATAGTGGAAAAATAGGAAGCTTAGCCAGCAAATAAGTTGGAAGAAGGAATCTTGGTTAGTCCAGGAAAAATGGACAGGTAGACCCATTAAAGACTGCAGGTCAAAGCCCCGTGGTTCATTATATAATTGTGAAGATTATCACTAGCACTAGCTTCCAGCCCATTTCTAAGAATGGAGTCTACTTCCTAACTCCTTGATAGCAGGCTTGGGAATGGGATTTTCTTTGGCCAATGAAGTCTGAGTAGAAATGACATATGACACTTACTTTAAGAGCCATTATGAGATTTTGCCCAGGTCTTCAAGGGAAAAGAACATAGAGTATATTCATAACCAGTTCATAGGGACGACCTACATGTGAGTCTGTGACGCAGTCTTTCGTTTTGCAGGACATTAATACTGGGGAATTTTTTGTTGTTGCTGCACAACTTAACCTAAGCTTTCTGATACTGTCTCTGTCTCCATGGAAGATGCTGAGAAGATGGTCTGGGCATCCCAGAGGTGTGGTGCCATGGCAGAGAATGCCAGAGGTCTGAGAGTCCTAAGTTCCTCTGAGGGCGCTGCCCCCTTGGCATCAGCCGGGGCTGGGGAAACCTGCACTCACTCCCAGGCCTCACCCCAGAATGAGTGAATCTGAATCTCTGGAGGTAGAGCCCATGTAGCTATATTTTCACAGACTCCTCAGATGATCCTTGAGAACAGACCCAAGTCTGAGAACTGCTGGGTCAGGGTGTTTACCTGTGGCTAAAGTGCCAGAACAGGGAGGCAGTGAACAAGAAATTAGGAAACTGCCCTTTGGGGTTTTGAGATTGGGTCCTGGCTCTGCCACTCATTGGCTTTGGGATCCTGAGGTAGTTGCTTTGATTCTAGACTCAGATTTCTCCTGGATTCTGTGTCTTTGATGACAGCCATCCCCTCTGCCTCCCAAGGCTGTTGTGATAAAATAACTTGGAAGAGCTCTGTAAGCTGAAAACCACTTTTATGTATCCAGACATTGTGATTTTGTTGAGACGTGGAGTAGGGGTGTAGGTGGGGAAGTATGTCTTTCTAGTGACACGGGGAACCTTGGAGACCATGTATTGCATCAAGATGGAAATGAGCACAGCACTGGAAAGCAGGCACAGCCTAGTCAATGCTAATTTCATTTTGCTCTTTTAATAACCAGTAGGAAAATGAATTAAGGATTATCCATGTCTAGGAGATGGCTGAAGGTCTAGAGCTCATCATGTTTAAGCTGCAGAACCAAGAATAGACTCATCTCTGCTATTTCAATTGGGAATCCCAAATACTTGAAGAAGCCAAGAAGGGACAACCTGCCAAGTTGTTCTTAGCTCAATAAAGGATGGATTACAGCTCCTCTAGGCTCCTTGCCATCCCTGCTAAGACAGGGCTCATCAGGTGCTAGGCACTGTGCTAAGCACATTAACCAAGGCTTTACAACAGTCTCAAGAGATATGTCCAGTCTACGTGTATAGATGAACAGATGGAAGCTTAGTGACATTGAGTTGTTTATCTAATGTGACCTTCTAAAAAATGACAGAGGCTGGACTTGAACCAGGTTTTTGCCTCACTTTTTTTTTTTTGTTCTCAATCATTATGATTTTCTTTAGAACTAGCAGATACAGTTATTGTGGGTGAAAAGATGAAAACATAAAAGCATGCTTTGCTTTTACAACCAGGAAAACAGGTGATACTTGGTACCATTGAAACTCGCCGGGCATTTTACCTAGCTAAACTAGAAACTGTGCTATAATAAATTATAAAAATCCAGTAACTCTTATATATTCCATCTTATTACCTTATGTTAAAAGTAGTAAGAGTAGAAATGCATGCTTGTTGTACTGCTGTCTTTAGATTTGAGTTGAAGAAGTGGAAAGAAAGTTGCTGTAGCCTTAAGGTTTTTATATGTTACAGGAATCTAGACATGGCTCTAATGAGGAAGGAAAGAAAAATTCAGGGGAGCCAACTTTTTTCTGCAATTATAATCCATTTAAAATGGGCATCCTTTGTCTTAAAATGCTGTCCTTGATTTTTATCACTGTAACTCAAAATAATTCCTAAGGAAGGCACACCAAAGAGAAAGTGCTTTTACAATCAGGAGAATAAGAATACTCACAGTTACAATTAAAAATCGCAGGGTACTGAACTGTGGGTAAGTACTTAAGTGTCTAATTATATGTTAAACTCTATACCTAAAATGAGGAGAAGGAGCTGCTCTGGGAATGAAAAAATTCTCATGCTAATATATTAAAACATAAATTAATTAAGTATAAATTTTCTTTACATGATCTAATGCTCCTTAGTTTTTGGACCAATTTCTGTCCATCCCTGTTCCTATGACCGTAAATCTTTAAAAGCCATGTAAAACAGAATTGATACACAATTACAAGCTGCCATGTGGAAAAAGTTATATTATCAGAACAAATGGAATAAATAAAGAGAAGTAATAAAACCCAGTAAGAGCTTCACAGACTTTAAATTGAGTCCAAACCAGTAATGAATGGCGACAGTTTGAGTTCTTAGAATTACTTAAGAATTCATTAGACCATTTTATTAGTCATTTTCTTAGGCATATTTCAAAACATATAGAAAATTACCTTCCTTTTATTTTTCTTCTCTTTCTTCTTCCCCTTCTGACCTTCTTCTCCCTTCCCTTCCCTTCCTCCTTTTCTTTTTTCCTTATAGTCTCCCTTCCTTTCTTTTACTAGCAAAAGAGAAAGGACATGATTTCTTTCTTTCTTTCTTTCTTTCTTTCTTTCTTTCTTTCTTTCTTTCTTTCTTTCTTTCTCTCTTTCTTTCTTTCTAGATTTTTATTTATTTATTTGTAGAGAAAGGGGAAGGGAGGGAGAAAGAGAGGGAGTGAAACATCAGTGTGTGGTTGCCTCTCACACACCCTCTACTGGGGACATGGCCCACAACCCAGATATGTCCCCAGATATATTCCTGAGTAGGAATCGAACTGGCGACCCTTTGGTTTCCAGGCTGGTGCTTAATCCACTGACCCACACCAGCCAGAACAAGACATGATTTCTTTGGGAAGTGTTACAGCAAAGGTCAATTGCAACTATATAAATAAGTGATCCTTTACTCAGAATAAATAATAAATTAAAAATTTAGAGCTCCCACTGTTGCTTTTTAAAAAAGAACATCACAGGCTTGTTACTCATTATTTTGAGGGGACCTGTTGTGTACTCAGCTTCAGGTGGTTTTCCCACATGCCCAAACTAGGAGGAAGAGTGGCTGCAGAACACGGAGAAAGTCTCTGGGGTTTCATATTGATGGACTCTGGCTTCTAGGACTTCTGTCCTAGGCCATCTCTTGCTGGTTGGGGTCAGAGAGAGCCCCTCAAGGTCAAGACAGCTAAGGGTTCCCCTTATTTTTATTTCATTTAGGTTTATTTTTAACACCTCTGCAAATTGTCATTTCTTGTCTGAACATTCCTGACCTCGAATAATCAGTAATGCAGCCCCTTATCTTTGTGGTACCTGGTCAGACAAGCACTGCTAGATAACATTATATCCTCTGGCAAGTGAGTTTCACTATAAATTCATGGTCTCAGCTTAAACTGGGCCTTTAATGCGAACCTATATTTGTTCATCCAGTTCTGGTATCTTCAGGATATGTCCAAATTTTCTATATCCTTCATCCTCTTAGTAAATGAACTTCTCTTTAAGAGTAGGTAGAGAAGGCAAGGGAGAGGAGTTCCTGTCCCCTTATCTGCAAGCCTCTTTGCCTTCCTCCTGTTACCTCCCTTGTACTCTGCATTCTTCTCTTCTTCAGTCTTGGGAAACATACATAATTAATTACTCATGCTCTCCCCTGTATCACTGCTGCGATCTGTCTATTTGATCTTCTTGCCAGCACTTACACATATTCTGGTCTTTCTCATATTAAAAATTACTCTCTCTGAGCAGTTTTTCAGCCTTACTCTACTTTACTACAATGCCAAATAAGAGACAGGGATTTTTGTTGGGATAAGTAATGCAAGCTGAGCTTTGAGGAAAACGTGTGTCTTTCAGCCTTAATAACTACTGTGAAGAACTACACTGCCTCACAGACTGAGATTTATGTAAGATGTTTGCTAGTACTGGGCTGGCCAAAAAGTTCGTTTAGTTTTTTCCATACAATGGCTCTAGTAGTGCTTAGTTGTCTTCAACTTCATTAGAAACAATTTTGTTAGATTGTATTGTGACAGCTGTCATATCATCATGCATTAAAAAAACTTAATTAAAATCGGTAAATTTTTGTGTAGCCATTTTAATATTGAAGATGGAAGAAAATGTACAACATTTTTGGTGTATTATGCTTTATTATTTTAAGAAAGGTAAAAATGCAACTGAAACACAAAAAACGGATTTGTGCAGAGTATGGAGAAGGTGCTGATTGAAGGTGTCAAAAGTGGCAAAGTTTGAAGGTGCTATTGTTTTTATTTCAGGTGGCAAAGTTTCTCGGTACTATTGACATTTTGGCCAAGTAACTCTTTGCTGTGTGGCTGTCGTATGCACTGGAAGATGTTTAGCAGCACCCCTGGCCTCTACCCACTAGAATCCAATAGCAGGAGGTAGCAAGGCATACTCAAAATGTTTAAATCAATAAAGTTATTAGTGAAAATGAAAAATGTGCCTTTTATTTTACAGGGAAAACTAAATGAATGGACTTGTTGGCCAATCCAATATTTACTGAAATAACCTGTCCATTCTTATAACCAATATTAACAAGCTCAACAAATTAAATAGTCCAAGGCTTCTAGATGTTGACCTTCACGAAAGACCTGTCTTTCTCCATTTCTCCTCAATGGCACTTGTTTGAATGGAAGTAACCTTTTGCTCATGAGGAATTCCAGCTGAAGAATACATAAAAAGACCTCAATGTTAGAGTGGATAGTCTTTGGCCATCTTGACTCAAAAGATCTGAGGAATATAATTTTTTAGATAGAATTTCCAGTGGGCCAGTGAAATCACTCTTTGTTTTTCTACCCTGGACTTTGTTAAAGTCCTATAGCTAACTTTATGAAAATCATTGTAGTGAAATAAATATGGAAAGAAAAATAAAACAAATCTGAGCAGCAAACCAAAGCTGCTTCTTATACTTTAGAGTGAGCATTGAATGCTTTCCCCTATTCTGTTGCTGTACATGCATCCCATGGCTCTGCCCACTTAGGAAAAAGTAGCTTTCAACTGCAGAAAAGAAATCCCAGCCCCTAGAGCTGAATTGCCAAACCTGCACCTAGTGCCTCTCGCATACCTGCAGCTAGGACCTGGCACACATTGCAAAGACGGATGTTTATATATCAAGGCTGAGCTCCCATTGCACATAGGAGAATTGGCTTTTTTTTTTTCAGATATCAATATCAGAGGTAGAAAAAATGACTTCATAACACTTTTACTATTGATAGTAGTGGTAATGAATCTATATTTTATACTGATCTCTCTCCCAAAGCACTTTGTAAGCATGAAGAGAAATACAGCTTCCCACAAAGATTGCTTTATGTAGTCAAAGGCTATTTCCTATGAAATATAAGGCACTTGCTGTTTAACAGCTCACAGGTACCTTAGACCAGGGGTCCCCAGCCCTGGGCCATGGAGCTGATTCGTTGTTCTTCCATCATTGAGTAGCTGATCTTCTTGCCCTTCCGCACTGAGGAGCCTGCCGGGTTTTTTTTTTTTTTTTTTTTTGATTCATCTGTGCTCCTGCCCTGAGATCCCAACAGCATATGGCATGGACCTATGTGTGACTTTCATCACTTGGTGTTGTTATTAAGTGGTTTCCTTACCCTCCTTGCTTTAACCTTCATTCCTGAGTTCTTGGGAGCTGGGAACTGTGTTACTCAGCTTTGTATTCCAGTCATTACCCCAGAGCCAGGTCCAGAGTAGGGGCTCAGAAAGTGATGGACAGGTGAACCATCAACCTGGTGACTACACATAGATGGTCCCAAACTAGGACACATTGGAATGGAAAAGGGAATGTGATAATAAGGACTCTCATCATGTGAGGACGAGAGTGTGAAGTTGGACTGGGATTGACTGGAATGTATGGTCACCTTGGTGATGACTATAAGGTATTATGGCCAAAATTGTGACGTCTCCGATCCTGAAGGTTTTTTAGAACAGGGGTCTCCAATCCCCAGGCTGCACAAGCAGGTGGTGAGTGGCAGGCAAGCAAGCAAAGCTTTATTTGTATTTACAGCCATTCCCCATCACTTGCATTGCTGTCTGAGCTCTGCCTCCTGTTAGATCAGTGGAGGCATTAGATTCTCATAGGAGCATGAACCTTACTGTGAACTGGGCTTGCAGAGGATCTAGGTTGCAAGCTCCTTACCAAACTCTAATGCCTGATGGTCTGAGGTGGAACTTACTCAGTGATGTCAATGCTGGGGAGTGGCTGCAAATACAGGTTATTGTTAGCAGAGAGCCTTGACTGCACAGAGAGCATCATAAATCGATAGTTTGCAGACTCACATCAAAACCCTATCCGTGAGTGGCAAGTGACAATTAAGCTGCATCTGGTGGCAGGCTATAAAGACATCCCTACCCATCCCCTGTCCATTGAAAAATTGTCTTCCACGAAACCAGTCCCTGGTGCCAAAAAGGTTGGGGACCGCTGTATTAGACAACACTTTAAGGCAGGGTTATTCAGTTATAACCAAAGGCTGAATTGATTCAGGCAAAGTGCATTTACTTCAAAGGCTCCTGATCTCCATTTTACATCCCACATGAAGGGGCATTAGAAGAGCCAGTTACTTCACAACTGTGTATTTGGGTTCCATCGTGAGGCCTTTAGGGGAGAGCAGAGCAGGTGGTACCAGCTCCTATGTGGGGAAGCTATTTGCTTGACCCCACGACAGAGGCTTCCTCAGTGAACCAAGCAGCAAGGGTCTGATTACTAGGAAATGCTCCTGCCAGAATGGTTAGATTTCTTTTTTTTGGCCTCGCAACTCTCCTTGTGAAGTTTTCTCTCTGTTTTTGTCTCATTTTGCTCGTAGTCTGTTCACAGGCTCAGTTAAGGTGACTGTCTTTTCCTTCTCTAGTTCCCGGCTTCACCCTGAAGAAATCCCTTTCAGCATGGGCTAAAGCAGCATTGCTTGCCCAACACTTTTCAGCAGTTATTGTTTTGGGAAACAGCCATGAAAAATGGTTTGAGTGTGAAATTCTTTCCTGTACTCTCTCTTTTATCACCTACAAACAAACTAAAAGCTCTAAGAATTCCTGGAACAGATACTTGTTGGACTTTGCTTACGTCAATATTTCTGAAACAAATTTGATGACATTCTCCCTGCCTCCTTTTGTGAAGCAAATATTAACATCATAAAAGTTAGGCTCAAGGAACACTCTTTAAAAAATGCTGGTTTATGGAGTGTCTCACAGATTGAATTACAAGTACTGTCTGATTTTCTCACCTATAGGATAAAAATATTAGACTCAAATTTTTTTGAGGTTTCTGTCGGTCCCCAAACAACATGCGTATAATGTGGAATGCTGTGCTGGAGGACGTCATTCTACAGGTGACCCCGAGTCTATAAAATAGCAAAATTCTTCTCAGCCTTCACTTGGCAATAGAGTTTTCCTCAATGTGCCAGGTGTTTTTTCCCTGCTAAGAACTGGAACTCTATTGTAAAATCTAAGGTTACTGGTGGAAGGGTTTTATTTGCTGGCAAACTGTGGAACCAGAATTCCCCTGGGGAGAGTATGTCTTTTTCCTTTGTTCTCCTAAATTTTCATCTGCTAACTTCTCATTTTGGTCTTTAGAGGTTTCTATAAAACAAAACCTCTGACTTTGGCACTTAACAGATTAGCACATCAGAAGAGCTCAATAGGAGAAAGGGAGAGACATCCCATTTTTCCTTTAGATCTCTGGATGTTTTGACATATGCATTCCAGTGATGATATAGGGAATCTAGACTGATCTTTCCTTCAGTCAAGGGTAATGGAAGAGTTTGGGCCAAGGAGGGCCAGAGTAAGCAGTTGTTACTCATTGAAATGTAAGAACCACCAAGAGGCCATGGGAGTTTTAAATAAATACCTCACTTACCTTTTTTCCCTCCCCTTCTTACTTGAAGTTTGGCTTTATCCTGAATTGGTTGGTGAAAAATTTACTAAAAGGCATGTGAGAAAGGAAGTACTTTAAGGCTCTCCATCCATTTAACAGGGATGCATTGGACACCCATGGGACACCAGTGCTTAGTGCCAAGATGTCGAGGTAGGTGGAGAGGGCACAGATGGGTACAGTCTCCTCTCTTGTGAGCTGGGAGTGTGATGAGGGACTCGGACAGTCATCACGCAGGCACATTGCTTACTTTGTAACTTCAAATTAGGATACGGTCTCTGAAGGAAAGAACAAGTTTCTGGGATAGCGCATATCCAAGGGGGCCTGACCTGGACCAATGGGAGCATGGACTTCTTGAATAGGATACATGGGATTTATGGGTGAGCAAGAGTTCTTTGACTTGGAGAGAATCGGCCAGACATAGCAAATAGCATGAACCAGCCGGGGAATGAAGGGTACTCACAGTATGTGCAAGGCCTGACAAACATGGTGTTGGTATTTGGGGGGTACATAGTTCCTGGATGCATTCGTACATCTTTCAGAATACATTTCTAATTGGAGAACAGGACAGAGGTAGTTGAAAAGGATACTGGGAATGGAAAGAGGTAGTCCAAGAAAGTACCTGCATGCGAACTTCCGGCCAAGATGGGGATGTAAGTAGACACACTGCGCCTCCTTCTACAACCAAAATAAGGACAAAAACAAGTTAGAAACAAAAAACAACCAGTGCCAACAGAAAATTGAATTGTATGGAAGTCCGACAACCAAGGAGTTAAAGTAAACACATTCATCCAGACCAGTAGGAAAGGTGGAGTTGGGCAGCTGGGAGGAAGAAGCTGTGGCAAAGCAGTGGCTGGCAGACCCAGCCATGCAAAGCAGCAGATTGTGGAGGGGCACGGTGCGCAAGGGGGCTGGCAAACCAGGTAGTTCCACATTCGTGTGCAGATAAACCAGGTGAAACTGGGGAGCGAGACAGACCACACAACCCAGGATTCCAGCAATGGGAAATAAAGCCTCAAAACACTGACTGAAAACACCTGTCAGGGTTGAGGTGCTGGAAGAAACTCCCATCTTCACAGGAGAGTTCTCTGGAGAGACCCACAGGGTCCCAGGATATACACAAACCCACCCACCTGGGAATCAGCACCAGAAGGGCCCAGTTTGCTTGGGGGAAGCTGGGGAAATGACTGAAATCCAGCAGAGAACAGAGCAAGTGCCATTGTTCCCTCTTGGACCCCTCCCCCACATAGTGCATCACAGCCCATGGACTGGGTTACCCCATCCAGGTGAACCCCTAAGGCCCTGCCCCTCATTACATAACCGGTGCATCAAGACAAAAAAAAATGGCCCAAATGAAAGAACAGATCAAAGCTCCAGAAAAAATATAACTAAGTGACAGAGAGATAGCCAACCTATCAAATGGACAGTTCAAAACACCGGTAATCAGGATACTCACAGAATTGGTTGAATTTGGCCACAAATTAGATGAACAACAAATGAAAGCTACGCTAAGTGAAATAAAGGAAAATGTACAGAGAACCACTAGTGATGGGAAGGAAACTGGGACTCAAATCAATTGAGTAGACCAGAAAGAAGAAAGAAACATCCAAACAGAAAAGAAAGAAGAAAAAATAATTCAAAAAAATGAGGAGAGGCTTAGGAACCTCCAGGACATCTTTAAACGTTCCAACATCCAAATTATAGGGGTACCAGAAGGAAAAGAGGAAGAGCAAAAAGTGGAAAAGTTATTTGAAGAAATAATAAAGGAGAACTTCCGCAATCTGACAAAGGAGATAGACTTCCAGGAAGTCCAGGAAGCTCAGAGAGTCCCAAAGAAGTTAGACGTAAGGAGGAACACACCAAGGCACATAATAATTGCATTACCCAAGATTAAAGATGAGGAGAGAATCTTAAAAGCTGTAAGAGAAAAGGAGACAGTTACTTACAAAGGAGTGCCCATTAGAATGTCAGCTGATTTCTCAAAAGAGACCTTACAGGCAAGAAGGAGCTGGAAAGAAGTATTCCAAGTCATGAAAGGCAAGGATCTACATCCAAGATTGCTCTATCCAGCAAAGTTTTCATTTAGAATGGAAGGGCAGATAAAGTGCTTCTCAGATAAGGTCAAGTTCAAGGAATTCATCATTACCAAGCCCTTATTATATGAAATGTTAAAGGGACTTATCTAAGAAAAAGAAGATAAACATGTATAGTAAAATGACAGCAAACTCACAATTATTAACAACCACACTTAAAACAAAAACAAAAGCAAATAACAACAAAAGCAAACAACTAGAATAGGAACAGAACCACAGAAATGGAGATCACATGGAAGGTTATCAGTGGGGGAGTGGGAAGGGGAGAGAGGGGGTTAAGGTATAGAGAATAAGTAGCATAAATGGTAGATAGAAAATAGACAGGGCGAGGGCAAAAATAGTATAAGAAATGTAGAAGCCAAAGAACTTATATGTACAACCCATGGACATGAACTAAAGGGGGAGAATGTGAGTGGGAAAGAGGGGAGTGAAGGGGGCAAAATGCAACAACTTTAATAGCATAATCAATAAAATATATTAAAAAAGAAAGAAAGTACCCTCATGCTGTGGCGGAGATCTGATAATGCCTTGGGATGGGCTCTGGAGCTGAAGCCTGTTTGCCAGTTTCTGCTGTCGACAAGGAAGGCAGATAATTTTATAATTAAGATTAGCAGTGCTTTACAAGGATCTCAATGACCAGAGGGTTGATTGTAGTGGAGAGGAGTTGAAGACCACTTAGGAATAACTTCTAATAATTCTGTTGTTTAATTACTGAGCTAGTATGATTGAATATTTGTGTATATGTACATATAACAGTATTTCATGTAGATTTGCTCAAACATAAGAGAGGTAGGCATTGTTATTATTCCTATTTTTAGATAAGAAAAGTGAGCATTATAGAGATTAAGTAATTTGTCTCTGGTCACAAAGGTAGACAGTTGCAGAGCTGGACTTGAATTTTGCAAGGCTGCAGATGGTCTGGCCCTTGCTCACTTACTTGGCCTTTTATCACTCCACCTTCTCCCTGCCTTTCTTTACTCCACTCTAGTGGGCATTCTTTCAGTATATTTACCCTTGCCTGAGGGGCTTTGCAAAAATGTACTTTTTTCTTTCTCCAAAACCTTTCTTCCTCTTTGCTTAATTAACTCCTTCTCACTCTTCTTAACTAAGACATCACTTTCTTCCCCTGGAGAAGCCTTCCCTGAAGACTTTTGTGCACTCCTTTAGCTTCTTCAAACTCTTGTCTCCCTCAGATAAAAAAACATACTTTGGTTAGTGTCTGTCTCCCCAGTGGTCTAACTCGCAGGAACCATGGCTGCATTCACTGACTGCTGCATCCCAAGAGCACAGGATGTGATTCAGCGACATGATGTATGTTTATTAAATCAATCACTTCAAACCTCCCTCAATGTACAGTGAACCTCCAGCTCAGGTAAGGTAAAGGGGGGACTGGCACATCGTTATGGAGTTACTGGCCTAGAAAGAGAGAGAAAAAGAGCACCAGGGACACCATATTGATTTTCTTCTGCTCCACAAAAACCACAATTAGCTGGATGTTCCCCTGTCAGCCCATAAATACAAGAAAGGCACCTTTACACTTAGGTGCTGAAATTAAGCTTTCTAGGCTATTATTAAAATAATTTGATTATGCCACATTTCCTTAGGAAACTAGCAGACAAATTAAATCACTTTAAATTCATTAAATAAAATGAAAGGGGAGAGAGACATTTGGAATTTTCAAGCAAAAGGCACCAACCCAAATTTTGTAGTTCAGGAATAAAAACAGACAACACAAATTTGAAAAATCTGAGGGTCTTCTGAGAAGAACCACACAGGCAGCTCCCACAGCCCCTGCCTCCTGCAGGTGCCTGCCTACCCTGCTGTAATCAGCACGCCCCCCATGTCTTCCATGGCAGTTCTCAGACCTGGAGAGTGAAAGTGCATGTTGTGTGGCTGTGCAGCATGTTCTGGGATTGGAACATACCACACCGATCTGAAAGCATCTGTAGAGAATCTTAAAAAATCCCTCTCACTGATATTACTCAGAAAATACATCTTTCTGAGGCACAATACCTATTTAAGCAATAGATTTTGCTCATCAGAAAAGGTTAATCAAATACGGTGTTTTTAAAAACTAAATTTTAAAACTATAAGATTATTATAAATGTTTAAGTGATGAAAATATGTAAAATTTTAGAAAAATATCCTCCACATGTCCTGTGCCACTGCCAGTCCCACTGCCGATGGAGGTGACCCTGAAGGACACCACTGTGAAAGCTTTGCTGACCCCGCATTCCTGGTTCATAGATTTTTCTCAAGGTACCAAGAGACTTCAGTGGGGAAAGTGTGTCTGTTCAGCCAGTGGTGCTGGAAAAACTGAATAGCTTCATGCAGAAGAATAACATTGGACCTTTTCCTCATAGCACATGCAAAGTACACTCAAAATGGATTATAGAGCTAAAGTTAAAGAAAATATAAGAATAAATCTTTCTGGTCTCAGGCAAAGCCATATTAGGTATGATTCCAAAAGCTCCGGAAGATGTGAGACAGAAAGACTAGCTGTACTTCATCAGAACTAAAACAGCTATGTTGTTGACTGGACATATTTCTTGAGAAGCCATGGAGGCAAGAAGACAGTGGAACAATATCTTAATTATTAAAAGAAAAGAACTGTAGGCCCAAATTCTATAGACAAAAAAAATATCCATCAGGTGTAAATGTAAACCCAAAGACATTGTCAGATGGAGGAAAAATAAGAGAGTTGGTTGCCAGTACCTTTCTTCTCTAAGAAACACCTAAGGAAGATCTTCAGGCTGCAGGAATATGATACCAGAGGAAAGTTTGGAACTTTAGGGATGAAGAACAGCAACAGAAATAGTATATATTAGGTAAATATAAAAGACTAGTTTTCCCCTCTTAAATTATTTAAAATAATATTACTACTGAAAATTAAAAATAAAAGATTGAGTGGGTTTTCTAAATTTTATTTTTTAATTATAATTGACACATGATATTATATTACTAGTTTCAGGTGTACAACATGGTCATTGAATTATGTACCTTTCAAAGGGATCACCACAAGGCTAGTTCCCACTCGGCACTGTACATACTTCTTACAGTGTTATTGACTGTATTCCTTGTGCTGTTGTTTACTTTTCCACTACTGTTTTTATAGCCACCACTTCACATTTCATAACCTCTTTCACCTTCTTTGCCAACCCCTTCCCTCCCTCGCATCTCAGCAGCCATCAGGTTGTTCTCTCTATCTTGAGTTGTTTTCCGTTTTGTTTTGTTGTTTATTTTGGGTTTTTTTTAGACTCTACATAGAAGTCATACCATATGGTATATCTCTTTCTCTTTGTGACTTACTTGACTTAGCATGATGTCTGATGTGTATCTGACAACCATAGCAAAGGGGATGATAAGGTCAGAAAGCCTTCACATTGTACCTGAAGTGGTAAAATATTAACCTTAAATATAATTTTGAAAGTTTTAAGTGTATATGTTTAATCAGTGACCAATATACTCAAAATGACATAATGTAAAAACATATAGTTAAAAACAGTAAATAAATTAATATGAAATACAGACTCATTCAGATAATCCAAAAGAGTTCAAGAAATTAATGGCAGAGAAACAAACAGAAAGCAATGAATAGTTGACCTAAATCCAATTATATCAGTAATTTTATAAAATGTAACCCATGTAAAGACCAATTAAGAGACAGTTTCAGAATGGGGGAAAAAAAAAGGACCAAAGGTCAGATGGTTTTTTTACCAAGAATACAAGGCTATATCAACTTCAAAAATTCAATACATACAGGGTGGGGCAAAGGTAGGTTTACAGTTGTTTGTATGGAAAACAATACAATAATTAAAAGAAAGAAGGAGCTCCTACCCTTTGTGACAGCATGGATAGAACTGGAGAGCATTATGCTAAGTGAAATAAGCCAGGTGGTGAAAGACAAATACCATATGATCTCACCTTTAACAGGAACCTAATCAACAAAATGAACACGCAAGCAAAATATAGCCAAAGACACTGAAATTGGAACAGGCTGACAGTGACCAGAGGGGAGAGAGGAGGTGATTATAGGGGAAAAGAGTGAAGGTTTTGCAGGAACAGTTATAAAGGATGCATAAACACTAACAAGGGGGGAGTGTGGAAACAGGGGAGGAAGGTTGGGAGGGCTGGGGTGGTGGGAAGGGGTTGGGGGGAAAGGCAGAAAACTGTACTTGAACAACAATAAAAAAAAGCTTAAATGAAAGCTTCTAATCACCAAAACAGATACAGAAAATATATTTGACAAATTCAACAAAATTTTTTTTTATAATAAAGAGGGAAGGGAAGGAGAAAGAGAGAGAAATATCATATGTTGCCTCTCTGCGTCCCCCGGGAATCACCAGGATCACAGGTCAACATCAAATTCTGATAAAAATTCTCAGTAAATTAGGACTAGAAAGGAATTTTCTTGAGCTAATGAATTGCATCTACCAAAACCTAAAGTTATTATTATAGTTATAGGTGTAGGCAGATGCTATTATATCTATTGGTGCAAGATTGAATACTTTCCCTCTAAGTATCAGAAACAAGGCAGGTGTGCTTTTTCTCTTGCCACTTCTATTTAATGTGGTACTAGAAGTTCTAGTCAGTGTAATAAAAGACATCTTGAAGGGAAGGCAGAAAATAAAATTGTTTCACAGATGACAAATGCACAAATGACATAAATATATTACATGTATTTAGGTAATACCAAGAAATCTACAAAAATACTCTTATAGCTAATATGTGAATTGAGTTTACAGGATACAAGGTCAGTGTACAAAACTGAACTGTATAACTATGTACTAGTAATGAACAACTGAACATTAAAAAACCACGTTGCCAAACACCCCAGCAAACATGCAGTATTTACATATAAGTCTAAAAAGATGTGTTCAGACCAATACAGTGTAAGGAATTATAATGTCATTTTGCTAACTAGTACCATTCCTCTTTTTTCTGTGCTCCCTTACATTGACATATAAGAGTGAATTGTTTCCCTGATTAGTGAAATCTCAGTTTCTTAATTGTGGTATTCATTTTTCTCTGTCATTGAAAGTTCAAATCCTGAATACAAAGAACTTTAAGTCAAACAGTTGGGGGAAAAGAGTTCTGTCCAGAACAAGCAGGCTGAGTACGTGATTGTCAGGTGAAGAAGGGCCCACCACTATCCACACAAACTCTATTCCCTGTCTTCAGGGGAGAGGAAATTTCTGGATGAAGATGAGTGAGATGAGTTATGTACAAGGCAGGGACTCCTGTGACATGTGACTGAGACGGAAGTTTCCCGGGAGAGGTGATGAAGGGAGCCCCCTCTCTGCACTGCTCCTCAGCCAGACTCCCCTACATCGCCGAGGCCTGGCCAGGCAGCAGCCGTACCTGAGCCTCATGGTGAGAAAAAAGTGAGAGTAGGCCTCTGATCCTGTTTCTGGAGAAAGTGGGATGACTGGGAACTGGGCCTGAGTTTGATGGACCTGACCTGGGTCAAGTGACAATGGTGCCTTAAGGATGGACACTTGACTCTTGATCGTATTAGATGTAGCAAGGGTTGATGTCCGGGACTGAGAGAAAGGGATTGTTTTAACTTGAAGGGGTTGATGTTTACAGAGTTTCTACTTATTCTGTGGTAATGTTTTATGTGCTGATGGGGTGTATTATGGAATGAGAGACATTAACTTAGAGACCTCTTAAAGCAAGAAAAACCAACCCAGCCACGGAGGGTAGCACATTCACAGGAACCAGTGCAATGGTGTACTGCAGCAGAGAGAAATCACTAAAATTTCTTGGGGTAGGTGTGTGCTTGGCTCTGTCTCAGAACCATCTCTGCATCCCAGGCTGCCTCCTCACCTGGGCTCTTCAGACTTCTGTTCAGACTCTCCCAGGTGTCTTTTTTTTTTTTTAATTTCTTTTTTTTTATTGATTATGCCATTACATTTGTTCTATTCCCCCCTCCGTTCCCCTCCACCCTGCACCCCCTCCCCCACCATTTCCCCCCCCTTAGTTCATGAACACGTGTCTCAAGTTCTTTAGATTCTGTATTTCCCCTACTATTCTTACCCTCCCCCCTATCTATTTTCTATCTACTGTCTATGCTACTTATTTTCTGTACCTTCTCCCCCCTTCTCCTTCTCCCACTCCCCTGTTGCTAATCCTTCACGTGATCTTCATTTCTATGGTTCACTCCTGATCTAGATGTCCTCTTAATTTGCTTTTGTTTTAGGTGTGGTTGTTAATAACTGTGAGTTTGCTGTCCTTTCACTGTTCATCTTTTTAATCTTCTTTTTCTTAGGTAAGTCCCTTTAACATTTCATATAATAAGGGCTTGGTGATGATGAACTCCTTGAATTTGGTTTTATCTGAGAAGCACTTTATCTGTCCTTCCATTCTAAATGAAAACTTTGCTGGATAGAGCAATGTTGGTTGTAGGTCTTTGGTTTTCATGACTTGGAATACTTCTTTCCAGCCCCTTCTTGCCTGTAAGGTCTCTTTTGAGAAATCCTCTGACAGTCTGATGGGGACTCCTTTGTAGGTGACTGTCCCCTTATCTCTTGCTGCTTCTAGGATTCTCTCCTTCATTTTAATTTTGGCTAATGTAATGATGATGTGCCTTGGTGTGTTCCTTCTTGGGTCCAACTTCTTTGGGACTCTCTGAGCTTCCTGGATTTCCTGGAAGTCTATTTCCTTTGCCAGAATAGGGAAGTTCTCCTTTATTATTTGTTCAAATAAATTTTCCACTCGTGACTGTTCCTCTTCCCCTTCTGGTACCCCTATAATTCGAATGTTGGAATGTTTAAAGATGTCCTGGAGGTTCCTAAGCCTCTCCTCATTTTTTTGAATTCTTGTTTCTTCATTCTTTTCTATTTGATCATTTTTTTCCTTCCTTCTGGTCTACTCCCTTGATTTGAGTCCCAGTTTCCTTTCCATTACTATTGGTTTTCTGTGCATTACCATTCATTTCAATTAGTTTCGCCTTCATGTTTCCTCTAATTTGTGACTAAAATCAACCAGTTCTGTGAGCATTCTAATCACCACTGTTTTGAACTGTGCATCTGAAAGTTTGGCTATTTCTTTATCGCTTAGATTTATGGGCTCTGGGGCTCTGAGTTGTTCTTGAGCCATGTTTTTATCTGTTTGTGCCTGTTACGTATGAGGAACGGAGCCTTAGTTGTTAACCAGGGCGGGACCACCCAGGTTGCTGGTTTGTGATGCTGTATGTGGGGGCGGGTCAGAGAGGGAGCAATGGCGGTCCTCTCTGCTCGCCCAGTCCATCCCACCGCTCACCCCTGCCTGTTTATCTGAGCGGAAATGTGTGAGCCCGGTGCCCTGCACCGTGCGGTCTCAATGCTCTCCTCTTCACTGGTTTATCTTCACACAAATGCTCGACTAACCGCCGACAGCCAGCCGTGCTCTTCCCTGTGTCTGCCTGTAGCTAGTCCGCACCTGGGATCTGAGCCTTCGGCTGCCTGTGCACCACCCCTGTCGGGGATCTTTTTGGCCAACCCACTTTGCTGCTGGCGTCGCTCCTTCCCTTACCGGGTTAGCTGAGCATTTTGTTGTTTTCAGACTCCGTATTGTCGATTTTCTGTGTGGTTTGGTTGCGTTTATTGTTAAAACTTTGTTGTTTTTAGATTTGGTTATGTGAGGATGCGAGGTGTTTCCACCTACACCTCCATCTTGGCAGAAGTCTCCATTCATCTCTCTCCCAGGTGTCTTAAAGCAGGTGAGGGAATCGGGGAGAAGAGAAAAGAGGAGAGTTTGCTTTTCTATATAGAAATTGATCACTGAAACCTCAAAATTAATTTTTAGCCACCCACATACAGACAACGAGCTAATGGGATGTCACCCTCCTACAGGTCAGTAGGAAAAGGGGGCTTCAAGGCACTGCCCCATTTGTGGAAGTATTTCCACAGTGGTACTTATTAGTTAAGCCACTGTGGAGAGTACAGATTTTTCTGTAATGGGTTCCATTGTGGTTTGTTAAGTAACCAAAACAGTTTTCAAAGAAATTCTTGTATTTACACATAGGCTGGACATGAAATAAAAAAAATTCACTACTAAAGCAGTGAACAAGATATAGCTCTAATCCATTCTAAATGTAAAATATGCAAAGATCCTGGCTGGGAATTGGATACAAGGCCACCTTTTTTTATTTCCCAAAGAGAAGGATAACAGAAAGAGAGGACTCTTAGGTGGGTAGGTGTCCACTCCAAGTGGGTGGTGATAGGGGTGAGAAGATGGGCACTTTGGGTGAGGAGTTGGTTGCTTGGGTCATTTCAGAACCCACCCCTGGGATGGACCTGCCTTGCGGCTGTTTCTGATTCTCACCACCCTGTTTCTTCCCTGCTGCTCAGCTGGCAGCTTCTCTAAGCACTGAGACCTTTGAGCTGAGGTGGGCAGCAGCAGTGGATAGCAGTTTATTGGTGAGGAACTGCCTTACAACTTTTGGGTTTAGAAACAAAGAAAATCATTACCAATATAACAACTTGATGGTGTCCTGGTGGTACATACAAAATATTGCACCTTTCTACCTTTTCAAATTTGGTCCTGCCACTCCTAAAATGAAGGTCACTAAGTTGCAGTCCAGATATTTCTTGAGCATCTATAGCAAACAGGACATTTATAGGTTTTCCTAGTTGTGAAGTGATTGATAACCTTTTAAATTCAGTGAGGTAGCAGATACTAGGAAGGGATGCCTTTCTGGGGACTATGTGTTAGCTCACATAGATCCTTAATGTGACTCCACTGCAGACTTTTTCCCAAACAGGACGCCTAATGGATTCAGTCCTGAGGCCATGGTTAGCTGGCCCAGGTCAAAGCCAGGGATGAATGCTTTCCATTGGTTTGTTGTAAAGCACTTGGCTCTCCTTCAACCAGTTGGAGAGATGGCAGAGTTTATTGCATATGCTGAATAGGACAGGAAATTAACACAATGGAAAAATATGTATTGCTGCCCAGTCTCTGAGAGCACTTCATTTTTAACTAAGTACAGAGAGGAAATATCTTGTTATTTTATAACATTTTTGATTACTCAAGTAATATATGTTTACTGTAGAAAATTAGAAAATTACAGATAAGCAGAAAGAAGAAATTAAATGTCATCTTCCATACCTAAAGATAAGAAGATAACGTTATTAACCTAACTGTTAATAACAGTTATCTTTGATCAATCTAAACAGACAAATCTGAAGGGCTTGTTTCTGTTTAGATAGAATCACACTGTTCACATTTTACAATATGATTTTTCTTTGGTTTAATGATACATGATTAAAAACTTACTCCATTGATTAAATATACTTTCACAACATTTACAAATGGCTACATAGTTAGTTATGGTACTTCGTATGCCCCCGTTCATTTAAATTGAACTCTCTGTTGGTAAACATTTGTAATATCTCCAGTGTAATGTAAGTTGAATTACGGTAAATATTATTTAACTTTCCTATACATTATTTCCTAAGTAAAAACTGCTTAAAGTTTAATTTTAACTTTCAGTGCTTTGTCAGAAGGTCTGTATTTTCATGCATTTTGAGATATATCTTGTCAAATTGTTTCTCAGGAAAGTTAGTAACTTACACTTAACATTGTGTAAGAGTGCTAATTTTCCTTACATTCTTGGCAATTTTAAAAATCATTACTTACTTTTTTTTTTTTTACCTTATTCTAGTAGGTGAAAACTAGTGTCTCATAGTTTAAAATAAATTTCTTTGGCTACTGGTGAGTTTCAGCAATGATTTTGTGTTTGTTGTTCAGTTTTACTTTTTGTCATATAAATTGTCTATTTGTGTTTGTCCTTTACTGATATGTTTACATTCTCTTATTGAAGTCGATTATTTTGGGGGTATCTATAATCAGTAATTTGGGGGATGGTTTTCTATGTACTATTAGTTAGTAGTTGAATTAGAACAAAAGGGGAAACCATGTAAGCCAACTATCCTGGACTCCGGGGGGATAAACACTAAATATGTTTGCATTACTACTTAGGTTTTAATAACCACCATTTGTTAAGCAAAGTTTGAAAACAGCTCTTCGCAGCTTACATCCCAGAAAATATCTGTGCCTTCTAGTCTTTTTTTTTCAGTAGTCATACCATAGTAACATGTATGAGAACCACAGATCTTTCTAAGTTCTCCCATGTAGGGTTTTTGCTTCAAGCTGAATTCATGGGGAATACCTGCAGCCCTTCTGCCACCTCTCTGCAGACCCCTTGACCTTTTCTCTGCACGTTAGTTCCCAGTGTTGGACACCAAACAGCCAGCACCTGAATCTCTTAGTGGAAGGGCTGCCCTTTTGCTGTATTAACTCACTCTCCCTGCAGGGACCTGTGGGCACATGCCTGCGGGTATTCCTCAAACAATGACTGTGGCTGTGTAGCCCCTTTATCCCCTGAGAGGGACAAGTCTGAGGTATGACCTAGCCTGTCTTTAGAGCTCTCCTGTAGAACTGAGCCAAAACAGCCCTCCAAGTGACTTTGCTTGATTTCACACCTTAGCCTGACCTCATTCCTTCCCATTTCTCACTTGCTCAAGAACATTTACTATTAAATCACTCCATGCAGATGCCCGTTGTTGGATCTGCTTCTGGGGAATGCACCCTAAGGCACATATGTCAATATTAGGAACTTAAACTAGTATGTCAGGGAATGTTCACATTTTGTGAACTCTAATAATAGCTATAGTAATTAACTTTTTTTTTTGAGATTTTTGCTATGAATCTAGCACTATGCTAAATGCTTTCTCACATGATATCTCATCTAATCCCCATGTTACGGGGTATTTGTATTTTTTTCCAAATGAGAAAACTAACCTTAATTTATTTTCACATAGATTCTCAGTGGCCAAAATTCTTCATAGCCAAGTTTGGCAGACCCCAGAGCCCAAGCTCTATGACTAGGATGCTGCTCAGCCTCAAAGAAGCTTAGTGAGCTCCGGGGCAAGGTCAGCAGTTCTTCTCAGGACCCCTGGGTGCTTTTGGGCACAATCTAAGGTTCATGCTTGCTGGCCAGCCATGGCGGTGTGTGACTGGCTGTTCTGCTGGATTATCTTCATATTGGTTGCTTTTGAAGGACTACCCTTACTTCCAGCTAAACACAGTTTTGTGGGAGAAAGAGCATGTGGTGGAACTTTCTATTGAGTAGAAAGTCAGGGTGCAAACTTATTTGGATGGTAGAGAATCTGGATAATTTGGGGTTTTTTCCCATTCAGTGGCCTGTGTCTTCCCATAAAGCAGTATGAGTGGAGCACATGAGCAGAACCTGGGAATAATGTGAACCATCTCTGACTTCAGTGACAAGTTGCTTTCTTTCTAAGTGTAGCCAACAGACCCCCACACAAAAGTTCCTGAGGTTTGAGAGATTTCTGCGCAAAGTATTTTTTCCAACTTTTTAAAAATTTAACTATAGTTCATAAATTTTATTAGTTATATTAGTTTCATTTGTGTAATATCTTCACATTTCACAGCAATTTCACATTTTATACCTTATATTTATTAATTCTAGTAATCATCCATAACTGTACAAACTTACCACAATATTATTTACAATTTTCCTCTTCATCTTTCCCCTCATCCCTCTACTCCCTCCTTTTTTTGAAAAAATATATTGATTATGCTCTTACATTTGTCCCATTTCTCCTCCCCTCTTTATTCCCTTCCACCCTGCATCACCCCTCCTACCAGCATTTCCCACCTTAGTTTATGTCAATCAGCTGTGCATATAAGTTCTTTGGCTTCTCCATTTCCTATACTGTTCTTAACCTCTCCCTGTCTGTTTTGTACCTACCATTTATGCTTCTTATTCCTCCTACCTTTTCCCCTATTCTGCCCCCTCCACCTCCCTACTGATAACCTTTCATGTGATTTCCATCTCTGTGATTCTATTTGTGTTCTATTTGTTTGCTTAGTTTTTTTGTTTGTTTGTTGAGGTTTGGTTGTTGATAGTTGTGACTTTGTTGTCATTTTACCGATCATATTTTTGATCTTCTTTTTCTTAAATAAGTGCCTTTAATATTTCATATAGTAAGGGCTTGATGATGATGATGAACTCCTTTAACTTAATCTTATCCGGGAAGCACCTTATCTGTCCTTCCATTTTAAATGAAAGCTTTGCTGAATAGAGTAATCTTGGATGTAGGTTCTTGCCTTTCATGACTTGGAATATTTCTTTCCAGCCCCTTCTTGCCTACAAGGTTTCTTTTGAGAAATCAGCTGACAGTCTTATGGGAACTCCTTTGTATGTAACTATCTCCTTTTCTCTTGCTGCTTTTAAGATTTTCTCCTTATCTTTAATTTTGGGTAATGTAATTATGATGTGCCTTGGTGTGTGCTTCCTGGACTTCCTGGAAGTCTATTACCTTTGCCAGATTGGGGAAGTTCTCCTTCATTATTTTTTCAAATAAGTTTTATGTTTCTTGTTCCAGTTTTCTTCTCCTTCTGGCACCCCTATGATTCAGATGTTGAAACATTTAAAGTTTTCCTGGAGGTTCCTTAGCCTCTCCTCATTTTTTTTTTGAATTCTTGTTTTTTTATTCTGTTCTGGGAATGTATATTTCTTACTTTTGTTCCAAACCATTGATTTGAGTCTCAGTTTCCTTCTCTTCACTGTTAGTTCCCTATATCTTTTCCTTTATTTCACTTTTCATAGCCTTCACTTTTTTCTCTATTTTTACGACCATACTCAACCAGTTCTGTGAGCATCCTGATTACCAGTGTTTTGAACTGTGCATCTGATAGGTTGGCTATCTCTTCATCGCTTAGTTGTATTTTTTCTGGAGCTTTGATCTGTTCTTTCATTTGGGCCATATATTTTTTGTCTTGGCATGCCTATTACATAGTAAGGGGTGAAGCCTTAGGTGTTCACCAGGGCAGGGCAACGTACAACACTGAGTTGTGATGCTGTATGTGGGGGAGGGATCTGAGAGGGAACAGTGCCACTTGCTCAGCTCTCTGCCAGCTTTCAGTCTCTTCCCCTGTTACCCACAAGCAAATTGGGCCCTTCTGGTGCTGATTCCCAGATGGCTGGGTTTGTGTTTGTTCTAGGATCCTGTGGGTCTCTCCAACAAACTCTTGTGTGAGGTTGGGAGTTTCTCTCACTGCCTCCTCAACCCACACAGGTATTTTCAGTCAGAGGTTTGAGGCTTTAGTTCCCATTGCTGGAATCCTGGGTTGTGGAGTCTGTCTCCTTCCCCAGTTGTTCCTCTTGGTTTATCCGCACGTGAATGTGGGACCGCCTAGTCTGCCAGCTGCCACCTTGCTATGAGTCCTCTCCATCCTGGCTGCCCATCTTGGCCCCTCCTACTGGTCTGGATGAATGTTTCTTTAACTCCTTGGTTGTTGGACTTCCATACAGTTCGATTTTCTGGCAGTTCTGGTTGTTTTTTGTTTTTGTTGTCCTTTTTTTGGTTGTGTGAGGAGGCAAAATATATTTACCTACAGCTCCATCTTGGTCAGAGGTTCCTTCATACCCTCCTTGCTAGTAATTATCCCTTTGGTCTCTGTTTTGTTTTGCTTTTTTTAGATTCCACATGTAAGTGAAACCATTTGGTAATTGTCTTTCTCTGTCTGACATACTTTACTTAGCATAATACTTCTAGGTCACCCATGTCACAAATTATAAGATTTAATTCTTTTTTATAGCTGTGTAAATTTTATATATATATGTATATATATGAATATATATATCACATTTTTATCTTTTCTTGGATACCTAGGTTATTTTCATATGCTAGTTATTGTAAATAATGCTGCGATGAAAAAAATATTTTTTTCGATTAGAGTTTTTGTTTTCTTTGGCTGAATAACCAGAAACGGAATTGCTGGGTCATGGCTAGATCTATTTTTGGTTTTAAGGGGAATCTTTACACTATTTTTCATAGTGGCTGCACCAGTTAGAATGGCTATAATAAGAAAGTCAACAAATAACATGCACTGGCAAGAATGTGGAGAAGAGGGAACCCCTGTACACTATTGGTGGGGATTAGGATTGGTACAGCCACCGTGGAAAAGAGTGTGGAGATTCTGACTGTTTTCTTGGTAGCGGACTCAGCCTCTTCATTTAGAAACCCTTATTTGTCAGGCACCAGGCATGGGAAGAAACAACAACAAGGTGCCCAGTTAAATTTGAATTTCAGATAAGCAATGAATAGCTTTTTAGTACAAGAATGTCCTATGTCATTTCCCTCCATGCAAAATGTGGGACATACTTGTGCCAAAAAACTATTTGTTATTTATCTGAAACTCAAATTTAACTGGGTGGCCTGTATCTCACCTGGTAACCTAACTTTCTTGGACCCTCACCCCCACCCCATAGCTATACTCCTATGTCACAGCCTGCTTGTAGGTTCACACTGCTGTGCTCATGCCGAAAAGTGTCCCTGCTCAGGACAGGTGGCTCAGTCACCACAGAGAACCCGTAAATGGGCCCTGTGCTTCTTTGTTGCCGTCTACAAGCTAATCTCCACCCAGGTGTCTGAATGATCACTCTAAAACATAAACCCACACCTCAAAAACTGTTAGTGGCTTTCTGTCACCCTCAGACTATAATCTAACATACTCTGTGTGTTCTATACATTCTTACCCAACCAGGCTCTCCTTACCCTACTGGTCTTTTACCCTGTCCCTCTCCCCAAGCAAGGGGGCACTCCAGGTTGTCCTAACCTTGCCTGAGCCCCCAGGGCATCCGAAGGAGATTCTTTCCCCTCATGAGCTGGGCTTTCTTCCTCTTGCTATAGTTAGTCACTGGTGAAGGTTCACTGCAGGAACATGTTAACTCCCTGGATTTTAGGCTCTCAGTGTCTGGTTGAAGCAGTGCCAATAACCAACAAGTAGTTCTCTGAGGAAGGTTTCAAGAAGGTCTGAGCTGTGAGGAGCCAACAGCACCAAAGCTGAGAAATGGATCCACAGAGGCAGTAGGGACTCTGAGGAGATGGGTGGTTCCAACAGTGTCCAGCAGGATTCTAGAGGCACGTTGGTCGGGGAGTTTGGCCACCTTAGCTGTAACGATGTCCCTGACTGTTGGCTGCACCCTGTGAAGTAATTAGGGCTCCTGGCAGGGCAAAGCATAAAAACTGGACACTTGGATCATTTTCGGGTGAAGAGGGGGGGCAGACAACCAGTGAGCATCTGGTTGGGTTGGTTGTGAGCCAGAATGAACTGGGCTTCTTAGGGGAACGGCAGCAGCAGTGAGATCTGTCCTCTTTGAGTTCAGCAGTGGAAGCAGACAGCTGACAGATACAGTGAAGAGGCAGCATGTCGGCAGAGCTTCTGGTGAGCAGATCTTTAAGTAAGAAGCACAAGAAGGTCGTGCCCTCAAAGGTCTGGAAGTGGTGATTGAAGACATTTAAAGGGCATTTATTATTCTATAATGGAACAGCCACATGTAAGAGTCTAATACAAGTGTCTACAGGCTCTTAGGAAATTGTACTGTAGCCTTAATATGGTTCTAATCTGAGAAACTGCAGGGGCTGTGTGTGTCCCCTGTCAGAATGTAATAGCCAGGATGAGGCCACTCCAGGGAATTCTTTAAAATTCCAAGTATTTATTTAAAAACACTGCTATGTTTTGTGATCACTGTTTTATAATTGCTATAATCCATCAGTTTCATACTGTCATAAAAATTCTAATAAATCTTGACTCAGTCATAATTGCTAAGACATGAACAGGATCCTGGGATATGCACTGATTCCCACTAATTTATTAGCCCACTTATTTGAGATAGGTTGAAATTAAAGGTCCTTTCTGAATGCCGGTTAAGTGGCTTTGGGCAGAATTCTGAAGTGTTCAAATGAGGAAAATTGTTTTGAGGCTACACTCAAATTTGAGGGATTTTATTTGAAAACCCTTCTCTCTATTCCCTTTCAGAGGTGCAAGGGCCCACGTGTTAATGTCCCATCACTGTACTGCGTGTCCCCAACCGTCACTGTTACCCAGGCCTCCCCCAACTTTAGGCAATTCAAGCATTTTCAGGATGGAATGCCCTTCGAAATGACATTTTTAGAATTAAATAGACTGATGTGTTTGATTTTAAAACATATCCTCTCAATCAAAAAGGAACCCAAAGTGTAGGCCACTCTTTTTAGAAATCAAATTTCTAAGTTGTCTTTTTTATTTTTATTTTTAAAGATTTAACTTATTTATCTTTAGAGGAGAAGGGAAGGAGAAGGGGAGAGAAATGTCAATGTATGGTTGCCTCTCATGTGTCTCCTGCTGGGAACTGGCCTGCAACCCAGGTATGTGTCCTGACTGGGAATCAAACCTCGATCCTTTGGTTTGCAGACCCGCACTCAATCCACTGAGCTACACCAGCCAGGGCTAAGTTGTCTTTTTTTTAATTTTTATTTATTTATTTATTTATTTATTTATTTTTGGTTCTTTTTTTTTTTTTTTTAATTTTATTTAGTTACTTTTCAAGTACATTTTTTTCTCTCCCCCCCCCCCCGCCCCGTCTCCCCCCTCCCTCCCATTCCCCCCCCCCCCCCCCCCCAGTCCTCATCTCTGTGTCTTTCATACTTGTTCCTCAAAATCCCTCCCCCTTTTTCCCCCTTAAGTTCCCTTCCCTCTCCCCTCTGGTCGCTGCCCACTTGTTCTCTATTTCAGCGTCTTTGTTTTTATTCTGTTTGCTTGTTTGTTTTATTCTTTAGCTTCCTGTCAAAGGTGAGATCATATGGTATTTGTCCTTCAATGCCTGGCCTATTTCACTCAGCATAATGCTTTCCAGTTCCATCCATGTTGTTGCAAAAGGTAGTAGTTCCTTCTTTCTCTCTGCTGCATAAAATTCCATGGTGTATATGTACCACAATTTTTGGATCCATTCATTTACTGATGGGCACCTAGGTTGCTTCCAACTCTTGGCTATTGTAAATTGTGCTGCTATGAACATTGTGGTGCATAGGTTCTTTGAAATTGATGTTTTAGGATTCTTGGGGTATAATCCTAGCAGTGGAATTGCTGGGTCAAAAGGCAGGTCAATTTTTATTTTTCTGAGAAAATTCCATACTGTTTTCCATAATGGTTGTACCAGTCTACAATCCCACCAACAGTGAACTAAGGTCCCCTTTTCCCCACACCCTCTCCAACATTTGTTGTTTGTTGCTTTGTCTATTATAGCCATCCTGACTGGTGTAAAGTGGTATCTCATTGTGGTTTTAATTTGCATCTCTCTGATAGCTAACGATATTGAGCATCTCTTCATGTGTCTCTGGATATTCTGTATGTCCTCTTTAGAGAAGTGTCTGTTCAAGTCCTTTTCCCATTTTTTAATTGGGTTCGATGTCTTCCTAGAGTGGAGTCGTGTAAGTTCTTTGTATATTTTGGAGATTAAACCTTTGTCTGAGGTATCATTGGCAAATATGTTTTCCCATACAGTTGGTTGTCTTTTTAATTTAATACTGTTTTCTTTAGCCATGCAGAAGCTTTTTATTTTGATGAGATCCCATTTGTTTATTCTTTCCTTTATATTCCTTGCTCTAGGGCACATATCCGTAAAAATGTTGCCGCGTGGAATATCTGAGATTTTCTTGCCAATGTTCTCCTCTAGGACTTTAATGGTGTCATGGCTTATATTTAAGTCTTTTATCCACCTTGAATTTATTTTGGTGTATGGTGTAAGTTGGTGCTCAAGTTTCATTTTTTTGCACGTAGCTGTCCAGTTCTCCCAACACCATTTGCTGAAGAGGCTATCTTTACTCCATTTTATGTTACTGCCCCCTGTGTCGAATATTAATTGACTGTAGAGAGTTGGGTTGATTTCTGGGCTCTCTGTTCTGTTCCATTGGTCTATGTGCCTGTTTTTATGCCAGTACCAGGCTGTTTTGATTACAGTGGCCTTGTAATACAGTTTGATATCAGGTATTGTGATCCCTCCTACTTTGTTCTTCTTTCTCAAAAGAGCAGCTGCTATTCGGGCTCGTTTATGATTCCATATAAATTTTTGAAGTGTTTGTTCTATGTCTGTGAAATACGCCATTGGTACTTTAATAGGTATTGCATTGAATCTGTATATTGCTTTGGGCAGTATGGACATTTTGATGATGTTAATTCTTCCAATCCATGAACATGGTATATGTTTCCATTTGTTTGTGTCTTCCTTGATTTCTTTCTTCAGTGCTGTGTAGTTTTCTTCATACAGGTCTTTTACCTCTTTGGTTAGGTTTATTCCCAGATATTTTATTTTTCTTTTTGCTATATCGAATGGGATTTTTTCCTTGATTTCTGCTTCTGCTGATTCATTGTTTGTTTACAAAAATGCCTTTGATTTCTGGATATTGACTTTGTATCCTGCTGTTTTGCCAAATTCATTAATTAGTTTGAGCAGTTTTTGGGTAGAGTCTATAGGATTTTCCATGTACACTATCATGTCATCTGCAAACAGTGACAATTTTTGTTTCCTCCTTTCCTATTTGGATGCCTTTTATTTCCTTTTCCTGCCTGATCGCTGTGGCCAAAACTTCTAATACTATATTGAATAGGAGTGGTAAAAGTGGACATCCTTGTCTTGTTCCTGATCTTAGTGGAAAAGCTTTTAGTTTTTGTCCATTGAGTATGATATTGGCTGTAGGTTTCTCATAAATGGCCTTTATTATATTGAGGAATGTTCCCTCTATTCCCACTTTGCTGAGTGTTTTTATCATAAATGGGTGTTGTACCTTATCGAAAGCTTTTTCTGCGTCTATTGATATGATCATGTGGTTTTTGTCTTTGCTTTTGTTTATGTGATGAATTACATTTACTGTTTTGCGAATGTTGAACCATCCTTGCATCCCTGGGATGAATCCCACTTGGTCAGGGTGTATAATCTTTTGGATATATTGTTGGATGCGATTTGCTAATATTTTGTTGAGGATTTTAGCGTCTATGTTCATCAGCGATATTGGCCTGAAGTTTTCTTTCTTTGTTGTATCTCTATCTGGTTTTGGAATTAGGATGATGCTGGCTTCATAAAAGGAGTTAGGGAGTTTTCCATCCTTTTGTATTTTTTGGAATAGTCTGTGAAGAATGGGGGTTAGCTCTTCCTTAAATGCTTTGTAGAATTCTCCTGTGAATCCATCTGGTCCAGGGCTTTTGTGTGATGGTAGTTTTTTGATTACTGCTTCAATTTCTTTTGCTGTTATTGGTCTGTTCAGGTGTTCTACTTCTTTTTCATTGAGTTTTGGGAGATTATATTTTTCTAGAAATGTGTCCATTTCCCCTAGGTTCTCAAATTTCTTGGCATACAGTTCTTCATAGTAATTTCTTACAATCCTCTCTATTTCTGTGGTATCAGTTGTAATCTCTCCTCTTTCATTTCTGATTGTGTTTATTTGTGTTCGTTCCCTTCTTTTCTTGATGAGCCTACTTAAAGGCTTGTCTATTTTGTTTATTTTTTCAAAGAACCAACTCCTGGATTCATTGATCTTTAGAATTGTACTTTTAGTCTCTATGTCATTTAGTTCTGCTCTGATCTTAGTTATTTCCTTCCTTCTACTTGCTTTGGGCTGTTTTTGTTGTTGTTCCTCGAGTTCTTGCAGGCGTAGAGTAAGTTCATTTGTTTGAAATGTTTCTGTTTTCTTTAGGTAGGCCTGTATTGCTATAAACTTCCCTCTCAGGACTGCCTTGGCTGTATCCCATAAGTTTTGGGTTGTTGTGAGATCATTTTCATTTGTTTCCAGAAACTTTTTGATTTCTTCCCTAATTTCATTCTTGACCCATTCATTGTTTAATAGCATACCGTTCAGTCTCCATGATTTTGGGTGTTTTGGGTTTTTTCCTTTGGGGTTGGTTTCCAGTTTCAGTCCCTTATGGTCAGAGAAAATGCTTGGTATGATTTCAATATTCTTGAATTTGTTGAGGCTTGTTTTGTGCCCTATCATGTGATCTATCTTTGAGAATGTCCCATGTGCATTTGAAAAGAATGTGTATTTAGCTTCTTTGGGGTGAAGAGCTTTGTATATATCAGTTAGGTCCATTTCATCAAGGGTGTTGTTTAATGCTGCAATGTCTTTGTTGATATTTTGTTTGGAAGATCTGTCCATTTTTGATAGTGGGGTGTTAAAATCCCCCACTATAATTGTGTTGCTGTCTATATCTTTCTTGAATTCCTCTAAGATTTTCCTTATATATTTTGGTGCTCCTATGTTGGGTGCATATATATTTATGATGTTAATGTCTTCTTGGTGGATTCTTCCCTTGAGTATTATGAAGTGACCTTCTGGGTCACTCTTTATGGCTCTTTTTTTGAAGTCTATTTTGTCTGATATGAGAATTGCTACCCCAGCTTTTTTTCTTGTCCATTTGCTTGGAAAATTTGTTTCCAGCCTTTGATTTTCAGTCTGTGATGGTCTTTTGTCCTGAGGTGGGTCTCTTGTAGGCAGCATATGTGTGGGTCATACTTTCTTATCCATGACGCTATTCTGTGTCTTTTGATTGGAGCATTTAATCCATTTACATTTAAGGTTATTATTGATAGGTACTTATTCATTGCCATTTTTGTACCTGTGTTCCTCTCTGTCTGTCTCTTTTCCTTCCTTTCCTTAAAGCAGACCTTTTAGTATTTCTTGTAGAGCTGGCTTGGTGGCAGCAAATTCTTTTAGACTTCTTTTGTCTTGGAAGCTCTTTATTTGGCCTTCTATCTTGATTGAGAGCCTTGCTGGGTAAAGTAGCCTTGGTTGTAGGCCTCTGTTTCTCATTACTTGGAATATTTCTTGCCAATCTCTTCTTGCTTGGAGTGTTTCCATTGAGAAGTCAGTGGCTAACCTTATTGGGATGCCCTTGTATGTTATTTCTTTTTTCTCCCTTGCTGCCTTTAAGATTCTCTCTTTGTCTTGGAAGTTTGCCATTTTAATGATGATGTGTCTTGAAGTGGGCCTCTTTGGGTTCCTCTTGAATGGGACTCTGTGAGATTCCTGGATTTGTGTGACTTTTTCTTTTTGTCAAATTAGGGAAATTTTCTCTCTTTACTCTTTCAAATATGTTTTCTATTCCTTGTTCTTCTTCTTCTCCTTCTGGTATTCCTATTATTCGGATATTATTACGTTTCATATTGTCTTGCATTTCTCTTAATCTCTCTTCATTCTTTCTGAGCCTCTTTTCCCTTTCCTGTTCTTTCTGTGAGATGCTTTCTACTTTGTCCTCCAATTCACTAATCCGATCTTCTGTTTCATCCACCCTATTTTTAATGCTTTCCACTGTGTTTTTTAATTCAGAAATTGTATTCTTCATTTCCTCTTGGCCCTTGCTAATAATATCCATTTCCTTTTTCATGTTGATATAGTTCACAGTGAGATCATTGTAACTTCCCTGTAGTTTCTGGTAGCTGATTGTGAGCTCTTTGAACTTCCTGATCACCAGTGCTTTGAATTCAGTATCTGATAGTTGACTTGCCTCTGTTTCATCTAGCATTCTTTCTGAGGATTCCTCCTTTCCTTTCATTTGGGGATTGTTTCTTTGTCTTCCCATTGTTTGTGAGACTCTTCTTGTTAGCCTCAGCTTCTTAGATTAATCTGTTTTGACACCCTGGGTTTATGGTATGAACTTTTGTGGTGGAATGCCTGTGAATTTCAATGGTGCAGCCTCTTTTGGTTATCCTGTTGTTCTCTGCTTCCACCTACTCAAATATGCAGCAACTTGTGGCTTCTCTCCTACAACAATGTGCAATTTGTCTCTCTGGCTCTACTATTGGGAGGCCTCTTCTATGGGTCCAGCTCTGGTCTTTTTATATTTTCAAGTTGATTGTGACTCTTGTGGGTAAAAGAAAGAAATGATAAGGAAAGAAATGAAAGGAAGAAAGAAAAAAAATGGTAGGGAAATGGAAGAAAGAGCAATAAGTTTAGAAAGAAAAGAAAAAGAAATAAAACAGAAAATCCGGGAAAAGAGGACAAAAGTATGGAAAGATGAAACAGTAATAAAGTTTAAAAGAAATACCAGATTACTTTAAAAAAGCAAAAAGATAAAGAAAAGGAATGGAGAAGGAAGAAAGGTAAATAAAAAAAGGAATAAAAATAAAATAAAGTAAAAAAAAAAAAACAAGAAACAAAAAATGCACCAAAATAATCTCTCATAAACAACCTCAAAAAAAAGGAATGTCACTTGTTGGCTTCAAACTAGCCGAACCGGTTTTTCTGGTTGCAGTTGGCTGAGGGTCGATTGTTGTGATTTTTTTTTTCAGCCAGCCCCTCTCAGGATCCAGACACTTGGCACCTCTCCCCCAGCTCCCTACAGTGGGGAACTAGGACTTTCTCACAGCGCTCCCCACCCAGGGGTTACTGCCATAGTCTGGTTTGCTGTGTTTGCAGGCACCTGCACCGGCCTAGTTGCCTGGTTCCCTCGGGATTGAGCACAGGCCTGCCCCCGTTCAGTTGGGAGGCCCCAGACCCTCTTCCCAATCCTGGGCTCGCTGCCAAGCTTGGTGTGAAGCAGACCAGGCTGTCGTGTCTACTGGATTCAGAGCCCCAGGCTGTACCTCTGAGTTCTCCTGGGCTGGCAACCACAGAGTCTTTGGTTGGGGCCCTTTGTCCTCCGCACCCTCTCTGTAAACTCTATCAAACAAGTCTCTCCTGGCCCCCCACCTTGCTTGGCCAGAAAGGGAGGGGGTTGAGGGTCTCAGCTCTTTTCCCAGGACCCCTCAGCGTCCCGGGCTTCCAGATAGTCTGTGGGGAGTAGACTGGAAGCCGGGAGCTGATCTGAGGACTGGGCGCAGACCTAGAAACTCTGTGTGCTCGTCATGGCACGCTGCGTGGTGTGTATCCCTTCTGCTCCTGTGTTTGTCTGGGTCCCCTGGCCAACCTCTGGCAAAAAAAAAAAAAAAAAAAAAAACCAAAAACCCCCTAGGGATGTAGCAGCACCCCAACCGGGTGCTGGTCCCAGAACTGTGTGAAGGCTGAAATCTCCTCTGCTCCCCTCTCGTTGGGTCTCTTGGCCGGTCTGGGCCCAAAAAATCCCTAGGGAGGGAGCTTTCTGTGTGCTGAACGGTGGCTTAGGCGCCCTCAGGCACTTGCCCAGACACACTGCGTATGGAGCGACTAGATCTCCAAGTTGCGCGCAGGCTGCAGTTTCTTCCACACGTCTTTGCCTGGGCCCCTCAGCCTGCCTGGCAGGAAAATTCCAGGGAGGGAGTCGTCCGGGCGCTGAACGCTGTCCCAGGCGCCTTTAGGCACTCTCCCAGACACAGTTCCCACCAGGCGTTGAACCTCCGAGCTATGCACAAACTGAAATCACCTCTGCTCCCCTCTGGTTGGGCCACTTGGCAGGTCCCCGGCTCAAAAATCCTAGGGAGGGAGCTTTCTGGGGGCTGAACGTTGGCCTAGGCGCCCTCAGGCACTTGCCCAGACCCACTGCGTGTGGGGCGACTAGATCCCCAACTTGCACGCAGGCTGAAATTTCTTCCACACCTCTGTGCCTGGGCCACTCGGCCTGCCCCTGCCCGGCAGAAGAATCCCAGGGAGGGAGCCCTCCGGTCGCTGAAGGCTGTCCCAGGAGCCGTTGGGCTCTCGCCACAGGGCGCTGGTTCCCCTACCCTGCACCGGCTGTTTCTCCCTGCTCCGTCCCAGAGACTGCTGTACCGCTGCTGTCTCCCTACCTTCTGGTTCCTCCGTGACCGATGAGGTTTCTGGTCTCTTATTTTCATATATGCTTGGCATCTGCTGGCTTGCTGGCCTCACCTCCTCCGATCGGATGGATTTCTGTCTCTTTTGTACTAGGAACTGGTCTCTGCTCCGTCCTAGTCCACCGCCATCTTGAAAACCCTCTGTCTTTTTTTTTAAATCAGAAACTTTTGTTATTTATTTTTATGCGATATTACTATTTCAAAAGACCAGATATAAAAAATTGTGTTTGATTCATGACAGATGATTTGATATACCTATTACGAAATATTTTTTCTGCAGCTGAATCATTTATCTGGCTCATTTACAATGGTGTCAGATCATAAAGGCATATGTTTAAAAATGGGAGTTATGTTTTAAAATCAATAAAATTCACCAGTAAATGTATGAAGAGACCCTCAGTCTTACTGTTAAGGAGAAGAAATGAAGTAAAACAACAATGAGGTGGTTAAAACTCTGACAGTGCCAGAGGTGGTCAAGGGGCAAAGAGCCAGGACGCAGCGTCCTCCTGTCCTGCTCCGGTTACCCAACAGAATGCACATTCCAAGGCCAGGGGCCATGCAGGTCCAAATGGGAGTGCTGAGTTGTACAAGCAGTTTGGCAACAGCTACTAAAATAACTGAAGATCAGTGAAGCCTGTAAGCAGCCACCTCACTCCTGAGCAGATGTTGTAGAGACAGCCTCGCACGGTGGGCACCAGGAGGCCCAAGGGAGGGTCTGTTCGTTAGAGATCACTTCTTTCAGCAAAAACTGGTAACAATCCCAATGCCCTTCACTAGAAGAAAGGAGAAATTAACTGTCGTATTTAAGTAAAATCCCATACTATGATGCAGTAAAAAAAAAAAAAAAAAAGATCTATTTGATTAGTATCAGTAGATCAATGTGGATTTTTTAAAAAGCAAATTGCCAAATGGTATATACAGAATAATTGCTTTCTGTAGAAATATATATTGTGAATTAAGGCATATAATTAAAGTATAAAATGGCCTGCATACATAGCAATTTTATGATAGGAGTAATCTCCAGGGAGATTAGAGTAGTATGGTGAGAACAGGGGAGAAATCAGCTTTAGTTTGGTGAGTGTAGTATGGTGAGTGTAGTATGGTGAGAACAGGGGAGAAATCAGCTTTACTTTTAGAGTTTTCTTTATAAAGCATGAAGCAAGTATGATAAAAATATTAGCATTTGTGGCAGATAGATGGATGTTTATTATTATCCTTTGCATTATTCTGTATTTTTAAAATTTTGTAATGAAATAATCAATCTGAAAACAGTAATCAGTCCAAAAGAAAAACAGGCGAAGAACATGACCAGGGGATTCCTCATGTTGCATAAAGAAGTGCAGATTGAGTATTTAAGTATTTCACATCCGAGACTGCCACAGGTTAAAATGAAGGATAATGTTTAGGACTGTAGAAGTCCTAAAATTAAAGGAAGTTGATATAATATTTCTGTAAGGTAATTAGACTGTGTATTAATGATTAATAGGTACGTAGATAATTAAAATATACAATAATGTTGATCCAACAATTCTTTAAAAAAATTATCTTATAAAATAACAAAAATGTGTCCAGAAGTATTATCTGTGCCATTATATATGCCTGGCTATGCAGAGAATATGCATCGAATGACATGCACAGAAGTGGTGAGTGTGCTCCTGGGGAGGGGATGGGGCAGTACCAGCTTGGGGCGATGCAGGGAATTTTCATTGTGTATACTTCTATGTAGTCTGATTTTAAAATCAAATTTAGTAATTACTTTTTAAAACAGCTTTATTAAAATTTAATTCAGTTACCATAAAACCCATATTTTTAAAGTGTATAACTTAGTGGGTTTTAGTATATTCACTGAGTTTGGAATCATCACTATTATCTAATTTTAGAAAATTTTCATCCCTCAAGGAAACTCTCTACCCATTTCCTCTTCCCCCTGGAAGCTGACAACAACTCATATAGTTTCTGTCTTTATGTGTGTGCCTGTTTCAGGCATTTCGTACAAGACAGTGGACTGACTCGTACAGTATGTGGTCTGCACTCTTTCCCTTAGCGTGTTTCAGGGTCGGTCCCTGAGCAGCAGGTATCACTGCTTCATCCTTTTTGTGCTGCAGGAGGTCCCACTGTGTGGACACTCTACATCCTATTTATTTGTCCATCAGGGTGGTGGACATTTTCATTGTTTCCACTTTTTGGACATAATGAACAATGCTGTTGTGAACATTTCTGTACCTGTTTTGTGTGTGCACATGTTTTCATTTATCTTGGTCTGTAACCAAGGAGTGAGATTACTGGGTAATAAGGTAACTAACTGTATGGTTTAATCTTCAAGGAACTTGAAGGCTGTTCACCAGAATGGCCACACCATTTTAGATTCCCACCAGGAGGTGTGAGAATTCTAATTTCTCCAAACCCTTCTAAACGTTGTCGTTATCTGGCGTTTTTCATATAGTAATATTAGTGAATGTAAAGTGGTACTTCATTGTGGTTTTAATTTGCATTTGCCTGTTAGCTAATGGTGTTGAACATCTTTTCATGTACTTAGCATTTGTGTATCTTCTTCAGTAAAATATCTGTTTAGATCCTTTTCCTGTTTTTTTTAAATTTTTTATTGATTATGCTGTTACAGTTGTTCTATTCCCCCCCTTCATTCCCCTCCACCCTACCCCCCCATCCCCACCATTATCCCCCCTTTAGTTTATAACCATGTGTCTCAAGTCCTTTAGATTCTGTATTTCCCATGCTATTCTTGCCCCCCATCTATTTTCTATCTACTGTCTATGCTACTTATTTTCTGTACCTTCTCTCCCCATCTCCTCCTCCCACTCCCCTGTTGCTAACCCTCCTTGAGATCTTCATTTCTATGTTTCCACTCCTGATCTAGCTGTCCTTTTAGTTTGCTTTCATTTTAGGTGTGGTTGTTAATAACTGTGAGTTTGTTGTCCTTTCACTGTTCATGTTTCTTTAACTTCTTTTTTCTTAGATAAGTCCCTCTAACATTTCATATAATAAGGGCTTGGTGATGATGAACTCCTTGAATTTGATCTTATCTGAGAAGCACCTTATCTGTCCTTCCATTCTAAATGAAAGTTTTGCTGGATAGAGCAATCTTGGTTGTAGGTCTTTGGATTTCATGCCTTGGAATACCTCTTTCCAGCCCCTTCTTGCCTGTAAGGTCTCTTTTGAGAAATCTGCTGACAGTCTGATGGGAACTCCTTTGTAGGTGAATGTCCCCTTATCTCTTGCTGCTTCTAGGATTCTCTCCTTCATTTTAATTTTGGCTAATGTAATGATGATGTGCCTTGGTGTGTTCCTTCTTGGGTCCAACTTCTTTGGGACTCTCTGAGCTTCCTGGATTTCCTGGAAGTCTATTTCCCTTTGCCAGATTGGGGAAATTCTCCTTTATTATTTGTTCAAATAAGTTTTCCACTGGTGGCTGTGCCTTTCCCCCCTTCTGGTACCCCTATAATTCGAATGTTGGAGCGTTTAAAGATGTCCTGGAGGTTCCTAGGCCTCTCCTCATTTCTTTGAATTCTTGCTTCCTGACTCTTTTCTGTTTGGCCATTATTTGCTTTCTTCTGGTCCACTCCATTGATTTGAGTCCCAGTTTCCTTTTCATTGCTGTTGGTGTCCTGTGCAATTCCATTCATTTCAATTAGTTTCGCCTTCATATATTTGTCTAATTTGTGGCTATAATCAACCAGTTCTGTAAGGATCCTCATGACCAGTGTTTTAAACTGTGCATCTGAGAGTTTTGCTATTTCTTCATTGCTTAGATCTATGGGCTCTGGGGCTTTGAGATCTGGCGACATTTTTGGTCTGTTCTGGCCCTTTAAGTGTGAGAAGTGGTGCCTTGGACTCCCAGGTCGCTGGGTTGTGACGCTGTATGTGGGGGCGTGGTCAGAGCGGGGAAATGGCGGCGCCCTCTACTGCTGCTTGCCACGGGGACCGCCGGGCCCAGGTCCAACCGCCCACTCCCTCGCTTGCGCACAAATGGGCGACCACAGTCAACACGCAGCACCGCTTCCCTGCTGTCTCTTTCTCGGTCGCTCGCCTGGTGGCTCGCTTGGTTGCTCACTAGGTCCAACCCTGCGCCTGGATTCCGCGCGTCTGGATTCAGCGCCTGAGTCCGTCTGACCGAGTCCTCCTGTGCAACCCTGCTCCGCCAGCCGCTGGTTTCGCCTCTTACAGGTCAGGCTGAAGAATTTGTTGTTAACGGACTTCCGAAAAGTTCAATTTTCCGTGTTCTGGCTGTGTTTTCTGTTGCTAATATTTAGTTGTCTCTAAACTTGGTTGTGTGAGAAGGCACAGCACATCCACCTATGCCTCCATCTTGGCGGAAGTCACTTTTCCCATTTTAAAATTGGGTTATTTGTCATCTTATTGTTGAACTGTAAGAGTTCTTTATATATCCTCAATACAGTGTATCATTTGAAAATATCTTCCTCATTCTGTGGGTTGTATTTTCATTTTCTCCTGGTGTCCTTTCAACAAAGTATTTTTTTTTATTTTGGTAAAGTCTAATTTAATTTTTTCTTTCATTCTTTATGATTCTGATGACCTGTCTAAAAGGCTTTGCCTAACCCAAGGTTATGAAGATTTTTTCATATTTCTAAGATCTTCAGTTTCATACTTAGGTCTTTTATCCTTTTTTGAATTAATTTTTGTGTGTGGTGTGAGGAAGTAGTTCCACATCATTTTTTTGCATATGTGTATCACTTGTTCCACCACCAGCTGTTGAAAGACTGTTCTTTTCCCTGTTGAATTATCTTGATAACCTGTCACATTCAATTACGTGCAAATATAAGGGTTTAGTTTTGGACACTTAATTCTATTTTATTGATCGACATTTTTGTCCTTATATCAATATCTCACTCTTTTAATTATTGTAAGCTAGTTTTAAACTGGGGAAGTGTGAATTCTCCATCGTTAGTTTTTTCAAAATTGTTGTATACTACTTGTCACTTGTGTTTCCCTGTGAATTTTAGGGTTTGTCAATGTCAACAAAAATGCCAGTTGATATTTTGATAGGGATTACAATGGATTTAAAAATCAATTTGGAGAGTATTGCCATTTTAACCATATTATGTTTCCAATGCATGATCATGGGATACCTTTTCTTTTATTGAGATCTTCTGAATTTATTTTACCAATGTTTTATGGTTTTTGTTTGTGTTTTTTTGTTAAATTTATTTCCAAATATTTATTCTTTTTGATGATATCATAAATGGAATTGTTTCTGTAATTCTGCTTTTGCATTGTTCTTTGATTGTGTAGGGAAAAAAACTATTGATTTTTGTATATTGGTCTTATATCCTGCAACCTTGCAAAATATATTAGCTATTTCATATATATATATTTTTTGGTGTGGATTTCTTAGGACAGTCTATCCACAAGATTATGGCTTCTTGAACAGAGAGGTTTTACTTCTTCCTTTGTGCTCTGGAGGCATTTTGTTTCATTTCCTTGCCTAATTACCCTGGGTGGAACCTCCAATATAATGGTCAATAGAAGTGATAGGAACATACATAGACATCCTTGGCTTATTTCTGGCCTTAGAAAAGCATTCAGTTGTTCCCATTAGCTGTGATGTTAGCTGTGGTTGTTTGTAGATGTCCATTAGCAGGTCAAGGAAACTTCCTTAAATGCTCGGTTTTCTGAGAGTTTGTAATTAAAGGGTATTTGATTTTGTCAAATGCATTTTCTATCTCTATTGATAGGACCATGCAGTTTTTGTCCTTTATTCTACTAATGTGATGTACGTATTTCATTGAATGATTTGTGGATGTTAAGCTAACTGTGATGGTTAATTTTATATGACAACTTGACCAGGCTAAGGGGTGTCCAGATAGGTGATAAAACATTGTTTCCAGATATATCTATGAGAATGTTTCTGGACAAGATCGGCATTTGAAGGGGCAGACTGAGTCAAGAAGATCATCCTCATCAGTGCGAGTGGGCATCATCCAATCTGCTGGGGGACTGAATAAATCAAAATGATGGAGAAAGTATGAGTTTGCTTGAGCCGGGACATCCGTCTTCTTCTGCTCTCGGACATGGGTGCTCCTAGTTCTTGAGCCATTTGGACCCAGACTAGGATTTAAACACTGACCACCCTTCCCGCCCCCAGTTCTTGTGTCTTTCGACTCAATCTTAAAACATTTACTCATGAGGTTCTCAGACCTTGAAACTCTGACTTAATTATACCACTGTCTTCCCTGGTTCTCTTGCTTCCAGACAGTGTATCATAGGGCCTCTTGGCCTCCATAATCGCATGGGTCAATCCCTGTAATAAGTCCCCTTGTGTGTATCCATGTGTATCCAGCTGCTCTGTTTATTTCTCTGGGGAATTCTGGGAACTAATGACTTGGAACAATGCAGTGAGGGTCTGTTTAGGGAGAATGGCTGAATCTCAGTGAAAACAGCAAATTTTGTGGAGTTTGACCTCACACTTTTCCCACCCTCTCTGCTGATATCTGCAGTAAGTAACCTTAAAACCAGCAGTCTCACAGCCTCAGGTGCTGAAAAACCAGCAGCCTGGCAGCCACTGGAGGGAGCAGAGTAGGTGTGGAGCTACTCTGCTCCCACCTCCGGAGGCTCAGCATTTGACCTCTCCAGGCGCTCTCTGGAAGACCCATCCCAGGATTTGTCTTATTTGACCTGACTTAGAGCCTGCTCCACAGGAGCAGTGCTGTCCCCAGTGTCACTGTCATTCCAGACGTGCTTCCTGAAAGTACTTACTTGTAAAAATATTTGTCTAGAGTAATTAATAGCTATGTATAATAGTGAACAACTAGGACCAACCTAAATGATTATTTTTAAAAGAATTCATAGCATTCAGAATGAGTGTATGTGTGTACATAGTGTGTGTGCATGTAATGCTAAATAATAATAGATAATTTTACATATGCCTGTAAAAGTGACAGATACACAGATCCCAAAACATTAACATTGGTTATTTGAGGAGATATGGATTATGGATGATTTATTTATTTCTCAGAATTTAACTTTGTGTTTTTTAAGTGTGTCTGTTTGTTATATAAGTTTCCTGCATTAAGCAAGGATATCTGCAACTAAAGTAGAATTACTATATCAAAGATAAATTTACTACCTAATTAAAGACTATATTCTCTCATGCCATAGTTCTTTTAAAATAAATGTGATACAAACTCACTGGCTATCTGGACAAAGCCTGCTGCTTGATAGGCAATTTTCTGGTTATATCGTTACTTTGGAAACCTGGGTCAGAAAGGAAAAATAAAAAGGTATTGCCTCTTGGCTATTAGGTAGAGCATGTCATTTTCTTAGTTTTCTATTTAGTTGGGCTCCAAAGACACTAATACCAATTCTCAGAACTACTTCTGCTTTTAGAACCTGCACAGATCTCTGGGAATGTATAATTTCTCCATTGCTTAGCAACCATTCCATTATTTTCAGGAACTTGTTAAATGAATGAATGCATTTTGATGACAAGACAGCTTTATTCATGCCACGCTCTGGGCCGCCATGTAATAATAAGAGATAATGAAATGAAATATTGCAAAGATCGTGTCTCTAGTTGCTTCTGCCCACAAAAACCCTCAGAAGAGCTGGTTGGTGAAGAAACCTTTTATGCAAACATTTTAAAAGCTAATAGAAAAAGCATATTGATTTTGAAATAGTTACATTGTGTACATACACATTCACATTTTCTCTTTTTGTAAGTTGTTGGATGACCTTCCATGGGTAAAATAAGAACAGGAGTGCTGTGTGGACACCAGTTTTTCAGTTTCAAAACCCTTGACATGGCTCTGCCTCTCCTTCCCTGGCACCTGTTACAGACTCAGACCTGCGTTGGAAGGTGGGTGTCAGATGGTCAAGGTTCCCAGTTTAAACAAGCTCAAGCATGTGGTCGGGAAAGATTGCAAATTGGAAAAACATCTTACAGAACCAGCTCCTTTGTAAGAAGCAAATGCTGTGTGTTAACACCCTTTGAGTGCAAATAACAATTCTAAACAATTCAAGACTTAATATATTTACATCTTGGTTTTGACTTTCAGAAAGCTCAGAATAAAATTTTGGTGCCTGAATTTCAGTAACGAATTTCCCCTCAGGTTTGACAATTCTTATTTCTTCCTATGCATGTCTAAGGGAACACACAAACACCCACATGCACACAGTGAGTGACAGTGACAACAAATATGAAAAGTCTAACATACTAAGTTATATAGTGTTATGTCACCTAAGACATGTAATTGAATAATAAAAATTTTGAAAACTAAATGTAATCTTATGCTTGAAATCAAAGGGAAGGAGAAGGGCTTTATAGTCTCTTTGCTTATCCCTTCTCTTCAACCCAGGGAAGCTTTTAAAACTTGTCCAAGGTAGAATTAATACTGGGAATCAACATTTCTACTTCCAGTTTATGCTCTTCAATTCAGTGCTCCCCTTTTCCTGCCAGACACTTTAAGTTCAGGGTTAATTTTGAGTTTTATGATTAAATCTTTTGCTGTAAAAATCTAAATATGGTTAGCCCTTGAACAATGCTGGGGGGTCAGGGGCTCCGATTCCTTGCACTGTTGAAAATTTGCATATAGTTTTGACTCCTCTAAAACTTAACTGCATTTGTTCCTTATGTCCACAAGGGATTGGTTCAGGGACTCCTTTTGGATGACAAATTCCATGATGCTCAGGACCCTTGTATAAACTGGTGTACAGGAGCACATACAGTTGGCCCCCCAATCCGCGGTGCTTTCAGTCTGTGGTGCACTGGTTTTGATCCACGAATCATGGATGCAAAACCTGGGGATATGGAGGGCAGTTGTATATTCATCAAAAAGACCTGCACATAGGTAGACTGGTGCTATTGAAAGCTATGTCATTCAAGTATCAACTGTAATTCAAAAGCACACCTCTCTTTAATTTCTCACATGTGAAATTTTTATGTACGTATGCAGTCCTGCTCTTGGTACTTAAGAAAATAACAAAAATATACTTTGATTATGTGACTCATTTCAGCTCAACAGTTAAAGTCTGTACCTTGTGTCTGCAAGCACTGCCATTTGTGAAGTAAGGCTGGGTGGGGGGTGGGGCTTTGCAGCAGCAGGTGCCAGCGCCTTTGGGAAATAGAGCATAGACAGGATTGCAAGTAATGTCAAAATGTGCAGTTTGAGCAGATACTATATAGCTTAGAGAAGAAGTCTATTATTGAATGCTTAATGAAGTAGAATTTTAGGTACATCTTGAAAGATGGGTAAGATTTAGAGAAGCAAAGGGGAGAAAGAAAAACTCAGATTAATTTTAATTTGCACACTGCATTCTTGCCAAAAGGATTGTAGTGTGGCTTATAATAAAATAAACTACTTGACCTCTCTGTGCCTTACTTAGTTTTCTCCTTGATAAAATATGATAAAAAATATAGAAGTGACTTTGTAGAGTTATTGTGAAGATTAAATGAAATTCTGTGTCTAAGTAGCTTAGATCAAGTGCCAGGAAAGGACAGTAAGTCACTGTCCAATACCTGTACTTCTGTTATACAGAATGAAGTGCACAGGGCCACATGCACCTTTGAAGAAAGTTGCATTCATTCCTGTCCCTTTCAGAGGAGAGCAATGAAATGGAGTTTAGTGTGTCAGGCATGTGACTGTGGAGGTGGCTGCTTGCACAGGAAAGCTGTACAAATCACAGCCAAGGTAGCTGGCTACTCATCAGAACGTGAGACAGGTTTCTTTCCACCACTTACTTTTTCTCTGTTGCTGAACTTGGAACTCAAAAAATCCTCAACATGTCCTGAATTCTCTTAGCTTAAAAGCCACATCCTTGAGAATTTAGAGTTTAGGATCATCACTACTGAATATCATGATATGCTGCCAACTTAGCTTGTGATGTTTAAAACCCACAGAAGCTGTGCTCCAACCCACTGCTTGTTCCAGCTTGAGGTGCCTGGGCTGGCCATGTGTTAGGGCTGGACCCAGTGCCTCCTCCCATCCCGTCCCCACCCCCAGCTCTGTCCAAACATCATTGCCAGTATCTTAGTTGCCCATGTTTTTAGTTCTGACAAATATTTGTTCAGATGTGTTCATTATAACAATAAGCCTCAGTGTTACATTTTCTTGTTACAAAAGCATCCTTGAGTCAGGGGCAACTCAGAGAGCTCGTGATTACCTCTGTAAGAGCAGACCAGGGAAATCAGTCATTTCCTTCTTAGAGAAGTAACACTGAAACAGTGAGCAAGGAGCCTTCCTTTAACAAGAAAACCATTAATGATTAGATGGCCATTAATGATTAATGTTTAAAAATGCGTGGCAATGGGGAAGCTTCAGGTCAGCAAAGAGAGTGGAAGTGACTCCAGAGGTGGCAGATTCTTTCAGTGAAAATCTGTCTTAAAGTGGGCTGCATATGATAATTTTCCCTTACCTTTTAGGAGAGAGAGGTTTTTAGTATGTTTAATATATTTAACATAGGAAATCCATACATGTGGCTGTTGCAAAAGCAGGGTGAGTTTCATGACCTAAGTTTCTGCAGATGGTCTCAGTGGCGTGATCAGTAAATGCCTTTGCTCTGGTCTCTGATACACCTGAGTTCACACCTTGTCTGTACCACTTATTTGCTGTGTTATGTTATGCAAGGCTATAAATTCTGTGTTCTTATCTGTAAGACAGGAGTGAAAACAGTATGTAATTCAGAGGACTGTTGTGTTGATTTTAATGAGCTAGCACTTTAAGGTGCCCAGTGTATTGTCTGGCATGTGGGAAAAACCGAATATAGTAGTTAGTATTACATTACTACGGCTGCTGCTGCTACTACTGTTTGCACTCAGGAGTTCCTTTCTAATCACAACAGAAAGAATGGAAAACGGAAAGTTAGACTTGACCATCTATATTGGTGTATTTTCTATTAATGTCTAACTTCAGGAAATAGTCTCAAAAAAAAGAGAGAGAGAGACAGAGAATCAAGATGTTTATAAGCCAGGACTCGGTTTTGCTGAAGTGACACCAGCCAGATAAGCAGACGTTGGTAAAGAGCTGAACTCCTCATCCCTCTGGCAGTTCTACATTTCTTAGCACCTCAGAGAAGAAATAGCTGGCACCCGAGTTCCCCGCCTCCTGCAAGGAGCTTGGGGTGCTCTGCTGCCTCGTCCCAGGCACAGCCAGCCACCTGCTCCTGACTTCTGAGAGCCCAGCTGCAGGAGTAGTGCACTTGGGCTTCTGCTCCCCATCACTCTGGGAGGCAGCTGCCCAGAGCTATTTCCAGAGGACCGTGGTGGCTGGCAGCCAGCAATACTCTGACACAGGAGTCTGAGAATCCATAGCACAGGGTGAAAGTTATGGTAAGATATTCTACAGCGAGTTAGCGGGAGGGCCCGCTGATCCCACAGCAGCTTCTGTCTAGCACCTGCCCCCTTGGCCCACTCTTCTAAGATGGCCCACAGGCATCAGGAAGATTTTAGGCTCTAGAAATGGGACTCTTGATAGTCCTCTACATGAAAGACCTGTCCCAGTTCCTTGTCGCAGGGTCTGGGCCGGAACTTTTAAAGGGAGGGGGGATGTGGCACCACCAAGGGGCAGGGTCAGAAGTTGAACAGGGTTTTTTTGTTTTTGTTTTTGTTTTTTAAATCAGAAAGGAGGTGTCCAGCCCTGATCTTGGTGGGGGAGAAGGAGGTTTGGCATGGATGAGGGGATCTGACATTCAGGACCGATTGGTGAATCTACTTATTCAGTGGTATCATTGTTCTTTTACAGTCAAGCTTTCCCACTCTCGACACAGTGATGTGTTAGGAAAGTCCAAGAGTCTGCTGGACAGGGAACTTGAGTCTGGGTTAACAAGAACCTGGGTTAGCTAAAAATCTGAGTCACAGTATACTACTCCCTCCCACCACCACCAGACACACACTCAGTGACTAGACTGGAGAGGGTCTGGTATTAGAAAACCTGTTGTAATAATCTTGGACTCATTCCAGACTACTCATTCTTTTCATGCTGCAGATCCGAATTCTTTAGTCAGTTCCTTCTTTGACATGTTCCCCTCCTATGTTTCCTCTTCTTCTTACTTTAAATCTTGCTATCTTTATTTCTCTGTTTTTGCAAAAACCTTTTACTCCAATAAATTTTTCATGGACTTGTCAGTTTAATATTATTAAAACAATTATTTCATCATTTCATGATGAAAAGTTCAGAATGGCTCCAATTTACCTGTGCAATAGTACCCAAATTCCTCAGCCTGGAACTTAAGGTCACTCTCAGTCCACTGGTTTTTCATTCTCATTCCCACCATTTCTCAGTGAATCCTCTTTGACATCCAGTCAAGGGACTCACCATTTCTGTAACAAGCTGCACCCTGTGTTCACCCATGGCTCACCTTCCAACATCGTTCACTTTCTTTCCCTCTTCTACCATGGCCAGGATTGCCAAAGTGCGGTATGTGTGTCTCTGGTGTCACACAGTATAATTAGGTGTCAGACCAAACTTTAAAAACCTTATATATATAAGGTTTTTATATAAACTGATATATAAAGTTTAAATAAATACATATTAGGGAATAAGTGAGCGATAGCACCACATCCACAACTTCATGGACACCACTGTCCAGGATTGGTGAGAGCTGGCCATGCCATGCATCCCGCTTTACAGGCTGTCAGTGTGGGTGTTTTCATTATAAGGATGTGAATGGGGTGGTCACACCCCCTTGTCCAGACTGACTGGTTCAAGAAAGGTCCCATGATTCAGCTTAGTCCAGTGAAAAGAGGTCTGCCTGGGACTTTGAGAAAGAAATGTCTTCATCCTCAAGAGCCAGCCAGCAGAGGTGACAGCTGCCCCTTTCTCTCTTTTTCTGAATCTAGAGGCTACAGAGAGGAAGGGGGAAACTTCTACAGTGGCCCTGGTCCCCTAAGAGAAGGCAGCCTGAGGATAGTCAGCCCCATGGTGAGGACAAAGTTGAGAGGAGTTCAGAGAGGTCTGTTACATGAGCCAATATATTTCTTTACTGTTAAGCCCGTGTGAGCTGGGGTCTGCCACTGCAGTGCAAAGCGTCGTGATTGATTCACTAGGGGTGATAGAGGTTGCTAATGTAGATTCTTGCTTCCTCAAGTTTTTGGCCTTATTGGCCATAGTAGAAAATTGTCAATACTAGTATCACTGGATAATTTGACTCATAATCGGAGTTCTGGGGCCTTTGGCAGCATGGGCACCCCAGAGCGTTGAGGGGACAGTGTCTTGGGAACTTGTGACCCGTTCATGGTGAGTGTGACAGTCCGGTGATTGGGAGGCTGTAGACAGTCTGTGTCTGTGGTCCTCTCTTTTTCAGGAATGTGTTGAAAGTTCACTTTGGGAACTTTCATTTAGCAAGTGAAATATAAACATTACAGCTAGGAACTTGCTCTTTGCTTTTCTCTTGTTTTGGACCCATTAGAGAGTGGTCCACAAGACTTCACGGTGTGAAGGCGACCCTGCATTGGAAGTGTAAGTACTAGTGATGCGTGTTTGAATAGTTGCACTGCAAGTTAAATCTACTGACCACTGTGCTCTGGCAAGCTTTAGGGAAAGGTGGAAACACACTTAAATGACTTATGTAAATTTTTCATTACATAAATCATACTGACCCCACTCATTAGTCTTGGGAATGAATCCAATCAGGTTACTGTTTCCTCTTCTCAGGGGAGGAGCATAGATAGGGAGGGGTAGATGACCCTCCTCAGGGAGCATACTGAGATCCTTACTAAAGGTACACTAGTCAGCTGTGAGCTGTGTGTGTGTGTGTGTGTGTGTGTGAGAGAGAGAGAGAGAGAGACAGCCAGAGAGAGAGAGGGGGGTGGGGTGGTCTTAAGGGAGGCCCTCTTCTTTGAAGGCATTGAAAATTCAGATGGGAGATGAAACAGTTACAACAGAGCTATCAGATAACAATTCAGTGCTGAAGCTCTGTGGCTCTGACCGGTAGGGTGGGTGGGAATGACGTGGACCTGGCTGAGAAGCCTGAGCTTCCAAAACAGACTGAGGTCTGAGTGGGACCCGGAAGTTGTACCAGAGAGATGGGAGGAGAGGCAGTGATTAAGTGCTCAGACTCTGACATGCAATAGACCTGGGTTCAAATCCTGGTTTCCCATCTTGTGAGATTTGTCAGGTTCCTGAGTCTTTCTGAGCCACAATATCCTTATCTATTCAACAGAAATAATAATCTTATGTGGCAGGTCGTTGCATACATTGAGCTAAAACATGGAAAGTGGCTGGCCTTTGTGGTAGATGGCTGCTTACCATTGTAGGCAGAGGGGAGGAACTGTTCTACCTGAGAGGATCAGCAGTGGCAGAAAGTATATGGGCACTGGGAGAAGACCAGCTGGCCAGAGAGAAGAAGGCACTTTGTGAGGTCATGGGGAATCAGGCTGACTGATGCAATAGGCCGAGGCAAACTAGAACAGTCTCGTAAAGCTGGGTGAGATTGAAACTTAATGTGGGAAGACACAAGGAGATGAGAAGGTTTTCCAGTAAAGAGTAGCAGTTGGGGTGGGTGTTTAAATACTTAAAATTTTGGGCTCTGACCAGTGTGGCTCAGCTGGTTGGGTGCTGTCCTGCAAAGCTGAAGGTTGCCAGTTTGATTTCTGGTCAGGGCACAAGCATAGGTTGCAGGCTCAGTCCCTGGTTGGGGGGTGTGTGAGAAGCTACTAATTGATGCTTTACATGCCACTGTTTTCCTCTCTCCCTTTCTCTCTCCCTTAGTACCCTTTGTAAAGATAAATAATAAAATCTAATAAACAAACAAACAAACAAAATTTTGGTTGTAGTAGGTTATAAGGCTTCAGGGGACTTTTATTGTTTTTGTCAGAAAGGCTGCCTTCTTCCTCCTGTAAGGGTCCCCATGCACAGGGTCTGTGGCATGGCAGGGAAGGTTGCATTCTTCATCTCAAACAGTCAAGGATGCTATGAGAGAAACTTGCAGAAGGCTGAGCCGAGTTTGCCTGTTACAATATTAGTTGCTTGCAGAATTGTGTTAGCATCCTGTAGCTACAGTTGCATTTGCAAATAAGGTATGTAAAGAAATAAAATGTAAAGTGTCAGTGTGAATCTTATTGAAAAAGTTATTTCTAAAAAATTTATACTTTTTTAAATCAATCACAACAGCAAACCCAGATAAAAGGCACTTGGTCTCTAATTTGCATGCCACCCCAATTCCGAAATGACTGATGTCTTTATGGAACTCTCTAATCTTCACCCGTGCTTCCATCTTCCCCTGCCTGTTGATTCCAGTACATACCTAAGCCTGTTTGATTCTTGGACCTGCACAGATGTAATTTTCTTTGTCATTTTTACATTAAGTTAAATACCCCGGTTCCTATGGCCTTTTTTTTTCCCATTCATTTAATCTTGACCTCATCTCAGATTCACCATGCAAGGCTGTTTTATAAGATATTTTGGTCTGCTCTGGAAAATAAAAATTGTGTGTAATGTAGCTCACTGGGATTTTAATCACAGCAAAAATGACAGCAGGACTAAAGACTCACAGCTTGATTTAAACAGCCTTGTGAATAAGCATCCTTCCACCCCCCAAGTTCACTCCAGCCATGCAACACAGGCAGTAAAATTTCTAGCACCACATTGTTCCACCAAGCATTGGTCTCCTGTTGTCCTGCTTCTGGTCTAGTGGAGAGAGGCTGATCTTCAGCCCCATGGCTCCTCTGCTAATCCAGTGTATTCCAGTTCAGTCCAATCGTGAGTCCACTTGATGGCTGTTTTTGTGGCTAAATTTGAAGGTCAGATTTCTTTCCTGCCAATCCCAAGCTTTAAGTCCTAACATCACTCCTTAGCCTGTACCGTGGAGGCTCCTGAGCCAGGGGACTAACAGAAGCAGCCTATGGATTCATTTATGGGGCTCATGGATGGCTTACGAGACATGAAGACTAATGCAGGGTATCATATGAAGAGTGTTATTAGGTCCACCCACAGCAGGCATTAGGATAGTTTAGGGATTGCCATGGGCCAGTATTGCTCAGTAATTTGCTTTCCAAATGCTGATGAGGAAGAAGGAAGACGGTGTGCCTGGTGGAGCGCTGTGGTTGCTATGAGGAGAGGGCGTGAAACTCTGCTAGCTATGCCCAGGGCTTATTGTGGCTTTTCTGTGCTCCATACAGGCTTATGAAGGGCTTTACACAACCTCAGAATGGCTGTGTGCTAGGAGGGGAAAAGAAATGCAGAGAAAACAGAAGGGCATGGAAATAAGAATAGCAAGAGAGAAAGCAGGGAAGAAAAAAAAGGGAAGAAAGCAGGGAAGGGTAAGGAAGGGATATTCAGTGTTCACAGCTGCAGCCTTCACTTACCTGGCCTCCCAGACTGAATGGACCTGAGGACCTTTGCTCTGGATTTTTCAAGAAAATTTATTTCAAATTATCTTTCTTATTGTCAGGCTGCAGATCTTATATTTAGTCTCAGAAAAATGGCCATCAGAAGGAAAACCCATGGAAATAAATGCCCTCCCAGTTCCATGGACCCTGCAGACGTATGCAACAACTCACTTTTGGTCCTAACAAGCGCACTGGGTGGAACCTGTCATTGTGGCCGAGTTACGTCTCTCACAGCAGACAGTCAGCTCTAGGGATTGCTTCTCTGAATTCGCTGTGGCCGGCAGGAATTTCTTAGAACAAGCTTGTGCTATATTTACCTTTTGTTTTCTTAGGAGCTTACTTAGCTGTCATTTCTAAAATGCCTTTAAAGTTTTAGAAGGCAGGATCCTGCTATGAGAAGACAATTAACTGCATTTAGCCATTGATACTTTTTGGTTTTCATTTTAATCTGATAGGTTCCATTTAAGGAGTAAATTATTTTAAAAATTTACAAAATGGGCCCTGGCTGGTGTAGCTCAGTGGATTGAGCGTGGGCCTGTGAACCAGCGATTTGATTCCCAGTCAGGGCACATGCCTGGGTTGCAGGCTAGTTCCCAGTGGGGGACACATGAGAGGCAACCACACATTGATATTTCTCTCCCTCTCTCCTTCCCTTCCCCTCTCTCAAAACAAACAAACAAACAAATAAATAAATAATTTACAAAATGGATAAACGTTCATCATAGGAAATTTTAAACATGCAGAAAAGCACACAGGAGAAAATCACTATTGCCAATATTTCATTCAAAAATAATAACTGGTAACATTGAATTCGTATATATGACCATCTTGCGTGAGAGTATGTTTGTGTGTGTGTGTACATACTTTTTACATGGCTATAAAAGTTGGGCTCACATCATACATACTATTATTTTGTGGGCTACTTTTTCACTTATGATTGTCCTGAATTTATTTCCATGTCATTAATTTTGTTTCTACAGCATGATTTTAAAGACTTTATTTATTTATTTATTTTAGAGAGGAGAAGAGAGGGAGAAAGAGGGAAAGAAACATCAATGTATGGTTGCCTCTCATATGCCTCCCACTGAAGACCTGGCCTATAACCCAGGGCTGTGCCCTATACTGGGAATCAAACTGGCAACCCTTTGGTTCGCAGGTCAACACTCAGTCTACTGAACCATACCAGCCAGGGCTCTACAGCATATTTTTAATAGCTGCATTTTATCATAAGGATATTCTGTAATTGACTGAAAAAGTTCTGTTATTTGACATTAGGTAAATGCTAGACTTTTGTTTAAAAATACTGATATAGATATCCTACTCCATCAACTTGAGATCTTGCCTATGATGGTTTCCTTAGAGAAAATGCCTATAATTAGACTTTCTGGGTCAAAGGGTATAAGCATTTTAGGGGATTTTGATGGCTATTATCTATATACTGTCCAGAAAGAGAACTGAACTTCACTTTCAGACTTACAGTCAGTGTGAGCCATTGCCTGGTCACTGAGCCTTTGCCAACACTAGGTATTGACCATCGGTATGTTTTTGTGTCTATATTGAAGTCATATTAATTTAGCTATCCTGGAGGAAGAGAAAATAATAACAGCTGTACACTGGGTTCTCATTATGTTGAGCACTTTACACATATTTTCCCTAAATCTCCCAACCATCCTAGGGGAGGAATTATTAATATCCCCATTTTTTAGGTGAGGATATGAAGATAACAATGGTTAAGTAACTTGGCTAAGCATTCACAGCTAGTAAGTAGCAAATTTGAAACAGGGATTGTCTGATTTTAAAGCTTGAATTTTTACTGACAATGCCATCCTGCTTCAGTAGTGGATAAATCCTAGGACTCAAGTTTTTAGATACTGCAGAAGCTGTCTTAGTTTGGTTCCGCAGAAAGGGATTCTGGGACTTTGAGATTTGCATGTGGGAGGATCATTGTGGGTTCCAGGCAGGGGCTGAGGAGTAGGACCAGTAGAGAAGGACGTTAAACAGCAACACACGGGTGACAAAGGCCTTAGTTGATTCCACAGTGGGTTCTGGAGCGGGGAGGGTGTTGCTTTCATGTCCTGAGCTGGGGTGAGACGGCCAGATCTTTGCAACCCCTGTTGATGTGGGTCTGCCCAGATGGCCGCTTAACCTTGGTTGAGGCAGCTCCTTTTGCCCAAAGGCAATTCCCAGAGAGACTCCGCTGTGAGCTGTCTGGCAGGCAGCGCCCCAGATAGCTGGGGGAATGAGTGCCTTAGTGCAGAATGGGGTTCTGGGCACCACATCATATATCCACTAAAAACCGGAAAAACAGCAGTTCAGAGGACTGACTAGATGAATCAAGCACAGGCCCAACTTCTTGCCTGACTTTAGTCCTGGGAATAGTACATCTTCTAGTTTTGCCTCCTATTCTAGGGCTAGCTGGAGAAGGTCATTGTCCCAGGTATATTTAGCTCTAGAACACTGGCATTAGGGTGAGGGGAAAAACTGAGGCTGTGGCTAGAGGGAGCCCCAAAGTCACTCTACAGTAGCTGATATAATAAAGGGTTGGTAGAAGGTAACTCCTGGTGCCGTGTGCCAGAGCCCTCTTTCCCTTCAGGAATCGCCCCACCCTCATTGTGGGCTGACCCTCTCCCCAGCCTTAGGGATGCGCACAGGACCAAATGCTCCAGCTCCAGTGACAGGTTAAAGAATAAACAGGTGCCTTCTCCAGGCCAGTGAGAGTCAGGCCTGGGACTTGGCATGAAACTTTTGGGAAAGAGATTCTCTTTCTACCAGCGATGCTCCACCTTGTAGTTGGTGGTGGCCTTCTAGGTCTTTCCTTGGAGAGAACTCACTTGGAGAAAACTGGGGGAAAAGAGACACACAGGGACAGAGAGAGACTGATTTCGGTGACATGAATTTTTCAGTGACTGAACTTGAATTCAGACAGTACTTTTTCTTATTACTGTTTTTCAGACTTTTCAATTACCTGAGTAAATAATTTCCTTTTCATCACTCTTAAGAATGCTTGACTTGGGTTATAGCCTTTACTTTTGACATAGTTTTGATGACCATAGAGATAGCTGAAGAGTTCAAATAAGAGAAAACATGGCTTCTTGGCCACCAGCAGCAGCTGGGGGGAGTCTGATATCCTTGAGCACCATAGAAGGCTCCACTGAGGACCAGAGAAGGGACAGGACCTGCCCCGAGTCACATAGGTGCTGGGCAATCCAGTTAGAGGGCACATCTCTCCAAATGCAGAGAATAAGCTAAATGTACATGGATATGTCCAAAAATATTTATTTAATAAATAACCTGGGTCTTGATGACTGGCCAGGTAGGAAGGACTTTGTTATGTGCTGAGGGTTACAATGATGAATCACTTGTGAACTTGGGCCTTGAGGGGCTGCTGTCAAAGTTTTTATCTCAATAGGTTGAAGATTATTTTCCTCAATGCATGCGTCCCCATTTACTAGACTCTCCTCTACCACCTCTCCTTCTTCCCTGTTCCCTGTTACTACAAGTCAAAAGTTGGTGAGAAAGTAAAATAAAATATAGAAGTATGTCTAAATAAAATTAAATGTTGTGTTCATTTTTTTCCATTTTCTAAATTGTCCAATTTCATCTGGCAATGACCTCAATCTAGCCTAGAATAATAAAGGCAATTATTAGGTACTCTGCTGCATAAAGAAGCTATAGTTTTGCTTTGCCAAGCATCCTATTAATTGTTTGCCAGATTCTTCAATTTTCCTTCTTAATGTCAGAATCCGGGCAAGCATCATAAGTCAAGTAGCTGTGCTGCCTACTGGAAGATAAGCAAAGAGTCAAATAAGAAAAACAGACTCAGAGATGATTAATTTTCCCTGAACTAAAACAACCTATTCTGATCAGAGAAGACAAGCATCACTTAACATTTAACAAACTACCATCCCCAGAACACATTACCAGGGTAACCCAGGGCTGCAGAGCACAGAACTTCTGGATCAGTCCCATCTTGTAGTCCACTGGTCACACCCTGAGCCATTGGACAGTCATTGAATGGCTGCTGTGTGTAAAGCCCCTGTTGAATTTCATTATTACAGAATAGAATTTGGACAAAACCCAGTCACCTTTTCCAGTTCAAAATATGCTTTAGGAATACAGTTGAGAGAAATGTGACTTCACCCCATGTCCAGAGACTGCATAGGTATCCATTTGGAGCAGGACAAAACACAACAGGCTTAGCCCTGATGCTTTAGGTGGGTCCACAGCTGTTCACTGCCAAAGATGCTGACGTGTATGTGTCCATTCACTCCACAGGCAGAGAAAATGCTGTGCAGGAAAACCAAGCCAAAAGCACCCCGTCCTGGGCAGGGCTGTGCCCTTCACAGACAGATCTAAGCCAGTCTGTCCTTTGACTAGGGAATTGGAAAGGATCCTTAAATTGGACTGATTCCATGACCTTCAAAAAGCTGGAAGAGAACAGGATGACACTTGGCATATAACCCTACCTTCAGAGAAATGCACAAAAAGTACTGGTCATCAGAAATTTCCACCAGGATTTCTAGCCCTATGGGAGCCTTGCCAAATACAAATATTCAGAACTTATTGAGGCATTTCCATAAGCCTGGCAGTCTCCCAAGATCTTTCTAAAAATTATATCACTTAACCCTCATAAAAACTTTCATTTCTCTTAAACCATCTGACGACTCTATGATATAGTTTGTAACTAATTCCATTTTATAGAAGGGAGAGCTGAGGCACAGAGCAGTTAATTAACTTGACTAGAGTCACACGTTAATAAGTAGTAGAACCAAAGTCTGACCACTCTAAGCCCATGCTCTTATCAGCTTTGCTTTGCTGCCTTGATCCCCAGCTTCTTTACTGGGCAGGGAAAGCTGTGGACACCTGTGTATGTGGACCAGAGGGCCCATGGAGAAGCACCTTCCCTAGGATAGCCACTACACGGCTTCCTCTGCTTTGCCGGGATGTAAATGAGAGAATAACCTGAGTGAACCTCATGTCACTTGTGGAAATGTGGTAAAAGGTACTTGTTTCCTGCTATTCACTAATCTAATACAAAGGATTGATTGAATTCATTTCTAAATAGTTTTACAAATGAATTTGGAGGCAGTGCCTCAGGAGCCAGCCAGCCGGGGGTAAGTACCAGCCTTACCACTAACAGCTAAGCTGCCTGACCCTCAGATTCTTTATCTGCAGAATACTGGGCATCATAGTTCACACTTCAGATGACTGCTGTGAAAATAAAAAGACTTAGAAGTGTCTAGGCATAGAGAAGCCTTCTGTTGGCTATTAGGATTATTGCTCCCTTGCTTTTTTCAGAATATAAATGCAGCTTCAAAATCTGTTAACCTAAAATTTTTGTAGCCAGGTCTACATTGGCATTCAAACTTGGGGGATTTTAGAGGGTTACAGGGCATCTAGACTGTATACGAGCTATCACGTAAGTTCCTCAGTGGGACTTAGGACAGAGTACTGTAGTTGGATGCAGGAATGCTCTATAGCAAAATATGACTTTTTAATCTCAGTGGGATTTGTAGAGATGATAAGTAACCTCATGTTAGGATTTTGTGGCCAAGTGAGTTTGCCTGATACTACACATACGTTGGTAAGTAAATGAGCTCATTTTCAGAACTTTTTGCATTTCCAAATTGTGGGCAAGAGACTGTAGATCTTAACTACAGGACAGCAGTTTAAAGAAGGGCATCCACTCCCTTCTTTAGCCATCTCACTGAAGCAGATGCCTCATAAACACTGCAGGACTTGCTTGCCCCTGCATGTCCAGATGCAGAAAGGACAATTCCCTGGTACCCCTACTGGCACTGCAGGCCTGACACACCAGTTTCTTCCCCACCAGGCCTGTTCCTTCTTCCATGTTTCTTGTCTTGGCTTCTCAGGTCCCAGTCCCCTTGGAGTCCCACCTCCAGCCAGTTAGCTGCTCTGACCTATTGCTGGTGCTTTCCCACTGACCCTGGGTCTCTCCCCATTGTCTGGCTGGGATCCCCATTACCGCTCTCCTCACAGGTCTCCTCCACCTTCTGAAATCTTAAACTCATGCTCCAAGAATGAGGCCACTCACTGCTTCTTTCTTGAAGACTGCTTTGATAGTTCCGGAGAGAAGGGTCCTCTTCTTCCCTGAAGTCCCTTCCTTTCTTGCTTCCCTCATACTCGAGTTCCTGTGTTCATCATGGACATTGGCTGGGGGGCTGTGCAGCATCATGGTCAGGAGCCCAGGCACACTGCCTGCATTCACATCCTGCCTCTGGTATTTGCTTTATGTGGCCTCTTTATAAGTCTAGGTCTCCTCATCTGTAAAATGGAGGACCTGCCTTGGCTGGCATGGCACAGTTGGTTGGCGTATCAGCTTCTAAACCAGAAGGTTGTGGGTTTGATTCCCAGGGCACATGCCTGGGTAGTGGGTTTGGTCCCTGGTCAGGGTGCCTACAAGAGGCAACCAACTGATGTTTCTTTCTTACATAGATATTTCTCTTCCTGTCTCCCTCCCTTCCCCCCTCTCTAAAATCAATAAGCATGTTATGAAGTGAGGAATGAATGAGTGAATACATAAATTAATTCATGACCTAAAATTCACTCCCTCATCTTTTAGCATTTCTCACCGTGGCACATTCTCCAGTTTGCCGTATGTAAAGGAGACCATTTAGTCAAGTGCCTTGGGGACAATGAGCGTTTTACAAACATTTGATATTATTTTTATGGTTTTTATTGTTCTGTACATTATGCTGGGAGATTGCCCCTGGAAGAAACGTGTGTAGTTCATTGTTCAAATCCTCCACAATGCTTTCCATAATCTCTCACACACCATAGGTACAAGGAACGTTTGTCAGGTGGAATTCTTCTAACTTTATGCTCATCCTCAGTGTTTAAGTACGTTCTAGTCCACTTTGGAGTGGAGGTTTCAGACACTCAAAAGAGTGAAAAGGTATAGACAAAGTAGGAGGATTGGGGTTAAAAGTATACACAGTGTTTTATTTAAACACACAAGAGTCATGTGAGGGGATATATTCATTTTTTTTTAATAGCTCAACCTAAATAAAACCTGGAAAAGTCTATATCCATCACTGCTACTGAGAAATACCAGAATGAGCAATGAAAGAAATAAATCAGTCTGGGCTATGAGAGAACCTCCACCTGGCTGAGACAGTGGGAAGCTTCATCAAGGTCCGCTAAGGCCCAAGTACTAGGTCAATGACGGGATTTGTTCTGAGCTCTGTAAAACTCTTAAGTATGCACAATTACACTGCGTAATCCCGCCAGACTTTTGTCCTTCTGCGGTGCTCTGCTGGCGATCCAGCTGCTATTCCAGCTGTTTCCTCTTATCCCAAAGCTGCTCCCCTGGGTTCAAATGAGCCAAGGCAGCCAAGGAGATGAAAACCTTTCCTTCCTCTGGAACTGGGCACCTGTGTGACTGACCTTCTGCCTCAGCCCTGTGGTGTCTGATCAGGTCACTGTCCAGTGGCTGGGGGAGGGGCAGCTGGGAGAGGAGGGCAGAGGCATAACAGAGACCAAAACAGAAAAGCATCTAACCCAAGGTACAGATTCAGAGAGAAGCGTGCCTGTTGAGAATGGCTGGCTTTTAGGCACACAGTTGAGCTGCCGTGTGAACTTACAGAGTGATGGATGGAGCAGAGAGAAGTCTGCCTTCCTCCACCCTCTCCAGCCCAGGAGGTAGGCGGTCACTGCCAGGCCACTTTCAGGGTTCCAAGCTGGACACAGAGGAACCAAATACACTGTCCTGGTGTGTGGGGCTTTTGCTGGGGTTTTTTTGCCACTTACAATTTACTCCTAAGAACACCCAATTTCTTTTAAGGGGAATTACTTCATTCCATAGTATGTAGTCGAGATATGGTAGCGAATCTGAGGCGTGTGTGTCCTCCCATTTTGCAGCTGAATATTTCAAACCGAGCCTTTAGCCTTCACTCTGATCCTATAAGCATCCCCATAGCCTTTCAGAAAGTTCCTTTCTGTTGGTTTGCCAGAGTAAGTTTCTGTGGCCTTCAGTGGAAGAACCCAGACTCAGAACTTATCTGAAACAAGACTTTTGACCTTGACATTTCTATAAACACCACTTAATTCCCTTCTAGCCCTCATTCCCCCTAAAGCTTTCAGGCATAAGGATGCATTCCCCAGAGAAGTGGAAAGAAACAAAAGGCTCCTTCTGCAAGCCAGTAAGCCAGGGAGCTAGCAGTAGGCAGTTTGCAGCAAGTCTGCGTGTGACTTGCCGGGGCAGTGAAGCAGCGCAGGCTGGTGGGTGTGTGTGGGCCATGCTGCCCAGCTCACCGAAGGCTGCCCAGCTGAGCATCCAAACTGAGTTTATGGTTGAAAGCCTTTCCTAAAACTTACTGTTATGATATGATTTTCTGCTTCAAGCTGTAATTCAGTGCACGTTTCAATGCTTAATTCTTCTTAGGACACGTGAAGATGTTGATTCTGTACTAATTCCTGGGCTGTTTGAGTTCCCAGGTAATTTTTGGTATTCTCCCCCCTCCCTGTTTCCTTGATTTTAAATAATTATCTCTCATTTCTCACTACTAAATGCATGTCTGCACAGTGTATCCCTCTTCCAATTTTCTGTTGGCTTAGAAGCCCGAAGATGAAGCTGGTGAAAACCAAGTGTAAAACACGAGTGAAGAGGGATTTGGTTGTAAGTGCAGTGCATATGCCTCAGTGGGAGGAATCACCTCTCCTGCTGTAGAAGGAGTTTTCTGTTGCATTTTAAAATAGTGAGTCTGTCCTTCAGAGCTGGACTGCAGACACACGAGATGTTACTCTGCTCAGAAACATTTTACTTTTCTCAAATGTAACTGAACTTCTTAGCTGTTTTTCCCTCTCACGTGAACTGTTAATCATCTCGATAGAAATCAGTGGAAATCTCTAAGTTGGTACAGGCTTTTTTTGCTTAGATGTACATATCAGAGTCCTCTCCTGTCAGAGAGCAGGCATGAAAGGTGTATATCGGGTAGCTTTTGTTCCTTAACAAGCCACTCTGACAGATAGGAATTTCAAATAGCAATCTTTGTTTATCTGTTTGTTTATGATTCTGTGGGTCAGGCTCCACTGGGGTGGCTTATTCCTGCTCCACTTGTGTTACTTGGGGACTTAAACTGGGATACCTGGGGTGGCTGGGAAGGCTGGCCTTCTTTCACCTCAAGGTCACTCATCTCCCAGGAGGCTAGGAAGCCAACTAAGGCTCTTCCTATGGGTGCTGGGTTCTAAGAGGATGAGAAGGAAAGTTGTGAGGCCACATTGGACCTCGGCTCAGAAGTCCCACCTTGTCACCTCAGCCATAATCCGTGGGTCAGAGCAGGCCACAAGACCCCTCCTGACTCAAGGAGTGGAAAAAAGCACTCCAAAGCATTCAAGCTCATTTTCAGTCAGTCACAGCAGGAACCCTCAAATTCATTATTTTATGAAGAGCCAATTAGGCATAAAGTCTTCTGTTTCTAAAGTAATCATCTTTCTCTGGCCCTATTCAGCCTCTCATTGTTTGATTAGTGCTTATGAATTAACAAAATGTTTTCTATGTTTCATTTATCCACATGACAAACTTTTGAAGTGTGTCATCTCCTGTTTTCAGATAAAACATTAGGAGCCCAGAAAAATTAATGACTCATTCGGGTCCCACAGCTATGAAATGGGGGTACCTCAAGTTCTATGCTTGTCCTCTGCACTCTTCTTATGGGGAAGCCCATTTGTTTCAAAAGAGTTTGGCCTGCTTCATTATTATCTTGTCTGAGATCAGAACCGAAGCTGGTTTTCCCTGTTCAGGACCTCCTGTTGAAGATGGGCACAATTTCGTCTGAGCTGAGCTTCTCCCTAACATGCAGCCATGCTTGCCAATCCCAGAAAAGCATTGGGAGCTCTGTTATACCAGTAGCTGAACTGGCCAAGCTGCAACTAGAGGTCTGTACAGCTGCTACCTCCCAGAAAAGCTGGGCTAACAGGCATCTCACTAGGAGAAGGCAGCAGCAGATAGGGACCTTTCATTCCTTTTAGAAATCCACGGTACCTGCTAGTCCATTAAATGAGGTGTGCATGCCACGATTCTCACACAGCTGATTTTATATTCAGCTGGAGGCATACGCTCAGCTGAACAAATAATAAGAGAAAAGCTGTACCCAAGTTCTTAAAAATCTTGAGACTTTATTAAAGAGATGCTTTAAAAATGAAATATGCATCACTGAATTGAACCTCTACACCGGATAAAAAGTTACAGGGTATGTAGAGGGATCAGAGATGATTATTACCAGCTGAGAAGGAATGCCAGCCTTAAAATGGCTACATGACACATTATTTATTTCTCTAGTGCATTTCTGTGTTTCCAGTAGTTTTTCATCTTAGATGCCAAGGAATCAGGAGGTCAGGGTTCTTGGAAAATCAATGAGTTTTACACCATATGGCACAAAGCACCGTGCTGTCATTGATGCTACTTATGAGGGTTTACATTTTTATTGTATGAAGCATGTAATTTCTCTCTTTGCTCCTGACTCTGTGAAAGAGGGCAGTTTCCCAACATCTGAGCCTCTGAGAAGTTATGTGGCCATTCTAAAATTAAATCTGGTCAAGTCAGAGGTGAAGCTAAAGACCCATAAGGACTCCTTCTGCCTCTCCTATTACTGTCTTTTAAAATATATATACTGGCAATTGTTTATTTTTTTCTGAATATCAAAGAAACAAATGCACATATAAACAAAAGTCTAGATAAGAAAGTGAAATTTACCTAAGATCCCCACCCAGAAATGACCACTGTTCTTCTGCCATTGCACGGCTCTCTTCTCTTCGTGTCTAATTACTGGAGTTATATGTGCACACACGTTTTAGACCTACTTTTTGTTGTTTGGTTTTTTTTGCTTACACTTAAGTCAAGAGTATTTTTGAAATATAATATCTGAAAATATAACTATCAAGTCCTGCAATGATGTCATATGTATCTACCACAATTCATTCAGTCAATGACATAAAGAAAATATCTTATTTTTATTGTAGTAAATAACAATGTGGTAAAAAGTTTATATATAAATATTCTTTTCTATTTCTGAGTTTTCCTTTGAGTATATTTTTATAGGACTCCAGGGTCAAAAGCTATTATGATTATTAAGGTACTTGGCATTTCTTAACTACAGGGGTCCAGCACAAATAATGCCCCTCTTTGTTACAAAACCATAAGCATGTAATTCTGTAACATAACACTGTCATGATCAAGCACACCATATGACATTTTAGGTGAAGTGTTCAAATTCAAAGTATAAATTATTACACCCATATTATTACCCTACCAACCACAGTCAAGCAGGAGTTACTTCCGCTGGATCCTGTATTAAATCTCCTCCATTAATCAAGTGAAACTTAGACTATGTAAGAAAACATCTCAGTAGTAAACAGGGTTCTCTCTACTGGACATTCTTCTCTAGGAGAGCCAGGAATGTATTCAATGGATGATGGCTTCATCTCACAAATTAGACCCTCCTCTGCAGAACTGGTAATAGTTTCCTTAACGGCCTCAGCCGTCTTACTTCAGCTCTCTGCATCCCTGTTCTAGGACTCCACTGCCAGGCCCACGGAACACATCGTTATGAGAGTAGAAAGGGGGAGTGAAGGGAGTAACTGGGGGGTGGAAAATTGGTGAGGAGGCTGTTGTAGTTATCCAGGGTTTCCTTCCTTTTCATCTGTTCCTTCTGCCTGAAATCTCAGTAAAACCTTTTTTTCCTCATTTATCAGCTTCCTTCAATTATCAGCTCAATATTTATTTTCTCTGGGAAATTTTACTCTCTCCCCTTTCTTATTAAATTTCACTATTTTATGACTTCATAGTACTTAGTACATAGTACTTACTGCTTAACTGTGATATTTGTCACATTTGAAACTTGTATTTGGTTCATTTCTGCCTGATCTACTAGATTGTGAATCTCAGTTACATCTGTTCTTTGCGTATTTTTGTATCATCAGTGCTTGGCGTATAGAGAGTCAATACATATTCAGTGAATAAATGAATGAAGGAGTAGATGAATGAATACAATGCTGTGTAAGTATCTTAAAATAGAAGTAAGGGGTCAGGAAAAGGCAGCGGGGAGGGAGGTGAGTGTGGCTGTGAAAGGACAGTCCGAGTGGTCCTGATGGTGATGGAAATGGTCTCCAGCCTGACTGTGTCAGTGCCGGGGGCCTGATTCAGCACGACGTGGGTGAAGTGGGGAAAGTATACATGTGATCTCTCTGTATTGTTTCTTAGCATTGCATGTGGATCTACAATGATCTCAAAATAAAGTTTAATTTAAAGAGAGAAATAATGTTCAATCTGTGGAAGTTGTCCTAAAACTCTTTTCTGCTCACTAAGTTAAAAGGTAAGGAATACTGCAAACAATTTAATATGGCTGCTTACAGCCTTTTCCACTGGACGGTGAGTGTTCTAGGAGCAGTGGGGTAGCTGTGCTTGTCTTTCATACCCCTCTTGTAAATGCTTGGCTGAAGAAAACCAAGATGCGCAGTTTCTGAGCCATGCAAATTGTGTCAAATTTGAATGGAACGTTTGAGAGCTATGCTTTGTGAAGAGGGAAGGTTGGCCATTTTGAGGATGCTGTATGCTCTGCTGTCATGGGCTGGCTTTGCTGGCATTGTAAGAGATGAGTACACCATTCAGATCTGTTTTTAAATATCTTGAAGGAAAAATGTCTTCTCCTCCTGCTTTTTTTCAGACAGAAATTTCTTACTTTGCGAAGAAAGTGATTGTTACTAGGCCCTGGTCAGAACATTGCATGGGACCTACACAAACCAGGATATTTGCCATTGATTGACAGAGCTGTGGGGAGAGAGCTTCAACATGTCAGTGCTAGCTGGGCTCTGTTTCTCAGGGAACGAGAAAATTATTACAAAAATCCCTTAGTAAGAAAGCTATTTGGGGGCAGATTAAACAGGAGAGATGCCTTATCAATATTAGTGTCACATCCAGAGTTGTTCTTTTGATCTTCCTTTAAAGATGCATGTGTGCATGCACACAGACATCTTTGAAAGCATACTAGGCTTTCTCCATTGGATTGTTGCAGTTGTGGGAAGATTCCTTTTAAATTTTGCCAGAGTCTGGTTAGTGCAAATATGTATGTTTCTTTCCTAAAGGACAAAGAAAATTTTGTTTTCAGTTTTTATAAACTACATTCGCAAGGAAAAATTGATTTGTGTGTATCTTACATAGTTCTTTGAGTACTTCTTTTGTTTTTTCTTTCAACTCACACTCTGCTTCTTCTTTCTTCTATCTTGTCTGATTACTATCTTCCTGTAGACTTTTCAGGACAAGGTAACTCTGCAGTTATGTGTTGTACCTGCTGAAGAATTGCAAGCATGGTGCTTGAGTGCTTCCCACAGTAGGTTGGTACAGAAATGGCCCCTTCAGGTAATCTCCACTGGGGCAGTTTGTCGTCAGAGAGGTACAGATATAGTCATCAGAAAAAATTTGTAAAACAAATGGTACACAAACCCATGGGCAAATGAGAATAACAGAATTCAGAACACAGAGATATAGCATTTGAATTATGCTGAAATGAAAGAAGATTATTTTGAAAAGAGACTGAAGAGCATAGGTAAGGTCAAGTCTTGTTTTAAAATCTGATTACTAAGGAAAAAGAAGGAGCATACAGTCTATTAGATTAAAGGGCAAGTGCGAACCAATTAGTTGTCCTCTGAGCAGCTGCCAAGGCAGTAGTAAAACCACTGGGATGTGCATATAGATGAACGTGGGTCTCCTAGTAGGAGAAACAAGTGAAAAATGGTGGTAAGAGTTGGCAAAAATTTTCCTGAAAACATACAGAAGCTCTGTTCTTTGCAACTAATGGGTAATATGTTAGTCATTGTAAAGCTGAGCTCTGGTACATTTTTTTATCCTCATACAATGAGGTGCCTTAAAAGACATGACTAGAAAACAAAACATCACTGAGAAAAGGATTTGAAAACTTAAGGTAGGGAAGACTTTGGGGATAAGTTAGGTACACTTTTCTTGAACATCTCTAGAATTAAGCAATAATTCTGATGAGGCCACAGGGTCATTTATTTATAATGACTATAGGTCATTTGAGTTATCCATTCTAAGAAACAGAGAGGAAAAGGAATGAAGAAAAATGGAGAAAGCCTAAGAGACCTGTGGCAGAATTTATAAAAGAAAATGCCATATAATCATATGCTGTCTGCCAGAGAAACACTTTAGATTCATAGACACAAATAGGTTGAAAGTAGAAGGATGGGGAAAAAAGGTAGACTGTGAAAAGAAGAACCAAAATTGAACTGGAACAGTTTTACTAATATCAGGAAAAATAACCATTAATACAAATGTTCCTAGTCAGGACAAAGAAGGGCACTATAATGATAAAAAGATCAATGCATCAAGAAGATATAACCCTTATAAACATACAAAGCTTCATGAAACAAAAATGAGCAGAAGGGAAAAGCAGACAATCTAACAGTAACATTTGAAGACTTGAGTACCTCATTTTCAATAATGGATAGAAAACTAGACTGAAGATCAACAAGGAAATGAAAGACTTTAACAATACTACAAAGAAAAACAGATGTAACAGGCATCTGAGGAACACTCTGCCCAATAGCAGAAGACACATTTTTATCAAGTGCACGTGGTGCATTATCCAGATTGACCAAATGTTAGACCATAAAATCATGTCAGTAAAGTTAAAACAATTGAAATCATACCATGTTGTGCTATAGGCACAAAGGAATTAAATTAGAAATCAGTAACACAAGAAAATTTGGGGGAAGTACAAGTATATGCAAATTAAGCAATGTAGTCCTAAATAACCAACTGGGCAAGGAAGAGATGAAATTAGAAAATACTTGGAAATGAATGAAAATGAAAACACAACGTACCAAAATGATACTACTAAAGGCATTATTCAGGGGGAAATTTATACCTGTCAGTGACTATATTTTTTAAAAGAAAGAATGAAGATCTCAAATAAATAATACAACCTTTCATTTTTAAGAAACTAGACAATGAAGAGTACATTAAACCCAAAGCATGATTTTAAAGAAGATTAGAGCAAAAATAAATTAAATGGAGAATAGAAAAATGATACAGGAAATCATTCAGTACATAGAGTTGAGTGTGTTTATGCACCAGACCTTGTACTTGGTATAGCTGATACCATGTCTGTCTCATCTCTGACTATGGGGTCCTTGTGGGAAGGACTCTGAATGGACTGCCTTTGTGGTCTCCACAGTGCTTTGTAGGTTGGGCTCAGTGACACTTGTTGAATGTGGCCTGCCTGCTGGAGTGATTAGGACTCCCTGCCACCATCCTTCTATCAACAGCACTCTCAGGGGTCCCTGCAGATGTCCGTGGCTATTTGGGTCATAATATCAATGGCTAGAAATTATTGAACACCTTCTAAGTGGCAGACTCTACCTTATTACTGACGTTCACAGAAATTCTGAAAAAAGGTATGAGTTATCATCCTTTTTGTAAGTGAGGAGACTGCAGATGGAGTTCTGGGTTACACATAAGTAAAGTGTGTTAGCGATGGGTTTAAACTGAAGCCTGCAGTACTCTTCCCAGCACACCATGTGGAGCACTAAAGTAATGCTTCAGCTGCAATTGGACAGAGTGCTGTGTGACAGTGAGGTACTAAGGCATCCATGTCCCAGAGTGCTAAACTAAATGGCCTCTGAGAAGAGCTGTCCAGTCCACAACAGCTGTCCAAGACGGACGCCTGGGAAGGTTCTTGGACAGGAGCCGCTGTCCTTCATGGACAGTGAGCTTTCAGATCTCGATGCTGAGAGCTATGTAAGGCCTTCCAAAATGGATTTTTTTTCACTCTATGATGGCTTTTGTACCCTTTTGCAACCCAGGTTTATTTTGGGGTTGAACTAGACCCTAGTAATTTCCACGGTAAATGGATTTCAGAAGTTCTGAGAGGCTGAGCTGTTTGATACATGCGCAGCCTGCATGTGGCCGCAGAGGGATCTTCCTCCTAAGCCAACTGCGCGCTGAGTATTGAAATGTCATTTCCACAGCTAATGCAGTGTTTCCAGATGGATTATTTCTCAGAATTGGTTGACATTAGAAGAAATGTAAGGTTTTGCTATTAAAAAAAAAAAAACCACATCTCTTTGGGTTTGAAATGAACCAATGTTAGAAATAATATTCTGTGAGTGGAAATGTGAATTACTATGTCACTAATGTCACTTATCCCTCTTGCAATTTTTCTAAGAATGTGGGCAGCAGTGCATTGTGATTCTTTTGAGGAGGGAAAGGAGCTACTTCTCCATGCTTAGTAATCTCCCCAGAGTTGTTTACATAAGGGACAGTAAATACATTCATTTTGGCTAGTCACCATCCTGCATGATAATCATCTGAAGTTAGTACCCTTTCTACCTGGAAGGCAACTCTGAAAGCTAAATTCTAGATTATATTTGATGATATCTTATTTAATAGTGCCCTGTGATCTAATTATCTGGTTGCACGGTTTTCTTCTTAGCTTCTTAATTAGGGTATGATATGCATATAGTTAGGTGTATAAATCTTTGGTGGACACCCAATAAGGTTTATATATGTACATATTTCCATGGCCACCATATAGATTAATATACAGAATCTGGCACAAAAAATACCCTTTTTTATTACAATATCTTCTATTACAAAATCATAAACATGTAATCCTATAACACAACAATGTCACACTCAAGCACACCATGTGACATTTTAGGTGAAATGTTCAAATTGCTGTCCATCTCCTGTGAGACATTCCTGTACCCCACCAACCACACTCAAGCAGGCTTGACTTCGGTTGGACCCTGTATAGAACATTTCCAGCACCCTGAAAAACTTTCCTTGTGCCCCTTTTTAGTCCATTACCTCCTCAGGGGTGACCATATTCTGACTTCTGTAACTATATAGTTGTGCCTGTTCTTGAGCTTCCTAATCATGGAATCATGCGGTATGTATTCTTTTATTTCTGGTTTCTTTTGTTCAGTATTATTTCTGTGAGATTCACTCATGTTGCATGTAGCAGTAGTTCATTATTTTTTGTTCTGTGTAGTATTCTGTTGTGCCACATTTTAAGAAAGAATCATAGCCAAGATGATCATAAATTCACTCCATGTAGTTTACCAAGAACCTGTCCATCATTTTCAGAAGAAGATAAATTAAATATTCTGTAATCCTCTCTTCTATACAGAGAGAGCTACCATCCTCTGTCCACTAAAACGTCACTTCACATTGGCAAACAAGTTATCCCTTCATTGGTCTGGGCAGTTCCACTGGGCAGTCAGACAAGTGCCTCAGCAGCAGTCAGGGATCCCTAATGAGAGAGAAGGTGGTGTTGGGAATTGACAAGCATGGAAGAAAACAGTGTACATTTGATTCATCATTATTAAGTCGGTTTTAGTCATTTAAACCTCATTGGCAGTTCAGAGAAGAGGTGGTTACTAGGAGCAGCACACTCGGGACAAGCGTTGATGGCCCTGGGGACTCAGTCACATTTTTCCTTACCCAGCACAGACTCCAGGAGCACCAACCATGGAGTGAGAGGCTCTGCAGGCCATGTTCCCCACCTCCATGAAAGAACAGAACAGAGAGAGAGAGGCAAAGAGCTTTAATGGAATAACACCTGAGACTAAGGGTGATTTTATATAAAAATTCAGGAGTACTGGGTTCCTGAGCACATATCACAGTTACAAGGGGTTGAGATGAATGGAGAAACAGGAGACCAGGTCATCTAGCATTTTAGGCTGTTTTATGATCTTGTAGGGGGCGGGGGATGAGGCATTCTGAGGTCGCTCCAACACAAAGTGTGGAAAGTCAAGACCAGTCAAGTGCATTGTCATGGCTTAAGCCGACCATCCAGGTAGTCATGATAACTAGAAGCAAAGAGGCATTTGGTAAAAATAGTTAAAAAAAAAAGAATATTGTAGTATTCATACTTAATAAAAGGAAGAACTTAAGGGGAGAGCATAATTTTAAAACTGTATCAACTCCACCATTCCAATTGTGTGAATATTTATTGTGAGTATACTTTTTATTCATTTATTTGTTCATTCATTCATTTACTCAGCTAGCTTTTGTTGAACTCCTACCACGTGCCATCATATGGGAGGCTTGTAGGTAGCGATGTCCACTGTCAGTAACAGCACCCTGCATCAGCATCTTAGCTATTTCCAAGGACATTGTACACACAAGCTGTTTTTGCTGCCTGTACTTTCATTTACTGTTTTCTTTTTGCCTTTGACATTTGCACTTCTCAACTCCGTGTTGCAGTAACTTTTCCTGCTCTGTAACCGATAACTATGCTGCTTACTTTTAAAAAAGAAAAGAAAAAAAACACAACCCCATGAATCTTGAATTGGGAACTCTTTGAGAATTGTGGGCTAAAAGTCCCCGTATCCTGACTATGCATTTCTGAGTGTGGTTTGCTTGGGTGTGGAGGGAAGAGAAAAGGAGGCATCTGCCCAAACTTTGGAAGGTCCATATAAAGCCCCCTCACTATCAGGGACCCCTATGGAAAAAAGGAGTTGGTTTTCTTCACCTTTTAGCCCCAGATGGTCTGAGAAATTTTTGTCTTTTATGAAAGTTTCCCAGTGCCCAGGACAGGACATTCAATAAGGTATAATTGTAGGCCTGACTTGAGTTCATTCTGGCTTGAAATGAAGGCCAGAGGAGGAAGAATGGTGAAGATGAAATGGACCAAGAGAACAAATCTGGAAGGTGAGAAAGCATTTGACTGTAGTTGAAGTTACAATATACAACATGGCTTCCATTTTTGGGCACTTTCTGTCAGACCCTGTGCTCCTCCCAGAGTGTGGGCCATTTATTTGGCCTCCCAATAATTCCACGGAGTAGCTACTACCAGTTTTTCATCACATTAAAGAAGAGGAGACTGAAGATCACATACTTTCTCTTAGTCATAGAGCTGGTAAGCAACAGACCTGGGATTTGAACTCTGGCCTAAGTGACCCCAGAAGCCATGATTTTAGCCAGTGGCATGCCATCTTCTATTTCTACCTCTAGGTTGAGATAAGAGAAGACGTAAAGGATAGTAGGATTTTTACTGGGACATGAAGATGGTCAGAGGCACAGGTATCTGCTTGTCCAGAGATGGAGACCTGGAGGGATGGGTTCTGAGCTTTTATAAAAACCAGGTGCTCTGCAAACCTCAGGATGCTCTGGTGGCACTGGGTAGCTCTGGTCTCGAGGGCTAGCACCGCCAGCCCTACCTGGATAGTCTCTCTGAGGAACCCTGCTTTTTTAATCTTTATTCCACAGCTACTGCCAAGCTAAATAAGGGCCTCCCCAACTGGAAATGCTCCTTTACTTTCTGAGAGCTCTCTTGTCAGTTGTGTCTCTCTGCACTGCACCATCCTGCTGGGAGGTGTGGAGCAGACTGAATTACTCCCTTTTCCCAGGCAAGGAGTGGAGCCATAGGAAACGACATGGAATCTGGTCTAGCTGGGTCTCAGTCCCCTCTCTGTCCCCTCAGGCTGGCTCAGTTGTTTGTACTTTTAGTGTGCATCACCCTGGACTGAAGAGCCAGTGCCAGTTCTTGTCAGAATTTCAATTGAATTCCAAAGTAGTCACAGGATTCCTTTATTTTCATGTCATCACCCTTCCCCCTGTCCCATTAGGAAGATGGTCTCGAAGACTTGATGCATTCAGTCATTAGAGTCTCTTTGCTCTAGAGCCAACTCCACAGGCTGTTGTAGGGAAATGCAGGGGCTCACCCTGGCCCCTGGGGCCTCCGTCCATGCCAGTTGGACTGTGGTCATGTCCTGTGTCCTAAAAAGCACCAGCTCTTCAGTGAGTGCCCACTTGACCTCCGGCATTTGTGGTGTGTCAGGGATCTAGAGTGACATGAAATTTGCCTTATCTTTCGGCAGCTCTTGGTTCAGGCCAGGGGTGTGTGTGTGTGTAAAGGGAAGAGCAATACACGTTAACAATGTGCTGTTAATAAATTCATCATTAACTATGAAACCAGCTGTGTGAATGATAGCTACAGGATTGCTGAGAAGCAAGGAATGAATTCTGTTTTGGGTAAGGAAAGCAGTTGGGGGAGGCTATTTGAGCTGGACTTTGGGGCACAAGAAAGTTTTACAGCAGGGCATTGTAAGCAGAAGTAAGAAAACACAGGAATAATTTGAAGACAATAATACCAAAGAGGGTTCTGTGATTTTAATTCCTTACTTAAAGCATTACTGATTCTCTTGTTAATTCAACAAATACTTTCTGGGTTGCTCCCTGTGCCAGGCCTGGACTAAGCTCTGAGGATGCAGCATGAATAAGACCAGCCAGCTCCCTGCCCTGCGGAGGGTAGGGTCTCATGGAGGGAGGCAAAAGCAAATTGGTTATTCACACAGCTGTTTTGTGGGCAACAGTCATGACAAGCTGGAGTAAAAGGTGCCTCGAGAGAAGAACTGGTCTGTGGAGAGTGAGGAGGCAGTTAGGGTGGCCTTTGTCAGAGAAGCGATGGTTAAATCGGGACCTAGAATAGGATTTGGAGTTAGTGAAGGGAGCAGGGACAAGCCTTCCTGATGTAGGGAGTTGTTATGAATTGTGGCCTTGCCCTCAGTACGTCAGCATGTGTCTGTATTTGGAGATAGGGCCTTTGGAGGGTATTCAAGTTAAAAAGGAAGCCCTTAGGTGGGCGCTAATCCAGTCTGCTAATGTCATTATAAGAAGAGGAAATTAGGACACACAGAGGTCCCAGGGATGCAGGTGCACAGAGGAAAGACCCAGAGAAGGAGGCCACCTGCCAGTCAAGGGAGAGGCCTCAGAGAGGCCTCTCCTGTGACCTTGACACCTGTCCTCCAGCCTCCAGAACTGGGAGCCAATCTACTTCTGTTCCTTAAGCTCCCTGGTGGCATTTTGTTATGGCAGCCCCAGCAACTAATGAGGGGACAGGGTTTGATGAGGCCCTTGGTAGGTAGGAAGTTTGGTGGAGGGTGGAAAAGGTGGCAGGTGTGGTTGATGGCACTCTCTTGTATGACTGGGTTAAGTCTGTCCCTATTCCTGGAACTCGGGATTCTCTCCTATAAGACATAGATTCTGGGACAGTCGGCCATCTCTGAGGCTCCTCCTGGATGATGCTGTCAGTTCAGTGCACCGAGCCCTTAAAATTTCAGGACCCTAGAGACGAAATGGGCAAGATGGTTATTTGGGAATCTTTCTGAATAGTTCAGAACATTTTTGAAGACTTTTACTTAATTATTTTTAGAGAGAGGGGAAGGGAAGGAGAAAGAGATGGAAAGAAACATTATTGTGTGGTTGCCTCTTGCATGCCCCCACTGGGGACCTGGCCCGCAACCCAGGCATGTGCCCTGACTGGGAATCCAACCGGTGACCCTTTGGTTCATAGGCCGGTGCTCAATCCACTGAACCACACCAGCCAGGGTGGTAACTCAGAACACTTTAGGTAACAACCCCTTACCAGTTTCATTGAGGTATATTGACAAAATTGTATACATTTTAAGTGTATAATGTGATGATTTGATATATACTTCGTGAAATGATTGCCTTAATTAGAATAATGATAACATGCATCATTTTGTGGTGAGAACACTTGAGGTCTATTCTCTGAGAAAATTTCAGATATATAATACAGTATTATTAACTATGGCCACCATGCCCAGCGTTTATTCCTCTTACAACTGAAGGTTTGTACCCTTGACTAGCATCGTAACCACCATTCTACTTTCTATTCTCCATTTCTGTGACTTTGATTTTTTTAAAATTATACATATACGCAAGATCATATAGCATTTGTCTTTCTCTGGCTTATTTTGCTTAGCTAGATGTCCCATAGGTTTGTCCATGTTGTTGCAAATGGCAGGCTTTTCTTTGGTTGAATAATATTTCATTGTATGTAAATATCACTTCTTCTTTATCTATTATCAATGGACACTTAAGGTTGTTTCCTTATCTTGGCTATTATGAATGCTACAATGAACATGGGAGTACAGATATGTGTTTGAGATACTGGTTTTATTTCCTCCAAAAATATAACCAAAAGTAGGATTGCTGGATCAAAAGATAGTCCCAGTTTTAATTTTTTGAGGAACCTTCATATTGTTTTTCATAAAGGTTGTACTAGTTTATACTCAAGTCAACAGTGTAGATGGTTTCTTTTTCTCCACATCCTTGCCAACAGTTACTCTCTTTTTCTTGAAGTCATCCTAACAGGTGTGAGGTTTTGATTTGCATTTCCCTCAGTGATATCAAGCACCTTTCTTTGTACTGATTGGCCATTTATATGTCTTTAGACAATGTCTGTTCAGTTCTTTGCCCATTTTTTAAAATCCTCACCCAAAAATATGTTTAAAGATTATAGGGTTAGAGAGAAGGGAGAGAGAGATCATGAGAGGGAGAGAAAGAGAAACATCAGTTGGTTGCCTCCTGGGCACCCTGATTGGGATCAAACCCCCAACCTAGGTATGTGCCCTGATGGATCAAACCCACAACCTTTTTGGTGTATGGGATGGCGCTGCAAATAACTGAGTCACTTGGCCCGGGCTGCCCATTTCTTAGTTAGGTTTTATTTTTGCTTTGCTATTGAGTTGTATAAGTTTGTTACATATTTTGGAAATTAACCCATTGTCGGATATATAGTCAGATACATGGTTTGCAGAGATTTTTGTTCATTCTGTAGTTGACTTTCATGTTGTCGATTATTTCCTTTGCTGTGCAAAAGCTTTTTAGTTTGATGTAGTCCACTTATTTTTCCTTTTGTTGCCTGTGTTTTTGGTGTTATATTTTTAAAAAAATCATTGCTGAGACTAATGTCAAGAGCTTTTACCCTGTGTTTTTTTAGGACTTTTTCAGTGTTGTGTATTATATTTACATCTTTAATGCACTTTAATCTGTGTGAGTTATATGAAATAAGGATGTAACTTCATTCTTTTCATGTGGGCACCCAGTTTTCTCAGCACCATTTATTGAAGAGACTGTTTTTTCTCCTACTGTATGTTCCTGGCACCCTTGTCCAAGGTTAGTTTACCATGTATGCATGTGTGGTTTATTCCTGGGCTCTCTATTCTGTTCCCTAATGCCGGCACTATATTGTTTTGATTCTACTGTGGGTTTGAAATCAGGGAGTGTGATGCCTCAAGCTTTGTTCTTCTTTCTCAAGACCACTTCAACTAATCAGTCTTTTGTGGTTCCATAAACATTTTAGGATAGTTTTTCCTACCTCTGTGAAAATATCAGGGGAATTTTTATAGGGATTTAATTGATTGAATCTTTATATTGCTTTGAGTAGCATGGACATTTAACAATATGATTTCTTCCAGCTCATGAACACAGGATAAACTTTCTCTTTGTTCTTCTTCAGTTTCTTTCACTACTGTCTGGATGGTTTTCAGTGCGCTGGTCCTTCATGTCATTGGTGAGAGGAAATTTATTTTGAAGCATTTTATTCCTAAGTGTTTTATTACTATTGTAATAAATTATAAATGGGATTATTGTACTATTGTACTATTTGTACAATTGCAAATGGGATTCTTTTCTTAGTTTCTGTTTTCAATAGTTCATTGTTAGGATGTGGAAATGCAACTGATTTGTGCATATTGAATTTGTATCGTGCAACTTCACTAAATTTATTTACTAATTTTAAAAGATATTTGGTAGAGTCTTCAGGGTTTTCTCTACATAAGATCAAGTCACATACAGTGTCAGTTTTCCTTCTTTCTTTCCAATTTGGATACCTTTTGCTTCTTGTTCTTGATCTTAAAAGAACAGATTTCAGTTTTCACTGCTGCATATGATGTTAGCCATTCATTGTCTTTTATTTTGTTATGGTAAATTTTTTCTGCATCTAATTTGTGGAGAGTTTTTACCTTGAAAGGATGTTGAATTTTGTCAAGTGCTTTTTCTGCTTCTACTGAGATGATTGTAATTTTTATCCTTTATTCTGTAAATTGGTTTGTCCCATTTATTAACTTTGGTATTTTGAACCACCTTTGCATTCAGAGATGGTCAGCTTGGTCGTAGTGTATGATTCTTTTAATGTACTGTTGAATTCTCTTTGTTATACATTGAATTTGATAATTACTTCTGGCCCCTTGACTTAGTGGTAGCTCAGGTGATTTCTGATATGGTGGGTATCAGTGGTACTATAGAATTGATATTTTTTCCCTCCGAAAATGTAAGTAACATGAATTAAGCACAAACTATGTGCCAAACACTATACCGAGGATGTTACATCCATCTTATCTTTTATAGATGAGGAGTTTGAGGCACCAAGAGTTTAAGTAACTAGCACAAGTTTCCACATTTTCATCTAGAAAAGCAGGAACTTACACCAAGAAGCCTGTCCTGCACATCATTCTTTTAACCCTATTATATACTGCCTCCTGTGGCACTGTGGAGTCCATGTCCCAAGAGCCCTGTGAGGGCCAGATGAGAGGCTGCATGCACCGATGGGCGCACACAGCAGGCACATACTGTATTATTATTAAATGAAAGAGAGCAAATGTTTGCTGCAACCGGCAAGGCCCTTCCATCGTAGTTAATTCCTATGTTCTAGCACAGAATAGTCAAACAGTGACAGGTACGGATGCTTTGACACTCCATGCCCAAAAAAGATAGAAGAGTGTGTGGCACTGGATTCTGAGCGGTTAGTGGGGACAGATCTTAAGGACCTTGTGTGAACTGGCTATTTAGGAAGAGCAGCAGCAGGGAGGGGCTCCTGGCTCTAGACACCTTCAGGAGGTCATGTTCTGGTCTTGCCTGGATCCTCTAGGCACAGGTCTGACCTGTTACTGCAGTCTGGTTTCCTAAATTGTGCTTGGCTTAGGCAGCCTGCTGAGGTGCTCTTTCAAACTCCCCGTTGCCTTCCTGCCCTATTTAAATAACCCTACTGTGTTGGAAGGGACAGACACTGTTCGGCTCTTCTCCAGTGGCGTCAGACTAATTGGTAAGGTTTCCAGGGAGGGAAACTGGGTGACTGGGCAGTGGTGCAAGAGATGCACTTCACTGTATACCTTTGTCACTGCTATGGCTTCTGCTTAGTAAATGTGTTATTTATTCCTACAAAATGAAATTGGGAACTCATGCATAAGTGAACAAACATGTGAATCCCACAGCCAGGTTTTGGAATCACTGCATTAATTCATCGCAAGGGAGGGAAATAAACTCACATTGCTAAGCTTGTATATCATCAGTCTTCCGGGTAGGCACCTGCCTTGTACCCCCTTGTACTTAATATGGGGCTTAGATGGAGGGTGCTCAGTAAATGTTGAATTTAAATCAGTCTTCACTTGCCCTCTATAAGAGACTGAGGGAAGCACAGTCTCCCTTGAGTTCTGTGTGTATCTTTACACTTCAGCTGCAATGCTAAGTAAGAGTCACATCATTGTATCCTGTGTGAAATACCTCAACTTCCAAATGCCTAGCACTAAAGCACATTTCATTGTGGCTAGCCCCAAGGAACAGTGAGGATTCTTCTCTGATTCTGTTCTTTCAAAATTATAAACTGTGGTCTTTCAAGGTAAATTTGGAAATGGCCTTGGGCCAAAAATCTGAATTCCACATATACAAGGAGTAGTGGGGGCTTAGGAAAGCCTTCATGGAGCAGGGCACATCTTGACTAGTCCTGTGAGACTTACTGAGATTTCAGTGAACAGTGCTGGCATGGAAAAGGTGGACTTGGGGACAAAGACATTCCAGGTGGGTATATGGGAATGGGAAATCCTAGCATGGGGAAAAGCTTCAAGTGGGAAAGTGTGTGGGTGTCTAGGAGAAACAGGGGAACTCTAGCTGTAGGAAAGAAGAAGTAGAAGGTAAGACCGGAGGGTGGATTGGCCAGATGTTGGAGGCCTAATGCAAATAATGGGAGAGTGCTGGACACGACATATACGCACAGGAAATTATAATTATTTTGTTGTTATGATCGTTAAACCTGGTTGAGAAACAATGTAGATTTTGGCCTTGTAGGTAAGTTGGGCGGCTATTTTAAGCAAGAAATATGCTCCAAAGTTTGCTGCAGAGCAGAACAGTAAATGTGAAACCAGGCTTCCCAGAAAAAGAATGAGTTCATGAGACATATTCAGCCAGGTTTTAATGTTGAACCTGTGGAGAATAATGAGGAGAGAGGTAGTGAGTGGGAAGAAAAAGAAGATAATTATTCTTTAAAGAAATGTAGAAGCAGAGAAAATAATTGTTTTCTCTCATTGTAATAGGGAAAGAAAGGCTGAGATGCATGGTGATGAAAGGCAGCCCAAGACTCAAATGAAGGGCGCAGTGACAAAATCGATTCCCTGGCAATTGTACATCCATTCTGGGCTCAGAGGCAAAGCCAACCTAGACTTTTGTTTCATATTCTCAGCTCAGAATATTCCTCTTCTTTTCCCTAAAGGGTTTCTCACTTAGCCCTTGTTGGAAAGGATGGGGAGTGCTTTGTGGTCCCCATCTGAAGGCTGACAGCCAGTTTGAGTGTGAGTTGTTATCCGCACGCTTCCATGCAGATGATGAGGAGCCCCAGACGACATGAAAGAATGCAAGTAATGGGAAGTAGAGCAAAATAAAGCACTGCTTATGTGACTGATATTTGCCCACAAATGTTTTGAAGAAAGAAATAGGAAAGAAATCATGTGAAATTATCTTTTGTCAGGAAGTCAGTTCTGTTCCTATAGGATGGTGGTGGGACGTTGGGAGGACGGCTCCCACTCAACACATTCCACCCTCGAACTGGGTGTTGGCACTTGTTTTGCAGACTAAGAAGTCTTTAAAAATAGAAGTTACCTTTTGATGCAACTTGACACAAAGTGTTTCTTGCTCAATCAGTTTCAGATCTTTATAAGTCATGGCACATCCCTTAACAGGATTATTTTCCTCCTCATTTTTAACATTCCAATTTCTATTAACATCTTTTTGCATAGGAGATGGGGATGAATTTGGAAAAGATGTTCTTCAGGGACTACTAGGCAGAGCCCCTACTGTTTCCGGGTCTGGCTGAGTGAGATTTCCGCCCTGGCTAACACACTCTGCCCCAGCCTGTACAGGACTCTGAGATGTAAATACGTATGGGAGGGAAAAGGTCTAGCAGAACAAGTAGGGACCTGAAGAGTCCACTTGCTAGTGAACAATCAGCCTCAGTGGGACCAGCGAAAGGTCAGGGTGAGTAAGGGGCATAAAGCCCAAATTTCAGGAGGGGCTCACTCTCAGAGTCATTTCAGTGCAGGGTCAGCCCGGGAAGTGAGTGCCTGCTTCTGTTCTTCTTCCCAGCTGCCTCACTCAGGTTCTGGGCCAGAGTCCTAGTGTCCCCATTCAGAGATGCTCAGCTGCCTCGATATTTTGTGCAACAGCACACCATTTACTCAGTAAATGCATTTCTAAATATTACTTACAAATATTGTGAGACTTCATCTGTTTCTTAGGATCTTATACTGGTGATGGCTCCAACTATGCTAACTTGGTATTTTCCTTATTGCCTCATGCAGAGAACCTTAAAAGCACTGTAAGAAGTTCACATTGAATAAATTGATCTCAGGGTGTTAATGATCATGTCCCAAATTTACCTGATTTACACATTTGTTTTCATGTTTTGATTTGCTGGAAGTTGAGGCCACCTCTGATAAATCTGGATTCCAATAATTCACTGTCCCACAGGCCAGTGAGGAGTCTAACAAAGAGTGACCTCACTGCCCATTCACCCTGTGTACACTGTAGGTCAGTGCTGTTTGCTGCATTAAAATGTCTTTTGGTACCTGATTCTGGATTCTCAGGGCTGAATCACCTGGGACTCTACCGTGAGCCACCTAGAGAAATGGATTTTCTCATTCCAGAGTCCCGATTTAGCACCTTGCCAAACAAATGCCTCTCTATCAATCTAGAAGACAGGATTAAAATTTGGGGTCTGAATCTTTTGGTAAATCATGAAGTCAGTTTTGGCCAGCATAAGCCTGAATCTAAGACAATTTTAATACAACAAAGGACATCTTCAAATCATTTCATCCTAAGTATGAGGGAAGTTTTGGTGTCTACTTGAGTCATTGCTAATGCTGTGGCAATATGATGACTGAATATCTAAGAGATACTACTTTTCATATGGGTAGCTCTATCAGTATTTTCCTTTGTGATTTTTTCCATTGCTTTTATGCTTAGATGTTTTTTCCCTGTTTACTGTTAAAAAACAAAATTCAACTGAGGAAGCTTTGAAGATGTTATTGGCTTCATTCAATGGTTTTGTGAATTGGATAGCATCTAATAGAGCCAGAGAGAAAGGAGATCCAAGAACCTGTGTGAAGTGAAAGACTTTTACAGGCAGGAGGGAGCAGGAACAAGGAAGTTACATAAGGCAAAAAACCCAGGCGAGTGTCCGTAAGGTCCCTTTCCTTTAACGGGTGGCAGAGGCACTCAGGCCGGCCACCTGATGAGTGTGACCAGGCAAGCACTGATTGACTGGGTTCAAATCCCATTTCTGAGAGAGCTGAAGCTTTGATGACGTTGTTGGGACTAGCATAAACAACTCCATTTTGGACTTGTAACAATTTCCCCCTTTTTGATCAGACTCTTGGCCTATTCTGGAGTTCTTGAAGTTTCTGCTGCATCTCTGTGTGGTAAGCACAGACCATGGCGTCAGGCTGGAGTTCTTTCCATCAGTCATACAGTTAGTTAGTCCTCTTCTGATGTTCTAGTCTTGGGGAGACCCTGTGCCTTATGGTTCCTATGTTCTGCACTCAGCACTGCTTATCTTGGGAATGTTTTTCTTTTCTTCTCAATACACTGTTTCATTTAGCTTAGGGGAGGAGGCCCTAAAAAAGTTCCTTACAGTCTCTGAATATCAGCTTCCAATTTGGCCAACTTCTGACTGTAGAGCTACATTAAAAAAAAAATCCTTTCATAATCTTGTCAGGTTTCAGCTAGAACAAACAGCAGATATTTCTGGCAGTACTGAACAACCCCTTGGCTGTAAGAGGTATACCTAAAGGGGATACTACTCTCCCTAGATCCAGAGCCACACCCGAAGACAACCCAGAGAAAGAAAGACTTAGTTCCCCTGAGAGCTGGCAACAGTGGGTCAGACTCTTGCTGCCAATGGGGTGCAGCTTACGTTGCTCCCTGGCCATGTTTTACAGCCCCCGACCTGCCCTTTGAGTTTTCTGTATAACAAGAGGTGACAGCCTGCACGCCCCGGGTAGGCAGAGAGCCTAGGCCAGTTCTCAGGGCACAAAATGAAACAAATATGAGGACAGTAGCTGTGCCTGAGAGCAAAACGACAGTCAGTGAGAACCCTGAAACCAAATTCATGAGAGTATCAATTTGGAAAGGAATTGACAGCCTAACATATTAGCTTCCTCTCTTAAATGGGCACCGCCAAGACCTGAGAGAGCTGACTCTTCTAGGGGTTCTCGCTCTTCCCCCGTTTCCACCACTTTTTCCTGGGATCCATATGCAGGCGTTAGAGTGAGGGGGTTAGAGGAGGAAGAGTAGCCCCACTATCTACTTGAACTTGTTGAGGTTTCCTGTTCATTTTAATTTTAGTTTGCCCTTGACTGATGCAGAGAATGCCTGGTAGCAGTTTACTGTAGAGCCCCTCAGAGTTCTGCCGACCTGGGCGGGGCCCCACATTGAGGCCGTCCTGCAATGGTAGGGGTGGGATATCTGTAAGATCACTAACTGGGTGACTTTTTGTTGAGGGGACTTACAGTCTCTTCAGTGTGGAAAGGCAGTTCAGATGGGGGCTTAGTAGATGCTGCTCAGGTGAAGGAGTTATCCAGTTAAAATAGGTATCCTGTTCTTTTTGTTTCAGTTGGGGGACCTACTTTCAAGTGCACTTCTTAAGTGAATGATTTTGTTCGATTCGAATGTTCCCCATAATGGCCATTGTAGTTCTAGACTGTTTGAGTAAGATTTTGCCATTTTTGTTGTTCTCCACAGTTTCCAGCACCACAATTCTTAAGCCATCAAACACGCAGGTGTGCTAGAGGAGGTGGTGTTCTCAATTCCCTGGAACTTGAGGATCATATGTCTTTAGCTGAGTCTTGGGTCTCTTGGGGCCAAATTAATAAATACCTAAGACATTAAATATAAGCAGATAGGGAAAAACTACCAATAGCCACAAGATCTTGATGGTAGTGGCAATTTTTTGTGGAAGAAGAGTGAAACAGCAGGGCAGCAGCTGATGGAGCTGAAGCCAGGAGAGCCCTAAAGTAAACAGATATTCACAGGCAGCTGCTTGGAGAACAGGGGCTGAAATGAGCAGGGGTTTTCCCTCTCTCCAGTACCAGACGAAGATAGGGAGTCCACACTGAAAAGGTCTGAGAGGGCAGCAGCAGTCCAGTCCTTGTGAATTCCCCAAAACAGCCAGCCAGAGCTCCCAGCACGCGGCTCCACCCTGAAGGGTAACTAACTGCTGGGAGCAGAATCAGAACAGCAGCACAGAGACAGAAGAGGGGAGAGGAAGAGAGTGTGGTCTCGATGTAACACTTGTCCCGAAGGGAAGCCTCAGGAAGGAGGCTGTACTATTTATGAACCTCACAAAACAGCAGAGGTGGGCGCTCTGAGATGGTATAAAAGCTATCCAGCTATCCTGAACCTCCCTGTATCCTAAAAGTTTAGGAAACCAATTCCATACAAAAATCAGCAACAGAAAAGTATGGAAGTTAAATCCATATTATTGTGTGGTTTTTTTTTAAGGAGATAATAAGGAGCAGCATAACATCTCTGTAGATGAAAGCATGCTGGAGAAATATGCTCTCAAATAGGATAAAACTCTAACCCACTATTTCAAAATAAACTAAAAGAGATAAAGAAAAGGACATAAGACATGAAAGAATTATCAAGAAATACAATTAGAAAAACTCAGAAATGAAATGCTAAGTCTCAGGAAAGAACCAAAGGTAAAATAAAAAGTGTTTTTCATGCAATTGTTTTTTCACCAAGTGACAAGAGAGGCATAGCTAGGAGGCTCAGTAGTGAGCATTAATCATACAGGTAATTGTAGAACTAAACGAGGAGCTGAGGAGGGTGGTCGTTTATGATTACTGGATGCCGTGACGATGCGGACACAGCACAGCTACATTCAGTACCAGGGAGATTGTGCAGAGCACACACAGGTTGCCATTCATGTCAGTGTTGGGATCAGTGTTGTTATTCAGTACTGTCATGGGTATAATATGTGAAAACATAAATGAGTAATTATGGAATATTTTTATTCGGTCACCTCTGCTGTCCTTAAGAAGCAAGGTTCTCAGTGTGAACGAGAGGAAGCTCAGAGATAATAAAGAAAGAGTTAAGTAAAAGTTCTGCAGGCTTAAATTTGAATTGTCAGTAGCCAAATGATCTCATGAGATCCTGTGTTTTTGTGTGTGTTTCCCAGCTCTTACACTAATAATGAAAAAGCTGAGAGGTAATTACCAGCCCAGTAGCATTGAGTTACCCAGCTTGTGGACCTGAAATGACATTTCTAACTAAAAGGAACTTGGGCTTCTTAAAGAAATGGCTGATTCTAGGTCTGGGACAGGAGAGCTAACTACAGGCATGGAACATCCGGTGTCCCACCCAGAGGGGACTTGCCAGGAAGCTACCAAATCCTACAAAAGGACTCAGGAGCCAACTGAAAGAGGTTCCCACTGGCTACAGTGGGACACATTGTGTCTCAATAATGATAAAAATCATAGTGGGTTGAAACTCATCAAATGGGTTTAAATCCATAAGTTTAAAGGATTTTAAAAAATCACCTTCAGAGGCGAACAGGAAACTACTTCCTTATTTTGAAAACCTGTACATAAATGAAAAGGATCAAGCATTTTTGTACCTTTTCTTGAACTGTACCACAAGTAATCAAAGAGTAAAAGAGGGCAAGTGTCCTTTTATAAAATACTTCAACAAATAACCTAATAAAATTTCTTCCTCCGTGTTTCTGATTTTGACTCCTGACAACTTTTAAGCCTCATCCTCCCTCCTTCTGCCTCTGTCCCCTATCTGGGAAAGCTGAGCAGGAAGCCCGGGCTCTCTCTCCTTTGGCATCTACGGGAGGCTCACGCCCCACGGGCCCTGTCTGAGGACAGGACCCCTCCCCGTAGCCCACCTTCTCCTCACAATAAGAAGCTCTGCTGCCTCAGGTCACCGTGGGGCTAGTCTGGGAAGCCAGCCTTGCCCCGCTCCCAGGGCCCCATTATGTAGGCAGCAGGCCCGTTCATTTCTTCTTGGTGGGGTGTGGTGTTACCAGTCTTGACATCCAAGCCAGTTTTGGATGGGGAACCATTCTATCCCTTCAGAATGATTTCACCATAAAAAAAAAATGAGTATTTCCACTTGTGATCTCCAATTAAAAATGGTTCTAGTTATTCAACATCGAAGGCTGCTAACATAAAATGACACACTGTGCATTGTGTGCCTTCTGTAGTTCTGTTAGAACCTGAGTCTGTGTGTGTCTGTGTGTGTCTGTTTTCAGAACAAGGGAAGGCATGGTGAATTAGGTACTCACACACTGTTGGTGGAAGTACGTATTGGTACCACTTTCCTGGAAAGAAAATTGATAATTTTAACAAGCTTAAAAGCTGTAAAGTTCTTTGTCACATACCCTGTAAATATCAGTTCTAAGAAATGATCAGTGAGTGGTAAAAACTTAATATACAGCCCTGGCTGGGTGGCTCAGTTGGTTGGGGCATCACCTTGTACACCAGAAGGCTGTGGGCTCAGTCCCTGGTTGGGGTGCATATGGAGGTTACCAGACAATGTTTCTCTCTTACATCCATGTTTCTCCCTTCCCTTCCCTTCCCTTCCCTTCCCTTCCCTTCCCTTCCCTTCCCTTCCCCTTCCCTTCCTTCCCTTCCCTTCCTTCCCTTCCCTTCCCTTCCCTTCCCTTCCCTTCCCTTCCCTGCCTCCTTCCCTGCCCCTTCCCTTCCCTGCCCTTCCCTGCCCTGCCCTCCCCCCTCCCCCTCCCCCCCCCTCCCCTCCCCTCCCCTCCCTCCCCTCCCCCTCCCTTCCCCTTGTATTAGACACTCAATTGTATTAGACACTCAATAAACCTTTGAATTATATACAAAGGTTTACAGTGTAGTAATGTAGTATCATACAAAGTAGTTAAAGAGGGAAGATATAGGTGATACAGAGGAAGACTGAATAACGTGCAATAAATTGAAATGCTTTTGGAAAAAATGTAATAAGCATCAGTGCTTGAAATACACACCATAGTGTCTATTAAGAAAACAAGGAACAAATGCATGTTTAAAATGTTTACATATATGTGAGTAGTAAAGTTCTGGGAGAAAATAGAGCGATGCCAGCTATATGATTTCTGATTCAAACCAGGGTCTGAGCACAGCTCTGGACTGAGCCCATGAGAAATGAGAACTCCTCAGGTCAGGTCAGCCAGTGGCACTCATTGACCCCTGAGGCCTCTTGTTCTCTGTGGATGTGGTCTTCCTTGGTCCACGTAACTCTTGCAGTCAGCAGCGAAAAATGTCTTTACATTCCTATAAAGGAATAATAATGGAGAATGCCATCATCTTCAAATGAAAGATGCAGGTCATTGTCATATTGTCCTTATAGTCATCATCCTCCTCTTCCTCATCATCTTTGTTATTGATTCTGTGCTTGTCAGGGATGGGCTCATCAATCACATTGCCCCAGCACATTCCTTAAACCACCACAGCACACTCATGAGAATTTTAGTCTCCCTGGCAAGACTGTAAGTTCCAAGTGACCGCAAACATGTCTCCCCTCATCCCTACTAGAACTCTGGCTCCATGCCCAGAGCCTGGTATAGTGAGAGTACCTGATTAATATTTGTCAAATGAATGAACAAATGTTCTTGTAACAGCTGTGCTCCTAGGGAACCATTTCACTGATGTTCAAGTCTTTCTTCTCTAATGAGAGATGAACTGAAATTATTTTACAGGAAAGAAGGTTGTATGTCCTATACCAACATAATCAATTGTTGTTAATTAGGGGGAGCCTGCTGCTTTAATATTAATGTTATCTACCATTTATTGTACCCTAGAAAGTATAGGCATCATGCTGAGTACTTCATATTTATTATATCTAATACTTTACCTCTTTGTTTTTCAATATGCAAATTAGAACTCAGAGAATTTAAGTGACTTGGCCGAGACCACATAGATAGGAGCTCCCAAGTCAAGGTGACTGTCTGTGTTTCTGTAACCCACATACAGTCTTAAGGATCACGTTGAGAAACGAGAGAAGATGAATGATACTTCTGTGTGTCTCCAAAGGAGGGGATGAAGAGGGATATCAACAGTAAACCTAAATTGGTGGGAAACTCACAAATCTTCCTAATATTTCAGCTGGTTTACTCAGCTTCATTTGAAAGAGAAATAAGGAAGAATGAAGTTCTTTATTCAGATACTTTAATCCTGTCTTCAAGGAAGGTAAAACATGGTGTTAGAGATGACAGTAGCTTTTTTGAAAAGATGAAATACAAAGGATGCTGAGGAAAATGGGGATTTGATTTAGGCAAAGAGGTTTTTTTGTTAAGTTTTTGACAAACTTCAGCTATATGGAAATTCATTATTGGAAGGTGAAGAGGAATAGGCAATTAATTCATGTATTAATGGGACAAAAAGTTAGCAAAAATCAAGTGGATACCCAAATGATTATCAATTTGAATATTTCATCTAGAAATATATACACATGAAGCTTTAATTTTATAATTGCCACTAAAGTGGAAATTAAAGGACAATTTCTTTTCTTAATAATTATTTATGAGAAATGGTTAATAATGATAAATTGCGATACTTTTACAAATGGGATTCAAAACTAATAATGAAAAATATTTTAAGATAAAAAAACCAAACTGATTGTTAACCAATAGTCAGAAAATAATAAAACTAATTCAAGGGTTCTATAGATGCTGACATCTTTTGAGGAGTTTTACAGTCCTTAGAGTTCTGAAACATACCACGCTGAGACAGGAAATGTTCTAGGTAATCTTAGGCAAAGTTAAATATATTATATGAAATATATGATTTTTTAAAAATTAAGTTTATTGGGGTGTTAGAGGTGATCACTTGAAATTTATATAATGTTATTGGGGTTAGCAATAATATTATGCAAATTTCAAGTGTTCATCTCTATAAATACAACATCTGTGTGCTATACTGTGTGCCCAGTGCCCCAAACCTAGTTTCCTTTGCCACATGACTGTTATAGGCCCTTAGTTCTCAACACTGGCTGCACATTAGCATCACCTTGACAGCTTAAAACTATTTATCTCAGACAAATTAAACCAGACCTCTGGGAATGAAAATCAGTATTCTTTTAAGTCATCACCCAAGGTACATCTATTGATTTTAGAGAGAGAAAAAGGTAGAGAGACAGAGCTAGAGAGAGATATGACATTGATCGGTTGCCTCCCAAACCCGCTGGACTAGGGATCAAACCCATACCCTTTTGGTGTATGGGACAGTGCTTCAACCAACGGAGCCACCTGGCCAAGACAAAAATCAGTATTTTTATTTTACATCTTTAAAGATTTTACTTATTTATTTTAGAGAGGGGAAGGGAGGGAGAAAGAGAGGGAGAGAAACATCAATGTGTGGTTGCCTCTCACATGCCCCCTGTTGGGGACCTTGCCTGCAACCAAGGCATGTGGCCCTGACTGGGAATCCAACCAGCCACCCTTTGATTCGCAGGTTGGCACTCAATCCACTGAGCCACATCAGCCAGGGCGAAGATCAGTGTTTTATAAAAGCTCCCCAGATGATTATATTTTGCTGCCAAGGTTGCAGATCACTAATTTAGACAGCAAAGAGAAAGACTGTAAGCCTGATGAGAGTAGAAACCATGCATGACTAACAGCATGCCTGAAACATGATAGTCAGTAGTGATAAGTTGGATGACAGTGTTGACAGCTTTACTTACATCATCTCCTTTAGTTGTTAAACCGTCTTATGACAACACATTATTTTCCTTGATTTTACAGTGAGACAGGAAGCTTTAGAGACAAAAAGAAATTTGCTCAGAATAACTAGGATATAGAGTAGGCAAAATTCAAAACTCTGCTTGGAAATGGAGATGAATTTCTATGTTTCTATTTCTTGTCACCCAAAGGAACCAGCTTTCTATCTTGTCATCAGCATAAACGGTCCCTTTGCATCTCGAATAGGGTGAGAGGGCTGAGCTTCCACCAAAGGAGCTGTGCTTTCTTTCACGTTTGATGGGGACCTGCTGTAAGCCACACTGTATATTAGAACACACATATCGATACATTTAAATCTGAAACAGAAATTACTAATTAACCCATGATATGTGAGGTAATCTCTGGAATTTTTAATACTATTTTATTTAGTAAAAATGTTAATAAAAACTTAATCTGATGACTCACTAGGGGATCCTCACTCACATTTGAAACTTCCTGAGACACATCAGACAGTGCAGATAGCATGGCTGAGACTGAATAGCGGTACCTCGCTCACTGCGAAGAGAAATGGATTTTCAGTGCCTAGAACTAATTCCTAATATCCTGCTTCATTAATCTCACCAAAAATATGTGTATTGTTGTTTCCAATTATTTGCAAGGTAAATGCTTCATAAGGACAGAACGTCCATCTGCCTTGTACACCATTGCATCACCAGCTCGATATGAATGAAGTGCTCCATTGTATTAGACACTCAATAAATGCTTGCTAGACTGACAAAAAAGTAAGTGGATGAATACCTACTGTACTGATTTCACAGACCAGGTAACATTACATACAGTGTTCAATTATTTTGGAGTCAGCTTTCATTTCCAAACTCCTAGTCATAAAATTTTCATTCTCTTAAAATCCAGCTTTGTCTTTATTTTTGTCATTTAAACAAAAGTGCATGTGTCTTTTCCATTCCATTTCACTTTGTACAATTGCAGGTGTAGAGTACAATGGTCAGACTCCATATGCTTTCCAAAAAGTTCCCCTTGATGTTTCCAGTGCCCACCCGGCACCACAGGTAGTCAATGCATCTTTAATGACTGTTCCCTGAGCTGTGCTGTCCTCCCAGTGGCTGATTCGTATATATCAATTTGCTTTGCTCAGTCCCTTCCCCTTTCTCTCCCAGTCTCCCAATTCTGCTTTCTTTTGGCAACCGTCAGTCTGTTCTCCGTGTCTGAGACTGCATCTGTGTGTTGGTTTCTGTCGTTTTGTAGATTCCACATATAAGTGGAATCACTTGGCACTGGTCTTTCTCTGAATGATTCAAGGGTTAGCATAATACCCTCTAGGTCCATCTATTCTGTCGCTATTTTAAATTCATTCTTTCTCAGGACCCTGTTGGGTCCCAATCAGCTCACCAACAGAGACTGTCATCCTTAGGGACTGAGGGTCACAGATATAAACATTAGGAAACTGAAGTGTCATAGAGGGAAAAACTCACAGGCAAATCCCTCTAAAGACACCTTTATGCAAAGTTGAGACTTTAGGAGAGATACAGTACAGGAAAATAATGACTAGAACAATAACTTAGGCATGTGATGAAAACACTCAGTGTGCTGAAGTAGCGAGCTTTCCTTGAGGATGAGTCTGAGTATAATGTGCCAGAGGCTCCCCCATGAGTGTCCTGCCTGCTCTCTCTGTGCTGCCATAAAAGGGCAGACTTGGATCCAACTTGTCACCTCACCTCTGTACCTCTGCAGAAGTCCTTTCACCCAGAGGCTTCCAAGTGTTGTCACACATGGGAATTAACCTGCCTCATCATCACTCCCCTCCCCAAAGATGGGTCCTATCAGTAGCACAGACATTTACCTACGGGACTACTCAAGGTCCCCTGAGAGGTCAAGAATCATTCTCATGAATCTTTAGAGTGAGGCTCCTTCCCATTGGCCTTTCCCCAGGCTCCCCAAGAGCCCACATACCTGGAGACCCAGACTTCAGCCTCCCTCTTTCCCATCTTATCTGCCCCAAAGCTGAGTGAGGACACGGCATGAATTTTTAAAGATATTTTGTGAATCACTTTGATTAAGTACAGAGTTGGCCATATTTTTTATTTGTTCCCCCAAACTCTTCTGTTGTCAATCCAGTGACCAAATATGTATTAAACACTTACTTGATTGCCACTCACTGTGGTGGACACAGGGACCACTGCAGTCATGCCTCTCGCTTCATGGGAAGGACAGACAGTGACGGGAATCGGGTGCCCTGGGGTCAGGGCTGTGAAGATGACAAACGTGATGGGCTGGGTGAGGTGGTAGGACAGGTGGTTCAGGGAAGCCCTCTCCAAGCAGGTGGTATCGGAACTGGGGTCGGGAGGGTGAGAATAAGCCAGGTTTTTCAATTTTCTCTTCTGTTTTTGCATCTTATAGATTTTTCATTTCTAGTCAAGTAAATCTCAGTCTTCAGTATCTCACCAAAAAAAAAAAAGCTTTGGGGGGATCCTGATAATTTCTTCCAGGGTAAAACTGTCACGAGAGCAAAGAGTAAGAAAGCCACTATAATTTATCCCCAGCCAGGATTGGTCCACTAGCTTCAGCTCCGACCTCATAAGGCCCCGCTGTGCTGCATCACCGACCCTTTGCTCCTATATAAGCTCCTGGCTGGCAGAGATCTTTGTCCGTTAGACCCCAGAAGCTGTTGCAGGTGACTGGTTGGACTAGGACTCATTCGCTCATTTCCCTGTTTTTCCTGAAATTGAAACACATTTTTATTATTTTTTTAAAATTTTGTTCTTTTTTCAGATTTTTTATTTTTCTTTTGTTATTTTCATTTTTTATTTTCTTTTTCTCCATTTTTATTTTATTTTATTTCATTTTGTTTTTTATTTTAATTTATTTCATTTTATTTGAGTTAGTTTTTTATTTTATTTTATTTTGTTTTTGTTTTAAAGTCACCATGTCTAGTGACTCTGCAGCCCTCTCTGCCAGTGAAGAGTGCCGTGTGGGTGGTTACCTCCTGCTGAGCCCCATCGGCCATGGGGCCTTTGCCAAAGTCATGTTGGCCCGGCACCTTCTGACAGGCACAGAGGTGGCAGTAAAAATTATCCGTAGGCGGGACTCCAATGAAAGGTTTCAAGAAGTTCCTAGTCTTAAGATGTTAAATCACCCAAATATTACGAAATTGTTTGAGGTGATTGACACCCAAGACCAAACTTTCCTTTTTATGGAAAATGTGAGCAGTGGCCACCTACTCAACTATCTGCTGAAGAACTACCCCTTGGCGGAAGACGATGTCTGGGCCAAATTTCGACAGCTGGCATCGGCCCTGGAATACTGCCATCGGAAAGGAGTGATCCATCGGGACCTGAAGCCTGAAAACATCCTCCTGGACGAAGAAAACAACATCAAGCTGGCTGATTTTGGTTTCAGCACAAAATTTTCAGGTGAGAAACTCAAAACCTTCTGTGGAACCCTGCCCTACATGGCCCCAGAAATGTTGAAGTGCGAACCCTATGATGGACAGAAGGTTGATGCCTGGAGTTTGGGTGTCACCCTCTATGTAATGGTGACGGGCAAACTGCCCTTTAAGAAGGGCAACCTCAAAGAAATGAAGAAAAAGGTATTGAGTGGGCATTTCCACATCCCGGACTCTCTGTCTGTGGAGTGTCAAGAGCTGCTAAAAAAATTACTGAGTGTTGATCCAAGCCAGAGGATAAGTGTAAAAGAGATCATGGACAACCAGTGGATTAACATTGGATATGAAGAGGCCCTGAGGCCTTATAGTGAGCCACCCGGGGGTGACACTGACCCCCGGGTGGTAGAAAGAATGGAAAAGCTGGGATATAAGAAGAAAGAAATAGAAGACTCAGTGTCCCAAAAAAAATTTGATACGGTCATGGGCACATACAGGATCTTACAGAATAGACAAAATAAAATGGTCGGACGCACAATCCGGGTAAGGCCCTGCCCCGCCTCTGACCCCAAGATCAGTCTGTACCCCGCCTCTGACCCCAAGAGCAGTCTGTACACAACGCAGGGGACTCTGGCATCAGGGTGGAAATTGGAAAAATGCTCCAGTCTCCCAGGCCACATGGAAGCAAGGGTGCCCAGTCCCCCACCCCACAGGGAAAGGAGGACCAGGTCTCTTGAACCCAACCCGGAAGGGAAGTTTATCCCCTCGCCCAGCCTGCAAGTCAGGGGGTTCACCCCCTTATCCAGACTAGAAATGAGGGGGACCACCAACCCAGAGATGATGGAAGCAAGTGTGCCCAGGCCCCCATCACTCATGGAAACTCGGACCAGTTTCCTTCCACCCAGCCTGGGGACAAGCAGGACCATTGCCACAGACAGCAGAGAATCAAGGACGACCGTTTCCCCAAGCCACCCATTCTCAAAGATGGCCAGTCCCCAAGACAGCCTGGATAGCACAAAGAGCATTCCTCCAGCAAGTCCGGCCTCAGGAGTCCCCTCTTCCCTGCCCAGCCCAGGGTCCATGAGGGCCTCCTCAGTTGCCCACAGCAGCAGCTCCTGCACACAGGGTGGGACCCCAGCCTCTCCCTCTGGCTCCAGACATGGCCAGCAGGGGGTGGCTAGGAGGGTCCTCAGGTTTGTTTTAAAGTGCTTTTGCTGTTGGCCGTCCACTAAGAAGCAACACCACAAAAAGAAAAGAGTCAAGCCAATTTAAGTTTTAAAATTGTGGACGGCCTACAGCAGATACTTTTTAAGGAAGACCTGAGGACCCTGGGGCCCAACCAGGGGCCTGGCCAGGTATGTGCTCTGAGCAGTAATCAAACCAGGGACCCTGTGGCTTGGGGACAACCCCCAACCCACTGAGCCACAGCAGCAGGGCTGCACTCCATGCATTTGCAATGCCAACCCTGAGGCACTGAGCTCCAGGGAGGCCGGTCACTGGTGCGGGAGATGAGCCAGAGGCTGCACAAAGACAGCTACGGGTGTCAGCACTCCAGACACACACTGCGTGTGCAGGTGAGAGGACTCGGTTTGGTGCACAATGGACTTATGCAAAGCACTGCAGCGTTCCTGCATGGGATTCACGTCAAGAGGGCATCAGGCTTCTCTGTGGCCTTCACAAGCATCTTATCTAGAATTTCTGCTAAGCTGGAAGGATGGCCTGGAGCCTCCTAGAGGTCAAGAAGACAGGCCACCTGGGCAGCAGGCCCACCCCTCAGCCCCCACCTAATGAAACTTCAGAGACTGGACTGTTTTCCCCCTGGCCCCTTTCCCCTCCCCTGCTTCTCTTTGCTCCCGTGTTTGTGGGGGTTCTTATTAAATACTAGGTTTTTCCAAAGTTTGTAATAAAGTTGGTGCTCCAGAAAGATGTATCGGATGCTCTGTTTTTATTCTCTCTGAACAGAAGTGGGGGTGGGCGGGCATCCTGTAGTCTGAGAAGTGTGTAGTGGATCAGTACTTGGGCTTTATTGAGGGCACTCCCAACAAGAACAGATGTGGTTTTTTGGAGAAAAGGCCAGCGCCCAGCACACTGAGCCTGTTTCAGACTCCAGGGCGCAGCAGAGATGAAGCAGGCAGAGTCTCTGTTGTCACACAGCCCATAGCCTGGCTGTACTGTGACATCAGCAGGAACCCCCTCTTCTGTCCTCTTGGCTTTGCCTGCTTCCCTCTGGGCTGCTGTCAGTCTCAGGGGCCCTGTCCCCCTATACAAGTCAGAGTAGTAAAGCTCTGGAGGAAGAGCGCTCCAGGCAGAGGGAATAGCCAAGCCCCAGGCAGCCCGAGCTTAGTGAGCTGGAGTGAGAGCAGCAGGAGATGGGGCTGCAGACAAAGGGCAGACTCCTGGGCCTCGGGACAGGGTGTGGCTTTGACTCTAAGAACAATCATCATCCCAGGAAGGGTTTTAAGCAAGGAAGTAATATGATCTGATTTTAGGTTTAAAACTAAGAAATTGTGGAGCATATTCTTCGTCTGCAAACTTTTTTGTCTATCTCTGCATATTACAAGATTCACCAGGAAGGGCAGGTTGTCTTATAACCATTGAAGAAATGTGAGTTAGAAACAGTATGTGTTTTTTTCACTGAATCCTTATTGCCTGAGGTCCCTGAATAGGTAGAAATGCAAATTAATGCATTGTTTTCAATGGGAAAGACCTACCAGCATATGAGGAGCCAATCATTGCTCTTCCATCACTGAGTTGCTGATCTTCCTGCCCTTTTCACTGAGGAATCTGCCCTGTTCCTTTGATTCATCTGTCCTCCATCCCTGTGTTCCTTACAGTGTATGACAGACCTGTGTGTGACTCCCATCACTTGGTGTTGTTATTAAGTGGTGCCTTCCCCTCCTTGCCCTGATCTTCCCTTCCTGAGTTCTTGGGGGCTGGCAACTGTGTTACTCAGCTTTGTATTCCAGTCATTACCCCGGAGCCAGGTCCAGAGAAGGGGCTCAGAAAGTGATGGACAGGTGAACCATCAACCTGGTGACTACACATAGATTGTCCCAAACCAGGACATGTTGGAGTACAAAAGAGAATGTGATGATAAGGGTCATGTGGGGACGAGAGTGTGAAGTTGGATGGGAGGGACTGGGATGTAGGGTCACCTGGGTGATCCCTGGGAAGCATCCTGAACAGAATGGTGAGCGCTGCAGCTTGGAGTCTTTTAGAAGCGCTCCTACTTGAGCGCATCTGCCGGCGCTGCCTTAGACCAAAGGTCCCCATGTTACTGAACAACAAGAGGTTCGAGGGAGGGGCAACACAATATTTGGCCCACCTAGGGATGCCCAAAACTGCTATACAACAGGGGCCCCTCCCAAAAACAGAATACTAAAATCTACTGGGTCCTTCTGTCCGCCGCCAATTGGAAAGACATCTCTTAATGCCAGAGATTTGTGAAAAGGAAACAAAATGTTTATTTAATGCTATTCAGGCCTAAGGCCACCACTAAGATATCAAAGTCCTTTAGGGTATACACCTACACCCACACAGCGCTCCCTTCTCCCACTGTCCCAACTCCGGGTACCGTAAATCAGGAAAAGAGCACACGTCCCTTTTTCAGGCCGCTGGTGCCATCAGCTGTGTCACTGTGCAGGATCTCGAGTTAATCCAAAGTACCGTGGTACCCTCTCATGGTCCACTGGCAAGAGTTCTTTGTACCCAGTTCCAGTCAAAGTCTCTCTTGCTTTTTTTTCAGGCCACGCGGCCAAAGGGGGCACCCCAAAGCCGCGTGGGCCTCTTCTACCAAAGCTGCAGGAGTCCGCACTCCACCAAAAGCATGTGGCTGTCTTCTTCACCTGGCTGCAGGGATCTCCATTCTGGCAAAGCTGCGTGGTTTTTCCCTTTCACCTGGGAAAGAGGGGGTCCACACCCTGCCAAAACCACGTGGCTCCCTCTTTCACCCCACCAAGAGGGGGTCCCACACAGGCACTCTCACTCGGGCACAGCCCCTAGTGATACAGGGTGCAGCCAGGGGGTCCCCCAAAAAAAGATTTAGAAAAGTGTCCAGAATTCAAAGTGTATAATATTGGAGAGACATATAAGATGTCCTCACTGCCCCTCCCCCCCCAGGGGGAAGGGATGAATGGAGCCAGGCCATTGAGAGCTATTTTGCATAGCAACAGTTTTGGAGCTAACCTCTGGAGGAATGGTTATTTAACATATCTATAACCTTTAACTGGTTTCATAGATATGTTAAATAGCAGTGGCCAAGTTTGGAGCCAGGGAGAAGGTAGTGGATGGGGACTCAAGATGGAACTAGCAGGGACTGAGGATGGAACTAGGGGGACTCAAGATGGGAACTAGGGGCTGCGCTCCGGAGTGAGGAGTGCCTGTGTGGGAGCTTGGAAAAGACTGGCTCCGAGACATGAAGGGCCCCCGCTTGGCCAGATAAGAGAGCCACGCGGTTTCAGCAGAGTGAGGACCCCCTCTTGGTGAGGTGAAAGAGGGAGCCACGTGGTTTTGGCAGGGTGTGGACCCCCTCTTTCCCAGGTGAAAGGGAAAAACCACGCAGCTTTGCCAGAATGGAGATCCATGCAGCCAGGTGAAGAAGACAACCACATGCTTTTTGGTGGAGTGCGGACTCCTGCAGCTTTGGTAGAAGAGGCCCACGCGGCTTTGGGGTGCCCCCTTTGGCCGCGTGGCCTGAAAAGCAAGAGAGACTTTGACTGGAACTGGGTACAAAGGACTCTTGCCAGTGGACCATGAGAGGGTACCACAGTACTTTGGATTAACTAGAGAGAGATCCTGCCTGCATGGTGACACAGCTGACGGTGCCAGCGGCCTGAAAAAGGGACGTGTGCTCTTTTCCTGATTTACGGTACCCGGAGTTGGGACAGTGGGAGAAGGGAGCGCTGTGTGGGTGTAGGTGTATACCCTAAAGGACTTTGATATTTTAGTGGTGGCCTTAGGCCTGAATAGCATTAAATAAACATTTTGTTTCCTTTTCACAAATCTCTGGCATTAAGAGATGTCTTTCCAATTGGCGGCGGACAGAAGGACCCAGTAGATTTTAGTATTCTGTTTTTGGGAGGGGCCCCTGTTGTATAGCAGTTTTGGGCATCCCTAGGTGGGCCAAATATTGTGTTGCCCCTCCCTCGGACCTCCTCTTGTTCGGTAACACTAGTTCCATCCTGAGTTCAAAGCCCTTCTCACTCAGGAGTCCAGACTTTAGTTACATCCTCCCGAGTCCCAGTGCACTCACTCAGGAGAGCAGCCCTTAGTTACATTCTGAGTCTCTGCTAGTTCCTTCTCTCAGGCCCCAAACTTGGCCACTGCTATTTAACATATCTATGAAACCAGTTAAAGGTTATAGATATGTTAAATAACCATTCCTCCAGAGGTTAGCTCCAAAACTGTTGCTATGCAAAATAGCTCTCAATGGCCTGGCTCCATTCATCCCTTCCCCCTTGGGGGGGGGGGCGGCGAGGACATCTTATATGTCTCTCCAATATTTCTATACACTTTGAATTCTGGACACCTTTCTAAATCTTTTTTTGGGGGGGGCCCCTGGCTGCACCCTGTATCACCCACAGCCTGGGAGACGCCATAGCCTAGGAAGTGATCGTGAGCAGCAAGGACGTCAACACTGATACAGACTCACACTGTCATCATGTAATTCCCTTTCAATTCTACTTCAGCATTCTTAATTATTACAAAGTCTGAGCTTGGTGCTAGGTTATTTTTAACCCCCTCAGACTCCTGCTATTCTTCCTTTGAAAAGAGAAGTCAACAAACTTCAGGATCTGAACCTTTGAACAAGCAGTGGAGTTTGGCTAGAGTTTAATATTATTATGTTACTTCTATGTTATGCTTTTCTCCTTGAAGATTTGATCATTTTTGAGGTGCAATTGGGATATAAATTTTCATTCTCTGTTGTAAACGGCTCTGCCATGGTTCTAGGAATTGTATCTGGATCCCTTGTGGCTAAGGGCAAATGATGACGTTTGGAATGCAAGCTGCAGGAGACAAAGCTTGTCTCTGGTAGCAAATGCTGCCTCAGTGTCCTCTCCCTGCCCCCAAAGCTTGCTTGGTCAGAAGTCAATGATGGGTAAGACCCTTCACATCGGGGGGCAACCTAAGCCAGACTGGATCCCTTGGGAGGCCTTCATGGAAGGACTCAGGGGGGCTGCAACAAAGAGCAATGGACTCTCACCCCCCAGCTTTGACATAGCCCCAGTCCCCATGTTCTCTGGGAGAAGTGCTTCCTGGAAATTCATGATGTTCATCAACATATTAAAGACTGAGAAATCTTCATAAGGAGGTAAAGAAATCTATTTAATTTGGTTTAACCTAGGTTTTTCCAGCTGGTTCTTACTGCACACTATTTTTTCCTGCTGAAGATCTTTTAATTATCTTTTTAAAATTAGTGTTGTGTTTAATCCATTTCAGAAACTGAACAAAGATAATATTTCTCTGTAAATAGCTGTTTGCTGCAGCCCCAGGAAGGCATCTTTCATTTGCTTATTTTTTAGACCATAATGACAATACTGCCGGTTACAAATGTGTTTGCAGGTGTCCCATTCATCCTGTGTTTCTTCAGTGCTATTGATTTCTTGTATCTCTCTGCCATTTTTTCTTTTTATATTTCTTTTTATATTTCTTTATGTCTCTTTGTCAGCCCACTTGTTTTTACTGTGTCTTTTTGCAGAGGTGTGTGAAAAAAAAAAGATTTCTCACAAGGGGCAGTGTATTCGGGCCAGTTATGCAGTGGGCATCAAAGCGCGGGGGACTTGACGGCATTTTCCTGGAGCTAATTCGGGGCATCTGCACATGTGTGTTGAGAGCAAATGTCCTGTTTAGAATTCAGAAGTGACACTGAGGCCAGCGCGCCAGCTGGCAGTGAGATCCTGGGCATCCCCTGGTCGGCGCCAGCGGGGGAGGAGACAGAAGAAACCGGCAGAGCTGTGACCCTGCGTTGGCCTCCAAAGGAAATGAGGTGAATCTGCTGCTGCTGGATCTCAGAGCAGAGCACGGAGCAGGCCAAGGATGACCTTGCAGCGCAAGAAGATGACTTTCTGCACAACATGTTCCACACCTGAACCTTGAGAGGGAGCCAGAAATGCTGCCGTTTTGTCTGCCATGGCTAATGAAACACAGATGTTTCCTGAAATAGCAAATATTTCATGAACTCGGAGATCGGATGGACCTACACATGTATCCTGACTCTGGCATTACTCTATCTCTGTGACCTTCCTCACCCACCCTAAGCCTGGGTTTCCTCCTCCATAAAGAGGGGATGTGGCCGCAAGCCCCGTGTGAAGGTTCATTTGAGGGAAGATGGCAGCAGTGGGAGGACAGGCACTTAGGAGGGAATTTTAAATGTCTTCTGCCTCCCCCATTCCTTGTGAGTTGCAGTGGGCTGTGAAGACCATAGGATGACCATTTCCGTAGATGCATCCTCTGAGAGACCTGGAGGCCATGCGGGGAGGGCAATGCTGAGGAAGGGAAAAGGAGGGAAGATCGCAGGAACTGGGTGGTCCCAGGGCCTGCACATGCTGACTGCCAGTAGCAAAGAGGGGGGCCCTTGGAGGTACATGGCCAGGTAGATGCAGAGAAGAGCACAGGAGCTCCAGGGACTGCTTCCCTGCTCCCTCCCCCAGCTCCGTTGCTTAGAGCAAGATGAGGGCCAGCAGTGAACAGTGAGAGCTGGTGACCAGGTGTGTGACTTGCACATGTGGCCACCTGGTCAACTGAAATGTGTAGTCTTTCTCCTCCTGAGAAAGCAGGGGGTATTGGCATAGAGACTTGAAGGAGACGGGGCTTAAAGAGATGGGATTCCTCATTTCAGGGTCAGAGAAGCTGAGATATGGGAGAAGGACTGCCTTACTCAGCGGGACAGTGTCATTTAAAATCCCTGGTCCCTAACTCTCAGTCCCCTCCTCCCACTAGACTAGGAGAAATAGCCCTGGGTGGGGAAGCTTCCTACTTAGCTTCTGTCTGGGAACTAGGAATGGCTTGCTACCTGGTACAACACAGGACAGGCAGCGTATTGGATCCCAATATTTAGGACCATCTAAGAAGTCATCTAAGAGTCATCTCCCATTCTTCCCCTTTGCTCCTTTTTCTTTTTGCCTCTTTTGAATGTGATGATGGCACAGTGACCATTTCATGACCATGAAGATACCTTGCCAAGCACCAAGGAGGTGGGCCATCAAAGGCATCATAGAGCCACCATAGCAGTCTGGGCTGTCACCTCTGGGCTCATTTTACACAAGAAGAAGTCTCTGTTTGACTGTGTGAGTGTGTGTGTGCCTGCGTGGGCACAGGGCAGTGTCAGACAGGCCTGGCTTGAAATCCCAGCCATATTCATTTGTCTCTGGAATTTCCATTTTTGATAGCAATGTCATTGCCATGAACTAGATACTTCGTGTCAGGAGTCACGCTGCCTACTTTATACACATCGTAGAGCAGGCGCGGCCTCCACTGTGGAAAGGACAGAACTGAGGGGGCAAGTGACCGAGTAAGCAGCAGTTCAGCCCAGGGTGACCGACTCTGGGTGTCTGTGTTCTTAGGACACGGGCGTCCACACACAGTGGACGAAGGAGTGTCTGTTTCAAGTTGTGTAAACCCGAGTATCAGATGGCACATAGGAGACGCTCATTAAATAGCAGCTACTGTAGTAATTCTTAGGTAAAGTTTTGCTTCTTGGTTTTTATTTTATGGTTTTGCTTGTTTGATTTATGAGGCTTAGAAAAAAATCTGTGGGCAAAAAGGAAGCAATCGCAAGAGACTAAGAAAAAGGATTAGGACAGGAGGGGAATTTTTCCTCTGCTGTCTCTGGCGGTAGCCAATTATTTACAGATAATTGGAAGCTGGTAGTTTCTACTGTACCTACAGGTCACTCAGAGGACATGTGCTCCCATCCACGTGTGCTGGTAATTCAACTGGGTGACTATTGGCAGATCCCTTCTATGGGACCTTAGGTTTCCCCTGGTTGTCTCTAAGGACGCCTTCCTGCTGCTTCTCTGGTAACTCAGAGCTCGCTCGTGCAGAATGGGCACACCCCCACCTCTAGAACACTTATCTCCATGAAGTCTTCAGTCATTTCAGGGCACTCCATGTCAATTCGAGACATGTGAAATTAATAAATTACATAGTACATATTCAAGATACATGTTCATGTCAAGGCCTCTACTTACGACGGTGTTAATTTTTGCACCTTAAAACCATATGAGTTTTTCCTTAAGACATGCACTGCAGTTACTTCTAAAAAATTCTTTTTAAGACATTAGAAGTAAGGAAAACTCACAGATAAAATCAAAGTATCAATAAGCCTGAAATTTGACTTCCTTTCCAAACTATGTTTTGTTCCTGCTGCTGTTAAAAATGAGTCAGGATTTGCTGTCTGGCAGCAACACAAGGTGCTTACAAGCTTCCAGGATGAAGAGAGAGCAGCCCGAATTACAGATGCGTTTGAGGCACGGTGCGGACCGCTTGCGTGACCCTGGCAGCTGTCCTGATGAAGGCTGCATCCTGCAGGGCTCTGGCCCATTTGAAGTTCCAAGACGCCCAGGCTCCCAGCTGTGAGCAGTGGGAATAATTGTGAGGAAGACTCAGAGGCAGTCTCGGGGAAGATCCAAGCCGGAGATCGCAGGGTGTGGCTGTTACCTTCCCAGCACCCAGCCCTTTTGTTTGTTTTACAACACCTGAACCTTTCTCTTTGTTTCTTTTACACAGCACAGCATCCAAGCCCCCAGCACACCATTCCCGTCTCCCCAGGTGTTGGCTGTAGGTCCATATGGGGAAATGAAAATGGCAATGGTAATGACGATGTGATGGCAAATGTTTAAGAAGTGCTTCATATGTCACTTTTGAAAATGTTGTCTTCAGGCAGTAACAGCTACTATCCTCATTATACAGATGAAAAACACCAGTTCTTAGAGAGGACGAACATCTTGCTAGGTTAATGAGAACTTAATTGGTTATTTTGTCTATCGTTTGCATTTTGAGGAGAGCACCTGTATTTTCTTCTATTTCTCAGTCTAATTGAGAATCAGTTCTTTCTTCAAAAGTCTTATAGAATACCCGCGTTATATCTCCTTTGCAATCCATAACAAATGGATTGAAGTTTGTTAAATTCCACTCTGGTTTTCTCAGTGTAATACAGATTGCTTTCATGGGCTGTGTTCATCAATAGCGTAGTGGGGACAGTGCTTTTAAAGCCAGAAAGATCAGCACGGTGTTGTTTGTAACGGCAGCCAGAGAAACGTGCGCATGAACGTATGATAGTGTTGAAGGCACTCATTGTATTTCTGAAACCTAAACCATCCAACCAGTGTCACTAAGGAAGAACACAAAACCCATGACACCGAAGTGAGTTTTGTAAGGACACGTGTAGGGGCAGAGACAGGCTTTGGTAGGTGGGCCCGTGAGGTCGGTGACAGTGTGGTCTTCCCATAGCTGACATGATGGCAATCAAGGATGCAGGCCCCAAACTGCTACTGTGATTCAGTCAATGAAAACCCCTCCATCCTAAGATAAGAGGCTCAGCACTGCCTGATGAGGATTGCCCTGGGCCATTTTCCAGGGATTCTGGGAAGACATTTCTGGAAGTTGTGCCTACAGAACAATAGGTAATGGTCAGACAAAGGGACTCAGAAGTTCAGAGATATGTGCTGTGTATGAGAGTCGCAGGGGTGGGCAAAAGTAGGTTTACAGTGGCTCACATGGAAAATAATGCAATAATTTATAATAATGATACTAGAGTAAAGGTTTGTATATTTATAACTGTAAACCTACTTTTGGCCCACTTTGTGTATATTACTGTATATGAGAATATAAGAACAAGCATGCGAACCCATTTAAACTTCCACTGGGGGAGAATGATGGCCCACGCAGGCTCCGAAGTGGCCTGAGCCCTGCCTTGTGTGCATGTGCCCTGCTGCGGTTCCTACCCACGGGGGGTGCTGGGCCCAGGAGTGCGGCCACGCCCGCGTGGGACCAGGCCCCACTTCATCGAGGACACGCCCCAGACGAGTGGAGTGTGGCTGTCCAGGCCTTCAGCTCGGCCAGAAAAGGAAAGAAAGAACATAGTAAAATGGAGCGTTTTCCTTGTTAGGATCATCCTCATTTTTCTTATAAAGTAACATATTTATGTAGGAAACATTGGAAAACACTGAAAATGATAGTAGAAAAATTAAATTTACTGTAATCACACCACGCATAGGTCACTATGAAGATGGTGGTATACATCCTTCCAGAATTTTATGTATATTTTTAGAAGATGAGATATTCTTGTGTTTTTTCTCCACTGAATAGAATATGAACACATGTCCATATATAAAACATCTTGGATGCTGTACGTAAAACATAATTTGGGTGGTTCCACAGTATTCCAGGTAGTAGTGACGTCCTTATGCTACCAGCTTCTAGTATTTGTGCCTGTGGCATGTTTCTGATTTTTTTGTTCTTATGAACAACTAACAGATAAACAGCCTTCTAGCTGCATCTGGGGGCCCTTCCAATACTTCTTCAGGAAGAGTTAGAATTGTTGGTTACTGGGTCTGTGTAGTTCTACTGCTTTTGATATGTTTTACCCGGGAGGTATCAGTTTATATCCCACCACTAGCATGTAAGATCTCATTCAGATTCAGGACACATCTTAGCTAGTCTGAGCCAATGGCGGTGACTCCATGTCCCTTTTCAGTGTCTAGGTCAGTCATGGGCTCACGACACAGTCCTGGTGACTAGAACCTAAAGGCACATCTCCTTGAGAACTCAGGAAGTGGGCTCCTCTTTGGTGGAAAGAGACCCAGCAGGGAAAAGGGCCCATTTCTCCAGTTCTCAAAGTGGCAGAGGCTGCCTGGGAGCCAGAGCTGCCGTACCCACAGAGTGACCATGAGGGGCAGGGAGGACGAGAGGCAGTGTGCAGAGGATGGCAGGGGGGAGCGTGGGGAAGGCGAGTCCTTGGAGCCACCAAATGAGCCCCCAGGGACCAACTCCTGACCGGACCATCTTGTGTGAAGTAATAAACGTTCTGATTTTCTGAACTGCGTGTAGTCAGATTTTCTGTAATTTGCAGTGAAAAAATCCTGCCTGGTTAATAAGCAGAAATAATATGTGATGGTTTTAACTTTCATTTTCTTGATTACAGCGAGCTTGAACTTTTCTCCGTCTCAGCCCCTTAGTGCTGCGTTTGTGAACCGCCTTTTCTGTCTGTTGCCCTTTCATTCCCACAGGGCGGTAGTCTTTATAATGATTTACAGACGTGTCTTCTGTTTAAAATACTCCCCCTGTTGTAAATGCCACAGGTACACTTTCTATTTCCAAGCTTTTCAGTGTGCTGACATTTTCTGAATTTAACACACAAATCTTTGTCTGATTTCTGCCTGTGTTTTTATGCTTAGTAAGTGTTTTGTCACAAAGGGAATATTCATCTGTACTTTGTTTCAGTTTTCCTATGGCTTTGTTTTACAAGTAATTATTTAATATACATTTTGGTGAATAATATGAAATAGAGACCCAATGTTTTAAAAATGTAGGTGAACCTAACACTGTTTTAAAGGACAGTCTGTCTGGGTTACTACTGTGCTTGGTCCATCTTGGAGTTTTCTATTCCTTTTCAGGAATATCTGCCTGTCCTCTGCTTATACTAAATTATACTACTTTAGTAATTACACCTCTGTAACATATTTTATTGTCTTGTGATACAAGCCCAAATTCACTTTTATTTTGCCAACATTTTTGGTTACTCACTGATTTCTTTTTATACATGGATCTTAAATCATGTTTAAATGTGCCCCCAAATCCCATTAAGTTATTTTGGGGGAGGATGAATTACATTAAAATTATAAAATAATGTGAAGAGAATTAACATTTTTGTAACGTAGTCACTTGCTATTTAGGACCACATTTCATCTGCCAAATCTTTAAAGTCGTCTTTGATTTTTGTTTAAATTTTGTATGTGGTTCTGTTACTGAACAAGAGGTCTGAGGGAGGGGGCAATACAATATTTGGCCCACCTAGGGATGCCCAAAACTGCTATACAACAGGGGCCCCTCCCAAAAACAAAATACTAAAATCTACTGGGCTCTTCTGTCCACCGCCAATTGGAAAGACATCTCTTAAAGCCAGAGATTTGCGAAAAGGAAACAAAATGTTTATTTAATGCTATTCAGGCCTAATGCCTCTACTAAAATATCAAAGTCTTTTAGGTTATACACCTACACCCACACAGCTCTCCCTTCTCCTACTGTCCCAACTCCGGGTACCGTAAATCAGGAAAAGAGCACACGTCTGTGTTGCAGGCCGCTGGCACCGTCAGCTGTGTCACCATGCAGGCAGGATCTCTCTCTAGTTAATCCAAAGTACTGTGGTACCCTCTCATGGTCCACTGGCAAGAGTTCTTTGTACCCAGTTCCAGTCAACGTCTCTCCTGCTTTCCAGGCCACGCGGCCAAACAGGGCACCCCAAAGCCGCGTGGGCCTCTTTTATTAAAGCTGCAGGGGTCCGCACTCCACCAAAAGCATGTGGCTTTCTTCTTTACCTGGCTGCAGGGATCTCCATTCTGGCAAAGCTGCGTGGTTTTTCCCTTTCACCTGGGAAAGAGGGGTCCGCACCCTGCCAAAACCACGTGGCTCCCTCTTTCACCTCACCAAGAGGGGGGTCCTCACTCTGCTGAAACCGCGTGGCTCTCCCCTCACCTGGCTGCAGGGATCTCCATTCTGCCCCAAACGGCGTGGCCCCTCTCCTCACCTGGGCAGTTATCCCCTCATGTCCCGGAGCCAGTCTTTTCCATGCTCTCACACAGGCCTTCTCACTCAGGAGCGCAGCCCCTCATTACATTCTGAGTCCCCCAGTTCCATCCTGAGTCCCCGCTCCTCCCTTCTTCCTGGCTCCAAACTTGGCCACTGCTATTTAACATATCTATGAAATCAGTTAAAAGTTATAGATATGTTAAATAACCATTCCAGAGGTTAGCTACAAAACCATAGCTATGCAAAACAGCTCTCAATGGCCCTGCTCCATTCGTTTCTTCCCCCTCTGGGGGGGGGTGAGGACATCTTATATGTCTCTCCAATATTCCTATACACTTTGAATTATGGACACCATTCCAAATCTTTTTTTTGCCCCCCCCGGCTGCACCCTGTATCGGTTCCTATATATCACTTTTAACTTTTTCCCTAAGTGATTTGATTTTTGAACAAGTGGTGCATTTGTTTCTACAGGTATAAGGAAAGCTGTCCTTGCTGTTTAAAAACCATATGGTACAGGTGTCAGTACTCACTCTTCAGACTGAATCGAGTCCAGTGACCATCAAAACAGACACTTGGCTTTCATTAGTGCCCTTAGTGTTGGGAACCTTCTGCTAATGCCAAAGTGTTAAGTCATCTACATTTAGGAGAGAGAGAGATGCTTTCATCCAAGAATCCTGACGTCCTCTCAAAGGGTGGATGGGTTCAGATGATCATACCAATTACTCGTAAATGAAGCATGTCTTCTTTACATGCCTAAGCTTTATATTGTCAATAAATAGTGTACAATAGAAATAAGACCGTGCTTACTAAGTTACTTAATGTTTGTAAGTCAGTGTCTCACTGGGCATTGTTTACGCAAACATAGGACTACTTTATAGCACAAGATAAAACCCTGCTACTTGGGGGACTTTGAGAACACGGAATCCTTCAGAACCCCGCCTTCTCGGGGGAGCTCAGCCACAGTAGGAGGGGCCCCAGCCTGTCCTTTCTGCTAAAGCACATGCCCTTGTTTTCAAGTTTGAAGGTCTTATCTCCCCTACATCATAAGTTTAAACTGACATTTTTCATTTCTTTTAGTCACGCTTTTAGCAGTTGCTCTAGGGTTTACTTTATATTATAGTCTTAACATATGAGAATCCCCTTCAAATTTGTGTTAGCTTAATACCAGTGGTAATGCAAATCTCCTCCGTGGGGTGCTGCGAAGGATCTCTGTGCTTCACTGGGAAGCGAAAGTTGCCACCCAATATGTATGAGCTAATTTGAAACCCACAATGAAACAAAACACAACATCTAACCAGAAAACACCAGTAATTCTGTCATTAAGCGTCACCATTGACATACTTTTAATTTCCTTCCCATTGCACTGTCTTACCACAGAAGGGTTGGTGTCTGTGTGGCAGTAATTCAAAGTGCTCTGTCTTGGGGGTGCAGGGGAGGCAGCACAAAAACCTGGCAGTGAAGCCAGGGGCCGAACGGAGCTGGAGTCGTGGCTTCAGGCTTCAGAATGGCAGAGCTGGAGTTTCTGCTCCCAACAGGCCCAAAGACGGGTCAGGAGGCACACCGGGACCCTCGCTCTGTCCCCATGGAGAGGAACCGTGGCTGTCCTTTGTGCCTGCACCTCTCCTTGGACTGGCGAGTGGGCTCTCAAGTTATTTGTATAATTGTCACTCGTGTCACTAGTTAGAGAGCTGACGTGAGGGTTTAATGAGGTGATGCAAGGAGCGCAGACAGCGCTGTTCCCGGTGTTTAGCTCAGTAAATGCTGCTTTAAAGATGGCCTTTCTGTTCCTTTAAAAATGCTCTTTGAAGTATTTTAAAGCGGGCACAGTGGGATGTGGGAGGAAGAAAACAGGCATTGGAGTCCTGCGGCTGCGATGCGGAGACACTGGTTTAGAAAGTAACCCTGTTCCCTTACCCTGGGAGCCTCATCCCTCTCATCCGTAATGTGGAGGCATCATCAACTTCAAAGAATTGGTGTGAAGATTAAATGAGATGCTGCAGGCCCTAATAGAGTGCCTAGTTCACCGTCATCACATAGCAGGAGTAACTCTGAAAGTCTTTTAATCACCAGCAATGTGCCTAGCACTTAGCCTAACATTCTATCTAAGTGAGAGACCGAGGCAGGCCCAGGGGAATGGAAAATCGCCAGGAGGGACAACTGTGCCTTGGGAAACTGCCTGCCGATCCCGCCCAGGACAAACAGATGCCCGGCTAAGCCTGGGGTCTGAGGTCGGCCTACCCACTATAACAGGGTGCAGCTTTAACTCGAGCCTGACAAGATGTATCAAGAACAATGGTCAGCAGAAATGGCACCCAGCAACCAGCTCTAGCCTCTCATACTGTGACACCCCAACCCGTTAGCCTTCGCAGGTTTTTGTGCTTAAAAACCTTTCCCGAAGAACAACCGAGCAAGACCTAACCTCCCTCAGTTGGCTCCACTTCCCCTCTTATTCCCACTAATAGACCGGCCCCTCTGGCTCACTGTGTCTGTCTGGTTTCTTGAGCGACTCCAACCTAACACTAGGCAGGTGTTTTTATTGTATCTATTTGATATAGATGAGGAAACTGAAATTCTGACAGGTTAAAGGACTTGCCTATGGTCATACAACTACTCAATGCTCATTTTTGAAGCCATTTGACGCTAATGCTCAAGCTCATGCTTGACCAGTCGACCTGAACTGTCTCAGTGTTGCAGAATGTTCTCCAGTGGCGCCCAGTGGTTTGAGATCAGAGAGCCCAGACAGGAAGGCTGACCAAGGGCGGAAGGGGGAGGAAGAAGGGGGAGAGGAAAGTCCACGGGGCCAGGGAGTGGTCTGTTGGAACGGTTGTATGTGAAATGACTATAGACAGGAGGGGGTGACAAGGAAAGGGTGTTAGACCACCCACGTGAAGCCCTGAGAGTAATGCACTGAGAGAACTGAGCAAGTCACACGATCAGAAGGCAAGATGAAGTCCCTGACGATCCACCCAAGAGGTCACTTCTGCAAGAAGCCGTGGGTCCAGTGGCTTCTGGCTGGGTCCTAACAAGTGACGCTTGTGGAAATGGAACTCCAGCAGAGGAAGAGAGCCATGGTGGCCTCCCAACATCACACACTGGACAAAGAGCCTCTTCTCTGAACACTTCCATGGTTGAAGAAAGCCCATGGCTGAGGATCTTAAAACCTCAGTGAAAAGAGTTCCCAGGACCAAAGTCACAGAAAATGCTGCAAACACCCTTATAAAACTTTCACATTCATCAGTACAAATAAATCCAACTCAATTCAACTGAAAGACTACCAACTGCATTTAATATGTTTTAAATTAATTGGCACTGCTATTATACAATTAATTTCTACGTCATGGAAAAATGTGTGATATTACCCTTCCTTGAAGCTTCAGAAAAACGCCTAGACTTTCATTTTGCTTTGTCAGAGATACATCACTTTTTCCTCTGTGATTATCAATCCAAATGTTTAATTTCTTTTTGATTAGATGACTTAGCCTTCTTGACTCCAACCTGCCTGGTCTCGTTGCGGTTCCCGTGACAGAGCCCTGAGCACAGGCGACCTCCCCGAGATCTGCACACACATCGTCTCTTCGCAGCCGAAGTCGAGGGGTAGCTCTGGGCCTTGGCCTGCTTCCTGTAGCCTTGTGTTCCTCCTCCCCAGGTCTTCACCGTAAAGTCTTCATTCTGTTTTACTCGATCCTATTCTCAAGCCCCAATTATTCTTTTTGTGCTGACAGTTGGTCACAGTCACCTGCTGTAACCGGCGTTCTTACGGTGTCTAAAGGCTGGCGCAAGCGAAGCTCTGTGCCCAGGTGTTTTAAGCACAGAATGTGCCACCTGAGGTGGCACCACCCTCCTGGATGGAGAGGGAGCAGTATGTCCTAAGAGCTTCTCATCCTAATTCTATAATCACAAGCAATTTCTGCCTTAAATTTGGATTCGTATGTTTGTCTTGTTTGGTGACAGACAGCGCTGGGAACGACAAGCACGGGGAGAGGATATTTCTCACCAGAAATTAGAGAATTGGCCTCCTGAGTTTACTTCCGGCCGTGGAAGATAAACCGACAGGAGTCCGTCCTGGGAAACGTTCTTCTTCGGGGAGTCGGGCAGACATGGGCACCTGACTGGAAGGACCGATGGCCCGCCCACCAGTCTTGAAATGGCATGTTTCATTGACCAAACTGAGTGTCCCCTGGGGGACCTGTTGACAGCACTGCAGCTGTGTCCACTGCCCAGAGGACACCGATGTGATTCACTCTGAGAGGCAACTAGGAGAACGGTGCGTCTCGGGGCTGGTACGGGAAGGCGAGGATCAGGAGAGCGAAGCAGGAGTCTGAGCAGAAGTGAAGGGCAGCAGTAGACGTCGTGCATTTTGATGGAACTGTGTCGTGTTGAGACCACAGCGATTGTTATTGTTACCTCAAAATATATGTCGTTACTATTTTCTTACTCTTTTGTAATAATTCTTACAACACTTACTGAGTTACTGCTCAGGGGGCAGCAGCTCTGCTAACACAGCTTCCCCTCATTTGAGTCCAACAGGAATCCCATGAGCTCTGCACTGCTTTCTCGTCTCTGTCTCCAAGTCAGGGACCGAGGCTGAGGGCCATTAGCCGCTCGCCCAAGAGCCATTCCTTAATGAAAGGCCAAGCCGAGGGTCAGACCCCGATCTGTGACTCCACACCTGTGCCCACAACCCCTGTGCTATGGGGCTTCTGCTTCCTGCAAAATAGAAACTGCACTGTCTGGAGTCTCTGTGAAGAACATAGAAATTTAGACAAAGATTTGGGCCTGTGTGTGTGCATCGCAACATTGTTTATAAAGCTAAAGTTTGGAAAATTCAAGGAAATAATGGTACATGTTTAAAATGGATCCATAGGCACCTATAAAAGTGTTTTTAATTTAAAACTTTTAATATCTTGCAGGAAAGATATCCAGGAAAATATTAAGGATGAAAAATGAAGTGTAAAAATCCATATAAAAGGGAAGCCATACTCTGTGACCACGTAGAATATAAACGAGACAGTAGAAGGGAAACAGCCTGGGCTGGGCCTGCCAGCCCCGCTTTGGGGAGAAGAAGGGTTCGTGAAGGGGGTTGCAGCTGTGTCAGGGAGGAAGAGGGGAGGTGGCTGCCGAGTCCACACGCAGCATGTTCACACAGTCGCCCTGCTGGCTTCCCCAGCCGACAGCCACACGGATCCTCTCTGCCACACACTGCAGAGGCCCCCATGCAGCCGTGGGGACCCCATTCCCACTCCCCGGGCTTGCTCAGCTGGCTAGTTCAGTCCCAGCCCCAAGTGCTGCGAGTGATGGGCGGCCAGTCCCTTCCAATCCGTCCGGGTTGGCGACCTGGGCCTGGAGAGCCTGGGCCCTTGTGGGGCCAGCGCTCGCACCACTTGAGAGCCCCTGTTAAAGAAAAACAGTACTAAATTATAAAGTCAGAATTTGGCACAGAGAGGGGAAGCTGACTTTGAATGAGAAAACAAATCACGATACGACGAAATAACACACAATAACAAACTGGTATAATGAACATTTTTATTAATTATCTGCCTGACTCATCCCTTTTCCTACATTTTTGTCTGTATTCTATTTTATCCCTTCTTCATATGGCAGTGATTTCATAATTCAAATGTCCGTACAGAGCATAGAAACACAACACGAATGTTCACCTCGCCCCCGATTCTCTGACCGTGTCCGTGGAGCCCGTCCAGGAGCCCCTTCCCTCCCAGTCCTCTCCGCTCGCCCTGCCCTTCAAGCTCTTCTGTCTCTTCCTGTGGGGCGAGTCTCAGTCCTCTCCCCGGGACCTCGTCTGCATCCAGGGGGCACACGCAGTGCTGTGCGGCCACCCTGCACCCTCCCGGCTGTCTGCAGTGGGTCTTTCCACACCGCTGTGTGGACATCTCAGCGCCCGGGCGCAGGCAGGGCAGCCTCTCTTTCCCAGTCTTCTCCCAGGAGCCCTCTGCACGGGGGAGGGAGCGAAGGGACGAAGGTAGGAGGATGTCAGGAAACATCTTGCCACATCAGCTATTATTAGTGCTATTATTGTCATGGTTATTGCTGGCACCTACAGCTGCCTGCCTCTCTGTCCCTGCCTCTGACCCTGGCTGTCCCAACAGTGAACCCATTTTCCCTCGGGAGTAACTTGGGAAAGCCTCAGGCCGGCACCTGGCAGGTCTCCAAACCCCCTGGTCTTCTGTGCATGGTGGGGCAGGGCCACTTACACTGCTGGAGAGGAGAAGGAGGCACCCTCCCAGCGTGGCCGGTGTGCCAAGGGGCAGAGAAACGAAGTTTGACATTCATCGTCTCTGACGACTTACCCTGGAGTGAGAAAAATATAAGGAGGAAACACGGGAGGAAGGAGGAAGCTCTGGGGGGTTCCTGCTGGGAAGGACCTGGCCGAACGGCGGGAGTGTGATGGCTGCTGCTGGCCACCCAGCCCACCCTTTCTGCTCCACTCCCAAGGCCGAAGGTTGGCCCCTGTCACAGGGGAGGGCTGGCCAGTAGCTGGGCCAGCCTGCCCTTCCAGAGTCTCACTTCCACCCACCAAACTTGCCCATCAGAGGAAGATGAGCCATTTCACTTCCTGCCCCGAAAGCCAAGATAAACAGGCATCTGAATGGCAGCCCTTAGGGCAGGGGGGCAGAAGCAGGGCCCTTTGGTCCAGTTCCTCCGTATTAACATTTCAGATCCAGACAGCCAAGTGTCTTGGTTCCAAAAGGTTACAAGCAGAGTGCACTGACTTAGAAAGCATTCTTAAGCAGCCCTCGAAGTCGGGCTATTCCTTAGATGGGTCAGGAAAGTCATAGCACACGATAACAGAAAGACAGAAGGGGCAAGACGTCCGCACCGCTCAGAGTCCACCCTGCTCGACTGGAAAGGGTGCGGAGCTGTGGCCTTGCTCTGTCACCTTCAGGTGAGTCCACTTGCTGGGCCTCAGTTCCCTCAGTCTGCAGAGTGAGGGGACACGGTGCACTGGAACCACTGCCTCCGATCCTGGCTCTGCTTTGGAATTCCCCGGGGAGCTTTTCATTCTTGGCAAAAGCAGATTTCTGGGCCCAGTGCCAGGCTTGCTAAGTCAGGATCGCCAGGTCTGTGGCCTGGACACTGGCCTAGACACTCGCACGGCCAAACCAGATGTGCGGAGGCAGCCAGCTGGGCACTCAGCACGACCAGGTTTGGGGCCACGGAGTGACGTGACCTCTAAAGACCCATTCCCACAGGCATATTTAAAAATATTTCATTGTATTTTAACAACATATAAATAGGCATTGTTCAGAAATATCAGTAAGGTCAAGAAAAAGGAATTGTCATTGATAATTATTCAACCATTGTCCTTATAAATAGATTTCTGGGATTTTAGCTTTTGTTGGCGTGATTGTCACCACATTCTAGACACAAATCTGCATCTCGCTCTTTCACTAAACCTCATCTTACCCCAATTTATAAGCACTTTCCTGTCTATCTAACATCTTCCAAAGTAAGTGACATACATTGAGAGCATGGTTCCTGCTTTACTTGCCCCACTGTCTCTTGCTGGGTGTTTTTAGTTAAATGAGCCCTTGCTTTGTTGCCTGCTCTCTACCCACTGAGGGATTTAAGAGCAAAGGATGGGCTACCTACCCTCTGTCAGGTCAGAGCTGCCTACCCTCTGTCAGGTCAGGTCAGGTCAAACCAGATGGATGCAGCAAGCTACAGAGCAGGGTTAATATATTAGCAGGGAGTAAGAGGGAAAAGTGGAGCCAACGTAGGGAGGTTGGGACTTGTGGGGGAAAGTGGAGAATGATGCAGACACTGGCCCGAAGTGTCCACGTCATTATGGATGAAATGACACAATCCCAGGGACTACCGAGTCCTGTGGAGGGAAAGGGACAGCATGGCTTTTCTCTCAAGGGGAGCAAAAGCCAAAGCCCTTGCCATGAGCAGCCTATACTGGGTTTCTCAGCACATTACATGATGGTCCTCATTTACTATGCACAGGTTCCCTTTAGGTGGTTACCTTTTACAGACAACAAAGGAGCCAGTGCCACTAGTCACATCACAGAAGAGGGATATTTGCAAGAGAAAAGGCAAAAGTGGTTGGACCGGTTACACTGGTACTAGGAAGGTTTTCATAGGTTTTAGGAAGTTATTTTGCAGTAAATGTTTGCCACAAATCCAGGTAAGGGAGTTTTTAGCAAAAAGCAAGACTCAAAGTGGCCTAGGCACATTGCAGGCCCGATTCCCCATGGGTGAACCTATCCGTGGGCGTGGGTCCTGTGCATCTCTGAGTGGGAGCTGGGCCCACACCATTCTCTGTTGAATGGTCTCCTACAGAGAAAATGGAGCCAACCTAGGGAGGTTGGGGAGCCAACCAAGGGAGGTTAAGACTCACTTGGTTGTTATTAGGGCAGGGTTTTTAAGCACAAAAACCTGCAAAGGATATCTAGTTAGGGTGTCGATGTCTGATTGGCTGGAGCTGGTTGCTGGGTGCCGTTTCTACTGACCATTGTTCTTGATACATCTTGTCAGGCTCAAGTTAAAGCTGCATCCTGTTATGGCGGATAGGCAAGCCCAGACCCCAGTCTTAGCCGGACATCTGTTTATCCTGGGCAGGGTCGGCAGGCAATTTCTCAGGCAGGCATTTTCCCATGGTGCAGTTTTCTCACGTGGTGATTTTCCATTCCTTTTGGGCTTGCCTAGGTCTGTCCCCCTCCTCCCCTGGCTTGCACGGGACCACAGGAGCCCACATTCTGCCTAGAGCCTGCCCTACTGCAGCATCGTGCCAGATGAGGACCAGCTCGCTGAGTCAGACCTGGCCCCAAGAAGCCAGCATGGGCTCCCCTCCTGAGAACCCTGTATCACTGCTGCTGATGGAACAGGTTAATGGAGAAACGGACAGATCTGACCTAGAAAACACCTCCCGATCGTTTCCAGTCAGTTTTCATTTGCTATGGTCTGTTTGGCCATGTTAGGGGCTGCCATGAGCTTCTGTCTTAATTGGCGAAACCTCAGGTCTGAGAAGCTCATTCATCAGCCCAATCACGAGCCCCCTCAGACTGAGTAGTAAGCAGGAAATGCAGGGCTGGGCATTGGGCAGAGAGGACCCTGGGGCCTGCTGGATCAGGCATTCTTGCTCTCACCTGTAGATGGCTGAAGCCAGAGAATCCAGCTAGAATACACTTCTTTAAAAAAATCCTCACCTGAGGATACCATTGTTGGTTTTAGAGAGGGGAGGAGTGGGGAGAGGAGAGAGAGAGGAAGAGAGTCTTTTCCTCAGCCTAGCAAAGCTGCAGAGTTCTAAGGGGAGCCTCGTGCTGCTTCCAGACTGTGCCCAAAGGGCCCCCAGAGCAGAGAATGAAGCTCCACAGCCTCAGTGGCCAAGCCTCAAC